>NC_084794.1:205364169-208314169 GCF_963169125.1 Humulus lupulus | reverse complement strand
AGATCACCTCAAGGAACAAAAAGGGTCCTCATAATAATCCTAGGTCAACCAAAGTCACCTAGCTCAAGAAGGGTCTCAAAGAAGACGCTTGTGAAAAGGGTCTCGAAGAAGACGCTTGTGAAAAGGGTCTCGAAGAAGACGCTTGCAAAAATAGTATTGTGCATAATGATGAGAAGGACGCTTCTCGCACAAAATAACAAGCACGCGCAAAAATATATAAAAGGATAGCAAGAACCCAAAAGGTCAACATATCCTTACAAGTAGTCAAGGTGCACCAACAGACACGAATCACACACAGTAGAAAGGTCCCAAAGGGAACCCTTTCAAAATAAAGAGGTGCTAATAAGAAGCCCACGTGCATAAAAGGAGATGATAATGTTCCATCACAAAATGCGCATATACACATAAAACATAAAACATAAAACATAAACTTTAATTCAATTGTTTAAAAACTAATTGCGGAATTACAAAAGAACATAATTCAAAAGACTAAATAACGTCATCCTTGATCGACACTGTTATACCCAAAAATTGGAGATCAAGGACGTGGCAATAAATGTGACAAGTAGCAGTGCATGGTCAGTAAAAGACACGTTAATAGTCAATAAATACATTGACTCCTCAGAGTTGTGATGAAGTGACCCGGTAGACTGACGAGGAATTTGGACTGCTTGAAAGATGTCATAGCCAAGCCAAGTGCACCTTGATGCTAGGAGGCTAAGGAAAATGCATCCTAGGAGAGCTAAGGGGAGTGTATCCTAGGAGGGCCAAGAGAGTGGTCCTAAGAGAGCTAAGGAGTTGCATCCGAGGAGAACTCAAGAAGGTAGTCCTAGGAGACCCCAAGGAGGATGTGGTCCTAGGAGACCCCAAGAGGGTGGTCCTAGGAGACCCCAAGGATTTGGTCCGAGGAGAAGTCCAAGGAGGTTGCCTCGGACCTATCCGAGGTGAGATGCCAAGGAGGTTGCCTCGGACCTATCCGAGGTAAGATGCCAAGGAGGTGAGGTGAGATGCCTCGGATCACCTTGGTCCAAGGAGAAGCCAAGGAGATTGGTTCGAGGAGAAACATGGCATGCTAGAGGAGAGTGTCATGTTAGAGGAGAGAAGTGCATGTCCTACCACCTTGGTCCGAGGAGACCCCAAGGATTTTGTCCGAGGAGAAACATGGCATGCTAGAGGAGAGTGCCATGTTAGAGGAGAGAAGTGCATGTCCTCCGAGGAGACCCCAAGGATTTTGTCCGAGGAGAAACATGGCATGCTAGAGGAGAGTGCCATGTTAGAGGAGAGAAGTGCATGTCCACCATGCACAAGTCCTACCACCATGCACGTTCGACCAGCACTTGCATGGGTAGTCAGTAGGAGGTGGATCAACTAGCTAGAGGAGACTAAGTCAAGGTTCCCAGAAACAACTTCAACAAGATATGCAGGAATCTCTCATTCTTCCCAAAAATGGGGGGTTTGTTACATTTCGAATTTTGAATGTTTCTTTGTAATATAAATATAAGATGAATAATAAAATATCCCTATCGGAAGGGGATATCAGTTGAGGATCCCAGACCTATAAATAGAGAGCTTATGGGATGAGAGAGGGGTTCTTCTGCTTCTTCTTTCTAGAGAGAGAAAATTGGGTCTGTGTATTCTAGAGAGAGAAAGTGCTGATATTTGAGAGAACTCTTGTATTTTCACAATCTATACTGAAGAAACTCAGTTGGCTCAGTCCATCTGATCTTGAGTATAGATCTATAAATCACAACTCTAAGTGGATTAGGCTATTACCGACAATCGGGGCTGAACCACTATAAAAATCTCTTGTGTTTTCTTTATTTTCTTTATTATACCGTCTGTGTCGTTTATATTCTCTTGAAGGCTTGTCGTTATTGACGTTCTCACGTCGTTGGCTAAAAAGACAGTCAACAGACACGCAATCCACTCATTCCATTCATCCTTAACACACAAACCAAGCTTCCATGAATCCTTCCGCCTTCCATATTTATCTTCCTGCATCACACTAAAAATAAAGGAGTGAGCCTAATGCCCAGTAAGGAAAATCTACTAAAAGCATACATCATAAATCACAAACATAAGACTATATCATAAACATACACTATAACACATATGACTATAAAAACATACATCATATAGGACTGCAATGTTAATGGCCATCATAAAATCTTGGGGCTTTGTAACGACCCCAAATTCACTATTAAGGCTTAAGGGCCTTGAGTAGTGTGCCTGGAGGGCATAATGGGATTCTGTGTGTGTCTTTAATGAGTTTTATGCATGATTACGATTTAATGCATGTTACATGACTATTTGATTATTTAAGATGCATGACTATGTGATTTAGTATGCATGTAGACCTGATTATCTTAGAATGAGCATAATTGTAAGTTGGCCATTTTAGGGCATAACTATGATAATCGTATTATGTGATTTGTGCCATGTGAGTGTGCTGTTTTTATCAGGATGCACGCATCGAGACGGTCCTAATGAGCCAATTAGTCTAAAAGTCACAACGGGATTTTGTACCCAGCTCGGGAGGAGCCTAGGGGTACTTTGGGAATCTTATAGGTTGAGTTGTGAATGGGTGGTTCTAGTTACTGGCAATTGTGTAACCTGGGTAACCATTTGTAACTGCTGTGAGTAACAAGTTTTAGATAGAAAATGGTAGAAATGAAATAGAAATGAAAGGACTTAAGTACCCTTGAAGGTTTAGTTAGGAAGGTTTATTGGGAAGGGGGTAAATTGGTCATTTGGCAAGGAAATTAGACAATTTTCAGCTGGGTTTATGGGGTATACGGTTTGGGCATTGGGTCATTTGGTGTTTTGATAAAATTGGAAGAGAAGAAGAAAGAAAGGCTAGGGCAAGAAGAAGAGGTGTAGAAGGGCTGAAGTGGGAGCTTAGGAGGAGAACAAGGGAACTTTTAGGGTGGATTCTCCACTTGAGGTAAGGATCTTATGCATATTTAAGTTTGATTTCTGTTTTGACTTGTGAATCTAAAGCTTGAGTTAGTTTTTTTGAGTTTTGGTTTGAGTTGCTGAAATTAGAGATCAAAGGTGTGGATTTTGGGTGTGTTGATGTTTTGATCTTGATTCTAGTGTCTATAGGTTGTTAGATGGTTCATATGAAGGTTGGAATTGAGTTTTGGGGTTGAGATATGTGTTTGGGCTGGTTTGGAGGTATTTTGGATGAAGGAATTGAAGGAGAGAAACCCAGAAATTTTGGGTTCGTAAGGGCGCGCCGCGACCCTGTTCTTGGGCGCCGCGGCGCGAGGCTGGTTCCAGGCGGGGTGGCTCTCTGACTTGCTTAGCGTCGCGGCCCTCCAGGGCTGAGCCGTGGCGCTAGGCCATTTTCAGGGCTTGAAATTTTGCAAATTTGAGCTTTTGCTCCGGGGGTTCGGGGGATGTTTCCAATGATTTGTTTTAGGAATTTGGGAGTCCCGAGAGTGTGGGATTGGTTCCAGGATGTGATTCTTGAATTGATTAGTATTAAAGGATGTTTTATACGTGTTGTGACTAGGTCTTTGGGAAGCTCGGGTTAGAGGACCGTGCTCGCGGCTTTACTGCATCAGGAAGCTCGGAATACAGGTAAGAAAACCGTAACACCCGAGAATAGGGCATGGGCCCACTGTCTGATTGCAGGGCATGGCCCTAGATTGTATTATGTGCAAATGTGTAATCTTAGATGAACTGTTATATGTTTGAATGGTTATTTCATAATGTATTATATGTGCGATTATAATGGAATGAACGGCCAAGGCCGAGAGCGGCGAAGGCCGGGTATGGCCTTGGGGCCGGAAGTAACGCTCAGCACATGGGATGCTATAGCAGGGTGGGACCCAAGGGATACATGAGTTATCCTATGGTGAGGACTGAGACCCCAAGCTTTGGTAAGGCCTCGGGGGCGGCGTGGCCGTGCTTGTTTAGTCTGATAGTTTTCCTTTTTATCAGTGGATTATGTCAACTATATTAATTGCATATGTTATGTACTATTTGGGTTTTCTTGCTGGGCCTCGGCTCACGGGTGCTCCGTGTTGCAGGTAAAAGCAAAGAGTCAGTCAACCGGCCATGAGTATGGAGAGCGTGGGGGCGGCGCGTACATGTTCGGCCTGCCCGACTGCTTTGGTTGGGGGCATTTTTGTATATGGCTGTATTTACCATTCTTTTGATAGTTGATCAAGTGTAAATCTATTTTTGAGTTGTAAATATTTTGTAAACCTTATTTTGGGATCCCAGATGTTTTATACTTAACGTTTTCAATGAAGCTAAACATTTTAAAAGAGTACAGCCTTAAACTTTGATTTATTCACACTTTTGGTTTTAGAAACCACTTAGAGTCAGTCAAAAGCACGATTTCTGTCTTAAACTCACTAGGTAGCGGCCCTAAGGTAGTAGGGCGTTACAGGCTTGTTAGCTAAGCAAATCATATGCCCATAAATTCTTGGGGCTTGCTAGCTAAAAAAGTCATATGCCCAAGGACTACAAGACATATTATACATATACATATCATAACATCAACATATCATAACATAAACATATCATATAAGCACATAAAATCTATCCTATTTTCCTTACCAAAAGCCGGGATATTTGGGAACAAGAACGGGATTAGAACACTTCTATAAACCAACAGTAAAAGTGGTGAGAATCTAAAGAAAAAGAGATGAAAAGAACACTAAACCATCCAAGAAGAAACTTACCAAGAAGAACCTTAAGTTTCAAGAACTTAAATACATAATCAAGAATCATAAACAAGAGTTAGGTTTTGAATAAAAGAAAACTATAGAATCATGAAGAACTGAACTTAGGGATAGGAATACCTTGAATGATCTTATGGATTGGTCTAACCTCAATACCGAAATCACACTAAATCTCACTTCCCAAGTGTTTAGAAAAGCTCAGAATAATAAAGCTTTTAACCCAAAACCCAAGTGTATCTCTCTATAGTAACACTAGCAACTTGGAGGCTCTGAAGACTGCTTGAAGAATGAACAAAATGGCTGAGTACTAGGTCCTATTTATAGAGTTCAAGAAGTGAAATTAACCCCTTTTAATTTGAATAAATAAATGAATATAAAATGAAAAATACTTGAATTTTCGTTTAACAGACGCCCAAAACTCGGTCAAAATCGTTCAAAGGCAGGTCCAAGTGGTTAAGGTTATTTTTAAATTTAAAAATCATCAATATTCAAAAAATCATGCCTTAGAGCCGATATATCGCCCCCCATAGGTGATATATTGCCTCCCCCTATATTCCCGAGCCCCGTTCGATCGTTCGTGCAAAGTCGACGTATTTTCCGTATCTTCCGTAGGCGATATATCTGCCCCTATAGCTGCGATATATCGACATACGTTGATATATCAAACATGTATTTTTACTTTTTCAGCATATTTTGAATTGGATAAACAGCTTTGACTGAGTCATAATACGATCCTAACAGCTGCTGGAAGGTTCTAGAGCTTCTAGATCTTTCTTTTATTTAAATTATCCATCAAAAATACTTAATTCCTTAATAAACATAATTATGACAAGTGTCACACTCTTATTAGCTCTATCTAAACCATAAGTTATAATAAATATATTTCTAGATCCAGCAATATTAATCAAACCTTATGTTATCATTAATATCCTTAAACTATAGGTTAAACTTATAAAATCCATAACTATTGCTATGAGTGTCCAACTAAGTCCCGACTTGAACCAAAATCCACGGTAACTAACATACGACTAACTACTGCTACTACTACTATCTAGCTAGCTAAGTAAATATTCTAGGACTCTACAGTCTCGCACATGAGCACCATGCCGCCTCGCACCTCGCAGAGCCATAGCCCCCACAGGTCCTTCCCTTCGCGCCTTGCGAGACCCTTGTCAAACACATGGGCACCATGTCACCTCACGCCTCGTGAAGCCATATCCCCCGCAGGCCCTTCCTTTTATGCCTTGCAAGACCCTCGTCTCGTGCATGGCCACCATGCCGCCTCCCGCCTCGCAAAGCCATAGTCCTCGCGGGCCCTTCCTTTCGTGCCTTGCGAGACCCTCGTCTCACGCATGGGAACCATACTGCCTCGTGCCTCGCAAAGTCATATCCCCTGTGGTCACTTCTTTTCATGCCTCGTGAGACCCTCATCTCACACATGGGCATCATGTCGCACTGCGCACTCAGTGAGACCCTCATCTCACGCATGGGCACCAAGTCACCTCGCTCACTTAGCGAGACCCTCGTCTCGCGCATGGGCACCAAGCTACCTCACACCTTGCGAAGCAAAAGCTCTGCAGGCCCTTCATTTCATGCCTACACGTCTCACCCCTTGTGTGCGCACAAGGCACCATGTCTCATCACATACGTCGCAGGCCTCGTTGAAGATGCCTTGTCTCCCTCCCTGAGATAAGCACCACCAACAGGGCACATCCTCCCCTGTGGGTCTCACAAGATGTAGAGTCAAGGACCTCTTGAACATGCATTCAAGGAAGGTTAGAGAAGACCTCACAATGATTCAATATGAAGTCAAAAATAGTGGGAACGACGAATAGTGTCATCCATGATAACATATAAGGATTTCAATACTTGAAGCTCATAGGAACAAGGTATCTTTGGAGGGTGAGAACCTACGTATGACTCGAGGAGCTCGTACAGGTACATAATGCACCTAGAAACCAAGAGGAGTTAGGGTGCAGATGCAATGTCCACGCCAGACAAGTAGTGGCAGTACAAGAATGGTACATAGTAAGGACTCACCCAGCATGCCTATTAGGTCTGTACCTGTTAAGATTGGTTAAATATAATGGTTAAGATGTTTACACGTTGAGGTGCAAAACACTTAGCGGTTTTAACTTAAAGAGAAGTGAAAACATGAGATTGTGTACAAGGTATCTAAAAGTCACTTGTATGGGTCTAAAGTGATACAATGAGGTATCCAAATATTCCAAAAAAGTTTGGTAGCATTTGGAGCAATTTTAGGACCATTGGAGGGGTCCAAAGTCAGAGAGGGTGGCGATGCGTCACCCCGTAAGTGGCGTTGCATCACCAAAATACAAAGGGCTTCAAAAGCCCTAGTAGGCGATGCATCGCCTACTAGTGGGCAACGTATAGCCTGGGTGATCTTTTAGGGTCGTACAGCTTACGTAAAATGCTTCAAATGATGTGTTTTAAATGCTTTAATCCTATTGGTTAGACTAATTATGATACCTACACTATATATAGGGTTATTAGAGCTGAAAAGTTTTGATCACACTTTCCAACAATCTTTCTAACCTCATTCGCTCTCTAGCTTTCTAAGACCAAAGTTTTCTCCAAGAAACTCATCAAGCTTTGCTTGACTTGCATGAGTTTTAAGGCTTGTTCAATCATAAATCTCATTCTACTTATTTGAAGCTTCAAGAAATGAGGAAGGCTTGGAATAAAGATTTTGGACAACAATATTCATATTGTGTATAAGCCTTAGAAGTTCCCCAAGTTTGAAGATTCAAGTTGCTCAATACAAAGGTTGTATCTCTCTAACCCTAATCTTGTATTTTGTCATTCTATTATGTTTTTCATTGTTGTTATTGATGATTAAATGTATCTAAGTTCATCTTATCATTATTTAATCATGTAGTTTATTATATTGAAGATTAACATTCATATCATGAACATGTTTCTTTGATGATCAAGAATTGCATTCATATTTTGAATTTGAATCTTAATCAACGTCTAGGGTTTGGAATATTGCATTATTATCATTATTCATTGTTGATTTGCAAAGAGTAAAGTCATATATTCCCAACAATCAAAATCTCTAATTCTAATTACTTTCATTTCATGTTTTGCATAATCAAAAATGAGGGAAATTAGTTCATCTTCTACAACCTTCAAATCCTTGTTTCAAGATTTGGTTTGTGTTGGACACATAACCATGAAAGATCAAAGTGTACGCCCTGATTTTCCCACGGGCTGATTAGCGAGCTGAGATATGGCCTAATCATGACTACCACGTGGACATCCCCAAGACCGGAGCTGCCATCGTGAGGTCCTACCTCCTTAGCTCGAGGTAACCTAAGGGTTCGCCAAGATTGCTTAAGGATTGTTTGGACTCTGAGGGCAACAGGTCGAGAAAAGCATCCAGCTCATGGTACGGGCTAGAATTGGAGGATGTGACCTTTTGTAAAGTCAACCACGCAAGGTAAACGTGCATATATCAGACATCACGTGTCTGATATACCCCTGACTTCTCAGACACGCAGCAAGAACGTGCGTATTCAGACACCCACGACTAGGTTGGGTTGTGCGGCCCATTATCCCCTTACCTATTGATTTGACCATACTTATGTGTCAGGTTTAGGAATTAATCATGAATGTCCCAGAGTTGACATGATAGGTAAGAAGGTCACGGGATGACCTTCTTACCAACTCCCAGGTGCCTTCTCCTATAAATATGGAGACCTTGGGAGTTAATAGGGGTTGGATGGGATATTGTAAGAAATACCCTGTAAAAGAATACCCAATATATAGTAATAATACTGACTGGTGGAGTAGGAGGATTTTAACCTTTCAACCACCTAAAAACGTATTTTGTGTCACCATTCCATTTCCAAGATCATTCATCTATTTCGGTTCAACATAAGCACTAATCCCTTTCTCTTTCTTTTCTTAATTACCTGTTGGCGAAGAACTGCGTCAACAGTTTGGTGCTTTCATTGAGAGCAAGTTAGATTAGTGTTGTCGCAAACATCCAACCATGGTGACTACTCGATCCAGACATGGTAACGAGACGAAACAACATGATGGGCAGGAGGCTCATCATGTCGCCATCCCCGACGAACAAATTCCTGAGGTCCAACAGTGGCCAGGAAAACAGCCGGTAGGCCAAGATGACACTGGAAGTTCGGCGCCCCGGCCACCTAATCCAAACCCATGTTATTACACGGCGGTGGAGATGGAGAATGCTTAGCTGAGGAGCCAGCTAGCAATAGCTAATCAGCAGATCAAGGATGTGTTGGCCCGACTACCCCCTCTCACAACTGACGCTAACGTCGGAGAGAGGCAAGGCGAGGCTCCTAAGTCTCGCCGGGGTAATTGGTCCAGGCATAGCCGCACGGACAGACTTCCGACAGCCAACTCCATTCCTTCATCGCACCATCGAGAGGCAAACTTTGGAGAAATGCCTAGAGCCGAACAACAGCAGTATAGCCGTTCGGTCATAACTTCAACTCCCAGCTCCCAACCAGCCCCGAGCGCGCCCAGGAGAGCTCGAGGAAATTCCAGAAGGAGGTCCGGGGAGGGCTCGCAGCATCAGCCCGTCCCCGACTGCCGTCCTGCGGCTCGTCCTGATCGCCAGGCGCGGGACCCGCAGGTTGGCAGGGTCGAGAGGCCCCCGCCTAACCTCATCCGTCCTAACGGAACCAGGATCGTCTCTCCGGTCAGGCATCCTCCGTCTCCAATCAGATATCCATCTCATCCTCGACCCGTCCGAGATATTCCAAACTACCGAAGTAGCAGGAGAAACCCGCCATCAGCCGGACCTTCCCGACGTAGCAGGGTGCCGAGAGAAAGCCCAGATCCTCACCGCCAAAGACAGACGCTGAGCCTCTCTAACGGGAGCTACTGGACCGGCAATCGCCGGAGCGACCTCTCTGGCAGAGACCTGCGCCAGCGCTTAAGCTCAGACAAAGTCCTCGAGCCACCCAAGGGGGCGACCTGCGAGATCGCCTTAACTCTCATAGAGGAGAGCCAGTGGGAGGTAGTAGCCATGCTCGTTCAGGGGGATACCTGTCCGAAGTATGTAACAGTGGGAATGCCCCAAATAACCTATCTCAAGATAGAAGGGGCAATAACCCACCAAATATGTACAATGGATCTGGAGCTGCTGAGCAGCCCCGGAATAACCAAGGAAATCAGGACAAAACCCTCGAGCGCCTGGCTCAGGTGGAGGAGCTGATGAGGAAGCTCTTGTCGGAGAAAGAGAAAGATGAGTACGATTCAGGGGATGAGATGGAGCTCTTCGCCCCCAGCATAGCAGCAATGGCTTACCCACCTGGTTTCCGTATGCCGCACCTGTCTAAGTTCAATGGAGACGGAGATCCGTCGAATCATCTGGGGATGTTCAACACCCTGATGATGGCCCACAACATTGGCCCCGAGCTGAGATGTCTAATCTTTCCTTCCACACTGACTGGACCAGCCAGGCAGTGGTTCAAGCAAGGCAAAAGACAGTCAATCAGCTCCTGGAAAACTTTCTCGGCTGACTTCAAAAGGGCATTCCGAGCCTCCCAGGCTGCCCGCGTCAAGGCTGACTCTCTGTCTAACGTGAGGCAGCAGCCCGACGAAACTCTGAAGGCCTACCTGAGTAAATTTGCGAATGTCGCTACTCGGGCCAGAGACGCAGATGATAGCTCCAAGCTCATGGCCATGAAAATTGGAATCCTCATCGGAGGGGAACTCTAGAAGGATATACAAAGGAAGGGAGTTAGCTCGGTGAACGAATTCCTTAACAGGGCCCAGGAATGGATCAACTTGGAGGAGGCCGAAGCCTCAGCTGCAGGGACCAGCCAGGTCCCTGATCAGCCCGCTGGAGTGGGGACGGAGGTCGTGGCAGCAACCCAAAACATCACACAGAACAACCAGCTCAGTGGAGGCAAAAGAAAGGGAAATGGCGAGGGCAGCCAGCATGGCCCAAAGAATAATAAGTCCATAGACAAGTTCAAGCCCGTCTTTGCGACTTATACAGAGCTCACCCAGTCTAGGGAGAATATCTTCCTAGCCAACTCTACTCGCCTCCCCTGGAAGAGGCCGGAGCCTTTGAAGCACCAAAAGGGGAAGAGAGACACCTCCAAGTTTTGTCGTTTTCACAATGATGTTGGCCACAATACCGACGATTGTAGGCATTTAAAAGATGAGATCGAGACTCTCATCCGAGCCGGCCCCTTGGCCCAGTACGCACGAAACAGGGTTCCAGCAAGTCGACCTGCTCCAGAAGTCCCGGCCAGTCAGCCCGGGTCTCGGGTAGATCAGGACGTCCCTCCTCCCGTGATAGGAGGGGAGATATCCACCATCTCTGGAGGTCCGCATATGGCTGGCATGAGCAGGGGTGCCCAGAAGAGGTACGTGAACGAACTCAAGGCGCATAATGGAGTAGAGTTCGTCCCGGAGTAGTGTCTGCCAAAACAGCAGCAATTGGAGAAGCAACCAAGTATTTTTACGGAAGAAGATGCGGGACATGCCCAGTTCCCTCATAACGACCCTCTGGTCGTAGCAGTTCAGCTCGCCAATCGGAGGGTTAGGAGGGTGCTGATAGACAATGGGAGCTCGGTGAATCTTCTATTCCGGTCCACATTGGAGAAGATGGGTTTGACTGTCGCTGAGCTGAAGGCGACCTCCATGATGTTGTATGGTTTTTTGGGAGAAGGATCGGCGGCCATAGGGACGATCGAGCTGGTGATCACCCTAGGAGAAGGACCTCGGACAGTCTCCAAACTCCTCGAGTTCGTGGTCATCGACTGCTCCGCTGCGTACAACGCAATTTTGGGATGACCCACACTCATAGCCTTTGAGGCTGTCACTTCCATTCGTCACCTCGCAATGAAATTCCCTACTTCCACGGGAATATGCACTGTCTGTGGCGATCAGCTCGCTGCCAGGGAATGCTACAGCATTTCCATGAAGGGAAAATCGAAACTTGGGCAGCTAGCAATGGCCATCCAAGGTGGTGGAGAGGAATCTCAGGAACCCTTAGCTGGTCCTGAGATTGAAAAACCTCAGAACGCCGAAGGGGAAAATATCGTCTTAAGTAAGGATATTGACCCCCGAATAGGCGAGGACAGATCTGAGCTCCAGGCCATTGAGGAGCTCGAGGAAATAAACATCGATCCGCAGAATCCTTCACGGATGGTCAAGCTCGGGAAAAACCTCTGTGGCAAGAGGAAGGCGGAGCTGACTAGATTTCTGCAGGACAACCTGGATGTGTTTGCGTGGTCACACGAGGACATGGTGGGAATCAGCCCGAGTGTCATCATGCACACCCTTCATCTGGATAAAAGTGTTCCTTCAAAGGCCCAGAAGTAGAGACGCCTTGGAACAACCCAGGCTGAAGCCTTAAAGGAAGAAGTAGCCCGGCTCAAGAAATGTGGCTTTATCCGTGAGGCCAAGTTTTCAGTTTGGGTCGCCAACCCTGTGCTGGTCCCAAAGCCCAACAGGAAGTGGTGGACCTGCATCAACTTCTCTGACCTGAATAAAGCCTGCCCAAAGGATTGTTTTCCATTGCCAAGAATTGACCAATTGGTGGGTGCCACGGCGGAGCACGAGCTCATGTCCTTTATGGATGCGTACTCAGGCTACAATCAGATCTCCATGAATCCGGCGGACCAGGAGCACACCAGTTTCATGACCCCGACTAACGTTTATTGTTACAAGGTCATGCCATTCAGGCTGAAGATCGCCGGTGCTACGTATCAAAGGTTAGTAAACAGAATGTTCGCAAATCAGATCGGGAAGAACATGGAAGTGTACATTGATGACATTCTAGTCAAGTCAAAGACTGCCGATAACCATGTTTCCGACCTGGAAGAATGCTTCAAGATACTACGAGAGTATGGCATGAGGCTTAATCCCCAGAAGTGCACTTTTGGAGTCGCATCGGGAAAATTCCTAGGGTTCATCGTCAATACCCGAGGAATCGAGGCAAACCCCGACAAGATCAGGTCACTGCTCGAGCTTCCCTCACCCAGTTCACGCAAAGATGTCCAAGGCCTGACAGGAAGGGTGGCAGCCCTCAATCGGTTTATTTCAAAATCCACCGATAAGTGCTTGCCATTCTACAACCTGCTTCGAGGAAATAAGAAGTTCGAATGGACAGAAGAGTGCGAAAGCGCTTTCCTCGACTTGAAGGCACATCTGGCCGAGCCACCCGTATTATCCAAACCAAAAGCAGGAGAGCCTCTTTTTCTCTACTTAGCTGTCACAGAGGATGCAGCTAGTGCCGTATTAGTCCGGGAAGAAGGTCGGATTCAGAAACCAGTCTACTACATCAGCAAAAGACTTCTCAGAGCTGAATCCCAGTACCCGTTGATGGAGAAATTGACGGTCTGCCTTATCACGGCCTCGCGAAAGCTCAAGCCGTACTTCCAGTCCCACTCAGTACACGTCATGACCGATCAGCCTTTAAGGCAGGTTTTGCAAAAACCTGAAGCATCGGGATGTCTGTTAAAGTGGGCCATCGAACTCAGTCAGTTCGAGATTTTTTACACCCCACGAACTGCTATAAAGAGTCAGGCCCTGGCCAATTTCGTAGCAGAGTGCACAGGATTCCGGGAGGATCTTGCAGAAGACTCACCCCAGGTCACCTCGGCCCAGGCGTCGTGGAGGATATTCGTGGATGGTTCATCCAATGAGAATGGCTCCGGAGCTGGAATCATTTTGATATCCCTTGAGGGACATAGATTCCACTCGGCGCTGAGATTTGGGTTCAAGGCCTCCAACAACGAGGCCGAATACGAAGCTTTGCTGGCCGAGCTGAGGATAGCCCAGGAGCTGAAGGCGAGCTCCATCCAGTGCTTCAGTGACTCCCAGCTCGTGGTAAACTAGGTTCTGGGCGAATATCAGGCACAGGGACCTAAGATGGCTGCCTACCTAGCAAAGGTAAAAATGGAACTGTCCGCGTTTGGGCGAGGCTCGATTGAGCAGATACCTCAGGAGTAGAACGCTAACGCAGACGCTCTTGCCAAGCTCACCACCTCCGGGGAGAGGAAGACCTTGGGGTTAGTGCCGATAGAATTCTTGGAGAAACCAAGTATAGAAGAAGCCAGGACGGAGGTCGAGATGATCGACGCCAGGCCGACCTGAATAACCCCCATCCTTGAGTATCTCACGGAGGGAAAGCTACCTGAAGGGCGTAATGATGCACGACGAGTACTGTATCAAGATCCCAGGTATACGATAGTAGATGGGGTGTTATACCGACATGGGCACTCCCTACCTCTCCTACGATGTGTTCTTCCAGACGAAACAAAGGCCATCCTACAGGAAGTGCATGAGGGTTTTTGCGGAGATCACATTGGGGGGCAAAGCTTGGCCCTAAAGGTCCTGAGGCAAGGATATTACTGGCCCACTCTGTCCAAGGATTCGATCTCTGATGTCAAAAAATGCGACAAATGCCAGCGGTTTGCCTCAGTTGCCCGAGCTCCCCCAGTCAAGCTGAAGATGATCTCTTCCCCATGGCCGTTTACAGTTTGGGGAATCGACTTAGTTGGCGCCCTCCCTACTGGAAAAGGCGGGGTCCGCTACGCCGTGGTGGCCATCGACTACTTTACGAAGTGGGCCGAGGCAGAACCTTTGGCAACGATAACTTCCAAAAAAGTCCTTGACTTCGTGGTTAAGAGCATTATTTGCCGATTTGGGCTGCCCAAGAAGATTTTTTCCGACAATGGGACTCAGTTCGACAGCGACCTGTTCACCAAGTTTTGTGAGAGGTACGGAATTGTGAAAAGTTTCTCCTCCATGGCCTATCCTCAGGCGAACGACCAGGTCGAGGCTGTCAACAAGACTCTAAAGGTGAGCCTCAAGAAGAGACTAGACGAAGCAAAGGGGGTATGGCCAGAACAGGTCCCCCAGGTTCTGTGGGCGTACCAGACCTCACATCGGACTCCAACGGGTCATACTCCTTTCTCCCTGACCTTTGGGAGTGAGGCAGTCCTCCCTGTGGAGATTAAGGTACTTTCGCATAGGGTCCAGGCATATGACCAGGACCGCAACCATGAGCTACTCTGCGCTTCCCTTGACTTGGTTGATGAAAGATGAGAAGATTCGCAACTCCATCTCACCCATTATCAGCAGAAAATCACTCACTATTTCAACTCAAAAGTCAAGAAGCGCGCCTTTAGCATTGGCGACCTGGTCCTCGGGAGAGTTTTCTTGGCCAGTAAGGATCCCAAAGATGGGGTATTGGGACCGAACTGGGAAGGACCATATCAAGTCATCGAGGTCATTAAAAAAGGAACTTACAAATTAGCTTGGCTAGATGGAGGGGCAGTCCCATGGACTTGGAACGCCATCCATTTGAAGAGATATTACCAATGATTTCCTTGTAAGGCCTTAAAGGCCATTTTCTATGTATTACGCAATGAGAATTAACTTTTCGTTTATATTTGTACATGTTTTCAAGTGTAATCTAAAGTAACCGCGAAAGACCCTTTCCCAGTTACTTGGGGGGCATATGGTACCTGGATATAACCAGGTCGCCTTAATGACTTAGAAGTTGATTCATATCGATTGATCGTTGTTTTTCTTAAAAAACGCGAGATATTGATAAGGATTAACACGAACTAAGTTCTATCCTGGATTTAACCAGGTCGCCTCAAAACTTAGAAGTTGATTTAAATCTATTGATCGTTGTTCTTCTTAAAGAGCACGAGATATTGATAAAAGTTAACATGAACTAAGTTTTCAAATTAAGTTCCTGGATATAACCAGGTCATAAAACTTAGAAGTTAATTTAAATCGATTGATTGTTGCTTTTCTTAAAGAGCATGAGATATTGATAAAAGTTAACACGAACTAAGTTTTCAAATTAAGTTCCTGGATATAACCAGGACATAAAACTTAGAAGTTAATTTAAATCGATTGATTGTTGCTTTTCTTAAAGAGCACGAGATATTGATAAAAGTTAACACGAACTAAGTTTTCAAATTAAGTTCCTGGATATAACCAGGTCATAAAACTTGGAAGTTAATTTAAATCAATTGATTGTTGTTCTTCCTAAAGAGCACGAGATATTGATAAAAATTAACACGAACTAAGTTTTCAAATTAAGTTCCTAGATATAACCAGGTCATAAAACTTAGAAGTTAATTTAAATCGATTGATTGTTGCTTTTCTTAAAGAGCACGAGATATTGATAAAAGTTAACACGAACTAAGTTTTCAAATTAAGTTCCTGGATATAACCAGGTCATAAAACTTGGAAGTTAATTTAAATCGATTGATTGTTGTTCTTCCTAAAGAGCACGAAATATTGATAAAAATTAACGCGAACTAAGTTTTTTCAAAATAGTAACTAAAGTGCGCAAAGACAAGGAAATAAGTCAATTAAAAATAAAATTGATAATTGGATTGTCTCGAGGTGGAAACACCTCGTGCAAAAGTTACACAAAAAAAAATAATAAGAATAAAAGAGTGGGAGCAAAAAAGGAAGGCCCTAAGCTCTGCTAGGCTGCCCCGTGGAGGTCGCCGTCTCGCCCTCCTGCTCAGCTGCGCCAGAGACTTCCCCGGCCTTGGAAGGTGCTTCTTTCTCGAGGCGAGCTTTAAACCCTTCCAGCAAGGGCTCCCAGACATCCGCTGCCAAGAAGGAGAAGTCGTCGTCCGGGTTGTAGGCCCAGCAATTATAGAGCATGTCCTCCAGGGCGGTGCCGGAGGCCACCTGCTCGGCTTCCAGGGCGGTTTTGGCCCCAGCCTTCGTAATATCTAGCTCCGCCCGCGCAGCGGCGAGGGCAGCCTTGGCCTCCTCGGCCCCAGCCTTCGCAGTGTCTAGCTCCGCCCGCGCGGCGGCGAGGGCGGCTTTGGTTGCCTCGACATCTTGAAGCTTGGGACGGGCTTCTTCCAGCTCGGCCTGCGTGGCCGCCAGGGTGTAATGCCCCAAATTTCCTAATAAGGTTTAGGACCTTGATTAGGAGGCCGGGAGGGCCATAATTGATTTATTATGTTATTTAATGATCATATGCATGTTCATGTGAATTATATTATTATATGATGGTAAATGCATGCATATGGGAGTATTTATTATTATTAGGGTATTTTGGTAATTTGGCCGCTGTGGGCGTAATTGTGTATTTTGGGTGCATGGTTGTGATTAATTAATATAGCCACATTATAAGGTGAATTGGTTCGAGCTATTCGGCATGAGACGATCATGAGATGTAATTGTTCGGTCTAGTCATAACGGGTTTAAGTTCGGAGCTCGGGGTGAGTCTCGGGGTCATTTTGATGACTAGAGCATTACCGGGAATTAAAGGGTAATGGGATAAGATTTATTGGTATTTGGGAATATTGAGAATAGCGGGAATTGGAGAGCGTTAATTATAATTAACGGGATAGGCGGGAAAGGACAGTTTTACCCTCGGAAGCCTTTAGAGGGATTTATTTGGCCTAGGGGCATTATGGTCTTTTGACCTTAAGGATTTATATCAGCTTTTTGGGTTTAGAAGGCTGTGGAATTATAACAGAAACAGAGCCCATCCGAGTCTCTTCTCTCTCTCTCCCGTACAAGGTTTCTCCTTCATCTTCCTTTCAAATTTTTGAGAGCCAATTGAAGAACAAGCTAGGGAAATCAAAGCTTGGGGATTTTAGACTTAGCTCAGCTATTGGGAAGGATTCAAACCAGCTTAAGGTAAGGAATTGAACCTGAGTTTTGAGCTATACTCTGTTTCTTTCTATTAAGTTTCAGTTAAGGATTTTGATGTGCTAGTTAAGAATTAATGGAAGTTTAGTTGAGGTTTAACTTGGATTATGATGAGGGTGAGTTGTAGATGATGTTTGGTGGTTGAATTGGGTGTTAGGTTGAGGTTTGGGACAGGTTTGAAGGGCTAGTTTCAAGGGAAAAAGCAGGGGAAAGATTTCAGGTGCGTGCTGTCATTTTTACCTGGTCTGGGCTGGGCGCTGTGGGGCGGCTGTGGTGCGCCGTGGCCCTTGGCGTCTGGAAGGGAGGTCTGCCTTTGTTTGAGGGGCGTGCCGCGGCGCAGCAGGGGAGGGCCGCGGCCCTTAGGGAAATTTTGGCCAGAATCATGTTTTTAGCTTGGGGATTCAAGCCTTAGGCCTCGGGTTGAACCTAGTATCTGGTTAAGTGGGGATTGATGTCCCAGAGGTTAGATATTGGTTTGGGAACTTATGTTGATCATTTTATTGATGGTATCTTATATTTGGTTATGACTAGGTGACCGCTAAAGGACTAAAAGTTGATCATTCTCAAGGGTCGTTCTTTAAATCATTCTAGCTCGAATCTGAGGTAAGAAAATTGCACCCTTTATATATGTGACATGCATGGCTATTAATGGTGCATGTTGGTTGGTTAATGAGAATGACATGCATGGCTATTATTGATGCATGTTGGTTGGTTAATGAGTATGACATGCATGGCTATTATTGATGCATGTTGGTTGATTATTGAATATGACATGCATGGCCATTCTTGATGTATGTTGGCTGATTATTGAACATGACATGCATGGCTATTATTGGTGCATGTCGGGTTGTTAAGTATGATACATGTGATGCACGAGAAACATGTGATTAGGACATGCTTTGTATACTGGGTATGATATCGTTCAGAGCTTGAGCCTCTGTGTTGTACATGGTCCTAATCGTACTAGTATATGTTTAGTAAGCATGTTGAATACCTTGTTTATGAATATTAAGCATGTGATATATGTTTGGTGGCATGGCTTACCTGTGTATGGCACTGACTAGTCAGGGACCGACTCTAAAGTCGAAGAACATGCATTGAATGGCTCTATGGCATTAATGCTAGATTGACCCTAGGGTCGAAGTACTTATAAGCGCTTGCCTGGTCTATGACCAGATGTTTTCAGCCAAGGTATATGACCCCAGTGATTGTTTGTCACATGGCTGGGGGACGCTGTCCATAGTTACGACTCTAGAGTCGGGAGGATGGTTATGTTGGTGACCAATCACCATGCACCTATCCTGAACAAACTTATGAAAGAACCATTCATCAATTAAGCCCTGGTGACCTTATCGTCACATGGCTAGAGGGAGCTGTATCCACTTCTGTGACTTTTGGCTATTGTCACCTATCTGTTTTGGACCGTTGGTCCTGAATGGCTATTATGGTTATTGTTGATATCATATCATGCTTTATTGTGTTTTCTTGCTGGGCTTCGGCTCACGGGTGCTAAGTGGTGTAGGTAAAGGCAAGAGGAAGCTGGACCATCCTTGAGTTGGAGAGCTTAGGTGATGACGTGTACATATGCAGCTGCTCGTCCGCCACGGCCAAGGTTTAAAGTGAAACTAGGGTTACACCCTGTTTTGCCGCTTAGAACGGCCTGTTGTAAATGGATTTCTGTAATAGACTCTAAAACTACGTTTTTGAGATCCCACTGTATATATTAAATGTTCTAGTGAAACATTACATCTTATCCAAAGTTTTTAATCCCTAAACCGCTAATCATACTTAGTTACACGATTTTGGCCAAATGGCTCGGTTAGCAAGTTTAGCACTGTTTACAAGGCACACCGTAACGGTCCCTGGAGTTGGGGCGTTACAACTTGGTATCAGAGCGAGCCAAGGTTTATGGTTCCTGAAGACAAGCTGGGCATGTACACTCATCACTGAAGATAGCTTCACTCAAGGAATGGTAACTATTTCTGTAGTTGTGTGCATAATTGCTTAAATGGAATGTAAATGCTTTACCTTCACATTGTATTAGGGAGCATGAGATTCTGATAGAGCCTGGCTCTTGACTATATGATTATATGCTCTGTGAATATATATATATATAACTGTGTTATTTGCATGCTGGGATTGGAAGCATGGTTTGAGTATTGGAAGAGCAGGGATTATGAGTATGTATGAATGTCATGGGCATGTTTGCAGCACTGCAAGTGGTTTATGATTGTGATGTGGTAAGATTTACCCCATGGGGGAAGGCCTCAATATGCTTATTGTGATTAATGGGTCAAGTTATTGACTACAGATTTAATCAGCAGGTTTATATTCAAGGCAGATTATGAGGCCTGGTGATAGCTATACAGAGGCTGGGAGTTACAGCCAGGGTATCAGTTCTTCGTCTGCATTTTTGAGTGTTCAGCAGACACTTACAGATTTGCAATTAAGATTGCAAAGGCATGAGGAAGAGATCAGGTATTTGAAGCAACAAAGGAGTCTGTTAGGTAGTACCCCTTCCTTTGCTATGCCAGGGGTGGCATCAGTTTCAGCTCAGCCTAGGGTTGAGAATAGATGGGAATTCCTCTGTGGAAGATTCCTGAAGTTTTATCCTCCAATCTTTGAGGGAGGCCTAGATCCATTCAGAGCTGAGCAATGGATGGGCATGATCAGCTCCATTCTCGATAGTATGGGACTGGTAGGTCACGATAGGGTGATCTATGCTACATGTGTACTGCGGGATGATGCCCGGACATGGTGGGAGGTAGTATCCCAGACACGAGATACAGCTGTGATGGACTGGAAAGAATTCAGGCAGCTGTTTAATGAGAAGTATTATTTTGATGTAATTAAGACTGCCAAGATGAATGAGTTTCTGAATCTTGTTCAACGCAATGCATCAGTGACCGAGTATGTTACTGAATTTGATGGGTTGGCCAAGTTTGCTTTAGACATGGTACCCACAGATGTGGCTCAGAAGGAGAGGTTTATTCAGGGGTTGAATCCTGGAATAGCTCAGGGCATTAGAGTTGCCCCAGTGTATGAAGTCTCTACCTATGCTCAGGTGGTAGAGAAGGCTCTTGCTGTTGAGAGTATAGTAGTTGGGCAGCAGAGTGCTGGAGAGCACAGAGCTCAGATAACAGTACCTCCAATTATTGGAGCAAGCAAGAAGGAGAACTGGAAGACTTACCCAATATGTGTTCGGTGTAAGAGGCGTCATTTAAAGGGGTGCCGACCAAGGACATGTTTCTTATGTGGAGAGGTTGTACATATAAAAAGGGATTGCCCAAGTCGAGGGACAGAGCTTGAGCAAAGGAGGATAGACAGCTCGATTCCAACTCGAGTGTTTATTCCAGGGCAATCAGAGTCTGAGACCGAGACTAGTTCCTCGGGGGTGACAGGTCAGTTTACTAGCCCTGAGTTTTGAGTTGTGATGTTTAGCTTTGGTGCCATGCTATTCTTTTATTGGCATGTATATAGAGAAGGGTATATTGATGGATATATATATAGATCACATGGATACGTTGTGATGGGAGATGTAAGATGGTATTGGCAACTTAAGAGATAAGTTGGGTTATGGAGAGGACTCATTGTTGGTTTCATGAGTTAGTTATGACTGACTATGGTTGATCCAGGGTATGGATCGGTTAAGTAATTGTGGGAAAATTTTAAATGGCAAGGAAAGTATAGTAATTCTTGGGCTTGAGAGAGTGGAGAACCTTGTGTTGGTTAGTTTGGTGTATGGTTCTGTGTGCTTATGAAACTTTTAGCAGGAGCTAGAGTTTTGTGCAGGGGAAATGCATGGAACTCTTAGCTAGCGTGATGGATGTCACTTGGATCGTGTCAGTGAGATCAGGACAGATTGGATTAGTCTGTGGGTTCTGA
Organism: Humulus lupulus; assembly: GCF_963169125.1. Taxonomy (NCBI): domain Eukaryota; kingdom Viridiplantae; phylum Streptophyta; class Magnoliopsida; order Rosales; family Cannabaceae; genus Humulus; species Humulus lupulus. Next base: position 208,292,921 of record NC_084794.1, on the reverse strand, counting down.
ATGTGTTCCCAGGTGGTTTGCCAGGGCTCCTTTTTATGAAAAGAGGCTAGAATGGTGATTGGTTTGGTGCCAGAAATAGAATCAGATGTAAGTATTGTTTTGAGTGGCACAGTGGAGTTATAAGAATTAAAGGGTTAATTGCTGAGTAAGATGGAATCCTTTAAGGTGGATCTTGGATCTGGTTAAGACCAGTTAGAGATCAGAGAGAGGAAATTATGTAAAAGATTGTGCTGGTATTAGATTAGAGCACTGCGAGTGCTGATTATATATTGAGAATTGGTTTGATGCTAAGTGTTTATGAATTAGATGAATAGTGCATTCAAGGGTTGACTTGATGGGATTTGTGATCGTCTTGGACGATGGTATAGTGGTGTTTTCTCTGTGGAGAATTGCCAAGAGTGAAGAGTGCCTTGGGGACCGGAGTGTCCATGGATAGTAAAGATAGTTCAGGTGCCTTGGGGAGAAAGTGCTGGGTCTTTTATAGACCAGGATCAATTAGAGGATCGTTATGACATCCTAGTGATAGAGGAAAGTGATTACCTATGCAACGTGTTAATTAAAGAATCTGACCAGAACTGGAGTAGAGTTTCTGGTGGGCCAGGTGGCCAGTTTATTGTTTGAGATTATTATCTCAAGAAAGATAAAAAGGAAAGATGGTTAAGCGAGCCACGGATGGACAAGATTGAATGGAAAGCTTTAGCTGGATTGGCTAAAAGTTTTATAGTGACAGACATGAATTTATGGTGGTTTAGAGATCGGACTTGGGATCCGATGGACATTGGGACTGGTTAGGAGATTCTGGATGAATCTCATCCTGTTCTTTTATTCGCTTCATTCAGGCATTGTAAAGAGGTAACAGGTTATGAAGGCTTTATAGTGATGGCCTGAGATGAAGAGGCATATATTGAGGCATGTGTAAAGCTCTTAACCTGTTAGCAGGTCGAGACAGAATATCAGGAAACAGCAAGGCCATTACAGCCTTTGGGTATTTCATAGTGGGAATAAGAGAGCATCGCGATGAGTTTCGCGGTGGAATTCCCAGGTTGATGGATCGGTATGAATTGGCATTAAGTTATTGTGGACTGGTAGTCCAAGTGAGTTTATTTTATCAGTAAGGATAGGTGAATAGTACAGCTGATCAATATTTGAGTCTCCTTGTGAGAAGGATAAAGAGCCTTCGGGAACTCAAGGTCTATCTTATCAGATGAAGACTTTATTGTGACTTCCAAGTTTTGGAAGGGTTAGAAGGTGATGATTAAATAGATGGAACTCAGTACAGATTATTACTCTCAGACTGGTGGCAAATCAGAGAGAGAGGGTTATCCAATTATTATTGGAGGGACATCTTATAAGATGAGTAAGGTAATATATATATATATCTGAATCCTGAGGTGGTTCAGGGGATTTATGAGATTGCCGGAGCTTGAATTTTGGTTGTTCATTTCTCAGAATAGATGGAACAGTATTAATGAACTGGAAAGTAGAAATGTGGAATTCCACATAGGAGAATGTATTTTCTCTAAGGTATCACCATGGAAATAGGGGTGAGGAATTAAGACAAGTTAAGCCCTAGTTTGTTTCAGCAGTTGGATCCTGATTGGGTCTGGATGGGTTGACTCTGGATCAACTTTATTTTTTTTGGCACTGGTAGTTGTATATAGTGAGTTGTGTACTTCCATGCAGTGGACATGGGTTAAAGGAACTTATGAGTTGAGTTATGAGAATCTGAAGGTTAGGTTGAGTATTCCGGTAAGGAATAGCCAGTTCAGATTGTGTTATAAGTAATGAGGTTCTGCTAAACAGAATATACTTTGGGTTAAGGTAAGGCTATAGAAATACTAAAGTCAAGGAATGACTTAAGGAAATTTATGTCAAGTAAGTGGAATTCTTGTTCCGAGCTGTTGAGTAAATTTCGAGGACGAAATTTCTGTAAGGAGGGATAGTTGTAATGTCCCAAATTTCCTAATAAGGTTTAGGACCTTGATTAGGAGGCCGGGAGGGCCATAATTGATTTATTATGTTATTTAATGATCATATGCATGTTCATGTGAATTATATTATTATATGATGGCAAATGCATGCATATGGGAGTATTTATTATTATAAGGGTATTTTGGTAATTTGGCCGCTGTGGGCGTAATTGTGTATTTTGGGTGCATGGTTGTGATTAATTAATATAGCCACATTATAAGGTGAATTGGTTCGAGCTATTCGGCATGAGACGATCATGAGATGTAAGTGTTCGGTCTAGTCATAACGGGTTTAAGTTCCGGGCTCGGGGTGAGTCTCGGGGTCATTTTGATGACTAGAGCATTACCGGGAATTAAAGGGTAATGGGATAAGATTTATTGGTATTTGGGAATATTGAGAATAGCGGGAATTGGAGAGCGTTAATTATAATTAACGGGATAGGCGGGAAAGGACGGTTTTACCCTCGGAAGCCTTTAGAGGGATTTATTTGGCCTAGGGGCATTATGGTCTTTTGACCTTAAGGATTTATATCAGCTTTTTGGGTTTAGAAGGCTGTGGAATTGTAACAGAAACAGAGCCCATCCGAGTCTCTTCTCTCTCTCTCCCGTACAAGGTTTCTCCTTCATCTTCCTTTCAAATTTTTTAGAGCCAATTGAAGAACAAGCTAGGGAAATCAAAGCTTGGGGATTTTAGACTTAGCTCACTTATTGGGAAGGATTCAAACTAGCTTAAGGTAAGGAATTGAACCTGAGTTTTGAGCTATACTCTGTTTCTTTCTATTAAGTTTCAGTTAAGGATTTTTATGTGTTAGTTAAGAATTAATGGAAGTTTAGTTGAGGTTTAACTTGGATTATGATGAGGGTGAGTTGTAGATGATGTTTGGTGGTTGAATTGGGTGTTAGGTTGGGGTTTGGGACAGGTTTGAAAGGCTGGTTTCAAGGGAAAACGTAGGGGAAAGATTTCAGGTGCATGCTGTCATTTTTGCCTGGTCTGGGCTGGGCGTCGTGCCGCGGCTGTGGTGCGCCGCGGCCCTTAGGGAAATTTTGGCCAGAATCATGTTTTTAGCTTGGGGATTCAAACCTTAGGCCTCGGGGTTGAACCTAGTATCTGCTTAAGTGGGGATTGATGTCCCGGAGGTTAGATATTGGTTTGGGAACTTATGTTGATCATTTTATTGATGCTACCTTATATTTGGTTATGACTAGGTGACCGCTAAAGGACTAAAAGTTGATCGTTCTCAAGGGTCATTCTTTAAATCATTCTAGCTCGAATATGAGGTAAGAAAACTGCACCATGTATATATGTGACATGCATGGCTATTAATGGTGCATGTTGGCTGGTTAATGAGAATGACATGCATGGCTATTATTGATGCATGTTGGTTGGTTAATGAGTATGACATGCATGGCTATTATTGATGCATGTTGGTTGATTATTGAATATGACATGCATGGCTATTCTTGATGTATGTTGGCTGATTATTGAACATGACATGCATGGCTATTACTGGTGCATGTCGGGTTGTTAAGTATGATACATGTGATGCACGAGAAACATGTGATTAGGACATGCTTTGTATACTGGGTATGATATCGTTCAGAGCTTGAGCCTCTGTGTTGTACATGGTCCTAATCGTACTAGTATATGTTTAGTAAGCATGATGAATACCTTGTTTATGAATATTAAGCATGTGATATATGTTTGGTTGCATGGCTTACCTGTGTATGGCACTGACTAGTCAGGGACCGACTCTAAAGTCGAAGAACATGCATTGAATGGCTCTATGGCATTAATGCTAGACCGACCCTAGGGTCGAAGAACTTATAAGCGCTTGCCTGGTCTATGACCAGATGTTTTCAGCCAAGGTATATGACCTCGGTGACTGTTTGTCACATGGCTGGGGGACGCTGTCCATAGTTACGACTCTAGAGTCGGGAGGATGGTTATGTTGGTGACCAATCACCATGCACCTATCCTGAACAAACTTATGAAAGAACCCTTCATCAATTAAGCCCTGGTGACCCTATCGTCACATGGCTAGAGGGAGCTGTATCCATTTCTGTGAATTTTTGCTATTGTCACCTATCTGTTTTGGACCGTTGGAATGGCTATTATGGTTATTGTTGATATCATATCATGCTTTATTGTGTTTTTTTGCTGGGCTTCGGCTCACGAGTGCTAAGTGGTGCAGGTAAAGGCAAGAGGAAGCTGGACCATCCTTGAGTTGGAGAGCTTAGGTGATGACGTGTACATATGCAGCTGCTCGTCCGCCACGGCCGAGGTTTAAAGTGGAACTAGGGTTACACCCTGTTTTGCCGCTTAGAATGGCCTGTTGTAAATGCTTTTCTATAATAGACTCTAAAACTACGTTTTTGGGATCCCAATGTATATATTAAACGTTCTAGTGAAACGTTACATCTTATCCAAAGTTTTTAATCCCTAAACCGCTAATCATACTTAGTTACACGATTTTGGCCAAATGGCTCGGTTAGCGAGTTTAGCACTGTTTACAAGGCACACTGTAACGGTCCCTGGAGTTGGGGCGTTACACAAGGCGTCCTTCACCACCTGATGCTCGCCTCACATATCTTCGAGCTGGGCCTTGGTCCTGGCTATGCTCCGATGAAGGGCAGCGGCACTCTGCGAAAACGGAGAGGCAACTGCCTTAGAAAGAAAAAGAGAAGGAAAAACATGGTAAGGCATGATAGTCCAGAAACCATAAAAGGTTAAGGTCAGCTTACCGTCAGGGCCATGCCCAGTGAAGATTCCAGCACACCCACCGGGCTCCTTATTTCGATGGCCCTGAGCTACTTCTCGTTGAATTTGTAGATGTGGCTGACGGCGTAGTTTGCCATCTCGTACACTGTCCCCCGGAAGGCCTCTGGAATCTTCTCCAGGTCCTGGGGGTCAACTGGGATGCGCACCTCGGAGGTTGAAATTGCCGAAGTCCCGAGCTCCGCCCCTGTGTCCCGGAAGAAGGCCGGAGCTCGCGGAGGGGGTGGGGGCATGCCGCTCCCCCCTGCAACAGGAGGAACAGTTCCCACGACCTGAGCGGCTGGGGGCTGCTCTTTCTCCTTGGCAGGAGACTTGGTTGGGGTCCTGGCAGCTTTCTTCGCCATCCGGAGCTTCTTCATTTTGGGCCCAGAGGCCCCAGCTGGGGAGTTCCCCCCAATGAGTGCAGCCCGAGACTTTTACCCCTGGACTGAGACATCTCTTCTGTTAAAACAAAGATATGGTTAGTACAAAAGTTAACATTCATGCAAAAAAAAAAGGAAAGAAAAAATGCAGAATTCAAGTATATATATGTGTGTACTAAAGGGGATTCCTACCCCCCGAGCTAGAGGAAGAGTCTACGATTACGACCATCGGCCCCGGAGCTTCTTCGGGGGAATCTAAGTCAACTACTTCCCGAGCTAGTGCAAGTTCTGGATCCGAAGCTGGTTCAGGGCTAGATTCTTCTACATATTGCCTAAGTCTTGGAGCTACGGCACCCCTCCGGAGTGATGGCCATGACCGAAGGTTGGTCCCATACTCCTCAAATAGGATTGACCTACAGGCTAGGGTGTTATCTACGACTACGATACCCCTAGGGCGGCAATCTTGGTAATCCAGCACGAGCTGGTCGACACAGTGGAGCAGGGTTGTATCCAGGTCCGGATCACGTCGGTGGCGTTGGACGATCTGTTTGGGATTATACCTAGCTAGCCGGGGGTCAGCAGTGGCCCTATCTAAATTCCTAAACATATAAGGGTTACCTTGGCCAGAAGGACCCGCAGCTGCTCCGGGCTGGATCCTCTCCTCGTCCGTTCTTTGGGCGACCTCCAACACCCGCTTCCTTGTCCTCCTCATCTTCATCCCCTGCGACCTCCTCCACAATGATAGGCCTCGTATTGTAGGCTGGGGGAAGCGCCCGGGACCTCCCCAGGTACAGAGTCTGACCTTCGGAGATCAGCTTACAGGCCAGCATCGTCTAGTCTGTCACGAGCAGACGATAATCCTTTTCACTGGGGGGCAAGCCCGCCAGTGTCTCGTACTGGGCCCTGAGGGTCACAAATTTCTCTGTCCTCGCGAAGATAGCTACAGAGTTATCCTAAGTCAGAAATGGATATAGGGGAAGCTAACCAGTACTTAACTTACGAGCTAAGGTTGAAAAGCACTTAAAAGGACGATTGAAGTAGTGGAGCTCGCAGTTTCGGAACCCCGTCGACATAAAGAATTTATCTTTGAAGTCGTTGGGGTGGCTGGGCAGCTTGATGACCGCAGCCGTGTTGGGGAACCGGGTTAAGTAATAAAACCCGTCACCTCGCCCCCGCTGCTCCGGGCTAGCCTTGAGGCAGAAGAAGTACAGGATGTCCGCAGGAGTGGGGACCTCCCACTCCTGTTTCAGGAACAAGTATCTTAACCCTGCCAACAAACGATAAGAGTTGGGGGGGAGCTGGAATGGGGCCAACCTCACGTAATTGAGGAAATCGGAGAAATACTGATCCAGCAGGAGGAAGGCCCCCGCCTTGAAATGCTCGTCGCTCCAGGCCGAGAATGCCTCATCAAGCGACGCGCAGCTCTGCTCGCCCTCTGTGGGAGGTCGGGAAATCACGGATTCTCTCCCCAGCTCGATCTTGTGGGAGAGGAAGATCTTGTTTACCTTCGCCTGGTCGGTAATCTTTGAGATGATCCTCTCCGCCTCAAAGAGCGCATCAGGGGCCACCTCGAGCTCTTGTTCCACTGCTGGCCCGAAGTTAAGGATCGGGGATTCAGCCATCACTGCCTTTCCTTTGTCTTGTTGGGAGGCCGAGCTGCCAGCAGTCCTCTTTGGAGCATTCTTCTTCGGTGCCATCTGGTCGCCTAGCGAACAAAAGAAAAGATTTCATAAAAGGTGACCTAAGCATGAGGAAGAATCAGGAGTGTTCTTTGCACGAGCTGAGGTAAGCCCAGCCCGTGGAGAATGAGACCACGCGGTTCTATGAACACGCGCCTGTGCTCCCAACAGATCCCTGATTACTCGGAATTCGTGTGTCAGGAGGGTCAGAATAGAATTTTCCTTGGAAGGAAAGTTTTAGTAGGCAAGGAAGGCAAAACTGCCTGTGAAGCGTGTCCCCTAAGCTACCCGGTTTTGCACCCAAAATACTGAACACTTTAAACCAGCATACCAAAAATCCTACCCAGAAATTTTCCCCAGAAAATGCATCCTATAAACCATGCTCCTAAATGATTTTCTACTATAAATATACCCTAACCTAAAAGGCTTTCACCTTTCATGCCCACAAAAACCAGCAAACCCTTGCATGCGGCTACAGTAAATATTTACCTAAGCTACAGTGAAAAATAATTTCAACACATGCACGGTCAGAAGACTTACAGGGTGTTTGGCTGAGAAGAGGATGAAGGAATCGCCTGGGTTGGGGCTTTGTCGGAGTGGGTGATTCCAAAGCTTCGAAGGAGTCCTTGCGCCTGAATTTCTGGAACGCCGAAGATGGTAACCGGAAAGAGAAAAAAGGGGGATTTTTGAGAGCAAGAAGAAGAGGAAAATTTCTGAAAATTTTCAAATGAACGGGTGGCCCATGCGTAAGGTGGCCATCCCTTTTATATACGTGAAGGGCCACGTGAGGAGGACCGTTGGATCGCCCTGATGTGGGATCCAAGGCCCTCCACTCGAAAGACTAAACGACGGCTGAGTATAGGCTAGGCCATTAAATGCGGTTCTCGGAAGACGTACCGTCACCAACCACAATGTTCCACGTATTCGGCGCCTGCGTAGAATGTGGAATGTGAAGAGTTCATGGGGAAGCCTAAAAGCCCCTACTGTGGCCCTACACGACATCCTGTACCATGAGCAGAGGCTTGGGGGGCAGATGTACGCCCTGATTTTCCCACGGGCTGATTAGCGAGATGAGATACGGCCTAATCATGACTTCCACGTGGACATCCCCAAGACCGGAGCTGCCATCGTGAGGTCCTACCTCCTTAGCTCGAGGTAACCTAAGGGTTCGCCAAGATTGCTTAAGGACTGTCTGGACTCTGAGGGCAACAGGTCGAGAGAAGCATCCAGCTCATGGTACGGGCTAGAGTTGGAGGCTGTGACCTTTTGTAAAGTCAACCACGCAAGGTAAACGTGCATATATCAGACATCACGTGTCTGATATACCCCTGACTTCTCGGACACGCAGCAGGAACGTGCGTATTCAGACACCCACTACTAGGTTGGGCCGTGCGGCCCATTATCCCCTTACATATTGATTTGACCACACTTATGTGTCAGGTTTAGGAATTAATCATGAATGTCCCAGAGTTGACATGATAGGTAAGAAGGTCATGGGATGACCTTCTTACCAACTCCCAGGTGCCTTCTCCTATAAATATGGAGACCTTGGGAGTTAATAAGGGTTGGATGGGATATTGTAAGAAATACCCTGTAAAAGAATACCCAGTATATAGTAATAATACTGAGTGGTGGAGTAGGAGGATTTTAACCTTTTAACCACCTAAAAAAGTATTTTGTGTCACCATTCCATTTCCAAGATCATTCATCTATTTCGGTTCAACATCAGCACTAATCCCTCTCTCTTTCTTTTCTTAATTACCTGTTGGTGAAGAACCGCGTCAACACAAAGAAATTTCTATTTGAAAATGTTATACATGAATATGGATATGGATACAAAGTCTTCATCAACAAAGGATGATACAACTCAATGGGATTACATGCTTAAGGATATTGGTATCATCAAATTCCTTATTTCTAAATGTGTAGATTTCAAGAATTTGAATGAAATGTGTTTGCTACCATATTTTTGTGAGTTTGAGATCATTGTTTATATTAAGATTACAATGGTGAATGTTAATAAATAATTCAAGGGATTATTGTTGTACTTGTTTTGTTTGTAAAGTTATTGATCATCATGTGATATATGGTAATTATAAAATTAACCATAATAAGATTAGGGTTAAGGCAATTGATGTTGAGATCATTGCACTTTTAAATGAATTTAATTTGGTCACTTTAATTGATGATGAGATCTTTGTGACTTTGATTAAATTTAATGCATTTAATGAGGAATGCATTATAACCCTAATTGAGAATAATGCATTCAATGAGGAATGTATGATAACCCTAAAGAGAATTGACATGATTCATGCATGTAGTGATGAGACTAATGCAACCTTAAGAGAAGGTGAACATGTCAATGCAATTGATGTTGAGATCATTGCAAAAGAAAGTGAAGATACTAAGGTCAATGCATCTGATGTTGAGATCATTGCAACCTTAAGTAAAGTTAATGCAACCCAAATAAAGGTGCAAGGATGGTGGTATGATACTTGTGCCACCATTCATGCAACCTATGAAAAAACTCTTTTCAAAACCTTTGAAAGTGCAAAGGTGGGACTTGAAGTCCAAATGGGAAATGAAAAGAGATCCAAGGTACTTGGAAGGGGCTGCATTAATGTGTTCTTCACTAATGGAAAGAAAGTGACCCTAATTAATGTTTTCTATGTTCACGATATGACTAGAAACATTATGATTAGAAGTCTATTGAGTAAATCTGGTATCAAAATGGAGTTTGGATTCGGTAAACTCACTTTGACAAAATTGGGCACTTTTGTGGGAAATAATTATACATGTGATGGAATGATCAAACTTTGTGCTCTTGATAGTGACAATAATGATATGACATCTAAATCTTACAATGTGATTAATTCTAATTCTATTAATTTGTGGCATAATAGACTTGCTCATATAGGTTATAGCATAATTAAAAGAGTTGTTAAATGTGGATTGATTAATTGTGATGTGAATGAGCATGACAAATGTGAATTATGTGTTAAATCTAAAATGGAAAAGAAACATTTTTCAAGTGTTGATAGATGTTCAAACTTTCTATATTTAATACATAGTTATTTATGTGAATTGAATGGCATGTTGACTAGAGGAGGAAATAGATACTTCATGACTTTCATAGATGATTTCTCTAGGTATACTTATGTGTATTTACTTAAGAGTAAGGATGAGGCATTTAATGCATTTAAAATCTATAAATCTAAAGTAGAAAATCAATTGGAAAGGAAAATAAAGGCTCTTAGAAGTGATAGAGGTGGTGAATACTTTTCAAATGATTTCAATGTGTTTTGTGAACAACATGGCATTATACATGAATGCACTTCACCATACACTCCACAATAAAATGGAATAGTTGAAAGAAAGAATAGGACTTATCTTAAGATGATTAACTCTATGTTTTTACATGCTAAACTGTGTTATAACTTGTGGAGTGAAGCTTTGCTTGTTGCGTGTCATATATTGAATCTAACTCCTATGAAAAAGAACAATGTGTCTCCATATGAGTTATGGAGAGGAAAGAAGCCTAACCTAGGCTATCTTAAAGTGTGGGGGTGCCTTGCTTATTGCAAGAGCACAGAGCCTAAAAGATCAAGTTGGGTCCAAGGGTCGTAAAGTGTGCATATGTTGGCTATGCCTCAAATAGCAAGGCCTATAGGCTATTAGACTTGGAGCCTAATATGATAATTGAATCAAGAGAAATGGAGTTCTTTGAGAATATGCTATATTGTGATAGCAACTCTGAAGAACCCACAGGTGTTGCAGAATCTCTTAAAGAGAAAGATCCAAAGGTTGATGAGCAACCTATATTGCCTCAGAGAAGCCAAAGGCTTAAAGAGTTGGGATCAATTGAGAAATGTTCTCAAGTAGAGATACTCTACGGTAGACTTGAAGAAGTCACATGGAAATTTCCTATGATCATTCAAGTTGAGGATGATCCCAAAACCTACTAAGAAGCAATGTCTTCATGAGAATATGTTTTTTGGAAGGAGACAATAAATGATGAGATGGATTCAATTATGTAAAACCACACATGGGAATCGGTAGACCTTTCACAAGCTTCAAAACTAATTGGATGCAAGTGGGTATTTTGGAGGAAATATCACACTGATGGCACATACAATCCTTCAAAACTAGATGAGTAGCTAAAGGGATAAAAAAAAAGGAACAAATTGATTACTTTGATACGTATGTACCGGTTGCTAGGACAACCACAAAAAACAGTTTTATTTTCCTTATCATCAATATATAACTTTTATGTTCATCAAATGGATGTCAAAACAGCATTCGTAAATGGAGATCTCGATGAGGAGATTTATATGGAACAACCGGAGGGTTTTTTTCTAAAGAGAAATGAACATAAAGTATGTAGGCTAGTTAAATCATTATATGGTTGCAAACAAGCACCGAAACAATAGCATGAGAAGTTTGATAAAGCTATTTTTCATATGGGTGTAGACATAATAATGGACAAGTGCTTATACTCTAAGACTTATGATGGTTATGTCATCTTGGTGTGTCTATATATTGATGATTATTGATTTTGAGTAATGAGATGAGAGGCATAACGGAAACGAAGAGATTTCTATCTTCCACTTTCTAAATGAAGGACCTTTGAGAGGCCGATACCTTCTTTGGTATAAAAGTGAGAAGAAATAGTGGGGGGTTATGTCTTAAGACAAGCTCACTTTTGTTGAGAAATTGCTTGACAAGTTTAGTAATCTCAAAATTAAAGAGGTGAATACACCATTTGATTCAAGCGTAAAGCTTGAAAAGAACAATGGTAGAGCGGTTAGTAAATTAAGTGGGTTTACTAGCAATCCAAGTATGGAACATTGAAAAGCGATTGAGAGAGTTCTAGGGTACCTTAAAAGGACCAAGCAGCTAGGCCTCCAATATTCAAAGTTCTCAAAGATACTTGAAGGATATTACGATGCGAGTTGGATATCAAGTGTAGGAGATAATCTCTCCACAAGTGGTTGGGTGTTTATGCTCAAAAGAGGAGAGGTTTCTTAGGGTCCAAAGAAACAAACATATATTTCACTCAACCATGGAGAATGAGTTTATCACTCTATCGACAAATGGCAAAGAGGCTAAGTGGCTTAGGGATTTCATGAGGAATATCCCAATGGTGATAAACAAGCCATATTAGCTAGAGCTTATAATGTCATGAGAAGTCTAGACATATAAGTCTAAGACATGAGTATATGAGACAATTGATTTGAGGAGGAATCATATCGATTTCATGTATAAAGACAAGTGAGAACTCAGCGGATCCATTTACAAAATCTCTTACGAAGAGGTTAGTAAGTTCTAGTTCAAAAGGGATGGGACTAAAACTCCTAGAATAACATATTCACCAATGATGGCAACTCAACTCTAAGCTTGTGAACATCAAGGGCAAGAGTTCAATGGGTAAAAGCAAGTTATTGGGTGAATTGCTTCAACACTAACAAAATCATGAGTTCCATCCAAGGATGGTTAGTGTTGGTTGCTACCGAGTGAGGGTTACTCCTAAGGCTTTTAATGAAGTTCAGTTGTGTGCAATAAGTATCTCTAAAGGTAGCAAAGATGATGTAAGAGCTTCACCTATGTGAACTTAGAGGTGGTGCCGCCTCTCATGGGAGTTGGAGTTTCTCCGCGGAAAGTTCATAAAATGGATGAGCACATGGCCATATGATTGCTAAGCGAGAAGAGTGGGAAAATGAATGCTCAAGTGGAGGTGTGTGTGTTGTTACCGGTTTTATCATTAAGGAGTACTTGGTTCAATCTTTAAGACATTAATGACTTTGGTAAGGCTTTGTAATACTTTCACTAAGATAAAGTTCAAATCGAAAGATACTTTATTTTATACACCAAAACTGTTAAGCTATGAAGAGATTATTATATTCAACCAAGTGGGGGATTGTTGAGATTGGTTAAATATAATAGTTAAGATGTTTACACGTTGAGGTGAAAAACACTTAATGGTTTTCACTTAAAGATAAGTGAAAACATGAGATTGTGTACAAGGTATCTAAAAGTGACTTGTATGGGTCTAAAGTGATACAATGAGGTATCCAAACATTCCCAAATAGTTTGATAGCATTTGGAGCTATTTTAGGACCATTGGAGGGGTCCAAAGTCAGAGAGGGTGGTGATGCGTCGCCTCCTAAGTGGCGTAGCATCGCCAAAATGTGAAGGGCTTCAAAAGCCCTAGTAGACGATGCATTGTCTGCTATTAGGCAACGTATCACCTAACAGGCGATACATCGCCTGGGCGATCTAGGGTCGTACAGTTTACGTAAAATGCTCTAATGAAGTGTTTTAAATGCTCTAATCCTATTAGTTAGACTAATGATGATACCTACACTATATATATATGGGTTATTAGAGTTGAAAAGTTTTAATCACACTTTCCAACTCTCTCTCTAACCTCATTCGCTCTCTAGCTTTATAAGACCAAAGTTTTCTCCAAGAAACTCATCAAGCTTTGCTTGACTTGCATGAGTTTTAAGGCTTGTTCAATCCCAAATCTCATTCTACTTAGTTGAAGCTTCAAGAAATTGGGAAGGCTTGGAATAGAGATTTTGGACAACAATATTCATATTGTGTATAAGCCTTAGAAGTTCCCCAAGTTTGAAGATTCAAGTTGCTCAATACAAAGGTTATATCTCTCTAACCCTAATCTTGTATTTTGTCATTTTATTATGTTTTTCATTGTTGGTATTGATGATTAAATGTATCTAAGTTCATCTTATCATTATTTAATCATGTAGTTTATTATATTCAAGATTAACATTCATATCATGAACATGTTTCTTTGATTATCAAGAATTGCATTCATATTTTGAATTTGAATCTTGATCAACATCTAGGGTTTGGAATATTACATTATTATCATTATTCCCAATAGTGCTCAACAAGTAATGGAGGTACGACATGATACCAAGGCAAGAGTACATTTGCAGACCCCTGACACGTATTGAAGCTGACCATCACTCTTCCAACACCACTACCACCTGCACCACGATCACCTGCAGGCTGGATATGCAGTTCTTTGTCCCTTTGGGACCACAATGTACTGAGGGCCATTAGAGCTCACTTATAAATAGGACCTCACTTCATCATTGAAGGGGGTTGGAAAATTCTTGTAACACCAAACTATTCTAAGAGCAATATACAAGTTTTCTTCCATTGTTCTCCTACAATTTTTCTCTAAGTTTCTACAAGTACTTTTGAGTTCATAAGTTTCTTATTATGTCTTTGAGTTTTCTGACCTTAATTCATTGAATAGTTCTTACCATCAACAACAGTGTAATGGTCTTGGTTATCCAGGGCGTTACAACTTTGTATCAGAGCGGTCTAGGTTCACGGGTTCCTGAAGACAGCTGGGCATGTACACTCGTTGCTAAAGACAAGCTCGACTCAGGGTTTGGTAACTATATATGTGGTTATGAGTTTAAATGCCTTATCTGCCTGTTTATTAGGGAGCATGAGATATATTGATAGGGCCTAGCCCTTGACTGCTATGTGTACATGAAAAGGCATGCTTATTAGCATGGCTATTGTTTGTTAGTACTATTGGAATGCATGTTAGCATTATGTTTGAATATTTTTGCTTGATTGTTGGCATTGGACCGTGGGGTGACTTCAAAAATTTATCATTGCTTGATCAGCCGAGTCGTTGATTGCAGATATACTTGGAGAGTTATGCCTCTAAGGCAATCAGTTCGACTAGTCACCGCTGAGATCGATGCTAGAGATGGTAACTAGGGTTAGAATCCTCTGCCAATCCCTGAGAACTGGCAGCAGATGCTTGCTGATATACAAGCCAAACTTCAGAGTCAAGAGGAAGAAATTCGCTTACTGAGACAGCAGGTTATGTCAGGAAACGCTGCACCAGACATGCCACTTGTTGTGGCACCAGCCGTACAGCAGCCTGAGATTGAGAACAGGTGGGAGCCGTTGTGCAAAAGATTCAGGAAGCAACATCCTCCAATGAGGGAGGACCAAATTCGCTCAAGGCCGAGTAGTGAATGAGCCTAACTACCTCCATCTTGGATTTTATGAGGGTGGTAGGTAATGAAAGAGTGGCTTGTGCCACCTTTATGTTCCCAGATGATGCCCGAATATGGTGGGAGGTGGCATCCCAGACTCGAGATGTTTCTACCATGAGTTGGGATGACTTCAGGGGTTAGTTCAACCAGAAGTATTACAGTAATAACGTTAGAGCGGCGAAGGTGAACGAGTTTACTAGTTTAGTGCAGGGCAGTATGACAGTCACTGAGTATGCCCTAAAATTTGACAGGCTGGCTAAGTTTGCACCTGACCTAGTGCCTACAGATACAGCCATGCAAGACAGACTTATTCAGGGGATGAATGCTATGATAGCCTGGGATGTGTGTAATACATCAGTACCTGGGGAAACTACATATGCCCAGGTGGTTGAGAAGGCCCTCACAACTGATGAGGCAGAGAACAAGATATGGAGGGAGAGTGATGCACGACATGATGTTCGGAGGGCAGTGCCTCCATTTGTAGGATCTAGTAGGGGCAGAGGCTCTAGTGATCAGAAGAGGAAGACCCCTAACACCTTGACCACTGCAGATCTTGATAAGAAGGGACGGGGTGTCCAAGGCGGCAGTGAGGCTTGGAGGAGTTACCCAGAGTGTGCTAGGTGTAGGAAGCGCCATCTTGTTGAATGTCAGGTGCAAACATGTTATTTGTGTGGGGTGGTTGGACTTCTCAAGAAAGACTACCCGAATTTGAAGAAAGAAGAGTTGAGGAAGGTGGATAGCTTGACTCCAGCTCGAGTGTCCGTCCTGACTCAGGCAGAGGCTGAGGCTAGTCCCTCGGTGGTGACAGGTTGGCTTTTAAGTGCTGGCACTGCATATACTGTATTGATTAATTCTGGTGCTACACATTCATTTGTTTCTAGCAGAGTGGTTGATAGATTGTGTAAGCCCTATGATTATTATACTGTGAGGTTTGGGACTTTATTGCCTATTGTGGAGCTGGTAGTCTCTAGAAGATGGGTTAAGTCATTGCCAGTGATGGTGGATAATAGGGAACTATCAATGGACTTGATTGAGTTAGGTATGGATGATTTTGACATGATTTTGGGGATGAATTGGTTTGCCAAGTTTGGGGCGACTATATATTGTAATAAGAAAATGGTGACTTTTGAGCCCGAGGGTGAGGACCTCTTCATTTTTTTTGGTACTGTGTCTGAACCCCGCATTCTCATGATATCAGCATTGAGGGCCAGAGACATATTACAATGAGGATGTATAAGATTCCTAGCCAGCGTGGTGAATACCACTAGGGTCGTGCTGGTGGGACTAGAGGAGACCAGATTGGTGTGTGAGTTCTTAGATGTGTTCCCTAAGGACCAACTAGGACTGCCACCGCTCTGGGAGATTGATTGAGTTTGTCATAGAGTTGGCGCCAGGTTTACGGTTACTGGAATTATTGGATCTGGGATTTATCAGACCTAACTTCTCACCGTGGGGTGCTCCAGTTTTGTTTGTGAAGAAGAAGGATGGGACCCTGAGGATGTGTATAGATTACAGTTGTAACATCCCAAAATTACCTAATAAGGCTTAGGGCCTTGATTAGGGGGCAAGGATGGCAACATATGGAGTTATATATTTAATTGTAATTATGTGAATTATGTGATAATATGACTAGTTGTGCATGTTTAGGGGGTATTAAAAATGCATGTGGGTCTGTTTCTTATTAGAAGGGAAATTTTGATAATTTGGCCCGTTGCGAGCATAATTGTATATTTATGTGCATATATGTGATATATGTGAGAGACCACATTATTATGTGGGTTTATTTGAGTTACACAGCACGAGACGATCCTATGGAGCAAGTTAGCGGGAAATTCACAACGGGACCCAATACCCGACTCGGGGCGAGTCAAATAGGCATTTAATTGGTTATCGAGTAATGGAAATGAATAATTGGAGATATATTTGAAGTTAGTGAGCTTAGGAGGGAATATTGGGGAATTTGACCATTTTTCCCTCGGGGATGATTTTGGTACCCCGAGCCTCAGGATTAGCTTAAGTCACTTACGCCTTAGGAAACAAAAAGACAAAAAACACAAAACACAAAACACTTAGAAGCTCACTGAACTGACATACTCTCTCACCTCACTCTCTTTCTCTCTAAGCTTTCCTGAGCTTGTTTCTTTGAGAAGTTAAGGAGGATTTATTGAAGCTTAAAACTTGGGGAATTAGTACTGCTGCAGCTTGTGAGATTAATCATTAGTTGAGGAAAGCTCTAGACCATGTTTTTGCCATTGAAATTATGTGTTTGCTTGGCTGTTTTAGATAGTGTTTTTGAACCTTTAAGCTTGAGATTTGGCTTGGTGTTTTGATGAGTTTTAAGGCTAGATTTTTGTTGGGTTTTGTTGTTAGGAAGATGTTAGAACTATTGTGGTAATTGAATTATGGTTTTGGGGTGAATTTGGGTTAATTTGGATTGAATTTGGCTACTAAAAATTGAAGAAAATCTGGGTTCGAGGGGCCAAGTCGCGGCTTTGTTCTTGAGGGGTTGTGACTCATCTTGAACCCAGGGCCTTGGGAGGTCTCTGTCTGGGAGGGGGCGCTGCGACCCTCAAGGACAAGTCGCAGCCTGTGTCCCTTTAACAGAGGGGGAGGCTCTCTTATAGGAGGGGCGCGCCGCGACCCTCAGGGTCAGGTCGCCGCCCGCATGGGCATTTTGGGCTTGGGAAATTTTTTAAAATGGCAAACTTTTCCTTAGGGCTCGGGATCGATTCCACTAATCGGTTTAGTGGAACTCGAGGTCCTGAAGGCTAGGACTCGGTCCGGAATCCTTTATTTTCTCATTATTAATGGAATCCTATATTATGGTTGTGACTAGGTTATCGCTAGGGGGCTCGGAACCGGGATCGTGCTCGAGGGTCATTCTTATTTACGCTATACTCGAGATGCGGCCCCATGTTGTTCCAATGACCACTTGTTTGTAACTGAGAAATTGTATTTGTAAGTTATTACTGTTGGACATGCTAGATGGGTATCTGTAAGTTTATATTTTCTGTTTATGCACATGTTGAGTTTTCTTGCTGAGCCTTGGCTCACGGGTGCTTTGTGGTGCAGGTAAGGGGAAGGGAAAGCTTGACCAGCCATGAGTTGGAGAGCTTCGGTGGCAGCATGTACATATGCGGCTACTCAACCACCACAGTCGGGAATATCTCAGAGGAACTAGGGTTGTAGCCCTATTTTTGCCGCTTAGGCCAGCTAAATGTAACTTTTAATGTATACTCACCTTTATAAAAGTTTGGTTGTTATATTTTGGGATCCCATAAATGTTTGAATCTTTTCAAATAAAAGTCAATGGTTATTTTGATCAAGATTTTTAACCGTAACCCTTGACAACCATAGTTACACATTTTTAAACCAAATGACTTGGTTAGCAAGTCTGACACAATTTAAAGTACACAGTGTAACGATCCTTGATTAGGAGGATGTTAAAACTTGGTATCAGAGCTGCCAAGGTTTAAGGGTTCCTAAAGACTGGCCGGACATCAGAGCTGCCAAGGTTACAACTTACAACTTGATTAGGAGGACGTTACAACTTAGTATCAGAGCTGCCAAGGTTTAAGGGTTCCTGAAGATTGTACACTCGCCACTAAAGACAAGCTCGACTCAAGGTTTGGTAACTATAATGTGTTTATATGTTTAAATGCTTAAACATGATAGGAATGCCTTATCTGTGTGCCTTTTTAGGAAGCATGAGATAATCTGATAGGGCCTGGCCCTTAATTGCTGCATGAATGATAAAGAACGTGCTTATTAGCATTGTTACTGCTTGTGAATGCAAGGGAACCGCTTATTAGCATTATTATTTGTATATAGGCCAGAAAATGCCTATTAGCACTGTTAATACGGGCAGGGATTGGAAGAACACGCTTATTAGCTATGTTATACTTGTGAAAATGCTTAGATATTCTTATGTGCATTATTAACTGTTGATGGATATCAGGAAGTGCTTATTAGCACCATGAATGAATATATTGTGTGATGGCATGCCTATTAGCATTGCACTTGTTTGTTATCTGTTGATCTTGGACTGTCAGGCGGCAAGAGGTATAGTTATTACTTACCTAACGGTTGATTTGATCATTGTAGGGTGGATTGAGTAACAGTATGAATCCTCGAAGGTCAAAGAGATTGGCTGGCCAAGAGTTACAGGCTAGTGAAGGGAATGACCAAGGTCAGGCCCCACCGCCAGCTCCAGAAAACTGGCAACAGGTGCTTGCAGACATGCAAGCCAGATTAGAGAGGTGGGAAGAGGAGATACGCCTCTTGAGACAGCAACAAGTTCCCGCAGGGAACCTACATCTCGTGGTATCGGAAGTGATACAGTCAGAGGTACTAGCAATAGTGTAGCCCCAGGCAGGGGGAGATAGGTGGGAACCCCTGTATGAGAGGTTTAGGAAGCAACACCCTCCAGTCTTTGAGGGCGGCTCAGATCCATTGAATGTTGAGTAGTGGATGACTATGATAACCACTATCTTGGATTTTATGAGGGTAGGTGGTAATGAGAGAGTGGCATGCGCCACTTATATCTTTTGGGAGGATGCCTGAATATGGTGTGAGGTGGTATCCCAGACCAGAGCAGTAACCACCCTGGAGTGGGAAGAGTTCAGGACCTTATTCAGCGAGAAATACTACAATGACGTGGTTAAAGCTGTGAAGGTTAAAGAGTTCAGTAGGTTACTTCAGGGTAACATGACAGTGACTGATTACTCCTGAAGTTTGACAGGTTGGCAAATTTTGTTGGGGATCTGGTGCCCACTGATGGGACCAGAAGAGAGAGGTTTTTTCAGGGGCTACAGCCTATGATAGCCCGGGACGTTCGTATTACTATTGTGCCAGGAGTGACTACCTATGCACAGGCTATGGAGAAGGCACTTACAGCTGAGAGCGCACAGAACAAGATCTGGCGTGACAATGCAGCCAGAAGGGATTCTAGGAGGCCAGGACCTCCATTTTCAGGTTTTGGTAGGGGCGAAAGCCCCAGTGATCAGAAGAGGAAGTCTCAGGACATAGCATCAGCTCCAGGGTCAAATAGGAGGCCACGGGGCATACAGATGGATCGCCAAAGTGGCGATGGGACATGGAGGGCATTCCCAGAGTGTGCTAGGTGCAGGAGGTGCCATATGGGGGAATGTCGAGTGAAGGCCTATTTTCTTTGTGGTGGTACGGGGCATTTGAAGAAAGGCTGCTCGAGAGCCAGAAAGGAGGAGCCAAAGAAGGTGGATAGCCTAACGCCAGCTCGGGTGTTCACCTTGACATAGGCAGAGGCCGAGGCTACTCCCTCGGTAGTTACAGGTCAGCTTTCTAGTGCTGGAACCTTTTATACTGTTTTGATTGATTCGGGTGCTATGCACTCTTTTGTTGCTAGTAGGGTTATAGGTGGGTTATGTAGACCATGTGACTTTTACCCTATGGGATTTGGTACGATGTTGCCTACTAGGGAGTTAGTAGTTTCCAGGAGATGGATTAGATCACTACCAGTTAAAATGGATGGCAAGGAGTTATCAGCTGACTTGGTGGAGCTGGAGATGACCGATTTTGACATAATTCTAGGTATGGATTGGCTAGAAAAGTATGGGGCAATGATAGACTGCAAGAAGAAGATGGTAACCTTTGAGCCCGAGGGTAAGGACCCATTTGTATTCGTTGGCACTGTGCATGGACCCTGTGTACCTATTATATCTATACTTAGAGCTAGAGACCTATTGTAGGGGGGTGCATAGGGTTCTTAATCAGCAAGCTGGATACCACTCAGGTCGTGCCAGTGGGACCAGAACAAACCTGATTAGTCTGTGAGTTCCTGGACGTGTTTCTAGTGGATCTGCCAGGGTTACCTCCACACAGGGAGATTGAGTTTGTAATTGAATTGGCACCAAGGACAGAGCCAGTGTTTAGGGCACCTTACAGGATGGCTCCAGCTGAGCTGAAGGAACTAAAGGTTCAACTACAGGAGTTACTGGACTTGGGTTTTATTAGGCCCAGTTTCTCGCCATGGGGCGCACCAGTCCTCTTTGTGAAGAAAAAAGATGGTTCTCTAAGGATGTGTATCGATTACAGAGAACTGAACAAGTTGACTATCAAGAACAAATATCCTCTGCCAAGGATTGATGGTTTGTTTGACTATTTCCAGGGTAGAATGGTATTCTCTAAGATAGATCTTTGATCTGGTTATCACCAACTGAGGATCAAAGAGGAGGATATACCAAAGAAAGCTTTTCGCACCAGGTACGGGCATTATGAGTTTCTGGTGATGTCATTTGGGTTGACTAATGCCCCAACAACATTTATGGATTTGATGAACAGGGTGTTCAAAGACTACCTGGACCAATTTGTGATCGTCTTTATTGAAGATATATTGATATACTCTCAGACAAAGACAGAACACGAGCAGCACCTCGGATTGGTACTACAGAGGTTGAGAGAACACATGTTGTATGCGAAGTTCAAGAAATGCGAGTTTTGGTTGCCACAGGGGGCTTTCTTAGGTCACATAGTTAGTAAGGATGGAATGAAAGTGGATCTTGCGAAGGCTGAAGCGGTCAAAGATTGGCCAAGACCAAGGAACGCTTCAGAGATCAGAAGTTTCTTGGGATTGGCAGGGTATTACAGACGCTTTGTGGAAGGGTTCTCCAAGGTTGCGTCATGATAACTCTACAAAATAGAGTTATTTTACCACTTTTTATGTGCTAATTGTTGCTTAATTCTTGAGTTTTTAATTGATTTATTAAGTTTTTAAGTAATTTTGAATTTATTAGGTTTATTTTAATTTTATATATTTTTGTGTGTTTTTATAGTTATTTTGTTGTAAAATGTTGTAGTTTAATTATTTGAAATTAGTATTGTTAAGTTAGAAGTAAAAAGATGCAATTTTGAGATTAAACGTTTAAATAAATTAAGTTTTAATTAATATTTTCATGTTGTATATTTTATTATTGAAAATATTTAGTTTTAATTTAATTTATGTTTATTTTTGTAGAGAAGTTGTTGTATTTTTTGCTCTTGAAAAAGCAAGAAAAATTAAGGAAAATTGGTATTTTTGATAGGAAAAGAAAAAGAAAAAAATGTTGCATTTTTGCCTTCTTTCTTCAGCCCAGGAATGAAGTCCACCAGGCCCATTTCTCCTCCAGCCCATGTCCTGGCCCAATGCCAGCCAGCAATCAACCAACGCCACCAATCACACAGCCCACGGCTCCACCTAATGCAACTTGCCTCCAACAGCACCTCCAAGCAATCCGCATGCTCCCAGCCAGCTGAAAACACCCACCAACCAGCTCCTTTATTCCATTTTTTGAGCCCATAAAAATGCCACAATGTACTCTTGTCCCCTATGTTCAAAAATGATACTTTTTATCCCACTTTCTACACATTTTACCCCAAAACATCATCATTACACCCTATAATTTACCCCTATATATGTCATATTATTCATCATTTCGAATTGAATTTAATCAATTTAATTAATTTAAATTGATTATTTTAAACACATTTTTTGGCTATAAATAAGGGAATTAAGTGTCAATTTGAGAAGGAGGTTACCATACCAAAAATTCTACACATTTCAAAACATCTCTATTCTCTTCATCTTCTTCTTCTTTTTGGTTATTTTCTATGTATTTTTAGAGGAAAAATTTGGGGGTTCATCCTCCAAATTTTCCTATTTATGTTTGTAATTTTTAGTTTGTATTTGCTATTTTAGTTATGAGTTTCTAATCTTTTTAAGATTATTATGATGATGAAACAATTTGTAACTAGATAGTATTTAATTTGTATGTTGATTTCCCATTTTGTGCAACAAAGTTTATGGAATTTTCTTCTTCAAATATCTTCTTTCATCTTAAATATCATGTATTTTGGATTGTTAGCACATATTTACACTTTGTTCTTTATTAGTGCAAAAACATAATATTCTTTGTGTAAGATGTGTCATTAAATTGTACACATCCATGCTTAGATCAAATATATTATGTTTTGCCTTTTAAATAATGTTCATTGATTTATTTGTTATTTCATTAGATTGATTTACACTAAATGCTTTAAAATTATAATTTTGAAAAGTGAAGAAAAATCTTATCTTTTTAGAAATAATTTGTGCTTAAAATTATAAATCTATTTAGAAAATGATAGTTTGATTTATTTTAACTATCACTAAAACTTGGGAATCAATGTACTTATAAATATTATTGAACTTGTATTTTGTGGATTCTATTATCTTAATAATCTTATTTTACCATCTTGTTTGCAATTATTAATTTAGTAATATATATTGTCTTTAATTTTTTTTATTATTATCTTTTATTTTATTTTTATTGTTACAAATTCTCATCAATCTTTGAAACTAGGTTATAATTTATTAATTTTGGTTTAAAATAGTTTCCTTTTCGATTTTAGACAACTCCTTTGGGTTCGACCTCGTGCTTACACGAACATTATTCTATAAATACGATTCGTGCGCTTGTGAGTTATAAATATTTAAAACATACCCATTTTGGGTCCATCACGTCATCACTGACATAGTTAACCCGCAAGAATCAGAAGTTTGTTTGGTTAGACAAGTGCGAAGACAATTTTCAGAAGCTCAAGAAGAGTTTGATCACCGCTCCAGTTTTGAGCCTTCCTACAAATTGAGATAAGTTTGTAGTTTACTGTGATGCTTCGAGGCAAGGTCTGGGTTGTATACTTATGCAGGCAGGGAAGGTGGTTGCCTATGCATCACGTCAGTTGAAGGAATATGAGCAAATATATCCCACACATGACTTAGAGCTTACAGCGGTAGCTTTTGCATTGAAGGTGTAGCGGCACTACTTGTATGATGAGAAGAGTGAGATATACACTGACCACAAGAGTTTAAAATACTTCTTCACCCAGAAGGATCTGAACATGAGGCAGAGATGTTGGTTAGAGCTGGTAAAGGATTATGATTGTGAGATCCTCTATCACCCTAGGAAAGCCAACGTGGTAGAAGATGCCTTAAGCCAGAAAGGTCCAGGAAACCTATATAGTACCAGGCAGATATCGAGGAAATTGGTTGATGACATGACTAGAGCAGGGATTGAGTTAGTGGTGGGCCAGTTAGCCAACATCACTTTACAATCTACTCTCTTGGAAAGAATCAAGGAGAAGCAGTTAGATGACCCACAGATGGGGCAGATTAGAAGAGACGTCCTAGCTGGAGTAGCTAAGGACTATACGGTGTCAAGTATAGGCTTATTGAGATACAAGGATCAGATTTGCGTTCCGATGGACACAGGGATTAGACGAGAGATTCTGGATGAATCTCATACTACCCCTTATTCTCTACATCCGGGCACCATAAAGATGTACCAGGATCTAAAAGCTTTATATTGGTGGCCTAGGATGAAGAGGGATGTGACTGAGTATGTGGCAAGGTGCCTGACCCGTCAGCAGGTCAAGGTTGAGCACCAGAGGCCGGCAGGGATGTACAGCCTCTGGATATCCTAGAGTGGAAGTGGGAGGATATCACGATGGATTTTGTGGTAGGTTTGCCTAGAACAGTGGTCCAGCATGATTCTATTTGGGTCATCGTGGATCGATATACGAAATCAGCTCATTTTCTACCTGTGAGGATGAATTACACAGTTGACTAGTATGCAGATCTATATGTGAAAGAGATAGTTCTCCTTCATGGAACTCCAAGGTCTATCGTGTTTGATAGGGACCCTATCTTTACTTCCAAGTTTTGGGGAAGTTTGCAAAGGGAAATGGGTACACAGCTGAAGTTCAGCACAGTTTATCATCCTTACCGATGGTCAATCTGATAGGACTATCCAGATATTGGAGTTAATGTTGAGAGCTTGTGTGTTGGAATTTGAAGGGTCCTGGAGTAAATATTTGCCTTTGATAGAATTTTCCTACAACAACAGCTACCAGTCTACCATTGGGGTAGCACCTTATGAGATGTTGTATGGTAGGAAGTGCAGATCGCCTATTCACTAGGATGAGATGGGTGAGAGGAAATACTTAGGTCTTGATGCAGTTCAGAGGGCCACCGAGGCTATCGAGAAGATTAGAGCTCAGATGCTCGCATCTCATAATAGACAGAAGAGTTATTCAGACCCAAGGCGGAGGAACGTAGAGTTCCAGGTAGGAGACTATGTCTTCCTTAGGGTTTCACCTCTGAGAAGGGTGAAGAGGTTCGGGAAGAAGGGCAAGTTGAGCCCTAGGTTTGTGGGACCATTTGAGATCCTGAAGAGGATCTGGCCTACAGGTTGGCCTTACCCCCTGCACTGTTTAGTGTGCATAATGTATTCCATATTTCCATGTTGAGGAAGTATGTGTCAGATGGAACTCATGTACTGAGTTATGAGGATCTGGAACTGGAGGCAGACTTGTCCTATGAAGAACAGCCAGTTCATATTCTAGACAGGAGGGACAAGGTCCTGAGGAACAAGATTATACCTTTAGTTAAGGTATTGTGGAGGAACATCAGGGTCGAGCAGGTGACCTGGGAACTGGAGGTGGATATGCGAGCTCAGTATCCCGAGTTTTTCAGGTAAAATTTTGAGGACAAAATTTCTACAAGGAGGGGATAGTTTTAATGTCTCAAAATTACCTAATAAGGCTTAGAGCCTTGATTAGGGGGCAAGGATGGCAACATATGGAGTTATATGCTTATTTTTTATATTTATTTGTAATTATGTGATAATATGACTAGTTGTGCATGTTTGGGGTATTAAATATACATGTGGGCCTGTTTCTTATTAGAAGGGCAATTCTGATAATTTGGCCCGTTGCAGGCATAATTGTATATTTATGTGCATATATGTGATATATGTGAGAGACCACATTATTATGTGGTTTATTTGAGTTACTCTGCACGAGACGATCCTATGGAGCAAGTTAGTAGGAAATTCACAACGGGACCCAATACCCGACTCGGGGCGAGTCGCGAGGTATTTTGGGTATTAGGCATTTAATTGGGTTATAGGGTAATGGAAATGAATAATTGGAGATATATTTGAAGTTAGTGAGTTTATGAGGGAATATTGGGGAATTTGACCATTTTGCCCTCGGGGACGTTTTTGGTACCCCGAGCCTCGGGATTAGCTTAAGCCATTTAAGCCTTAGGAAACAAAAAGACAAAAAAAAATACCAAACACTTAGAAGCTCACTGAACCGACATACTCTCTCACCTCACTCTCTTTCTCTCTAAGTTTTCCTAAGCTTGTTTCTTTGAGAAGTTAAGGAGGATTTTGGCTAGAAATCAGGGAATTGAAGCCTAAAACTTGGGGAATTAGTCCTGTTGCAGCTTGTGAGATTAATCATCAGTTGAGGTAAGCTCTAGACCATGTTTTTGCCATTAAAATTATGTGTTTGCTTGGCTGTTTTAGAGAGTGTTTTTGAACCTTTAAGCTTGAGATTTGGCTTGGGGTTTTGATGAGTTTTAAGGCTGGATTTTTGTTTGGTTTTGTTGCTAGGAAGATGTTAGAACTATTGTGGTAATTGAATTTATGGTTTTGGGGTGAATTTGGGTTAATTTTGATTGAATTTGGCTGCTGAAAATTGAAGAAAATCTAGGTTTGAGGGGCCAAGTCGCGGGTTTGTTCTTGAGGGGCTGCGACTCAACTTGAACCTAGGGCCTTAGGAGGTCTCTGTCTGGGGGGGGGGGGGGGGGGGGGGGGGGGGGCGACCCTCAAGGGCAAGTCGCGGCCCACGTCCCTTTAACAGAGAAGGGGAGGCTCTCTTATAGGAGGGGCGCGCCGCGACCCTCAGGGTCAGGTCACCGCCCGCCTGGGCATTTTGGGCTTGGGAAGTGTTTTTAAAATGGCAACCTTTTCCTTATGGCTTGGGATCGATTCCACTACCCGGTTTAGTGGAACTCGAGGCCCCGAAGGCTAAGACTCAGTCTGGAAGCCTTTAATTTCTCATTATTGATGGAATCCTATATTATGGTTGTGACTAGGATATCTCTAGGGGGCTCAAAACCGAGATCGTGCTCGAGGGTCTTTCTTATTTACGCTATACTCGGACTTGAGGTAAGAAAACTACATCCAATACGTGTTATATGTGATTAGGGCTTGGCCCGACTGTTATCAATTATCATGACTAGGGCTTGGGCCCCGAGGACATCTATATTTAAGCTATTGTTTTGCATGTTGGATGATACTTGTTTAAGTATTGTGAATACAGGAATCCTTCCCTTGTGAATTCCATTCAAATGAACCTCTACATTATGAGGTGCCCCAAAAATACAAGGGACACATGTTCGTGGGACGAAGAGGCATGGGCTTTACTTGGCATTGGAGGCATTAGGCTAGGAAAATCACCCTCGCTATGCGAGGGTCGTTGGCAAGCAGCCCATGCGCACGCCACCCTCGCTATACGAGGGACCTCGGATGGCTTCTTGTACGCGCGCGCGCGCCATGTCCGCATAAAGCATCGCACCTCGCCCCCACCTGTTCACGCCCATAGCCTCACTATGCGAGGCACCCTTGCTATGCGAGGGTGCAACCGTGCCTCGCCCCCGTATGACAACCCTGCAGCCTCGCTATGCGAGGATACAACCTTGCCTCGCCCCCGTATGGTCACCATGCAGCCTCGCCATGTCCTTCGTGTCCCGCACGTAGACCAATGCATCCAAGCAAGGGTCACCAAGGGTCGACTCACTATGTCAGACCCTCAAAGGATCCTTATCATCTCATTATGCGAGGCCTTCACTAGGCCTCCCACATGCACCTTGTCTCGCCTCAAACACCCCCAAGCCTTGTCTTCTCTTGATATGTATAGTGTGGAGCCTCCTCAACATGCGTACAAGGAACACTTGGAAATACTAAGGAGAAGTGCCATGTGATCCTGGGGCACCAGGTACGCGTACTGATATAGGATGTACGATCATGAAGGGGTCAGAGGCGTGGCCCTGTCATCTGCGTCTGACGAGTAGTGGCGGTACAAACTTGTACGGAGAGTGGAGGCACTACCTGAGCACCCCCAACAATATTCCAGAGTCCACAGTATGATGTCCTGCACCACTACTTGGGCATTGTCAGGGTAGATACCACTACGTCCTGAACCACTACCCTGACCCTGTACCTGCATACGTACATGTCCCCTGGGACCTACTTGTATCAGGGGGCCAATAGAGCCCACCTATAAATAGGTTTCGACCCCTTAGGTTAAGGGGTTGGAAAACTTATTGTATGAAGAGACGTTTAAGAAATATATGATCCTTGTTCCAATGTAGCTCTGGTTTTTCTGTTGATTCAAGTTCTTTCCATCTGATTCTAAGCTATCCTTAGGATAAAAATCTGAGTTTTCTAACCTTTAATCATTGACGAGTTCTTACCATCAACAAGTATTTCATGTTTTTTGTATGAACTCCGTGGTTAGGGCATGAAGCCCCATTAAATAGGTATGATTAGTGTCGTGGGAATGTTTATTCGATGGTGTTATGTGATTAACATGCATACGTGCATATTTTTTTTGTATATGCCTATCCATATCTATTTCTGTACTGAGGTCTGTGTTCCTGGATCATGGTTTAACTTAGTAGTCTATGACAACAAAAGCGTGTTGCGCGCTGGTCGAAAGGCTTAGACCTAAACAAGCAACGTACTATTATGTTGACTGACTCTATGGTCATTGGTAAACCAAGGGGTTGGACTAGCTCTATGGCTAGTTATTCAGAGCTAAGGGCAAGGGCCCCAGGTGACTCTATGATCACATAGCTAGGGCATAGGCCTCAGGGTTGACTCTAAGCCAACTGCTTAGGGTTACGGCCCCATGTTGGTCCAATGAACACTTGTTTGTAACTGAGCAATTGTATCTGCAAGTTATTACTGCTGGACATGCTAGATGGGTATCTGGAAGTTTATATTTTATGTTTATGCACATGTTGAGTTTTCTTGCTGAGCCTTCGCTAACGGGTGCTTTGTGGTGCAGGTAAGGGGAAGGGAAAGCTTGACCAGCCATGAGTTAGAGAGCTTCGGTGGCGGCGTGTACATATGTGGCTGCTCGACCACCACGACCAGGAATATCTTAGAGGAACTAGGGTTATAGCCTTGTTTTTGCTGCTTAGGCCGACTAAATGTAACTTTTGGTGTATATTCTTCTTTTTAAAAGTTTGGTTGGAATATTTCGGGATCCCATAAATGTTTGAATCTTTTCAAATAAAATTCAACGGTTATTTTGATCAAGATTTTTAACCCTAACCCTTGACATTAACCATAGTTACACATTTTTAAACCAAATGACTTGGTTAGCAAGTCTGACACAATTAAAAGTGCACAGTATAATAGTCCTTGATTAGGAGGACGTTACAAAAGTGTATGCAAATTTTTCTATTTCTGGGTACCGGGTTTTCGCATCTACCAACCGCTTGTTGACATAGTATACAAGTTGTTGGTTCTTCGTTTCCCCTTTGACTAGTGCGGCGCTAATGACATGTTCTGACACTACTAAGTATAGGTACAGCCTTTCCCCTTTTTCGAGCTTAGTCAGAAGGGGCGGTTCTGAGGTGTTCTTTTAGCTTAGCAAAGGCTTCCTAACAATCTTCATCCCAAGCGAACTTTTTGCTCCCTTTTAGGATGTTGAAGTAGGGGAGACATTTTTCGGTGGATTTGGAAATGAACCTATTTAATGCTGCTATCCTCCCTGTCAATTATTGCACCTCCTTTTTGTTTCTTGGTGGGCTCATTTCCAATAATGCTCTGATTTTATCAGGATTGGCCTCAATACCCCGGGAATTTACCATAAAACTAAGAAATTCCCTGACGAAACTCCAAAGGTGCACTTGAGCGGGTTCAACTTCATTCTGAATCTTCAGAGGGTATCAAACATTTCACCAAGGTTATTTGTGAGCTCTTCTGCTCTCTTAGTCTTCACCAACATATCATCCATATATACTTCCATATTTCTTCCTATCTGATTTTCAAACATTCTATTTACCAACCTTTGATAAGTAGCGCCCGCATTCTTTAACCCAAAAGGCATTACCGTATAGTAATAGAGCCCCTTGTCTACTATAAACAAAGTATGATCTTCATCAGTTGGGTTCATGGGTATTTGGTTGTACCCGGAATAGGCGTCTGTGAAGTTGAGTAGCTCGTGCCTAGCTGTTGTATCTACTAACTAATCCATCGTAGGAAGCGGGAAGTTATCCTTGGGGTAGGCTTTATTGAGGTTAGTAAAATCCATGCAAGTCCTCCACTTCCCATTGGGCTTTGGGACTAAGACTGGGTTGGATACCCATACTGGGTAGAATGCTTCTCGGATAAATCTGTTTGCCTTCAACTTGTCGAATTCTTCTTTCAGAGTTGCATATCTCTCCAGATCTAGCGCCCTCCTTTTCTGCCTCACAGGTCTTGCTTTTGGGTCGATGTTCAAGTGATGGCACATGAGTGATGGATTTATCCCCACCATGTCCTCATGACTCCAGGCGAACACATCATGGTTATCTTTAAAAAATTCTACCAACTTCTCTTTTACGTTATGCTGAAGGTTTCTTCCTGCCTTCAGCTTCCTCAGCGGCTCATTCATAACTGTGACTTCTTCCAATTCCTCTACTGGCTCGGCCCTAGGTTCATGTGTGACTTGGGGGTCTAATTTGTGCGGGTTTGCGCTTCCATGCACTACCATCACCATGGGTACTGGCAGTTTCATGGATGTGCAAAAAGACGTGTTATAACATTCCCTCACTTCCTTCTGTTCCTTTTCACGCTCGATATCCCCCCAGGAGTTGGGAATTTTATGGCCAAGTGGTATACTGAGGTTATTGCCTTCAATTCTCTTAGGGAGGGTCTCCCTAATACAGCATTGAAGATCAAGGCACAATCTACCACGAGAAAGTTTTTCATTATAGTGGTTTGTTTGGGTTTCTCACCCATGGTGAGGGCTAACTCAAATGTGCCCAGGGGATGTATCGAGTCCCTTGTAAACCCATACAGAGAGGTATTGCAGGGCTTTAGGTTCTTGATGCTCAGTCCCATCTTCTCTAAGGCTAGGCAATATAGGATGTCTATGGAGCTCCCATTGTCTACCAGGACCCGATGCACCCTCATGTTAGCCAGCTATACAATCAGTACCAAGGGATCGTTGTGCAGAAAATGCACACCCCATGCGTCCTCTTCAGTGAAGGTTATTGAATCGTTCTCTCCCTTAAAGCTTTTTGGGGGTCGTTGCTCCAAGCTTAAGATGCATGGAGGTGGGCTTCGCCTGGCTTCCCTAGCGTATCTATCTCACCCCTTCCTTGATTCTCCTCCAAATCCTGGTGATTCGAAGATGGTACTCACCTCTCCTTGCACCTCTGGGGCTACGTCACGTGCCCGTGGCGAGGGTGATCTGTCTTCTGGTCTTTGATTTTCTCTTTGGACGTATCTGCCCAAGTGCCTCTGCATATGAGTTCTTCGATTTTCCACCTTTAAATGAGTGCATTCTGCCATGGTGTGGCCAATGTATTTATGATACTGACAATACTTACTGGGATCCCTCTTCGATCGGTCTCTCTTCATTGGTGGGGGTCTCCTGAAGGGGACCTGATTCTCATTCGTGATGAAGATATGTTCCCTAATATGTGTTAGGTCAATATAAAAGGTGTATAGGGTCTGCCTATGTTCACCCACACGCTTGGGTTTCCTAGGATGATCATCTCTCGTCCCTTCGTAGGCCCTCTTTTTCTTTGCGCTATTTAGGCCTTCATGGGTTGAGGGTTTTAGGGACGGCTCACTCTTTCCAGCCTTAAGACTCTCATGGCCATCCTCAATGCGGATGTATTTTTGTGCCCGTTTGTAGAAGTCATCTAAGTCAATGACCTCCCTCTTTAGCATGTTATCCCATAGCTTACTACCCGAACGCACTCCGGCTGTAATAGCCATTTTTAACTCCCCTCGGGTTAGGCTTCCTAATTTATTTGCCTCCATATTCTCTCATCCTCTCCTTGTTTTATGTTAGCGAGGCTAGTGCCCGACATGGTGTAATCACGCACTGCGTGATGTTGCTAGAGGAATTCGTCAGAAAATTGTTGCCAAGATCTAATGGACCCTAGCCTAAGTCTCTTGAACCACTTTATGCAGGTCCCTTCAACGTGACAGCAGAGTTGTGGCATCTGGCTTTGCTATCAATTCCCCTTAACTTCATTAGGTCATTGAATGCATCAAGATGGTACTTTGGATTTGTATTGCCCTCATAGGGGGCCATGTGGGGCTCTTTGAAGTTGGTCGGGAGCCTCATGGCTTGGATTTCTCTAGTGAAAGGTGAGTCATAATCAAACTCATCGTTGACAGCCTGCCCCCCATACGCGGTGATTATCTTGCTCTGTAGGCTCCTCATCTCAGTGTCTAGGTCTTGTCTCCTTTTGTTCAAGGAGTCCCTCAAGTTTGATGGGTTGGACTTTCCTTTCCTTTTTGTCTTCCAGGGGAGCCACAGGAGGTGTGGTCCTCATGCCTGATCTTCTCCTATTGAGCTCTTCCCTCAACTCCAGGGTTTTTCCCTTGAAGTGACCTCAACTTCATTCTGAGGGTTAGCATCGTTCCTCTGCTCCGACCTCTTAGGCTGCTTCGTCTGCCTGGGACACTCATGCTGCTTTGGCCGAGGGGTATTGCTAGTGGAGAGTCGACTCCTCCCATCATCTACAGGGACTGTGGTCTCTCCCCTCTCACGACCTTTTCCTTTCGCTTAGGAAGAGGCATGCTTGACTTTCCCTGTAACAGGCCATTTAACACCTCTTGCATGTTTTCTAAGGTGGTTTCTAGCCTTTGGTTCTTTTGGTGTAACATGCATATCTCATCCTCATAGAATCGAGCTTATGGAATGTACTCAGGGCCTCTTGTCGGGCCTCCACATTGAAGGACTTAGATCCCATCGGCTAGAGTTTAACTTTGGTGGTGGCCTTGAGGGAAGGAATGCTCCCGCGCCACCTGTAGACATGGCTGCTGGTCCTGGATGGTCTCCATCAGGCTAGATAGCTAGGGATGAAGCCTCCTTCTTTGGTGCCTCCACATTTCTAGGGGATGGATGGTTCTTCATGGAGGCTTTCAGCTGATCTCCGTCCAGGTGGACATCAACCTCTTGTGGTTCTCTAAAGTGCTTAGAACATCTTGGCATCTTTCCTTGTCGGATTCAATAGAAGAACAGTGGCTTGACACTTATCCTTCCCACAGACGGCGCCAAACTATTGACGGTAAGAACTCGTCAACTAAGTTAGATCAAGAACTTTGTGAGTTGTAAAAGAAGTGAACTTAAATCGACTGAACTTCAAGCAAACTTTCTGATGGTTTCAAGAATACAAAATGTAAATGCTAGAATGGAAAATATAGAAAATGTAGAATGTGTGTTTTTATTAGCAATGGCTGATTACAAAACTCCCAAAATTTGACCCCATTCTTAGGTGAAGGGAGGTTATATTTATAGGAGAGCACTATTGGCTCACTGTACATGGTGGTCCCAGGGGAACATGACCCTAGACATACAGTCGATGGATGGAAGTGGTACTGGGAGTGTGGTGGTCGGATCCAGTACATGCCAAGGGTATGCGGGATCACCTCAACTGTAGTACCTAGTTGTACCTCCACCATCTATTTAGGACGAACGTCAGAGGTTGGCTGAGAAGGACCACATCAGGTTCCTTACTCGTATGACCACTACTTCATTGGCGTGGTGTTTAGGGTCAGACACTTGGGGTATTCAAGGTCGTACCCCCGTATGTACTTTATATATGTACGATTTCTTTGAGTCATGCATAGGTTTTTTATCCTCACAATGCATCCTACTCTTTTAACCTTTAAGTATTGAATTATTTATGGGTCATCATGGGAGACACGATCCCAAGAGGCATGGGAGGCCAGAGCCTTGCAAGATGCCCATCGCGGGGGGAAGGACCATGTGCAAGGCTATGCCTCGCAAGACATTTTTACGAGGCAGGGGCCTGTGGCGCGAGACGGTGCCTCGTGAGGTGTTGGCATGAGGCAAGGCCTGTCGCGCGATACGAGGTTGCGAGGCAGAGGCCTGGGGTGTGATACGATGTCTCCTGAGGTGTTGGCATAAGGCAGGGGTCTGTGGCGTGAGACGGGATCATGAAGCATTGGCGCGAGACGGGGTCGTGAGGCATTGACGCGAGGCAAGGGCCTATGGCGCGAGACGGGGTCGCAAGGCATTAGCATGAGGCAGGGGCATGTGGCGCAAGACAGGGTCATGAGGTGGAGGCCTGGGGTGCGATACGGTGCCTCGTGAATCGTTGGCGCGAGGCAGGGGGATGTGGCGCGAGGCCATGCCTCGCTTGGTGCTATCGTGAAGCCTTTAGCGAAGGCACAAGGTCAGGCTTGGTCGTTTCCATCCCGAGCCTATATTTTGAAGGTCGTAAGGCGATTGCTATATTTTGTTGTTGACGATGAGAACTCGTCAATGATATACGATTGGAAAACTCAAAGTGTGTTGCAAAAACTGTGTAGGAGGAAGGTAGAAAGAACTTGAAGGTGAAAGATGCAGAACTACAATGGAGCAGAAATCGTATATTCCTTAATTTTCTGAGCATACAAAGAATTTTCCAATCTCTTGGTTTGAGGGGTCGAAGCCTAATTATAGATGGGCTCTAATGGCCTCGATACAAGGTGGTCCCAAGGGACAAGATCATACATTGGTACCCTGTCAGAGTAGTGGTGCATGGTGTAGTGGAGCAGAGGGTCGTGGTGTCGGTTTTCAATACATGGTCAGAGATAGGCAGATCATGCTAACACTCCTCATACGAATTCGTACCACCACTACTTGTTAGATATTGATGTTGAAATCACACCTCTGCCTCCCTCAGGGT
The DNA here is from genome assembly GCF_963169125.1 of Humulus lupulus. NCBI lineage: Eukaryota > Viridiplantae > Streptophyta > Magnoliopsida > Rosales > Cannabaceae > Humulus > Humulus lupulus. The sequence goes on along the minus strand of NC_084794.1, from coordinate 208,258,312 downwards.
CATACACCTCGTACTTGTTCAAGTGCCTAAGAGTCCTTCTCACATTTCTAAAATATATCTTGGCTCATGGATTTCTAATATTTTGCTAAGTGTGAGACATCATTTCTAATTCTCCTTGTATACTTGGGAGTCCTGGCATGGATAGTGTGTGAGAGGCAATGAAGCCCTCACTAAGCGAGGCTTTCCTCAATGCCCCAACACCATGGCTACAAGGCCCTCGCATGGTCTTGCGCATAGGCGAGGTAGCTGTGTCCGGAGCAACACGGCAAGGTGCTGGGACTCTGCGTGGTGTCCAGGGGTGTGTGAGCCTTCTTAGAAGCCTTCACTAAGCAAGCCTTCAATGTGGTGCCTGGCCTCGCTATGCGAGGCTTTCCTTCTCCATGCGAGGCCCTTCACATGTTGTGACACCAAGGATCCCAAGCCCTCACACGGCCTTCCGCATGAGCATACCGTCCTCGGCACACTACTTCATGCATGGGCGGCATTGCTGCACAAGGCGCTTGGACTCCAAGAGCACTACGCAAGACACATGGTTGGCATGCAGCATGTTAGGCCTTGTTATTCGGACTCTACGAGGCACTACGCGAGGCCCTCTACATATGCGAGGCCCTATTCTCAGGTGCCTTGCTTCTTTAACGATTTTCCCATATTCACACTTGCCCTCGAGTCTATGAGCATTCTTTTAAGCGTGTTCCTAGACTCTTTCATATGTTCTTTGCGTGATATGAATGGCATTTATGCTTTGTTTTCCTTGAAGGGGTGTGGAAGGCTCACCTTTTGAATGATATCTTGGGGTGAATGAGGAAGCACAAAATGAACCTTGGTGGTGTGCTTCTTTATAGTTCATAAAGAAACACAAAAACCAAATAATTTTGGTGGTGATCAAAGTATGTCCTTAAGATGGGATGAGGGCCAATCATTTCTAAGCGTGGATCCCAAGGTTGCCAAGGCTCTTGATCTCCACCATTCATCTAGATTTGATCCAATGGCTAGGAAGTCTTGACTTTCCTTATAAATACCCCAAGACTTGGACTCACCTCTTCACACCAAAACTTGCTTAGCCTAGTGGTATCTCCTTTAAGCTATTTCTAGGAGCTCCAAGGTTCTATCCCTCACAGAGGCATCTTTGAGGTAATTTTCGCCCCTTTTCATTTATTCATTTTTTTTACTTATTCTCTCTCATACCAAGTTTGCATTGTAGGGGTGCAAGACGTTCTCTCGCTGCTAAAGGTCCACTCTTGCTTGTCGCTCAGTCCTTCTTCACACACCTAAAAGCCTGTCCTCGCACATCTATGGATTCACATATACGCACCCAGGTATACCTTCTTCCCTCAATGATACGCATGTCTCTTTTATCTTTTATATGAAAGTAGGGCCGTAGGTTGGTATGTACCTATTCCTTAAAGGTTTCTTCTCTTATTTTTTATTCTCACAGCTCATTAGGCACATACGCATGGGTCCTTTTCTTACACCTTTTACACTCATGTTGTAGATATAGGGTTGTCTTAGCTTGCCTATGGCGTCCTGACGGTGTTTTAAAGGTCCGCCTGGTGTTGAATTTATCAAGTTGTCATCCTCTGACTCTGAAATTGACGTTTTCAAACCCTCTCTAAATATGGGTGTGCGAATGATCTACCTACAAAGGTTATCCTACCTTAGGCAGAAGGCATGGAGCCTTGAGAATGAACTTGAATCTGTTACTAGTGGCGGGGGTATAGGTTTCTCCCCGTGGCATGAAATGTATGTCTCCCAACTAAAATGTACCCTTCAAGATTGTATAGCCGAAATCATGTGCCTAGAGGAAAATCTTCCACCTGAACCTCCATCTTTCTATGGTGATGAATCCTTGGGCTATGGGGGTCTTGCTCGTGGGGGTGCTGATTGTGATCCATTTGAACCTGAGTTTCTTTCTATGGTTTTTCCCACGTTTCCTCATCTATCCCCAGTCGTACGTCATAGGGTCAAGCAGTATGCGGGTAGACATAAGACATGTAGAGGGCCTTCTAGGGGGTTGATGAAGTTAGTCACTCACAAATAGCTCATTGTCTATGTCCAAGTACCAAACATGCTGAGGGGGATCTTTGACGATTCTGAGGATGCGGGCATCGTGTCTACTCTTACCCGGGTTAAGCTTTCCAACATGCTAAAGGCCCACCAACTGTCGCCTGACATCAACTTCATCATTCCATCTCGTGATGACCGTGCATCTGAGCTGTAACGCCCTACTACCTAAGAGTCATTACTAAGTGAGTTTAAAATGTGCAATTAACTCGCTAAACGAGGTTTTTAGAACAAAAGTGTGATTAAACAAAAAGTCAAGGCTGTAATCTTCAAAAGTACTCTATTTCATTGAAAATTCCAATAGTCCAACATTTGGGATCCCAAAATAAGGTTTATAAAACATTTACAACTCAAAATAGGTTTACAGGTAACCAACTATCAAAAACACAGTTTAATACTGCCATTTCTCAAAATGCCCCCAACCCAAGCAGTCGGGCAAGCCAAACATGTACGCGTCGCTCCATGCTCTTCATACTCATGGCTAGTTGACTTTCTCCTTGCCCTTACCTGCAACACAGAGCACCCGTGAGCTAAAGCCCAGCAAGAAAACTCATACAACACATAACATATGCATATTATTTAGTCAACATATTAGACAATCCACAAATAAAACAGATAGTCCATTAGACTAAGCAAATACGGCCATGTCATCCCAGAAGCGTTACCAAAGCCTGGGATCTCGGTACTCACCGTAAGGATATCCCATGTATCCATTGGAGTCTCACCCTGGTGGTATGCACTCTGTGTACCAAACGTTACTCTCGGCCCCACTGCCGTTCTCGGCCTTTGCCGTTCTCGGCCCTTTGCCGTTCCCGGCTCCTTGCTGTTCTCGGCTCCTTTGCCGTTCAATCAACTATAACCACATATAGTTTAACTCAAACAACATCCAATCATATAACAATTCAATCAAGGCCAAACCCTAACATGTAATACAATCTAGGGTCGTGCCCTGCAACAATACTATGGGCCCATGCCCTGCTCTACGGGTACCACAATTTTCTTACCTATTTCCCGAGCTTTCCGATGTACCAATGTCACGAGCACGGTCCTCTAACCTGAGCCTCTCTGAAATCCTAGTCACAACACACATAAAACACTCTTTAATACTAACCAGTCCAAAACCACCTCTCGGGACTAACCCCGTACTCTCGGGATCCCCAAATTCCTAAAGCAATGTATCGGAAACATCCCCCAAGCCCCCGGAACAAATGCCCAAAAATGCAAAATTTCCTTGTCCTGAAAATAGCCTAGCGCCGCAGCGCTACCCGAGAGGGCCACGGCGCCCAGCAAGTCAGAGAGTCCCCCAGCTCCTGATACAACCTCGCGCTGCGGCGCCAAAGAACAGGGCCGCGGCGCCCCTTCGCGAACCCAGAAATCTGGGTTTTCCCCTGCATTTTCCCCGAGCCAAAACACTCCCAATTCAACCCCAATGCATACCTAAACCCCAAAATCAGTTTAAAACCCCAAATAAACCATTTAACAACCTATAAACATCAACAACAAGCTCAATTACACAATTACACCCAAAATCCACACTTGAGTTTTAGATTTCAGAAACTTAAACCATGGCTTCTAAAACTTAGACCAGAGCTTGAAAAGTATAACCCATGCTTCTAAAATCTTAAACCATATCAGATATAAAAATTCAAACATGTTTAAAACTCTTACCTCGATCAAGGATTCAACTTTGAGCTGCTCTTCCCAACCAAGTTCCAAGCTCAAATCACAACCTCCTGCTGAACCTAACCTCAATTCATCCCAAGAATTTACCAAACAAAACACATAACTCAATTCTCAATTCCATGATATTCTTAGCTAAATTCTACAACATATACATAGAATTTCCTTACCTCAATTCACTGAATATTCCTCCAAGTTTCTTAGCTTTAATTCCCTTCTTGATCCCAAGAGATTTGCCCTTAGTTTTTCCCTCTTTCTCCTCTAGGCTCCCAACCAATTTCAGCAAGAACTCAATTTGGCTAAGTGTTGAACGTGAATGACCCCTTTTCCCTCAGCTGAAACTTATCTAACCCTTTCCTAATGACCACTCTACCCCTCATAGAAATCCTTTCCTAACTAAACCCCAAGGCCCTTTTTGTCATTTCTCCTTTCTTATAATTCTACCATTTCTCTCATCTAAACTTGTTACCCTTACTAATTACCAATGGTTACTCAAGTTACTCAATCACCAATAACCATTAACCACTAATTCTCAACTCAACTTACAAAATTCCCAAAGTAACCCTAGGCTCCTCCCGAGCCGGGTATTTAATCCCGTTGTGACTTTTAAACTAACAGCTCCCTAGGACCGTCTCAGCACGTGCATCACAATAAGATCACCACTCACACGTGGTATTAATCATACAATTCAATTATTACATTTATGCCCTCAGCGGGCTAAGATTACCAATTTACCCCTATCATACAAATGGGGCCCACATGCATATTTATACCACCTAAACATGCATTCTAATCACATATTCATTCAAATTCATATATTAACATGTTATTTCACTTATTGCCCTCCAGGCACGCTAATCCAGGTCCTAAACCTTATTAGCAAATTGGGGTGTTACATGAGCCACCTGAGGGGCTTGTAGCTTTCAGCGACTCAATAATCAAGTGTGGTGGGGTCTTGCTGCTTCACCCCTTTTTCGTTAAGGTACTCAACTATTTTGAGCTGGCACCCCTCCAACTGTCTCCCAACTCCTGGGTTGTGCTTAGTTGTTTATACGTATTATATAAGCAAGTGCACTCTATGGGGCCTTCCATGAGTGAGGTCCATCATCTATACACTCTTAGGGCAAACCCAACAACCCCTGGCTTCTATCAGCTCCAGAAATTCATGGCTCTTACAGGGTACCCTCTCATGGAAGGTTCTATTTCCAATAGGGGCTTATGGAAGAGCGACTTTTCTTCACCAACAGCATATCCACTCAACATACGCATTTCAACACATCAAGTAAGCTTTTTCCCACCTTAAGCACATATATAAGAAATTTTTCTTTACCCCTTCCTCAGGTTTGTTTAACTATAGTTATTTCTTTTTCTTGACCATAGGCCTTGAAGGGGTTGTCGACCCTACCTTGAGTCCGACAGTCCACGATCGTGTGGCAAAGATCCTGGGTGTGCCGGCCTTGCGCAAACAGTCATGTGGCCTTATTACGGAGGGAAATCTCTATTCATACAAGTTGTTGTCTCCAGATCAAGTCGTTTCCTTATGCTTTGTCTCGTCCAAATCTACCATGCCGAGGGTAAGAGGTGATGACGAAGACGATGATGATGATAAATATTATGACAACTCAGAGGGTGACCAGATGGATACGGAAGATGAGGTTGAGGTGGAGTCCGAGAATTATTCATGTTTATGGTCCTTGGCCGGCGGGGTTGGGGATGTTGCTGACGACGAACATACTGACGGTGTTACTTCTCGGGTCCCGCCGTCGGTTCTTGGTGGCGAGTTTGTTTTCAACACCCATGCTCCCACTCCTTCTATCCTGAAGAGGAATTTTGTCTTACCTTCTTTTGGTGATGCATTTCCACCCTTGGGGGTGTGTTTGGGGCAAGCATTTTCGGGTGCCTCGCTTCCTAAAGAGGTGACTCCGCGCCCCTCTGCCCCTTGTACCTTTGTGGATGGATCAAGACATTCCTGGTCTCCTTCCTTGTCTAAGCATGCATCGACAGATATACATGTCTCCCCCCGTCGAGCTTATACTTCTGCTTCTAGAGGCCATCCTTTGGCGAACTAGTATGGAGAGGCCATGAACCGTTACATGGGCAATATTTCTGAAGGTGAGTGGGGGTCTATGTATGACATTCCAGATGTCGAGTTGGGTGAAGCTTATATGCGAGCCTCTATGCAGGTACTTTTCAAAACACTTAATGTATACTTTTTGGTTTTGATATCGCCTGACCATTGATGTTTTGTTTTGTTTCTTTTTCTTTACTTAAGCTTCCATCTTGGGTCACCGATTTGTCACCTCAAGCTCCTCATCCATGCAATGGTTACAGCTCGAGTTTAAGGGGGCAATGAAGAATCTCTCCATGGCCAAGGCAGAGAAAGATAGTTTGACCACACGAGTCCGTGATTTGGAGGGCCAACTTGCTGAAGCAGTTCGCCAGAGGGATGCTGCATTGGCCAAGGCTGCTTCGACCTCTCACTCCAATACTAGACTTGAAGCCACTATTCACACCCTAAATGAGAAGATTAACGCGCTCGAGGCTGAACTTGTAAATGTTGAGAACGGCATAGTTGAGCGCACGTTGCACGCCGTGTGGAGGACCAATCCTGACGTCGACTTGCTCCCTTTGGAGAGTATGCGACTGGCAAAATTGCTGAATGGAAAGGTCAGAGTGGAAACCCGTAGGCCCCTTTTCAAGGCTTACTTATATATATATATATTTATATATATATATTGCTATCGTGTAACCCTCCGTGTTGTTTTCTTTTTTGTTTTATGGAACTCCTTATAAGTCTTTAATGGTATGTGGGACTCTTGATTTCTAAGTCCTTGCTTATTTTTTATATTGACTATGAGGATGCATTGGCCTTTCTTGCCTTTGTCATTCTCTTTTGGTTATCAAGTGTAAGGGACTTTGATAAGTCCTTCTTATTATTTTTTATTTTTTGATGAATTCCTTATGCCTTCTTTGGGCTGATGATAATAGTCTTTTTTGTGCACCCCGACTATACTTGTAAGAAAATATTAACCCTTTATGTTCTTGGTATCCTTTTATATTCTTTGCGCATGTAATGCCCCGACTAATTCTAAGACCTCGGACCATTAAAAACTACTAAGACATAATACTATTTTGGAGTACATGCATAAAATAATAGAATTTTATTAAAAATCCAAAATACGATACAGAATACAAAATACGATATGGCATCCCAAAATTAAAAAAAAAAACATAAAACATAAGCTTTAATTAATTGTTTAAATAATAAGTGTGAAAATACATAAGAACAAAAAGACTTGAAATAACGTCATCCTCGATCTTCCAGCAGTCCATTCAATCAATCCATCCCCAATACATATGCCAAGTTTCCACGAATCTGTCCCGCCTTCCAATTTCATTTTCCTGCACCATCTAAAATAAAAGGAATGAGCCTAATGCCCAGCAAGGAAAATCTACTAAAAACATATATCATAAAACATATGACGTAAAAACATATATCATATAGGACTACAATATTAATGGCCATTAACTCATTACCGTGGTATGTGATAAAACCATCTAGGTCCTCAGTCTACTAATCGAGGTAGGTTAAATCACAAAATAGTATATGATAACCCATCTAGGACCTCTATCTACTAATCGAGGTTGTGTAAATCATAACTCTACTCCACGATGATGATAAAAACCTTGGGGTTTGCTATCTATACAACTATAAGCCCCAAGTGACTACAAAACATATTCATACATATAACATATCAACATAACATATCATATCACATAAACATATCATAACACATATATCTAACCTATTTTCCTTACCAAAAATCGAGATATTGGAGACAAGAACGGGATTTGAACACTCCTAAAACCAACAGTAAAAACCATGAGTTTCTAAAGAAAAAGGAGATGAAAAAGAGAACTAAACCATCAAAGTAAAAACTTACCAAAAACCTTAAGTTTCAAGAAACTTAAACACCTAACCAAAAAGCCATAATAATAAGTTAGGATCTGAAAGAAAATGGAGTAAAATAAAAGAATTATGATGGATTAAACCTAAGGATAAGAATACCTTGGATGATCTAGAACTCTGATCTACACCTTGATACCGAAAAGTCACTCTATCTTACTTCCCAAGTGTTTAGAAAAGCTTAGATTGGAAAAGCTTTTAACCCAAACCCCAAGTGTTTTCTCTCTAGAGTAAACTTAGAAGTTTGGAGGGTTTGAAGAATGCTTGAATGATGAAGGAAATGGCTGAGTACTAGGTCCTATTTATAGAGTTCAAGGACTAAAACTAACCCCTTTTAAAATGAATGAATAAATGAATAAAAATTGAAAAGATTTGAATTTTCATTTCAACAGATGCCCAGAACTCAGTCAAAAGGTTCAAGAGCAAGTCCAAGTGGTTGAGGGTTGTTTCTAATTTAAATCCACAATGTTTCAAAATGGCTCCAGAAGCCGATATATCGCCTACCCTAGGCGATATATCGCCCCTACCTATGCCCCGAGCTTTCATACTTTTGTTCGTGCGAAGTCGACATGTTTTCCGTATCTTCCGTATGCAATATATCGGCCCCTATAGCTGCTATATATCAGCATACGTTGATATATCAAACACGTTTTTGCACTCTTTTAGCATATTTTGAATTTGTTTAAATAGCTTTGACTGAGTAAAACGTGATCCTAACAGCTACTGGAAGGTTCTAGAGCTTTTAGATCTATCATTTATTAATTTATTCATCCAAAATGCTTAAATCCTTAATAAACATGCTTGTGAAAAGTGTCACGTTCTTATTAGTTCTAAATAATATTTCTAGGACCAGCTATATTAATCAAACCTTATGTTAAAATTAATGTTTCTAAACTATAGGTTAAACTTATGAAATCTATAACTATTTCTATGAGTTTCCAACTAAATTCCAGCTTTAACCAATAATCACGAAAACTAAACTACTACAGGCTACTATAACTACTACTACTGCTGCTCCTCCTCCTCCTGCTACTCCTCCTCCTCCTCCTCCTCACTACTGTTGTTGCTGCTGCTGCTGGGGTCTCTTTTAGGACCATTTTTGGCTAGACAGCTCGGTGGTCGTTCTAGACTTATTAGGGGATGCCTTCCTTGAAGCCTCACCCCCTATGGGGGTATCAACCTTTGGTAGGAGGTCGTCTTTGTAAAGTATTTTAATTCCCTTGATATTCATAAGGGTAGATAATCCTTTTGAATCTAAGAGACAGCTTGTCGAGTTTATTTTTTATTTATATATATATATATGTGTGTGTGCCTCCTGTCCTACCCCCCAAGTGCTTGGTGAAATTTATTCCATTGAGCACTTTGGTGAGTGTTTGCATAGAGAAGAAATGTAGCATGTGAAGTAGGAAATACTTTCATTTATAGTAGGCAGATTATAAAGACATATATTAAGTGATTACATCTACTATGAGGTTATTTGGGTAACCTCTTTAATTCTTATCTGTTGAAGTTAGCATAACATAAACAAACTAAATACAGATATTCTTTGCATTAGATACGAAAGTCTTACTGGTAGTATTTCTTGAGGTGTTCCGTGTTCCATGCTCGGGGTATTACGGTATCATCAATGTGTGCTAGTTTATAAGTGTTCGGTAGTATACACTAGGGGACATGGTAAGGTCCTTCCCAGTTCGCCCCTAGTACCCCCGCCAATGGGTCTCACATGTTGGGGAGTACTTTTCTCAGCACCAAGTCTCCTACTCTGAACATTTTTTCTCGTACCCTAGAGTTTTAGTACCTCGCTGCCTATTGTTGGTATACCGCCACTCTTAGTTGCGCCCTTTCCCTTCTTTCTTCTAACATATCTAAGTTTTCAGCCATTGCCGCATGGTTGACTTGGTCCTCGTATGCATGTACCCTGAAAGAGCTAACCTGCATCTCAACTGGGAGGACAGCCTCGCATCCATATGCTAAGGCAAAAGGGGTATCCCCAGTAGTTGAGTGTGGTATGGTCCTATAGGCCCAAAGTACATTGGGTAGCTCATCAACCCAAGCTCCCTTCTGTTTTTCTAGCTTTGTTTTTAGGTTCTTCTAGAGGACTTTGTTAATGGCCTCCACTTGCCCATTGGCCAGCGGATGTACAATAGCTGAGAAGCTTCTCCTTACAGTACTCCTCGAATGTTTCGCCCTCAAACTAGGTATTGTTGTCAGAAATGATTTTGTAAGGCACTCCATACCTGCAGACAATGGACTTGTTGACAAAGGTGGTGATCTGCTTGGCCGTTAGTTTTACTAGAGGTTCTACTTTAACCCACTTGATGAAGTAATCTACCGCTACAAATGCATACTTGGCTACACCTCTACCTATGGGAAGGGTGTCGATCAGGTCTATTCCCCAAATAGCAAAAGGGCAAGGCTTGGCAAGGCTGGTTAGCTCATTTGGGGGCTTTCGGGAGTAGTTTGCGTGTCTCTGACAGTTGTCACACTTTATTGCAAAGTCACTAGCATCCTTCTCCATAGAGGGCCAGTAGTACCCTTGTCTCATGGCTTTCTTGGCCGTAGATATTGCATGGTTTCTGCATTCTCCCTCATGTATTTCATACATAACTTTCATTGCTTCCTCTTCATCAACACACCGCAAGAGCGGTATAGAAAATCCTCTCTTGTACAAGACTCGATCTACTAGGATGTATTGGGCGGCATTATATGCCAGCCTCCGAGCTTCTCTCATGTCTATCGGTAGAGTTCCATCCTTTAGGTATTTCACAATTGGGTCGACCCATGATTCTTTGGGGGTGTTGATCATGTGAACCTCTGCTTCAGTGATACTTGGCTTGAACAAGTACTCCACAGGTACAGACTCAAGTGTATCTCCATCCTTTGTGGAGGCTAGCTTTGTGAGGGCATCGGCATGGGTATTCCTCTCTCTTGGGATTTGCTCTATGATATACCCCTCCAATTGCCCCAAATAGCCTTTTACCCTTGTTAGGCATGCGGCCATCTTAGTACCCCTCGCCTAATACTCGCCTTTCACCTGGAATACCACCAACTGTGAGTCGCTAAAAATGTGTAAATGTGTTACCTTTAGCTCCTTGGTCAACCGCAATCCGGCTAGAAGCGCTTCATACTCTGCCTTGTTGTTCGAAACTTCAAATCCAAACCTTATCGCACAATACATCTTGTGCCCTCTAGGTCCAGTCATCACGATACCTGCTCCAGCTCCCCCTTCGTTGGATGCTCCATCCACGTGGAGTCCCCATTCCTCAAACTTTCTTTCCTTTTCCTTACCAATCGATTCACTCTCTCCTATATCTCCTTCTTCATTTGGCTGATAGGTGAAAGCGACTATGAAGTCTGCAAGCACCTGCCCGTTAATGGAAGCCCTTGGGGTATATGTGATGTCGAATTGACTTAACTCAATCGACCATTTCATCAGTCTTCTCGAGGTTTCAGGTTTGCGCAAGACCTGCCACAAGGGGTTATTAGTGAGTACCTCAATCGCATGGGCGTGGAAGTAGGGCCTTAACTTTCTTGAGGCCACAACTAAGGCATACACTAACTTATCTATTTCTGGGTATCGGGTTTCCGCGTCTACCAACCGTTTACTGACGTAGTACACGGGTTGTTGGTGCTTCTTCTCTCCTTTAACCAAGGCAACGCTTATGGCATGCTCGGATACTGCCAAGTATAAGTATAGCCCTTCACCCTTTATGGGTTTATCCAATAAGGGTGGCTTCCCTAGGTGCTCCTTCAACTTGGTAAAGGCTTCCTCGCAATCTCCATCCCAAGTGAACTTTTTGCTCCCTTTTAGGATGTTGAAGAAGGGGAGGCACTTGTCCGTGGACCTCAAAATGAATTGGTTGAGTGCTGCCACCCTTCCCATTAGGCATTGCACCTCTTTCTTGCTCTTGGGTGAATTCATCTCTACTAGGGCCTTTATTTTGTCAGGGTTAGCTTTAATGCCTCTGGAGTTGACCATGAAACCCAAGAACTTTCCCGAAGAGACTCTGAAAGTGCACTTGAGTGGATTCAACTTCATCCGGTATTTTCGGAGTGTGTCGAACATCTCGCTTAGGTCCCTGTTGAGTTCTTCGGCATTTTTGGTTTTCACCAACATATTGTCAACGTATACTTCCATGTTACTTCCTATCTGGTTAGCTAACATCTTGTTCACCAATCTTTGGTAGGTGGCACCTGCATTCTTCAATCCAAAAGGCATCACTTTGTAGCAGTCGAGTCCTTTATCCATTTTTAATGAAGTATGTTCTTCATCAATCGGGTTCATGGGTATCTGGTTGTATTCAGAGTAAGCATCCCTGAAGCTAAGTAACTCATGTCCGATTGTTGCATCCACCAATTGATCTATTCTTGGAAGTGGGAAGCTATCCTTAGGACAATCCTTATTGAGGTTAGTGAAGTCCACATAAATCATCCATTTTCCACTCGGTTTTGGGACCAATACAGGGTTTGATACCCATACGCGGTAGAACGCTTCGCGGATGAACCCATTCGCCTTCAATTTGTCAACCTCCTCATTCAAGGCTGTAGGGCTGTGCAGAAATGATCCGATCCAATAACAAACCGACCGATCCAATGTCAACCGACCGCTAAAAATTGGATATCCAATCATGATTGGATTGGATCGGATGACATTTTTAAAAATCCAATATTGGATCGGTCGGTTCTTGGATGACATGTAAATCCAATAAATCCAACCGACCGATCCAATCCAATAATGATCCAATACCATCCAATTAATATACAGATAAAAAATATATTATATTGTTTTTTAAAGTTAAAATATATTATATTTTATTACATTTACTGTATTTTTATTATTTGGATGAGTAATTAATATTTTTATAATTGAAATAATATATATTTTTTTAAAAAATCAGTCTAAATAAAGGTTTTAAAAGATCGGATGGATCCGATCCGATCCAACGGATAACCAATGGATGCAACCAATGGATGGAACCGAACCGATCCAATCATCCATTGGATCGGATCGGATCGGTTGGTTCAAGATGATTGGATCGGATCGGTTCCAAAAATCCAACATCCAATTGGATGATTGGATCGAATCGGATGGGCTTAAAAACATTGGATCTCATCCAATGAACACCCCTACAAGGCTGCATATCTTTCCAGGTCGAGCACTCATCTCTTCTGCCTAACTGGCCTTGCCTCGGGGTTGATAATTAAATGATGGCACATGATGGAAGGATCTATCCCCACCATGTCTTCGTGACTCCAAGAGAATACATCGAGGTTATCCTTCAGAAACTATACCAATTTCTCCTTTGTGTCGTCTTGAAGGTTTTTTCCCACCTTCAACTTTCGCAATGGTTCTTCCATTACAACAATTTCTTCTAACTCCTCCACAAGTTCGGCCCCTAGCTCCTCTGTGACTCAGGGGTCTAGTTCCTGCGGGTTTGTGCCTCCATGTATTACCATCGCCATAGGTTCTCGTGGCCTTACAGACGTGCAGAGGGAGGTGTTATAACACTCCCTCGCTTCTTTTTGTTCCCCTTTCATACTAGTTATTCCACCAGGAGTTGGGAACTTGACAGCTAAGTGATATATTGAAGTTATCGCTTTCAATTCTCTTAAGGATGATCTTCCTAATACCGCATTGAAAGCTGAAGCACAATCTACCACGACGAAGTTTACCATGATAGTAGTTTGTTTGGGTTGCTCTCCCATGGTGAGGGCCAATTCGATTACTCCTAGAGGTTGTATCGAGTCCCATGTGAATCCGTATAAGGAGGAATGGCAGGGTTTCAAGTGTCTGATGCCCAAACCCATCTTCTCCAAGGCGGGGCAATACAAGATGTCCACAAAACTTCCATTGTCTACAAGGACTTGATGTACCCTCATATTGGCCAGTTGGACGGTGAGCAGCAAAGGATCATTGTGGGGGAAGTGCACCCCTCGTGCATCCTCCTTCGTGAAAGTGATTGAATCATTTTCTCCCTTAAAACTCTTCGGGGGTCATTGCTCCAGGCTCATGATACACGGGGGTGGACTTCATCTAGCTTCTCTAGCATACATGTCTCGCCCCTTCCTGGACTCTCCTCCAAATCCCGGGCCTCCGAAGATCGTTCTCACTTCTCCTTGTACTTCTGGGGCTCTTTCTCGAGCCCGAGGTGACATCGGCCCATCCTCTGATTTTTTATTTTCCCTTCTGACATATCTGCCCAGGTGCCCCCTGCGCATGAGCTCCTCAAGTTCTACCTTCAAATGGGTACACTCTACTGTGGTATGCCCAATATCCTTGTGGTACTGACAATATTTACTAGGGTCCTTTTTGGATCGGTCTTTTCTCATCGGCGGGGGTCTCTTGAAGAGAACTTGGCCTTCATTCGTGAGGTAGATATGTTCTCTGGTGTCTGTCAGGTTTGTATAGAAGGTGTAAGATGTTTTCCTAGGGTCATCTCCGCATTTGGGCCTTCTCTGGTGGTCATCCCTTGGCCTTTCGTACACCCTCTTCTTTTTTGCACCATTTGAACCTTCATGGGCTAAGGGCTTGACATGGGATTCACTTTTCCCTGCCTTTAGGTTCTCATGGCCATCTTCGACACAAATGTACTTTTGTGCTCTTTCGTAGAAATCATCTAAGTCGGTGACCTCCCTTTTGAGCATATTATCCCATAGCTTACTGCCTGGGCACACTCCAGCCGTGATTGCCATCTTGAGTTCTCCCCTGGTCAAACTTCCCACTTTAGTTGCCTCCATATTGAACCTATGGATATAACTCTTAAGGCTTTCTCCTTCACCTTGCTTTATGTTAGCGAGGCTAGTGCCTAGCATGGTGTAATCATGTACGGCATGGTGTTGTTGGAGAAACTCGTCAGAAAATTGTTTCCATGACCTAATGGTCCTCGCCCTCAGCCTCTTGAACCACTTGTATGCAGGCCCTTTCAGCATGACAGTAAACAGTGACACCTTGCTCTGCTATTGATCCCTCTCAGCTTCATTAAATCGTTGAAGGCGTCTAAGTGGTACTTGGGGTCTGAAGTGCCCTCATATGGGGTCATATGAGGTTCTTTAAAGTTAGTTGGGGACCGTTCAAGCTGGATTTCTCTCGTGAAGGGTAACTCATAGTTGAACTCTTCATCGGTAATGTGCCCCCCAGACGCCGTGACGATTTTACTCCGAAGGCTCCTCATCTTGGTGTCTAGCTCATGTCGCCTTCTATTCAAGGAGTCCCTTAGCTCGGTAGGGTTGGCCTTTCTCTTCTCTCTACCCTTCGAAGGGGCCATAGGAGGTATCGTCCTTACTTCTGACCTTCTTCCATTGAGTTTTTCTCTTAGGTCAGGGGGCGCCTCCTTAGAGGTGACTTCGGGTTCATTCTTACGACCAGTGTCATCCCTCCACCTTTGTTCCTAGGGGTACTTCACCAGCCTAGGTCCTTCATGGTACTTTGTTTGGGGGGTGTTGCTAGAGGAAAGTTGGGTTCTTCCATCGTCTGCGGGGACAGTGGTTTCCCCTCTCTCACGCTCCTTCTCCTTATGCTTGGGAAGGGGCATGCTCGACTTTCCTTGTAGAAGGTCGCTTAAAACCTCATGCATGTTCTCTAGTGTGGTTTCCAACCTTCAATTCTTTTTGTGTAACTCGCAAATCCCATCCTCATAGAAGTGAGTCCTTGAGCTGGAACTCACAGAGTGTACTCGGGGACTCTTGCCTGGCCTATGCGTAAAGGGACCAAGGTCCCGGTGGCTGGAGTGTGGTGCCACCGGAGGTCGAGGATGTGGGTGCTCTGGCGACTCTGAATGACCTCCGTCGGGTTGGACAGCCGAGGATGATACTTCCTTCTCCTTTCTTGGGGCAGGATGTTCCTCCGAGATATCTCCATGCTTAGGTGGAGGAGGATTTTTCCTGGAGGCTCTCAGTTGTTCTCCATCCAGGTAAACCTCAACATCTTGTAGTTGACATAAGTGTTTCGAATGCCTTGGCATTTTTCCTTGCTAGAAGTGATGAAAGAACATTGGCTTTATACTTTTTCTTCCCACAGACGGTGCCAAACTGTTTACGATGAGAACTCATCAACGATATACGATCGGAAAACTCAAAGTGTGTTGCAAAAATTGTGTAGGAGGAAGGTAGAAAGAACTTGAAGGTGAAAGATGCAAAACTACAATGGAGCAGAAATCGTATATTCCTTAATTGTCTGAGCATACAAAGAATTTTCCAACCCCTTGGTTTGAGGGGTCGAAGCCTATTTATAGATGGGCTCTAATGGCCTCGATACAAGGTGGTCCCAAGGGACAAGATCGTACATTGGTACCCTGTCAGAGTAATGGTGCATGGTGTAGTGGAGCAGAGGGTCGTGGTGTCGGTTGTCGATACATGGTCAGAGATAGGCAGATCATGCTAACACTCCTCATATGAATTCGTACCACCACTACTTGTCGGATATTGATGTCGAAATCATGCCTCTGCCTCCCTCAGGGTCGTACACCTTGTACTTGTTCACGTGCCTAATGGTCCTTCTCACATTTCTAAAATATACCTTGGCTCATGGATTTCTAATATTTTGCTAAGTGTGGGACATCCTTTCTAATTCTCCTTGTGTACTTGGGAGGCCTGGCATGGTTAGTAAACGAGAGGCAATGAAGCCCTCACTAAGAGAGGCTTTCCTCAATGCCCCGACACCGGGGCCACAAGGCCCTCGCATGGTCTTGCGCATAGGCGAGGTAGCTGCGTCTGGAGCAACACGACGAGGTGATGGGACTCCGTGTGGCGTCCGGGGGTGAGCGAGCCTTCTCAGAAGCCTTTGTTATATTATTCTATAATATAATGTTTTAGATTAAATAAATGTGACAAAGAGTGTCACATATTGTAACATATAATAGAGAGTTACAATATTTAGATATATGTGAATATCCAAATATGTAACATATTTCGTGTTACAAACTCAGTCACAAATTTGTAACTTCCAAATATTGCCCATTATTGTGTAGATTTGTTGTTACACAATATTGAGATGAATTTCTTAAAGACATATGTGAAATGGCTATTAGAGATATAATTTTAACCTCAATAATGTGTTTTGAGGGTTACAAAATCAATTGGGAGTGTATTGGAACCGTTTGGAAAAACAGCACATTTTTGTGTGCTAAAATTGGTCAGTGGCCGCAGCCACAGGTGCTTAACTGACCAAATTTTTTCAGTTTTTTCCAACCTTTTTGAACAGCTCCAAAAACCCAAATAACTCTCAAATCTCATTTTTAATTCCATAAACATCCAATTAATCATTGGTAACATCCATGGGGGTTGGTGGAATTTGAAATTCAATGGGTGTCTCTAAACTCTATAAATAGGAGCCTATTGCTCACTTGTAAGACACAACTTTTCTATCCATTAGAGCACTTGGCTAGAAAACACCTAGAGGCTTGATTATTCTGGAAAGCATTTCCAAAATCTGTGAGAGATCCCTTAGTGCTTGAGTTAGGGGGAAATAAGCTTTTGGACAAAGGTTTCAAACCTTGTTCAAATTGGTGATCTCCAACACTCTTCACTTTGGTTGTGTGAGTGAGAGTTTCTTGGTTTTTGTTCTTGTTCTTACTTTTTCTTCTATTGTTTTTCTTCTCATTATTCTTGTTCTATTTACTTGTATTTTTGTTTAGAGTTGTAATCCTTTTATTTCTTTTGTCTCAAGCACTTTTACTTTATTTGTATCATTTTGCTTAGAGTTGTATTTCTCCATTCTCTTCTTCTAATTCTTCTATTATTTATTTGTATTTTCAGTCATAGAGTTGTAACACTATTTAATCAATAATTATTTATTTGTAATATTTTGTCTAGAGTTGTAATTTTCTTACCAATTTCCATTGATTCAACATACATTTCATACCACACTGACGGCACTATCCAAACCTTTAAAGCTAGATTAGTAGCTAAAGAGTTTAGGCAAAAAGAGGGTATTGATTATTTTGATACCTATGTGCCTGTTGCAAGAACAACTTCTATAAGAATTTTTTTCGCTTTGGCTTCTATACACAACTTGTATGTTCATCAAATGGATATCAAAACGGCATTCCTTAATGGTGACCTCAATGAGGAGGTCTATATGGAACAACCCGAAGGGTTTGTCCTACCAAAATATGAACATAAAGTGTGTAGACTTGTAAAATCCTTACATGGATTGAAACAAGCTCCTAAGCAATGGCATGAGAAATTAGATCAAGTCATCATGTCTAATGGGTTTAGGAATAACAATGGAGACAAGTGTTTGTATTCCGAAACCTGTAAGGGATATGTGATCATTGTTTGCTTATATGTGGATGACATCCTTATTCTAAGTGATAGCATGAAAGGGATAGAAGAAACGAAGATGTTTCTATCATCAACCTTCATGATGAAAGATCTTGGAGAAGTTGATACCATACTCGGTATCAAAGTAAAGAAACATAGTGGGGGTTTTGCGTTAGGGCAAGCCCACTATGTTGAGAAAGTATTGAACAAATTTAACCATCTCAAGGTTAAAGATGCCAATACTCCATTCGATCATAGTGTAAAACTAGAGAAGAATGAAGGAAGAGCGGTGGCTCAATTGGAGTACGCTAGTGCTATAGGGAGTCTAATGTACGCTGCCCAATGTACTAGACCTGATATAGCATTTGCGGTAAGTAAACTTAGTAGGTTTACAAGTAATCCAAGTGTGGATCACTGGAAGGCAATTGGAAGAGTCCTTGGTTATCTCAAGAAAACCAAAGGACTAAGCCTTCACTACTCCAAATTTCCTTCAATATTAGAAGGATATACAGATGCAAGTTGGATATCCAATATTGGGGACAACTTGTCCACAACTGGTTGGGTATTTACACTTGGTGGGGGAGCAATTTCTTGGGGTTCCAAGAAACAAACCTATATATCTCATTCCACTATGGAAGCAGAGTTTATAGCTCTAGCTGCTACCGGCAAAGAGGTCGAATGGTTAAGGGATCTATTGATAGAGATACCCCTAATCAAAGAGAATGTATCCACTATATCGATACATTGTGATAGCCAAGCGACATTGGCTAGAGCATACAATAGAGTGTATAATTGGAAGTCTAGACACATTAGTCTAAGACATGGATATGTAAGAGAATTGATTCAAAGAGGAGTCATCTCAATATCCTATGTGAGAACAAGTGAAAACCTGGCGGATCCTTTCGCTAAGCCACTAATGAGGGATTTAGTGGCTATATCATCTCGAGGGATGGGACTTAAACTCCCTAAAGAGATTCACGATTGATGGTAACCTATCTTAACACTAGTTATTTAACTATTATTAGGTTCAATAGGTAACAACAAGTCAGTCAAGTGAATATTAGTTGTACTCAAAACAAGTCTCATCTGAGATATTGAGTACTTGTGAGTTACCAAGTTAAGGGTTAAAACCGAGAGGTTTTTAATAGAATTCAGTCTTGTGAAGACAAGTATTTTTGGTAACAAAATATTGTAAGAGTTCTACCTATATGGACCTAGGGGTGGTGCCGCCTCTCATGAGAATTGGGAGTATTCTCAAGAACGTCCATGAATGGAAAGTGCACATGGCCATTAACGATGCAAAGCGAGACATAGAGGTCTCAAGTGAACATGGCAAAGGTGTGTGTGTTATCACCAATTTGTTATCATGAAAAGTTGGTTCAATGCCTAGTGCAACCAAATTTTCAACAAATTTTGTGATAATTACACTACAGTAAAGTTCAAGTTGAAAAACACTTTTTTTTATGCACCAATGCAATGACTCCTATAAAAGAGAGTTCTTATTTAATCAAGTGGGGGATATGTTATATGTTAAAATATAATGATTGATTAAATAAGTGTTACAGTAGATAACTATTTAATCTAGGAGGGGAATGTTATATTTTTTTATAATATAATGTTTTAGATTAAATAAATGTGACAAAGAGTGTCACATATTATAACATATAATAGAGAGTTACAATATATTCAAATATGTAACATATTTGGAGTGACAAATTCAGCCACAAATTTGTAACTTCTAAATATTGTCCATTATTGTGTAGATTTGTTGTTACACAATATTGAGATGAATTTCTTAAAGTCATATGTGAAATGGTTGTTAGAGATATAATTTTAACCCCAATAATGTGTTTTGGGGGTTACAAAATTAATTGGGAGTGTATTGGAACCATTTGGAAAAACAACACATTTTTGTGTGCTGAAATTGGTCAGTGGGCGCGGCCACAGGTGCTTAACTGCCCAACTTTTTTTAGTTTTTTCCAACATTTTTGAACGGCTCCAAAAACCCAAATAACTCTCAAATTTCATTTTTAACTCTATAAACATCCAATTAATCATTGGTAACAGCCATGGGGGTTGGTGGAATTTGAAATTCAAATGGTGTCTCTAAATCCTATAAATAGGAGCATATTGCTCACTTGTAAGACACAACTTTTCTATCCATTAGAGCACTTGGCTAGAAAACACCTAAAGGCTTGATTATTCCTGAAAGCATTTCCAAAATCTGTAAGAGATCCCTTAGTGCTTGAGTTAGGAGGAAATAAGCTTTTGGACAAAGGTTTCAAACCTTGTTCAAGCTGGTCGGGAACTTCATAGAGAGGTGCCAAATTGAAACTACCGCATGCAAGTTGGTGAGTAGTGGTCGACCAATAACCACATTGTAGGCAGACGGGCAGTCAACAATAAAAAACTCAGTCATCACGGTTTCATGCTTGGGGGCTTCCCCCGTGGTGACTGGTAACTTTATTGTCCCAGCTGGTGACAGTCCCTCTCCAGTAAACCCATAAATGACGTGAGAACATGGCTTCAAGTCATTGATGGATAGCTTCATTTTTTCGAAAGAGGACTTATAAATAATGTTTACGGAGCTTCCCGTATCAACTAGACATCTTTTCACCTTCATATTAGCTATTTGAACTGTCACAACAAGAGGGTCATTGTGAGGATACCTCACGTGTTTAGCATCTTCTTCGGTGAAAGTGAGGGACTCACTTTCATACCTTGGGTTCTTTGATGGTCTCTCCTCCACCGTCATAACCTCGGAAGTGGACGCCGCCCCCAACTCATGACGAAGGGTGCGAGCATACCTCTCCCTCGCCTTGTTTCTATCCCCAGCAAGATGTGGTCCTCCACATATTGTATCTAGTGTGAAGTCCACAGGTTCAGGTTGCAAAGGTGGGGACCGTTGCCTCTTGAACCCAGGATTATTGCTGCTTTCCTCTCCCTGGGTCTTCTCTGCCTTATACTTTTTTAGTTTCCCCGACCGGAGGAGAAACTCTATCTCATCCTTAAGGTGATTACACTCATTCGTGTCGTGACCATAGTCTCCATGAAAACGACAAAACTTGTTCTTATCCCTCTTACTCATTTCCTCCTTGATTGGTGGGGGTCTCCGGTAAGGGACCTCCTGATGGCTGGCTAGATAGATCTCCGCTCGGGTTGCCGAAAGAGTGGTGTAGTTGGTGAATCGAGGTTCATACTTCGTAGGCTTGTCATTGGATCCTGACTTAGCTTTTTTCTCATTGTGGCGGTCAGACCCGTTATTCCCACGTTTCTTACTACCGCCTTGATCATTTCCGCTATCCTTCGGAGTTTCATCTGATCCACTTGGGTTGTTCAACCCGTTCTCTCCTTTCTCAATGGCATCATCTAACTTCATGTACTTATCTACCCGGTCCAAAAACTGCTATAAAGTTGAAATTGGATGGCGGTGGATGCTGTCCCACAAAGGACTTCGATAAATAATACCCGAGGAGATTGCAACCATTTTCCCTTCATCTCCAACCGCGGTAGCCCGATTGGCTTCTCTCATAAACCTTTGAATGTAGTTCTTGAGAGACTCATCTTTGCCCTGCCTAATGTCCACCAAGTGGTTGGCATAAACAGGAGGGGTTCGGGCAGTACTGAACTGCCTGCAGAACTCCTTCCTAAAGCTCTCCCAAGAGGTGATGGAGTCGGGTTTGAAATTCCAGTACCACTCCTGGGCAGTGTTTGACAAGGTGGTGGGGAAGACTCTGCAGCGGTAGTCATCACTCACCCCAAGCAGCTCCATCTGATCTTCGAACTTTCCAACGTGTCTCACCGGGTCTGCCTTTTCTGTATAAACTGGCAATATCGGCGCTTTGTATTTCCTGGGTGGTTGGGCTGCTCTTATTCTAGCACAAAAAGGGCTGCCACTTCTGTGGTCTACCGGATCTATAACTGGTTGTTTAGACAAACTTTGTACTGCCGCCATCAAAGCATCAAGCTGGGCTTGGATGCCCGGGGCTACCACTGGGGACACACCCTCGGGACCGTTTGGTCGGGCACTCCTATCCGGCGTATCAACATCGAGTATTTCTACTCGACTGGTAGGACGGATTGGCTCCTGCCCTTCGACCGGAACGGTCCTCCTTCTGTCATCAATGACGTCCCTTAGGTCCTTCTGAGCAGTGTTCTTTCCCAACCGGTCGAACACCGTACTCCGAGTCTTCTCGGAAGGTCTACTAGGTGAGGCGTGCTCCTTGCCATTACGCTAGTTGGGATGCCGTGGTGGCTTCCCCGTTTGAGCCAGTTGATCATCTCCTCCTCGTCGATTATTATTCTTCTCCTTCGACTGGTTGGTGTGATGACTGTCAGCTTCATCACGCCCATGTCCATCTTTGAAGTGGGAAGTCTCCTTGCCACGAGGAGCTTTGTCGTGTCCCTGCTCAGAAGGTGTTTTCTTGCTGCCAGACTTATGACTCCCTGACCTGGAAGTCTCTGATCTGTGGCTCCTTGAGGGGGTCTTAGAATTCCCCCTTTGGGTAGAGGCAGTGCGCGATCGTACTCCCTCTTCCTCATGATCAGGTGGGTTACCACCATTCCTACCTGGCCTATCAGTTTTCTTATGACCAGCCTTTGTGGTCCTTGCCTCTGGGGTGGGTGTCACCCCAGGCACAGCTTGAGCGTTGGCTCGGGTTAATTGCGTAGCTGCCTCCAGAGCAAGTGCAGCTTCGCGATGTCGCCTGTCGGCCTCCTCTTGTTGTTGACGGACCTCCTCGCTCCTAGCGTCCATCTCTCGTCTCTGCTTGGCCATTTCCTCAGCAAAGGTCTCCTGCCTAGCATTGAACTGGGCCAACTCCTCCTGGAACGCGCTCATGGTCTCCTGGAGCTCCTCAACTTCAGGAGCTACATCCTCAAGCACGACCCTGGGCTCATTCTCACGATCTTGAACGCTGGGGCCTTCCGATCTTGCATGCTCCCTGGAGGTGCTTGCCCTCTTGGAGGCCGCGGTGGTGTTCTTAGGCGCCATAATGCTTCAGGGACTGTCTGTCTTCTCTTCAGGCTCTCAATGAAAGCACCAAAATGTTGGCTGTGAATTTAGCCAACGACATAAGAACGTCAACTACGACAAGCCTTCAAGAGAATTATAAACGACAACAGACAGTTTTTATCAATGAAAGTAAATAACACGAGATTTTATAGTGGTTCAGCCCCGATGATCGGTAATAGCCTAATCCACCTAGAGATTTTATTACTGTATTCACACTCAAGATCAGATGAACAGTGTCAACTGAGTTTCTTCAGTGTAAAATATTCCAGAATACAAAAAAGGGTTCTCTCAGGGAAAAACACTTTCTCTCTCTAGAACACAGGTTAACTCTTAATTTTCCCAAAAGTCCTTTTACGATCCTCCCAACTCTCTATTTATAGACATGGGATTCTCAACTGATATCCCCTTTAGATAGGGATATTTCATTATTTACCTTATATTTATATTACAAAATAAATGTTTAAAATACAACTGATCCCTAAATTCGAGTGAAGAGTGAGAGATTCCCAGATGCTTAGACCAATTCTCACTGAAGTAGTTTCGGGCAGTTTGACGTAGTCTCTCATGCATGTTGATTACTCTTCAAGCTTTTCGTGGGTCAATGGTATGTGCATGGCTCCCCTCGGACCAAAGGTCATGTAAGTTTAGCTCTCCTCGGACCAAGGTGGTTCGAGGCCACTTCCTTTGCTCCTTACCTCGGGCAAGTCCGAGGTATACTCCTTCATTGTGTCCGATCGGACACAATGGTTCTCTCCTTGGCTTAAGGTGGTTTGAACCACCCTTTTTGGCATCTCACTCGGTCAAGCCCGAGCCCATTACCTTCAATCAAGGTCCGATCGGACCTTGTACTCTCCTCCTCGGACCAAGGTGGTCCGAGCCATCTCTTCATGACAACTCCTCGAACCAAGATGGTCCAAGGCACCCCCCATAGGCATCATGTCCGATCGGACACAATGCTCCTCTCCTCGGACCAAAATGGTCTGAGCCTTCTTTGTTCAACCAAGGTCCGATCGGACCTTGGACCTTTCTCCTCGGACCAAGGTGGTCCGAGCCACCTTTTACATATCATCTCCTTGGACCAAAATGGTCCAAGGTACCTCTCCTATGGGTATGTCCGATCGGACATAGTGCCCTTCTCCTCGGACCAAAATGGTCCGAGCCTCTCCTTTTCAACCACAGTCCGATCGGACCTCAAAATCTTCTCCTCGGACCAAGGTGGTCCGAGGTATACTTTTCCTCCTCCTTCTCACCTCGTTCAAGCCCAAGTATACCTCTTCCACAACATACCCGATCGGCCATTATGTGGCTTTCCCCTTGAGTAAAACTTGAGCCTTGGTCATTCTCTTTGAACTCATTCGAGCCAAACTTAACAAGAGGTCCCCTAAGCTTAGGTCCGATCGGACCTATTGCTTTTATCCTTTGAACCAAAATCCAAACCTCCCCTTCAACTTCTTGGACTTGGCTCCAAATCAATTATTAGGGTCTTCAAACTGGGGTCTGAGCCAAGCAACCCCCAGTCCAAATATTCTCTTCGGTCGGGTGTATTTAGCTTGACTATCTGTCCAATTCCTTAACAGATGTATTGGGCCATTACTAAGCCAGATCACCCCACTAACTCATGCCATGTGCCAATTTTACTGCCACGTCGTTCTTTTCAAATTTTTGGGATAACAGTAATATTTTGTCTAGAGTTGTAATTTTCTTACCAATTTCCATTGATTCAACATACATTTCATTAACAGCCTTCACTAACCGAGCCTTCAACGTGGTGCCTGGCCTCGCTATGCAATAGGGGGTGCACATGGGTCGGGTTTCAGGTGCATCGGGTTCGGGTTTTGCGAGTTTCGGGTGGAGGAAAGTGGTACCGAATTCGGTCCAAAATTTTCGGGTTTTGGGATGATTTCGGGTTTGGTCGGGTTTCGGGTGGGATTAGTCCAAAAATGGGCTTTGGGCCAAAAATGGGCCCTGGTAAAAATATTTCAGAAATACCATTTTTTTTTTACACTTTTTAATTTCTTTTTTTACTTTTCACATGTTTTTTTTAACTTTGTTGTTAGTTTGGTAATGTTTATTTTTTATGAATTGGGCCTTGGTAATTTTTTTTTAATTATGTTCGGGTTTGGGTGTAACCCGAACCCATGTGCCCTTAATTTGAAAATCTCAACCCAACCCGAACCATGTTAGGTTCGGACCGGATTCACCTGAATTTGATGGGTTTTGCAAAAATGCGGGTTTTTGGGTTGCGAGTCGGGCGGGTTTGCGGGTTTTTCGGGTCAAATGTTCACCCCTACTATGCGAGGCTCTCCCTCGCCGTGCAAGGCCCTCCGCATGTTGCGACACCAAGGAACCCAGACCTTCGCACGACCTTCTACATGGGTGTACTGTCCTCGGCACACAGCTTCATGGATGGGCGGCGTTGCTGCGCAAGGCACTTGGACTCTATGAGGGGCTACGCGAGACACATGGTTGGCATGCAGCATGTTGGGCCTTGCTATGCGAGGCCCTCGAACTCTGCGAGGCACTACACGAGCGAGGCCCTCTACGTATGCGAGGCCCTCTTCTCGGTTGCCTTGCTTCTCTAACGATTTTCCCATATTCACATTTGTATATATGCTTGTATGTTGTATGAAAAGCAGTAGGTTGTTAGTATGTTGAACACGACACAAAAAGGAGTTACTAAGTATATGACGTAACTCATAGGGCAGATGCGCTGAGGTTATTCGAGGACCAGAGTTCCTGTTTACCTCATAGAAAAGGATTTACCAGTTTATGCTTTACTAGTTACCTTTTAGAATTGTATGATGTGACATGGACAATAGGGGTGACATGATCACATGATGTATGAATATGCTTATGTTTTGTGTAATCTTATGGTTATGTTATGATTATGATTTGTTATGATATGTTATGAGCTTACTATATGAATGTAGATTGCTTTGTGTTTCTTTATGAATTGTTGTATTTTATTTGCATTTCCTTACTTGGTTTTTAACTCACCCCCTTACTTTCCATCTTTCAGGTAAGCAATAAGGTTTCTTTTTGGCACACACTATGTGTAGGATCTTTGAATTTAAATCTAGATGCATGTTTCCTATTATTTTTCCAAAAACATTATAGAAACATAGAATAACATGATATACATATGAATATCAGATTCATAAATTAACATAAACACAAAGATGTAAAAACTTAGGAATATGCAACGCAATGGAACAACTCCTTCTTTCAATCTCTCTAACCCTTGATTCCTTTCTATAGCCGAGTATTATCAAGAGATTGAACTAGATCAGAAACACAGTCTTCCTCACCAAGCCTTTTATCAACCTAGAACTAGTGTGGGCTAGTTCTCAATACATAAGATAGAGATCTAGAAAAGAAGAAGAAGAGAGTGAGTGGCCAAGAAAGGATTAGACTTTCTAGGTTTTCACTTACTCAATGAATCAACTGAGACTAACTGCTGAAAACCCTAGATATCATATTCCTTATATAGGCAACTTACTGGGCTTTATTTAAATTTAAATTAATTAAAATAATAAATAAAAAATCAAGCTTTGGGCTCCACAAATGAACTTGGGCCCAATCTCTTTGTTTTGAATTTAAATCTCAATTGGGCTTAAAATCAAAATATTTTTATTTATTTAACTTTTAATTAATTGATTAAATCATTATTCAAATTAACTAATTATAATTTGAAACTTGATTTAATTATTAATTTATATTGACATCAATATATCAATATTAATAAATTTTCCCAAAGATTTTCTTTTATTTTCTAAATCTCATATCTCTGTAAAATTTTCAAAAATTGACCTAGTCAACTTTAAAAATCCTAATTGATAATTAAATCAATTAAATGAGACATTCTAGATGATTTACTCAAAGGTGATGCGCAGACCATGGATCCATGAATACAAGCTGCAATAAATTTCCATGAGTTTATTTATTAAATAAATTATCTCACAATTTATTAATTCCTCATGACTCCACTATAGATTCGAAATTGAATTCTTGAATTCATAGAACGTATTTTTCAAACCATAAATACGTTATCAACTGTTATAACAATTACAGTCAGTCAATCCTCTTTTTGATGACTTACTAACGAGTCGGGTGCAAATTACTGTTTTACCCCTCATTTCTATTTTATCCTTATCTCCCACTAAGTCCCTTGTAAATGATAAATCTGTGAACTTAATCATAGATATGAGCGCTCAATCATTTACCCTTTTAGACTAAGCTATTAAGGAAGCCATATTTTCACCTCTCATACAGAAGCTATAGATTTCATATCTATGATTAATACTCCCACTCAATTATACTACTAAATCTCTAAGATGTAACTATGGGCTAGACCATATGGTAAGCCGATAACAAACAAGTCAAAAAATTTAAATAATATAATTAGCATAATATTATCACTCAGAATTTTAAATCAACTTGACATATGGTCAACGTGTGACATTGATTAGATTCGAGAACAACGATACTTATTTATCTATCAATAATCAATATCGGTCCTAGTCCAATGTTCCCATATACATCCGATCTTATCTACTTGGTCAATGTCTTGGATAAGACATCACTCCCCGAATGTGTAAGTAGATCATATCATAGATTACCAGGTCAGTGAAAATCCAATGCACTGACTTAATCTTAAGACTCATTCTTTTGAACATATAATTACAATTATAATTCACTGTGACCTAGTCACTACAATTGTAACTATTTATATGTTTGGGATTTTATAAATGTATGTATTATTTCCAATAATTATGTAATAAAACAAGCAAGCAACACAGTTGTCAAACTAAATGATTTTTACTTCTTTTATTGACAATATAAAATCGCGTTACATGTCCGTCATGGTTTTATAACGGCATAAAACCCAACACTGTGATGTAGGGAGTTCCAATGTCTAGGCATGTATGACGCAGGGTGTCCATGAGCGATAAAACGACCTAGATAAACACCAAGAATGTTAATGAGCTTTTTATGTTATGGTTTATGTTTTTATTACGCTGCAGTGTGACTTTATATTTTATTTTCAAGACTGCATAAAGACACTATATTTTTTATTTTAAATTATTGGGCTCAAATTGCATGTTTTGACAAGGCCCCACTGAACTTTTCCCAAAAATGGTATTATTTTAATAAATATGAACCAAGTGATGTTTTTACAAAATAAATAGATTATGACGCTCTTACATCTAACAATGTTGATGCGATGCTGGTGCGATGCTGGTGCGATGCTAGTTCGATATTGAAAACATGGTTTTTGACAAAAAATAATGCCAAACGATGCTAATGCGATGCTAGTGTGATGGTGCATTGAAAACATGGTTTTTGACAAAAACGATGCCTGTTGCGATGTCATTGCGATGGTGCCTTGAAAACTTGGTTTTTGGAAAAAATGATGTCTAACAATGCATAATGATGCTGATGTGATTGTGCCTTGAAAACATGGTTTTTAGGCCAACAAAATCGATGCCTAATGATGTTGCTACTGTTATGTTGGCCTAAAAATCATTTTTTAAGGCACCATCGAATCAGCATCGTTGGGCATCATTTTTGTCAAAAACCAAGTTGTCAAGGCATCATCGCAATGGCATCGCAACTGCATCGTTAGGCATCAATTTTGGTCAAAAACCATGTTTCCAATGCATCATAACAATAGCATCGCTAGGCATTGCTTTTTGTCAAAAACCATGTTTCAATGCATCACATCGTTAGACATCACATCAACATCGTTAGGCATCGATTTTTTTGGCCTAAAAACTGTGTGTTCAAGATACCATCGCATTAGCATCGTTAGGCATCATTTTTGCCAAAAACCAAGTTTTCAAGGCACCATCGCAATGGCATTGCAACTGCATCATTAAATATCATTAATCTGCAATTTTTCAGAGTTCTAGATCTTGAAAAAAAATGCAAACAAACCTCAAAAGCTTTGTTTATAAGTGTTTGAAATTTATAAATTAGTGTTTTAAGTCAATCTTTTTTGGGATTTAAGTTTCGAAGTAGATTTTTCATCATTAAAACTTAAAAAAATGAAGAGAGAGTTGCTTCAATGATGGTGGAGGTGACGACGGGATTGCGATGTGGTGTTTTTTCGTTGTGGGGTTGTGGTGGGTGGTGGTGGTGGCATCGCTTGAGAGAGAGAGAGTTTGGAACTCTTAGGGGCAATAAAATCTATCTTTTATAAAACGACATAATTTAGGAAGGGTTTATATTTTTTTGGACCTTGTATTTTTTCCCATTATTTGTTTGGACCCTGTGTTTTGACAAATTACTTTTTGGACCATGTGTTTTGTAAAATAGTTAAAATAGAACCCTAAACCTGATTTTGGTCAATGTTTTTTCAACTAAAATTACAAATAATTTACCAAACTAATAATTCAGAACAAAAATAAAATCATTCTGCTTAAAAACTGTATTGTTATATTTAATTTTTTTCTTCATCAAAATTGAATTTATGGTTCTATTTTAATCATTTTATAAAACATAAAGTCCAAAAAATAATTTATCAAATCACAAAGTCGAAAAAGATATTAACTCATTTAGGAGTACATGCTAATATTGACATATATTTGAATTAGAGTATATAGCGTGAAATTTCTCAAGTCAAATGCTTTGGACATTTAAAGATAATTTCTCTGATAATTACGTTAGTGTGCTTAACGTGTTTACATATCAGACGGTGTCGTTTGGGCTCGGCCTATAAAAGGGGCTGCCGATGAGAGGGTCTTCGCTTTTTAATTTTTGGACAAAGGGCGTTGCTGAATCTTGATAGAGAGAACTAGTCAGGCATACCAGTGAGGAAGGAAGGAAGCCATGGCGGGTGGCTGCAGCATCAGAGCCGTATGGATCCTCAGCAGCCTCGACACCGTCGTCTTCTCTAGGTCTACCCTTTTACTCTTAGATTATTTACTTGTACTGGAATTTTCCATTGTTTTCCTCTAATTCCAACACTGCGACTTTCAACCTCACCCGATCGTGCTCCTAAAATTTCTCCATATTCAAATTATAGTTTCAAAAATAGAAATCAAATTGTATTTTATTAGAGCTTGAATCTTTTTCTTTGTGCTATGTTGAATGAATTTAGGAGGTTTCCGGTGGTAGAGAAGCGGTGGCGAGCGGCTTGCAAGAGCAAGAACCACACTTGTGCTGTACCTGATAGTGATACTCTTATCCATTCCGTATTTCCTGCACTCCCAACTGATTCTGAGCTTGTTGCTGCTTTCGTTGAGAGAAAGAGAAGGTCAGATGAAATTTTCCTTATTATTTTTCACTCATTATGCTGCTATAATATCAATTGGCCCCAAAGATTTTCAGCATTCACAATGGTTTAAATTTATTTATTTTGGGAATAATTTGCAATCAATTATAATGTTTCCCTTATCTCTTGTCATCTAAATCTATATGTTGTAGCATTAGGCTTTCCGTATGATCGCATAATTTTAAAATAATTTCCTTACCCATATCTGTGACGGGTAGGTCGAGTGGTCGGACCATGGTTTGCTATCGTCGGAACCTACCTAGTAATATGCTAGAATCAGTATGAAAATAAAAATATTTTTGCTTCTTTTTTTCCTCCTTAAATCTGATATTTTGTTTTCTCCTAATGGTTCTAGAGAGGGGTCTATTCGTGGGCTTGGCATACGTATGAGTCATTCTGCTAAAGGGTCAGATTCCTGGGTTGATGATCCAATCACCCGGCACATAATTGGTCTCTACATAAACAAAGAAGAGGAAGGGGATAACAATCTTCTATGGCCTTTAATCTTGCATACAAAGGGCCAATACTCTGTCCTTGTGTTACCTTTAGTTGAACCCAGGCATCTGAAGGCATACGCAGTGTTATGCAAGAGATCTGATTGTGGAATTGCTGTTGGAGTGGATAACAGTCTATCTTCCTTGTTGCTTGATCTTCCATCCATCACAGGGTATGGTAAGTTAACAGCTTTGTTTACAAAAATAGCATTATGAAAGAAAAGAGTCTAGCCTTGAGTATTGGTAAAATCTAATTTTATCAGGTGAAATGATTTGCATAGCCAAAGATTTTGAGTAATTTCCTTTCCACAATTTATAGGGCGTTCATGGTGGCACATGCTATTGGTGATACAATCACTGGCGAGGTAGTAGAACCTGAGGTGATTGTAAATGCATCTCCATCTGTTGGTGGATTGTTGGACTCACTAACTGGAAGTATAGGAATATCAGGAATTTCCTCAAGGGCAAAACCAGTAGCTGCACCAGTTTCAACGTCAAACCCATCTAGTACTGCTGCAACTGGAATAGTAGCCTCAGATACTCCTAGGATTGGTACAAGGCCATTAGACAAAGATGCACTTCGAACTTTCATAACAAGCTCAATGCCCTTTGGTTGGTACCTTTTATTACGGTAGTTCTCATTACATGTTTTTTATTGTGTTCACTGATGTAACTTTCAGGGATTGTCTTGCTTAACCTGTTTGTGGTTAGTGTCTCACATCCGTCACACATGTAGGTACCCCATTGGATTTGAGCTATTCCAATGTTATCTCAATGAAGATTAATGGATTTTCTGCATCAGATTTGCCTCCATCAGACCTAAAACAACCAGCATGGAAGCCATATCTTTACAAAGGAAAGCAGAGAGTATTATTCACAATTCATGAGGTTGTCCATGCTGCCATGTATGATCGAGATGAAATTCCAGATAGTATATCCATTTCTGGTCAAATAAATTGTCGAGCAGAGTTAGAAGGCTTGCCTGATATGTCATTCCCCTTGACAGGGATGAACACAAATCACATTGAAGTTTTATCCTTTCATCCTTGTGCCCAGGTTCCAGAACAGGGTATGGACAAGCATGCTGTGATGTTCTCTCCACCATTGGGTAATTTTGTCATAATGCGTTATCAATCAAAGCGTGGCATCGGACCTCCTGTCCAGGGATTTTACCAATTGTCAATGGTTTCTGAAGATAAAGGTGCATTTTTATTCAAGCTGAGGTTGATGGAAGGTTATAAATCTCCTTTGACAATGGAGTTTTGTACCGTGACAATGCCTTTTCCTAGGAGGAAAATCATATCCTTTGATGGCACTCCTTCAATTGGAGCAGTTTCAAACACCGAGCATTCATTGGAATGGAAAATTTTAACAACTGGGCGGGGCCTCAGTGGGAGAAGTATTGAGGCAACCTTCCCTGGAACAGTGCGATTTGCCCCGTTGCAAATTCAAAGGTGGCCTATGTCTAGTTCAGCCTCTGGACTAATGGCTGATGAAGATAGTGATGTTGAGACAGATGGTCCTAATAATATGGTAAACATTAATGAATGCTTGATGGAGAAAATGAACAAGGATCTTCCTTCAGTTGATTTGGAGGAGCCATTTTCTTGGCAGGCGTATAACTGTGCTAAGGTATTATAACATTAAGTAGAGGATCTTGTATCAAATAATACTTGCATAAGGCATAAGCCATTGTCTGTTGATGTCCTTAGAAATAACTACAAGGTGAATCATATATTATCCCATAACTTTTTAACATACAAAACCCTTTATTTTATTAATTATGGCAAATGAAAATTTATATATATTTACATGTACCCATCTAGGATTCGAACCCTTCCTCCAGTTCCATACATCCCATGAATCCTTACCAATTAAAGCTCAATTCGCATATATTCTCCCAAATGTTGCAATGAACATATATATATGTTTGGTTTGCACTAGTAAACATTAGGAATGTAACCAATGCTTATTAAGCAATGCCTTAACCTTTTGTTGATTAGCTCAATTTTATGTGTGCATGTTATACTGTGCACCTCTTGAAAATTATTTTGTATTTTGTTAAGATGAATCTGGAGAAAGGTATTGATAGAACACCAAATTGGCAGACCATGCGGACATGTGAACACCAAATTGGCAGACCATGTGGACATGGTTAATAATTTTGGAATTTTTGTAATACAGAGCTAGTCAACTTAGTTGTACTAATCACAATGTTTGTTTAACATCGAACTGTAGGTATCATTCAAAATTGTCGGGGCACCATTGTCTGGAATATCAATTGATACGAAATCTGTAAGTTGACCCACTAGTTTTCCTCCCTTTTAGCTTCCTCTGTAAATGAAGCTGTGACCGAATGTCCCGAGCCAAGCTTGTTTTACTGACACATTAAGACTGTATAACAGTTGGTTGATTTTGGCTCTACATAACAGTTTGTGCTACATGCAGGTAAGTATATATCCAGCTGTTAAAGCACCTGTGGAGCTATCAACTCAGGTAGGTCTTTTTTTTTCATTTATTTATTTTTGAAACCTTAATTTGCCGGACTCCTACACTGTAGATCAATGATGCAAAATAGTTTGTTAATGCTTAATTTTGCACATATTGTTTTTGGAATATATTCCATTTGTATTATGCTAAAAAAATTGCTATTTTGTATCTAAATATGTATACATGTTTTGCAAATGATCTTTTCTTCCCATAAATTATTGTTAGTCTATTATTCAACTATCATCTATCTATACATTATAATGAAAGTACTGTGTTCGTGATGCATAGATTGAAGTTTAGTATATGTTTTTTTTTTAATTTCCTAAACTAGGCTCCATGTTTAACTTTCAATGTTTGTGGATGAGAAAATTATAGCAGTTTCAATGTAGAGCTCAAACCTCAAACTTGTCCTGTTTGAGCTACCCCCCTTGGGCTATATGCTATGCTCTTTTTTATGTGGGCACTGGGCACAAGAAATAAGGCATGCAAAAAATTATTAAATATAGCATATGTTGTGGAGATGCTTAGAAAGAACAAATTGATGTTTTGTTTCCTTCTAGTTTCATGTGTATTGATACATAGATAATTATTCCCTAAGAGGGGTAGCTTAAACAGTGACGACAGTTTTTTGTTTTTTAAATATTGTTGGGTTAGACGAGGAGCTCAAATTCAAACAATATGTGCGCGTGCCCACATTTAGAGATCTTGTTAAGATCCAGTTCAATTCAAGTTCTCTCATCCATTTAAAATTTTCTATTGCCTATGTTTCTTTAATATTTTGGTTGTAAAATTTCAACTCTATACCACATGCAAATAAACATTGCAGGAAATTAAAATCTCAAGTTCATCTGTCAAGTTTTATAGGAGAAAGTATTTAAATATACTCTCACACTCATCTTATTCACTATATTCTCAACCAACAGGTTACCTCTGGAGATTATATTTTGTGGAATACATTAGGTCCGTGCCCCTCAGCCATTGTGGCAAAGGTGTAAAAGGATGGATATGAATATAAAGCCATATGATTTCCGGGGTAGGTATGTTTTTATGTTTAATTAACTACTTGATAATTTTGACAATTGTCAATAATGATAAATCTAAATTACAGAGTGAGTTGAAAATTTAGGGAAAAAGAGATTTTTTAATTCATTCTTAAAGAATTACCAAATTGTTCCAATTCCAGGTTCCCTCCATTCAAATACTTGATGGATAGAAGTCGACAAACCAGGAGATGGTGCAAGTTTTTTGATTGCCATTGTAGCGACTAGCGAGTGATTCGGCTTCTTTTTGTTTTGTAGCATTCTTTTCCTTGTATGTACGCCCATGAGCTAAGCCTATATGTATAATTTCTTTTTTTTTTTTGCTGGAAAAAATGATTCAACACATTAATTTTGCCTCCTATTTGTGCAAGGGCGGCTGTAATCTGATGTGTACTAAATAATGAATTTCCCTTTTTTGTGCCACTTGCGTGGGAACAGTGGTTTGATTTTGAAAACCTCAAATATCTTCTGAATTGTTCATATTCTAGTTTGTGTGTTGCTATTAATGCACCGACGCTCGGTTTTCTTGCATTATGCTGTGTGTTATTACTGTCTTTCTCCTCACCTGCAAACAAACTAGAAAGAAAAGAAACAAGACAGGTGGTTTGGCATTATACGAAAAACTGTTTATTGTTCACAAAAAAATAAACAAATAAGGAGGGTGTTTGGCATTATTTTTCAGAAAATAAATTATATAAGCAAATTTAAAGAAAACAAAATTTTTGAGAACAAAATATTGTTTTATGTGTTCTTCAAATTAATTTTTTTGATCAATTTTTTTACTACTCTTATTATTATTTTCTCTAACATTACTCTCTCTCATGTTACTTTCTCCTCATTTTATCTCACATTTGTTTCTATATTTTGTATCTTCTCATTTTCTCTTATTGTTTTCTATAAACTCACTTATTTTTAGTCTTATTACTTTATTTCTCATCATACTTTCTCTAAATTTTCTATATTCATTTTCTTTCTTTATCACTTTTTCTATCTTCTCACTTTTTTTCTCATTATTTTTTCATCCATTTATCTTTCATATTACTTTCTTTTATTATAGAATTTTACAATGTTTTATTTTTCTAAATATATTTAGTAATTTTCTATTTTAAAAATTGTTTTAAGAAATCATTAGCCAAAAGAAAATAATAAAAACTGTTTACATTTTTCTATTCTCATTTGTGAAAACACAAAACAATATGGAAAAGGTCATTGTTTTTGCAATTTTTGTTGCAACTCTTGCTCTATTTTGTCTGTAGTAACTGCAACAAATCGATGCAAGTTTGTGGAAATAATTATAAGCTGTTGCCTCTGCTGTACTGGTATGTCAAGTGCTGCTGTGAGAGAGGGGATTATGTCCTTAAAGTTACTACTTTAATTTGGAACACACAATGTAGATGATAACATATACATTGTCTCCATCTGTAAAATCCATGGTCTCTCCTATCTACTTTGTGGGGTTTGCTAGTTCTGTCATATTCTTTTTCAATAACCCTTGGTAATTACTCTGGCAAGACTTGGGTCCAGATAATCCCAATGAACCAAGAGAAGAAAAATGATTTGCATTCCTAGATCCTACTTCCTACAATAATAGAATCTCATAGTTGAGTTGATCAAAGCTTGATAATGAATCCTAGTCAAACTTTAATTGCCTGTACACTTAGCAGGCATAGTGATTAAAACGTATGAAAGAAGAGCCAGTTG
Source organism: Humulus lupulus (assembly GCF_963169125.1). Lineage (NCBI taxonomy): Eukaryota > Viridiplantae > Streptophyta > Magnoliopsida > Rosales > Cannabaceae > Humulus > Humulus lupulus. The sequence goes on along the minus strand of NC_084794.1, from coordinate 208,222,329 downwards.
AGGCGAGCTCCAGTAGTTGGGTTGGGTGGGTGAATATGAGTGTACGAGTGATCCTGTTTAGGTCCGTAAATGTAAATGTTTCTATTCTAAAGGAAAACAAGGTTAGTCGATATTGAGACTACTTTCTATTCTAAACTGAACAAACAAACAAAGAAAATAGTGAATATGACAAACTAACAAACCAAAAGGCAAGTTGTTGCTTTCGTGTGAATTGGTCCACTCTGACTTGTCTGTGGCTGTACTTTTAGTTTGTAGTATCACTCAATTTGTGTAGGAAATCTTTGGGAACATGCCTAGCTTTATCAGTGACCGACAGACACCCTTTTGAGATGACCTAACATTTCTTTTGTGGGATTTTCCAATGTGTGGAAATGATCTAGTTTGGATTGTGAGAGGTTGCTAATTGCTCAAGTCATGTCCAAACTTAGTACTACTTCTCTATCTGGCATTAATTGCAGGCATTATTCTATATATGATCCTAGATTTTGGAGTATTTGTAACGTAGTTTTCCCCGGGAGCTTTCTTTTCAATTTCAGCTTGGACTACTTTTGTGATATTCTGAAGATTAAATATCACCCTTTTGATAATACTTGACTTTTTGAGAAGGTCAATTTTCGGTTTTTTTTTCTTCATATAGTATATACTAGTAGATCTAAGGGTTAATTAGCAGTGTTCAAGATTACAAAAGCAGAGCGAAAGTAAGACAAGTTAAAAAAAAAGGAAGTTAGTTGTCTATTGTATTATTATTATGACTTAGTAAGGTCATCCAGATTTGGTCCTTTGGTTTGGTAGGTCATTTTATAAGAAATCCTTGTAGGTGTCCTTCCAAAAAATCAGGGACGTATAAAAGTAAAAAATATATATATTTATGAAAAAAAAACCATTTAACTTATTCTCTACTTTGGACTATTTTAGGCCAATCTCATCTTATCATCTTTGGTAAAAAAAAAAAAAAAAAAACCTAATTAATAATAGGGTTTATATATTTTTGAACCCTGTGTTTTTTTCCATTACCTGTTTAGACTTTGTGTTTTGACAAATTACTTTTTAGACCCTATGTTTTGTAAAATAGTTAAAATAGAACTCTAAACTCGATTTTGGCTAATGTTTTCTCACCTAAAATTACAAATAATTGATCAAACTAACAATTCAGAACAAAAATAAAATAATTCTGCTTAAAAACTGTGTTGTTATATTCAAATTTTTTTTCATCAAAATTGAGTTTAGGGTTCTATTTTAACAATTTTACAAAACATAGGGTCCAAAAAGTAATTTGTCAAAACACAGAATCTAAACAGGTAATGAGAAAAAACACATGGCCCAAAAAAGTATAAACCTAAGTATATATATGGGGGTAAGTATTCCAAATGCTTAATTTTTTTTTCTCACATTTTCATTTTCCATTTCATGCTGTTTTAATTTATATATATCTCTTTTATATAAACAAAAGTGTGTATTTAATGAATTTTTTTAGTTTTAACGGGTTTTTTTAACTTTAACGGAATATTTATCTATATAAAAAGTATGTATTTAACGATGTTTTTTGGTTTTAATAGCTTTTTTTTGTTAACTTTAACATAATATTCTAAATATTTAACGAAATATATTTTTCAAACTTATTAAAAATAAATATTTATTAATTATAATGAAATAAATTTAAATATTATAAAATATTATTATTATAATAACATTTAATACAAAATATTTAATAATTATATTAATATAAATTCAAATTTTATAAAATATTATTATTATAATAATATATATTCTTAATTTTTATAAAATTTTGTTAGAAATAAGTTAAAAATAAAATCTTTATTAATTATATTAATATAAATTCAAATGTTATAAAATATCATTATTATAATAATATATAATACAATACTAAGGCTAGATATTTAATAATTATATTAATATAAATTGAAATGTTATAAAATATTATTATAATAATATATAATCATAATTTTTATAAAATTAATAAATATTTAGTAATTATATTAATATAAATTCAAATATTATATTTAATAATTATAATTATAATACAAATATTATATTAATACAAAATTAGATATTTAATAATTATATTAATATAAATTCAAGTGTCACAAAATATCATTATTATAATAATATATAACACATATTCTTAATTTTTATTGAAAATTTTATCTTTTATATTTAAAAAGAAAACATGTTATTTTTTTTATTACTTAATCAAATTTATATAAATATATATTTATATTAAATAACAACAAACATTATAAATATATTATATATAAGTGGCGTATGTATACAAATAATATAACTATGTAACTACTAAAAAATTAGAATAGTATTTATCTTTTATCAAGAATAAACAAGTTTCTTCTCCAATTATTGATGTGTGATTTGAATAATATTATGAATATTTTGTACCTTAAGTATGGTAGTTTGTGATCTAAAATGTTATCATTTTTTTAAAAAAAAAACTATAAATAATATTTTGGTTTAATTTTTCTTTTAATATATTTATGCCATTTTTTATTTATAATATTGTTTATTTATTTAAAATTTATATGACAATCATAAAAACTTAATAAAAATAATTAATAAATTTTCTAAACAAACATTACACCTACTAGTACATATAAATATGCGTGTGTGTGTGTGTTTATTACACTTTTTTCATTTATTTAGTCTTGTTTTTAATCTCATAATACACGAAATAAACCAATCTTAGTACTATTAATACAGCATAATACTCGTCAGTATTTGCTAGTATGAAATAATCCAATCCCATCAGTTTAGAATCACATAATGTACTTATTAAAGGTTTGGTGAAACTTTGAGCTGGTGAATCATGTGTTGCATTACAAGATTGGTTTGGGTAACAGGTAGAGTTGGATCATGACAGGGACTATACTATTGGTTGATTTTATGGAAAAAGAAAAGCAAAAACCAATAAAAGAAAAGAAACTCTACTGGTTGAAAAGTCAATATCATCCTCTTAAGTTTGATGATTTGGTCATTTACTTATCAAATTTGGATCTTCATTATTTAAATTATCACCATTTTTTTAACTATGAGCAACTAAATTGTAAGAGTGGCAAAATGAGTTTCGACGCGACAACACAACTAAAAAATGATATAATTTTTACTGGTTAGGATTGAGAAAATTAAGTGCGGGTCAGACCTGTTTGATACGACATATTTTTTTGTCGAGTTAGGATCAACCCATATGACACGAAACTAACACAAATTAACTCGTTTATACTCGGTATATCATTAAACTTATTAATTCATAGTTTAAATACTATTTATTTTCTATAAAAAATAAAACTAAAGTAGAAAGAAAATTCCTTAAAATAATATTGCATAAGCAATTCACACTTGATAATTAATTGATATTAAAAATTTATTTATTATGTTGATATTTTGTGATAAATTATTTAATTCATCAATTTTGTTATTAGAATCTTTATATATTTTTATGTAGTGTATTAAACAAATGAGTGAAATAGATTAATACAACAAAAAATGTAAAATATATATCAAATATGTGATATTAATTAAGTCGATCTATAAGTAGTGTGAAATGAGTTTGGTCGACACGCGAACACGACGGATCGACACGAGAACATGATGGGTTGGGTTAGGGTTAAGATTTTTTTGACACGAAACATAAATAGGTCGTGTTAATGTTGATCAATTAGACACGCCAACTCATTATGATATGATACGAATACGATACGATAATACAAATAGTCACCCCTACTAAATTGACAATGATTGTAATTATTTGCGGAACTTAATGGTCACAATTCAATAATCACGAAATAAAAAATGTTAAAATTAAAAAATTAAGACTATTATTATTTTACACCATATTTTGTCTACTATTTGATGCCGGTGAGAAAAACCAAATATCACCATTTAAATAGTCAACTAATGATATGTACAAACTAATTAATAGGATATTGATGTTAGGCCCTATGATGACCAATTTTGTCTTCAGGTGAAAGGTGTGGAGTAGTTTTCTTGGCTGGACCTCTCTATTGTCGCTTCCAAATTCCAGCCCCAGCAATATAATATAGTATGAAAAGAAAACCAACCTACCTTCCCACTGTTTCCAACTTCCAAAGTTACCTTCAAAATTTCATTTATGCCCCCATCATTCTAGGTCTGGGGACGTATTTGATATGTTCCGATGTAAATATATATAAAAATATATTAACATTGTAAATGTGTGTAATGAATATGATCTTGGGTTATATTTCTTCACAAACATATTTCTCATGTACGACGAGATTCATGTAAGACTTTGTTTCTGTCCTGTTTTGGGTGATGGGCTTTTGATTTGTTTTTCAGCAACAAATGAAGAAATATATAAATATATATAAGGGTTTTTTTTTTTTTTTTTTTTTTATAGGGTCTTCACTTTAAACTTTATCAGTGGAGTTTTTAGTGTTCTCGACCCGTAAATAATTTTCGGCGCGATTTTTTTATGACCGTGTATATTGTAGCTATTTAGTGCATCCTGGAAATTTTCAGAAAATTCTGAATAGTTTACAGTACCAAAAATTAAGTTCAAACATGTTGTTACACGCGTGACTAATTTTTTTTATGCGCGTAGAAAGCGACATGTTTGAACCTAGTTTTCAGTACTGTAAGCTATTCAAAACTTTCTGAAATAAATAGCTACAATATACACAATTATAAATAAAAAATCGCGCCGAAAACTGTTCACGGGTCGAAAACACTGAAAGCCCTACCGGTAGGACTTAAAGTGAAGCACATGTAGAAGAATTGTCCTATATATAATAATTCAAACCCATGGTTATCGATAAATAGAGAGGTCATCACATTTCCCTCTTGTCACTATATTGACTAATTACTTGGAAAGAGAGAATTTTCTATTATGGTTAATGAGTTTGAAATGGGAAATTTGACTTTTAATGCATTAAGTGACACTATATAACAAAATGATACCAAGCTAAAAAAACATCATATTTTTATTATAGTATTATTTGGATTTCCAAAAATGCCCCTATCATAAATTTCCCTCTCATTTTCTCTCACGTTTTCCCTCTCTATCTCTCAAGCTCTCATACACACAAAAAAAAAAAAACAAGGCAGCCGCCATTATCTTAATCTATACTAATTTTTGAGCTTGGATTTCAGGGGCAAATTGTGAATCATTTCAAGACAAGAACTTCATTTTGGATTTCGAATAAAAATCGTATGGGTAAGTACATATTTGTTATATGTAGTGAGGAAACTTGTTTATCAACATTGCTTTTGCTATTTCGAACAGATATGTGTAAGCATTCATGTTTTATTGTAATTTTTCACTGTCGAAATGGATTTTCGTTCCTTTCTTGGTTTTTTTTTTCTGGGTTTTTTGTCTGCCTCGATGAGACTCGATGGACCTCGATAAAACCCTCATATGTTTATATTATTTGTCTACCTTGATATGCCTCGATGGACCTCGATAAAACCCTCACACATTTAGGGAAAATGACTACCTCGATAAGACTTGATGGTCCTCGATAGACCTCGATAAAACCCTCACACATTTAGGGAAAATGGCTACCTCAATGGGACTCGATGGTACTCGATGGACCTCGATAAAAACCTCACACTTTTACGAAAAATGGGTACCTCGATGGACCTCGATAAAGGCATAGAACTTAATGTATGTAGTATATGCCTCGATGGGACTCGATGGGCCTCGATGGATTCATAAGAAATTTGTTGGGCAGTCTGCCTCGATGTACCTCGATAGTTTGACCTCAATAGGTTGACCTTGATATAAATCGATTTTTTGCTATTTTATGTTATAGTTTTAATTTTTGACCTATTTTTTTTTTGTTTTTTTGATACAGATTCATCTGTTTCCATATTTGTTACATTCAATGGTGTTTGGGAACTGGAAAATAAGGATTATATTTTCAGGGATGCTGAAAATCAAGTTCTGCCTTTGGAGAAGGGTGTGATGTATGAGCAACTGCTTGACATTCTGTACGATGAGCTTGAAGTGGATAAATGTGTGCATGACTTGAAAATTGAGGTCCTGTACACATGCCTATCACAATCCGTCAAACCTACCGTTATAAAAAATGATAGGCATGTGCGTGCATTCATTGGGTTAGCATCGAAATATGTAGAGAAGTTGTTTCCTCTATGTGTGGCATTGGTTAAGAAGGGAGGTATAAGAAATGCATCGGTCTCTCCCAGCATTGATAAAGAAGTTTGATTTGAAGAGAACATTTCTCCCCCATGTCATGGTTTCAAAGGAACTCAAAGTGAGGTTGGGACATTTGTTCCTGAGACAACTCCAGATGTTATAGTCCATGATGATATCCCTGTTAGAGATCCGTCATATTTGCATGACACAGCGGAGTACGATCTTTATGGCTACGATCCTATTGCTGATGCAACAGATCTTGGTGGGCCAGATATTAGGGCAGATTTGCCAACACAGAGTTCAGAAGTTATGGTAGCTGAGGAGCGCAAAATAGAAGATCGGCAAACACCTGGGACCAGCAGTAGTCATCTAGGTAATTGCATGTGTGTTGTTGCGGGGTTGCAACGTAATTGCAGCAACAATGTATGCATAAGTTCTTCATATTTGCAATTTCTTGGTATCAATTCCCCACTAGGTTCAAAATCAACGTAATGTTTAAAGTTTAAATTCATCATTGGATGAATAATAAAAGAATCTATATGAAAAATACATACCTGATTGTAATGTTTTATTGAGATTAAATGTTAGAGCAACTATTTTCCAACAATTTCTTCCTTGATCTGAATTTTTCTACAAAATTGAAGCACAGATTATGAGATTATTCATGAAGTTTTGATGAATTAATTTCTCCATTTTTTTTATTGGGTTTTTTCATTGATTACCTTATAGTTGTCTTGATTTTACCAGAAATTGAATGTGTCTAGCCATTTTCAACATAGCTGTTATTGTCTTTTGGTTGTAAACGTTTCTGCCCAAAATCAAACAGTACGCCATTGTTGTTGTTGGTTTCTTAGATCGGGTTCGGATTGTAGATGTGGTTTTGTTTTCAGATCAAGATTTGTCGTTGTTGTGGTTTTTTATTTTAAATCTAGATCGTCTGTAGTAGGGTGTTGTTTCATATCGAAATCCTCTGTAGTTTTGTTGTTGTTTCAGGGAAATTTTGGCTGTTGTTTGGGATCGAAATCATTGTGGGCTCGTGAGAGATTTTTTGGCTGTGGTTTCGCTGTTGTTTCAGCCGGAAGTCACTGTGGGTAATGGCTTGCATAGGGCCGGGTTGCCACTTGCAAGAGAGAAAGAGAGAGGAAGTAGTATTTGTGTAATTTTGAATTATTGCCCCGTACAAACGTAAAAAATTCCTTACTACAGTAAAATTGTTATTTTTTATTACTTTTTGGTTATTATAGAAAAAATCTCAATAAATAAATAGTAGTAATATCTTATGTTGTACTAAAAAAACATCACAAAGAAAAAGGAATCCATTAGGTCCCACTAATGTGAGCGAACTTCACCAAGGCATCATAAAGAAGCCCTGAATCCTCACGAAAAACTCATATAAACCACAAGTGAGATGAATATTTTCCTGCTCGTGCCTTATCAGACGAGAAGGTTTGCCAGCTCATGCTTTAGCAGGCAAGAAGGTTAAATATAGGATGTTGGGTAAAGAAACTAATTCACCGAACACTTGTCTAGTTTCCTAAGTCCACCATTTTCGGGAAAACAACCTAGCCTTGACCCTGAGTTTGCACAAAGAATGAGAACAACGAGATGAGCCAGAAGCCATCGCGATCTCCCGTATTAAAAAATCTCACCCCGACGAGAACTTGCTAGCGAAAAGCCATTTCAAGACGAAGATCGATGAGAAAGACTCCTGCGAGAACCTATCACTAGTGTAAGGATCCAACTTCCGTAGCTAGAAGTCCTCAAGCGAGGAAGACAAATTATTCTCCCCCTCCCCCCTCCAAGGACGAGGTCCATCACCATATCAAGTAGGTTGGGCAAGAACATCCAATAGGGACATGCCCCCATGGGCAAGCTAGAACCTCCAAACTAATGCTAAACAAGATCTTGCGTCGCGAGAAGAGGAACCATGAGCAAAGGTGAATATCCTTGCGAGAATGAATAAGTGATAAAATCCCGGAGATCACACAGGCACACTACAGGATCTCAACAGTCACATCGTCTGACATAGCACCTGCGAGCACGCCTCAAACACAAATATTTCCAAGAAGCATGCCTCTGACACGACTCTTCTTAAGAAGCATGTCTCTGACAGGCACACTATCCTAGAACCTTTATTACACATTAAAAATTAGTTGACTAAAATCTACCATTTTATCTTATTGGTTGTAAAGGCATTAAAGGCAATGTTGCAAATTATAGACTTCTCTTATTTTGAATTTCTTGAAGTTTTATCTATATCATTGTTTCATTTCTACTATAGGGTATTTTCACCTTAGGCAAGCATGATCTCGCATAACAATATAATGTGGGCAATTTTGCATCACATCTGTTAACAAATGGACATAGTGCGAGAAAACTAGCAGAAGATGTGGCCACACGGTTGCGATCCTACTCAGAAGCAATCATGCAACCACATGTCATAAAATGAGTACTCATTAGAGGCCCGTGCTTTCTAGTTTATATAAGAACCCATAAAGGAATCTGCAAAAATGGGGGATACCCAAAGGAAAGAATCGGTCAACACGACAAGTCAATTAATGCTTCCCTAAATGGAAAGAAGCAGATACGTTGATCATGATCATTATGAGAGAGTATTCATATTTAATATTGTTGTACCCTAATTTCAGCTCGAGTTTATTCACCCAGCTCAGGTACAACTGGCAAATAAATATACGGAGATGTAGCATGGGAGTGATATCTGATTATTTTGCACGTGGACAGCTCAGGTTTCGTGTGGTCACCCGTGGTGTTAGGCGCCCTGGGTCTAACCCGAGCAAGGGATACGAAGGTCGTGAAGCACGAACTCAGGATATTAAAATAGCTGTCTAAGCACAGGCGTGGAGGAGACAGCCAGCTCGTGGTAATTCTAATATATTGCACACCTACAGATCCCAGATACTCGGGTCCTTTTATGCGTTTATTTATGACCAGGCAGTCATATTTAATGTCCCAGATATTATGAGAAAATTTACTTTGTGATCAAATCATATCCCATTATAAATGGGAAGTATATGTATTAAATGTAATAATTATGTAAATGCGTGATTGACTCACACAGTTACCCAAACCTGTCTATGGAATTCCCTTATAAATACTGGGAATATTGGACAGGGAGGGGGACTATTATTCTGTAATACCAAAACTCTGCCAAAATAGAGAGAGAAACAGTAATAATATAAACTCGTGGACTAGGTGGATTTTAATCATTGAACCACATAAAAGTTTTGTGTTATTGAGTGAAATCATTTATTTTTCATTATGGTTTATTAAGCACTAATCTACCTTATTATTTCTTAATACACTGTTGGAGAAAAACCGCGACAACAATTTGGTGCTTTCATTGAGAGAAAAATTAGTGCTTTATCAAAATCCTAGTCAAATCTCATCATAGTGCTCACTCTCTCAATGCACGACAATGAGATAGAACAGCCTGGTGGGCAGGAGGCCCATCATACCGCTGTTTCGAACGAGCATGGCCCTGAAGTCCAACAACGTCCAGGAAAACAACCGGCGGGTCACGGCGACACTGGGAGTTCAGCGTCATTACCACCGAATCCAAACCCAGGCTACTTAGCTGCCATTGAGATGGAAAACATGCAGTTAAGAAGCCATCTCGCTAAGGCAAACAAGAAAATTGAGGAGGTTTTGGCTCGGTTACCCCCTCTTGCAACCAACGTTAATGTCGGAAAGAGGAAAAGTGGGTCTCATAAATCCCATATAAATAACCGATCCAAACCAAGTCGGTCAGTCAGAACTGTCACCCCAAGTTCTGTACCTACAGGGCGAGACCGCCAGAATGCTCATCCCAGTGGCCCTCATAGGGGTCATCAACATATTAGTCGATCAGTTAGAACCGCAACCCCAAGTTCGGTGCCTCCTTCACAAGCACCTAGGAATACCCATGGCAATCCACGAGGAGGGGCTGGGACAGCCTCACAAATACAAAATGTTCCAGCAAACCCTCATATGTCACGATCGGATCGTCGGGCGTAGAGAGCTAAAAATAATGGGGCAGAGCAGAGGCGGGCTAATCTAGTTCGCTCTGATGGGACAAGGATTGCCTCACCAATAAGGCATCCCCCGTCACCTATTAGACATCCAACACCACCTCGTCCTATGCGGGACATTCCAGCTTATGGAGACAGTAGGAGAAATCCTCCTCCGTCTGCCCATACCTACGTCCCACGGACACGTGTTGAAAATCCAGATCCTAGGCCTCAACCGTGAGCTGTAAGCTTCGCAAATGGAAGTTACTGGACTGAAATTCATCGAAGTGGTAGGTCCGATGGTGATTTGAGAAATCAGCTGAGTTCGGCACAAAGCCCTCGGTACGATTCACAACCTGATTTGCGTGATCGCCTGAATTCGCAGAGAAGGAATCCAGCTCGGAATGAAGATGTTAGTTATACTCGACAAGAGGGAGGTCCTTCCATAGTACGTGATGATGGGAATGCCCCACCAAACCAAGTTCAAGCTTTGAGGGACAATAACCCATCAAACGTGTACGATAGGATGGGAGTTGTTGAACAACCCCCAGATAACCTAAGGACCAGAGACAAAACCCTCGAGAGGCTAGCTCTGATGGAAGAGCAAATGAAGAAGCTTTTATCTGGAAAAGATAAAAATGATTGCGACTCAGAGGATGAGCTCGAGCCTTTCACTCCAAATATTGCGACGGCCACATATCCGATAGGCTTCAGAATGCCACACTTGTCAAAGTTTGATGGAGATGGAGATCCGTCAGACCACCTCGGGATGTTTAATACCACGATGATGGCCCACAATGTCGGACTCGATCTAAGCTGCATTTTATTCCCTTCAACTCTGATTGGGCCAGCCATGCAGTGGTTTAAGCAATACAAGAGGCATTCTATAAGTTCGTGGAAGAAGTTTTCTTCTGACTTCAAAAAAGCATTCTGAGCTTCCCAGATAGGTCAGTTAAGGCCGATTCATTAGCCAATGTAAAGCAGCAACCTGACGAAACGTTGAAGGCATATCTAAGTAGATTTGCCAATGTCGCTGCACGACCTAGGGATGCCGATGACAGCTCCAAACTCATGGCAATGAGGACGGGAATCCTTGTTGGGGGTGACCTGTGGCAAGAATTACAGAGAAAATGAGTTAATAGTGTGGATGAGTTCTTGGCACGAGCTCAAAGATGGATTAACCTAGAAGAGGTGCGAGCTTCCGTCACAGGAACCAACCAGATCCATGTCCAGCCCGTTGGAGCGGTAACGGACGTTACAGCTACGGTTCAAACCGTTACCTAGAATAACCAAGGGGGAGTGACAAAAGGAAGGGAAATGGTGAGGGCGACCAAAGCAGAACAAAGAAAAATAAGTCTGGGGAGAAATTCAAGCCTGTTTACGCCACTTATACGACCTCACAGATACTAGGGAGCGCATCTTCCTGGAAAATTCTACTCGCCTTCCATGAAAAAAGCCAGAACCGTTGAAAAATAAAAGAGCGAAGAAAGATCCTTCGAAGTTCTACCGATTTCATAATGATATTGTTCATAACACTGATGATTTTCGACAGTTGAAGGATGAGATCGAAACTCTCATTAGAGCGGGTCATTTGGCCCAATACGCCCGAAATCGGGTGGTCCCTAGTCAGCCCGCTGGACCAAACCCTCCGTCAGCTCCCGAAGCTCCAGTAAGTCAAACCAGAGCTCAAGCGAATCAGGACGATCCTCCTCCGATAATAGGGGGAGATATAGCCACCATTTCGGGAGGACCTCATCTGGCAGGCACGAGCAGAGAGGCCCAGAAGAGCTACATTAACGAACTAAAATCCCATAACGAAGTGGAGTTCGTCCCAGAATAGCGGTTATCAAAACAACAACGATTGGAAAAACAACCAATCATTTTTACAGAAGAGGATGCTAGCCACGTCCAATTCCCACATAACGATCCCTTGGTCATAACCGTTCAGCTCGCCAACCGAAGGGTCCGGAGGACACTAGTAGATAATGGGAGTTTTGTGAATCTACTTTTTAGGTCCACCTTGGAAAAAATGGGGTTGTCTGTAGTAGAATTGAGGGCGACCTCAATGACTCTGTACGAGTTTTCTAGTGAAGGGTCAACAGCCATCAGGACAATAGAATTAGTGGTAACATTGGGAGAAGGTTCACGAACTATCTCCAAGCTACTTGAGTTCCTGGTAATCGACTATCCAGCTGCATACAATGCGATTTTGGGTCGACCTGCGTTGATGGCATTTGAAGCCATAACATCTATCCGCCACCTTAAAATTCCCTCAGCTGCAGGAATATGCACCGTCAGAGGTTATCAGCTCACTGCCAGAGAATGTTATAGCATTTCTATGAAGGGAAAATCACAACCCAAGCAGCAAGCTATGGTCATAAATGATGGAGGCGCGGAGTCCCGGGAAGTAGAAATTGCTTGTGGGGTGGAAGAACCTCAACAAAAAGAGGACACTAATGACGCCTAGCACGATGACATTGACCCACGGATAGGCAAAGACAGGTCAGAACTCCAGGCTATAGAGGAGCTCAAGGAGGTAAACATTGATCCCAATGAAGCTTCAAGAGTCTTAAAGATTGGGAAGAATCTTAATGATAAAAGGAAGAAGGAGCTGGTCAATTTCTTACAAGAGAATCTAGACGTTTTCGCCTGGTCACATGAAGACATGGTGGAAATAAGCCCGAGTGTAATCATGCACACTTTAAATTTGGACAAGAACGTGCCTGCAAAATCCCAAAAATGGAGACGCTTGGGAACAGTTCGAGCTGAAGCTCTTGAGGAATAAGTAGCTCGACTATTAAAGTGCGGGTTTATTCATGAAGCAAAATACCCGATCTGGGTCGCCAATCCCGTGCTGGTCCCAAAGCCAAACGGGAAATGGAGGACCTGCATCAACTTCTCCGACCTGAACAAAGCTTGTCCCAAGGATTGCTTTCTACTACCAAGGATTGATCAGTTGGTAGATGCCACGGTAGGTCAAGAGCTCATTTCCTTCACGGATGCGTATTCTGGATATAACTAGATCGCGATGAATCATGCGGACAAGGAACATACTATATTCATGACTCCAAATAACGTTTATTGTTATAAAGTCATGCCCTTCGGGCTGAAGAATGGCGATGCTACATATCAATGCTTAGTCAACAAAATGTTCGCTAATCCGATCGGGAGAAGAATGGAAGTGTATGTCGATGATATGCTTGTCAAGTCAAAGAATGTCGATAACCATGTATCTGATCTAGAAGAATGTTTTGGAATCTTAAGGACGTATTACATGAAGATGAATCTTCAGAAGTGCACGTTCGGAGTGGCATCTGGAAATTTCTGGGTTTCATAGTAAACACGAGGGGAATAGAGGCAAATCCTGAGAAAATCAGGTCGTTGTTAGAAATGCCCTCGCTTAGGTCGCGTAAAGAAGTTCAAAGCATGACTGGAAAGGTGGCAGCTATAAATCGTTTTATTTCAAAATCTACTGACAAGTGCCTGCCATTTTACAACTTGCTTAAGGGAAACAAAAAATTTGAATGGACTGAGAAGTGAGAACAGGCATTACTCGACCTAAAAGTGCACCTGGACGAGCCCCCAATGTTATCTAAGCCTATGACTGGAGAACCCCTGTTCCTTTATTTGGCCGTGACAGAAAATGCAGTCAGTGCCGTGTTAGTCCGAGAAGAAAACCGTGTTAAAAATCAGTATATTATATAAGCAAGAGACTTCTCAGAGCTGAATCACGATACCCACTGATAGAGAAGCTAGCGTTCTATCTGATATTGGCTTCTAGGAAGCTCCGGCCATATTTCCAATCCCATTCAATCAACGTCATGACCGACCAACCTTTAAGGCAAGTATTGCAAAAACCTGAAACGTCGGGACATCTTTTAAAATGGGCTATCGAGCTTAGCCAGTTTGAGATATTTTATGTGCCACAGACCTCAATCAAAAGTCAGACCCTTGCTGATTTTGTGGTTGAATGTACTAGATTTCCAGAGGAGTTTTTGAAGGAACCAGTGCAGGAGTTATGGAAAATCTTCATGGATGGATCATCAAACGAGAACGGGTCGAGAGCAGGGATCATCTTAATTTCCCTAGAAGGACATCGATTCCATACAACTCTGAGATTCGGATTCAAAGCATCCAACAACGAAGCCGAATATGAGGCTTTACTATCTAGGCTATGAGTGGCAAGGGAGCTCAAGGCAAAAGCCGTCCAATGCTATAGTGATTCTTAGCTCGTGATTAATCACGTGTTGGGAGAATATCAAGCTCGAGGTACCAAGATGGCAGCCTACCTAGCTAAGGTGAAGGGAGAGCTGTCCGAATTTGAGTACAGTACTGTTGAACAAATACCTCGCGAGCAGAACTCTAATGCTGACGCTTTGGCAAGGCTTGCCACCACCAAAGAAGATGAGACATTAAATGTAGTGCCAGTGGAGTTCTTGGAGAATCCGAGTGTAACAGAAATGGTAGAAGTCGAAATGATCGACACAAGACCGACCTGGATGACTCCCATAATGGAATACCTCACAATAGGAAGGCTACTTGATGATAGAAAGGATGCAAGAAAAATACTATATCAAACTCCGCGGTATGTGATAGTGGATGGGACATCGTACCGACGTGGTCATTTATTGCCTCTCCTACGATGTGTTCTGCCCGAGGAAGCTAAAACCATTTTGCAAGAAGTGCACGAAGGTTTTTGTGGAGATCATGCTGGGGGGGAAAACCTAGCACTAAAAATACTGAGGTAGGCTATTTTTGGCCCACTCTAACAAAAGGTTCAATCTTGTATGTCCAGAAGTGTGACAAATGCCAATGTTTCGCCATAATTTCTCGAGCTGCTCCAGTTGAGCTAACGATGATCTCATCCCCGTGGCCATTCGCGGTATGGGGAATCGACCTAATAGGGTCCCTACCTATGGGAAAGGGAGGAGTTCGTTACGCGATGGTGGCAATCGACTATTTCACGAAGTGGGTAGAAGTCGAACCTCTGGCAACCATCACTTCAAAGAGAATCCTAGACTTCATGGTGAAGAGTATTATATGTCGATTTGGGCTTCCTAAAAAGATCGTGTCAGACAATGGGACACAATTCGACAGTGATCTCTTCACTGACTTCTGTGAAAAATACGACATTATTAAGAGTTTCTCCTCAGTATCATATACGCAGGACAATGGACAGGTCAAGGCTGTGAACAAAACCCTAAAGGCGAGCCTGAAGAAGAGGTTAGACGAGGACAAAGGATTATGGTCCGAACAGCTCCCGCAAGTACTTTGGGCATACCGAACTTCTCATAAAACCTTCATGGGACATACTCATTTTTCCTTAACTTTTGGAAGCGAGGCCGTCCTTCCAGTCAAAGCCATGGTAGCCACTCACAAGAAAAGGGCATTCAACCAAGAGCAGAATGAGGGACTACTTAACGCATCCCTCGATCTAATTGAAGAAAAACTAGAAAATTCGCAGTTACAACTCGGCCATTATCAACAAAAAATCACTCGCTATTTTAATTCTAAAGTTAAGACACGTAGATTTGGATTGGGCGACCTGGTTCTCCGAATGGTATTTCTAGCAAATAAAGATCCCAAGGATGGTGTTTTAGGCCCTAATTGGGAGGGACCATATCAGGTCATTGAGATTTTGCGAGAAGGAACTTTCAAGATAGCTCGGCTGAATGGGAACAGACTTGGAACGCCCTACATTTGAAAAAATATTATCAGTAGCACCACCATCAATGTAAGGCTTATTTATAAAAGCCATTTTATTAAATAATAGGTGGATTATTAAATAATTTTTAAGATTGTATGAGTTCGTGTTCTAGTGTTGTAAAAGCAACCAAGAAAGTTTCTACATTTTGGTTACTTGGGGGGCATATAACCCGAGATTGGAAAAATTAAGCTTGCTTGATAAGTTTAAATCATTAAAATCCCTGGATACAACCAGCTCTGAAACTTAGAGGCTTGGAAAAATTGATTATTCGACGGATTTTTAAGAGCTCGAGTTTTCAATAAACCTTGCGCGAACTAAGTTGAAATCATTTAAAATCCTGGATGTAACCAGGTCCGAAACTTAGAGGCTTGGAAAAATTGATTATTCAACGGCTTTTTAAGAGCTCGAGTTTTCAATAAACCTAGTGCGAACTAAGTTTAATCATTTAAAATCCTGGACGCAACCAGGTCCGAAACTTGGAAAGTTGGGAAAATTGTTTAATATCAAGGGCTTGTTAAAGCTCGAGTTATCAATAAACCTAACACAAACTAAGTTTAATCATTTAAAATCCTGGACGCAACCAGGTCCGAAACTTGGAAAGTTGGGAAAATTGTTTAATATCAAGGGCTTGTAAAAGCTCGGGTTATCAATAAACCTAACACGAACTAAGTTTAAATTATTAAAAACCTCGGATATAACCAGGTTCAAGGCCTGATTCTTAACAGGTATGATACAAATCAGCACACAAAACTTGGATATAACCAAGCTAGATAAATTCTATCCCGATCTAAAAATCAATTCCTAAAATCTCGAATGTATAAGTCTAAGGATTCATAAACATGAGAGATAGTAAAGGAAAGATAAATGGATCAAAAAGTTAGATGTATATTGAAATAAAGCATGCAAATTATCCTGAGGAGAAAAAACCTCGAACTGAGCCCGAAGAAAATTGTTTAATAAAAAATACTATTAAACAATTACAGATAAATACAAAAGAGCTATCATTGAGCTCCATTAGCTTGCCCCGCCGAGGTGACCTCCTCGCCATCTTCCTTAACTGCTTTGAAAGCCTCACCAATCTCTAACGGTTCTCGCAAGAGCCGAGCCTTGAATCTTGCAAGGTATGAATCCCATAGCTCGGCCCCCATAAAAGAGAAGTTCCCATCCGGGTTGAAGGCCCATCACTGGTATAACATCTCTGCCATGGACGACAATGAGGCCGCCTTTTCTTCTTTGACTGCGACCTCGGCCTCAAGCAGTTTTGCTTTGGCTTAATCAACCTCGGCCTGAAGTTGTGCAGTTTGAGCTTGGAGGGCAGACACTACAGTCTTTGTAGCCTATTCGCTTTCCTGGGACGAGGCGAAAGCAACCTTGGCATCATGCTTACTTTTTTGAGCAGCCGCCAAGGCAGTTTTGGTGGCCTGCTCGCCTTCTTGAGCGGCAATCAGGGCAGTGTCGGCAGCGTTCAGATTGGCCTGGAGCTCATTGTTTCTAGCCCTAGCACGGGCTATGCTGTGATACTGGGCCAGGACAGACTGCAAAATAACAAAACAAGTTAGAGATATACCCTTGATCACAATAAGAAGAAATTTTTCACCAAGGAAAGACAACTTATAGTGAGGTTCATCCCCATAGCTGATTCCATGACATTCTCCTGGCTGCGCTCCTCGATGGTCCTCAGATCCCTCGAGCTGGCATTATAGGTGTGCCCCACCATATGGCTCACAGTCTCATAAATGATACCCCAAAAGGCTTCATGGATCTTCTCCAGGTCCTGATGATCTACTGGTATTCGGACGGTAGGAGCTAGAGGCTTAGCTTGTATCACTTGAGCCTAAGGAGGTACGAATCAAGGTGGAGGGGGAGGAGGGGGAACCTTAGCGGTAACAGAACTCACCGGAACTGATTCCCGAGTTGAGCTCGTGTATTTCCCCTTGGCAGGGGATCTTGAGGTGTTTTCCGTTGCAGGAGGAGTTTTCTTCGTGATCTTGAGCCTCTTTACGATGGGGCCCAAGCTGACTTTCTTAGTCTGGAAAGTAGTTCGGAGGTCAGGAGCTTCGGGTTGTTCCATCTCTTTTCCTGAAAAGAACAAAAAGGAAATAGTTCACAAATAAGGCTGTCAGAAATATATGTAAAGAAAGAAAATAAACAAAGATCCTACCCTCCGGGCTAGGGGAGGAGTCTATTATCACAACCTCCGGCCTTGGACCTAATGGAGGAGAGGGTGATTCTACAACTAATATATCTGGAATCCTAAGGGGTTCAGGTTCAGGTCCTTCCTCAGGGCTGGATTCCTCTACATACTGTCTAAATCTAGGGGCAAATGCACCCTGGAGTAGAGAAGGCTAGGTCCTACGGTTAGTTCCATACTCTTCGAAAATGGCGGATCTAAAGTAAAGTGGTATCTACTATGACTGTTCCCTTGGGATAACTGTTGTCATGATGTACCATTAGGTGGTCTACGCACTGGAGCAGGGTTATATTTCAATCCGGGTTATAAGGATGGCGGTGGGCGAGCTGATTTGGGTTAAATCGAACTAACCTAAAATCAGCAACAACCCTATCTAATTCCCTATAAGGGTATGGGTTACCTTGGACGGAAGGGCCGGCTGCTTCCCCTAATGCAACTCATTCTAAATTAGGTTCCCAAACAGCCTCGAGAACCCGCCTTTTCGCACAAGAGGCACCTCATCCTCTTACTCTTCCTCTTCCTCGCCTTCAGTGACTAACAAGGCCTCCTCTTGAGAGGATGGGAGCTCGTGGATCACCAGAAGGGTAGCCCGGGTCCTTAAGGCCAATGTAACGACCCAAAATTACTAATAAGGCTTAAGGGCCTTGATTAGTGTGCTGGGAGGGCATAATTGGTTTATGTGTGATTTAAATGATTAAATGCATGACTATGTGATAAGCATGCTTATATGGTTATGTGGATATATGAGATGCATGATTATGAATATTAGTATGCATGTAGGCCTTGTTTAGATTATAGCCCATATTTGTAATTTTGGCCCATTGAGGGCATAAATGTGATTATATGTGATAAATTGTTGAGACCAAATTATTATGTGGATATATTTGCAGCATATGGCTCGAGACGGTCCTAGTGAGTGGTTTGGTGAAATAGTTACGGCGGGGATTTATACCCGGCTCGAGGGAGCTTGAGGGTATTTTCGAGAATTTAGGAGATATATTGGAGATTATTAGACATTGGGTAAATAATTGGTGATTAATTGGATGATGGGATTTAAGTGGTAAATATTAGGAACACTTGAGGAATTAGTGGAAATTGGGGACAAATGACAATTATACCCTTAGATTAAGTTTTATGCTAGTTATGTTATGGGAGGGCAAAATGGTCTTTTCCTAGGACTAAGGATATACTCAGCTGTTATGTTAGATTAAGGTAGAAGAGTAAAGAATACTCTAAGGAAAGAAGGAAGAAAAAGGTTTCAGCTCTCTCTCTCTCTCTCACTCCCTCACGCACACACTCTTTCTCTCTCTCACACTCTTCATTGTTGAGGGATTGTGCTAAGCTTGGGTTGGGCATTCTTGGAGGAAAACAGAAGGGAGTTAAGCTTGAATTGTAGCTGGAAATTCAGAGGAGGAAACTGTTACATTGAGGTAAGAATTTTGGGTATTCAATTCTGGCTTTTTACTACTAGGTTGTCTAGGAATGTTTAGACTTTTAAGCTTGAAATGAATGATGGAGTTAGACCAAGTTCTTAGGATGTTATTAGTTGATGGGTTTGACTAGTGACTTCAGGTTTGTTGCTGAGATTTTAAGGATTAAGATAGATGGTTTACTCTTAAAATTCGTAGCTTGATAGAAGATAGAATTGGAGTAAGATGTTGGGTAAATTATGGGTAAGTTTGTGTGTGCATGGCTGGAAGAAGAAGGAGGAAAACCCAGGTTTTCCCTGGGTTCGCAGGGCACGCTGCGACCTAGCCTGGGGGCGCCGAGGCGCGTGTGGCCCTCCTGACCATGGGAGCTCTCTAACTTGGGGGTGCGCCACGACTTGCTTGGCCAAGTCGTGACCCGCCTCCCCTTTGGTGTGAGAGCTTGCTCTCTGACTTGGGGCAAGTCGCAACTGGCTGGGCCAAGTCACGACCCGCCTGGGGCTTTTGAGCTTGGAAGTTTTCTTAGTGTTGTTAGGGCTCGGGGGTTCGAACCTAGGGTCTCAGGACAATTTCTACTGCCCGATTTAGTGGAAATTGAGGTCCCGGAAGCTGATTTTGCAACCTAAGCATTTTATTTCTGATTGGAAATTGATAGATACCGATAATTCTTGTGACTAGGTTTGTCGCCAAGGCTCGAGGCTAGGGATGGTGCTCGAAGTCAGTTCACCTTCTCCGCCGGAAACAAAGGTAAGAAAACTGCACCCGGTTATGTGGTTATGTGGTTATGTTGGGACAAAGAGCTCCCTATATTTATGTGCAATGTCATATGATAGTATTATGCCACGTGGACATAAGATAAACGACCTAAGAGTGCCGGAATTAATATTGGCGCACATGGACGCAGCTCGACCATTGGTAGCTAAGGTTAATTGTATAATCACTGAGCTCGGCTTTAATAACCCAAAATCACTAATAAGGCTTAAGGGCCTAAATTAGTGTGTCGGGAGGGCACGATTGGTTTATGTGTGAATTAAGTAGTTTAATGTGTGATTCTGTGATAAGCATGCTTGTATGGTTATATGAATATATGAAATGCATGCCTACAAGTATTAGTATGCATGTAGGTCCTGTTTAGCTTAAAGGGGTATATTTGTAATTTTAGCCCGTTGAGGGCATAAATGTGATTATATGTTATAATTGTGAAGACCACATTATTATGTGGGTATATCTGCAGCATGCGACTTGAGACGATCCTAGGGAGCTAGTTAGCGGGAAAGTCACAGTGGGACCCAATACTTGGCTCGGGGCGAGTCAAGGGGTATTTTGGGTATTGGATTATTGTCTGGGTTATCGGGTTATGGAAATAAATAATTGGAGATATATTTAAGGTTAGGAAGCCTAGGTGGGAATACTGGGGAATTTTACCATTTTTCCCTCGGGGACGTTTTTGGTACCCCGAGCCTCGGGATTGATTTAGTCAACTAAGGATAGACTAAGTAAAATTAAGAAAATAGTAGAATAAGGCCCAAACCGACCTTTTTTCTTTCTCTCAGCTTATTCCCATCATTTCTATTATTCTCTCAAAGAAGCTAGTGGAACCAAAGGAAAAGCTTGGCTGGAACTCAGGAAATTTGAGTTGGGACTTTGGAGATTAGTTCAGGGTTAGCAGGAGGATCTAATCAAGGATTGAGGTAAGTTCTGAGTTACATCTTTGGCTATTTAATTATGTAGTTATGGTTGGATTCTAAGAGTTCCTGGGTTTTGAATTTAAGGTTGAATTGAGGCAGAAGACTTAGGGGATTAGCTCAGAAATTTCTTGGAGGATTGGTTCTTCAGTAAAGGTAAGCTTGCAATGATATTTTAGTGTTTGAATTTTGTGTTTTCTGGGCTGGTTTTGGTGTTCTTGAGCTTATGGGTTTCAACAATTAAAGTATAATTTTAGTGAGCTTTCAAGTTAGGTTTCTGCTGGGTTTTGCTGCTGGAAGCATGTTAGAAAGTTTGTGATAATTGAATTGTGTTATTGGGAAGGTTTAGGTTGGATTTAAGTGAGGTTTGAGTGTTAAAAATGGTGATTTTTTTGGGTTCGAAGGGCTGGGCCGCGACCCTGTTCTTGGTGTGCCACGACCCTATGGAGCAAAGAGGAGCCAAGAGGGCTCGAAGGCAGAGGCGGGCCGCGGCGCCTCAGGGGAGCGTCGCGGCGCGTGTGTGGTTTTCCAGGGAGGCCGAGCCTCTGATTTTGAGGCGGGCCACGACATGGGTTCATAGGGTCGCGGCCCGTAAGGGGATTTTTTGGCCTTTTGGAGTTTTTAAGCGCGGGAACCTAACCTAGAGTGGCCAGGATTGATTCCACTACCGTGTTTGGTGGAATTCGATGTCTCGAAGGTTAGAACCTTATCCGGAAACCTTTATACAATTAGTAATGGAATCCCTTATCTTGGTTGTGACTAGGTGTAAGCTAAGGCTCTGGAAACGGATCATGCTCAAGGGGCATCTCTTGTAATCAGAGTACTTGGAAATTAAAGGTAAGAAAACTACACCCGGTTGTGAATTTACAATGGGACTAAGGGTTCCCTGTTTTGTATGCATTACGAAGGGTGGTATTATGCCATGTGAATAATAAACAAACGGCCTAAGAGTGTCAGATTTTACATTGGCGCACAGGGCGCGGCTCAGCCACTGGTAGCTGAGGACATCTTAATATTCACTTAGCTCAGTTTAAGCGAACCAGAGTCAGTGGGATAAATAGAGGGTGTGACCTAAGGGTGTCGACCTTGATCATCGTTTGATTTGGTTATCATTGTTGATTGATGAATTTGTCATGCTGAATAGCTGAATATTGGTTTGTAGATTCTCTGGTTATGTCTATGGACTATGTGATTAATGTGGGATGTTTGTGTATGAACATGCTTAATGAGTTATTCAATTATTATCATTTTTTGTGCTATAATGTTATATTTTCTTGCTGGGCCTTGGCTCACGGGTGCTACGTGGTGCAAGTAAAGGCAATGGTAAGCTTGATCAACCCTGACTTGGAGAATTCTAGAGGTGGAATGTACATGATTAGCTGCTCAGCCGCCACGGATGAGGGTGGGACAAGAACAAAAGGACCATAAATATTTGTTTTGCCCTTAGAGTGGCTAGTGGCTGTTTGTACTCTGGAAATTTTGTAAACCGACTTTCAAATGTCATTTCTTTTGGGATCCCATGTACTCAACGTTTAATTATATGAAATGTATCTTTTATGACCAAACCCCTTTTTAACCCTAGTTCATTAATGGTTTTAGTGACACGTTTTCAACTAAATGACTTGATTAGCAAGTCCTGCACTGTTATAAATACACAGTGTAACGGTCTTGGCTATCCAGGGCATTACATCGGCCTAAGCAAGCCGAAGTCAGTGGGGTAAACAGAGGGTGCGACCTAAGGGCATCGACCCTGGATGTTGAATGATATATTTGTTGTTATTAATCTGATGATCATGGCATGTGTTATTACTTGGATGATTGATTATTGGTTTTATAACGACCCAAATATACTAATAAGGCTTAAGGGCCTTGATTAGTGTGTCGGGAGGGCATAATTAGAATATATGTGATTTAATGATTTAAAGCATGTTGTATGGCTATTTGAATACTTGAGATGCATGACTATGTGTATTAGTATGCATGTAGACCCTGATAGGTTAGAAGGGCATAATTGTAATTTTGGCCCATTGAGGGCATAACTGTATATATATGCGATAATTGTTGAGACCACATTATTATGTGGATATATCTGTGATCTGTAACTCGAGACGATCCTAATGAGCAGATTAGCGAAAAAGTCATAGCGGGGATTTATACCCGACTCGAGGCGAGCCTAGGGGTATAAATGGGAATTTAGAGAATATATATTGAGGTTAATTTTGATAATGAGGAATGTAATTGGTGATTAATTAGGTATCGGGAAGTAAGCGGTAAATACTAGAGACATTCGAGGAATTAGCGGGAATTGGGGTGAAATGACTAAAATGCCCTAGATGCACTTAAAGGTTTAAAATTAAGAGGGAGGGCATTATGGTCAATTGGCTTACAAGAGATAAGTATGTTGAGGCTTTATACTTAGTGGAAATTGTAGAGAAATGTAGAAGGCTGAGGAAAGAAAGAAAAGAAGAAAAAGAAAAGAGAGAAAACAGAGCAATTTTTCCAAAGGGTCGGTCTGTGGTTCTCTCACCCTTTCTCTTCAAATTTCTTGGAGCAAGACTCAGAAGGGAGCTAGGTTAGGCTGAGTAACAAGAGTACTAAGCTAAGCTTGAAGGGCTGGCAAAGGATTAGCAGAAACACATCAATATTTGAGGTAAATCTTTAAAGTATTCAGTTTCTGGTTTGGCTTGTCTAAGCTATGGTATCTAAGCTGAGTTGATGGGAACCTTAGGGGAATTCAAGCTAAGGTTTGACGAGGAGCAAGATAAGGAGGTCTAAAAGCTAACTCAAAGTCGAATTTCCATCAAAGGTATAAATTCTAAGCTTTAAACTTTGAAGTTCTGGCTGTTTTGCTGAGTTTCTGAAGACTAAGAGCAACTATGGTGAATTTTGAGATTAGGGATGCATGTGATTGGGTTTTGAGTATTTGGGATACTTGGGATGAGTGGAGTGTGTTAATAAGCTTGTTTTTGAGTTTGGTGAAGGTTTGGAGAAGTTTTGGTTAAGTTTGGCTCAGGGAAATCGCAGGAAGGGGAAATGTGAT
Source organism: Humulus lupulus (assembly GCF_963169125.1). Classification (NCBI taxonomy): domain Eukaryota; kingdom Viridiplantae; phylum Streptophyta; class Magnoliopsida; order Rosales; family Cannabaceae; genus Humulus; species Humulus lupulus. The sequence continues at coordinate 208,198,109 of NC_084794.1, read as the reverse complement.
GTTGGCTGTCTGTAACTAGCGCTACAGCGCTAGCCTTTGGGCGCTGTAGTGCTAGGCCATGCTTTCTGGGGGATTTTGGTTCTGCTTGTAGCGCCCTCCTTAGAGCGCTGTAGCGCTGCCCTGTTTCCAGAAAGGGGTTTTAGGGTTATTTACAAGGGTTTTTGACCAAGGGTTCTGGGTTCAGGGTTCGATTCCACCACCCTGTTTGGTGGAATTAGGACTTCCCGGGGGCTCGGGATTGGTCCCAAGGCTAGGTTTCGGATTTGAGGTTTGGTGATGACTTTGACCTATGGTTGTGATTAGGTGAGCACTAGGGCTCGAGAGGGATCGTGCTCAAGGAGTCAAGTGATCAAAGCTAGCGAACCTAAAGGTAAGAAAACTGCACCCGGTTATATGTTTGTGATGGGACTAAGAGCTCCCGATATCTGTATAATGTCAATGATGGTATTATGCCATGGGACATGTGATAACGGCCTAAGGGTGTCGTACACAATATTTGCGCCCAGGGCGCGGCTTGGCCACTGGTAGCCGAGGACAGCTTAATATTCACTGAGCTCGGTTTAAGCGGGTCGAAGTCAGTGGGATAATGGAGGGTGCGGCCTGAGGGCGCTAACCCTAGTTATCATTTGTAAAATGATGTATGATATAAGTTGATATGTTTAGTATGCTAAATACTTGATTATTCTGAATGATTATATGGTTGAGAATATGTTATGCAATATGAGATATTGGATTGTCTGTTGATTGCTTATGCTCTGTTAATGTGTTTTCTTGCTGGGCCTTGGCTCACGGGTGCTACGTGATGCAGGTAAAGGCAAAGGCAAGTTGGACCAATCCTGAGATGGAGAGCTGCGGGGTTGAATGTACATAGTCAGTTGTTCGGTCACCTTGGCCAAGGAGTGGATCAGGACAAAGATTGCCTAATTGTCTGTTTTGCCTTAATATGGCTACTTCTGTATTTAATTCTTGAATCTTTTGTAAATGGTTTAATTTTAATATTTTTGGGATCCCGTGTAAACAGGAAATGTTTCTTTATAAGAAAAGTAACTTTTAAGACCAAAATATTTTAACCCTAGTTCCATTATAGTTTCTAAAACACGTTCTTAATTAAATGACTTGATTAGCAGGTCTAGCACTTTTATAAACACACAGTGTAACGGTCTTGGCTATCTAGGGCGTTACAGGTTTGCAGATTGATATCACTGATTATGTGAACTATGTGGTCTACTGAGTATTTGATTGATGGTTTGTGAATTATTTGGTTATTGATTATTGATTATGCTCTGTTATATGGTTTTCTTGTTGGGCATTGGCTCACGGGTGCTACGTGGTGCAGGTAAAGGCAAGGGTAAGTTGGACCAACCCTGATTTGGAGAGCTCTGGAGGTGGAATGTACATAGTCGGCTGCTCGGCCGCCACGGCCAAGGGATGATACAGGGACAGGAGACCCTAAAGTACTTATTTTGCCATTAGATTGGCTTGTGGTTGTTTATACCCTTTAGAATTTTGTAAATTGTTCCTTAACCCTGTTTATTTTTTGGATCCCGTGTAACAAACATTTATTTAAATGAAATTTTTTCTATTCTGGCCAAAATCTTTTAACCTTAGTTCAATAATGGTTTAGCGACACATTTTCAACTAACTGACTTGATTAGTAAGTCTTGCACCTTTATTAACACACAATGTAACGGTCTTGGTTATCCGGGGCATTACAGCCAACGTTTGACCTTCACCGATCAACTTGCACGCCAACATCATGACGTCATTCATGACCTGGCGGTTGTAACGCCCTACTACCTTAGAGCCGTTACTAAGTGAGTTTAAAACGTGCATTTAACTCGCTAATCGAGGTTTTTGGAAGAAAAGTGTGACTAAGCTAAAATCAAAGTCATAATCCTTGAAAATAACCTCATTTCATTGAAAATTATAAAAGTTTAACATTTGAGATCCCAAAGTGCAGTTTAGAAATATTTACAACTCAAAATGTAATCACAGTCGACTAAACAACAAAACCCAGTTTATACATTCATCTCCCAAAATGCCCCTGACCGTGGCAGTCAGGCTGACCAAACATGTACATGCCGCCTCATGCTCGCCATACTCATGATTGGTTGACTTTCTCCTTGCCCTTACCTGCACCACAGAGCACCCGTGAGTCGAAGCCCAGCAAGAAAACTCACAAACAGACAACATATGCATATCAAACACTTATCAGTTAAACAGGCCATCAACTAGCTAAACACATACGGCCACGCTGTCCCAGGCGCCTTACCATGCCCTGGACTCGCGGTCTATACCGTGAGGATATCCCAGGTATCCTTTAGGATCTATCCTAGCAACTCGTACTCCGCGTGCTAAACGCTACTTCCAGCCTTGGCCCCTTGCCGCACACGGCCTTGCACTCCACGTGCCTATCGCCGTTCCCGGCCCATTGCCGTTCTCGGCCTTTGCCGTTATCGGTCTTCACCATTCACGGCTCATGTCGTACAATCAACACATTCACATATGATAAAGCTAATCAACAAGCTAAACATACATAAACTCAATCAAAGCGTCAAACCCCACAACACAGTCATATAGGGCCGAGCCCTGCAACTCATGCTCTACGGGAAACAATAGTTTTCTTACCTGTGTCCCGAGCTTATGCACCAAAGTCACGAGCACGGTCCCCTAACCCGAGCCTCTCTGAAAACCTAGTCACAACACATTTAAAACATTCTTTACTACTAACCAATCCAAAACCATTTCCCGGGACCAATCCCGTACTCTCGGGACCTTCAATTTCCCAAAACAAAGTAGCGGAAACATCCCCCGAGCCCCCTGGGCAAAAGCCCTAAAATGGAAAATTTCCCCTGCCCAAAAATAGCCTAGCGCCGCGGCACTACCCATTGAGGGCCGCGGCGGCCAGAAGGGCTCCTGATGCCTGATGTTGCCTTGCGCCGCGGCACCGAAGAACAGGGCTGAGGTGCCCCTACGCGAACCTAGAATTCTAGGTTTTCCCCTGCATTTTCCCCGAGCCATAACACTCCCAATTCAACCCCAATGCATACCTAAACCCCAAAATCAATCCAAAACCTCAAATAAACCATCTAGCAACCTATAAACACCAACAACAAGCACAAACACATAATCACACCCATAATTCACACTTTGGTTTCAAATTTCAGAAGTTTAAACCAGTAAACCAGAAACTTAAACCATGCTTAAAAATTCTTAAACCACACCAGAAACAAACCTCAAAATTGCATAGAATTCTTACCTCAAGTGGCAAATTCGACCTTAAGCTCCCTTCAATTCCAGCTTCAAGCTAAATCCTCTTGTTTCTCAAACTGAATTCCCACACAAACCAGCCACAAACCAACTTTCAATTTTCATGCTCACACTCTAAAAATCAAGCTTAGAAACTTAAACAAAACAGAGATAAATTCTTACCTCTGAATAAATCTTGGCCTATACTTGGTTTTAGTTGCCTCAAACCAACTTAGTTCTCCTCCTAAGTTTCACAATTCCAGCTCCCTTCCTTTTTCCTCCTTTCCTTCTAGGTTCTCCTCCAACTTCCAGCAAGAACAAGAGCATCTAAGTGTAAAACATGAATGACTTCTCTTCTCAGCTAAAGTTATCTAAATCCTTGCCAAAAGACCATTTTACCCTTCCATCTAATTCCATTTTCTAACTAAACCTCAAGGGCATCCTAGACATTTCACATCCCTTACAAATATACCATTTTATCACTTAGGGTAGTTATCCTCACTGGTTAACAATGGTTACTCAAACCACTAAAATACCATTAACCAATACTTACAAATTCCCAATCTCAAGTTATAATATTCCCAAAATACCCCTAGGCTCCTCCCGAGCCAGGTATCTAATCTCGTTGTAACTTTTAAACTAATTAGCTCCCTAGGACCGTCTCGGAATGTGCATCACAGTTATATCACCATTATATCATAAATTTCCCATATATATTACATTTATGCCCTTAGCGGGCTAAAATTACCAATTTACCCCTAACAATCAAACGAGGCCCACATGCATATTTATTCCACCTAAACATGCATTCTAATCACATAATCATTTAAATTCACATAGATTAACACAGTATAACAATTATTGCCCTCCAGGCACACTAATCAAGGCTCCAAGCCTTATTAGCAAATTTGAGTCGCTACAGCGGTAGTCCTTCTCACTAGGTAGAAGCCCAGACAACTTCTCGTACTGACCCCCGAGGGACACAGATTTTTCCGTCCTCGCAAATATGGCTACACAAAAAAAAAAAATAGTTAAGACTTGGGGAATAAAAATATATATAAATTCACGAGTTGAATTTGCCAAGATGGAAGACTTATGAGGTCGGTTGAAAAATCGGTGTTCACTGTTTCAAAATCCATTCGACATAAAGAACAAGTCCTTGTAGTCGTTTGGATGACTGGGAAGTTCGATGGCAGAGGCTGAGTTAGGGAATCGCGTGAGGTAGTAGAATCCGTCACTGTATTCCCTCTGCTTTGGGCTAGCTTTGAGGCAGAAAAAGTATAATATATCTGCCGGGTGGGGACCTCCCACTCATGCTTCAAAAACAAATATTTCAGCCCCGCCAAAAGTCTATAAGAATTTGGGGGGAGCTGAAATGGAGCCAACTTCACGTAATTAAAAAGTCCGTGAAGTATTGGTCCAGGGGAAGAAAGGCCCCAGCCTTCAGATGCTCATCACTCCAAGCCGCGAATTCGTCTTGGAGAGGGGAGCAGCTTTGTTCCCCTTCAAACGCAGGTCGGGCAAGGAGAGTTTCGGTCCTGACCTCTATGTTGTGGCTCAGCATGCTTTTATTCACCATCCCCTGGGTCATGATCTTTGATACGATACGTTCAGCCTCGAAGTAGGCATTGGGGTCAACCACCAGCTCATTCTCCACCACCGGACCGAAGTTTGGGATGGGAGACTCTGGGGTGATCTACTTCCCCTTGTTCTTTTGCTGAGCAGACGAGCTTGAGCTTGATGCATTCTTCTTGGGGGCAGTTTTCTTTGTAGGAGCCATCAAATCGCCTAACGAACAGAACGACCTAGTTAGTAGGAAGACTATGACGCGGAAGTACGAAGGGGGGAATGGTTTACTTTTGTTATACGAGCTGAGGTTAGCCTCAGCCCCATCGCGTGATGCCATGTGATAACCTAAGTTACGCGCCTCAATTTCCTAACAGACCCCTGATATTTTGGGATCCGTGTGTCAGACTGCTAGACCACTACTTTCCTTGGGGGGCGATTTAGTGCAAAACCACCCAAGAAACATAACCTCTAAGCTATCTGGTTCTAAACCTAAAAACCCTTAATTTCGTTTATCCCCAAATGGGTATTCTTTAAATTAATACACCATTAGGATTACCCAGATTTACCAAGAAAATTATGATGGACCCAAAACGGGTATGTTTTAAATATTTATAAATCGCAAGCGCACGAATCGTTCATATAGAATAGTGATCATGTAAGCAAGGATGTCGAACCCAAAGGAGTTGTCTAAAATCGAAAAGAAACTATTTTAAATCAAAATTAATAAATTCTAACCTAGCTCCAAAGATTGATGAGATTTTTTGTATCATGAAAATAAATAAAAGGTAATATTAAAGACAATACATAAAAATAAATTAATATTAGAAATAAAGATGGTAAAAGAAAGATTATTAAGATAATAGAATCAACAAAATATAAGTTCAATAATATTTAAAAGTACATTGACTCCCAAGTTTTAGTAATAGTAGAAATTCATCAAACCATCACTTATTCAAATTAGATATTCCATTTAAGCACAAGTTTTTATAAAAATATAGGATCTATCTTCACTTTTCAAAAAGTATAATTTCAAAGTATTTAATGTAAATCAATCTAATGAAATAACAAATAAGTCAATGAACATTACTTATAAGGCAAAACATAATATTTTTGTTCTAAGCATTGGATGTGTACAATTTAATGACACATCTTATACAAAGAATATTATGTTTTTGCACTAATGAAGAACAAAGTGTAAATATATGCTAACAATCCAAAATACATGATATTTAAGATGAAAGAAGATATTTGAACAAGAAAAATCCATAAACTTTGTTGCACAAAATGGGAAATCAACATACAAAATAAATACTATCTAGTTACATATTGTTTCATCATCACCTTAATAATCTTAAAAAGATTAGAAACTCATAACTAGAATAACAAATACAAACTAAAAATTACAAACATAAATAGGAAAATTTGGAGGATGAACCCCCAAATTGTTCCTCTAAAAATACATAGAAAATAACCAAAAAGAAGAAGAAGATGAAGAGAATAGAGAGGTTTTGAAATGTGGTAAGTGTGTGGTGTAACCTCCTTCAAAATTAGCCCCTAAACTCCCTTATTTATAGCCAAAAAAAGTGTATTAAAATAATCAATTTAAATTAATTAAATTGATTAAATTAATAATAATATGGCAAATAGGGGTAAATTATAAGGTGTAATGATGATGTTTTGGGGTAAAATGTGTAGAAAAGTTTGGGTAAAAAATGTGGTATTTTTAACAAAGGGGACAAGGTGACAATTTGTCGGCTCAAAAAGGGGAAAAAACAACTTGTGGTGGCTGTTGAGGAGCCAAGCGTGTGACTGGTTGGGGCAGTTACTCTGGCGGATGGAAGGAGCTGAGTGGTGTGGGCTTCGGTTGGGTTTGGCTGTGATTGGAGGTTGAGGCGTGATGGCTGGTTGAGGCGTGATGGCTGGTTGAGGGCAGCTGGAGAGTGCATCAGGCATTGGGCCTGGCTTGTTGGGTGAGGAGGCCCGAGTGGCTGCTAAAGGGATTTTCGTGGGCCTGGGGAGCTGGCTGGGAGGTGTTGCTGGCCCATGAGATTGGTGGGAGGAGCTCGGCTGGAATGGGTGCATCAGGCGGAAGAGCTACTGGTGGGATGGAGCTGCTGGTGGGCCTTCAAGGTGGCAGCTGGGTTCGGCTGTGGACCTGGCAAGGGCGACCGTGGGCTTGGGCGCTGAAGTGGTGGTGTTTTCAGTATTACCATATTTTCCTTTCTTTTCTTGTTTATCTTGTCTTTCCTCTTCTTTCCAAATAAACAAAATGCAACCTTGTTTTCTACAAAATAATCATAAACTAAATTAAAATTAAATATTTTCATTAATAAAATATACCATATAACTTCCATGAAAATATTAATTAAAATTTAATTTACATAACATTTCATTTCAATAAAATCATATTTTTAGCATTCAAACTAACAATATTAATTTTAAATAATTAAATTACAACATAAAACAATAAAATATCTATAAAAACATATAAAAATCTAAAAAATTACAATAAGACTAATAAATGCAAAATTACGTAAAAACTTAATAAATTACTTAAAAACTCAAAGACTAAGCAACAATTAGCATAAAAAATGTGGTAAAATAACTCTATTTTGTAGAGTTATCAAATTCCCAGTTTTATGAAGGTCTTATTTCTAAAAATATTTTTGAATTCACCCATCGAACCTAAGTCAAGACCTATTCTCTACAAACGTTCAGAAGTAGCCTAACAATAACTACAGTGAATGTTACGGATGAACGTGGTAAAGAATAGAAATTCCATTAAAAAAAGGAAGGGAAAAACTATTCAAACCGAAAAATGAGATACTTACAGTGTGTTCTTTGATGGTAAGTTGTAGAATCAGCGACAGGAAGCTCCTGGAAAGCTTCTGAGTGACTGGGTACGATGAACGATTTTTGGGGATTTCTGGGAAAGAAGAAAGGTTTGGAAATGCAAAATAGGAAATTTTTTAAATGAAAGGTGGTGAAGTTTGAACTCTGACCATCCTTTTTATACGTAAATTGTGTAGATTAATCTGGGCCATCCAATTGGGTTAGTTCAAGATCGAAGGGTCAAGGTTAAATAGGCCAAATGGCAGCAAAAAAGTGAAAAGACAATTATTGCAGTCCTCGAAACCTGAATAGATGCCAATCGTGGTACGCCACGTGTCCAGTACTCGAGTAGTGGACAGGCATGGTTTTGTGTAACGGAAGTCTAAAAGCCCCTGCTGTGTAGGTCAGAAAGTGACGACGTCATACACGAGCAGGAGCTTGGGGGGAAAATGTTGTACCCTAATTTCAGCCCGAGTTTATTCACCCAGCTCGGGTACAGCTGACAAATAAATATACATAGACGTAGCATGGGAGTGATATCTGATTGTTATGCACGTGGACAGCTCGGGTTTCGTGTGGTCACCCGTGGTGTTAGGCGCCCTGGGTCTAACCCGAGCAAGGGATACGAAGGTCGTGAAGCACGAGCTCAAGATATTAAAATAGTTGTCTAAGCATGGGCTTGGAGGAGACAGCTAGCTTGTGGTAATTCTAATATATTGCACACCTGCGGATCCCCAGAGACTCAGGTCCTTTTATACGTTTATTTATGAGCAGGCTGTCATATTTAATGTCCTAGATATTAGGAGAACATTTACTTTGTGATCAAATCATATCCCATTATAAATGGGAAGTATATGTATTAAATATAATAATTATGTAAATGCGTGATTGACTCACGCAGTTACCCAAACATGTCTATGGAATTCCCTTATAAATACTGAGAATATTGGACAGGGAGGGGAACTATTATTCTGTGATACCATAACTATACCAAAATAGAGAGAGAAACATTAATAATATAGACTCGTGGACTAGGTAGATTTTAACCACTGAACCACGTAAAAGTTCTGTGTTCTTGAGTGAAATCATTTATTTTTCATTACGGTTTATTAAACACTAATCTACCTTATTATTTCTTAATACATTGTTGGTGAAAAAATGTATCAATAGATTTATTGCAAATCACCATATTAAATGCCAATTAATTGTAAATATTGAAGAAGGGAAACCTATGTTTTATAATTAGGGAACCCAAAGAATGAAAAAGGGACCCAAATTCAAACAAAGTGGCGTAGGCAATTTTCTATTGCTGAACCATTATGATTCCCTGTGTTTTTCTCTACTTTTTACTAAGTCTTTTACTTTTAGTTCAAGCACTCGCTATTCTAAGTGAGTGTTTTCATATTTTGGTGTTGTTAAGAAATTCCTCTATCAACATTTGGCGTTAAAAGGAGGGCATTATGGCATTTCTCGTTATTTTTGGAGGAGAATCATGACAAACCATAACATTGAGGCTGTCGACAATGGAACAAACCGCGATACCCCTTTCAATACCAGGGTAAAAGGGGGCTGGTGTGACGACTCACCCCTAGGGAGTCTTTTTGAAAAATATTATATTTCAAGGAGAATGCTCAACGACGATATTGTTGGTCGTTGTAACTCAAACTACCCTGAACAGACTACCACATGCACTGCTCAACCCACAGTAATGGTGGTGCAGATGCCAATTTAAAAATTGATAACCATGCAAGAAACTATGTCGGCAATGAAAATGGCGATGAAACGAAGGACCCGCAATAAAGCTCCACCACCACCGCCAATCACTCCCAAGAGGAAAGGCCCACAAGCCAGCGAACAACTAAAACAACGATCGTGGATAAAGACGTGTAGATAAAAGAAAGTAAAGACAAAGCCAGCAAAGAAGACATGAGCATAATAGAGATGCGGGGCATAACCAGCAAGCTCAGAAAGGACCAGCAGTAAGAAGCGAGAATAGGCAAGACCGAAGAAATGACGGCCAACACCACAGAGAAGGTGGATAAGAATGAAGGGAAAAAATACATAATGAGAGGAATGATGATCAAAATCAAGAAGGAGGAGAAAGAGAACCTTCGCGAGAAAATGCTCGCAACTTGGCAGGCAGAAGACAAGAACTCCACAATTTGAGTACCAAATCACGTTATCAACCTCAACATAGATCCTTGAATTATTCAGGTAGCTGTAGTAACACAAGATCACACACTGTTTTTACCAGGCTAGGAGAAGGTTCATGGAATTGCAAAGATCTTAGAGATTGACTAAATATAAGAAGATGCTCTCCAGAATCAGTGCACCTGAAGCCAGAACCAGCAAAACCAATGAACGAAAATGTGAAGTAACCTCCAGCAAGTCAGCCTGTTAGGGGAAATGCAAGGCAACCAACGAGATTCAATAAGCATTTTTCTCAGTCGAAGAACAGAAAAAATATGTCTTTAAGACAAATGTAGTTTCACCATTCACTGGCAAGATCTGACAAACAAAACTCCCAAAACGTTTTCGCGTGAATGAATTGCTGAAGTATGATGGCGTCGCTGACCCCATCGAACATTTGATCGTTTCAACACTATTATGGAATTTGACCAGGTCCCGTAACTCGCTAAGTGTAGACTCTTAGCAGCTACACTAACTGGTAATGTCCATCAGTGGTTCACTCAACTTTGCGTGCCTCCATCCCAACCTGGGAAGCTTTTGTGGATCTGTTTCTTACACAATTTCAAGCGACCATGACTTATGCACCACCGATTACCATGCTTGGGAATATCCGACAAAAAGAAGGAGAATCGTTGCAATCCTATTTTAATAAATAATTATTTACTTTTTTTTTACCAAACATATTTATCAATAACTTTTTAAATAAACATCTTTAAGAAAAAATGAATCTCAGTATAACTTTGTTGTCCAAATATTTTATCTTCTATCAAATTCTAAATTATATTATTAAGATTTTTTTAACTCTAAAACCATCATAGCATAACCATTAGAAAAATAATGAAAAATAAGTTATGCCAATATTCTATGACTTATGTTAATACATGATTGTATAAAATTGATTAAGAATGGGGAAATTTGCGGCAAAAAACAGTAAGTAGTCTAAAAGGTTGTACTTAAGTCACCAAATAGTTTTTTTTTGCAGCAAAAATCACTAAATAGTTTAAAAGGTTGCACTTAAGTCACTAAGTAGTTTTTTTAGCATCAAAAGTCAGTAAGTAATATGAAATATTGCAATAAAGTCACCAAGTAGTTTTTTTTTTTAAAAAGCCACATTTTACACCAATTTTCTCTCAATTTTAATTGATTAATTAATTAAAACCTAAAAATATATATTTCTAAGAGTAATTGACGGTAAAAATGCCTAATTTTTTCACTTTGTAGTACTTAAATACCTAAGTCTTTTTTTATTACTAAAATACATTTTGTTACACTTTCTTGGTAGTCGTAGGTACTGTTGGGGATTTAAGGCTTTATACTTTCTAAATTAACAATGAATAATGAGAATAATTCAATATTGCAAACCATGAATGCTAATCAATAACCTTATTTAAAGTATGAATACAAATCTTGAAAATCAAATAACCATATTTAAATTATGAAGAAAAGTATTGATAATCAAAGATCAAGTGATTAAATGATTATAACATGAATTTAGAATCATTTAATCATCAATACTAACAATAATTAATACAATTAAATAAGTAAATCACAATAGAATAAAACAATTATAAATTTAGGTTTTAGAGGGATACAACATTTGATTTGAGCAATTGAATCTTCAAATTTGGGGAACATCTAAAGGCTTATACACAAATTAGTATTGTTGTCCAAATCTCTATTCCAAGTCTTCCTTTATTTGTTTGAAGCTTCTCCAAATTAAAATGAGATTTGAGATTTAACAAGCCTTGAAATTCATACAAGTCAAGTAATGCTTGTTAAGTTTCTTGGAGAAAATGAATGTTCTTTGAGAGCTAGAAAGATAGAGAGTAGCAACGTCCCAAATTACCTAATAAAGCTTAGGGTCTTGATTAGGGGGTCAGGATGATAAATTATGGAAATTATGTGATATATATGTGTATCATTATATGATTATGTGAGTTATATTATAATATGACTTGATATGCATGTGTTATGTGTATTAAATATGCATGTGGGCCCATTTCTAATTAAAATGGAAATTTTCGTAATTTGGCCCGTTATGGGTATATTTAGCATATATGTGATATATGTGTGGGACCACATCATTATATGGATATATTTGGGTTACTCGGCACGAGACGATCCTAAGGAGTAAACTAGTGGGAAAGTCACAACAGGACCATTACTTGACTCAGAGTGAGTCAAATGGTATATTGGGTATTCAGTACATTACCGGGTTATTGAGTAATGGGAATAAATATTTGATGATATATTTGGAGTTAGTGAGATCAGGAGGAAATTCTGTAAATTTTGACTATTTTGGCCCCGCGGACGTTTTTGAGGTATTATGAGCATTCGGATTTGCTTAAGGTTACTTAAGCTTGAAGTAACCTGACAGAATAAATAAAAAGAGAACGTTCAATTCTCTCTCTCTCTCTCCCGTTCTCTTTTTGGTGTTCGATAGCATTTTCGAAGGAAACTCGAGTCTTAGGACTCGGATTCAAGCAAGGTTAGAGTCATAACGATTCTAGGAAAGATTATAAACTTGATAGCCGGAGGATTTATCTGGGAAAATGACTTAATTGGAGGTAATCTAAGCTTTAAGTCTTAAGTTTTTGAGTTTTTGAATTGTTTGGAACTTGGGTTTTGGTGGTTTTGGGCTGCTGAGTAGATTAGGAACTTTGTTTTTGGGATTTGGATATGTTTGGATAGGTTTATGGAGGGTTTTTATGTGGGAAAAAAGGGGGAAATGGTTGAGTTCTAGGTCAAGTCGCGACCATGTTCTTGGGCGCCGCGACTCAAGCTTGACGAAGGAGGAGAAATGGTTGTTGGGCCATTTGGGCCACGGCGCGGGGTGCAGTCAGAGAGGATTTTAGCCCCTGACTCGAGCGGGTCGTGGCTCAAGTGTTTGGGGTCGTGGCTCAAAATAGAAAAAATGGCCAAAATGGGTTATAGTGATGGGAACTCAAACCTAAGGGCTCGGGATCAATCCTACTACCCGGTTTAGTAGGATTCGACGTCCCAAAGGCTAGGACTCAGTCCGAAAGCCTGTGTTTAATCGTTATTGACGGGATTCGATATTATGGTTGTGACTAGGTTATTGCTAGGGGCTCAGAATCGGGATCGTGCTCGAGGGTCATTCATTTATAACTTGTACTTGGACCAAAGGTAAGAAAACTGCACCCAGTACATGTGATGATGGCTTGGCCTGAATTATTGAACAAGAATATGAATAGGGCTTGAATGCGTGAGAATGTGCATGATTATGATTATGCTTGTGAGTGTTGAATAAGCATGTTGAATGCTTTGTATCTGGATATTTGATATACAATGAATGCATGTTAGCATTATATAATTGAGAAAAGCATTGACTTATTATTCACGTTCGACAATGGCGACGAGCGCTGGTCGAAAAGCATTGACTTATTAGTCAAGGTCGATAATAGCGTTGAGCGCTGGTAAAAAAGCATTGACTTATTAGTCAAGGGTGGCAATAGCGCATTGAGCTCCGGTCATTTTGGTTAGGTTAACAAGGAGCACATCATACGCTTTTCTGACCTATTGGTCATGGAAAACTCATCGCCATGTACGCTGGGCCAACCTTACGGCTGCTTATGCAGAGGATAGGGCAATGGGCCTGGGGTGACTTATTAGTCCCATATCCTAGGGCTGGGCCCCAGCATTGATTTATTAGTCAATGACGACCTTAGCACGCTGAGTGCTGGTCGTAAAGCATTAACTTATTAGTCAAGTACGGCCTTAGCACGCTGAGTGCTGGTCATAAAGCATTGACTTATTAGTCAAGGATGGCAATAGCGCGGTGAGTGCTGGTCCATATGGTTATGCCTAATCAGGAGCATGATATACACTTAACCGGCCTATTGGTTAGGGAAAACTCAAGGCCAGGTATGTTGGGCCAGCTCCAAGGCTGGTTATATAGAGGATAGGGCAAATGGCCCCAGGGTGACTTATCGGTCCATATCCTAGGGTGTGGAACCTAGTATGATTCCATAATCATGTCATTTGGGCATTGGACCCCGATATGATTCATCGATCGTTTATCTTGGGCTATTGGTCCTTATGACACTATAGTCATTTATATAAATGGTATGCATGCATGAGTAGGGTTATTACTACTAGGCATGCTTATTATGACTTGATAATATGTTACTAACTGCTTATGAGCATGTTTAAGTTTTTTTGTTGAGCCTTGGCTCACGGGTGCTATATGGTGCAAGTTAAGGGAAAAGAAAGCTGGATCATTCTTGAGTTGAAGAGCTTAGGTGATGATGTGTACATATGCAGTTGCTCGACCACCACGACTGAGGGTTTAAAGAGGAACTAGGGTCAAATCCTATTTTGTCGCTTAGGTCGGCAAGCTGTAACTTTTTCATTGTAATTAACATTTTAAATATATTTGGGATCTCATGTATGATGTAAACATTTTTATGAAACGATGGTACCTTTGACCAAAAGTTTTAACCCTAAACCGTTAATCACGTTTAGTTACACGGTTATGGTCAAATGACTCGTTTAGTGAGTTTAGCATTATTTAAAATACACAGTGTAACGGTCCTTAAGTAGTAGGGCGTTACAGAAGTGAAAAGTGTGATCAAGGATTTACAACTTTTGTTGACGCGGTTCTTCACCAACAGGTAATTATACGAATAAGTAGGATGGATTAGTGCTAATTGGTGAACCGTAATACGAAAATAACTATATTCTAGACTTCAGAAACTAATAGCATGTGAAGATGATCACTCATTTCTATTTGGGTGGTTCGAAGGTTAAAATCTCTCTAGTCCACCAGTCAATATTATTGATATCTCTTGACTATTTCTTACAGAGTGTTTCTTTACAAAACTTATGCCAACCATTTGCACTACCCAGGGTCTTGGTATTTATAGGAAGATGATACCTGGGTAGGTATTGGGGTCATCCCATGATCTCTTTACCCTTCACGTCATCTCTGTGACGCTGATGATTTATTCCTAAACCTTGCAGTGAAGTGAGGTCTAATCAATAGGTAAGGATGGGTAATGGGCCGCATGGCCCAAATAAAATACGGGATCTCCGAATACGCACGTTTATACTGCGCATCCGAGAAATCAGGAATAAAACAGACATGTGATGTCTGATATATGCACATTTATATTGCATGGTTGACTTTACAAGGATTCGGGTGTCAGATCTCTGCTGCATTACGAGCTTAATGTGGCCCCAGCTCGTGACACCCAAACTGCTGACACAATGCCTCCGAGTAGCAGTTAACTCTCTAATCAACTCGGGCTGGATAGATGGAGGCCCGTAACAAACAACTCCGGGTGGACGATTTACACGTGGCAGATCGAATTAGCCCCATTTCTAGCTCACCAATAGTGCACGGATATTTAGGGCGTACAACTTTAATAACCCTTATTTATAGTGTAGGCACTGTCATTAAGTCTAACCAATATAATTAGAGCTTTTAAATACTTTATTTTTGAGCTAAAACATGTATCTGTACGAATACGTCAGGTGACACGTCACCTGTCTATAGGTGACGCATCGCCTGCCCGGTGATGCATCACCTGCTAGTTTTCTCAAAGCCCTAAGGCTTTAGGCAATGCATCGCCTCCTAGGAGGCAAGGCAATGCCACACGCTCTGGTCAAACCTTTCAAAAGTGACCTTGAACCCCTCCAAATACTCCCAAATTTTTTAGGCATACTTAGATACCTCATTGTATCACTTTAGACCCATAAAAGTCAATTATAGATGCTTGCTACAAAATCTCATATTTTCACTTCAACTTAAGTGAAACCGTAAAGTGTTTTGCACCACATTGTGTAAATAACTTAACCATTATATTTAATCAATCTCGATAGGTACATGGCCATTTAGTGTCGGGTATGTGCCTACGTGGCAACCTCTTATTGGTTCATATCATTATTATTATTTATTAATTATAAAAAAATTGATTTAAACAAATATATTTAAAATTAGTTTTAAAAATAAAATAATAGTTATAAGTAATGATAAATTAAATAAAAATCTAAAAAAAATTAAAAATTATCATTTTTATATTAAAAAATTGAAAAAGAAATTAAAGATTCAGATTAGCACATTCATCAAACCCAGATTCACCAAACCATTCTTCTAATTATCTTCAATACTTATCAACATCATTATTCATATATAATCTTAAAAACAGTATTCATCATCTTCAACACTTATCAATATCATTTTAGATCAAAATGAAAAGTTGCAGAAACTAGCCAAACATATCCCCAAATCCTAACCTCTACCGCCCTAAATCCTGACCTTAACAAAACCCATCCCCAAATCCCAATCTCTACGTCCCAGATCCCGACCTTAGCAAAACCCATCCCCAAATCCCAACCTCTTCCACCCCAAATTTCAACCTTAGCCAATCCCAACCCCAAATCCACACTTTTACTGTCGTAGATCCCGACCTTAACCAAACCCACCCCTAAAATTCTGATCTATACTACCACCCACAAGTGTAGAAGACTTATAAACATCTTCAACACTTATCAACATCACAACCCAAACCCGCTCAAATTCCTTGACTCCACATGCGAAAAAGAAAACAAAAAGAGGCGAGGAGGAAGAAGAGGAAAGTGGAGGAAGGCATGTCTCCATCTACGAAAAAGAAAGCAAGAATAGGCACCCTTCTCCCTAAATGAACCCAGATCCAATCATGATTTCAGCCTCTAGTCCTTCCTAGCTTAACAACCCAGAAAATGTGAAATATAGAATGGTGAAGAAGAAGAATTGGGAGAGAAAAATGGTAATTTGTTTTCAATTTCATATTTTATTATTTATTATTTATTCAATTTTTTAATATTTAAATGAATTTCTAAAATAAAAAATAAAAAAATTTCCATATCGACTAATAAGAAGTTCCACGTAGGCACCTGTTTGGCACTTAACGACTATGTACCTACGCCTGCCAAGAAATAATGACAAAAGGTATTTTCGTCGTAAATAATAGACTTGGGTATTTATGTGCCATAAATGCAATAACTTAGGTATTTTCGCCACCAATTACTCTATTTCTAACAATGAAAAATTATTTGAAATATGTTTAAAAAATAAAAAATAAATTAAAATGTCTAATATAAAAACATTATTTAATTTTAATTAAACTAAAGTTTAATTTAATTTAATTTAAGTTGTATAATTTTCTAAAACTTAGTTTAAATCAAATTAAGTAATTTTAAATTAATTTTTATTTTTAAATCAAATTTCAAATAATTTTTCAAAGTAAGATTTTTTTTTTTTGCTTTTATGAATTAATTGAAATTGAGACAAAATTGGTGTAAAATATGACTTTTGCAACAAAAAAATTACTCTATGACTTAAGTGCAACATTTTAAACTACTTACTGACTTTTGTCGCCAAAAAAAACTACTTAATGACTTAATTGCAACCTTATAGGGGCTATTTAGTATGAGGAGTTCATAATTTTCATATTACTGAGAAAGTTGAAGACGGTAATCTGAAATTCTAGAAACTTATATAATTGTGTTTGGTTGTGCACTGGAATCTTATCTATGATTCCTAGGAATATCACTTTCTTTGTTTGGTTGAGCATAAGAATTTGTTAGGTATTCATATTTTCATAAATTAAAATAATAATATATTTTATTAAAATAATAAATAATATAATTATAAATAGCAAATGACATTTTAAAAAATTACCAAAATTTTACTTATATTATAATTTATAAACAATTTTACTCATGAAATATTTTTTTAACATAATTAAAAAAATACAGCTATTAAATACTAGAATCAAGTATAATTTTAATATTATTTTATTTTTAATAATATTTCATTTGTTATTTTAAACTAAAGTAATGATACAAAGACTTTACATATCAATTTCTCTAAATAAACAAATATTATTTATTATTTTATAATTTGATATATGTATATTTATTTTTATATTATAAGTTTAAAAAATAAAATAAGTCATTAACTAAAAAATTCTAGTTTAATATATTTTTTTAAAATAATAATTTTGAAGTGTTTTACATTTTTGGGCATCTGAAAACCACATGTTAGGTGTGTTTCACTTGATCCCATAATCAGGAAAAGTTAAAACCCCTAGGGAGTGTTTGGTACGCGGTAAAGTAACTGTGAGAATGTGAATCTAAAACTATTTCTATGTTTGGTTCAAATTTTAAGGGGTAAAATGATTAATTTGTGTAGGTCCCACATCTACTTTAAAGGTAAAGTAAAACATTTTGTACACAATAGTTTAATATTACTCACATCCTAAAACTCTCTACACTTTCCAAGACAACTCAACTACTCAAAACAAACACCCCCTAGAGTATAGTTTCCTTAGTTAGAAAAATTCAAACCTAATACCAAACATATAAAAGTGTTCAGATTCTCATTCTCGTTTTCTGATTCTTGCATACCAAACGACTCCTTAGACTACTTAATGACTTTTGCCATAAAAAAAACTACTTAGTGATTTATGTGTAACATTTTAGACTATGTATTGATTTTTGCTACAAATTTCCCTTAAGAATATAATTTATTAACCAATCATAATTTTATTAGCATTTATAA
Source organism: Humulus lupulus (assembly GCF_963169125.1). Lineage (NCBI taxonomy): Eukaryota > Viridiplantae > Streptophyta > Magnoliopsida > Rosales > Cannabaceae > Humulus > Humulus lupulus. The sequence goes on along the minus strand of NC_084794.1, from coordinate 208,179,703 downwards.
ATATTACAATTTAATATTCTTTTTAATATATTTCTTATAAAATTGATAATTATAAAAAAATATTAAGTTTATTAAGTCAATAATTTATAATTTTGTAATCTAACAGTTCTATTTCATGCATAATTGTTTTTGCTTATCTTTTTAGGTTTGATATAATGCATTCAAAACACATTGTTACAAAATTAAATTAATAAGTATTTAACGAACTTTCATTTAATTCTAGTTATAAAAAAGAGAAAAACAAAATATATTTAAGTCAATAATTTATAATTTTGTAATCTAACAGTTCTATTTCATGCATAATTGTTTTTGCTTATCTTTTTAGGTTTGATATAATGCATTCAAAACACATTGTTACAAAATTAAATTAATAATTCTTTAACGAACTTTCATTTAATTCTAGTTACGAAAGAGAGAAAAACAAAATATATGTAATCTTAATATTTTTGCAATTCCTATTTTTACACAAAACAAAATTGATATGTATATAATTATATGAATGTTGCGAGATTTTAGTAGTACCCAAGTGCTAATAATAGTAGACAAGTAATAAAATAATAAACAGAGTATCGTTCCCACGATGATTGATTATTAGTTACATGAATTAATTTCTTAATTTTATTTAGTTACTAAAAATTAGATTTCAAGAATAAAAAGAAAAATAACAAAATAACTAAATTAACAATTGAGAATTAAAATAAACAAATCAATAACTCAATGGATAAAAAAACATAGGGTATTTAGTTTCATCATTTATCCCCCTATTATATCATCAATGCAATTTTTATTATTCTTCATCTCCTTGTAATAGCAGGTTTACTAAAACAATCTATATTCTTATTAGGATATATAAATCTCAACCTATATGCAAACTTTTTACATCTCTGTGATAAGCTTCAACATACAACAGAAATTAAATATAGAAACCTAAGAACTACACAAACTATACATGTACTCTCGTCTAATATAGAAATTTGTGTCTAAACAAATATAACATATTTAACTCTCATTTTTCAGATTTTGAATTAAAATGTAACGATCCAACTATCTATGAGACTTAGGTCATTAAACCTACTAGACATAACTACAACCTTGAAGAAACATACATAAGAAAATTCATAACTTTATTGAAAATTTTAAAAATAATATTTGTAATACATAAATGAGCTCATTGTTTTAAAATAACACATAACTTTAAATAAAATTGTTTACAAAGCTAAATGCGGAAAAATACATAAAAATGTAATTTAAAGAGACTAAAAAAAACGTTGTCATCGAATCGACACGCAACCCATCCACTCCATTCACCTCCATACACACACCAAGCTACCATGAATCATTCCGCCTCTGCATCTATTTTCCTGCATCACACTAAAAGAAAAGGAGTGAGCCTAATGCCCGACAAGGAAAAACTAACAACATAAACATACTCATCATATCATAACATATACTATAAACATATCATAACATATACTATAAACATATTATAACATATTCCATATAAGACTATATTAATAATGGTCATTATGACATGTGATAAACCATCTACGTCCCATGTCTAATATTTGAGGTAGGTTAGATCACATGTAGTGTATGTGTTGCGAAAATTCAACACACAAGTATACGTATCGTTTCCCAAGTATTAACTCACGTGAGTAAGATCGTTCCCACAAGGACTGTAGCTAATAACCAAGTAAATTGAATCTATAGTTCTATTTGGCAAATACAAAATTTTGTTTTGAGACTAATTTAATTAAACAAAGAAATAAAACTAGACAAATAACAATATTCAATCAAGAGATGAAAATTAGGGAAAAATCATTTCAATTGCTTCAATTATCTAATTCAATAATGCAAAATAATTTTCCTTCTTCTTCTAATGTGATGGCAGATTATAAAATTACCAATATTCCTATTAAGACATAAAGGTACTAAATTGCAAGGTAAAATAATGCATTTCTGAGATAAATTACACAAGCAATCAGCATTAAGCAATAATCTAAAGCCACACAAATACTTTCGTTTTGCATCAAAACCTATGTTTATTCAATTAGAGCATTCCTAATATTCACTTTTCAGATTTCATATTAGAATCATAGATCATGTAAAAGACGGCCAATCTAAAACATGTATTGAGCACGAATATGAATAAATCACATATCAATAAAAGAAAGAAAAATATCAAAATTGCATTAATCCATAGATAAACTCAGACAATCTCCATTAAATTCCCTAAATTGGAGTTTAGTTCATAATCTCCATTAACATGTTCTTAACTGATTCAAAACAAACATAATTAAAAGCAGAAAAATAAAGGGAGAAGAGAAGAAACTAGTTTAGGATTGTCACGATCTGCCAATCCCTGCTCCAATCTCCTTTTTCTTCTTTTTCTTTGGGTTCCAGAAGTCCTACCCATTTCAAATTATGATTTCCCCCTATTAAAAACCAAAACCTCCTCCTTTCTCTCCAAAAAATGATGAAATCACCCTTAAAAATTATGACCCGTACGGACGTTGGCGCCACAGTCCTAGTGCACGATAGAGAAATTTCAAACTCTCTGTAAAGGGTCTCATCGCGGTTGTAATGCACCTTAGCATCACGATGTCAATAGCTGCATCGCGGCCCTAATTCCTCTTGGTATCTTGAATTGCAATCTGGAATTTTGACCTCGCCGCGGCTGTAATGGATATCAGCGCCACGGCGCCATCAGTAGCGCCATGGCCTTTACTCAAAATTCAGGTTAACACGCTTTCGGCTCCAGTTTAGCACTAACTCTTCACTTTTCACTCCAATTGCCTAATTATAGTGCATAAACCTGAAATCAAGAAAAACAAGCATAAATCCGCTCCAAAATCGTGCAAACCAAAGAAGAAAACTGTAACGACCCAAAATTACTAATAAGGCTTAAGGGCCTTGATTAGTGTGTCGGGAGGGCACAATTGGAAGTTATGTGAATTAATGGTGAAAATGCATGATTATGTGAAAAGCATGCTTATATGATTATTTGGATAAATGTGAAGCATGACTATGTGTATTAGTATGCATGTAGGCCCTGATTAGGTTATAAATGTATATTTGTAATTTTGCCCCGTTGAGGGCATAAATGTAAATATTTGTGATAAATTGTTGAGACCACATTATTATGTGGACATATCTGCAACTTGTGATTCAAGGCGATCCTAGTGAGCGATTTAGCGTAGAAGTCACGGCGGGGATACCCGGCTCGGGGTGAGTCTAGGGGTATTTCTGAGAATTTGAGAAGTATATTGGAGATTATTTGATATTGAGAAATATAATTGGTGATTAGTTAGGTATCGGGAAGTAAGCGGTAAATATTAAAGACACTCGAGGAATTAGCAGGAATTGGGAGTAATGACCAAAATGCCCTTATAATGATTTAAAGGTTTAGTTATTATTGGGAGGGCAATGTGGTCATTTGGCTTACTAAGGGATAGGTTATATTATGCTTTATGGCTTTAGTGGAAGTTGTAGAAAGACTCAGAAGCTAAAGGAAAAGAAAAGAAGAAGGAAGGAAGGAAAGAAAAACAGAACACTTAGAGCTATCACTTTCTCTCTCTCGGTTGGGTCATCTCTTCACCATTTCTAGAGGAAATTGAAGCTGTAAATCCTGAGGGAGTCATAGTTGGGCTTTGAAACCTTGATCCTTGAAGAAGTTGTAGAGGGTTAGCTGGGATTAACCATCAAGTTAAGGTAAGGCTTAAAGAGTTTAGTATGAGTTTTTCTGGTTTTGATGAGTTGTGTTTGAATTGAGTTTTGGATGGGAATTATAGGGAGTTAAGCTTGAAGAATTGAGAAACTAAAGACTGTAGGGATACTAAGGGTAACTCAAGATTGAATTCCCCATTTGAGGTAAGAAATTCTGAGCTTGTACACTTGAATTTCTGGGTTGTTCTTGTAACGACCCAAATTCGCTAATAAGGCTTAGGGGCCTTGATTAGCATGTCGAGAGGGCATAAATGGGATTAGAGTGGATATTGTTGACTTAAATGTGTGAATATGTGAGTAATGTTAATTATATGATAGTTGAATATGTTATGTGATAAAATGAAATAAGTATGTGATATATGTGAGAACCACATTATTATGTGGACAGGTTCGCAGAGCACGACTCGAGACGATCCTAGGGTCAGATAGCGGGAAAGGTCACAACGGGACTTGTTATCCAGATTTCCGGATAGCGTTTAGATTGATGACCTCGGGGAAGCAGAATTATCGATGTCTTTCACGGTAGGTGACCAGAGCTCGCGGATGAACAGAAAGGCTTCGCCTCTCCCGTTTAGTGTCCGGATTACTCTTCCAAGCAAACACAATACGGAAACTCGTCAACTCTCCCGGACTCCCGAAGGGGTATCCTTCGGGGAAGCTCCTTCCAGGAGAAGCTCTTCGAGTGGTCTCCGCGGAAGCAGTTCCGTGCCTCGCACGGAACAAAGCCAAACGGTCGAGTCCTGGAGGAGGCATATTTGGAATGATATCCACCTGACACAGGATCCCGCCTGACACGCCCGTCAGGTCAAAGCCACACACATCCCAGCACGCCTAAGGGTACCTTTTCGCCTACTGTTCCGCTGACAACTTGGAAAAGACGGCTGACTTTGTGTGTTCCCCATACTTTCACGTAAATATACCCACATAGAGTCTTGTAGCCATGCTACTACAGTAATTGTATCCCTATTTATGGCTGGTGTAATTAAGACTCATGTACGTAGAGAAAAACCCTAATCCAAAACCCTAGCTATAAAGACCCCTTCATTTTACAAGAAGAGGGACGGACAAATGATATATAGCAAAAACTCTACTAAAATCTCTCGAGCTTCATCTTCTTCAAGAGAACCCGAGAGAAACACTGTGAGTGTGTGAAGTTCTTGTGCACCAGCCATCTTACTGTAACCTTTTCCAAGTATAATAACATCGACTCGTGGACTAGGGCTTGTTAACGCCTGAACCACGTAAAAACACTGTTTGTTTAGTTACATTTCAGCATTTCTACAGTCCTTATCTTTTTATTATTCTGTTAGTTATTCGTTTCCGAAAAACTCGGTAAACATTTTGGTGCTTTCATTGAGAGCTGTAGGAAGTTGTTAGTCAGCTCTTTTTCTGTGTACGTTTTTTGTATTCACTTCGTGCTAAAGAGATGGTGACTACGAGAAAATCCGCTGTTGACAAAAATGCTACGGTCAACCCCGATACCGTGATGGAAGATGTGGTGCAAAGCGAACCCTTAGACTACCAAGGTGAAGACCCGACATCCCGCCAGGATCGGGTCAGTACCGAAGATACAACATACTTAGAAGACGAAGAAGAGTATGTCCAAGACGGTTATTACAAGGACGGCTGCTACTACGAGAAGGACCCAGAACTGGTCCAAGTAGCCGAAGAACTGGTGGCCACTAAGGCCAAGCTTGCTGAACAGGAGCGCGTCTCCGAAAGAATGCAACGCATGATGGAACGCCTCCAAAGTAAGTTTGGAGATCTAGGCGACTCGGACGAGGATGCCTCTGTTCTAGGTGGTGCTGATGCCCCCATGCCGGATCCAGCCGCTGCTGGACCATCCAAAGCCGCCCCTAACAAGGGTAAAGAAAAAGTTGGAGAGCCTGTGCGCGCTGACGCCCCTGCACCTCCTAAAGGCGTGAATCACCAGGCCGACTGCCCCCCCCCCCCCCCGCGCGCAGAAGGTCTCTGGCGCTCCTAAGCCCAGACGTCCTTCAGCCCTAAGGGGGCACTCTGTGCCTAAAGGGCCCGGTGCTAAGGCACCCAGGCCTAGGGGAAGGAACAACCGCCCCAGTGATTCCGTCAATCAGGACGGTCGGGCTGCGAACTCGCACTCCGAAGATAGCTGGTCCACGGTGGACCTAAGAAGAAGGTTGGAGGTCAAGTATGAAAAGGCCAAAGGAGAAAAGGCCCGGCCTCGCGGAGATGACCTCCGAAATCATATTAATGACAAGCTCCGGGGACGTGACCTCCCGGAAAGTGATACGAAGAGGCTCGAGGAACAGATTGCTGCCTTGACCAAGCTGGTCCGGAAGCAAAGTGGGGCCCTGTCAGACTCTGAGGAGGAAGATCTGGAACCATGTATTAGGAGGATCGCGGAAACGTCCCTCCCGGATAACTTCAAAATGCCTCACATAGAATTATATGATGGGAGGACAGACCCGCGTACCCACCTAGCTAAATACAATAAAATGATGCAAGTGGCGCGTGTCAGTGAGGACGCCAAATGCATGTGCTTCTCACTCACCCTTACCAAGTCCGCGGAGGACTGGTGGAAAAGATTAGCTCCCGGATCAATCCACAGTTGGAAGGAGCTACAGTCCGCGTTTAGGAGGCAGTTTATTGCTGCCCGCGACCACGACATGGAGGTTGGCTCCTTAACCAACATCAAGCAGCAACCCACTGAGAACCTCAAAGCTTTCATTCAGAGAATGATGGAAGCTGCTGCAAAAACCAAGGTCAGCGATGACATGAAGCTGATCGCCCTTCAATCGGGCCTTACTGTCGGCTCCCTGCTATGGGGGGAAATGCAAAGGAGACGGGCAGAAACGCTGTCCGAATTCATGTCAAAAGCTCAGGGAATCATCAACCTTGAGGATGCCTACCAGCAGGCCTTCAGAGTTCCCCCGGCTCCAACGCCTTCCGTGACAGCGCCGAGCTTTGCTTCGCAAGCTCCCGCACCAGCCCTCACGCTTCCAGGAGCCCGATTCATTCCAAGTGTGTATGGGCCTTCCGCGTCTGCTCAGACGCCGAGTCAAACCCATTTCTCTGGGTACGGAGCAGTACAAACCGGATGTAGTATCGCTCCTGGCATGCCGCAGCCACAAGCGGAAGCTCCAGAACGAAATTTGAGCCAATCGCGGAGCAAACGAAGCGGAAGAAACTCCAACCGGGGAGACCATTCAAAGAAACCCCGGAAGGACTATGAGCCCAAGTTCACGGAATATACCAGTTTGATAGACTCGCGAGAGAATGTCTATCGGGCGACCTGTAATATGGTCAACTACAGGAAGCCCCCGAAAGTGTCTCACGGAGGAAGGCGTCCGCGAGACTCCAATAAAAGGTGTGAGTTCCACGGAGACGTGGGGCACACCACAAACGAGTGCCTTCAGCTGAAGGATGAGATCGAGTCCCTGGCAAGAGCGGGACACCTCGGTCAGTGGGTGAGGATACCCATTATCTATCCCGGACAGGGGATAGTTCACGGAGCTGCATATTCCCCGGGACAGAGGGGGGCCGCTAGCGCTCCTGGAGCCGGTCACCCCCAAACTCCCGGGTCTCAGTTCCCCGCACTTCCTGCTCCACCCGCTCCGGCGCCCATTGCCTTGTTGGCTCCAGGACCAGGTAACCCATATCCGCCCGGCCTTGCTCCGCCACCCGTTGACGGACACGTCGCCACCATTTCCGGAGGACCACACCTTGCCGGAAGCACCCGCAACTCCCAGAAGAGGTACTTGAGGGAGTTAGAGCACGCCAAGGAGATGTGCGCCTTGGTCCAATCACCTGCTCAACGTCCCCGAATGATGGATCTTCCCATCACCTTCACAGAGGACGATGCTCGACATGTGCACTTCCCCCACAACGATCCCCTCGTGGTGGAAGCCCAGATTGCCAATAAGAAGGTCTCACGGATCTTGATCGATAACGGAAGCTCCGTGAACATCCTCTTCAAAGCGGCCTTCCACGCGATCGGATTGACCGAGACGGACCTGGCCCCATGCCCCATCCAGCTTCAAGGTTTCAATGGGGACGCACTCATGCCATTAGGCAAAATTCAACTTCCAGTCACCCTCAGAGGAGAAAGCGACGCTTGTGCCTTCAAGCATAGCACATTCGTGGTGGTCGACTGCCCCACGGCGTATAATGCCATCTTAGGCCGACCGGTCCTGATCGATTGTGGGGCCATAACCTCGATACGCCACTTATGTTTGAAGTTTCCATGCGACGATGGGCGTATTGGCACCCTCCGAGGAGACCAAAGAAGTGCACGGAGCTGTTATAACGTCTCCGTCCGAGCCGTCTACACGGTCCGAGAGACGTTTGCTGCCATTCCTTTGGCGGAAGTATTGCCAGAAACTGGGGGTGCTCAGGAGGCATACTTTGACGAACTCGACCCAAGAGTGGGAATCGAGAAAGCAATAGAGCCGATGGAGGAAGTCGAAGAGGTGATCCTCAACCCGGGAGAACCCTCCAAGGTCATTCAGGTGGGGAAAAACCTACCGTCGGCCGTTCGAGATAAGATCGTGGCCACTGTGAAGGATAATCAGGATATCCTGGCATGGTGCCACGCTGATATGACGGGGATTAATCCCAATGTTGCGTGCCACGCACTCAACATAGACCCATCTGCAACTCCAATTCGCCAAAAGAGGAGGCCGCTGGACCCAGTGAGAGCCGAAGCCGTCAAAGCTGAAGTGGACAAATTGATGTCCATAGGCTTTCTCCAGGAGTCGCACTATCCCGTGTGGTTGGCCAACCCAGTTCTGGCCCGAAACCCGATGGGTCCTGGAGAATGTGCATTGACTTCACAGACCTAAACAAGGCCTGCCCGAAAGATTGTTTCCCTCTCCCGCGAATCGATCAGATGGTAGACGCTACTTCCGGGTACGAACTCTTATCCTTCATGGATGCGTACTCCGGATACAACCAGATCAAGATGCATGTCGCGGACCAGGAACACACCAGTTTCCTCACGGATAAGGGTGTCTACTGTTACGTGGTCATGCCTTTCGGTTTGAAGAATGCTGGGGCGACGTACCAGCGTCTGGTAAACAGAATGTTCAAGGACCAACTGGGGAGGAACATGGAGGTGTACGTGGACGACATGTTGGTAAAGTCCAAGACCTCCGGGGACCACAGTAACGACCTTGAGGAAGCTTTCGCCGTGATCCGAAAGTACGGGATGAAACTAAATCCAAAGAAATGTACTTTCGGGGTCTCGTCTGGGAAGTTCCTCGGTTTTATTGTCAGCTCCCGCGGAGTGGAAGCCAACCCTGAGAAAATAAAGGCGTTCATAGATATGCCTTCCCCCCGGAAGCATAAGGATGTCCAGAGCGTTACCGGAAGGATAGCTGCTCTCAGCCGCTTCATATCCAAGGCCACTGACAAGTGTATCCCCTTCTTCAATGTGTTGCGAGGGAACAAGAAGTTCGAGTGGACCCCCGAATGCGAAGCAGCCTTCCAACACCTCAAAGAACATTTAACCCGAGCTCCCATTCTGTCCAAACCTGTCGAAGGAGAGGCGTTGTTCTTATACTTAGCTGTGACTGAGCACGCAGTAAGTGCCGCTCTCGTCCGGGAAGATGGCCGTATCCAGCTCCCTGTGTATTACGTAAGCAAGAGGTTATTGGACGCCGAGTCCAGATATTCGATGATCGAGAAACTCTCCCTCTGCTTGCTGATCGCTTCACGGAAGCTGAGGCCATATTTCCAGGCGCACACCATCAAAGTACTCACCAACCACCCTCTCCGACAAGTCCTGCAGAAGCCCGAGTCTTCTGGCAGATTGCTTAAGTGGGCCATGGAACTGGGCCAGTTCGACGTCCACTACCAACCGCGTGTTTCCATAAAAGGTCAAGCTCTCGCGGACTTTATTGTGGAATGCTCGGGAATGAATGACCTCCCGGAAGATCCTGTCCCGGAACTTCCCACCTGGAAGGTCTATGTAGACGGAGCCTCAAATGAAAAAGGAGCTGGAGCGGGGGTCATCCTAATATCTCCCCAAGGGCATCAGCTCCAGAGCGCCATCCGTTTCGCGTTCCCAGCATCCAACAACGAGGCAGAACACGAAGCCATGTTAGCTGGGTTACGACTGGCCAGAGAAGTCGGAGCCCAAAAAATCGAAGTATACAGCGACTCCCTACTTGTGGTAAACCAAATATCCGGGGAATACCAGACGAAAGGCGAAAGGATGGCTGCCTACGTGTCTCTCTCCCGCGGCCTACTGCAGCATTTCAAAGGCTACCAAATCCGCCAGGTCCCCCGGGACCAGAACTCACTCGCGGACACGCTAGCCAAGCTTGCAACGGACCCGGAGATTGAACAGTATGGCTTAGTCCCCATCGGGCACTTAGAAGCCCCCAGTACTGAGACACGAAGGATAAACGCCATCATCGACCATTCCCACTCCTGGATAGGGCCCATCCTCAGATTTCTCACCACCGGAGAGCTCCCCACTGATAAAGCTGACGCAAGGAAGCTCCAATATCAAGCTCCCCGATACGTGGTTATGGATGGAAAGCTTTACCGCAGGGGGTTGTCCATACCCTTCCTTAGGTGTGTTGCCGGAACCGAAGTCAGCACCATCATCCATGAGATTCACGGAGGCTTCTGTGGCGATCATACCTCCGGGCTGAGCCTCTCCAAAAAGATCCTTCGACAAGGATACTTCTGGCCCACCATGAAGAAGGATTGTGTGGATTATGTCAGGACATGTGAGCAGTGCCAGAGGTACGCCAAGGTTCCACGAGTGCCGCCTACAGAAATTACCCTAATGACCAGCCCCTGGCCGTTCGCTGTTTGGGGCATTGACCTAGTAGGTTCCTTCCCAACTGGAAAGGGTGGAGTGAAGTACGCCATAGTCGCGGTAGACTACTTCACCAAATGGGCTGAAGCTGAACCTATGAACACGGTCACATCTAAAAAAGCACTGGATTTTGTCATCAGGAATATAGTGTGTCGTTTTGGGCTTCCACGGAAAATTGTGTCCGACAACGGAAAGCAGTTTGACAGTGAACACTTCACGAACTTCTGTGCTTCGCATGGAATTATCAAAAGCTTTTCCGCAGTCGCCAGACCCCAGGCTAATGGGCAAGTGGAAGCTGTAAACAAAATATTAAAGACCACGTTGAAGAAAAAACTCCAAGCCTGCAAGGCTCACTGGCCGGAAGAACTTCCGCGAGTACTTTGGGCCTATCGCACAACAGAGAGAACTTCGACGGGGCACACGCCTTATTCCATGACCTTCGGTTGTGAGGCCGTCATCCCAGTAGAAGCTATGATCCCCTCTCACAGGCAAGACACCTACGATCCTACCCGGAACCACGCCCTCCTCCAGGAATCCTTGGACATGATCGAAGAGCTCCGGGAGCAGTCGCAGGTCCAACTAAAAATGTACCAAGGCAAGATAGCCCGACACTTTAACATGAGAGTCCAGAGCCGTACATTCAAAGTTGGGGATCTTGTCCTACGGAGAGTATTTCCTGCTACGCAGGATCCGGGAGTAGGAGTCCTCGGACCCAACTGGGAAGGCCCCTACGAAGTCCAAGAAAAAGTGGGCCATGGGACGTATCACTTAAAGAGACTCGACGGATCTAAAGTCCCGCGCGCCTGGAACGCGGAGCACCTCCGCCGTTACTACCAGTAGGCCCCGGACCATCCAGTCGGAAGTCCTTGGTGAAAATAGCAAAAGTGAAAAATGTGGAAATAATCCTCCCTGTTGTAAAACTCGCGCCTAGCAGGCTAATTTAATGAAACACAGAGAGATTCACTCCGCTTTTACTGCACTTTTTATCCCTGTGTTCAAGGCTGCGTTTTAACAAGTGACCACGCGGTCCGGAGACGTCCGGACCCCACGCTCACTTGGGGGGTATACATGGCTAAGGCATAGCCATACGCCCCTTGAACAAAACGTACACAGAACACCACTTATGTGCTAGCATTGTGTTTGAAGTTTTTAAATTGTTTGAAATGTTTAAATTGTTAAGCTTAGGTTTATTTGTTGCCATGAACATGCTTGCATTACGTGTCATATGTGCATTATGTGCTTATGTGAAAATTGCCATGGAAATGCCTGCCATTATGTATCATGAGAATTATCTCCTGTGTAGCCCAGCGATGGACGGGACTGGGGGTTGAGGCACGTTCATAGAGCTACGCCAAAACACCCCCAACTCCCTGACAAGTCCTTTGCAGAATTCTCCGCGAGCGCTGTAGAGCTTTGCTTCGCAAGCTCCAGCTCCGGGTCCCGCAAGGCGAAAGATGGCAAGATCCGCGAGCGCTGTAGAGCTTTGCTTCGCAAGCTCCAGCTCCGGGTCCCGCAAGGCGAAAGATGGCAAGATCCGCGAGCGCTGTAGAGCTTTGCTTCGCAAGCTCCAGCTCCATGTCCCGCAAGGCGAAAGATGGCAAGATCCGCGAGCGCTGTAGAGCTTTGCTTCGCAAGCTCCAACTCCGAGTCCCGCAAGGCGAAAGATGGCAAGATCCGCGAGCGCTGTAGAGCTTTGCTTCGCAAGCTCCAGCTCCGGGTCCCGCAAGGCGAAAGATGGCAAGATCCGCGAGCGCTGTAGAGCTTTGCTTCGCAAGCTCCAGCTCCGGGTCCCGCAAGGCGAAAGATGGCAAGATTCGCGAGCGCTGTAGAGCTTTGCTTCGCAAGCTCCAGCTCCGGGTCCCGCAAGGCGAAAGATGGCAAGATCCGCGAGCGCTGTAGAGCTTTGCTTCGCAAGCTCCAGCTCCGGGTCCCGCAAGGCGAAAGATGGCAAGATCCGCGAGCGCTGTAGAGCTTTGCTTCGCAAGCTCCAGCTCCGGGTCCCGCAAGGCGAAAGATGGCAAGATGCGCGAGCGCTGTAGAGCTTTGCTTCGCGCGGATCTAGCCTCGCAGGGCTCCATGCCAGGTCCCTGAAGTCAGCCACCATGAGGTTCGCAACAACAGTTAGTTTTGCTTCGCAAAGATCTAACCTTAAGTCTAGCGACGCTCACCAAAAGAACTCCCGTTCCAAACAATGGAACGACTCACCTTAGCAATCCCAGCGAACAGTATAACTACAAGTCCCGGGATTGGCTATTTGCCTCAGGAAAGCTAAAGTACGGTGAAAGGAGCCTGGCCGTTGGAACCAGGAAACCTTCGTAACCTAGAAACTACATGGGAAAAGACATCATCCGTTAAAGCTTCAAGTGGGAAGTGCATAGGTTTTGGCCGTTGGAACCAAAACCCCATACGCCCCTACAACAGTTTCTACCGTATAAATGTCTACCCTAAGCGCAAAGATAAATAAAGAACTCGACAGAAAAGAAAGGAGAATGCTATGATTATGGCAAAAATGTCCGCAATGAAAAACTCAAAATGAAAAACAATTAAAGATAAAACCCCTTCAAGCATTGGGGGTAACTACAGCGTCCACGACAGCAGCTTCGGGGGCATCGGTTTCAGCTGAGGCTGGCGGAGTCAGCTCATTGGAAGGAGGAATTTGGTCATGAGAAGGTTCAGAGGTCCCCGCCTCTCCGGGATCTCCCGCCTCAGGAGCTTCAGCACGTTCGTCAATGTTGTAAGTTTGGACGTACGCCTTTGGGCCCTGATCCCACACGAGTAGCTTCTCCCTCATGGCTTCGGCATCATCTCCCAGATAGCCTAATACCTCCGGGTTCACTTTCCAGAGTTGATGCATGAGGACCACATGCGATATATTAATAGTCCTGTTCAGTATCACCTCAGCATCCTCCTTCTCCTTCAAGCGCTCCGCCTCGGAGGTTGCCAGCTGTGCTTCCGCGACAGTTAGTTGGGCCCTCAATTTTTCCATTTCGGCCTTGGAGGCATCCCGCTCCCCCTTAAGAGAATCAATCTCCTTGCGCTGCTCCCTATTTTGGTTCAGCACGGATTGCTTCTCGGTCACATGCCCCCTGGCAGTGAATTGCAAGGCCCCGATCTCTTTATCCTTCTCGGCGAGCCCCAACTGCAGCATAGACACGAGATCCCTGCTCCTCTTATGGAGTTGCTCCTCCTCGTGCAGCTTACTCTGAAGAGTGGAATATTCCTCTTGCTGCTTAAGGAGGAGATCGTTTTTTGATTGCAAGCGGGCTTCCAGGGTATCCTTCTCCACCTTGGCTTGGGACAGCTCTTCCCGGAGCTTGGAGTTTTCGGCCTTCATCCCATCCGACCGCTGTCTAAACTCATTCTCTGCCTTGGCCCGGTACTCTTGATATTTGGCAAGATATTTCTTCTCCGCCTCTTCTTCAGCCGTGCGCCGGGCCTGATCAATCTTTTCCGAAGCCCCCAAGGCCTGTTGGGTCAGTTTCTGTTTCTCCGCCTCCAAGGCCTGGCGAGCCAGTTGGCTCTCCTCCAGCTGAACCAGAGCTGCACCAACCTCCCGGAACGAGCGTTCCGCGATCATAGAGGCCTGCAAGGAAAGACAACAGAATGAGCTAAAGCCGGACCAAAAGACAGGTGATCCCAAAAAATAACAACTGACGGCTTACCCCGGACAGTTGCTGCTTCACAGCGTGTGTCAGCAACAGCGGATCCTTGCTGCTACTGATGGCCCATTTCTCAGAATTGAGCTCGCATAAGCTCAGGGCCATGTCCTCCATCATCTCAGCTCCGAACGGCGCCAATGCACGTCCGAGCCTAGGCACCAGCCTCTTCTCCAAGGCTGGACCATCCAGAACCGCTCCGGCCGGGTGAAGAGATCTCACCCCCTCGGCCAGCTCAGCTCTCTTCACGGCAGACAAGTTATCTGCCCTTCCCTGAGTAACAGCCTTCTCCGCCTCTAACCGCCTCTTCAAAAAGCTATCGGCCCGTCTTACACCCTCCAGGAGGGCAGCGGGGAAACTGGTTGGCTTCCGTGGGAAGTGGAACTTCAGGCCAGGCAGGGGAAGGTTAGTTGTCTGAGAAGAAGGAGACCCTGGAAGGGTGGACCCCCTTTGAGCTGGGGGAGGAGGCAGGCGGGGTATTAAGGCCCCGGTCTGTTGCTTTTGCTGCTGCGGCAGCAGAAGTAATTGCCCTTGTTGCTGCTGCTGGTTTGGATGTTGTGGTTGCTGCAGCTGTGACGATGGTGATTGTGTCTGTTGTTCTTGTTGCTGCTGTTGTTGTAGTTGTGCTTGCTGTCGTTGCTGTTGTTGTTGCCTTCGACCAGGAGAAGAGTGTCTAAGGCGTTTCTTCTTAGCACCCTCAGCATCTTCTCCCGGACGCTTGCTCACCCCAATTGTCTTCACGGGGAACACAAGCCCTTCCCCGTCGCTGCTGCTACTCGAGACCATCATGGTCTCGGAAGGCCCGTCAGCAGGAGACTTCTCTACCCTCGGAGACACTTGCGCCTCGCCACTCGTCTTCTTGGGGGAGGCAGTTTTACCTCCCCTACCAGCCTTGGTCTTCTGTCCTTTCCCCGTGGACGGGTCTTGGCTAGTGGCAACCTTCTTAATGAGCAAAGTCACTCTCCCCAACATCTTGGCTTCCGGATACTCTGCAAGAAACGTACAAAGCAAGGTTAACGAACCAACGAGCAATGAGAAAGAAAATAAGTAAGAAGCGGCAATCAACAAAAAAAGCACAAGCAAGCGCGCCAGCAGGGAACAAGAAACGAGAAAAAGAAAAGTTTGAAAGGGACGACCATGCACGAGAAACGTGGATGGCCTTCCCCGAGCAAAACAAAACATCGCTTCCTGCTCCAGGAAACTCCCGTACTCCTTGAAGTCCGGGAATGACATGCTGAAAGAAGAAGGGTCAACCATGATGACACCTTCTGGCAGACTACCGTCACTCAGACACCAGAGGAGCTCATCTACCCTATCGCAATACCTGTCGAAAGGTATCCTACGCGGATCTAGCCTAAGGAAACGGGGATCAAACCCCATCTGAGAGGTCCGGGAAACCTCAGACAGGCTGGGGGTGTGAATCAACCGAAAACTAGTCTTACCTCTCCCGGAGGTACTAGCCCCCGGAGCCCCTATGTCAGGGTAAGCCGCGGCGTGGCGAGCCTCGATCTCCTCTTCCTCCAGCTGGGGGTCGGGGAACCTCTCCGCCCAACTAGGAGATATAGTATTTTCGTCTCGGGCTGCTTGGGTGATTACCTTAGACAGCTCCAGGGCAATCTGCTCCCGGATGTCAGCCGACACCTGAGTCTGCCCCCTGCCACTTACTGGCTCGATATTTTGGAAGGAGGCGAGTAACCCATACTCCCTCAACGATTCGGAGGTCACAAGTCCCTCCACTTTCAACTCTTCCTCAGAAAGCCCTTCGTAGAACTTGGACCTCCTTATCATCTCCGCGCAGCGAGGTGTCCGCGGAATGACTTCTGCAAAAATCAAATACAAGCGTTAGAGATCCTCCCAAAAGGCAAATCAAACGCAAAGAAACAAAGTTGAAAAGGAGAAGAAGGAGCACTTACCAGGGATTTTGAAGTCCAAAGATAGGGCTGGCACCCTCTTCAGCGGGAAGCCAGTCGTCAGGAACCAGTATTCCCGGAGGTCTGGAACCCTCGCGGTATGACAAGTGGGGCACATCACGTCCGGGTGCCTTTCTAGCCTGTAAAACCCCACCTTGTCTGAATGACCCCTCATAGGCTGAGACTTCAACCCGTAAAAGTACAGCACCTCCTCCGGGGTAGGAGCTTCCAGTCTCCGGGACTTGCAAAAGATGAACCACCCTGCTAAGAGCTTGTAGCTGGGAGGAATTAACTGGAAGGGGGCAATCCCCGCCTTCACACAGAAATTGGCGAAGTAACTCCTTAGGGGCAAGTGCGCCCCACACACTATGTGTGCCCAACTCCAGGCACCAAAGCCCTCGTGACTCTGGCTAGCTGACTCGCCCAGCACCGACAGACGGTGCCACATCAGACCTGGGATGTTCTTCAGGCCTGCCTCAGAGGAATACAGCTCCAGCATGCCATAATTCCTGAAAAGGTTCGGCTTTTGGTCCATCTCCCAGATGGAACTATTGGAGATTGGTGGGCTAGCCGCGACCACTTTCGCCTTTCCTTTCCCCTTTCCACCAGCAACAGGAGAGCCCTTCTCTTGGGAAGAATCAGCCTCCCCCACAGCAAGGAGTTGTTCCTTTGAGATGTTCGTCACTGGACAAAAGAAAAGAAAGAAGAAAACACTCTAAGCAGTCAGCACCCTTGTCATACCCTACTGGTATCAAAGGCGTCGGGGAGACCCTCCCCGAAAACTGCTTGGAGAGGCTCCCACCGAGCTTACCGAGGGGTTGGCACCATGCCACCCGAAGGGCAGCAAGGAACCAGACTCAGACCCCGAGCCTAAGCCCACCAAAAGAAGTGTTTTTCCAGAGAAAGACACCCTAAAGGCGTTCATGCTTATGCCCTAAAACAGCAAAACAAGGGACGACTTTCCAAACGCAAATCGCCAAAGCATGCAGAAAAGGCTACTTATCGACTCACAATCGATCACATGCCTACCAAAGCCCTATTCACACATGCACATAAGCAATAATGGCAGAAACCTCTACTCTAACAACTACCAACAACCTAAGGTCTGAGAGGAAAGAGCAAAGTAGAAATACTTACTGATATCCGGGTAGTTGGAGGTTGAAGAAGTAACTGGATCACTGCACAGCACGATCGCGAGAAGTAAAAGCTGCAAAGACGAACGGCGATTCAAACCAGGAACTTCGAGGAATAAACCCACTTCCAAATCAAAAAGAAAAGTTTCCAGATACTTACCAAAAGAAATGGCAAGTTCGGAGGAACGTAAGCTGGGAAGCCTGAGAGTTCGAAGGTTTGGAAATCTGAAAATCCTAAAGATGGAGAATCTGAAAGCGTAAAGAGGAAGAAAGGTCCTTTCCCTCGTTTTTATAGCAGGGAAGAAGCCGTTTCGAATTCCTCAAGTGGACGGTCCCGATCTTCCCATTCCGTGTGCGTCAGATCCAACGGCTGGAGAGGAAGCGACGATCCTATTTATGACTCCTCGGATGGGAATAAAGTATTTATTTCCCATCATTACACCACCTCGGGCCCTGAGTACCATTAAAAACCGTCAAATCATTAGTCAGATGACTGACGCACGCATCCTCAACCAGTCGCCTCACGCACACGTCTTGGTCGCAGAACCATTCCCAGAATGACACGTGGTCCTTGCCGCACTTGAGTACTTGATCTCAAACAGAAGAAATTCCCTTTCTTTTTCATACTAATACTCAGGCGGGAAAAAGGAACCCTTCCGGGAACACAGAAGGTGCCCCCTCGCCTAGTCTAAGAAACCGATTGTACAAGCTCCCGGATCTCTCAAAGCTCCGCGACCTTGGGGGGTAAATGTTATCCAGATTTCCGGATAGCGTTTAGATTGATGACCTCGAGGAAGCAGAATTATCGATGTCTTTCACGGTAGGTGACCAGAGCTCGCGGATGAACAGAAAGGCTTCACCTCTCCCGTTTAGTGTCCGGATTACTCTTCCAAGCAAACACAATACGGAAACTCGTCAACTCTCCCGGACTCCCGAAGGGGTATCCTTCGGGGAAGCTCATTCCAGGAGAAGCTCTTCGAGTGGTCTCCGCGGAAGCAGTTCCGTGCCTCGCACGGAACAAAGCCAAACAGTCGAGTCCTGGAGGAGGCATATTTGGAATGATATCCACCTGACACAGGATCCCGCCTGACACGCCCGTCAGGTCAAAGCCGCACACATCCCAGCACGCCTAAGGGTACCTTTTCGCCTACTGTTCCGCTGACAACTTGGAAAAGACGGCTGACTTTGTGTGTTCCCCATACTTTCACGTAAATATACCCACATAGAGTCTTGTAGCCATGCTACTACAGTAATTGTATCCCTATTTATGGCTGGTGTAATTAAGACTCATGTACGTAGAGAAAAACCCTAATCCAAAACCCTAGCTATAAAGACCCCTTCATTTTACAAGAAGAGGGACGGACAAATGATATATAGCAAAAACTCTACTAAAATCTCTCGAGCTTCATCTTCTTCAAGAGAACCCGAGAGAAACACTGTGAGTGTGTGAAGTTCTTGTGCACCAGCCATCTTACTGTAACCTTTTCCAAGTATAATAACATCGACTCGTGGACTAGGGCTTGTTAACGCCTGAACCACGTAAAAACACTGTTTGTTTAGTTACATTTCAGCATTTCTACAGTCCTTATCTTTTTATTATTCTGTTAGTTATTCGTTTCCGAAAAACTCGGTAAATAGGACTTAAGATATCACTTTGGATAAGTCGGGGGTGTTTTAGGTATCAGGTAGCGATTTGGACTATCGGGTCATAAAAATAAATATATAGAGATATATTTGAGGATAGGATATCTAGGCGGGAATAATGGGGGATTTTACCGTTTTGGCCTCGGGGACGGTTCCGGCACCCCGAGCCTTGGGATTGACTTAGCAATAAGATATACTTAAGGAAACTTTTAGAAGAAAAGATAAACCAACCAAAACTCTTTTCCTCAGTTCTCTCTCACTCTTAAGGAAAAACAAAGGGGAAGGAAAACACTGAAATCTTAAGGGAATCAAGCTGGAATTTCTGAGGATTGAGGTGGGGATTTGGAGGCTTAGCTCAGGGATTAATCTATAATTGAGTCAGGGTTAAGGTAAGCAATTTAATCTTCTCTTCTGTGGTTGGAAATTCAGGGTTTTGGTTAAGTTTTGAGGCAAACATGGTTTTGATGTTTTAAGGCAGAATTGAGGAGGAAACTTGGGGACTTAGCTTGGCTTTGTCTTGGTGAAGTGGTTCAACAGAAGAGGTAAGTTTCAACTCATGGTTTAGAGGTTTTAAATTGGATTTGAATGGCTGGTTTGAGTGTTTATAGCTCTTGAGTTTCAGAAATTGAAAAGAGAAGATTAGTGTGTGTTAGACTGTGTTTTCTGTGGAATTATGTTGTTTAAGTCATGCTAAAGGAGTTGGGATTAATTGGTTATGAGTTGGGGAGCATTGGGATGGTTTGAGGTGAGGTTTCAAGCTTAGAAATGATGGGTTTTCTGGGCATGAAGGGGAGGGCCGCGGCTCTGTTCTAGAGCGCTGCGGCCCTAGGATGAAAAAGGGCCAAGGAGGCTCGGCCAGGGGAGGGCGCCGTGGCGCCCAAAGAAAGGGTCGTGGCGCGTGTTATGTTTGGGAAGGCATGGGTTCTGTTTTGAGGCTAGGGCCGCGGCTAAGCTTCAAGGGCCGCAGCCCTTGGTTGCACACATGAGTTTTTGAGGGTTTTAGGCACGGGAAAGTGGTCTAGTATGCTCGGGATTGGTTTCACCACCGTGCTTGGTGGAATTCGGATTCCTGAGAGTTATTTTTGCAACCGGAAACCTATATTTGAGTATTAATGGAACCCTATACTTTTGTTGTGACTAGGTGATAAAGGCTTAGGCTCGAGAACAGATCGTGCTTGAGGGGCGTTGCTCGTAATTCAATAACTGTACAGACTAAAGGTAAGAAAACTGCACCTGGTTGAATATATGTGATGGAACTAAGGGCTCCTTATTGTAAACGCTTGAAAAGATGGTATTACGCCATGCAAGCCATTTAGTGAACCAACGACCTAAGGGTGCCAAGGGTTTCACTAGCGCACAGGGCGCAGCTCGGCCACTGGTAGCCGAGGACAGCTTATTATGCACTGAGCTCGGTTTAAGCGGGCCGGAGTCAGTGGGTTAAACAGAGGGTGCGGCCTAAGTCGTCGGCCCTGAATATTATATTATATGAGTGTAATATGTGATTGATTGTATCTTGAATCTAAATGTACGTGCTGAATATTTGTTGTGGATTATCTTATGGGAATACATGCATAATGAATTAACTGTCTGTTATCATTGACTGAGTTGTATAAGATGTTTTCTTGCTGGGCATTGGCTCACGGGTGCTACATGGTGCAGGTAAAGGCAAGGGCAAGTTAGATCAGCCTTGATTGGAGAGCTCAGCAAGCAGAATGTACATAGCCAGTTGCCCGGCCGCCACGGTTGAGGTTTAGGCAGGGACGCGAGACCTGAAAACTGTCTATTTTGCCTTAATATGGCTAGCGATTACTCATGTACTTTTGGGAGTCTGTAAACTTATTTTAACTCTGTTTTCTTATGGGATCCCGTGTTTATAATAGTTTAAATATATTAAATGAGTTTTTTGAGACCAAAACCTTTTTAACCCTAGCTCTTACATGTTTAGTGACACATTTTTAATATAATGACTTGATTAGCATGTCTTGCACCTTTATAAGTACACAGTGTAACGGTCTTGGCTATCCAGGGCGTTACAGTTCTAGTTTTCTTGTTGAGTTCTTGAGTCTTGGAGTCAAATCTTGTTTTCTTTGTTTAAAGGTGCATGTGGCTAAGTTTTGGGTTGTTGGGCCATTTGGGATGAGGTGTAGTGATTGGTAGGCTTGTTTTGAAGTATAGATGAGGTTTGGAAGGGTTCCAAGGCGTTTTGGTTCGGGAAAATCGAAGAAGGAAAAAACAGGGTGTTGCTGGTCTGTGACTAGCGCTGTAGCGCTAGCCTTTGGGCGCTACAGCGCTAGGCTTGGGTTTCCTAGCGCTTTTAGTTCTGCTTGTAGCGCTATAGCACCTACTTTGTGGCAATGTAGCGCTACCCTGTTTCCAGAAGAGGGTTTTTGGGTTATTTCTTAGGGCTTTTGCCTGGGGGCTCGGGGTTTGATTCCACCATCCCGTTTGGAGGAATTAGGGCTTCTCGAGGGCTCGGGATTGGTCCCGAGGCTAGGTTTTGGAGTTGAAGTTTGGTGTTGATATTAATTTATGGCCGTGACTAGGTGTGCACTAGGGCTCGGACTGGATCGTGCTTGAGGATTGAACTGAACAAAGCTATTGGAATCTGAAGGTAAGAAAATTGCACCCGGTTATGTGATTGTGTTGGGACTAAGTGCTCCATATATCTATATAATGTCATAGATGGTATTATGACATGGGACATGTGATAAACGGCCTAAGGGTGTCGTAATCAATATTTGCGCACAGGGCGCGGCTCAGCCACTGGAAGCTAAGGACAGCTTAATATTCACTGAGCTCGGTTTAAGCGGGTTGGAGTCAGTGGGATAAACAGAGGGTGCGACCAAAGGGCGTTAACCCTGATTATCATATGTGATTTGATTATTGATAAGAAATGATGTACTTAGTATGTTGAATACTTGATTAATGTGAATATCTGGAATGTTGAGTATATGGGTATACTGTATGAGTTGGCTGGTTGTTTATTTGATGATTATGCTTTATTATTGTGTTTTCTTGCTGGGCCTTGGCTCACGGGTGCTACGTGGTGCAGGTAAAGGCAAGAGCAAAGTGGACCAGTCCTGAGTTGGAGAGCTTTGAGGCTGAATGTACATAGTCAGCTGATTGGCCGCCACGGCCGAGGAGCAATACAGGATGGGGAGAACCTAAATGTCTATTTTGCCCTTAAAGTGGCTAGTAGCTGTACTTTTGTTCTGAATTTTATAAACTGTCTTTTAACTTTACTACTTTTGGGATTCCATGTAAAAATGTTTGATTATAAGAAATGAAACTTTTGAGATCGAAATCTTTTAACCTTAGTACAACTTTAGTTATTATAACATGTTTCCAACTAAATGAATTGATTAGCAAGTCTCGCACATTTGTAAACACACAGTGTAACGGTCTTGGCTATTCAGGGCGTTACAACTTGGTATCAGAGCATCCTAGGTTTAAGGGTTCCTGAAGACTGGTTGGACATGTACATTCACCGTGAAAGACAAGCTCGACTCAGGTTTTGGTAATTGTGTATACATGACTATATGTTTAAATGATCTGGAAAGGAATATGAATGCTAATATCTGCATGATTAATAGGAAGCATGAGATACTGATAGAGTCTGGCCCTTGAATATTGCATAATGAGATTAAAGCGTGCTGATTAGCATTGTTATTGCATGTGAGTGAATATTTGGATAATGGTTTGCATACTGAGTGTATGTGGGCAACTGCCTAAATTGAATTCATATGTCATATCTATTTATTGGCTTGTAGGAAGCATGATAAAGTGTGAGTATACTTGGTTGTAATAAGAATTCAGTAGCTAAATGTATAGTATTGTGGATCTGTGCTTAATATGCTTTATGTGTGCATGATAACCGTGGTTATTTGGACCTGGCTGTGGAGTGGTTCGGGGTGTGAACCTCAAGGCTGAGGAGTTTAGTCAGCAGTGGCAGATGAACTCAAATGGTTTGCGCCTATAATGGTTAAGTGGACTTGGTGTTGTTTTATTGGGGGATTGCAGATAAGAGTTGGAGTTGGAGACCTCCATCTATCCCTGGAAGCTGCAACAGATGATCGCTAGTATGTGAGTAAGCTGTGGGGTTTAATAGTTGAGACTAGGTAGAGGAACAACAGACTTCTCTGGGAAAAGAGTTGTTTTGTATGCTTGACAATGAGGCTATCAGTGTTGGTTTATTGTGAGATTATAGACAGATAAGGGTATTTTATGGAAGGCCTAAAAGGCGTTATCCTCTGGTTTTGAGGAAAGTTTGGGTTGCCTAAGAATTGGTCAGAGGGTGGGCAAAGTTAATTCCATCCTTGGTTATATGATGATGAAAGGTCATGACTAAGGGGTTGCATTAAGTATTTGTGACAGAAGGATGCCTGGAAATGGTGCCCGAGCCGAGACATTGGCATGATGGGTTGGAAAGAACTCAGATGGTGAATTGATAAAAGAGGTTATAAAGACATGGTTTGAGCTGCAGAGACTGATAGGCTTATAAGCTTGATTTAGAATGATAAGATAACAACAGTGTATGTCAATGAGTTTTGTGAGTTGGGTAATTCATTTTGGGAAATTGATACAGGCGGATGTCATTGGAAATGATGACCCACTTAAGGATTAAACTCTGGAATAGTCCAGAGCATTTGGGCTACTCCGATGTAAGAAATCATTATTTGTATTTAGGTAGCAGAGAGGGCCATGCTAATTGAGATCTGTGAAATGAGGTATAGAGCATGAGTGCCAGAGATACAAATGGCAGTGTTTTTATTGGTGAAGTTCAGTAAGGACAGATTTTTGGTAATCAAAGCAGAAGAACCCCGAACAGTTCTGTGGTTCCTGGTTTTGCCAAGAAGGGGAATCTAATTTGCAAGACAGTTGTCAGGATAGTGATGGGAACCAGTGAGGTTATTTATCATGCACTAGAGGCAGGAGATGTCACCTGGGAGGATGTCAGATGAGGGCACGACTTCTATGTGGAATGATTCGATATGTTAGGATGAATTCCCGTGGATAGGGGACGGAATACTGGAATGCCTTGCTACATTTGAAGTCGGGGCTAGTTCCCCGGAGCTGATCAGCTAACCGAATAGTTCACGTTTGGGGTTATATAACGAGCTGGAAGAGTTCGGTGTTGGGAATGTCCCAAGAAAGATTCAGACATAGAGAATATGCCTCAAGGCACTTTGCGAGGGGATGGAGATACTAAGAGGATTTGGAAACTTTTGGAAAAGGAATTGGGACATAAGAAATAGAGAGGTTCATGGTGAGAGCAATACAGCTCGTCATATGGAAGCCTTGACATGAATCAGAGTGAGAGTTAATTTATTAAGAAACAACCATGGATAGTAGGGAATATCACTTGGGAGTACTTTCAATGGACTGAATGGAAACTAAGCTGACTAGTAGGGATTCAGGTAGGTATACAAGGAAGGATTGGGTACGCTTCAGAACTCGGCTACAGATAGGTTCGGTATCAGGGACATAATGGAAGGTGACAATGGTTGATAGGAAGAATTGCTGAAGCTGTCAAAGAAGTTTGAACTCGGGTTGGATCAGATAGAGCATCGTATTGCGAAATTTTTTAGCATCGTCTGTTAAGGATAAAGAGTTCAAATGCTCGATTACAAGACATGACAATGTCTTCAAGGGTTGATCTACGATCTGGTTATTACCAACTGAGGATCAAGGAAGGAGACATTTTAGGAATCATAACTTGTACCGAGTAGGGTGTGATGAATTGGTAACAAAAGTTCTTAATAGATTCAAGCATTAGCAACTCAGGTAAGTTCTGCAAGCGTAAGATATACGAACAGTATGGACAAGTCTCCTTCAGGGTTTATTGGCAGTATACTGGGCTACTCTCCAATTAGAAGTAGAATGCGGACATCTACTACGCTGATGATGTTAGTACTAAGGAAGCAGGGTCACAGGTAAAGCTCCATGTAGTGTCAGATTGGTCTTGCCAGGGGTATTCAGAATAATGCTACAAGAAGAAGAGGGGACATGTATGAAGAGATTTGACCTGAAGCTACAAAGAAGCTACTTAAGAATGTCTGAAGGATAGGGAGCACAACAAGACCGATAAACGCGTCATCTACTACATAAGTGTCTTCGCAGACAGCTACACCAGAAATTAGAGGAACAACAAAACTTGAAGTTAGACTGAATGGATAGTGTTGATCAGAAGTTCAGAAGATAGAATAAGAATTGATTAGCGCTTGGTGAGGTTGGTATAGGCGTGTATGGTTGAATACAGAAGGGTGGCATAAAGGACCTAACTTTTGATAAAGACATGAAACTGTGAAGGTTGCATCACAGTTTGGGGCACGCCTAAGCACAGACTGATGAGAGAATAGTTTGAGCCTCGCAGGAGGTGAAAGAACGAGAACATGGTCAATACACATAGTACGTTGAGTTGGCAATGTATGCATAGAGTAAGGTATTTGAACATTTGATCATTTGTAAGGAAGGTAACCTTGAGACCAAGATTTGGTGAAACGTAGTGAATGGGTGGATGGTTGGTGTTAGGAATCCTCGACTGTGCGAGAAAAATATCTAAACGGAGGCAGATCTCTTATTTGAGAAGTGTGTGTCAATTAGAAGAACACCATAGATTACAATGGAGTGGACAAGGTAACGACTGGGATTGGTATAGCGTTAGTGTATGGTGATGAACAGGTATGTATTCTCTGGACAATGGAATCCAAAGTGTTGGTGTTGGTGGAGACAGGAAAGAACCTTGTCGAGGCAACACAAGGATAGGATGGGAGATCTGACGGAAATTTGGCCTGGAGATGGGAATTCTAAATGGATATCGTTCCATCTCCTAGGGTATGTTGTATCGAGAAAGCTAAACGGATGACAGAATTTAGCATACTTGGATATTGAAAGGTAAAGTGATATGATGGTGGATCATAGGAATGGACCACATTAGATTATAAGTAAGGTGATTGGACAGTGAAAGTTTTAACTCAGCTGAATGAGTTAATGTAATTGGTTCAGATGAACTAGTAATGGGGTAGAACGTTAATGGTACTGAAATGAGACCCTATAGCTTTCCAAGTTTTGGAAAGGAACTAGGGAATGAAGAGAACAAAGTGGGAACTTGGAATTATCAGTTGATTGTAGATGGATTAACAATCAGAAAACTTAACGGTTATTTTAAGGAATTAAGCATTGAGTATGCAAATACTTGAGATATTAAGGAAAATGTAATTCTTGGTAAGATAGTCATGGTGATGAATACTGGAGTACAGCTAAGGTGACACGACATAGGACATGGTAAGATAAAAAGCAAGGAGTACTGTGCAAAGTAAAGAAGTGAAGGATAATGGATACTACGGTTTAGTATTGGTTCAAGGAGAAACCAAAGAGGTTGTTGGAATTCTTAAGGCAGGAGTGTCTGCTATCTGAAAGGATATAAGAACTTGTAAATTGTTAATCTTGGAATACAAAGTTCCGGGATGAGAGATTTGTATCTCTCCAAGTTAGTGTAGACAGGGAAAAGTATGATATTTAGAGAAAAAAAAAAAAAGGGAGTTCTGACTCCAGATTCAACATAAATTCTGAAGTTGTACCAAGGGTTAGGCCGGGGGCCTATAGATTAATCTCACACTGGTAAGGGTGATGACTCATAGGAATTTCCAGTATCAAGAATAAGACAATGAAGTGATCGTTGTGAACTAAGCAGATCCTAAAGTGCTAGCAGGATTGTGGTGCAAGCGGGGGATTAACGAAAGTATGGCTATTAGACAAGATTTTGTGGAACAAGATTGTTACACTCGTAAGAATGTTATCGAGGAGTAAAGGCATTGGACCTTGGGAATTATGGTCAGAGGTACGAGGTTTACTATTTGATGTGTTTGAATAAATTTCGAAAACGAAATTATTATAAGGAGGGGATAGTTGTAACAACCCAAAATTACGAATAAGGCTTAAGGGCCATGATTAGTGTGTCGGGAGGGCACAATTGAAAGTTATGTGAATTAATGGTGAAAATGCATGATTATGTGAAAAGCATGCTTATATGATTATTTGGATAAATGTGAAGCATGACTATGTGTATTAGTATGCATGTAGGCCCTGATTAGGTTATAAGGGTATATTTGTAATTTTGGCCCATTGAGGGCATAAATGTAAATATTTGTGATAAATTTTTGAGACCACATTATTATGTAGATACATCTGCAACTTGTGATTCAATGCGATCCTAGTGAGCGGTTTAGCGAAGAAGTCACGGCGGGGATTTATACCCGGCTCGGGGTGAGTCTAGGGGTATTTCTGAGAATTTGATAAGTATATTGGAGATTATTTGATATTGAGAAATATAATTGGTGATTAGTTAGGTATCGGGAAGTAAGCGTTAAATATTAAAGACACTCGAGGAATTAGCAGGAATTGGGAGTAATGACCAAAATGTCATTATAGTGATTTAAAGGTTTAGTTATTATTGGGAGGGCAATGTGGTCATTTGGTTTACTAAGGGATAGGTTATATTCTGCTTTATGTCTTTAGTGGAAGTTGTAGAAAGACTCAGAAGCTAAAGGAAAAGAAAAGAAGAAGGAAGGAAGGAAAGAAAAACAGAACACTTAGAGCTATCACTTTCTCTCTCTCGGTTGGGTCATCTCTTCACCATTTCTAGAGGAAATTGAAGCTGTAAATCCTGAGGGAGTCACAGCTAGGCTTTGGAACCTTTATCCTTGAAGAATTTGTAGAGGGTTAACTGGGATTAACCATCAAGTTAAGGTAAGGCTTAAACAGTTCAGTCTGAGTTTTTCTGGTTTTGATGAGTTGTGTTTGAATTGAGTTTTGGATGGGAATTATAGGGAGTTAAGCTTGAAGAATTGAGAAGCTAAAGACTGGAGGGATACTAAGGGAAACTCAAGATCGAATTCCCCATTTGAGGTAAGAAATTCTAAGCTTGAACACTTGAAATTCTGGGTTGTTCTAATTTTCAGGTTGAGTTCTTGAGTCTTGGAGTCAAATCTTGTTTTCTTTGTTTAAAGGTGCATGTGGCTAAGTTTTGGGTCATTGGGCCATTTGGGATGAGGTGTAGTGATTGGTAGGCTTGTTTTGAAGTATAGATGAGGTTTGGAAAGGTTCCAAGGGGTTTTGGTTCGAGAAAATCGAAGAAGGAAAAAACAGGGTGTTGCTGGTCTGTGACTAGCGCTGTAGCACTAGCCTTTGGGCGCTACAGCGCTAGGCTTGGGTTTCCTTGCGCTTTTAGTTCTACTTGTAGCGCTATAGCGCCCACTTTGTGGCGCTGTAGCGCTACCCTGTTTCCAGAATTGATTCCACCACCCCGTTTGGAGGAATTAAGGCTTCTCGAGGGCTCGGGATTGGTCCCGAGGCTAGGTTTTGGAGTTGAAGTTTGGTGTTGATATTAATTTATGGCCGTGACTAGGTGTGCGCTAGGGCTTGGACTGAATCATGCTTGAGGATTGAACTGAACAAAGCTATTGGAATCTGAAGGTAAGAAAACTGCACCCGGTTATGTGATTGTGTCGGGACTAAGTGCTCCCTATATCTGTATAATGTCATAGATGGTATTATGTCATGGGACATGTGATAAACGGCCTAAGGGTGCCGTAATCAATATTTGCGCACAAGGCGCGGCTCGGCCACTGGTAGCTGAGGACAGCTTAATATTCACTGAGCTCGGTTTAAGCGGGCCGGAGTCAGTGGGATAAACAGAGGGTGCGGCCTAAGGGCGTTAACCCTGATTATCATATGTGATTTGATTATTGATAAGAAACGATGTACTTAGTATGTTGAATACTTGATTAATGTGAATATCTGGAATGTTGAGTATATGGGTATACTGTTGGTTTTTATTGATCAAATCAGATATTATACGCAGTGGAACAACAATAAAATTGTTAGTTTAATCCCACAAGATTTCTAGATCTACTTCTTTACATGCATATATATATATATATATTGAATAAAAAACATGAATAGAACATTACCTCAGGTCCTTCCTTGCTGCTATCTTTTTGTATGGAAAAATCATTGAGATCTCACACCAAGATCTTCCAAAATGTTCTCAGCACACAAAGAACGAGTGTGGGCTCGCTATACAAATAATAGGCAAAATCTATTTATCAGATGTTCTCAACATATGAGATCTGATAAAGTTTAGACCTAGGTATTGTAAAGAACAATGACTTTTGTATATTTCACTGTTCTCTTTCTCTGAGAGAGATTTCTAAATATTTTTCTATCCCTGAAAAGTTATGTTCTGAAAAAACTGATATCCTATATTTAATATATCATATATATTAAAATAAAATTTTAGTTATTTTAAACAATTTGAAAATAACTAATCAGTTATCAGATTTTTGTTGAAATAATAAGATTTTAATCATATTACAATATCTCATTATTTTTTAATATTTAAATAACTAAAATTGTGGAACCAATATACTTTCTTAGTCTCTTATGCGTGTAGCACAGTGACTGTGCACTGTGCTACACGTGTACCACATGTCAGTAATGGCATGTGATTTTTCCCAATTTTTATTATTATTTAAATACCAAAAATCCCAAAAAAAATTAATTCAAACTTAATTATATTTTTGTTAAATCAAATAATTAATTAATTAATTACACATAATTATACAATAATTATGTTTGATACATAGAAAAATATTTTACTTATCACATAAGCCATTTTTTCCCATTTTTGTATTTACCTTTGTCAATGTTTGTTTGAACCATTTCGGGGACCATAGACCTATAACATTAAGCTCCAATAAATTGAAACTAAATAATTAAACTCTTTAATTATAATAGTTAATTTATTAATTCTTATATTTCTCCACTATAAATTTAGAATTGCACTCTTTATGTTATAGATATACTTTTACAGAAATATTTTCTTAAGTCGTCCATTGATATAACCATCTTACAATAGTTCAATCCTCTAATTAATTAGTTCATAAATTAGAATGGAAGAATTACCATTTTACCTTTCTAATTTACTTCTTATTCCTTAAGTACCATTAATTCACTAGTGAATAATTAATCTATAATCTAATTATAGATTTGAGCTCAAAATCATTCAGTTCCAGAATTAACCCTTAAGGGAACTAATATACGACCCGTTAGGAAATATTAGATTTCGTATTGTTGATACATGTTCCCAGCCATCCATGATATTAAATCTCCAAAACAAAAGTCATTAGCCTCATTCTTTGAAGAGATCTTAACGAATGAATCAAAAGATTTAATAAACATGAACAAGAGTTCATGAACACTCAAGATTTAGGTTGATCTATAAATGATCATCAGTTATGATATGAATTACAAGTCTTTATTGTTAAATGGTTTTTGGATAAAGACTTTAATTCATATCGGTTCATGTCATATATAATCATATTATATAAAGCATCTTTACCGAGATGTCTTACCACATCAATAATCTGAATCTAGATTATTTGTATCATTATGATACTCAGTAAACCGTACTTACAACTCCAATCAAAGAATTCCATAACTTTAATTTGTTGTTGTTGACTATTTTTATTCATTCATGTAATCTTAATTCTCTCGTACTAATACAAGATCACATCCTCAATAATGAATATGGAATTTTTCAGATATTTACAAAATTATTCAAACAATAATTTAACAATCTAAATATAACAATAATAATAAATCATTGTATTTATTTATTCACAAAAAAAAAACAAATGTCTTTTACATGCTTTTAGGACACACTCCTAACAATCTCCCACTTGTACTTAAAGCGAGGCATTTCTCTCAATCCCATATTACGTACATGACCCTCGAATTGCTTTGCTGGAAGCGTCTTCGTGAACGGGTCTGCCAGGTTGTGTTCTGATGCGATTTTCAGAATGGACACATCTCCTCTATGTACGATTTCTCTGACTAAGTGGTATTTGCGCTCTATACGATTTCCCCTCTTGTGGCTTCTTGGTTCTTTAGAATTAGCCACTGCTCCACTGTTGTCACAGTAAAGAATAAGTGGTTTCTCCACTTCTGGAACAACTTTCAGATCGGAGTAGAACCTTTTGAGTCACAGAGCCTCCTTAGCTACTTCACAAGCCGCTATATACTCGGCTTCCATGGTGGAGTCTGCAATGCTGGTTTGTTTAATACTTAGCCAGACTAATGCTCCTCCTTCAAGAATAAACATTGATCCAGAAGTCGATTTCCGACTATCTCTGTCTGATTGAAAATCAGAATCAGTGTAACCAGTGGGGTTCAGGTCTCCACCTGAATATACAAGCATATAATCTCTAGTATTTCTAAGATACATGAGAATATTCTTCACTGCAATCCAATGACTCAATCCAGGATTGGATTGATAACGGCTGACTATCCCTACTGCATAACAAATGTCAGGTCTTGTACACATATGGCATACATCAGACTGCCTACTGCTGAGGCATAGGGATACTGTCTCATGTCTTCCTTTTGCCGAGGTGTTTTGGGACACTGCTCCTTGGAAAGGAATACTCCAGAACGGGTTGGCATACCACCCTTTTTGAAGTTTTGCATATTAAAGTGTTCTAGCACCTTATCAGTATAAGGTACTTGAGACAGTGCCTAAGCATTTGTTCTGTCTATCTCTAAGAATCTTAATGCCCAGAACATACTTGGCTTCTCCCAAATCTTACATTTGGAATTGTTCAACTACCTAGTTCTTTACCCTTGATAATGATGTTATGTCATTTCCAATCAGTAATATATCATCAACGTAAAGAATGAGGAATACTACTATACCATCTTTGATTTGTATATAGACACAAGGTTCGTCAACATTTTGTTCAACCAAATGTTTTACTTGTGCCATCAAATCTAAGATTCCAAGATCTAGAAGCTTGTTTAAGTCCATGAATGGACGTAAGAAGCTCGCAAACATTTTGCTCTTGACCTTTTAATTCGAACCCTTCTGGTTGAGACATGTAAATGGTTTTGTCAAGGTAGCCATTAAAAAAATCTGTTTTGACATCCATTTGCCAGATCTCGTAATCCATGCACGCAGCTATGGACAAGAGTATACAAATGGATTTTGGCATGGCTAATGGAGAAAAGGTTTCTTCATAGTCAACCCCTTCTTACAGGATGTAACCTTTGGCTACAAGGCTTGCTTTGAAAGTCTCTACTTTCCCATCCGCTCCTCTTTTCTTCCTGAATATCCACTTGCAACCAATGGGTTTGATATTCTCAGGTGGATCTTCAAGAACCCAGACAGAATTAGAATACATCGATTCCATTTCTTGGTTCATGGCTTCTTGCCATTTTTCCTTGTCAGAATAATTCATTTCATCTTCAAATGTCAATGGATCGTCTTTGTTTGTGTCAAACACAAGCATTTGAACTTCGTGTTCATAGTGCGTGGGTTGCTTACTAACCCTCCCACTACGACGAAGTTCTCTACTATTCTAACTAGAACTAGCAGTTTCCTCTTGCCGTTTTTCATTGGTTATTGCTGGTGACTTTGCAACTTCATTCAAGACCATTTCCTCCAGTACAACCTTACTGCGAGGTTTGTGGTTATTAACATAGTCATATTCAAGAAAAGTTGCATTTGTCAATACAAATGTTTTATTTTCTTTTGGACTATAGAAAATTCCACCTCTAATCTCTTTGGAATATCCCACAAACATGCACACTTCATAGCGTGTTTCCAACTTCCCGGTCTTTCCTTTAAGCACATGTGCAGGACACCCCTAAATTCGAAAATGGTGTGAACTAGGTTTACAACCATTCCATAATTCTATGGGTGTCTTTTGGATAGACTTAGATGGAACATCATTCAATATGTATAGAACACATTGAATCGAATAGCCCCTGAATGACAGTGGTAATGATGAGAAACTAATCATTCATCTATATCTAATAACGTTCTATTCCGTCTTTTTGAAACACCATTTTACTATGGCTTTTCAGATGTAGTGAGTTGGAATTGAATGCCATGCTCACATAAATGGTTTTTGAATTCACAATCCAAGTACTCTCCTCCTCGATCAGATTGAAGAGCTTTTAGTGATTTACCTAATTGTTTTTCAACCTCTGCATGAAATTCTTTGAACTTTCCAAAAGTTTCAGATTTTCTTTGCATTAAGTATAGGTAACCATATCTTGAATAATCGTCAATGAAAGTGATGAAATATTCATAACCTCCTCTTGCTTGTACATTAAGTGGATTGCAAACATCCATATGTACTAGCTGAAGTGGTTCTGTGGCTCTTGAACCTTTAGTAGAGAAAGGTCTCTTGGTCATTTTTTCTTCTAGACAGGATTCACAAATAGGGAGAGATCCAATAGATAGTTCTCTTAAAGGACTATCCTTTACAAGCCTATTTATTCTGTCTAGACCAATATGACCCAATCTCAAGTGCTACAGATATGTTTCACTATCGGAATCAGTTTAATAGATTTAGGATTAGCTGTTTTTAAATAATTCAAAATTATAAAAAAAAAATTGGCATTCATTATAAGTATGTAAACTTTGTTTATCCCAAAGCATTTGCATAACAAGTAAATAGATAATTTCTTTAAATAATAACTACTTTATTAATAAAAGAAATAAATGTTATGCGAAAATAGAAATAAGTTTCCAAACATTAATAATCAAAATTACTAACAATAAACTAAATTTCTAGACTGTATTTTTCTTTGTTTAAAGAAATCTAAAATTTCTAAAACAAAATAAAGAAATTTAAATTGTTCAACTAACAATAAAATTACTAAATAAAAACTACT
Organism: Humulus lupulus; assembly: GCF_963169125.1. NCBI lineage: Eukaryota > Viridiplantae > Streptophyta > Magnoliopsida > Rosales > Cannabaceae > Humulus > Humulus lupulus. The sequence continues at coordinate 208,146,087 of NC_084794.1, read as the reverse complement.
CTCCAACTCCTCCAGCTCTTTACTTGATATTCAAAATCCTCATCAGACTCTTCCTCCTTTTCAGAGTTTTGATTCTGCAAAAGGAAAAACAAAAGAAAAATAGATTAGTGGCATATATTTTTTAATCTACTATCCAAAAATTTGAATTTGATATTCATAGTATTTGAATCTACTATTCAAAGTTGAAAAATATATATGTAAATCTTATTTACCTTTTTCGTTTGATATAAACGATGACACTCAGCAAAGACTTCCTCTGTCATTGCTCGCCACATCTCATGTGCTAAGTCATAGTGTATATATTTTTCCTTTGTTTCGTCAGGCATGGTTGAAAGCATGCAATAACATGCCAATCGATCAGATTTCATCCAATTTGCATATTTTTCTTCTGCTTCATAGCTAGTAGCCAGAGGGGTTCTGTTGGAGGCTTTTCATAGACAGTTGACATCATCTTCTTATAAGAAAAAATAGTCAACATGCCTCGAAACCAGTGTTGCGTATTTTTAGGTTCAAAAACCAAGGATTTGAGAAAGACATTGGTGTGTAATTCACCAATAGACATTTTGCTGGTAATAAATAAATACAAATAAATATTATTATATTTAGAAAAATAAATATCAAAGTTTCAGAAATTAAACATGATGCATGAGCACAATTAAAACACATAAAATAAAGATTAATTTCCACGATAAAGTTTTCTAACAATTAAAGTGCTGCCTTAGGGTCGGTCAAATTAATTTTAGAGAATTTATAAGACATTCTTATCTTTATTGTTTAAAACTTAAAATAACTCTTTATTTTCTCTTTTAAACATTAAAGTACTGCTTAGTTTGGTCAAGTTATGATAATCTACTGCAAAAGCTTAATCATAGCTTTGTGAGTATAACCCATTATTTCGGAGTTCATGACTTAACTTAGGACATGCCGTCTTAGAGTCGGTCAAGCCTAAAATACATCATTAGTTCCTGTCTATGTAAGAAATACAACCTTGCTATTGATATGTCTAGACACCTTCCTTAGGGGGACGAAAACAAAGTCGTCGCGAGGCGCTATTCATATCTCACGGTGTTATATTAATAATGGAGACAATGGGTTATGTTTGAGATATCAACCCTCTCCCACTCATTATTTTGAAATAAGTGTTTTTAACCTACTTAATTCCAAATTAATTATAACATCTTAAACCTTATGAACATAATTAAAATTGGAAAGAAAATGAGTTTCTAAGTCCATATCCAATTTTAAATTACCAATCATGTTCATCTAAACTTTACTAAAAAAACACTTTTAAAATAAAGTTGGTTTAAAGAAAATAAGTAATAAAGACTTAAAAATTGGTGTGATATTTTACCAAGTTTTCAAAATAAAACTAAGTAATTTACATGCAATTGATTTCGCAAAACAATTCATATAAACATATATGACAATCCTAATAATCATGTTTCTATAATGAGATGCATGATTATGACTGCGTGGGTTTTTATGTATGACATAAAATGCATGAACATGTTATCAATCACATTAAAATAATTATTTAAATAAATAAATAAACAATAAATGTTGAACCGAGTGATTTTGGGTATTTTTAATTTTATAACTACTTTATAAAATTAAAAAATAAAATAAGACCACCTTGATCTCCATCGGGCTTCTTTACTTTACTGTCGGTAGGATATGTGTCGTTGTTGGTCCAGAATAATAATAAGAAAATAATTTTCTAATTATTTTTTATTAATTAAAACAAACTTTTAAATAATCATTATTTTTATTTTCTTTTTAATTAAAACAACTTTTAATTAAAATTAGAAACTGAAATAATTAAATAAAATTTGTTATTTTTAAAATTAAATTTTGAAATTAGATTTTAAAAAAAAAATGTTTGTTAGGATAACAAAATTATCACATTATTTAAATATCAAATTTCTAATAAATAGGATATTTAACATTTTAAAATTAAAAAAAAAAAGAACAGAATAATTTTAGAAAAATAAAAAAAAATTCTGGACCAGCAGGACGGGGACACGTGGCGTCAAACGGGGCAACCGGGGCCGGGATGTACGGAACCGTACGGACGTCCGTACGACGTCCCGGCAGCAGCTCGGAGGGCGGCCTCGGAGGAGCGGTGGCTGAATTCTGAATCCCGAGCTCCATTCTGACTTTTGTGTGATCGGAATTACAATTTTATAGTGTCAAAAACCAAATAAAATTACATAAATCCTATGCCCTTTAATGGCTTACACAATGATCTAATCATAAACAAATCCTAACCCAAAAACACCATACAATTAACGATTCAACATTCCCATGCATTCAATCATATTAAGACATCCATTCATTCATCAAAATAAATAAATGCATAAAAGTAAACCCACACAGATTCAATATATATATATGTGTGTGAAGATGGCTCTGGTACCATTTGTTGCTTTTTATGATCAAATCAGAGATTATACGCAGCGGAACAACAATCAAATTGTTAATTTAATCCCACAAAATTTCTAGATCTACTTCTTCACATGCATATATATATATTGAATAAAAAACATGAATAGAACATTACCTCAGGTCCTTCCTTGCTGCTATCTTTTTGTATGGCAAAATCCTTGAGATCTCACACTAAGTTCTTCCAAAATGTTCTCAGCACACAAAGAACGAGTGTGGGCTCGCTATACAAATAATAGACAAAATCTATTTATCATATGTTCTCAACACATGAGATCTGATAAAGTTTGGACCTAGGTATTGTAAAGAACAATGACTTTTGTATATTTCACTGTTCTCTTTCTCCGAGAGAGATTTCTAGATATTTTTCTATCCCTGAAAAGTTACATTCTGAAAAAACTGATACCCTATATATTAAAATAAAATCTTAGTTATTTTAAACAATTTAAAAATAACTAATCAGTTATCAGATTTTTGTTTAAATAATATTATTTTAATCATATTACAATATCTCATTATTTATTTAATATTTAAATAACTAAAATTGTGGAACCAATAAACTTTCTCAGTCTTTTATGCGTGTAGCACATTGACTGTGCACTGTGCTACACATGTACCACATGGCAGTGATGGCATGTGATTTTTCCCAATTTTTATTATTATTTAAATACCAATAATCCCAAAAATAAATTAATTCAAAATTAATTATATTTTTATTAAATCAAATAATTAATTAATTCTTAATTAATTAATTACACATAATTATACAATAATTATGTTTGATACATAGAAAAATATTTTACTTATCACATAAGTCATTTTTGCCCATTTTTGTATTTACCTTTGTCAGTGTTTGTTTGAACCATTTCGGGGACCATAGACCTATAACATTAAGCTCCAATAAATTGAAACTAAATAATTAAACTCTTTAATTATAATAGTTAATTTATTAATTCTGATATTTCTCCACTATAAATTCAGAATTGCACTCTTTATGTTATAGATATACTTTTACAGAAATATTTTCTTAAGTCGTCCATTGATATAACCATCTTACAATAGTTCAATCATCTAATTAATTAGTTCATAAATTAGAATGGAAGAATTACCATTTTACCTTTCTAATTTACTTCTTATTCCTTAAGTACCATTAATTCACTAGTGAATAATTAATCTATAATCTAATTATAGATTTGAGCTCAAAATCATTCAGTTCCAGAATTAACCCTTAAGGGAACTAATATACGACCCGTTAGGAAATATTAGATTCTGTATTATTGATACATGTTCCCAGCCATCCATGATATTAAATCTCCAAAACAAAAGTCATTAGCCTCATTCTTTGAAGAGACCTTAACGAATGAATCAAAAGATTTAATAAACATGAACAGGAGTTCATGAACACTCAGGATTTAGGTTGATCTATAAATGATCATCGGTTATGATATGAATTACAAGTCTTTATTGTTAAATGGTTTTTGGATAAAGACTTTAATTAATATCGGTCCATGTCATATATAATCATATTATATAAAGCATCTTTACCGAGATGTCTTACCACATCAATAATCTGAATCTAGATTATTTGTATCATTATGATACTCAGTAAACCGTACTCACAACTCCAATCAAAGAATTCCATAACTTTAATTTTTTATTGTTGACTATTTTTATTCATTCATGTGATCTTAATTCTCTCGTACTAATACAAGATCACATTCTCAATAATGAATATGGATTTTTTCAAATATTTACAAAATTATTCAAACAATAATTTAACAATCTAAATATAACAATAATAATAAATCATTGTATTTATTTATTCACAGAAAAAATAAATGTCTTTTACATGCTTTTAGGACACACTCCTAACATATACTGTATGAGTTGGCTGGTTGTTTATTTGATGATTATGCTCTATTATTGTGTTTTCTTGCTGGGCCTTGGCTCACGGGTGCTACGTGGTGCAGGTAAAGGCAAGAGCAAAGTGGACCAGTCCTGAGTTGGAGAGCTTTGAGGCTGAATGTACATAGTCAGCTGATCGGCTGCTGCGGCCGAGGAGCGATATAGGACGGGGAGAACCTAAATGTCTATTTTGCCCTTAGAGTGGTTGTAGCTGTACTTTTGTTCTGAATTTTATAAACTGTCTTTTAACTTTACTACTTTTGGGATCCCATGTAAAAATGTTTGATTATAAGAAATTAAACTTTTTAGAGACCGAAATCTTTTAACCCTAATACAACTTTAGTTATTATAACACGTTTCCAACTAAATGACTTGATTAGCAAGTCTCGCACATTTGTAAGCACACAGTGTAACGGTCTTGGCTATCCAAGGCGTTACAAAAACAATGATCAAAACACTTAAAAAGTAGGCTAATACTAGCCTAACAAATTCCCCCAAACTTGCTTCTTACTCGCCCTCGAGTAAGGAAACGACTCACAAAACTTAAAACAAACACAACACGACAAATTAAGCCTCCATTATTTTTCATAGCACGCTGCCATCACCTATAAAACTTCAACAATTAAACAACCAGAATTTCAACTTAATTACTCTAACAATTAATCCTAATGCCTTATTTGGAAATAAGAATATACTTGCAAATTACAAATCAACAATTGGACAACATGATACATGCCTTACTCTTTCCAATACTCCACAAACCAATATTCAATAAGCTTGCACACTTACCTTTCTCCACTAATGTCAACAATTCAAGCTTTGGAATCAAAAGGACTTTCAAGGTTATAACATTTCGGCTTAGGTAAAAGGTGGTTGAAAAGTCATTTAGGCTCCATTATACCATAAACTTACTAAATCCAATCAAATCTTAACTTTTACTACCATCCCCAATTCCCTATCTTCCAATGATTGAGAAAAGTTTCACAAATGTAAACACATTTACTTTTTTTTTTTTAAATTGTGATGTTGCACCCACTTTTATTTTCACAACATGCTATATATATATTTTAGAAGATACTTTCTCAATCAAGAATTTACATTGTTTAACCTCTCATACAAAAACTTTGACTCAATTACAATTCCCTCCCCCAAACTTACTTACTTTTAAACTTATGGTATAATTTTTAAGACAAAGGGAAAGTAAATAATAATAGATAGAATTTTTTGCTCAACAAAAGTGGTTTAACAACAATAAATAAGCTAGGCACAAAGAGGTAACTAGGGATAACACAATAAAGGTTAGCTTAAAAGGCCCAGACGTTCCAAAAAAATCGCCTAAATCATTTTCCAAAGCATGTATTGTCAATAATTTCGTCTCAAAAGGCAGATCATGCAAGTTCTATCCTATTCAACCATTCATACCTCAAACCAAAGTAAAACATGTATGACACAATCTAATTATTAAAATTTGCACATATAAAAAAATTTCCAAAAGACATCCAAATTAATCCAAAGTTTAATCAAGTCAAGCACACAGTTTATTTACAATTTCCATTTTACCAGTGACAACAGCGGCATTTATGCATATCATAGGCTTAACTCTAAACACAAACACAACAAACAACACATGAAAACACTGAAAAATAATTAAAACTAACTAAATTAAACAGAGAAATAAAAATAAATCCCTCCCCCAAACTTAATTTCACATTGTCCCCAATGTGAACACTATAACCCAAGAGAGAGAAACGTACCTGACAACCCCCTGAAAATGGGTTCGGTGGCGGTGGCTGATCATATGGAGTGAAACGCGGTGGTAGTACAAAATAATTCTCATCTTCTTCATCCAAAGACCACCGAGATACCAAATTATTCAGCTGGTGAATATGGTTCGCATCATAAGCACTCCGCTACCCCATATAAGTTTGCATATGCATGTTTTGTTGAATAAGGTAATTCAACTGAGCATGAGTGTATTGCATAGCAGGATAAATGTGACCACCTAAAACTTCGGGCTCGTCCTCACCATCATCGGTCCTCTGACGGCGTCGACCTCTTCCTCTCGGAACTTGCGGGGCATCATAGGGATGCGGAGGAATGAGGCGATTCACCATGGCCAACTCGACTGGCTTTTGCGGAGGCACCTTCATGTCAGTTAAGTCTTGAGGTGCGCCATACGTAACACACAGTTCAGTAATGAAATTTCCATGTCCCAACCCGCCAGTAGTGGTACCCTGAATTATATGATTGATACTTTCTCGAATATACCTCCCAATGTTCAGATTGTACCCTTTTAAAATAGCATATGTCACCTTGAGCCGGTCAATCGGGATATCAGACAGATGATTGTTGGGAATCAATCTGGCACTCACAAAATAGCACCAAGCACGAGCCACTTGGTTAAGTTCACACTGATACATACAATTGGGTTCACCATCCTTCAAATGAATTCGCGCTCTAGGAAAACCCAATGTCTCCGTAATGTCAACATAATCTAGATTATTGGCCCCCAGTACCCGAAGCTCTTCTTCTTCCCTGGGAGAGTCAGGTACCTCATACAACTGATTAAATGTCGCAAGAGTAACTGGTATCTTCTTTCCCCGCACAGTGACAACATTATTATCTCTTTTTGGCCCATTAGCAAGGAATTCATATGTCCTCGTGTGATTAGCCTTGCCATTACAATCAACAAACTAGTCCCAATGTCGTAGAGCAATCTCAGCTCGAATAGGTTCATACAGTGGCTAGTTATCCAGAGGTTCTGGACTAAATTCCATACCCATTTCTTCAAGTATAGGTTTCCTCGACAACACCACAAACCGTTCTTGAGCCTCTTTGCTCACAAATCTAGTGGTATCATAATCCGCCCTTGTGGAAACACGAGGAGGGCGAGATGATGAAGCACCTGAAGCATTTACAGTACCTTTCTTTGGACCCATTGAGTAAAATCACTTCCAAAATGCACACTTTTAGGACCACTAAATTTTTTGGCAGCACCTCCCCTTGTTTTTAGCACTTCCCAAAATCAGAAAAATTCCCCACAAACCACAATTCACCAATCCAATTTTTCACAATATCAATAATAACCAAAATACACCACTTAATCCATAATAAAACCCAATTAACACTTGATTTTTCAATAACCAAAGGAATCTCATTAACTTTGAAAAGATGAGAGGCAAAATCACTTACATTAGTGAGAAACCCATTGATAATCCACCATTGTTGTCCAAAGCTTGGAGAAATGGAAGAAAAAGGAGGAAGAGATTGGGATTTTCGGACTAGGGTTAAAATGAGTGGAAAAAATGGTATTCTTGAGGAAATTAGGTAAAGAAGGGGAAAGAAAATGATAGGAGAAGTGATTTTTATGAAATAGGGTGGAGAAATTATGAAAAGGAGTTAAATATTGGTGTTTATGGTGGTTTTATGGTGTTTAAGGCGGAGGAAAATCGGAGAAGATGAAGAGAGGCGGATGGGGGATTTTGGAGGGTTTTAAAAAAAAGGGAAATTTTAGGTTATAAGTGGTGGTCGTGCTAGCGCTGCGCCGCTAATGTATATATATATATATTTTCCCTTTTCGTCTGCTCCAGGAGCCGTGGCGCGAAGCCGAACTCTATTTTTTTTTTGTCCTCTCTATCAGGAGCCTCGCCACGGCACTAATGCCTCTAGGCGCTGCGGTGCGGCCCTAATTGAAAGCCAAAAATTTTCCTCCTTTTTTTTTCACGGTTTTCTTTTTCCATATTTACATAGAATGACAAAAATAATACGAAATAAAAAAAAAACTTAAAAATACTAATTGTTGCAAACCAAAAATTAAAATGCAAAACAAAATACAAGTTGGGATGCCTCCCAATGGCACTGTCGTTAATGTCATTTAGCCGGACGCTGAGCTCCTCTTCATTGTGACGACAAGAGGATGACAGATTTGGCCTGATCAAATGACCACCCAAGTGGGGCTTCAATCTTTGCCCATTCACCTTAAAATTATCGGTCTTCTCACTAGTTACCTCAACTGAGCCATAAGAGAATACTTTAACAACAGTGTAAGGTCCGGACCACCTCGATTTCAGCTTGCTTGGAAACAATTTTAACCTTGAATTGAATAGTAATACTTGCTGACCTGGTTGAAATTCTTTCCGAACCAGGTTCTTGTCATGCCACAACTTAGTCCGTTCCTTGTAAATTTTGGCATTCTCATATGCCTCATTCCTGAGCTCCTCTAGCTCATTCAACTGCAGCAATCTTTTCTCTCCCGCTAATGCCATGTCCATATTCAAAATTTTCATGGCCCAATATGCTTGATGCTCAAGTTCTACTGGGAGATGACACGCTTTGCCAAAAACCAACCTGTATGGTGACATGCTAATAGGTGTCTTAAAAGCTGTCCTATATGCCCACAATGCATCATCGAGTTTCTTAGACCAATCTTTCCTGCACCGTTTTCTCCAAAATACTCTTTACCTCTCGGTTTGAGATTTCTGCTTGCCCATTACTTTGTGGATGGTAAGGCAACACAGTGCGGTGTCTCACTCCATATCTTGCAAGCAAAGTCTCAAACTGCTTGTTAGAAAAATGACTCCCTTCATCGCTTATAATTGCTTGAGGAGTACCAAACCGAGTAAAGATATATTTTTGAAGAAAGTTAAGAACTGTTTTACCGTCATTTGCATGAGTTGCAGCTGCTTCCACCCATTTAGAGACATAGTCCACAGCTAGCAATATGTACAGGTTATTGTAAGATGACGGGAATGGACCCATAAAGTCTATTCCCCACACATCAAACAGCTCCACTTCTAGAATCCCAGTCAAAGGCATCTCGTTCCTTCTTGAAATATTTCCAATTCTCTGACAGCGATCACATGCCTTCACGAACTCATGAGCATCTTTAAACAAAGTTGGCCAGAAAAACCCACACTAGAGAACCTTTGCAGCAGTTCTACCACCGCCAAAATGACCACCACATTGCAAAGTATGGTAATGGGTCAAAATGGAATGCATCTCCTCTTCAAGCACGCACCTTCTGATAATCTGATCAGCACAATGCTTGTAAAGGATTGGTTCTTCCCAGTAATAGTGCTTCTCTTCAGAGAAAAATTTCTTCAGCTATTGTCTAGACATATCTGGAGGAGTAATGTTTGCAGCCAAAAAGTTTACATAATCAGCGAACCATGGGACCATCAGACTTTCCCTCAAAGCAAACAACTGCTCATCTGGAAATTCATCATTTATCTGGCTTCCTTCATATTCTGGCTCTCTTCTAATTCCAGTCTAGATAAATGGTCTGGCACTAAATTCTCTGTTTCCTTCTTGTCTCTGATTTCCAAATCAAACTCTTGTAGTAGAAGAACCCATCGAATCAGCCTTGGTTTGGCATCCTTCTTGGTCATAAGGTATTTAATTGCAGAATGATCAATGTACACAATTACCTTATTCCCAATTAAGTATGGCCTGAACTTATCACAAGCAAATACTATTGCCAACATCTCCTTCTCGGTGGTGGCATAATTCATTTGAGCGTCATTCAAGGTTCTACTAGCATAGTAGATGGTGTGAAATACCTTGTCAACTCGTTGTCCGAGGACTGCTCCCACTGCATAGTCACTTTTATCACACATCAATTCAAAGGGCAACTCTCAATTTGGTGCAATGACTATGGGCACTGAAATGAGTTTCTCCTTAAGTGTCTGAAAAGCCTTCAAGCACTCCTCTCCAAACTCAAATGGAACTCCATTCATCAACAAATTAGATAAGGGTTTCGAAATCTTCGAAAAGTCTTTTATAAATCGTCTGTAGAAACCAGCGTGACCCAGAAAGCTACGAACCCCTTTTACCGAAACTGGTGGTGGCAAATTTTCTATTGTAGATATCTTAGTTCTGTCAACCTTAATCCCTTCATTAGAGATTTTGTGTCCCAACACTATGCCTTCCTTCACCATGAAATGACACTTCTCCTAATTAAGCACCAAATTTGACTCCTCACACCTTGTTAGAACCAGATCCAAGTTGCTTAGACAATGGTCAAAGGAAGACCCAAAAACTGAGAAGTCATCCATAAAAATCTCGATGCACTTCTCAACCAAGTCAGAAAAGATAGCCATCATGCACCTTTGGAATGTTGTTGGTGCATTACAAAGTCCAAATGGCATTCTTCTGAATGCAAATGTACCATATGGACATGTAAATGTCGTTTTCTCCTGATCCTTAGGTGCAATGGCTATTTGATGGTATCCAGAGTACCCATCCAAGAAACAATAATAGTCATGGCCAGCCAGTCTATCCAACATCTTATCAATAAAGGGTAGTGGGAAGTGGTCTTTCCTAGTTGCCTTGTTGAGCTTTCGGTAGTCAATACATATCCTCCAACCTGTGACAGTCCGAGTAGGAATCAATTCATTATTTTCGTTCTTTACCACTGTTATCCCTCCTTTCTTGGGAGCCACTTAAACTAGACTCACCCATTTGCTATTAGAAATTGGATAAGCCACTCCTGCATCTAACCACTTGACCACTTCTTTTCCCACTACTTCCTTCATTGGTGGATTAAGCCTTCTTTGAGCATCAATAGTTGGCTTAATTCCATCTTCCATCAAAATGTTGTGCATCACTGTTGAGGGGCTGTTCCCCTTGATGTCAGCCAAAGTCCACCCAATGGCTCTCATATGCTTGCGCAACACCCTTAGTAACTTCTCTATTTCAACATCCGAGAGCAAAGCAGATACAATCACAGGAAGTGTCTTGTTCTTACCGAGAAATTCATATTGCAAGTGATCAGGAAATACCTTCAATTCTAACTCTGGCAGCTTCTCAACCGAGGGCAATGGTCTTGTAGGCACGAAACCGAGCTCTTCAAAGTACTTCCTCTTCAAAGGCCCATAAGAGTTCAACCACTTCGCATACTCCATGGCTTCCCTCCCATCTTGTTCAGTAACTTCCTCCTCTATCTAACTCAACTCAAGAGGGTCTTCTACTACCTTCTTCTCATCCACTAGACTTTCCACCACATCCACAGAGAAGCAGCTATCACTAGCCCTAGAGTAAGTCATAGCCCTGAGTACATTGAAAGCAACTTCCTCACCTTGTACTCTTAGCTTCAACTCACATTTCTGCACATCAATCAAAGCTTGGCCTGTTTCCAAGAATGGTCTACCAAGGATGAGTGGAACGTTTGTATCCTCCTCCATATAAAGTGCAATAAAATCAGCTGGGAAGATAACCTTGTCCACCTTCACTAGGACATCTTCTATTATACCTCGAGGATGTCCCAATGAACGGTTTGCTAATTGTAATGTCAATGTGGTAGGTCTTGCTTCCCCTAGCTTTAATCTTTTGAAAACTAAAAGCGGCATTAGATTAATGCTTGCCCCCAAATCACATAAAGCATTCATGCTCTCAATATTCCCTATGGTGCAAGGTATAGTAAAACTCCCAGGATCTCTCAGCTTCTAAGGGAGTTTCCTTTGCAGAATAGCGCTGCATTCTTCAGTTAATGCCACAATTTCATATTCTCCCATTTTTCTTTTCTTAGACAGGATGTCTTTCATGAATTTCACGTAACTGGGCATCTGCTCTACAGCCTCCGCAAATGGAATATTCATATGCAGTTTCTTGAATACTTCCAGAAATTTCGAAAACGACTTATCTAAGTTGTTCTTGCGGAGCCTTTGAGGATAGGGAATCTTAATATGATGATCAGTACTGACTGGCAGTGTAGCTTCCTTGACTGATAGGTCTTCAGTAACCTTGTTCTCATCTTGCTTCTGATCCAATGTGCCCTGTGTCTATTGATCCTGACTCTTGTCTTCAACTGACTGTTCTGAGCTTGGCCCTTCGTACCTCTTTCCCCTTCTCAATGTAATAGCCTGACATTGCTCTTTTGGGTTAACCTCAGTTGTGCTAGGCAGGTCACCTTGAGCACAGTTGGCCATAAGAGTAGCCAATTGCCCTATCTGAGTCTCCAAATTTCTAATAGAAGACCGTGTCTCAGTCATGAATTGATTAAGAACATTAGAATAAGTATCAGGCTGTCTCACAGGATTTTGTTGTTGTTGCATAGGTGGCTGAGGTGGTTGTTGTTGAGGCCTGAATCTCTGTTGATAGAACCCTTGAGGTGGTTGCTGAAATGACTGCTGTGGTTGCTGAATTGAGGATTGACCTTGTTGATCATTTTTCCAGGAAAAATTGGGATGATTCCTCCACCCTTGGTTAAAAAAATTTGAATAAGGGTTATTGTTGTTATTTTGACAAGGAAAATTCTCAATGGCTTGAGCTTGTTCCAATGGCATATTATTTACATCCGCATATTGGCACTTTTCATAAGTATGAGGACCCCCACATAATTCACACATTGTTTGAGCTTGCATCACGAGGGCTGCCATTGTACTGCCTTGCAACTGTTTAGTCAAAGCCTCAACTTGAGCAGTTAACTTAGATATTGCATCAATCTCATGCAAACCAGCCACTTTCTTTGAGTTACCTCTCTCACTTGGCCATTGTTGATTATTATTGGCCATTTCTTCTAACAAATCATACGCCTCATTGGCGCTCTTCCTCATAAATGCCCCACCAGCTGCTGCATCAATGAGGGTGCGAGTGGTACCACACAACCCATTATAAAAGTTATGGACTAACATCCATCTCTCTATCCCATGATGCGGGCACTTCCTTATCAGGTCTTTAAATCTCTCCCACGCCTCATATAGAGATTCATTATCCAGCTGGTAGAAGTTGTTGATCTCCCCCCTCAGCTTAGCTGCCTTGGCTGGAGGAAAGAACTTGGAGAGAACCTTCAGTGCAAGATCATTCCATGTATTGATTGAGTTAGGTGGCAAAGATACCAACCAACTCTTGGCTCTCTCCCTCAGAGAAAATGGAAATAATCTGAGTCTGATTGCATCATCACTAACTCCATTCATCTTGAATGTCTGACAGAGCTCAACGAAATTAGCAAGATGCATGTTTGGGTCTTCAGTTGGTAGTCCCCCAAACTGAATAGTAGATTGAACCATTTGAAAAATGGCAGGGTATATCTCAAAATTATTGGCATCTATAGTGGGTGGTCTGATGCAAGACTGAACCCCTGTAATGGTGGGCAATACATAATCCCTCAAGCTTCTGGCAGGTTGATTCTGGCCATTAGCTTGGTCTTCAACAGCACCCCCATTATTACCATTTATCAGATCCGCCATTTCTATTTCAATTCTTTCACTTTCAGCTCTTCTTTCCAATCTCTTGCTTTTTTTGTTCAGTCTACAAGTCTTCTCTATTTCAGGATCAACAGGCACTCTTGCAGCAGGTCCTAGATGTCGCATAAACTACCTGTACCTAAGATGAGAAAAATTTAGACAATGACAGAATTAGTGAAATTGAAAAGAAATACCAAATTAGAATAAAATTCAATTATTTCAATATTAGCTAACGCAGTCCCCGGCAACGGCGCCAAAAACTTGTTGCGAAAATTCAACACGCAAGTATACGTATCGTTTCCCAAGTATTAACTCACGTCAGTGAGATCATTCCCACAAGGACTGTAGCTAATTACCAAGTAAATTGAATCTACAGTTCTATTTGGCAAATAAAAAAATTTGTTTTGAGGCTAATTTAATTAAACAAAGAAATAAAACTAGACAAATAACAATATTCAATCAAGAGATGAAAATTAGGGAAAAATAATTTCAATTGTTTCAATTATCTAATTCAATAATGCAAAATAATTTTCCTTCTTCTTCTAATGTGATGGCAGATTATAAAATTACCAATATTCCTATTAAGACTTAAAGGTACTAAATTGCAAGGTAAAATAATGCATTCTTGAGATAAATTACACAAGCAATCAACATTAAGCAATAATCTAAAGCCACACAAGCTACACAAATACTTTCGTTTTGCATCAAAACCTATGTTTATTCAATTAGAGCATTCCTAATATTCACTTTTCAGATTTCATATTAGAATCATAGATCATGTAAAAGATGGCCAATCTAAAACATGTATTGAGCCCGAATATGAATAAATCACATATCAATAGAAGAAAGAAAAATATCGAAATTGCATTAATCCATAGATAAACTCAGACAATCTCCATTAAATTCCCTAAATTGGAGTTTAGTTCATGATCTCCATTAACATGTTCTTAACTGATTCAAAAACAAACATAATCAAAAGCAGAAAAATAAAGGGAGAAGAGAAGAAACTAGTTTAGGATTGTCACGATCCGCCAATCCCTCCTCCAATCTCCTTTTTCTTATTTTTCTCTGGGTTCCAGAAGTCCTACCCTTTTCAAATTATGATTTCCCCCTATTGAAAACGAAAACATCCTCCTTTCTCTTCAAAAAATGATGAAATCACCCTTAAAAAATTATGACCCATACGGACGTTGGCGTCGTGGCTCCAATTCCTGGGTCGTGGCCCTAGTGCACGATAGAGAAATTTCAAACTCTCTGTAAAGGGTCTCGTCGCAGCCGTAATGCACCTTAGCGCCGCGACCCTAATTACTCTTGGGATTTTGACTTGCAATCTGGAATTCTGACCTCGCCGCGGCTGTAATGGAAACTAGCACCACGACGCCATCAGTAGCGCCGCAGTCTTTACTCGAAATTCAGGTTAACATGCTTTCAGCTCCAGTTTAGCACTAACTCTTCACTTTTCACTCCAATTGCCTAATTATAGTGCATAAACCTGAAATCAAGAAAACACAAGCATAAATCCGCTCCAAAATCGTACAAACCAAAGAAGAAAACAATGATCAAAACACTTAAAATGTAACGACCCCAAATTCACTATTAAGGCTTAAGGGCCTTGAGTAGTGTGCCTGGAGGGCATAATGGGATTCTGTGTGTGTCTTTAATGAGTTTTATGCATGATTACGATTTTATGCATGTTACATGACTATTTGATTATTTAAGATGCATGACTATGTGAATTAGTATGCATGTAGACCTGATTATCTTAGAATGAGCATAATTGTAAGTTGGCCATTTTAGGGCATAACTGTGATAATCGTATTATGTGATTTGTGCCATGTGAGTGTGGTGTTTTTATCAGGATGCACGCATCGAGACGGTCCTAATGAGCCAATTAGTCTAAAAGTCACAACGGGATTTTGTACCCGGCTCGGGAGGAGCCTAGGGGTACTTTGGGAATCTTATAGGTTGAGTTGTGAATGGGTGGTTCTAGTTACTAGAAATTGAGTAACCTGGGTAACCATTTGTAACTGCTGTGAGTAACAAGTTTTAGATAGAAAATGGTAGAAATGAAATAGAAATGAAAGGACTTAAGTACCCTTGAAGGTTTAGTTAGGAAGGGTTATTAGGAAGGGGGTAAATTGGTCATTTGGCAAGGCAATTAGACAATTTTCAGCTGGGTTTATGGGATATACGGTTTGGGCATTGGGTCATTTGGTGTTTTGATAAAATTGGAAGAGAAGAAGAAAGAAAGGCTAGGGCAAGAAGAAGAAAGAAGAAGAGGTGTAGAAGGGCTGAAGTGGGAGCTTAGGAGGAGAACAAGGGAACTTTTAGGGTGGATTCTCCACTTGAGGTAAGGATCTTATGCATATTTAAGTTTGATTTCTGTTTTGACTTGTGAATCTAAAGCTTGAGTTAGTTTTTTTGAGTTTTGGTTTGAGTTGTTGAAATTAGAGATCAAAGGTGTGGATTTTGGGTGTGTTGATGTTTTGATCTTGATTCTAGTGTCTATAGGTTGTTAGATGGTTCATATGAAGTTTGGAATTGAGTTTTGGGGTTGAGATATGTGTTTGGGCTTGTTTGGAGGTATTTTGGATGAAGGAATTGAAGGAGAGAAACCCAGAAATTTTGGGTTCGTAAGGGCGCGCCGCGGCCCTGTTCTTGGGCGCCGCGGCGCGAGGCTGGTTCCAAGCGGGGTGGCTCTCTGACTTGCTTAGCGCCGCGGCCCTCCAGGGCTGAGCCGCGGCGCTAGGCCATTTTCAGGGCTTGAAATTTTGCAAATTTGAGCTTTTGCTTCGGGGGTTCGGGGGATGTTTCCAATGATTTGTTTTAGGAATTTGGGAGTCCCGAGAGTGTAGGATTGGTTGTGGGATGTGATTCTTGAATTGATTAGTATTAAAGGATGTTTTATACGTGTTGTGACTAGGTCTTTGGGAAGCTCGGGTTAGAGGACCGTGCTCGCGGCTTTAGTGCATCAGGAAGCTCGGAATACAGGTAAGAAAACCGTAACACCCGAAAATAGGGCATGGGCCCACTGTCTGATTGTAGGGCATGGCCCTAGATTGTATTATGTGCAAATGTGTAATCTTAGATGAACTGTTATATGTTTGAATGGTTATTTCATAATGTATTATATGTGCGATTATAATGGAATGAATGGCCAAGGCCGAGAGCGGCCAAGGCCGGGTACGGCCTTGGGGCCGGAAGTAACGCTCAGCACATGGGATGCTATAGCCAGGGTGGGACCCAAGGGATACATGAGTTATCCTACGGTGAGGACCGAGACCCCAAGCTTTGGTAAGGCCTCGGGGGTGGCGTGGTCGTGCTTGTTTAGTCTGATAGTTTTCCTTTTTATCAGTGGATTATGTCAGCTATATTAATTGCATATGTTATGTACTATTTGGGTTTTCTTGCTGGGCCTCGGCTCACGGGTGCTCCGTGTTGCAGGTAAAAGCAAAGAGTCAGTCAACCGGCCATGAGTATGGAGAGCGTGGGGGCGGCGCGTACATGTTCGGCCTGCCCGACTGCTTTGGTTGGGGGCATTTTTGTATATGGCTGTATTTACCATTCTTTTGATAGTTGATCAAGTGTAAATCTATTTTTGAGTTGTAAATATTTTGTAAACCTTATTTTGGGATCCCAGATGTTTTATACTTAACGTTTTCAATGAAGCTACACATTTTAAAAGAGTACAGCCTTAAACTTTGATTTATTCACACTTTTGGTTTTAGAAACCACTTAGAGTCAGTCAAAAGCACGATTTCTGTCTTAAACTCACTAGGTAGCGGCCCTAAGGTAGTAGGGCGTTACATAAAAAGTAGGCTAAAACTAGCCTAACAGTATGATAACCCATCTACGTCCCCTGTCTAATATTTGAGGTAGGGTAAATCATAACATAACATATTAAAACATAAACTTAGCATAACATATTATACATAACATAACATAAAAGCATAACATATCATACAAACATACAAGATCTAGCCTATTTTTCTTACCAAAACCGGGATATGAGAACAAATGCAGGGCTTCGAATACTCCTAAAACCAGCAATAGAACAGTGAGTATTTCTAAATGAAAGAGATAACAAGAATAGAACTAAATCACCAAGGGAAAACTTACCGAAAAGATACCTTAAGTTCAAAGAACTTAAAAACCTAACCACAAAACCATAACAAAAGTTAGAACCTGAATGAAAACTAAAGAGACTAAGGAATCAAACAGAATTGAACTTAAGAATAAAGGTACCTTTGTTGACCTTATAGATTGGCCTAACTCCAATATTGAAATACTCTAATCCTTACTTCCCAAGTGTTTGATAAAGCTTAAGAATGATAAAGCTTTTTTTTCTTTCCAACCCAAGTGTATCACTCTTATGGTCTCACTAGCACCTTGGAGTCTTATCACAGCTGAAGAGTAAGTGAAATGGTCGGGTACTAGGTCCTATTTATAGAGGTAAGGAGTGAAACTAACCCCATTTTGACTTGAATAAGGATAATGAATTTAATTGAAGATAATTGATTTTTCGTCAATCAGAGGCTGAAGACTCGGTCAAAACTAACAGAGGTAGGTCTAAGGAGTCAAAGGTGGTTTTTAAAAATTAAAAAAAAATTAAATATGGGCGATATATCGCCCCTATGTGGCGATATATGGGCTGGACCCTAATCCCGAGCCTCCGTTCGTACGATCGTGCAACGTCAACGTGTTTTTCGTATTCAGCGCCAGGCGATATATCGGCTCTAGTGCTGCGATATATCGGCATACGTGATTATTTTAAACATGTAATTGCACTTTTCAGCATAATTAAGGTTTGATAACTACTTTGACTGAGTCAAATTACGACCCTAACAGATTCTGGTGAAGACTAAGTCTTATATTCCCTTATTTTATCATTAAAATAATAATTCCTTAATAATCATGCATATGAGAAGTGTCATAATCCTATTGGCTCTATCTAAACCTTATGAATAACCATGCTCATGACAAGTGTTATATTCTTATTGGCTCTATCTAAACCTTATGTTATAATAATTATCATATTTATAACCAGCAATATTAATCAAATCTTATGTTATAATTAATATTCTTAAACTATAGGTTAAACTTATAAAATCCATAATTATTGCTAGGAGTTTCCAACTAAGTCCCGGTTTACACCAAAATCCACGAAATCTAAAATACTACAACTACTACTAGCTAGCTAACTAAGTAAACATTCTATGACTCTACATAAACACAAATTGAATAGATCACAAGTACGAAGAAGAAATCATAAAACTGCATTGAATAATAATAGAGTATCAAAAGACTGCATTAATTAAAACCCTAGAAAAAAAAATTAGTTCATGGAAAATAATAGAAAAATAAGAGAAGAAAGAGAAGTCCAGAAGTAAGAGAGAGCTCTAAAATATTCTAAAGCATTCTTTTTTATAGTGATAAGATTGTAAAAAGAATTTTCTAGATGTTTCTACTTGTCACTTGATGATGTTCCAAAATATTTTTATTTAAATTTCAAATCTCGTATTTATATGATCTGTAATCTTGTAGGTAAAATATCACTTAGTAAACGATCGAAGTTGACTTTTCTTGTGAACAAACAGCTTTGAATAAGCTTTCCAACGCCATCAAGAACTCGTAAATCGGATTTGTGAGTAGAAAGATATGATCAAAATATTGAAACTATCTCATATTCAATGTTTACACCATTGATGATTACAATAATTTTAATTGTTGAATTATTATTGAATGATTTTGATTAGTTTAATAGTTGACTAAAAAGATTTAATAAATAACATGTAACCTGATACTAAATTGTTCATATAGGATTTATTTAAAATATTTTATTCCATTAAAAAAATGTTAGCTAAAAATAAATTATAATTATCAATTAGTTTTTTCTTTTTAAATTAAATAGACTAATCAAGATATTGAATAGAATTATATTTTAATTAAAATTTATATTTTTTCATATTAGTTGAAGTTAATATTTACTGTTTTGATATTTCAATACATATTTAAAACAATTAAAAAATTCATTATACAACTTCTCTTTCGCGAGAACCAGTTTATTATTATTACTTTCTAATCATTGATTCGTTAAAGCTAGTTCATTTATCACAAATACACTGTAACAATATTGCAGATACTTTGTTTATTTTCAAAAATAAATTAAAATTAGACCATTGTTAGCTAAGCGCTTATAAATTTTGTTAGAATTAATTATTTCAACATTCTAAAATTTTTGGGTTCCTTCATAAACACTATTAATCTTTATAGTTTTGTGGTGTTTTCACTAATAGGAGAAGACTTCCATTTTTATTAAATGACCATAAAGCTAACAAAGAGTCAAAATCATAAATTAAACATAGAAGAAGAGAGCTCTAAAATAAGAACCTAGGAAAAAAAGAATAATTAAATATTTATTATTAATTTTTTGTTTTTGTAATTTTATGAAATTATAATCGTATAATTAACTTTTTAATAAATAATTAAGTCAAATTATATATATAGAGAAATATTGTTAACTGACGATTTAGCCAATGACACGGAATCATTAAAACGATAAATATTTGTAAGCTGAAACACAAGAACTAAACAAAACCAAGATTTATAGTGGTTCGGCCCCAGATATTGGTAATAACCTACTTCCACTTAGTGTTTATATTGACGTATTATGAAATCTGCGATCAACAAACAAGGGTTTACTGAGTTTCATAAGCTCCAAAAAGATACAAAAGTTTGTGTACATAAAACACCGATTCTCTCTCCAAAAATTCATTCCCCATTCAAAGAGTCCATTGAGCCCTATTTATAGGCTCAAGAATCTACCTATGGGCCAACGGGCCCTTGTTAGAATATTTGATATGCATTAAACATCATTTCACATCAGTAAAGTTACGTTTTTTCTTCCAGTCTTGTCTACCATTTCGCCAGATGTGTCTGCGTTTATTTCTAGTATTTTTTAAGTTAGATGACAATTGTAAAACCCCTATAAATAAGTCTTTTTATCTCAGTTGTTAGGGGTGAGAGATGAGAACAGATTTCATTTGTAAAAAGGAGCTATTTCAGAGAGAGAAAGAGAAAGAGCTTGAGAGAGAAACACTTGGGTCTTGGGTGAGAGATTTCTTTGTACATGGTCAAGTGTACTTGGGGTTTTGCTTGGGTTCAAGGCATTGTAATCCATCAAGTGTAGAAGTTCTCTAGTGGTGACAAGTTGTAATCTTCATTGCTATTTCATAGTGCAGAGAAGAACATCCCAAGGGGAGTTCAAAGAGGATGTAGGCTCAAGTTATTTGGGCTGAACCTCTATAATTCTTAGTGTTCATTTTATTGTTTTTCTTGCTGATTTTTCTATAGGAATTTGTGTATGTTGTGTCTATTGGTTTGTTGCTTTTGTGTTTCCAGATGAAGCTGGTGTGAGGAAGGTGAATTCCCTAACAGTGCTATCAAGAGCCAGGTTCATTGGCAAAGTTTAGCTTCAAGATCAAAGGTGACAAAGAAGGGAAGAACTGGCTGAATCAAGTTCTTCATCAGAAAGTGACACAGAAAAAGTTTCAGTCAAGAAAGAAGTCCAAGAATCGAGTTCGAAGGTTCAAGAATTTGTTCAAAGTCTCTTGGATTGGAGTTATTGCAACAATATGAGTAATATGTAGCTTGAAATAGAGAGGTTTGATGGTAATGGAGATTTTAGAATTTGGAGAAGGAAGATTAAAGGAATGTTGGCTTCTCAAAAGTTATTGCGTGTTCTTGAAGATCCCATTTCATGGCCTGAAGGTACTACAAAAGATCAAAAAGAAGAAATGCTAGAATCAGCCATTGGGATTATGATTTTTCATTTGTCGGACTCCATCATTCGAATGGTTGATAAAGAAGACACTCCATCCAAGATTTGGAAGAAACTAGATGAGTTATTTCAGCAAAAGACTCTCACCAACAAAATCTTTCTTAAGGAAAGAATCTTTGGATTTAAGATGAGCAGTAGCAAGAGTTTGGAGCAGAATTTGGATGAGTTTCTAAGGATGAACATTGAGTTGGCTAACTCAGGAGAAGGAGAAGCTTTAAGTGATGAAAACCAAGGAATTATCATTTTAAATTATTTGCCTGAATCGTTTAAGGAGGTCAAAAGTGCTATCAAGTATGGTCATACATCAATTACTTTAGAAGAAGTAATTTCAGCATTGAAATCAAAGGATTTAGAATTAAAATTAGAAAAATCTTCTTCACCAAACCTTGGAGAAAGCAACTACGCAAGGGGTCGATCACCACACAAAAACTCAAATGGCTATCATGGTAAAAGGCACAGCAAGAGCAGAGGTAGATCTGGTTCCAGAGGTCCAAACAATTCAAGGGCGTGTTTTCATTGTGGCAAGCTTGGTCACATGAAGAGAGATTGTTATCTCTGGCTCAGAAAACAAAAGGGCAGGAGTTCCATCTGTGAAAGCGCTAGATCCATCTACGAGGGAAAATCTGAACATACGGATTCAGCAAATATTGGAAAAGCTTACAATGATGTTGAAGCTTTAATTGCAGCAACAGGAGAAAATGAAAAAGATTGGATCTTGGACTCTGGGTGTTCATACCATATGACTTTCAATAAGGAATGGCTTCAAGATTTCAGAGAGTTGAATGGTGGTAAGGTTATTATGGGGAATAATCAATCTTGCCAAGTAACTGGAATAGGCTCAATCAACATCAAAATGTTTGATGGTGTCATTCGAACATTGAAGAATGTCAGGTATGTTCCTAATCTGTCTAGAAATTTGGTTTCACTAAGCATGCTTGATGATGCAGATTATACAGTAAAGATAGAGCGTGGGAACCATGAAGATTTGTAGAGGTTCAATGGTAGTTCTTAAGGGAATTAAGAAGGACTCTCTATACTACCTAATTGGTGAAACAGTAACTGGCAGCAACACTTTAGCTGAGGCACCAGAAGATCACAAGGCAATCCTATGGCATAGGAGGCTTGGTCACATAAGTGATAAAGGCTTGCAAGTGTTAAAGCAACAAAGCTTACTTGGAAAGGATAAGGTGAGCAAGGTAGATTTTTGTGAGAATTGTGTCTTGGGCAAACATCACAGATTGGCTTTCAAAGTTGAGCAACACAATTCAAGGGGCATACTTGAATACCTACATGCAGACTTATGGGGTCCAGAAAAGACTCCAACAATTGGAGGTAACAATTATTTTCTTTCTATTGTAGATGATTTTTCTAGAAAAGTACGGGTGCATTTATTGAAACATAAAAATGATGCATTTAAGGCTTTTAAAAATTGGAAAATTCTTATGGAAAATCAAGCAAATAGGAAGATTAAAATATTGAGGACCGATAATGGATTAGAATTTTGCAATGAGATTTTTTATTCATATTGTAGAGAGAATGGTATTCAAAGACATAGGACTGTGAGATTAACACCTCAACAAAATGGGGTGGCTGAAAGAATGAACCGAACACTACTTGATAAAACTAGATGTATGATGATTAGTTCAGGTATACCCAAGGGATTTTGGGGGGAAGCTATAATGACAGCTGCATATCTAGTAAATAGATGTCCTAATACAACTATAGAGTTTAAGACACCTGAAGAAAAATGGTCAAATAAACCACCAAACTTGTCTTACTTAAGAGTATTTGGGTGTGCTGCTTATGCACATCAAAGAGAAGGTAAATTAGATGCTAGAGCAGTTAAGTGTGTATTTTTGGGTTACCCACAGGGAACTAAAGGTTACAAATTATGGGTTAAAGAAAACAAAGGTTACAAACTTATAATCAGTCGTGATGTTATATTTAAAGAAGATTGTTTTCCTTGTTTATCTCAAACTAACATTCCTGCAGGTCAAGAACAAAATAGTACTAACAATGCAGGTACAGTAGAGACTTTAGTTCAGATGGAAACAAGAGCACCCAACACAAATCAGGTGGAAGAAAATAAGATTCAGACCCCAACTCAAATTTTAGCTGAAATGCAACCAGAACAAAGTGTAGATGCATCTGAAATTCATGCAGATCCGACTGCGTCATATCAGCTTGCAAGAGACAGAGTCAGGAGAGAACCAAAACCAGTCCAGAAGCTTACACTTACAGCTTGGGATGACATAATAGCTTATGCACTGATGTCTGCACTTGAGTTAGCTAATTCAGAACCCAACTCATATGAAGAGGCGGTAAAAGGTTCAAATTCAAAGCATTGGATTGATGCTATGAAGGAGGAAATGAGGTCTTTGTATAAGAATGATACTTGGACGTTGGTTAATAGACCCAAAGACAAGAATGTAGTAGCATGTAAATGGTTGTTCAAAGTAAAAGAAGGCATGAATGATCAAGAACCAGTGAGATACAAAGCAAGGTTGGTTGCTAAGGGCTTCACTCAAAAGGAAGGAGTGGATTTTACAGAGATTTTCTCACCAGTCATTAAATATAAAACCATAAGAATCATGTTATCTTTGGTTGCCCAGTTCAATTTGGAACTTGACCAGATGGATGTAAAAACTGGATTCTTACACAAATGTATGGCACTTTGACTATCTGAAAAAATTGTAGCTTTTCCTTTGAACACTTGTAGCTCTTTTAGAAGACCTTGAATCCAAATACCTTCTTTGATTGCTTCAGTAGCAGCCATGTACTCAGCTTCAGTAGTTGAAAGTGCAACTACAGATTGTAGTTGAGACTTCCAACTCACACAATTCCCACTTACTAGAAAGTAATAGGCTATAGTAGACTTTCTAGTGTCTCGGTCTCCAGCATAATCCGAGTCTACAAACCCACTGATTTCCACCTGATTATGATGCCGCTTGAACACCAACCCATGTCTAGTAGTATTAATCAAATAACGCAGCAACCGCTTCATAGCATCCCAATGGATTCTTCCGGGATTCGCCATGAATCTACTTAGAGCACTAATCGAGTGTGATAAATCAGGTCTAGTGCAAATCATTAGATACATTATAGCTCCAACAGCATTAGAATAAGGTACCTTGGCCATATCTTCCCTTTCAAACTCAGTTTTAGGACAATCACTATTTGTAAGCTGATATTGACTTGTCAATGGCTGTTTGACAGCTTTAGCACCCTTCATAGAAAACCTTTTTAGAACCTTTTCAACATAAGACTTTTGACTGATGAAGATGGTATGTTGATCCCTATTTCTCTTGATCTCCATACCTAAAATCTTTGTAGCCATGCCCAAATCCTTCATTTCAAATTCTGTTTTGAGAAGAGCCTTCAATTTATTCAGCTTGTCCCTTTTGTCACTAATCAGCAACATATCATCCACATACAACAGTAGATACTCAACATCTTTGAATTGTTGTCCTTTGAAGTAGAGGCAAGGATCATATTAGCTTCTTTGAAAACCATGCTTTATCATGAACCCATCAAAACGTTTATACCACTGCCGAGGTGATTGCTTGAGGCCATACAACGATCTATTGAGCAAATAAACTTTATCTTGCCCTTTGAACATCTCAAACCCAATTGGTTGCTCCATGTAAATAGTCTCTTATAAGTCACCATGTAAAAATGCAGTTTTTTCATGACCGGACTAAGCATGTGGAGATCAAGTATCACTTTATTCGTGACAAGGTCACTGAAGGTGTAATCAATGTTGAAAAAGTCCCCACAGAAGAGAACCCCGCTGATGCTGGAACTAAGATATTGCCATTGAGCAAGTTTAACTACTGCCTAAGCTTGCTCGGAATTGATCATGGATAATAGTTGATGGCAGAACTGGGATCCTTGGGAAGTTATGTTTATCTCTGCAATCCATGTTTAATGAAGACCAAGGTGGAAATTTGTTAGAATATTTGGTCTGCATTAAACATCATTTCACATCAGCAAAGTTACGTTTTTTCTTCCAGTCTTGTCTACCATTTCGCCAGATGTGTCTGCGTTTATTTCTAGTATTTTTTAAGTTAGATGACAGTTGTAAAACCCCTATAAATAAGTCTTTTTATCTCAGTTGTTAGGGGTGAGAGATGAGAACATATTTCATTTGTAAAATAGGAGCTATTTCAGAGAGAGAGAGAGAGAGCTTGAGAGAGAAACACTTGGGTCTTGGGTGAGAGATTTCTTTGTACATGGTCAAGTGTACTTGGGGTTTTGCTTGGGTTCAAGGCATTGTAATCCATCAAGTGTAGAAGTTCTCTAGTGGTGACAAGTTGTAATCTTCATTGCTGTTTCATAGTGCAGAGAAGAACATCCCAAGGGGAGTTCAAAGATGATGTAGGCTCAAGTTATTTGGGCTGAACCTCTATAATTCTTGGTGTTCATTTTATTGTTTTTCTTGCTGATTTTTCTATAGGAATTTGTGTATGTTGTGTCTATTGGTTTGTTGCTTTTGTGTTTCCAGATGAAGCTGGTGTGAGGAAGGTGAATTCCCTAACAGCCCTCATACACATTGATTTATGCATATTTAAATAAAACAAAAAACATACTATTTACAAAAAAATAAGGTCAAATATCTCACTTATAATTATATTTGGCTTCATTTCCACGACCAGACATGGTCGCACATTCAATACATCTTCTGCCGTATGGTAACGCATCATTCTTCTGGTTGTTGGTCGACCTGAATGTAGTCACGTGCAACCTACGTATACACTAATCTTGCCACGTCAACAAGTAGTATTTTTTAGGGTAAACAAATATAATTTTAATTCCAAAATAAAAATAGAAATTTATATATTGATGACTTGTTAAAACTTGCTATAATAAGTCATTAAAAATGTAACCACCACCAAGACTTTAATTTTTTTTTTACTATTTAACTATGTAATCCCCCCAAAAATTATATAATTAAATTAACTTCTATTAATTATATAAAATAATATATGAATAATCTTTTTAATTTATACTATTTTGGAGTTGTTGGGTTTTATGCCCTAATAAAATCATGTTGGACATGTAAGACGATTTTATATTGTCAATAAAATAAAAATTATTTAGTTTGACAACCGTGTTGCTTGCTTGTTTTATTACATGATTATTGGAATAATACAAACATTTATAAAATCCCGAACATATAAATAATTACAATTATAATGACTAGGTCACAGTGGATTATAATTATAATTATATGTTCAAAAGAATGAGTCCTAAGATTAAGTCAATGCAT
Organism: Humulus lupulus; assembly: GCF_963169125.1. Classification (NCBI taxonomy): domain Eukaryota; kingdom Viridiplantae; phylum Streptophyta; class Magnoliopsida; order Rosales; family Cannabaceae; genus Humulus; species Humulus lupulus. The sequence continues at coordinate 208,119,449 of NC_084794.1, read as the reverse complement.
TGGATTTTCACTGATCTGGTAATCTACGATATGATTTACTTACACATTCGGGGTGTGATGTCTTATCCAAGGCATTGACCAAATAGATAAAATCAGATGTATTTTGTTACATTGGGTTGTACTGATATTGATTATTGATAAGATAAATAAGTATCTTTATTATCTAATCTAATCATATCACAACGTTGACCATAGGTCAATTCAATCTGAATTTTGAGTGATTAATATTCTGCTAATTGTATTATTCAAGTCTTTTGATTTGTTCAATACCAACTTACCCTACGGACTAGCTCATATTTACATATTAGAGATTTGGTAGTATAATTGAGTGAGAGTATTTATCATAGACATGAAAATTATAACTTCTGTTTAAGAAGTGAAACAATGATTTCCTTATAGCTTGGTTCAAGTGTTAAATGATAGAGTACTCATTTATGTAATTAAGTTTACGGAAATATCACTTACAAAGAACTTAGTGGGAGTTAAGGATAAAATACCAATGAAGAGTAAAACGGTAATTTGCACTAGTGTCATTAGTAGGTCATCTATAGATGATTGAATGACGGTTATGTTTATAACAATGGATAACATATTTATATTTGGTGTAAAGCGTTCAATGAATTCAAGAGTGCGATTTTGAGTCTATAGTGGAGTCACGAGTAATTAATAAGGTAGTGGGATTATTTGTTATAAATAAACTCACACTAACTTATTGAAGCTTAAATTCATTGATCCATGGTCCCATGTCATTTTTGATCAAAATGAACTTAGTAGCTTGAAAAATTAATTTAATTATTAATTATAAAAATATCATATCGACTAGTTAAATGGAGATATATAATGTTAAATTATTTATTGATATTTTGTGAGAAAATAAATAGAAGAAACTTTGAGGATTTTATTGCAAAGTCTAAAAAAGAGAGTATTATAGCCATATTGGGATAATTTTGTTAAGGGTTTATACATTTTTTGACCTTGTGTTTTTTCCGATTACCTATTTGGACCCTGTGTTTTAAAAAATTTATTTTTGGATCCTATATTTTGTAAAATGGTTCAAATAGACCTCTAAACTCAATTTCGATGAATAAAAAATTGAATATAACAACATAGTTTCTAAGCAGAATGATTTTATTTCTGTTCTGAATCGTTAGTTTGGTGAATTATTTGTGATTTCAGTTGAGAAAAATTTGACCAAAATCGGGTTTAGGATTCTATTTGAACAATTTTACAAAACATAGGGTCCAAAAAGTAATTTGTCAAAACACAGGATCCAAATTGGTAACAGGACAAAACACAGGGTCCAAAAAGGTATAAACTCTTTTGTTAATAATGTTAGATTGGTATTAATAGTAATAAAATGAATTAAATAATGATCAAAATTATAATTGGTTAATTTTGACAAATATTTAATTAATTGTAATTATTAAATAATTAAAAATAAAATGGGAAACTAAAACCTATTTTATGTCCTAGCTAATTGCCTATATATACTAGTGTTATAAAATGCATTAGGTCAGATGAATTTGACAAGGTAAAAATTCACTACTAGTATTCTATACCTAGCCGACCATTCTTTTTTAGTTTTCTCTCTAAGAATTATCTTCTCAAGTGTTGAGACTTGCCCACACATACACTAGGTTGTTTTAGAGAAAGACTTGGAAAACTGTGATATTGTTTCAAATCAGTTTGTATTTCTTGCAATACATAACATTCAACAAGGACAAAAGATTAAGGGTGTAGTCATTGTTCTGCTACGTATCTTGTAAGCACTCTAATGATTTTGTTATTGTATTTACGTATATCTATAATATTCACATGCTTGTATGATTTTATGCTTTCTACTATGTATATTGTTTTGAATATATGTGTATAGGAACTATGTATATAGACTTGTATAAATAAAATCATACATAAGTATCTTATTATATATTGTCTTAGCATAGCTCACATTTCTTCTCTCCTCCTTCCATTTCTCCTTAGATATATGTTGGGCCCAAAATATTTGGCCCAAAGTTCTTTCCTCATTTACCGAATATTCAAAACGGATCGTTTTGATCTGCAGAAGCTTCGAAGGCAGAAGCTACGGGTCAGAGGCGGTCTGCGCCTCTGACCTCCGAATACATAATTTAAAATCAACGTATTTTGGAGGGAAATTCGGTTATTCTTCCTCCACCAGTCAAGGGTTCGGTTGAACCAACTAACCACTTTACATTTTTGTTCTATAAATATGAGATTCTTATTCAAACAAAGGAATCGAAAAATTTACTAACTTAGGCATCTGAGTGTCTTTCTTGCAGGTATCCCCGACGAGTCAAAGGCGATCTTCATCACCGAAGCAGGATCGAAAAACCACCTATTGTCGGCTTATACCTCCAATTATAGAAAGGCATATTTGTTACATCAACAATTGGCACCGTCTGTGGGAAGCCGACGTTTCTGCCTTAGCCACATCGTCGAATCAAGAAATCAAGAACTCTTCTTTTGCAACCAAGATCCTCTCAAACCTTGGAGCCATGCCACCAAAGGGCAATGGAGTGTTGGGTCCAGCCACCCAGGTCGTCCCACCAGTGAACGTGAGCGACCAAATCGACAAGATGTGTCGCCTACTGAAGACCAGCCAGCAGAGATCCAACGAAGCCATTAAAACGTTGACCGAAGCTCAGGTTAGGCTCGAAGCTGAGATCACTGAGTTGCGCAAATCCGCCGACGCTACACGCAGCACCCAAGGCAACAACAATCTCGACTCTGGTAGACCCGAAGTTCCAGTCGACCGCATCAATTCCCCTCAATGAACCACGCACCTCGGCAGCGAAGGATCCCAGGGTCCCCCACCACCCTCCCCAACCCATCTTCATCTTGGGGCCGAAGAACGACGAGCTCCGCTCTATGACACACATATGCGAACCGGAACAGAGCCCACCCGGTCAACTCAGCCGGCCGCTGAGATTAGGCCCCAACAGACCGCACAACAAGCCGTTCATGACTCACCAGCTGAGGACCGTACCCCCTCCATCCGGTTCTTAGACAATTGGAAAGAAGAAATGATGAGGGAAATGATGTAGAAGTTCTCATACGGGAGGTCTGTTCACGCAACTGAGCACATGGATCTGGTATCAAGAACCACTGAGAAGTCTCCCTTCTCAGAGTGGATTCAGAATGAGCCTAAACCACGAGACTTCGTAATCCCTTCTCTACCTGCGTTTAATGGAAAGATAGATCTGTTAAACCACCTGTTTCAATTCCAGCAGAAAATGGCACTAGAAGCCAACAACGAAGCCATTCAATGCAAGGTCTTTTCCACGACTTTCTCTGGGCCAGCTCTGCTGTGGTTCAGACAATTAAAGCCTGGTTCCGTCAACAGTTTTAGTGACCTCTGACAAACTTTTCTCCAACAGTACAGTGCAAACCGTGAGGTACCAAGAACATTGGCAGACCTCTATCGGATAGAGCAAAGGGAAAATGAACATCCGAAGTCGTATCTACATCGTTTCATTGACCTCGTGCATCAAATCCACGATGTCGACCCAGTTACCACGGCCAATCTCTTCGTCAAAAGCTTGCAGGTGGGATCTCTCTTGCATGAAAATCTCACCATGACACCGCCTTATGACATGGATGAGATCCAGATCCGAGCCGAGGGCGTCTTCAGAGTCCTAGAATTTCGAGAGCGTGCGCAGAAGAAATCCGCACTTATCTCCGCTCCACCAACGAATAACCCTCCACCACCTGCTAGAGATGACAAGAGGAAGAGGAAACAGATGGACCACACAAAGGAAGGGAAGAGGCCAAGACAGAGCCAAGAGTCACCACGGTATCCTTCCTTCGAATACACCGTCCCACAGGAAGTCATTTATGAAGAGAATAAAGATAGACCTATCTGGCGTGAGCCGTACAAGATTACCACTCCTCCAGACAGAAGAGATAAAAACAGATACTGCCTCTTCCACAAAGATCATGGCCATACGGTCGCTGAATGCCACAACCTGGACAATCAGATCCAGGCCCTCATGAGAAGTGGAAGGCTAACCCAGTACATTAAGGAGGCAGGCAGACCTGGCACCTCGCAGCATAATCCTACTTCTGCCCCAACACCACAAGCAGCCGACCCCATGCGTACAGCCTCTACAAGCCCACAAGAACCTCTCAAGCAAGTCCCCATGATACATGGGATTGTGGAGCTCACTGAAGACCAAGAGCATGCCACCAAAATCCACAAGAGGATGGAGGAACGGGTGATGCGATATAGATCATTAGGCCACATAGTCAATCTTGTCACTTCGGAGGACAGATGTTATCCAGCCTCTGCTATCACCTTCACCGACGACGACTTACAAGGAGTGCACCTACCCCATGATGATCCTCTCGTCATCTCGCTACAGGTCGACCATTGCCAACTGGGTAGAGTTCTAGTCGATGGGGGCAGTGGGGTTGACATCCTTTTCTGGGAAGCCTTCCAGAAGATGGGCCTAGAGGAAAATCAGATCCGGACCTCCACTACACCCATTTTGGGATTTAACAGCCAGAGGGTATACCCGAAGGGCGTTGTACGATTAACCGTGGTAGCCGCAGAACGTACCTTGCCAGTGGACTTCCTCATTATAGATTCCATCACAAGCTACAACACCATCATGGGGAGAAATTGGATCCACATGATGCAAGGGGTAGTCTCAACTTTGCATCAGGTGATGCGGTGCCACTCACCCAACGGACGCTAAACCATCAACATAAATGGATGCCAGAAGCAGGCCAAGAAGTGCTTCCTTACCTTGAAAGAAATAAACAATTCTGGCACCTCCTCCCCTGATGACAATCCTGACAAATAGCAATTACAACATAACCTACCAGCATGCCTCAGAGGCATCGATCTAGAACAAGACCAAGAAAAACCCCAAATCACTCTCGATGACCTAGAGAAAATCTATCTAGATGACACTGACCCATCTAAAATAGTGCTGGTAAGTACCAAACTTTCTGAAAAATAAAAACAGATCCTAGTCCACTTTTTCAAAACCAAAGTTGGAACTTTCGCCTGGTCTCCACACGACATACCCGGAATAGACTCCTCCGTCATGAGTCACAACCTCAATATATCAAACAGCTTCCTACCCGTCAAGCAGAAGCAGAGGAGGTTCGCTCCTGAAGTCAACCAGGTCATCCAAGAAGAGGTACATCGGCTTCTGAGCATAGGGGCGATCAAAGAATGCCTATATCCCAGTTGGCTAGCTAACCCTGTCGTGGTCCCAAAGAAGAACGGGAAAAAGAGAGTATGCATTGATTACACCAACCTAAATAAAGCATGTCCAAAGGATAACTACCCTCTACCGAAAATCGATCAGATGATAGATGCCATGGCAGGGTTTGAAAGAATGAGCTTCCTCGATGCCTACTCCGGATACAATCAGATCCCAATGAAATCAGAAGATTGGATCCACACAGCTTCCATAACAGAAGGTGGATTGTATTGCTAAAAAGTTATGCCCTTCGGGCTAAAGAATGCAGGAGTAACGTACCAAAGGCTGATGCACAAGATGTTTTCCTCATTGCTTGGGAGAAACATGGAGGTCTATATCGATGACAGGGTCGTCAAATATAAACAAAGCTCTTCACATGTGGACGATTTGACCGAATGCTTCGACATCCTCGACACCTATAAAATGAAACTGAACCCCTCTAAGTGCGTCTTTGGGGTATCCTCTGGACAATTTTTAGGATACGTGGTTAGCCAAAGGGGGATCGAGGCCAACCCAACACAGATTGCATCCCTCTCAGAAGTCAAAGAACCTAGAACCATCTGAGACATCCAGGCTCTGACAGGCAAAATTGTGGCGTTAAGCCGGTTCATATCGCGCATGTTCGACCGTTGCCAGCCCTTCCTGCAATGCATAAAGAAATCCACCAAACCACCTGGGGAACAGAACAAAACAAATCACTAGAAGAGTTGAAAGCTTATCTGAGCTCTCCTCTTATACTAAGCTCCCCCGTTGCCAATGAAGATTTGTTCTTGTATCTATCTGTCTCACACTTTGCCATGAGCTCCGTGCTCTTCCGAGAAGAGGCTAGTCGACAGAGGCCAGTGTTTTATTGCAGCAAGATGCTACTAGACGCTGAAACTCGCTACAGCATGATGGAAAAATTGGCGCTCGCACTCATCACAACGAAGAAGAAGCTACGATAATATTTGAAAGCCACACCATCATTGTATATACGGACTATCCACTGAAGCAAGTGTTGAGTAAACCCGATCTCTTCAGAAGGTTATCTAAATGGGAAATTGAGCTTGGGACGTATGATATATGATTCTTGCCACAAAAAGCAAAAAAAGGACAAGTGCTCGCTGACTTCCTGGTCGAAATACAATCCTTTACCCCAGATACCTTGCCTGAATTGCTAGAATCAGAAGATGAGTGGGTGTGGACAATGCATACGGACGGGGCATCCAATTCCCAAGGAGCCGGTATTGGCGCCATATTAGAGGCTCCCTCAGGCCTTAAAATCGAGGAAGCCATTCGTTTAGAACAATTTGCAACAAATAATGAAGCGGAGTATGAGGTTCTGATCTATGGCTTAGAACTAGCACGAGACATCGACATTAAACGTCTGAGCGTCAAAGGAGATTCACAGCTTATGATAGAACAAGTGGCAGGGAATTTCGATACCAAAGCACCTCATCTGGCTAGCCTACTGCAAAAAGTAACTGACTTATGGTCACATTTCCACCAGTTTGAACTCATACAAGTGCCGAGGGAACAAAATCAGAAGGCTGATGCCCTCGCCAAATTAGCCTCTACAGGGGAATGTACGCGGCAATCCTCCATACCCATAAGCCAATCACCCAAAGCTCTAGAAGTTTTCTCAACCTCGTCAGAGCCCGAGTGCTGGATGGACCCAATCATTCGAAACTTGTCCACCTCTGAACTACCCCCTCATCCGAAAGACGCAAAGCTTCTGCGCCTTCGAGCACAACGTTATTCCATAATCCATGGAACGTTATACCGTAAGTCCTTCGATGGCCCTTATCTTCGGTGTTTGCGTCCATCAGAAGCTAAAAAACTGTTAGAAGAGATACACGAGGGAGCATGTGGAAATCACACTGGGGGTCGAAGTCTGGCACACAAAGCACTTATAGTAGGGTACTACTAGCCGTACATGATGACAAGCATGTGAATATGCCAAAAAATGTGACAAATGCCAACGATTTAAACCCACCATCCATCAACCCGCTCAAAATTTACACTCAATCGTTTCACCTTGGCCTTTTGCAAAGTGGGGTATGGACGTGGTAGGTGAACTGCCGAAAGCTGCTCGAGGAAAACGGTATGCCCTGGTAGCCATCGATTACTTCACTAAGTGGGTTGTGGCAGAAGCATACGTCACGGTCAGCAAAACAGACACCGCGACCTTCGTATGGAAGCACATCATCTGTCAATTTGGGATACCATGGGAGATAGTCGTTGACAACGGAACCTCGTTCCAAAATGCCAAAGTACAGGAGCTATGTGACACATACAAGATCAAATTGAGTTTTTCCTCTGTCACTTACCCACAAGGCAATGGCCAAGCAGAAGCTTCCAACAAAGTCATTTTTGCCAACATTAAGAAAAACTTGGAAGATAAAAAAGGAGCATGGGCAGAAGAGCTACCAAAGGTGTTATGGGCCTATAGGACAACAAAAAGGACCTCTACGGGTGAATCTCCCTACGCCATGGTATATGGAACAGAAGCTATCATCCAGACAGAAGTGGGCCTACCTACACTTCGAACAGAGATCGCTTCTGATCAAACCACAAACAACATTCAATTAATGCACAACCTTGACCTTCTGGAAGAGGTACGAACAATAGCACAATTACGACGAGAAAATTATCAAAAGGTTGTAGAACGCTACTACAACAAAAGAGTTCACTCGCGCACATTTCAGAAAGGTGATTGGGTTCTGCGCAAGGTCACTGGCAACAAAAAGAAGTTAGAACCAAACTGGGATGGGCCTTTTGAAATCATAGAAGTATTAGGCAGAGGGTCTTATACTCTTAAGAATGTACATAGTGGGAAAATTGTACCTCGTACTTGGAATTCAATGTCTTTGAAACAATATTATTGTTAACTGTTGTACTGTACAATTCAAAAGTAATGCAACAACTCTTCTTTTTCACATTATTTTGAGTATATCATACGCGTTCAGTTTTTGCTGACACAATTTTGCATAAGGATTCCTTACTATAACAACATACTAAGACAACCATGTGACAACTGTCACTTCACTCGAAAGATGCTATCAAACATATGCTTTAGTATATCCTCACCTACCCATATGAAAAGCAACATTATTCACATGCACTTAAAACGACCTACCACTCTAGCTATAAATAAATGACTATCTGAACGCTTGTGGTTATCAGTTTACCATCCTTTTAAACATCCTACAACAATACAACATAAACCTTTGGTCCCAATACAGCCATTTCCCATGCCTAAGTGTTTCTTTAAAACAAAGAAAAATGTTTATCAGCAAACGAAAAATAATGCGTGGTATGATACAACATCTCGCCTCACACACAAACCCCATCGACACAAGGCAGAACCTCAATGGGTCGTGGCAGCAAGGCTACTACACGCAATCTGCATACACAATCATGTTGCCTCTGCCATTTCACTCGATATTATGCCCAAAAGCATTCTAATCTGACTTGACTAAGCTTACGGGGAGCTAAGGCCAGCCATTTCGCAATCTAATCTGCCCTGACTATGCAGATTTGGTCGTCCAACCAGGGTACACTACCTACCCTGTCCTCTTACCTGAGTAAGAGGAGCTCCCCCTCGCAATTTACTCTGCCCTGACTACTGCAGCAGACCATTAGCTGCCACACTTCGGGTTCGACACCAGTATACATTAACTGGTTTGGCAATCCAAGGATGGGAGGAACTTTTCCCGCAGTCGCACCCATATTCTGCACAACGGGTGCCTCTGTCGGAGTACAAGACTACCCTAGCAAGCCTTCACACATACTCCTCGGTATGGGTGCACTGGAAAGACATCTGCCTCATGGCTCTACATTCCTCGGCTCTACCTCGACGCCCAACCCCACATGCTGTCTTCTGCGTCCGGGCTGAACTGCCTCGCCCCCTCTGGCAAATGGTAAAGCATCAGCCATGCTTTTTCATACACCCGAGAGGCCGATTCTGTCCCAACGAGACACCAACGCGACTCTCTAAACGTAAGGAAGTTTAACACAAGACAATAACGTAGGCCTCACAAAGTACAACACTCTCAGTACTGCAATCTGGTTCCACTAATGTTGAGCACGGGCACACCTATGTACTCGACTCTTTTAATGATAAATGCAAGAAAATGACGTAAAATTTGTTGTTCATACAATTAGAAGTCAACAGATAATCAAAACTAGCAGTTGATTAGAAGCTGTTGTTTATAAATTATGTTTCATTAATAACAATATCAGTTACATATTACATATTGCTTTATCTACTATATACAAGTGCTCTACCATCGCACTCTTTAATCCCATTCAATACGATGCATGTACTCTGCCATTGCACTCTCTAGCTTCAGATGACCTAATCCATAGCGCTCACACGATATGTAATACAGAATACCACTTCTTATTAATTCCTCCAATGCCCACATTAAGTATAACCACTGTGGGTTATCGAAAATCCGCCTAAAAAACGGCACCTTCATCCACTCACGATGTTCACTTGCAACGACAACATCATCAACACCAACCAATCACCACAACACTAAGCTAAATTGCTCACATAACACTTAACTGGGCATTCTCTCCCACCATCTGTACATGCTTTTATAGTATCTCACACGCAATGGCCTAAAAGGTCTATGGAGCCTCTTATCCGAGTACACCATCTGACTCTCACCTACTGCAATACCTTCAATTAAGTACAAGTACAGAGAAGAACACATCCACAAACACACCAGACAACCAACGTGAACAAAACTCAACTTGTATTGATAATTTGTACTATTACATCTATAATTGTCTACATATTAACGGCCAAAAAAGACCAAAGAATGCATATACAAGCATCAATCGAAAAACAAAAAATAAGGAAACAAAATAGAAGAGAGAATGTGTCGTTCATTCTATGGCACCTCTTTCCTCAGCTGGTCTGGCTTCTGCAACTGGAGCAGGTTCTATCACCATCTGTTCAGAAGTCTTAGCCACATCATCTTCTTCCACTGCTTCCCCATTAGCGTTGTAAATCGACCCCAAAGTGTCACCTTTCAGCTTCAGCTTCTCCAGATGATGCGCTAGGTAGGTGATCTGCAGATCCCCGAGCTCATTCAGATACTCGTCAACGTTGTATTCTCCCACTTTCACATCGACGCTTTTACAGTACATCTCAAGCTTTGCCCATTTCTCCTCTGGGGTCTGCTTCTTATTACGCAGTGCCAGATCAAGGTATTTCGCAGTGTCCACCTCAGCCATCCTCACAAACTTCCGTTCGATGATCCCACGATCTCGGATGCGTTGCCTTATGGCTTCCACTGCCGCCTCTTCTGCCCTCTACAAAAATAAAACCATCATGTCATCAACACATGTGATATATTAATCCACCATCTTGCTAATACATCAATGACTACAGAAATAACGCATACCTCAGCCATCTCCTTCAATTGCCTCTTGGTTTTGATGACCACCTCCTCTTTTTCCTTCAGCCTCTTCTCTAACTGGAGTTCCACCTCCAGCTTCTGCTTCCTGGCATCTTCCACGCTCATTTCCAGCATCTCTGACTTTCGTTGCAGCTCTTTCTTTTCTTTCTCCAAAATCTCTTTATTTGCTGCAACGACACTACATCCTCATGAAGGTCATTTATCATGCTGTCGAACTTCTCCATTCGGGCTTCATGTTGAACACAGACTTGGTTTTTCTCCATCCACTTATTGGTCATCGCCAACAGATCAGCTTTCAGTTTGTCTCGCTCCACCTCGAGTCCGACAGTACCTACTAGCTTCTCCTTTGTGGCGGCCACTTTCTCTTTAGCCTCTGCCAGCTGCATTTCTAACTTCTTGATGGCTTCCACAAGCACATTTCAATTTGCTTCGGCCATCATTCTCCCTGCTCGCTCCTCTTCCAGCTTCACTGCCTGTTCTGCCAGCCTAAAGCTGTTCTGCACAGCCGCTGCATACTCCCGCCTCGTAGCAGAGGCACATACGTAGCTCTGCAAAACATCAATTACACTTATAAAAAATCACACTACATACATATCACATGATACTCGCTCTATTCTGTAATAACAAATCATGCTAGTTTTCGACCAACTTACCATCCAAATATGGTCTGACACTTGTTGCAGCAAGTCCCCTTGCCCACTCAGCGATCCAATAGCTTCTGCAGGAAGATGAGGTCTGCTTATGCGTAGCATCTCCTCCATCACCTCTGTAGATGCAGAAGGACCATATTCGAACACGACTCCCGCTTTGTCATTTGCTTCTCCCCCTGCTAATGCAGCAATAGAAGCAACGGGGGCCACCGGCTCCCCACCTTCTGCTAGCGTTGACACCATAACACTGTCAGATGTTAACGCAATTGTTCCCACTCCAAAAAGATATGGCATGGAAGGGCATACAAGTAACCCATCTCCAACGTCTTCACCCAAGTCACTTGGCAGGTACACCGACGTCTGCACTGCAGAGGACGTTAGTTGCTCCAGAAAAGCACTAGGAGACTCAAAAGTACTTGTACCCTTCGGAGATACAATGATGACCTCTCCTGGGTGGGACTCAGAAGCCACTGGTGGTGTTGCGAAAACATCAACATTTAAAGTGTGAACACCTGTGACTTCGGCAGTCCCCGATTTTTGACATACGGGGAGAATCTCAGAAGTGACGGTCGGACCTGCCTCAACTGGCTGAGAAGGATTGTTCATAGACTCAAAACCATATCCGAAAGCATCCTCCAGAAGTCGGTTCTTACGGGAGGCAGAAGAAGGGCGTCTCCCCTCTGATCCATGCTTACGCCCAGCGTCAGAACCCCCAGCCAAAGCAGAAGCAGAGGCTAACGCCTCTGACGACTTCAGGCAGACGCTAGGAGACTTAGCCTCGACTGGTAGGCCACCTTGCGCACCATCTACAGTCGCCGCCTCTGATGGTTTGGCCAACGTAGAAGATACAGCCGCAGCATGCGTCGCTCCTTCTGGACCTGCCCTCAAGGAGGATCCAGCTGCATGCGAAGAAGAAGACGATGCAGGTAAAGAGCCAATGGGGGCAGACCCTCGAGGCTTCTTGCACAACGTTAGAGCCTGGCCAGTTGGTAACTTCCCTGGGGTAAGCTTGGGGATTGCTAGGGGAGAACCCTTAGCAGCAGAAGCAGATCCCTTTGGGATCTGAAGCTTCGACGAAATACACTTTCCATCATCCGAATCTTCATCAGAGGACTCCTCACGCGTCTTCCTCTTCCCTAAGGCATCCTTGGGCAGAGGCACCTGTTGAAGAGGTTGGATTTGGAGGGCATCAGAAGGCGTAGAGGATCGCCCATGTATATGAGAAGATCTGCGTGCCAAAGCAGACTTATCAGGAGATGATTCTGCAACAGGAGCTGAACCAGACCCTTCTTTCTTTTTATTCTCTGGGACCCCTTGGCGCTTGGCACATGCAACAAAGGTCTCGAAGCACGCCCTCTCATACTCGGTCTTCGACAGCGACAAAGTTGAAGAAGCAGGGGGAGACTTCTTCAAAAAAGGTCCCAACTGTTTCGCGCAGGTAGCTATTATTTTGCCTAGGGACATATCGCCCTTCTGCGACCTGACCCACATGGCCCCAAGATCGGTTCGATCCATGAAGCAGAGCCGGGTCATGATTTGCATATAGTAGGGGTTCATCACACCTCTGATGCTAATGGCGTTTTCCTTGGACTCGTGCAGAAGCCCCTTCTCTGTCAGCAGGCTTTGTCGCTCAGGACTCATGCTAACCTGAGGCCATGAAAAATCTGATACGAGGAAGTAAAACAGTAATATGCATAGTCCGATTAATAGGCAATCATTCAGATATGATTAACTCGCACTAAAAGCAAAAAGGAACAAAATAAAAACATAACTCACCTTTTATGAACACCCTGGCCAAAGGAAAAATTTCTTGAGGCAGAAATTCAGGGTACCACGCTCCACCAACGACGAAGAAATATTTATCCCAATTTCGGTGGGAGCTGTCAAAATCAGTATAGATCATTCGATCCTTTTTGGGAGAGAGATAGAAGGTCTTCCAGGGTTTTCCCTCTGTCGCCTTGTTCGTCGACTTAGTGAAGCATGCGTATATGTCATCTGACTGAATGTCGACATTCCTGAGAGTTCCTATCATCTGAGCGCCAACTATGGATTGGATAGCGTTCGAAAGAAATTGAGAAATGTGAGCCCCAGAGTTTGAAATTACTTGTATCAACAGAGCAGGAAGAGGGAAACGAAGCCATTCAATGTGTCTCAGACTCATAACAATTTCAGTAGGCTTGACTACATCCTTGAATCGCCATTCCCGAAGTTCGGCGTCCGAAAGCATCCGAACCGTGACGTTATTAGGAATATCGAACGATTTGCGTATGCGTTCATACGCATTTTTGTATCCATCGCGATCCATAGGTTCAGGAGATGAACGTGGAGACATGATCGAGAAGATTGAGATGATCGCTATAAGAATAGAAGGATGGTTATCTTTAGGGTTTCTTCCCTCCGAGTTCTTTCCTGGGAAATATAGAGTAAAGTTTGAAAAGTCTGAAATGAGAATTATTTTGAATTAGAACTAGTTAAATGAGAAGTAAAATTCCTTAATCGAGTGCTTCACTCGGTAATTGTGTTTGCATTAAATTTCAAATGTAGCTTGTCAGGAGATTGGACGATCGTGTACCTACGAATCGCCTTGATCTACGGAGAATGACGGCTTTGGGCGAAATTTTTGGCATTGAAGAGTCAGCCCAACGTTCGAGTGAATAAGCATGCCTCGTCTGTTCGAAGCTTGGGCCAGGGGGCATCTGTTGGGCCCAAAATATTTGGCCCAAAGTTCTTTCCTCATTTACCGAATATTCAAAACAGATCGTTTTGATCTATAGAAGCTCCGAAGGCAGAAGCTACGGGTCAGAGGCGGTCTGCGCCTGTGACCTCCGAATACATAATTTAAAATCAACGTATTTTGGAGGGAAATTCGGTTATTTTTCCTCAACCAGTCAAGGGTTCGATTGAATCAACTAACCACTTTACATTTTTGTTCTATAAATATGAGATTCTTATTCAAACAAAGGGATCGAAAAATTTACTGACTTAGGCATCAGAGTGTTTTTCTTGCAGGTATCCCCGACGAGTCAAAGGTGATCTTCATCACCGGAGTAGGATCGGAAAACCACCTATTGTCGGCTCATACCTCCAATTATAGAAAGACATATTTGTTACATCAACAATATGGAAACATTGATGTGACAAAATGTAAATGGATTAGGGAACACAATGTAGGTGACATGTTTGATTTTCTTTTTGAGTTTTGGTTTTGAGTGGCATTTTTTTTTGTGCTTTTACAATTGAGTTGTTGGGAAAGATAATAAAGGAAGGATGAGTCAACCAAGAAGAGAGACTTGACGGAGAAGGAGAAGAGTGTTAGGGTGTATGTGAACACTATTTATTTATTTTATTTTAAAACTGACAATGTGATAAGTTATTTAGTTTATTGTTTTTAAATACATAATTATAGTAAAAGTTTATTAATTCATAAATTATGGTGATATTTTGACCTTATTTTATTTTAAGGGAATTTACTCATTTAATACCTTATGTTTTTACAAAGTATCATTTTGGTACCCTCTGTTTTCAATAATGCTTATATGGTACCCTGTATTTTAAAATTATACATATTTGATACCCTAGACTCAGATTTGAAAGATAAAATTTTGTCAATATGATCAAACTGTCATAAGTTATATGTAATTAAGTAATTAAATTTAAATTTAGAACTTACATAATTGATAGCAGTTTGATTAAATTGGTAAAATTTTATTAATTAAATTTGAGTTTAGGGTACCAAATATGTACGATTTTAAAATACAAAAAACCATATAAACATTATTGAAAACAGAATGTACCAAAATGATACTTTGCAAAAACACAGGGTATCAAATAGTTACCTACCCTTATTTTAATTGGCTTTAACAAAAATGATCAAATAAGGATAAAACTATAATTTTTATAATTTACGTAAATTATATATATATATATATAATTATCCTTTTGCTATAAAATTTGAAAATAGAACATCCACCTGCACTCAAATTGAACCTTATTGACAATATTCCCTTGGCTTATGAGTGACATATATATGTGTGACAAATTGAAGGTTTCTTAGGGAAAAACGTGTTTGTTGTGCCATACTTCAAAACAATACAAAATAGAGACTAATTAGCTAATCTATCAACATAATGATAATAATGGTCATTAACCTTTCAATTAATTAAGTTGCACAAGTCCACTGACAAATCTTATTCTTGGAAAGGAGAAGATAGATATGACCCATCTAGGCTAATCCTCAACCTCAAGAAACTCCACATGTATATTTAATTTACCAAGTGGGAGTAACATTATTTATTTATTAATAATTATTTGAAAGAAAAGCATTAAAAAAAACTTAGAAACATAGGAAACAGGTTGGTTTAAAAGAATGTTATACTACATTTTCATTCAATGCATTGCACATGCACATTTCTTACACGTACACTTGAATTCTATCCTCCAAGTAAAATTTACACAACACACATGTGGCTTAGGAATAAATGTCTTGTTTCTATATTGGGGTAGTACTATAAATGACTAAATATTTCGATCCACAAAATTGTATGTATATTTTTGTAACAAAATTAGAAAAAAAAAAGAAGAAGAAGAAAAATCATTAGATAGAATAAAGCATAAAGTATGGATTCATGATTGAGCAGTAGTGGGAGGTTGTGGAAAGAAATAAAGAAAGGAGGGAATTTGGGCAATCATCAAGAGAGTCAACGTGGTGCTTCTTCAATATGCCTTCTTCTTCTTATTCATTTAATTTTATTGGCTAAAAGTATGAACATTATTAGTTATTCAAATGCAAATTCTTACCTTTTAACCCTTCAAAATAAAGTTTTTTCTTTTTTGTATTATTGTATTGTATGGTGGAACCCCATTATAATGAGAAATGAAAAAGGAGAAAATCAACATAATTATAGAATTTAGACGTATCAATTATTTATGAATTTATTAATATATGTATATTTCTAATATTTGTTATAAACAAAAGAATTGAAAAGGTAAAGAAGGTGGGAGAAATGGTGAGTGAGATGTTGTGTGGTTAGGGGTATTGTTGGGTTGTCCATTCAATTTTTGATTTGAGGAAGAGGGAGAAGAGACCTACCTAATCCATTCTCACAACCTCCCTTATCTTTTGCCTACAATTAAATAATATTACATATAAATAAGATCTTTATTTTTTTTTTTATAAGAACATTCATTTTAAAATTGTTATATAATCTACCAAAATTTATATTTTCAATACTTTTTTATTAATGGAATAACAAGCAGTCCCTAACAAAATTTCTCCAACTAAAAATTTCTTAGTTTACATCCACTACTTATTTCTTTTTGTTCTTTATATCTTCAAAAGAATATTCAATTAAAGTCAAGAATCTTAGTCCAATAGTATTTTCATCAAACATATATTTTATCATATGTATAATTTTTAAAAACAGCTATTTTAATTTTGAAGTATTCTAAATGTGACTTGACTAAGCAACACTATTTATTTATTTTAAAATAATAAACTTTGGAATGCTTGTTATTGTCATACTTTCTAAGGATATCCTCAACAAAGTGGAGTTGACAACTTATTTTACGTGTTGCTTTTATAAATTATTTTATTATAAATAATTTTCGTGTTTACAATATCCAAGTTTTAACATTTAATAATTAGTAGCGCTTATTTGTAGATTGATACTACAAACAAAAAGGAAATATCTTAATAATAATAATAATTAACATTTTGATCCAATTAAGGGTTAACAACAACATGGAAATTATAAAATGTAGCAAAGGGAATCGTAATATAATTAAATAATAATAATGTGACCTATTAATAATAATAATAACGTGACCTATTTATATATTTTAAACCTTTGTGAACTTTTTAACATTTTGTTTATTTTTTAAATGTTTTAGGTTGTGAAGTAAGACCATTTCTTTAGGAAACAATATGTTCAGTGGTGACTTTGAAGGGATATATTTTTTAAAGTAAAAGCATTAAATGTTATTTCAAATCTTATCTGAAAAAGATTATTACCAACGTTATTGTTCAATTCAAATACATAAAAACAACGTTATTGTTCAAAAAGGGTTATATTTAATAAAATATAAACAAAAAAAGAAACTAAGAATATAAAATAAAGCAATAAGGAGTTATGAGAAAAGGGACTCAAAACAAAATGTGAAAGTAGTCTTCAAAAACCATTTGTTTCATTTAAAACTCAATCTTGCCAACTCTCGCCATATATTTCTATTTTTTATTTTTTTCTTCCCTCATAAATTTTATCTAAATATTATATGTTTTTTTTGACAATATTTTTCTTATTATTTATTTGTTAATATTATGTTATATATTTCCTTCTTCGTAAAAATATATTCTTCTAGTGCACTGTCTTGTTTGCTATTTCATAGTTGTGCTACTGTATTAGTCTCTCTCTCTCTCTCTCTCTCTACAACATTTGAATTTAAACTTTTATTACCATAAACATAAACAACCAAAAGGCAAAAAAAAAAAAATAAAAAAAAAATATTTGAGTGCGGAGGAAGAAGAAGAACAAGAACAAGGCCTTCGAGAGAGAGAGAAATCTAAAGCAAAGCAGGTTGAAGTTGAACCAAACTTACCCATCTCTCAAAACTACTATCATTCGAACAAATGTGCCTTTAAGGTTCGCTTTCTTACTCTTTTTTCTTCCCACTTTCTCTCTGAT
The DNA here is from genome assembly GCF_963169125.1 of Humulus lupulus. Taxonomy (NCBI): domain Eukaryota; kingdom Viridiplantae; phylum Streptophyta; class Magnoliopsida; order Rosales; family Cannabaceae; genus Humulus; species Humulus lupulus. The sequence goes on along the minus strand of NC_084794.1, from coordinate 208,101,474 downwards.
CTAATCTGACACTAGAAATTTTTCTTCTTCCATTTCTGTTTTCTGTTCTTGTTATTTTATTGGGAAATAGGAACGGAGATACGAAGTGGGTTCGTTGAGATCTGGAGGGAAGGAGAATGAGGCGCTCATTGCCAGATTGGATTTGAAATTTTGGGAAATACTTTGGTGCTGCCTTTGAGATTTTTTGTTGATCCCATTAGGGTTTTGTTCACGATTTTTTGAACTGGGGTTTTTCATTTTCTATTGTTTTGGTAGTCATGACTACCAAGCGCGCTTACAAGCTCCGTATCCTTCTCCTATTGTTTTTCCCATTTGTTCGTTAATTTTTCTATTTTGGGTTTTGTTTGTTTTTTTGTTGGGTCATGAGATTTTGCTCACATTTTCTTGATCTGTTCCACTTGTCAGCTCTATAATGGAGTTTGTTAGCCTTAACCAGAGTAAATTTGCTAACAGAGGAGTTTGTAGCTCATTCTGCTGCTGTCAACTGCCTCAAGATAGGCAGAAAATCTTCTAGGGTTCTTGTCACCGGTGGAGAAGATCACAAGGTCAATCTTTGGGCCATTGGAAAACCCAATGCCATTCTGGTACGCTTCTTTTTCTTTGCCCTCTTAATTTCCTCTGGTTATATATTTGTTTTTGTCTTGTGTTGTGATTCTCAGTGTGGATTTATTCATTATATTTTCTCTGTTGGCTTATTACTTATTCATTTTTAAAAGAACAATTTATTTGGGATAGTGACCTTTTAGTGTTAATGATGAATAAAGTGTGAACGGTGCTACCATATTAGTATTGGGATTTGGAGAAATTTGGCTCCCTCAAGTGTCAAACCAGCTTCACGGTTTAGTAGCGTTTAAAATAAAACTGGTCGAAATTTATGGCAATGTAGCTTTCTTTCCTGGGATAAAAGATATCTTCTTGTTTGTTCTAATTGCTGGCTACTGCACTTTTGTTTCCAGAGTTTGTCTGGACATACCAGTGGCATTGATTCAGTCAGCTTTGACTCCTCAGAGGTGTTAGTAGCTGCAGGAGCTGCAAGTGGTACAATCAAGCTTTGGGACTTAGAGGAGGCAAAGAGTATGCTTTTGGTTCTACATTGCGTTCCTTTAACTGCATGAGTATATAAGTAGTTGAAAACTTTTTAAAGACCAAGTCAAGCAGGCTAATTTTGTAGCCGTGTTATGCTATCGTTTAATCATTGGAAAACTTTCTCATGCAATGCTATTTTTTGTATAGTTGTTCGAACACTTACTGGTCACAGATCCAATTGTATATCTGTGGACTTCCATCCTTTTGGAGAGTTTTTTGCATCTGGTTCTTTGGATACAAATCTCAAGATATGGGATATCAGAAAGAAGGGGTGCATCCACACTTACAAGGGCCACACCAGAGGAGTCAATGCCATCAGATTTACCCCAGATGGCCGTTGGGTTGTATCTGGTGGAGAGGACAACACTGTAAAGGTTAGAGTCGCTTTCCTTTTATTTTTTTGTTTTAAAAAAATGCGCAAAACTAAGGGCATTTTGTTTCATCCTGGGTGATTGTATTGTACTATCCACTGGGTGATTGTATTGTACTATCCACTACTAGTGCTTAAGGTTATATTAAAAAATTCAGTTTCTAGTGTAATAAAGGTTTTGACTGGTTGAAATATCATTAAGTTAAGGTACTTGATTTGTTGTCTGGACTCTGGACAGTCCTTATATTCATGCTTACTGTGTTTGTATGTGTATTTTGTTGGTTTCATGTAGCAGAAGATATGAAGAGCCTGTATGCTTTTAAATTTGAAAATTTCTTCACAAGGCGCCTGTCTGATTTTGTATTACTGTGCTGTAGGAACATATAGAAGAAAACGAAAAAGAGTAACAAAGAGAAGAAAAAAGAGAGCGATTTTCTGAATAAGCCTGTAGTATCATAAATGAGTGTCAATGAGACGAGACATATGTGAGTCCAAATTCAACTATAAAAAAGATAAACTTTAAATATTCGCAATATAAACTTTCGATAATTTTTATTAATAAAATATGATGAAGTCCCAAATATGTAGTATCTTATTCCACATCAGAGTTCTCATTTTGTTTTGAAGTTTACATAGTGAGAAGTTTAGGGTTAAATCTTGCTTTTATTTGAATCCTTAGTTCTAGATGTTCAAGACGTTTATATTTTGAAGTGTATCTGCACTATTAAGTTTTTTGCTGCATACAGGGAGAGACAGAAACTTATAGTAGCTTTAAGAATTATTTCTTATGATTTAAAAACTGTCGAACCCTTTGTGTACATTAAAATCCTTTAACCCTTGTCAAGAAGCTCTAAAAGCCTTGAAAGCACAAAAGTTTATTTGCTGCCAAGACTGTCAATAAACATATGTTTCAACTTTTGAGCTTATAGTTGATTTTGGAAATCTAACCTTCTACACAAATGCCAAGATTTATTTCTAAGTTTCCAAATTTTAATCCCAGAGTGCCACAAGTTAAAGGTAGGTAGAATTTTGTATTTTCTCTCTGTAGAAGTGATGTCGTTTTTTATTTATTTAATGACTTTTTCGATTTAAAAACTGATTCACATCACATCTCTTCTTGCTGTGCTGTGTCTGGATTGACTTGTTTAAATTTGATGGTATGAAAAGAGTTAGTTTTGGCATATATATGATCCGCTCTGTCAACGTTATTACATGGATAAAAACAATTTTCTTATGTGTGCTGTATTGCATAACTGCGAACATACACGTGTATGTAACAATTCAAACATTAAATTAATAGCCAAAAAAATAGGTCTAAGAAGAATTAAGTTGATTATTTTTAGCTTCATTTTCATTGACAACACTATATTGTTCACTATGTAACAGTTGTGGGATCTTACTGCTGGGAAGCTTTTGCATGATTTCAAGTATCATGAGGGCCAGGTTCAGTGCATAGATTTTCATCCCCACGAGTTTCTGCTCGCAACTGGTTAGCTATTTTTTCATTTGAGCTATTAGATTTGTATTATTCAGTCATTTCTCTGTTCCCACTAACTTAAAATGAGTATGATCAATGAATTCTTAAATGTTGATTTCACTTTATAAACACGTATAGGTTATTGATTGTTTTCATTTGATGTATCAATCAAAAGCGCTACTTAAGTCAACCTTGTTTACAAAAAGGAAGAAAGGAACAGAACCACCGGTTAAGTTAAACTGAAAGAACTAACTTGCTCAACTAAAACATGAGCCTCGTCCTATACAAACGAGAGCCTTGAAGCTCACCATTACCAAGCTGCAAATTTAAGCTTCATTTCTACTTCTTCGAACTTCTTATTTTTCTCTTTCCCATTACTTCCACTGTTCATTCTGAATCCTGTTCGACACTCTGTTCTGAGCATGAAATGTTTCTTCTACTGGTCTGGAAAACAATCCAATATACTCCGACAAAGTTCATGCCTATATTTTACTAGTTACTTCTTAGTGTAAGGAAATGTGGTAAACCGACATGTCTGCCATTTACCAGCTTAGTATCAACTTTCTGTAGCTATGTCAGATAAAACAAGCAGCAACAAAAATTGCTTGTCATAATCAATCTGAAAATATTGCGGGAAAGGGAAAAGAGGGCATGCACCAGCTTTTACCTGTAATTGGACTATTCTACCTTGTCCCATATTAAATTTGACAAGCTTGGAGATTCCATTTAACACTAATCCCAGCTTGGACTATTCTTATGTTATTTTGTACTAATCCATTTTTTTTCCTTGAACACTAATCCCAGTTATCATACCCAAATTCTTGATCATGAGCCTCCTCTATATGTTGTCTCTCTTCACCCAAAGGTCCATAACTGCTTACCCTGTAAGGCTTGGTTGACTCCCTCGAGTTTCAACTTTCAAACCACCTTATCTATTGTTCCCAACACCCCCTAATGCCTTGTCCTTATTTACATCCATAGAGAGAAGCTACACCAAATATTCTCCCAGCATTTAGCTTGGAAAGCACAATAGTAAAACAGGGACATACAGTTGGTAGACAAGCTAGGATTGATGCTTTTAATGATTTTCAACCTACTGTTTGGGGTTTTTATTCTTACTGCAGCCTCCTTATAAAACCCTCTCAATATCTGGCTACCAATTTCTCTGGAAGCGGGGTGGGTTTTTGATAGTCTGATATTACAATAAAAAAGGAAATTTCTCTATCTACATACCAGTAATCTTTTGATAGCAAATCGCTGATCCACTAGAACAGTTGTGAATTCAAGTATGAGAGTAAGTGTGCTGGTAACGTGTAGCAGTGTGACTGCTGTTTTATTCATGCTAAATATTTTTCCTTTTCTTCTCAGGTTCAGCGGATAGGACAGTTAAATTTTGGGACCTTGAAACTTTTGAGCTAATTGGCTCAGGTGGACCTGAGGTACTTTTAAGTTTCTAAGAAATAATGTCACTTAGTCTTGGCTATAGAATAAATTGAAGTTTGAAATTTCAAAGTGAATTATGATTTTCTTCTCATGAAGGGAACTTATCTGAATCATTTTCTTCTATATCAGACTAGTGGAGTGAGGTGTTTGACTTTTAATCCTGATGGAAGAACCCTACTATGTGGACTGCATGAAAGTTTGAAGGTGCGAGCTTCTGGCTACTACATAATGATTGGTACAATAAGTCTATGCTCACTTAGATTGTTATTACTTTATAGGTTTTTTCATGGGAGCCAATTAGATGCCATGATGGTGTGGATGTGGGATGGTCTAAGTTATCAGATCTTAATGTTCATGAGGGGAAGCTTCTCGGCTGCTCATTCAATCAGAGTTGTGTTGGAGTATGGGTCGTAGACATTTCGGTATGTTTCATTCTCTTTTTCTAGTTTGAGATAATCTTTTCCCTATCCCCTCTGTTTATTCTTTTCTAGCTTCTACGTGTTAATCTTAATGTGAAGCTGATATATCACTTACAAGTTCCTCTTGTACAGCGGATAGAGCCATATGCAGTTGGTACTGCTAGTAGATTGAATGGTCATTCAGAGTCTAAATCATCAAATGGCAGCAATCTGTCAGTACTAAGTGAGAACACTTCAAAGACTAGTTTGGGCAGATTGTCTGTTTCCCAAAGTTCAGATCCTCTAGCTAAGGAAACGAAATCACTCGGTAGATTGTCAGTTTCTCAAAATTCTGACGCTAAGGAAACAAAAGTTTTGGCATGTAAGTAAATGTTGAACCCCATTCTTCTCCTTCTCTCTTTGTTGATTGTGTATTTTGTTGTTTGGTAATAAGGTGCTGGAGTTCCTGCGAGTTCTTTTCTTTTGGCTTGTTTGTGTTTCTTTTGTTAGTTTTCCTGATATTTTATTGTCTTTCTGTCACGGCCATCCCGAATGAAGCCACTGGTAATGCACCTGGAACTCCCCAAAGGATAAGTTTGAGCTCCAGTCCAAAAAAAATTCCCCCTAGCTCAACAGCTGCTCCTAGTGCAACAACCACAAAGAGAAATTCTATGAAGGTCCACTCAACAGCTAATGTTTCAACTTTTAACAAATCAGAAGTCATACCTGTTATCGTGCCAAGAACAGATATGGCTGTTGAACCAAAAAAAGAGCTTGGCTTAGCTGGAAGGACGATGCCTTTCTCTTTACAGTCAAAGGCAACAGAGTTCCGAAGGTTTCCCACTGTCAGAGAAGAAGATGATAAACAGACTGTATCTGTAGTTGCCGAATCCACTGCTTCCAAGGGTGCTGAATTTAATGTTGCTGAGAGCCAGAGGAATATTTTATCCAGAGTTACAAGCTCAACCCAAGGAATATCTTCTGAAAAGAATGCAAAGGATGACAGAGGCATTGGATCAGGAAAACATGAAATGAGTTCAATGACAGAGCCAAGTGCTAGCTGTCAGCCTGACAATTGTAAGGATTTAATTTCAGAAAGTTTATTCTTCTACCTTAGTTTTTCTATAATGATTGATAAAAAGATTCCTATTTTATTTTTCTGTATTAATTGATAATAACAATCCTAACTTAAACGATCATTAGATTTATTCTTATCAACTCAAGAATCTTAAATCCTTCTACTTTCTTGAATGACATCTACCTTTGTTCGTACGAAAGTCAGGTTAGTGTCCGCCCTTGAAGCATGGAAAATATAAGTAGATAGAGACCAATTACACCAGGAACAACTTATCCACACAATTAAGATGGAAGCCCTGCTACCAAAGTTATCCCTGCTATCAAAATTATTTTTTTAATTTTTTTTATCAAATATAAAAAATAATTGTTCTTGTACAAGTTGGAAACATTTGAACTGTCATTTTATGTACTTCCTGTTTCATACACTTTTCTCAATGATGTTTGTCTTTCTAATTCTATCTGCCTAGCTCTATGTTACAGCCACGTAGGTAGAGCTCCCTCCCAAGTGGTTATAGACCATTAACTAATCCCATACTTAATTGATACCCTCCTTTATAGTTGATGCCCACTCTGTGCTTTTCTCCAGGTTGCCCTTCCCTTGATGTGTTGATGCCCACGGTGGCCCACTCTGGGCTTTTCTCATGTCGCCCATTTCATGATGTTGGTCCCATTAGAGGGTGCTAGCTCTGATATATCATTATTTCAGCTACATAAGTAGAAATCACTAAGACTTGCCAATGGGAGGAGCGTGCCCAAGTAGTTATAATCTACTAACCAATCCTATGCTTAGTTGATCTGTACACTGTGTTTATAAATAATTTCTGCTTTTTTAAGTACATGAGCTAGGGTATACTATTGACTTAATAAATACATTATACATCTTTTTTTTTTATCATTATTATTATTTTTTTCTAGATGAAACTCGAGGGCACAAGTTGAACAGAGATACATGCTCCGTTGGAGGTCTAAGATCAGGTAGCTTTATGTCCATTGTTGATATCTTTTTGCAATTCAAATAAGTATTAAACTAACTTCTTTGAGGTAATTCTAGGAAGGGCCAGGTCTATAGCGGTAAATTGGGAGAAAAGAGATAGATTTTCAAATTTTGAGGGACCTACTTCCAGTATTTCCTCTGGGGCAGTATCCACCGTAAGCATGCTCCCTTCGAATGTGAGTTTTGATTTGTTTTGACTTTATGTTGAATCTTTCTTTCGACATTTGTGATTTGACAAGCATTGTACTTTGGTTGAAGGCACTAGCTCCAGTTTTTGTTGCTTGCACCTATTATTAAGTTCTTTTAAGGAATGAAATTCAGAAATTCAGCATCATTTAAACCTAGTGGCTAAAGATGCTAGCTTGTTTAGTTGAAAAAGTAGTCACTCTACATTGAATTTAAAGGCCTTGTATCAAATATTGCCTGTTTTGTCTCTTATCAAAATTAAAATTGGAAAGTCTTGCCTTTATGAGGGTTGGTGATGGTTTAGGTAATGGGAAAAAGTTATCATTCACTTTGTAACACACAAAATGTGAAGACACACGTTACACACAAAACACATGTAGTGCTCCTTTGGAAGGTTCTTTTTCTCATGGTATATAAATGAGATTGGAAACTAATTGAACTTGAGGTCTAATTATATGGTAGACATTGTTTTGTTTCTGTATGCCGGCCATAGTTTTTCACTGCCAAATTATAATTTGGATTTGCTTAGCTCATTTTTGGCTTCTAAGTGAGTTTTTTTTCTTTTACATGACTGAAGTCCAAGCAGAGAGGATATCCTCCACCTATTGAAAAAGAGTCGGTGCCTGCCACCGATGAGGATGCCATTGCGGATGTCATGGAACAACATTCCCAATTTGTGAGCTCTATGCAGTCTCGTTCTTCTAAGTTACAGGTGATCTTTCTACTGCTACTTGTTTATCGCATATTGATGTTTTTTGCACAATTTTTGTTGGGTGTTGCTTCACATGGTTTTTGATGGCAGAATGTCACAATGTTAATTTGACTTCAGAAAACAATTTCAGTTACTATTACTAACGAATACCAGTATTTATTTAGTTAATGAATAGTAATAAAATAAAATAACAAAGTGCTGTACTGTGGCATAACTTTTCAGGGAATCTACAGATACTGGGAAAGGCATGATGTGAAGGGGGTGATTAATGCAATGGAAAAGATGGCTGATCATGCTGTAAGTATTGTGTGATAATGGCCTATATGTTATTTTATCTTCGTCTTTATTTTCTGACTTGGTCTGAGTCTTGAACAAACATTATTCTCTGATTTGGGTTGTTCATGTTGTTAATTCAGGTTGTTGCTGATGTAGTTGGTGTTATGGCCGAGAAAATTGACATTGTCACACTGGATATTTGCACTTGTCTTCTGCCACTTCTCTCTGGCCTTCTAGAAAGTAACATGGATAGGTAGAATACTTATGTTTGTTGACTTTGTTACATATTTGTTATGTTGCTTAAGTACAATTTCATCAAGCTTGTTTCCCTATATATGCTTTAAGGACCGGTTTAATGCTTTATTGGGACTATAAGGTTGTTTGACTGCTCTTTGCTCGTTCTTGGTTTATCATATCTTTCTTCTCATTTTCCTTTGTTTCTAGTACGAGAGACCTCAAGTTTGTTTCTATAAGCTTCTCTATGTCAGAATTATATATTTATTTATTTTTGGTTGATCTTGTTTTACATCTACAATTATCAGACTGTTTGATCAGTATTTAACAGAATGAACATATATAGACATATAGGGATCTCTTTGGAAATGCTGCTCAAGCTGGTCAGAATATTTGGTTCAATGATCTATTCTGCAATATCAGCATCTTCGTCTGTTGGTGTGGATATTGAGGCAGAACAAAGGTGTGTTGACTGAATTCCACCTTTTCTCTAGTTTTGATTTTTAGAAGGGATAATTTCTAGTTTGTATTGTCCAATTTGTACCTTTCATTTTGTATATATCAACAATGTCCTTTCAATTTTAAAATTAATACAATTTTTTACCTTTATTCAATCCACAAACTGAGGAGATCCGTTTAAATACCCTTGTAGGATGTTACCTATGAATTAAATAAATGAAGAAATGATAAATTAGAAAATCAATAACTAATATATCAAATATTATAAAAAAAAAAATGTAATTTCCATTTTGTGTTTCCTCCATTCCGTTCAGTCTCTCTTATAGTTATCATTTCTCCATGAACTCTATTCAATCAAGTTCCCTCAAACCTTACCTTACCTTCCTCCATGAATTCTTTGTAATGGATCCTCAAATCTCGTTTTCCTCAAGTGGGTGTGGGTCTCTCCAGAACCTGAACCTTCAACAAAGGTGTACATGAGGGTCTTTGGTAGCAGACTCAACCCCCCAGAAGAAGGGGAAAAAGAAACTTTGCTCTATTATTAGTGCATAAAAATATAAAGAAATTTTTTAAGTATGAATTCAACTGATGGCAATTAGTATTCCTTCTCTGTCTAATCCAATTCGTATGAAGAGATTTTCCACAGCATTCATATTTTCCCAAAAGATGGTCTAGACCCCATCTTGGACCTGGTTCTTCACCCTAATCACGAGGGTATACTGTGCAGGTGGCCTTTTGTGCCATGCCCCACATTTTTTCCTCTCCTCTCTGCCTACTTCTACCATAGTAGATATTTTGTGTGTTCTTATATTTATTCTTAATGTCCTATGTATGTAACCAAAAGGCTTCAAGGATAATCTTGGAATTCTATTCATTTTACTTGGTCCCATTTGAAGTTAAACTGAATTCTGAATAATAAACATTCGCTACAGTTTTAATAATGTTGATAATCTCTAAACGACAAGGCAGAATAATATAATTTACATATAGAGTTAAGTTCCAAGCTGGGAGATACTAAATTCATTGAGTCCTGCAGGTTGGAGCGTTGCAACACTTGTTTTGTGGAGCTTGAAAAGGTTAAACGCTGTCTACCTTCCCTCTCCAGGTATTTCTCTTAAAAACTGCTTTAGTTTGCTTGGATTCTTCTTGTTGTTTTATTTGAACCTATTATGTTTGACACTGGTTTCTTTCTATTCACTTATTTATTTGTAGAAGAGGGGGATCAATTGCGAAATCGGCGCAGGAGTTAAATCTAGCTCTTCAGGAAGTTTCATGACCAACAATATTGGCAAGTGGATGTGTTCAAGTTTTTCTGGCCTGTAAGAGGTTATGTTGCTCTAGGAGGAGTTTATGCATTTTAAGTTATAAACCTCACTTCAATGCAGCACCTGAAGGTTCAGATTCTTTTGGTTCGTGTCTAGTCCTGACTCGGGCTCTGTCCTGTCTGTACATTCGTGATTAGTGGGGGTGAACTACAAGATAATTCTACTACATTTACTAAAACAGAAAAGGCTGATGGATGTTTGAAAGCTCTAGCTCTACCTGCTGTTGTATGGGCAGTTTTGGCAACACTATTATACAGTTCTACTTGGAGGAGGGAAGTCTACCACCCCATATCACTCTAACCCAACATCAGTATGTGCCATCATATTATAACCTGTAGCTGCATTCATGTTGATTCAATTATTTTTGAATACTCGTGTAAAAGATTGGTGATCATTAACAGGTGTCTTTCCACACCTTCCTGTGAGTAGTGGCTTTTCTAATATGAAATTCTTTTGATATGGCATCAGTTCTGTCCTGTTCTACATTTTTCAAATTTTTCTTGCTACAATCCCTCTCACATTGATAGTTATTAGTGTTGCAGTTGCCAGTTGGGTAATATTAGAATGCTTAATGATACATGGGGGTACCAAATTCTTTTAGTGTGGTTAATTAGTTTATTGAACTCTTGAGATTTACTTTGTCTCTGTAATTATAGAAAATATTAGTATGTTTTTAATCCTATTTCATTTTTTAATGTCAATTTTGCACTAGATTCGTAGAAATTGAAAATCAAAACAATCAGTTAGTGGAATGAGATCGGAAAACAAAATTACTGGCAAGTGACGTACAAAATACAATTGAATAACTAACTAATCTCCTATGTATTTATTATTATTTATTTAAAATAAAATTATGGAAATAGAGTACTTAATGGATAAATATTATCTCATATTTAATAGACATGCATGCAATGTTAGGATTGAAATGGTAATATATATTTGATCACGTGTTTTGTTCATGTAGTTAGAGCATATGAAACATGATTAATCGAGCTATTTAGTTCCATCAAAATTAATTTTTAGGCTTTACATGAAAAAAAGGTCCCAAAATATCTATTTAGAGAGTATATTAACCCAAACACTTCTATATATCTGATGTTTGATCAATATACACTGGCTTTCAACTTGATTTGAAATAAATTCCCCAATGTATTGTATTAGAAAATATTATCAATTTTAATAAAGGATGCATAGAAGCTTTCGAAATAATTTTAACCGATTTTATACTAGTTAATATAAACTTTATTTACCATTGTATATAAATATATAAATTTGAAACAAGATGAACCAAGTATATATATATTACAACTGTTATACTAATTTTTAGAAAATATGGTTTGGCAAAAAATGGATGATATGGTTTTGAAAGACTTGTTCGTCGAGATGCTGTAACACATTAGTGAAACTGTTCACATGTTTAGTTGTTCGTGCTTTGTAGTTCTATTTGTATATATTGTGCAAATAGCCTTGTTGTAGCTTCATTGCACAATTTAGCTATATATTCGTAAGCTTATCTATAATCCCACATTTTCAAGAATTTAACTATAGATAGCCATGTCTCTAATGTAACCCTAATATCCACTATAAATAAGAGAGGGGATCAGCGTATTTTTTTTGGCACACTATTCACTCTAAAAACCTTCCTATTATAATTTCAGCTCTCTAATTTTAAGAAACTCAGTTGACTCAGATTCATTCGATTTTTGGGTAGTTGAGTTCATAAATAAAAACATATACTTGTGAACTTAGGTCATTTATTGGGGTAACCACATAAAATCCCTGTCTTCATTTATAACCTTTGAGTTTTGGTGCAACTACTTTTGACTTTCACATTTATTTTGTGGTTGACTAAAATTTGAGTGACCATTTTGATACTTTTGTTGATAGTCAAACTCAAGGAATATTCATTCATTGTCTTTCTCCTTAATGGCTTCGAAAAGAGCAAACACAAATTCCCTTGTTCCATGAATTATTCCCTCGCCAGATGTCCCATTAGAAGAACCTCAAGTTGACTTGGGGATGAGCATGACCCCCAAAATGAAGTACTAGAAATGCACGAGGCTATAGGTGCATTACAAGAAGAATTGACGTGATTATGTGCCAAGAATGTTGCTACCATTGTTGCTTTCACAACATAAGGATAGGAGATGGAATAACTTCAAAGAGAGGCGACACTCACTCTTGAAGCAGCTCTACAGCTTGCAAGAGCTGGTCACGAGTTGTCCATTCTGACACCACAACAACCCATTGCAGAAGGCCCACAAAACTCTACTGTTTGTAGAGGATGCGACAGGGGAAACTCCTGAAACATATCTGTTTGCAATGATGACCAACATTAACTGGTACATGATAGGGACGACGAGGGAGCCAATGATCCTAATCGCTCCAAAAGTAGGATTGATTGCCCACTAAAGATGAATCACGACCATCTAGTATCGAACCCTGCTGTTCATGTTGTTTTTCCAGCTCACAAGAGAAATGTAGAAGATCATAACCCACATTCGATCAAACACGGTAGTGGTCGTTCACTTAGCTACTCATTGTCTGTTAGCTAGACTCATAGAGATGATGAAGTTGATAGTGGGGTGGCTAGTGACGTGTTCAATCACCTAGGAGGTAGGGTGCCAAACAGAGCAGGGTCAGATCTCTAAGAGCACCTAAATGTGAGAAGAAGCGAATGTGGCAAACTTATCAGAGATCCTGAGCATGCACGTGGTCAAGATGTACAACAAGAAGCTAATGTAGCACGACTCGTACTGAACCCCATGCAGGAATAGATCAACATGTTGAACTAGGCGGTTAGAGATCTAGGAGGGAAAAACCTATAAGGAGCACCTGACCACAGGATAAAGCGAGCAAGCCCGTTTGTAGCTGTAATTGCAAGTGTCGAGCTACTGTCTAACTTCAAGATGCTGGTGATGACGAATTATGATGGGAAACAAGGCCCCATCGAACATGTCAACAACTTTGATATCAAAAAGGTTTCTAAAGAAGCCCGCCATAGAATCTTTCTTGCGACATTATCTGGAGCAGCAAAGTAATGGTATTTGAAGTTCCAAGCCAATTCCATCTAGTTTAGGACCACTTCATTGAGGATTTTCACCAATAGTTTTGCACTGCCTATGTACACCCTAATGAGGTGAACTGTTGGAGGAGAGTGAAATTATACTGCCAATATATAATAAATATACTCGAAATTCCACTTGAAAGAGTCCAAAGAAAGATAGGAGAAGGAAAGTGCAAACCCTAAATGTAGAACAAACCCGTTGATTTTCTTGAAAACTTCAAACCCTAGGTAGAATACCACTTGAATCTTCTAAGTTGATGGAGAATCAAAACCAAAGCTTATACAAGAGATGTATTGTTGCGAAAATTATAGCAATTAAAATACGCAAGTATACGTAGCCGCACAAGTAATATAATGTAAAGTGAGATCGTCTCCACATGGATTTTAAACTAAATTATTGTAAAATCAACTAAGAACAATTTAAAAATATAAGAACAAAATTAAAGGAATAATTGGGATATGAATCTGAAATTTAGTGTGTATATTTAATTTCAATTAAAATAAAATAAAATAAAAACAGGAGAAATTAGTTTGAGAGGAAATCTATGTGAACAAGTAGATTTGGGTGGTTAATCCCCCTATAATTTCTTTCCAGTTGTTATAGCAAAGATTCAGCAATCGAGCCCAGAGTTAACAGATTTCACAAATGCCCAGTAAGCTTTTTCCAAAACCCACTGATAAATGTTGACAACTCAACTCAACACATTCCTGTATTAAATCAGGTTGTACACAGTCATTTAAACACCAAATCTCATGTTACACAAGGCAGCAAAACATCCCTATTTTACCACTAAGATTTACCTAAAAAAATAAGGTAATTCTCTCGTGTCAATTAAGTGGGTTCAACTAGCCTAATTCCTTCCAAAATTAGATCTAGCTAATTAATTGTTACTCATGGCCAGTAAACAACAATCAGTTAGCATTAACAACACTTAATTGAACAATGGCACAATTACTACATCCATGCATCAAAATATTACTTCATTATATAGGGTTCATAACCACCCAAATCCTTAGAAGATTAGTTCATGTCTGAAATTAGAGGTACAAAACCAGCAGCAATTAAAGTATCCATGAAGTTTGTTCACAACTTAGATAGAGAGAAAATACAATACAAAATGAAGAAGGGGAAAGAAAAAGTTAGAAGGAATTGTTGTGCTCAATCCCCCTAGTTGTCAGCTCGTGGTCCTCTTCCTCCTCTGTATTCTTCTCTGTTTTCCTGCTTTTCTTTCTCTGTACTTCTGTTTTCTCTCCAAATGGTGCTAAGAATCAGCTCCCTTCCAAGAATGGGGTCCCCCTCTATTTCGGCTGCCTCTCTCCTTTTTTAGGGTACTTTCTTTTACCCTAATAGGAAAGTCATTTCCTACTTTGTCCTTCACACGCCACCTCACCCAGCTGACTTAATCCATTAAAATAATTGCCACATAGGCGCTGATGTAATTCAATAAGTCCAACTGGCTTCTCTCCCCATCATTTGCCTTTTTCCCTTGGAATGCTATGTGGTTAGCTTACAGCATCAAGATAGCAGCACGCCCAGTTCAGATCTCATTTCCTTTTTCTCCCAAAATTTCCCTTTTATATTTTTCAGTTTCCTTTCCTGATGAACACAGAACACCAAATTACATAAAACACTTAATAATAATACATTAACATGACTGACTTCTAACATAGACTCAATACCTAGAAGATAAGGATAAAAACTAACAAATTCACATTAAACATGGTTTCATTACTCTTTTTAACTCAAAAAGCAAGTTCAAAGATTATAAAAATAACTCTAAATCCTAGAGTTATCATGTATCATCATCCAAATTCTCTATTTCCTAGCCCTCCATGGATCCTTGAGGCATTCTCTAGTAGAATAGGGAAGTGAGATTGAACAAGCTTTTAAAATTCATAAAGAATGTGCTTGTCTTTTGTAGTGCCTCAGAATTTTACTTAGTTAGATAGTAGTATCTTATGCTGTAGTATTTTAATTTTTGTGATATTGGTCCAAGTCGTGAATTATTTGGAAACTCGTAGAGCTAGTTATGAATTTTAAAAGTTTAGCCTATAGTTTAGAAATATTAATTTTATCATAAGGTTTAATTAATGTAGTTGGTCCTAGAAATATTATTTATTATAGCCTAAGATTTAAATAGAATAATTAAGAATGTGACAATTGTCACATGTATATTTATTAAGAATTTTAGATGAATAAAATAATCAAGGATAAGCTTAGGAAGTCTAGAACCTTCTCTCAGATGCTAGGATATCGTATTAATCAGTCAAAATGGTTTAAACAACTTTAAGTGTGCTTAAAACATGCAAAAACATGATTTAGTACATAAGCGTAAGTCGATATATCGCAACTATAAGGGGTGATATATCGCCTATGCTAATACGGAAAAACACGTCGACTTTGCATGATCGAAACCATGGGGCCTCGAAAAATCAAGACATGCGATATATTACCTATAGTGGGAGATATATCGGCTGTGTGTGCCAATTTTGAAACTCCGTAGAATCCGAAGCTAGAATCAATCCTCAACAGGTTGGACTTGTTCTTAAACGATTTTGACCGAGTTCTGGGCATTTGTTGAGCAGAAAGTGCCATTTTTATTCATTTTAATGGGAGTTAGTTTCACTTCTTGAACTCTATAAATAAGACCCTTCACTTAGTCATTTGCATAATTTTTCAAACACTTCTCAGAGCCTCCAAGCTGCCATTTTTGTTTTAGAGAGAAACACTAGGGTTTTGGGGTTAAACTTTCAAATCTAAGCTTTTCTAAACGCTTGGGAAGTAAGCTATAGTGTGATTTTGGTGTTTGAGGTATAGATCAAAGATCTAGCTATCTAAGGTACTCTTAATTCTCAAATCCAATCTACTTATATTCTTCTTATTCTTTTCTTTTAGTTCAAATCCTCCATTATAATGACTTTTGGTTAGGTGCTCGATTTCTTTGAAACTTAAGATTTTTGGTAAGTCTTTATTTTGATGGTTTAGATCTTCTCTTCATCTTCTTTTCTCTAGGAAACTTATTGTTTTTAATGTTTGGTTATAGGAGTTTTCGATCCCGCACTTGTCTCCAATATCTCGGTTTTGGTAAGGAAAATAAGTTAGATTTTATGTGCTATGTGTTTGTAAGTTTTTTTTATGTCTTATGTCTTTAGTCACTTGGGAAATATGGTTGCTTAGATAGCAAATCCCAAGATTTTTTTTATAGTCACTTGAGAAATATGGTTGCTTAGATAGCAAATCCCGAGATTTTTATTGTTATCGTAGACTATAGTTGTGTCTAAACCTACCTCTAAAATAGTAGTTAAGAGGACTATAACAATTTTTATCACATACTACGGTAATGAGTTAATGACCATTAATATTGTAGTCCATTTTATGTTTTATGTTTTATGTTTTAGTAGATTTTCCTTACTGGGCATTAGATTCATTCCTTTTTATTTACATTGTGCAGGAAAATGAACATGGAAGGCGGTTGAGATCTGAGGCAGCTTTAGCTTGTGTATTGGGTGAGGAACTAAAGAAATGAACCGATGGGATCGATCGAGGATGACGTTGTTATTTTTGAGTCTTTTAAATTATGTCTTTATGATTTCCGCACTTAGTACTTTGAATCTTCAAATTTTAATTAAATATTTTGTTCTCTTTATTATTTTATGTATGAACAATGAGATCCCGTATTTTTGGATTTTCTATGTATTAATAAATAACGTTCTATTATTTTATGTATATATCCAAAAATAGTAGTTATGTCTTAGTAGTTTTAAAGGTCTGAGGTCTATAAATTAGTTGGGTCTTTACATCTTTTGAATTATGAATTTCTTGGAGAAAACTTGTGGTCTTGGAGAGAGAGAGAGAGAGAGAGAGAGAGAGAGAGAGAGAGAAAGAGAGAGAGAGAGAGAGAGAGAGAGAGTTGAGAAGTGTGATCAAGGTTTCACAACTCTAAAAAAACCCATTTTATAGTGTAGGCACCATCATTAGGCTAATCCAATAGGATTAGATCACTTAAACATCTCATTTAGAGCAAAAAATATACTTTCTCGAAAAGCCCAAGGCGACATGTCGCTTGTCCACTGTTTCATTTTGGCTCTTAAGGCTTGTGGAGACATGTTGCCACCTAGGTTGCGGCATGTATCCTCCCTACTACCTAGGGTGCCCAAAATCTCCCTTAAACACTTCCAAATGACTCCAAACTTTTAGGTGATGCTTAGATACCTCATTGTACCACTCTAGACCTAAAAGATAATTTTTAAATGTCTACAATTCAAACTCAAATGCACACCTCCATTATGTGAAATTGTTAAGGGTTTTACACCTAACTTATGTAATACCACTTAGGCTTTGTATTTTTAACAAATCCTAACATTCCTCCACTTGGTTAAATACAAACCTCCACCTTTAACTCAAACAATATTGATGCATAAATGCCTTTTGGATTTAACTTTACCTTGGTAAAACTACCACAAAAGCCTTATCAAAATTATTGGTTGCTTAAAAGCTTGAACCAAGTATTCCAATGATAAGACCGACGATACCTTACACACCTTTACTTGATCATTCATTTTCCCACTTTTGTCGATTAATACTATTATGGCCATGTGCTCATCCATTCATGAACTTTTTGGAGAAAAACTCAGATTCCCATGAGAAGCTGCACCGCCTCTAAATTCAACTTGAAGTTCTTACAACATCTTTACTACCTTTAGAGATGCTTGTTGCCCTCAACTGAACTTCATTAAAAGCCCTAGGCTTAACCCTTACTCGAAAGCAGCCAACACTAAAAATCTTAGATGAGACTCATAATTGTTTAATATTGAAAACGATCCACTTATCAATGACTTTTTTTTACCCTTTCAACTCTTGCCGTTGATGTTGGCAAGTTCAGAGTTGGGTTGCCATCATTGGTGAATCTTTTATTCTTCTAGATGTAGACCTTACTAACCATCTCACAAGAGGTTTTGTAAATGGATTTGCTAAGTTCTCAATAGTCTTAACATATAAGATAGATATGATTTCATGTTGAATCAATTGTCTCACATATTTTATGTCTAAGACTTATATGTCTAGACTTTCCATTATACACACTATTGTATGCTCTAGCAAGAGTAGCTTCACAATCTATCAATATTGTTGATACTTTATCTGCGGTTATGGGGATGCCCAATATGAGATCCCTAAGCCATTCAGTCTCTTTGCCGGTTGCCACTAGAGTGATAAACTCGTCTTCCATGGTTGAGTGTGATATATAAGTTAATTTATTAGAATCCCAAGAGATGACACCCCCACCAAGTGTAAACACCCAATTGGTAGTGGAGAGATTATCTCTCACACCCGATATCCAACTAGCATCGACATATCCTTTAAGTATCCCAAGAAATTTTGAGCAGTAGAGGCTATGTTCTTTGGTATTCTTAAGATACTCTATATCTCTTTCGATAGCCTTTCAATGCTTGATACTTGGGTTGCTAGTAAACCTACTAAGTTTACTAACCGTATATGCAATCTCTACTCTAGTACAGTGAGCGACGTACATTAGGCTTCCTATTGCACTTGCATATTCAAGTTGAGCCACCGCTCTTCTTTCATTCTTTTCAAGCTTCATTTTTTTTAATCAAATGGTGTGTTGACGCGGTTCTTCGCCAACAGGTAATTAAGAGAATAAGAGGATGAGATTAGTGCGTAACAATGAACCGAAATAGATGAATGATCTTTTTATGGACTGGTGACACAATTATGTTTTTAGGTGATTCAAAGGTTAAAATCCTTCTACTCCACCAGCCGATATTATTGCTATATGCCTGGTATTCTTTACATGGTATATCCTCACACAATAGAATCCAACCCCTTCCAACTCTCAGGGTCTCCATATTTATAGGAGAGGGCACCTGGGAGTTGGTAAAAGGGGGGTCATCTCGTGACCTTCTTACCCATCATGTCACTTCTGTGACATTCATGATTAATTCCTAAAACCTGACAAATGAAGTGTGGTCTAATCAATAGGTAAGAGGGATAATGGGCCGCACGACCCAACCCAGTCGTGGGTGCCTGAATACGCACGTTCATGCTGCGTGTCCGAGAAGTCAGGGATATATCAGACACGTGATGTCTGATATATGCACGTTTACCTTGCGTGGTTGACTTTATAAGAGGTCATAGCTTCCAACTCCAGCTCGTACCACGAGCTGGATGCCTCCTCGACCTGTGGCCTTCACAGTCCTGACTCGGTCCTTAAGTAATCTTGGCGAACCTTTGGATACCCCGAGCTAACGAGGTAGGACTTGACGACAACAGCTCCGGTCATGGGGGATCCACGTGGCTGATATAATTAGGCCATATCTCAGCTCGTTAATAGCCCGTTGGAAAATTAGGGCGTACATGGTGTATTTGCCTTTTTAATTTTGAGATGACTAAATTTGTCAAGGATTTTCTTGACATAATGAGCTTAGCTTAAAGCATAACCCCCACTATTTCTTCTAACTTTAATTAAAATGGTAAATACCTTTCCAAGGTCATTCATCATGACATTAGAAGATAAAAACCTCTTTGTTTCTATTATCCCTCTCATGTCATTACTCAAAAGCAATATATCATCAACATAAAGACACACTAATATGACACAATCATCACAAGTCTTAAAGTATAAGCACTTGTCCACATTTTTGTTTCTAAACCCATCCAAAATAATGACTTTATCAAGCTTCTCATGTCATTGTTTTGGAGCTTGTTTTAAACCATATAATGATTTAACAAGTCTACATACTTTATGTTCATTTCCTTGAAGATAAAAACCCTCATGTTGTTCTATATAGTCCTCCTCATCGATGTTTCCATTTAGGAATGCTGTTTTAACATTCATTTGAAAAACATAAATGTTATATATTGATGATAGGCAAAAAACAATATATTAGAAGTTGTCCCTGCTGTTGACGCATCAGTGTCAAAGTAATCCATTCTTTCTTTTTGTCTAAAACTTTTGGCTACTAATCTAGCGTCGAAGGTTTGTATGTTGTCATCAATATGATATTTCCTTCTAAATACCCATTTACTCCAATTCTTATGTGTGGTTGGACATAATTGAATCTATCTCGTCATTTATTGCCTCTTTCCAAAAAGTAGAGTCTATTGAAGACATCGCTTCTTTGAAAGTTTTGGGATCTTCTTCTATTTAAAATACCATTGAAAATTTACAAGTAACTTCTTTATGATTTCCTTCTACTTGATATAGTATCTCCACTTGAGAGCACTTTTCATTTGATCTCAATTCCTTAAACCTTTGACTTCTTCTAGGCAATAAAAGTTGCTCATTAACCCTTTTAGGAGTCTCCTCTAGTGACTCTCTAATTTGGATAGGTTCTTGAGAGTTTATTGTCACCACACAACATGTTCTCAAAGAACTCAAAATCTCTTCTAGGCAATAATCTATAAGATTTGCTATTTGAGGCATAACTAACAAAATCATATCTTATAGCTCTAGGACCCAACTTGGTCCTTTTATGATCCATACTTTGTGCTAAATTTCTTGCATACACATCCTTTCTAGTTACAATTAATGTCCCTGATAAAATGATATTTAATATCGATATGTTTTGATCTGTCATGAAGCATAGAATTCTTAACCAAATGTAAGGCACTTTGATTATCACAATATACCGTGATGTTCTTTGAGTTTAGACCGAGTTCTGGAGTTAACCTCTTTGACCATATTGCTTCTTTAAAAGCTTTAGTAGCTACCATGTACTCAACTTCAGTGGTGGATAAATTACTACCTTTTAAAGATTAGACTTCCAACTAACACAACCACCTAAAAACTTGAATACGAAACCAGTTAGAGATCTTCTAATGTCAACATTTGCGGCATAATCAAAGTCAACATAGCCAACACAAATTTCTTAAACATTTTCTTTTTTTTTCTTCCAAAAATCAATGAGCTATGCCTAAAAAAATCAAAAGTTAGAGGAAATGATGCGAAAAATGCTAGAAGTGCTCTACTGCATGGCACAAGCAAAGTCTGATGTACCTTCCACCATGAACATAGGAGAAGAACAGGGAGAGAAGGAAACAACCTTCCCCATTGACGATGGAAAGATCCAACTTCCAAGGAGTAGTTCCTCACGCCCGAAGCACCATTGAGGTTCCTTGCCACAGGTGTAGTCAAGAATTTGGGAGCACACACATGATGTGAATACCGCCTCCTTGAAGAAGAAGCCGAGGGACAAGAGAGACATATCCCAACAAAGAGATGATGGAGTGAAAGGAAAGAAGGTCCTTGCAGATTCTTTCATGAAGGAGAGGAAGACCCAAGCTTGATCCACCAATGACTAACTAAACTTGATAAATAGGAGGAGGAAGGATCTAGGCAACACAATAAAGAACCTTAGAAACCAGATAGGAGTTGTGCAAAAATGGAAGTTGGAAGCCAATAAGTCTGTAGAAAAATCTCCACTTTTGGGGGAGATCTAACTAGATACTCTCCCATCTCACCCCAAAGAACCACACATGAAATCTCGTGGAGGGGAATGCCTCCAGCAACAACGCGCCTTCCCTGACGATGCAACACCCGCTGGGAGCCACGTCTATGTAAAGCAAGGAAAAAAATGAAAGTATGAGAAAGTATATCCAACGTTTCAATGTAGAGGTAGCCACAGTGGGAAGGTTATCTAAGGATGAGTTGAAAATGGCCATCACCGTAGGGGAACATTGGAAGAGCGGAATGTGGGGAAGTATGCTCAAGAGAGAAATAGAGGACATAGGCAACTTCTATGGAAGAGCTCTAGAATGCATTCGAGTGGAGGATGACACATGACCACTTGAGGATACATACCTAAGAGGGTATATCAGGTAAGGCTTTACTTTTAGTACGATGAATCAAAGAGGCTACCCTAGTTAACCTCCCAACATAGTTGTAAGTCCTCCCCGTGGAGGCAGCTATGAATTAAAGAGGTCACCTAGTTGCCTTAGCATGAAGTAGACACATTGTTCTCAAGAATACCTATGTACTCTACTCATCCTTAATGAATATGTTTCTTATTTGCATATCATACTTCTCATTTACGCGAGCACATATCCAACTCTTATATACCCATTTCCAATTGAAATTATCAAAGTACATGAGCAAAATGATTAAAGTTCCTGACGAGATAAATCTCGCCAACCACTTGGGCAGCAGAGTATATAGCAAAAAAAAAAAAAAAAAAAAGAAGAAGAAAAACTTGCAAGGCATCTCTTGAATTCATGAGGGTTAGCTACCCCTATGGATATCAAGGGAGCCAAAAGGTTCTACATGGATAACCTCGCAACAAAGGCTAGACACCTCCATGAGGGGTACGGTCTCAATAAAGACATCCGCTGATAAGCCTAGATCACTTCTTGAATTCATAAGGATTAGCTACCCTTATGGATGTCAAGGGAGCCAAAAGGTTCTACAAGGACAATCTCGTGATAGGCTAACACCCCCCGAGGGGTAAGGCCTCAAGGAGGACGTCCACCAATAAGGCTAAAGCAGCCACTATGCCATCTAGCCAAAAAGTCTCCGACAAGAGACGATTGTGAGAAGAAGTCAAAAGGTTTCACGTAAATAACCTCCTAATAAAGGCTGATACCTCCACGAGGGGTAAGACCTCAAGGAGAGCATCCACCAATAAGCCTAGAGCGGCCACCAAGCCGTTTAGCCAAAAAGGGTCCTAAAAGAGACCTTTGTAAAAATAGTATTATGCATAATGAAGAGAAGGACACTTCTTGCACAAAATAACAAGCGCACACAAAGAATATAAAAGGATGCCAAGAACCCAAAGGGTTAACGTGTCCTTAGAAGTATAGTCAAGGTGCAGCAAAAAGACTATCATCATCAATCCAAGGAAGACATAAAGAATTCATCAAAAAAGAGGGACTTATAAAATCCCCTTAAGCATGATAACCAAAAGAGGATGACAAAGGCTTAGAAGGCCAACACATCCCCGCAGTCAGTACAAAGATAAGCAAAGGTCCTATATATAAAATTTATGCACACAAAGGCGAACTTAAGAGGACCTCAGACGTAAAGAGTTCAACATATAGCCAAAAGAAGTTCCATGCAAAAAAACATTGAGGGTTACACAACAACTTAAAAATTATAATAATAAAACTCAGAGAGGGGCCTAAGGGTTCCCACCCCGACCTTTCCATTCGAAAATCTTCTCGGTCGCATACTCTCTAAAAGGGGACAAGTTGACATCAGGATTAGTCCTCCACACGACATGCAAGGTGTCCTCGACTATGCCATTCTCAGCGTTCACCAATTCAACCTCAAAAGTGTTATTATTCTCATTCAGTGTATGAATATTCGCTTTGAGCTTGATGTTAGAACGAGAACTTGACGCGGCCTTGGCTAGTGCAACATCCCTCTGGCAGATCACCTTAGCAAGCTGGCCCTCCAAGTCACTAACCTGTGCGGTCAACTCATCTTTTTTTGCCTTGGCCAAGGAAAGGTCCTTCATCGCCCCCTCAAGCTCAAACTGTAACCGTTGCATGGATGACGAGCTCGAGGCGACAAAATGGTGACCCAAGATGGAAGCCTAAGTAAAAACAAAGAAACAAAAAAAAATCATCAATGATCAAGCGATATCAAAACTGAAAAACATACATTAAGTGTTTTGACAAGCACCTGCATAAAGGCTCGCATATAAGCCTCGCCCAACTCAGCATCTAGAATATCATACATAGACCCCCACTTGCCTTCAGAAATATTCCCCATGTAATGGCTCATGGCCTCTCTGTACTGGGTTGCCAAAGGATGCTCCTGGGAAGTGGAAGCATGGGTTCGGCGGGGGGAGACACGTATACCTGTCGATACATGCCTAGATAAGGAAGGGGACCGAGAAGGTCCTGATCCATCCACAAAGGCATGAGGAGTGGAGGGGCATGGAGTCACCTCTTTAGGAAGTGAGGCACTCGAAGACGCCTGTCCTAAATGTGCCCCCAAGGGTGGAAGAGCATCGTCAAAGGAAGGCAGGAAGAAATTCCTCTTTGAGACAGGAGGAGTAGGAGGATGGGTGTTAAAAGCAGACTAGCCACCTACTGTCGAGGATGGGATCTAGGAAGTGACGTTGTCGGTCCATCCATCGTCGACAACATCCCCGACCCCGTTAGCCAAGGATCTTAAACAGAAATAGTTCTCAGACTCCACCTTGACCTTATCTTCAGTATCCATTAGGTCACCCTCGGAGTAGTGATTGTAACGACCCAAATTTCCTAATAAGGTTTAGGACCTTGATTAGGAGGCCGGGAGGGCCATAATTGATTTATTGTGCTATTATATAATTATATGCATGATTATGTGGGTCATATTACTATATGATGATAAAGGCATGCATGGGGCTATATACTCTGCTGTGAGGGTATTTTGGTAATTTGGCTCATTGAGAGCGTAATTGTGTACTTGCATGTATATTGGTAGGCTAATGTTGAGACCACATTATTATGTGGGTATGTCTGCAGCTTGTGGCTCGAGGCGATCCTAACAAGCGGTTTAGAGGGAAAGTCACAGCGGGGAATTATACCCGTCTCGGTGTGAGCCTGGGGATGTATCTGGGAATTTGGAGAATATATATATTGGAGATGATTTGGTATTGAGAAATATAATTGGTGACTAATTAGATGATGGGAATGAAGTGGTAAATCTTTAGGACACTTGAGGAGTTAGTGGGAATTGGGAGCAATGACTAAAATGCCCTTAGGATATTTAGAAGCTTGGTTAATTGGGAGGGCAATATGGTCATTTGACTATAAGGGATAAGTAATATCTGTCTTTATGTCTTAGTGGAAGTTGTAGATTAACTCAGAAGCTTAAGGAAAAGAAAAGAAGAAGGAAAGAAAGAAAAACAGGACACTTAGGGTTATCTTCCTCTCTCATTCGGCTGGGTCATCTCTTCACCATTCCTTGTGGGTTTTGGAGCTAGAATTCCAGAGTAAGCTCAAGATGGAGCTTAGGGCTGAGGACCTTGGTGAAGTTGAAGGACTAGCAGGGTTTAGCCAGTCAATTAAGATGAGTTTTAAGGTTTCCTGATGTGTTTTTCTGGGTTTTAATGTGGTGGTTTCTAAGTTTGAGTTTTGGTTGGAATAAAGGGATATGATCCTGAGGAGTTGAAGGGCTTGAGGCTGGTTGGATGCTAGGGATAACTTAAGGTCAAAATCCTCCATAGAAGGTAACAAGTTCTGGCTTTGATGTTCTAGGTATCTGAGTTTCTGGTTGAATCTTTCAGTTCTTGGGTTCAATGTTTGTTTTTCTAGTTTGATGATGCATGTGGTTAGGTCTTGTGTTATTGAGTTGTATGGGGTGAGATATAGGTGATGGTAGACTCAATTTGGTGTGTAATTGAGGGTTGGAAGGGTTCCAAGGGGTTTTGGTACGAGGAAAGTCGAAAAGGGAAAACAGGGTGCTGCTGGTCTGTGACTAGCGCTGTAGCGCTAACCTTTGGGCGCTACAACGCTAGGCTAGGGCTTCCTGGGCGTTTTGGTTATGCTTGTAGCGCTATAGCGCCCTCCTTAGAGCGCTGTAGTGCTACCCTGTCTCCAGGAAGGGGTTTTTGAGTTTTTTTTTAGGGTTTTTGCCCGGAGGCTCGGGGTTTGATTCCACCACCCCGTTTGGTGGAATTAGGGCTTCCCGGGGGCTCGTGATTGGTCCTGAGGCTAGGTTTTGGATTTGAAGTTTGGTGGTGATTCTGATCTATGGCTGTGACTAGGTACGCGCTAAGGTTCATACAGGATCGTGCTTGAGGATCAATTGAGCAAGCTAGCGGGATCTAAAGTTAAGAAAGCTGCACCTGATTATGTGGCTAGGATGGGACTAAGAGCTCCCTATATTTGTATATCATGTCATGAGATGGTATTATTATGCCATGGGACATGCGATAACCGGCCTAAGAGTGCCGAAATCAATATTTGCGCACAGGGCGCGACTTGGCCACTGGTAGCTGAGGCAGCTTATTTATCACTGAGCTTGGTTAAGCTGGCTGGAGTTAGTGAGTATTACACTGGGGGCGACCCAAGTGAGCCGAAGACAGTATGTTAAATAGAGGGTGCGACTAAGGGTGCTGACCCTGAATATTATTTGATGGATGTGATAATTTGTTGATTATGAACGTGAATATTGTGTTATGGATAAGATTGGTTGACTGTCTGGATGATAAACTGTTAATCTACTGAGTGTTATCACTGATTGGATAAATGTTTTTAATTGCTGAATTCCTGGTTGTGCATTGTGGAATATTTGATTAATGATGTTGGTTTTGCTATGATATCACGCTTTCTTGCTGGGCCTCGGCTCACGGGTGCTATGTGGTGCAGGTAAAGGCAAGGGTAAGCTGAGTTAACCATGAGTTGGAGAGCTTTGGGGGCGAGGTGTACATTGTCAGCTGCTCGGCCGCCACGGTCGAGGAATTGTACAGGGACGGAAACCTAAAATGTAAATTTTGCCATTAGAGTGGCTTGAATTATTTGTAGCTCTTGGAATTTGTTGTAACTAAGTCGTCTAAACCCTGTTTTGAGTTCCCATGTGTTAAACTGTCATTTTTAATGAAAATAGCCTGTTTGTGACCAAAATCTTTTATTCCTAATCCGTTGATGACGTTGAATTCACATTTTGTTAAAATGACTTGATTAGCAAGTCTTGCACTATTTTAAACACACAGTGTAACGGTCTTGGTTATCCAAGGCGTTACAGTGATAGTCTTCATCATCGTCACCATCATCATCATTGTCTATGATCTTTGGGGTGGTAGACTTGGATGAGATGGAGCACAAGGTAATGGCTTGGTCTGGAGACAATAACTTGGACGAATAGAGATTGCCCTCAGTGAAAAGGCTGCATGCCTGTTTGCATGAAGTCGACATTGCCAAGACCTTCGCCACACGATCGCGGGCTTTCAGACTTAAGGCAGGGCTGACAACCCCTTCCAGACCTATGGCCAAGGAAAATAAATAAGTATAGTTAGGAAAACATGTGGAGAGGGTTAAAGAAAAGTAAAAAATAACATACAAAAATTTAATATATGTATATATGTAGGTAGAAAAAGCTTACTTGATGTGTTGAAACATGTAAGCTGAGTGGATACGCTATTGGTGAAGAAAAAATCGCTCTTCCACAGACCCCTATTGGAAATAGAGTCCTCCATGAGTGTATTGCCCCGACTAATTCTAGACCTCAGACCATTAAAAACTACTACATAACTACTAGTTTGGGATACATAAATAATAAATAACATAACTTTATTTGAAACCCAAAATATTGTGCCAAATACAAAGTAAAGTATGAAATATATAATATGATATGGGATCCCAGTGTTATAAAACATAAAACATAAACTTTAATTATTTAAATACTAAATGTGAAAATACATCAAAAAATAATTTAAAAGATTTTAAACAACGTCATCCTCGATCTTCACGCAGTCCATTCAATCCATTCATCCTCAACACACATGCTAAGCTACCACGAATCCTTCCCGCCTTCCATGTTCATTTTCTTGCATCATTCTAAATAGAAAGGAATGAGCTTAATGCCCAACAAGGAAAAATATACTAACAACATATATCATAAACATATACTATAAAACATATGACTATAAAAACGTATATCATATAGGACTACAATATTAATGGCCATTAAATCATTAACATGGTATGTGATAAAACCATCTAGGTCCTCTGTCTACTAATCGAGGTAGATTAGATCACAACTATAGTATATGATAACCCATATAGGTCCTCTGTCTACTAATCGAGGTAGGGTAAATCATAACTCTAACCATGAAAATGATAAAAAAATTCTTGGGGCTTTCTATCTAAGCAAGTCATATGCCCAAGCGACTACAACGTAAATTCTTGGGGCTTGCTATCTAAGCAAGTCACATGCCCAAGCGACTACAAAACATATTTATACATATACATATCATAGCATAAAACATATCATAACATAAACATATAAACACATATAATCTAACCTATTTTCCTTACAAAAAACTGGGATATGGAGACAAGAACGAGATTTAGAACACTCCTAAAACCAACAGTAAGAATCGTGAGTTTCTAAAGAAAGGAGATGAAAAAGAGAACTAAACCATCAAAGAAGAAACTTATCGAAAACTTTAAGTTTCAAGAAACTTAAACACCTAACCAAGAATCATAAACAAGAGTTAGGATCTGAAAGAAAAAAAAAGAAAACTAAAGAACCATGAAGATCTAAACTTAAGGATAAGAAAACCTTGGATAACTATTACTTTGATCTACACCTCGATATTGAAATGACACTATATCTCACTTCCCAAGTGTTTAGAAAAGCTTAGATTGGAAAAACTTTTATTCCAAAACCCAAGTGTTTTCTCTCTATAGTAATCTTAGCAGCTTGGAGGCTCTGAACAAATGCTTGAAGAATGAAGAAAATGGTTGAGTACTAGGTCCTATTTATAGAGTTCAAGGAGTGAAACTAACCCCTTTTAATTTTAATAAATAAATGAATATAAAATGAAAAAGATTTGAATTTTCATTCAACAGATGCCCAGAACTCGGTCAAAATCGTTCAAGAGCAGGTCCAAGTGGTTAAGGCTGTTTTTCAAATTTAAAAACCTCAAGCTTCCAAAAATATATGCCAGGGGCGATATATCGCCTACCTTGGGCGATGTATCGCCTAGACCTATATCCCGAGCCCCGTTCGTTCGTTCGTCCAAAGTCGACGTGTTTTCTGTATCTCCCATAGGCGATATATCAACCCCTATAGCTGCGATATATTGGCATACATTGATATATCAAACACGTATTTGCACTTTTTCAACATATTTTGAATTGATTAAACAGCTTTGACTGAGTCAAAATGTTATTCTAATAGCTGTTGGAAGGTTCTAGAGCTTCTAGATCTTTCTTTTAATTAAACTATTCATAAAAAATACTTAAATCCTTAATAAACATGATTATGACAAGTGTCACATTCTTAATAATTCTATCTAAACCTTAGGTTATAGTAAATAATATTTCTAGGACCGACAATATTAATCAAACCTTATGTTATAATTAATATTTATAAACTATAGGTTAAACTTATAAAATCCATAACTGTTGGTATGAGTTTCCAACTAAGTCCCGACTTGAACCAAAATCCACGGAAACTAACATACTACAAACTACTACTACTATCTAGCTAAGTAAAAATTATGGGACACTATAATGAGGGGGTACCTTGTGAAAGCCATAACTTTCCAGAACTAATAGAAGCCAGGGGCTGTTTGGTTCACTCTAAGAGTGAATAGATAATGGACCTCAGCCATGGAGGGTCCCCGAAAGTGAACTTGCTTGTATAACGCATACAAACAACTAAGCACAACCCAAGAGTTGGGAGACAGCTGAAGAGGTGCTAGCTTGAAATAGTTGAGTATCTTAACAAAGACGGGGTGAAGTGGAAAGACCCCTCCAGACTTGATTAGTGAGTCACTGAAAGCTACAAGCTCCTTAGGCAGCTTAGACGCACGGTCATTACGAGATGGAATGACGAAGCTGATGTCCGATGACAGTTGATGGGCCTTCAACGTGTTAGAAAGCTTAACTCGGGTAAGAGTAGACTTGATGCATGCATTCTCAGAATTGTCAAGGATCTCCCTTGGCATGTTTGATACCTGGATAAAAAAAAATAGGCGGTTTGTGAGTGACATACTTCATCAACCCCCTAGAAGGCCCTTTACATGTCCTATGTATACTCGCATACTGCTTGACCCTATGACGTTCGGCCGTGGACATACGAAGAAACAAGGGAAATACCATGGAGAGAAACTCAGGTTCAGATGGATCACAATCAACACCCTCATGGGCATGACCCCCAAAGCCTAGGGCTTCATCGCCATAGGAAGATGGAGGTTCAGGTGGTAGGTTTTCCTCTAGGCAAGAGATTTTGGCTATGCAATCTTGAAGAGTTGATTTAAGTTGGGCGACATATGTTTCGTACCATGGGGAGAAACCTAAGCCCCCATCACTGGTAATAGATTTGAGTTCACTCTTAAGGCCACATGCCTTCTTCCTGAGGTAAGATAACCTCTGCAGGTAGAGCATTCACACACTCGCATTTGCAGAGGGTTTCCAAATGTTGATCTCAGAGTCGGAAGATGACAACTCAATAAGCTCAACATCAGGCGAGACTTTAAAAGACCGTCCAGACGCCATAGGCAAGATAAGACTCGATGACGTGTGTGTGTGAAGACAACCCTATATCTAAAACATGAGTGTAAAGGGTGTAAGATAGGGACCCATGTATACACACCTAACATGCCATGGGAACAAAGAAGTCTTAAGGAACAGGTACATAATAACCTATGGACCTACCCTCGTGTAAAAGATAAAGGACACATGCATATCATTGGGGGAGGAAGGTATACATGGGTGCGTGTATGCAAGTCGGCAGATGTGCGAGGGTGAACCTTTGGATGTGCGAAAATAAATCCTCGGGTATGCGAGGGGTGGATCTTGGGGGTTGCAGAGACGACCTCCTAAGTGAAAACACTTTATGCTCCTTGCAATGCAAACATGGGACAAGGAAGAATAAGTTCAAAAAAAAAAAAAGGGAAAAAAAGAGGAGAAGAATTTAATGGGGCAAGAATTACCTCAAGAATGCTTCTATGGAGGATAGAACTTTGGAGCCTTTGGAAATAGCCTCAATGAGATACCACTAGGCTAAGTAAGTTTTGGTGTGAAAAATGAATCCAAGCCTTGGGGTATTTATAAGGAGAGTCAAGACTTCCAAGCCTTTGGATCAAGTCTAGGGTGAATGGTGGAGATCAAGAGCCTTGACAACCTTGGGATTCGCACTTGGGAATGGTTGGCTCTCATTCAATCTTAAGGATACACTTGGATCACCACCAAAGCTAATTGGTTTTTGTGCTTCTTTGTAGTTTATAAAGAAAAAATCCACCAAAGTGTATTTTGTATTTTGTCATTCACCAGAAGATAGCACACCAAGGATGTGCCTTCCATACTCTTAAAGTAAGGCGAAGCACGAATGTCATACATATCACATGAGGATTATATGAAGGAGTCTACAAGAACACTTAAAAGCATACTTATAGACTCAGGGGCAAATGTGAATATGGGAAACTATCCCTTAAAGCATCCCAAGCCAAGCCGCAAGGTTCGACCTCGCGATGTCCAAGGGCCTCGCTATGCGAGGTCAATGCGCAAGGCACCCGCACCTGGATACTGCTGAGGGACAAGGGGCCTCATGCCTAGATGCAAGGTGGCCTTCATTGAGGGCCTCGCTATTCGAGGCCGGGTGTGCAAGGCACCTGTGCTTGGATGCCACTGAGGGACAAGGGGTATCGGCCTAGATGTAAGGCACCCTTCATTGAGGGCCTCACTATGTGAGGCTGGGTGTGCGAGGCACCCGCACCTGTATACTGCTAAGGGAGAAGGGGTTGCACCTAGATGAAAGGCCCTCTTCATTGAGGGCCTCGCAATGTGAGACCGGGTGTGTGAGGCACTTGGGTCTGGATGCCCCTGAGGGACAATGGGCCTCACGTCTAGATGCAAGGCACCCTTCATTGAGGGCCTCGCTATGCGAGATTGGGTGTGTGAGGCACCTGCGCCTGGATGCCCCCGAGGGATAAGGGGCCTCGCGCCTAGATGCAAGGCCCCTTTCATTTAGGGCCTCGCTATACGAGGCCGGGTGTGCAAGGTATCCGCGCCTGGGTGCCGCCGAGGGATGATGGGCCTCGCGCCTAGATGTTGTTGAGGAGCTACATAACTCACATAGAGCAGAGAAGACACCATTATGCACAAGGGTCTGACTATGCAAGGCCCGACACCCCTCTATGCATCAAGGATACCCATAATACCCCGCTGAAGAATCCATAAGTCATTCAACCATTAGCCAAAGATAATGAAACTTGGGGAGTATCCAGCCAGTACCCTCTCGAGCCTGTTACTTGGGGAGTATCCCCAAAGATATGGACTTAGGGGGGTAGATTTAGTTCTTCCTCGACCCGACCAACGGGCGCATAGTCCTGGTGGTGTATACAGTGCCTGGTCGAGATATAATATTCAGGCAGGCGCGAGTCTCCCCCTCCATCTTTATTTTAAGAGAGTCGCAAATTACTTCAATGTCGCTCCTTTTCAAATAACCCAAATGGATACTTAATGCTCTTAGCATTATTTATCCTTTATCACAATCAAGGATGGGTCGCTTCTACTCCTCATGAGGTCCATTACTTATTTGATTTGAAATCGAATCCAAGCCATAAAGATACTGAGTCTTCTACTTCTGTCACCGAGACAAGACCAGAGAATTCCTGACTGAGCCCACGTTTAGGAGCAACGTGGTCAATATTAATAAGGAGTATTTTCTAACAACTTCCGTGGTCGCAGACAATCGAGTTTTCCATCAAGCAGGTAATTATTTTAGTCTGCGAGGTTATATTCTTTGTTTTCTATTTCTTTAATTGGCCTCATTTTTTCTTGCGTTTAGGGCCATGGAATAGACCCATTCCTACCGTGGAGATGGCCAGGCGAGCAGTGGTCTTAGATTGACTTCCCTTTGAAGCACAGAACTGTAGACTGCTTGTAAATGACAGGAACCTGAGGAAAATTGGTTTGCTTGATACCCACCACACCAATAAAGAAGGCATTGTTGGTGGAGGAACTACTGAGGAAGATCTGGGACGTTCCAACCAGTCTTAGGCGGTCCCCATCCCTCAAAGGAGGACAACAGGGATTAGCATAAGGGAACAAGGTGATGCTCCTTGCCCTCGAGCCTCAACACCTTCTGTTGACAAAGGGAAAGGCAAAAAAATGCTGGAAGTGGAGGAGGATGAGCCCATGTCTTCTGAAGCGAGGAGGGGATTTCAAGTAATATAGTATTCCTTTTTATTATGTGTATGCTGTGGTTGTAGGCCGTTTTGAAAAGTCTTTTGATTCATATAACATTTTGCGTAAGTGTAATAATTTTTTATATATTTCCATAATCTATTACACTTGCATTTTTTGACTACATCTATGTCTGATTCAGAGATGTTCAATCTCTATGCTTCCCTTCCAGCTCCAGCCAAAAAGAGCACCAAAAGAAAGGTGACTCTGGGAGCTGGTTCAAGGAAAGAGCTAGCAACAAAACAATAGAGGGCTGATCCTTCTGCTCGCAAATCTTCTGCTGCTCCTCCTCCGACGCCCTCCAGCCAACCGTCAGACACTCCTCCTGCTGTTGCTCCCGAGTAGTAGGACTCTCCGTCCCCTGCCCGCGGAATGGATCCCCTCGCAGATGAGAAGGAATGAGTGAAGGAGAAACTGAAGGCAACTGCTTGCTCCATCACTTCCCGGATCCAAACCCTTATTTAACATTCATTGAGCATTGATGCTGTCTTTAAGCATCGAAACGTATCAGTCGACTCTAGCCTTGGACGAACATTGTCCAAGATCCTTTCGGTGGGTTGCTCTTGATTTGCTTCGTAATTTTTTCTTCCAAGTCTTATACTTGTTTATTCCTTTCATGTGCTTCATCCCATCTTTCTTTGTTTTTGTAGGGTGTTATTACTCTCACCAACACCCACACCAAAGCAGTCAAACTCGAGGAGGCCTTGAGGAAATCGCGAGATGCCGTGAAACACTTTAAGGACAACCACACTCTCCAATTTTAAGCTACTCGAGAATTGCAGAGGGACCTCGATAGTAAAAACACAGAGATCGATAATAAAAACAAAGTGATCAAGGTGCTCAAGCATCAGCTAAAGGAGCTTGAGGAAAAGAGGACCAGCCTCGACATTCGTGTTAAAGAACTCGAGGTGCAACAACTCAAGTTAGCAGAGGAGAAGAAGCTTCTTGAGGAAGAGCTTCAGCGTGAAAAGGAGTCACACTCCTTGAACTTGAGCAAGTTTAAGAGTGCAACCTTTAATTGTTTTTTCATGTTCTAGAAAAACAATAAGGAGGCCAACTTTGACTACATCCCTACTCATCTTCGCGACAAAGAAATGGCCAAGTGCGTTGCTCGTGAAGAGGAGGAGCTTGCTGGTGCTGCTGAAGAAGTTCCTGCCACTCCTGGAGTTGAGTAAGAGGAGCCTGAAGGGGAAGATGCCGAGGTAGTGGAGCCTTGAGGAGGGCATCTAATTATTATTTTTGTAACTCACCTTGGATCTTAAGGTCTTTGGTGCAAAATAATAGCTGGCCGAGCAACTTTTAATCTCAGATAATATGTGTGACTATTTTTACTCTTGCTTTATTCGTATTATATATAACAATTGCTTTGCTATATACGATTTAAACTCTCTTGCTTATTTAAAAAATTTAGAAGATCTTGGTTTTTTATATGTCCTTACTAGACGAAGCACAATACTTTATAAATTTTGGATATTTTTTTAAGTATTACCCAACTATGCTATTTTAACTTATTTACTTATGTGCGATCTTGTATTTCTATATGCCCCCAAGTGATTAAGGAGGTCAGCCAAATAACTAGACTTGCTCGAGCTAACACAACCGCTGGAATATTGTATCATAATAGTATGCTTAGAATTTCTGTTTAAGAATCACACATGTTAAGTAATGCTTGTTTAATAACAAAATTGGCAATAATGAGTGTGTCAAGCACACTCCCTTGTATATATCTCGTAACAAAATGGACAAAAAGTGTCTATTGAATTTAAAAATTCTACGAGTAATGCATGTTTTTGAAGAAAAAACATAAAGAATTGAATTGAACTAGGTTATTGGTCATTTATTAAAGGCAAAATGTGCATGTTAACCATATAACTAAAAAAATTGTCTGCGTAATAATTGGTAGTAAAAAACATGGGAAATACGTGCCTTACAACCAAAAAATAAGCAATTGGGAAATAATCGTGCCTTTACAAGTAGAGTGGATTAAGAATAATGCTGGTTGGATTAAGTGGGAAAAACGTGTCATTGACCAGTATTCATTGATAATAATTTCGCAAGTGTTCACCATTCCAGTATCTTGCAATTAGTTCACCATTTGGTCGAGCAAGTTTGTATGTTCCTGGTTGTAGTACTTCTACGATTTGATATGGTCCTTCCCAATTTGGTCCCAAAACTCTTGCTGTAGGATCCCTAGTGTTTTAAAACACTTGTCGCAATACTAGATCTCCTAGGGCAAACTTTCTATTCTTGAGTCGAGAATTGAAGTATTTGGCTACTTTTTGCTGGTAAGCAGCCATTCACAATTGTGATTTTTCTCTTTGCTCCTTGATCATGTCGAGGCTTTCAGCTAATAACTGGTGGTTTTGATCTTGGTCATACGTACTTCTTAGATGTGATGGGGGGTTAACTCAACTAGTATCATTGCTTCATATACATAAGCTAGGGAAAATGGAGTATGTCCACTTTAGGTTCAAGCAGTAGTTCGATATGACCATAAGAATTCCGGCAAAATATTCGACCAATTGCCTTTAGCTTGCTCGAGACAATTTTTCATTGTGTCCTTTAAGGTTTTATTGACAACTTCTACTTGTCTGTTTTCTTGGGGATGAGCAACTGTGGAAAAGCTTTTGGTGATAACATGCCTTATACAAAAATCTGTAAATGTGTCACTGTCAAACTAAGTACCTTTATCTGAAATGATTTTCTTTGGTAGCCCATATTTGCATATGATGTTTTTGACTACGAAATCATTCACCTTTTGGGAAGTAATTGTAGCCAGTGGTTCGACTTTGATCCACTTTGTAAAGTAATCCACCATGACCACCGCGAATTTCACTCCACCCTTTACTGTTAGGAGTTGCCCGATCAAATCAATGCCCCATACTATGAAGTGCCATGGGCTCTGCATTTGTTTGAGTTCATTAGGCGCTGCTCGAGGGATTTTGGAGAATCTTTGACACTTATCACATTTTCAGACATACTCCATGGAATCTTCATTCATCGTGGGCCAAAAATATTCTTATCTCAGTATGTTCTTGGCTAGACTTTGCCCCCTGCATGGTTGCCACAGAATCCTGCATGCTTTTTTACCATTAGCGGTTCAGCTTTTGTTTTAGTAACACATCAAAGTAAAGGCACAGAATACCCTCTTATGTACATTACTCCATTAATAATCATGTACCTGGCAGATTTCCTTGAAAATCTTCGGGCTTCATTTCTGTCTCAAGGCAATGTGACGTGCTCCAGGTACGTGGCTATAGGAGTTATCCAGGAGGGAGTATTATTGAACAATAGTGTTTGCTCCATTTCGTTAATACTTGGTTGGGCCAGGTGCTTAACTGGTATTATGTTTAGGGTGTCTGCATCCTTGGGACTTGTGAGTTTTGCTAGGGCGTCTGCATTGGAATTTTGGTCACGGGGAACTTGTTGTATGGTAAATTTTTTGAATTGTGCCAAGGGATCTTTCGCTTTGCTGAGGTAGGATGCCATTTTTTTTCCTCAAGCTTGGTATTCTCCCAACACCTGATTCATAACCAGTTGTGAATCACTATATATGTCTACTGCCACAACTTTAACATCTCTAGTGAATCGTAATCCTATTAGCAAGGCTTCATATTCTTCCTCACTGTTTGAGGCACTGAAGCCGAACCTTAGCACGCAGTGAATACAATGTCCTTTAGGTGTGAAAAGTATAAGTCTAGCTTCAGAATTATGCTCATTAAAGGATCCATATACGAACAACCTCCAAACAGGCTAGTTTTCTTCATTGTCTTCAGTCTTTTTTTCTTGCTCATCCTCTTCTTGTATTGCAGTGCATTCAACAATAAAGTCTGCTAAAGCTTTCCCTTTAATAGCAGTCCTTGGCTGGTAGGTAATGTCATAATGTCTGAGCTCGACAACCCACTTAAGTAATCGACCAGATGCCTCTGGCTTTTTCAGAACTTGCTTGAGAGGTTGATTGGTTAAAACTGTGATTGAATGAGCTTGGAAGTAAGGCCTTAATTTTTTTGTTGCAAGCAACAAACAATAAGCCAGTTTTTCAATTAATGGGTACCATGATTTTTCCCCGACTAGCCTTTTGCTTATATAATATATCGGATGTTGAGTCTTATCCCCATCTCGGATTAGGGCTGCACTAACATTGTATTGGGTGACTACTAGAAACAAGTATAGATTTTTCCCCTCAATCAGTTTTGACAAGACAGGAGTTTGAGTCAAGTATTTCTTAAGTTCACGGAAAGCCTTTTCACATTCCTCCATCCATTCAAACTTGTTATTTCCTCTTAGTAGGTTGAGAAAGGTTACGCATTTGTTAGTGGATTTTGAGACAAATCTACTGAGGGCTGCAATCCGTCCTATTAGATTCTGTACTTCCTTTATCTTGGCCGGGGATTTGATATCGATCAACACTTTGATTTTTTCTAAGTTAGCTTCTATACCTCTTGCGTTGACAATGAAACCAAGAATCTTTCCCAAGCTTACCCCAAAGGAGCACTTTAAAGGGTTAAGCTTCATATTGTAATGCTTAAGGATGGCAAAGCATTCTGATAGATCCTTCACGTGCCCCTAGCCTCTTTTGATTTTACCAGCATGTCGTCAACATAGACCTCCATGTTGTTGCCTATTTTTTCTCTGAACATCATATTTACCAGTCATTGATACGTTGCGCCAACGTTTTTTAGACCAAAAGGCATTAATTTGTAACAATACAATCCTACGTCAGTTCTAAAATTGGTATGTTCCTCATCGGGGGGGGGGGGGGGTCCATACTGATCTGATTATACCTCGAGTAAGCATCCATAAATGTGAGGATTTCGTGTCCTTCCATGGCATCGACTAGCTGGTCGATTCTTGGTAGGGGAAGCAGTCCTTTGGGAATGCCTTGTTTAAGTCAGTGAAATCTATGCAAGTCCTCCATTTGCCATTGGGTTTTGGAACTAGGACTGGATTAGAAACTCACTCGGGGTAGAAGCTTCTCTTTTAAGCCCATTTTCTTTTAACCTTTGGACTTCTTCTTTTAAAGCCTTTGATCTCTCTTTATTGAGCAACCTTCTTTTCTGTTGTACATGCTTAAAGTTGTCTCTGTCTATATTTAGAGCATGGCTGATAACTGTGGGGCTTATGCCAACCATGTCTTTGTGAGACCAAGCGAATACGTCTTGATTTTTACTTAGGAAGTTGTCTCCTTCCACCTGCAGCGCCAAGTGGCATCTTCTCCCACATGACACGTGGCTAGCAATACATGGCTTTTCCTCCAACGTGACTAGCCTTCTTCAGCCGAGCCTTCTTCAGCCGTTAGCTTCAACCCAACATAATGCTTTAGCCATCTTTAATTTCCTTCCCAGCATTAAGCCTCCAACGCAGGCCTATCTCCAGCCTGCCACTCCCCAGTAGGCTCAACAACCTTTGACCCATCCTTTGACCCACTTAAGTCTCCAGCGGCCCAAATCGCAGTAGCCCATCAGCCTTCTCTTCAACCCAGCCGCCCACGTGGCACGTTTTCATTGGCTGAAAATGGGTCAAAACCCACTTCTACCACCAGCCACCTTCAACCCATATTTTGTGGGTATTGGGCCTTGCAAAATTGCCATTTTGAGCTTTAAAGCTCATCTTTTTTGGTATTTTAGAAAAAAGGGCATTTTGACCATACACCAAAATAACTAGGTTAATATTTATAATAAGATTTGATTTTTCAAAATTATATTTTATTATTAATATTTCAGATTTATTTTGTAAACCCCAAATTGTTGTTTAATTTATTTTAAGTCCTTTTCTCCATCTATAAATAGGGACACTTTCTTCACATTTTGAATGTAATTTTTAGGTAGCAAAACTCTACCAAATTTTAATCTCATCTCTCATATTTTCTCTCTAGAATTTCATGAGGATGTCTAGCATAATAGGCTAACCTTCTTAGGAAGGTTATGATGATCCTATATGCACTATGACTTTGTTTGGTATTTTTGATTCGCCATGTGCTTAAAGTTTATATATTTGAGTGATTTGTTTTCTTTCATCTCTACTTCTTCATCTTGTTATCTATATTTATGTTTACTAATAATATATAGATTTTGTCAAGCACTTTCTATGTATTATCAAATTAGTGAAAATAATATAGATAATATATTTATCATTTTCTCCATCTCATTCATATATATTTACTTTTGCTAAAATCTATATATAGAATTAGTCATGCTCTTTCTATGTATTTTATAAATAGTAAAAGTAATATTTATGTTAGGTTTTATGTCCAATCTTTTATTGCATTATTGCCAATGGTATAATGTCATTTTTAGATTTCTCATAAGATTTATCTCATCTTTCCATGGTAAAGAATAATAATCACTTGAATACAATTTTGTAAAACATATTTGTGCTTCAATGTTAAATTTTCCAAATGAATAGTTAGGATGTGAACTTCTCATTTGTGTAACTTTTGTGAATCAAAGATCCAAATAAATAAGTATGAATATTGGTGACTCTTGATCCTTCCTACTTGTTACCTATTGTTACATCACACTTTATTCTATCTTTATTTCGAATCTTTAAATTTAAAAAACAACAAAAATATCACTTGTTCTATTTTCCTCACATTATTTATCTCTAAACTTTATTTATTGATTAACTTTATTTCTTTGCCTCCTTGTGGAATCGACCGCCCGATCTATACTACAACCACCGCTAAGTGGAAGTCACGTTTGGGCGTTAAATAGTCGCTGACCGTCTTTGATCAAGCAACCTCTTGCATGAACCTCTCTATGTATTCTTCAGAGGCTTGTTCGGTCCTTGCTTAATGTCAACAAGGTCATTGAGTTCAGCAGGTGGGATACGAACAACAAAGAATTGTGAGTAAAAGAGCCTCGCAAATGTATCCTAGGATATAATGGTTCTTGAATCCAGTTTGAAGAACCATTGTTGAGCAATATTGGATAAAGTGGCAGGAAAGATCCTACAACGAACATCGTCTCTAACCCCTTGGAGATCCGTCTGTATCTCAGAATTGTTAACATGTGAGATGAGATCTTCCCTTCCAGTGTACATCTTCCAAGTTGGCATCTTGAACTTGGGTCGTACTATCAGGGCATTGATCTAATCTGAGAAATGAGACGATTTCATTCTTTCCAGGTCAATGTCTGTAAGCTTTAGGACTGTTAGTTCTCGTGCCTTATGAGTAAGAGCATCCAATTGTTCCTGGATTGCAAGAGCAACTAGTGGCATAATAGTTGGTGCTACAATTGGGATTGCAATATCCCCTGCTTGCGGTGTATGTGGGATTATCGGTGCGACGGGTCCAACAAAATTTGATGCGTTTCCCTCTCTAGGATGATTAAGTACATCACGATGATCAGGTTCTCTATTTCCCAATCTATTAAAGACACGTCCTATAACGCCCTGGATAACCTAGACCATTACACTGTGTATTTAAAAATAGTGCAAGACTTGCTAAGTTGTTTGAACAATAATGTGTTCCTAAAGTCAACTATCGGGTTAGGGTTAAAAGATTTTGATCATAAACGGTTAATTTTCATTAAAATAGAAGTTTGGTACATGGGATCCCAAAAACATGATTTAAGAGACAATTTACAGCTCTTACAAGTTTTATACAACCAGTAGCCACTCTAATGGCAAAATACAAATTTTAAGGCTCTGTCCCTATACTTTCCCTCGACCGTGGCAGACGAGCAGCTGACAATGTACACCTCACCCCAGAGCTCTCCCACTGAGGGTTGGTCCAACTTTCCTTTGCCTTTACCTACACTACGTAGCACCCGTGAGCCAAGGCCCAACAAGAAAACCATAAACAACAATCACATAAACAGTAGTAGCATCCAATCAATCTTAAGACAATCATTCAGAAATTCAACAAATTATAAGCATCAAGCTGATAATAGTAAACATGTACTTTCAAGAATATATCTTAACCAGTAATACAAGTGACCGAGGTCGGCGCCCTTAGGCTGAGCCCTCTGTTTATTTAGCTGACCCCCGACTCCTTTAAGCCGTACTTTCATATTTCACATAATAATAATACAGTTACACCACACATATATCCAGATACAGGGAACCTTAGTCCCAAACACAACCACATGGGTGCAGTTTTCTTACCTCGAATCCCGAGCGAAGAAAACAGAACGGTCTCGACCACAATCCTCAGTCTTGAGCCTTAGCGACAAATCCTAGTCACATTAACAATGGGTAACTATAAATTTCTAATCCAATCAAATACTTTGGGAAAAAATATTAATCATTGGGACCATGAATTCTACTAAACCGGGTAGTAGAATTCATCCCGAGTACCAAGGTTTGAATCCCCGAGCCTCCCCAAGCTTTAAACTTCACTTTCCCTTAATTCCCTGATTAGGGTAGCGACTTTCCCTTGTGGGCCATGACCCACCCCTCAAATAGAGACCGAATCCCCCCCTAAAGAGGGACACGGGCCGCGACCTGCACTCCCCAAGTGGCGGTGCACGCCTGGCAAACAGAGGCTCCCAGCCTAAAAAACCCATACGGGCTGCGGACCCTGAAGAACAAGGCCGCGACTCGAGTACCTAAACCCAGAAAAAACTACTCTTTTCCAGCGTTTCCTTCGATTCCAAGCCACAAAATTCCACTCAGAACTAAACTGGGATTTAGTTGTAATAGTAGTAGCACCAGCTAGTAGTTGCTTGTAGTAGTTTAGTTTTCGTGATTATTGGTTCAAGCAGGATTTAGTTGGAAACTCATAGAAATAGTTATAGAATTTATAAGTTTAACCTATAGTTTAGAAATATTAATTTTAACATAAGGTTTGATTAATATAGCTAGTCATAGAAATATTATTTATTATAATGTGTTGACGGCAGAAACTCGTCAACGAAATATTGATGGAAAACTCAAAGAAATAATCAAGACTTAATGAACACAAAAGAACTTGTAGAAATTTGTAGAAAAATTGCAAATGAACAATAGAAGAAGAACTCGTATATGGCTCTTAGAATAGTCTGATATTACAAAAATTTTATTACCCCTTAGATGGAGAGGAGAAGATCCATTTATAGTGGGACTCTAATGGCTCCTGATACATTGTGGTCCCAGGGGACAAGATTGTGCGTATGTACATTGTTAGGGTCATGGCACAGGTTATAGTGGAGTAGAAGGTTGTGGTGTCGGCTTCAGTACATGGTCAGAGTTTGTGGGAGCGCCTCCACTTTAGTACTTAAATGTGCCTCCACTACTTGCTTAGTACGAGTGTCAGAGATCAAATGGTGAGGACCACAACAGGTACCTCACTCGTATGACCACTACTTGTCTGGCGTGTATATTAGGATCAGACATCCGAGGTCTTAAGGGTTGTACCCCGTACATGCTTTGTAACTGTATGATCTCTTTGAGTTATACTTAGGTTTTTACCTTTAGATATTGAAGTCTTTATGGGTCCTCTTAGGAAACACACTCTCAAGGTTCATGATGCAAGGGCGTCTCGTATGGGTGCAGCGCGCAAGACCGTGGGTGTCTCGCGAGGTGATGCGTGCGAAGGCATCTCGCGTGAGTGATGTGCGCGAGACCGTGGGCTACGCGCGAGGGCATCTCACGTGGGTGCTGCGCGTGATAGGGTTGCGAGGGGCATCTCATGTGGGTGCTGCGCGCAAGACTGTGGGTGATGCGCACGAGGGTGTCTTGCGTGGCGTGACTGTGGGCTTCTCATGAGGTGATGCATGCGATAGGGTCATGAGGGGCATCTCACGTGGGTGTTGCGCGCGAGACCATGGGCTGATGTGTGTGAGGAAATCTCGCATGGTAAGACTGTGGGCGTCTCACGAGGTGATGCGCGTGACATGATTGCGAGGGGCATCTCGCGTGAGTGCTACACACGGCTAGTGGCTCTAGGTGCCTAGGTGCGCGGCTGGTGGCATGAGGCGCCTAGGTGTGCAACACCTAGGCATGAGTCTGTAGGACCTTTAGTGAGGTGGGCGTGGCGAAGTGTGCCTGGGCCTCGCGTGGGGCGAGACGGGTCAGCCTCGCGAAGGCCTTGTGTGAGGCTTGGGACTTTCGGGATCATGTCCAATATGTGGTGTTCATACTTGCCTCCCAGTCTACGAGAGAGTCTTCAGGCTCTCTTGCAGACTTCAAGGTGCGATGCATTAGGGATGCCCGTGAGGTATTAGCTTGCTTCTTCATTTTGACATTATAGAAAAAACACACTTTGGAGTTGGAGA
Organism: Humulus lupulus; assembly: GCF_963169125.1. Classification (NCBI taxonomy): domain Eukaryota; kingdom Viridiplantae; phylum Streptophyta; class Magnoliopsida; order Rosales; family Cannabaceae; genus Humulus; species Humulus lupulus. Next base: position 208,058,307 of record NC_084794.1, on the reverse strand, counting down.
CTACTATGAGATTTTGAGAATGAATGTGAGCCTGTCATTGTGCTCCACGAATCTCAAGGCAAGTGCCAAGTCCCCTTTTTGACCATTGATCAAGCATCAGATCCAATGGCTAAGATGAGCTTATGGTTCTTATAAATAGACCTTCATCTCAAGCACACTATTTACACTTTATCTTCTTTGCTTAGTGGTTTTGGTGTCTTTACTTCCTCCAAGAGGTAAGGGGTTCGATTCCTCACAACCTCATTTTGGTTGTCCTTCCCTTTTATTATTTGAATTCATTTCTTTTATGCCAACATCCATATAGGTGCTTGGAGACTAAAACTCCTCTCTCCTTCATTTTTGCAGTCGCATATCTTCAACCCTTCACATTTGTTCGATCGCGGCGGTGCTTTTGACCCTTGTCCTCCTTTCAACCGTGACGGTACTTTCGACCCTTGGCCTCATTTCGACCGTGATGGCACTTTCGACCCTTGGCCTCCTTTCGACCGTGATAGTGCCCAATTTTTCTTACTTAAGGTATACTTTCTTTCTTTCTTATTTCATTGGGTCTAAATTAGCACTACTCAAGATGGGTTGTCTTGGTCGGGGCTTGTTGGGAGCTAATCCACATACATGCCCTTGTTTGTACCCCACAGTTGGTCATTTAGAGCGCTTGTGTCTAGAGGTTTTGAGCCCATTTTTTTGTGTTTTGTAGCACCCCCTTCACTTACACGTGCTCCCTTATTACCTACGAGATGAGGTTCCATGGCATGTGAGGGATCGTCTGGCATTCCTTCATGGGTCAAGTTTGTAGACTTATCTTTAGACTTGGAGTCCCCCGAAAACAACCCTCATCAAGACTATGACACTTTGAGGCAGGCCCGTATACGTCACCTTGAGCACATGGCTGAACTTAGGCGTAAAATCTGGGTGGTGGAGAGCAAAATAGATTCAGTTTTGAGGGGTGATGGAGTTCCTTTCCCCTTTGACCTTAGTGACCACATTGCAAACCTTAGAGTGAGCCTTTTCGATCTACATATGGAGTTGGAGTTCATGGAGGGAAATCTCCCATCTGAACCTCTTGCCCCATTCTCCCTTTATGGTTGCCATGAGGTCACCCCGAGTTCCCCTCAACCCTTGTTTTCGATTCACCCTTGCTCATCGCTCCCACACTCAGCGCCTCGGTGGAAGACCTTTGTTAGGAAGAAAAAATGGAGGGTAAAGTGCCCTGTTTCTACCTCACCTTTTTCCTTTGGTATTGCAAATATGGCAAAGAAAGTGCGGTGGCAGGTGGCTTCCGAGGGGCCAGATTCTGGTCCTCTGTTGGTGTCTTCTATTGTGTCCAATGTGTCAGAGAATCGACTGTCGGAGCTATCCGATAAATACCATTTTGGCAAGGAGTACAAGTTGTATGTTCCTTCCAATAACTACCGGACCGATAATCCCCCCCAGGGGTACGTGGCCATGAGTGAGCATGTCCTGAAGGCAAGTGGGACCATTCCTTTACATCCGTTCTTCATCATGGTCCTTAACCATTTTGACCTTGCTCTGATCAAACTGGCACCTAACAGCTGGCTGACCTTAAGCTGCCTATACATGGCATTTATTGAGCTCAACCACCATGCTCCTATGGTTTGAGAGGTGCACTTTATGTACAACCTCATGCGAACCCCTAAATCCAAAGGCTTCTATTTCCTACAAAAAGCAAATTCCCAGGTTTCCCTCATAGAGGGCCCTGTATCCAACTCGGGGTCCTGGAAGCAGGACTTTTCTTTGTGAAAGGTCCCTTTTTCGTACGCGAACACTTTTGCTCGTCCCCAGGTAAGTACTTCAAGCTTGTCTTCCTTTTACTTTGAATTTATTATTTTTGAACTTATGCCCATATTGATAATTGTGTTGATTATGCAGAGGATTTTGGTAACCCTGACCTTCCTGAGTTGGAGGCAGCACTAGTGGACACCTTCCTCGATGCCGACTTCGCTAAGAAAATGGCCACCCGCCTCTTCACTGTGGCAAACCTGAACCGCTATGGTTTATCCACAGTTTCGGATCCTGATGCGTTGTGGCATATTTTCGAATGAAGGAAGAAGGCGACTTTAGTCGAGTCTCACTCGGACAGGGGTGACACGGAGTGGGTGCCTGAGGAGGTTTCCCCATAATCCAAACGCCCACCCCGGTCATCTCCATCTCCCAGGGGATGCCCTCCTTTGGTCCATATGGACCGTGACATGGCCTCTCACTCCCGCGGTTCCCAGGCCATGCCAGGGTGCTTCGTCGTGCCCTTTTATGAGGAATATGATACTCTTCCTCATGCTCCAATCAATCTTGGTCTGTCGGGCCCCATTTTTTCGGTGTTCTTGCGCCCCTTCCTCCTTCAGTGAGTGGATCATCTGTCCTTGCTCAGCCGGGCGCCCCTGATTTGGAGGGGGAATCCTGGTTGGGTCGTATGGCGGCCTCTTATGGGCAAAGGTATACCCAGGTCACCGAGGGTATTCTTGAAACTGAGTGGAGAAGTCTCAGGAATTTTTCCATGTCGGAGCTTGGGGAGACTCTTATGCGCTCTGCAACTTGGGTGAGTTCATGCATCTTACATTAGTCTTACTCATTCCTTTTTTGTTTTGGATTCTTTGTTTTCTCATTATCATTTTTTTTCGTGCAGGCTTCTCTGGTGGCCCAACGCTTCGCCGACTCGGCGCAGGACCTCTCCTCGTTGAACATTGAAAGGGACCATCTAACAGTCAAGGTTCAGGAGCTTGAGAGGGAACTCACTGATACCAATCTTAAGCTTGAGAAGGCCCTGGCAAAGGCCTCTTCATTGTCGAAAAAGAAGAGGAGGGCGAATTCCAAGGCCGTGATGTTGCAGGAAAGGGTCGCTCTCCTGGAGGACGATCTTGGGGGAGCAGAAGCTAAGGTCGCAACGTTGCAGGAGAAGGTCACTCTCCTAGAGGCGAATTTGGCTGAAATCGAGTACAAATCCATAGAGCGCACCCTCTATGGAATGTGGAGGCAAAATCCTAACTTCAATTTCTCCTCCTTTGGTGAGCACGCCGTCGCCAAGGTGGCCGAGTGGAGTGCTCGCGGTGGGAGGCCCTGAGATTTTGCTTCTGCAACTTTATCATTTAATTCGATTTGGCTGTATGCTCATTTGAGCCTATCATTCATTTTTTTTTTTAAACTTTTCTAAGTCTTACCACATTATCGCAACTCTTTTTTTGTTGTATATATATGTGATCATTTGCTTTTGTTTCTCTATGTTTGAGGTCCTTTTGAGCCCGCAAAAAGGGGTTCGATAGGTCTTTTTTTATTTTTTATTTATCATGCTTGAGGTCCTTTTGAGCCCACATGAAGGGGTTTGATAGGTCTCTCTTTGGTGCACCTTGATTGTATCTATAATGATTTGTTGACCATTTGGGTTCTTGTCATCCTTTTATATACTTTTGCACGCGCTTTTTATTTCTTGCGAGAAGCGTCCTTCTCACCATTATGCATAGTACTATTTTTGCAAGGGTCTCTTTTAGGACCCTTTTTGGCTAGGTGGATTGGTGGCCCCTCTAGACTTATTGGTGGATGCTCTTCTTGAGGTCTTTCCTCTCATGGAGGTATCAACCTTTGTTAGGAGGCTTTTCTTGTAGGACCTTTTGACCTCCTTGATGTTCATAAGGGTAGCTAATCCTTGTGAACTCAAGTGGTGTCTTGCAAGGTCTTCTTCCTCATATATAAGGGGGTTTATATATATATATATATAAGGGTCTCGTTTAGGACCCTTTTTTTGGTTGTATACTCTGCCCCCCAAGTGGTTGACGAGATTTATCTCGTCGGGCACTTTGATCATTTCGCTCATGCATTTTGATAATTCCAATTGGTGATAGGTACACAAAAGTTAGATACATGCTCACGTAAATGAGGAGTGTGACATGCCAATAAAAAACGTATTCATTAAAAATAAGGAGAGTACATAGGTATATGACGATGTTCTTACTACATATCAGGGCATCTAAGTTACCCCTCTAATTCATAGCTGTTGAGGGGCTAACTATGGCAACCCTTTTGATTTATCAAAATAAAAGAGGAGCTTTACCCGATGTTCCTTCACAGGCGTGTATGCACAACCATCGATCCTGATCTCCTTAGTGACTTTGGGGTTGAACTCTCTCGGGTTTGTGCTCCCATGCACTATGATCTCCATAACTTCTGGCGGTCTCATGGCCATGCGAAGGGACGTGTTATAACATTCCCTTGCTTCTTTCTGTTCCCCTTTCACGCTCACCACCCCCCAGGAGTTGGGAATTTTATGGCCTGAGGTTATCGTCTTCAATTCTCTCAGGGAGGGTCTCCCTAATACCGCTTTGAAGGCCGAGGAGCAGCTTACTACGACAATGTTTTTCATTACACTGGTCTGTTTGGGCGGCTCTCCCATGGTGAGGGCTAACTCGATTGTGCCCAGGGGTTGTATCGAGTCTCTCGGGTTACATGGCTTTAGGTTCTTGATACCTAGTCCAATCTTCTCTAAGGCTGGGCGATATAGGACGTCTACGGACCTTCCATTGTCCACCAGGACCCGATGTACCCTCATGTTTGCAAGCTGAACAGTCAACACCAAGGGGTCATTGTGAGGGAAATGCACACCCCGCACGTCTTCTTCGCTGAAGGTTACCGAGTCATTTTCCCCTTTAAAGTTTTTCGGGGATTGTTGTTCTAAGCTTAGAATGCATGAGGGTGGGCTTTTTCTGGCTTCCTTGGTGTACCTATCTCGCCCTTTTCTCAATTCTCCTCCGAATCCTTGTTCTCCAAAGATTGTCCTCACCTCTCCTTGCACTTCTGGGGCTACATCTCGCGCTCGTGGCGAGGGTGGTCTATCATTTGGTCTTTCATTTTCTCTTCGGACGTATCTACCCAAGTGCCCCTTGCGTATGAGTTCCTCTATTTCCACCTTTAAATGAGTTCATTCCGCAGTGGTGTGGCCAATGTATTTATGATAGTGACAATACTTTCCAGGGTCTCTCTTCATTGGTGGGGGTCTTCTGAAGGGGACCTGATTCTCATTTTCTATGAAGATATGCTCCCTAGTATGTGTCAGGTAAGTGTAGAAGGTATGGGATGTTTGTTTAGGATTACCTCTGTGTTTGTGCTTCCTCTGGTGGTCATCTCTTGAGCCTTCATACACTCTTTTCTTTTTTGCATCATTCGAACTTTCAGGGGCCAAGGGCTTGACAAGTGATGCCTTCAAGTTCTCATGGCCGTCTTTGACACGAATGTACTTCTATGGCCGCTCGTAGAAATTGTCTAAGTCTATGACCTCCCTTTTGAGCATATTATCCCAAAGTTTACTGCCTGGGCGCACTCCGGCTGTGATCGCCATCTTGAGTTCTCCCCTAGTCAGGCTTCTCACTTTAGCTGCCTCCATGTTGAACCTGTAGATGTAGCTCTTCAAGCTCTCTCCTTCACTTTGCTTTATATTAGCGAGGCTAGTTCCCGGTAGGGTATAATTGCGTACAACATGATTTTTTGGAGAAACTCGTCAGAAAATTGTTGCCATGACCTAATAGACCTGGGTCGGAGTCTTTTTAACCATTTGTACGCAGGTCCTTTTAACGTGATAGCGAAGTAGTGGAACCTGGCCCTACTATTAATTCCTCTCAATTTCATTAGGTCATTGAATGCGTCTAGATGGTATTTGGGGTCCGTATTTACCTCATAAGGGGTCATATGAGGTTCTTTAAAGTTAGTCGGGAGCCGTTCAAACTGGATTTCTCGCGTGAAGGGTGACTCGTAGTCGAACTCTTCATCAGTAATGTTCCCCCAGACGCCGTGACGATCTTGCTCCGAAGGCTCCTCATCTCGGTGTCTAGCTCCTGTCGCCTCCTATTCAAGGAGTCCCTCAGCTCGGTAGGGTCGACCTTTCTCTTTTCTCTACCCTTCGGAAGGGCCACAAGAGATGTTGTCCTTACTTCTGATCTCCTTCTATTGAGTTTTTCTCTTAGGTCAGATGGCACCTCTTTAGAGGTGACTTCGAATTCATTATGAGGGTTAGCGTTGTTCTTTTGCTCTGGCCTCTCGGGCTGCTTTGCCTTCCCAGGATGTTCACACTCCTTTGTCCGAGGGTTATTACTAGTGGAGAGCCGAGTCCTCCCATCATCCACAGGGACTGTGGTTTCTCCACCCTCTGGGCCTTTTTCCTTTCGTCTAGGAAGGGGCACGCTTGATTTTCCTTATAGCAGGCCATTCAACACCTCTTGCATATTTTCTAAGGTGGTTTCTAGCTTTTGGCTCTTCCGGTGTAACTCGCGTATCTCCTCTTTTTAAAATTGAGACCTAGAGCTTGAGCTTATAGAATGCACTCGGTGACTCTTGTTCGGCCTGCTCGTTGATGGACCTGGATCTTGCCGGCCGGAGTTCGGCACCTGTGGTGGCCTTGGGAGTGGAAGATCTCTGACATCTCTCGCTGGAGCAGCCGCGGATCATGGATGGTTCTCATCAGGCTGGATAGCTAGGGATGAAGCCTCCCTTTCATCTCTCGGAACCATGGGCTCCTTTGGTGCATCCACATTTTTGGGTGGCAGAGGATTTTTCATGGAGGCTTTTAGTTGATCTCCGTCGAGGTGGACCTCCACCTCTCGTGGCTCTCTCAGTCACTTAGAGCGTCTTGGCATCTTTTCCTACCAGAATCAGTGGAAGAACAGTGGCTTGGCATTTATCCTTCCTACAAACGGTGCCAAACTGTTGACGACAGAAAGTCATCAATGAAATATGGATGGAAAACTCAAAGAAATAATCAAGAATTAATGAACACAAAAGAACTTGTAGAAATTTGAAGAAAAATTGCAAATGAACAATAGAAGAAGAACTCGTATATGGCTCTTAGAATAGTCTGATATTACAAAAATTTTCCCACCCCTTAGATGGAGAAAAGAAGATCCATTTATAGTGGGGCTCTAATGGATCTTGATACATTGTGGTCCCAGGGGACAAGATTGTACGTATGTACATTGTCAGGGTCGTGGTACAGGTCACTGTGGAGTAGAAGGTTGTGGTGTCGGCTTCAGTACATGGCCAGAGTTTGTGGGAGTGCCTCCACTTTAGTACTTGAATGTGCCTCCACTACTTGCTTAGTACAAGTGTCAGAGATCGACTGGTGAGAACCACAACAGGTACCTCACTTATACGACCACTACTTGTCTGGCGTGTATATTGGGATCAGACATCCGGAGTCTTAAGGGTCGTACCCCATACATGCTTCGTACCTGTATGATCTCTTTGAGTTATACTTAGGGTTTTACATTTAGATATTGAAGTATTTATGGGTCCTCTTAGGAAACACACTCTTAAGGTTCACGGCACGAGGGCATATCGCGTGGGTGCAAAGCACAAGACCGTGGGCTGCGCACGAGGGCGTTTTGCGTGGGTGCTGCACGCGAGATTGTGGGATGATGCGCGCGAGGGCATCTCGCGAGGTTATGCATGCAACATGGTCGCGAGGGGCATCTCGTGTGGGTGCTGTGCGCGAGACCGTGGGCTGATGCATGCGAGGGCGTCTCGCGTGGTGTGACTCTGGGCATCTGGCGAGGTGATGTGCGCGATAGGGTCGTGAAGGGCGTCTCGCATGGGTGCTGCGAGCGAGACCGTGGGCTGATGTTTGCGAGGGCGTCTCGCGTGGCGAGACCGTGGGTGTCTCGTGAGGTGATGCATGTGACAGGGTCACGAGGGGCATCTCGCATGAATGCTGCGCGCTGCTGGTGGCTCTAGACGCTTGGGTGCACGGCTGGTGGCGCGAGGCGCCTAGGTGCACGACTCCTAGGCACGGGTCTGTAGGACCTTCAGTGAGGTGGGTGAGGCGAAGTGTGCCTGGGCCTCGCGTAGGGCGAGACAGGCCTCGCGAAGGCCTTGCGTGAGGGTTGGGTCTTTCAGGATCTTGTCCAATATGTGGTGTTCACATAACCTAAGGTTTAGATAGAACTAATAAGAACGTGACCCTTGTCACAAGCATATTTATTAAGGATTTTAGCATTTTGAATGAATAATTTAATAAAGGATAGATCTAGAAGCTCTAGAACCTTCCAGAAACTGTTAGGATTACGTTTTACTTAGTCAAAGCTGTTTAAACAAATTCAAAATATGCTGAAAGAGTGCAAAAACGTGTTTGATATATCAATGTATGCTGATATATCGCAGCTATAGGGGCCGATATATCGCCTATGGAAGATACGGAAAACACGTCGACTTCACACAAACGAAAGTGCGAAAGCTCGGGGCATAGGTAGGGGCGATATATCTCATAGTGCAGGCGATATATCAGCTCCTGGAGCCATTTTTGAATCTTTATGGATTTAAATTAAAAATAGCCCTCAACCACTTGGACTTGCTTCTGAACATTTTTGACCGAGTTCTGGGCATCTGTTGAACCAAAAATTCAAATCTTTTCAAATTATATTCATTTTTTTAAAAGGGGATAGTTTCACTCCTTGAACTCTATAAATAGGACCTAGTTCTCAGCCATTTCATTCATTATTCAAGCATTCTTCAGAGGCTCCAAGCTGCTAAGTTTATTCTAGAGAGAAAACACTAGGGTTTGGGATTTAAAAGCTTTTCCATCTAAGATAGAGTGACTTTTCAGTATCAAGGAGTAGATCGGAGTTCAAGTTCATTCAAGGTATTCTTATCCTCAGGTTTAGTTCCTTATAGTTCTTTTATTTTCTTCCATTTTCTTTCAGATCCTAACTTATTGATATGGCATTTTGGTTAGGTGTTTAAGTTTATTGAAATTTAAGGATTTTGGTAAGTTTCTACTTTGATGGTTTAGTTCTCTTTTTCATCTCCATTTCATTAGAAACTCATGACTCTTACTGTTGATTTTAGGAGTGTTCCAATCCCGTTCTTGTCTCCAATATTCCAGTTTTTGGTAAGGAAAATAGGTTAGATATATGTGTTATGATATGTTTATGTGATATGATATGTTATGTTGATATGTATGAATATGTTTTGTAGTAACTTGGGGCTTATAGTTGCTTAGATAGCAAACCCCAAGGTTTTTTTATCATTATCATGGAGTAGAGTTATGATTTACCCTACCTCAATTAGTAGACAGAGGACCTAGATGGGTTATCATATACTATTTTGTGATCTAACCTACCTCGATTAGTAGACTGAGGACCTAGATGGTTTTATCACATACCACGGTAATGAGTTAATGACCATTAATATTGTAGTCCTATATGATATACGTTTTTACGTCATATGTTTTAAAGTATATGTTTTTATGATTTATGACATATGTTGTTTTTAGTAGATTTTCCTTGCTGGGCATTAGGCTCATTCCTTTTTAGATGGTGCAGGAAAATGAGCTTGGAAGGCGGGATAGATTTGTGGCAGCTTGGCATGTGTATTGGGGATGGATTAATTGAATGGACTGCTGGAAGATCGAGGATGACGTTGTTTCAAGTCTTTTAATTTATATTTTTATGTATTTCCGCACTTAGTATTTAAACAATTAATTAAATTTTATGTTTTATGTTTTATGCATTAAACAATGAGATCCCATACCATATTTTGGATTTTAAATGAAGTTCTATTATTTCTTGAATGTATTCCAAAATATTAGTTATGATTTACTAGTTTTTAATGGTCTGAGGTCTAGATTTAGTCAGGGTATTACACCTACTCTTCCTTACACCCAAAATCAGTTTAAGAAATCACTCTCATGCAGGCTCTAAGCTCATCATCATCTCAACAGAATTTAATAATCATAGTTTAGGTCTTACCTGAATTGATAGCTTAAATCTCCCATCTAAACTTTGTCCACTTCTAGCCTTAACTCCTTAGGTTCTTCTCAGTCCAAACTCAATCCAATTCTTAGCTTGTTCCCTTAGCTTCTCCTTCAAAATTTAGAAATTTCCCCTTAGGCTTCTTGAGAGAAAAACGTGAGATCGAGGGTGTGAGTGGGAATAGAGAGTTTTCAGCAGTTGGGATGGTTTCTGGCTAAGTCTAGAATCTCCCCCCTAAGTTAATCCTTAACTCAAAATGACTAAACTACCCCCATTTTGGGTCTTTTAGTCCTTTAATTGGTCTAGGGGTAAAATAGTCTTTTCCCCCAGTTCCCGCTAATTCCTCAAGTGTTCCTAATATTTATCAATTAATTTCGTCGTGTCCAATTAATTACCAAATACTTATTCAAAATCTAATAAATCCCAAAATATTCTCTAAGTTCCCAAAAATACCCCTAGGCTCCCGCCGAGCCGGGTATTAAACCCTGCTGTGACTATTTTGTTAAACCGCTCACTGGGACCGTCTCGAGCCATAAAATGCAAATATATCCACATAATAATGTGGTCTCAACCATTTATCACATAAAATCACATTTATGCCCTCAACGGGCCAAAATTTTGAATATGCCCTTACAAACTATAAATGGCCCACATGCATATCTAATACTCATAAACATGCATATAATATATTCATATAATTATATTAATCATGCATGCCACATAGTCACGCACTTAACCAATTAAACATACATATAAACCATTTATACCCTCCGACATGCTAATCAAGGCCCTAAGCCCTATTAGCAATTTTGGGTCGTTACACGTCCTCCCTTCGGTCGCCCCTCAACATTTTGACTGTTTGCTCATGGAGGACCAGGAGGTTGTCTTGCGGGACTATTCACTGGATTTTGCTGCCTTGGTGGGACATATGATCCTTCAAGATACACATTCCCCCTGTGTGGAATATCTTGAGGCCCAGGTGGCCTTGGCTGAACAAATCGTCCTCTTAGATTTTTGTCCTGTCGGTGGTCATTATACTGTTGATGGCCATGGCGTTGGTAGTACCTACTATCCTCTTCATCATCCTTATAACCATCTTCGTAAGTTATTTGATAAGTATTGCTAGCCTCTTGGTCATTTCTTCTACGATTATGACCATAGTTGTGTCCGACAAAGTGAGGTGGCTGGCCTCGATTCTGGTTAGCGAGGCCCTCATCCCTTGGCTGTTGGTACTGAGGACCGACTTCAGAATTTGGAGGTTGCTCCTCTTGAGGCTATTTTCCTAGGGTGCTCATTAGCAGGTCTTCCAGATCTAAACACTTGTCTGGCATAACCCTGCTCCCTATTAGGAAGCGTCTGTTCATCTTGGTGGAGCGGTCGCTGCACCCTTTGCTGAGTTCCCCTATGGGAGTGATGGCTACTAGCAGGTCTAGGAGGGACCACTTGGTCACGAGACCACGATCGCTGGGCAAGTTCTGGGGTTTTATCAACTGGTCGTTGGGTTTCAAGATTCGCCTGACTAATGTTCTCAAGCTGAGGATCCACTGGTCGGGCTCTTGCTGCCTGATTTTGTGACAAGACAACCTTTAGCAACCTTGCTGCCTCAGCATTATGATGGTCAACTTCTTCTTGGTGAGATTTGAGTATTCGCTTTCTCTAATCCATCCAGGGTTGAAAATCTTGTCGTTGTTTGTTGAGGGCTTTAGATATAGTCTCTTAAGAAGATGCCTGACTTTCATGCATGGCAATGAATTGCTCCTGCATCTGCCCCACGCCCCTTTCAGTTGTTCAAGGTCGGGGTGCAGTTCTTCTCCTAAGTCCTTGTGAGGCTCATCATGCCTAAATATGGCTGGTGAAGGTAGGTTTCCAGGATGATGAGATGGATGAGCAGTGCACAAAGGAGGTATCTAACTGCTCGAGGGGCGGTCAGGTAGGGCAGTGTTAGGGTTCCCCCCTGTGGCTCTTGACTTTGGCTTCTAGAAGTGATAGCCATTGTTTCATGTGGATCTAATAGATTAAGATCTTGAGTTCAGCTTTCAATGAAAGCACCAAAATGTTGATCAACATTTTGGGCAACGAAACTTAGTCACTTTATACGACAAAATAAGAATTAAACAAACTGAAATCAAGTAAATGACACGAAGAATTTTATAGTGGTTTGGTCCTAAGAGTTGGTAACAACCTGCGTCCACTTGCACTTTTATTTATCAGAAAAGTGCCACACTTAAGATCATGAAGAAATAGGGTTCAACTGAGTTTCTTAAGATGATGAAAGAATACACATCAGAGAGTTATGTCTGTAAAATGTTTACAAAAGAATAAACTTCAGAGAGTTATGTCGCACACATGCTGGTGTCTTGGCCAGGAAGGCCTCACGCGCGCGCTGGTGTCTTGGCCAGGAGGGCCTCGCGCGCACACTGGTGTCTCGGCCAGGAGGGCCTCGTGCGGGTGCTCCAGCCGCCCATGTACCTTGCCTCACCCGCCTCAATGGAGACCCCATGGTCTCACGCATCTATGGGTCTCGCCTAGGTGCCGTCTCGCGCGAGTGTTCCAGCCACCTCGCGCCTTATGTAGTCGCGGCCCCCGTCTCGCGCTTAGGTGATGCACACCTACGGACCATGCCCAGGCACCAGCTCGCACATGCGTCTCACGACACCCAAGAAACTTTGTGTAACGCCCTGGTTACCCCAGAACAGTTACGGTGAATAGTGAACCAGAAATTTGACTCGCTACCCGAGTCCTTTGGTTAAAAACGTGGTCTAGGTACCATTAACAGGTTAAGGTGAAAACCCAATAAAAAGGAAAAGGGTACATTTCATTAAGTAAATAAACTGCTCATGATCCTTTTAAAATGTTTACAAGTAGTTTGTATTACAGAAGAGTTTCTACAGTTCCAAATATACAATCCCCGCCGGCCTAAGCGGCAAAAATAGGGTAAACCCCTAGTCCCTCTGAGAACTCCTTGACCGTGGCAGTCAAGCGACCCTGTATGTACATCACATTGCCCAAGCTCTCCACTCAAGGCTGGCCAAGCTTTTCCTTTCCTTTACCTGCACCACATAGCACCCATGAGCCAAGGCCCAGCAAGAAAACACAATAAAACATGATATAATATCAACAACGATCATAATAACCATTCAGGACTATGAGTCCAAAAAATAGGTGACGATAGCCAAAAGTCACAGTAACGAGCATCGATCCCTCTAGCCATGTGACGACAGGGTCACCAGGGCTTAACTGATAGGTGATTTCCTTCATAAGCTTGTTCAGGACAGGTGCATGGTGACTGGTCACCAACATAACCTTCCTCACGACTCTAGAGTCGAAACTATGGACAACGTCCCTTAGCCACGTGACAAACGGTCACCGGGGTCATATACTTTGGCTATAGTCATCTGGTCATAGACCAGTCAAGCGCTTATAAGTTCTTCGACCTTAGGGTCGGTCCCACATTAATGCCATAGAGCCATTCAATGCGTGATCATCGACTTTAGAGTCGGTCCCTGACTAGTCAGTGTCTTAAATAGGTAATCAGCGTTCACTAGCATTTAACATGCAATCCATGTCCACATGAATCAACCAACATGCCTCAATATCAAATCATGCATGTCACATACCTATACAGGGTGCAACTGTATTCATTCACTGTTTTCTTACCTCTGGTTCGAGTGAGAATACTATATGAACGACCCCTGAGAACGATCAACCTTTAAAATCCTTGACGGTCACCTGGTCATAACCAAATTATAGAATTTATCAATAAAAATGATAACCGAGGGTTCCCAAACCAAAACCCAGCCCCCGAGACCTCAAACACTACCCAACCAGGTACTAGATCCAACCCCGAGGCCTATGGTTTGAATCCCCGAGCTGAAAACCACATTTTAGCAAAATTGGCCTTAAGGGCCGCGGCCCCCCCTCTGCTGCGCCGCGGCGCGCCCCCAAACAGAGGGGCTCCCCATCTGCCAGACGCCAAGGGCCGCGGCGCTCCCCTGCTGTGCCGCGGTGCTCAGCCTAGAACGGCTAAGTCGGCCACACGAACCAGTTTTTTCCCCTGTGCTTCTTCCTCTCAAACCAGTCCCTCAAACCACCTCTTAACCTCCTCCAAACATATAATTAAACCCCCAAACAACACCCTTAACTCACTTACATCAAACCCCAATCAAACTAACACTAAAACACCCCTTTGATTCACACTTTCCACAACAAAATCCATGAATTGAAAACTAAAAGTAAAATAGAGCACTAGCTGAAACCAAAGGCTAAAACTCACCTTGAAACCGGTTTTGAACCTCCCTCACAAGCTAAATCAAGTCTCCAATCCAGCCCTTAAGTTTCCCTAGCTTGAATTCCCATCAAGACCTCAAAACTCTCAAAGGAGAAGTGAAGAAGATGATGTACGGGAATGGAGGAAGCAAACCCCTGTTTTGCTCTGTTTATTCTACAGCTTTCTAATCTACTTAAGTCACATATATCCTCCCAAAAAGACCAAAATACCCTTGTGTCATCTTAAGCCTCTAAAGCCACCTCAATGGCAAAATTGGTACTTTCCGCCTATCCCGTTAATTATAATTAACGCTTCCCAATTCCCGCTAATCTCAATATCCTCAAACACCAATAATTCACATCCCGTTACCCTAAAATCCCCGGTAACGCTATAATCATTAATAACACCCCGAGACTCACCCCGAGCCCCGAGCTCAAACCTGTTATGACCAAACCGATAAATCATGTTTAGAGATCGTCTCATGTCGAAATACTCGAACCAATCCACATTATAATGTGGTCTCATAATATATCATTAACGCACATACAAATATACGATTATACCCTCAACGGGCCAAATTACCAAAATACCCCCTGTAAACAAATGTGGACTCACATGCTCGCATTTAACATCATATTATAATATAATTCTCATAAACATGCATAAACACATTTAATGGCATAATTAAACAGTTATGGCCCTCCCGGCCTACTAATCCAGCCATTAACCATAATAGGGAATCCGGGGCATTACACTTTGGCTCGATGGTCTCGTGGCCTCCGTCTCGCGCTTAGGTGATGCACACCTACGGACCGCGCCCATCAGTGCCTCGCGCACCTCAGCGCCAGGCGCCCATCAGGGCCTCACGCCCCTCAGCGCCTCGCGCCCATCAGGGCCTCATGCCCCTCAGCACCTCGCGCCCCTCAGCACCTCACACCCATCAGCGCCTCGCGCCCCTCAGCGCCTCGCGCCCCTCAGCGCCTCTCAGAGCCTCGCGCCCATCAGGGCCTCGAGGCCATCAGGGGTGTCGTGAGGGCCTTCCCTCACAGGCATCTTGGAACCATGTCATCCGAGGCAGCACATAAGGGTTTCAATACATTAAGCTCGTGGGAATAAGGTGCCTTGTGAGAGTAAGAACTCACGTATGACTCAAAGAGCTAGTACAAGTACGAAATACACCTACTAACCAAGAGGAATTAGAGTATGGATACGACATCCATGCCAGACAAGTAGTGGCAGTACAAGAATGGTAGATGGTGAGGACTCCCTCAGCCCACTTATGAGGTCCGTACCCGACAAGTAGTGGAGGCATAATATGGTACCAAGACAGGAGTACTTTTGCAGGCCCCTGACACGTACTAGAGCCGACCACCACTCCTTCAACACATTTACGACATGTGCCACAACCCTGACAGTGTACCTATGTACCATCCTGTCCCCTGGGACCACGATGTACCAGGAGCCATTAGAGCTCCAACATAAATAGACTTTCACCCCTCCAGCAAAGGGGTTGGAAAACTCATTGTACACTTAGGCTATTGTGCAATATACAAAGGCTTACTCCATTGTTGATCTGTGTTTTTCCTTTCCTTAAGCTTATTCTAAGTTCTTATCTAAATCTAAATATCTCCATACTTATCTTTGAGTTTTCCGATCTAATTTCGTTGACGAGATTTCACTGTCAAAAGTTTGGTGCCGTCTGTGGGAAGAACAAGCATCAAGCCAATGTTCTTTCAACACTTCCAACAAAGAAAGATGCTAAGACGTTCAAAATGCCTACGGCAACTACAAGATGATGAGGTTCGCCGGGCCAGAATAGAGCGGAGGGCTCCCAAGAAAGACCCCCCTCCGCCTAAGCATGGAGGTAGACCGGAGGAACCTCTTCCCCCAAAGGAGGCGGAGGAAGCATCGTCCCCGGCCATCCAGCCCGACGGATATCATTCAGAGCCGCCAGTGCATTCCCTTCACCGGCCCCCGGTAGCACCACGCTCAGGCCAACACAACTCAGGTCCATCAACACATGGGCCAGGCAAGGGTCCTAGGGTACACTTGGTAAGTTCCAACTCAAGGACTCGCTCATACAAGGATGAGATTTGCGAGTTACATAAAAAGACTCGAAGGCTGGAAACAACGATAGAGAACATGCAGGAGATCTTAAACGACCTACTGCAAGGAAAGTCAAGCATACCCCTTCCTAAGCGTAAAGAGAAGGAGCATGAAAAAGGGGAAAACACTGTCCCCGTAGATGATGGGAGAACCCGAATTTCCACCAGTAAAACTCCCCCGACAAAGTCCCATGGGGGACTTAGGTTGATGAAATGCCCCCAGGAGCAAAGGCGGAGGGAAGATGATGGTCGTAAGAATGAAGTAGAAGTCACAAAAGAAGCACCCCTAGCTTAAGAGAAAAGCTCGATGGAAAAAGGTCTGAAGTAAAAAACACGCCCCCCGCGGTTCCCTCGAGGCACACAACCAAAGCAAGGGTTCAGTCTAAGGACCCGTGAGACTCCTCAAGCAAAAAGAGGAGGAGACTAGACACCAAATTGCGAAGCCCTCGAGGCAAGATTACTACTGCACTTTGGGGGCACAAAGATGAAAAAGAATTTGACCGTGATTCACCCTTCACAATGGAGATCCAGGCTGAGCAAATGCCCACCAGCTTTAGAGAGCATTGCATGACTCCGTACAAGGGCACTACAGACCCAAAGTATAAATTAGACTCCTTCAATAACTTGATGAGGTTAAGAGGGGTCAACAACAGGGAAAAGTGTCATTGCTTTGTCGTTACGCTTAAAGGAGTTGCGTACAAGTGGTTAAGGCCAGGAACAATCAATTCATGGCAGCAATTCTCTGATGAATTTCTTCAGCAACACCATGCAGCCTGTGATTACGTCATGCCAATCACCAGCCTCGCTAACGTAAAACAAGGTGAGAATGAAAGTCTGAAGAACTATATCCATAGGTTCAATATAGAAGCAACAAAGGTCGGAAGTTTAACGAAAGTAGATCTCAAGATGGCTATTACAGCCGGAGTTCGTCCAGGGAGCAAGCTATGGGATAACATGCTCAAAAGAGAAGTTTTAAATTTAGATAATTTCTTTGAGAAGGCACAGAAGTACATACGGGTGGAAGAGGGTCGTAAGAACTCGCATATTGAAGAAAGCAAACCTTCCTCCAGTCGCCCTAAAACCAATACGTCTGAAGATTCCATATAGAAAGGGATGTCGTGCTAGAGGGGTCGCTGACCAAGTTTGAGATTGAACGAAGACCATCTAGCCATGAAAGTCCTGACCCGAGGGGAGATCACCTCAAAAATTGCAAAAAGGGTCTCAAAATTAGACGCCTACAAAAAGGGTCTCAAAGTAGACGCTCGCAAAAATGGTCAAAAAGTAGACGCTTGCAAAAAAGGGTCTCAAAGTAGACGCTTGCAAAAAAGGGCCTCAAAGTAGACGCTTGCAAAAAGGGTCTCAAAGTAGGTGCTCGCAAAAAGGGTCTCAAAGTAGATGCTTGCAAAAAGGGTCTCAAAGTAGACGCTTGCCAAAAAGGGTCTCAAAGAAGACGCTTGCAGAAAGGGTCTCAAAGAAGACGCTTGCAAAAATAGTACTATGCCTAATGACGAGAAGGACGCTTCTCGCAAGAAAAAATAAGTGCGCGCAAAAGTATGTTAACGGATAAATAGAACCCAAGGGGTCAACATATCCTTATAGATTCAATCAAGGTGCACCAAAGAGAGACCACCGAACCCCCTTTCGCGTGGGTTCCAAAGGACCTCGAGCATGACAAATACAAAATAATAAAATAATAATAAAAAAGAAAAAGAAAAAGAGAATAATAAAAATGAAGAGAAGAGTCTACAAGAACGCCTAAAGGCCTCCCTATAGACTGGGGGGCAAGTGTGGATGCCAAAAATCCACCAAAGAAAAAAATCTATAGTCCCTGGTTGGAGCACAAGGATAACAGTCACTTCGTCAAGTCACTGGACTCGTGCCCATAGGTCTCATGAGACCACGTTCTGGCCAAAACTCTTAGAACCCCACAAGTCTCTGACTTTCTAGAGACTAAGTCACCTTATGCCAAGGAGCCACGCACCATTACACCTGGCGAGACCTGCATGCTCAACGAGACCATCCCGCCTCACATGCGGCCAAGGAGCCCTGCGCACTGATGCCTCGGCCAGGAAGGCCTCACGTGCACACTGGTGGCCTTGCACACATGCTGGTGTCTCAGCCAGGAGGGCCTCACGCGCACACCGGTGTCTCGGCCAGGAGGGCCTCGCACGAGTGCTCTAGCTGCCCATGTACCTCGCCTCGCCCGCCTCAATGGAAACCCCATGGTCTCACGCATCTATGGGTCTCGCCCAGGTGCCGTCTCGCACGAGTGTTCCAGCCACCTCGTACTTCATGTAGTCACGGCCCCCGTCTTATGCTTAGGTGATGCGCACCTACGGACCGTGCCCAGGCACCATCTCGATCATGCGTCTCGCGGCACCCAAGAAACTTTGGCTTGATGGTCTCGTGGCCTCCGTCTCGTGCTTAGGTGATGCGCACCTACAGACCGCGCCCATCAGCGCCTCGCGCCCCTCAGGGCCTCACGCCCCTCAGCGCCTCGCGCCCAACAGGGCCTTGCGCTCATCAGGGCCTTGCGCCCATCAGGGCCTCGCGCCCCTTAGCGCCTCGCGCCCAACAGGGCCTTGCGCTCATCAGGGCCTCGCGCCCCTCAGCGCCTCATGCCCCTCAGTTCCTCTCGCCCATTAGGGCCTTGCGCCCCTCAGCGCCTCGTGCCCATCAGGGGTGTCGTGGGGGCCTTCCCTCACAGGCATCTTGGAACCATGTCATCCGAGGCAGCGCATAAGGGTTTCAATACATTAAGCTCATGGGAATAAGGTGCCTTGTGAGAGTAAGAACTCACGTATGACTCAAAGAGCTAGTACAGGTACGAAATGCACCTACTAACCAAGAGGAATTAGAGCACGGATACGACGGTACCAAGACAGGAGTACTTTTGCAGGCCCCTGACACATACTAGAGCCGACCACCACTCCTTCAACACCACTACGACCTGTGCCACAACCCTGACAGTGTACCTATGTACCATCTTGTCCCCTGGGACCACGATGTACCAGGATCCATTAGAGCTCCAATATAAATAGACTTTCACCCCTCCAGCAAAGGGGTTGGAATACTCATTGTACACTCATGCTATTGTGCAATATACAAAGGCTTACTCAATTGTTGATCTGTGTTTTACCTTTCCTTAAGCTTATTCTAAGTTCTTATCTAAATCTACATATCTCCATACTTATCTTAGAGTTTTTCGATCTAATTTTGTTGACGAGATTTCATTGTCAACAGGGGCTATGTCGAAATAATTGGTGACCCCCCTAAAGTAATCGTGAAGAGGCAAGGTTTCCCCTACCTCGATGTTATGCCTCGATCAGGCACTGTACGCACTTCCAGGCACATTGGCCCTCTGGTCAGCTGAGGGTATATATAAGGTTATCCTTGGAAGCCCATACTATTGGGGTTTTATGCCCTAATTAAAACCTAATTTCTTTGTAATCTCATTTTATTATCAATAAGAGAATAGAAATCATTTTTGATTTGGTCAATCACTTTGCTCACATGTTTTATTTTCATGTTTTTTTGTTTAATGTGAACTTCTATTAAATCCCGAGCATATAGCTAATCATATTTAAAGTGACGTAATCACAGTGGAATATAAATATGATTATATAAGTTCAAAAATAAGTTAGTCCTAAGATTATTCAGTGCACAAGATTTTCATCGACTTGCCAATCTACGATATGATCTACTTACACATTGTAGTGTTATAATCTTTCCAGAACATTAGAAAAGTAGATAAGATTAGATGTATTTGTTACATCAGACAGGAGCGATATTGACAGTAGATAAGATAAGAAGACATACCATTATTATCTATTCTAGTCATATCATATAGTTGATCATATGTCAATTCAATCTCAATTCTGAGTGGTTAGTATTCTAACTGATTGTATTATTTGAGTTCTTTGACTTGTTCGTTACCAGCTTACCCTACGGACTAGCGCATACTTACATCTTGGGAACTCAGTAGCATAATTGAGTGGGAGTGTTAATCATAGATATGAACATCTATAGCTTCTGATGAAGAAGTGAAACAGTGGTTTCCTTTTAGTTTGGTTCAAGGTGCTAAATGATAGAGATCTCATTTCAGTAATTAATATTAGTTTACTGAAATATCATTTACAAGGAACTAAGTATTTTAAGGATAAAATACAATGAGGGGTAAAACGGTATTTTAGTCCCATCTCATGTAGACCGTCTATAGAGGATTGAGTGACAAATATGGTTGCAACAATGGATAATTAATAACGTATCTATTTTTGTTATAGAGCGTTCTATGAATTCAAGGGTGCAATTCTGAGTCTTTAGTGGAGTCACGAGGAATTAATAAGTTAGTAAATTAGTTTGTTAAATTTATGATAACTTATTGGAGCTTGATTTCATAGGCCCATGGTCCCCAAAGTATCTTGGATAAAATCATCTAGATAGTCACAATTAATTGATTTAATCATCAATTAGAATTATTAAAGTTGACCAGGTCAATTTTGGATAAATACTCAGAGTTATGCAATTTAAAGAAGAAAATAGATTTTAGGGCAGATTTATTAATTAAGAAAAATTGGTGTCCATATTAATAAATAAGTTTAAATAAAGGTTCAAATTATAAATATTTAATTTGACAAATAATTTAAATAACTATTTAATTAATTAATCGATAGAAAATAACACAGGCCTTGAATTTAAGTCCAATGGGCTTACAATTAAATGGGAAATTTCACGGGCCTATAGGCCATGGGAATTTTGACAAAATGGCTGATATTACCTATTATTTTATTAATTTTTTACTTAAATAAGTGAACTAATTGAGCCTTTAAAAGGAATGCTAAATGAGAGTTGAAACCAGATGATCAGAAGACCTAGTTTTTGTTAGGATTAATGCCCTAAAAGCATGTAAATACATTTTATTGGTTTTAAATTAAAGTATAATTTTATTATATTTGAATGTTATAATTATTGTTTAAATTAATTATATATTAATATCAAGAAAATTTCATATTCATTCATGAGAATATGATCTTATATTAGTACGAGAGAATTAAGATCATATATAATGAATAAAATATTTACTAACATATTAAAGTAAGGAATCTTTAATGAATGGTTACTAGTACGGTTTACTAAGCATACGAGATGTAAGTAGTCTAGATTCAGATTGCTGATGTGGATAGACATCTTAGTAAATGTGTTGTATATAATAGAGATTATATATGACATGATCGATGAGAATTAATTATCTTTATAAACTTGCTGTTTGACGTAAAGATTTAATTCTTATCATAATAGATGATCATTTGTAGATCAGTCTAAATCCTGAATATTCATGAACTCCTGTTTATGTTAATTGGATCTTTTGATTCACTCGTTAAGGTCTCTTAGAATAATGAGGCTAATGAATTTTGTTTTGGAGATTCAATATAGGTTCATGGTCCATATTTAATTAATAATCTGGTTTATTGGAGCTTCGTATTATAGGTCCATGGTCCACAGATCACCTCTGTCCTACACTGTCAAGGCTAAGGATGTCAAAAGACAGATTTGTAAAAATAAATGACTAAATTACAAAGGAATTAATTTTCCATTGCAAGGAAATAATTATGTGATAATTATGGGTAATTGATTAATTGTGAATTAATTAATTATTTAACTATATAGTTTTTATTTTGAAAAACTATAGGTTAAAATTAATATTAATCTTGTTTGGATTAATATAAAGAGAGAGAACAATGAATATCTTATTTATAATATGATATTTATTTATTTAATTTAAAACTGATATTTTAAGATAAAGTTAATTTTGAATTAATTAATATTTATGTTAGGATAAATATATTGTCTTAAAGATTGATTAAACAAACAAATGAGAAAATCAGGGAAACCTAATACAGGCTTGGGCGACACACACTGTATTGTATAGTGTGTGGCACCTAGTATCAGGGATTTAATCCCTGAGATTTGAATTTTGAATTTTAAATAATTTTTTAATCAGTTATTCAATTATTCTTTTTAAATATGATTTAAATAAATAATCAAATGAAAATATCTAATCATGTTTAATTTGAATTATATTTTAATTAAATAAAGATTATTTAATTAGATTAAATATCTTTATAAGTCTGATAGTATGTGACTTTCAGAATAGGGCTTGTTTATTATTTTGAAAATTAAAAATATAGACTCTCTCTCTAAAGCGAAGTTTTCTCTAAACCTGGAAACTATTCTAAACCTTCTCTCTAGATCTCATATGTTGAGTACATCTATAGAGTCACATAAAATCAAACTTTTGAATCCTACATGCCCACACACATCCTTGTGTGTTTGAGGATTGGTCTGGAAGATCAAGGTGTGAGATCTCAGAACACTGGATAGGAAGATCGTTGATTTATACAAAAAGACTCAAGGACACTTGATAGGCTACAAGAGGTAATCCCTGATCTATTTGTATGTGATTTAATATTTATATATGTGTATGATCCTGGCTGGTATTAATATTTATTAAAATAGGTCCATATATTCCACTGCGTACCTTTGATTTGATCATTTAATACCAACAATTTTGATGCTTTAGGGTTTTAGACTCTCTCTACAACAAAAGTCCTTTTATAAGCCTCTATATTCTCTTCTCTTCTTCTCTCTGTATCTTTCTTATGTGTTGAGAATTGCCCACTCTAGTCTAGGTAATTCTAAGGTTATAAAGGAATACCGGGAATAAATTTGAAGATC
Source organism: Humulus lupulus (assembly GCF_963169125.1). Lineage (NCBI taxonomy): Eukaryota > Viridiplantae > Streptophyta > Magnoliopsida > Rosales > Cannabaceae > Humulus > Humulus lupulus. Next base: position 208,035,463 of record NC_084794.1, on the reverse strand, counting down.
GGTTCAGTTTCTTAGTGATACCCTGCGACAGAAAGGATACAAGGGTTAAAGAAACTGAAGGAAATACTTATTCATCTCGCTGCATATAATGTTAGTGTTCTTATCATTTTCTCAGTTTAAATTCAATCATAAAAACATGTTTAAGATTTGCTTATATTAGTTTGTTTAATATATGATTCACATGAAAATAAATAAGATTCTGTGTAAGTATTCCCAACAACTAGCTTCAGAGCCTTTGATAATCTTTATTTTCATGCATGAACATGGTAACATTGAATTATTTGATGTGTTGAGTAATTGGATGGATTTCATGTGCTTTATGAAACATATTGAATTTTATGAAATTATTAGCAAATTTGAGTTATTTTGTTGTGTTTTCTATGCAATTATTTTTATAAATGCTTTCTTTGGTGTAAAACATTGTAAAAATTATTTAGAAAACGTTTTTGGTTGAAAAATTACACTTTTTTTTTTGAAATTTTGTTTGCTTGTAATGCGTACCTACGCGTGTCACCCCTGCAGCGTGCGCGCACCCTCGGCGTCCCTCGCCAGCCAGTCCCGCGCGTGTGTCTCCCATGTACACCCAGCGGTACTGTTCATCCAGATTTTTAAATTTTTTTTTATTTTATTTATAAAATTAAAGATAATAAAATATGAAATTGAATTTTTGTAATAAACCCAAAAATATCAGATTTATTTTATCATTTGAAATTGTTTTTAAATAAGATATTTTTGTTGTTTGTTATTTAAAAATTAGATATTTTCCACAAAGTTTCAAATTCAAATTTAAAAATAGTTTAACAAATTAATTTTAAATATTTTAATATATTAAAATATTAGAATTAAGTTATCAGATATTAAAGATATTTGATAAATACTTGTTATTTTTTATATCTTTTATTTGAAAATATTAATATCTCATTATTCTATGGAAATTAATATTTAAATTATTTGAATTTTGAAAATTTGTTGACTAGATATTTTTATGGATATTTGAATTTGTTTAATTGTTTAAGATATTCTAGGTTTGTTATAAATATTAATATTTTTTTATAAATGATTAAGATATTTGCTGATAGTTGTAACAACACAAGATTTTTTTTTTTGAAAAATAGTTAATGATATTTGTTTTAAAAAATTAAAATTGGTTAAATTTGAAAAATATCACATTTCTCAAACCAATTAACAAAAACTTAATTTTTTTTGTTAATAAATGAGATTTAAATTCACTTTAAGTTAATTGTTGACAAATCCTATTTAAATTAAATCAATATTATTCAAAATAACTTGAAATAAGTTGATTGTTGATAAATGAAATTTAAATTAACTTTTATTAATTGTTGATAGATTTCATTTAAATTGACTTATTTATTTTTTGCAAAAAATTAATTAATTCGATTTTTTTATAAATTCTAGAAAATTAATTGTGGTAGTTTTGCTAATGAAATAAATTGTGGTATTTTTTCTATATTCATAGACTTGCTCATATATTAATATGATTAGGACCATCCAATTATAACATGTCTGTTTACACTATACGTGGTATTTTTGCAATTGGGCTTAGATGCATATAATGACCCATATGTTTGCATAATATATGATATTTTGCTAAATAAAACATGCATAAAATGATAGGTTTTATTTGGGCCCATTAGAAAATGTAAAGTTTAAATTCCTTTCTTGTGGGTGATTCCACTTGTGAATGACCATTTGCTTTGCCTGACTACAGTGAACCAAATCAATTAATAACAATTAATAAAATAAATGTTTAAATTCCTGTCTTTTGGACCTTGTATGGAAGTTTGGGGGCCCTAGTAGTGGAAGCGACATACTGGACCCAATCCTCCTCCATACAAGCCCAATTGTTAAGGCCCATTTGCTTGAGTTGAACTTAATTGTATAGGTTTATTATAATAGTTAAACCTAAATATTGATTAGCAACAAATTAATTCTAATTTAATTAAATTTGTTTCAATGTGACACTTTAGAATTAATAGGAAATTATAGGACTTTGGTTTAAAAAAATTAATTTTATAATTTTTTGGAGAGCCATAGTCATCAATTTTTGAAAATTAATAATAAAAATACTATTTTTTTTTATTAAAAATGGGCTTATTTTAAGAATTATATTCGATCTCCACCTTTAGTTTAACAAGGTCAATAGCTTAATGGGGTCTCGAGATGCTTCGATTCGACTCCCTACGGAAGGTGTTCATTAGTTATTTTGACAAGGTTAGACTTCGAAAGATAGGTAATTATAGGTCAAATTTTAATAGACTCACTCCTACGGTGACTACTAGGACTAAATCTATGATTATCGAAACCATGGGTCTAGCTCATAAAAAAAGAAATTTTGTTTTCTTATTTTGATCGAATAATAGGTTGTTAATAATGATGTCCATTATTAAATGAGTTTACAAGTCTATTTAACTAATGATATTTTTTTGACTCTCGCCAGCCGAGATAACAATATCATAGAGTAATTAAAATCCTAAAGAAATGGAGATATGATTATTTTGGTATTTTTTTTTCCATATCTTACATATTTATGGTATATGTTGTGCTATTTCTTGAAATTTGAGTGAATAGAAGTTTTATTATGCAAATGTGATTGATTTATATTTTATTGATAATATGTAGTATTATTAGGGGTGTGCATACTCCCATCCTTTTCTCAACTTTCAATGGAGAAACTCACTGGAGAAAACTTCCTTAAGTGGAAGCAGAACATCAACATAGTGTTGATTGGTGGCAACTCCAAGTTCATCATGACTGAAGAATCCCTAGAAGTTCCAGCTGAAGGCACTACCAAGTCTGTAAGAGACAAATATGAGTGTTGGCAGGTGACTAATAACAAGGCACGGTGCTACATGTTGACTAGTATGGTCGACACTCTCAAGACAAAGATGGAGAATGTCGAGACGACCTACGAAATCATGGATCAACTCCAAGACATGTTCGGGGAAAAGTCTGTGTAGACTTGTTTTGAGGCCACCAAGAAATATGTCAATGGTTAGATGGCACTGTCTCAGCACGTTTGTGATCACCTGATCAAGATGACCAACTACTTTCAGGTTGTTGACCTACATGGAGCAATAATAGATGAAGAGACTCAAGTCGGCTTAATCCTCAACAGTCTCTCTCCAACTTTCCTGGCATTCACCCCAACTATATGATGAATAAACTCAACTATGGTTTGACGCAGCTCATGAACGAGCTTCAGACTTTTGAGTCAATCATGGGTGGACCAAGAAAGGGAGGAGAAAAGAAGACTACTATTACTGCTGCTGCTGATCTAGCTAAGGATAAAGCTAACCTAGCTTCATCTTCAAAAACTGGAAACAAGAAGAAAGGTGAACAAAACACCAAACCTAGGCCTGCAAAGGCTGCAAAGATGAGTGCAGAACCAAGTGCACAGATGCCTAAGGGGAAGAAAAAGAGAAACAAGAAAGGTAAAGGTAAGTGCTTAAACTGCATGAGAAAGAGCATTGGAAACAAGATTGCCCCAAGTCTCTAGTAGCGAAAAACAAAGGTAATTATTATAGCTTATTCATCTTAGAAACATGTGTTTTAGAGAATGATAAATCCGTTTGGATTATTGAATCTGGATCCACTAACCATGTTTGTAACTCTTTACAGCTTCTTGAATCGTGGGGGGAAGTGGACGAAGGTGGAGTAAAGCTTAGAGTTGGGAACAGAGTGTTCGTTGTGTTCCAAGCTAGAGGAAGAGCTCGCCTGAAGTTGAGAAATAAATTTTTAATTTTGAAAGATGTATTTTTTATTCTGGATTTTAGTAGAAATTTAATTTCAGTTTCCATGTTGCAATTAGAACGATTTGTTATGACTTTTACAAGTTCTAATATATCTATTTTTTTCAATGGATCACAATTGTGTATTGCATGTTTGGAAAATGGGCTTTATATTCTATGACCTAATGAACTCCTCGCACTTAATAATGATTTATTCAAAGTAGCTAAACCTAGGAACAATAAACGTCAAAAGACCAATAACAATAACATGACGTATTTATGGCACTTGAGACTAGGTCACATTGGCTATGATAGAATTCAAAGACTTACAAAGGACTGGCCTTTGAGGGAACTCACCTTAGGTGAATTACCTGTCTGTGTATCTTGTCTAGAAGGAAAACTGCAATGTCCCAGAATTTCCTAATAAGGCTTAGGGCCTTGATTAGGAGGCCAAGGTGGAAATATGTGGAATTAGGTGCTTAATTGTTATATTGAATGTAATTATGTGAATTATGCGATAATATGACTAGTTGTGCATATTTAGGGGTATTAAATATGCATGTGGGCCCATTTCTGATTAGAAGGGCAATTTTGGTAATTTGGCCCATTGCGAACATAATTGTATATTTATGTGCATATATGTGATATATGTGAGAGACCACATTATTATGTGGGTTTATTTGGGTTACTTTGCACGAGGCAATCCTAAGGAGCAAGCTAGCGGGAAAGTCACAACAGGACCCAATACCCGACTCGGGGTGAGTCAAGGGGTATTTTGGGTGTTAGGCATTTGATTAGATTATCAGGTTATGGAAGTAAATAATTGGAGATATATTTGAAGTGAGAGAGTTTAGGAGGGAAAATTGGGGAAATTTACCATTTTACCCTCGGGGACGTTTTTGGTACCTCGAGCCTCAGGATTAACTTAAGTCATTAGGCCTAAGGAACCAAAAGAAACTTTCAGAAATACACCTAATCGACCCTCTCTCTCCCCTTCTCTTTTACTCTTGAGTTCTCAAGCTTTCCAAAGTAAACCATTGAAGCTGCGGGAATTTAGTGACTAGAAGCCATAGAATTGAAGCTTGGGATTGGGTTTCTGATTTCTTGAGGCTAGAAGGTCTTCATCTACAGCTAAGGTAAACATCTGAACTCTCTTTTATGGATTAATTTCTGTTGAGTCCATGGTTTCTTGAGGTGTTTTTGAACCTCTTAACCTCTGTTGGGTTTTTTTTGCTCGGAAGGTGTTAGAGCTATGGTGATGATTGAATTGTAGTTTTGGGTTAAATTAGATATGATTTAGTTGCTGAAATTGGTTGAATTTATGGGTTCGAGGGGCCAAGTCGCGACTTTTTTCTTGATAAGTCGTGACTCAGCCTGAGCCTAGGCGCGTTGGGAGGCCTTTGTTTGGGTGGCATGCCACGACCTGTTAGGGCAAGTCGCGACTCGCTTGGGCATTTTTTCCTTGGGGAGTTCGATTTAAATGGAAACCTTTTCCTTGGAGCTCGGGATTGATTCTATAACCCGGTTTGGTGGAACTCGAGGCCCCGGAGGCTAGGACTCTGTCCGGAAACCTTTATTTGCTTGTTGTTCATAAAATCCTATTTTATGGTTGTGACTAGGGTATCGCTAGGGGCTCGGAACCAGGACTGTGCTCGAGGGTCATTCTTATTTAAGCTTACTCGGACCTGAGTTAAGAAAACTACACCCAATACGTGCTATATGTGATTAGGGCTTGGCCCACCTGTTATCGTTTGTTGTGATTAGAGCTTGGGCACCGAGGTTATTTGTGTTTAGGCTATTGCTTCACATATTGGTTGATACTTGCTTAAGTGACTTTATAATTGAGAGTGGACTTTATTGTTAGGGTATGAGTGTAATGCCCCAAAATCCCTAATGAGGATTAATGGTTGGATAGGTAGGCCGGGAGGGCCATAATTGATTTATTATGCCATTAAATGATTATGTGCATGTTTATGTGAATTATATTATAATATGATGATAAATGCATGCATGTGGGTCCACATTTCATCATAGGGGCACTTTGGTAATTTGGCCCTTTGAGGACGTAATTGTGTATTTTCATGCATGTTGGTGAACTATTGTTGATGCCACATTATAATGTGGATTTGTTCAAGCCATTCGGCATGAGACGATCTTCGAGTGCAAGTTAGCAGTTTGATCATAACGGGATTAAGTTTGGGGCTCAGGGTAAGTCTCGGGGTAATTTGATGATTAGAACGTTACCGGGAATAAAAGGGTAATGGGATATGATTTATTGGTATTTGAGAATATTGAGAATAACGGGAATTGGAGGGTGTTAATTATGATTAACGAATAGGCGGGAAAGGACAATTTTTCCCTTGGAGACTGTTTAGGGTTTTAATTAGGCTTAGGGGTGTTATCCAAAAAATTGGCATTGATGACGTGGCAAGTGATCCCTGGACATGTGGCTGACATCTGGAGGAACTCTGCTAGTGTATCGACCAGAAGGTACATTATAAGCAGGAGGCGGCCCAGTCTTTCCTGCGACCAGTCTGGTCGATGGTTCCGCATACAACATAATGTTACAATAAAGATCTTTGTAAATCCTAAAATTAACTCACACAATCTCCTGAGTATCCGATTATTCAGGAGAGAATATCTGTAACAATCTCGTGTAATCCCCCTTGAGCCTATAAATAAAGAAAGATAGCTCAAGGAAGGGATTTTTGGCTTTTGAATTATTTGATACTAGAGTAATTATACCCGAAATATTGTATTGTTCTTCAGAGGTTAGTGATACTCATTGAACCCTTGTTCATTGATCACTCCTTTGATTCTCACATCAATAACAATCTAAGTGAACGTAGGTTATTACCAGATCCTGGGGCCGAACCACTATAAAACATCGTGTTCTTATTATTTTTGTCATTCGATTCTTTTCAACGCATTCATTCACATCAAGTATATTTTGACTCCGTGTCAGTTGTCCAAAATTTGGGTCAACATTCTGGTGCTTTCGTTGAGAGCTTGACATATCACCGTTGAAAAAATCAATGGCGAAAACTGCAAGGAAAACTGGACAGGAGGCCGCCGCTGCACCGTCAAACCCGCACCCTCCTCCTCCTCCTGCAAGCGTGGCTGAGGATGAGCCACATTTAGACTTTGAGGAGGAAGAAATGGATGATACGACGCTGAAAAGTACTCTGGGGGCGTTGCATGAAGAGCTAGCCAATCTGAGAGCCAGCCAAGAAAGTGCTGCTGAAATCATGGCGCGGCAGTAGCAGGAGATTGAACGGCAGCGTGCGGAGTTAAGCGAAAGGCAGGCGGAGATGGACCGCCGCCAGAGCGAAGCCATGGCAGCCCTCGAGGCAGCCTTGCAGTTGGCTAGGAATCAGGCTGCACCTGCCTCGCAGCCTGATCAACCAGCAAATGGGCCACCCCAAAGAGGTCCTAATCCTAGCCCACCAATCCAGCCCTCAAGTCCGCAAAGGCCTGAGCAGCCTCAGGTGCCTCATGATGATGTCCCACTAGACCCTGAGGCACAACCACCATCCCAAGCTGGTCGTGGTAATCCCCCGCAACAGAGGCAGAATAGGACCGAGCATTAGCCTCGCAGTCCTAGACGCCGTAGGGGCGATGAGCCAAATCTACCGAACAGAGGTCAGTATCCGTCTGGTAATAGGAGGAACTCGGAGTTAGGCTCTGCGGTCCGGGGTCCCCCACGGCATGATAATGCACGGGGACACAACGACCAGCGCAGGCCACCCTCTAACGCTCGGGACGTTTCAGCCAGGGATGGAAATCGAGGGAACAGTCGATCCCACCATAGCCAATCGAGGTTCAAAGATGGCCATCGATATAATGAGGCTGACTCAGGCAAGGGAAACGCTGGTCAGAGGAATGAAGAAAGAGGTAGAGGCGGGAGCCAGATACCTCAAGATGACCAACCCAATGGACGGGATGCTCGGGGGCAGCCCAGGCAGAATAATGTCTTCAACCGGCTCGGGGGTAGCGAGCAACGGAGAAGAGACGAGGATTTGCGAGACGTACTCAACGATCGCCGCGAGCGGCTTGGCGAGAACGTCCCCCAAGCAACAGAGGCCACAGCGATTCCTGTCGCTGTACAGGCCCAGATAGATGCCCTCAACCAGGCGGTGCAACAGCTGGTCGGTGGAAGGACATCTTACATCGACCACGATAGGAGGAAAGGCACTCCTTTCGTCCAGAGGATAGCTATGGCAGAGACTCTTAGCAAGTTTAAAATGCCTACGCTACCGAATTTTCATGGGTACGGTGACCCGGTATCTCACGTTAATAAGTTTGAGATACAGATGGATATTCAGAAAGTGTCCGAAGATGCTCGGTGCAGGATCTTCCCTGTAACACTTTCTGAGGCCGCGCAGGAGTGGTTTTTTAAGTTCCCTCCCGCAAGCATAGTTTCCTGGGAAATTTTCGTAAGGGAGTTCTATGGACAGTTCTATGTAGGTCGTGTGCATCCGACCGAAGCAAACCAACTGGTTGAAATTCGCCAGAAGGATGGAGAGTCGCTGAAGGATTACATCCAGTGTTTTATGCGAGTAGCAGCTGGAGCAAAAACAGTGGGGGACGAAGGCAAAATGATGGCCATAACTGCAGGAGTTAAGCGTCGTTCCCCCCTCTGGAAGAGTCTCCGCAAGGATGGAGTTAGAACTACCCAGGAATTCTTGGAACGGGTTGATCGTTACATCAAGCTCGAAGATGCCATTGCCGACGATGGAAAGCCCTCAGGCAAGGATAAGAAGGCTGCCGAGCCCGCCAAAGCCGCCAATGGGTCCAAACCTAATGGCAACGGCAAAGGCAACGGAAACGGCAGCGGCAATGGCAAGAATGGTGGAAAACGGCCGCACAATGAGCCTTCCACCTCTGACAATAAACGATCCAAGGGTAACCGTTACGAACCTCGGTTCACTAACTACACTGCCCTCGTCGAGTCTCGGGGAGAGGTTTATCAGGCCACAAGTTCTAGTGTGCCTTATAAAAAACCTGGCCCCATTCGAAAGGATATTTCGAAGAGAGACACCACCAAGTTCTGTCGTTATCATAACGACTACGGACATGACACCAACGAATGCAACCAGCTGAAAGACGAAATCGAGTTCCTTATTAGCCAAGGACACTTGAGAAGATACGTACAGGCCTCGGGAAATTCCCAATGAGAAGCTCCGGGTAGCAACGAGCAGGCACCTACGCGCCAACGCTCGCCACCCTTACAGCCTGCCCCCGTGACTGGCACATTATTGACCATTTGTGGATGCCCGCACCTCACGGGAAATAGCGGAAAGGCCAGGGAACGATATGCTCGGACCCTGCGCCACGACCAGGACATCGAGATGATGACTGTGGAAGACCGTGCGCCAAAAAAGGCTCGATCAGAAGAGGGTGAAATAACCTTCTCTGATGGCGATGCCCAACACGTCCGATTCCCACATTCCGATCTGCTGGTCGTGGATATCCAGATGGCTATCATGATGGTAAAGAGGGTGCTGGTCGATACAGGAAGTTCGGTGAATATCCTGTATAAGTATTCGCTGGAACGCATGAAGTTGTCCGTTAAGGACCTGGAGCCTTACAACCAAATGATATACAACTTCTCTGGAGAAGGACTCGCCCCCGCCGGATTGATCAGACTACCAGTGACGACAGGTACAACACCTGCTACCAGGACATTACTCACTACATTTGTGGTAGTCGATTGTCCTTCGGCGTACAATGCCGTCATTGGGAGGCCTATACTGGTTGATCTACGGGCCGTCATCTCTATGTGGCACTTAGCCATGAAGTTCCCAACGGACGCAGGGGTAGGACGCGTGTTGGGGAACCAGAGGGAAGCCAGGGAGTGCTATAACGCCTCGATCACAAAGGCGAGAAATGGAACGCCAAAGGGCACTACCTCAGATAGGTTGCAGATGGCGGTTGATACACAAGCCCAATCCGGTGATGAAGTCACCAAATAGGGTGTTGCCCAAAGTGAGGATAGAGACTTAGATCCTCGCTTTGGGGATTTTGAAGAAAACGTTGGACCCATCGAGGACCTGGAAGAGGTCCAACTCGACAAAAAAGACCCGACCAGAGTTGTAAAGGTCGGGAAAAACCTAGAGCCCACCACGAAGCACGCACTGGTGGAATTGTTGCGGAAGAACCAGGAGGTTTTTGCCTGGTCGCACAAAGACATGGCTGGGATAGACCCTGCAGTTATCAGCCATGTCCTGAATATAGACAAGACTTTTCCACTCGTGCAACAAAAAAGAAGGCTGCTCGATAAGGATAGATCGAGAGCCTTGAAAGATTAAAGGAGAATGGGTTCATTAGGGTGGCATTTTATCCATCGTGGGTCTCCAATCCAGTCCTGGTTCCCAAGCCTAACGACAAATGGAGAACCTGTGTGGATTTTACAGACCTCAATAAAGCCTGCCCAAAGGATTGTTTCCCACTCCCGAGAATCGACCAGTTGGTCGATGCTACTGCAGGACACGGGATCCTCTCGTTCATGGATGCATATTCGGGCTACAACCAGATCAGCATGCATCCCCCTGATGAGGATCACACCAGCTTTCGGACCGATACGGGTTTATACTGTTATAAAGTAATGCCCTTCGGACTGAAAAACGCAGGTGCGACTTACCAACGGCTAGTCAACCACATGTTTAAGGAGCTGATCGGAGTAAACATGGAGGTATACGTGGACGACATGCTGGTAAAGTCTAAGAAGGCAGAAGGACATGTGAAGGATTTACAAGAATGCTTTAATGTATTGAACGAATACCAGATGAAGCTAAATCCCCTCAAATGTTCCTTCGGAGTTGGATCAGGGAAGTTTTTGGGGTTCATTATAAATTCAAGAGGAATCGAGGCCAACTCCGACAAAATAAAGGCCCTGATCGACATGAAATCGCCAGAAAGAATCAAGGATGTACAAAGTTTAACTGGGAGAATCGCAGCCCTAAGCAGATTTATTTCAAAGTCAACAGACAAGTGTGTCCCTTTTTTCAATCTGCTCAGAGGCAATAAGAAATTTGAATGGACATGAGACTGCGAGCAGGCATTCCAGGCCTTAAAAGCCCATATGGCACAGCCTCCCATCTTATCAAAGCCAATCGAAGGAGAAACTTTGTTTATTTACCTGGCGATTACTGAAGTTGCTGCTAGCGCGGTACTAGTGCGAGAAGAAGAAGGCGTACAAAAAGCGATCTACTATGTTAGCAAGAGACTGATCGGGGCAGAACTGAGATATCCACCAATTGAGAGGTTAGCATACTGCTTAATCCTGGCCTCTAGGAAGCTGCGCCCTTACTTTCAAGCCCATCCTATCACAGTTTTAACTGACCAGCCCCTTCGGCAAGTCCTCCAAAAACCAGAGGCGGCTGGACGGTTGCTAAAATGGGCAGTCGAACTAGGGTAGTTCGATATAACTTATTCACCACGAACAGCAGTAAAAGGACAAATCTTGGCTGATCTTATTGCAGAGTTCACAGAACTCCCAGATAGCGAGCAGTGCGAATCGCCTAGTGCGCCAGAGCCTCAAGAGAAAGCTCCTTTTTGGAAGTTATTCACGGATGGGTCGTCCAACGAATCCCACACAGGAGCGGGAGTGATATTGATAACGCCGGAAGGGCATCGATTTTACTGCGCTTTTAGATTCGACTTCACCGCGTCGAACAATGAAGCCGAATATGAAGCACTCCTCGCTGGATTGAGAATGGAGAAAGACATGAGCATAAAGACACTTGATATTTACAGTGATTCCCAGCTGGTGGTGAACCAAGTTCTAGGAGAATATCAATCGCGAGGCTTAAAAATGGTGGCCTACTTGAATAAAACAAAAGACCTGCTAGCCCAGTTCACGAAGTACACCCTCCAGCAAATACCACGGGATCAGAATTCAAACGCAGATGCCCTAGCCAAACTCGCGAGCACGAAGGATGCTGACACTTTGAACATTGTGCCAGTAGAAAGACTGAGTGAGCCAAGTGTACAAGGGGCTGAGACCAATATGGAGATTCGAATGGAGGATACATGGATGGCACCTTACTTGGAATATCTGAAGAACGGTGTACTACGAAAAGATAGAAATAAAGCCAGAACTCTACAAAGACAGGTTGCTAGATACATACTGGTCGATGGTGTTATGTATCGAAGAGGGTATTCAATGCCGCTACTCAGATGCGTTACACCTGAAAAAGCTAAGGAACTCATGAAAGAGGTGCATGAAGGCTTCTGCGGGGATCACGCTGGGGGGCAAATTTTGGCAAAGAAAATTCTAAGGCAAGGCTACTTCTGGCCAACTATGAACGAGGATTCGATGGAATTTGTACGAAGATGCGATAAATGTCAAAGGTTCTCCAAGATTCCACGAGCAGCTCCAAATGAATTGAAACAGATGCAGAGTCCATGGCCTTTTGCGATTTGGGGGATAGATTTGATTGGATCCCTGCCAACGGGAAAAGGCGGAGTAAAGTACGCAGTCGTGGCAGTTGATTACTTCACCAAATGGGCCGAAGCTGAACCACTCGCTACCATAACGACCAAGAAAGTTCTTGACTTTGTCATTAAGAACATCGTTTGCCGGTATGGTTTTCCCCGAAAGATCGTTTCAGACAACGGAACCCAGTTTGACGCCGACTTATTCACCGACTTCTGCGAAAGGCATGGAATTATTAAAATCTTTTCTTCAGTTGCGCATCCCAAAACAAACGGGCAGGTCGAAGCCGTGACTAAAACTCTTAAAGATACCCTGAAGAAGAGGCTTGAAGATGCTAAAGGAGTATGGCCGAAGCAGCTGCCTGAAGTCCTCTGGTCGTATAGAACGTCTCACCGAACAGCGACAGGTCATACCCCATTTTCCTTAGCTTACAGATATGAGGCTATGTTACCTGTAGAATTAGATCCCCCCTCACATCGCCGCCTAACATATGACCAGGACCAGAACAGCCAACTAATGATGGAGTCCCTAGACTCAATTGACGAGATACGGGAGAAGGCCCAACTCCGAGTTGCTGCATACCAGCAAAAAGTCGCCCGGTACTTTAACTCCAAAGTTAAAGAAAGAAAATTCAACGTCGGTGACTTGGTGCTACGACTAGTTTTCTTAAATACCCGCGACCCCACTGCTGGAGTACTCGGACCTAATTGGGAAGGACCTTACCAGATTGAAGAAGTCCTTCATCCGGGCACCTACAAACTTGCACGCCTAAACGGAGATCTCGTTCCACGTTATTGGAATGGAGAACACCTGCGCAAGTACTATCAGTGAACAATCCTTTTTAAAGGTCTGGCTTGTATTAAATTTTTCTTTTTACAAGTTTAGCAAAGAAGGTTAGCCACGTTGTATGGCTGATCGCTCGTATATGTAAGATTTTATTTTAGAATCACTCGCAAAGACATGTTTAGTCCATTTTTAATACGAGATTATAAGGGACTGTGCGCAGCCAGTCATTCTTGCCAACCTTTGTAAATTTATATTTACAAGTATTTGTTCATTACGTGTGTTGTTTTGCTGTATTACAAGTATTACTCTTTCACCCGAGCAGAAATGTTCGAACAGGTCATGGTCAAGGCAAGTGACCAAGGACTGAAAGCTCCTCGATCACTTGGGGGGCATATAAGGCACATCGATAGCAAAGCGTACCATGAGGTATGTAAACACATGAACAAAATGAGTGAAAGCATGCTAAGGTACTTAGAGTATTTTTCAAAATTTATATTTTGTTAAATCAAGCCAAAGTACTATGCTAAGTTCGGTCATGCGGACAGATGTTATAGTAGATGAAAATATTATAACATTATAAAGCAATCTTTTACACCGCAAGCATGACTGCTTGGATGTAACTGTTCAAATAAAAGGAAAAGTTTGCTACCCATGTAGCAAATTCAAAAAAGATATTGTCTTTACATCACGACCCGTGGGTCGTGTAATCAAAAGAAAGAAAAAATAATAATAAAAGCTCAAGAGGCATTAGGAGCAGGAGGGTCTTTATCAGCGTTCTGGTTGGTCACATCCTCGGCGACTCCTTCTTCCTCTGCGCCAGCGATTCTTGGGGAAGCAGGGATCCTTGCTCTTGCCTCCTCTTCACCCAGTTGAGCAATGCAGCGGGCCAGCTCAGCATTCCTAACATCTTCTGAAAGATAACCGAAGTTGGCGCCCTGATTGTTTTTCCAGAAGTTGTAAAAACACCGGAGCGTTGCGTTCTTATACCTTTCCAGATTCTTGGAGTTGTCAAGCTTCAGCTGCTCTACTTGGCTCTCAAGAGTAGTGATGGCCTCTTCCTTGGACTTGAGCTCCTCACCCAGTCTCTTGCATTCGCGATATTGGACTCGGCTGGACTCCTGATACTCCTGCCTCTGCTTCCTTATAGCTGCCTTCGAAGCTTCGGCCTCCGATAGCTTTGTCACCGTAGCATCCCTCTGCTGAACGATCGCCTCCAACTCCTTCGTATGCCTGGCCTCTACAGCCGAAAGGTCCTCGGCAGCTTTCACCTGGTACCTCTCGATGGCCTGTGCCCGAGCCTGGTTGATGGTAGCTTGGGCACGGGTACGAGCAGCAGTTGTGGTCAGCAAGGCCTGTAGACAAAGGATAAAAGTTTGAACCTGTTGCAAAGAATAAAAGATTAAGGCCAAAGAAATAAGAAGCACTTACGCTGGCCATTTCATTAAGGGCCCTGTTCAGAATTTGGTCAACCCCCATTTTCTCTGCCTCAGCCATCGCATCCTTACAACGATCGTACTTCACGATGTGTGCAAGGCGGTCCTTGGCCGCTCGCAGAGCGCGACTTGAGAGTTTGGCCCCAAGAGCTTCGTCCCGCTGGGTCTGTTCCTTGGCAGCTGTAGGTTGAGGGGTCGTCGTCGCAGGCGAAGTTTCCTTTTCAGCAGGAGCTGAAGGCTGAGCAGAAGTTTGCCCAGTTGGCGTGTCCTTGGGAAGATCTTTTGTTTGACCCTTCTTGGAAGGAGGCCCTTGGCTTGTTTCACCATTGTGTCTCCTAGATGACTTTCTCCGAACCAGAGGAACTTCTACTTTCTCCTCAGCTTGGTATAAGTCGAAGACATTGGGAGTGGCCATATCTGCATACGAGTAAACATAGGCAAATGATAAGATAAAAGCAGATAAAATCTCTTTATCAAACAGAAAAGAGGTCACAAGGTTAATACCCGAGCTACAACTACTGGTCGCTATACTATTGACTCTATTAGTCACACACTCACTATCTGGCACGAAGAAGTCTGGCCCTAGATTTGGAGTATATGTAAAGTTTCCCTCCCCGTCAAACAAGTGACAGGGAATTGGAAAGCTATTTAAAAGCAAAATTACTGTACCGTTTTCATCGGAGGATTCCCCTAAGTCCACAATCGGCTCTTTTGCCTTTTGTTTCCCCTTGCCTTGGGGAGCAGAAGGCCCTTCTGCTGAAGGATTGCCCGTGGGTTCCCTGATTGTAACCCCCGTCGGCCTCCTTCGTGGAGGGGATGCAGGAGGTTGCTGCTCGGGAACCCCCTTGGCAGTGGCATCGACTACCACGGGTCCTCTTATTTCATGGCGAGGAGCCAGGAGGCCAGCTAACCTCAGATTTTCATCAATGACCAGCGACTTGACACTTTTTTCTGCGTCTGTCATCCTGGCCAGTGCATTGGACCTCAACACCATGTCTGGTGTTGGGGTCGGATGTAACCATGGGCCTGAAAGACAAAATATACTTTAAGAAAAATGAAGGGAAATTCGCTGATGAAAAGTACCGACCAGTAAAAGCAGCACTTACCTCCTCGAGCGAAGGCCAAGTTGTTGCTGGTTATGTCTAGAGTAAGGAAGTACTCCTTGCTGTACTGCCCCACGTTGGATATGTGCGTGGTGGCTCTCAGGAACGTCCGGTTTGTCTCCTAGTGACAAAGATGGAAGAAGCCCATCCCATATTGTTGAGGGTTGGACTTGAGGTTAAAGAGATAATTGACCTCATAGGGGGTAGGTTCTGGCCATTTTTTAAGTTTGTACAGGATATAGAGTGCGGCCAACATTCTATATCCATTCGGAGTAATTTGGAAGGGGGCGACACCAAAATAGTCGGCCACCCCCTGATAAAAAGGATGAAGAGGGAGGATAGCCCCCGCCTCTATGTGGTACTGAGACCAAGCACTGTATACACCTCCGGGGAGGTTAGCCCTTTGGTCTGCAGCAGGAATTTTGAGAGTAACCCCTGTGAGGGGATACTTCCTAAGGTAGTTAGCAAGCATCCTAGGAGTCACTAGGCTGGTCGGGGAGAAATACCACTCGACATCAGGCAGATTCTGATGGCGAGGGCGTGCTCTAGTTTGGATGTTAGGGTCAGGAGCAGGATTTTCTCGGCCACTGGTCGAAGGAACCCTGGCCTGTGAATCAGGCTGGGCAGGAGGGTTTGGACTATCGTCGGATTCAGGTCTTTTCTTGCCTAAGGATTTGGAACGAGCCATTTGAGGAGGAGAAGGACGAGGTCTGGAGGAAGATCGTGAAAAAGGAATCTCGTGGATTCGGTCGGTCGGTTGTTCTTCGCCTTCGAGCAGCTGGGCGAGAAGATCGTCGTCGATGGGCCGTTCACCTCCCCACAAATCTGGCATCAAAGTATGCAAACAGAAGAATGGGGAGGTGAGGATAGAGAATTTTTAAAGGCTTTTTAGAATAACACTGGTCAAGTATAAAAGCGAAGCTTTTATACAGCAGCATTCTAACAAAAAGTTAAATTTTTCCACACGAACAGTTTGAGAAACGGATCAAAGGGTGAAAAAAGTTTTTTCAACTCCCCTTAGGGCGGGAAAAATCTATTTTTCGGCTGGCCTAAAAATCGAACTATCAAACTAACTCGTAACCTTTTTCGCCTACAAGACATTCTACTGACAAACATCTCAAACCAGAAGAAGATGAACTCAAACAGTTAACATACAGAAGCATGCATTACGAAAATATGAAGCATAAGGATTCAAAAACTTACCAGAAAGAAGATCGTGGAGATTGGTAAAGGGTCTTCGGAAATCGAGGAACTCTCTGGCCGAGTCTTGAAAGCGCAGAAGAGCGGTCTCCAGGAGAAGATGGAAGCTCTGGTTTTAGGGTTTCTGAAATGAGTAATAGCGTGCGTAAAAAGAAAAAGAAAACTTCGGAGATGTTATATAAGTTTGTCTGTGGCATTAAAAAGGTGTAATCATCAGTTTCCCTTTTTTTTGAAGTATGGGGAAGCGGGGTAGCCATCGAATTATTACTGGGGAACCGAAAAGTCATGATTAGACAAGAGTAGGTTGCTTTTTCCAAGAACACACGAAGGGTTCTTACATGTATGGCGGGGTCACCGAAGGGTCGTTCGCTCAAAAGTTTATTTATTGCTCGTAATAAATAAACTTGGGGGGCAAATGTTATCCAAAAAATTGGCATTGATGACGTGGCAAGTGATCCCTGGACATGTGGCTGACATCTGGAGGAACTCTGCTAGTGTATCGACCAGAAGGTACATTATAAGCAGGAGGCGGCCCAGTCTTTCCTGCGACCAGTCTGGTCGATGGTTCCGCATACAACATAATGTTACAATAAAGATCTTTGTAAATCCTGAAATTAACTCACACAATCTCCTGAGTATCTGATTATTCAGGAGAGAATATCTGTAACAATCTCGTGTAATCCCCCTTGAGCCTATAAATAAAGAAAGATAGCTCAAGGAAGGGACTTTTGGCTTTCAAATTATTTGATACTAGAGTAATTCTACCCGAAATATTGTATTGTTCTTCAGAGGTTAGTGAAACTCATTGAACCCTTGTTCTTTGATCACTCCTTTGATTCTCACATCAATAAAAATCTAAGTGGACGTAGGTTATTACCAGATCCTGGGCCCGAACCACTATAAAACATCGTGTTCTTATTATTTTTGTCATTCGATTCTTTTCAACGCATTCATTCACATCAAGCATATTTTGACTCCGTGTCAGTTGTCCAAAATCTGGGTCAACAAGGGGAATTATGGTCTTTTCACCCTAAGGATATATATTAGCCATTGAAGGCTATAGAACCTTGCCAAAATAGAGTATGTTTTCTTCTCTCCCGAACATCATTTTCTTCTCTTTTCTTCTTGGATTTTTGAGCTTCTTTTGAGGAATCAAGCTAAGGAAGTGGACCTTTAGGCTTAGGGTTGTGTTCCACCATTGAAGAGGGTTCTAAACTGCGCTTTAGGTAAGGTTATAGCCATTAAAACTCTGGCTTTTCTATGTTTTTCTATTGGATTTCAACTTGGATTTCTAGATTGGATATTGAGAATTGATGGGAGTTTTTGGCTAGGGTTACTTGGGTTATGATGCCTAGGACTTGTGTATATGGTTTTGGGGTTCATTTGGGAGTTTAAATGAGGTTTGGAAGCTTGTTGTTCAGGTTGGAAATGGTGGTGTCGAAGGAGGGAAAAACAAGGGTTGAAAACCCTGGTTGTAGCGCTACAACGCCCATCCATGGGTGCTACAATGCTAGCCAGGGGGTGTTTCACTCTGCCAATAGTGCTGGGGCGCTAGGGGGGTAGAAATACAGCGCTACCCTACTTTTCCATATTTCTGTTTTGGGCATTTTTTAGGGTTTTTGGCTCGAGGTTTCAATTCCTAAAGCTCATGATCGAATCTACTCACCGTTTGGGTACAATTCGGGGTCCTGGGAGTGAGGTTTAGGTCAAGACCCTTTTATGGTTGATTTTCATTAATGGAAGTTATATTTGGTTATGACTTGGTGACCACTAAGGAATCAAATGGATGATCGTTCTCAAGGGTCGTTCTTTTATTATTTCTCACTCAAACTAGAGGTAAGAAAATTGCACCCCATATGTGACATGCATGGTTATTATTGAGGCATGTTGAGTGTTTAAATGTGGACATTGATTACACATCAAATGCTTACTAATTATTGCTTACTTGTGAATGGCACAGACTTATTAGTCAGAATCGGCAATGGTGTCAGTATTAACTGTGAAGCTGTGACTTAATAGTCAAGTTCGGCAGTAAAACTGAGCACTGGTCGTATGGTATTGGCTTAAGAGTCAAGAACATTTTTTGCGTGTAAAACGCAAGCCAAAAATATTAGATCTAATCAACATAAGCATTATCATCCTGAGCATGAAATGCTTGACCGACCTTAAGTTCGATGATAAACAAAAGCGCTTGTCTAGTCTAATGGCTAGTCATTTAGAGCTAGGGCCAGAAGGCCCAGGTGACTGCATCATCACATGGCTAGGGTGCGGAGCCCAAGTTAGTGACTCACATATTAGTCACTCATCTATTTAAGTTAGTGACTTACTCATCAGTCACTCATCTGATTAAGGCTAAAGCCCCAGCAAGTTACCAAAACCTTGAAGTGATATTCACTCATTTGTTTAGGGCTATAAGTCCTGTATGATTATCATGATCATCATTTGATATTATATACATGCAGTAATAAGTTTTCTTGTTGAGCCTTGGCTCACGGGTGCTATGTGGTGTAGGTAAAGAGAAAGAAAAGCTCACCCAACCTTGAGTGGAGAGCTTACGTGGCGATGTGTACATATGCGGCCGCTTAACCACCACAGCCAATGAGTTTCTCAGAGGAACTAGGGGTTAACCCTATTTTTGTCGCTTAGGTCGGCGGGTTGTAACTTTTACACTGTAATGACCATTTTGGATTATAAATAACTTGTAAATGCTTTTATGGTCCCATGAACAGTTTTATGTTTTAAAGAAAATATATCCTTTTCTTTTTGATTGGTTTTTCACCTTAGCTTGTTAATGACACCTAGATGCACGTTTATAACCAAATGACTCGATTAGCGAGTTAAGCACGGTTCAAAGCTCACAGTAACGGTCTTGGAGTAACCAGGGCGTTACAATGAGGCCCGATCAATAGGTATGTTAGCACTGTGAAAGTGAGTATTCGATGGTGTTATGTGATTTACATGTTTATGTGCGTATTTTGTTGGGACATGCTTATCCAAATCTATTTCAGTGTTGAAGGGCATAGGCCCGGGAATTGGCTCTAAGGCCAACTGATTAGGGTAACGACCCCAAGTTTATTCAATGATCATTTGCTTGAATTTAAATGGAAGTATCTATGGATTGTTGTTACTGATTATGTTGAATGGGTATTTGGGTTAATATTCTGTATTCATGCATATATTGAGTTTTCTTGTTGAGCCTCGGCTCACGGGTGCTTTGTGGTGCAGGTAAGGGAAAGGGAAAGCTTGAGTAACCATGAGTTGGAGAGCTTCGGTGGCGGCATGTACATATGCAGATGCTCGACCACCACGGCCGGGGTTATCTTAGAGGAACTAAGGTTATAGCCTTGTTTTGCCGCTTAGGCCGGATGATGTAACTTTTGATGTGTATAATTATCTTTTTAAAAGTTTAGTTGTAATATTTTGGGATCCCATGTTTATATGAAACTTTTTAGATAAAAGTCAACGCTTCTTTGACCAAAATTTTTAACGCTAACCCTTGTCACTAACCTTAGTTACACATTTTAAACAAAATGACCTGATTAGTAGGTTTGGCACAATTTTAAGTACAGAGTGTAACGGTCCTAGATTAGGAGGACGTTTGTAGCGTTCCAAATTTGCTAATAAGGCTTAGTGCCTTGATTAGCATGTCTGGATGGCAATAATGGATTTAATATGTTAATATGTGAATTTGATGACTATGTGATTAGAAATGCATGTTTAGGTGAATTAAATATGCATGTGGGCCCTATTTGGCTATTAGGGGCATATTTGTAATTTTAGCCTGTTGAGGGCATAAATGCAATAATTGTGTATATTGTGGTTGATATCACGAGTGAGTGGTGATATATTTGTGATGCACGATCCGAGACGGTCTAGGGAGCATTTTAGCTAGAAAGTCACAACGGGGTCAAATCCCGCCTCGAGAGGAGCCTAGGGGTATTTTGGGAATGTTATATGTGTTCAGAATATATTGAGTAACAGGTATTAGTTTAGTAATGATTTGGACATGTTGGGATTAAATGGGGATTTATAGGAACACTTGAGGAATTAGCGGGATTTGGCAAATGACAAAATTGCCCTTGGGTCACTTAAGGATTTAAGTTAAGTTTAAGGGGCAGTTTGGTCTTTTGGCAGGGGTATTACATAGCCTAGGGTAGGCTTAATTGATCTGAAAGCAAGGAAACTTATGGAATTGGAAAGAAAGGCAGAAACACTCATTCTCTCAATATCTCTCTCGGTTCTCTCTCATCCTCTAGAAGACTTAGCTGATTTTTGGAATTTTGGAGGAGAAACTCATAAATTAAGGCTTGGAACTTGGGAAGGACAAGCTTAGGGTGCTGGAGAACTAGTCTAAACTCGAAATCTTTCTTGAGGTTAGGAACCTAGCACTGAATTGGTTAAGTTTCTGCCGAGTTCTGTTAGAGTTATAGGTTTGCATGTGAATTGGATTTTAAGTTTAATTTTGGATATTGGCTGAGTTTATGAGATTATCTATGGACTTGTTATGGAACCTAGGTTGTGTGGAAGGAAAGTCTAGGCTTAATTTTGGGTTAAAGTGGTGTTTGGAGTATGAAATTAAGGTTTAGGCTCGAGGAAAACGCAAGGAAAAATGGTGTTTTTTGGGGTTTGGAGGCTTGAGCCGCGGCCCTGTTCTTCAGGCGCCGCGACCTGTGTGTGTTGAAGAGGCTGGAAGCCTCTATTTGCCCAGGCGAGCCGCGTACCAAGGATTGGAGCACCGCAACCTGTGTCCCTCAACAGAGAGGCATTTTTCCTCTAACTTGAGTGTGCTGCGACCCTTAAGGGGTTGGGTCGTGACCCAAATTCTAAATATTGGCTGTTTGAAGGTTTTTGGCTCAAGAACCCAAAAGTTAAGGATCGGGAAAGATTTTACCACCCGGATTGGTAGAGTCCAAGGTCCCGGAGGCTAGAATTATATTCCGAAGTTATTTATTGGATTAGAGCTTGATGGATGGATATTGTGAATGCGTTGTGACTAGGTTTTTAGCGAGGCTCGGGTTAGAGGACTGTGCTCGGGATTGCGGTGCTCAGGAAGCTTAGGACACAGATAAGAAAACTGTTGTACCCATAGAGCAGGGTGTAGCCCTATTTTTTTGTATTGCAGGGCACGACCCTATGTGATTAAATTGCAGGGTGTAGCCCTATTGTTTGTGTTTAGTATATGTTTAAATATTTGTTGATGTTATGCTATGTATTGCATATTTGTGAATGAACGACGAAGGCTGGGAATGGCAAAAGCCGAGAACGACAGGAAGCCAAGTAAGGCAAAGGGCTGGGAACGGCATAGAGCACGTGGAGTGCAAAGCCGAGTACGGCAAGGGGTCGGGAGCAGCGCTAGCACGCAGAGTGTAAAGTAGAGTACGGCAAGGGGTCGGGAATGGTGTTGAGCACACAGAGTGCAAGCCGTTAGGGAGAGACCCTCTTAGGATGCTGGAGTCATCCTCACAGTGAAGACCGCAAACCCAGGGCCTGGTAAAGCGCCAGGGACGACATGGCCGCTATGTGTTTAGACTGTCGACTGTTTTGTTATGTACTATTGATAGATATCATATATTATTTGTTTTGTGTTGAGTTTTCTTGTTGGCCTTCGGATCACGGGTGCTCTATGGTTCAGGTAAGGGCAACGGAAAGGTCCACCAACCATGAGTATGGAGAGCATGGAGCGATGGGAACATGTTCGGCCTACCTGGCTGCCACGGCCAGGGGTATTTTTGTGAAATGCAGTGTATAGAATTGAGTTTGTCCCCTAGTCGACCCTAAATGTATTTTGAGTTGTAAATATTTTCTAAACAGTATTTTGGGATCCCAAATGTTTAACTTTAAGTGTTTTCAATGAATGACTACATTTTTATATTTAATGCCCTAAAACGACCTTCAACACAGTTTAGCTACACTTTTAATCTAAAACCTTGATTAGCGAGTTAATGGCACATTTTTAAACTCACTTAGTAACGACTCTAAGGAAGTAGGACGTTACAACGTTACACAAACTGACCAAGTGTCCATTCTCTGCAAAGGGTGATAGGGCCAAAGAACCACTTGGACTTGTTCATTCATATGTTTGTGGACCTTTGAATGTGAAAGCCCGAGGTGGTTTTGAGTATTTCGTCACTTTCATTGACGATTACTTTAGACACTTATGTCTTTACCTAATGCATAGGAAATCAAAAACATTTTCAAAGTTTAAGAAATTCCTAGCTATGTTTCAGAACCAATTAGGTAAAACGTTAAAGATCTTGAGATCTAATATGAGTGGAAAATATTTGGATATGCAGTTCCAAGATCATTTAACTAAACTTGGGATTTGATCACAACTTACTGCCCCAGTTACTCCGCAACAAAATGGTGTAGAGGAACGCCAGAACAGAACTTTATTGGAAATGGTTATATGCATGCTTAGTTACTCTACTCTGCCAACTTCATTATGGGGACATGCAATTGAAACTATGAACGACATTATAAATGTCATACCGTCCAAATCAATCCCCAAAACACCTTTAGAATGTTGGAATGGTCGTGAACCTAGTTTACGTCATTATAGAATCTGGGGGTGTCCCGTCCACGTCCTAAGGAAAAAGGAAGGAAAGCTAGAACTGCGAACCAAAGTTTGCATGTTTGTTGGCTATCCTAAAGGCACTAGGGACATGCAATTGAACGACATGTTTGTTGGCTATCCGAAGTTACTCTACTCTGCCAACTTCATTATGGGGACATGCAATTGAAACTGTGAATGACATTCTAAATGTCATACCATCCAAATCAATCCCCAAAACACCTTTAGAACGTTGGAATGGTCGTGAACCTAGTTTACGTCATTATAGAATCTGGGGGTGTCCTGTCCACATCCTGAGGAAAAAGGAAGGAAAGCTAGAACCGCGAATCAAAGTTTGCATGTTCGTTGGCTATCCTAAAGGCACTCGGGATGGACTTTTCTATAGTTGTTCAGAAAAGAAAGTGTTTACTCCTACGAATGCTACTTTTTTGGAAAATGACTATGTCCAAAACTTCAAACCGCACAACAAAGTAGTTTTAGAGGAGATGGTTGAAGAATTGACTCCAACCAATTTTCATTAGTCATCAACATAAGTTGATGGTGAAATTCCCACTCTTCATGTCTAACTGACGCAAGTCAATTTAAATGAAGAAAATACCATTGTTCCTGAGCAAACACTCACGAAGCCTCGTTGTAGTGGGAGGGTTTCTTGGAACGCATTTCACTATGGTTTGGATGGTGAAACCAATATGTTTGTTGGTGACACTAGTGATGATGATCTGTTTTCTTCCAAATAGGAAATGGCTAGCCTTGAAAAGGAGCTATGGCTCAAAGCCATGAAACAAGAAATGGAATCCAAGTACTCAAATTTCGTCTGAGATCTTGTGGAAGCACCTAGTGACTTTAGGGCCATTGGGTGCAAGTGGATCTTTAAGAAGAAATGAGGTGTTGATGGAAAGATCGAAACTTATAAAGCTTGATTAGTCGTAAATGGTTATACCCAAAGAGAAGGCATGGACTATGAGGAAACTTTTAGTCCTGTAGTCATGCTCAAGTCCATTCGCATCCTCCTATCCATAGCAGTCGCTCTCGACTATGAGATCCAGAAAATGTATGTCAAGGCAACTTTTCTTAATGGGTAGCTCGACGAATTCATTCATATGGATCAATCGGAAGGATTTAAAGTAGCTGGACAAGAAGGAAAAGTTTGCAAGTTGAATAGGTCCATTTATGGACTTAAGCATGCTTCTCGTTCCAGGAACCTTAGGTTTGATGAAATAATAAAAACCTATGGATTTGAATAAAATATTGACGAGCCTTGTGTTTACCAACTGAAGGTAAATCAAATAGTGGTTGTGGATGCCAAAAATCCACCAAGAAAAAAATCTCTAGTCCCTACACGGAACACATGGTTAAAGGTCACTTAGCCATATTGTCGGGCTTATGCCAATAGTTCTCACAAGACCACGTTCTGGCAAAAGCTCTCAAAGCCCCATAGGTCTCTGCCTTTCTGGAGGCTCAGTCACCTTACGCCCAAGTGCCACCATGTTGCACCTCCGCGAGACCCGCGTGCAGAACGGGACCATCCCGCCTTATATTCAGCCAAGGAGCCCCGCATGCTAATGCCTCGGCTAGGAGGGCCTCGTGCACCTGGTGCCTCGGCTAGGAGGGCCTCGCGTTAGCATCTCGTGTGCCTGGAGCCTCGGCACCAACATCTTGCGCGCCTGGTTCCTCGGCCAGGAGGGCCTCGCGCCAGAGTCTCGCGCGCCTGGAGCCTCGGCGCCAGCATCTCGCGCGCTAGGTGCCTCGGCTAGGAGGGCCTCGTGCCAGTGTCTTGTGCGCCTGGTGCCTTGGCCAGGAAGGCCTCACACCAGCATCTCGCGTGCCTGGTGCCTCGGCCAGGAGGGCCTCGCGCCAGCATCTCGCGCGCCTGGAGGCCTCGGCCAAGAGGGCCTCGCACCAGTATCTCACGCGCCTGGTGCCTCGGCCAGGAGAGCCTCGTGCCAGCGTCTCGCGCATGGTGCCTCGGCTAGGAGGGCCTCGCACCATCATGCCGCGCCCAGCAGGTGTGCCCCGTGAGGTCATCATCAAACACGCCTCGCGCAAAGTGAGGCACTCTTTGCATATCCTCGCATAACGAGGCCATGTGTCTCGCACCAAGGGCCCAAGAGCCCTGTCTCGTGCCAACGCACCAAGAGTCTCACGGCATGGGTCTCGTGCTTCACCTCGCCTCGCGCACCAGCCGCGCTCTTAGGGGCCTCGCGAAAGATGACCTCACCATAGCTTCATGCCTAAGACCGTGTGAGAGGACTTCGCACCCAAGCTCACCCGCGGGTTGGCCTCGTGCTTGGGCAACCCGTGGGACCTCTCACACCTTACCCCTTTAATCCAACCAGCAAAGTTTACCTCCCATATGTATCCTTTCCCGTTAATAAGCAATATGATGCTTAGATAGACATAAAGGGGCTAGATCAACATGCACACCTTCAGAAGGTGAAAACACCCACTAGGTGCAGGAAACACGCAAAAAGGGTTTCAAAAGTAGGCGCCTGCAAAAAGGGTCTCAAAAGTAGACGCTTGCTAAAAGGGTCTCAAAAGTAGAAGCCTTAAAAAATGGTCTCAAAAGTAGACACCTGCAAAAAGGGTCTCAAAAGTAAACGCCTGCAAAAAGGGTCTCAAAGTAGACGTTTGCAAAAGGGTCTCAAAGTAGACACTTGCAAAAAGGGTCTCAAAGAAGACGCTTGCAAAAATAGTACTATGCCTAACGACGAGAAGGACGCTTTTCACAAGAAATAATAAGCGTGCGCAAAAGTATATAAAGGATTACTAGAACCCAAGGGGTCAACAAATCCTTATAGATACAATCAAGGTGCACCAAAGAGAGACGTATCGAACCCCCTTTCGCGTGGGCCCTAAAGGACCTCGAGCAAGATAAATACAAATATGTGCATAATAATAATAATAAATAAAAAGAAAGAGAAGAGTCTACAAGAACGCCTAAAGGCCTCCCTATAGACTGGGGGGCAAGTGTGGATGCCAAAAATCCACCAAGAAAAAAATCTCTAGTCCCTACACGGAACACATGGTTAAAGGTCACTTAGCCATATTGTCAGGCTTGTGCCAATAGTTCTCACGAGACCATGTTCTGGCCAAAACTCTCAAAGCCCCGTAGGTCTCTACCTTTCTGGAGGTTAAGTCACCTTATGCCCAAGTGCCACCATGTTGCACCTCCACGAGACCCGCGTGCCCAACGAGACCATCCCGCCTTATATTCAGCCAAGGAGCCCTGCATGCTGATGCCTCGGCTAGGAGGGCCTCGTGCACCTGGTGCCTCGGCCAGGAGGGCCTCTCGCCAGCGTCTCAGGCGCCTGGAGCCTCGACACCAACATCTCACGCACTTGGTGCCTCGGCCAGGAGGGCCTCGCGCGCCTGGAGCCTTGGCGCTAGTATCTTGCGCGCCTGGAGCCTCGGCGCTAGTATCTCGCGCGCCTGGAGCCTCGGCGCTAGTATCTCGCGCGCCTGGTGCCTCGGCCTAGAGGGCCTCATGCCAGCATCTCGCATGCCTGGAACCTCAGCCAAGGGGGCCTCGCGCCAACGTCTCGTGCGCCTGGGGGCTTCGGCCAGGAGGGCCTCACACCAGCATCTCGCACGCCTGGTGCCTCGGCCAGGAGGGCCTCGCGTCAACGTCTCGCGCGCCCAGGCTTATGTCGCGTGCTTGGTGCCTCAGGCCAGCATGTTGCGCCCAGCAGGTGTGCCCTGTGAGGTCATCATCAAACACGCCTCGTGCCAAGTGAGGCACTCTTTGCATAGCCTCGCATAGCGAGGCCATGTGTCTCGCGCCAAGGGCCCAAGAGCCCTGTCTCGTGCCAACGCACCAAGAGCCTCGCAGCATGGGTGTCGTGCCTCACCTCGCCTCTCGCACCAGCCGCGCCCTTAGGGGCCTCGCGAAAGATGACCTCACCATAGCCTCGTGCCTAAGACCCTGCGAGAGGGCTTCGCACCCAAGCTCACCCGCGGGTTGGCCTCATGCTTGGGCACCCCGCAGGACCTCTCCCACCTTACCCCTTCAATCCAACCAGCAAAGTTTACCTCCCATATGTATCTTTTCCTGTCAATAAGCAATATGATGCTTAGATAGACATAAAGGGGCTAGATAAACATGCACACCTTCAGAAGGTGAAAACACCCACTAGGTGCAGGGAACACGCACGAGTACGGAATGTACCTACAAACCTGGAGGAGTTAGAATACGGATATTGTGTCCCCGCCATACAGGTAGTGGTAGTACAAAAGTGGAACATGGTAAGGACTCCCTCAGCACGCTTGTGAGGTCCATATCCGACAAGTAGTGGAGGCATAATGTGATACCAAGGCAGGAGTACTTTTGCAGACCCCTGACATGTACTAGAGCAGACCACCACTCTTCCAACACCACTACCACTTGTGTTGCTACCCTGACAGTGTACTCATGTACTATTTTGTCCCAAGGGACCACCATGTATAAGGGGCCATTAGAGCCCAACTATAAATAGACCTTGACCCCTCAGAGTAAGGGGTTGGAAAATTCATTGTACACACAAGCTATTAAGCAATATACGAAGGCTCACTCCATTGTTGATCTGTGTTTATCTTTCCATAAGTTCACTCTAAGTTCTTATCTAAATATCTCCATATTTACCTTTGAGTTTTTTGATCTAATTTTGTTGACGAGTTTCACCGTCAACAGTGTTATTCCTGGTTCTTTATGTAGACGATATCTTACTCATTGGAAACATTGTTAAGAAATTATTAGATGTGAAGAATTAGCTAAGCACTCAATTCCAGATGAAGGATTTTTGTGAAGCAAGTTATGTTCTTGGTATCCAGATCATTAGGGATAGAAAGAACAAACTCTTAGCTCTATCTCGTAGCTTACACTAATAAAGTGCTTGAATGTTTCTCAATGAAAAATTCCAAGAAAGGACGTCTACCGTCCCGCCATGGAATTTATCTTTCAAAGAAGCAGTCTCCCCAGACTCCTGAAGAGGAAGATGCAATGAGAAAAGTTCTTTACGTATCAGCAGTTTGAAGTCTGATGTATGATATGTTGTGTACTAGACCAGATATCTGCTATGCAATGGGAGTAGTGAGTAGGTATCAGTCAAACCCAGGACCGGAACATTGGATAGCAGTTAAGCATATTCTGAAGTATTTAAGGCAGACTAGGGATTATATGTTAGTCTACAAGGTGGTGTTCTGAACCCTGTAGGCTACACCGATTCAAAATTTCAGACTGATGTTGATGACATGAAGTCTACTTCTAGAATGGTGTTTACTCTTGGGGGTGGAGCTGTGATATGGAGAAACGTAAAGTAGTATGCGATCTTAAATTCCACCATGGAGGCTGAGTACATAGATGCATCTAAAGCAGCTAATGAAATAGTCTGGATAAAAAAGTTCTATTCAGATCTTGGTGTTATTCCAGATATGGATAAAACGCTTGTGTTGTTTTGTGACAACACATAAGCGGTAGCCAACTCGAAAGAACCTCAAAGCCACAAGAGGAGTAAGCATATAGAAAGGAAGTATCACATAATTTGAGAATATGTGGCCAGGGGAGATGTGAAGGTTATGAAGATTCCATCTGAAGACAATCTTGCTGATCCGTTTACAAAGACACTACCAGAAGCTACATTTGATAAGCATATGAAGGAAATGAGATTGGTAGAATTAAGGCATTAGTTTCAATTAGTGCAAGTGCAATTTATTTGGGGTTTTATGCCCTAATTAAAACCCAATTTATTTGTAATCTCATTTTATTATCAATACAAGAATAGAAATCATTTTTTACTTGGTCAATCACTTTGCTTACATGTTTTATTTTCATATTTGTTTGTTTAATACGAACTTCTATTAAATCCTGAGCATATAGCTAATCATATTTATAGTGACTTAATCACAGTAAAATATAAATATGATTATATGTTCAAAAATAAGTTAGCCCTAAGATTTGTCAGTGCATAAGATTTACACTGACTTGCCAATCTACAATATGATCTACTTACACATTGTATTGTTATGTTCTTTCTAGAACATTAGCAAAGTAGATAAGATCAGATGTATTTGTTACATCGGACAAGACCAATATTGACAGTAGATAAGATAATAATAATACATACCGTTATTATCTATTCTAGTCATATCATATAGTTGACCATAGGTCAATTCAATCTCAATTATGAGTGGTTAGTACTCTAACTGATTGTATTATTTGAGTTCTTTGACTTGTTTGTAACCTGCTTACCCTACAGACTAGTGTTAAGAACGGTTCCTAGTGCACAGCGAAAATTGTTGTAATGGTATAGTGTTGGTATTAAATGATCAAATCAAAGGTATGTAGCAGAATATATGGACCAATTTTAATAAATAATAATACCAGCCAAGGTCATATACATATATAAATATTAAATCACATACAAATAGATTAGGGATTACCGCTTGTAGCCTATCAAGTGTCCTTGAGTCTTTTTGTATAAATCAACGATCTTCCTATCCAGTGTTCTGAGATCTCACACTCTGATCTTCCAGACCAATCCTCAAACACACAAGGATGTGTGTGGGCACGTAGGATTCAAAATGTTGATTTATGTGACTCCCTTGATATACTCAACACATGAGATCTAGAGAGTTTTGACAGAGAGAAGGTTTAGAATAGTTTTTAGGTTTAGAGAAAACTATCACTTTAGAGAGAGTGTGATGATCCATTCTATTGTGAATATCACTTGTATCAGATTTATAAAGATATTTAATCTAATTAAATAATCTTTATTTATTTAAAATATAATTAAAATAAAAACTTATTAGATATTTTCATTTAATTATCTATTTAAATCATATTTATAAAGAATAATTAAATAACCGATTAAACAAATTTATTTGAAATTCAAAATTCAAATCACAGGAATAAAATCCCTTATGCTAGGTGCCACACACTCTACTGTACAGTGTGTGTCGCCCAGCCCTATTAGGGTTGCCCTAATTTTCTCATTTGTTTATTTAATCAACTTTTAAGACAAGATATTTATTCCAACATAAATATCAGTTAATTCAAAATTAACTTTATCATAAAATATCAGTTTAAAATTAAATAAATAAATATCGTATTATAAATAAGATATTTATTATTTTCTCTCTTCATATTAATCCAAACAAGATTACTATTAATTTTAACCTATACATTTTCAAAATAAAAATTATATAGTTAAATAATTAATTAATTCACACTTAATCAATTACCCATAATTATTTCATTGTCCTGGAAAATTAATTCCTTTACAATTTAGTTATTTCTCTTAAAAAAATCTTTCTTTTGACATCCTTACCCTTGATAGTGTAGGACAAATGTGATTTGGGGACTATGGACCTATAATACGAAGCTCCAATAAGCCGAATTATTAATTAAACTCTTTAATCTAATAATCTTATTTGTTAATTCCATGATTACTCCACTATAAATATGAAATTGTACTCTAAGTATTTATAGAATTATATTTATAGAGTTTTCTCTAGTAGTCCATTGATATAATCAATATATGTAGTTCTGTCATCCATTATTGGTTCGTTAATTAGAGCTTGTCAAAATTACCGTTTTACCCTTTTAATTACCTCTTGATCCTTAAGTACCATTAATTCACTTGCGAATAATTAATCTATAATATAATTATAGATTTGAGCTCAATAACTATTCAGTTCCAGAATCAACCCTTAAGGGAGCCAATATTCGATCCGTTAGGAAAGCATAGATTCCAATATTGTAATTCATGTTCCCAGCCATCCATGATATTGAATCTCCAAAACAAAAGTCATTAGCCTCGTTATTCTAAGAGACCTTAACTAGTGAATCAAAAGATCCAATAAACATAAATAGGAGTTCATGAATACTCGGAATTTAGAATGATCTAGAAATGATCATCTACTATGAAGAATTAAATCTTTACGTCAAACAACAAGTTTATAAAGATAATTAATTCTAATTGGTCCTGTCATATATATACAACACATTTACTAAGATGTCTATCCATGTCAGTATTCCAAATCTAGATTACTTGCATCTCGTATGCTTAGCAAATTGTAGAGTCCAAGAAACTTTACTTAGCTAGTTAGATAGTAGTAATAATAGTAATTGTAGTAGTATTTTTATGACTGTGGATTTTGGTTCAGATCGGGATATAATTGGACACTCGTAGTAACACTTGTAGATTTTCTAAGTTTAACCTATAGTTTAAGAATATTAATTTTAACCTAAGGTTTGATTAATATGATTGATATTGATGGTGATATTTATTATATTATAAGGTTTAGTTAGACCCAATGAGAAAGTAACACTGGTCATGTGTATGTTTAATGATAATTAAGTATTTTTGAGGAATAAGTTTATTAAGATTAATATTTGAATATCCTAGGGTCTGTCAGTAGCTTTGAAAACGTTAGAGGACTTAGTCAAGGCTGTTTACTCAATTCAAATTAAGCTGAAAATATTCAATTTCGTGTTTAAATATTCAGCGTATGCCGATATATCGCAGCTATAGGGGGCGATATATCGCAGTACGGGGATACGAAAAACACGTAGCTTCGCACGATCACCTCGACGAGCCTCGGGCATGCTGGCCCATGCGATATATCTCCTACAAGGGGCGATATATCGGCTCCTTTGGTATATTTTTTAATGTTTTTGAAAACATTCTCTTTTTAACCTTTAACCTCTTGATAAGTCCAGCATCTTTCTGACCGAGTCTTCAGCCTCTGCTGAACGATAATTCAAATATTTTTCACTTAAAAAGCCATTATTTTATTCAAGTTAAATGAAGATCTTTTCATTCTTGAACTCTATAAATAGGACCTAGTACCCAGCCATTTATTCATTCATCAAGCTAAGTTCAGAGGCTGCAAGCTGCTAGGCTGTTTTTGAGAGTGTAAACACTTGGGTTGGGGATTATAAGCTTAATCATTATAAGCTTACCAAACACTTGGGAAGTAAGGTTTATAGCACATTTCGGTTCAAGGATTAGATCGGTCATAGAAGCATTTAAGGTATTCCAAACTCTAGTTCATTTTGGTATTGCTTTCCTTAAGTTCTTATAGTTTTCTACTCAGCACCCTAACTTTATTCTTTATTTTTGGATAGGAAATCTAAGATCTTGAACATAAGGTTTTTGGTAAGTATATTCTTGATGGTATAGTTCGTCCATTCTTTTCTCTTTCTCTTTAGTATACTCACCTTTCATTTATGGTTTTTAGGAGTGTTCCAAAGTCCCAAATCTGTTCTCATATCCTGGTATTTTTGGTAAGGAAAATAGGATAGGATTTTATATGTTATGTTATGTGTTGTCTTATGATTTAAGTATTATGTATATGTTATATTATGTATGTTTGTAGACTTGGGCATATGACCTGTATAACTAACAAGCCCCAATAAATTTATGGGCATATGACTTGCTTAGCTAGCAAGCCCCACAAATCTAATGGGCATATGACTTGTTTAGTTTTCGGGACCCCAAGTAATAATGGCCATTATAGTATATGTGATATGAATATTATGTATATGATGTATGTGTTAGATTTTCCTTGCTGGGTATTAGGCTCACTCCTTTATGTTTATATGTGCAGGAAAATAGCTTCGGTGGCAGGAAAGATTCTTGGAAGCTTGGGGATGTGTATTGAGGCAGGATGGAATCGATGGACCGAGCCTTCGATTCGAGGATGAAGTCTCTTTAAATTTTATATGTATTTTTCCGCACTTTATTATTGATAACTCTACAAAATAGAGTTATTTTACCACATTTTATGTGCTAATTGTTGCTTAATTCTTGAGTTTTTAATTGATTTATTAAATTTTAAAGTAATTTTGAATTTATTGGGTTTATTTTGATTTTATATATATTTGTACGTTTTTATAGTTATTATATTGTAATATGTTGTAATTTAATTATTTGAATTATTGTTGTGTGTTTAGTGGTAAAAATAAATGCATATTTATTCAACTTAAGTGTCAAAACAAATTAAGTTTAAATTAATATTTTCTTTAAATTAATGAGATGTATTTGTATGTTGAAAATATTTATTTGAAGTTAATTTATACTATTTTATAGAAATTAATTTGCATTTTTGCATTTTTATTTAAAGGAAATCAATGATAGAAGTGGCATTTTTGAGAAGAAGGCAAAGAAAATGGTTCAGCCCAGCCATGGCCCAGGCCCAGCCCGCCTGTCCCCTGGCCCAGCCTGCCTGTCCCCTGGCCCAGCCCGCCTGTCCCCTGGCCCAGCCCGCCTGGCACCTCAAGTCAATTCCTCCTTCAGCATATGCAATTTTGCCTCCAACGCCTAGCATAATTGATCTAGCAGTTCCCTTCCAGCAATCAATCATCCAGCCGCCACCTGTCGCAGCCTCTTGATGAAGCAATCAGCTTCATTCCTTCGGCAAGCCAGAAGCCACCTTGGGCCTTGCCTTCAACCCAGCCCAAAACCGTGGGCTTGCCTGGCCTTTTACTCAGCTGAAGCTTCTCCAAGCCCACGGCCTGCCTCCAAAAGCCCAGACGCCAGGCCCACGGTCCCCAGCAATCTGTCCCCAGCAGCCTCCAACCTCTTTGTCGTACAGCCTCTTGAGCCCATAAAATTGCATTTTGTCCCCTATGACAAAAATGTCACCTTTTTACCCATTTTCTACACACTTTTTACCCCAAAATCATCATCACTCCTACAATTTACCCCTATTTACCATATTATTATTAATTTAATCAATTTACTTAATTTAAATTGATTATTTTAATAATCTCATTTTGGCTATAAATAAGGGTTTTGAAGACCATTTTTGGGGTGCTTAATGTTTTTGGTTACCATCTTTTTCTCCCATTTTCTCTCTACCATTCTCTCTTCCATTTGGGTTTTTCAAGAGCATTTTGCAAGTATGTATGTCATTTATTTTGTAATTTCTACTCTAGTTATGTGCTTCTAATCTTTTTCATAAGATTATTAAGATCATGATGAAACAACTTGTAACTAGGTAATATTTATGTTGTATGTTGATTTCCCTTGTAATGTAACAAGTTTATGGATTTTTCTTCTTCATATATTTCTTTCATCTTAAATATCTTGTATTTTAGATTGTTAGAACATATTTACACTTTGTTCTTCATTAGTGCATAAACATAATATTCTTTGTGTAAGATGTGTCATTAAATTGTACACATCCATGCTTAGAACAAAAATATTATGTTTTGCCTTATAAATAATGTTCATTGATTTATTTGTTATTTCATTAGATTGATTTACACTAAATGCTTTGAAATTATAATTTTGAAAAGTGAAGAAAAATCCTATCTTTTTATAAGAAATTTGTGCCTAAAATTATAAATCTTTTTGGAAAATGATAGTTTAAATTATTTTAACTATCACTAAAACTTGGGAATCAATATACTAATAAATATTATTAAACTTACATTTTGTGGATTCTAGTATCTTAATAATCTTTTTCTTTTAACACTTATTGTCAACTCATTATTGCTTTATTTTCATTCTCTTAAATAGCTTTATTTTTCAATATTTTATTTTATGTTCATAATATTAAAACTCATCAATCTTTGGAGCTAGGTTAGAATTTATTACTTTTGATTTAAAATAGTTTTCTTTTTGATTTTAGACAACTCCTTTGGGTTCGATCTCGTGCTTACACTAAAACTATTCTATAAATACGATTCGTGCGCTTGCGAGTATAAATTTTTAAACAAACCTGTTTTGGGTCCAACAATTATGTAATCCATGTTATTTAAAATTATGTTATGTTTTTCTTTTAAAAACAATGGGATCCCATATCCTACTTTAAATTTTATGTAGTTTAACACTTGTTTTTTTTTTCAAGTTTTAATGAAGTTATGATTATTTCACTTGTAAGTTTTATTAAAAATTAGTGTCTATGTATAGTAGTCATTAATGGTCCAAAGTCTAGAGTAGTTGGGTCATTACACAAACCATGCTAGTAACCATTCATTAAAGAATCCTTACTTTAATATGTTACTAACTATTTTATTCATTATATATGATCTTAATTCTCTCGTACTAATATAAGATCACATTCTCATAAATGAATATGGAATTTTCTTGATATTATTATATAATTAATTCAAACAATAATTATAACATTCAAATATAATAAAATGGTAATTTTATTTAAAACCAATAAAATGTCTTTACATGCTTTTACGACATTAATCCTAACAATCTCCCACTTGCCCTCAAAGAAAGAGAGGCATTTCCCTTAATCCCATATTGCGCACGTGACCCATGAACGACTTTGTAGAAGTGTCTTGGTTAACGGGTCAGCCAGGTTCTGTTCTGACGCTATCTTCAGAACACTCACATCACCTCGGTGTACAATCTCTCTTACCAGATTGTATTTCCTTTCTTTATGCTTCCCTTTCTTGTGGATTCTAGGTTCTTTGGAATTAGCTACTACTCCACTGTTGTCACAGTACATGATTAGTGGCTTATCCATATCTGGAACAACTTCCAGATCAGTGTAGAACTGCCTCAACCAAATCTCCTTCTTAGATGCTTCACAAGCTGCTATGTATTCAACTTCCATGGTTGAATCAACTATGCTGGATTGCTTAATGCTTCTCCAGACCACAAATCCTTCACTAAGAGTGAACACTGACCCAGATGTCAATTTTTGACTATCTTTGTCTGATTGAAAATCAGAATCAATGTATTCAGTAGGGTTTAGCTCACCCCCTGAATATACCAGCATATAGTCTCTCGTTCTCCTAAGATACTTGAGAATGTGCTTTACTGCAAGCCAGTGTTCCAAACCAGGATTTGATTGATAACAACTTACAATCCCAACTGCATAACATATGTCGGGCCTAGTACACAACATATCATACATCAGACTCCCAACTGCTGAGGCATATGGATACTTTCTAATATCCTCTTCCTCTTGAGGTGTCTTGGGACATTGTTCCTTGGAGAGAGAAATTCCATGTGTTGGTCGGTAATTGAAATTTCTTGGAATTCTCCATAGAGAATCTTTCAAGCACATTATCTATATAATTAGCCTGAGAAAGTGCCAAGAGCTTTTTCTCCCTATCCCTTAGGATTTGGATTCCCAAAACATAGCTCGCCTCGCCCAAATCTTTCATTTTGAACTTTTCAGCTAACCATTTCTTTACGTTTGACAATGTCTCTACATTTTTCCCAATGAGCAAAATGTCATCAACGTAAAGAACTAAGAAAACCACCACTTTTCCTTTGATGTATTTATACACACATGCTTCATCGACATTCCGTTCGAAGCCATATATTTTAATTGTTTCATCAACAGTGATATTCCAAGATCTAAATGCTTGCTTTAACCCATAAATGGATTTTAGCAACTTGCACACCTTTTGTTCTTCCCCCTTCTTTATGAACCTTTCTGGTTGTACCATATAGATACTTTCATCAAGATAGTCATTCAGAAATGTTGTTTTGATGTCCATTTTCCATATCTCATAATCATTGGCAGCCGCTATGGATAAGAGGATACGAATGGATTTGAGCATGGCCACAGGAGTAAATGTTTCTTCATAATCAACACCTTCTCTTTGAGTGTAACCTTTGGCTACAATCCTCTCTTTGAAAGTCTCTACTTTCCCATCTACACCCATTTTCTTCTTGTATATCCACTTACACCCTATGGGCCTGACATCTTCAGGTAGATCCACAAGTTCCCAGACAGAATTGGAATACATTGATTCTGTTTCTTGGTTCACGGCTTCTTGCCATTTCTCCTTTTCAGGATCATCCATTGCCTCTTTAAATTTTAATGGATCATCATTGTCTGTATCAGAAACAAGGACATGTGCCTCATGTTCGTAGAAAATAGGTTGTCTCACAATCCTCCCACTACGACGTTGCACTTGGGTTTCTTTTCTAGGAATCATGGTTTCCTTAGTTTGTCATTTATCGTTTAATGATGAAGATGATTGTGATGGAATTTTATCAACTGTGAGTTTCTCGAATATTACCTTGGTCCATGGTTATAGTTATTCATATAGTCATGCTCAAGGAAGGTTGCATTTTTTGAAACAAATACCTTTTGATCCTTGGGACTATAGAAATAACCACCTCTTGTTTCTGGAGCGTAGCCAACAAAAATGAACACTTCCGACCTTGATTCAAGTTTCTCTGATTTAGGTCTAAGAACATGAGCAAGATAGCCCCAAATGCAGAAATGGTGCAAACGAGGTTTATTTCCATTCCACAGTTCCAGTGGCGTTTTGCTAATGGTCTTAGATGGGACTACATTCAAAATATATGTCTTCATTTGAAGTGCATATCCCTAGAATGAGAGAGTAAGTGAAGAGTAGCTTATCATAGATCTGACCATGTCTAACAAGGTCCTGTTTCTTCTTTCAGAAACACCATTTTGCTGTGGCGTTCCTGGTGCTGTGAGTTGGGATAGAATACCATGCTCCAGCAAAAAATCTTTGAATTCTAAATCCAAATATTCTCCACCTCGATCAGATTGAAGTGTCTTTAGAGTCTTACTTAAATGCTTCTCAGCCTCAACTTTGAATTCTTGAAACTTACCAAAGGTTTTAGATTTCTTAAGCATTAGGTAAGTATGACCATATCTTGAGTAATCGTCAATAAAAGTGACAAAATACTCATACCCACCTCTTGCTTGTACGTTGATTGGACCACAGACATCGCTGTGTACAAGCTCTAAAGGTTCTTTGGCTCTATTGCCTTTCCCTGAGAAATGACATTTGGTCATTTTACCTTCTAGAAAAGATTCACAAACCGGAAGAATTCCAACTCTTAGTTCTCTCAAGGGTCCATCGTTTGTTAATCAGTTTATCCTATCCAGACCTATATGACCAAGTCTAAGATGCCAAAGATATGTGTCATCCTCGTCTGAAACTTTTTGTCTTTTGTTACCTTGCAGTTTTGCTACTTTAAATAATTTTGAATTATTGAGCGTTCGTTCATTTGGTTTGAGCATATACAGTCTGTTATTATGTTCTGCTTGACATATTTTGAAACCATTCTTTGAAATAACAATCACATTATTACTAAAAGAAATATTAAAAAATTGTTCATGCAACATAGATAAAGAAACTAAGTTTCTAGAAAATCCAAGAATAAAATAAACATTGTTCAAAACTAAATAATTGTTCCCAAAAATTAAATGGACTGTTCCCTTTGCTCTTCCTGAAACAAGCGCTCCACTTCCAACTCGCATGGTCACCTCGCCATCTTCTAGCTACCTTGATGACTCAAGTATGTGCATGGAAGAACAAACATGGTTAGTGGATCCTGAATATAAAATCCAGGATGACATATCGTCTTCCACTACACAAGCTTCATGTACAAGTAAATC
Organism: Humulus lupulus; assembly: GCF_963169125.1. Classification (NCBI taxonomy): domain Eukaryota; kingdom Viridiplantae; phylum Streptophyta; class Magnoliopsida; order Rosales; family Cannabaceae; genus Humulus; species Humulus lupulus. The sequence continues at coordinate 207,996,845 of NC_084794.1, read as the reverse complement.
ATATTTACCTTTCTTTTTCAGCTCAAAGAGATACTTCTTGCAGTTTCTCTTCCAGTGACCTTCAACTCCATAGTGGAAACATTTTCCTTTTGGTTCTTTCTTCTTGGAGTTGTTGTCAATTTTGTTCTCCTTAGCTTTTGGTGCCTTCTGGCCTTTATTGGACTTTTTTCCCTTTCCCTTGTCCTTATTATTGTTCTTCTTTCTCTTCTTGGATTTCTCCTCAGAGTTTGAAGATTTCTCCTCTACCATATTTGCTTCAGTCTCTTTAGTAATGGATTTGTTAAGAGACTCAAATTTCTGTAGTTCATTCAACAGTTGGGTCATGTTGAATTCCAACTTATTCATAATATAGTTGGTGGTGAATGCAGAAAAGGCAGTAGTGAGCGATTGCAGTATGATGCTTACTTGTGTACGCTCATTAATGATGGCCCCGTGTATTTTTGCTTCATGCATCACATTAATCATGTGTAAAACCTGTTCACGTACAGAAACACCTTTCTTCATCTTAGTAGTCATGTAGGTTCTAGTTGCCTCATGTCTACTCTGATCAGATTACTGCCCAAACATGGCCTGCAAAGAATCCATTATCTCAATCGTAGTTTCCATGGTTTCATGATTTGTTCTTGGAACATCATTCATAATCACAAGCATGTAACACTTTTCCTTATTATTCGATTAAATCCAGGCATCATACTTGTCCCGAACATTCTTTGGGCAGTGGTAGCGGGCTCTTCAATACATTCTTCAGTTAGGAAAAATTTGTGGTTCTCACAGATTAACATAAGATTTAGATTTGATTTCCATCTTATAAAATTATCACCATTAAATTTTTCAAGTGATAGTAAAGCGGTTATTGGATTTCCATCGTTCGACATTACTGAAATAAATAAAAACAATAATATTATCATTTGAAAAAATATCAATGTTTTGGAAAGTAAGCATGATGTATGAATGCAACAATTAAAACACATAAATAAACATTTACTTTTACACGATAAAACTACCCAACAAATAAAGAGTCGCCTTAGGGTCGGTCAAGTTAAATTTAGATAGCTTATAAGACAATCTTATCTTTATAATTTAAAACTTAAAATAATTTTTTATTTTCTCTTTTAAATATAAAGTACGATGGTTTGGTCAAGATGCACTTATCTACCACAAAAGCTTAATTACATCTTTGTAAGTGTAACCCATTATTTCAGATTTCATGACTTAACTTAGAGAGTGCCGCCTTAGGGTCGATCAAGCCTAAAATACACCACTTCCTCCTATCTTCGTAAGAAGCCAACCTTGGTATTGATATGTCTAGAAACCTTCCTTAGGGGGACGGAAACAAAGCCGCCTCGAGGCCCTATTCATATCTCACGGTGTTGTACTAATAGTGGAGACCATAGGTCACATTGAGATGTTCACCTTCTCCCACTTACTATTTTATGTTAAATGTCTTTTATTAAACTAATCAATTAATTCCAAATTAATTACTAGTTTATTAATAACCCTATGAATGTAATTAATTACAAAAAACATAATTATAAAAGAGCTTGTTTCTATAATAAATGTGATATAAATAATTACCCATTATATTCAACTAACTTTACTAAAACGCTTTTTTCATAAAGTTGGTTATCTTAAAGGTCTATAAAAAACTATTGCCTTTATGATGGTATGATGTACCAAGTTTTAACTAATTTAATACTTAGTAGTTTACATGCAATTGATTTCACCAAAACTAATTCATATGAACAAATAGGACAATCCTAGATAATCATATTTCTAAAAAATGCATGATTAATGAGAAACTGTGTGGGGTTTCATGAATGGGCATGTAATTGACTAATGCATGATCATGTTATCAATCAAATATCAATGAACACTTATTTAAATAAATACAATAAATAAACAATAAATGATGAACCGAGTACTAATGAGTATTTCTAAGATTTACAACCCTTTTAAAAAATTAGAAATAAAATTGCAATCTAAGCTTATGTAGCTTTTAAGACTCTCCAAGAATACTCCTCCTCTCCTTTTGACTTTCTTGCTAATCTTCAGGAATTTTATTTTGCCAAACTTATTAATTAGAAACAAATTTTCTAGTTAATTTATTTAATTAAAACTAACTTTTAATTAAATAACCATTTTTGTCATCTTTTTAATTTAGTTGAATTTAAATAATTAAATAATCAAATTCAAATAATTATTTAAACTTAAGATATTAATATATCTTAACCAACTAAAATATATTTTATTTTCTAATAAAATAAAATAAGATGATTAAACTTTTAAATTCAAATAATTTAAAAATTAATTAAATAAAATTTATTTTATAACAACTTTAGGATTTAGGGTTTTGGGCACCAAAATGGTGCCCTAGGGCCAGCGGCACAAGGAGCCAAGGGCTCGGGATGGGCGGCTGGGCGTGTGCACGTGGGAGCAAAGGTTCGGGAGCCTAGGTGACGCACGCGAGCTGGGAGTTTAGGGCTTGGGTGTGTGCGCGAGTGAGGCAGCCATGGGGCTGGTGTGTGCGGCTGCAGGAGGCTTGGGCCATCTGCCATGGCTGGTGGCTCGGGTCCTCTTGTTTTTCTTTGTGTACAGATTTTTCAATTTAAATTTCAAGAAATAAAAATACAAAAATCCTATGCCCTTTATGGCTTACACAAGATCTAGAAAAACAATAAAATTACTAACCCAATAGCACCATATAATTAATGATCCATCATTCAACCATACATTCAAAGAACATATCCATCCATTCAATATACATATCAACATACATATAACAAATGCAAGAAACTCACACAGTATATAATATATATATATAGAGAGAGAGAGAGATTGCTCTGGTACGAATTATTGGTATTAAATGATCAAATCAAATGTACGCAGCGAAATATATGGACCCCTTTTAATAAATATTAATACCAGTCAGGATCATATACATATATAAATATTAAATCACATACAAATAGATCAGGGATTACCTCTTGTAGCCTATCAAGCGTCCTTGAGAGTCATTTTGTATAAATTAACGATCTTCCTATCCAGTGTTCTGAGATCTCACACCCTGATCTTCTAGACCAATCCTCAAACACACAAGGACGTGTGTGGGCACGTATGATTCAAAACGTTGATTTATGTGACTCCTTAGATGTACTTAACACATGAGATCTAGAGAGTTTTGACAGAGAGAAGATTTAGAATAGTTTTCAGGTTTAGAGAAAACTATCACTTTAGAGAAAGAGTGTGATGATCCGTTCTATTATGAATATCACGTATATCATATTTATAAAGATATTTAATCTAATTAAATAATCTTTATTTAATTAAAATATAATTCAAATTAAAACTTATATATTTTCATTTAATTATCTATTTAAATCATATTTAAAAAAGAATAATTAAATAACTGATTAAACAAATTTATTTGAAATTCAAAATTCAAATCTCAAGGATAAAATCCCTGATGCTAGGCGCCACACACTATACTATATAGTGTGTGTCGCCCAGCCTTATTAGGGTTGCCCTAATTTTCTCATTTGTTTATTTAATCAACTTTTAAGACAAGATATTTATTCCAACATAAATATCAGCTAATTTAAAATTAACTTTATCTTAAAATATCAGTGTTAAATTAAATAAATAAATATCATATTATAAATAAGATATTTATTATTTTCTCTCTTTATATTAATCCAAACAAAATTAATATTAATTTTAACCTATTGTTTTTCTTGAAAAACTATATAGTTAAATAATTAATTAATTCACAATGAATCAATTACCCATAATTATCAAATAATTATTACTTTTCCCTGGAAAATTAATTCCTTTGCAATTTAGTCATTTCTCTTAACAAATCTTTCTTTTGACATCCTTACCCTTGACATTGTAGGACAGAGGTGATCTGGGGACCATGGACCTATAATATGAAGCTCCAATAAACTAGATTATTAATTAAACTCTTTAGTATAATAATCTTATTTATTAATTCCATGATTACTCCAATATAAATATGAAATTGCAATCTAAGTACTTATAGAATTATATTTACAGAGTTTTCTCTAGTAATCTATTGATATAATCAATATATGTAGTTCTGTCCTCCATTATTGGTTCGTTAATTAGAGCTTGTCAAAATTGCCGTTTTACCCTTCTAATTACCTATTGTTCCTTAAGTACCATTAATTCACTAGCGAATAATTAATATATAATCTAATTATAGATTTGAGCTCAATAACTATTCAGTTCCAAAATCAACCCTTAAGGGAGCCAATATTCGATCCGTTGGGAAAGCATGAATTCCAATATTGTAATTCATGTTCCCCTCCATCCATGATATTGAATCTCCAAAACAAAAGTCATTAGCCTCATTATTCTAAGAGACCTTAACGAGTGAATTAAAAGATCCAATAAACATAAACAAGAATTCATGAATACTCAAGATTTAGACTGATCTACAAATGATCATCTATTATGACAAGAATTAAATCTTTACGTCAAACGACAAGTTTATAAAGATAATTAATTCTCATCGATCATGTCATATATATTCTCTATTATATACAGCACATTTACTAAGATGTCTATCCACATCAGGAATCAGAATCTAGATTACTTGCATCTCGTATGCTTAGCAAACCGTACTAGTAACCATTCATTAAAGATTCCTTACTTTAACATGTTACTGACTATTTTATTCATTATATATGATCTTAATTCTAATACAAGATCATATTCTCATGAATGAATAGGGAATTTTCTTGATATTATGATATAATTAATTCAAACAATAATTATAACATTAAAATATAATAAAATTGTACTTTTATTTAAAACCAATAAAATGTCTTTACATGCTTTTACGGCATTAATCCTAACATATACAACAAAAATTTTCATATGAACAATCTTTATATGAGGATCCTTTAATATGCAATATGTTAATCAATATATAATATGAATATGAAAAATAATATGAAACGATTTACCTCTTGTAGCCTATCAAGAATCCTTGAATCTTTCTGTATATATTTCGATCTTCCTATCCTTGCTATAGTACTCACACCTAGATCTTCCAAGATGTTCTCTACACCTCAAGATATGGGAGGGCACATAGAGAACAATGATCAATTTTGTGAATCAAAAGTATTCTCAACACATGAGACTTTTGATTATAGGCTAAAGAGAAAATGTTTTTTCTTTGGGAAAAAGATGATAGTTTTTCTTCTCTGTAAAAACTTGATTATACTTGTTGTATCTATTTTCTATCTATAGAATATATAGACATTATTACCATAATAATAGTAGTAAAGAAAACCCATCATCTTTTATAATAATAATAATGATAATAGACAAAAATCTTGCTTTCCATTTTAAAACCCCTTTTAAAATGTTTAATTAATTAATTAAAAATAAAATAAAAAACCAATATCTGATAACATCAGATGTGCCACGCGCATAGAGCAATCCAAGTCCTGTGTGTGTGGCCTATCCTTGAAAAATAAGATTTTGATTTTTTTCATGTGTTTTTATTTTAATTAATTAATAATTAGATATCCAAATAAGGTATCATCTTTTTAAGGAAAAATATAACAACTTAAATTTCAAAATTTGAATTTCCATTATCATCTTATTATTAATTAAATAAATATAATATTCAAAACCAATTTTGATTATCCATATTTATTTATTCACACTTAAATAAAATAATTGATTAAAATCAATTTCTTTTATTTCTACACAATTTTGGAATTGCACAAATGCAATAATAAATTGTTCAACTTCAATTATCACATAATTCCATATGTATCCCAAAGAATAAATATTCTCTCAAATAGCCCATTCGCATTTTAACCCTTGTATCAACTCTTACATTGATTAGTGTTGATAGAGCCACCCCGGGGAGCTATGTACCAATAATTCCAAGCTCTAATAAATAAATGACTATTAACCAAAACTCATTGATTAATTAATCATATTTATTAATCTCATGGTTATTCCACTACAAATATGAGATTGAGCTCTTGAAAATTAAAGACATATTTAGCGAGTACTTTATTGTAACCATAAAGTTTCCATTGATATAATCATGACATACAAATTAATCATAATTTGATGATCCATAATTAAATGGGAATAAAATTACTATTTTACCCTTTTAATTATATCTTGATTCCTAGTGTATCATTGACTTTACTAGTGAAGGTTAATTCATAATCTGATTATGAATTTGACGTCAATAACCTTTTTAGTTCCAAAAGCCAACTCAATAGGGAATCACCATTCAGTCTATAAGAACGTATAGATTCCATATTTGTTAAGCTATGTCCCCAGCCATATACATTATTGGGTCCCCAAAACAATAGTTCTTAACCTGATCATTCTGACAAACCGTAACGCATGAATCAAAGGATCAAGTGGCATATATAGGAGTTCATAGTAACTTCATGATTAATATCAGTTTGTATATGATCATCAATTTATGTATTTTATAATACTACGTGTTGACCTGTGAAATTGGCCAACGGTCGTATGTACAATATACGACACCTTTTGATCGAAATAAATGACAGAGTACGATTATCTTAAATAAACAAACAAGAATTGTATAGTGGTTCAGCCCTGTTCAGATGAACAGTAATAACATAATCCACTTAGCTTTTAGTATTGAGTCACTCAACAATTACACTGATGAACAAAAGTGTTCACTCGTTTCTCACTTGCCCATAATTCTAGCAAAAAAGCTCTCAGAAAAAAATACCCCCTTTAATGAAATCCTTAGTCCTTTATTTCTAGTACCCAGGAGCTATTACACAACCAGTGATACTGGGATCGTGGTTTGGCACACGATTATCAGGTAGTGGAGATACGTGTCCACCTGCCCATGATTATGAGATCGTGGGTCTTCCTATTGTCTTATATGGATTGTGGTTGATAATGCACGATAGAAACTTTTGGGAGATGTTAAGTCTCTGTTGTATATTAGACGTAGGTGCTAGGCCCGACGACCACAGCTTCGGTGCTGGACCTGTGACCTTTTAGGTGCTAGACCTGTTGACCCTCTGGGTGCTAGGCCTGTTGATCTCAGTTTGAACGAGAGTGATTATTTCTCAACTTGGGGGTTTAGGCCGACCACCCCATGAAAGATAGGGTGGGCCGACCACCCAGGTGGCTCTTGGGCCTGCTTAGGTCGACCACCCTAGGGGTTGAGGTTAGGCTGACCACCCCCGGGGTAGGGGGTGAGGCCGATCACTTTTAGGCCTTTGGGCTTGCTTAGGCCGACCACTTCTAGGCCTTTGGGCATGCTTAGGCCGACCACCCCTAGGGGGTTTAGACTTGGTTGACTTTCCTAGGTCCTTGACCTATTTGTTTTTACCGTCGGTCTTTCTCAATATTTTGTCGTTTTTCCCTAATTGGTGATGCCACGTGTCTCATTCTCTTTTGCCACATCATCTTCATATTTTTGAGGGATAACACTACAAAATGGTATTTAAACAAGTATAATTAAATCACATCTGGTCCAGTTTTACTATTCTTAGCATGCAAATTACTTCCACTAAAGTGTCCTACTACACTAGTAACCCGGATCTAGGTCACATGTATTCATAATATTAGTGGACCGTACTAGCAGTAATTAATCTAAAGATTCCATAACTTTATTTACTGTGAACTATTTAAGTTCATTATCTCAATCTCGATCCTCTCATACCAATATGAGATAGAGACCACATAGATGAACTTGACAATTTTATGATATTTACTTAATATTATTAGCAATAATATAGTACATAAGCTACACATATACAATAATTCAATTCATTTATTTATTTTATTAAAACCATTGTCTATTACAATTGCTTTAAGGGCACAATTCCCAACAATCTCCCACTTGCCTTAAAGAAAATGAGGCATTTCCCTTAACCCCGTGCTTCTTACATGACCCTGAAAAAGATTTAATAGATAAAGTCTTTGTGAACGGATCTGCAAGATTACCTTCGGAGGCAATCTTCAAGGTAGCAACATCTCCTTGGTTGACTATCTCTCGAATCAAGTGATATTTCCTCTCGATGTGCTTTCCCCTCTTGTGACTTCTGGTTTCCTTTGAATTAGCTACTACCTCACTGCTATCACAGTACAAAACAAGTGGCTGATCCATGCCTGGAACAAATTCCAGATCAATATAGAACTTCTTGAGCCACACAACCTCTTTAGCTGCTTCACAAGCTGCTATGTATTCGGCTTCCATGGTGGAGTCTACAATACTAGATTGTTTAATACTTCTCCAAACTACAACACCTCCTCCAAGTGTGAAAACTGATCCAGATGTCGACTTTCGACTATCTTTGTCTGATTGAAAATCAGAATCAGTATATCCAGTGGGGTTCAAGTCTCCACCTGAATACACAAGCATGTATTCTCTAGTATGTCTATGATACATGAGAATATTCTTTACTACTGTCCAATGACTCAATCGAGGAATGGATTGATAACGACTGACTATCCCTACTGCATAATAGATGTCAGGTCTGGTGCATAACATTGCATACATTAGACTGCCTACTGCATAGGCATAGAGATATTGTCTCATGTCCTCCTCTTCCTGAGGTGATTGTGGACATTGTTTTTTAGACAATTTAACTCCTGACCGAGTAGGCATAGTGCCCTTCTTAGACTTTTGCATGCCAAAGCGTTCTAGCACTTTATCAATATAAGTTGCTTGAGACAGTGCCAAAATTTTGTTCTTTCTATCTCTACAAATCTGAATTCCCATTACATATTTGGCTTCTCCCAAATCCTTCATTTGGAATTGCTCAACTAACCATTTATTTACTTTTGATAATGTTTCTATGTCATTCCCAATGAGTAGAATATCATCAATGTAAAGAACGAGGAATACCACAATCTTATCTTTGATTTGTTTATAAACACAAGGTTCATCAACGTTTTGTTCAAAACCAAACATTTTGATTGTTTCATCAAATCTAAGATTCCAAGATCTCGAAGCTTGTTTGAGTCCATAAATAGACTTAAGAAGCTTGCAAACCTTTTGCTCTTGACCTTTAACTTCGAACCCTTCTGGTTCAGACATGTAAATGGTTTAGTCAAGATAGCCATTCAGAAAAGTTATTTTAACATCCATTTGCCAAATCTCAAGATCCATGCATGCAGCTATGGATAAGAGTATGCAGATAGATTTGAGCATGGTGTGAAAAAGTGTATTCATAATCAACTCCTTCTCTCTGTGTGTAGCCCTTTGCTACTAGCCTTTCTTTGAAAGTCTCTACTTTCCCACCTGCTCCTCTTATCTTCTTGAATATCCATTTGCAACCAATAGGTTTAACATTTTTAGATGGATCTTCAAGAGTCCAGACTAAATTGGAATACATCGATTCAATTTCAAGGTCCATGGCGTTTAGCCATTTTTCTTTGTCAGAATCTTCCATTGCATCTCTATATGTCAATGGATCATCTTTGTTTGTGTCAGACACAAGCATCTGAACTTCATGTTCATAGCATACTGGTTGTTTACCAATACTCCCACTACGACAAAGCTCTCTATTGTTCTGAATAGAACTAGCGATATCCTCTGGCCGTTTTTCTCTTGCCATTGATGGTGTTTGGTCTTGTTTACTTAAGACCATTTCCTCAAGTACGACTTTACTTTGAGGTCTATGGTTATTTATATAGTCATGCTCCAAAAAAGTAGCATTCGTAGATACAAACGTTTTGTTATCTTTATGATTATAAAATATACCACCTTTTGTTTCTTTGGAATTTCCTACAAACATGCACACTTCAGTGCGTGATTCCAACTTACCAGTCTTTCCTTTAAGCACGTGTTCAGGACAACCCCATATAGATAAATGGCATAAACTAGGTTTAGCGTCATTCCATAATTCCAATGGTGTTTTCTGAATAGACTTAGATGGAACAACATTGAGTATGTATAGAACGCATTTTATTGCATAACCCCAGAATGTCAAAGGCAATGATGAGAAACTAATCATCGATCTAACCATATCTAATAAGGTTTTGTTTCGTCTTTCTGAAACACCATTTTGTTGTGGTGTTCCAGGTGTAGTGAGTTGGGATTGAATTCCATGCTCACACAAATGGTCATCAAATTCATAATTTGTACTCTCTACCTTGATCTAACCGAAGTACTTTTAGTGATTTATCTAATTGCTTTTTAGCTTCTGCTCGGAATTCCCTAAACTTATCATAGATTTAAGATTTCCTTTCCATTAAGTTTATGTAACCATATCTTGAATAATCATCAATGAAAGTGACGAAATATTCATAACCTCCTCTAGCTTGGCCATTTAATGGACCACAAATGTTCGTATGTACAAGTTGAAAGGATCTATGGCTCTTGAACCTTTAGCAAAGAAAGGTCTCTTGGTCATTTTGCCTTCTAGGCAGGATTCACAGACTGGAAGAGAACCAATAGAACTTGTAAAGTCCACCTTCAGACTTTGCAGAAAAAATGTCTAAACCATATTTCAAAATAACAATTGAATTATTATTAAAAGAAACATTAAAACCTTGTTCATGAAATTTTGATAAGGAAATTAAATTTCTAGTAAATCCAAGAATAAAATAAACATTATAAAACACAATAAATTTATTATTATCAAAATCTAGGTGAGCTTTTCCAACTTCAGCTGCCAAGATCTCATGACCACTTCCAACTTACATGGTCACCTCTCCATGAGCGAGCTTCCTTGAAGTACTAAGAATCTGCGAAGAAAAACAAACATGGTTAGTGGCTCCGGAATCAACTATCCAAGATGAAAAATCACCTTCCACTAAACTATATTCTAAAACAAGCAAATAAAATTTACCATCCTTTTTGTCTTTCAGTTCAGCCAGGTACTTAGGAAAATTCCTTTTCCAACGACTGTCAACTCCACAATGAAAGCATACTCCTTTCGGTGCCTTCTTTTTGGAGTTCTTTGCTGGATTATTCTTCTTCGAACACTTGTTGGTCTTCTCTGGTTGTTTGTCCTTTTTCTTGTCCTTTCCTTGGCCACCATTCCTTTTATTTGAATTACCATTTGAAAAGGAAGGCTTGGATTCAGCAACATTTGACTCCTCAACTTTAGTGGAACTTTTGTTTAGAGGTTCAAAAGTTTGCAACTCATTCAGCAGTTGGGTCATATTGTACTCCAACTTGTTCATAACATAGTTGGTAGTGAATGCCGCAAAAGCTGGTGTGAGAAATTCAAGTATTACACTTACTTGAGTTCTCTCATCAATGGTTGCACCATGGATTTTTGCATCGTGTAATATTTTTTTCATGTCTAGGACATGTCCTTTGACAGAAACATTTTTCATCATTTTCTTATTCATGAAGCTTCTAGTAGCATCATGTCTGCATTTATCAGATTGCTGGACAAACATGTCTTGTAGAGATTCCCAAATCTCATAGGCTGTTTAAATAGTTTCAAACTTGATTTTGAGCACATTGCTCATACTAGCAAGCATATAACATTTGGCCTTATTGTTATATAATATCCAATTGTCATACTTCTCTTTAGCAGTTTTGGCAACAGTGAGAGAAGGAACCTCATGACATTCCTCATTAAGGACAAACATGTGGTTTTCACATATCAAAACAATGTTCATGTTTGATTTCCATTGCATGTAGTTATCATCTGTCAATTTCTCATTAGCAAGTAAAGTAGTTACAGGTTTTGGATTTGACATATTATTGAAAATTAAATAAATAAAATATAATGAATTAATGCATATAATAAATATTAGTTTATATTTGGAATAGTAGATATGATGCATGAATGCAACACATAAAACAACACACAAAAATTAGTTACAAAAGTCTATGATAGATTAATTTAAAAATTAATGGACCACCTTAGGGTAGGTCTGACTAATCACAAATTAATCTTGAGACAAGATCTTAACTCCATAAGTGAAAACTTAAAAATACATTTTTCTCTTTTGACTTATGAAATACTGTTATTTCAGTCAAGATGCACTAGTTGCGCTCGAAAGCCTAGATACACCTTCAGAGTGTAACCCATTATTTTTCGATCAATGACTTAACTCAAGAGTGTGCCTTAGGGTCAGTCAAACATGAAATACATCACTAATCTTATTCTCTTATGAGAAGTCAACCTTGAGATAAAATAAACATATTCAGAAGTCTTTCCTTAGGGAGGCCGCAAATAGAGGCGACCCGAGGCCCTTCCTATGCCTCTCGGTATTCAACCAATAATGGAGACCATGGGACTTATTGTAATAATTCCTTCTCCCACTCACTATTTTAAAATTTTGTTTTTCTCAAAATCAATATTTTTCAATTAGGTTGTAAAGCTAATTAAATTAATTTTACCAAATGATATTCTAATAAATACTAATCATATTATGCAAAATAAATAATCGTGCCCTATATTTTATTTTGCCTTATTAAATAGAAAACCTTTTATATAATAAAACAATTTTATTAAATAAAAAAATAAACAACTTTAAATTCTTTTTACCATTTTAACTAATTAAGAATAAATTAATTATATGAGTTATCAAATAAAAACATATAATAAATCCTAAGCATGTTTAAAAAAATGCATACTTAATATGTACTATGTGGGTAATATGTATGACATGTTATTATGCATGATAAAATATTAAATAATTTAATCATGCTCAAATAAATAAATAAATGTGGGTTGGATGTTTTGCGTATTTCTAGAAAATTACAACACTTGCAAAAAAATACACAAAAATAATTACCTAATAAAGAGCAACTCCTTTTATCTTGGACCTTATCTTTTAATCTTTGGGCCATTACCATTTTAGTTAACCATTCTGAGTTAAATAACCTTTTAATTATTTTAAACAAATTTAAAGTAATCAAACTTTGAGTTTTAATACCCAACAAGTTATTGAGGCCCAATTGGAGTTTGAACACACCACAATTAATTCAAAATTTAGAATTAAAACACTTTTAATTATATTGGGCTTCAACATGCCCAAATGGATAATTACACATCCATTAGGGTTTGCAAGACACAAACCCTAATGGGTGTGTCAATGGTTGGGCTGCAGTTGGAAGGGATGCGGCTGAAGGTGCGCTGGGCAGCGCAGGTGTACAGGGGCACTGGGCGCGCAGGGACATAGGCGCGGGAGCGTAGGGGCGCTAGGCACGCATGGAATGGGCGCTGGGCGCGCAGGGACGTAGGTGCGGGTGCGCAGGGGTAGCGGCTCGGGCCCTCGGGGTTCGTGCTTAGGGCTCGGGCAATTACAAAATTTTTCAGAATTTAAAAAATAAATTACAAAATTCCTATGCCCCAAAATGGCTTACAATTTTTGTATATCTAGAAAAATTAAGAACTTTTCCTAACCCAAAAAACACCATGAAAACCAACTCTTAAGAGCATAAACGATTCATACACAAACATCCATCCATTCATATATTACACATAATATAAAAATGCATATGATACCCACACAATAATTAACATATGCAAGGATTAAAGATGACTCTGGTACCAATTGTTAGGAATAGTTTCTAGTGCGCAACGGAAATTGCGGTAATGATATACAACAAAAAATTTCATATAAACAACTTTATATGAGGATCCTTTAATATGCAATATGTTAATCAATATATATAATATGTATATGGAAAATAATACGAAACGATTTACCTCTTGTAGCCTATCAAGGTAATGGTATACAACAAAAAAATTCATATAAACAACTTTATATGAGGATAATTTAATATGCAATATGTTAATAAATATATATATATATAATATGTATATGAAAAATAATATGAAACGATTTACCTCTTGTAGCCTATCAAGAATCCTTGAATCTTTTTCGTATATGTTTCGATCTTCCTATCCTTGCTAGAGTACTCACACCTAGATCTTCCAAGACGTTCTCTACACCTCAAGATGTGGGTGGGCACATAGAGAACAATGATCAATTTTGTGAATAAAAAATATTCTCAACTCATGAGACTTTTGATTATAGGCTAAAGAGAAAAGGTTTTTGCTTTGTGAAAAAGATGATAGTTTTTTTTTTCTCTGTAAAAACTTGTTTAGACTTATTATTTCTATTTTCTATCATATAGAATGCATAGACATTATTACCATAATAATAATAATAATAATAATAATAATAATAATAATAGATCAATCATCTTTTTATAATAATAATAATAATAATGATAAAGACAAAGTCTAACATTCCATTTTAAAACCTCTTTAAAAATGTATTATTAATTAATTAAAAATAAAATAAAAATAAAAAATCAACATCTGATAACATCAGAAGTGCCACATGCATAGAGCAGTCCAAGCCCTATGTGTGTGGCCTATCCCTAAAAAATGAGATTTTGATTTTTTTCATGTATTTTTATTTTAATTAATTAATAATTATAAATCAAAATAAGGTATCATCTTTTTGAGGAAAAGATAACTACTTAAATTTCAAAATTCAAAATTTGAATTTCCATTATCATCTTATTATTAATTAAATAAATATAATAATCAAAACCAATTTTGACTATTCATACTTATTTATTTACACTTAAATAAAACAATTGATTAAAATCAATTTATTCTACACAATTTCAAAAATTGCACAAATGCAATAATAAATTGTGCAACTTCAATTATCACATAATTACACATTTATCTCGAAGAATAAATATTCTCTCAAATAACTCATTCATAGTTTAACCCTTGTATCAACTCTTACATTGATTAGTGTTGATAGAGCCGTCCCGGGGACCTATGGACCAATAATTCAAAACTCCAATAAATAAAAGATTATTAACCAAAACTCTTTGATTCAATAATCATATTTATTAATATCATGATTATTTCACTATAAATATAAGACTGAACTCTTGAGGATTAAAGACATATTTATTGAGTACTTTATTGTAACCATAAAGTGTCTATTAATATAATCATTACATACAAATTAATCATCGATTGATGATTCATAATCAAGTGGGAATAAAATTACTGTTTTACCCTTTTAATTATATCTTGATTCCTAACATACCATTGACTTTACTAGTGAATGTTAATTCATAATCTGATTATGAATTTGATGTCAATAACCTTTTCAGTTCCAAAAGTCAACCCAATATGGAATCATCATTCAATCTATAAGAAGATATAAATTTCATGTCTATTAAGCTATGTCCCCAGCCATATACATCATTGAGTCCCCAAAACAATAGTTCTTAGCCTGATTATTCCGACAAACCGTAACACGTGAATCAAATGATCAAATGACATATATAGAAGTTCATAGTAACTTCAGGATTAAGATTAGTTTGTATATGATCATCAATTGATATGTTTTATAATACTACGAAATAATATTTAAGCAAGTATTATTAAATCACATCTGGTCCAGTTCTACATACTCTCAGTATGCAAAGTACCTCCACTAAAGTGTCCTACTACACTAGTAACCCAGATATAGGTCACATGTATTCATAATACTAGTGGACCGTACTAGCAATAATTAATCTAAATATTCAATAACTTTATTTTACTGCGAACTATTTAAGTTCATTATCTCAATCTCGATTCTCTCATACCAATATGAGATTGAGACCACATAAATGAACTTGAGAATTTTCTGATACGTACTTAATATTATTAACAATAATATAGTACAGAAGCTACATATATATAATAATTCAATTCATTCATTTATTTCATTAAAACCATTGTCTACTACAATTGCTTTAATGACACAATTCCCAACATACCTTAGCTTCAGGGTATATTTTCCATACAATATAGTATCAAAAAAATGTTCATAAGATTTCGGTAATGAACTAAGTAAAATGACACCTTGATCTTCTTCTTCCAATGTGACTCCTATATTATTCAACGCCAATATTATCTTGTTGAGGTCAGATGCTTTCTGAGTTCTTTATCACCATCCGTCCAAAGAGTATAATGCTTTTTCTTGGGATAAAGCCTGTTGGCCAAGGACTTCTGAAGATAAATTTCAAACCAAGAGTTGATTCTTCCATGGACACTTGTATCAAAACTTCATTCTCAAGACTCAGCAGTATAACACTATGTGCTTTTGTATCAACATCCTTTTTTAGTTTTTCATATTTGAGAGCTTTAAGAGATGATTTATCAATGACTTCAGAAATACCGTGTTGCACAAATAAGGCCTTCATTTTGATCCTCCATAAACTGAAATCAATTTTCTTGGTAAACTTATCGACTTCAAATTTCGTCGAACCAATTCTTGCATTGATTCTTGATAGCCAGAGTAGTTCTTGAATCCTCCTAATGCAACCTGACTTTAATATCATTTGTTGTGAAAACAACAACAAAGGGCTATAAACAGATCAAAGGAATTAGTAACAAAGAAACAGAAATAATGAACACCATAACCTTACTTAATTCGACTCAATTTCTTGAACCTACATCCAAGGTTAAACAACCTCTAAGAATGACGGGCTCTTTTATTATTCTTATGATAAGGGCAGTGCATAAAATAGGGATCTCAACAATGGAGACTTACTCCTATTACAAAGTAATTTACAAACTCAAAAATCCCACCGAACTCTCTATATAATATTTCTAAACTCTCAAAACCAGATTAATTAAAACTGAGTAACAAAGCTCCTTATATAGACAACTCATCAACTAACATAACTGTCTTGAGCCAAGTAATGTACTTCGTGAGCGAGTACTTATGTGATTGAACCAATCACTACATTCTCTATTTATTATTTTTTGATATACATGCTTATTAATTAAAATATTCCAAAACTTAACTAAAAAATCCTATTTTTAGAAAGATAATTATTATTTGAATAATTAATAATACTTTATATACAATATAAGTATTTTTTTATAAAAAAATATATTATTAATTAATTAAGTGTTTCAATTAGGTTAATTTTTTCTTTTTGTTAGATGGCTAGAATATGATAGTTTTGAATTAGATTAATAAAAATAAGATACAAACAAAAAAGAATCAGAGAAGTTTTTCTCATTTTTGGAAAAAAAAATGAGAGAAGATCATTTTCCAAAATAAAATATTTAAAAAAGGCAAATTCTTTAGTCTCTCACGCGACTTAGTCCAACAAGTGGGACCCAAATAATTTGCCAAGTATCAAGCTTTGAACAATTTTTGTGTTTTTCTTTTTTAAAATTTATACTTGATTAACCGGTTGTGTAAACTGGATATAAGAAATTGTGTTGATATGACTGTGAAAAGTAAGGACAATAAAGTAATTTGCAGTCCAAAAAGTGTACAGTCGAGGGCAATAAGGTAAAATATGTATTGTATTTGAACTTATTTACGATATTGGGTAAATAATTTTTTGATGCGGCTAAGTAATTTTTAATGAAATGGTCAGTAACAACGTTGAATCGGAAAGTAAAAAACTTTGAAGTAATTTATTTGTTTGTTTTGCGTATAAGTAACATTTTTATCCTAGTAAGTAATATTTGATTGAGTGGTGAATAATAATGTTATAGAAGTAAAAAAGCCTGAAGTAAGTATGATTTTATTATTATAATAATAAAAAAAACCAACAAGTACTAGAATCCAATGAGCACACCTCATGAACCTTAGTTGTCTCAAGATCATCATAGAAAGTTTTATTAGCTGCATTACTCATGTTGACAACATTGCACTAGTAATACATTTTCGACCAAATGATAATTAGATAAATGGTACTCATGTTAACAACATAAGAAATTTACTTAGTTCAAACAAGTATGACCTAAATCGAGTGGATGAGACCAACACTCATTAGTAAGCACAAATCGAGATCAGGACAAAGTTATATAATCTGAATAAGAACTTTGTTTTTATTTTTCAAACTCTCATCAACATAATACAAGAACCCAGTACAACCTTTGTCAATGTTGAATACAAGATGATATCTAAGTTACATATTCTCTCTATAAAGCTATTAATATAATCTATTGACCAACTTGAGTCTAAAGATTTTTTTCAACCACTAAAACTGTCAAATACTCAAACTGCAGTTATTACAACTTTCCGTTGTGACAATTGAACTGTGATTAAGTCCAATTTGAGAAAGTTTGAGAGTAAATAGTAAGTTAAGAGATTTTAACCTTACATGATATTATGATGAGAATTTTAGTCCAATAAGTTGATGTAGAGGAATACAGACTGCATCTAATTTGCATAATTTGTACATCAAAACTATTCATTAGTGCACACTCTGGGAAGAGCCAAAAGACAATTTCACAATGTACATAATATCAAGTCAAGTTAGTTAAACAATATAAAACTCGATGAGAGTAATGATTAAAATGAAAGGAAAAAAATGATCAATAAAAAATGAAACTTAACATGACAAAGAGTATGTGATTATATATTTATGAAACTGCTAATTATTATATGGGAAACACATCTATACATTGTATAGACACAATAAAAAAGATGAGATCATGAGTTAGAGAAGTACAAACCTCATCGACATTTGATCTCTTGGGATACGCTCATGATCAAATCTTAATCCTACTGTCTATATTGTTGTACACAATTAATAATATAAAAAGAACTTATCCTTTTTCTATTTGAAATTGATTAATCAACTAAGAGGCAAAGCTGCAGATAACTTATATGACATAAAACAAACAAATAATGCACTATGAGTCTCACTAATATATATATATATATATTTTTCTATTAAAGTAGCAAACCGAAATCAATCTGCAAACTTTTATCATCAATCTAAGATATATACAATCAAATCTATTGGATTTTTGTTTATTTCCTAACAAAAAAATATGATGACTTGCACATGCTCTCTCGAAGTCACAACCACAAAAAGCTGGAAACATTGAAATAAATTACCTGAAATTAGTTACAGCAAAACTCTCCATGATCTATACTTACAATGCAAAAGAAATAAATAAATAAATAAAAGAAGGCCTAAAAGAGTGATTGAAGCACCTTAATCCTACAATATCACTTATAAAGATTACAAATCACATAAATAATATGAATATTAAATAAACGAACATTTCATTTAGCTAATATTTTAAAGAGAGAGGTTTAACATTTTCTGGCACCATTGCTTCATCACCTCTATTCTTAGCATTCATGTGATTCATCTTATATTTCATCTTTATTGTATCAAATCTTTAAATTGGATTAATGCCAAGAACCTGAAAAAAGAAAAAATAATAATAGATAGAGAACCTAATTATGTGTATTCATACATATATATACACACATAAATCTATTTGTTACTCAATATAAGAAATTCATATATTATCACATGAAGATGATATGCAACCAAATAATGTTAGCATGAAGCAATACCCAAAACTTAAAAACCAACCTCATGAAAATAGCAACATAATAGCAGTAAGCTGGTGTTACGTTTATTAAGCTTAAATTTCCTATAGATTTGCTTCCATAAAAATGATACATAAGATTGGTTGAGTAAATTTAACAAACTGGTGGAGTGTTAAACTTGAAAGTCTTACAACAACAAACATAGCCCATGAAAACAATCTGATTCTTTAAACCTCTCCAAGTTCTCAGGTACTTCACCAAGGCTAAGAGGACCAAAATCAAAGTCATTGAATATCTATAATCATCAAAAATTTAGTTAGAGTACTGGGGTTTATTTAAACACATATAAATCAAATTTAAAACACTAATTTTTTTTGACAAAGATTTAATAAAACTAGAACTAGACAAACGCACGTACCTCACAAATCTGGCAGAGACAACCATGAACAATAGCGACTCACAATCTGAAGAGGAACACAACGAAAAAATGGGTTGAGAACTAGAGTTCATCAAATTTAAGCTAATTGCATAAGTTGGATATAACTAAATGACTAAATTTGAAACGATAAATGCCTTACTAAAGCCTTCAATGAAGCAGACAAAAGAAAAAAAAATCTTTATAAGCTTTCTCCATAATTCTTAATCATGTTTTTTTTTTGTTCTAAAAACTTCACCAACAACAATCTTTCAATCCTATTACCTAAATAAATAGTCTTCAAATTTTCATTCGTCAATACCCAATACAAAAATAAGAGAGTGTCATCTAAAATTCAGCAATGAAAATTACTTTTAGAGATATTATATTCTCCATTTGTGGATTTATTACACATTTGTGGTGTATATGAAAAGGAGAATCACTATTGTCTGCCCAAAACAATTTCGCAACTTACTAGTATGCCAAAGAGCTCCAATCACTCTCTGATTTAGAAGAAATGATTGAAAAATATATTGAGAACCAACGACGATGAGTGAAACCCACCACGCTCGAACCTCCAACCTTTGCGTACCTGACCTGTATCACCAATCAGCGACGACAATCGACCTATTCTTCAAGAAATTTAATAGAAACGATCACACACTCCCACTAATCATTTGATTATTCTTTTTTTGAGCAAGATTTCAGGACATTGTTTTTTAGAGTTTTTTTTTTTATAAAAATATAACCAAAAAAATATATATGCAAAACGCAGGGCCGGCCCTGGGCATAGGCCGGCTAGGCCCGTGCCTAGGGCCCACCCCTACCCAGGGCCCAAAAATATCATGTAAACTCTTATATTACTAAATATTAGTTTAATTTTATTTAAAATTACATAAAAAAAATTACATATACAAAATGGCCCATTTTTTTCAAATTTATTAAAACCGTCTTAGGCCCATTTTTTTTCAGGGCCGGCCTTGGCAAAACGGTAGCCAGTTGCTAAAGGATATGAAGGGATTTATGTGTATTTTAACATATCCTCAACCAACCACCACAATCCCACCGTCCACCATGAATCTAATGGCTGAAAAATAAATGAAGGACTAAGTCCATCAAATACAAGTGAGAAACTAAAGAATTGCCCTTTAAAAAAAAGTTGATATAAATAATTTTATCTTACCAATAAAATATAAAAAAAATGTAATCATAAGCATAACTTAGTGGTTCTACACTATAAATATAGTTATATATATATATAAGAGTGATTAGTGGCAAAAATACATAATGTTTTCAAAAATTTGTAAGTTAGTACCTAATCTTTTTTTTTGTGGTAAAAATATTTAATGTCAAGTTTTGTTGGTATACGTCAGTTCCCATTCCAATAGGTCAGTTAAAACCTGACTATGTATACACATGTCAGCTCCTTATTGCTCCAATCCATAATTTTTATAAAAAAATCATTTAAATTTATTTTAAAATATAAAAATATATTAATATATTTTAGATGTTAAAATCATATAAATTAGTTTTAAAACTGAAAATAATTAAATAAATAAATTTTAAAACTGACAAATGTTTTAAAAACTATTTTAAATTATAAAAATAATTAAAAATGTATTTTAAATTATTTATAATGATTTTAAAATTTAAAAAGTATTTAAAACAAAAAATGATTAAAACAAAATCTAAACTAAAACAAAAAAAAACTTTTTAATTAAAAGGATTAAAATCAACCCCTTAAAAAAAATAACAATTTAACCAAACTAAAAAAATTAAAACAAAAGTTATTTTTTCCTACTTTCTTCTTCGCACTTCTTCCCTCTCGTCTCCTACATTTGGCTTGTGCATTTTTTTCTTCTTGCGTTTGGCTTCTAGGTATGGTCGGAGGCGTCGTTGATGGAAGCATGGTGGCGGGGCTTATGCAGCAAGGCGAGATCGCGATGGTGGTTCTCCATTGACGGTGGCAGGAAGAAGAAAC
This sequence comes from Humulus lupulus, assembly GCF_963169125.1. Classification (NCBI taxonomy): domain Eukaryota; kingdom Viridiplantae; phylum Streptophyta; class Magnoliopsida; order Rosales; family Cannabaceae; genus Humulus; species Humulus lupulus. The sequence goes on along the minus strand of NC_084794.1, from coordinate 207,975,144 downwards.
AAAGAAAGGGAAAAGAGAGAAGTCAGGGAGCTTGGTCGCAATGGTGGTTTTCCATTTACGCCGACTCTACATTTTCTTTCTTCCTTTTTGTTGCTTCTTCTTGATTGAAACCATGGAGCTTTGTGGGCGTCCTTTCAGGTACAACCACGAGGCAGGATCGGGGTTGGGGTCATAGATCTGGACATCGAATATGAGGATCGGGCCATGGATTTAAGTTTCTAGGTTTTTTTTTGGTGAGTTAATTATGGGTTTGCTTGAATCTGGGATTTCTTGAACCTAAGTTGGGTATTTGATTGAAAGTAAGCTTGGTATTTGCTTGAAATTTCTGGGTTTTTTTTTTTTTCAAATATGTAAAAAAAAAATTCTAGGATGTTGTATAAGTTGTACTGATATGGATTTAAGTTGATCATTATCATGGGATAATCAATTTTTGTATGGTTATAAAAAATGAGAAATTTATTTGTTTAGGGTTTTGGATTTTAGAAGTCAATAATTTTCTTTTTAGTTATAATTTGGGATGAAGAATGGGGGGAAAGAATGATCACTCTCTTTGATATTTCTTAAATTTATTATTGTTTTATATGTGTTTAATTGATATTTAGTTATTTTTTATTATCTTTAAAATTTTAAGGAAATATTTATTAATTTATTTTTCTATTTTAAAAACAATTTAAATTTATTTTAAAACCAAATAATTAAATTGACTAATAAGAAGCTGAAACGTGTGTACAGACTTAAGTTTTAACGAACCTAATGAACTCGGGTACCAATGAAACTTAATATTGAGTACGTTTGAAAAAAAAAAGATTAGATACTAATTCATAAATTTTTAAAAATATTGAGTATTTTTATCACTAATTCTCCTTATATAAAATGATGAATATGATAAGATAAAATTATTAATTTCAAACTAAATTATTTCATTTTAGGTGAATTAATTAAGAGCTTGAATTACTATTTCAATATACTTTCTATATATATAACCAAAATAAGATTATAAAAATTATCTAATCCAATATAATCTTATCATATTTTTTTAAATATGACCTTAATATATTATTTTTGCAAGAGAATATAATACATGTTTGATTTTGTTTTTTTCTTTTTAAAAAAAGGAAAAAGGAAAGGAAATCAATGCACGATGAGTACAATTGTTATTAGATATTTTTGTTAGGATTTTTTTCTTTTTTAATAAAAATGTAAATGACTTTGACTTATATATTAAAGCTGCCTTTCGGCTCAAGGGGACCTAAACAACTTTGCCTAGAGCCACACAATATTTGCTTATTTGTTAACGAAGTACTTGACATAATGTAATAGGAAAATGTTAAAGAATTTTTTATCATTAATACAAATTAATCTGGCAATATTAAATTTGTAGGTAGATAATATATTTATATTAAAGAAGCAATGGTGCCGTCCATACCAATAAGACTTGAAATTTGTTTGGGTGGAAAAGAATAGAAGAAAAGGACTTTCTTGTAATTACATAAAAAAAAGGGTCAAAAGTCTAGGTTTTTGTTTCTTTATTTTGAATGAAACAAGTTTAGGCAAGTAAATAAATTCTTAATTACCAAAATGACTCCTCCATTTTTGAGTCTTCAGAATTTGACCTTATAAAGTCAGAAATTAAGGCTGTAACTCCAAATACAGAAAAATTGATGAAGAGAGAGGTGTCTCATAATCGAAGCCTTACCAAATACTGTGTACCCCACTTGTGAACAACTTCTATTTTTTTATTCACACACTTGTAACTGAGAATTTTTTTTCCGTTACTAATATATCTTTGAAAAAAAAAATTAAAAGATTTTGTCTCTTTCTATGGATTCTGTGGTTTTCTATGGGCCCCTTCAGGTCATCGAACCTGACCTCCCATTCTGCAAAGTTGAAAATCAGGTTGGGGAGTTTTGTTTTTTATTTTGTTTGAATTTATTTTTAAAATGATTTTTTATTTTTATATTTTTGACTTGAGAAACCTGCATGTACCATGCATATGATGGTGAATGACTTCTGCCTTACACGACTTTCCCTTTCACTCACTTTACTGATAATTCTAGTCTCAATTTCGAACTTCCTCTTAATGTGCCTTTTGTTTCTTGTTTTTCTATACTGTTAATATATATATATATATATATATATTATTTGATTAAATGGTTTGACTGTGAAAAAGAAAATTCGGGTATTAAGGATAGAACTAAAAAACAAAAAAAACAGAAAAAAACGAAGTAAAGAGGTTTATTAGCGAAGGAGTGCTATAGCGGATTATGCAATGAAAGACTGAAAACATAGATATAGGTTTGTTATTATTATATGCCATATATGAATATCAAAGCTTGATATGATAATGAGAGACTTTAATTGAGAAGATATACTAAAAGCCTAAGAATCCCAAAATTTAATTATTCTTTTTCCCCCTGATTGTTTTTTTTAAGGCAAAAAGAGAGAACACAAAAATACCCATATTAATGTTTGGTATTTTATTGACAGTACTAGTAGAATTACTCTCACCAAATTCTTCCGAAACCATGATTTGACCTATGTAGAAAAGAAGATTTAAGAGTACTACTAGGTCTACAATCGGAGAAAAGACATTCAAAATCATGACACTCTCTCCATGGGATTTGCCTCTTCTTGCTGATCAAAACCAATACTCCAACTTTCAGATCTTTCTCCAATCTGTGACTCCCATCATTCCTTCCAAGTGCCTTCCCAAGGTATAACTCTCTCTCTCTCTCTCTCTCTCTCTCTTTGGATAAGTAAATGTTGATGAGAACAACAAATAGATAGGTAGATGAGTGAGTGTCTTGGTTTTTTGTGTTGGTTTTGATGACTTTCACTCTGCCATCTTTTTCCTAATATTTGAAAGATATTTTATTCTTGGATTTTTTTTTTTTGGAAAAGATTTGAGAATTATAAACAGGTTGGTTTTGAACTTGTACTAGAATGTGGATATTTTTTCCCCTTTTATAAAAGATTAATGCTATTTAATGACACAAACCCGAGACCCGTTAACCCGGTTCAAACTTGGACGAGTGTCGGGTAAAACTTTTTTTTTTATCGGAATAGACTCCATCATTATTTTGAATAGAAAATACAGTTAGGGAAAGCTTTAAACCTAACAAGTTTATCGTCTAGCCTAATGGTATGCTAAGCTAATCCATAACTTGCATGTTAAAACAATACAATTGACACGAGAAAGAGATGCTCCGGAAAATTAGACAATTAAGCTTAATGAAAAAATACTAGAAGTCGCCAACCTTGAACCAACATCTCACCGTCAAGCTGAAAAGAAACATGTACATCATAACAACAAAGATAAGTGAGTTATTAGATAGCATAGAAAAATAAAATCTTAGGTGAAACTTTCTATGATTTATGGTTTTTACAAAAAGGTATTCAACGCTATTAATTCTTGAACTATACTAGTTATAATTTGGGCACTGTAATGCCAACCTTTTATGGAACCGTTGACGATCATTTAAGTGACCGTCAATTCAAAATTGAATCATAGAATTTTAAACTTTATTGAACCTTTGAGATATTTTATTTTTCTACTTTGAGCCATACCTTATTACTCTTTCTTAATTTATTAAGAAAAACTCATCATCCCCTTCTAACCTCTCTCACTAGAAAATGAGTAGGTTAAATATATTTAAGGTGATAGGTGAAATAACATTACTCTTTTAGAAGAAATAGAATGGTTATAGTTAAGAAAATACAAATCACATTGGAGTACACAATTAAATATGATAGAATGTGCCTCTTGGTTACTTCAACAGCTCCTATATGGAACACCAATTAATGACCTTATACACTGATATGCAAAACATAAGCAACTTAGATGCTACAAAATTCAGCAACTTGTTTTAAAAAACTAATAGACCCCATTCTTAATATTTTCAATTTTCTAACTGTGTACATAACTTTTCATATTGATATATATTTTGATTGGGCAACATTTATTTCTGCAGAATGGTACAAAAATCCTAACCGGGCTTCCTCCGTCACATGGTGAAGATTTTGTGGAATGCTTCTCCTTAAGCAGCCTTTGGAAATTCTTCACTGAAACTAGTGTCTATGGTGTCGGTGTCCCAATTCTCTTGAACAATGGTGACAGTGTCCTACAATACTACTGTCCATCCTTATCAGCTCTCCAAATATATTTGGAAAATCCCTTTGTTTCACCAATGTATTCCAAGTCACATACTTCTTTCATTTTATTTTCTTTATTGTCAACTTGAAAAACTACAAGCATTATTATTACTTGCCAATCACTAATTTTCAAACATGTTTGTTCATAAGGAGGGTTGGAAATATCAACTGCTGTTGGAGTGATGAGAGCGAAAGTGATGAACTATCACAGTCTTTAAGTAATAATTCAAGTAAGAGCTCCGATAACTCTTCGGATGGTTCCAACACTGACCATGAAGTCTCATCTCAAACAGTTGATTGCTTTGGCGACCTGTATTTCCAATTCAACGAGACATCTAGTCCTTATGATAGAATCCCTCTAACCGAAAAGGTAAAACTGATGAAAATAAAAATCTGATTGTAATTATAGTTTGTTCGACTCTAGAAGGTTATTAATTTTTTATGAAAGTATAATTGTACTTGTTCAGATCAATGAATTAGCACAGAACTATCCTGGTTTACTGAAGTTTCAGAGCACAGATCTCTCTCCTTATAGTTGGATAGCCATTGCTTGGTATGCCTCTGCCTCTTTGTCCTAAATAAATTATCTTATAACACTTACTAATTTGTTTCCCTCTTGGCTCTTTATTTCTTTACCTCTTTGAAATCATAGTCTCAAACCAATAGAAAGAGTACTGCTATTCGTTTCAAAGATAAATTTCATCCAATTACAAATTTAGATATACTTAAGGGAGCATATTTCAAAGGTTTATATCTATCACTTATTATTTTTTTATCAGTTGTATTCTTTTTTATATGCTTTGTTAATTAAAAAAAAAAGTGTAAATTTACATATTTGAACGATTTGTTTACTAGGTATCCTATATATCAGATTCCATTGACCAAGAATGTGAAAGAGTTGTCAGCATGTTTTGTCACGTATCATAATCTCTCCTCCTTCCATGGTAAGTTGCTCTTGGTATTTTATATAAATGAATAAGATTTGTTCAAGTATGATTATTTCCAAAAATCATTACATTATAATAATATGCTATTAAAGTGTATGACCTTTTCATGAAGTAGACAACTTGAACATAAATTTCAGACAAGAGATACAAAAGAAAACATGTAATTAACCAAATTAAAAAAGTTAATCGGATTTGGTTATAAAACAAGGCAAACATTGTACTAAAACATGATTACTTTCATGCATTTTTTCAGGTGTTTCGAATACCATTACATATGATAAAGCTAAAACTTTTACACATAGAAGTTGTCTGGGTTCTAGAGGCAGCAACAGCAATCTAAATGAACAAGAACAAGAAAAAGAAGGTCATAGCGCAATTCGCCCTTTCGCAGCTGCAACATATAAGATGAATGGAGAGCTTTGGATGAATCCAGAGACTGCAGATCAACAAAAGATTGGCTCTTATCTGGATGCCACTACTTCCTGGTTGAAGCTTCTCCGTTTCCAGCATCATGACTTCAATTTCTTCATGTCTCGTAGATGTTTCTGATCATCATCTCCATTTTCAATCTACTCTTTTTTGCAGTTTTTATGAGAAAAAAAGAACTTTACTTAGTTTTGATTAGATAGGCAAGTTCTAACTAGAAGCGACTGTACTACATGACACTACAGTTTATGATCAATCATCAAAACTGCAGGTGGTTATAACAAAAACAAATTACATTAGTCTTCATCATAATATAATAATTTTATCCTTTTACGGAAAGGAAAAGAAAATTAACATCGCTCTTAAAAAAAAGTGCATAGAATGTACACAAGTTTGTTAACATTAAATTGGAGGAAAGGAATGGCTTGCTCTACCCTATTGATGTTAATATGAGAGACAAATTTGGAGAATGGCTTTTCAAGAGAAATCAATACAACATCATCGTGATTAAAAAAGAATTTCCAAGTCTTGGCTCCATTCTACTATGCCTTTTTATTTTTTAGAGGAATAGTGGTTGCACTAAAATTGTAGAGTAATTCAATCACAATTATTTAAACCCAATAAAAAAATTAAAAAAATATATTTATGTGAACAAATCACATGTTGACACGTATGCACTGATGTGGATAACGATGAGGTATCTTCAGTTCTAAAAAATGTTGACGAAAGATATTTTAGCCACAAAAGAAAGAACGTGATAACCGTATAAAGACCATTTCTTCACACTTAATACACATAATTATCATTTTTTTAAAAAAAAAAAGATCTATACCTTTTTTCTTAGAATATTTGACTAAAATAGTCTTAACATATAAAAAAATATATTAATTTTGATTGAATTAAGATTTCAAATTTATATTTATTTTAAGGTAAAAAATACACAAATTTTTTTTTCAAAGCATTTGTTTTTACATTTAAAAAAAGTAAATTAAAGTATAAACAAAAATAAAGAACACTAGTTTACAATTTCCTTACAAATTTAAAAGTTTAAACAAATTGTTGTTTACATTATATTTAAATTTGAAATAGTAAACAGGTAGTTTACAACTTATATTTAAGTTGGTTTAAAATTGTAAACAAGTAGTTTACGTTTATATTTTTGTTTATCATTTGAGTTTTTTTTATTGAAAATTAATCACATTCATTGGAATAAAATTTTAAAAATATATTTATGTTTAACTTTGAAATTGCAAACAAGTGTTTTCATTATCATAGATTTTATGCTTGTGGAGAAAACAAATTTTTTTTACTTACAACAAAATTGTAAACGACGAGTTTATTCTTTACTATTTATTTTAATAAAATTGCAAACAACGAGTTTACAATTTAGTAAAGTAAGAGTAAAATATCTATGAGTCTACATCTTGTAGAGACAATATAAATTTTTATTTAACGAAAATGTAATTAATGAGTTTATTCTTTAATTATTTAAATGAAATTGCAAGTAATGAGTTTATTTTGCAATAATTTATTTAAAAAAAATTATAAACTTTATTAACATTATATTAAAAATTATTAGTATTAATCGATATAATAAGGTTTTCATTATAATTTTTTGAAAAAAGTTGAAGAACAATAATAATTTATATTTAAAAGTGTGAACAAATAAATTATATTTATTTGAATAAGATATTAAGAGACTATGAGAGTGTATGAAATTGAGAAATTTCAAAAAAAAATCTAAGTGTGAGAGTATGAAACAATTAAATTATGAAAAAAATGACAGTACGAGAATTTTATTATAAAAATCAGGTATTTACAAGGAAAAAAAGGGGGCAATTGTATGGAATGGTGTAAAAAAAGAGGCATTTGTGGCCATTTAGGTATTTAATTACCATAATCTGTAAAACTTTGGTATTTTCGCCAAAAATATTCTAAATATATATATATCAAATTTTGATTGAATAAATAAACATCAGTTTAAAAGTACATCAATTAAAAATTTACTTATTAACAACTTAACATCAACTAAAATTGACACTAATTAATTTTGTAGTAAAATAACCTAACCATCTTTTTAATATTATTTGTTGACGCAGTTTTTTGCCAACAGTGAATTACGTAAATAGCTGGGATAGATGATGGACCCAAAACGGGTATGTTTAAATATTTATACTCGCAAGCGCACGAATCGTATTTATAGAATAGTTTTCGTGTAAGCACGAGGTCGAACCCAAAGGAGTTGTCTAAAATCGAAAATGAAACTATTTTAAATCAAAAGTAATAAATTCTAACCTAGTTCCAAAGATTGATGAGAATTTGTAACAATAAAAATAAAATAAAAGATAATAATAAAGAAATTAAAGACAATATATATAACATAAATTAATAATAGAAATGAAGGTGGTAAAATAAGATTATTAAGGATTAGAATCCACAAAATATAAGTTTAATAATATTTATAAGTACATTGATTCCCAAGTTTTAGTGATAGTTAAAATAAATCAAACTATCATTTTCTAAATAGATTTATAATTTTAAGCACAAATTTCTTATAAAAAGATAGGATTTTTCTTCACTTTTCAAAATTATAATTTCAAAGCATTTAGTGTAAATCAATCTAATGAAATAACAAATAAATCAATGAACATTATTTATAAGGCAAAACATAATATTTTTGTTCTAAGCATGGATGTGTACAATTTAATGACACACCTTACACAAAGAATATTATGTTTATGCACTAATGAAGAACAAGGTGTAAATATGTTCTAACAATCTAAAATACAAGATATTTAAGATGAAAGAAATATATGAAGAAGAAAAATCCATAGACTTTGTTGCATTACAAGGGAAATCAACATACAACATAAATATTACCTAGTTACAAGTTGCTTCATCATGATCTTAATAATCTTATGAAAAAGATTAGAAGCACATAACTAGAGTAGAAATTACAAAATAAAAGACATACATACTTGCAAAATGCTCTTGAAAAACCCAAATGGAAGAGAGAATGGTAGAGAGAAAATGAGAGAAAAAGATGGTAACCAAAAACATTAAGCCCCCCCAAATGGTCTTCAAAACCCTTATTTATAACCAAAATGAGATTATTAAAATAATCAATTTAAATTAAGTAAATTGATTAAATTAATAATAATGTGGTAAATAGGGGTAAATTGTAGGAGTGATGATGATTTTGGGGTAAAAAGTGTATAGAAAATGGGTAAAAAGTGGCATTTTGAGCCTAGGGGACAATTGGTACACTTATGCATTTTTAGGCTCAAAAATGACAAAATGCAGCATTAGGCTGCTGGTGGCAGGCGGTTGGCACGCGTGGGCTTGCGGGCTGGGCCGAGATGCTGAAGAAGGAAGCACCAGGAGGCTTGGGGACTTGGGCCGTGGAGGCTGAAGAGAAGGAAGGCCCACGGTGGCTGCTGGCTTCTTGAAGAGGCTGGGAGGCTTCGGTGACAGCTGGCGCAGGAGGCATATATGCTGAAGGAGATGAAGATGGCTGGGTGATTGAAGGCTTCGGTGACAGCTGGCGGCAAGGGGAGCTGCTGAAGGCTGAAGGAGTTTGACTTGAGGTGCCAGGCGGGTTGGGCCAGGGGACAGGCGGGCTGGGCCAGGGGACAGGCGGGCTGGGCCATGCCTGAGCCATTTTCTTTGCCTTCTTCTCAAAAATGCCACTTCTATCATTGATTTCCTTTAAATAAAAATGCAAAAATGCAAATTAATTTCTATAAAATAGTATAAATTAACTTCAAATAAATATTTTCAACATACAAATACATCTCATTAATTTAAAGAAAATATTAATTTAAACTTAATTTGTTTTGACACTTAAATTGAATAAATATGCATCTATTTTTACCACTAAACACACAACAATAATTCAAATAATTAAATTACAACATATTACAATATAATAACTATAAAAACGTATAAAAATCTATAAAACTACACTAAGACTAATAAATTAAAAATTACATAAAAACTTAATAAGTTAATTAAAAACTCAAGAACTAAGCAACAATTAGTATACAAAATATGGTAAAATAACTCTATTTTGTAGAGTTATCAATAGATTAGTGTTTAATGATAAACTGTAACAATAAAATGATATTTAGAAATACTGGCAATGAAATATCAAGAACAACCGTTCCTTTTTACGTGGTTCGGAGGTTAAAATCTCCATAGTCCATGAGTTTGTATTATTATTGTATATCTCTCTATATTTTGACAGAGTATTTGCATTACATGAAAAAATCCAACCCCTTTCCCTATCCAAGGTCTTGGTATTTATAGAGAAACAATCCCTGGATAGGCGTTGGGGCCATCACGTGACCTGTCTCACACTAATGATGAATATTACAATGTATATTAAGGTATGGTCTAATCATTAGGTAAAACTGATCATGGGTCATCTGGCCTAATCGGACATGTGATGTCTGATCACGCATGTTTATATTACGTGTCCGAGAATTCAGGGATAAACGGACATGTGATGTCTGACCACGCACGTTTATATAACGTATCCAGGTTTATAAAGATCCATGGACATGGCAGATCTCTATTGTACCCCGAGCTGAGCGTAGCGTCAACTCGTGTCTCGGATGCTATACTTCATCAGTGTTTCCAGCTCGTGCATATTGTTTTGTATTCATTAGCTCGTGCTATTTACCTGGGGAATCGAGTTTCCACACAGAGGAAATATGAACTTGCGGATCCTCCATTAGTCTTCTGGCTAGCCCACTGTACTCGAGCTGACTAAAAGGCTCGTGCTGAATTTCAGGACGTACAATTGCCCTCCAAGTCCTTGCTCGTGTTCTATGACGTCATTTTTCGACTAACACGGTGGGGACTCTTAGACTTTTGTCGCAATTATCCAGGTTTTGCCCACTACTTGAGTACTGGACACGTGGAACGCCGCAATTGGCGTCTGTTCAGGTTTCGAGGATTGCATTAATGGTCTGGCCAACTTTTTGCTGCCGTTTCGTTTTTCGACACACTATCCTCGGATCTTGTACTAGTTTGATCGGACGGTCCATGTCACTTTATGCCCTTTACGTATAAATAAGGTTGGCAATTTCCAGGGGTCACCACCTTTCATTTGAATTCTTTCCACATTTTCTATCTTCTGCATTTTCGCTCCTTCTTCTTTCTCAGAAGAATCTGAAGACCATTTGTTGCAAAAAAAAAAACCTCAAAACCTCAGCCGCTCAGGAGTCTTCTAGGAACTCTCCCCTGCAAAGTCTGCTTCCCTCATTTGAAGAACATACTGTAAGTCTTTTGGTTCTTAAGAAACTCCTCTTTTACTGGTTTCTGATATATATATATTTTATATTTATACCATGCCTATTCACACTTCTCTGTAGTCCATATTAGATTACTCCCCAAATGTTTTTGGCACGCAGGCTTCGACTTAGTTTTCACTGAGTAGGTCTTAAAAATACCCCTAGAACTATGATTTCCATAAAACTGGGTAATTTCAGGGCAATTTTACGGCAGATTTTAGGAAATACCCATTCAGGATATAGAAGATGAAAAGTTTTTAGGGTTCGAAACTAGGTTGCTTAGGAGCTACGTTTCTTGGGTGGTTTTGCTATAAACCACTCCCCAAGGAGGGTAGTGGCTTGATTTTCTGACACACGGATCCCTAAACATCAGGGGTCTGTTGGGAAACCTAGGCGCGTAGCATAGGTAGTATGTGGCATCACACCGCGGACTGAGATTACCTCAGCTCGTGCTTTAAAAACCTCAACCTTCCTTCATGCTTTCTTGCTTTTATAACAATTCTAGGTCGCCTACTAAGTATTCCATCGTTCTTGTTCGCCAGGCGATCCAAGAAGAACACACCCAAGAAGAGCGTAGCCAGCTCATCGTCCCAACAAGAAAATAAGGGAAAAGAGGTCACCTTCGAGTCTCCCATCCCTCAATTCGGCCCCGAGGTGGAGAAAGAGGTCGTGGTCGGACCTGACGCCTTCTTCGAGGCTGAAAGAACAGCCTCCAAGATCACGACCCAAGGAAGGGTCAACAAGATAATGCTGTCCCACAACATAGAGGTCGAGACTGATGTCCTCATTTCCCGACCTCCTTTTGAAGGAGAGCGGAGCTGTGCACCACTCCAGGACGACTTTGCGGCCTAGAGTGACGAGCACCTAAAGGCAGGGGCCTTCGTTCCCCTTGAACAGTACTTTGCCGACTTTCTCAACTATGTGAAGTTGGCGTCATTTCAGCTCGCCCCGAATTCGTACTGACTGCTGGCGGGGTTGAAATACCTTTTCTTGAGGCAGATGTGGGAGGTCCCCACACCTGCAGATATTCTATATTTCTTCTGCCTCAAGGCCAGCCCGGATCAAAGAGGGCAAGGAGATGGGTTTTATTACTTGACCTGATTTTCTGAACTCGCCTGCGGTCATCGAGCTGCCCAGCCACCCCAACGACTATAAAGATCAATTCTTTATGTCGAATGGGTTTCGCAATTGCGAACATCGCTACTTCAACTGTCCTCGTAAGTCTTCTTTCCTTTCTTAGCTTGTGGAATTATTCTCTTCATATCTAGAGTCTTTTCGTGTGTATATTAACTTAGTATCTTCGTGCAGCCATTTTTGCAAGGACAACCAAATTTGTGACCCTCGGGGGTCAATATGACACTCTAGCGGGGCTTCCGCCCAGCGAGAAGGATTACTGCCAGTTTGTGTCTGATGACACAATGTTGGCGTGTAAGCTAATTACCGAAGGCTAGACTCTGGCCTTGAGAAGGACTCGAGCTAACTTCCCGATAGTCTGCGAGCTAGTGCCCATCCATGAGGGGGGTGTTGAAGCCGACAAAGGCGAAGAGGAAGAAGAAGATGAGGTGCCCCTCATGCGAAAAAGGCGAGCTCTCGAGGCTGCTCGGGACCCTGATGTGGAGCGAGCTTCATCGGGGGCAGCAGTCTGCCCCTCCGGCCAAGGTAACCCATACCCCTTTAGGGGTTTAGATAGGGTGGTTGCCGACCTTAGGCTAGTTAGGTTCAACCCAAGCCAGATCGTACATCGCCACCCCAATGACCCCGACCATAATATAACCTTGCTTCAATGTGTGGATCACTTAGTGTTACACCACGACATGGTCCGTCCTAAAGGTACTGTAGTTGTAGACAATACCCTGTCCTTTAGGTCAGCCCTTTTTGAAGAGTACGTGACCAACCATAGGTTGTGGCCCTCCCTTATCCAGTGTATCTTTGCCCCTGGACTTAGGCAATACGTAGAGGAGTCCAGCCCCGAGGTAGAACCTGAGCCTGAACCTCCCCTAATCCAAGAAATTGTAGACTTAAGCTCCCCTTCTCCCATAGCGATCCTGAGGCCGGAGGTCGTGGCAATAGACTCCTCTAGCTCGGAGGGTAGGATTTTTTGTTACACCGCATATACATTTTGTGTAAACTGATGACTTTGTATGTATATTAACTTTTTTCTTTCTTTTCAGGCGAGGAGATGGTGCAACAGGGGGTTCCTGATATCCGCACGATTTTCCAGGAGGGAAAATCCAGCTCGGGGCACTTGTAAAGAAGCCCCGGTTCTCATCAAAGAAAACGCCCCTGTAGCCGGAACAACCTCCAAATCCCCGGCTAAGGGAAAGGCCAGAGCTCGACAGCTCCATTTGCTGCTGCTCAAGACAAAAGAGGTTTGCCTCCACCTCCTCCCCGATTGCCTCCCGGCCCTGCTCGGGATCAGGCAGCACTGGTTGATCCCCCAGCCCCGATTGTCCCTGCCACCACCGTACGCATCCCGGTCAATGCCCAGGACCTAGAGAAGATTCCAGACACCTTTTGGGGGACCATCTACGAGACCGCGAACCATACGGTGGAGCACATTTACAAAGCCAATCTTAAGGATCTGAGGGTGATCAAGGAGAGGAGCCTGGAGAATGTCATGGAGTCAGCTCTGGTGATGAACCTTACTATAAGCCCACTTTTCTTAGTCGAACATACTCTTTTGATTTTGTTCTAGTACACGTATAACGTGCTTTCTTACTCCTTGTAGGCGATATTGGCTCAGCACCGTAGTATAGCTCGGGCCAGGGCCAGAAACGAAGAACTTAGGGCCGAGCTCCAGACCGCCCAGGCCGCCCTGACTGCTACCCAGGCCGCCCTCGCAGCTGCTCAGCAAAGCGAGTTAGGTGCCAAGACTGCCCTAATAGCGGCTCAAGAGGGCGAGCAGGCTGCAAAGGCTTCCTTGGCCACTCTTCAAGCCGAGCTCGCGGAGGCCAAGGCCAAACAGCAGGAGGTCGAGGCTGCTACTAAGGAGGAAAAGGTGGCCTCGATCTCCTCCATGAAGAGTATGCTATATCATTGCTGGGCCTTCAACCAGGACGGCAACTTCTCCTTCCTAGCCTCCGAAGTGTGGGAGCCTTACCTTGAGAGGTTCAAAGCTCGGATTTAACAAGAGCCGTTCGAGACCAGGGAGACCTCCACCGCTGGCAGGCAAGAGATCGAGGAGGTGACGTCCTCGGAGCGCCCTGGAGGGTCCTAATTTTCTTTTGCTTTATGCTTTATTTTGTAAATATTTGCCGCTTTTGGCTCTATACGAGGTTATTCTCCTCGAGACAATCTATTTACAATTGGAATATCTACTTTTTATCTATGTCTTTTCCTTGATTTTTTTTTTATGTTTATGACTTGTACATTCAAAATCTTAGGAAGTGACTTTTAGATCGGGATTGATATTTTAACTTCGGTTACAACCAAAATTAATGTTTGATTTATATCTTACCTGTTAAGTATCAGGCCTTGGACCCGGTTATATCCAAGATTTTGAATGTTCCAAACTTAGTTCTTGCTAGGTTTTATTGTTATCCCGAGCTTCTGAGGAAGCCATTGGATCTTCAATTTTACTAACCTCCAAGTTTTGGACCTGGTTATATCCAGGATTTTTAATTAAAACTTAGTTCATGTTAGGTTTATTGACACCTCGTGTTTTTTAGAAAAAACACTGGTTAAACAACTTTACTAACCTCTAAGTTTTGGACTTGGTTGTATCCAGGATTTTTAATTAAAACTTAGTTTGTGTTATGTTTATTGACACCTCGTGTATTTTAGAAAAAAATCTAGTTAATAAACTTTACTAACTTCCAAGTTTTAATCCTTCTCGGGCTATATGCCCCCCAAGTTTCGACGGGAAGGACGACCTCACTTCCAAAAGTTAGGGAGAAAGGGGTGTGCCCCGTAGAAGTTCGGTGGGAGGTCTGGTATGCCCATAGTATCTGCGGAAGCTGCTCAGGCCAGACTCCCTTGGCCTTGTCTAACCTCTTTTTAAGGCTTGCTTTGAGGGTCTTATTCACGGCCTCGACCTGCCCATTGGCTTGTGGGTAGGCCACCGAAGAGAAACTGTTAATTATGCCATGCCTCTCACAAAATTAGGTGAAGAGATCGATATCGAAATGAGTTCCATTATCCGATACAATCCTCTTGGGCAGTTCGAATTGGTACACAATACTTTTGACTACAAAATCAAGAACTCTTTTTGAGGTGATTGTTGTCAGGGGCTCCACTTCTGCCCACTTCGTGAAATAATCAATGGCCACAACCGCATAGCGAACTCCTCTTTTTCCTGTGGGTAAAGCTCTTATTAAATCATTTCTCCATACCGCAAACGGCCATGGGGATGAGATCATTTTTAGCTCGACTAGCGGAGCTCGGGCGACTGTGGAAAACCGCTGGCACTTGTCACACTTTCAGACATAGGAGATGGAATCCCTTGATAACGTGGGCCAATAATATCCCTGCCTTAATATTTTTAAGGCCAAGCTTTGCCCCCCAGCGTGGTCCCCACAGAAGCCTTCATGCACCTCCTGCAAAATAGTTTTGGCATCCTCTGGCAGAACACATCGTAGAAGAGGTAAGGAATGGCCACGTTGGTATAGCATCCCGTCCACGATGGCATACCTTGGAGCTTGGTAGAGTATCCTCCTCGCGTCTTTTCGCTCATCAGGCAACTTCCCTATTGTAATATACTCTATTATGGGAGTCATCCAGGTCGGTTTGGTGTCGATCATCTCGACCTCCATCGCACTTTCTGCCACGCTTGGGCTTTCCAAGAATTCCACCAGTAGTATGTTCAGAGTCTCGGCTTCTTTGGAGGTAGCGAGTCTCGCCAAAGCATCAGTGTTGGCGTTCTGCACGCGAGGGTTCTGCTCGACTATGCCATATTCGAATTTTGATAGCTCTTTCTTCACCTTGGCCAGGTAAGCCGCCATCTTGGCCCCCCGTGCTTGGTATTCCCCTGACACTTGGTTTACCACGAGCTGGGAATCGCTGTAGCACTGGACGACCTTGGCCTTCAACTCCTTCTCCACTCTAAGCTTGACCAATAAAGCTTCGTATTCGGCTTCGTTGTTGGATGCCTCAAACCCGAATCGTAGCGGGGAGTGGAACCAAGGCCCTTCTGGAGAGATCAAAATGATCCCGGCTCCAGACCCGTTTTCGTTAGATGAACCGTCCATGAAGATTCTCCTCAACACCTGTACCGGTTCTCTCAAAAGCTCCTCCTGAAATCCAGTGCATTCATCCATGAAATTAGCCAGGGCTTGGCTTTTGATTGTAGTCTGTGGTATGTATAGTATTTCAAACTGGTTGAGTTCAATTGCCCATTTTAAGAGACGTCCCGATGCTTCAGGTTTTTGCAACACCTGCCTTAAAGGCTGGTCGATCATGATGTGGACTGAATGGGATTGGAAGTACGGTCTAAGTTTTATGGAGGCTATAATGATGCAGAAAGCCATTATTTCCATTAATGGATACCGCGATTCAACTCCGAGAAGTCTTTTGCTTATGTAATATACTGGTTTTGAACCCGGTCTTCCTCTCTGACCAATACAGCACTAGTTGCATTTTCCGTGACAGCTAAATAAAGAAAAAGGGGCTCCCCCGCCGTTGGTTTAGACAATACTGGTGGCTTGACCAAATGTGTATTTAGATCGAGAAATGCCCGCTCACACTCCTCAGTCCATTCAAACTTTTTATTTCCCCAGAGCAAGTTATAGAATGGCAAACACTTATCCGTGGACTTGGAAATGCACTGATTAAGGGCTCCCACTCTTCCAGTTAGAATCTGGACGTCTTTGTGAGACCCGGGTGAAGGCATTTCTAATAATGACCTTATTTTGTTTGGGTTTGCCTCTATTCCCTTTGTGTTGACTATGAATCCCGGAAACTTTCCTGACGCCACTCCGAAGGTACACTTATGGGGATTCAACCTCATGCCGTATCTCCTTAAGATCTCAAAACATTCCTTGATAACTCTACAAAATAGAGTTATTTTACTACTTTTTATGTGCTAATTGTTGCTTAATTCTTGAGTTTTTAATTGATTTATTAAGTTTTTAAGTAATTTTGAATTTATTAGGTTTATTTTGATTTTATATATTTTTTTGTGTTTTTATAGTTATTTTGTTGTAATATATTGTAGTTTAATTATTTAAATTATTGTAGTTTAGTTAGTGGTAAAAAATTGTTGTATTATTGAACTTAAATGTAAAATATAATTAAGTTATAATTAATATTTTCAAAGAATTAAATTTATTTATTTTATAATTGAAAATATTGTATTATGACTTATTTTATAATTATTTTGTAGGGAATTTATGTTCTTGAAAAGCAATGAAAATGATGAAAAAAATGGCATTTTTGTGAAGAATAACAAGAAATTTGGCATTTTTCAAATGGGCCAATGCCTCAGCCCAGGCCCATTTTCAATCTTCCCTTGCTGTCTCCAGCCGTGGCCATCAATGCCCACCAAGGTCACATGCCTTCTCCTCCAGCAAGTCTTCTCCTCCACATATCATCAAATGCCACAACTCAGCAACACCAAAGCCAGCCCTCCAAACATCACGCCTGCCATCCTCCAGCCAGCCCACCGTGGGCCTGCTCACACCAGCCACCCAAAGCTGCCACTTCCCCATTTTTTCCTTGAGCCCAACAAAAAATTGATTTTGTACCATTTGTTCCCTATGTCCAAAAATACCACTTTTTACCTCACTTTCTACACTTTTTACCCCAAAACATAATTATTACACCCTATAATTTATCCCTATTTGCCATATTATAATTAATTCAATTAATTTAATCAATTTAATTAATTTGAATTGATTATTTTAATCATCATTTTTGGCTATAAAATAAGGGATTTTTGGTGTCCATTTTGAGAGGAGGTTACCATACCAAAAACTCTACACATTTCAAAACTTCTCTATTCTCTTCATCATCTTCTTCTTTTTATTTTTTCTATGTATTTTTAGAGGAAATTTTGGGGGTTTCTCCTCCAAATTTTCCTATTTATGTTTGTAATTTTTTTGTTTGTAATTTCTATTCTAGTTATGTGTTTCTAATCTTTTTAAGATTATTAAGGTGATGATGAAACAATTTGTAACTAGATAGTGTTTATTTTGTATGTTGATTTCCCATTTTGTGCAACAAAGTTTATGGAATTTTCTTCTTCAAATATCTTCTTTCATCTTAAATATCATGTATTTTGGATTGTTAGCACATATTTAAATTTTGTTCTTCATTAGTGCAAATACATAATATTCTTTGTGTAAGATATGTCATTAAATTGTACACATCCATGCTTAGAACAAAAATATTATGTTTTGTCTTATAAATAATGTTCATTGATTTATTTGTTATTTCATTAGATTGATTTACACTAAATGCTTTGAAATTATAATTTTGAAAAGTGAAGAAAAATCCTATCTTTTTAGAAATAATTTGTGCTTAAAGTTATAAATCTATTTAGAAAATGATAGTTTAAATTATTTTAACTATCACTAAAACTTGGGAATCAATATACTAATAAATATTATTAAACTTACATTTTGTGGATTCTATTATCTTAATAATCTTTCTTTTACCATCTTCATTTCTATTATTAATTTATGTTATATATATTGTCTTTAATATCTTTATTATTGTCTTTTATTTTATTTTTATTGTTACAAATTTGCATCAATCTTTAGAGCTAGGTTAGAATTTATAAATTTTGATTTAAAATAGTTTCCTTTTCGATTTTAGACAACTCCTTTGGGTTCGACCTCGTGCTTACACGAAAACTATTCTATAAATACGATTCGTGCGCTTGCGAGTATAAATATTTAAAACATACCCGTTTTGGGTCCATCATTCCTTCAGATCAGGAACATGGTTATCGACAACCTTAGATTTGACCAACATATCGTCATCATACACCTCCATGTTTTTCCCGATCTGATCAGCGAACATTCTGTTGACCAATCGCTGGTAGGTAGCCCCAGCATTCTTCAGGCCGAAGGGCATAAAATTATAGCAGTAAACATTCGTTGGAGTCATAAAGCTAGTATGTTCCTGGTCTACGAGGTTCATCGTGATCTGGTTATATCTAGAATACGCATCCATGAAGGACATGAGCTCGTGCCCTGCAGTGGCATCCACTAATTGATCAATCCTTGGCAATGGGAAGCAATCATTGGGACAAGCTTTGTAGAAGTTGAAGAAATCGATGCAGGTTCTCCATTTTCAATTCAGCTTTGGGACCAGGACATGATTCGCAACCCAGATCGGGTATTTAGCCTCACGAATAAACCCGCATTTTAATAGCCGAGCTACTTCTTCTTCCAGGGCCTCAGCTTGGGTTGTACCCAGACGTCTCTTTTTCCGGGACTTCGCATGCACACTTTTATCCAAGTTCAGGGTATGCATGATCACACTCGGACTAATCTCTACCATGTCTTCATGGGATCAGGCGAATACATCTAGATTTTCTTGTAAAAATTTTATCAGCTCCGCCTTCTTCTCATCGCCAAGATTTTTCCCGAGCTTAACAATTCTTGATGCATCTCTGGGATCGATGCTTACTTCTTCGATAGCTCGGAGCTCTGATCTATCTTCGCCTACTCGTGGGTCGATATCATCACTCGGGGAAATATCCCTACCACTGGCTTGCTGAGGTTCTTCCACCCCAGGAGCTATCCTTCCCTCCTATGATTGCTCACCTTCATCTTGTATGACCATCGTTTGCTGCCCGGGTTGTAATTTTCCCTTCATGGAAATGCTGTAGCATTCCCTGGCAGCAAGCTGATCGCCTCACACAGTACATATTCCCACAGATGAGGGGAACTTGATCACAAGGTGAAAGACAGAGGTTATGGCTTCGAATGCCATCAGCGTAGGCCGACCCAAAATTTCATTGTACGCGGTCGGACAATCGACAACCACAAACTCGAGAAGCTTGGAAACAGTTCGTGGTCTTTCACCCAAGGTTATCACTAACTCGATGGTTCCGATAGCGGCCGATCCCTCACCGGAAAACCCGTACAGCATCATGGAGGTTGCCTTCAGCTCGATCATAGACAATCCTATTTTTTCCAGTGTGGACCTGAATAGTAGGTTCACAGAACTTCCATTATCCACTAGTGTCCTCCTAACTCTCCGATTGGCGAGCTGGGCGGTGTTGGGTTTTATGCCCTTAATAAAACCATTTTTCTTATGTAACACGTTATTATTATCAATAAAAGAAGTATAAATCATTTTGTTTATTCAATTGCAGTGTTCGCTTGTTTTATTACATGTTTATTCAATTAATACAAACATTCATAAAATCCTGAACATATGGATAGTTACAATTATGGTGACTAGGTCACAGTGGATTATAGTTGTAATTATATGTTCAAAAGAACAAGTCCTAGATTAGATCAGTGCATTGGATTTTCACTGATTAGGAAATCTACGATATGATCTGCTTACACATTAGGAGTGTGATGTCTTGTCCAAGGCATTGACCAAGTAGATATGATCGGATGTATTTGGTTACATCGGACTAGGACCGATATTGATTATTGATTGATAAATAAGTATCGTTGTTATCGAATCTAATCAATATCACAACGTTGACCATAGGTTAAGTCGATCTTAATTCTGAGTGATAATATTCTGCTAATTATATTATTTAAATCTTTTGACTTGTTCGTTACCAGCTTACCCTACGGTCTAGCCCATACTTACATCTTGGAGATTTAGTAATGAAATTGAGTGGGAGTATTATTCATAGATATGAAATCTATAACTTCTGTATGAGAAGTGAAAAGATGATTTCCTTAATTGCTTTGTTCAAAAGGTTAAATGATTGAGATCTCATTTCTGTGATTAAGTTCACGGAAATATCATTTATAAGGAACTTAGTGGGAGTTAAGGATAAAATACTGATGAGGAGTAAAACGGTAATTTTCACCCAGCTTGTTAGTAAGTCATTGATAGAGGATTGACTAACTGTAATGGTTATAACAATGGATAACGTATTTATGCTTTGGAAAATACGTTCTATGAATTCAAGAGTTCAATTCCAAGTCTATAGTGGAGTCACGAGGAATTAATAAGGTAGTGAAATTATTCGTAAATAAATTCACGGTAACTTATTGGAGCTTGATTTCATGGATCCATGGTCCCCGCATCACCTTTGAGTAAATCATCTAGAATGTCTCAATTAATTGATTTAATTATCAATTAGGATTTTTTTTAAAGTTGACTAGGTCAATTTTGGAAAATTTATAGAGATATGAGATTTAGAGAATAAAAGAGAATCTTTGGGTAAATTTATTAATATTGATAAATTGGTGTCAATATAAATAAATAAAAATTAAATCAAGTTTCAAATTATAATTAGTTAATTTGAATAAGGATTTAGTTAATTAATTAAAATAAATAAATAAATAAAAAGTTTTGAATTTAGGCCCAATTGGGATTTAAATTCAAAATAAAAGTATTGGGCCCAAGTCCATTTGTGGGAGCCCAAGGCTTTTATCCTTTTGTTTATTAGTTTAATTAATTCAAAATTTAAATTTAAATAAAGCCCATTAAGTTGTCTATATAAGGAATATGATATATAGGGTTTTCATAAGTTAGTATCAGTTAATTCATTGGGTAAGTGAAAACCTAGACACTCTAATCCTTTCTTAGCCACTTTCTCTTCTTCTTTTCTAGATCTCTTTCTCATGTGTTGAGAACCAGCCCACACTAGTTCTAGATTGATCAAAGGCTTGGTGAGGAAGACTGTGTTGCTAATCTAGTTCAATCTCTTGATAATACTCTGCTACAGAAAGGAATCAAGAGTTAGAGAGATTGAAGGAAGGAGTTGTTCCAGTTCCGCTGCGTATTCGTAAGTTTCTACATCATTGTATTTATGTTAATTTACGAATCTAATGTTCATATGTATGTCGTGTTATTCTATGTTTCTATTATGTGTTTGGAAATATAATAGGAAGCATGCATCTAGATTTAAATTTTAAGATCCTACAGGCGGTTATGACCAGAGGATCGTTATGCAGGAATTGGACATGACTTGCATCTTCTTCAGTAAAAATGATTGGTTGTTTTTCCAATCATTGTTGCTTAGATAAACGTTGCTCCAGGACAAACTCGACTCCATTGTGAGACCTCAGCTCATTGATATACCTCTTCTGGGCACCTCTGCTCGTGTCTGCCAGATGAGGGCCTTCAGAGATGGTTGTTATCTCTTTCCCTGTTATCGGAAAAGGGGTATCTTGATTCACCTGAGCTTCGGTCTGATTTTCTGTGGCCTCTAGAGCTGATGGAATGTGTTGTCCAACGAGCTGACTGGGAGTTACTCAATTCTGGGCATATTGAGCCAAAGGTCCTGACCTGATGAGTGTCTCGATCTCATCCTTCAAGTGCATGCAATCATCGGTGTTATGAACAATGTCATTGTGGAATTGAAATTTTTTTGAAGGATCTCTCTTCGCCCTTTGGTTTTTTAAAGGCTCCAGCTTTTTCCACGGAAGGCGGGCATAATTCGCCAAGAAAATGCGCTCCCTAGTATCCGTGAGGTCGACGTAAGTCGTATAGATTGGCTTGAACTTCTCTACGGGCTTGTTTTTCTTTGAACCGGTTTGGCTGCCCTCACCATTTCCCTTCCTCTTGCTACCTCCCCCTTGGTTATTCTGGGTAACGATTTGAGTTGTAGCCGCAGCATCTGTTACCGCTTCAACGGGCTGGGCAGGGACTTGGCTGGTTCCTACGACCGAAACTCGTGCCTCCTCCAAGTTGATCCACCTTTGAGCCCTGTTCAGGAACTCATCCACAGTGTTGACCCCCTTTCTTTGGATTTCATTCCATAGGTCTCCCCCAATAAGAATTTCTGTTCTCATCGCCATGAGCCTAGAACTTTCGTCCGTGTCTCTAGCTCGCGCAACAATATTGGCGAACTTACTCAAATATGCTTTCAGAGGCTCTCCGGACTACTGCTTTACATTTGCAAGGGAGTTTGCCTTGATGCGAGCCACTTGAGAGGCCCAGAATGCCCTCTTGAAATCAACGGAGAAGCTCTTCCACGAGCTGATAAAATTCTTTTTGTATTGCTTGAACCACTGTCTAGCCGGCCCGACCAGATTCGAAGGGAATACCAGGCACCTCAACTCAGGTCCAATATTGTGGGCCATCATCAGAGTATTGAACATTCCCAAGTGGTCGGACGGATCGTCATCTCCATCGAATTTTGATAAATTGGGCATCCTGAAACCCGGCGGGTATGTTGTTGCTACAATATTGGGGGTGAAAAGCTCGAGCTCATCCCCTGAGTCATATTCGTCTTTTTCCTTCTTTGATAGGAGTCTTTTCATCAGTTCCTCCATCTGGGCTAACCTCTCGAGGGTTTGGTCCTTGGTTCCCTGGGGTTGTTCAACAGCTGCCATTTGATCGTACACGTTTGGCGGGTTATTGTCCCTCCAAGCTCGAGGTTGGTTTGGTGGGACATTCCCGTTATCACGTACTTCAGAAGGACTTCCCTCGTGGTGAGGGCCACTGACTCCATCGCGAGCTGGATTTCTCCTTTGCAAATTCAGGCGATCTTGTAGATCGGTCGGTGGATCAACTTAAGGGCTCTGAGCCAAACTCAGCTGATTTCTCAAATCTGCACCGGTCCTACCGCTTCGCCCCCCCCCCCCCTCAGTCCAATAACTTCCATTAGAGAAACTTAGAGCTTGCGGTTGAGGCTGAGGATCTGGGATATTTCTGCGTGTTCGCAGAGCATAAGTAGGGGCAGCAGGAGGAGGATTCCTCCTGCTGTCTCCATAGGTAGGAACATTTCGAGCGGAACGAGGTGGAGATGGATGCCTTATCGGCGATGGGGGATGCCTAATCGGCGAGGCAATTCTTGTCCCGTCAGGGCGTACCAAGTTAGCCCGCGGTCTCTCTGCTCCGCCGTTTCTAACTCCCTGTGCCTGGCGGGCTGATCGTGATGCAGGGGGGTCAGCTGGAACATGCCATCTTTGCGAGTTCGCCCTTGACCTTCTACGTGGATTGCCATGGGCGCTTTTAGGTGCATTCGATGGTGGTACTGAACTTGGGGTTGAGGTCCTAACCGACCGGTTGTCTTGCCGATGGCCCCTGGGAGGGTCGTCAAACGAAATTTCTTGGTGATCTTGCGTCATGGGTGCAGAACTTGGGGTCGAGGTCCTAACTGACCGACTTGGCCTAGATCGACTATCCATGTAACGACCCAAATCCGCTAATAAGGCTTGAGAGCCTTGATTAGCGTGCCAGGAGGGCATGACGGGATTTATGTGTGATATTTCTAAATTAAATGCATGATTGTGATTTAAAGCATGTTATATGACTATTTGTTTATCTGAGATGCATGACTATGTATATTAGTATGCATGTAGGCCCGGATCGTGTTAGAAGGGCATAATTGTAATTTTGGCCATGTTAGGCATAACTGTATTGATATGTGATGATTGTTGAGACCACACCGTGATGTGGATGTTTCTGTGATTTGTGACTCGAGGCGATCCCAGTGAGCAGGCTAGCGGAAAGTCTTAGCGGGAATTTATACCCGGCTCGGGGCGAGCCTGGGGGTATGAACAGGAATTCAGAGGATAGAGTGAGATGTACCTTGATGATGGGGAGTACTTATTTGATGGTTTATCAGGTGTTGGGAAGCAACGGGAAAATATTAGGGACACTTGAGGAATTAGTGGGAATTTGGGTAATATGACTAAAACGCCCCTTTATGGACTTAAAGGTTTAGAATTTAATAGGGTGGGCATTTTGGTCATTTGGCCTTTAAAGATAGATTTTTAAGGCTTTATATTGTGAGTGGGATTGTTAGAGAGTGTGAATGCTGAAGGAAAGAAAGAAATAAAGGAAAGAAGGAAAAGAAGAGGGAAAACAGAGGGGTGGTTCGATTGTGCACTCTTGCACCATTTTCCCTCCATTTTTCTTGGAGCAAAGCTTGGTGGAGAGCAATGATAGGCTGAGCATCAAGGATCTTGGGTTAGGCTTGAGGATTGGCTAGGGGTTAGCAAGATCACATCAGAATTTTGAGGTAAGTTCTTGGAGATTTCTGTTTTAGGGTTTTGGCTGGTTTGAGCTTTTGAACTGAGTTGTTGGGAAATTTAGGGGATTTCTGGGCAAGCTTTGAGGATGAACAAGCTAAGGAGGCCTAGGGTTGAATCAAGGTCGAAATTGCATCAATGGTAAGAATTCTAAGCCTTTAACTTTGTTGTTGAATGAATTTATGGTTTTTGAGCTCATCATGTTAGATTTTGAGATTTGGGTTAAATGTGATTGGGTTTTGAGTTCTTGGGATGCTTGGGATGAGTGTGGAGTGTGTATAAGCTTGATTTTGGGTTTGGAAAAGGTTTGGACAAGTTTGGAGTTGAAATGGGAGGAGAAAATCGCAAGATGCGATTTTTGGTTCTGCTGGGCTGCAACTAGCGCTACAGCGCTAGTCAGTGGGCGCTGTAGCGCTAGCCCCTGTTCTGGGGGGAGTGTTCTGCTTGTAGCGCTACAGCGCCCTCTTCAGAGCGCTGTAGCGCTGCACTGTTCACTGAGGTGAATTTTTGGGTTTTTATGAGGGATTTTGACCTAGGGTTCGGGGCTCGATTCCGCCACTTGGTTTTGGGGATTTAGGACTTCCCGGGGGCTCGGGATTGGTCCCGAGGCTAGGTATTCGGACTTGGGGTTCGGTGTTGACTTTGACCTATGTTTGTGCCTAGGTGTGCGCTAAGGCTCGGGTGGGATCGTGCTCAAGGAGTCAGGTGATTTTAACTATCGAATTGTCAGGTAAGAAAACTATAACACCCGTAGGATAGGGCATGAGCCCATAGTGTGATTGCGGGGCACGGCCCTACATTGCATGTTGCATGATGAAATGATTGCCGGGCATGGCCCTCTATTGCATTACATGTTAGGGTGCAGATTTAAATGAATTGATATTTGTTTGAATGTTGTTTGATTTATGCTATATATGATTATAGTGAATTGAACGGCTATGGCCGAGGGCGGCAAGGCCGAGAACGGCAGCGGGGCCGGAAGTAACACCTAGCACATGGGATGCTATGGTCAGGGCAGGGCCCGGGACCCACAGGATATGTGTGAGATCCTGCGGTGAAGACCGAGACCCCAGGCTTCGGTAAGGCTTCGGGGACGGCATGGCCGTGTTTGCTTAGTCTAATGGTTGACTTGTTTATGTGTGGATTATCTGTTATGATAAACTGTATAAATTGCATATGTTATGTTTTGCATGAGTTTTCTTGCTGGGCTTCGGCTCACGGGTGCTCTGTGTTGCAGGTAAGGGCAATGACTAAGTCAACCAACCATGAGTACGGAGAGCGTGAAGCGACGTGTACATGTTCGGCCTGCCCGACTGCTTTGGTTGGGGGTTTATTTGAAAATGGCTGTAATAATCTATGATTTTGTAACTGATCAACTGTAAACTTATTTCAAGATGTAAATGGTTTTCAAACCTTATTTTGGGATCCCAATTGTCTATTACTAGAAGTTTTTATTGAGTCAACGCATTTTTAAAGTTTACAGCCTTAACTTTTATTAGTCACAATTTTGCTTCAAAACCTCGGTTAGCGAGTTCATTGCACACTGTTTTGTCTTAAAAATCACTTAGTAACGGCTCTAAGGAAGTAGGGCGTTACAACTTGGTATCAGAGCGAGCCAAGGTTTATTGGTTCTGGAGATCGACCGAACATGTACGCTCGCTGTCAGTGACAAGCTCGACTCAGGGTTGGTTGGTATGATTAATTGACATGTCTGAATATATGTTTGAATGCCCTGTTTGCCTGCTTATTTATATGGAGCATGAGGAATGAAGTGACATATGCATGAGATACTGATAGGGCCTGGCCCTTGACTATTGCATATTGAGATTGATGCATGCTGAATAATACTATTATGCATATGGATGAATATTGGCATAATGGTTCGCATATTGAGTGTATGTGGTTAATTTTCTGAATTTATTCATTAGTTATATCTGTTTATTTGCTTGTGTGAAGCATGTTGAGATCTGGGTATACTTAGTGATGATAGAATCTGGTAGCTAAATGTTGATCATTGTGATTTTGGCCTATTTATGCTTTTTGGGTGCATGATATCTGTGGTCGTTGGAATCTAGTTGTGGTTTGGTTCGGAGTATGAACCACGGAGCTCAGGAGTTGGTCAGCTTTGACAGGTGAACTCGTGTTGTTGGTTCCTAGAAGGGTTTGGGGACCTGATATTGTGTTAAAAAGGGGGTTTCTAGATGTAAGTTGGAGTTGAGATCTCCAGTTATCCCTGAAAGTAGCAGCAGAGGGTCACTAGTGTGTGAGTAAGCTACGGAGTTTGTTAGTGAGATGGGATAGATGAACATCGGATTTCTCTGGGGAAATGGCTGATTTAGATGTTTTAACAGTGAGGTTACCAGTGTTGGTTTACGGTGAGGTATGGACAGATAAGGGTACTGTATGAAAGGCTTAAAGGGTATTATCCTCGGGTGTTGAGGAGAGTACAGGCTGACAAGGAAATTATCAATAGACGGGCAGAGTTAATTCCACCCTTGGTTAAGAGGATGAGAGATCCCGATTAGAGGGCTGCGTTAAATGTTGAGGCAGAGAGATGCCTGGAATTGGTACTCGGGCTGAGGTACTGGCTTGATGGGTTGAAGGGAACCTAGTTGGTGATTGATAAAAGAGGTTATAAGACATGATTTGAACCGTGGAGACGGGTGGACTTATAAGTTTGGCTTGGACTGTTGGGGGGTAACAACAGTGTAAATCAATGGGTTTGGTGAATTGGATAATTCATTTGGGAATTTTACTGACGGATGTATCCGGAATTGGATGGCGACCCATTTAAGGATATGAGATCTGGAATATTCTAGGGAATTTGGGCCGCCCTGATATGAGGAATTATCGTATGCATGTGGATGGCGGAGAGGGCCATGATGTCGAGGAACTGATGGTTGATGATTAGAGCATGAGTGCTAGAGCCGCAAGGGCAGTGCTTCCTTTGATGGAATTAGTAAAGATAGATTCGGGACAATCAAGTTAAAAGAACCCCGGATAGGGTTGTGGCTTCTGGAATTGCCAAGAAAGGGGAGAGGTCTGGGTGAAAGGATGGTACTTTTATTTGATAGAACGCAGCAAGGTTGGATTCACGATTGTTGAGGTAGAAGGACCCCAGACAGTGCTTGGGCACCTAATTTGAGATTTGAAAGAAGCTTGATTGCTAAGGTGGTTGTCGAGCTGGCGACAGGAACCAGGGAGGTTAGTTAGTATGCGCATGGGGGAGAGGATGCCACCTGAGAGGAGGTCAGGTGAGGACTTCTACATAGAATGACTCGATTGTTGGGATGGATTTCCCATGGTGAGGGAACGGAGAACCAGAGTGCAGCGATACATTCAAAGTTCGAAGCTGAGTCCTCAAGGGTGAGTATTTAACTGACGAGCTTATGCTTTGGTCATGTAGCGAACTGGAAGGATTCGGTGTTGAGAATGCTCCGAGAGGGTGATGGACATAGAGAGGTTGCCTCAATGGTGCCATTCGAGAGGCTGAGGACAGTGATACTTATTGAGAAGGAATTAGAAACTCTGGCAGATGGATTGTTGAGGATATCATCTGGAGTACGTAAAGGAGACAGAGCTGATTAGTGGGAAAATTGCGTGGGTATGTAAAGAAAGATTTAGGGGATACTTCAAGGTCAGACTACAGATGGGATTGGTATAAGGAATGTTGTAAAAGACGGCTTTGGCCGACAGAAAGTCTATTGAAGCGATCGAAGGAATCTGAGCCTGGTGTAGCCAGCGTGTTGTACTGCGGGGATTGTTAGCTTTGTCAGGATAGGGCGAAAAGTGCAATGTTGGGTACAAGATGGGACGATGTCCCCAAGAGTTGATCTACGACCTGGTTATTACCAGTTGGAAACCAAGGATAAAGACTTTTCGTGAATTGATTAGGTTGCACCGGGTAGGGTGTGAGGAATTGGTAACAAGGATTCTGGAACGGTTCAAGCTGCAGCAGCGCAAGTAAGTTCTTTAGGCAGAGAATGCATGAACGGTATGGACAAGTCCCCTTCAAGCTCACGAGCAGTGCGTGTGGATTACTCCCAGACGGAAATGGCGAGCAAATGATTATGCTGAAGACGTTAGTACCCAGAAGGCAGAGTCTCAGGTAAGGTTATACGGAGTGTTAGTTGGGTGTCGTCAGGAGTTCTCAGATTAGAGCTACGAGAAGAAAGGACAGGTAAGAGAAGAATTGATCTGAAGCCGCAAAGAAGCTAATGAAGAATATCTGAAGAATTGAAGGCATAACAAGACTGGTAAGCGTGTCATCTATTGCACAAGCACCTCCGGAGACGACTGCATCAGAGATGAGGAGAACAGTAAAACTTGATATTAGACGGACTGAGTGGTGTCACATTAGAAAGAAATTCAGAAGACAAGGTAAGATTTGATTGGTATCGGGCGATGATGGAATTTGTGTGTGTTATGGTTAAGTATAGAGTGATTGCATAGAGGATCTGATCTATGGTAGGGTTATGGAAATGTGGGAGTGTACCACGATTGGGCACGTCCAGGAATAATTTGGCGCGAGGATGGATCGAACCTTGCGGGAGATGAAAGAATGAACGTGGTTGATATACTTGGAGCGTTAAGTTAACAGTTACGCGTATCACAAGGTGCTTGAGTCTTGGGTATTAGTAAGAAAGATAGCATTGAGACACAGAGGTGGTGAAAAGTAACAGACGGATGATCAGTGTTTAAAATCCTCGAGGGAGCGAGGGGAGATATAATTGGAGGCGGAACTCCTAGCTGTGAGGCATGTGTCAGTCAAGGAATAACGCTATAGGCTGTAATGGAGTGGACAAGACAACGACTGAGATCGGTATGATGTTAGTAGGTAATGATTAGCTGGTGAGTGTCACTGAGATACGGAATCCGAAGTGTCGGCTTGGATTGAAGCAGGGAAGGACCCTGCTAAGGTGGTACAAGTTGGGATACCAGGAATGGATGAAGGATCCAATTAGATTCGGTTTATTAATGAGAATTCTGAGTGGATATCATTCCACCTCCTTGGGTACGTCGTACCAGGAGGGTCGAGCGGGTGACAGAATCTAGTGCTTTCCTTTGGACCCTGAGGGGTTAGGTGATGTGGTAGTGTATCACGGGAATAGGCCACTTTGGACCTTGAGTAAAGTGACTGGACATGAAAAGTTTTAACTCGGTGGTTTGAGTTAATGTAGTTGGTTTAGGTGAACGGGTAGCAGGGTAAAACGTCGATGATACGGAATTGAGACCCAAGAGTATTTTAAATTTTGGAATGTGTCTAGGGAACGAAAAAGAACAGAGTGGGAACCTGGGTTTATCAGTTGATTGCAAGTGGAATGGCAGTCTGAAAGATTATCAGATATCTACAGAATTGAGCGCTGAGTATGCGAAAACTTGAGATTTTAAGGGAAGCGTTATCCCTGGTGAGATAGCCGTGGTGGCAAATGTTGGCGTCTTGTTAAAGTAACACGACATAGGACATGGTAAGAGACGAAGGATAATGAATACTATGGTTTGGCTTTAGTTCAGAGAGAAAGCCAAAGAGATTGTTGGAACTCTTAAGGCAGGAGTGTCTGCCTATTTGAAAGAATAAAAGAGCTGATAAATTGCTAATTTATGAGGAAATAAAGTTCTGGAAGGAAAGAGTTGCGTCTCTGCGTAATAACAGACGAGGATCTGTAAGGTGTTCAGAGAGGGAAGGGAGAGTTCTGACTCTTAATTCACCTTAGCATTCCGAAGTTGTACTAAGGGTTAGGCCAGCGGGGCCTACAAGTTAGTCCCACCTAGTAAAGGTGACGACGTTTGAGTATCTCTGGAATCAGGATTAAGACAATGAATTGGTCATTGTAACCTAGGCAGACCCTGGGCTTCGGCAGGGTTGCGGTGTAACGAGAGGCTATCGAGAGTATGACTATAAGACGAGATCTTGCGAGCCAAGATTGTTCTCCTGAAAGAGCGTTGGTGGGAACTAAAGTAAGGCGATGGACCTTGGAAGTTATGGTCAGAGTTGCGGGTTTATTGACTGATGTGTTTGGATAAATTTCGAGGATGAAATTTTTATGAGGAGGGGATAGTTGTAACGACCCAAATCCGCTAATAAGGCTTGAGAGCCTTGATTAGCGTGCCAGGAGGGCATGACGGGATTTATGTGTGATATTTCTAAATTAAATGCATGATTGTGATTTAAAGCATGTTATATGACTATTTGTTTATCTGAGATGCATGACTATGTATATTAGTATGCATGTAGGCCCGGATCGTGTTAGAAGGGCATAATTGTAATTTTGGCCATGTTAGGCATAACTGTATTGATATGTGATGATTGTTGAGACCACACCGTGATGTGGATGTTTCTGTGATTTGTGACTCGAGGCGATCCCAGTGAGCAGGCTAGCGGAAAGTCTTAGCGAGAATTTATACCCGGCTCGGGGCGAGCCTGGGGGTATGAACAGGAATTCAGAGGATAGAGTGAGATGTACCTTGATGATGGGGAGTACTTATTTGATGGTTTATCAGGTGTTGGGAAGCAACGGGAAAATATTAGGGACAGTTGAGGAATTAGTGGGAATTTGGGTAATATGACTAAAACGCCCCTTTATGGACTTAAAGGTTTAGAATTTAATAGGGTGGGCATTTTGGTCATTTGGCCTTTAAAGATAGATTTTTAAGGCTTTATATTGTGAGTGGGATTGTTAGAGAGTGTGAATGCTGAAGGAAAGAAAGAAATAAAGGAAAGAAGGAAAAGAAGAGGGAAAACAGAGGGGTGGTTCGGTTGTGCACTCTTGCACCATTTTCCCTCCATTTTTCTTGGAGCAAAGCTTGGTGGAGAGCAATGATAGGCTGAGCATCAAGGATTTTGGGTTAGGCTTGAGGATTGGCTAGGGGTTAGCAAGATCACATCAGAATTTTGAGGTAAGTTCTTGGAGATTTCTGTTTTAGGGTTTTGGCTGGTTTGAGCTGTGTTTTGAACTGAGTTGTTGGGAAATTTAGGGGATTTCTGGGCAAGCTTTGAGGATGAACAAGCTAAGGAGGCCTAGGGTTGAATCAAGGTCGAAATTGCATCAATGGTAAGAATTCTAAGCCTTTAACTTTGTTGTTGAATGAATTTATGGTTTTTGAGCTCATCATGTTAGATTTTGAGATTTGGGTTAAATGTGATTGGGTTTTGAGTTCTTGGGATGCTTGGGATGAGTGTGGAGTGTGTATAAGCTTGATTTTGGGTTTGGAAAAGGTTTGGACAAGTTTGGAGTTGAAATGGGAGGAGAAAATCGCAAGATGCGATTTTTGGTTCTGCTGGGCTGCAACTAGCGCTACAGCGCTAGTCAGTGGGCGCTGTAGCGCTAGCCCCTGTTCTGGGGGGAGTGTTCTGCTTGTAGCGCTACAGCGCCCTCTTCAGAGCGCTGTAGCGCTGCACTGTTCACTGAGGTGAATTTTTGGGTTTTTATGAGGGATTTTGACCTAGGGTTCGGGGCTCGATTCCGCCACTTGGTTTTGGGGATTTAGGACTTCCCGGGGGCTCGGGATTGGTCCCGAGGCTAGGTATTCGGACTTGGGGTTCGGTGTTGACTTTGACCTATGTTTGTGCCTAGGTGTGCGCTAAGGCTCGGGTGGGATCGTGCTCAAGGAGTCAGGTGATTTTAACTATCGAATTGTCAGGTAAGAAAACTATAACACCCGTAGGATAGGGCATGAGCCCATAGTGTGATTGCGGGGCACGGCCCTACATTGCATGTTGCATGATGAAATGATTGCCGGGCATGGCCCTCTATTGCATTACATGTTAGGGTGCAGATTTAAATGAATTGATATTTGTTTGAATGTTGTTTGATTTATGCTATATATGATTATAGTGAATTGAACGGCTATGGCCGAGGGCGGCAAGGCCGAGAACGGCAGCGGGGCCGGAAGTAACACCTAGCACATGGGATGCTATGGTCAGGGCAGGGCCCGGGACCCACAGGATATGTGTGAGATCCTGCGGTGAAGACCGAGACCCCAGGCTTCGGTAAGGCTTCGGGGACGGCATGGCCGTGTTTGCTTAGTCTAATGGTTGACTTGTTTATGTGTGGATTATCTGTTATGATAAACTGTATAAATTGCATATGTTATGTTTTGCATGAGTTTTCTTGCTGGGCTTCGGCTCACGGGTGCTCTGTGTTGCAGGTAAGGGCAATGACTAAGTCAACCAACCATGAGTACGGAGAGCGTGAAGCGACGTGTACATGTTCGGCCTGCCCGACTGCTTTGGTTGGGGGTTTATTTGAAAATGGCTGTAATAATCTATGATTTTGTAACTGATCAACTGTAAACTTATTTCAAGATGTAAATGGTTTTCAAACCTTATTTTGGGATCCCAATTGTCTATTACTAGAAGTTTTTATTGAGTCAACGCATTTTTAAAGTTTACAGCCTTAACTTTTATTAGTCACAATTTTGCTTCAAAACCTCGGTTAGCGAGTTCATTGCACACTGTTTTGTCTTAAAAATCACTTAGTAACGGCTCTAAGGAAGTAGGGCGTTACAATCCAGGTGGGACTTATGAGTCTCACCTTGCCTCTTTCCGATGTTAACGTCGGTTGCAAGAGGGGGTAACCGAGCCAAGACCACCTCGATTTTCTTGTTTGATTTGGCTAGATGGCTCCTCAACTACATGTTTTCCATCTCCACCGCAGTCAAGTAATCCGGGTTCGGATTCGGTGGTAGAGGCACTGAAGTCCCAGTGTCGTCGTGGCCCATCGGTTGCTTTCCCGACCGTTGCTGAATCTCTGGGTTTTGTTCGTCGGAAACAGCAGTATGGTGAGCCTCTTGCCCACCATGCTGATCTGTTTCATTACCGTATCTCAAGCGAGTTACCACCATAATGAGTTTTGATCTAAATCTTTCACAACACCACTAACCTGCAGCTCTCAATGAAAGCACCAAACTGTTGACGCAGTTTTTTGCCAACAGTGAATTGCGTAAATAGCTGGGATAGATTAGTGTTTAATGATAAACCGTAACAAGAAAATGATATTTAGAAATACTGGCAATGAAATATCAAGAACAACCGTTCCTTTTTACGTGGTTCGAAGGTTAAAATCCACCTAGTCCATGAGTCTGTAATATTATTGTATATCTCTTTATATTTTGACAGAGTATTTGCATTACAGGAAAAAATCCAACCCCTTTCCCTATTCAAGGTTTTGGTATTTATAGAGAAACAATCCCTTGATAGGCGTTGGGGCCATCACGTGAATCTAAATCCCTCATGTGACCTGTCTCACACTAATGATGAATATTACAATGTATATTAAGGTATGGTCTAATCATTAGGTAAAACTGATCATGGGTCATCTGGCCTGATCGAACATGTGATGTCTGATCACACACGTTTATATTGCGTGTCCGGGAATTCAGGGATAAACAGACATGTGATGTCTGACCACGCACGTTTATATAACGTATCCAAGTTTATAAAGATCCATGGACATGGCAGATCTCTATCGTACCCCGAGCTGAGCGTAGCGTCAGGTCGTGTCTCGGATGCTATACTTCATAAGTGTTTCCAACTCGTGCATATTTTTTGTATTAATCAGCTCGTGCTATTTACCTGGGGAATCAAGCTGCCACACATAGGAAATATGAACTTGCGGATCCTCCATTAGTCTTCTGGCTAGCCCACTGTACTCGAGCTGACTAAAAGACTCGTGCTGAATTTCAGGATGTACATTATTTATTACCAAATATGTCCTTTACCAAATTACTATTTTTTTTCTAGATATTTTAATATTATTGTATATGTATATTAGTTTTGTTTAATTGGTTTTTATTTTAAAGTTATATATATATTTTTTTTATGGGTTGTTGAATTATATACCATACCACAAAATACATATGCTGAGTTGAAAAATAATATACCAACAAAACTTACAAAATTATTACTAAAAAATGTATATACTATTCTAACAAAATTATATACTATAATTAAAATGTATATACCATGATACAAAATGATATACTACCATTATGTATAATAAGCTAGAAACTAAATATCATAAAAAAAATGATATATTATACCACAAAAGCATATACACTAGTTGGAAAATAATATACCAACAACCCATAAAAGACTTAAAAAATTCAATATAACTTTAAAATAAAAATTAATTAGAAAAAACTAATAGACATACACTGCTATATTAAAGTCATACGCTCCTAATTAATAAATAAATAAATAAAATGATAGAAAATGACAATTTAAGTAATCAACAATGTAAAATGGTCATTTCTCAAAAAAAAAAATTCAAATGAGAACATTAGTTTCTTAATGTCATTATTTTGGGTCATTTACTATAATTTCTCTCATTAAAATCAGGAAAAAAAAGATATTTGATATTAAAATTGCCTAAATTATATTTAGAAATTAATAAAATATCTTACTTTCTTTTCTTCATTTTTTTTAAAAAGGAAAAAACTAAATCTAGGCAATACATCAACCTTAAGCATAACATCAGCTAAAATAAAATTATAAAGTATAACATGAGCACATCAACTAAAATATACTATCAAAACATAATAATAACTAAAAATCTACTATAAAAATTATAACTAGGAGCCTTTTCCAATTTCACGCATTAATCTTTATCTATCTTTAATACTATTAGGTAGTAAAAGTTGTGAGAATCTAATTTTTTTTCCAGTGAAGTATTGAAATGTCCTTTTACTTTATGCTGACTTAGTAATTTTTTGTGATTATATTTTTGAATATATTTATTTAATTTATAGTAATTTTTATTTCAAGTTATTAAATTTTAATAAATAATTTTATTATTACTAATTATTTTTAGTAACCAGAAAGTATAAGATAAAGTGAGTTCATTACTATTATTATCTTTAGTTAAAATACCTCTAATCAAAGGGTTTGGTTAATAATCCCTCAATACCAGGTGGACTCTAATCTGATCATCCTATTTTCCTCTATCATAATGGACCACATATGGAAAACTCGGAATGTTTGATGGTGTGTGACACCTTAACTAAAAAATTATTTTTTTGTTTTTAAAAGTTAAAAACTGTTTTTTGAAAACAAATTGAGCTGTTTGACGTTGTTTTCAGAAAACAATTTTTAAAAATAAAGTTACAAAAAACAGAAAATTTTGAGAACAACAAAAAGTTGTTTTCTGTTGTTCTAAAAAAAATTGTCTATTTTTTTCTCATATCATTTATTTATTTATTATTTAACATCATTCATTGTCACATAATTTTCTCTTTCATTAGTTTCTCTCTCTTCAGTTTCTCTCACATCACTTTCTCTCTCATCACTTAATATATCTTCATTTTCTCTATCATCATTTTTTCTCTCTTGTCATTTCATCTCTCATTACTTTCTCTCTACTCACTTCTCTCTCTTCACTTTCTTTCTCATCACATTCTCTCCCATTTTTTCTTAGATCAATTTCTCTCTTCTCAATTTCAATTTCTTCAAATTTTCTCTCCTTACTTTCTCACTTCTTATTTTTCATAAAAAAAATTTCAAATTATTCTATCTCATTATTTATTATAAACTTTTAAAATATTTTTCTCTTTGTAAATATATTTGTTAATATTTTATTTAAGATTTTAAAAAAATAAAACTAAAAAATCATTTTTAGAAAACATTAACCAAACAATTACTGTTTTTTGAAAACTACAAAAAATTTTCTGTTCTCATTTATGAGAACATAACTTTGAAAACAAAAAACAGAAAACAATGCCAAACATGCCATTGATATCCGTGAACATGCTTCAGCCAATTTCCACAAATTCTGGAGGGTTGTTATGAGCTCTTATAACTCCTTCGCCTCAACTCAGTTGCCGCAAGCACCTCCTCCAACCCCTGCCTGGACCCCACCCCCGGATGGTTGGATTAAGCTGAATTTTGATGTTTCTATCGATATTGGCCATGCAGTAGCTGTTGTGGTGTGTCGTGAGCACTCAGGAGCAATCCTTTTCCTGAGAACCAATCGCCTAAGCCACACATCCCCATTGCTTGGAGAAGCTAACGTGGCCTTGTTAGCGGTGCAAGAAGCGGTGTCTTGAGGGTACTTATTCTGCATTTTCGAGGGTGATTCAAAGGTGGCAATTACCGCACTCCTGGAGAATTCCTATTCTTGGGAAATTGCAAACTGTTTCAAAGCTATCAGGAATGCCACCAAACCACTCATAGGATGCTCCTTTAATCATACCAGTGGATTAAGCAACTTCAGTGCTCATAACCTGGTTTTATGGGCAAGAACTTCTAATCAGTATGGAACCATTCGGTTTGAGGATATTCCCCACGGGGTCCTTTGTAACTCAACCCAACAATGGACTCCTCGCTCTTATCTAATTTAATTTTCAATTAATTAAGTTGCAATCACGCTGCAATAAAAAAGAAAAAGAAGGGTTTGGTTAGGATGGATGTGCACTGAAATATTTGTTTGTAAATAAATACCTATAAGGTGTAAGTAATCAATCTCTTTGTTTTGTTTTCAGGTGTTATTTTTTATTCTTTCTAAAGCGGAAGCTCACACCCCTACCACCTTTACCTCAGTCCACATCTACACATAACACCAATAGTCCTACACTTATACCCATCAATCTCACATCTTCCCTTATACTCACTGTCCCTAACACCGATCCCCATATTCCATTCATAGCCCTTGGCAACATACATCCCATGTTCACACGTTCCAAGTGTTGAATTTTTAATCCTACAACATTTCTTGCCAAATGTGTTAATGATCCTACACTTACAACTGTCTTTATCTTCTTGTATCTGTTTGTAAACACTTGTATTCTTAGACCTTTATCAGTATAACTTATCCGAACTGTCTGTCTAAGTTGTGTTGAGAGTTATAACACTTAAAACAGAGCACATTGACCTTAGCAAACCAGAAATGGGATAAGCAGACTGTCTGGACTGTTTGCTCGAGACTCCTGAACTACCTCACTTCACAGTCAGCTTCGACGCCAAATAACTCGTCGCTGAAACTCTGCCTTCTCCTTGTAACATCATAAATTAAAAAAAAATCAAATGGTAAAATTGAAACAAAAGTAAGAAAAAACAATAAAAATTTCCAAAATCTAAGATATTAGGGAAAATCCTTTTAATATTTATATATGTATAAAACCTAATAACATTACGATGTATCAAATAGATATAGGCATGTATTTGATAAAAAAAAATCATGAATTTAAATATCATCCATTGGATCTCATTTCAATGATTTAAATTATTAATCATACTGTATATTTAACACATAATATATTTGTCATATATATAAATAAAATTATTGAAAAATTCTCAGGTGCAACTCCTATATGCATCATTTTTATATTTTGGCATTTAAAGAAATTATAATCATAATTTTTTTTATTTTATATTATGATGTTTATTGTAGTTATTAGGGGAAAGGGATGCACTGGTTCGAGTTGCA
The DNA here is from genome assembly GCF_963169125.1 of Humulus lupulus. Taxonomy (NCBI): domain Eukaryota; kingdom Viridiplantae; phylum Streptophyta; class Magnoliopsida; order Rosales; family Cannabaceae; genus Humulus; species Humulus lupulus. Next base: position 207,936,838 of record NC_084794.1, on the reverse strand, counting down.
CCGAAGAATTATTCAAAATTATTTTACATAATTCAGGGTAATTTTTTGTATTACATCATATATTGAACCCTTGATTGCGCATAACACCAACAATTAAAAAATTTCATCACTCATATAAACAGTTTATATGAATAAGAAAACATCCAAAAATATTAAAATACAGTATTATTAATCATGCAACATATATATATACAATATTTTTATATATAACATATAAAAAAAATTCAAGAAAATAAACAATTACCTCTTGAAACCTATTAAATGTCATTGAGTCTTTTTGTATATTTTTTCGATTTTCTTATCCAAAATTTTGAGCACTAAAATCACGATCTTCCAGAGTATTCTCTACACATCAAGATGTGTGTGGGTACATATAGAACATGAGTTTGTATTGTAGGAATCACAAGTATTTCTCAACATATGAGAACTTAGATTATGGTTTGAGAATTGCTAGAATACAAAAGAAGAAGAAGAAGAAGAAGAAGAAGAAAGAGTTTTTGTCTGACAAAAATTCTGAATGTGTATTGTGTTATTTTGTTGTATGTCGCTTCTTCTTCTATATTATATATATAGAGATTTATATTACTTTATTATTCCTAATATAAATAGTAATATAATAATAATAATATAATGATGATAGGATTTGATTTAGGTAAATATCTAACTTAACAAATTTGAAAAAAACTATTTTAAATAATTAAATAAATAAAAACAACACTTATGCAATATCAGTGTAGTCATACATGCATGACACATTCCTTGGACTGTGTCATGCGTGGACTGCAATATCATTTTCAGAGATATTGCATTTTTCTTTTATTTAATTATTTAATTGAAATTAATCTTCCAGAAAATAAGTTATTTATCTTTTAAAGGAAAATATGACAATCATATTTCAAGATTTAAATTTTAAATTCAAAATTCAAATTAATGATCATAATCTTTTAAAATTCAATAAATCAAAAACTATTTTTGACTTACCAATTTTATTTTCTCCCACTCAAATATATGAATTTTGAAATTTTACATATTTAAATTAATAAATATATTTTCAAAAATTAATAATTAATTCCAAATTAATTATTCAACCTCAATTATCATATAATTGCATATTTGACCCGAAAAATAAAATTCTTCTTAAATTCCCAAATTATATTTATACTCTTGTATCAACTCTTACATTAATATGATGTTGATAGAGCCACCCTAGGGACATATGGACCTATAATATCAACATCCAATAAATATTACATTATTAATCAAAGCTCTTTGATTAATAATCATATTTATTAATCTCATGATTACTTCACTATAAATATAATATTAAACTATTGATAATTATAGACATATATTTACTGAGTACTTTATTAAAGAATAAAGTGTTCATTGATAAATCATTACATGCAACGTTAGTTTTTTATTAATGGTTCATAATTAAAAGGGAGTAAAATTACCGTTTTACCCTTTTAGCTATATCTCGTTCCTAGAGTACCATTGACTTTACTAGTGAATGTTTTTGCGACGTGAACGCTCATAACATTTTCAGTTCCAAAAGTCAACCCAATAGGGAACCATTATTCAATCTATAAGAAGGTATAGATTCCATATCTGTTAAATTATGTCCCCAACCATATACATCATTGAGTCCCCAAAACAATTGTTCTTAGCCTAATCATTCTGACAAACATTAACGCATGAATCAAATGATCAGATGACATATATAGGAGTTTATAGCAACCTTAGGATTATGATCATCGTGTATATGATCATCGTTTGATGTGTTTGATTAATACTATGAAACGATGTTTAAAAAAGTATTAACAAATCACATATGGTCCAGTTCTACATACTTACAGCATGCAAAGTACATCCACTAAAGTGTCCTACTACACTAGCAACCCGGATCTAGGTCACATGTATTCATAATACTAGTGGACTGTACTAGCATTAATTAATCTAAAGATTCCATAACTTTATTTTACTGCGAACTATTTTAAGTTTATTATCTTAATCTCGTTCCTCTCATACCAATATGAAATTAAGACCACATAGATAAACTTGGAAATTTTCTGACATTTACTTAATATATCAATATAATATCGGACATAGTCTATATACATGTATAATTCAATTCAATTATTTATTTCATTTAAATATTTGTCAACTACAATTTCTTTAAGGGAACTATTCCCAAGAATAGTTATTTAGAGTTGTTGGGGGAGAATGAGATAACACCACCTCAAAATTTTGAATCTACACCAAAAAATGGATTGACAGAGACTAAATACAGATTGAGAAAGATTATGCAAACCAAAGTTGGTGAATGATCTTCTTCAACTTTGATGAAACTTCAAAAATCCTTGTAGAACCACCACTTTGAGCAAATCTTTAGAGCAAAAATAAAACCACAAATCCAAGGCTTATACACATTTCTTAATGTTGTCCTAATACTTTAGTTCCTAGCCACCATTGATGCTTGGGGCATTTTCTAGGAGGAAATGAGGATTGAGATTGAACAAGCTTTGAACTCACAAAGTCAAGCACTTTCTTTATGAGTTTCTTGGAGAAAACTTGAGATTCCTCGAGCTAGAAAGCGAGAGAGGTTAGAGAGAGATTAGAGAGACTGATCAAGTCTTCAAAAACTCTATTTTTACCCTTATATAGAGTAGGCACCATTATTAGGTCTAACCAATAGAATTAGACTTATAAAACACATCATTTAGAGCAATTTATGTAGCTTGTACGGACTCCAGTAGGCGATGCATCGCCTGCTAGGGTTTTTGAAACCCTAAGCATTAGGTGACACTACGCCACTTTGGTGGCGACACATCGCCACCCTCTCTGATTTTGGATCCCTCCAAAGGTCCTAAAAATGATGTAAATGCTACCAGGCCTTTTGGGGACCCTTAGATACCTCCATGCATCACCATGAAACCCTAAGCATTAGGTGACGCTACGCCACTATGTGAAATTCACTAAGTATTTATACTTAGCTTGTATTTTAACTCTTATCTTTGTATTTAACCAATCATAACAATCCTCCACTTGGTATACAAGCCTCATTCTCAAGCTAAACTAGTTTTGGTGCATAAAATAAAGTGTCTTTCGGTTTGAACTTTACCTTAGTGAAAATACCATAAAGTCCTATCGAAACCATTAGTTGCTTAAAAGATTGAACCAAGTATTCCATATGATAAAAGCGGTGATACCTCACACACCTCCACCACATCTTTTGTTTTCCCACTTTCTCGCTTAGCACTATCATGGCCATGTGGTCACCTCTTCATGAACTTTTTGGGAAGAAACTCCAACTCCCATGAGAGGCGACACCAACTCTAATTCCACATAGTGGATTTCTTAAATCATCTTTGCTACATTTATAGATTCTTGTTATACACAACTGAACTTCATTAAAAGCTCTAGGCTTAACCCTAACTCGATAGCAACCAACACTAACTATCTCGGATGGAACTCGCCATAAGTTTTAGTGTTGAAAATATTCACTTATCAATGACTTGTTATTACCCATTGAATTATTACCCTTGATTTTTACAAGTTAGGAATTGGGTTGCTATCATTGGTGAATCAATTATTCTAGGAGTTTCAATCCCATCCTTTTTGAAGTGGAACTTACTAACCTTCTCACAAGAGGGCTTGTAATTGGATCCGCTAAGTTTCACTTCTCTTAACATATGAGATTGATATGATTCCATACTGAATCAATTGTCTCACATATTTATATCTTATACTAATATGTCTAGACTTTTCATTATACACACTATTATATGCTTTAGCAAGTACATATTGACTATCACAATGTATTGAAATTGTTGATACCATATCCACGGTTAAAGGAATATCCATCATGAGATTCCTAAGTCACTCACCCTCTTTGTTGGTTGGCGCTAAAGCTATAAACTCTGCTGCCATGGTTGAGTGTGATATACAAGTTTGCATCTTGGAGCCCCATGAGATTGCACCTTCTGCTAGAGTAAACATCGAACCGGTGGTGGAGAGATTATCTCCAACTCCCGATATCTAATTAGCATCAAAATATTCTTCATGTATCTTTGGAAAGTGTGTATAGTGAAGACTATACTCTTTTGTACCCTTAAGATAACCAAAAACTCTCCCAATAGCTTTCCAATGCTTGATACTTGGATTGGTAGTAAACCTACTAAGTTTACTAACCACATATGCAATATCTGATCTTGTGCAATGAGCGACGTACATTAGGCTTCCTATTGCACTTGCATATTCCAATTGAGCCACTACTCTTCCTTCATTCTTTTCAAACTTCATGTTTGAATCAAATGGTGTATGTGCCTCTTTGATTTTGAGATGACTAAATTTGTCGAGCGTTTCTCACCAAAGTGAGTTTGGCTCAACAAAAAATCCTCATTATTTCTTCTAACTTTGATACCTAGAATGGTCTCCACCTCTCCAAGTTCTTTAATTTTAAACTTAGAAGATAGAAACCTCTTTGTTTCTACTATTCCTTTCATGCCATTACTCAAAATCAACATATCATCTACATTTTGGAAGGAGGCAATTAATGATGAATTATGTCTAACCACACATAGGAATTGGTTGACCTTCCAAAGGGATCCAAACAAATTAGGTGCAAATGGGTATTTAGAAATAAATAATACCAAATCGATAGCACCATACAAACCTTCAAGGCTCAGTTAGTAGGCAAGGGATTCAAACAAAGGGAGATAATAGATTACTTTGACACTTATGCACCGGTAGTAAGAACTGCTTCTATAAGATTTTTATTTGTCTTATCATCTATATATAACCTTTATGTTCACCAAATGGATGTCAAAACGACATTCCTAAATGAGGACCTCGAGGAGGAGGTCTATATGGAACAACCGGAAGGTTTCGTTCTTCAAAGAAATGAACATAAAGTGTGTAGACTTGTAAAATAATTATATGGTCGAAACAAGCTCCAAAACAATGGCATGAGAATTTTGATAAAGTCATTGTTTTTAATGGATTCAAACACAACAATGCGGATAAGTGCTTATACTCAGAGACTTGTTGTGACTATGTCATACTAGTATTATTTGATGTTTCCAAGTAACTTCCTCATTATCACCTTCAACAAGGTATAGTATCTCTATTTGATAAAACCTCTCACTTGATCCCAAATCTTTGAGCCTTTGGCTCTTTCTAGGCAATTGAGGTTGCTCACCAACTATTTTAGGAGTCTCCTATTGAGGCTCTCTAGTTTGAGTTGGTTCTAACTTATTGTCATTGCATGACATGTTCTCAAAGAACTCAGACTCTCTTGATTCAATTATTACTTTACACTCCAAGTCTACTAATCTATAAGCTTTGCTATTTTGGGCATAACCCACAAATGCACATCTTATAGCCCTTGGACCCAACTTGGTTCTTTTAGGATTGGTGCTCTTGCAATAAGCAAGACACCCCCACACTTTAAGATAACCAATGTTTGGTTTCTTTCCTTTCTATAACTCACATGGAGAAATATTGTTTTTCTTCATGGGAATACGATTCAAAATATGACAAGAGGATTGCACGACTTCACCCCACAAACTAAAATTCAATTTAGAATGTAATAGCATAACATTAGTCATCTCAATAAAGATTCTATTTTTCCTTTCCGCTATACCATTTTGTTGTGGAGTATAAGGGGTTGTATATTAATGAATTATTCCATGCTTTTCACAAAATAAGTTAAATTCATTTGAAAAATATTCACCACCCCTATCACTTCTAAGCACTTCATATGTGAACCTAGAGCAATCATCAATGAAAGTAAAAAAAATATCTACTTCGTCCTCTAATCAACATTCCATTGAGTTCACATAAGTCACTATGTATCAAATCTAACAACTTAGAGTTTCTTTCAACAATTGGAAAATGTTTCTTTAACATTTTAGATTTAACACATAATTCACATTTATCATGCTCAACATTGTCACAATCTATTGATCCATATTCGATTGCCCTTTTAGTTGTGCTAAATCCTATAGTGCAAGTCTAACATGCCACAAATTAATAGAATTTGAGTCAAGCATATAACAAGAAGAAGAAGAAACTTTATTGTTCACATTGTGAATTGAAGTACAAAGTTTGAACATCCCATCACAAGCATATCCCTTTCCCACAAAAATATTATCCTTAGACAAAATAAGCTTGCCAGAATCTATCACAACCTTGATTCCCAGTTTGCCAAGAAAATTGCCACTCACAAGGTTTCTAATCATTTTTGGTACATATAGAACATTAGTGAGTAGAACCTTCTTGTCGGGTGTGAAGAAAAAATCAATGGTTCCCTTGCTTTCAACCCTGGACCTTTTCTCATTGCCCATTTGTATCTCACGCCCTTCCTTTAAAGATTTGAAGGTCTTGAAAAGAGATCTATCATAGGTAACATGAATGGTGGCACAAGTATCATACCACCACCCACTCACCTTTCCATGACTGACATTGTAACGACCCAAAATTACTAATAAGGCTTAAGGGCCTTGATTAGTGTGCCGGGAGGGCATAATTGGAAGTTATGTGAATTAATGGTGTGATATGCATGATTATGTGAAATGCATGTTTATGAGTATTGGATAAGCATGCGGGCCCTGTTTGGTTGCAAAGGCATAATTGTAATTTTGGCCCGTTAGGGCATAAACATGATTATTTGTGATAAACTGTTAGGACCACATTATTATGTGGATATATGTGCTTGCAGTTTTCTTATGAGACGATCCTAGGGAGCAAGTAGCGGGAAAGTCACAACGGGACCCGGTACTTGACTTAAGGCAAGTCAAGGGGTATTTCAAGTATTGGATGGTTATTTGAGTTATCGGGTTTGGAAATAAATAATTGGAGATATATTTGAGGTTAGGAAGTCTAGGTGGAAATACTGGGGAATTTTACCATTTTTCCTTCGGGGATGTTTTCGGTACCCCGAGCCTTGGGATTGACTTAAGTACCTAAGGATAGACTAAGTAAATTTTAGAAAGCAGTGGAACAAAAGCTAAACCGACCCTTTTCTCTCTCTCTCTCCTTCTCTCTTAAGGGAACTTCTGAAAACAAAGGGGATTTGGCTGGAATTCAGTGATTTGAGCTGAGGATTTGGAGGATTAACTCAGTGGAAGCTAGGGAAACTAACTAGAATCTAAGGTAAGTCGCAAGTTTTATGTATGGTGGTTAGAATTCTGTGACTTTGGTTGAATTCTAAGAGATTTTTGGGTTTTGAAATTGAAGACTAAATTGAAGCCAGGAACTTGGGAGTTAGCCTAGAAATAGCTTAGAGAATTGGTTTTGCAGTGAAGGTAAGCTCGAAATTATGATTTAATGCTTGAATTCTTGTGTTTCTATGGCTGGTTTGAGTGTTCTTGAGTTTGTAGGTTCAAAGATTGAAATGTTGTTTTGATGAGTTTCTAGCCTAGATTTCTGATGGGTTTTGTTGTTGGAAGCATGTTAGAGAGTTGTGATAATTGAATTGTGTTATTGGGATGGTTTAGGGTGGATTTGGATGAGGTTTGAATACTAAAAATGGTGGTTATTTTGGGTTCGCGGGGCTGGGTCGCGGCTCTGTTCTAGAGTGACGCGACCCTACGGAGCAAGGAAGAGCCAGGGAGGCTCTGCGGTAGGGGAGCGCCGCGGTGCCACAGGGCAGGGTCGCGGCGCGTGTCTGTGATCAGAGAGGCCTAGCCTCTGTTTTTAGGGGTGGGTCGTGGCCCTAAAGGGCATTTTTGGCTAAATGGAGGTTTTAAGTGTGGGGACCTAACTTAGGGTGCTCAGGATCGATTCCACCACCGTGTTTGGTGGAATTCGATGTCCCGGAAGCTAGAACTTTACCCGGAAACCTTTATTCGAATATTAATGGAATTCCTTATTTTGGCTGTGACTAGGTAAAAGCTAGGGCTCGGGAAACGGATCGTGCTCAAGGGGCATCCCTTGTAATCAGAGCATTTGGAAATTAAAGGTAAGAAAACTGCACCCGGTTATGGATTTGTATTGGGACTAAGGGTTCCCTATTTTGTATGCTCTTTAAGAGGATGGTATTATGCCATGTGAATTGTAAATGGATGGTATCACGCCATGTAAATAGTAAACGTACGGCCTAAGAGCGCCGGAGTTTACACTTGCGCTTAGGGTGCGGCTCGGCCACTAGTGGCTGAGGACATCTTATTATGCACTGAGCTCGGTTTAAGCGGGCCGGAGTCAGTGGGATAAATAGAGGGTGCGGCCTAAGTTGTCAGCCCTAATTATCATGTGATTGTTATTATTCTGATGAATATGATATGCCGGTTGTTTGAATGACAGATTGTTAGTTTGTTGATCGTTATTATTGAATAGGTGAATGTTGTGTATTATTGAGTACCTGGTTGTGTCTTGTGAGGTAGCTGGTTATTAATATTGATTGTGTTTTAAATATTATGTTTTCTTGCTGGGCCATGGCTCACGGGTGCTACGTGGTGCAGGTAAAGGCAAGGGTAAGACGAGCTGACCATGGGTTGGAGAGCTCTAGGGGTGAGGTGTACATTGTCAGCTGCTCGGCCGCCACGGTCGAGGGATTGTACAGGAACGAGGTCCTAAAACGTGTATTTTGCCATTAGAGTGGCTTGATTGTTTATAAAGTTTAGAAATTCTGTAATTACGTTATTTAAACCCTGATTTGGGATCCCATGTGCCAGACACTTATTTTAATGAAAATTATTCGTTCACAACAAAAAATCATTTAAACCTAACCTATCTGTGTCTTTAGATTCACGTTTTTGTCTAAATGGCTTGATTAGCAAGTTTTGCACTATTTCAAACACACTGTGTAACGGTCTTGGTTATCCAGGGCGTTACAGACATTAACATCACTTAGTGTTTCCACTAGCTCATCTTGGGTTGAATTGACTTTTGCCTCATTGTTTTGGTTCCTCTTGAACCTACAATCTCTAGCAAAGTGGCCATTCTTGCCACACACAAAGCAAGGTCCCTTGGAACTTTTGAATTGTCCCTTATTCTTCTTGGGCCTTAAGGGTTTTTGACCCTTGCCCTTGTTCTTCTCATTTCCTTTGCCCTTGTTAGGAGGGTTAGCCAGTGCATTAGCCTTGGAGGTCTCTCCATTAGAATCCTCCTCATTCACATTTTTGAATGAGATTCCTCCTCAATTCTCAAGTATTTGAGAATTTCCTCCAATGAAATCTCCTTATTCATATGGAGAATTTTCTTCCTATAGCATCTTCAAGAATGAGGTAACTTGGATATAATGGCACCAACAAGGAATTATTCCGACAGTACAATATTGAGTGTAGAAAACTTATTCACAACAATTTGCAACTCATGAATGAGAGGGAGAATGGGTTTATTATCATGAAACTTAAATCTCATATATTGAGTAATAAGGAATTTTGTTGTATCTTCTTCTTCCGCTTTGTACTTATTTTCCAAGGTCTTCCAAATCTCCTTGGCGGTCTTGGTGTTGGTGTAGAGATCATAGAGTCTATCCGAAAGAGCATTGAGGATGTAACCTCTACATATCAATTCATCTTCTTCGCGCTTCTTCCATTCTTTGACAAATTCTTGAGTATCATTTTCTTTGGGCTCTCCCAAGACTTTTAGGTCTTTATCCAAGATGTAGAAAACCTTCAAAGTAGTGAGCAAGAATCTAATCTTGTCTTGCCAATGAACAAAGTTAGTCCCATAAAACCTATCCAATCTTACAAAGTCTTGAGTCATGAACTTCAATACCGAAAACGAGTTAGATTCTTCCATAATATGCTATCTCGGATTATATAGTATTAGAATGTTGGGGGAGAGTGAGATAACACCACCTCGAAATTTAGAATCTACACAAAAATGGATTTGCAGAGACTAAATAAAGATTGAGAAAGATTATGCAAACCAAGTTGGTTAATGATCTTCTTCAACTTTGATTAACCTTTAAAAACCCTTGTAGAATCACCACTTTAAGCAAATCCTTAGAGCAAAAGCAAAACCACAAATCCAAGGCTTATACACGTTTCTTAACACTGTCCTAATACTCTATTCCTAGCCACCATTGATGTTTAAGGCTTTTTCTAGGAGGAAATGAGGATTGAGATTGAACAAGCATTAAACTCACAAAGTCAAGAACTTTTTTTTATGAGTTTCTTGGAGAAAATTTGAGATTTCTGGAGCTAGAGAGAGAGAGGGGTTAGAGAAAGATTGGAGAGAGTGATCAAGTCTTCCAAAACCCTATTTTGACCCTTATATAAAGTATGCGCTGTCATTAGGTCTAACCAATAGGATTATACTTGTAAAAGACGTCATTTAGTGCAATTTATGTAACTTGTACAGACTCCAATAGGCGATATGTCGCCTACACGCAAGCAATGCATCGCCTGCTACGATTTTTTGAAACCCTAAGCTCAGGCGATGCTTCTCCACTTGGGTGGTGACGCATCGCCACCCTCTCTGATTTTGGACCCTTCCATAGGTTCTAAAATGCTCCAAATGCTACGAAGCCCCTTAGATACTTCCATGCATCACTTTGGACCCAAAAACACATTTTTAAAGTGCCTACAATTGAAACTCAAATTTCACATCTTCACTATGTGAAACTCACTAAGTGTTTATACTTGACTTGTATTTTAACACTTATCTTTTGTATTTAATCAATCATAACAAGAGCATCTTGGAAATTTTTATGAAATTCTAAAATTTACAGTGCTAAAAATAGAATTCAAATAAACTACTTTCCATGTGCATAAAAAAAAACAATCACGTGTGCAACAAGCTATTTGAACCCTGTTTTTAGCACAGTAACTTATTCTAATATTTTTAAAATTTGTATATTCTCTAAATAAATACAATGTATACAATCATAAAAATAAAAAAGTCGAAAATTATACATAAAAATGGGGGTTTTCAGGTATACCCAAATACTACAAAAAAATTACAAAATTACTACCACATGTTAATTTAAACATTTATATGACATCATCATTTTTTTTTACAAAAATACAGTCTGTGCTACAAACCCATTCTTTGCACACCAATGACGAGCGAGGAGAGTTCTCTATGAACGCCGACTAGAATTTTTGCTTCGGTAATCAGCCACAACAGCGACAAGCATGGGGGGATCTCCATGAATGGCAGTGTGAGAAGGTCAATGGAAGACCTCCATGAAAAACAGAGAGAAAAGATCAACGGAAGAGCTATTTATGTGAACAAAAAAATTGTTGATATAGAGTTGCCGAAACTTTCAAAAAATTAGTTTGTGGTTAGTTTAATTTATTCATCAAATTTGGTTGCTCTTTGTTTGATGACCATATTTTATTGGTATTTCTCCCTATAGTGTGGTTGCTTTCTCGTTAATTTTGCAGATCTGGAAAGGAAAACATTGAATTAAAAATTCTTGGTAGTATATTAAGAACAAGGAATGTATTTTAAAATCTTAATTTAACCTCTGTTGTTGTTGAGTCGCTTGTTATCCTGGCGTTGTTGTCACTTAAACATATATAATCGTGAAAATGGCAATGTTGACATTCTAAAAAACTTTAATTTATGCACATCTTAGATAGTGAAATCAATACCAATTTTGATACAAAGTAATGGAAAATGGGATGATAAAATTAATTATGTTGAATTTGAATATAATGGAATATTGATCCCAAAACTCTGCAAATACGAAGACCTTCTACAAAAACTGCATCAACTACTACAAAGCAACACGGAAACAACAAAACTTAAACTACAATATCAAGTCAAATAAGGCTACCCACCCCTAAAAATAATTGATGATGGCAGTCTCATTATTTACTTGTAGTTGAAAATAAAATAAAATGATTTCAAGGTATCCCTTACGTGTGAGTATAATGGATACAAAAGCAACAATATCAATCATTCCATTTTTCTACTATAGAGAATCAACATGGCAACAAAGCTGCGTTACTATTGTGTTGTTGTAAAGTTGATAGTAATAATTTTGTTTAAAAGTTTATGTTGTGTTGCTTTGGTGTTGATGTAACATGGGAGAAACTAAAATCGGATTGAAAACTTTAAAATTACAATTGCTGATATCATAAATTACAAACAACATTTTGCCAAAACAAAAGCTCAAGGGAATCCTTAATTTTGGATGAAATGTGATGTCCAACATTGATAAAAAAAAATAAAAATAAAAACTTTACAATAATCTAGAATTGTGATGTAACAACAAGTTAAACTAAATATAAAAATGAAGATGTCTATAATTTGAAATGAATGAACATATGTCAAAAGCATAAAAGCATTAGCTCTTGTGTTGCTTTCTTGTTGTTGTAGCCTTGATTAATTTGATATGTATGATAAGTTTGCCAACTCCAAAGCCCTCCATTTATCTTTGGGATTTATTGGAGCATCACCATCACTGTCCATATTTCCAATTGCTTCATCGAGCACCGAGGTCTTTTCCTCCCTGGTTGATGCGACCCTGGATTGTGCTCTCAGTCGTGCTCTTTGTGAGACTATGTCGGTAAGTAATTTATTTATCTTCTCTCTCTTCTTTCATTTTGCATATAATTTTTTTTCTTAACAATTTTGCTTCTCATTTTCAGGGAGCAATGACTCTAAGCTTTGCAAGTCATCGAGCAAAAGAGTTGTCCGAGCAGCTTAAGAAAACTAAATCTACCTTGGAACAGTCCCATGAGATTGCCTCAAAGAACAAGGAAGAGGACAAGCTTATAAAGAAAAAGCTCCTTGAGAAAAAAGTTGATATTGAGCAGAAGATCAAAGATAGCCATGTCCTTCAGGACAAGGAAAATGAGCTTTTTCAACTCCTTGAGGACCGAGACCAAAAGCTTCAGGAGAAGGATGAAAAATATTCTTCCGACATGTCTCTATTCAGGAGTGCAACCTTGAACTATTTCTATATGTTTTGGAAACATAACAAAGAGGCATACTTTTCATATTTCCCCGATGAAGTCCAGAAAAAAGAGATAGAAAAGTGCCTTGCTCGAGCAGCTGCAAAGACTACTATTCCTGAAACTCCTAAGCTAGAGGTCATAGAGGAGGAAGAGGTTGAGGACAGGGTCAACCAGCAGTAATCTTTGTCTTTTTCTTTCTCTTTTGCTTTTTATTTTATTTTATATACCATGACACTTTCACATAACTATTCGTAGTGTCAAGACAATGGCTGACCAAGCAGTTTTTAATCTCGATAAATTGTAATATTATTTTGGGCATCTTTCCTATTGATGCAAATACAATTCTGTTGCTCGTATGATTTCTCAGATATAAAATGTCCATGTTATATGTGTTTTCTTAGGTACAACATTTTCATCTCATACTTGCCATTTCCCTTCTTTAGTGTTTGAAAAAACAAACGAAGCACCAACATTTTATAATATTTTCAAAAAAAATAAGGCATGTTTTTTACTATTTTGCTTACATTATGGTGGAGTATACCCTATATTCCCCCCAAGTGATCGGGGAGTTTAACCTTTGTAACGTCCCAAATTTGTTAATAAGGCTTAGTGCCTTGATTAGCGTGTTGGGAGGGCATAAATGGATTTATTTATGGATTTAATTGAATATATGTGTGATTATGTGAAATATATGAGTTATGTTAAAATATAACTATTTATGCATGCTTATGTGTATTGAATGTGATTGTGGGCCCGTTCTTGTGGAAAAAAAGACATTTTTGTAATTTTGACCCATTAAGGGTATAATTGTAAATATATGTATTATGTGATTGAGCCCACATTATTATGTGGATATATTTGTGATAACTGGCTTAGGTCGATCCTTTAGAGCGATTTGGCAGAAAAATCACAACGAGAATTTATACCAAACTCGGGGTGAGCCAAGGTGTATTTTGGTAATTTTGCATATGTTGGGAATTAGTGGAGCATTATTGGAGGAATTATTCATATTTGGAGGATTGGTAATTTAATTGGGAAATTAGGGGTGTAATTTGAGGTTTGGAGGGATTAATGCAAAATAAGCAATTTTCCCTTTGGACTAAGCTTTGAGGTTTAGTGGGGCAAAGGGTAAAATGGTCAATTGACCCTTGCTTTAGACCCAAGGCAGTTGCAGCCTCTTCTCACGGTACTCTCTTTCTCTCTCTCTCTCTCTCTCTTCCCTTGGTCTATTTTTCTCTTGTATTCTAAGGAGAACCCTTGAAGTGAAGGAGAATTTGTGAATTGGAAGGCTAACTTTAATGAATTCAGCTGTAAGATGGGAAGGTGAAGAGACTTGAAGCAATAATCAGCTAGGATTTCACTTAGATTTTTGGATTTTGGTACAGCTGAGGTGAGAAATTCTCAAGTTTACTTAGGTGCTCACCATGTTTTTGAAGTTTATAAACTTTTGATTTGAATTGTGGTTTGGGGTTTCTAGGTGATTTGAGGCTGTTAGTATTGAAGAGGATTGATTTGGTGGTTAAGCTAAGCTTGGATTGCACTTAGATTTCACATTTTCAAGCTTGAATTTTTAGATTTGGGTAAGTTTCTAAACTTTTGGCTCCCATTTGTTAAATGGTTGGTGTTTTGTTATTTTGATGAGTTTGAGTAAGTTTTGGTGGTATATTAATATTGGTATTAAGTTGTTAGAAGTGTGTGGGACGTTTTGTGGTCATAAACCTGCTGGAAATACCTGGTTGGGTCAAGTTTCAGGTCTGGTTTTGCAGGGGAATTGCAATTTTTTGTTTTGGGGAAGAACATGTTGGTTTCTAGGTATCTTTGGGTTTCTAGTGACCTAGCGTGGTCGCGCTAGGTTGTGGCACGATTGTGCTAGGGTCTTAGAACCTTAGGAATTGGCTTTAATTTTTGGATTCGGAGTTAGTGGCGCGACAATGCTGGGCTATGGCGCGGCCGCGCCAGTACTCCAGAAAAGGAATGCTTATTAGTAGTGCTACTATATATTAGTACTATTGGAATGCCTGTTAGCATGGTGGTTTCATTTGATTGCTTAATTGTTGATGTTGGACCGTGGGGTGACTTCTAAAAACCTATTATCATTGTCTGATCAGTCGAGTCATTGATTGCAAATATACTTGGAGAGTTATGCCTCAAAGGAGATTAGTTCGACTAGTCGGCGTTGAGATCAAGGCTAGGGATGATAACCAGGGTCAGAACCCTCAGCTAGTCCCTGAGAACTGGCAGCAAAATCTTACTAATATTCAAGCCAAACTTCAAATTCAAGAGGAAGAGATTCGTTTACTCAGACAGTAGGTTCCGCCAGGGAACGTTGCACCAGACATGCCTCCTCTTGTGGCACCAGCTGTATAGCAGCCTGAGGTTGGAAATAGGTGGGAACCGTTGTACGAGAGATTCAGGAAGCAACTCCTCCAACCTTTGAGGGAGCACTACACCAAAATACCCCTTTTGTTTCAGTCAAATGCGCCAATCAACGCAGTTGACTGACGCCGTTGACTGAGAATCAACATTTGTGGCAGTTGAGCACTGCCACAAATGCAGGGGCATTTGCGTCACTGATAACATTGACGCTGTTAATTGGAAATGTTTACGTCAGTGGACAACTAACGCCGTTAATGCACCATTTGCGTCAGTTGCCCAATGACGCTAACAGCGTGTTTGCATCAGTGAGGCACTGACGCGAATGGTTAAGCAAAACGCATGTTTTTCTTAATCATTTGCGTCAGTGTCCCATTGACGCAAATACGCTGTTAGCATCAGTGGGCAGCTGACACAAACGGTGCGTCCAGTTATAAATCCCAGCCATCGTCCCCGAGCCCCTTATTCTCCCAAATTCGAAAACTTAGGTTTTCTCCCAACCAGCGGCGCCTCCGAATTTCTCAACCCATTTTGGTGAGTTTTTTTTTTTTTCATTTTAAGGTTATATTGATTAATATAATATGTTTATGAAACTTATACATAGTTTTTTTTTTAAAATTTTGTATAGATTTTTTATTTTGAAGATTATTGTTTGAAAAACCAAAACCCAAAAACTCTTCTCTTGATTTTTTTCTCTGACTGGGTTTGTAGGGGTGGTTGGGGTCGTGGGGGGTGGCTGGGGTTGCAGGGGTTGAGAGGTGGCTGGCTAGGGACTGGGTATAGGGGGCTGGGATCGCATAGGGTGGCTGGGTACATGGGGTCGACTTCATAGCATTTTTTTTTATATAGCATTTGTGTCAGTGGGGCACTGTCACAAACCTGGCATTTGTGGAAATGCCCCATTGACGCAAATGCCAGGCATTTGCGTCAATGGGGCACTGCCACAAATGTCAGGTTTGTGACAGTTCCCCACTGAAGCAAATGCCAGCCTGGTTTGCGTCATGAGACTCCGCGTCACATATAAAACTGACGCAAAAACTCAATTGTGCAGTTAGAAACTGACGCAAATGAAATTTTTTGTTGTAGTGGAGGGCCAGATCTGCTCAAGGTTGAGTAGTGAATGAGCCTGACTACCTCCATCCTGGATTTTATGAGGGTGGTAGGTAATGACAGAGTGGTTTGTGCCACCTTTATGTTCCGAGATGATGCTCGTATTTGGTGGGAGGTGGCATCCCAGACTCGGGACATTTCTACTATGAGCTGGGATGAGTTCAGAGATCTGTTCAACCAGAAGTATTACAGTAATGTCGTTTGAGCGACAAAAGTGAACAAGTTTACCGATTTGGTGCAAGGCATTATGTCAGTCACTGAGTATGCCTTGAAATTTGACAGGCTAGCTAAGTTTGCACCTGATTTAGTGCCTACAGATACAGCCAGGCAAGACAGATTTGTTCGGGGTTGAATGCTATGATAGCTCGGGATGTTCATATTACATGAGTACCTGGGGAAAGTACTTATGCCCAGGTGGTTGAGAAAGCCCTCACAGCCGAGGAGGCAGAGAACAAGATATGGAGGGAGAATGTTGCATGACGTGATGTTCGAAGGGCAATGCCTCCATTTGTATGATCTAGTATAGGTGGAGGCCCTAGTGATCAGAAGAGGAAGACCACTGACATCTCGACCACTACAGGTCTTGATAGGAGGGGTCGGGGAGTCCAGGGCGGCGGTGAGACTTGGAGGAGTTACCAAGAGTGTGTCAGATGTAGGAAGAGCCATCTGGCCAAATGTCGGGCGAAGGCATGCTATTTGTGCGAGGTGGTTGGACATCTCAAGAGAGACTACCCGAGCGTGAAGAAAGAAGAACCAAAGGCAGACAAGTTGACTCCAGCTCGAGTGTTCGCCCCGACTCAGGCAGAGCTGAGGCTAGTCCCTCAGTAGTGTCATGTTAGCTTTCTAGTGCTGGCACTTCTTACACTGTATTAATTGGTTTTGGTGCTACACATTCATTTGTTTCTAGTAGAGAATGATAGATTGTGTAGACCTTGTGACTATTATACTGTGGGGTTTGGGACGTTATTCCCTACTGGGGAGGTGGTAGTCTCTAGGAGATGAGTTATGTCATTGCCAGTGGTGGTGGACAACAGGGAATTATCAGTGGATTTGATTGAGTTGGGCATGGATGATTTTGACATGATTTTGGGAATGGATTGGTTAGCTAGGGATGGGGCAACTATAGACTGCAAGAAGAAGATGGTGACTTTTGAGCCCGAGGGTTCAGACCCTTTTGAATTTGTTGGCACTGTGCATGGACCTTGTATGCCTATGATCATCATTGTGGGCCAGAGGCCTATTACAAGGAGGTTGTATAGGATTCCTAGCCAGTGTGGTGGATACCACTAAGGTCATGCCGATGGGGCCAAAGGAGACCAGGTTGGTGTGTGAGTTCTTGGATGTGTTCCTTAAGGACTTACCGGGACTGCCAGCACATCGGGAGATTGAGTTTGTTATTGAGTTAGCACTGGGTACAGAATTAATGTCGAGGGCACCATACAGAATGGCTCCAGCAGAGTGGAAGGAGTTGAAGGTACAGTTACAGGAATTATTGGATCTGGGATTTATCAGACCTAGATTCTCGTCGTGGGGTGTTCTAGTTTTGTTTGTGAAGAAGAAGGATGGGACCATGAGAATGTGTATAGATTATAGGGAGTTGAACAAGCTGACTATCAAGAATAAGTACCCACTACCGAGGATAGATGACTTGTTTGACCAGCTGTAGGGTAAGATAGTGTTCTCAAAGATTGATCTTCGATTTGGTTATCACCAGCTGAGGATCAAGGATGAGGATCTTCCGAAGACGGCATTTCGCACGAGGTACGGGCATTACGAGTTCCTAGTCATTTCATTTGGGTTGACTAATGCTCCAGCATCATTTATGGATCAGATGAACAGGGTGTTCAAAGATTATTTGGATCAGTTCGTGATTGTCTTCATTGATGACATCCAGGTTTACTCCCGTTCAGAGTTAGAGCATGAGCAACATCTCCGGTTAGTATTATAGAGAACGAAGGAATACTGTTTGTATGCCAAGTTTAAGAAGTACAAATTTTGGTTACCCCAGATTACATTCCTAGGTCACATTGTCAGTGGAGATGGGATTAAGGTAGATCCGACCAAGGTGGAAGCAGTTAGGGAGTGGCCAAGGCCAAGGAATGCCTTGGAGGTCAGGAGTTTCCTTGGGTTGGTAGGGTATTATCGGCGATTTGTGGAAGGATTCTCAAAGATTGCTACACCACTGACAGAACTGAAACGCAAGAACTTGAAGTTTGTATGGTTAGACAGATGTGAAAGTAGCTTCTAGGAATTGAAGCGACGACTGCTTACTACTCTAGTGTTGAGACTTACTTCAAATGGGGATAAGTTTGTGGTATACTGTGATGCATCAAGATTGGGGTTAGGATGTGTGCTAATGCAGACTGGAAACGTCATTGCCTACGCATCGCGAAAGTTGAAGGAATATGAGCAGTGGTACCCCACCCATGATTTGGAAATAGTAACGGTGGTATTTGCACTAAAAGTGTGGCAACACTATTTGTATGGAGAAAAGTACGAGATATACAATGATCATAAGAGCTTGAAGTGTTTCTTCACACAGAAGGACTTAAACATGAGATAGAGACGTTGGCTAAAGTTGGTACAAGATTATGACTGCAAGATTCTTTACCATCCAGGGAAAGCCAATGTAGTGGCAAACGTGTTGAGTCGGAGAGGCCCAAGACAGTTGTTCAGTTCAAAGCATATATCGAAGGAATTGGCAGAAGACATGACTAGAGTGGGGATTGAGTTGATGGTGGACCACTTAGCCAATATTACTTTGCAGTCTACTCTTTTGGAGAGAATAAAGGAGGGCCAGATGAGTGATTCTCAGATGATAAATATTAGAGGGGATGTCCTAGCTAGAGTAGCTAAGGATTATTTTGTTTCAGAGACGTGTTTGCTGAGATACAAGGATCAGATTTGTGTTCTGATGGACATGGGTATCAGACGAGAGATCCTTGATGAATCTCAACCATATTCATTACATCCAGGCACCACTAAGATGTATCAGGATTTAAAGACCATGTATTGGTGGCTTGGGATGAAGAGAGATGTGATTGATTATGTAGCGAAGTGTTTAACCTGTTAGCAGGTGAAGGTTAAACACCAGCGGCCAGCGAGGTTGTTACAACCTTTAGGTATTCCCGAGTGGAAGTGGAAAGATGTCACTATGGATTTTGTAGGAGGCTTTCCTAGGACAGTGGGGCAACATGACTTGGTATGGGTGATTGTAGACAGATATACCAAGTTAGCTCATTTGTTGCCAGTAAGAACAAACTTTACCGTGGACTAGTATGCAGAACTGTACGTGAGGGAGATTGTACGTCTCCATGGGGTTCCAAAATCTATAGTGTCGGACCGGGATCCCATTTTTACCTTTGAGTTTTGGGGAAGCTTGCAAAAAGCTATGGAGACTCAATTGAAGTTCAATACGGCCTATCATCCTCAGACAGACAGGCAGTATGAGAGGACAATTCAGATATTGGAGGACATGCTTAGAGCATGTGTACTGGATTTTGAGGGATTCTGGAGTAAGTATCTTCTGTTGATTGAGTTTTCATACAACAACAACTATCAATCAATGATTGGAGTAGCTCCATATGAGATGTTGTATGGCAAGAAGTGCATGTCACCCATTCATTGGGATGAAATGGGAGAAAGTAAGTACTTGGGTCCTGAGATGGTTCAGAGGACTAATGAGGCTATCGAAAAGATCCAAGCTTGAATGCTCACCTCATATAGCAGACAGAAAAGCTACGCTGACCTTAAACGTAGGAACGTTGAGTTCCAGGTAGGGGATCAAGTATTTCTGTGAGTTTTTCCACTGCGGGGAGTAAAAAAGTATGGAAAGAAGGGCAAGCTGAGCCCTAGGCTTGTGGGACCTTTTGAGATCCTAGAAAAGATCGGGCATGTAGCCTATAGATTAGCGCTGCCTCATCATTATCAGGAGTGCATGATTTGTTTCACATCTCAATGCTTCAGAAGTATGTGTCAGATACGACCCATGTATTAAGATATGAGGATCTGCAACTACAGACAGACTTGTCTTATGAGGAGCGACTGGTTCAGATCCTAGATAGAAAGGACAAGGTTTTGAGGAACAAGTCGATTCCTCTAGTTAAAGTTTTATGGAGAAACAGCAAGGCCGAGGAAATGACCTGGGAGTTAGAGTTAGATATGCGAGATCAACATCCCGAGTTATTCAGGTAAATTTTAAGGAGAAAATTTTCAATAGGAGGGGATAATTGTAACGTCTCAAATTTGCTAATAAGGCATAGTGCCTTTATTAGCATGCCGGGAGGGCATAAATGGATTTATATATGGATTTAATTGAATATATGAGTGATTATGTTAAATATATGAGTCATGTTAAGATATAACTATTTATACATGCTTATGTGTATTAAATGTGATTGTGGGCCCGTTCTTGTGGAAAAAAGAGCATTTTCATAATTTTGACTCGTTAATGATATAATTGTAAATATATGTGTTATGTCATTGAGACCACGTTATTATGTAGATATTTTTGCGATAACTAGCTTAGGTTGATCCTTTAGAGCGATTTGGCAGAAAAGTCACAACAGGGATTTATACCCAGCTCGGGGTGAGCCAAGGTGTATTTTGGTAATTTTGCGTAGGTTGGGAATTAGTGGAGCACTATTGGAGGAAATATTCATATTAGGAGGATTGGTAATTTAATTGGAAAATTAAGGGTGTAAATTGAAGTTTAGTGGGATTAATGGAAAAATGACCAATTTTCCCTTGGGACTAGGCTTTGAGGCTTAGTGGGGAAAAGGGTAAAATGGTCAATTGACCCTTGGTTTAGACCTAAGGCAGCTGCAGCCTCTCTCTCTCTCTCTCTCTCTCTCCCTCCCCTTGGTCTAGTTTTCTCTTGTATTCTAAGGGGAACCCTTGAAGTGAAGGAGAATTTGTGAATTGGAAGGCTAACTTTGAAGAATTCAGCTGCAAGGTGGGAAGGTGAAGAGCCTTGAAGAAATAATTAGCTAGCATTTCACTTAGATTTTTGGATTTTGGTACAACTGAGGTGAGAAATTCTCAGGTTTACTTAGGTGCTCACCATGTTTTTGAAGTTTATAAACTTTTGATTTGAATTTTGTGGTTTGGGGTTTCTAGGTGATTTGAGGTTGTTATTATTGTAGAGACTTGATTTGGTGGCTGAGCTAAGCTTGGGCTGCACTTATATTTCACATTTTCAGGCTTGAATTTTCGGATTTGGGTAAGTTTCTAAATTTTTGGCTCCCATTTGTTCAATGGTTGGTGCTTTGTTATTTTGATGAATTTGAGTAAGTTTTGGTGGTATATTAATATTGGTATTAGGTTGTTAGGAGTGTGTGGGACGTTGTGTGGACATAAACCTGCTGGAAATGCCTGGTTGGGTCGAGTTTCAGGTCTAGTTTTGCAAGGGAATCGCAGTTTTTGGTTTTGGGGAAGAACATGATGGTTTTTGGGTATTTTTGGTTTATGGTGACCTAGCGTGACCGCGCTAGGTTGTGGCGCGACCACACTAGGGTCCCAGAACCTTAGGAATTGGTTTTAATTTTGGGTTTTGGAGTTAGTGGCGCAACCGCACTGGGCTAGGGCGCGACCACGCCAATACTCCAAAAAGCTCAAACATTCTGCAGGCGCGATCGCGCCAGGTGCCCCGAAATATGGTTTTGCTGATTTTAGGATTAGGGCTCGGGGAGTTCGGGAGTCCATTTGGTGGCCCACTTGGGGGCTCAGGAGACGTTTCTAACGCCCCGACAATAGGGGATAGTAATCTTAGGAATTGGGTCAAGGTTGAGGCTCGTGATTTTAAGTCAATCCCTAATAAGAGTATGTTTATGTTGTGACTAGATTATCGCAAGGCTCGAGATCAGGATCATACTTGAGGTTTTTTTGTCTATCGCACGAAACTCAAGGTAAGAAAACTGCACCCTAGTTGTGGTTAGGGCACATGCCCTGATAATAAATGTGACTATGACTACATTTGTGATTATTTGGTTAGGCATGCTTATATATGTTGCATCTGACTGTGCATTACGCCATCTATATGTTTGATTATATCTAATCTGAACGCTCGACCTAAGGGAACCGAGGACGGTAGTAAGCATGCAAAACATAGGCCATTGGGCTAGGGCAACCTAGGAGTGCAATATGCACTTGGTTCGCCCGAATGCCACTTAAATAATCAGAAGTGCAGACTGCACTTGTCTAACTCATTGATTGTTAAATTGGATTATGTGTTTGTTTGAACTGATTATTGTTGCTAAGCTTGTTAGTTATATTATGTTATTTATTGAATATGTTGATTTAAGTTTTCTTGCTGAGCCTTGGCTCACGGGTGCTATGCGGTGCAGGTAAGGGAAATGGAAAGTTGGACTAGCCATGAGCTGGAGAGCTTTAGGGGGGGCGTGTACATTTGCACCTGCTCGATCGCCACGGTTGAGGATTCAACAAGGACTAGAGCCAAAATCTTAATTTTGCCACTTAAGCTGGCTTAAATTATAATTACTTTTGAAGTTGTAAATGCCTTCTAAATGTTTATTTTGGGATCCCATGCATAGACTCAAACTTTTAAATGAAAATAACTATTCCTATTGTTATCCCCATTTCCTGCCTTGGGCCCGGGACGGTGGTCCAGGCCCACAGTCTGGGCAATTGGATTTGGGCCCAACCCAGGCCCGCTTAGCAGGGGAGTGATCGGGAATGACGGCCTAAGTGTGGGTCTAGACCCGGACGGTGTCCAGGAAAGATGATCCAGGACGATCGTCTAGGAGACGTATAGCCAGTTGGGGTTACGGTCAAGGCGTACGCAAAGCGTTCCTGGAGCCTGGTAAATGATCTGGGCCTGCGGTCAACGAAGAGGGACAGAGGTAAACGAATCTGGGTCAAGTCCTCCAGGTTGGCAGGAAAAGGCATCTGTGACCCTGAAGCTGCCCAATGACGCGTGGGGCTTGTTCCCACATTACACCTGCGGAAAAGACCACCTCGGGATTGCACACCGCTGGTTCAGACCTGCGCTGCCAGTACACTGATTGATTTTGTCCCCTGAATCTGCCTCGTAACTCAGAATGCCCATACCAAAAGCCCCATTTTGTCGGGCGAAATATAGGCTTTGGGCTGCCCCAGTGGGCTTCGGTCATTCTCAGTCTTTTGTATTTTTATCCCTTGTATTGGGCTTCCGACAGAGAAGCCAAGGGTATTTATATCCTTGTTGGGCCCAGGTCAGCCCGGCCCAAGCCCATTGCTCCTGTGAGCCTATAAATACAGGTGACAGAGCACTAGAGAAAGGATATCTCTTCGACTTTATACAGTTACTCTGTTGAAACATAGAGAGAAACTCCATTGTAAAAGACTTTCCAAGCTCTAATACAACTGTCTCGTGGACTAAGGCTCATTAACACCCCAACCACGTAAAAATCTTGTTTATATATTCTAAATTCTATATCATTAATCTCGCTTACTTTTCATTAATATAGTTTCCGAAAATCTCGGTAAACATTTTGGTGCTTTCATCGAGAGCCTGAGAAAGCTAGTGCTAACGTCAAACCTCTACTACAATGGTGAATACAAGACACACCACTTTCGACCCTACTAACCCGGAGCAGGGCAATGGAGAGTCGTTGCCTTCCCAGCCTCTTCCTCAGAATCCGCCTGAGAACGCTCCTCCTCAGACGTCTCACCTTGACGAGTCACAAGACTATGAGGGTGGAACAGAGTACGAAGAGGAGAACGAGGAGGAATATTATGAAGAGGAGGAGAACGAGGGGGAATACCATGACGAAGCTGCGGATTCCGAGATCCCAGGGGGAGAGCCCAACCAGCAGGATCTAGAGGTGACCAGACTGAGGCAGCAAGTCCTGGACCAAGAGGCCAGGATTGCTGAGCAGGCAGAGGCGCATCGGTGGATGCAAGAATCCCTCCAAGCCCTGCAGGCATTCATATCCGCGCAGGGTCCGGCGACCAATCTCCCAAGTGGCCCACTTTCAGGAGCACAATAGCCTGCTCCGCAAGCCAGAGCCGGAGTCCCCGAAGACATGAGGCCGGCCCCTCCCCGGGAAAAATTTCTTGAGCCAGCCCCAGGAAACCCGGACCGGGAGAAAAAGAAGGCCGGGGGAAAGACCCGAAAGAAAGACACCCCTGTCGCGAATGCCGGGACCCGTTCCTGGATGCTCCCTAGGAAAGAGAAGTTGTGCCCTAAGAATCAGTCATGCACGGTGATAATAGGAAATTTCTAAGGAATAACAGAAATAAGATAAACCGGAGGAGGCAATACAAATTGTCTTGGATGCGTACGCATCCAAAAAAGTTATTTCAAAATTATAAAAAAGAAAGAAAAAAGAGGCAAGGTGAAGATCCAGGCCTAGGCTTCGTCCTCCAGAAGCTCCGCGCCTTCCTTCTCCTTGGCCTCGAATTCAGCCCTCTTCGATTCCAGGTCAAGAAAGATCAAGAGGTTCATGCTTTTGTCCTTGCGCCAAGCCATGTAGGTGGCCTCCTCAAAAGTGCGTGCAGCAAGTCGTCCGCCTGCTCTTTTCCGCGGCGGGCCTCTTCATGCGCCGTCATCTCCTCACGAAGAGAGCTGTCCAGCTCACGGACTCGGGTCACCAAGTCTTGGATCTTCTCCCCGTCCCAGACAGACTGAGCCATAGCCGCCTCCAGAAGGGCTGCCCTCTCTTTGGCCTCGGTTTCTTTCTGAGACAAGGCCTCCTCGAGCCCGGCCTTGACTCGATCAAACTCTGCGCGGTCTGCGTCTGTCTGAGCAACCGCTTTACTCAAAGTCTCCCGAGCCTGGGCCGTCTCCCTAGCCAGGGCCTCCATGGCGGCCTCCCTTTGATTTACGTCCGCCTCTAGCTCCAGCTGGAGCGTCTCCATTTTCATGGCCGCCTCGGCCACCAGGTCAGCATTCTGGTGGGACAGCAGAGCATCCTGGAACAAAGCAAAGTCAGAGGAATCCTTATAAACAAATAAAAAGAGGGAAGGAAAATACACAAAGTAAACTAACTGCGGTGGCCTAATGGAGGAGAGCCTGGGAGATGAACAACATGTCCGAGTTGGCGATGGTGGCGTACCGCTTGAGTTGGAGATTAGACATGGTGTTCCCCACCTGGTCCAACAGGTCCGCCGCAAAAGGGGTCATGTCCTGCCCCAGCTTAGGGCGAAAGCCCGTTTCGGCAGCTGGCCGGTCCACGATCGGCTGGGGCACGCTAAAGACCGCCGGGCGCTCAGCGAACTCAACCTGACGACGAATCACCAAGGCCTTGTACGTCTCATCTCTCCAATCCCGACCACTCTCCCAGGTCCGGGAAATTAGCATGGACTGCTCGTCCTGCAAGACGGCTTCCCCCTCCTCGGGTAGTGCCAGATGTATTGGGAGGACCGGTAATGTGGGAATCTCCTTCGTGGCGAGGCGGCTTTCCCTATGCGACTCACCGGCTGAGCCAACCCGCCTCATCTGGGGCCTCTTTTTCCCGGTGTCGGCCTCCGCAGCGCCCAAGTCCAAGGCCCTCTTCCCGAAACTCCGGCTTACCGCAGGTTCCGGTTCTAAATTGATCACCGGAGGTTGGGCAAGGCCGGGGACAGCAGCCGGGTCCACGGCCATGACAGGGACTGCGGCGATTGCCCCCTCGTCGGGTCGAGGTTCCGCCCCTAGCGTCTCCTTGTTTCGGGAGAGGTCCGGGCCCGGTGCCTCTAGATTCTTCTTGGCAGCCATTTTGGCTGCGACCTTGGCCGCCCTCGCGGCCTGAGCTTCAAGGAGTTGCCTCATCTCATCCATGGGGGTAGACATGTCTGAGTCTCCTGCAACAAACATAAACAAAAAAGAGTTAGTACGATTAAACAGGAGAATCGAAATCAAAACTAAGAGTGACCCGGGACGAACCCTCATCTAAGCCCCGAGCGTGACTCAACTCATCTAATGCGAAAGAGTAGACTCGATCCCCCATGTTGTCCAGGTTTAAGAAATTCTCGTATTGAAGGAACCCCGACAGAAACATGAGAGCTTCCGAGCCCACGGGAACGGGAGACGAAGGTCTCATCTCCCCGTCAGCCCCGAACGCGGGGCCTCGAAGTGCTAGCGTATTCCTAGATAAGTCCCCAACTTGGGGAGCATAAGATAAGATCAAAGGTGAGTTACCTCGCCCTGATACACTAGCCCCGGGGGTACCCGTGTTCGGCAGGGCCTCCTTGAAGAGGGCTTCCAGCTCCTCTGAAGCGGCCACCTCCGTCTGGGCCAAGTCCCTCTTCCACTTGGCCGCCTCCGCTCGTGTCGTAGTCTCCACCTCCGCGATATGCTCCAGGGCCAGTTGCTCCCTTATGACGGCAATCTTCTCGCACTGGATTCCCTGAAGGTTCGGGATGACGATAGTCTGGTGGGCCACGAGCATCCCGACCAGTCGGAGGTTGTCCGTGTTGACGTAGCCTCCTACGTCCAGGTCTTCTGCGCTCAGCCCAGAGTAAAACCTCCTCCGTTCCAAGATGAACTGGGTGAGAGGAGTCTGGGCAAAGGGTCCTGCCACCCAAAGTAACATGATGAGAAACAAAAAAAAAGGGGGGAGAGAGGAAAAGAAAAAGAAAAACTGGCCAGCTAAGGGTCAGGGAAGTACTTACCCACTCGCTGGAAGTCCAGCAGCAGCGTGGGGTTCTTCTCCACGAGGAACCCGGACGTCACGAACCAGTAATGTCAGACGTCCGGGGGATGCTTCCAGAAGCTTGTGGGAGCGGGGTAGCTACCTCGCGGCTTCAGCCTATAGAAGCCATCCAAGGTCTTGTCCTTGGCATTGACCTGCGGTTCCATCTTGTAGAAGTACAGGATTTTTGCAGGGGTCAGCTCCGCGATCTCCTTCGCGGCGCAGAAGACACACCATCTCACAAGCAGTCGGTAGGCTTGAGGCAGAAGCTGGAAGGGTGCGATTCCCACATATGTCAGGAACCGCACGAAGTAGTCGTGAAGCACTCGCGCTGATGTCGCCAGCATTCCAGGCCCCGAACCCTTCCATGGAAGTATGCGCCCGCTCCTCTATTCTGGCCAGGCGGTTGTGGAAGAGTCCGGGAGTGGAATTTATGCCCAGGCGCTTCTCCAGGACGTACATCATCCGGTAGTTCCGGAACAAGTTCGGCAATGTGTCCATCTCCCATCTGTTGCCTTTGGGGGTCCGGGACGCGAGTAGGGCGACGGGGGCCCTATTGACTTCCTCCTCCGAATGAAGGGTGACGCCCGTTGTCATGGCTGACGATATGGGAACAAAGAAAAGAAACCAAGCAATTAATACCAAAACCCAAGAAAGTCGGTTAAGGTACGGGGGGCCTCCTACGGACTGCTTGGAGTCCCCTCCGGATCAGGTCCGGGTTCACTAGAGAACCACGAGACCCAGATCGAGAACGAAGAATGGGCTACTAAATAGGCTCCACTGTCTGTCCAGGAAGCATCCGGACCCGAAGCAACCCAGACCAGGCGGCCTTCCTAGCACTATTCCTAAGCGTAAGCAAGTTCTAGCATCCTAAGCATATGAACGAAAAGATAGCCTACGTTCATGTATTTACCAAGAAGGACAGAAAGACTTACTGTGAATAGCCGGTCGTGAAAGATGGTGGTTGTCCGACGGTATGGATGGCAGAATCTCGTTCTTGAACTGGTGAAGGCGGTTCAACAACTCGTCGATAGGACAGGCCCAGGACGTGCGCTCAGGCGGAGGTGTAGACACTCGAACTGTTGGAAAGAGGCGACGGCGCAGAGTGAGCAGGCGATGAAAGATGTCGTCGGCGATATCGGACATAAACAGGTCCTCAGTTCTTGAAATGGCTCGAGAGTGTAAAAGTTTCAAATGAATGTCATAGGAGTATTTATAGAGACCCAAATCTTGGTCTCTGATCCAGCGGATAGAAATCCCCCCATCGGACGGTCCAAAATCGTGCAGGGGCATTAATGAGCACTCGAGAGCTGGATCCTCACCATTTCAATCCAACGTCCTAGGAGAGGCGAATGTCAAAGGTTGCTCCATCCTACGGTCCACCTCAGCGCAGAAGCATTAATGAAGGACCCCCATGCGAATGGGACGCTTCGGAATCCATGCTGACACACTAACCTAGGCCTAGCAACCCTTGAGGTGGTTAGGTGACCTTTCGAGGTCAAGTGCCATCGTTGCAACAGTCGCTTGGCAACACGTGTATCCCTCGCCATGAAGCGGGACTTCAGTAAACGGACCCGAACATTGGTAAATGGTCCGGGCTCCGCGTGCGCCCATCGTCATTGCCCTTTGCCATGGACCCACGATTCTAAGCAAGAACTGGGAAGGCAACCATGGAGTATCTGGGAGCAAGGCAAGCCTCCACCTCGCAAACCCAGGCGAAGGTTTGGGGGGTAAATGTTATCCCCATTTCCTTCCTTGGGCCCGGGACGGTGGTCCAGGCCCACAGTCTGGGAAATTGGATTTGGGCCCAGCCCAGGCCCGCTTAGCAGGGGAGTGAACGATAACGACGGCCTAAGTGTGGGTCCAGACCCGGACGGTGTCAAGGAAAGATGATCCAGGACGATCGTCCGGGAGACGTATAGCCAGTTGGGGTTACGGTCGAGGCATACGCAAAGCATCCCCGGAGCCTGGTAAAAGATCCGGGCCTGCGGTAAACGAAGAGGGACAGAGGTAAACGAACCCGGGTTAAGTCCTCCAGGTTGGCAGGAAAAGACATCCGTGACCCTGAAGTTGCCCCATGACGTGTGGGGATTTTCCCCACTTTACACATGCGGAAAAGCCCACCTCGGGATTGCACACTGCTGGTTCAGACCTGCGCTGCCAGTAAACTGACGGATTTTGTCCCCTAAATCTGCCTCGTAACTCGGAATGCCCAGACCAAAAGCCCCATTTTTTCGGGCGAAATATAGGCTTTGGGCTGCCACAGTGGGCTTCGGTGATTCTCAGTCTTTTGTATTTTTATCCTTTATATTGGGCTTCCGACAGAGAAGCCAACGGTATTTATATCCTTGTTGGGCCCGGGTCAGCCCGGCCCAAGCCCAGTGCTCCTGTGAGCCTATAAATACAGGTGACAGAGCACTGGAGAAAGGATATCTCTTCGACTTGTATACAGTTACTTTGTTGAAACATAGAGAGAAACTCCATTGTAAAATACTTTCCAAGCTCTAATACAACTGTCTCATGGACTAATGCTCATTAATGCCCCAACCACGTAAAAATCTTGTTTATATCTTCTAAATTCCGTATCATTAATCTCGCTTACTTTTCATTAATATAGTTTCTGAAAATCTCGGTAAACACCTATGATCAAAATTTTAAACCCTAATTCGTTAGTTACCCCTAGTTACACGTTTATATACAAATGACTTGATTAGCAAGTCTAACACTATTTAAAATACACAGTGTAATGGTCTTGGCTATGCAGGGTGTTAATACCTTGGTCACTTTCCAAATAACCAAAGCATGTTTGAACTTGACCCAACTGTTCGGAACCTATTACATAGGAAATATACTGGGACAGTGGAACCATATGTGTTAAGAAATACTTGTGAAAATCACAATAGTTGGCAAAATGCATGTACTAGCACACTCCCTTGTAAATAACTCACAAAATGAATTGGTTTTGGCCTTATAAATAACTGATCGTTTGAGAAATAGGCAAATCGTTCCTTACGATCAGTTAACGTTCATAAAAATAATTGGTCGATATAAAATGGAAAATTGTGTCTTTCGACGAGTTTATTAAATATACAAATATCTTGTTGTTTTGATGTGGGAAAAATCGTGTCTTACGACCAGAAAACATAATAAAAAAATATAGATAACTAATCGTTTACAAAGTTGGCAAGACGTGCCTTACAATTAGTAATCTTAGTTTTATAAAAAAAAAAAAGATTGGTTGTTAAAAATTAGGGGTGCACAAAAAAAATGCTAATTCGCCCCACCCGCCTAACCCATCAAAATTCGCCCACTTTGAACCTGCCAATTAAAAAACCCGCTGAAATTTGGTTGGGTTGAACTCAACCCGCCACTAGATGGGTTGAGTACGGGTTGCAATAATATAAGGTGGGTCGAACCCACACTCACTACTTTTTTTATATATATTTTTAATAATAATCTAAACTTAAAAATACAATTCATAAATGGTTCATTGAAAATTATAAAGTTTGTGACACTTTTAATATTGAATTTTGAGATGTGAATCATTGTATTATTTATATTTATACAAATAT
Organism: Humulus lupulus; assembly: GCF_963169125.1. Lineage (NCBI taxonomy): Eukaryota > Viridiplantae > Streptophyta > Magnoliopsida > Rosales > Cannabaceae > Humulus > Humulus lupulus. The sequence continues at coordinate 207,906,310 of NC_084794.1, read as the reverse complement.
ATATTTATTTATATTAGTCCAAACATTTAACTTTCTTAATGAAAGCTTTCATTGCTATGAGATTAATGGTAATAACTTAGGAATTATATATAAAAACTTGTTTAGGAAAAATAGATGAAAAAATAAATAATGTTACTTGTATTGATGGTTTAAATATTAGTGAAACTTTTCATAATAAAACTCAAATTGTTGAAATTATCAATGTGTGGATTGATAAGTTTAATACCATTTATAATTTGTATAATTTAGATAATTATAAGAATTTTTTTATGAAGTTTTAAGTTCAAGTTTAAGATATGATAATATTTTATCAAGTTATTATTCATGATGACATTGATGAATAAACAAATGTATAAGTTAGAACTTTATAGTTTACAATTTTTTGTTTTGTTAAATATTATAAGTCAATAATTTTAAATCAACTCAACCCGCCCATAAAACCACACAAATCCGCCCATAAAAAACCGCCTAAACCGCACACTTGTTGGGCAGTTATGGGTTGCATTTTTCTAAAACCGCCAAATAAAAAAATCGCACAAACTGCCCAAAACCCATCCAACCCGTCCGTTGTGCACCCCTATTAAAAATAGGCAAGTTGTGCCTGAAAACTAGCTTTACTGTGACAGTCAGAATCCCGTGATCCGTAAGGGGAAAGACCGGGTAAAGTTGTGCAATCCCATACCGCCTGGGGAAGGTCAAGTGTGATGATTCTAAGACTATGTAGGTATGGGACTACACAGTTGAAGATGGCTTAAAAGGATTGATGGGTACTACTTATGCCAACAAGATGCATCTTCTTTTCGGTAGCCCATCACTTGAGAACTCCAAAGTTAAGCATGCTTGACTTGGAGTAGTCTCAAGATGGGTGACCTCCTCAGAAGTTTTCCCAGGAAGCGTGAGAGTGAGGAAAAAGCACGCTGGAAAGACTCGTGTTGGTTTGTAGGGTCAGTTGTCATTCCAGGAAGCAGTCATAGTGACGTGGGGCGTTACATTTACCATGTCTAGATCACGAAAAATAATTGATTGTTTAAAAATGAGCAAAATGTGCCTTTCAATCAATTAACACAGACAATATAGAAATGGTTGGTCGCATAAAGATAAGAAAATATCGTGCCTTATGACCAACACATACAAGAAATTAAAAATGACTAGTGGTTACTAAATGGGAAAACCGTGTCTTGCAACCAAAACATTCATAAAATAAAATAAATTATTGGTCGTTTACAAAGTGGGAAAAACATGCCAGACAACCAAATTTTTTTACAAATTAACAATAGATAAATAACTGGTTGTTTACGAAATGGGAAATTTGTGCCTTACAACCAGTTAATACAAGAAAATAAAAATAGCTAGTCGTTTAAAAATGGGCAAATCATGCCTTAAGACCAACCTTACACTAACTGATACTAAGGGTGCAATCTGACACTTGAGCTTTTTATCTAGTTGACTTTGATTAGCTTGTGCTAGCACCTTGCGAAGTCATGTTGGTCGTGACTGGGCATTTCTTGGATGTAGTAATATAAGAGTTGTAGCATTCCCATGCTTCTCTCTGATTTCCTTTAACACGACCTATACCAGCATTGGTTGGAAACTTCATCATAAGATGGAATGTCGAAGTTACTGCTCGCAAGTCAATGAGAATCAGTCTACCAAGCAAGGCATTAAATGTGGATGGAAGGTCCACCAAAACAAATATTGTCATAACCATGCTATTAGATGGTGCATTCCCAACTGTGAATACAAGCTTATTACTCCTATCAGGGACATTCCTTCTCTTATAAAGCTGTAAAGAATTTGAGTGCAAAGCTCCAGATCTTGGATAGAGAGTTTCATACTTTCAAGGATCGATTTGAACAATATGTTTATAGAAGAACCATTGTCAACCATCATTAGTGTGACTATCGTGTTGGCAATTTGTGCTTCGATGACCAAAGGATCATTATGTGGAAATTTGACATGATTGGCGTCATCCTCGGTGAACGTGATGGTTCATAGTCATAGCGAGGCATTTTGGGAGTTCACTCCTCAATTGCCAATACATCATTACATGGCTCATGGTGGAGTGTTCGGACATATCTTTCTAGGGCCTTCCTACTTTCACCCGCCAGATGTGGTCCTCCAAAAATTGTGTAAAGCCGCCCTGCTACTGGGGCAGGTAACAACGGCTGAGTTGGTGCATTTTGATTGTTTGTAGCAGGTGGCTGCTGGTCATTTTGTCAATGAACATATCTTCTCATGGCTTGATGATTATTCCGAATCAGAAACTCAATCTCATCTTTGAGCTAGTTACACTCATTAGTATCATGACCATAATCATTATGGAATCTGCAGAATTTGGTCGTGTCTCTTCGGCTGATGTCCTTTCGGGTAGGTATCGGTTTTCTATATGGGATTTCAGCTTGCGTGGCTTAAAATACATCTGCTTGTGACCCTAGTAGAGTAGATTAAGTGGTAAATCGAGGTACATATTTGTCAGATTTATCATTGGCTTTAGCTATTTTACTATTATCATTATTTGTGCCACTACTCGAGTTATTATTATGCTTACCACTCTGATTGTTCTTATTACCACCACCATTACCAGCCTGGTTGTGGTTAAAACTGATATCTTGTTTATTTTTTGGGGTACTGCTCATCCCTGCTTCAGCTTGGTCTGCGTTCTTGATTACCTCTTCTAATTTTATAAACTCATCGGCGCGGTCAAGAAACTCTCAGGTTGAATAAACAGTCTTTCTTCTCATAACTGTCCAGAGTGGTCCCTTAACTTTTATCCCAGCCATGATAGTCATTAGTTTTCCATCATCACTGACATTTTTTGAATGAGCATCCTCTTGCATAAATTGTTGTACAAAATCATTAAGAGGCTCTTCAGTGCCTTGTTTGAATTCCACCAAATCATTAAGTTCAATAGGCAGAGTTTGAGCAACAACAAATTGTGAGTAGAAGAGTCTCACAATTGAATCCCAAGAATCAATGGTTATTGGTTCTATTTTAAAGAACCATCGTTGAGCAGAATCTGCTAGAGTTGCATGAAAAATCGTACACTGGGCATCATCCCTAATGCATTGCAGATTGGTTTGGATTTCAAAGTTGTTGACATGTGACATTGGGTCCTCTTTCCCTATATACATATTCCAGGTAGGCATTTTGAACTTGGGAGGAATTATTAGAGCATTTATTCAATCTGTAAAAGGAGATCCTTTCCTTCTTTCCAAATCAATGTCAGTGGGTTTTGGGGTTGTCGAAACCCGAACCATTTGAGTTAAAGCATCTAATTGCGCTTGAATGGCTGGTGCAACCATAGGTAGAGTAGCTGGTATAATAGCAGGTATTGATGTTGCTTCATTTCGTGGTGCTGGAAGTACCTAGGGTGTAGCAAGTCCAACAACATTTAACCAATTGTCTTGTCTAAGCCGGTCAAGTACATTCCTCAAGTCCTCTTGTCTTGATTATCTGCTTGAGGAGCAACATGGGGTGGTCCATTATGAGGATTGAGCTACTCAAGCTACCTTAACGGGACAAATGGTCATGTAGGCACGTGCTACCTTTGTAGGACAAATTATCCTTCAAGCTGCATGTTATCTCAAGTAGGGAAGTTTAGGGCCCAGGTGACCTTAGTGGAACACCATACTTCTAATTGTCTCTAGGATTATAATATCCTTTGTCTCCCTCGTCATCATTGTAACCATCTCTATAAGATGATTGATAGCTACTGCTCACTTCTCGTCGTTTCTTCGACGATAATGCCTTGGTTGTTGACCTTGATAATACCTAGCCAATTGGTTGCGTCAAAGTTGTTGGCCTCGATTCTGATTTACTGGTCGATCATTCCTTGGTTGTCGAAACTGTTGACCAATAAATTTATTTTGTTGGGGAGGAGGAATTCCTTCTCTTGAGACTAATTGCCTCGGTTGTCGTTCATCAACAAGTCTTCCTTCACCAGAGACTTGTCTGCCATGACATTGCTCCTGCTTACGATTAGGCAAAACTTGTTCATCTTGATGCAACTAGCGATGGTACACTGGTTGATAACTCTACAAAATAGAGTTATTTTACCACTTTTTATGTGCTAATTGTTGCTTAATTCTTGAGTTTTTAATTGATTTATTAAGTTTTTAAGTAATTTTGAATTTATTAGGCTTATTTTAATTTTACAGATTTTTGTGTGTTTTTATTGTTATATTATTGTAAAATGTTATGGCTTAATTATTTAAAATTAATATTGTTAAGTTAGGAGTAAAATGATGAAATTTTAAGCTTAAATGTTTAAGTAAATTAAATTTTAATTAATATTTTCATTGAACTTTTGTTGTATATTTCATTATTGAAAATATTTAGTTTTAATTTAATTTATGTTTGTTTTATAGGGAATTTTTTGTATGCTATTTGCTCTTGAAAAGCAAGAAGAATGGTGAAAAAAAATGGCATTTTTGTAAAGGAAAAGCAAGGAAGTGGCATTTTTCTCCAGGCCCATGCCTAGAAACCCATTCGGCCCAACTTCATTCCCAGCAAGCTGCCAAGTGCTTCCTTCAGCCATTTGCTTTAGTCAAATGCTCCCAAGTCCCCCGCCAGCTGTCACGCTACCAACACCTCACAATTAAGCAATTCCCAGCTCCTTCAGCAAATCACCCACGTGAGCTCCAGCCAGCATCAACCTCAATCCAGCCACGCATGGGCTAGTACACCACCAGCCGCCTGGCTCTTCAGCAAAGCAAGCCCAAAGTCACCCAAGCTCATGCCATCAACACAACATTCAGCCACCAAAATGCCAAAACTCACATTTTTATTCCCAAAATTTTTCACTCAAATATCAATTCACTCTTCCCTATTTTTCTTACCTAAATAAACATTCCTAATTCATTTTTTTACCCTAGCTTTTCACTAATTTTTTACCCAACCAAACATTTCATATTTCCAATACTCTTACACTTACTCTATTTATCCTACCACTTCCCAACACAATTAAATTAATCAATTTATTTATTTTAATTTGATTAATTTAATATCCATATTTTGCCTATAAATAGAGTCTTGTAAGACCATTTGGGAGGCTCTTCTTCTTCATCTTTTCAACATCTTCTACACATATTTTTCTCTCTTCTTTTCACTATTTTCTCTCTACCATTTTCATCTTTTGAAGAGCATGTCAAATATGTTATTTTGTAATTTTTATTTCAATCTAGTTATGAGCTTCTAATCTTTTTCAAAGATTATTAAGATGATGATGAAGCAAAATGTAACTAGATAGTATTTTTTGTTGTATGTTGATTTCCCATTTGTGCAACATTGTTTATGGATTTTTCTATCAAAGATATGCATTTTTCATCTATTATTGATTGTTAAAGCATATTACACTTAGTTCTTCATTATGCATAAATATGATATTCTTTGATTAAATGTTTTTCATTAAATTGTTCACATCTAATTCTTAGAGCATAAGTATCATATTTTGCCTAAACATAATCTCTTTGATTTCTTGTAGTTTCATTAGGTTGTAACACAACTAATGCTTAGAAATTATATCTTTTATAAGTGAAGAAAAATCCTACCTTTTTTTAAAGTAACTTGTGCTTAAATAGAAAATGTATTTTGAAAAAAATATAGTGTGATTTATTTCAACTATATCTAAACTTGTGAATCAATATACTTATAAATACTATTGAACTTGCATTTTGTGGATTCTAATATCTTAATAATCTTATTTTACATATCTCATTTGAAAACCATTTTTCCATTTAATTTTAAATCTTTTTATTACTTGTCTTTTATTTTTCTAAAACAAAATCTCATCAAATATTTGGAACTAGGTTAGAATATTCTTGCTTTGTTTGAAATAGTTTCTTTTGATGTTAGTCAACTCCCATGGGTTCGACCTCGTACTTACATGAACATTATATTCCGAAACGATTCGTGCACTTGCGAGTTTAAATATTAAAACACCATCTTTTGGGATCAACACTGGTCGATACTCCATGTTTGTGCAATTACTCTGAGTTTGTCCAGGTGGAACAACTTGATCTCGGCATCTTGTTGGTTGATTAGGTTATTTTCCTCGCACTTTTTAAGTCGTAACACAACATTTAAGGTTTTCAGAAAAATTTCCTCCAATGGGTCTAGTTATTTGAAAGTCTGCTTTTACGAAAAAATTTCGCTCGTTTTCACTATTGGACCTAGCCGAAAAAATGTAGTTTTGGAAGCATTCAAGCTTTACTGATTTTACCTTTATTTGATAAGTTACCAAATATCTAATACTTTTTGGTAAAATCACTTAAATTGTTAATTTTGAAAAATTAGGTTAATTTAATTGATTAAGAAATAATTATAAAATGATGATAAAAATGAGTTTGTTTTTAAGAAAAATTAAGATAAAGTTGACTTTATTTTAAAAAATAATTTATTTCACTCCTTTGAAAATTAGGGTTTTGGACCTTTTTAATTTTTTAAACAAAATTACATTAATTAATAAAAATATTAATTTTCTAGCATCCAAATTATCCTTAATAATTATTTAATGTGCTAAACTTAAATCTAAAATTATCAAGATTAAAATGTATTTTCTATGCAAATACTTAGAAAATTTCTTATTTTCTTCTAAGTATAAACTTTGTTATTTTAAGTTTTAAGTTGCCTACTTTAGAAAATTGTATTTTGAGAACCAACTCTGAAAATTATCAAACTTTTTAGAATCAATATCGACTACTCCAAGAAGTTCCTTGCCAAATTTTACACAAAAATAACCATTTTTACTTGGAGAAAACTATTCTAAAAAGTCCCCCTTTAAAATTACCCACAGAGTTCTTAATATTTTTTTCTTGAACTTTGAAAATTTATAAAATCCATTTGTTTCAGTACATAGATCTGAAATTTCTTAGGCCCATACTAGGATATGTAAACATTTCCCATACAAAAAAATTAGGTCATTTGAACAATTTTTACTCAGTGAAAAGGGTTCCCAAACATTGCTGTCCATAAGCTATTTTGAGCTTCCTGAATTTTTTTGTCTAACTTTGAAAAATCATATCTCTTAGCCTTTTTAATATTTTTCTTTGAAAATTTACCAATTGTTTTACCAATATTAAAATAGTTCTCATTCCAAAAACCAGCTAAAAATACATTAATTTACCCATGGAACTCGTTGTCCAAAGTCGGTTGCTTGTACAGTTTTTGAAAGCCATTTTCCAGATTGCACGCCAATTTTACAAAAATTATAACTTGGTCATTTCAAAATCTTTTTGAACGTTTCTACTCACTATGAACATCTAATCTTCCTAAAATACACCATGAAACCAGAAAAATAGAGAAATAGGTATATATAATTTTTGCTTGACCCATTGGAAATCAAGTAAACATTTTCTCACATAAAATCATAGTTTGCCTATGGAATGTGTGATTTCATCACTAAAAAATCATCCAAACATCCATGCATGTATGACCAACAAACATATAAGCATTATTACAGTTCTCATAATGAATTTAAACACATAAAATTGTTAGGGTTTAAGCCCTAATTAAACCCTAATTTCTTTGTAATCTCATTTATTATCAATAAAAGAATAGAAATCATTTTTTGACTTGGTAATTCACTTTGCTCACATGTTTTATTTTCATGATTATTTGTTTAATATAAACTTCTATTAAATCCCGAGCATATAGCTAATCGTATTTATAGTGACGTAATCAATGTGGAATATAAATATGATTATATGTTCAAAATAAGTTAGTCCTAAGATTAGTCAGTGCACAGGATTTACACTGACTTGCAAATCTACGATATGATCTACTTACACATTGTAGTGTTATGTTCTTTCCAGAACCTTAGCAAAGTAGATAAGATTAGATGTATTTGTTACATCGGACATGACCGATATTGATAGTTGATAGGATAAGTAAACATACCGTTATTATCTAATCTAGTCATATCATATAGTTGACCATAGGTCAATTCAATCTCAATTCTGAGTGGTTAGTATTCTAACTGATTGTATTATTTGAGTTCTTTGACTTGTTCGTTACCAACTTACCCTACGGACTAGCCCATACTTACATCTTGGGAACTCGGTAGTATAATTGAGTGGGAGTGTTAATGATAGAGATGAACATCTATAGCTTCTGATGAAGAAGTGAAATGATGGTTTCCTTTTAGTTTTGTTCAAGGTATTAAATGATAGATATCTCATTTCAGTAATTAAATTAGTTTACTGAAATATCATTTACAAGGAACTAAGTGTTTTAAGGATAAAATACAATGAGGGGTAAAACAGTATTTTAGTCTCATCTCATTGTAGATCGTCTATAGAGGATTGAGTGACAATTATGGTTGTAACAATGGATAATTAATAGTGTATTTATATTTGTTATAAAGCGTTTTATGAATTCAAGAGTGCAATTCTGAGTCTTTAGTGGAGTCACGAGGAATTAATAAGTTAGTAAATTTATTTATTAGATTTATGATAACTTATTGGAGCTTGATTTCATAGGCTCATGGTCCCCACTGTACCTTGGATAAAATCATCTAGATAGTCTCAATTAATTGATTTAATTATCAATTAGAATTATCAAAGTTGACCAGGTCAATTTTGGATAGTTTCACAGAGTTATGTAATTTTAAGAAGAAAAGAAAAATTAGGGTAAATTTATTAATTAAGATAAATTGGTATCTAAATTAATAAATAAGTTTAAATAAAGGTTCAAATTATAAATAATTAATTTGATAAATAATTTAAATAATTATTTAATTAATTAAATCAATAGAAAATAATACAAGCCTTGATTTTAAGTCCAGCAAGCTTATAATCAAATGGGAAATTTCACGGGCCTAAAGCCCATGATAATTTCGACCTAAGGCTGATTATTGACTATTATTTTATTAATTTTTTAATTAAATTAAATGACCTAATTAAATCTATATAAGGAATGCTAAGAGAGAGTTGAAAACATAAGTCAAGAGATGACAGACACTGGTTTTCTGATAGTTTTTAGATTCTCTCTAAACACAAATAATTTTCTAAGCCTCTTTGTTCTTTTATCTTCTTCTCTATGTATCTATCTCGTGTGTTGAGAATTGCCTACTCTAGTCTAGGTGATTTCAAGGATACTTTGGAAGACTGTGAAGAAAATTGAAGATCCGTTCAGTTTCTTGGTAATACTCTGCGACAGAAATGATACAAGAGTTAGAGAAACTGAAGGAATGACTCATTCATTCTGCTGCGTATAATGTAAGTATTCTTATCATTATTTCTCTTTGAATTCAATTTTAGAAACATTTTCTAGGCTATCTCATATTAATTTGTTTAATATTAGATCTACATGAAAAAAAAAAAAATATTTTGTATAATTTTTCCCAACAAAAATTACATAAACATGGCAGATTATTCAAAATGCAAACATAAATATAGTGGAGATGACCATATACCTCTTGTAGACAACTTGGTTGGTTTTAGACCTCTAGCACTTCTACCCTTTGCTCAAACCTTTAATCTACATATTTACACTCCCCACAAGCCCAAAAATCAGGTTATGCAAACTAACAAGTGCATCTAAAATAATAAACCAGCAAAACTTACAACTTTGACAAAGAGAAAGTCTAGACTTTACCTTTGGTGTTCTTGCTTTGTATGATGTTTCTTAGCTTACACAAACTTCCAATAGGTTTAGGGTTATGTTTATAGAAGGGAGGAGATGAGAGAATGAGAGGTTTGGGAGAAATTGTGTGAAAAAAAATCAGAGGTCATCAAATAGGTTGGGCGGCCAAGGGTAGAGAGAAATGAGAGAAAACTCGAACACAAAGTTTTGTGAAATGGAATTATGAAGACTTGTTTGACTTTATCTTTTTTATATGATGTAAAAATGAAAACCTAAAATGGCCAAAATGCCCTTAACTTGCTGACCACTTAATCTCTAATTAACCCAAAAAAAACTCCTAATTAATTTCTAATTTGCTAACTAAACTTACACTTAATCATATTCTTCAAATGATGATTACAAAGTGGTAATTTTCACTTAATTTACCAAATTGAATTCTTAACCTATGATAATTAAATTAAATGGGTCTTGCCATTCAATTTAAGTGATCACACTCCTATATTTATAACTCATGTAATTTATTTAGCTAAAATATCATTTTTGGCTAAATGTGCATTCTTCACAAAAATGCATTTTTAAAGATTTTTCATACAAAAATCAAACTTCTTGACCTTAATATAAATTAATCCGATAATTTAATGTCAAATAATATATATTTTTTCATAATTATACTTCTCAAATAATAATTTATTCGATAATTTACCCAGTTAGGATTTTCATTTCGGTCCAGGACCGAAATGCTCAGTTTGTCACAAAACTGCACATTTTAGATTTTGGCTAACAATAACAACATGAAATTTTCTTCTCAAGCATATATTATTACTCATAATAACTTTCATACCTAACTCACCACCTCATTCTTAGATACTAGTAGGTGCCCAAAACGTGAGGATGTGAGGTGTTCAATCTCATCCCCAAAATGACAGTGAGAGGTCCTATTTATAGAGATTCTAGTGGGCCTTGGGCCTTACAAGTGTGAAATGGACCCTACAATCATAATGTGGGTCTCTTACAACTGAATATGAAATAAAATACAATCAAAATACAATTACATAAATATCTCGTGAAATGCAGATTAAACTAGTCGTTGAACTAGGCATGGCGAAATGGGGCACTGGAGCGGGGCGAGTCGGGGCCCCGACCCAGCGGGGCAAAGATGCCCCAGTGAAAACGGGGTGGAATTCGGGGCAGAGCACCCCGATTATTCCTTGTTTTTTTAATTCTCATATAGTCAATACTAAGGTTTTCAAAGTCTCAAACCCATTTTTTTGCTTACTAAACTCTTCTTCTCCAAAGCCCAATCACAGTTGCTGTGCTCCTCGGAAGTCAGATCTCTCTTAAATTTGATCGCAACCCAATTTTCTGATGTCACTCAGCGGACTACGGTATGAATTTGATCTCACTTGGCTGGTGGTGCCCACTGTTTTTGACGATAAGAAGACAAACCCCAACTGTTATTGTTTTACATTATTCAAAATTTATACCAGTTTAGTGCTGACGAGCACCACACTTGGTTTATTGATTTGCTTAGTTTTTTTGTTCTGTTACCACCATACATGAAAAAATTTATTTGGGTTTCTTGCTTTGCATTTGGACATAGCCGTAGTGCATTTAAAATTTTCAAACTTTTGATTGATAGCACGCGAAAAAGAAAAAGAGTTATGGCTTTATATGTATATATTCATGCATATATTTATGTAGTTATACATTGTGAAATGAAGCTCCTTAATGGGTTAGTTTTAGTATATTCAATTTGTTTTTCCAAAATTATGACATATAAGAAATAAGATGTTCGATGAATTGACAAAAAAAGAACGCCTTATGAGATTTTGTTAGTGTTTTTGGAGTAATAGTCACCCAGCTTTTCTCAAATATATTTATGTAGAGTAGACACTATGCTAAATTGAAGATTTCGAATCGATTATTCCCTGATATAGAAATTCATTTTCAACTCTGAAGGAGCTGAATTTGTTAAGTACAGTTTCTGGGAATTGTTTAGGGCCCTTCTAAACAACATTTGAATATGATTGTCAAAAATATATTTGTTGTGCTTATTAGTACTGTTGCTTCTGAATCTACATTCAGTATTGATGGTAGACATGTGGGTTCACACCGAACGAGACTTCATTATTCTACATTGGTTGGTAAATAAAAAAAAAGGTAAATATACTTATCTTTATAGATATATATAAATATTCACATTTTTTTATTTTCTTGATTGATTCGATATTGATTTTTTTATTTTCTTTACATATGCGACTCTACTAGTCACCATGAAGAATGAAGATAATGATGTAGACCCAACTATGGTAATTAGATAAGTTTTTATAATTCATCAAATAAATTATTAACTTCCATTATTAATACATATATGTTTTTGGTAGGAGTCTTACATAGTTGATCTTGATGATTAAGGTAGTAGGTCAATGTAGAAGAAAAAAATCATTTAATTCTTTTGAAGCACAGAAAGTGGAGCGCTATGTCGTATATGATAGTTTTATTATATTTTTTCTCTTAAGAAACTTTTATTATACTTGGTCAATTCTTGATTTAAATGATGATATAATGATATGATTTAATCAATTCTCTCATACTACTTATATACATGCATAGTGCGTAAAATTGACATTTTATATGAGGTTTAGAATATCTTTAATTCTAAATAGACTTTAAGTGTAAGATTTATATATTTTTTTATTCCACAACTACTTTATGAAACAATTGTAAATATTGAAAAATATGTTCTATATAATTCATCTTTATTCTTGTATTTATTTTTGTAAATTTTAAAATAATAAAATAATATAAAATATTTAAGTGTGTAATTGATACAAAGCGTAAAAAATAAAGATTGCAATAAAAAAACAATAATGTAAGCTTAGGGAGAATTCTAAATTATAATTTAATCTTTTTTTTAAAAAAAATGGGGCAAACGGAGCGGGACAGACCCACTTCGATTAAACCGGGGTGGGGCGACCTGACCACTCTAAGATACTAATCAGGGCGGGCCTACGTTGAGCTGCTTCTGGGATCCTTATTTGACTAATGCTCCTTCCTTAAGCAGGTTGCATGTAGTTGAGTTGCACTTCTGCGATCAACAACCTTGGAAGTACATTGATAAAGACATCCCTTTGATTAAATCATGGTAGCATCTCTTCATCTCCTTGCAAGCCCATTCGACCATTGCTAGTGAGATTTCTCATTGCCACGTGTCAATTCGTCATGCCACTTCATCGCATTTATTTTTAGGATTGTTGACCGCGTTTTTGGCCAACGACGTGAGAACGTCAAAAACGATAAAACCTTTAAGAGAAATAAAACAACACAGATGGATTTTGAACATAAAGTAAATAACACAGCAATTTTTATAGTGGTTCAGCCCCAATATGTTGGTAATAGCCTAATCCACTTAGAGTTCTGATTATAGATCTGTACTCAAGATCAGATGAACTGAGCCAACTGAGTTTCTTCAGTACAGATTACAAAAATACAAGAATTCTTTCAGATACAAGCACTCTCTCTCTAGAAAACTCAGACCCAAAATTTCCCCAAAAGTCTCAAAAGAAGGAGAAGCCCCCTTCTGATCTCATAAACTATGTATTTATAGGCTTAGGATCATACATCTGATATCCCCTAGAATCGGGATATTTTATTATTCTTATTATATTTAAATTACAAAAATATTCAAAATTTAACAGAACACCCAATTTGTGGGGAAAAATGAGATATTCTCGCGTGTGCCAAGACCGGTTCTTGTTGAAGCCGTTTCTGGGAATCTTGAGTTAGTCCTCCTCTATCTGGTCGACCCATATCTTCTACTGACCATTCATGCAAGTGCTGGTCGGACACATGCATGCTGGACATATGCAATTGCTGGTAGGACATATGCATGCTGGACATATGCACTTGCTGGTAGGACATGCACTTGCTGGTAGGACATGTGCATGCTGGTAGGACATGCAAGTGATGGTCGGACACATGCATGCTGGACATATGCACTCCTCTCGTCTAACATGGCAATCTCCTCTAGCATGCCATGTCTCTCGTCTAACATGACTATCTCCTCTAGCATGCCATGTCTCTCGTCTAACATGGCACTCTCCTCTAGCATGCCATGTCTCTCGTCTAACATGACACTCTCCTCTAGCATGCCATTTCTGGGCAGTAACGTCACTCCTGGGCAGCAACGTCGTGACTGGTAGGATGCAACAACTTGACTGGTCATGACACCTCTCAAGCAGTCAAAACTCTTCATCAGTTTACCGGGTCACTTTATCACAACTCTGAGGAGTCAATGTATTTATTGACTATTAATGTGTCTTTTACTGACCATGCACTGCCACTTGTCACCTCTATTGGCAAGTCATCGATTCCATTTTTTGGGGATAACAAGGATAAACAATTAGCATTAAATAATCTATCTCAATCATTCAAGCATCACATCAAACACATTGCATGTATTATAAAAAAAACTAATATATATGAAAAATAGAACAAAATAAACAAAAGAAAATGTAACATAAACATAAAAAACAACTAAGGAAGTAAAAAAATTAAATCAACCAAAAATCAATAAAATCAAAATGCAATAGCATAGTGAATCATGCTGGCCAACAGAGAAAATGGTTTCGATGAGGACGAGCAAGTTGAGCTTGGGCAGAGAGGTGATAGAGTAAGAAGAAGAGAAAACAGGAGGGAGGAGAAAGAAGTTGGAAAAAAAAAATGATGGATATATGTAGTGTTAGTAAGCAAATAGTATTTTTGTAAATTAAAAATTATAAAATTAGTACAAAGGATAAAACAAAATGAAAGAACTGTGTCAGTCCAAATATTTCTTCTTTGAAGTTAAAGAGAGAGATTCTGAGTGGAGATCCGGACGATGAAACCTCTAATGCTGATACGAAGAGTTTCTGGTAATCATTCTCCATCTTTCATTTCTCTTTTAGGTTTTTTCAAATCTCAAATTTGTTCTTATAGTTCCACTTCCACCTATAACAATCTTAATCAATTGGAGAAATCGATTCAAACACGCTGTAGATCTGGGAGCCTTGAGGTTGATCAACTTTTAAGTCTCTTTAATTCCATGATTCAAATGCAACCCATTCCCTCTGCTACTGCATTCAATCATTTGCTTGCCGCACTCTCCAAAAAGAACCAATACTCCACTGTTTTTTCTCTCTACAAACACTTGTCAATGCGTTATCGTCATTTTCAACCAGATGTTCATACCCTGACCATTGTTATCAAATGTCTATGTCGTTTGAAGAAGACAGGTTTAGGTTTCTCTGTTTTTGCAAGTGTTTATAAATATGGCCTCCACCCTGATGGTCATACCCTAAGTACTCTGCTTCACGGGCTTTGTATGGAAGGCTCCATGGTTGAAGCCCTGGAGTTGTTCCACAGAATTTTAGACAAGGAATTCCCCTGTGATGAGTTCGTTTATGGGATCATTATTAATGGCCTTTGTAGAGCCGGAGAAACTAGCAAGGCATTTAAGGTGCTTAAACAAATTTACCACCATCCCAAACTCAATCCCATTCTTGAATGTTTCAATCCTATCATTGATAATCTTTGTAAAGAAGGGCATATAGATAGGGCCAGGAGCCTATTTCAGGAAATGATTAGTAGTGGTTTAACACCAGATGCTGTAGCATATAATTCATTGATTAATGGATTATGCAAATTTGGTAATTGGGTTGAAGCCAATGGACTCCTAATAAACATGACTGATTCTGGAATTTTACCAGATGTATATACGTATAGCACAGTGATTGATTCTCTTTGCAAAGAAGAGAAAATTCAGAAAGCAATTTCGTTGTATGAATCTATGACTGAAGAAGGTGTAGAACCTAATGTTGTCATATATAATTCTCTCATTTCTGCTCTTTCTAAGAAAGGCAAAACAAGGGAAGCATTTGCCCTCATGGAAAAAATGACTGCTAGAGGTCTAAAGTTTAATGTCTTTAATTACAGCTCTTTATTGTATGAATTGTGTCATTCAGGTGAATGGGGGGACGCCTTCATGTTGTTAGCTAAAATGAAGGAACAAGATGTTCCACCAGATCTTGTAACATTCAATATTCTCATAGATGCTTTTTGCAGAAATGGAAAGATGAAGGATGCTTTTAACGTGTTTGATCTAATGACTCAATGGGATGTAAGACCAAATATTATCACTTACAGCTCTTTACTTTGTGGATTGAGTCATTCAGGGGAGTTTGAAGAAATTGCTAGGTTGTATAAGAATATGGTGAGGGAGATATCTACCCTAATATTATAACTTTCAATATACTCTTAGATGCTTACTCCAAAAGAGGTATGATGGACAAGGCTCAAAGTATATTTGAGGAAATCATTCGACACGGGGAAGAACCTGATACCATGATTTATAATACAATGATTAAAGGATATTGTTTGCTAGAAAAAGTAGACAAGGCCAAAGAGATATTTCAACAAATGGTATCAAAAGGTGTTCGCCCAGATTTTGATTCTTATTGCACTTTGGTCGAAGGCTACATGAAGATTGAAAGAACAGATATTGCTCTCAAGTTTAGTACAGAAATGATTGAGAAAGGCTTGGTGCCTGACCCTCAAGACAAAACATTGGTACGAAGATTTTTGGCTACAGACTTTTGTTATGTATACAATACTTCTTCATTTTCTACTGATTATTACAATTTAAAGTATTTTATTCGGCTAATGATATGACATGTTAGAACTTTTTTGCTTCTAAACTTCCTGATCACAACTGTGTATTATGTTAAACCTAATCAGTTTCCTATACTTGAAGGGCATTTGTCTTTATGTATTTAAATCTTTGATTATTTTGCAATGTACAATTTGCAATTTATAGATCAATTGATTGATTTCTTTATATCAAGTTATACAACTCAGTCAGTATACTTGAAGTTTAGTTTGTATTCTTTTATAAAAGTGATTATGATATTATTTATGGTGATTGTGTGGTGGGGAATTTCTTTATCCGATGATTGGTACGAGACTGTACTATTTCTTAGCCTTTTTTCCCGTTAATTTTTGCATTTACAATGATGTGTCGTGGGAAAATTCATACTTTTTATAAATATACAAGTACAACGTTAAAGCAAGGCAGTCGTTTGATGTACCTTCATATTTGTCGTTTCTGAGTTTCACTTTCCGGGTCTTGATCGTGCCAATCTGTGTTGAGAATTTTATTCTACTAGAGGATATACTTCTTGTGTCATTTGTTTGCAAGTCTACTAGATGAATTAGAATGTTTTGAGGACTCTACTCTATTGTAGAAAAAATTATTTGTAGCTGTAAAATCACCAATAATCTCCACAAGAACAGAGACCACCACTAAAATGATGGAATCGCTTTAAATCTCTGACTACGATTTCTCGATCAACAACTTTGGATATCAACTTAAGTACGGTGTGACAGTCCCCGCAGACCCTCAAATTCTTAATGATCTGTATTGTTGTCCCAGGAATAGAATTCATGATTCCAAAGACAACAGCCAGCTTCTCACTGTGGATTTTTAAGGTCATTTCCTTCTCTTCCTCATCAACATCGTGAACAACTGATGACATATTGGGTGTGTAGCCAGCTTCTTGCAACTTCACAGTCAGTTCTTCCCAATACTCATAAATCTGCTGGTGTTGAGGATGCTCTCTATCTCCAACCAAAAATACATGAACCCTGCCTTTCAGTTCAACCAAACTGAATCCAGGTGGTTTAACCAGTCCCTGATTCTTCATTAGTACTCTCATCCTTTCAACATCTTCCCACCTACCAGCATCAGCATATATATTTGACAGCAAAACATAGTACCCGCAATTATTTGGATCTAACTCAAACAATTTTCTAGCAGAAATCTCCCCAAGCTCAACATTCTTGTGTATTCTACAAGATCCAAGAAGGGAACCCCAGACTACAAAATCAGGACTTACTTTCATCTCATTGATCAAATCATAAGCCTTGTTGAGATAGCCGGCTCGCCCAAGAAGATCAACCATGCAACCATAGTGCTCAACCCCTGGTTCTGTGCTGAATTCATGCTTCATTGAATAAAACCAACGCCAGCCTTCTTCTACTAGACCAGCATGGCTACAAGCAGCTAGAACTGATACAAAGGTTATGTAATTTGGTCTGGCTCCGTTCTTAATCATCTTGTAAAAGACTTCCAAAGCTTCTCTTGCACGACCATGCATTCCATAACCAGCAATCATGGCCGTCCATGATTTAACATTCTTCTCTTTCATGCAATCAAGTGTCTTCCTTGCCATCTCCATTTTCCCACATTTGCAATACATATCAATCAGAGCAGTGCCCACCACAACATTCTCTTCCAAACACTTTTTCAGAACCTATAAAAGTAGATAGAAATCATATTTTATTCCCAAAGATAGAAATGCGTCTTAATATACGAACATCAAATGATCAATTTAACAACTGGGAAACAGTTTATAAAGAAAAAAAAAAACAATTCAGTGCGTAGTTCACAAAGGCAACCCAACTGTAAATTAGAAACTTACTGAAAAGAGAGAGGAATGTGGATACCTGATTGTGTATGCACTTCCCAATACGTAGTGTGCCTGAATGAGCAATAGATAATAGCAAAGCAGACAAGGTCACGCCATTATAGTTTATATTTCCAGCCTTTATCATCTCATAGAAAACTTCCACAGCCTCTGCTGAGAATCCACTCTGCGCATACACTGCAATCATTGAGTTCCAAGAAACTACATCTTTCTGAGACATTCCATCAAACAACTTTCTAGACAGACGCAGCTCGCTGCACTTGGCATATGCATCCATCAAAGTGTTCGCAACGCCTAAATCTCCATCAAAACCTTTTTTCACCACAAACCCATGAACGCCTTCAGTAACTTCCTTTACTGACACACGAGAACAAGCTGATAGAACCGAAACCATGACGACCGGATCCATAGAAACATCCCGATTCCCACCTTCTTCGATCAAGAACTCCTTAAAAAGCGATAATGCTGAATGAGAGTCGCCATTTTGGACATACCCAGTAATCATAGACGTCCACGAGACTATGTTTCTGTGAGGAATACAATCAAACAGCACTCGTGCGTCCCTCAATTCACCACACTTAGAGTACATGTCAACGAGAGCAGAGGACACAAAGAGGTCAAACTCCAAACCAAAGACCAAAGCTTGCTGATGGGCTTGCTTGCCCGAGCGAAGATCGGACAAAGCCGAAGATGATTTGATGACGCATGGGAAGGTGGACCTGTTGGGAGTGAGACACAGCTTTCGCATGGAGGAGAATGCTCCGAGTGCTTCGACAGAGTGGCCGCTCCGAGCTAAGTCGGCAATGACGGAGTTCCATGAGTGGACATTGGTTCTGTCAACGTAGTTATTGAACAAGGCCCGGAGATTGGGATGGGATGAAACCGAAGAGTAGTGGTGTGTGCATACTTTCAGAGGTATTTTGACGAAGGAACTAGATTTTGGAATTTGCATTAATACGTTTGACTTTGTAAGTTGTCAATTCTAGTTTACTCTCCATTTCTCATTGGAACCCTGCAAGCTATGAAGGCAGTGTGTTGTGTATTGCTAGAGACACTTATATCTCATTGGCATGGATATTATCTCTTAAATTACCAAAAAAAAAAAAGAAGGAATGAGATTGTTTAGAAAAAGGGTAATTCTCTTAAAACCTTAGGGTTTTTTTTTCAGGGTTTCTTCTTCTCTTTGCCAAGGTCGACCTTTGCCCTGGCCGAGACGAGGAGTGGTGAGGCACGCTCGTAATCGGCGGTTTGGAGGCGTCCTTGGGCTGGGGTTTTCGATCTAAAACGTCTAGAACTGTCGCATATGGTGATGTCAGGGAGATGAGCCACTATGTCATCGACGATGGGGTGTGTGGTGGCTCCTTTTAGACCTTGAATTGTATCAAGGCTGAGTCAATTTAGTTAGTTAGTCAATCGATTAGCTTAGCTTAGCTGTCATAACAGATGTTAGTTAAGACACATCAGCTAGTTTAACTAGTTGATATTCTCTGTTAAATACTTGTATTAAAGAACCATTCCATTCAAGAAAATACAATTAGATTTTCTTCTCATTTCTCTATGATTCTGTTTAGTAATATGGTATCAGAGCCATGCGGAGCTCTTGATCTTTCTTCTTGATTTTTTTCCTGATTCTTCATCTCCTTCGGATTTATGGTTGTCACTCGAAGTGCTACTGCTATAGCTTATTCAAGTGAAGTTCAGAATGTCTCAAAAGATGTGAATCGACTAGTGAATCAAACTACTTTCGATGGCACCAGTTGTCCTGTGGTTTCTGATCCAAGTCTTTGATCGTACAAAGATGAAAGTCGCAATCCCTATCATCTTGGTCACGGTGATCATCCAAGTGTCAATTTGGTTCCAAAGATTCTAACTGGGGGAGATAATTATAGTTCTAAGAAGAGATCAATGACAGTGGCTCTCCTTACTCGAAACAAAGTTCAATTCATTAACGGTGAGCTCTCTCAACCTGATCATAATAGTGACGATTATGATTCTTGGTGTAGATGCAACAGTACTGACATATCTTGGATTTTGCATGTTGTGTCTAGTGAGATTGTTGATAGCATCATGTATCTTGATGATGCATCACTAATTTGGCCGAGCTTTATGAGCATTTTCACCAAAATAATGGTCCTATGGTGTTTGAGGTTAAACGAACTATGCAAGCTCTTACTCAAGGGCATCAAAACATTCCGACTTACTTTACTCGACTCAAAATACTTTAGGACTTAGTCAGGGAATACTACCCACAACCTGTTTGTCATTATGGTGCAATGAAAACCATTCTTGAGTATCAAGAACAAGACAGGGTTCTTGAATTTTCGGTTGGATTGAATGAGACATACTCTGCTGCTAGGTCTCATATTTTTATGCAGGATCCCATACCTAACATTAAAAAAGTGTATTCTACACTCATTTAAGAAGAAAGGTAGTGGGGTCTCAACTGTGTTTGTACTGAAACAAAAGAACCAGCATCTAACCCTCCCAATCAGTTTGCTGCTAATGCCCAGTGCAGCCGCACCAAAGTGACTTGCACTCATTGTGTTATCTCTAGTCACACCATAGTTAACTGCTACAAGTTACATGGCTATCCTCCCGAGCACAAGTTCCATGGCAAGGGTCATTTTACAGGTCTGAATCCACCTAAAGCAGCTGCTCATTTTACTGAAACTACTGATAATAAAACTGGGGATAATGGTGATGCAACTCATGACTTACTGTCCAATCTCTCTTCAATTCAATGCCAGAAGATAATCGCTTTATTAGCTCAAAAAATTCAGTAACCATCCACTTCTTCTTCCAACACATCTGATCAACCAATGGTTTCTAACTTCATTGGTAAGAATTCTTTTATTCCCAATTTTTACTGGATCATCGACACAGGTGCTACACACCATGTCTGCCATGATATTACCTTATTTCAAAGCACATTTACTAATTCTTCTCTGTCTTCAATGACTTTGCCAAATGGTAATACTACCAATGTTTCATGTGTTGGAATTATTGTTCTTTCCCTTTCTCTTACTCTTTATAATGTTCTATATGTTCCTGATTTTCATTATAATCTTCTTTTGGTTGGTGCTTTGACAAAATCTGCCACTTGCTCCTTCTCATTTTTCACTACTCATTGTGTCATTCGGGACACCATTTGGACTATGCAGATTGGGATGGGTGAGCGGATTGAAAATATTTACTATTTGACAAATTTTCATTGTAATAAACCATCTATTAATCCATATGTTCTTGTTTTTTCTGATTCAAAACCTAATGTTGATTCCTTGTGTCATTATAGATTGGGTCATCCCTCATGTGTAAAAATTCATTCTTTGAATGAAGAACTTACTTTTCAGCATACTTCTTGTCCCGATTTCCACTGCTCAGTTTGTCATTACGCTAAGCAAAAGAGGTTACCATTTGTTTCTAATCATAACATAGCTAAAGCTTGTTTTGATCTAATATGCATTGACATATGGAGACCTTTCCATACTATGACTGTTGAGGGATATAGGTATTTTATTACCATTGTAGTTGATTGCTCCAGAAACACTTGGGTTTTCTTCAAACACAAGTCTATTCAGTCACAATTTTATTACCAATCCTAATTTCATTATTTTTGTCAAAACACAATTTAATGTTCAAATTAAGGCTGTGCGATCTGATAATGCCAAGGAGTTGCAATTTCCTCACATGTTTCTTTCCTTAGGCATTGTTCATTACCACTCTTGTGTTGAGAGGCATCAACAAAACTCTGTTGTTGAACGAAAACACCAACACTTACTCAATGTGGCTAGAGCACTTCTTTTCCAATCTCATATTCCTTTATCTCATTGGGGAGATTGCATTTTGACTGCCACTTACGTCATAAATAGAACACCTACGCCAAATTTTCAACATAAATCCCCTTTTGAAATTATTCACCATAGCCACCTAATTATCAACATCTTAAGGCTTTTGGTTGTTTAGCATATGCATCCACTCTTCTTAGCTATCGTTCCAAGTTTTCTTCTAGCGCTACTGCCTGTGTCTTCCTTGGCTATCCCGTAGGCATGAAAGCCTACAAACTTCTTGATCTTGACTCAAATCGCATTTTTTACTCATGTGATGTTTAGTTTCATGAATATTTGTTTCCATTCGTTACTGGCGCTGATCTACCAGCTCACTATGCTGAATTTTTCACTCCTTTATTACCTTCTCATGATATTCCACTGCATACTGGCCTGCCTAATTCCTCTACTGATCATCATGATTCTACTGTTTTTCCTCTTGTTTTAACAGATGTTGTTCCTATTACCACTCGATCATCTAGGCCAATCCGGAAGGCCTCTTATCTTACAAATTATCATTGTAATCTTGCTACTAATGTGTCTTGTGATCCATCTCAGGTTCCTACTTGTGCACCTTGGTATCCTCTGGCCAAGTACCTTGATTACAGTCACTTATCTCCTTCTTTTCGTGCTATTGTTCTTGTTATCTTCAACAATAATGAACTTGAATTTTATCATCAAGCAACTGGTGTTGCTGAATGGGATTTGGCTATGACTGAAGAGCTTGCTGCTCTTGAACGAAATCAAACTTGGACCATTGTTAGTCTTCCTCCTGACAAGTATGTTGTGGGGTGCAAGTGGGTTTATAAAATCAAACATAATTCTGATGGCTCCATTGAGCATTATAAAGCCCACTTAGTTGCTAAGGGCTATACTCAACAAGAAGAACTTGATTACAATGAAAATTTTGCCCCCTTTGTCAAACGTGTTACTGTCAAGCTTATCCTTGCTCTTGTTGCAATTCATGGATGGTTTTTGCATTAGCTTGACGTCAACGATGCATTTCTTCATGGAGATTTGCATGAGGAAGTGTTTATGACTCTACCTCAAGGGTATTGTCTTAAGGGGGAGTTACCATTAAGACAAGTTTGCAAATTGCAAAATTTCTTATATGCACTCAAACAAGCATCTCGGCAAGGTTTGAAAAATTCTCAAGTGCTTTAAAAGTAGAAGGTTTCATGCATTCTGCTACAGACCATTCTCTATTCATCAAACACTTAAATACAAGTTTCATTGCCCTTCTTGTATATGTTGATGATGTTATTGTGGAAAGAAATAACTTACAAAAAGTTGATAACCTAAAGACAAAGTTGAATGCTTGGTTCAAGTTAAAAGATTTAGGAAATTTGAGATATTTCCTTGGCTTAGAAGTGGCTAGATCAGAAAGTGGGATTTTTATTTCATAGCGCGCTCTTAAATTACTTGAGGCATTTGGCTATTTTGGATGCAAGCCATCTAGTACACCTGTGGAACCTAACTTGAAACTGAGTTTAGAGAATGGAAAGTTACTCACTGATCCTTAACAGTATTGAAGTATAATTGGAAAGTTACTGATAACTCTAGGATATAGAGTTATCTTTAAGACATTTAGCTTATAATTTGATTAAAAAGATGAATGATTTGTGTCTTTGTCTATAAAATTGAGTCATTTTCTTATTACCTATTTTTATGAGTTAGTTTTGGTTTTATGAGGTAAAATGAGTAAGAAAATGATAAGTTTGATAGAATTAAGTGAATTAGAAATAAGCTAATGTGATTTAAAATGATAATTTTTGTACATGAATTCTCAAGATGCTGTAGCAACGTTGAAACATTGTGCTTGGCAGCAAGCAATTTTGGGTCAGCATGAGGAGCTGTCACATCCGCAGTATAACAACATATAATATTTTATATATGCATCTTCAAAAATTGTAAACGTCACTTTTTTTATTTTAAAAAAGTGATATAATATATATATGTCGTCTTATTATAATATATATTATATCATTTTTAATATATAATATTATATTTACAAATTCAAATGATATGAAAATATAGGGGAATTCTACTATAGGGGCTTCACTTTAAGCCCTACCGGTGGGGCTCTCAGTGTTCTCGACCCGTGAATAGTTTTTGCGCGCGATTTTTTTTTATGACTGTGTATATTGTAGCTATTTAGAGGATCCTGCAAATTTTCAGAAAATTCTGAATAATTTACGGTACCGAAAACTAAGTTCAAACATGTTGTTGCACGCGTGACTAATTTTTTTTATGCCCGTGGAAAACCACATGTTTGAACCTAGTTTTCGGTACTGTAAATTTTTTGGAATTTTTTGAAAATTTGCAAGATGCTCTAAATAGCTACAATATACACGATCATAAAAAAATCGCGGCGAAAACTGTTCACAGGTCAAGAAACACTAAGAGCCCCACCGGTAGGGCTTAAAGTGAAGTCCTTATAGAAGCATTGTCCTAAAAATATATACTGTAAAAATTATATATATAAATATAAATATATTACCCATATAAGAAAACAATACTAATTTTAATATTGATATAAATTTTATGAACTCATTGTATTAATCAATCACCCATATAAGAAAAAAAATATTAATTATTATTGAATAAATCAAAGTGAATGAATGAATACTTTATTTATAATCCACAAGTATAACACCCAAAATGATTTGTAAACAATGTAGAATTTAAAAAAAAAAATCATTCCTCAACATATTAAAATAAAACTCAAATTCATCTAAATTCTAATAAAATAGATAAAATAGCTCTAAGTTTAGAGAATGGAGAGTTACTCACTGATCCTCAACAGTATTGAAGAATAATTGGAAAGTTACTGATAGCTCTAGGATATAGAGTTATCTTTAAGACTTTTAGCTTATAATTTGATTAAAAAGATGAATGATTTGTGTATTTGTCTATAGAATTGAGTCATTTTCTTCTTACCTATGTTTAGGAGTTAGTTTTGGTTTTATGAGGTAAAATGAGTAAGAAAATGATAAATTTGATAGAGTTAAGTGAATTGGAAATAAGCTAATGTGATTTAAAATGATATTTTTTTGTAAAGGAATTCTCAGGATGCTACAGCAACGTTGAAACATTGTGCCTGGCAGCATGCAATTTTGGGTCAGCATGAGGAGCTGTTACATCAGCAATATAACAACATATAATATTTTATATATGCATCTTCAAAAATTGTCAGCGTCACTTTTTTAAAAAAAAAAAGTTATATAATATATTGTTTACCCAAAAATGACCCCTGATGACGTGGCTGGATTAGTCTACACGTGGGAAGCACGTGATGGCTTTAAGTGCGTGTATTATGCTCGGCCATCGACCAGAAGAATATTATTGTTTATCAAGCATTATACTTATGTGCGACCAGCCTAGTCGCACACTTTCATTTATTTCCTTTAGATGTGCAATCTTGTAATTGCACATTAAGTATAATTTCTTTTATTGCCTAGATACGCAAGTCTTAATTGTAATTAAAGCCCACTGGCCCATGTAACCTTCTTGAGCCTATAAATAAGAATCAAAGGGCTCAAAGAAGGGGACTTTTGATCTTTGAATTCTGAGAGAAAAGTATAGTGCGATTATTCACCAAAGTTGTAATTTTTCCAAGGCTTGTGAAACTCGTGAACCATTAGTTCATTGATCACGGTATTGAAATTCTACATCAATAAGAACACTAAGTGGAAGTAGGTCATTACCATCCGGTTGGGGTTGAACCACTATAAATCGTTTGTGTTATTTATTTTTCCATTTGATTTTTTCTTCTTGATTTCATCTCATTTCATATCGTTTATCTGACTCCGTGTCGTTGACCAATTTGAGGGTCAACATTTTGGTGCTTTCATTGAGAGACAAATTCTAGACTTCAAGAAAATCAAATAGCTAAAACATCCAGGAAGACGGGGCAGACTTCTGGTGCTGCATCCACCCAACCTCATCCACCAAATATGGCTGAAGATGAACCACAGTTGGATTTTGAAGAGGAGGAAATGGATTCTGAAACCCTGAGGACAACACTGAGTGTGTTGCAAGAGGAGTTGGCCAATCTGAGGGCCAATCAAGAGAATGCGGCCGAGACGTTGGCGTTGCAGCAGAGGGAAATCGAACGTCAACGACAAGAGTTGAATGAGCGGCAGGCGGACATGGATCGCCGGCAGAGAGATGCCACTGCCACCTTAGAAGCAGCCATTCAGTTGGCCCGGGGGCAAGCTGCGTTGACTTCCCAACTGGATCAGCCACCAAGTGCACCACCACAACATGCCCCAAACCCAAGTCCTCCGCTTCAGTTGGCAAGCCCTCAAAGGCCGGAGCAACCACCTGCTGCTCAATAGGATATCCCATTTCAGGATCCTAATCAGCAGCCACCTTCTCATGCTGATCGAGATAATCCCTAGCGTCAAAGGCTGAATAGGGACGAGCAGCCTCCCTGAAGCCCTAGACGCCCAACGACTGAGGAACCAAATCCACCGAGCAGGGGGCAACGTCCTTCTGCTAACAAAAGGCACGCTGAGTCAGGCTCTACAGTCAGGGGAACCCCACGACATAATAATGCCCAGGAACCCATCGACCAATGTAGGCCTCCCCCTGACGCTTGGAAGATGCCAGCTAGAGGAGGGAACAGTGCGACCAGCCGGTCGCGCCATAGTCGATCGCAATTCAGGGACGACCATGACTATAATGAAGCTAATTCCAGCAGAGGGAATGTTGGTCGGGGTCAAGGAGAAAGAGGCGGGGAAAGGAATCCCCCACCAAGAGAAAATAGGCCTACGAGCTAGAATGCTGGGGGGCAACCTAGGCAGCCTAACGTCTTTGATCGGTTGGAAGC
The DNA here is from genome assembly GCF_963169125.1 of Humulus lupulus. Lineage (NCBI taxonomy): Eukaryota > Viridiplantae > Streptophyta > Magnoliopsida > Rosales > Cannabaceae > Humulus > Humulus lupulus. The sequence continues at coordinate 207,879,548 of NC_084794.1, read as the reverse complement.
TAGCGAGCAACGGCGCAGAGATGATGACCTAAGGGACGTGCTCAACGACAGGCGCGGAAGGCATGATGAGTATGCTCCTCTGGCACCAGTCACCCCAACAATCCCTGGCGTCGTGCAGGCCCAGATCGATGCATTAAACCAGGCTGTCTAGCAGCTGGTAGGGAGCTGGACATCCCACATCGAGTATGATCGGAGAAGAGGCACTCCATTCATACAAAGAATAGTTGTGGAAGAAACCCCCAGCAAATTCAAGATGCCAGTGCTGCCTAATTTCGATGGATATGGGGACCCAGTATCTCATGTGAATAAGTTCGAGATATAGATGGATATCCAGAAGGTGTCGATGATGCTCGCTGCAGGATCTTTGCGACCACCCTATCTGACACTGCTTAGGAGTGGTTTTTTAAATTCCCTCCTGCTAACATAGTGTCATAGGAGATGTTTGTGAAAGAGTTCTACGGGCAATTCTACGTTGTTCGTGTGCACCCGATTGAAGCCAATCAGCTGGTCAAAATACGCCAGAAGGAGGGAGAATCCTTAAAGGAGTACATTTAGCGCTTTATGCGAGCAGCAACGAGGGCTAAAACAGTAGGCGATGAAGGGAAAATGATGGCCCTTACTACTGGAGTGAGGCGCCACTCTCCCCTCTGGAACGGTTTAAGAAAGAATGGGGTAAGGAGTTGTAACGCCATGGATAGCCAAGACCATTACACTGTGTACTTATAAAGGTGCAAGACTCGCTAATTAAGTCATTATTTCAAAAACGTGTTACTAAACGTGTAAGAGCTAGGGTTAAAAGGTTTTGGTCTCAAAAGACTCATTTCATATATTTAAACTGTAGTAAACATGGGATCCCATAAGAAAACAAAGTTAGAATAAGTTTACAGACTCCCAAAAATTACATGAGTATTCACTAGCCATACTAAGGCAAAACAGATAGTCTTCCGATTTCACGTCCTTGCCTAGACCTCAACCGTGGCGGCCGAGCACCTGGCTATGTACATTTCGCTCGCTGAGCTCTCTAATCAAGGCTGGTCTAATTTTCCATTGCCTTTACCTGCACCATGTAGCACCCGTGAGCCAAGGCCCAGCAAGAAAACATTTTATACAACTCAATCAATGATAACAGACAATTAACTCATTAGGCATGTATTTACCATCAGACAAACCACAACAGATATTCAGCACATATATTCAGATTCAAGATATAATCAATCACATATTACACCCATATCACATAATATTCAGGGCCGACGACTTAGGCTGCACCCTCTGTTTAACCCACTGACTTCGGCTCGCTTAAACCGAGCTTAGTGCATAATAAGTTGTCCTCGGCTACTAGTGGCCGAGCCGCGCCCTGTGCGCTAGTGAAATCCTTGGTACCCTTAGGCCGTTGGTTCACTAAATGGCTTGCATGGCATAATACCATCTTTTCAAGCATTTACAATAGGGAGCCCTTAGTCCCGTCGCATATATTCAACCAGGTGTAGTTTTCTTACCTTTAGTCTGTGCAGTTATTGAATTACGAGCAATGTCTCTCAAGCATGATTCGTTCCTAAGCCCAAGCCTTTATCACCTAGTCACAACCAAAGTAGAGGGTTCCATTAATACTCCGATATAGGTTTCTGGTTATAAAACTAACTCCCGGGAATCCAAATTCCACCAAGCACGGTGGTGAAACCAATCCCGAGCACCCTAGACCACTTTCCCGTGCCTAAAACCCCCAAAGACTCATGTGTGCAACCAAGGGCTGTGGCCCTTGAAGCCTAGCCGCGGCCCTAGCCTCAAAACAAAACCACACCCATGTTGAACCACACACGTGCCGCAGCCCTTGCTTTGGGCGCCGCGGCGCCCTTCCATGGCCGAGCCTTCTTGGCCCTTTTTCATCCTAGGGCCGCAGCGCTCTAGAACAGAGCCGCGGCCCTCCCCTTCGTGCCCAGAAAACCCATTATTTCTAAGCTTCAAACCTCACCTTAAACCATCCCAAAGCTCCCCAACTCACAACCAATTAATCCCAACTCCTTTAGCATGACTTAAACAACATAATTCCACAGAAAACACAGCCTAACACACACTAATCTTCTCTTTTCAATTTCTGAAACTCAAGAGCTATAAACACTCAAACCAGCCATTCAAACCCAATTTAAAACCTCTAAACCATGAGTTGAAACTTACCTTTTCTGTTGAATCACTTCACTAAGCCAAAGCCAAGCTAAGTCCCCAAGTTTCCTCCTTAATTCTGCCTTAAAACATCAAAACCATATTTGCTTCAACACTTAACCAAAACCCAGAATTCTAACCACAGAGAAGAAAATTAAAAGCTTACCTTAACCCTATTTTGGTTCTTGATTAATCCCTGAGCTAAGCCTCCAAATCCCCACCTCAATCCTCAGAAATTCCAACTTGATTCTCTTAAGTTTTCTGTGTTTTCCTTCCCTTTGTTTTCCTTGAGAGTGAGAGAGAACTGAGGTAAAAGTTTTAGTCGGTTTGTATTTTCTTCTAAAAGCTTCCTTATGTCTATCTTACTCGTTAAGTTAATCCCGAGGCTCGGGGTGCCGGAACCGTCCCCGAGGCCAAAATGGTAAAATCCCCCAATATTCCCGCCTAGACATCCTAACCTCAAATATATCTCCATATATTTATTTTTATGACCCGACAGTCCAAATCGCTATCCGCTATCTAAAAATACCCCCGACTTATCCAAAGTCATATCTTAAGTCCCGTTGTGACTTTTCCCGCTATCTGACCCTAGAATCGTCTCGAGTCGTGCTCTGCGAACCTGTCCACATAATAATGTAGTTCTCACTTATATCACATATTTATTTCATATAACATTACCACATAATATCATCAATTATCATATAAACATTACTAAACATATAATTACTCATTTAAATCACAATTATTCCATTAATGCCCTCCTGGCACACTAATCAAGGCCCATAAGCCTTATTAGCGATTTTGGGTCGTTACAGGAGTACCCAGGAATTCCTTGATCGAGCAGACCGGTAGATTAAGCTCAAAGAGGCGATTGCCAACGAAGGGAAATCACCTGCGAAATACAAGGGACCAAAGGAAGATCTCGGCAAAGCTGCCAACAGGTCGGATAAACCCAATGGCAACGACAAAGGCAACAGAAACGGTAAAAATGGTGGAAAGAGGGCAAAAAATGAGCCATCGACGTCTGAGAATAAGTGCCCTAAGGGCAACAGGTACGAGCCAAAGCTCACCAACTATACGGCCCTTGTCGAAAGCAGAGCAGAGGTGTACCAAGCGACTAGCTCCAATGTCCCTTACAAGCGACCGGCGCCTATAAGGAAGGATATCTCCAAGAGAGATACAACAAAGTTTTGTCGTTTCCACAACGAATATGGTCATGACACTAATGAGTGTAACCAGCTGAAAGATGAGATTGAGTTCCTTATCAGACAAGGACACCTGAGGAGATACTTACGAGCCACAGGAGGTTATCAACGAGAGGCTCAAGGAGGCAATGAGTAGGCGCCTGTATGCCAACGCTCGCCACCTTTACAGCCAGCTCCCGTGGCAGGTACATTGTTAACCATCTGTGGCTGCGCACACCTTGCAGGAGATAGTGGGAAGGCGAGGAAGCGTTACGCTCGGACCTTATGCCACAACCAGGACATCGAAATGCTGAATGTGGAGGAGCGAACTCCCAAAAAAGCTCAAACAGAGGAAGAGCTAATAACTTTCTCTGAGCTTGACGCTCAGCATGTCCGATTCCCCCATTCGGACCCTCTGGTCGTGGACGTCCAGATAGCTAACATGATGGTCAAAAGGGTGTTAGTTGACACAGGAAGCTCATTAAACATCTTGTACAAGTCTTCATTAGAGAGAATGAAGTTGTCAGTGAAAGACCTAGAGCCATGCAACCAAACCATTTATGGTTTTTCTGGCGAAGGGCTCGTTCCAACAAGGTCAATTAGGCTTTTGGTTACAGCAGGAGTTGCGCCTGCAAATAGAACATTACACACTACTTTTATAGTAGTTGATTGTCCTTCCGTATACAATGCTGTAATTGGAAGACCTATTCTGGTCGACCTGCGAGCTGTAACCTCGGTTTGGCACCTTGCCATGAAATTCCTAACTGATGCAGGGGTAGGATGCGTGTTGGGAAACCAACGAGAAGCGAGTGCTATAAATCCTAGATTACTAAGGCAAAGAGAGGTGGATCGAGGGAAGTCACCGGAAAAGAGTTGTAGTTGGCTGATGAAATACAAGCCCAATCAGGTGAGCGTGTCACCAAATAGGGTGTTGCCCAAATTGAGGATAGGGATTTAGATCCTCGCTTTGGGGATTTTGATGAAGAAGTAGGACCAATCGAGGACCTCGAAGAGGTCCAACTCGATGAGGTAGATCCGACCAGGGTTGTGAAAGTCGATAAAAACTTGGAGACAACAATAAGACAAAAGCTGGTGGAATTTTTGAAGAAAAACCAAGGAGTCTTTGCTTGGTCGCATAAAGACATGGTTAGAATTGACCCAGCAATTATCAACCATGTCCTGAACATAGATAAAAGCTTTCCACTAGTGCAACAGAAAAGAAGGCTGCTCGAGAAAGACAGATCGAAAGCTCTAAAAGAAGAAGTCGAGAAGCTAAAGGAGAATGGATTCATCATGGTAGCGTTTTATCCATCTTGGGTCTCTAATCCCGTACTAGTACCCAAGCCAAATGGCAAATGGAGAACATGTGTGGATTTCACAGACCTTAATAAAGCCTGCCCAAAAGATTATTTCCCGCTCCCAAGGATCGACCAGCTAGTCGATGCCACTTTAGGGCATGAGATCCTATCATTCATGGATGCATACTCTGGGTACAATTAGATCAGTATGCACCCATCTGATGAGGATCACACTAGCTTTTGGACCGATACATGGCTTTACTGTTACAAAGTAATACCATTCGGTTTGAAAAATGCTGGTGCAACTTACCAACGATTAGTCAATCACATGTTCAAAGAGTTGATCGGTACAAACATGGAAGTATATGTTGATGACATGTTGGTTAAGTCGAAGAAGGCAAGAGAACACATAGGGGACCTGCAAGAGTGCTTCAACGTCTTGAACAAATAGCAAATGAAGCTGAATCCCCTCAAGTGTTCCTTCGGAGTTGGATCAGGGAAATTTTTGGGATTTATAGTGAACTCACGAGGTATTGAAGCTAATCCCAAAAAGATCAAGGCCCTGGTCGATATGAAATTTCCAACAAAGAAAAAAGATGTTCAAAGTTTAACCAAGAGAATCACCGCTCGGGGGAATTCTCATTTCATATCGACCAGGGCCTTGATCTTTTCAGGATTAGCTTCAATACCTCATGAGTTCACTATAAATCCCAAAAATTTCCTTGATCCAACTCTGAAAGAACACATAGGGGACCTGCAAGAGTGCTTCAACATCTTGAACAAATATCAGATGAAGCTGAATCCCCTTAAGTGTTCCTTCGGAGTTGGATCAGTAAAATTTTGGGATTTATAGTGAACTCATGAGGTATTGAAGCTAATCCCGAAAAGATCAAGGCCCTGGTTGATATGAAATTGCCAACAAAGAAAAAATATGTTCAAAGTTTAACCGGGAGAATCACCGATTTAAGTAGATTTATCTCCAAATCAATGGACAAGTGTGTCCCATTTTTTATTCTACTTAGAGGCAATAAGAAATTCAAGTGGACAGAGGTGTGCAAGCAGGCTTTCCAAGCCTTAAAGTCTCACATGTCACAGCCACCAATCCTATCTAAGCTGGTTGAAAAAGAAACTTTGTTCATCTATTTAGCGGTCACAGAATATGCTGCTAGTGCTGTCTTGGTAAGAGAGAAGGAAAATGTGAAAAAAATTGTATATTATATAAGCAAAAGGCTAATAGGAGCAGAACCGCGGTAGCCATCCATTGAAAAATTAGCCTACTGCTTGATCTTAGCCTCCAGAAAGCTGCGGCCATACTTTCAAGCTCCCCTTCACAGTACTGACCGACCAGCCCCTACGGCAAGTTCTACAAAAACCAGAAGCCACTAGTCGATTATTGAAATGGGCAGTTGAACTTGGGCAGTTTGAAATTTCTTACTCACCATGAGCAGCAGTAAAGGGACAAGCTCTAGCAGACTTTGTCGCAGAGCTCACTGGGCTTCTAGACAGGGAACAGATAGAAGAGTTGGAGCCTCAAAGCCAAACTCCCTCTTGGAAGTTGTTTACAGACAGCTCTTCTAACAAGCACCATGCTGGAGCTGGAGTAATTTTGGTAACGCTTGAAGGACATTGATTCCACTGTGCAATCAGATTTGACTTCACAGCGTCCAATAACGAAGCTAAGTATGAAGTGCTGCTCATAGATTTACGATTAGCCAGGGACATGAACATAAAGTCACTTGAAATCTATAGTGACTCCCAGTTGGTGGTTAATTAGATTACCAGAGAATACCAAGCCAGGGGTCTGAAGATGGTTGCTTACTTGACCAAAGCAAAAGATTTGTTGGCACAATTTGAAAAATATACTCTCCAGCAAGTACCTCGCGACCAGAACTCAAACGCTGATGCTTTGGCCAAATTAACTAGTGCAAAGGATGCTGACACCCTGAATATAGTGCCTGTTGAACGGCTGTCCGCACCAAGCATCAAAGTAGAAGAAACCTCTCTGGTAGTTCAGGCGGTAGACACGTGGATGGCACCGTTCATTGAGTACTTGATGCATGGAGTGCTGCCGGCAGATAGAAACAAAGCAAGAGCCCTCCAGAGGAAACATGCTCGGTTTATCCTGGTCGGCGGAATTTTGTATAGAAGGGGGTACTCAATGCCACTCCTAAGGTGTGTTTCGAAAGAAAAGGCCAAGGAATTAATGCGAGAAGTCCATGAAGGTTTTTATGGGGATCACGCTGGGGGGCAAAGTTTAACAAAAAAGATCCTAAGGCAATGGTACTTCTGGCCAACAATGAATGAAGACTCGTTGGACTTTGTTCGAAAATGCGACAAGTGTCAAAGATTCTCCAAGATACCACGAGCAGCCCCTAATGAGCTAAAGCAAATGGAAAGCCCATGGCCATTTGCAGTGTGGGGGATAGATTTGATTGGATCTTTGCCCATAGGAAAAGGCAACGTCAAATATGTCGTGGTGGCTATTGATTACTTTACGAAGTGGGCCGAAGCTGAGCCACTTGCAACCATAACGACCAAGAAACTGCTGGATTTTGTGGTCAAGAACATAGTATGTCGCTATGGATTGTCAAGAAAAATTGTCTCAGACAACGGCACAAAGTTTGATAGTGATTTGTTCACGGATTTTTGCGAGAGGCATGGGATTATCAAAAGCTTTTCTTCAATAGCTCATCCACAGACAAACAGACATGTTGAGGCTGTTAACAAGACACTAAAGGATACTCTGAAGAAAAGACTTGAAGAAGCAAAGGGGGCATGGCCAGAGCAGTTACCCAAAGTCCTCTGGTCGTATAGAACATCGCATCGAACAACAACAGGCCATACTCCATTTTCCTTGGCTTATGGATATGAAGTTATGTTGCCTGTTGAATTGGATCTGCCATCGCATCGAAGGTTGGCATACGATCAAGACGTTAATAGCCAGTTATTGATGGAATCTCTTGATTTGGTCGATGAAAGGTGCGAGCAAGCCCAACTCCGGGTAGCAGCTTACTAGCAAAAGGTCGCTTGGTATTTCAACTTTAAAGTATGTGAAAGAAAATTTAGTGTGGGAGATCTGGTACTTAGAAGAGTTTTTCTTAATACCCGTGATCAAGCTGTTGGAGTGCTTAGACCTAACTGGGAAGGTCCATACCAAATCGAAGAAGTCCTCCATCCAGGCACTTATAAACTTGCTCGCTTAAATGGAGATCATATTCCTCGCTATTGGAATGGAGAACACCTGCACAAGTACTATCAATAAATAATTATTCTTAAAGAATTGGCTTGTATTAATTTTACTCTTTACAAGTTTATGAACAAGGGTTAGTCAATGATGTGACTGATCGCTTATAAGTGTAAGATCAAATTTTTGATCACTCGTACACACAGGATTGTCCATTTATTATGAGAAATAAAAGAGACTGTGCGCAGCCTATCAATCTTGTCAATTATTGTATTTATTACAAGTATTTGCTCATTACGTGTGTTGTTTTGCTATATTATCATTTTTTATATTATTACGAGCAGTAATGTTTGAACAGGTCTTGGTCAAGGCAAGTGACTGAGAACCTTAAGCTCCTCAATCACTTGGGGGGCATATACGGTACCTAGTAAGCAAAGCATATCGATAAGTATATGTAAACACAAGCAAAATAAGTGAAAGCATGTTACAGTACTTAGAGTATTTTTCAAAATTTTGTTAAATCAAACCAAAGTGCTATGCTAAGTTTTTGTCATGCGAACAAGATGTTGTAATATATTGAAAGTATTATAATATCTAAATATTAAAAGTAAATTGTTGTACACCGCAAGTAGTTACTGCTTGGATGTAATTCTTTGTTTAAAAGAAAAAGTTGCCCATGCAACAAAAAAATATATATTGTCTTGACACTATGAACCGAGGTCCGTATGTCCCAAGTTAAAATAAAAACAGATAAAACTATGGAGCAGCCGGAGGATCTTGCTGAAGCTGTTGTGGTTGCTGGTCGACGGTGGCCCTAGTATCTTTGTTGACACCATCAATGCCTATTGCTAGGGATATCTCAGGGGATCCCTGAGCCTTCTCTTCCTCTTCCAAGTGAGCAGCACACTTTGCCAGCTCAGCTTGCCTTATATGATCTGGTAGAAAGGAAAAATCAGCCTTGGGGTTGCTTCTCCAGAACATATAAAAGCATTGGAACGTCGCCCCCTCGTACTTTTCCAGGTTGCGGGCATTGGCCTCCTCAAGATCAACAGTCTCTTTGCGGCTGATCTCTAACTCTGTCTGAAGTTTGTTGGCTTCTCGGTAGTTTATCAGCGAGGCCTCCTTATACTTCTCCTTAGAGGCAGTGATTTTGGTAATTGCTTCCTCTTTCTTCTTCACTTCCTCCTCAAGCTTGGCAATTTTAGCCTCAGCTGTTTGTGACTCCTCAGCGTGTTTGGCCTCAACCTCCTTGAGCTACCCGACATGCTTGGCCTCAGCAATTTTGAGCTGCTCGGCGTGCTTAGCCTCAGCCATGCTGAGCTGATCGCTAAGTCTCTTCTTGTATTGAGCATTCAATCCCTTGAACGGCGCCAGCCATCACTCATGCTTAGAACTCCATGCGATCAGAAAATAGATAAAACTGTTAGTAAGGATAAATTGATAGGATAAACAAATGAAGCTCAACAAGAGCGGTGACTCACGCTGAGCACTTCATTCAGCGTACGGTTGAAGATCTGCTCAACTTCCATCGAGTTAGTGTCGTTGATGGCCTCTCGGCTGCATCGGTGCCTTGATAGCTTTGTCAGCCTATCTTTTGCTGAGCTGATGGTCGCGTTCATAAGGGGTTCTCCAAGAGTTTTTTCTTGCTGATCAGGAGTTCTCTGATCAGTAGAAGTTGGAGGAGTTGTATCGGCAGGAGTTGTAGGAGGAGTCTAGTCGGTGGGAGCTAGAGGAGTTTGGTCGATAGAGCCTGGGGGAGGAGTTGTCTCTTTGGAAGGAGTTGGTGCAGGAGGGTCCTCCATCCGAGCCTTCTTTGTAGAAGGGTCGCTACAGCCTTCCCCAAGATGGCGCTGACTCGCTATCTTCTTGCTCGCAGGAGGAGAAGAGGTAGGATTGGTGTACAGGTCGAAGGCCTTCTCAGCAGGCATGTCTACATAAAAGAAAGTATACGATCAGTCAGGACAAGTTGTTATGCAAAAAATACAAACAAATGGAGAGAAAATAAATTATAAGTAAAATACCCGAGGTACAAGTACTGGTCGCTACATTACTTATTGAACTACTGCTACACTCACTCACTTCCTTGAAGAAGTCTAAATTTAAAATAGGCGTGTATTTAAAGTTCTTGTCCCCGTCAAATAAATGATAGGGAATGGGCAAACTATCTAAGAGTGAGAAGATAGTACTGTTCTCGTCTGAAGATTCAAGAATGGGCTCGGGATGTTCGGAAACCTTTCGCTTACCCTTTCCTAGTGACGCAGGGGCAGTAGCTGCTCGCGGGGTGCTGGAGGGTTCCCTGATGGGCACTCCCGTTGTCCTCCTCCTCGAAGGTTGCGACACATCTTGGTGCTGCTTGAGAACCCCTCTATCGGTAGCACTCACTACAGTTGATTCCTTCACATCCTGGTGAGGGGCCAAAAGGCCAACCAACCTTAGATTATTCTCCGTGACCATCTCTTTGATGCTTTTTTCTATATCAGTCATGCTGGCCAGGGAAGCTGCTTGGATCTCCATTTCGGGAGTAAGAGCTGGTCGGTGCCACCGACCTGAACGACACCAAAGTTCTAAGGAATGTGCAGAAAAGCTAAAGGAAATTAAGCAACCAGTGAATAAATAATTTACCTCCTTAAGTGAAGGCCAGATTGTTGGCAACCAAGTCCGGTATTAAAAAGTACTCCAGGAAGTACTTTCCCACGTTGGGCTTATGGGTGATCTCACTTAGGAAAGTGTGAGCAGATTCCTGGTGGTAAAAGTGGAAGAACCCCGTGCTGTTGTGATTGGGGTTGGAGTTGAGATCAAGCAAATAATTGATCTCGTGTGGCATAGGCACGGGCCACTTCTTATGGTTGTACAGGATATAGAGAGCAGAGAGCACTCTATATCCGTTTGGGGTGATTTGGAAGGGGGTGACCTTGAAGTAGTTGGCCACCCCCTGGAAAAATGGATGAAGAGGCAAGGTTGCTCTTGCCTCAATGTGATATCTCGACCTGGCGCTGAAGGCACCCCTAGGCAGGTTTGCCCGCTGGTCGATGATAGGCTTGATTAGGGTTATCCCAGGAAGTCCGTACTTCTTGAGATAATTCCCTACCATCCTAGCTGTGATATTGCTAGGAGGTACCACATACCATTCGACCTCTGGTCGAAGGGCGTCCCGAGGTTGGGCCTTTGTTTGAATTCCTGGCTGAGGATTGTTTTCAGGTTGTGGGCTAGTTGAAGGAATATCAGCCCGAGGAGCAGGTTGATTAGAAGAAGGCTGGGCTATTTTCTTTCTTTTTTGAGCAATGGATTTTACGCGACCCATGTTGGTTGGGCTGGTCGAAGGTCTATTTGAAGGGTTATGAGAAAAAGGAATTTACGGGATTAGTAACGACGCATATTCTTGATCTTTGAGTAACTGCGCGAGCAAGTCGTCGTCGATCGGCCTCTCACCTCCCCATGGATCGTGCATGAAAATCAGCGAACATAGAAGGGGAGGTGAGAATCTACGGTCAATAGACCAAGAAAGAGGAAAAGTTGGAATAACGTTGGTCATGTAAAAAAGTTAAGCTTTTATACGACCAGCAACATTCTAACATAAACACTAAATCGTATGCGAACAGTTTGGAAAATGGACTAAAAAAGCAGAAGTGAAAAGTTTTTCGGAAAAAACTTTTCGACTCTATGAAGGGGCGGGAAAAACCCAATTTTTTCAACATGCTTAAAAATCGAATTTTTACTTCGATTTTACGCCCTAAATCAATAATCCTAACTCCTAAACCAATTCCTACACCTCCTGTAGTGTTTTTTCCTTATCCTATCATGCTCATACCTACATGCCCGTTTACCCCAAATCGGTTTTTCAAGAACATTCAGGAACTCAAAGTTTGAAACAAACCAGAAAACTAAATAGGATGGCATCTCAGCGACGGAGAAGTTTGAGAAACTTACTTGGATAAAAATTGGTGCAAATTTCTGAGACGTTGAGTCAAGTGGCTAGACAGAAACTCCGTGGATCGCCAAAATCGTCTGAGTTTTCTGGGTTTTTTATGCTCTGTTCTTCAATGTTCTCGAGGAGAAAATAAAAAGTAAAAAGTAAAAGGTGAATTTGAGGAGTTATTTATATTGATCGAAGCACGGTTACTGAGGTAATGATGGGGGGTGATTTTTCGAGGCATGGAAAAGCGTGATAGTCGTCAAAACACTTTTTGGGAAACTGCAATGATATGATTGGTTGCATTTTTCGAGAAGGCATGGACGACTCTGACAGATTTTACAGGACATACGAAAGGTCTGTTGTCTAAGTTTACTTTATGCTGGTCGCAGTAAAATAAACTTGGGGGGAAAATGTTTACCAAAAAACGGCCCCTGATGATGTGGTAGGATTGGCCTACACGTGGGAAGCATGTGATGGCTTTAAGTGCGTGTATTATGCTCGACCATCAACCAGAAGAATATTATTGTTTATCAAGCATCATACTTATGTGCGACCAGCCTCGTCCCATACTTTCATTTATTTCCTTTAGACATGCAATCTTGTAATTACGCATTAATTATAATTTTTTTTATTGCCTAGATACGCAAGTCTTAATTATAATTAAGGCCCACTGGCCCATGTAACCTTCTTGAGCCTATAAATAAGAATCAAATGGCTCATGGAAGGAGACTTTTGATCTTTGAATTCTGAGAGAAAATATAGTGCGATTATTCACCGAAGTTGTAATTTTCTCAAGGCTTGTGAAACTCGTGAACCCTTAATTCATTGATCACAGTATTGGAATTATACATCAATAAGAACACTAAGTAGATGTAGGTCATTACCATCTGATTGGGGCCGAACCATTATAAATCGTTTGTGTTATTTATTTTTCCATTTGATTTTTTCTTCTTGATTTCATCTCATTTCATATCGTTTATCTGACTTCGTGTCGTTGACCAATTTGAGGGTCAACATATATATATATATATATGGCATCTCATTACAATATATATTATATCATTTTTAATATATAATATTATATTTACAAATTTAAATGATATAAAAATATATACTATAAAAATTATATATATATATAAATATAAATATATTACCCATATAAGAAAAAAAATACTAATTTTAATATTGATATAAATTTGATGAACTAATTGTATTAATCAATCACCCATATAAGAAAAAAAATATTAATTATTGTTGAACAAATCAAAGTGAATGAATGAATACTTTATTTATAATCCACAAGTATAACACTCACAATGATTTGTAAACAATGTAGGATTTTTACAAAAAAAAATCACTACCCAACATATAAAAATAAAACTCAAATTCATCTAAATTCTAATAAATAGAAAAAATAGCTCTAAAAAATTATATAATGACACATTACCCTCCAAATAAAACTCATATTCACAAAAAATTATAATTAAATAGATAAAAGATCTCTAAAAGATTTTTGGATGCCATATTACCTCTTCAAAGCTTAGACTTACATAAATATATATTATATGTATATAGATTTTCTTTAATGCTGTATTTGTATAATTCACCTTAAATTATATATCTACATACGCACATGTATTATAGATTACCACTTAAAATTGTCTCATAAATCAATTCTTTCAATTATTTTTTAATCTACTAATACTATTTCTCATTCTTATATGAAAAATATGAAAAACTATTTAAAGTATCACAATTTAATTTTCTCTCTTTTTAACTCATGTCACTAGCACATAAATTATTATAGAAAAAAAATAAATTAATATTGTAGGGTCTTAATTTTCTTCATTGTTTTAAACAAATAAGTCATACAATATATATGTCTTTTTGTTACACTATATATTATATTTACAAATTTAAATGATATAAAATTATTAAATTTATAGACATAAATATATAAAATACTAATTTTAATATTGATATAAATTTGATAAATTAAAAAATGATTATTAATTGGAAAGATTTTATTAATCAATCACCCATAAAAAAATATTAATTGTAAGATAAATCAAATTGAATGAAAAAATACTTTATTTATAGCCTATAACTATAGCACCCACAATGATTTGCAAACTATGTGAGATTTTTTTAAAAAAAATTAATACTTAACGTATACAAATAAAATTCAAATTCAAATTCAACTAAATTATAACAAAATAGAGAAAATAGCTTTAAAAAGTTAGAGGGTGTCACATCACCTCTCTAAAGCTTTATTTATATATATATATATATATAGATGGGGTCACTCTTAATGATTACTGCTCATGGATGAGTACTTTAATATTAATCATTAGATTGAGATCAATTGTCCATATTTATAGTTGTTAATTAGTATTTCTAATTTTTAATTTTTTTTTTGGAAATGTTACTTGATTACTTGGCGGTCACATATTTATTAAATTAAATAATTAAAAAAAGTCTCATTTAAGCATTATATATTAAAATTTAAAATTAATGTAGAAAAAAAAATCTTTACCTATTATTGGTGATTTGCTATACTAAGTCACTATGTTGTCACATCATCATAATTGTTAGAACCAATCTATAGATAGTAACTATTGAGAAGTCTTCCATATATAAATTTACAAATTTAAATAATATAAAAATATTATATAGATATAAATATAAAAAATACTAATTTTAATATTGATATAAATTTGATAAACTAAAACATTATAACTAATTGGGCAAGATTTTATTAATCAATCACCCATAAAAAAATTGTTAGACAAATAAAATTGAATGAAAAAAATACTTCATTTACAATTTACAATTATAGCACCTACAATTGTTTGTAAACCCAAAGAGATTTTTACAAAGAAAATTATTACATAACATATACAAATAAAACTCAAATTCACTTCTCCAAATATTTCCTTTATAAATATATATAGATAGATATAAGCTTTCGTTTATAAATATATATAGATAGATTGATAAACTAAAAAAATTATAACTAATTGGACAAGATTTTATCAATCAATCATCCATAAAAAAATAAAAATTGTTGGACAAATCAAATTGAATGAAAAAATATTTTATTTATAGCCTACAACTATAATACCCACAATGGTTTGTAAAACACGTGAGACTTTTTCAAAGAAAATTATTACTTAACATATACAAATAAAACTCAAATTCAACTAAATTCTAATAAAATGGATAAAATAGCTTTAAAAAGTTAGAGTGTGTCACATCACCTCTCAAAAACTTCCTTTATATATATATAGACATATTTATAAATTTAAATAATATAAAAATATTAAATTTATAGATATAAATATAAAAAAAATATTAATTTTAATATTGATATAAATTAAACTAAAAAATTATAATTAATTGGGCAAGATTTTATTAATCAATCACCCATAAAATTTTTTTTAGACAAATAAAATTGAGTGAAAAGATAATTTATTTATAGCCTACAATTATAGCACCCACAATGGTTTGTAAACCATGTGAGATTTTTACAAAGAAAATTACTACTTAACATATACAAATAAAACTCAAATTCACCTAAATTCTAATAAAATAGTTGTAAACAAATTATAAGATGTCACATCACCTCTCTGAAGCCTTCCTTTATAGATATAGATAGAGATTTTTTTTCTTTAATTATTAATTAATAATCATAAATTTGAAAAAGAAGAGTTAATAATGTGAAAAAAAATGAGCATACATGATTCTACTAGGAGCATACACCGAGCATACATGATTCTACTAGGAGCATATATTAGGAGTGGCTATTAGGGTCACGACACGACACGACACGACACGACACGACACGACACGAAAATAAATGAGTTTGGGTGACACGTTTAATAATCACGTTCGTGTTCGTGTTTGAGTTTTTGACACGTTTAATAATCCTATCGTGTTCATGTTTACCTTAATCGTGTTGTGTTATAATCGTGTCAACACGATAACACGAATAATTATCATAGGTTTTATGTTTTTTTTCATACAGTTATGATTAATTGTGTCAATTTCATGTTGTGTCATGACACATTAATCGTGTCATAATCGTGTTATTGTGTCGTGTCGTGTTCATGTCGTGTTGACCCGTTTAATAATCGTGTAGTGTTCGCGTTTGTGTTTTTGACACGTTTAATAATCGTGTCATGTTCATGTTTACCTTAATCGTGTCGTGTCATAATCGTGTCGACACGAATCTGACACATTACACGAATTGCCAGAAGTTTAAAGAAATGTAGTAAAGAGCCAGAGATTTTGCGTGGTTCAGGTTATTAATTAACCCTAGTCCACGAGGCTATTGTATTAGGATGGGTGAAACTTGGTCGGGCAAGCTTCTTTGGAGTTTCACGTAGCATTTTTGCAATGCTCTGAATACAAAAGTTTGGGATCCCCTTACAATGGATGCCCTAGCCCTATTTATAGGGGTTGAGAGCAATTAATTCCTTTAATGGGAAGTTATTAAAAAAATTCCCCCAAAATGATTGGGATTAAAAACTAATTAATACACTTTTTGTGATAGAGGTAATAGTGGGCCTGTGCGTATCACACATGGCTCATTTACGAGGTTGCAACCCACCATATTATTGGAAGACACGCTCTTGACAGTGTCATAGAGTGATTGCACGCTTTCCCATGTCAGGTGGCGCATTGGGGCATGTTATTTGTTGCCTGTACGGGCTTGACACCACGATCTTTAGGACAACAACTTTGTCAGACAATTACGTGTGGGCCAAGGTCTCTGTGTGCGACATTTGGCGCTACCATCTAGACTTCGAGAGGTCTTCTCGCAAACCTAGAGGACTCATAAGGAGGAACCTCAAGCTAACATATCCAAGGTTCTCGAGGCATAGCCTGTCAGAGGTCAACTTTCCCTGGAGGAACTGCCCGAAGACAGGAGACAACCTATGTAATGCCCCGACTAATTCTAAGACCTCTGATTAACGCCCAAACATGACTTCCACTTAGCGGTAGTCGTAGTATAGATGGGCGGTCGATTCAACAAGGAGGTAAAGAAACAAATTAATCAATAAATAAATGTTAGAGGTAAATAATATGAAGAAAATAGAACAAGTGATATTTTTTTGTTGTTTTGGAGATTTAAAGATTAGGAATAAAGATAGAATCAAGTGTGATGTCACAATAGGTAACAAGTAGGAAGGATCAAGAGTCACAAATATGCATACTTATTTATTTGGATCTTTGATTCACAAAAATTATACAAATGAATAGTTCACATCCCAACTATTCATTTGGAAGATTAACATTGAAGCACAAATATATTTTACAAAAATGTATTCAAGTGATTAATATTCTTTACTATGGAATGATGAGATAAATCTTATGAGAAATCTAAAAATGACATTACACCATTGGCAATAATGCAATAAAAGATTGGACATAAAACCTAACACAAATATTACTTTTACTATTTATAAAATACATAGAAAGAGCATGACTAATTCTATATAGATTTTAGCAAAAGTAAATATATATGAATGAGATGGAGAAAATGATAAAGATATTATCTATATTATTTTCACTAATTTGATAATACATAGAAAGTGCTTGACAAAATCTATATACTATTAGTAAACATAAATAAAGATAATAAGATGAAGAGATAGAGATTAAAGAAAATAAATCACTCAAATATATAAACTTTAAGTACATGGTGAATTAAAACTACCAAACAAAGTCATAGTGCATATAGGATCATCCTAACATTCCTAAGAATGTTAGCCTATTATGCTAGACATCCTCATGAAATTCTAGAGAGAAAATATGAGAAATAAGACTAAAATTTGGTAGAGTTTTGCTACCTCAAAATTACATTGAAATTGTGAAGAAAGAGTCCCTACTAAAAAGAAATTAAACAACAAAATGAGGTTTACAAAATAAATCTGAAATATTAATGATAAAATATGATTTTGAAAAATAAATCTTATTATAAATATTAACCTAGTTCTTTTGGTGTATGGTCAAAATGCCATTTTTCTAAAGCACCAAAAAAGATGAGCTTTAAAGCTCAAAATTGCAATTTTGCAAGGGCCAATACCCACAGAATATGGGTTGAAGGTGGCTGGTGGCAGATGTGGGTTTTGACCCATTCCCAGCCAATGAGGGGGTGCCACGTAGGCACTGACCGGGAGAGGAGAAAGTTGGGTTTGGTGGGCTTGGTGCTTTGGGCGTGCATTTGGCTTGGACTCAAGCTAGGCCTTCGACTGAATTGCTGAATGCTGAAGGAGGCAAGCTGCTTTGGGTGAGGCATGAGAGGATTGGGCCTTCGTTTGGGGTTTGGGCGTGAGAGGCTGCTGGAGAGTTGATGCAAGGTTCTGGGGAGCGGACAGCTGGCGCGCAGGGAGGCATCAGGCAGTTGGGCTTGGATGACGAAACCTGGCGGCTGGGCAAGAAAAAGGCAGATTTTTGCTGGGCTTGGGCCTTCGGATTGTGTAACGCCCTAAACTCCAGGGACCGTTATGGTGTGCCTTGTAAACAATGCTAAACTCGCTAATCAAGTCATTTGGCTGAAATCGTGTACTAAGTATGATTAGCGGTTTAGGGATTAAAATTTTTGGTTAAGATGTAACATTTCATTAGAACGTTTAGTATATACATTGCGATCCCAAAACTATAATTTCAAAGTCTACTACAAGAAAATATTTACAACAGGCCGTTCTATGCAGCAAAACAGGGTTTAACCCTAGTTCCCCTTCAAACCTCGGTCGTGGTGGACGAGCAGCTGCATATGTACACGTCATCACCTAAGCCCTCCAACTCAAGGATAGTCCAACTTTCTTTTGCCTTTACCTGCACCACATAGCACCCGTGAGCCGAAGCCCAGCAAGAAAACACAATACAACATGATATAATATCAACAGTGATTGTATTAATTATTCAGGACCAACAGTCCAACAAATAGGTGACTATCACAAAAAGTCTCAAATATGGGGACAACACCCTTTAGCCATGTGACGATAGGATCACCAGGGCTTAACAAATAAGTGAGCATCTCACTAGCCTTAACAAGATAGGTGCATGGTGATTAGTCACCAACATAACCTTCCTCCTGACTCTAGAGTCATAACTATGGAACAACGTTCCCTAGCCATGTGACAAACAGTCACCGGGGGCCATATGCCCTGGCTCTGAATAACTAGTCTTTGACTAGCCAAGCGCTTATAATTTTCATCGACCTTCTGGTCGGTCCAGCATTAATACCCCATATGAGTCATTCAACGCTGATATCGATTAGATCTAATCTTCATTTGGCTCGGCATTCATGACGCTATGCCATTTCTGACTCTTAGGTCAGTAAAACACGACCAGTGCTCAACTCATTGTGAACTTGATTAATAAATCACAGCCTCACAGATGGATCTAACACCGTTGCCGATTCTGACTAATAAGTCAGTGCCATACACAAGTAAGCCATGCCACCAAACATATATCACATGTCCAATATCCATATACACAGTATTCAGCATGCTTACCCAACAAGTACTAGTACAATTAGGATCATGCATAAACACAGAGGCCCAAGTTCTGAACAATAATGTACCCAATATACAAAGCATGTCCTAATCACATGTTTCTCACGCATCATATGCGTTATATTTAACAATACAACATGCACCAATGATAGCCATGCATGTCCCATTTAATAATCAACCAACATGCATCAAGAATAGCCATGCATGTCACATATACACAGGGTGCAGTTTTCTTACCTCCGGTTCGAGTGAGAGTTAGAACAAGAACGACCCCTGAGAACGATCAATCCTTAATCCTTCAATGGTCACCTAGTCATAACCAAAACAATCTCCAATTAATGAAAATTACCAAAGATAGGGTCTTAACCTAAACCTCACTCTCGGGACCTCGAGACATGCCCACACAGTGAGTAGATTCGATCCCGGGCCTTAAGGATTGAAACCCCGAGCCAAAAACCCTTAAAAACACCCAAAACAGGGTTCTGAAGGAACAGGGTAGCGCTACAGCGCTGCCCTTCTAGCGTCCCAGCGCTCAAGACAGAACCACAACTGCCCTACTGAAGTCCTGTGTAGTGCTATAGCGCCCTCTGATGGGCGCTATAGCGCTACCCCCAGACAGAGCCACCCCTGAAACTTCCTTCTTCGACTCCTTCAATTCTAACTCGATTCCAATGCTTCCAAATCCCATTTTTGGTGCCAAATGAACCCAAAAACCATCTCCACATGTCCTAGGGACCACAACCCCAAGAACCCTAGCCAAAACTCCAACCAATTCCCAAGTTTCCAACCCAAAAACCAGCTGAAACTTAACTTAGAAAACAGAGCAAAAACAAGAGTTCTAGTGGCTAGAAACTCACCTCAATCTCAGCAACACACCCTCTTCAATGGTGGAGCATAGCCCTAGCTTGGCTAAGCTTGGTTCCTTGGCTTAATTCCTCAAACTGAGCTCGAAAATCCAAAGAGAAAAGAGGAAGAAAATCTATCGGGTGAGAAGGAGGAGAGGCTCTGTTTTTGTTACTCTTCTACAACCTTAATGGCTGATATATATCCTTTGAGGGGAAAGGACCTAAATACCCTTAGGTCTAAAATAAAACCTTAACAGCCACCAAGGGCAAAGCCGTCCTTTCGCACCTATTTTATTAATCACAATTAACACCCTCCAATTCCCGCTATTCTCAATAACCTCAAACACCAATAATCCATATCCCATTACCCTTTAATTCCCGGTAATGCTCTAATCATTAAACTCACCTCGAGACTCACCCCGAGCCTCGAACTTAAACCCGCTATGACTAGACTGAGCACTTGCATTCCACGATCGTCTCATGCCGAATAGTTCGAACCAATCCACCTATAGTGTGGCTATATTAATTAATCACAAACATGCACCAAAAATACACAATTACGCCCACAGCGGTCACATTACCAAAATACCCATATAATTATAAATACTCCCATATGCACGCATTTATCATCATATAATAATATAATTCACATAAGCATGCATATGATCATTAAATAGCATCATAATTCAATTATGGCCCTCCCGGCCTCCTAATTAAGGTCCTAACCCTTATTAGGAAATTCGGGGCATTATAGATTGGGCTGACTTTGTCTCAAGAAAAATGCCATTTTTCTCTTCTCTTTTTTCAGATTTAATTGTTTTCTTTTATCTTCATTTCAAAGTGCCAAAATACAACTTTAATTCCTACAAAATAACAATAAATTAAATCATAATCAAATATTTTCATTTATAAAATAAATCATATTAATTCTATGAAAATATTAATTAAAACTTAATTTATTTTGGCCATTAAAATCAATAAATAATGCATTTTTACCACTAATCACAACCCCCAACTAGCTTATTGCTAGTCCCTAAAAGTTCAAGAAGATAAAAATTATTACCAAGATGAATTAGTGAGCTAAATTATGCAAAATCATTTAACAAAATGTTTGGTGAGAATTTAGAAAATGCTATTTAAAACTATCAAAGTTGTAATTCAAGAGTTTTGTGTGTGTGCACCAAACCATATCGTTCTTTCCAAAATGAACACAAACAATATTGAAAAATCACTAAAGAATAAAGTCTCAACTCCAAATCTTCACAAGGGTATTGAAAGTATTTTTATGGAAGATGGTTGACACTCTTGGAGTTGGAAATTTCTCAATTAACACTAAAAAATGGATCGTTTTAGGACAAACAATGGTAACGAATATTGATCAAAAGATAGGCTAATCAATTAATTAGAATCTAAATGACATTAGAACCTTCGGGATTTACAAAATGATATTAATAGCCAAAATAAAGAACAAAACAAAAAAATAAAATACACAAACTTTTTTTCTTTTGTTTTTGTTTTTGATGACATAAATTGAAAATAAATGTAGTAATGTTGATTTTTTTTTATTTGACAATTTTTTTTTCAACAAAACTACAAAAAATGTTGATGAAAAATGTTGCTCTTATTCTTTTTTTCTTCTTCTTTTTTTTCATTCATTTTTTTAATATATTTCTTCTTTTTATTTTTTTTATAATTTTTTTTTACAAGAGACAACATAAAAATACAAGAAATTTAAATGGAAATTACAATACAACATAGGCTCTTTAAAACAAAAATGATCCCTATAGTAAATGTCATGTTTTAAATCCCAAAAATTAATTTTACCAACTCGAATGATCAATAGAAGTTTTCAAAGTTGTTTTCTCATTCTCACATCTCACAAAAATTAAAAGCTTCAAACTTTAGGATTTTTCTCAATTGAATGTGTGTATTTTTTTTTTCAATGTTTGGTTGTGCATGAAATTACTCTAAAAAAATTACTTCATAATAGTAAAAATAGCAAAAACTTTCTCACCAAGATTTTGTTGTCATGAATTTTGCAAAAATTTAACTCAAAATTTCAAAATGGTAATTAAAATATATTTCAACGCATGAATATGCATACTATCCCCAACTTTAATTGAGATATTGTCCTCAATGTCTAACATTAAGCGCATTGTGGGAGAAAAAGGAAATATGATAACCAACAAAAACAACAAAACTCCAAAAAGTAAAACTCACAACATAAAATAAAGACACAAATTAAAATAAAGCACGCTTAAAAAGAAAGATAAAACCTGATCAGTCTTTGGTAGACAAAAACATCGCTCTCAGGTAAGTCTACCAACTGCATATTTGCATACTATCCTGTATCAAAAATGAATTTTCTTTTATCCTATGTCTCAAAAATAGAAGCGTTAGTAACATTTTCAGGATAAAGAAAATGTTTGGGCTCAAAATCACTGAGGAAATTGGGTGAATGTTTCATTGCAAATATGTTTATGATTTCCTCAACGATTAAGTCTATCACATCAGTATGATAACTTCCATTGTTCTTTGGAGTGGTTGAAAGAATTTCGGTATGGGAAAGAGTTTCACTCCAAATGGTAATAGCAGCATCCTTATCGGGTGTAGAACTGAGAGTAGGGGATGGTTTTATGGCCTCAGCTTGGGACGAGAATTGACTTAAATTATGTGAAATAATAGCGTTGGTCTATTATGAAAGTTGAGTACTAGTTTTCCTAAAATCTTCCACAAATTGTTTATTGAATTCTCGTTTCTCCTCTATAAATGTATGTAAAGTATCCTCTAAAGAATTCATATTAGTGCAGGCATTATAGGGAGGTTCATGTGGGAAGTTAGGAAAATTTTGCTCAAAATTCATGTGAGGCGGTGCATGGTAGTTGTACTCAGGCTTCCAACTAAAATCTACGGGGTTGGTCCAACTAGAATTATGATTCCTATGGTCGATTCTTTCAAATTCACAATAATGTTCATCATAATCTACCTCAGGAACCTCGTAATTTTCTCTTTCAAACTTAGTTTCTAAGACCTCAAGTTCTCGGTATTCTCTTACACTAAGTTTGCATGCACTCCTAAAACGGCTAGCCGTAAAATAACACTAGAATTATGGTTGTTTCTAACTGAAGGATAATACATCGGAAAATACAGCTCGAAACGTTTTTTCTCTTCATCATTCATTTTTTTTTTAAATTTTGTTGTTATGATTTTTTTATTTTGATTTTTGATTTTTTTTTATTTACTTGTTTCCAGGTCGATTTGAGGTTTTTAGAATGGTCTCACTTAAGACCCACACTTTATCTAGAACTCCCCGAGGTTGCTAGATAATTGTGGAGGGGTCACAATTCATAAAAACGACCCTCTTATAACCAACACTTACTAGAACTCCTCGAGGTTACTAAGTAAGCATGGATGAAACTTTACTCAAATTGGCCTTTAAGCAAAAATTGCTTATGTTTACAAAACAAGCTTTGTTTTTATTATTAATTTTTTTTTGTATTTTATGATTTTTTGTTTTTTTAAAAGATTTAAAACCTAAAAATTAAAAAAAAAAAACTAATAACAAAAGAAATGGAAAATAAAGATACAAATCTAACAATAGAAAAAAGATGGGGAAAAACTATCTAAGTAACCAAAAGGAAAAAAAAAAGTAAAGTAATCCTACAACCACATAAAAAAAATAGCACAAGAGTAAGATAGAAAGAAAAAAAATGTAACAAATCCTAAACACAAATAATTAAAATAAAAAAAAACAAAAGGAATAAATTAAAACTAAACTAACAAAACATAAGCAACCAAAATTTTATTTTAAAGTCTTTTTTTGTTTTTTTGTTTTTGTTTTACTACAATAAAAGGAAAGAGAGATACAAAATTAAAAAAAAAAGATGAAATAAGTTACCAAAAATAAGTTAACAAGAGAAAAAAAAACTAAATGCACACACAACAAGCTTTCTATTTTTATTTTTTTTATTTCTAATTTTTTCTTACAACAATAATAAATAAAAAGAGAAAAAGAAAACTAACAAAATAAACTAAGAAAAATAACAAAAAAAAAAACTAAGAATAAAACTAAGCAAAAGAAAGGATAACAAATTTTTTCTTTTGGCACAACAATGACAAAAAAAAAAAAAAACTAATTAGAAATGAACAATAAAAAAAATAATGATAGTGATTTTTTTTTCTTTTTTTTCTAAGAGTAAATAAGATAAATCTAAAAAAAAATCCTAGACAAATATACACAAAAAGAAAAGGATTGAATTACTTACCTCTTTGCAAAATTTATACAAAAACTTTTTTTTCCACTATTACCTCCTGGCAACGGCACCAAAATTTGTTTACTTCCACTTAGTGATATTCGTAGTATAGATCGGACGGTCGATTCCACATGGAGGTAAAGAAATAAAGTTAATCAATAAATAAATGTGAAGAGATAAATAATGTGAGGAGAATAGAACAAGTGATATATTTTTTGTTTTTGAGATTTAAAGATTAGAAATAAAGATAGATTAAAGTGTGATGTAACAATAGGTAACAAGTAGGAAGGATCAAGAGTCACCAATATGCATACTTATTTATTTGGATATTTGATTCATAAAAATTACACAAATGGATAGTTCACATCCCAACTATTCATTTGGAAGATTTAACATTGATGCAAAAATATATTTTACAAAAATGTATTCAAGTGATTATTATTCTTTACAATGGAGTGATGAGATAAATCTTATGAGAGATCTAAAAATGACATTATACCATTGACAATAATGCAATAAAAGATTGGACATAAAACCTAGCACAAATATTACTTTTACTATTTATAAAATACATAGAAAGAGCATGACTAATTCTATATAGATTTTAGCAAAAGTACATATTTATGAGTGAGATGGAGAAAATGATAAAGATATTATCTATATTATTTTCACTAATTTGATAATACATAGAAAGTGCTTGACAAAATCTATATACTATTAGTAAACATAAATATAGATAATAAGATGAAGAAGTATAGATGAAAGAAAATAAATCACTAAAATATATAAACTTTAAGCACATGGTGAATCAAAAATACCAAACAAAGTCATAGTGCATATAGGATCATCCTAACCTTCCTAAGAATGTTAGCCTATTATGCTAGACATTCTCATGAAATTCTAGAGAGAAAATATGAGAAATGAGACTAAAATTTGGTAGAGTTTTGCAACCTAAGAATTACATAGAAATTGTGAAGGAAGAGTCCCTATTTATTGTAGAGTCCAAGAACTTTACTTAGCTAGTTAGATAGTAGTAGTAGTAATAGCTAGTAATAGTTGTAGTATGTTTATTACAGTGGATTTTGGTTCAAGCCGAGACTTAGTTGAACACTCGTAGCAACACTTGTAGATTTTATAAGTTTAACCTATAGTTTAAGAATATTAATTATAACCTAAGGTTTGATTAATATCGCTGATTATGAAGATGATATTTATTATACAATAAGGTTTAGATAGAACCAATAAGATCATGACACTTGTCATGTGCATGTTTATTGAGATATTAAGTATTTTTTAGGAATAGTTTATTAAGAGTAATATTTGAAAATCCCAGAGTCTGCCAGCAGCTTTGAAATCGTTATAGGACTCAGTCAAAGCTATTTACTCAATTCAAATTAGGCTGAAAAAGTGCAATTACGTGTATAATATTTCAGCGTATGCCGATATATCGCAGCTCTAGGGGGTGATATATTGCTACTCGGGGAATACGAAAAACACGTAACTTCGCACGAACACTTCAACGAGCCTCGGGAATATAATCCCAGGCGATATATCACCTACCATGGGCGATATATCAGCTCTAGGGCATTATTTTTGAATGATTTTGAAACCGAGCTCATTTTATTCCATAACCTCTTGATAAGCCCATAATCTTTTTGACCAAGTCTTAAACCTCTGCTGAACAAATATTCAAATGTTTTTCAATTAAAAAGT
Source organism: Humulus lupulus (assembly GCF_963169125.1). Taxonomy (NCBI): domain Eukaryota; kingdom Viridiplantae; phylum Streptophyta; class Magnoliopsida; order Rosales; family Cannabaceae; genus Humulus; species Humulus lupulus. The sequence goes on along the minus strand of NC_084794.1, from coordinate 207,853,472 downwards.
CATTATTTTTATTCAAGCTAAAAGAAGATCTTTTCATTCTTGAACTCTATAAATAGGACCTAGTACCCAGCCATTTCTTTCATTCTTCAAGCTGAGTTCAGAGCCTTCAAGCAGCTAGGTTTACTTTAGAGTGTTAAACACTTGGGTTGGGGTTATAAGCTTTATCATCTTAAGCTTATTAAACACTTGGGAAGTAAGATTAATAGTGTGATTTTCTATAAAGGTGTAGTTCGGTTATAGTGCATTCAAAGGTATTCCTATTCCTAGTTCACTTCTGTATATTTCATTAGTTTTTATAGTTTTTCTCTACTCAATTCCTCACTCCCTGTTTTCATTCATGGTTAGGCAATTAAGTTCTTTGAACTTGAGGTTTCATTTCGGTAAGCTTTTCTTCTCGGTGGTTTAGATTTATTTCCTTTTTCATCTTCTTCTTTTAGAAATACTCACCTTTCTATTAATGGTTTTTAGGAGTGTTCCAAAATCCCATCCTTGTTCTCACATCCCGGTATTTGGTAAGGAAAATAGGATAGTTATTATATGCTTATATGATTATGGTATAGTATTTTTTTATATGTTATGATATATGTATGTTTTGGGGCTTATAGTTGCTTAAATAGCAAACCCAACACTTTTATGTTATTGGGGCTTATAGTTGCTTAGCTAGCAAACCTCATCGTAGTATGAGGCTTATAGTTTCTTAGTTAGCAAACCCTAATAATTAACGTGTACATGGGTTAGAATTATGATATATGTTTATAGTGAATGTTTATATGTTTATAATTTATGTTTATGTTGCATGCTTTTAGTAGATTTTTCTTGCTGGACATTAGGCTCATTCCTTTGTTTTATATGTGCAGGAAAATAGTTATGGTGGCGGTAAGATTCTTGGCAACTTGGGATTGTGTATTGAGAGAGAATGGATTCGGTGGACTGCGTGAACGATTCGAGGATGAAGTTGCTTTTAGTCATTTTATTATGTTTCTATGTATTTTCTGTACTTTGTTTTGTAATGAAATTTTAAGATTTAAGTTATGTTTTATTTTCAAACAATGGGATCCCATATCCTAACCGAATCTTTATGTATTTCAACCTTTGCCTTACAGTTTTTTTTATAAAGTTATGAATGTTTCACATGTATGTTTCCTTAAGATTAGTATCTATGTATAGTAGTTATTAATGGTCCAAAGTCTAGAATAAGATGGGTCATTACAGTTGGTATCAGAGCAACGGTTCATTCACATGAAGTTCTCCTTGATACACACACTCAAAGCTCCGAATCTGACCGCCAAGTAAGTGTTTAAGTTATAGTTATTATGTTTATATGTATAGCTAACAATTTTAGTCTTTATGTTTTCAGTTAAGAATGAATGGTGCATTAACTTATGAGGATATCCGAGCCATTAAGGCTTTAAAAAGAATTAGAGAACCCTGAAACACCGTAGGAGTGCTAGAGAGAATCACTCGGAGGCTACTTTTGTTCCTCAGGGAGATAGGTCACCTCCAAGAATCTAAGTAGATCATGATGAGATCAACAGAGCAATACGTTTTAGCAATTATACTCCTTAGAGATTATCCTACCGTGATTGCAGCCTTAGAAGAAATTTTGGAGACGATAGATGATGAAGATGAATTGCCGGTAGCTATGAGATATTACTTTCTCATACTTAGGTTCACTTCAAAAATGGAATTTTAGTTTACAAATAAACAAAAACATAGAATTTTTACGAATCTTCCTCAAGGGCATTTTGAGGCACAAGACAATGACGACTATGAAGAGATAGACGCCGATATGCTAGATGAAGGATCAGATGTAGAAGATCCCGATTTTTAGAATAGACTAGTTTCATTGTTTATTTTAATTTATTATTTGTTTTCTTTTATGATTGTAAATAGTGAAAACTTTCTTTTCCAAATTAATATCATGGTTATTTTGTTATCATGTATGAGTTTGATTTTCTTTTGCAATCATAATAAATAATGACTAAGTTCGGTGAGGGTGGATACAAATCAATGAACCAAGTTTCTATATTGAGAGTTAGGGGGCCATAGTAGTGGGAACGATTTTACTGATCCCAGCCCTCCCTCAATATGGTTAACTTTGGAACAAAGATGAGCTTCGAGCCTAAGAATTAAGTCATATAGGATGATTAGAAACAGACTTAGAAAATAATAAAGATGGCTTATTTTCTAAGTATAGAAACCCACTCTAATAATAAAGAAGACTTATATAATTTTCATAAGAAGTCATAATTAATAGGTCCGAGTTATGTTTATTTAGATTAAGTTTTTGCCTTAGAGCCTATTAGGGTAAAGTTCTGACAAGTTTTTCTCAACTGTTAGAACTCTGCTGCGATGTCGCTCCGAATATCTGCTCGCACCAACAGAAATGCCTCCAATGCTACTCCGGTGAATAATGAAGCCCCTCCAGTTCGCAGAAGGGGAGTGCGTGCTGCTGCCAGCCGCAATGCACCGCCGCCACCACCAGTTGACAACACTGCAGAAATTGCCAGACTACGACAACAAGTCGAGGAACTATTGCAGCAACAGCGACAATAGGCTCAGCCTCAGACTCAGCCTCCGTCGCAACCACAGCCACAACAAATGGCCTCAGCACCACAACAAGTTGGTCCATATGGGGGATGGCCAGTGGCGAATTATGCACCAAATCCAGTTCAGCACATGGAGCCAATTTATGAGCGGTTTCGTAAGCAAAACGCTCTGAACTTTGAAAGGACTACAGGCCCCTTCGAGGCAGAAGAGTTGCTTAGGAATGTGGAGCCAATCCTGACGCACATGAATCTAGGCAACGCAGACTGCATATCCTGTGTTTCTTCTCTACTCAAGAAAGATGCGAGAATATGGTGGGACCTAGTCCAGCAGATGCATGATGTTGCCACCATGACTTGGACCCGATTTGTGGAGCTGTTCCACAAAAAGCATTATAATTCGGTTGTCATCGCTTCAAGAGTCAAGGAGTTTGCTGGCCTGAAGCAAGGGAGTTTATCAGTGGCAGAATATGCTCGGCAGTTCGACCAATTAGCTAAGTTTGCACCAGAAATGGTTCCAACTGATTATCAGAGGGTGTCTAAGTTCGTTAGAGGACTTCGACCGAAGATCGAGCTAGGGGTTAAGCTAGTAAACCCAGGAAATACTACATATGCCGATGTTCTAGAGACGACAATAGAAGTAGAAAGGCTGCAGGCTAATGTTAGTAAAGAAGAAGCCAGTAAGCCTGAGCCTAGATAGCAGAGTCAACCTCAGACTAGTCAGAACAACAACCATAATAACAACAACAATCAGTCTAGCAACAACAATAACGGTAAGAAAAGAGGGCATCTTGACAATAAGCAGTCCGATAGCAATAAAAGGGCACGGACAAACAATGGAAGCAATAGGTCGGGTTATGTAGAGTACCCGCAGTGTAATAAGTCCCAGAAGAAACATCCTGGTGAATGCCGGGCAAACACCAAGGGATGTTACAACTATGGTCAAGAAGGACACCAAAAGAAAGAATGTCCTCAGCTCAAGACAGATGGGAAAAATGAAGATAAGATGGTTCCTGCCAGGGTATTTGCCTTAACCCAAGGAGAGGCTGATGCTAGCAATAAGGTGGTCACATGTCAGGTTTCTATTCTCAATAATATATGTTCTGTATTATTTGATTTGGGAACCACTCATTCGTATATCTTGTTAGGAATGATAGAAAAACTAGACAAACCTTGTGAAAGATTTAGAACTAGGTTTGTAATTGAGTTTCCTTCGGGCAAAGTAGTTCTATCATCACGGATAGTACAAGAAGTACCGATCAAGATTAAGGACGTAGAATTAGAAGGAGACCTGATAGAACTGGAGATAAAGGACTTCGACGTGATACTAGGCATGGACTGGCTAGCACGGCATGGCACAACCATCGACTACAAACGCAAGAAAGTGATGTTCGAGACTCCTGACGCTAGAGACTATGCTTCATGGGACAAGTTTCAGGACTACGCACCCCGCTAGTATCATCTCTCAAAACTCAAAGGATGATAGAAAAAGGATGTCAAGAATTCTTAGCCAGCATCACAGATGTAATAAAGGAAACACCGCTTATGGTTGGAGACGTCCGTATTGTAAGAGAATTCCTAGAAGTATTTACCGATGACTTACCAGGGTTGCCGCCGACTCGGGAAATTGACTTCACGATAGAATTAGTACCGGGCACCAAGCCTATCTCCAAGGCACAATATTGGATGGCACCTACAGACTCAAGGAGTTAAAGACACAGCTATAAGAACTCCTAGATTTGGGTTTCATTAGACCGAGCCATTCGCCATGGGGAGCACCAGTTCTATTTGTGAAGAAGAAGGACGGAAGCATGCAGATGTGCATAGACTACTGCGAGCTGAATAAGGTAACGATTAAGAATTAGTACCTGCTACCCCGGATTGACGACTTGTTTGATCAACTCCGAGGTGCGACCGTACTTTCAAAGATTCATTTACGGTCCGGGTAACATCAACTCAAGGTGCGGGGAGAGGATATTCCTAAGACAGCTTTTAGAATTCGTTATGGGCATTACGAGTTCTTAGTTATGTGTTTCAGTCTTACCAACGCTCCAGCCGCGTTTATGGACCTAATGAATAGGGTCTTCAAGGACTACTTGGATAAATTCGTCGTAGTATTCATCAACGACATCTTAGTATACTCCAAGGATGAAGTCGAGCGCGAGGAACATTTTAGGTTAATCCTATCGCGACTAAATGAGCGTCAAATCTACGCCAAGTTCAGGAAATGTGAGTTTTGGCTTTCGCAAGTGGCGTTCCTCAGGCACATTATACCCAAGAACGGAGTTGTAGTAGACCCATCAAAGGTAGAGGCCGTGAAGGATTGGCCAAGACCAAAGAACACATCCGAAGTAAGGAGCTTTCTAGGATTAGCAGGTTATTATTGGAGGTTCATAGAGGGGTTTTCTAAGATAGCCACTCCGCTCACCAACTTGACCCGAAAATAGCAAAGATTCAACTGGAATGATAGATGTGAAGAAAGCTTCTAGTTGCTTAAGGATAAGCTTTTATCAGCACCATTACTCTGTGTACCGACACCCAACGATAAGTTTGTAGTCTACTGCGATGCATCAAAGCAAGGGTTGGGTTGCATGTTGATGCGGAATGATAAGGTGATAGCCTACACCTCACGGTAGCTGAAGGAGTACGAGCAACGCTATCCTACTCACGATATGGAGTTGGCAGCGGTGGTCTTTGTGTTGAAAATCTGGCGCCATTATCTTTACGGAGAACGGTGCGAGATTTATACGGACCACAAAAGTTTAAAGAAATTCTTTACTCAGAAGGAGCTCAACATGAGGCAGCGCAGGTGGTTAGAGCTAGTGAAGGATTACGACTGCGAAATCCTATACCACCCGGAAAAGGCAAATGTAGTTGCCGATGCACTAAGTAGGAAGAATTATGGAAGCTTAGCAGCACTAGCCGGAATAGAAAAGCCGCTGCAGCAGGAGCTGATCAATGCCAGAATAGAAGTAGTTGTCGGTAAGCTGGCTAATTTTTCTATCCAGTCAAATCTGCTAGAAGATATAAGGATTGGACAAGAGCATGATGACACATTAGTAGTGCATAGGGTTGCAGTTCGAGAAGGTAAGGCCACAGATTTCTCAATATCAAGTCAAGGGTTATTGAGATATAAGGATTGGGTATGCGTGCCAAATGATCAAAGGATGAAGATGACGATTCTAGAAGAAGCGCACAATACCCCGTACTCAGTTCCCCCAGGGTCGACCAAGATGACTCACAACATCAAGGCAATATATTGGAGGCCAGGGATGAAGGACATAGCGGAATTTGTGTCTAAATGTCTAGTATGCCAGCAAGTGAAAGCAGAACATCAGCGGCCTGCAGGCTTATTGCAACCACTTAGTGTACCAGAATGGAAATGGGACGATATATCTATGGATTTCGTGATGGGTTTGCCATGAATAAGTAGGCAGCATGATTCAGCTTGGGTAGTAATAGATAGACTAACAAAATCCGCTAATTTCCTCCCTGTTAAAACTTCATACATAGCAGACCAATACGCAGACATCTATGTCCAAGAGATAGTAAGGTTGCATGGAATCCCCAAGACAGTAGTGTCTGATAGAGGATCGATGTTTACATCGAGAATTTGGGGAAGTTTACAGCAAGCCATGGGTACTAAGTTAAGTCTTAGTACAACTTTTCATCCTCAGACAGACGGTCAGTCCGAGCGCACGATACAGATTTAGAGGATATGCTATGTGCTTGTGTACTTGATTTCAGAGGATCATGGAATAAGTACTTACTGCTGATAGAGTTCTCCTACAACAATAGCTACCAGTCAACGATCGGGATGGCACCTTATGAGTTGCTTTATGGAAGGAGGTGTTGACCGTTGCTACACTGGGACAAAGTAGTAGAAAGGAAACTCCTTGGTCCTGAAGCTGTTAGAAAAGCTCAAGAAGCAGTAGCGCTGATTAGAAAGCATATGCTCGCTGCTCAAAGCCATCAGAAAAGCTATGCAGATGCCAAGCGACGTGATGTGGAATTCAAGGTCGGAGATCAAGTCTTCCTAAAGATATCTTCTATGAAAGGTGTGAAGCGGTTTGGGAAGAAAGGCAAGCTTAGTCCCCGATTTATAGGTCCTTTTGAGATATTGGACAAAGTGGGAGCAGTTGCATATAGACTAGCCCTACCACCAGCCCTAGTAGATAGTCACAACGTGTTCCACATCTCAATGCTACAAAAGTATGTGTTAGACCCATCTCACGTCCTCAAGTACGATACGATAACACTCTAGAAAGACTTGAGTTATGAGGAACGACCGGTTATTATCCTAGATAGAGGGATGAAGCAGTTATGGTCCAAGAGTATTCCGATAGTCAAAGTCCTATGGAGTAATAGTTCTGAATGGGAGGCAACGTGGGAGTTGGAGGAAGACATGCGAGACTGGTATCCGAAATTGTTTGGTAAGTAAATTTTGAGGATGAAATTCTTTTTAGTAGCGGAGAATTGTAGAGTCCAAGAACTTTACTTAGCTAGTTAGATAGTAGTAGTAGTTGTAGTAATAACTAGTAATAGTTGTAGTATGTTTATTACTGTGGATTTTGGTTCAAGCCGGGACTTAGTTGAACACTCGTAGCAACACTTGTAGATTTTATAAGTTTAACCTATAGTTTAAGAATATTAATTATAACCTAAGGTTTGATTAATATAGCTGATTATGAAGATGATATTTATTATACAATAAGGTTTAGATAGAACCAATAAGATCATGACACTTGTCATGTGCATGTTTATTGATAAATTAAGTATTTTTGAGGAATAGTTTATTAAGAGTAATATTTGAAAATCCCAGAGTCTGCCAGCAGCTTACTCAATTCGTTATAGGACACAGTCAAAGCTGTTTACTCAATTCAAATTAGGCTGAAAAGGTGCAATTACGTGTATAATATTTCAGCGTACGCCGATATATCGCCACTCGGGGAATACGAAAAACACGTAACTTTGCACGAACACTTCGACGAGCCTCAGGAATATAAGCCCAAGCGATATATCGCCTACCATGGGCGATATATCGGCTCTAGGGCATTATTTTTGAATGGTTTGAAACTGAGCTCATTTTATTCCATAACCTCTTGATAAGCCCAGAGTCTTTTTGACCGAGTCTTAAGCCTCTGCTGAACGAATATTCAAATGTTTTTCAATTAAAAAGTCATTATTTTTATTCAAGCTAAAAGAAGATCTTTTCATTCTTGAACTCTATAAATAAAACCTAGTACCCAGACATTTCTTTCATTCTTCAAGCTGCGTTCAGAGCCTTTAAGCAGCTAGGTTTACTTTAGAGTGTTAAACACTTGGGTTGGGGTTATAAGCTTTATCATCTTAAGCTTACTAAATTCTTGGGAAGTAAGATTAATAGTGTGATTTTCTATAAAGGTGTAGTTCGGTTATAGCGCATTCAAAGGTATTCCTATTCCTAGTTCACTTCTGTATATTTCATTAGTTTTTATAGTTTTTCTCTACTCAATTCCTCACTCCCTGTTTTCATTCATTGTTAGGCAATTAAGTTCTTTGAACTTGAGGTTTCATTTCGGTAAGCTCTTCTTCTTGGTGGTTTAGATTTATTTCCTTTTTCATCTTCTTCTTTTAGAAATACTCACCTTTCTATTAATGGTTTTTAGGAGTGTTCCAAAATCCCGTCCTTGTTCTCACATCCCGGTATTTGCTAAAGAAAATATGATAGTTATTATATGCTTATATGATTATGTTATAGTATGTTTTATATATGTTATGATATATGTATGTTTTGGGGCTTATAGTTGCTTAAATAGCAAACCCAACACTTTTATGTTATTGGGGCTTATAGTTGCTTAGCTAGCAAACCTCATTGTAGTATGAGGCTTATAGTTGCTTAGTTAGCAAACCCTAATAATTACGATGTACATGGGTTAGAATTATGATATATGTTTATAGTGAATGTTTATAGTTTATGTTTATGTTGCATGCTTTTAGTAGATTTTCCTTGCTGGGCATTAGGCTCATTCCTTTGTTTTATATGTGCAGGAAAATAGTTATGGCGGCGGTAAGATTCTTGGCAACTTGGGATTGTGTATTGAGGGAGAATGGATTCGGTGGACTGTGTGAATGATTCGAGGATGAAGTTGCTTTTAGTCATTTTATTATGTTTCTTTGTATTTTCTGCACTTTGTTTTGTAATAAAATTTTAAGATTTAAGTTATGTTTTATTTTCAAACAATGGGATCCCATATCCTCACCGAATCTTTATGTATTTCACCCTTTGCCTTACAGTTTTTTTTATAAAGTTATGAATGTTTCACATGTATGTTTCCTTAAGATTAGTATCTATGTATAGTAGTTATTAATGGTCCAAAGTCTAGAATAAGTTGGGTCATTATATTTATAGAGGGAGAAAATGACTAAAAAGAAATTAAACAACAATTTGGGGTTTACAAAATAAATCTGAAATATTAATAATAAAATATGATTTTGAAAAATAAAATCTTATTATAAATATTAACCTAGTTTTTTGGTGTATGGTCAAAATGCTCTTTTTCAAAAACACCAAAAAATATGAGCTTTAAAGCTCAAAATGGCAATGTGCATGGCCCAAGGTGCATGAAAGGTTGGGCCAAAGGTGGCTGATTGGGAGCTAGTCCATTGACCCAGCCGACCAATGAGGACATGCCACGTCAATAGGGGATGTTGAGGAAACTAGGCTCATAGGTCAACTTTGGGCAGCTAGGAAGGTGCATTGGGCCTGATGGGCTTGTTGGGCTTCAGCTACGTTGGGGAAGCTAGAGATGCTGAAGGAGGCGTGGGCGTGAAAGGATGAAGGAGGCAAGGCTTCAGGTTGATGTGTGGCGCGCGACCAAGGTGCCACGTGGCGTTGGAGGTGGAGAAAGAAACTAGACGGGATTGGGCTGATTTGAGCTTCAATTTTGCAAAAATGCCAACTTTTCCTCCTTTCTTCAACTTTATTCATTTATTTCTTTCTTCTTTCTTTTCTTTATGAGAAAATGCATCTTTAATTCCTACAAAATAACAATAAATTAAATCATAATCAAACATTTTCATTTATAAAATAAATTATATTAATTCAATGAAAATATTAATTAAACTTAATTTATTTTGGCCATTAAAATCAATAAATATGCATTTTTCACCACTAATCAACCTCAGACCATTAAAAACTACTAAGACATAGCTACTATTTTGGAAGACATGCATAAAATAATAGAACTTTATTTAAAATCTAAAATACAGGATCCCATTGTTTAATACATAGAATCATAAAGAAAACATAAACCTTTAATTAATTGTTCAAAGACTAATTGCAGAAAAAAAAACATATATACATAAATTAAAAGACTTGAAATATCAACTTCATCCTCGGTCTTCCAGCAGTCCATTCAATCAGTCCTCTCCCAATACATATGCCAAAGCTGCCATGATTCTGTCCCACCTTCCAAGCTTATTTTTCTGCACCATCTAAAATAAAAGGAACGAGCCTAATGCACATCAAGGAAAATCTACTAAAACATAACATAAATCATAAGACTAAAAACATATACTATAAAACATATAACGTAAAAACATATATCATATAAACATAGGACTACAATATTAATTGTCATTAACTCATTACCGTAGTATGTGATAAAACCATCTAGGTCATCTGTCTACTAATCGAGGTAGGTTAGATCACAAAATAGTATATGATAAACCATCTAGGTCCTCTATCTTCTAATCGAGGTAGGTTTAATCATAACTCTAATCTACGATAATGATAAAAATCTTGGGATTTATTTGCTATCTAAGCAACTATATTTCCCAAGTGACTACAACATAAATTATATACATACATATATACATAAACATAACATAGCATATATACATATCATAACACATACAATCTAACCTATTTTCCTTACCCAAAACCGGGATATTGGAGACAAGAACGAGATTGGAAACTCCTAAAACCAACAGTAAGAATCATAAGTTTCTAAAGAAATGGAGATGAAAAGGAGATCTAAACCATCAAGATAGAAAATGTAACGCCCTACTGCCTTAGAGCCGTTACTAAGTGAGTTTAAAAACATGCTTCCAACTCGCTAATCGAGGTTTTAGGTCAAACAGTGTAACTAAGCCATAAACAGAGGAAAAGTTTTAGAAATAATAACTTCCATAGAAAATCATAAAAGTTTTACACTTGGGATCCCAAAATACAGTTTAGAAATATTTACAACATTTAAACTGAACCAAGTCGACTAAACGACAAAATCTGGGTTTATTTACAAGCATCTCTCAAAATCCTCTGGCTGTGGCAGCCAGGCTGGCCAAACATGTACACGCCGCCTCACGCCTGCTGTACTCATGGTTGGTTGATCTTCTCTTTACCCTTACCTGCCCCACAGAGCATCTGTGAGCCAAAGCCCAGCAAGAAAACCCACAAACAGATAACATATGCAACACATATATCAAGAATATAAACAGGCCACCAACGGGCTAAACACATACGACCTAGCCGTCCCAGGCGTTTACCAAGCTCCGGGTTCGCGGACCACGCCGTGAGGATATCCCAGGTATCCTTTTAGGGACTCGCCCTGGCAACTCGCACTCCACGTGCTCAACGTTGCTCCCGGCCCCTTGCCATTTTCGGCCTTGCACTCAACGTGCCTAACGCTGTTCCCAGCCCTTCGCCGTTCTCGGCCTACACCGTTCCCGGCTCTTGTCGATCATTCACGTAATAACATACATAGTATAACAAGCAAGTACAGAGTTCTAGCATAATCAGTTAAAGGGCTACGCCCCGCAGTTCTAACATATTGGGCTCGACCCTGCATATCAATTCTATTCAAACACATTGGGCTCAGCCCTGCACACAAGCTCTATGGGAACAAGGGTTTTCTTACCTGAGTTCCGAGCTTCCTGAGCATCGATGCCCCGAGCACATTCCTCTATCTTGAGCCTCTCCGAATCCCTAATCACAACACATTAACAATATCCATCCAATAAATAACTTCGAGCCATAACCCTAACCTCCGGGACCTTGAATTCTATCAATCCGGGGGATAAAATCCATCCCGAGCCTTACCCATTGAGTTCCCAAGCCTAAATACCCTTAAAAACTCAAACTGGCACTAAGGGTCGCGGCCCCACCCCCAAGAGCCGCGACTAGCCTCAAAACAGAGGCTAGCACACCCCTGCAACACACATGGGCTGCGGCGCGCATGAACTTCTCGACCACCCTCGGCTGCGCGCGCACACGGGCCGCGGTGCGCCCATCCTAGGGCCGCGGCCCTCATCACCGAACCCAGATTTTCTCACCATTTTTCCACACCTTTCCTCAAGCCAATTCACCCAAAACTCATCTATCAAACCCAGATAATTAACACATATATTCCAGCTCAATAACAACTCAATAACAACATCAAAACCCATCAAAATCTACTCCAAAACTCAACTAAAACCCCCAAGAACAAATTAGATTCTACCCACATACATAGCTTAGAAACACAACTGAAATTTAGGCATAACTCCCATGGTAAAGCTTACCTCTTGCTGAATTAAACCTCTGAAGTTGAACCTTAATCCCCAAGCTCCTAGCTCCTTAACTGCACAGCCCAAAGTCCTCAATTCCCTGACTAGTTCCTTCAAAGTTCTCCTTTGATATGTCTTAGAGAATGAAAGAGAGAAAGGGATAAGAGCTATCTTCAGTTGGGTGGAAATATGTGTCGGTTTCTAAAGCTTCTAAACAATTCTCCCTTTTTGTTTTATTCACTTAAGTCCATGTGGTTACCTTAAGGCTCGGGGTACCGAAACGTCCCCGAGGGCAGAATGGTAAATTTCCCCAATACTCCCTCCTAGACATTCTATCCTCAAATATATCTCCAAATATTTATTTTCATGTCTCGATAACCCCATAATACATTTAGTACCCAAATCACCCCTCGACTCGCCCCGAGTCCGAATCTTAACCCTGTTGTGACTTTCTGACTAACCGCTCACCAGGACTGTCTCGGACCGTGCTGCACAGACATATCACATATATATAACATTTATCACACTTATACCCCTAATATCCAGATGGGGTCCACATGCGCATTTAACTCAACTAAACATGCATCATAATCAAATATTCACATAAATCCACGTATAAACATATTAAATCATTTATTTCCCTCCAGGCACACTAATCAAGGCCCTAAGTCCGATTAGCAAATTCGGGTCGTTACAGAAACTTACCGAAAAACCTTATGTTTCAAGAAACCTAAACACCTAACCAAAATCCATAATAATAAGTAAGGATCTGAAAGAAAATGAAAGAACTATAATAAACTAAATTTGAGGATAAGAATACCTTGGATAGACTAGAACTTTGATCTACACCTCAATAACGAAATATCATTCTATCTTACTTCCCAAGTGTTTAGAAAAGCTTAGATTGAAAAGCTTTTAAATCCCAAAACCCTAGTGTTTTCTCTCTAGAATAAACTTAGCAGCTTGGAGGCTCTGAAGAATGCTTGAATAATGAATGAAATGGCGGAGTGCTAGGTCCTAATTATAGAGTTCAAGGAGTGAAACTAACCCCTTTTAAAAAGAATAAATAAATGAATAAATTTGAATTTTCTATTCAACAGATGCCCAAAACTCGGTCAAAACGTTCAGGAGAAAATCTAGGTTGTTGAGGGTTGTTTCTAATTCGGTTCCACGAAATTTCAAAAACACAAAAGGTATATCGCCCCCTATAGGAGATATATAGCCTGTCCCTATATCTCGAGCCTTCGTGGTTTCGTTTGTGCGAAGTCAACGTGTTTTTCGTATCATCCTTAGGCAACATATCGACCCCTATAGTTGCGATATATCGGCATACACTGATATTTTAAACACGTTTTTGCACACTTTCAACACACTTGAAGTTTGTTAAAACAACTTTAATTAAGTAAAACGTGATCTTAACAGCTACTGGAAGGTTCTAGAGCTCTAGCTTCATCCATTATTAAATTATTTATCTAAAATCCTTAAATCCTTAATAAACATGCATGTGACAAGTGTTACGTTCTTAATTATTCTATCTAAACCTTAGTTATAATAAATAATATTTCTAGGACCAACTATATTAATCAAACCTTATGTTAAAATTAATATTTCTAAACTATAGGTTAAACTTATAAAATCCATAAATATGAGTTTCCAAATAAATCCCGGCTTGAACTAATTACCACTAAAACTAAATTACCAAGCTACTACTATCTAGCTAAGTAAAATTCTGAGACGCTACAATTCTTCCCTACTTAAAATAATTTTGTCCCCAAAATTTACTTACCAAACAATTCCGGATACCATGCTCAGATGTGTCCCTCCAACTCCCACTTTGCCTCCCGTTCTGTACTATTAATCCATAGAACCTTGACTAACATAACACTCTTAGACCGTAATTCCTTCATCCCCTTCTCTAGGATGATAACCGATCGTTCCTCGTAACTTAGGTCTTTCTAAAGTGTTATCGTATCATACTTGAGAACGTGAGATGGGTCTGACACATATCTACACAGCATCAAGATATGAAACACATTGTGGCTATCTGCTAGAGCTGGCGGTAGGGCTATTCTATATGCAACTGTTCCCACCTTGTCCAATATCTCAAAAGGACCTATAAACCGAGGACTAAGTTTGTCTTTCTTCCCAAACCGCTTCACTCCCTTCATAGGAGATATTCTTATAAAGACTTGATCTCTGACTTTGAATTCCACATCTCATTGCTTGGCATCTGCATAACTCTTTTGTTGACTCTGAGCAGCGAGCATACACTTTCTAATCAGCTCCACTGCATCATGAGCCTCTCTAACAGCTTCGGGTCCAAGAAGTTGTCTTTCTCCTACCTCGTCCCAATGTAACGGAGATCAGCACTTCTTTCCATAAAGTAACTTATAAGGTGCCATATCGATCGTTTCCTGGTAGCTATTATTGTAGGAGAACTCTATAAATGGAAAATACTTACTCCATGATCCTCCAAAGTCTAGTACACAAGCGCACAACATATCTTCTAAAATCTGTATGGTACGCTCGAACTGACCGTCGGTCTGAGGATGAAATGCTGTACTGTGACTTAGCTTGGTACCCATGGCTTTCTGCAAGCTTCCCCAAAATCTCGATGTAAACATTGATCCTCTATCTGATACTATGGTTTTAGGGATTCCATGCAATCGTACTATTTCTCGAACATAAATATCTGCGTATTGGTCCGCAGTGTATGTAGTCTTGACAGGCAGGAAGTAAGCTGACTTGGTGAGTCTCTCTACCACAACCCAAGCTGAGTTGTTTTGCTTATTTGTTCGTGGTAATCCTGTCACAAAGTCCATGGCTATGTCTTCCCACTTCTATTTTGGAATAATAAGTGGTTGCAATGAGCCTGCAGGGATTCCATGCAATCATACTTTTTCTCAAACATAAATATCTGTGTACTGGTCCGTAGTGTACGTAGTCTTGACAAGCAGGAAGTGAGCTGGCTTGGTGAGTCTATCTACCACAACCCAAGCTGAGTCGTGTTACTTATTTGTTCGTGGTAATCATGTCACAAAGTCCATGGCTATGTCTTCCCACTTCCATTTTGGAATACTAAGCGGTTGCAATGAGACTGCAGGTCATTGATGTTTCGCCTTCATTTGCTGACATACTAGGCATTTGGACACATATTCTGCTATGTCTTTCTTCATTTCGGCCACCAATATAGTGCCTTAAGCTCGTGAGTCATCTTGGTCGACCCCAGGTGAACTGAGTATGGGGTAATGTGTGCCTCTTCTAAAATCTTCATCTTAATTCCATAATCATTTGGCACGCACACCCAACCCTTATATCTCAAGAACCCTTGTCGTGATATAGAGAAATTTGTAGTCTTGCATTCTTTGACTGCATCCATATGCAATACTAATGTGTCATCATGCCCTTTCCCAATCCGTATATCTTCTAATAAACTCAACTAGATGGACAAGTTAGCCAGTTGACCCCTAACAAGTTCTATTCCGGCATTAATTAGCTCTTGCTGAAGCGACTTTTCAAGTCTGGATAATGCTGCTAGATTTTCGTAACTCTTTCGACTTAACGCATCTGCAACTACATTTGCTTTGCCTGGGTGGTATAGGATTTCACAGTCATAATCCTTTACTAGTTCTAACCACCTGTGCTGCCTCATGTTGAGCTCTTTCTTCGTGAAGAAGTATTTTAAACTCTTGTGGTCCGTATAAATCTCACATCGTTCTCCATAAAGATAGTGGCGCTAGATTTTCAATGTGAAGACCACCGCTGCCAACTCCATATCATGTGTTGGATAGTGCTTCTCATATTCCTTTAGCTGCCTTAAGGCGTAGGCAATTACTTTGTCATTTTGCATCAGCACACAACCTAACCCTTGCTTCAGCGCATCACAATATACTACAAACTTGTCGTTGGGTGTCGGTACACAAAGTACTGGTGGTGAGTATAATTTATCCTTGAGCAACTAGAAGCTCTCTTGACATCTATTCGTCCAGTTGAACTTTTGTTGTTTCCGGGTCAGGTTGGTAAGCAAAGTGGCTATCTTAGAAAAGCCTTCTACAACCTCTGATAATAGCCTGCTAGCCCAAGAAAACTTCCAACTTCTGACGCATTCTTAGGTCTTGACCAATTCTTCACAACCGGTACCTTAGCTGGGTCTACAACAACTCCATCTTTGGATACTATATGGCTGAGGAACGCTACTTGTGATAGCCAAAATTCGCATTTCTTGAACTTGGCGTAAAGTTGATGCTCCTTTAGTCGCAGCATGGTCAATCTTAAATGTTCCTCGTGCTCTACTTCGTCCTTGGAGTACACCAAAATATCATCAATGAACACTACGACGAATTTATCCAAGTAATCCTTGAAGACCCGATTCATTAAATCCATAAATGTGGCTGGAGCGTTGGTAAGACCCAAAGACATAACTAGAAACTCGTAATGTCCATATCAAG
Source organism: Humulus lupulus (assembly GCF_963169125.1). Classification (NCBI taxonomy): domain Eukaryota; kingdom Viridiplantae; phylum Streptophyta; class Magnoliopsida; order Rosales; family Cannabaceae; genus Humulus; species Humulus lupulus. Next base: position 207,836,950 of record NC_084794.1, on the reverse strand, counting down.
TTCTAAAAGCTGTCTTTGGTATATCCTTTTCCCGTACCTTAAGCTGGTAATAACTAGATCGTAGATCAATCTTTAAAAATACAGTTGCTCCTCAAAGTTGATCAAATAAGTCTTTGGAAATTCCTTTATAATGCGGACGCCTCCAACCTTTAGTGGTATTTCTTGTGCCACATCCATGACGCTTGCTAAGAATGTGTGACATCCTTTCTCTATCATCCTCTGAGCTTTGAGAGATGAGATAAGCGGTGTCTGTAGTCCTGAAACCTTTCCCATAAAACATAGTTTTTGACCGTCAGGAGTTTTGAACGTCACGTGCTTACGTCTAATGTCAATGGTTGTGCCATGCCTTGCTAGCCAATCCATGCTCAGTATTACGTCGAAGCCCTTGATCTCTAGCTCTATTAGGTCTCCTTTTAGTTCTGTGTCCCCGACTTTGATCAGTACTCCTCGTACTATTCGTGATGATAAAACTACTTCGCCTGAAGGCAACTCTGTAACAAACCTAGTTCTAAATCTTTTACAAGGTTTGTCTAATTTTTCTATCATTCCTAACAAGATATACAAGTGTGTTGCTCCCAAATCAAACAATACTGAACATATATTATCGAGGATAGGAAGCTGACCTGTGACTACTTTGTTACTAGCTTTGGCTTCTCCTTGGGTCAAGGAAAAGAATCTGGCTGGAACCTTCCTTTTGTCCCTCTTTTCTTCTGTTTTGAGCTGCGAACATTCCTTTTTCCAATGGCCTTCCTGGCCACAATTGAAACAACCCTTGGTGTTTGCATGACACTCCCCAGGATGTCTTTTCTGGCACTTGGAGCACTGAGGGTATTCCACATAACCCGAACTATTATTACCGTTATTAGATCGTGCTCTTTTGTCACCATCGACTTGCTTATTATCAGGATGCTTTCTTTTCTGCCCATTATTGTTGTGCTGGTGGTTGCTGTTGTTTCTACCATTTTGAGTCTAATTCTGCTGCTTGGGTTCAGACTTGCTGGCCTCCTCCTTACTAACATTTTCTTGGATTCTTTCCACTTCTATAGCCATTTCTAGGACATCGACGTAAGAAGTGGTTCCAGGATTTGCAAGCTTGACTCCTAACTCAATCTTGGGTTTGAGTCCCCTGGTGAACTTGGTAACCCTCAAGAAATCGGTTGGAACTAACTCTGGTGCAAACTTGGCAAACCGATCAAATTGTCGAGCGTACTCGACTACTGAAAAATTGCCTTGCTTCAGACTGGAAAACTCTTCCACCCTTGTAGTGATGACTGCCGAGTTGTAATACTTTTTGTGAAATAACTCCAAAAATCTGGTCCAAGTCATGGTGGCGACATCATGAGTTTGCTGTACTAAATCCCTCCAGATTCTAGCATCCTTTTTCAGAAGAGAAGAAATGCAGGATATATGATTCGTGTTACAGAGTTTCATGTGTGCTAAAATCGGTTCTACATTCTTGAGCCATTCTTCCACCTCAAAGGGGTCAGTTGTCCCTTCAAAGTTTGGAGCGTGTTGCTTACAGAAACACTCGTAGATTGGCTCTATGTACTGAGCTGGATAAGGAGCGTAGTTCACCATTGGCCATCCCCCATATTGATATCCTACTTGCTGGGGTGCTTGAGTCGCTGGCTGAGGCTGCGGCTGAGGTTGGGGCTGAGGCTGCGGCTGAGGCTGCGGCTACATCTGTTGTCATTGTTGCTACAACAGTTCTTCTACTTGTTGCCATAATCAGATAATTTCAGTGGTGTTGTCCACTAAAGGTGGTGCATTTCTATTGGAAGTAGCATTAGTAGCACGCGTTCCCCTTCTTCAGACTACAGGGGCTTTGTTAGTCTTGTTGGCAGTGCTGGAGGCATTGCCATTCGTGCGTGCAGACCTTCATAGCGACATCTTCAGCAAAGTTTTAACAGTTGAGAAAACATGTTAGAACTTACCCTAATAGCTTCTAAGGTAAAAACTTAGTCTAAGAAAACATAACTCAGAACTTTCTGTAACGCCTGGTTACTCCAAGATAGTTACTATGAACTTTGAATCGTGCTTAACTCGCTAATCGAGTTCTTTTGTTATAAACGTGCATCTAGGTGTTATTAATAGGTTAAGGTGAAAAACCAATCAAAAGGAAATGATATATTTTATTTAAAACATAAAATTATTCATGGGCCCATAAAAACGTTTACAAGTTATTTACAATCCAAAATGGTCATTACAGTGTAAAATTTACAACCCGCCAACCTAAGCGGCAAAAATAGGGTAAACCCCCTAGTTCCTCCGAGAAACTCCTCGGCCATGGTGGTCAAGCAGCCGCATATGTACACATCACCACCTAAGCTCTCCACTCAAGGATGGGTGAGCTTTTCTTTCCCTTTACCAGTACCACATAGCAACCATGAGCCAAAGCCCAGCAAGAAAACTCAATACTGCATGTATATAATATCAAATGATGATCATGATAATCAGCCAGGACTTATAGCCCTAAACAGATGAGTGACAGTTGTGTAAGTCACTAATGTGGGATCTGCACCCTTTACAAATGAGTGATCAAGTCACTAGCTTAAACATAATAAGTGACCAAGTAACCAATGTAAACCAAATGAGTGACCATGGAGTCACTACTATGGATTCCGTACCCTTAGCCATGTGACGATACGGCCCTGGCTCTGAGTGACTAGTCATGAAACTAGACAAGCGCTTTTAGTTTTCATCAAACTTGGGGTCGGTCTGACATTAATGCTCATGATGAGTCATTCAAGGTTGATGTTGATTAGATCTAATCTTCTCGGCTCTACGTTCATGACGCTTATGCCACTCCTGACTCATAGGTTAATAACTTACGACCAGTTCTCAGTACTACTTTCGAACTTAACTAGTAAGTCATAGCTTCACTGTCAATTCTGACACCATTGCCAATTCTGACTAATAAGTTAATGCCATTCACAAGTAAGCAATGATTGCTAAGCATTTGATATGCAATCAACGTCCATATTTAAACACTCAACTTGCCTCATTAATAACCATGTATGTCACATATGGGGTGCAGTTTTCTTACCTCTGGTTCGAGCGAGAATTAGTAAAAGAACGACCCTTGAGAACGATCAACCTTTTAGTTCCTTGACGGTCATCTGGTCATAACCAATTATGGGATTCCATCAATAAAAAGAATCAAAAAAGGTTCCCGGACCAAAACCTAGCCTTTCGGACATCGAATCCTACTAAACTGGGTAGTAGGAACTATCCCAACGCCTAAGGTTTGATTCCCCAAGACAAAAACTCAATTTTGGCCAAAATGCCACTAAGGGCCGCGGCCCTACACCACCATGCCGCGACCCACCTCCTCAAATAGAAGCGATCACCCTTCAATCCCCAGCACAGTCGCGACCCTCCTTCTCCATGTTGCGGCCCAACGGCCTTGCAGCTCCACTCTTCCTCTGCAACAAGCTTGGGTCGTGGCGCTCTAGAACAGAGCCGCAACCCCACCTGAAACTCAGCCAAAAACCCCTATCTTTCCTCTTTGAACTCATTTCAAAAACCCATAAAATCTCTCCCAATATCACAAAGCAAAGCCACCAACTATTACCACAACTTATCTACCATATAACCATCAAAACCTAAGCCTTACACCAATCAAAACTTCATCAAATTCCCTTTTCAATGATCAAAACTCCAACTCAAAACCAACCCAAAAATAGAGCAAGGAGCCATAAAATGGAACTAAAACCTTACCTTAAGCTTAGGTTGAATCCTCTTCAATGGCTAAACACTAGTCTAAGACCTCAAGCTTCAATCTCCAAGTTTGAATCCACAAACTTGCTTCAAGATTCAAGTGAAAAGAGAAGGGAAATGATGATCGTGAGGGAGGTAGAATAAGGCTCTGTTTTGGCTAACCTTCCACAACCTTCAACTTATATATAGCCTAGGTCAAATGAAGCAAAATACCCCCCATGCTTAATTCATCCCTTAACAGCCCCCAAAGGCAAAATCGTCCTTTCCCACCTATCTCGTTAATCATAATCAACGCCCTCCAATTCCCGTTATTCTCAAATACTAATAAAATCATATCCCATTACCGTTTAATTCCCGGTTATGCTATAATCATCAAATCACCCCGAGACTCACCCCGAGCCCCGAATTCAACCTAATTATGACCAAACCGATAACTTGTATTCAAAGATTGTCTCATGCCGAATAGCTCGAACAATTCCACATTATAATGTGGCCTCAACAATAGTTCTCCAATATGCATGAAAGTATACAAATATGCTCTCAACGGGCCAAATTATCAAAATGCCCCTATAGTGAAATGTGGACCCACATGCATGCATTTATCATCATATAATAATATAATTCACATAAACATGCAAAAATAGTTTAATGACATAATAAATCAATCATGGCCCACTTGGCCTACTAATTCGACCATTAAACCTCATTAGGGATTTTGGGGAATTACAACTATCCCCTCCTTACAGAAATTTCGTCCTCAAAATTTACCTGAACAACTCGGGATTCTGATTCTGCATATTTGACTCCAGCTCCCAGGTCGCTTCCTCAACCTTGCTGTTCCTCCACAATACCTTAACCAAAGGTATCGTCTTATTCTTGAGAACCTTGTCCTTCCTGTCAAGTATCTGGACTGGTTGTTCCTCATAGGAGAGATCTGCCTCAAGCTCCAGATCTTCATAACTCAGAACATGGGTCACATCGGATACATACCTCCGAAGAGCTGAAACGTGAAACACGTTCTGCACAACTAACAACACCGGAGGTAAGGCCAACTTGTAAGCCACCTGACCAATCCTCTCCAGGATCTCAAATGGACCTACAAATCTAGGGCTCAGCTTGCCCTTCTTGTAATGCCCTGGATTCCCTATTATGGTTTAACAGTTGGATTTGTAGGCCGGGAGGGCCATAATTGTTTAATTATGCCATTTAATGTGTTTATGCATGTTTATGAGAATTATATTATAATATAATGTTAATTGTATGCATGTCGGTGATATATGTTGAGACCACATTATGATGTGGGTTTGCTCGAGCTGTTCGACATGAGACGATAGTAGATTATTGATTAGCGGTTTAGTCACAACAGGTTTAAGTGTCAGGACTTGGGTTGAGTCTCGGGGTGATTTTGATGGTTAGAGCGTTACCGGGAGATAAAGGGTAACGGGATATGAATTATTGGTGTTTATGATTTTTGAGAATAGCGGGAATTGGAGAGCGTTAATTATGATTAACGAGTTAGGAGGAAAGTACCAAATATGCCCTTGGGAGTCTTTAGAAACCATTAATTGACCCAGGGGTAAAATGGACATTTCACCCCTAGGATAGATATATCACTTGTTGGCTGATCGGGACCCTAGGTCGATCGTATCTGATCGGGACCCTACATTCACTTCCAAGTTTTGGAAGAGTTTACAGACAGCCATGGGTACACAATTGAAGTTCAGTACAGCTTATCATCCTCAGACAGATGGGCAATCTGAGAGGACGATCCAGATATTGGAGGACATGCTGCAGGCATGTGTACTGGACTTTGGTGGATCATGGAGTAAGTATCTGCCTTTGATAGAATTCTCCTATAATAACAGTTATCAGTCTACCATCGGTGTTGCACCTTATGAGATGCTATATGGTAGGAAGTGTAGATCTCCCATTCATTGGGATGAAACAGGTGAAAGGAGATACTTAGGTTCCTCAGAGTCTCGCCATGGAAAGGGGTGAGAAGGTTTGGGAAGAAAGGCAAGCTGAGTCCCAGGTTTGTAGGTCCATTTGAGATCCTGGAAAGGATTGGTCAAGTGGCTTACAGGCTAGCTTTGCCTCCGGCGTTGTCGGCCGTGCATAACGTATTTCATGTTTCCGCTCTTCGGAGGTATGTATCTGATGAGAGTCATGTCTTGAGTTATGAGGATCTGGAGCTTGAGCCAGATCTCTCCTTTGAGGAGCAGTCTGTTCAGATACTTGATCAGAAAGATAAAGTCCTCAAGAACAAGACAATACCTTTGGTTAAGGTGTTGTGGAGGAACAGCAAGGTCGAGGAGGTGACCTGGGAGCTGGAGTCTGATATGCGGAGTCAGTGTCCCGAGCTGTTCAGGTAAATTTCGAGGATGAAATTTCTGTAAGGAGGGGATAGTTGTAATGCCCCGGATTCCCTATTATGGTTTAACGGCTGGATTTGTAGGCCGGGAGGGCCATAATTGTTTAATTATGCCATTTAATGTGTTTATGCATGTTTATGAGAATTATATTATAATATAATGTTAATTGTATGCATGTCGGTGATATATGTTGAGACCACATTATGATGTGGGTTTGCTCGAGCTGTTCGACATGAGACGATCGTAGATTATTGATTAGCGGTTTAGTCACAACAGGTTTAAGTGTCGGGACTTGGGTTGAGTCTCGGGGTGATTTTGATGGTTAGAGCGTTACCGGGAGATAAAGGGTAACGGGATATGAATTATTGGTGTTTATGATTTTTGAGAATAGTGGGAATTGGAGAGCGTTAATTATGATTAACGAGTTAGGAGGAAAGTACCAAATATGCCCTTGGGAGTCTTTAGAAACCATTAATTGACCCAGGGGTAAAATGGACATTTCACCCCTAGGATAGATATATCACTTGTTAGCTGAAGAAAATGCTGGAAAAACAGAGTATACTTTAGAGTTCTCCCGTATCTTCTTCTCCTCACTGTTCTTTGTGGTTTTTGAATCAATTTTGAGGATTCAAGCTTAGGAAGCGAGCCTTGGGAGATTGGGAGTGTGTTCCACTATTGAATAGCTTCATAAGCCGAGCCTTGGGTAAGTTTTTGACTATGGTTTTCTTTGGTTTGCTCTGTTTTAGTTTTGTTTTGCAGCTGAGTTTTCTAGGGTGAATTCATGGTTTTTGTTGGGAGTTTTGGCTAGGGTTCCCATGCTTGTGATGTTTGGGGTGTGTTGGGATGGTTTTTGGGTTCATTTGGCATCAAGAATAGGCTTTGGAAGTTTGGGAATCGAGTTAGAAACGAAGGAGATGAAGAAGGTCGGTTCAGGGGTGTTTTGTGCTGGAGGTAGCGCTACAGCGCCAACCCTAGGGCGCTATAGCGCTCCTCAGAAGGCTTTTTGGCTTTTGGGAGGTTCTGAGTAGAGCGCTGTGGCGCTAGGGGTTGAGCGCTGTAGCGCTACCCTGCTCCTTCCAAACCCCGTTTTGAGTGTTTTTAAGGGTTTTTGACTTGGGGTTTCAATCCTTAAGGCCCGTGATCGATTCTACTCACCGTGTGGGCATGTTTCGAGGTCCCGAGGATGGTGCTTAGGTTAAGACCCTATTATTGTGGATTCTCATTAATGGAGGTTATAATTGGTTGTGATTAGGTAACCGCTAAGGAACTAAAAGACCGATCGTTCTCAGGGGTCGTCTTTATCATACTTCTCGCTCGAACTTGAGGTAAGAAAACAGTGTATGGATACAGTTGCACCCTGTACAGGTATATGACATGCATGTTTTGATATTGAGGCATGTTGGTTGATATATGTGAACGTGGATTGTATATTAAATGCTAATGAATGCTGATTACCTGTTTAAGACACTGACTAGTCAGGGACCGACTCTAAAGTCGACGATCACGCATAGAATGGCTCTATGGCATTAATGCGGGACCGACCCTAAGGTCGAAGAACTTATAAGCGCTTACCTGGTCTACGACCAGATGACTATAGCCAAGGTGTATGACCCCGGTGACCGTTTGTCATGTGGCTAAAGGACGTTGTCCATAGTTTCGACTCTAGAGTCGTGAGGAAGGTTATGTTGGTGACCAATCACCATGCACCTGTCCTGAACAAACTTATGAATGAAACACTTATCGATTAAACCCTGGTGACCCTATCGTCACATGGCTAAAGAGAGCGATGCTCATTACTGTGACTTTTGGCTATTGTCACCTATTCGTTGGACTGATAGTCCTGAATGGTTACTATGATCATTGTTGATATTATATCATGTTTTATTATGTTTTCTTGTTGGGCCTTGGCTCATGGGTGCTATGTGGTGCAGGTAAAGGAAAGGAAAAGCTTGGCCAGCCCTGAGTGGAGAGCTTGGGTGGTGTTGTGTACATACAGGGCCGCTTGACCGCCACGGTCAAGGAGTTCTCAGAGGGACTAGGGGCTTACCCTATTTTTGCCGCTTAGGCCGGCGGAGTTTGTAAATTTGGAACTGTAGCGACTCTTTTGTATTACAAACCACTTGTAAACATTTTGAAAGGCTCATGAGCAGTTTATTTACTTAATGAAATGTACCCTTTCCTTTTTACTGATTTTCACCTTAACTTGATAATAACACTTAGATCACGTTTTTTTTAACCAAAGGACTCGGGTAACGAGTCAAATTTCCGGTTCACCGTTCTCCGTAACTGTTCTGGGGTAGCCAGGGCGTTACACTTCTTCCCAAATCTTCTCACCCCTTTCCATGGTGAGAGTCTACGGAAAACATAGTCTTCCACCTGGAACTCCACATTCCTGCGCTTGAGATTTGCATAGCTTTTCTGTCTACTCTGAGAAGTGAGCATCCGAGCTCTAATCTTCCCAATGGCCTCACTGGTCCTCTGAACTGCCTCAGGACCCAAGTATATCCTTTCTCCTGTCTCATCCCAATGAATGGGAGATCTACACTTCCTACCATACATCATCTCAGTAGGTGCAACCCCAATGGTAGATTGATAACTATTATTGTAGGAAAACTCTATCAAAGGTGGATACTTACTCCAGGATCCACCAAAGTCCAGCACACATGCTCGCAGCATGTCTTCCAATATATGGATTGTCCTTTTAGATTGCCCATCTGTTTGAGGATGATAAGCAGTACTGAACATCAACTGTGTGGCAATCCTGGTAAATCTTCTGGAAACACATCCAGGAATTCACAAACTAGTCTGGTCTCTTCTGGTCTCACTGGCATGACATGAGTGGTGTCAACCACACTGGCTAAGAATCCAATGCAACCTCCTTGCAATAGATCTCTAGCCCTCAAAATAGAAATCATAGGTATACGGGGTCCATGCATAGTACCAAAAAACACAAAAAGATCCTCACCTTCAGGCTCAAAGGTGACCATCTTCCTTCTGCAATCAATGGTTGCCCCATACTTCACTAACCAGTCCATACCCAGAATCATGTCGAAGTCAGTCATAACTTACTCTATTAAATCCATTGATAACTCTTTGCCCTCCACTATCACTGGCAAAGATCTGACCCATCTCTTGGATACTACTAGTTCCCCAGTGGGTAATAAAGTTCCAAACCCCACAACGTAATAATCACATGGTCTACACAGTCTATCAATAATACTACTAGCAACAAAAGAATGTGTAGCACCAGAATCAAACAAAACATTATAAGGGGTTCCAGCACTAAGAAGCTGACCTGTAACTACTAAGGGTGAAGCCTCAGCTTCTGCTTGTGTTAACGCGAACACTCGAGCTAGGGCTGAGCTGTCCGCTTTCCTGGGTTCTTCCTTTCTTGCCTTAGGGAAATCTTTCTTGAGATGATCCACTGCTCCAAATAAAATGCAGGCCCTTGCCCTACACTCTCCCAAATGACGCCTCTTGCACCTAGGGCATTTGGGATAAGTCTTCCAGGCCTCACTACCACTCTGGAGGCCCATTGAAATACCACAGGGTCGCTTATCAGGACCTGGAGCTTGGAAGGTGTCAGGAACATTCCTCTTCTGATCACTGGGGCCTGCACCCCTACCTGAACCCATAAATGGAGAACTTGTTATCCTAAACTCTTTTTTGGCTGCATTGTCTCACCATATCTTGTTCTCTGCACTCTCAGTTGTGAGTGCCTTCTCAACCACCTGTGCATATGTAGTAACCCCAGCCACAGTGGTAATACGAACATCTCAGGCTAGTCTGGGCTGTAGCCCCTGGAGAAACCTCTCCCTTCTAGTCCCGTCAGTGGGCACCAGTTCCATGGAAAACTTTGCCAATCGATCAAACTTCAGGGCATACTCAGTCACTGATAAACTCCCCTGAAGTAACTTGATAAACTCCTCAGCTTTTGCCACCCTGATGGAATCATTATAGTACTTCTCGTTTAATAGAGTTTGAAACTCTTCCTAACTCAGGGCATTGATGTTTCTGGTCTGGGATATAACCTCCCACCAAATTCGGGCATCCTCCCGAAACATATATGTGGCACAGACCACCCTCTCATTACCAGTCACCCTCATGAAGTCCATGATGGTGGTAATCATGCTCATCCATTGTTCTGCCTTTGCAGGATCTGCACTACCCTCAAATACTGGAGGTTGCTGCTTCCTGAACCTTTCATTGAGAGGCTCCCATTTATTTCCAACCTCAGGCAGCTGCTCAACTGCTGTCACCAATACAGAGGGTGCCTCAGGTACACTGGCTACTGCAGGAACCTACTGTTGTCTCAGAAGGCGGAGTTCTTCTCCCTCCCTCAATACTGTGGCATGCAGATCATTAAATAATTGCTACCAGTTCTCATGAGCTGGCTATGGAATCTGACTCTGGTCATTCTCCTGATCCTGCCTATTATTCTGGCCTTGATCACCCTGGTCAGCTAAGGAATCTGTCTGTCTTGGAATCATTCTTATCAACTTAAACCTTGCTGCAATATTCAATACAGTCAGTCAGGCAGTGATAACTAAACCTCTTGCTGCCTCACGGCCCAAGAACAAGCAGATAATTATCATATTCCACAGCTATACAAATATACAGATGGATACATGATCATAGCATTTAGCACTTAACATGTAAGCAATAATTGCTAAGCATTTGATATGCAATCAACGTCCATATTTAAACACTCAACCTGCCTCATTAATAACCATGCATGTCACATATGGGGTGCAATTTTCTTACCTCTGGTTTGAGCGAGAATTAGTAAAAGAACGACCCTTGAGAACGATTAACCTTTTAGTTCCTTGTCAGTCACCTGGTCATAACCAATTATGGGATTCCATCAATAAAAAAAATCACAAAAGGTTCCCGGACCAAAACCTAGCCTCCGGGACATCGAATCCTACTAAACCTGGTAGTGGGAACTATCTCAAGGCATAAGGTTTGATTCCCCAAGCCAAAACTCAATTTCCACCAAAATGCCACTAAGGGACGCAACCCTACATCACCATGCCACGACCCACCTCCTCAAATAGAAGCGGCCACCATTCAATCCCAAGCACGGGCCGCGACCCTCCTTCTCCATGCCGCGGCCCAACAGCCTTGCAGCTCCACCCTTCCTCTGCAACAAGCTTGGGCCACGACACTCTAGAACAGAGCCCGACTCCACCTGAAACTTAGCCAAAACCCCCTGTCTTTCCCCTTCGAACTCATGTCAAAATCCCATAAAATCTTTCCCAATATCACAAAGCAAAGTCACCAACTATTACCATAACTTATCTACCATATAACCATCAAAACCTAAGCCTTACACCAATAAAAACTTCATCAAATTCCCATTTCAATGATAAAAAATCCAACCTCAAAACCAACCCAAAAATAGAGCAAGGATCCATAAAATGGAACTAAAACCTTACCTTAAGCTTAGGTTGAATCCTCTTCAATGGATGAACAATAGTCTAAAACCTCAAGCTTCAATCTCCAAGTTTGAATCCCCAAACTTGTTTTAAGATTCAAGGGAAAAGAGAAGGGAAATGATGATCGTGAGGGAGGTAGAATAAGGTTCTGTTTTGGCTAACCTTCCACAACCTTCAACTTATATATAGCCTAGGTCAAATGACCAAAATACCCCCATGCTTAATTCATCCCTTAACAGCCCCCAAGGGCAAAATTGTCCTTTCCCGCCTATCTTGTTAATCATAATTAACGCCCTCCAATTCCCGTTATTCTCAAATACTAATAAAATTATATCCCATTACCCTTTAATTCTCGGTAATGCTCTAATCATCAAATCACCCCGAGACTCACCCCGAGCCCCAAATTCAACCCAATTATGACCAAACCGATAACTTGTATTCAAAGATCGTCTCATTCCAAATAGCTCAAAAAAATCCACATTATAATGTGGCCTCAACAATAGTTCTCCAATATGCATGAAAGTATACAAATATGCCCTCAACGGGCCAAATTACCAAAATGCCCCTTTAGTGAAATGTGGACCCACATGCATGCATTTGTCACCAGATAATAATATAATTCACATAAACATGCACATAATAGTTTAATAACATAATAAATCAATTATGGCCCTCCCAGCTTACTAATCCGACCATTAAAGCTCATTAGGGATTTTGGGGCATTACACTATCAATTATGATTTCTTATGAAAAATTATGTAAGCCTTCTTTATAAATTAGGGTGTGTTTCTATACATAGAACAATAAGACATCTTTATTATTTTCTAATTCTGTTTCTAACCATCCTATACGACTCAAATTCTCAGGCTTGAAACTCCTCACTGTTCCAAAGTTAACCATATTGAGGGAGGGCTGGGACCAGTAAAATCGTTCCCACAACTATGTCCCCCTAAACTCTCAATACAGATTCCAGTCCATTGATTTGTATGCACCCTCACTGAACTCAGTCATTATTTATTGAATTTATTCTAAAATTATTATGATTGTAGAAAAAAATTAAACTCATACATGTCATTAAAAAATAACAACTTTATTCATTTGGAAAAGGATTTTCACTAAATACAATCACAAATAATAATTAAAGAAACTATACAAATAATAACTAGGGTAAATCTCTAAAAATCAGGATCTTCTACATCTGACCCTTCATCTAACATATCATCATCCATTTCTTCATAATCATCATTACTATGAGCCTCGAAACTACCTATTGGAATATTCATTAAGATATTATGTTTTTGTTCATTAATGAATTGGAACTCAAACTTAGAGGTAAACTTAAGTATAAGGAAATAATATCTCATGGCTACCGGTAAATCATCTTCATCATCCATAGTTTCCCATAATTCTTCTAATTTTGAAACTACAAAAGGAAAATCCATTAAAAGCCTAATTACTAGGACATATTGTTCCATGGCTCTCATAATAATTTGCGTAGTGGTTTGAAGGTGAACTATCCCTTTGTGAAATAGGATCAATCTTTGAGTGATTCTTTCTAGCACTCCTATTGTATTCCTTGGTTCTCTAATCATTTTCAATGCCTTAATGGCTCAGATGTCATGATAGGTCAAAGCTCCATTCATTTTTGACTGAAAACATAATGACTAAAACAATTAGCTATTAACATAAACACACTATTCATAACATAAACACTTAGATTGGTGGTTAGATCCAGAGCTTGTGCGTGTGTATCAAGGAGAACTTCATGCATATGAACTGTGGTCTCTGATACCAACTGTAATGCCCCGACTAATTCTAAGACATCGGGCCATTAAAAACTACTAATACATAACTACTATTTTGGAAGACATGCATAAAATAATAGAACTTTATTAAAAATCCAAAATACGGGATCCCATTGTTTAATACATAAAATCATAAAGAAAACATAAATCTTTAATTAATTTTTTAAGGACTAATTGCGGAAAAAAAAACATAAATACATAAATTAAAAGACTTGAAATATCAACTTCATACTCAATCTTCCAGCAGTCCATTCAATCAGTCCTCTCCCAATACACATGCCAAAGCTGCCATGAATCCGTCCCGCCTTCCAAGCTTATTTTCCTGCACAATCTAAAATAGTCTAATGCCCAGCAAGGAAAATCTACTAAAAAATTACATAAATCATAAGACTAAAAACATATACTATAAAACATACAACGTAAAAATATATCATATAAACATAGGACTACAATATTAATGGCGATGAACTCATTACCGTAGTATGTGATAAAACCATCTAGGTCCTCTATCTACTAATCGAGGTAGGTTAGATCACAAAATAGTATATGATAAACCATCTAGGTCCTTTATCTTCTAATCGGGGTAGGTTTAATCATAACTCTAATCCACGATAATGATAAAAATCTTGGGATTTATTTGCTATTTAAGCAACTATATTTCCCAAGTGACTACAACATAAATTATATACATACATATATACATAAATAGAACATAGCATATATACATATCATAACACATACAATCTAACCTATTTTCCTTACCAAAAACCAGGATATTGGAGACAAGAACGGGATTGGAAACTCCTAAAACCAACAGTAAGAATCATAAGTTTCTAATAAATGGAGATGAAAAGGAGATCTAAACCATCAAGATAGAAACTTACTGAAAAACCTTATGTTTCAAGAAACCTAAACACCTAACCAAAAGCCATAATAATAAGTTAGGATCTGAAAGAAAATGAAAGAACTATAATGAACTAAATCTGAAGATAAGAATACCTTAGATAGACTAGAACTTCGATCTACACCTCAATACTGAAATATCACTCTATCTTACTTCCCAAGTGTTTAGAAAAGCTTAGATTGAAAGGCTTTTAAATCCCAAAACCCTAGTGTTTTCTCTCTAGAATAAACTTAGCAGCTTGGAGGCTCTAAAGAATGGTTGAATAATGAATGAAATGGCTGAGTGCTAGGTCCTATTAATAGAGTTCAAGGAGTGAAATTAATCCCCTTTAAAAAGAAGAAATAAATGAATATTAATTGAATAAATTTGAGTTTTCTGTTCAACAAGTGCCCAGAACTCGGTCAAAACATTCATGAGCAAATCTAGGTTGTTGAGGGCTGTTTCTAATTTGGTTCCACGAAATTTCAAAAACACAAAAGGCAGTCGATATATCGCCCCTATAGGCGATATATCGCCTATCCCTATATCTCGAGCCTTCCTGGTTTTGTTTGTGCGAAGTCGACGTATTTTCCATATCAACCTTAGGCGACATATTGGCCCCTATAGCTGCGATATATCAGCATACGTTGATATTTTAAACGCATTTTTGCACACTTTCAGCACACTTAAAGTTTGTCAAAAGAACTTTGACTGAGTAAAATGTGATCCTAACAGCTGCTGGAAGGTTCTAGAGCTTCTAGATTCATCCATTATTAAATTATTTATCTAAAATCCTTAAATCCTTAATAAACATGCATGTGACAACTGTCACATCTTAATTATTCTATCTAAACCTTAGGTTATAATAAATAATATTTATAGGACCAACTATATTAATCAAACCTTATGTTAAAATTAATATTTCCAAACTATAGGTTAAACTTGTAAAATCTATAACTATTTCTATGAGTTCCCAACTAAATCCCGACTTGAACCAATAACCACTAAAACTAAAATACTACAAGCTACTACTATCTAGCTAAGTAAAATTATTAGATGCTACAACCTATCTTCTGAGTAGACAGTGAGCTTAATAGAGATCACTAAACCCCCTCGGAGAACCTAACTACTCTCAGAGACTGCCACGTGTTCCTTGGTGAAAACACATACAACATTTTCCCCCTAAGTCTTCACTCGTCCTCGGACAGTCGAGACTTAAACTGAGAGTAGTACTCTCAAGGAATGAACTTAGGGGGAGATGCTTGGGCTCCTCGAGACATTAAACCTACCAAAAGGTGATGCCACATGTCCGCCCCTACTGTTGGACCCATTAATTGACTCCAAAACGTCTATTTTGTACTCGAAGTGTCCTTTTGCGCTGCATTCAAGGCGTCATTTTCCCATGTTATGATACGATCCATGCCTCAATGTTTATGACTGTTGGATCATACTCGAATGCCTACTCCATAGGTGATTGACGATCAGGAAAGAGTAACTTCCTTTCCAAGGTCTGGTGTATAAAACTTAAATTTGCCTCCCATTATTTTACACTAACATTTGAACTTCCCCAAACCATAGCTCACGCAAACCCTTTCATCGTCCCATGATCGACATCCTCACCAGAAACCTTTTCACCTACGATTCAGGATGGTTGGAGGGAAGCAAGCTATTTTTGGGTCAACGAAACTAAATATCTTCTTGTCTGGACTCGACTTAGCACCTATCGTTGGTTCATCTCGGGTAAGCATTTTCCTTTTGTTATTTCTTCTTTTTCCTATCTAGGTTGCTTTGGATGATTTGTAGTTTGCATGCTTAGGTATTTTGTGGTCTGGGGAGTTTTTGAATGAGGTCATTTCAACCACTTTATGGTCCTTTTAGGTTCATTTTCACAATAAAGCTACGAAAGATGGTTCATTCAGGGCTCTGTGTTATTTTTTGCATTCGATCGGAATCTGGGAAATTTCTAGATTCTGCTTAAACCTTTGAATTCTGGTGGTGTTCTCAAGAACTGGACCCAAGGATCCGAGGACACCTCATTCCCTTAGATTTATCTTCCTTCTCTACTTCCCGAGCAGTTTTCTTAGGGTTTCTCATATTTTGGCCTTTCTTTCTTCTACTCAAGATGCTATCTGCTTGGCTTTATTTCAAATGACTGAGGAGCTCCAGTACTTGCACCAACAAGGCTTTTATTCTTTCGATCATGAGATACTGACAATGGTCCGAGAAGACCGTAGGCCACAAGAAGCTGCTAAAGCGGAGGGCCCAGCGCCATCACGAGCACTAGTGGTGCGAGAAGTGGCTCCAGTTGTTGAGAGGCCCACGTTACAGGTACAACGCGGACTGACAGAGACAGAGGTGAACCAAGCCCCCATCCTTCATCCCACTCACAAGTATGAGGCTACAAGCTTTGAGGCGGAGTAATACCCCAGCAAGCTTAAGCAACATCTTTCCTTGGAGCGCATAATAAAGCATTATGAAATCTGCGAGGACTTCCTGGTGCGCCTTTGCCGAGAGTCGGAGAGAGCGCACCGCAACGTCCATGGTCTAGGAGAGGGGAGCCAGGCACACCTGATTGCCAGAACCGCCTTGCCCTTGCACCAGTACTTTGTGGATTTCCTAAAGTTAGTGGGAATAACTCTTTTCCAACTCTCCCCCAACGGGTACAGAGTCCTGGCGGGTGTGGATACCAAAAATCCACCAAGAAAAAAAAAGGTTTCTAGTCCCTTATTGAAGTTAGCGGCTAAGGGGCACTGAAGGCACCAAGTACGCTATAGAGTCAAAAGGTCATCACGTGCCATGAAGCCGCATATTGGCAAGACCCTAGGCCTCACAAAGTCACTTTATGCCAAATAAGGGACAAGGATTCCGCACCGGTAAAAAGTCCCAAGCAATCAAGTCCAAACTCCCGTAAGGCCCACTCGCGTTGCAAGACCCTCACATAAGGCATCAAGCGCCTCGTGCCTAGGTCTCGTGAAGACGCCTCGGCCATGCCCAGTGCCTCGCGCCTGGGTCTCGTTTAGGTACCTCAGCCTTGAGCGCCTAGTAGGTGAGCCTTGTGCGCTTGGACTCGCGACACCACAAGGAGACAAGCATCTCACGGCCCCCAAGACACCCCAAGATGTCTCGCGTACCAGCCACGCCGAGGCTCTCGCGGCCTCGCCCCCGCACACCAGGCGCCTCGCTCCACCTGTGGCTCGCGAGATGGCATACCCCCACGCACCAGATGCCTCGCCCCACCTGCATCTCATGAGATGGCATGCCTCCGCGCACCCAGGTGCCTCATGAGATGGCACGCCGCCACGCACCAGGCGCTTTGCGCCACCTGCACCTCGCGAGATGGCAGGCCTCCGTGCACCCAGGTGCATCGCATCACCTGCACCTCGCGAGATGACATGCCTCCGCACACCCAGGTGTCTTGCACCACCTGCACCTCGTGAGATGACACACCTTCATGCACCCAGGTGCCTTGCACCACCTGCGCCTCGCGAGATGACACACCTTCGTGCACCCAGGTGCCTTGCACCACCTGCGCCTCGCGAGATGACAGGCCTCCACGCACCAGGTGCCTCGTACCACCTGCGCCTCGAAAGACGACGTGCCCTCATGCACCCGGGGGCCTCGCACCAAGGGTCTCGCACCAAGGGTCTCGTGCCATGGGTCGCACGCCAAGTGAGGCACCCCTCGCATACCTCGCATAGCGAGGCCAAGTGTCTCACCGCAAGAAAGGCACACCTCACCTCGATGACCAAGCACCCTAAGCGCCCCATGGCCTCGCACTAAGGGCCTCTTGAACATGCAGTCGGGGAAGGTCAGAAAGGGCCTCACAACAATTCGACATGAAGCAAGAAGAGATACGGAATGAGCCTACAGACCAAGAAGTGTTAGAGTACGGATGATACGGTGTCCTCGCCAGACAGGTAGTGGCAGTACAAGAATGATACATGGTCAGGACTGCCTCAGCACGCTTGTGAGGTCGGTACCTGACAAGTAGTGGAGGCATAATATGGTACCAAGACAGGAGTACTTTTGCAAATCCCTGACACGTACTAGAGTAGACCACCACTCTTCCAACACAACTACCACCTATGATATTACCCTGATAGTGTACTCATGTACTATTTTGTCCCGAGAGACCACCATGTATAAGGGGCCATTAGAGCCCAACTATAAATAGAGCTTGACCCCTCAGAATAAGGGGTTGGAAAATTCATTGTACACTCAAGCTATTAAGCAATATACAAAGGCGCATTCCATTGTTGCTCTGTGTTTATCCTTCCATAAGTTCATTCTAAGTTCTTATCTAAATATCTCCATACTTACCTTTGAGTTTTTCGATCTAATTCCGTTGACGAGATTTCACCGTCAACAGTTTGGCGCCGTCTGTGGCAAGAACAAGCATCAAGCCAACATTCTTTCATCACTTCAACCAAAGAAAGATGCCAAGGCATTCAAAACACCTACGGCAACTACACGATGATGAGGTTCTATGGGACGGAGTAGAGCATAGGGCTTCCAAGAAATACCCCCCTCCGCCTAAGCATGGAGGTAGGCCAGAGGAACCTTTTCCCCTAAGGGAGGAGAAGGAAGCATTGTTGACGGTGAAATCTCGTCAACGAAATTAGATCGGAAAACTCAAAGGGAGGTCAGGTGATGTTTATATAAGAACTGAGAATAAGCTTTAAGGAAAAGTAAACACAGATAAATGATGGAGCAAGTCCTGGTATATTTCTCAATAGCCTCTCCTTACAATGAATTTTCCAACCCCTCATTCTGAGGGGTCAAGCCCCTTTTATAGCTGGGCTCTAATGGCCCCTTATACATGGTGGTCCCGTGAGACAAAATAGTACAAAAGTACACTGTCAGGGTAATAGCACAGGTGGCAGTGGTGTGGGAAGAGTGGTGGAGCAGAGGATCATAGTGTCAGCCTGGTACATAGTCAGAGGCGTGCATATAGTGCCTCCACTCTCTGGACTGATCCGTACCTCCACTACCTGTGTGGCACAGGTGTCAGGGTCATGCTTCTGTCCTCCCCATGGTTGTACGTCATGCACCCGTACACGTACGGGTACTATGTACCCAATGGTTATTCCACGTCCTACTAAGTGTAGGGAAGCTCAGGAAGAGAGATAAGGCTTCTTCAACGGGGCCTGCTGCGTGTGTGATGAGGCATGACGCCTACAAATGAGATGAGGGGTTTATCTTGTGAAACCATCACTTTGCAGCCCCCATACTACGAGGCTCCTGATATATGGCCGAAGGGTGTTTAGTGGAGGCTATGTCTCTTGAGGCCTTTGACGTGGCCGGTGAGCGAGGCGAGGCACACGTGGCCCTTGGGCGAGGCCTTTGGGGACGAGGCCGCTATATACACGCGTGATCCTTGGGCGAGACCCTTGAGGGCGTGGCCGCTAGGCATGCGTGACCCTTGGGCGAAGCCTTTGGGGGCGAGGTGAGGTGACCTCACTGCGAGCCCTTGGTGCGCGCGGGCGCGAGGCCCATGTGCGCGCGGGGCGCGAGACGCATGTGCGCGTGGGCGCGAGGCCCCTGGTGCGCGTGGGCGCGAGGCCCCTGGTGCGCGCGGGCGCGAGGCCCCTGGTGCGCGCGGGCGCGAGGCCCCTGGTGCGCGCGGGGAGCGAGGCCCCTGGTGCGCACGGGGCGCGAGGCGCATGTGCGCGCGGGGCGCGAGGCGCATGTGCACGCGGGCGCGAGGCCCCTGGTGCGCGCGGGGCGCGAGGCCCCTGGTGCGCGCGGGGCGCGAGGTGTAACATGCTAGCCTTGATGGCATGTTACAAGCTAGGATGGCGCTCGGTCAGATGCGCACGCGAGGGTGCAGGCTGGTGAGCATGCTGATGCCTAGTTTGTACGGCAGTGGCATTTTCGTAAATATCTTCAATATTGCCCGGAAATGGACGGGACTTGGTAGGTTCCATATTGAAGGGTCAATGAACGCAATGGTATGATCGGATTTGGGAGATTCGGAGAATTGGCGAGCAGGAAGCGAAATATGTCTCCCAAGCGAAAATCATATATGTTCCTGGTAGAAGGCTAAAAGCTCAGAAGGCTCTTTGTAGGGGGAGCACCTGGTGTCAGCTCTCCACCACCCCCTGGCGCAGGTGCGTCAAGTGAGCTACTACTAGTTGGGAGGACTAGTAGGGCGGGCATATGAGGACCACGAGGGGACTCATATGTCTCCATGAGTAGGAGTACTCATGGACATTACCGGGCCGCCCCGGTAGTGCGTCGAAGTGTGCTGCTAGAGGTTTAAGGGTACGGTTCCCTTGGCTTGTCGGGATGCCGCTTGCATGGAATGTGGCCCAAACCTTCGAGAGATGTCGTGGTGCGCCATGGCCACGAATCTCGACACGAGATGGCACGGGAAGCCATTCGTGGGACTTGTTAGCATGCAAGCATTGGAGGGTGCACTATGCTTGAGTAGGACAGAGGTCCAGTGTATGCTACTAGTCTGGCAGCTAGTCTCGAGGGCCTGCCAACATGCATGATGGTATGGTTCCTTGAGGATTAGACCATGGACGTATGTGAGTCCTTGGTCTGTGACGTGAGCTAATCGAATAGTATCGAATGGGGCATGATGAGAGGTGTTGGCACGTCAGCTTGGTGTTGGCTCTTGGCCACACAATGCTACCTTGACTTGCGAATGTCTGGGTGAGCATCGGTGTTGGGATTTGCCTTGACATAGTGAGAACCTATGGACAGTGTGAGTGTCTTGGCTAGATAGCCTTGATGCATGATTGCACTCATAGATGCTTGAGAGCATGACTCAGCGAGAGTTGTTCAAGAGACGGAAGTGTGCAGAGGCACACGGTCGTGCGAAAAATGTGCCCATTGTTATTCGAATGGCTGGAAGGCTGACCTTGGCTCAGAGGAGTCAAGGTGCCGCACGGGCATTTCCGCTGTCAAAATGTCAGCCTGTGACAGTTTGTATCAGAGCCAGGTTCATCTCAAGTTGGGGTGAACCTGGTTGGCCCATCCTAGAAAGGATGTAGGCGTGCTGAAGGACCATAAAGGTCTGGATGCTTGGACAGATGTCGTTGAGCCTTTTAGTCACCTAGAAAAGGATCAGTAGGCTGAGACGGGATGAGAATTGTTTGCTCTTCTTCGTGGGAATACTGGACATCCTAGATAGGGGGCAAGTTATGGTTGCTTCGAATCAAAGTTCAGAGATGCTAGAAAGACAACAACCACGTGCAATTGTGGAGAGGTGCTACAAAAGAGTTGGAACTCATTGACATGAGACAAAGTTTGATCGAGAGGTCAAGGTTTTATGCTTGGTGCACTAGTTCATGTTTGCCTGAGTGACAGTGTAAGTCGCGTGGAGCGCTGTTGTTGAAAAGGGAACTTGTACGCAATAGTGAGTGAGCATAATAGTGGCCGTCAGACGCTTGTCAGTCACGACAGAAGTCGAGAGTGGACAGCTTTGGGGAACTAGATAAAGTTGAGCATGGAATGCTTCAGTTGCTACTTGTGTGCCAAATGGCATCACAGGGAGACCAAGGTGGCCGTGGCCGCGATCGTCAGAGGGCAGTCGTACTTGGAAGTGTTTAAATGTTTACTTATTCTGGTCCGGAGGGGAGGCGCCGAGACAATTGAGTGGGACGTGTTGGCTCACAGAGATGTTATCTTGTGTGAGCAACCCTAAGGCATTGTAAAATATGCTATGTTGTGGAATATATGCATCATAGGCCAGCAGAGCCGAGTAGACCACGTGTAGTGGTCAGAATAGTACTAGAGTTTCGAGAGCGCTGGAGGGCTGCGTCAGGGAAACTTAGTACTGCAAGAAGGCTTAAGGAGGCAGAGATGTTGCTTGAGTTTAAATGTGGGCCAGAGGGCCTTGCTATTGGGACTTAGTGACCATAGAAGCCGAGAGAAGCTGCCCGGAGGGGCGAGATGCTAGTATAGAGCAGATGGATAGCTATGTGGACAGTGCATTCATAGGGGAATCGACAGTGGTGCTACACGAAGTAGTTGACTCGAGAGTCACATCCTACGGGGGGCACTTCTAGATTTGTTGTGTGCATGAAGACTTGGGGCGGTCAGACGTTCTTGTGTGTGGGCAAGTTGTCGAGGACGCCAACAGTTGAAGTGGGGGAGAGACCTTCACGGTTCAAACATCCAAATAGCAGACCGATGTTCCATTACAAAAGCATCGAGATGAGTTATCGTGGAGATCGTTAGTTGTTCAGAATGTAAAGTCAAGGAGACTCAGAGACAAAGACAGAGCCAGTTACCTAGGGTGAAGTCGTCAGGACTCAGGTACTAAGGTAACATCAGTGCAACGTTTGCCTAGGGTGAAAGTCAACAGGACTCAGGCACTAAGGCAACGTAGAGATGTTGAGGGGCGAAGAGTCAGAATGACCAAGACAGTAGTTCAACATCATCTTCAAAAGTGATAAATGGAACGGGGGACCGCACAAGAAAGCGGTTAGCTTGCGAGCTATACCTTGAGAGGTACACCTCGAGAAGAGAAGTTATTCCCAAATTGAAGTGGGGGAGCCCACTAATTCATATGTCCGAAGGGTCAGGGTACTTGTTCAGTTTTGGTGGGTGAATCTAGAGAGAAACACAACAACAGATGGGTTGTACAGTGCGAAGACATGCATGACTGATGCGAGTAGGTCCGATGACCAATTGAAACTGCAGATAGACAGTATGCATGAGTGTAGGCTGAGACCAAGATTGGGCAGGTTTTGCAGCATGTTGTGGGACATGCTTAGTGTTTTATGGGGACACGTGTTTATGGGAGCACAAGTCGAATGATTCAGAGAACATATGCCGAAGGGAGATAGCGGATTGGGACAACTTCAGACCTCAAGGGTGAGGTAGAGTGCAGTCAAGTTGGTCAAGATTCAACATGCCGTCTAGAGTTAGGCAAGGTTGATTTGGGGGCAGAACTTGAGGCACGATGCTGAGAGTCAGCATGAGAACTTGAGGCACGAAGGCAGTGTAGTGGTTTCGAATGATGTTAGATCATTGCCCACGTTGTAGAAGCTCAGAGGAGCAGTGATGCTTATGGTCAGAAGTGGCCATTTTCCATTAAGCCTTGGGTATGCAGTAAGGCCGGAGGGCCAAAAGTCTGGGAGACTACTTCGCGAAGTCTGTGTGCAAGGATGCACTAGATACTGCATAAGTCTATAGTTGGCATGAGTGCCACGTTGAAGAGAGACATGCCTTCAATGGAAGGATGTTTCGTAGGTGCCGTTGGGAACGGTTGGTTTGCGAACCTCACCTTGAGGGGTGCACCTTAATTTCGTCCTTGTCAATAAGAGAGTAGGCATTGGAAAATTGGCGGGAAAGCAACAATCAAAAGGTGTGTTGGCTTTGGGGTCAGTGTTCCAAGGGCTGCTTGGTTGACTGGAGGGACATCGTGATGGACTCGGAGGAGTTCATGTATGCAAGGAGTATTCGAGTGCAGCGGCACTACTTCATGGGAGCATTCCGAATAGTGAAGGTGGCATGGGGTCCGTGATCGAGTCCAAGGGTGGACGTGGGAGATCATCACCAAGTTGGTGATTCTACAGTAGTAGAGGGACTAGTGCAGACTCAAGATTTGGAAGAAGCATGGAGTGAGCTTAGGAGTCGAGGCAGGAAGATTAGCCAGCGGTCTGTCGATGAGGGCATCGACAATTGAAGTGTGGGAGAGTGTAACATGCCAGCCTTGATGGCATGTTACAAGCTAGGATGGCGCTCGGTCAGATGCGCACGCGAGGGTGCAGGCTGGTGAGCATGCTGATGCCTAGTTTGTACGGCAGTGGCATTTTCGTAAATATCTTCAATATTGCCCGGAAATGGACGGGACTTGGTAGGTTCCATATTGAAGGGTCAATGAACGCAATGGTATGATCGGATTTGGGAGATTCAGAGAATTGGCGAGCAGGAAGCCAAATATGTCTCCCAAGAGAAAATCATATATGTTCCTGGTAGAAGGCTAAAAGCTCAGAAGGCTCTTTGTAGGGGGAGCACCTGGTGTCAGCTCTCCACCACCCCCTGGCGCAGGTGCGTCAAGTGAGCTACTACTAGTTGGGAGGACTAGTAGGGCGGGCATATGAGGACCACGAGGGGACTCATATGTCTCCATGAGTAGGAGTACTCATGGACATTACCGGGCCGCCCCGGTAGTGCGTCGAAGTGTGCTGCTAGAGGTTTAAGGGTACGGTTCCCTTGGCTTGCCGGGATGCCGCTTGCATGGAACGTGGCCCAAACCTTCGAGAGATGTCGTGGTGCGCCATGGCCACGAATCTCGACACGAGATGGCACGGGAAGCCATTCGTGGGACTTGTTAGCATGCAAGCATTGGAGGGTGCACTATGCTTGAGTAGGACAGAGGTCCAGTGTATGCTACTAGTCTGGCAGCCAGTCTCGAGGGCCTGCCAACATGTATGATGGTATGGTTCCTTGAGGATTAGACCATGGATGTATGTGAGTCCTTGGTCTGTGACGTGAGCTAATCGGATAGTATCGAATGGGGCATGATGAGAGGTGTTGGCACGTCAGCTTGGTGTTGGCTCTTGGCCACACAATGCTACCTTGACTTGCGAATGTCTGGGTGAGCATCGGTGTTGGGATTTTCCTTGCCATAGTGAGAACCTATGGACAGTGTGAGTGTCTTGGCTAGATAGCCTTGATGCATGATTGCACTCATAGATGCTTGAGAGCATGACTTAGCGAGAGTTGTTCAAGAGACGGAAGTGTGCAGAGGCACACGGTCGCGCGAAAAATGTGCCCATTGTTATTCGAATGGCTGGAAGGCTGACCTTGGCTCAGAGGAGTCAAGGTGCCGCACGGGAATTTCCGCTGTCAAAATGTCAGCCCGTGACATGAGGCGCATGTGCGCGCGGGCGCGAGGCCCCTGGTGCGCGCTGGGCGCGAGGCCCCTGGTGCGCGCCGGGCGCGAGGCACATGTGCGCGCGGGCGCGAGGCCCCTGGTGCACGCGGGGCGCGAGGCCCTGGTGCGCGCGGGGCGCAAGGCGCATGTGCGCGCGGGGCGCGAGGCCCCTGGTGCGCGCGGTGCGCGAGGCGCATGCCTTGGTGAGACATGGGATACATCCTAGGTGCGAAATGTCTTCTTGGAGTGAGGTCCTTGGTGTGGGACACCTCGGGGCAAGGCTAGGCGCATGAGGTGTTGGTATGCGCGGGGTGCAACGGGGTGCTGCTGGAGTAGTGTTCGCGAGGCTGGGGCCTTAACTTCGAGGGGCATGGATAAGGGCCATGCGTGTATGACAAAGGCGTCTAACAAGGTGATGCAGCTTGGGGGCCTGGAATGACCTCGTGAGGCCTAGAGCCCTGCGAGTGTTTAACACTTTGATGGCCTATAATAACCTTCTGCCTTCATCGCGTACTTGGTGCCTTTGGTGCCCCTTAGCTGCTTACTTCTTTAAGGGACTAGAAACTTCTTTTGTTTTTCTTACTTGGTGGATTTTTGGCATCCACACTTGCCCCCCAGTCTATAGGGAGGCCTTTAGGCGTTCTTGTAGACTCTTCCGTTCCTTTTTATTATTCTCTTATTCTTCTTTTTCTTCCTTTTTTTTTTATCATGTTCGAGGTCCTTTGGAACCCACGCGAAAAGGGGGTTCGGTAGGCCTCTCTGTGGTGCGCCTTAGTTTCACCTGTAAGGATATATTGACCCCTTGGTTTCTAGTTATCCTTTTATATATCTTGCGAGAAGCGTCCTTCTCGTCATTAGGCATAGTACTATTTTTGCAAGCGTCTTCTTTGAGGCCCTTTTTGCAAGCGTCTTCTTTGAGACCATTTTCGGAAGCGTCTACTTTGAGACCCTTTTGGATAGCGTTTACTTTTCAGACCCTTTTTGCAAGCATCTACTTTGGATACCCTTTTTGGAGGTGTCTACTTTGGAGACCCTTTTTGGAGGTGTCTACTTTGCAGACCCCTTTTGGTGGCGTCTACTTTGGAGACCCTTTTTGGAGGCGTTTACTTTGGAGGTGATTTCCCCTCGAGTGGGGACTTTCATGGCTAGAGGGTCTTCGTTTGATCTCAAACATGGTCAGCGACCCCTCTAGTACGACGCCCCCTTCTATATGGAATCTTCAGACGTATTGGTAGTAGGGCAATTGGAGGAAGGTTTGCTTTCTTCAACATGGAAGTTCTTATGGCCCTCTTCCACACGTATGTACTTCTGTGCCCTCTCGAAGAAGTCATCCAAATTTGAAACTTCTCTTTTGAGCATGCTACCCCATAATTTGCTTCCTGGACGAACTCCGGCTGTAATAGCCATCTTGAGCTCCGCTTTGGTTAAATCTCCCACCTTTGTTGCCTCCATACTGAACCTATGGATGTAGTCCTTCAGACTTTCATCCTCGCCTTGTTTTATGTTAGCGAGGTTGGTAGTCGGCATGACGTAATCACAGGCTGCCTGGTGCTGCTGAAGGAATTCATTAGAGAGTTGCTGCCATGATTTGATTGTTCCTGGCCTTAACCTCTTGTATGCCACTCCTTTAAGCGTAATGACGAAGCGATGACACTTTGCCCTGTTGTTGACCCCTCTTAACCTCATCAAGTTATTGAAGGAGTCTAAGTGATATTTTGGGTCTGTAGTTCCCTCGTACGGAGTCATGCGAGGCTCTCTGAAGCCAGTGGGCATTTGCTCAGCCTGAATCTCCCTTGTGAAGGGTGAATCATGGTCGAATTCTTCGTCATCCATGTGCCCCCCAAGCGTAGTGGTGATCTTGCCTCGAGGGCTTCGCATTTTGGTGTCTAGTCCCCTCCTCTTTTTGCATAAGGAGTTTTGCGGGTTCTCGGGCTGATCTCTTGCCTTGGTTGTGTCCCTCGGGGGATCCACGGGGGGTACGTCTCTTACTTCTGACCTCTCTCCATGGGGCTCTTTTCTTAGGCCAGGGGGTGCTTCTTTTGAGGGGACTTCGGCCTCATTCTTACGACCATCACCTTCCCTCCGCCTTTGCTCTTGGGGATATTTTGTTGGCCTAGGTCCCCCCTGGTACTTTGCCTGGG
The DNA here is from genome assembly GCF_963169125.1 of Humulus lupulus. Lineage (NCBI taxonomy): Eukaryota > Viridiplantae > Streptophyta > Magnoliopsida > Rosales > Cannabaceae > Humulus > Humulus lupulus. The sequence goes on along the minus strand of NC_084794.1, from coordinate 207,809,754 downwards.
GGGTTTTACTGGTGGAAAGTTGGGTCCTCCCATCGTCTACAGGGACGGTGCTTTCCCCTTTTTTCATGCCCCTTCCCTTTACGCTTAGGGAGGGGTATGCTTGACTTCCCTTGCAGTAGGTCGTCTAAAACCTCCTGCATGTTCTCTATCGTGGTTTCCAGCCTTCGAGTCTTCTTTTGCAACTCGTGAATCTCATCCTTGTAGAAGCGATTTCTTGAGCTGGAACTTACCGAGCGTACCCCGGGACCCTTGCCTGGCCAGTGCGTCGAGGGACCTGGGTCCTGGTGGCCTGAGCGTGGTGTCAACGGGGGCCGGTTAAGTGGATACACTAGTGGCTCTGAATGACCTCCGTTGGGCTGGATAGCTGGGGACGGCGCTTCCCTCTCCTTCCCAGGGGAAGAGGTTCCTCCGATCTACCTCCATGTTTAGACGGAGGGGGATCTTTCTTGGAAGCCCTCCACTCTACTTCGTTCTGGTGAACCTCATCCTCTTGTATTTGCCGTAGGCGTTTTGAACGTCTTAGCATCTTTCTTTGTTGGAAGTGATGGAAGAACACTGGCTTGATGCTTGTTCTTCCCACAGACGGCGCCAAACTGTTGACGGTGAAATCTCGTCAACGAAATTAGATCGGAAAACTCAAAGGGAGGTCAGGTGATGTTTATATAAGAACTGAGAATAAACTTTAAGGAAAAGTAAACACAGATAAATGATGGAGCAAGTCCTAGTATATTTCTCAATAGCCTCTCCTTACAATGAATTTTCCAACCCCTCATTCTGAGGGGTCAAGCCCCTTTTATAGCTGGGCTCTAATGGCCCCTTATACATGGTGGTCCCGCGAGACAAAATAGTACAAAAGTACACTGTCAGGGTAATAGCACAGGTGGCAGTGGTGTGGGAAGAGTGGTGGAGCAGAGGATCATAGTGTCAGCCTGGTACATAGTCAGAGGCGTGCATATAGTGCCTCCACTCTCTGGACTGATCCGTACCTCCACTACCTGTGTGGTACAGGTGTCAGGGTCATGCTTCTGTCCTCCCCATGGTTGTACGTCATGCACCCGTACACGTACGGGTACTATGTACCCAATGGTTATTCCACGTCCTACTAAGTGTAGGGAAGCTCAGGAAGAGAGATAAGGCTTCTTCAACGGGGCCTGCTGCATGTGTGATGAGGCATGACGCCTACAAATGAGATGAGGGGCTTATCTTGTGAAACCATCACTTTGCAGCCCCCATACTACGAGGCTCCTGATATATGGCCGAAGGGTGTTTAGTGGAGGCTATGTCTTTTGAAGCCTTTGACGTGGCCGGTGAGCGAGGCGAGGCACACGTGGCCCTTGGGCGAGGCCTTTGGGGACGAGGCCGCTATATACACGCGTGATCCTTGGGCGAGACCCTTGAGGGCGTGGCCGCTAGGCATGCGTGACCCTTGGGCGAAGCCTTTGGGGGCGAGGTGAGGTGACCTCACTGCGAGCCCTTGGTGCGCACGGGCGCGAGGCCCCTGGTGCGCGCGGGGCGTGAGGCCCATGTGCGCGCGGGGCGCGAGGTCCCTGGTGCGCACGGGGCGCGAGGCGCATGTGCGCACGGGCGCGAGGCCCCTGGTGCGCGCGGGCGCGAGGCGCATGTGCGCGCGGGGCGCGAGGCGCATGTGCGTGCGGGCGCGAGGCCCCTGGTGCGCGCGGGGCGCGAGGCCCTTGGTGCGCGCGGGGCGCGAGGCCCCTGGTGCGCGCGGGGCGCAAGGCGCATGTACGCGCGGGCGCGAGGCCCCTGGTACACGCGGGGCGCGAGGCCCATGTGCGCGCGAGGCGCGAGGTCCCTGGTGCGCGAGGGGCGCGAGGCCCCTGGTGCGCGCGGGGCGCGAGGCGCATGCCTTGGTGAGACATGGGATACATCCTAGGTTCGAAATGTCTTCTTGGCGCGAGGTCCTTGGTGTGGGACACCTCGGGGCAAGGCTAGGTGCATGAGGTGTTGGTATGCGCGGGGTGCTGCTGGAGTAGTGTTCGCGAGGTTGGGGCCTTAACTTCGAGGGGCATGGATAAGGGCCATGTGTGCATGACAAAGGCGTCTAACAAGGTGATGCGGCTTGGGGGCCTGGAATGACCTCGTGAGGCCTAGAGCCCTGCGAGTGTTTAACACTTTGATGGCCTATAATAACCTTCTGCCTTCATCGCATACTTGGCGCCTTTGGTGCCCCTTAGCTGCTCACTTCTTTAAGGGACTAGAAACTTCTTTTGTTTTTCTTACTTGGTGGATTTTTGGCATCCACAAGCATCATCCCCGGTTATCCAGCCCGACGGAGGTCATCCAGAGCCGCCAGTGCATCCACTTCACCGGCCCCCGGTGGCACCACGCTCAGGCCACCATGACCCAAGTCCATTGACGCACAGGCCAGGCAAAGGTCCCAGGGTACGCTCGGTAAGTTCCATCTCAAGGACTCGCTTCTACAAGGATGAGATTCACGAGTTACATAAAAAGACTCGAAGGCTGGAAACCACGATAGAGAACATGCAGGAGGTCTTAAACGACCTACTGCAAGGAAATTAGAGCATACCCCTTCCTAAGCGTAAAGATAAGGAGTGTGAAAAAGGGGAAAACACTGTCCCCATAGACGATGAGAGAGCCCAACTTTCCACCATTAAAACTCCCCAAACAAAGTACCATGAGGGATCTAGACCGACAAAATTCCCCAGGAGCAAAGGCGGAGGGAAGACGATGGTCATAAGAACAAAGCAGAAGTCACCTCAAAAGAGGCGCCCCCAGGCCTAAGAAACGCACCCTAGTGGCTCCCCCGAGGAACACAACAAAGGCAAGGGATTAGTCTAAGAACCCGCAAGACTCCTTAAGAAAAAAGAGGAGGGAACTAGACATCGAAATGTAGCACTCTCAAGGCAAGATTATGCACAGAGATGATGAAGAATTTGACCATGATTTGCCCTTCACAAGGGAGATCCAGGTTGAGCAAATCCCCACCAACCTCAGAGAGCCTCACATGACTCCATACGAGGGTACTACGGACCCAAAGTATCACTTAGACTACTTCAATAACTTGATGAGGTTAAGGGGGGTCAACAACATAGAAAAATGACATTTCTTTGTTGTTACACTTAAAGGTGTTGCGTACAAGTGGTTCAAAAGGTTAAGGCCAGGGACAATCAGATCATGGCAGCAATTCTCTGACAAATTTCTTCAACAGCACCATGCGGTCTGTGATTACGTTATGCCCATTACCAGCCTCGCTAACATAAAGCAAGGTGAAAATGAAAGTCAGAAGAACTATATCCATAGGTTCAATATGGAAGCAACAAAGGTGGGAAGTTTAACCAAAGCGGAGCTCAAGATGGCTATTACAGCCGGAGTTCGTCCAGGAAGCAAGTTATAGGGTAGCGTGCTCAAAAGAGAAGTTTCAAATTTAGATTATTTCTTTGAAAGAGCACAGAAGTACATACGTGTGGAAGAGGGCCATAAGAACTCGAATGTTGAAGAAAGCGAACCTTCCTCTAGTCACACTGCTACCAATATGTCTGAAGATTCCATATAGAAGGGGACGTCGTGCTAGAGGGGTCATTGACCAAGTTTAAAATTGGACGAGGACCATCTAGCAATAAAAGTCCCGATCTGAGGAGAGATCACCTCAAAAATTGCAAAATGGGTCTCAAAGTAGACGCTTGCCAAAAAGGGTCTCAAAGAAGACGCTTACAAAAAGGGTCTCAAAGAAGACGCTTGCAAAAAGGGCATCAAAGTAGACACTTGGAAAAAGGGTCTCAAAGAAGACGCTTACAAAAAGGGTCTCAAAGAAGACGCTTACAAAAAGGGTCTCAAAGAAGACACTTAAAAAAATAGTACTATGCCTTATGACGAGAAGGGCGCTTCTCGCAAGAAATAATAAGTGTGCGCAAAAGTATATAAAAGGATAACTAGAACCCAAGGGGTCAACATATCCTTATAGACACAATCAAGGTGCACCAAAGAGAGACCTAACGAATCACCTTTCGCGTGGGCTCCAAAGGACCTCAAGCATGATAAATAGCATAATAATAATAATAATAATGAAAAATAGAAAGGAAGATAAGAGTCAACAAGAACGCCTAAAGGCCTCCCTATAGACTGGGGGCAAGTGTGGATACCAAAAATCCACCAAGAAAGAAAAAGGTTTCTAGTCCCTTATTGAAGTGAGCGGCTAAGGGGCACTGAAGGCACCAAGTATGCTATAGAGTCAGAAGGTTATCACGTGCAACCAAGAAGCTGCATATTGGCAAGACCCTAGGCCTCACAAAGTCACTTTATGCCAAATAAGGGACAAAAATCCCACACCAGTAAAAAGTCCCAAGCACTCAAGTCCAAACTCCTATAAGGCCCACTCTAGTCGCAAGACCCTCACACAAGGCATCAAGCGCCTCGCGCCTAGGTCTCGTGAAGACACCTCGGCCATGCCCAGTGCCTCATGCCTGGGTCTCGTGTAGGTGCCTCGGCCTCGAGCGCCTAGTAGGTGAGCCTTGTGTGCCTAGACTCGCGACACCACAAGGAGACAAGCGTCTCGTGACCTCCTAGACACCCCAAGACGTCTCGCGTACCAGCCATGCCGAGGCTCTCGCGGCCTCGCCCCCGCGCACTAGGCTCCTCACTCCACCTGCGCCTCACGAGATGGCACACCCCCACGCACCAGGCACCTCACGCCACCTGCGCCTCGCAAGATGGCACACCTTCGCGCACCCAGGCGCCTCGGTCCTCCTGCGCCTCGCAAGATGGCTTGCCCACGCATCGAGCACCTCGCGAGATGGCATGCCTCCTTGCACCTAGATGCCTTGCGCCACCTGTGCCTTGCGAGATGGCACTCCTCTGCACACCCAAGTGCCTCACACCACCTGCGCCTCGCGAGATGACATGCCTTCGAGCACCCAGGTGTCTCACAAGAAGAGTTAGAGTATGGATGATACGGTGTCCTTGTCAGACAGGTAGTGGCAGTACAAGAATGATACATGGTCAGGACTCCCTCAGCACGCCTATGAGGTCCGTACCCGACAAGTAGTGGAGGCATAATATGGTACCAAGATAGGAGTACTTTTACAGACCCATGACACGTACTAGAGCAGACCACCACTCTTCCAACACCACTACCACCTGTGCTATTACCCTGACAGTGTACTCATGTACTATTTTGTCCGAGAGACCACCATGTATAAGGGGCCATTAGAGCCCAGCTATAAATAGAGCTTGACCCCTTAGAATAAGGGGTTGGAAAATTCATTGTACACTCAAGCTATTAAGAAATATACAAAGGCTCACTCCATTGTTGATCTGTGTTTATCCTTCCATAACTTCATTCTAAGTTCTTATCTAAATATCTCCATACTTACTTGTGAGTTTTCCGATCTAATTTCATTGACGAGATTTCACCGTCAACAGCGCGCATGTACGTGTTGGGAATATATGACTTTACACTTTGCAAATCAACTATGAATAATGGGAATAATTGTAATACTCCAAACCCTAAGTGTTAATCAAGATCCAAATTCAAAGTATGAATGCAATTCTTGATAATTAAATAAGCATATTCATGATATGCATGTTAATATTGGATATAAGAAACTAAATGATTAAATGATGATAAGATGAACTTAGGAACATTTAACCATCAATACTGTTGACGGTGAGAACTCGTCAACGATTGATGGTTAGAAAACTTCAATCTCAATACTACAGGAAGCTTTGAATCAGATAGAAAGAACTCTAATCAACAGAAGAAAACTCAGGCAACAATGAAAACCAGAAACATATATTTCTTAAGTCTTTTTTCATACATTCAGTTTTCCAACCCCTTAGACTGAGGGGTTGGAGTCTATTTATAGGGGGGGGGGGGCTCTATTGGCCCTGGATACAAACAAGTCCCAGACCACAGGGACGTACACAGGTACTCTGATAGTGTAGTGGCTCAGGGCGTAGTGGTGTTTACCCTGATTGTGTCAGAGTCGTGGACTAGGACATAGTACTGTCGGCTCTGGCGTATGGTCGGGGGTGTCCAAGTGGTACCACTACTCTTCATACAGGTCCGTACCGCCACTACTCCTTAGACGCAGATCATTGGGTCATGCCTCTGTTCTTTCCATAACTGTATGCCCTATGTCAGCGCACGTGTTCCGTACTCGGTCGTTCTCATCGATCCCCGTTCAATGCTCCATGTTCGTTTGGCATATCAACAAGGTTCCTCCAAGTGATCCCGTGCCTATGTCAAGGAGGCTTCAACCTATGCGTGTTCTGAGAAGTCAAGGCGCCAGGGGTCGGGGCCAGCTTATGCCGGTCACATGGACGCGAGGCTCGCAGCATGGGCCCCGCAACAAAGCCACACCCTCGCATAGCGAGGCTGGCCCTCTTCCCTCGGGTGTAGGCGTGGCTCAGGGGTACGGGTGACGCGACAAGGCCACGACCTCGCATAGCGAGGGTGCCTCGCGTAGCGAGGCTGGCCTTCTTCCCTTGGGTGTAGGCATGGCTCGGGGTATGGGTGCCGCGAAAAGGCCACACCCTCGCATAGCGAGGGTGCCTCGCGTAGCGAGGCTGGTCTTCTTCTCCTGCATGCCGGCGAGGTGAGGTCCGATGCCTGAGGGGTTAAGGCGTATGCTGATGGCCACCCGAGGACTCTCGCATAGCGAGGGTGGCGTTTGGTTTGGCGGGTGGTCAAGGGCCCTCGCATAGTGAGGGTGGCTCTCTTAGCCCAACTCCTTCAACGCCGTGTGATATCCTCGTCCCCTTGTACGTGCACTAAGTAGCATGTAGGATGCCTCGTAGCATAGAGCTTCACTGGTGAAATAAAATTCACAAAGGAAAACTTTCCACATTTACACTTCCCCCCGAGTCTATAAGTATACTTTTAAGTGTGCTTGTAGACTCTCTCTATTTCTCTTGCTCGACAGGTACGGCCACCTTTGGGGGACTTAGCCTTGGAAATTTTTCAACGTCGCTCGAAGAAGTACGAGGGGAGGTTTGGTTTTGTGTTTAGTGTCCAAAGGAACACGATAGTCACCTAACACTTGGGGGATCCATGAAAGTCCCTAAGGTTGCATAAGGACTAATCATCCTCAATCGCGGATCCCCAGGTTCGAAGCCACTTGTCCACACCAAGATTTGCCTAGCCAAGTGGCATGCTCTCCAACTTATTTTCGCGAGTTCAAGGGTTCTATCCTCCTCCAAAGCATTCTTGAGGTGCCCTTTCTTCCCTTTTTTTTATTTTTTTATTTGATGGCGATAATCTTTCCGGTGCACCTTGATTATACTTGTAAGGACACAATAACCCGTTGGGCTGTTGGGGTTCTTTTATACTCATTGCGTGCGCTTGTTATTTTTTTTTTTTTTTTGCGAGAAGCGTCCTTCTCGTCCTTATACATAGTACTATTTTTTCGAAGGGTCCCTTGTAAGACCCTTTTTGGCCAGCCGGCTTAATGGCCGATCTAGACTTATTGGCTGATTCCCTCCTTACGGCCTCACCTCTTGGGGTGTCGGCCTTTAGTTAGAGGTCATCCTTTTAGACCGTTCTCTTAATATTCATAAGGGTAGCTACTCCTTTTGAATATAAGAGAGATTTTTTATTTTGTTTTGCTCATGCCTCCTGTCCTACCCCCCAAGTGCTTGGTGAGATTTAATTCGGCAGGCAGTTCGGTTGATGCTCGCATGAAAAAGAAAAAATCACATGTGAAGTTGTGAACATTTTCATTTATAGCAGTTAGATTACAACGATATGCATATAGAAGGCTTACATCTACTTGGGGGTTATGTAGGTAACCTCTTTGATTCTTGTCTACTGAGAAAGCCTATCCTGCGACAAACTAAACACAACTACTGCCTGTGCTGGGAGTGGAAGTCTTACTGGTAGTACTTCCTCAGGTGCTCCGCATTCCATGCTCGGGGTATGATGGTGTCGTCCATGCGCGCCAGCTTGTAAGTGTTCGGGGGTATGCACTGAGCCACTTGGTAGGGCCCTTCCCAATTCGCCCCTAGCACTCCTACGCCTGGGTCTCGTGTATTAGGGAGTACCTTCCTTAGCACCAGGTCGCCAACTCTGAAAGTTCTCTCTCGCACCCTTGAATTGTAGTACCTTGCGGCGCGCTGCTGGTATACCGCCACCCTCATTTGTGCTTTTTCTCTCTTCTCTTTGAGCATGTCTAAGCTTTCGGTCAGGGCTACGCGGTTGGCTTCGTCTCCATATGCCTGTACCCTGTGGGACTCGACTTGCATCTCGATTGGGAGCACGACCTCGGACCCATAGGCCAAGGAGAATGGGGACTCCCCAGTAGTCGTGCGTGGGGTGGTTCTGTAAGCCCACAGCACATTTGGTAGCTCATCCACCCAGGCTCCCTTCATCTTCTCTAGCTTTGTCTTCAGGTTCTTCTTAAGGACCCTGTTTATGGCCTCCACTTGCCCATTGGCCTGGGGGTGCACAACCGCGGAGAAACTCCTCCTTATGCCCCTTTCCCTACAATATTCATCGAAAGCTCCTCCCTCGAATTGGGTACCATTGTCGGAAATAATCTTGTAGGGTATCCCATATCTACAAACAATGAAATTGTTGACGAAGGAGGTGATGTGCTTGGCAATTATCTTCACAAGGGGTTCTGCCTCTACCCACTTAGTGAAATAGTCCACTGCCACCACTGCATACTTCGTTCCACCCCTGCCTGTAGGAAGTGCGCCGATTAAGTCTATCCCCCAGATAGCGAAGGGCCAGGGGCTGGTCATGCTGGTCAGTTCGCTTGGGGGTTTCCGAGGGTAGTTGGCGTGCCTCTGGCATTTTTCGCATTTCGTGGCAAAGTCATGCGCATCTTTCTCCATGGAGGGCCAGTAGTATCCTTGTCTCATGGCCTTCCTAGCCGTGGAGGGTCCGCTCTCGTGGTTGCCGCACTCTCCCTCATGTATCTCATGTAACACTTTCAACGCCTCCTCCTCTTCCACACACCGCAGGAGTGGCATTGAGAATCCTCTTTTGTAAAGGACCCCATCTATCAGGGTGTATCTTGCGGCCTTGTACACCAACCTCCAGGACTCGTTTTTATCTGTAGGCAAGGTTCCTTCTTCCAGGTACCTTTTGATTGGCTCGATCCATGATTCCCTTGGGACACCAATCATGTGCACATCCGTGCCTTCGATGCTGGGCTTGGGTAAGTATTCCATCGGTATTGACTCTAGGATATCACCATCCTTGGTAGACGCCAGCTTTGCGAGTGCATCGGCATGGGTGTTATTTTCTCTGGGGATTTGCTCTATATTATATGCCACCAACCGTCCTATATAGCCCTTCACCTTCTCCAAGTAGGCTGCCATCTTGGGTCCCCTTGCCTGGTACTCCCCCTTTACTTGGCATACTACCAATTGAGAGTCACTGAAGATATGAAGGCACATCACTCTTAGTTCCTGGGCCAAACGCAGGCCAGCTAGGAGCGCCTCGTACTCTGCCTCATTATTGGAGGCCTCAAACCCAAATCGGATTGCGCAATACATTATGTGTCCCTCGGGCCCAGTCATCATGATGCCCGCTCCTGATCCTCCTTCATTTGACGCCCCGTCGACATGCAAACTCCACTCCACCAAACCTCCTAGCTCTTCCTCCATAACAGGCTGCTCCCCTTCTTCATTCCTTCCTTCATTCGGCTGATGGGTGAGTTCTACTATAAAATCTGCCAGCACCTGCCCATTGATGGAAGCCCTTGGAGTGTATACAATATCAAATTGACTTAGCTCAATCGACCATTTCATTAGTCTCCCCGAAGTCTCAGGCTTATGTAAGACCTGCCTCAAAGGATTATCTGTTAGGACCTCAATTGTATGTGCATGGAAGTAAGGCCTCAACTTCCTCGAAGCCACCACTAGTGCATAGGCTAATTTTTCGATCTCTGGATACCGGTTCTCCGCGTCCACCAAACGCTTCCTGATGTAGTATACGAGTTGCTGATGCTTCTTCTCTCCCTTAACCAAGGCTGCGCTGATGGCATGCTCAGACACCGCTAAGTACAGGTACAACTTCTCGCCCTTCTCTGGCTTTGCCAACAGGGGTGGCTTCCCCAGGTGCTCTTTCAGCTTGACAAATGCTTCCTCACATTTTTCATCCCAAGCGAACTTTTTGCTCCCTTTGAGGATGTCAAAGAATGGGAGACACTTGTCGGTGGACCTCGAGATAAACCTATTAAGGGCCGCCACCCTTCCCGTTAGGCACTGCACCTCTTTCTTATTCTTTGGCGGGCTCATCTCTATTAGTGCCTTTATCTTGTTAGGATTGGCTTCGATGCCTCTGGAATTGACCATGAAGCCCAAGAATTTTCCTGAGGATACCCCGAAGGTGCACTTGACTGGATTCAACTTCATCCGATATTTCCTGAGCGTGTCAAACATCTCACCAAGGTCTTTGTTGAGCTCTGCTGCTTCTTTGGTCTTCACTAACATGTCATCCACATACACCTCCATATTCCTTCCTATCTGGTTGGCGAACATTTTATTCACCAACCTCTGATAGGTGGCTCCCGCGTTTTTGAGCCCGAAGGGCATCACCTTGTAACAGCAGAGCCCTTTGTCTGTAATGAATGACGTGTGCTCTTCATCTGCCGGATTCATTGGGATTTGGTTGTATCCTGAGTAGGCGTCCATGAAACTCAGTAACTCATGTCCTGCCGTCGCATCTACTAGCTGATCTATCCTGGGAAGTGGGAAGCTGTCCTTAGGGCAAGCTTTATTCAAGTTCGTGAAATCGACGCAAGTTCTCCATTTCCCATTCGGCTTCGGCACGAGTACTGGGTTCGATACCCACACGGGGTAGAAAGACTCACGGATGAACCCGTTGGCCTTCAACTTGTCAACCTCCTCCTTTAATGCTGCGTATCTTGTTGGGTCTAGCGCCCGCCTCTTTTGCCTGACGGGCCTTGCTTCTGGGGAGATGTTCAGGTGGTGGCACATCACACCGGGGTCTATACCCACCATATCCTCATGACTCCATGCGAAAACGTCTAGATTATGTTTCAAAAATTTCATCAGCTCCTCCTTCACATCACCTTGCAGGCTCCTCCCTATCTTCAATTTCCTTAGGGGTTCCTCCATCACCGTAACCTCCTCTACTTCTTCTACTGGTTCTGCTCTTGTCTCATCCACGACCCGAGGGTCCAGTTCTTGCGGACCCCCCGTGGGCATACGTAGCGCCTCATGTACCACCATGGCCATTGGCTCACGCAGTTTCACATGCGCACGGAGTGAGGTGTTGTAGCATTCCCTTGCCTCTTTCTATTCTCCCCACATACTAGTGACCCCTCCTGGAGTCGGGAACTTGACAACCAGGTGATATATTGAAGTTATGGCTTTCAATTCTCTTAGGGAGGGTCTCCCCAATACCGCGTTGAAAGCTGATGCACAATCTACTACAACAAAGTTAGACATGACTGTGGTCTGCCGGGGTTGCTCTCCCATGGTAACTGTCAATTCGATCATTCCAAGGGGTTGTACTGAGTCCCCTGTGAATCCGTATAGGGACGACTGGCAGGGCTTTAGATGACGAATGCCCAGTCCCATCTTTTCCAAAGCAGGGCGATATAGGATGTCCACCGAGCTCCCGTTGTCCACTAGGACTCGATGCACACGCATATTTGCCAATTGAACTGTCAACACCAGCGGATCATTGTGGGGAAAGTGTACCCCCCGTGCGTCCTCCTCAGTGAAGGTGATTGAATCGTTTTCTCCCTTGAAGCTTTTCGGGGGTCGTTGTTCCAAACTCATGACACAGGGTGGTGGACTTCGCCTGGCTTCTCTAGCATACCGATCTCGTCCTCTGCGGGAGTCCCCTCCGAACCCCGGACCTCCGAAAATAGTTCTCACTTCTCCCCGAATCTCTATGTCCTAGATATCACTGGCTCATCCTCTGACTTCGGCCTTTCCCTCCTGGGGGTGTTACTGGTGGAGTGTCTGGTCCTTGGAGGGTTTTCACCGGGCGGGATGGCCGGTGACGAGACCTACCCGTCATTCTCGTGAACCTCGGGGTCCCTTGGGGGCTCTACGTCTCGGGGTGGAGGTGGATCCTTCATGGAGGCCTTCAGCTGGACTCCGGTAAGGTGGGCCTCCACCTCTCGTGGCTTCCTAAGTTGCTTCGAACGTCTTGGCATTTCTCTTTGCCGGAAGTAATGGCAGAACAGTAGCTTGGTGCTTACGTTCCCACAGACGGCGCCAAACTGTTGACGGTGAGAACTCGTCAACGATTGATGGTTAGAAAACTTCAATCTCAATACTACAGGAAGCTTTGAATCAGATAGAAAAAACTCTAATCAATAGAAGAAAACTCAGGCAACAATGAAAACCAGAAACATATATTTCTTAAGTCTTTTACATACATTCAGTTTTCCAACCCCTTAGACTGAGGGGTTGGAGTCTATTTATAGAGGGGGGGGGGGGCGGGGGCTCTATTGGCCCTGGATACAAACAAGTCCCAGACCACAGGGACGTACACAGATACTCTGATAGTGTAGTGGCTCAGGGCGTAGTGGTGTCTACCCTGATGGTGTCAGAGTCGTGGCCTAGGACATAGTACTGTCGGCTCTGGCGTATGGTCGGGGGTGTCCAAGTGGTACCACTACTCTTCGTACAGGTCCGTACCGCCACTACTCCTTAGACGCAGATCATTGGGTCGTGCCTCTATTCTTTCCATAACCGTACGCCCCGTGTCAGCACACGTGTTCCGTACTCGGTCGTTCTCATCGATCCCCGTTCAATGCTCCATGTTCGTTTGGCATATCAACAAGGTTCCTCCAAGTTATCCCGTGCCTATGTCAAGGAGGCTTCAACCTATGCGTGTTCTGAGAGGTCAAGGCGCCAGGGGTCGGGGCCAGCTTATGCCGGTCACATGGACGTGAGGCTCGCAGCATGGGCCCCGCAACAAAGCCACACCCTCGCATAGCGAGGCTGGCCCTCTTCCCTCGGGTGTAGGCGTGGCTCGGGGGTACGGGTGACGCGATAAGGCCACACCCTCGCATAGCGAGGGTGCCTCACGTAGCGAGGCTGGCCTTCTTCCCTTGGGTGTAGGCATGGCTCGGGGTATGGGCGCCGCGACAAGGCCACACCCTCGCATAGCGAGGGTGCCTCGCGTAGCGAGGCTGGTCTTCTTCTCCCGCATGCCGGCGAGGTGAGGTCCGATGCCTGAGGGGTCAAGGCGTACGCTGATGGCCACCCGAGGACTCTCGCATAGCGAGGGTGGCGTTTGGTTTGGCAGGTGGTCAAGGGCCCTCGCATAGTGAGGGTGGCTCTCTTAGCCCAACTCCTTCAACGCCGTGTGATATCCTCGTCCCCTTGTACGTGCACTAAGTAGCATGTAGGATGCCTCGTAGCATAGAGCTTCACTGGTGAAATAAAATTCACAAAGGAAAACTTTCCACATTTACAAATACTAACAATGAAAACACAATAGAGTAACATAAGACAAAGGTAAGGTTAGATAGATATAACATTTGATTTAAAGAAACTTGAATCTTCAACTTGGGGAACTTCTAAGGCTTATACACAATAACATATTGTTGTCCAAAATCTCTATTCCAAGCCTTCCCAATTGCTTGAAGATTCAACTAAGTAGAATGAGATTTGGGATTTAACAAGCCTTAATCCCAAGTCAAGCAAAGCGTGATGATTTTCTTGGAGAAAACTTTGATCTTTGAGAGTTAGAGAGAGAGTTGAAAAGTGTGATCAATTCACCAATTAACTCATATGAACCTCTTAAATAGTATAGGACCCTCATTAGACTCAATCAATGAGATTAGAGCATTTAAATTTAAGTTTTGGAGCTAGCGATGCATCACCTGGTCCATCTTAGCCTAGGGTTTCAAGACTTGTCTCAAAACACCTCCAAATGCTTCCAAACTTCTTGGGTATTCTTATATACTCCAAATAAATATTTTGGACCCAAAAAATTGATTTATAAATGCCTATATCAAAAGTCAACTTTCACTTGTTGACTTTGTGAAGTCATTATTGCTTTAGCACATCTTCGTGCCTAAAGAATTTCACCATGTATTTAACTAGTCTCAACATTCCATGTAACACCCTACTAATCCAGGACCATTACAACGTGTGTTTAAAATAGTATTGGACTCGCTAAACGAGTCATTTGGACTTAAACGTGTGATTAAAGTAACTAATGGTTAATGTATTAAAAATTTTGTTCAAAGGAGTAAACACTTTCATTAAAAGGTTCAGTCTGTACATGGGATCCCAAAATAGAAGTTTAAAAGTTATTTGCAACTCAAAAGATTACAAAACAAGCTGACCTAAGTAGCAAAATAGGGTTCAACCCTTGTTCCTCTATGTTACCTCGACCATGGTGGTTGAGCAGGCTGCATATGTACACGCCGCCCCTAAAACTCACCAACTAATGGCTGGCCCAACTTTTCCTTACCCTTACATGCACCACATAGCACCCGTGAGCCAAGGATTAGCAAGAAAACTTAATCAAATAGATTTAGATAGACAACAGAACATAAACGACATGCTTAACAGTAATAACTTTACTTAAGCAGACACATTATCCAGGTATACGACCATAGAGTCACACAAGTGCATATCACACTTTTATTTATTCAAGTGGCATTGGAGCTGGACAAGTGCATACCGCACTCCCAAGGTGGCCTAGCCATAGCGGCATGCGTTCTGCACGCATGATGTCGATCACGGATCATAAGCTGAGCTTTCCAATCAGGAGCAATCAAACATATTCATTTATCACATAATCAAATACAACGCATTCATGTATGCTTAATCAGGTATTCACATACATAATTATAATCATGCTCTTTAACAAGGGTCCGAGCCCTAATCACAACCATGGTGCAGTTTTCTTACCTCCGATTCTGTGTGAACGGTGAAATGTCCCTGAGCGCGATCCCTGTCCTGAGCCTTGCAGAAACCCTAGTCACAACATACTTATATAGTCATCAAGAACCAACCCCCGATTCCGAAGTTCCAATTAAAAACCCTAACTCTTGGACTCCTTGTTCCAAGGTAACGAGGTACTAAAAACGTTCCCTGAGCCCCTAAGCGAGCCCTGAAAATGGATTCCCGAGCCTCCGTAACTCATTCCCAAAATTCATAAAATAACTTTTCGGAGCACCTGGCGTGGTTGTGCCTGCCCCTGGTACGGTCGTGCCCACAAAAAATTGGGCTTTCCAGGGCACTGATACGGTTGCTTCAAATCCTGGCACAATTGTACTCCTAATCTTGAAACCCAAATCCCAATTCAAATTCCACCATTTCTAGGACACTAGCATGGTCGTGCTACAACCTAACGCGGTCGCGCTAAGTCGCCAGAATCCCAAAAACTGCCCAGAACATAAGTGTTCTTCCCTAAACTTCAAACCCCCAATTTCTTGCAAAAACTAGACTCCAATTTCGACCAAAACAGGTGTTTCCAGCAGTATTTTGACCACAAAACACATCCTATAGCTCAAATAAACTATACCCAACACTCATTCCACTACAAAACACGTCATATAACCCAAAACCCAAAATTAAAGCTTTAAAACTCAAGAACATTCAAAGTGATTCAAAAGCTTAAGAACAGAGGGATTACTCATTGAATTCTGAATTTTCCAAGTTGCTTTGAGATTCTCAACAACTCCTAATCGCCCAGAAAGCTTCAATTCTCCTTCAATCTCCTCAAGAAATCCAAACTTAGCCTAGTTTTTGTGTACCCTTGAGTTGTTCTTCCAAAATGTTCAAACAAAACAACTAGCAATTTTCTTTGAACGTGAATAAGTGTTTAGTTGCCCCCTTTTCCCCCATAACACTCCTTAAGAGGCCAAATGACTAGATTACACCTTGTCCCACTAGCCCTCAAAGCTTAGTCCTAAGGATAATTTGGTCATTTGGCATTAATTCTGACTAAACCTCGAGATTCACCTAAAATTCCCAATTAAATCTATCTAACAAAATATTCATCAAATGAATTTCCATTACCCAATAAATCCCGATAATTCACCAAATTACCAAAATACCCCTAAGATCACCCCAAGCCGAGTTTAAATCTCCGTTGCAACTTTTCTGCTAAATTGCTCACTAGAATCGCCTCGGGCCAAACTTCACAAATATATCAACATAATAATGTGGTCCCAATCACATACCATATAATATTTCAATTATACCCTCAACAAGTCAAAATTATGAAAATGTCATTTTTGACAAAAGTGGGCCCACAAGCACATTTAGTAGACATAAACATGCACTCATATATTCCACATAATCACTCATATATTCAATTAAGGGTTTATACATTTTTGGACTCTGTGTTTTGTCTCATTACCTGTTTGGACCCTGCGTTTTGACAAATTACTTTTTGGACCCTATTTTTTGTAAAATGGTTCAAATAGAACCATAAACCCAATTTTGGTCAAAGTTTTCTCAACTAAAATTACAAATAGTTCACCAAACTAACAATTCAAACAAAAATAAAATCATTTCGCTTGAAAATTGTGATGTTATATTCAATTTTTTCTTCATCAAAATTGAGTTTAGGGGTCTACTTGAACCATTTTACAAAATATAGGGTCCAAAATTGAATTTTTTAAAACACAAGGGCTAAACAGGTAGTCAGAATAAACACAGCGTCCAAAAAGTTATAACCCTTCAATTAAATCCACATAATTCATATATAAAAAAAATTGTGCTCTCCTGGTACACTAATCAAGGCACTAAGCCTTATTAGCAAATTTCGGAAGTTGCAACTATCCCCTCCTAATAGAAATTTTGTCCTCGAAATTTACCTAAACAACTCGGGATGCTAATCCCGCATATCTGACTCTAACTCCTAGGTCGCTTCCTCGACCTTTCTGTTCCTCCACAATACCTTAATCAAAGGTATGATCTTGCTCTTCAGGACCTGTCTTTCTTGTCTAATATCTGAACTGGTTGTTCCTTATAAAACAAGTCTATCTGCGGCTTTAGATCTTCATAACTCAATAAATGTGTCTCTTCTGAGACATACTTCCAGAGCATTGATGTATGAAACACATTGTGGACTCCTGACAATGCAGGAGGTAAGGCCAACCTGTAGGCCATCTGACCAATCATTTCCAAGATCTCAAAAGGTCCTACAAATCTGGGGCTTAGCTTGCCCTTCTTCTCAAACCTTTTATTATATTTTAATATAATGTTTTGATTGATTAAATAAGTGTTACAAAAAATGATTATTTAATCTAAGTGGAGGAATGTTATATTATTTTAAATAATATAATGTTAGATTAAATAATGTGACATAATGTGATTTGTCACACAAATGTGATTTGTCACACCTTGTAACATATTATTGAGAGTCACAAAATTGGACACATGTATGTGCCCAAATGTTACATATTTTGGAGTTACAAAATTGTAACTCCCAAATATTACCCAATAATGTGTAGATTTGATATTACACATTTTGATTTGAATTTCTTAAAGCCATATGTGAAATATGGCTGTTAGAGATGTGATTTTAACTCCCATAATGTGTATGGAAGTTACAAAATCAAGTGGGAATGAATTTGGAACGTTTTGGGAAATTTGGAAAATTGCTTGCTGAAAAAATGACTTGGGACGCTGCCTATGTTTTTTAGGCCGCAGCCCAAGAGGCAAAAATAGGTAAAATACACACCGTGGGCCGCGGCTCGTGTTTTTCAGGCCGCGGCCTGAGCGGCTGATAGCATTTTCCAACTTCGGTTTTATCCAATTTTGAACGTTTCCAACAGCCAAGTAACTCCCAAATCTCTATTTTAATTCCATAAACATCCAATTAATCATTGGTAACAGCCATGGGGGTTGGTGGAATTTGAAATTCAAATGGTGTCTCAAAACTCTATAAAGAGGAGCCTAATGCTGACTTGTAAGACACACCATTTTTCATCCACAAAGCACTTGGCTGAAAATACACCTTGAGGCTTGATAATTCCAGAGAGCTATTTCCTAGAGAGATCCCTTAGTGCTTAGAGAATAGGTGGAAATAAGCTTTTGGACGAAGGTCTTGAACATTGTTCAAGTTGGTGATCCCCACTACTCTACACTTTGGTTGTGTGAGAGTTTGTTTGTGTTTTCATTCTTTTGTTCTTCTTGTTCTTCTTATTTACTTGTATTATTATTGTTTTGAGTTTGTAATCTTCTTCTCCTACATCTTTCTAGTTACTTGTATTTTGAGTAATTGAGTTGTAATATTTATTTAATCAATTACCTTGTCTATTGTATCTTTGCATAGAGTTGTATTTTTGGTTTTTCCATAATTCCATTGAGCAATAATATATATTCTCTAACAATCAAAAGCTTAATTTCCTTTTCAATGGAAGGAGAAGCCATAGAGATCTTGTGAGGATCCAACCTTGAAAAGATGGTAAGATAAGGTAATGCTCTTCTTTGGTTTTTTTAGAAGATCTAATGGTTTTCATATAGTGATAGAAATGAGAAGAAGAAAAGTTTATAAATGAGATTCATTGTTTTCTAATCTCCTTTGTTTTTTAGTGGTTAGATTAGAAGATAATATAATATCTTGAGTTTTTGTTATATGTGATTAACATGTAAATAATCTAGTAGATTATTGGGTAGTATGCTAGCATGTCATAGAACTTATTTTGTGTTAATGGGAAATTATTAGAATGACAACTATATGAGTTTTATATGACATGCCTATATATTGATTTTGTGAATCAATAGAAATGTGAAATCATATGTGTATGATATTATTAATTCATGTTTCATATTAATAAAGAGCCATATTAGTTGACAACAATGTGAAATTATATTGAAATATAATCATGCAAACATTTGTGAGATGTTAATATGTTTATCATATATTATTACAATGTGATGAGTTACCATTTATTTGGTAAATAAAAGGAATTATTTGAGAAATGAAATTTCCCATATAAGTGTTTACCATCTCACTTTATGAGATAAGAAAAGATGAAACTAAGGGGGGTCACATCTTTTAATGGTTGTGTCTTGCCATTGCAAGAAAAATGGATCAAAGTGGATTAAAAAAAAAAATTATGGGATGACATATTGACTCAATAGACTTATAGTCTAAAGAATGGTCAAAAGAGAAAATATTTGAGAACTATTTAGTGACAATAATTCTTAAATATTGAATATCTCAATGAGGAGACATTACAAAATTGGAGAAGCAATTTTGAATCTTTACACCAATGGTGAATAAAAGAGAACTTTATTCATTTTGGTTAAAGATGGTGATATGTTTAAATTAATCTCGATGAGGAGATAATTTTAAACAAAACATAAGAAATCAAAGTGTTTAAATAAATCAATGAGGGTTTATTTTCTTTGATTTAAAGTGTTTAAAAAATTGACATTTTCATTTTGATTTTGATGAGAAAATCAATGGATGTCAAATTGATGTTTTCAAAAGAATCTCAAAGAGACTCATAGAAAATACACAAAAGTTGTTTAAGTGATTTTGAGATTATTTAGACAACTAAAAGTAAAAGTTGCTTTGAAAGAAGTGTGCCTTGTTTTAGCAAGTAAATAATTCAAGATAAACATTGAGGTTTTATCTTGAGAGTTTATTATGTGGCATAGAGGACTCATGATGAACTTTGAGAATCATAGGTCTAGATTTATCTTGGAGGATAAATGACTTATTAGAAATGAAGAGATTTCTATTTTAAAGTGATATTTATTATCACTATGTGAGAAATGTGGGAGTGATGCTCCAAAGTTAATCAATTTATTTTGTTGTTAATCAGTTGATTAATTTGGTCATCCTATCAAATAGGTGATTTGGAATTCCACATTTTAAATCACATTGGCTATATGTGTATAGAATGGATAAATCTAGACATGCTTGGTGTCTAAAGTTACTGTTTGTAATATTTTGATTCAAGAAGGAATCAATTTAAAACATAAAGGAGAATTTTAGAAACAAAGAGATTTCTAGAATTAATATTCAAATGTTTATCTTGGATATTAAACTATAAAATAGTGGGGGTGTTGACTATGGTCAAAATCACTATTTTAAATGGGTAACTATTTTAATCAAACTATGGCTAGCAACAAAGTTTGAATAAAATAATGAGAGTGTCTAAGTATGCATACATGAGAAAAGAAATGATTCAAATGGAATCAATTTTACATCTCAAGAGATGGGACTTAGACTCCCTAAAGAGATTCACGGTTGATGGTAACCTATCTTAATACTAGTAACCAAACTAGTATTAGGTTCAATAGGTAATAACAAGTCAATCAAGTGAATAGGTAGTAGTACTCAAATTTTGTCCCATCTGAGATATGAGTACTAGTGTGTTACCAAAATGAGGGTTAAAAACGAAAGGTTTTTTTAATAGAACTCAATCTTGAAAAGACAAGTATCTTAGGGTAACAAAATACTGTAAGAGTTCTACCTATATAGACCTAGGGGTGGTGCCGCCCCTCATGAGAATTGGGAGTTATTCTCAAGAAAAGTCTATGAATGGAATGTGCACATGGCCACTAACGGTGCAAAAGCGAGACATTGAGGTCTCAAGTGAACACAACAAAGGTGTGTGTGTTATCACCGGTTTGTTATCAAGGGATAATGGTTCAATGCTTCGGCAACCAAAATTTCAACAAACTTTGTGATAATTACACTAAGGTAAAATTCAAGTCGAAAGATATTTTACTTTATGCACCAATGCAAATGTTTCTATAGAGAGTCATTATTTAATCAAGTGGGGGAATATTATATTTTAATATAATGTTTTGATTGATTAAATAAGTGTTACAAAAAATGATTATTTAATCTAAGTGGAGGAATGTTATATTATTTTAAATAATATAATGTTAGATTAAATAATGTGACATAATGTGATTTGTCACACAAATGTGATTTGTCACACCTTGTAACATATTATTGAGAGTCACAAAATTGGACACATGTATGTGCCCAAATGTTACATATTTTGGAGTTACAAACTTGTAACTCCCAAATATTACCCAATAATGTGTAGATTTGATATTACACATTTTGATTTGAATTTCTTAAAGCCATATGTGAAATATGGCTGTTAGAGATGTGATTTTAACTCCCATAATGTGTATGGAAGTTACAAAATCAAGTGGGAATGAATTTGGAACGTTTTGGGAAATTTGGAAAATTGCTTGCTGAAAAAATGACTTGGGCCGCTGCCTATGTTTTTTAGGCCGCAGCCCAAGAGGCAAAAATAGGTAAAATACACACCGTGGGCCGCGGCTCGTGTTTTTCAGGCCGCGGCCTGAGCGGCTGACAACATTTTCCAACTCCGGTTTTATCCAATTTTGAACGTTTCCAATAGCCAAGTAACTCCCAAATCTCTATTTTAATTCCATAAACATCCAATTAATCATTGGTAACAGCCATGGGGGTTGGTGGAATTTGAAATTCGAATGGTGTCTCAAACCTCTATAAATAGGAGCCTAATGCTGACTTGTAAGACACACCATTTTTCATCCACAAAGCACTTGGCTGAAAATACACCTTGAGGCTTGATAATTCCAGAGAGCTATTTCCTAGAGAGATCCCTTAGTGCTTAGAGAATAGGGGGAAATAAGCTTTTGGACAAAGGTCTTGAACCTTGTTCAAGTTGGTGATCCCCACTACTCTACACTTTGGTTGTGTGAGAGTTTGTTTGTGTTTTCATTCTTTTATTCTTCTTGTTCTTCTTATTTACTTGTATTATTATTGTTTTGAGTTTGTAATCTTCTTCTCCTAAATCTTTCTAGTTACTTGTATTTTGAGCAATTGAGTTGTAATATTTATTTAATCAATTACCTTGTCTATTGTATCTTTGCATAGAGTTGTATTTTTGGTTTTTCCATAATTCCATTGAGCAATAATATATATTCTCTAACACCTTTCACCCATTTCAGCGGTGAAACTCTAAGGAAGACATAGTCTCCCATTTGGAACTCCATGTTCCTACGCTTTGGATCTGAATAACTTTTCTGTCTACTTTGTGATGCGTGCATCTGAGCTCTAATCTTCTCAATGGCCTCATTGGTCATCTGAACTGCTTCAGGACCTAAGTATTTCCTTTCACCCATCTCATCCAAATGAGTGGGTGATCTACACTTCCTACCATACAACATCTCATATGGAGCCACTCCAATGGTTGTCTGATAGATGTTATTGTAGGAAAACTCTATCGAAGGAAAATATTTACTCCAAGACCCTTCAAAGTCCAAAACACATGCCCAAAGCATGTCTTCTAGTGTTTGAATTGTCCTCTCAAACTGGCCATATGTCTAAGGATGGTAAGTTGTACTAAATTTCAACTGTGTACCCATAGCTTTCTGCAAACTTTCCCAAAACATGGAAGTAAAAATGGGTCCCGATTTAACATGATAGACCTAGGAGCCTCATGAAGGTGTACTATCTCTTTAACATAAAGATCAGCATACTGATCCAGTATAAAGTCCGTCCTTACTGCCAAGAAATAAGTTGATTTGTTATACCGATTCACAATCACCCAAGCTGAATCATGCTGACCCACTGTCATGGGAAATCTAACCACAAAGTCCATAGTGACGTCCTCCCATTTCCATTCAGGGATACCCAAAGGTTGTAATAACCTTATTGATCTTGGGTGTTCAGCCTTGACTAGCTGACATGTCAGGCACTTAGCCACATATTCAGTCACATCTTTCTTCATCTCAGGCCACCAATATAAAGTTTTCAGATCCTGGTACATCTTTGTGGTGCCTGGATGCAGAGAATCTCTTGTCTGATAGCAGAGTCCACCGGAACACAAATCCGCACCATGTATCTCAATAAACCCATCTCCGAAATAGTGTAGTCCCTAGCCACTCCTACTAGGACATCCTCTCTATACCTCATCAACTGAGGATCATTCATTTGCCCTTCCCTAATCCTCTCCAAGAGAGTATATTGCAAGGTGATGTTGGCTAACTAGCCCACCACCTACTCTATCCCTGCTCTAGGCATCTCTTCTGCCAACTCCTTGGATATCTGCTTCAAACTATATAACTGTCCCTGACCTCCGACTCAAAGCATCTGCCACCACATTGGTTTTCCCTGGGTGGTAAAGAATCTCACAGTCATAATCTTTCACCAACTCTAGCCAACACCTCTGCCTCTTGTTCAGATCTCTCCAGGTAAAGAAATACTTTAAGCTCTTGTGGTCATTGTATTTTTCACTCTTTTCCCCATAAAAGGTAGTGTCGTCATACCTTCAAGGCAAAGACCACCACTGCCAACTCCAAATAGTGTGTAGGGTACCACTATTTGTAATCCTTTAGTTGTCGTGATGCATAGGCAATCACCTTTCTAGACTACATAAGGACACAGCCTAACCCCTGCTTTGATGCATCGCAGTATACCACAAACTTCTCCTGATCTGTAGGAAGACTCAGAACCGGAGCTGTGATCAGCCGCTGCTTCAACTCTTGGAAATTGTTCTCACACATGTCTAACCACACAAACTTTAGGTTCTTGTGTGTCAACTCCGTCAGTGGTGTCCCAATCCTTGATAACCCTTCTACAAAATGCCGATAATAACCTATCAATCCAAGGAAACCTCTCAAGCACTTCTTGGTATTGATCAATCTCTAACCGCCTCAATCTTAGCTCAATCTACCTTAATCCCGTTCTTGCTGACAATGTGACCGAGAAAGGTCACATGAGGTAACCCTAACTCGCATTTCTTAAACTTAGCATATAATTTGTGCTGTCTCAACCTATGTAGTACCAACCAAAAATGACGCTCATGTTCTGTCTCTAACTGAGAATAAACCAAGATCTCGTCGATGAAAACAATCACAAATTGATCCAAATAATCCTTGAACACTATGTTCATCATATCCATAAACATCGCTAGGGCATTAGTCACCCCAAATGACAAGACTAGAAACTCGTAATGCCCATACCTCGTGCAAAAGGTCGTCTTCGAAATATCCTCATCTTTGATCCTCAGCTAGTGATAACCAGGTCGAAGATCAATCTTCGAGAACACTGTCTTCCCCTAAAACTGGTCAAACGTGTCGTCAATCCTTGGTAGTGGGTACTTGTTCTTGATAGTCAACTTGTTCAGTTCACTGTAATCTATACACATTCTCATGGTCCCATCCTTCTTATTCACAAAAAAAAAAAAAAAACGGGTGCACCCCACAGAGAGTAGATAGGTCTGATAAATCTCAGGTCCAGTAGTTCCTATAGCTAGACCTTCAACTCCTTCAATTCTTCTAGAGCCATTCTGTATGGTGCTCTAGACACTAGTTTCGTACCTGGTGCCAACTCAAGAAAACACTCAATCTCTTGGTGCAATGGAAATCCTAGTAAGTCCTCAAGGAACACGTCTAAGAACTCACAAACTAGTCTGGTCTCCTCTGGTCCAATTCGCACGACCTTAGTGGTATCCACCACACTAGCTAGGAATCCTATGTGACCTCCTTGCAATAGGTCTCTAGCCCTCAATGTTGATATCATAGGAATACGAGGTCCATGCATAGTGCCAAAAAAAAAAGGGGGTCCTCTCCCTCAGGCTCAAAAGTCACCATCTTTTTCTTGCAATCTATAGTCGCCCCGTACTTGGCTAACAATTCCATATCGAGAATCATGTCAAAATAAGCTATAACCAAATCAATCAAATCTACTAATAGTTCTCTGCTATCAACCATCGTTGGCAATGATCTAACCCATCTCCTAGAGACTACCAGCTCCCCAATAGGCAATAAGGTCTCAAACCCCGCAATATAATAGTCATAATGTCTACACAATCTATAAATTACTCTACTAGAAACAAATGAGAGTGTAATAGCAGGATCAATCAATATAGTGTAATAAGTGCCAACACTAGAAAGCTGGCCTGTCACTACTAAGGGGATAGCCTCAGCCTTTGCCTGTGTCAGTGCGAACACTCAAGCCGGAGTCAAGTTGTCCACCTTTTTCGGCTCCTCTTTCTTCGTCCATGGGCAGTCTTTCTTGAGATGCCCCACTATCCCACATAAAAGTAGGCCTTCACCCGACACTCTCCCAGATGACATCTTCTACATTTAGCGCACTCTGGATAGGTCCTCCAAACCTCATTGCTGCCCTGATGGCCAATTTGTACACCTTGTGGCCTCCTATCGGGGCCTGAATTTGAAAAAGGTGTCTGAGGTCTTTTAATTCTAGTCACTAGGGCCTCCACCCCTACCAAAACTTATAAATGGAGGTCTCATCCTCCTTGTATCCCTTCTAGTCTCATTCTCGCACTAGATCTTGTTTTCATCTCCCTTTGGAGTAAGGGCTCTCTCTACCACCTGAGCGTATGTCGTCACTCTAGGTACTATAGTAATTCTGACATCTTAGGATATCATAGAGTTTAGCCCTCAGAGGAATCTCTCATTCCTGGTCACATCGATAGGTAACAAGTAAAAAGAAAACTTGGCTAGTTTATCAAACTTCAAGGCATATTCTGTTACTGACATATTTCCGTAACCAAATAGTTGAATTCATCTGCCTTTACAGCTCTCATTGCATCATTATAATATTTTCATTAAACAAATATCTAAACTCTTTCCAATTCATTGTGGTAACGTCCCTGGTTTAGAACACCACCTCCCACCAAATTCGGGCACAAGCCACTCTTTCGTTACCCACCACCCTCATAAAATCTAGGATGGATGTAATCATGCTCATCCACTACTCAGCCTTGAGTGGACCTGTGCTTCCCTCGAAAGTTGGAGGATGTTGTTTACTGAACTGTTCATACAGTAGTTCCCAACGGTTCTCAATCTCCGGTTGCAACTCTACTGCCGGTACTATGGCAGTAGGTGGTGCTACTGGCGCAACGTTCCCTATTTGAACCTGCTGCTGTCTCAACTGGCGAATTTCTTCTTCTCGCCTTTGTAGTCTAGCTTGCATTTCAGCAAGCATTTGTTGCTAGTTCTTAAGGGTTGGCCCAGGGTTCTGACCCTGGTCATTATTTTTGACCTGAATTTTGGCGCTGACTGGCTCATTTGATTGCCTTGGAAGCATACTTCCAAGTATATCTACAATCAATGACTCAGCACATCAGGCAATAATAACAGTATCCCATGCCACCCCATGATCCAAAAATTGATCAAATAAGCATTCATATGCATTGAAAATGCTAATAATAATTTCAATAGGTTTTACACACAACACACATGCTAATAAGCATGGCGATTTATATTCATTCTCAATCGAGATGCTAGTAAGCACATTCTTAACATTTACAGACATCACCAGTGCTAATAAGCAATTCTAGCATTCATACGCAATAATGATGCTAATAAGCATTTCTTTGGCATTTTCTCTTGTGGTCATGCTTAAATCCATTCGCATCCTCTTATCCATAGCTACCACCTATGACTATGAGATATGGCAAATGGACGTCAAGACAACTTTTCTGAATGGCTATCTTGATGAAAGTATCTACATAGTTGTAACGACCCAAAATTGTTAATAGGGCTTAGTGCCTTGATTAGCCTGCCGGGAGGGCATAATTGGTTTATATGTGTGTTTAATTGGTTAAATGTGTGACTATGTGGCATGCATGATTAATATGATTATATGAATATATTATATGCATGTGGGCCCTTTATAGCTTATAAGGGCATATTTGTAATTTTGTCTCATTAAGGGTATAAATGTGATTTTATGGGATATATAGTTGAGACCACATTATTATGTGGATATATTTGTAGTATATGGCTCAAGACAATCCTAGTGAGCAGATTGGCAAAATAGTCACAGCAGGGTATAAATACCCGGCTCGGGGGACCTAGGGGTATTTTTGGGAATTTAGAGAATACTTTGGGATTATTGAGTAATGAATAAGTATTTGGTAATTAATTGGATGTAACAGGATTAATTGGAAATTTTTAGGATGACTCGAGGAGTTAGCGGGCATCGGGATAAATGAACATTATGCCCTTGGAGGCAATAGGAAGGGTTATGCTATCTAGGGGGCATTTTAGGCATTGTATAAATTAAGGGTGAGGTCAGCTAAGGCTTTAAGAGTAATCAAAATATCCTAGAAGTCTCTCAAAATGCACCCTTTTTCTCTCACTCACGTTCTCACTCTCACTCTCTCTAGAGAACCCAAGTGAATTTGAAGAAATAGAAGGAGACCAAGCTGAGAATTTTGTTGAACTTCAGCTGGAAAACTTGGGAATTCAAGCTCAAGAATTGAAGGTTTGAAGTTGAGGGTTTAACTGCCATTGAGGTAAGAATTTTGTTTGATTTCTGTTAAGGATTTGGGTGTTATGTTCAATTGGTTTAGGTCCTTTAGTGGTGAATAGCTGTTGGCTGGATTGGTGGTTTCAGTAGAGTTTTCTAGGATATATTATGCTTAAGATACATGACTAAGGGTCCTAGACTCGTTGCTAGGCTTGGTGTGGGTCTAGGAGTGTGATTGGGGTTGAATTATTAGGAATTAGCTGGGGAAAAATGCTGGGAAAAGGTAATTTTTCTGGGTTTAGGGGCTCGGATCGTGGCCATGTTCTTCAGGCAGCGCGGCCCGCATGAGTTTTTGAGGCTAGGGGGCATCTGTTCGTCAGGCGAGCCGCGACTCGGAGGAGGGCAGATCGCGGCCTGTGTCCCCCATCAGGGAGGTTTGAGCCTCTGTCTATGGGGCGGGTCGCGGGCCTTAAGGGAAAGTTGCAGCTCGCAATGAGGAATTAAAGGGAAATAAATTTTTAGGTTCAAGGAGGCTCGAGAATTCAAACTTAGGCACTCGGGATGAATTCTACTACCCAGTTTAGTAGAATTCGAGGTCCCGGAGAGTAATATTTTTTCCCTAAGTATTTAATTGAATTAGAAATTGATGGTTACCTATTGACACTGTGACTAGGTTCATCGCTAAGGCTCAGGACTGAGGATCGTGCTCGGAACCGTTCTTAATTCCTGATTGGGACTAAGGTTCCTTGTATCTGGATATTTGTGTTATGTAACTTTATTATTATTATTATTATTATTATTATTATTATGTGAAATATTAAAGTACGACCTAAGGGAGCCAGGGATGACGATTAGCGCAATGAACGCGGCTTGGCCACAGTGAGTCGAGGTCAGCTAAATAACCAATAGACTCGGCATAAGTGAGTCAGGGTTAGCTTAGTAAATGGAGGGCTCGACCTAAGGGCGCCGACGTTAAGCAGTTGTATTTTTGTTTAAAATATGTTCTTGAAAGTACATGTTTACTATTACTAGCTTGATGCTTATAATCTGTTGAGTTTTTGAATGATTGTTTTAAGATTGATTAAATGCTACTACTGTTTATGTGATTGTTTTTTATGGTTTTATTATTGGGCCTTGGCTCACGGGTGCTACATGGTGTAGGTAAAGGCAAAGGGAAATTGGACCAACCATGAGTTGGAGAGCTCTGGGGGCAAAGTGTACATAGTCAGCTGCTCGACCACCACGACCAAGGGTCAGTATAAGGATAGAGGCCTAAAACTTGTATTTTTCCATTAGAGTGGTTGTTGTTTGTGTTAAACTTTTGAGGATTGTAAATTGTCACTTAAACCCTATTTTTTGGGGTCCCATGCACTAAACATCAATTTTAATGAAAATTATTCTGTTTACGATCAAAATATTTTAACCCTAGATGACTTTAGGAACACATTATTGTTCAAATGACTTTGTTAGCAAGTCTTGCACTATTTTAAAATACAGAGTGTAACGGTCTTGGTTATCCAGGGTGTTACAACTTGGTATTAGAGCGGTCTAGGTTTAAGGGTTTCTAAAGACTGGCGGGCATGTACACTCTCCGCTAAAGACAAGCTCGACTCAGGGTTTTGTAATTGTATATATGTGACTACGTGCTTAAATGCTTAAATGGAATATAAATGTTTTAATCTGTATGATTAATAAAGAGCATGAGATACTGATAGGGCCTGGCTCTTGACTGCTGTGTGCTTATAACGAGGCATGCTTATCAGCACTGCTCTTGCATGTGAAGGAATATTTAAATGCTTGTTTGGATCTTGATTGCATATGGATGGCTGAGTTACAATGATGGACTATGGAAAGACTATTAACCTGTCATCGTTGCCTGACTGTCGAGTCATTGATTACAGATAAACTTGGATAGCTATGCGTCCAAGGCGATCAATACGACTAGCCGATACAGGGTCCGAGGCTAGAGATGATGACCAGGGCCAGAACCCTCCGCCAGTCCCTAAGAACTGGCAATAGATTCTTGCTGACATGAAAGCCAGATTACAGAGTCAAGAAGAGTAGATCTGTCTCTTAAGATAGCATGCTCCTTCAGGGAGTACTGCACCTACTGTGCCACCTGTTGTGGCACCAGTTGTACAACCACCTGAGGTTGGGAATAGGTGGGAGCCACTTTATGAACGGTTTAGAAAACAACATCCTCCAACCATTGAAGGAGGGCCAGATCCACTGAAGGCTAAACAGTGGATGAGTATGATCACCTCCATCCTGGATTTTATGAGGGTGGAATGTAGTGACAGGGTGGCCTATGCCACCTATATACTTCGAGAGGATGCCCGTATTTGGTGGGAGATGGAATCACAGACTCAGGACATTACTGCTAAGAGCTGGGATAGGTTCAGAGACCTTTTCAACCATAAATATTATAACATTGTTGTTAGGGCAGCGAAGGTGAATGAGCTTGTTGGGTTGGTGCAGGGCAGGGCAGCATGATAGTTACTGAGTATGCCTTGAAATTTGACAGGCTTGCAAAGTTTGCACCAGACTTAGTGCCTACGGATGCAGCTAGATAGGACAGGTTTATCCGAGGGCTTAATGCTATGATAGCCCGAGATGTGAGAATCACAACAATACCCAGGGGAATGACCTATGCCCAGGCTGTTGAGAAGGCTCTTACCACTGAGGAGGCAAAGAATAAGATTTGGAGAGAGAGCACTGCGAGATGGGATGTTTGCAGGGCAGTGCTTCCATACACAGGGTCTGGTAGGGGTGGAGGCCCCAGTGATCTAAAGAGGAAGACCCATGACACTTCAACCACTACTGGTCCTGATATGAGAGATCGGGGTGCTCACAGCAGCCACCAAGGAGGTGGTGAGACATGGAGAAGTTATCCAGAGTGCACAAGATGCAGGAAGCGCTATATGGGCAAATGTTGGGCAAAGGCTTGTTATCTGTGCGTCGTGGTGGGACACCTCAAGAAGGACTGCCCAATAGTGAAGAAAGAGGAACAAGGGAAGGTGGATAGCTTGACTCCAGCTCGAGTGTTCACCTTGATGTAGGCAGAGGCCGAGGATAGACCCTCGGTAGTGACAAGTCAGCTTTCTACCGCTGGCTCTTCATATATAGTATTGGTGGACTCTGGTGCTACACATTCGTTTGTTTCTAGTAAGGTAGTTGATAAATTGAGTAGACCTAGTGAGTATTATACTTCAAGGTTCGGGACTATACAACCTACATGGGAGTTGGTGGTTTCTAGGAGATGGATTGTAGCACTATCAGTGACAGTAGATAGTAGGGAACTATCAGTAGATTTGATCGAGTTGAGTATGGATGACTTTGATATGATTCTAGGGATGGATTGGCTGGTCAGATATGGGGCTACTATAGATTTTAGGAAGAAGATGGTGACCTTTGAGCTTGAGGGTGAGGATCCCTTTGTTTTCGTGGGTGTTGTCAATGGACCCCGCGTACCTATGATATCAGCATTGAGGGCTAGGGACCTATTACAGGGAGGTTGTATAGGTTTTCTAGCCAGCGTGGTGGATACCACCAGAGTTGTGCCCACAGGGCCAAGAGAAACCAGATTGGTATGCGAGTTCTTGGATGTATTTCCTGGGATTTACCAGGACTGCCGCCGCACAGGGAAATTCAGTTTGTCATCGAGTTAGCATCGGGTACAGAGCCCGTGTCGAGGGCACCATATAGGATGGCTCTGGCAGAACTGAAAGAGTTGAAGATACTGTTGCAAGAACTTCTTGATTTGGGGTTTATCAGACCTACCTTCTCGCCGTGGGGTGCTCCAGTTTTGTTTGTGAAGAAGAAGGACAAGACTCTAATAATGTGTATAGATTACAGGGAGTTGAACAAGTTGACCATTAAGAACAAATACCCCTTACCAAGGGTCGATGACTTGTTCGATTAGCTGCAGGAAAAGACGGTATTCTCAAAGATTGATCTTCGATCTGGTTATCACCAGTTGAGGATCAAGGACAAGGATATATCGAAGATGGCCTTCCGAACAAGGTATGGGCATTATGAGTTCTTCATCATGTCATTTTGTCTAACCAATGCCCCAACAACATTCATGGATTTGATGAATAGGGTATTCAAGGACTTCTTAGATCAGTTTGTGATTGTCTTCATCGACGACATCTTGGTTTACTCCAGTTCAGAGGCAGAGCATGAACAACATCTTTGACAAGTATTGTAGAGATTATGAAAGCATCGGTTGTATGCCAAGTTTAAGAAGTGCGAGTTCTGGCTACTAGAAGTAACATTCCTTGGACACATTGTTGGTGAAGATGGGATTAAGGTGGATCCAACTAAGGTAGAGTCAGTGAGAGATTGACCAAGGCCAAGGAATGCCTCAGCGGTTAGAATAGCTTCCATGAACTGAAGCGACGACTGATTACCGCTCCTGTGTTGAGTCTCCCTTCTGAGGGAGGAAAATTTGTGGTATACTGTGATGCATCAAGATTGGGATTGGGATGCGTGTTGATGCAAAATGAGAAGGTTATTTCCTATGCGTCACGATAGTTGAAGGAATATGAGCAGCGGTACCCTACCCATGATTTGGAGTTGGCGGCGATGGTATTCGCATTAAAATTTTGGCGACATTATTTATATGGAGAAAAGTGCGAGATATACACCGATCATAAGAGCTTGAAGTATTTCTTCACCTAGAAGGACTAGAATATGAGGCAGAGATGTTGGCTGGAGTTGGTAAAAGAATATGACTGCGATATCCTTTACCACCCTAGGAAAGCCAATGTTGTGGCGGATGCGTTGAGCCGGAGGGGCCCGGGACAGTTATTCAACTCTACACAGATATCAAAAGAGTTGGCAGAGGAGATGGCTAGAGCAAGGATAGGGCTGGTTGTTGGCTGGTTGGCCAATATTACCTTATAGTGGTCCCTTCTAGAGAGGATAAGAGATGGCCAGATGGATGATATACAGTTGCAAGAGGTTAGATGGAATGTCTTAGCAGAGTGGCTAAGGACCATTCCATTTCAGAGAATGGTTTACTACGGTATAAGGGTCGGATTTGTGTCTCGACATATGTGGGTGTTAGACGATAGATACTTGATGAATCCCATACTACACCATACTCACTCCATCCAGGTACCACGAAGATGTATCAGGATCTACGGATGTTATATTGGTGGCCTGGGATGAAGAAGGACGTAGTGGAGTACATGGCCAAGTGTTTGAGCTGTCAGCAGGTGATGGTTGAGCGCTAGTGACCAGCGGGGTTGCTACAGCCTTTGGGTATTCCCGAATGGAAGTGGGAGGACATTACTACGGATTTTGTGGGAGGTTTACCGAGGACAGTGGGGTTACATGACTCGGTGTGGGTGATAGTAGATGAATACACCAAGTTAGCTCATTTTCTTCCAGTGAGGACAGCCTATATAGTAGATCAGTACGCGAAGTTATATGTAAAGGAAATTGTATGCCTCCATGGGGTTACCAAATCTATACTATCAGACCGGGATCCCATATTTACCTCTAAATTTTGGGGTGGTTTGCAGAGGGCAATGGGGACTCAGTTGAAGTTTAGTACGACCTTTCATCCTCAGATTGATGGACAGTCTGAGAGGACAATTCAGGTATTGGAATACATTCCTAGAGCGTGTGTATTGGAATTTTAGAGGTCTTGGAGTAAGTACCTTCCATTGATTGAGTTTTCATACAACAACAGTTATCAATCAATGATTGGAGTAGCTCCATATGAGATGTTGTACGGGAGGAGATGTAGAACACCCATTCATTGGGATGAGATGGGTGAGAAGAAGTATTTAGGACCGGAGTTGGTTCAGATGACTAATGAAGCTATTGAGAAGATCTGAGCTTGAATGCTCGCTTCGCAGAGCAGACAGAAAAGTTACATTGATCCTACGCGTAGGGACATGGAGTTCCAGGTAATGGACCACATGTTTCTGTGAGTGTCACCACTACGAGGGGTGAGGAGGTTTGGGAAAAAAGGCAAGTTGAGCCCTAGATTCATAGGACCTTTTGAGATCCTGGAGAGGATTGGCCTAGTGGCCTACAGGTTGGCACTGACACCATCTTTATCAGGGGTTCATGACGTAATCCACATTTCTATGCTTCATAAGTACGTCTCAGATACGACTCGTGTGCTAAAGTATGAGGATTTGGAGTTGTAGACAGATTTATCATATGAGGAGCGATCGGTTCAGGTCCTAGACAGAAAAGACAAGGTTCTACAGGACAAGACGATTCCTCTAGTCAAAGTGTTGTGGAGGAATAGAAAGGTCGAGGAAGCGACCTGGGAGCTTGAGTCAGCTATGCGGGATCAGCATCCCGAGTTATTCAAATAAATTTCAAGGACGAAATTCTCAGTAGAAGGGGATAGTTGTAACGACCCAAAATTGCTAATAGGGTTTAGTGCATTGATTAGCGTGTAGGGAGGGCATAATTGGTTAAATGTGTGACTATGTGACATGCATGATTAAAATGATCATATGAGTATATTATATGCATGTGGGCCCTTTATAGCTTATAAGCACATATTTGTAATTTTGGCCCGTTAAGGGCATAAATGTGATTTTATGGGATATATGGTTGAGACCACATTATTATGTGGATATATTTGCAGTATATGGCTCGAGACGGTCCTAGTGAGCGAATTAGCGAAATAGTCACAGCGAGGTATAAATACCCGGCTCGAGGGAGCTTGGGGGTATTTTTGGGAATTTTGAGAATACTTTGGGATTATTGAGTAATGAATAAGTATTTGGTAATTAATTGGACACACCAGGATTAATTAAAAATTTGTAGGATGACTTGAGGAGTTAGCGGGCATCGGGATAAATGACCATTACGCCCATGGAGGCAATAGGAAGGGATGTGCTAACTAGGGGGCATTTTAGGCATTGTCTAAATTAAGGGTGAGGTCAGCTAAGGCTCTAAGGGGGTGTTTGTTTTGATTAGTTTAGTTGTCTTGGAAAGTGTAGAGGGACTTAGGATGGGGGTAATATTAAACTCTTGTGTACAAAAGGGTTCACTTTACCCTTAAAATACATGTGGAGCTCACATAAATTATTAACTTTACCCCCTTAAAATTTGAACCAAACATGGGAAGGGATTTAGATTCCCATTCCCACCTTTACTTTACCCCATACCAAACACCCCCTAAGAGTAATCAAAATATCCTAGAAGTCTCTCAAAACTCACCCTTTCTCTCTCACTCAAGTTCTCACTCTCACTCTCTCTAGAGAACCCAAGTGAATTTGAAGAAATAGAAGGAGACCAAGCTGAGAATTTTACTGAACTTCAGCTGGAAAACTTGGGAATTCAAGCTCAAGAATTGAAGGTTTGAAGCAGAGGGTTTAGCTGCCATTGAGGTAAGAATTTTGTTTGATTTCTTTTAAGGATTTGGGTATTATGATCAATTGGTTTAGGTCCTTTAGTGGTGAATTGTTGTTGGTTGGATTGGTGGTTTCCATAGAGTTTTCTAGGATATATTATGCTTAAGATACATGACTAAGGGTCCTAGACTCATTGCTAGGCTTGGTGTGGGTCTGAGAGTGTGATTGGGGTTGAATTATTAGGAATTACCTGGGGACAAATGCTGGGAAAGGGTAATTTTTTTTGGGTTTAGGGGCTTGGGTCGCGGCCCTGTTCTTCAGGCAGCACGGCCCGCATGAGTTTTTGAGGTTGGGGGGCCTCTATTCTTAAGGCGCGTCGCGACTCGGAGGAGGGCATGTCGTGGCTCGTGTCCCCCATCATCGAGGTTTGAGTCTCTGTCTAAGGGACGAGCCGCGAACCTTAAGGGCAAGTTGCGGCCCACAACAGGGAATTAAGGGGAAATAAAGTTTAAGGTTCAGGGAGGCTCGAGAATTCAAAATTTGGTGCTCGGGATGAATTCTACTACACAATTTAGTAGAATTCGAGGTCCCGGAGACTAATATTTGTTCCCTATGTATTTAATTGGATTAGAAATTGATGGTTACCTATTGGCACTATGACTAGGTTTATCGCCAAGGCTCAGGAGTGAGGATTGTGCTCAGAACCGTTCTTAATTCCTCACTCGGGATTCGAGGTAAGAAAACTGCATCCATGTGGTTGTGTTTGGGACTAAGGTTCCCTGTATCTGGATATAGGTGTTATGTAACTGTATTATTATTATGTGAAATATTACAGTACGACCTAAGGGAGCTGTGGCTGACGATTAGCGCAATGAACGCGGCTTGGCCACTGTGAGCTTGGGTCAGCTAAATAAACAATAGAGTTTGCCTAAGCGAGTCGGGATCAGCTTAGTGAACGGAGGGCTCAGCCTAAGGGAACCAACCCTAAGCAGTTGTATTACTGGTTAAAATATGTTCTTGAAAGTACATGTTTACTATTACTAGCTTGATGCTTATAATTTGTTGAGTTTTTGAATGATTGTTTTAAGATTGATTAAATGCTACTACTGTTTATGTGTTTGTTGTTTATGGTTTTCTTTCTGGGCCTTGGCTCACGAGTGCTACATGGTGCAGGTAAAGGCAAAGGGAAGTTGGACCAACCATGAGTTGGAGAGCTCTGGGGGCGGAGTGTACATAGTCAGCTGCTCAACCACCATGACCGAGGGTCAGTACAGGGACAGAGGCCTTAAACTTGTATTTTTCCATTAGAGTGGCTGTTGTTTGTGTTAAACTTTTGAGGACTATAAATTGTCACTTAAACCCTATTTTTTGGGGTCCCATGTACCAAACATCTGTTTTAATGAAAACTAATATGTTTACAATCAAAATCTTTTAACCCTAACCTGATAGATGACTTTAGGAACACATTATAGTTCAAACAACTTGGTTAGCAAGTCTTGCACTATTTTAAAATACACAGTGTAACAGTCTTGGTTATCCAGGGCATTACAATAGTACAACCAGAAGGGTTCATTAAGAATGGGGAAGATCAAAAGGTGTGTAAGGTGTTGAAATCCATTTATGGATTAAAACAAGCATCTATATCTTGGAATATCACCTTTGATGAAACAATTAAAATATATGGCTTTGAACAGAATGTCAACAAAGCATGTGTGTACAAATACGTCAAAGGAAAAGTAGTAGTTTTCCTAGTTCTATACATGGATGAAGTTCTCTTCATTGGCAACAATGTAGAGACATTGTCAAACGTGATGAAGTGGTTAGCC
The DNA here is from genome assembly GCF_963169125.1 of Humulus lupulus. Lineage (NCBI taxonomy): Eukaryota > Viridiplantae > Streptophyta > Magnoliopsida > Rosales > Cannabaceae > Humulus > Humulus lupulus. Next base: position 207,773,467 of record NC_084794.1, on the reverse strand, counting down.
GAAAAGTTCCAAATTAAGGATTTGGGCGAGGCGAGCTATGTTCTTGGAATCCAAATCCTACGGGATAGGAAGAACAAGCTCTTCGCACTTTCTCAGGCTAATTATAGCGATAAGATGCTTGAAAGATTCTCGATGGAGAATTCCAAGAAAGGTCAGTTACTAACCATACATGGAATTACTCTTTCCAAGGAACAGTGTCCTAAGACACCTCGAGAGGAAGAGGATATGAGAAAGTATTCCTATGCTTCAGCAGTTGGGAGTCCAACATATGCCATGTTGTGTACTAGGCCCGACATATGCTATGTAGTAGGGATTGTAAGTCATTATCAATCAAATCCTGGTTTGGAATATTGGATTGCAGTAAAGCAAATTCTCGAGTATCTTAGGAGAATGAGAGATTATATTCTTGTATATTCAGGGGGTGAGTTGAACCCTACTGGATACACCGATTCTGATTTCCAATTAGACAAAGATAGTCATAAATCGACGTCTAGGTCAGTGTTCACTCTTGGTGGAGGAGTTGTGGTCTGGAGGAGTATTAAACAATCGAGCACAGCAGATTCAACCATGGAAGTCGAATACATAGCGGCTTGTGAAGCAGCTAAGGAGACATTTTGGTTGAGAAAGTTCTACATTGATCTTAAAGTAGTTCCAGATATGGATAAGCCACTAATCCTATACTGTGACAACAGTGGAGCAGTAGCTAACTCCAAGGAACCAAGAAGTCACATGAAATGAAAGCATATAGAAAGGAAATATCATCTGGTTGAGAGATTGTACACCGAGGTCATGTGACTATTATGAAGATGGCATTGGAACAGAACCTGGCTGACCCGTTTACCAAGACACTTCCTGCAAAGTCGTTTATGGGTCATGTATGCAACATGGGATTAAGGAAGATGCCTCACTTGCTTTGAGGGCAAGTGAGAGATTGTTAGAATTAATGCCCTAAAAGCATGTAAAGACATTTTATTGAATTAAATAAAAATAATTTTTTTTATTATATTTGAATATTATAATTATTATTTGAATTAATTATATGATAGTATCAAGAAAATTCCGTATTCATTCAAGAGAATATGATCATGTATTAGTACGAGAGAAATAAGATCATATATAATGAATAAATTTGCCAGTAACATATTAAAGTAAGGAATCTTTAATGAATGGTTTCTAGTGCGGTTTACTAAGCATACGGGATGCAAGTGATCTAGATTCAAATTAATGATGTGGATAGACATCTTAGAAAATGTGATGTATATAATAAAGATTATATATGACATGATTAAAAAGAATTAATTATCTTTATAAACTTTCCATTTAACATAAAAATTTGATTCTTATCATAATAGATGATCATTTGTAGATCAGTTTAAATCATGCATATTCATGAACTCATGTTTGTGTTTATTGGATCTTTTGATTCACTTGTTAAGTTTCTTAGTATAATGAGGCTAATATATATTTTTTGGAGATTCAATATCATGACACTACTACAAATATAGGGTTTCTCTGCGCTTTTTTTTCAATCTAAAATAAAAAGCGCAGAGAAAAGGATTGAAGGACACTTAGGAACTTTGTTACTGCGGTTTTTTTTAAAAACGCAATGTAAAGTAGGAAAAGTGGGAGAAAAACGCAGAGAAAAATTGCACTACTTTTCTCCACGGTTTTCTTAAGAAAACTGCAGAGAAATAAAGACTTTTCTCCGCGGTTTTATTGAAAAAAACGCAGAGAAAAGTAGTGTAATTTTTCAAAACTTTTACCAAGCATAACTTTGTGCTCGGTTGTCCGTTTTGATTGTTTTTTTTTTTAACTTTGATATTTTTTCGAGATCTATCCAAAGAAAAGACTATTTATTGCCTCTTTCCAAAAAGCATAGTCTCTCGAAGACATTGCTTCTTGGTAGGTTTTGGGATCATCCTCAACTTGAAGAATCATAGGAAATTTCCATGTGATGACTTATTCAAGTCTACCGTAGAGTATCTCTACTTGAGTACATTTCTTAATTGACCTCAACTCTTTAAGCCTTTGGCTTCTCCAATGCAATATTGGTTGCTCATCAACCTTTGGATCTTTCTCTTTAAGAGATTCTTAAACACCTGTGGGTTCTTGAGAGTTGCTATCACAATATAACATTTTCTCAAAGAACTTCGCTTTTCTTGATTCAATTATCACATTAGACTCCAAGTTTAATAGCCTATAGGCCTTGATATTTGAGGCATAGCCAACAAATGCATACTTTACGGTCCTTGGACCTAGGTTGGTCCTTTAAGGCTCCATGCTCTTGCAATAAGCAAAACACCGCTACACTTTAAGATAGCCTCAGTTAGACTTCTTTCCTCTCCATAAATCATATGGAGATACATTGTTCCTTTTCATAGGAATTCGATATAATATATGACACACAGCAAGCAAAGCTTCACCCCACAAATTATAACAGAATTTAGCATGTAAAAGCATAGAGTTAATCATCTCAAGATAAGTCTTATTCTTTCTTTCAGCTATTCCATTTTGTTGTGGAGTGTATGATGTAGTGCATTCATGTATAATGTCATGTTGTTCACAAAATACATTAAAATCATTTAAAAAAGTATTCACCACCTCTATCATTTCTAAGAGTCTTTATTTTCCTTTCAAATTGATTTTCTACTTCATCTCTATAGATTTTAAATGCATTAAATGCCCCATCCTTACTCTTAAGTAAATAAACATACGTATACCTAGAGCAATCATCTATAAACATGAAGCCATGTCACTGCTGGGGATGAAGCTGCTATTCTAGCACTGAATGCAAGCTGAAAATCACTGTATCCAGTGGGAGATGCTCCATAGTTGGAGGGGGTAGCACTTAAATCAGTCGTGGGAACAATGTTGATGCTAGTTTTGGGAACGGTACCGAAGCCATCTGTGGGAATGTCACTAAAGCTAGCTGGTGGAACAACTGGGTTGAAGTGTGGAGAGCTCAAAACACTTATTTAGGCTGGAGTGTATGGCAAAGATTGGGTTCCCAAAGCCATGGTGTTTGGGAACAACGGATCAGGAAAAGGGACTGGTCCTCCAAAGTCTCCAATTTGGGCATCTTCCTAGTTGATGTACTCCTTGGGCTCGATGTATGAAGTCATCGAGTCTGTGGCATTCTCTTCGATGGAGGTCATCCCATAGTGGGGAACCTATTGAGATTGGTTAAACATAATGGTTAAGATGTTTACACGTTGAGGTGCAAAACATTTAATGGTTTTCACTTAAAGAGAAGTGAAAACATGAGATTGTGTAGAATGCATCTAAAAGTGACTTTTATGGGTCTAAAGTGATACAATGAGGTATCAAAACATTCCTAAAAAGTTTGGTGTTGACGGTGATAACTCGTCAACCAAATTAAGTTATAAAAATTGAAATATAGAGCTTATCAAATGAAAAACTTCAAAGATCTAATCAGAAACTCAAAGAATAGTTGCAGAAAGAAAATGGTGAAATGAACTTGTCTTTTTCATGGTGTAATGCTACAGTGTTTTTTCCAACCCCCTTCCAAGTGAAAGTGGGGTTCCTTTTATAGTGGGCTCTAATGGCCCCTGATACATTGTGGTCCAGGGGACCAGATGGTACATGAGTACACTGTCAGGAGAGTGGTCTCAGGGGTAGTGGTGTCGGCTTCGGTACATGGTCAGAGTCTGTGGGGATGCCTCCACTACTTATTGAGCACTAGTGTCAGAGGAGTGGCCCCAGACGTAGCGGTGCTGGTGGTGGTGTCGGCTCTGACATCTAGTTTGAAGCATACAGGCCATGTCCCCTCTCCTAGTACCCCCACTACTTGTTTGGCATCAGTATTTGGATAAGACATACGGGGTCTTAACGGTCGTACCCCGTACAATATCGTACTAGTATGGTCCTTTTGAATTATGCTAGGGCTTTTACCTCTAAATGTTAGGGTCTCCATAGGTCTTCATAGGAGACACCCTCTTGAGGTGTAGGGTGTGAGACACCCAGTGTACGCAGGGGTCGTGGTGCGAAAAGAAGCTCTTAGATCCTTGGCACAAGGCGCCCGAAGCACCTCAGGGCCACCCATGAGACGTAGATGATAGGTGCGCGAGACGCCCCTCGCGAGGCCCTGGTGGCTCGGCACTGATGACATGAGACGCCTCTTGCGAGGTCTTGCTGGTGCGTGGCACTGATGGCGCGAGACACCTCTCACGAGGCCCTGCGCGCGCAGCATTGATGGCGTGAGACGCCTCTTGCGAGGCCCTGCTGGTGAGTGGCACTGATGGCGCGAGACGCCTCTCGCAAGGCCCTGCGTGCGTGGAACTGATGGCGCGAGACGCCTATTGCGAGGCCCTGCGCGCGCGGCACTGATGGCACGAGACACCTCTCGCGAGGCCCTGTGCGAGCGACACTGAGGGTGCGAGACAACTCTCACGAGGCCCTGTGCGCGCGACACTGATGGCATGAGATGCCTCCTCGCGAGGCCCTGCGCGCGCCACATTAATGAGCGAGACGCCTCTCGTGAGGCCCTGGTGGCGTAGCGTGTCACGAGGTGCATCACGAGGCCCTGCGTGCGCACGGATTCAGGTGGTGCGGCACCGATGGGCGAGGCGCCTCTCGCGGTGCCTTGGTGGCACAGTGTGTATTTAGGCATTGTGTGTATTAAGGCGTTTAAGGGACCTTAGCGTGTGCTTTGGATCCTTTACAAGCATGGAATTTTGAGCATCTACATTTGGTAGCATTTGGAGCAATTTTAGGACCATTGGAAGGGTCCAAAGTTTTAGTGCCTCCAAATTTTACTCAGATAATATTATCTTATGCTATAGTATTTTAATTTTCGTGATATTGGTCCAAGCTGAGAATTATTTGGAAACTTGTAGAACTAGTTATGGATTTAATAAGTTTAGCATATAGTTTAGAAATATTAGTTTTATCATAAGTAGTTAGTCCTAAAAATATTATTTATTATAGCCTAAGATTTAAATAGAATAATTAAGAATGTGACATTTGTCACATGTATATTTATTAAGGATTTAAGGATTTTATATGAATAAAAATAATCAAGGGTAAATATAAAGGTAAAGATAAGCCTAGGAAGTCTAGAACTTTCCCTCAGATGTTAGGATCTTGTATTAACCAGTCAAATTGGTTTAAACAGCTTTAAGTGTGCTTAAAACGTGCAAAAACGTAGTTTAGTACATAAACATAAGTCGATATATCGCAGCTATAGGGGCGATATATCGCCTATGCTGATATGGAAAAACACGTTGCATGATCAAAACCACGAACCCTCAACAAAACAAGGGAGGCGATATATCGGCTATGTGTGCCAATTTTGAATCTTCGTCAAATCCAAAGCTTGAATCAGTCCTCAACATCTTGGACTTTTTCTTAAACAATTTTGAGTGCGTTCTTGGCATTTGTTGAGCAGAAAGTGCCATTTTTATTAATTTTAATGGGAGTTAGTCATACTTGATGAATTCTACAAATAGAACCTTTCAATCAGTCATTTGCATCATTTTTCAAACACTTCTCAGTGCCTCCAAGTTGTCATTTTTGTTCTAGAGAGAAACACAAGGGTTTTGGGGTAAAAGCTTTCAAATCTAATCTTTTCTAAGCACTTGGGAAGTAAGTTATAGTGTGATTTCGGTGTTTGTTTTATAAATTGAAGCTCTAGCTATCTAAGGTACTCTTAATCCTCAGATTTAATCTATTGCTATTCTTCTTATTCTTTTCTTTTAATTCAAATCCTAACTCGTCATAATGACTTTTGGTGAGGAACTCGATTTCTTTGAAACTTAAGATTTTTGGTAAGTCTTTATTCCGATGGGTTAAATCTTCTCTTCATCTTCTTTCCTCTAGGAAACTTATAGTTTTTAATGTTTTGTTTTAGGAGTTTCCAATCCTGCACTTGTCTCCAATATCTCGATTTTGGTAAGGAAAATAAGTTAGAATATGTTCTATGTGTTTGTATGTTTTTTTATTTCTTTAGTTACTCAGGATATATGGTTGCTTAAATAGCAAATCATGATATTTTTATTGTTATCGTAGACTATAGTTGTGTCTAAACTTACCTCTAAAATAATAGATAAAATAAGAGGACTATAGCAGTTTTTATCACATACTACAATAATGAGTTAATGGCCATTAATATTGAAGTCTATTTTATGTTTTATGTTTTAGTAGTTTTTCCTTTCTGGGCATTAAGCTCATTCTTTTTTATTTAGATTTTGCAAAAAAAATGAACATGGATGGCGGGACGGATCCAAGGTAGCTTTGGCTTGTGTATCGGGCGAGGAACTAAAGAAATGAACCGATGGGATCAATCGAGGATGAAGTTATTTTTTTTAATTATGTCTTAAAAGCTTCCGTACTTAGTACTTTGAATATTAAATTTTAATTAAATATTTTGTTCTCTTTATTATTTTATGTATGAACAATGGGATCTCGTATATATATTTTTTATTTTCTACATATTAATAATAAAGTTTGATTAGTTTATGTATATATCAAAAAGATGGTAGCTATGTCTTAGTATTTTTAAAGGTCTGAGGTCTTTAAATTAGTCGGGTCTTTGCAATTGGTACTAGAGCCACGATTCATATGCATAAAGTTCTCCTTGGTACACATGCAAAAGCTCCGGATCTAACCGCTAATGTAAGTATTTATGTTATGAATATTATGCTTATGTTAAAACTAGCGTTTTAGTTAATATGTTTTCAGTCAAAATGAATGTTGCCATGACTTATCAGGATATTCATACCATTAAGGCAATGAAAAGGATTAGAGAGCCAAAGGATACAATAAATGTGCTAGAATGAATCACTCAAAGATTGGTCAGATTTCACAAGGAGATAGCTCACCTTCAAATCACTAGGCAAATTATGATGAGAACCATGGATCAATATGTCCTAGTAATTAGGCTTTTTAGAGATATGCCTTCTGTAGTTTCAAAATTGAAAGAATTATGGGAAACTCTATGTAATGTGGATAACATACTGGTAGTCATTAGATATTATTTTCTTATACTTAGGTTTACATATAGGTTTGAGAATCGATTCACCAATGAACAAAAGAATAATATCCTAATAAATATTTCTCATAGTAGATTCGAGGCTTATGATAATGATGATTATGAGGAAATAACTGATAATATTTTAGATGAATGATCAGTTGTAAAAGATCCTGATTTTTAGAAATATTTACCTTAGTTATTGTTAGTATTATTTCTTTATTTATTCTGAATTATTATTGTAATAAGTGAATTTTTTTTCCAAATGAATAAAGTTATTGTTATTTTTTTATGGTATGTATGAAATTTGAATTTTTTTGGAAATCATAATTAATTTAGAATAATTCAATAAATAATGACTTAGTTCAGAGAAGGTGGTTACGAATCAATGGACTGGGTTTTGTATTGAGAGTTTAGGGGCCATAGTAGTGAGAACGATTTTACTGATCCCAACCCTCCCTCAATATGGTTAACTTCGGAACAGCGACAAGTTTTGAACCTAAGAATTAGTTCATACAGGGTGGTTAGAAACAGACTTAGCAAAAAAATAAAGACGTCCAAATAGTCTAAGTATAGAAACACACCCTAATTTATAAAGATGACTTACAAAAATTTTCATAAGAAATCATAACTGATAGGTCCGAGTTATGTTTACTTAGACTAAGTTTTTGCCTTAGAAACTATTAGGGTAAGTTCTAACATGTTTCTCTCGACTGTTAGAACTCTGCCGAAGATGTCGCTCCAAAGGTCTGAATGAACTAATGGCAATGCCACCACCAACGAGACACTCGAGACCCTTCCAGACCGAAGAAGGGGAAGTCCTGCTGCCATGGCTGCTTCTAATAGGAACGCACCACCTCCGGTTGACAACGACGCTGGAGTTATCTAGTTACGAAGACAAGTAGAAGAACTACATCATCAACAACGACAACCTCAGCCGCAGCCTTAGCCAGCAGCTCAAGCACCCCAGCCAGAGCAGAACGGAGGATACTCGAATGGCAGCAATCCGAAAGAGGATATTCGTACAGGGATGGCCGATGGAAAAATTTTCACCCTATCTAGCTCAGTACATGGAGCCAATCTACAAACATTTCTAAAAGCAGCACACTCTAAATTTTGAAGGGACAACTGACCCCTTTGAGGCTGAGGAGTGGCTCAGGAATGTAGAGCAATTTTGACGCACATGAACCTCGGCATCGTAGATCGCATGTCCTGCATTTCTTCTCTACTGAAAAAGGATGCCAGAATCTGGTGGGATCTGATGCAGCAGTCTCACGATATCACCACCATGACTCAAGCCAGATTTGTGGAGCTGTTTCACAAGAAGTATTACAATTTGATAGTCATCGCTACAAGGGTGGAAGAATTTGTCAGCCTGAAATAGGGAAATTTTTCGGTAGTCAAGTATGTCAGGCAATTTGATCGACAAGAAAAGTTTGCACCGGAGTTAGTCCTGAACGACTACTTTTGGGTAACCATGTTTTCCAGAGGGCTTAGACCAAAGATCGCTTTAGGGGTTAAGCTTGCAACCCCAGAACCACTTCTTATGCTGATGTATTGGAAATGGATATAAAGGTGGAAAAGCTCCAGGGAAATGTTAGCATGGAGGAGGCGAGCAAGTCAGACCCCAAGTAGGAGAATCAAACTCGGAACGGTCGAAACCACAACAACCAGCATAACAATAATGGATAGAAAATAAAGTATCTTGATAATAAGCAGATCGACACTGAAAAAAGAGCACGAACCAACAATGGAAATAACAAGTTGGGTTTTGTGGAATACTCTCAGTGCTCCAAGTGCCAGAAAAGACATACTGGGGAGTGTCATGCAAACAACAAGGGTTGCTACAAGTGTGGCCATGAAGGTCATCTGAAAAGAGAATATTCGCTGCTCAAAGCAGAAGAGAAGAAAGATAACAAGATGGTTCTAGCCAGAGTCTTCGCTTTGACCCAGGGAGAAGCCGAAACCAACAACAAGGTGGTCACAGGTCAGCTTCCTATCCTCGATAATATATGTTCAGTATTGTTTGATTCAGGAGCAACACACTCGTATATCTTGTTAGGAATGATATAGAAACTAGACGAACCTTGTGAAAGATTTAGAAATAGGTTTGTTACGGAACTACCTTCAGGCAAAATCATTCTATCATCACGGATAGTACGAGGAGTACCAATCAAAGTCGAGGACATGGAGCTAGAAGGAGACTTGATAGAGCTAAAGATCAAGGATTTTGACGTAATACTGGGCATGGACCGGCTAGCAAGACATTGCACAACCATCGACTGTCGACGCAAGCAAGTGACGTTTGAATCCCCTGAGGGTCAGAATGTAACGCCTTGGATAGCCAGGACCACTACACTGTGTACTTATAAAGGTGCAAGACTTATTAATCAAGTCATTTAGTCAAAACGTGTCACTAAACCATAAATGTGCTAAGGATAAAATGGTTTTGGTCTCAAAAGATACATTTCATATACTTAAACAAATTTACATATGGGATTCCAAAAAGGAACAGTGTGTAAAGGTTAGTTTACAAAATTTCCAAAATACAGACTACCATCAGCCACTCTAAGGCGAAACAAACATTTATAGCTTTTCTGTTCCTATTATCCTCTCAACCGTGGCGGCTGAGCAGCTGGTCATGTACATTCCGCTCACAGAGCTCTCCAATTCAGGACTGATCAAGTTTTCCCTTGCCTTTACCTGCACCACGTAGCACCCGTGAGCCAAGGCCAAGCAAGAAAACATATTACACATCTCAACAATCATATCAAGAGAATAATTCATCAAGCATGATCAACCACTTAACATTCCACATTAATCACATAGCATGTAATCAGAATCAAAGATGCAACCAATCATTAATAACAGTCAAATCACATAATAACTAGGGCCGACAACTTAGGCAGCACCTTCTGTTTACCCCACTGACTCCGGCCCGCTTAAACCGAGCTCAGTGCATAATAAGTTGTCCTCTGCTACCAGTGGCCGAGCCGCGCCCTCTGCGCAAGTGTAATATTTGGCACTCTTAGGCCGTTGGTTTACTATTTACATGGCATAATACCATCCTTTTCAATGCATACATATTAGGGAACCCTTAGTCCCATTAAAAATACACAACCAGGTGCAGTTTTCTTACCTTTGGCTTCCAAGTGAACTAGTTACGAGCGATGCTCCTTGAGCGCGATCTGATCCCTGAGCTCTAGCTTAGCACCTAGTCACAATCAAGATAAAGGATACCATCAACAATCTTAAATGAGCTTCTAGACAAAGTTCTAGTCTCCGGAACATTAAACTTCACCAAACATGGTAAAAGATTCAATCCCGAGCACCCTAGGTTAAATTCCCAAGCCTAGAATCTCAAAATCCCAAAATCCCTTAAGGGTTGCGGCATTAGCCACCCATGCCGTGGCATGGCCCCAACCAGAGGCCTCCCAATGCCCAAAAATAGGTAAGGGTCGCGACCCTACTCAGACCATGCCGCGGCCTGCCCTCCTTCCTCAGCACCCATCAGCTTCGAAGGGCCGCGGCTCACCAAGAATTATGTCGTGGCCCGACCCCTTCGAACCCAGAAAAACCTCCATTTTTTACTCTCAAACCTCATGCAAACTCACTCAAAACTACCCCAATTCCACAACTCAATTATCCAAAAACTTCCCACAAGATTCCAGCAACATAACCCAGCTGAAACCTAGACTAGAAACCCATCAAAAACCTATTTCAATCACTGAAACTTTCTAACTCAAGAACACAAAACCCAGCCATGGAAACACTATAACTCAGCCATTAAACCTTAAATTCGAGCTTACCTCAGCTGCAGAACCAATCCTCCAAGAGCTTTCTGAGCTAACTTCCAAGGTTCTAGCCTCAATTTAATCTTCAAATCCAAAACCCAAAAACCACTTAGAACACAACCAAAATCACAGAATTTCAACAATAGAAAATGAGAATCAATCTTTACCTTAGTCCTGGTTGAATTCCTTTACTAAAATTGAGCTAATCCCTCACGACCCGAGCCTAAATCACAGAGTTTTCAGCTAAGTTCCTTTAGATTCCAAGAGTTTCCTTTGAGAGAGCAAGGGAGAAATAGGAAAGAGTCGATTTATTATGTTCTACTATTTTCTGTAGCTCCTTAAGTCTATCCTTAGGCAATTAAGCTAATCCCAAAGCTCAGGGTACTGGAAACGTCCCCGAGGGAAAAATGGTAAAATTCCTCAATATTCCCACCTAAACTTCCTAACCTCAAATATATCTCCAATTATTTATTTTCATAACCCGATAATCTAAATAACCACCCGATACCTAAAACACCTCTTGACTTGTCCAAAGTCAAATATTAAGCCCCGTTGTGACTTTCCCGCTATCTAGCTCCCTAAGATCACCTCAAGTCGCCTACTGCAGATTTACCCACATAATAATGTGGTTCTCACAAGTATAACATTTAATCACATTTATATTCATATAATCATACAAGCATGCTTATCATGTAATCATGCATTAAATCAATAAATTCACACACAAACCAATTATGCCCTCCCGACACACTAATCAAGGCCCTTAACCCATATTAGTGATTTTGGGTAGTTACACAGAAACTGTATTTCAAGGGTAAGGTTTCAGGACTATGGACACAAATCATCTCATCTCTCAAAGCCCAGAGGATGATAGAGAAAGGATGACATGCATTCTTAGCAAGCATCACAAATGTTGCGTGGGAAACACCATTAAAGGTTGGAGACGTTCGCATTATAAAGGAATTTCTAGAGATATTTCTTGAGGACTTACCAGGAAATTGACTTCATAATCAAACTATTACCTGGAACCGATCCTATCTCAAAGGCACCATATAATATGGCACCTACCAAACATAGTTACAAGAGCTCTTAGACTTGGGATTTATCAGACCAATCCATTCGCCATTGGGGGCACCGGTTCTATTTGTGAAGAAAAAGGATGGAAGCATGCGGATGTGTATCGATTATCGCGAGCTGAATAAGGTGAAAATTAATAACAAGTACCTGCTACCTCAGATCGATGACTTATTTGATCAACTCTGAGGAGCGACAGTATTTTCAAAATCTGATCTACGGTCCGGTTATCATCAGCTCAAGGTAAAGGAAGAAGATATACCAATGATGACTTTTAGGACTTGATATGGACATTACGAGTTCCTAGTTATATCTTTTGGTCTTACCAAAGCTCCAGCCGCATTTATGGACTTAATGAACCGGGTCTTCAAGGATTACCTAGATAGATTCATCGTGGTATTCATTGACGATATATTGGTGTACTCCAAGGACGAAGTCAAGCATGAGGAACACTTAAGACTGGCCATGCTACGACTGAAGGAGCACCAACTTTATGTCAAGTTCAAGAAAGGAAAATTTTGGCTATCACAAGTAACGTTCCTCGGGCATATAGTAACCACGAAGTCGCAGTGGACCCAACTAAGGTAGAGGCTATGAAGGATTGGCCAAGACCAAAGAATGCGTCAGAGGTTAGAAGTTTTCTCTAGTTGGCAAGCTATTACCGGAGGTTTGTGGAAGGATTTTCTAAGAGAGCCACTCCGCTTACCAAAATATCCAGAAACTGCAGAAGTTCAACTGGACGGATAAATGTCAAGAAAGCTTCCAGTTGCTCAAAGACAAATTGTGTTCAGCACCAGTGATTTGCGTACCGACACCCAACGACAAGTTTGTGGTATTCTGTGATGCATCCAAGCAAGGGTTGGGCTGCGTGCTGACGCAAAATGACAAGGTGATAGCCTACGCCTCAAGACAGTTGAAGGAATATGAGCAACGATATACAACACAAGATATGGAGTTGTCAGCGGCAGTCTTCGCACTGAAAATCTAGCACCACTATCTATATGGAGAACAGTGTGAGATTTATATGGACCACAAAAGCTTAAAATATTTCTTCGCACAAAAGGAGCTCAACATGAGGCAGCACGGGTGGTTGGAACTAGTAAAGGACTATGAATTTGAAATCTTATACCACCTAGGAAAGGAAAATGTCATTGCAAATGCATTAATTTGGAAGAATTATGGAAGTCTGACAGGATTATCCGAAATTGAAAAGCCACTACAGCAAGAGCTGATTAAATGTCGAGATAGAAATAGTCATGGGTCAACTGGCTAACTTTTCCATCAATTTAAGTTTACTAGAGGATATACGGATCGGGAAAGGGCATGATGACACGTTATTACGACATATAGATGTATTCAAAGAAGGCAAGACTACGAATTTCTTGACATATAAAGGTCGGTTATGCGTGCCGAATAACCATGGGATTAAGATGAAAATATTGGAGGAGGCACACACTACCCCATACTCAGTTCACCTGAGGTCCACCAAGATGACTCAAGACCTTAAGGCACTATATTGGTGGTCAGGAATTAAGAAAGATGTAGCAGAGTATGTGTCCACATGCCTAACATGCCAGCAAGTAAAGGCAGAACATCAGCGACCCACAGGCTTGTAACAACCGCTTAGTATTCTAAAATGGAAGTGGGAAGACATAGCTGTGGACATCGTGACAGGACTACGACGGACAAGCAAGCAGCACGACTCGACTTGGGTCATGGTGGATAGACTCACAAAGTCAGCTAACTTCCTGCCTGTCAAGACTACGTACTTAGTAAACCAGTATGTAGATATCTTTGTTCGAGAAATTGTACGACTGCATGGAATCCCTAAGACCATAGTATCCGACATAGGTTCAGTGTTCACATCAAGATTTTGGGGAAGCTTGCAGCAAGCCATGGGTACCAAGCTATGTTTCAATACGACATTTCATCATCAGACCGAGGGACGATCTAAGCGTACCATACAAATTTTAGAAGATATGTTGCGCGCTTGTGTACTGGACTTCAGAGGATCATGGAGTAATGACCCAACTATTTCTAAGACCTCAAACCATTAAAACTACTAAACATAGCTACTAATTCGAATACATACATCAAGAAATAATAGAACTTCATTCAAAACCCAAAATATTGTATGAAATACAAAATAAGGTATGGGATCCCATTGTTATAATACATAAAACATAAACTTTAAATTAATTGTTTAAATACTAAGCATGGAAATACATAAGAACATAATTTAAAAGACTTTAAACAACATTATCCTCGATCTTCCAGCTGTCCATTCAGTCCATTCATCCTCAGCACACGTGCCAAGCTGCCACAAATCATTCCCGCCTTCCATGTTCATTTTCCTACATCATTCTAAAAGAAAGGAATTAGCCTAATGCCCAGCAAGGAAAATCTACTAACAACATATATGTCATAAATCATAAAACATAAGACTATATCATAAAGCATATACTATAAAACATATGACGTAAAAACGTATACCATATAGGACTACAATATTAATGGCCATTAACTCATTAAAGTGGCATGTGATAAAACCATCTAGGTCCTCAGTCTACTAGTCGAGGTAGGTTAGATCACAACTATAGTATATGATAACCCATCTAGGTCCTCTGTCTACTAATTGAGGTAGGGTAAATCATAACTCTAAACCACGAAAATGATAAAAAATCTTGGGGTTTGCTATCTAAGCAACTATAAGCCCCAAGTGACTACAAAACATATTTATAGATATATACATAGCACATATCATAGCATAAAACATATCATAACATAAACATATAAACACATATAATCTAACCTATTTTCCTTACCGAAAACCGGGATATGGAGACAAGAACGGGATTCAGAACACTCCTAAAACAAACAATAAGAATCGTGAGTTTCTAAAGAAAAGGAGATGAAAAGATAACTAAACCATCAAAGTAAAAACTTACCGAAAGCCTTAAGTTTCAAAGAACTTAAACACCTAACCAAGAATCATAAACAACAGTTAGGATCTGAAAGAAAACTGAAGAACCATGAAGAGCTGAACTTATGGATAGGAATACCTTGGATGAACTATGACTTGATCTACACCTCCATACCGAAATAACACTATATCTTACTTCCCAAGTGTTTAAAAAAGCTTAGATTAGAAAAGCTTTTATCCCGAAACCCAAGTGTTTCTCTCTATGGTAACCTTAGCAGCTTGGAGGCTCTCAACAATGTTTGAATGATGAGTGAAATGGTTGAGTACTAGGTCATATTTATAGAGTTCAAGGAGTGAAACTAACCCCTTTTAGAATGAATAAATAAATGAATATAAAATGAAAAATATTTGAATTTTTCATTCAACAGATGCCCAGAACTCGGTCAAAATCGTTCAAGAGTAAGTCCAAGTGGTTAAGGCTGTTTTTAAATTTAAATCCTCAAGATTCAAAAATTGACTCCCAGGGGTGATATATCACCTACCCTGGGCGATATACCGCCTGGACCTATATCCCGAGCCCTCATGCTTTCATTCATGCGAAGTCGACGTATTTTCTGTATCTCCTGTAGGCGATATATCGACTCCTATAGCTACGATATATCAACATACGTTGATATATCAAACACGTATTTTCACTTTTTCAGCATATTTTGAATTGATTAAACAACTTTGACTGAGTAAAAATGTTATCCTAACAGTTGCTGGAAGGTTCTAGAGCTTCTAGATCTTTCTTTTAATTAAACCATTCATCAAAAATACTTAAATCCTTAATAAACATGTTTGTGCCAAGTGTCACATTCTTAATAATTCTATCTAAACCTTAGGTTATAATAAATAATATTTCTAGGGCCAACAATATTAATCAAACCTTATGTTATAATTAATATTTCTAAACTATAGGTTAAACTTATAAAATCCATAACTGTTGCTACGAGTTTCCAACTAAGTCCCAGTTTGAACCAAAATCCATAGAAACTAACATACTACAGGCTACTACTAGCTACTACTACTACTACTATCTAGCTAAGTAAAATTCTGAGACACTACACTAGTCTATTGCTATTATTCTTATTCTTTTCTTTTAATTCAAATCCTAAATCATCATAATGGCTTTTGGTTAGGAACTCGATTTCTTTGAAACTTAAGATTTTCGGTAAGTCTTTATTCTGATGGTTAAGATATTCACTTCATCTTCTTTCCTCTAGGAAACTTATAGTTTTTAATTTTTGGTTTTAGGAGTTTCCAATTCCGCACTTGTCTCCAATATCTCGATTTTAGTAAGGAAAATAAGTTAGATTTTATGTTCTATGTGTTTGTATGTTTTTTATGTCTTTAGTCACTCGGGAAATATGGTTGCTTAAATAGCAAATCTTGATATTTTTATTGTTATCGTAGACTATAGTTGTGTCTAAACCTACCTCTAAAATAATAGATAAAATAAGAGGACTATAGCAGTGTTTATCACATACTACAATAATGAGTTAATGGCCATTAATATTGAAGTCTATTTTATGTTTTAGGTTTTAGTATTTTTTCCTTTCTAGGCATTAAGCTCATTCTTTTTTATTTAGATTGTTCAAAAAAATGAACATGGATGGCGGGACGGATCCAAGGCGGCTTTGGCTTGTGTATCGGGCGAGGAACTAAAGAAATGAACCGATGGGATTGATCGAGGATGACATTGTTATTTTTGAGCCTTTTGAATTATGTCTTTAAAGTTTCCGCACTTAGTACTTTGAAAAATAAATTTTAATTAAAGATTTTGTTCTCTTTATTATTTTATGTATGAACAATGGGATCCCGTATTTTTTTTATTTTCTATGTATTAATAATAAAGTTTGATTATTTTATGTATATATCCAAAAGATGGTAGTTATATCTTAGTAGTTTTAAAGGTCTGAGGTCTTCAAATTAGTCGGGTCTTTACAAAAGTTAGAGAGGGTGGTGATACATCGCCCCCTAAGTGATATAGCATCGCCAAAATGCGAAGGGCTTCAAAAGCCCTAGCAGGCGATGCATCGCCTGCTGGTAGGGCGATACATCGCCTATATGCAGGTGATACGTTGCTTGTATGCAGGTGAAACATCGCATGGGTGGTCTTTTAGGGTCGTACAGTTTATGTAAAATGTTCCAAATGATATGTTTCAAATGCTCTAATCCTATTGGTTAGACTAATGATGATGTCTACACTATATATATATATGTGTGTGTCATTAGAGATGAAAATCCTTGATCACACTTTCCAACTCTCTCTCTCTAATCTCATTCTCTATCTAGTTTTCTAGGACTAAAGTTTTCTCCAAGACACTCATCAAGCTTTGCTCGACTTGCATGAATTTTAAGGCTTGTTCAATCCCAAAAATCATTCTACTTAGTTGAAGCTTCAAGCAATTGGGAAGGCTTGGAATAGAGATTTTGGATAACAATATTATTATTGTGTGTAAGCCTTAGAAGTTCCACAAGTTTGAAGATTCAAGTTGCTCAATACAAAGGTTGTATCTCTCCAACCCTAATCTTTTATTATGTAATTCTATTATGTTTTGCATTGTTAGTATTGATGATTAAATGTATATAATTTCATCTTATCATCATTTAATTATTTAGTTCATTATACTCAAGATTAACATTCATATCATGAACATGTTTCTTTGATTATCAAGAATTGTATTCATACTTTGAATTTTAATTTTGATGAACATCTAGGGTTTGGAATATTGCATTATTATCATTATTCATTGCTGATTTGCAAAGAGTAAAGCCATATATTCCCAACAATCAAAATCTCTATTTCTTATTACTTTCATTTTGTGTTTTGCATAATCAACAATGAGGGAAATTGGTTCATCTTCTACAACCTTTAATTCCTTGTTTCAAGATTTGGTTTGTGTTGGACACATAATCGTGAAAGATTAAAGAATGTTCTATTTGGAAATGTTCTACATGAATGTGGATATGGATACAAATTCTTCATCAACAAAAGATGAGACAACTCAATGGTATTATTGCTGGTATTAAATGATCAAATCAAAGGTACACATCGGAATATATGGACTCATTTTAATAAATATTAATACCAGCCAGGATCAAACACACACACACACACACACACACACATATATATGAAAACAAATACAAATATATCAAGTTTTATTTATGTGAATCCCTAGATGTACTCAACACATGAGATCTAGAGAGTTTTAATAGAGAGAAGGTTTAGAATAGTTTTCAAGTTAAGAGAAAACTATCGCTTTAGAGAGAGAGTCTATCTTTTTCTTTTCAAAATTATATTCAAGCATTATTCTAAAAGTCACGTACTATTAGACTTATAAATATATTTAATATAATTAAGTAATCTTTATTTAATTAAAATATAATTCAAATAAAAACTGATTAGATATTTTCATTTAATTATTTATTTAAATCATATTTAAAAAGAATAATTGAATAACTAATTAAACAAACTTATTTGAAATTCAAAATTCAAATCCTAGGGATAAAAATCCCTGAATTAGGCACCCACACTGTACTATACAGTGTGTGTTGCCCAACCCTATTAGGATTTTCCAAATTCCTAATAGGGATTTTCTAAACAGTCACAAGTTTGGACCTTGTGTTTTGACAAAAAAAATTTTGGACCCTATGAATTGTAAATTGTTCAAATAGACCCATAAACTTAATTTTGATGAAGAAAAAATTGAATATAACAACACAGTTGTTAGGCAAAATAATTTTGTTTTTGTTAGAAATTGTTATTTTGGTGAATTATTAGTAATTTTAGCTCACAAAACTTTGACCAAAATCGAGTGTAGGGTTCTATTTGAACTATTTTATAAAACACAGGGTTTAAAAAGTCATTTGTCAAAACATAGGGTCTAACACATGGTCCAAAAAAAGTATAAACCATTTATTTAATCAACTTTTAAGACAATATATTTATCCCAACATAAATATCAGTTAATTCAAAATTAACTTTATCTTAAAATATCAGTTTTAAATTAAATAAATAAATATCATATTATAAATAAGATATATATTATTCTCTCTCTTTATATTAATCCAAACAAGATTAATATTCATTTTAACCTATAGTTTTTCAAAATAAAAACTATATAGTTAAATAATTAATTAATTCACAATTAATCAATTACCCATAATTATCACATAATTATTTCCTTGCCCTAGAAAATTAATTCATTTGCAATTTAGTCTTTTCTCTTTACAAATCTTTCTTTTGACATCCTTACCCTTGACAATGTAGGACAAAGGTGATCTAGGGACCATGGACCTATAATACGAAGCTCCAATAAACCAGATTATTAATTAAACTCTTTAATTTAATAATCTTATTTATTAATTCCATGATTACTCCATTATAAATATGGAATTGCACTCTAAGTATTTATAGAATTATAGTTATAGTGTTTTCTCTAGTAGTCCATTGATATAATCAATATATATAGTTTTGTCCTCCATTATTGGTTCGTTAATTAGAGTTGGTCAAAATAACCATTTTACCTTTCTAATTACCTCTTGATCCTTAAGTACCATTAATTCACTAGTGAATAATTAATCTATGATCTAATTATAGATTTGAGCTCAATAACTATTCAGTTCCAGAATCAACCCTTAAGGGAACCAATATTCGATCCATTAGGAAAGCATGGATTCCATTATTGTAATTCATGTTCCTAGCCATCCATGATATTGAATCTCCAAAACAAAAGTCATTAGCCTCATTATTCTAAGAGACCTTAACGAGTGAATCAAAAGATCCAATAAACATAAACTGGAGTTCATGAATACTCAAGATTTGGACTGTTCTACAAATAATCATCTATTGTGTTAAGAATTAAATCTTTACGTCAAACAACAAGTTTATAAAGATAATTAATTATCATCATTCATGTCATATATAATTTTTATTATATACATCACATTTACTAAGATGTCTATCCACATCAGTCATCTGAATCTGGATTACTTGCATCTTGTATGCTTAGCAAACCTACTAGTAACCATTCATTAAAGATTCCTTACTTTAATATGTTATTGACTATTTTATTCATTATATTTGATCTTAATTCTCTCATACTAATACAATATCATATTATAATGAATGAATATGGAATTTTCTTGATATTAATATATAATTAATACAAACAATAATTATAACATTCAAATATAATAAAATTGTACTTTTATTTAAAACCAATAAAATATCTTTACATGCTTTTAGCGCATTAATCCTAATAATTACATGCTTAAGGAGATTGGTATCATCAAATTATTTATTTCTAAATGTGTATATTTCAAGAATTTGAATGAAATGTGTTTGCTACCATATTTTTGTGAGTTTGAGATCATTGTTTATATTAAGAGTACAATGGTGAATGTTAATAAAGAATTCGAGGGTTATTGTTTTACATGTTTTGTATGTAAAGTTATTGATCATCATGTGAGATATGGTAATTGTAAAATTAACCATAATAAGATTGGGGTCAATACAATTGATGATGAGATCTTTGTGACATTAATTAAATTTAATGCTTTCAATGAGGAATGTATGATAACCCTAAAGAGAATTGACATGGTTCATGCATGCAGTGATGAGACTAATGCAACCTTAAGAGAAGGTGAACATGTCAATGCAATTAATGATGAGATCATTGAAAAAGAAAGTGAAGATGCTAAGTTCAATGCATTTTATGTTGAGATCATTGCAAACCTAAGTAAAGATACCAATGCCAATGAATTTGATGTTGAGATCATTGCAACCTTGAGTGAAGTTAATGCAACCTAAGGAAAGGTGCAAGGATTGTGGTATGATATTTGTGCCACCATTTAGGCAACCTATGATAAAACTCTTTTCAAAACCTTTGAGAGTGCAAAGGTGGGACTTGAAGTCCAAATGGGAAATGAAAAGAGATCCAAGGTACTTGGAAGGGGCTGCATTGATTTGTTCTTCACTAATGGAAAGAAAGTGACACTAATTAATGTTTTCTATGTTCCCAATATGACTAGTAACATTATGAGTGGAAGTCTATTGAATAAATCTGGTATCAAAATGGAGTATGAATTCGGTAAACTCACTTTGACTAAATTGGACACTTTTGTGGGAAAGGGTTATACATGTGATTGAATGATCAAACTTTGTGCTCTTGATGATGATAATAATGATATGGCATCTAAA
Source organism: Humulus lupulus (assembly GCF_963169125.1). Lineage (NCBI taxonomy): Eukaryota > Viridiplantae > Streptophyta > Magnoliopsida > Rosales > Cannabaceae > Humulus > Humulus lupulus. The sequence continues at coordinate 207,752,438 of NC_084794.1, read as the reverse complement.
TCTTGCAATGTGATTAATTCTAAATCTATTACTTTGTGGCATAATAGACTTGCTCATATAGGTTATAGCACAATTAAAAGAGTTGTTAAATGTGGATTGATTAATTGTGATGTGAGTGAGCATGATAAATGTGAATTATGTGTTAAGTCTAAAATGACAAAGAAACTTTTTCCAAGTGTTGATAGATGTTCAAACTTGCTAGATTTAATACATAGTGATTTATGTGAATTGAATGGAATGTTGACTAGAGGAGGAAATCGATACTTCATAACTTTTATAGATGATTGCTCTAGGTATACTTATGTGTATTTACTTAAGAGTAAGGATGAGGCATTTAATGCATTAAAAATCTATAAAGTTGAAGTAGAAAATCAATTGGAAAGGAAAATAAAGACTCTTAGAAGTAACAGAGGTGGTGAATACTTTTCAAATGATTTCAATGTGTTTTGTGAACAACATGCCATTATACATGAATGCACTGCACCATACACTTCACAACAAAATGGAATAGCTGAAAGAAAGAATATGACTTCTCTTGAGATGATTAACTCTATGCTTTTACATGCTAAATTGTGTTATAATTTGTGGGGTGAAGCTTTGCTTACTGCGTGTCATATATTGAATCGAATTCCTATGAAAAAGAACAATGTGTCTCCATATGAGTTATGGAGAGGAAAGAAGCCTAACATAGGCTATCTTAAAGTGTGGGGGTGCCTTGCTTATTGCAAGAGCATGGAGCCTAAAAATATTAAGTTGGGTCCAAGGGTCGTAAAGTGTGCATTTTTTGGCTATGCCTCAAATAGCAAGGCCTATAGGCTATTAGACTTGGAGTCTAATGTGATAATTGAATCAAGAGAAGTGGAGTTCTTTGAGAATATGTTATATTGTGATAGCAACTTTCAAGAACCGATAGGTGTTGGAGAATCTCTTAAAGAGAAAGATCCAAAGGTTGATGAGAAACCTATATTGCCTCGGAGAAGCCAAAGGCTTAAAGAGTTAAGATCAATTGAGAAATATTCTCAAGTAGAGATACTCTATGGTAGACTTGAAGAAGTCAAATGGAAATTTCCTATGATTCTTCAAGTTGAGGATGATCCCAAAACCTACCAACAAGCAATGTCTTCGTGAGACTGTTTTTTTGGAAGGAGACAATAAATGATGAGATAGATTCAATTATGTAAAACCACACATGGACATTGGTAGACCTTTCACAAGGTTCAAAACCAATTGGGTGCAAGTGAGTATTTCATAGGAAGTATTACACCGATGGTACATACAATCCTTCAAAGCTAGATGAGTAGCTAAATGGTTAAACAAAAGGAAGGAATTGATTACTTCGACACGTATGCGCTGGTTGCTAGGACAACCACAAAAAGAGTTTTATTTGCCTTGTTATCAATATATAACATTTATGTTCATCAAATGGATGTCAAAATGACATTCCTAAATGGAGATCTCGATGAGGAAATTTATATGGAACAACCAGAGGGTTTTTTTCTAAGGAGAAATGAACATAAAATGTGTAGGCTTGCTAAATCACTATATGGTTTACAACAAGCACCGAAACGTTGGCATGAGAAGTTTGATAAAGCTATTGTTTCGGATGGGTGTAGACACAATAATTGACAAGTGCTTATACTCTAAGAATTGTGATGGCTATGTCATATTGATGTGTTTGTTTATTGATGATTGTTGATTTTGAGTAATGAGATGAGAGGCATAACGGAAACAAAGAGGTTTCTATCTTCCAATTTCTAAATGAAGAACCTTTGAGAGGTCGATACCTTCTTTGGTATAAAAGTGAGAAGAATAGTGGGGGTTATTCCTTAAGTCAAGCTCACTTTGTTGAGAAAGTTCTTGACAAGTTTAGTAATCTCAAAATCAAAGAGGTGAATACACCATTCAATTCAAGCATAAAGCTTGAAAAGAACAATGTAGAGCGGTTAGTAAACTAAGTGGGTTTACTAGCAATCCAAGTATGGAACATTGAAAAGCGATTGAGAGAGTTCTAGGGTACCTTAAAAGGACCAAGCAGCTAGGCCTCCAATATTCAAAGTTCCCGAAGATACTTGAAGGATATTACAATGCGAGTTGGATGTCAAAGGTAGGAGATAATCTCTCCACAAGTTGTTGGGTGTTTATGCTCAAAAAATGAGAGGTTTCTTAGGGCCCAAAGAAACAAACATATATTTCACTCAACCATGGAGAATGAGTTTATAACTCTAGCGACAAATGGCAAAGAGGCCAGATGGCTTAGGGATTTCATGAGGAATATCCCAATGGTGATAAACAAGCCACATTAGGTAGAGCTTATAAAGGCATGAAATGTCTAGACATATAAGTCTAAGACATGAGTATATGAGACAATTGATTCAAGGATGAATCATATTCATCTCATGTATAAAGAAAAGTGAGAACTTATCGGATCCATTTACAAAACCTCTTGCGAAGAGGATAGTAAGTTCTACATCAAAAGAGATGGGACTAAAACTCCTAGAATAATATATTCACCAATGACGGCAACCCAACTCCAAACTTGTGAACATCAAGGGTAGGAGTTCAATGGGTAAGAACAAGTTATTGGGTGAATTGTTTCAACACTAACAAAATCATGAGTTCCATCAAAGGATGGATAGTGTTGGTTGCTACCGAGTAAGAATTGAACCTAAGGCTCTTAATGAATTTCAGTTGTGTGCAACAAGTATCTCTAAAGGTAGAAAAGATGTTGTAAGAACTTCACCTATGTGAACTTAGAAGTGGTGCCGCCTCTCATGTGAGTTGGAGTTTCTCCCCGGAAAGTTCATGAAATGGATGACCACAAGGTCATATGAGTGCTAAACGAGAAAAGTGGGAAAATCAATGGTCAAGTGGCAGTGTGTGTGGTATTACCAGTTTTATCATTAAGGAGTACTTGGTTCAATCTTTAAGACACCAATGACTTTGATGAGACTTTGTAATACTTTCACTAAGATAAAGTTCAAATAGAAAGATACTTTATTTTATGCACCAAAACCGTTAAGCTAAGAAGAGAGGGGATTATATTTAACCAAGTGGGCGAATGTTGAGATTGGTTAAATATAATGGTTAAGATGTTTACACGTTGAGGTGCAAAACACTTAACGGATTTCACTTAAAGAGAAGTGAAAACATGAGATTGTGTATAAGGCATCTAAAAGTGACTTTTATGGGTCTAAAGTGAAACAATGAGATATCCAAACATTCACAAAAAGTTTGGTAGCAATTGGAGCAAATTTAGGACCATTGGAAGGGTCCAAAGTCAGAGAGGGTGGCGATATGTCGCCTCCTAAATGGCATAGCATCGCCAAAATGTGAAGGGCTTCAAAAGCCCTAGCATGCAATGCACCCTATCATGCGATACGTAGCCTGGGTGATCTTTTAGGGTCGTATAGTTTACGTAAAATGCTTCAAATGATGTGTTTTAAATACTCTAATCTGATTGGTTAGACTAATGATGATGCCTACACTATATATATGTGTTATTAGAGTTGAAAAGTCTTGATCACACTTTCCAACTTTCTCTCTAACCTCATTCTCTCTGTAGCTTTCTAAGACCAAAGTTTTCTCCCAGAAACTCATCAAGCTTTGCTTGACTTGCATGAGTTTTAAGGCTTGTTCAATTCCAAATCTCATTCTTCTTAGTTGAAGCTTCAAGCAATTGGGAAGGCTTGGAATAAAGATTTTGGACAACAATATTATTATTTTATATAAGCCTTAGAAGTTCCACAAGTTTGAAGATTCAAGTTGCTCAATACAAAGGTTGTATCTCTCTAACCCTAATCTTGTATTATGTAATTCCATTATCTTTTTCATTGTTAGTATTGATGATTAAATGTATCTAATTTTATATTATCATCATTTAATCAGTTAGTTCTTTATATTCAAGATTAACATTCATACCATGAACAAGTTTCTTTGATTATCAAGAATTGTATTCATACTTTGAATTTGAATCTTGATGAACATCTAGGGTTTGGAATATTGCATTATTATCATTATTCATTGTTGATTTGCAAAAGAGTAAAGCCATATATTCACAATAGAACCTACTCGGATGCTAGTCTGTAGGGCCATCAGCTGTTGGCCATCATCGACCCTCTTGGTCCTAACTGCTTCTTCCTTAAAGAGTTTTATGTTTTAAGGGTATCAAGTGGTCCCTACTTTATGTTGGCCAAAGCATTGACCTCGAAATTCACCTTCCGAGCAGCTATGAATTGTCTTCGGAAGGAGGAGGAGAGTTGGTGCCAGGAATGAATGGATCCTGGCTTGTGCTTCTTGAACCACTCATCTGTTGGTCCCATCAAAGTTAACAAAAAGACGTGGCTTAGAGTCCTCGGAGGTGGTGAACCAACATTAATCTGTTTAACTTTGAGAGATGGTCGATGTTTGGCATTTTGAAGCCTCGAGGCAATGGGGCTTCCACAATGTGGGGAGTACAAGGCTGCCATCTTCATCCTCTGAGTCAGAGTCATGAACTTGTCTCCATGCCATCTTCAACATTATCCTTTTCAAACTCTCCAACTCTGTACAGAGAGGGTCGCGATTCTGATTGGCACTCTGTGCCGGGTGTTCTCTCCTCTAAGCATTAAGGTTATCTCGGAGGTCTGGCTATTGCTGCCTCCCAGGATTGTCCTCGAGAGCTGCTCTATTTCTAGGAGCATTTAGGTCATCTCGCAGTTCAGGTTGTGCATGGTGGTGACCATGGTCCTCGGGGTATCCCACCTTGGTTTTCCCCTCAGAATCGACATCTTCGTTGTTAACCGAGATGTTGATTTTTCCGTCCTCGGTTGGCGAAGACGTTTCTCTTGTTGGCCCCTTGGCCATGATTCCTCTGAGGTTGCTGAGGTGCTAGCGGGACACCACCTCCAGGCCTAATGCATCCTGTTGCAGTGCACTTGAGTGAAAGGCTCTGGGCTCCATGGACGCTAGCGGCTTGGCGATGTCCTCGAGCACCCAACCTTTGATTATCGTTGCCCCTTCTCGGGGTTGAATGGGCTCAAATGCCTAATGGGTTCTATTCCTCCCAGCCAAAGGTTCTTCATCAACCTTGCCTTTGCCACGATCTTCTTCCGCAGGTGGGACTCCATCTCCAGTTGGGTGTGCAGGTGGCACAACAGCTGGTGGATCTTGTGCCATGTCAATGGGGTGCTTAGGAGGTACGCCCACTGGCATAAGAGGTAGCACTCCTGCTGGGTGCACAAGTGGCACACAAGGTATCTGCCTAGGCGATACTTCGCCATGGAGGTCCATTTGCAGACCTTGGGCTTCCAAAGTAGCCCTCATGGTGTTAACCATCTTCTGTAGGGCAGTGATGTTCCCCTCATGGACATTGATTTTTTTCTGTTGGGAAGCAATTTGGCCTCTAAGAGCCACCACTTTTGGTGGCTACTCTGTATATATGGGCTAAGAGTAATCACTCTCATAAAACTCGTCGTCTTCTCCATCGTACTTAGCATTTTCATTGTAGTCTTCTTGGGGCCACCTTCGGGTTTGCTGGCAGAGGTGTTCCTCTGGGTTCTCCTCCCTTAGTCGCAGTGGAAGGCACAATGTCGTCTGGAATGTTTCTTTTAGTGGTCACCATTGTCGACTCTTCAAAGCTTTCCTAATCTCTCAATGAAAGCACAAAAATGTTAACTATCTTTTTCACTATTAATTTAATAAAACAGAAGTTTAAAGAAATGCAGTAAAGAGCCACATATTTTACATGGTTCAGGTTATTAATTAACCCTAGTCCATGAGGCTATTGTATTAGGATTGGTGAAGCTTGGTTGTGCAAGCTTCTATGGAGTTTCAGGTAGCATTTTTACAATGCTTTGAATACAAAAGTTTGGGATCCCCTTACAATGGATGCCCTAGCCCTATTTATAAAGGATGAGAGAAATTAATTCCCTCAATGGGAAGTTATTACAAAAATCCCCCCAAATGATTGGGATTAAAAGCTAATTAATACACTTTTTGTGATAGAGGTAATGGTGGGCCCATGCGTGTCACATGGGGCCCATTTACGAGGTTGCAGCCCACCATCTTCTGAGGAGACACGCTCTTGACAATGTCAGAGAGTGGCTACATGTTTTCCCACACTAGGCAGCACATTGGGGCATGTTGTTTGTTACTTGTACGGGCTCGACACCACGATCTACAGGACAACAACTTTGTCAGACAATTACCTAAGGGTCAGGGTCTCTATGCGCAACACCTAGCACTACCATCTAGACTCTGAGAGGTCTTATCGCAAACCTGGAGGACTCACAAGGAGGAACCTTAAGCTAACATACCCAAGGTTCTCGAGGTGTGGCCTGTCGGAGAACAACTTTCCCCCGAGGAGCCGCCTGAAGACGGGAGACAACATATCTTCCGAGCAGACAGTGAGCTCAATAGAGATCACTAAACCCCCTTGGAGAACCTAACTAGTCTCGAAGACTACCACGTGTCCCTTGGTGAAAACATGAACAGCAATATAATTTCTTTGTTTTCCTTTTGCTAGTCTATCTTCATTAGAAGAAAGTAGAGGGGTAAGGTTTTTCGTTCCTGAGAAAAGAAATATATATATATTAATGAAAATATACAGATGGTTTTTGTTTTCACATATTTTTAAGGAATTCAAATTTAAATATTTATTATTAGTAGTAAATATTGGAGACAATATAGATATTTTTAATTGATAATAATATTTATAATTATTAATAAATATAGGAGACAATATAGATATTATTATATGATAATTTAAATTTTAAATATCTATTATTAGTAGTAAATATATGAAATTAAGATCTATTATAATTCTAAGTTATAAAAAGTAGAATAAAAAAAGAGAAAAAAGTTAGAAAATAGATAGATAATTATCCAAACTATTCAGATAAATTTCAAGGACGAAATTTATATAAGGATGGGATAGTTATAACGTCCCAAAATTCCTAATTAGGCTTAGTGCCTTGATTAGGGTACTGGGAGGGCATAATCAGAATTAAGTGTGGTTTTATTGAATATTTATGTGATTATGTGAATCGCATGAGTTATATTATAATATGATTGGTTATGCATGTTTGAGTATATTAAATGTGCTCAAAGGTCTATTTTTTGTTAAAAAGTGGCATTTCAGTAATTTTGACTCGTTTATGGTATAATTATAATTATATGTATTAAATGACTAAGACCACATTATTATGTGGATATATTTGAGATATTCGGCAAGAGTCAGTCCTTTTGATAAAAATAGCAGTAGAGTCACAACGGGGATAAATACCCAACTCGGGGTGAGCCTAAGGGTATTTTTGGTAATTTGGTGAGTTACTGGGACTCACTAGAGTATGAGTCATATTTGGGGAAATTAGTGGTATTTTCGTGATTGGTGGAATTAATTGAGAATTATAAGTGAAATTTGAGGTTTGGTGGGATTCAAGTGTCTAATGACCCTTTTTCCCTTGGGGGCTAGTTTTGGGTTTTGTTTAGAGCGAGGGCATTTTGGTCTTTTTGGACCCTTTAGCTGGAGATAGACAACAGCTGAATTGATTAACTCAAATCTCTCTCTCTCTCTCTCTCTCTCTCTCTCTCTCTCTCTCTCTCTCTCTCTCTCTCTCTCTCTCTCTCTCTCTCTCTCGTGTTTTATTTCAAGAAGGAACTTTAAAGTTCTTAGTGATTCTTGGGTTTAGGAGGGAGCTTGGTGGTAATTGAAGCTTATTTTGAGGAGATTAAGAGCTGTCAAGCTTGGGAAATCAGTAGGGATTCAAATTCTCAGAGGTAAATTCATTCCCTAAAAGTCTTTAAGTTTTTGTTTTTGAGTGTTCTTGAAGAATTTATAAATTTTGGGTTTTGGTGTTGTTTTGGTGGGTTTTGAGGGTGGTATTTTGTGTATATGTGTTGCTGGGACCATTTTGATGGACAATCGTGGTTGAAACTATGTTTTGGAAAACTTGTGATTTATGAAAATCGCTTGTTTTTCTGGGTTTTAGGGTGGTGCCGCAGCACTCTTGTGGCGCTTGGCAAAAGCGTCGCGATCCGCTTGAGCGTTCTTGAGGTAGGGGATGCCTTAGACCGCCTTGGCATCGCGACACTTAATGGGTTGCGCCGCGGCGCAAATTCAGGGGAAAAAATTGGTGGGCTCTCTGCCTAGTCAGTCGTTGCGACCCTTAGTGGTGGCGGTTGCGGCGCTAATTGGGAAAAATTTGAAAAATGAGATTACCCTAATCTAAGGGCTCGGGAATGATTCTATTACCTGGTTTAGTATAATTTAAGGACTCGGAGGCTAGGGCTTGATCTTAAAGCATTTATTGGTTCAATTCTTGATTAATAGTTCTTATTATGTTGTTAATTGGGAGTACTGTTAGGCTTGGGAGAAAAGGATCGTGCTCGGAGTTTCCTCGCTTCATTGCTCAGGACTTGAGGTAAGAAAACTGGTATATGCACATAGAGCTAACCGGTTGGTATGCTCATTAGCATTGAATTATCTGCGAATATGTGGTATAACTGATATTCGGGCATCGTGTTAAACGTGGGGTCGGACAGCCATCACATTGAGTGTGGGGCTGGTCGGCAAAGTGTGTAGAATACAGGTCATGAAGGCGAGTCCAATATAAGGGTGCAGTCCCCACTTGCCTGGCATGAACCGTGAGCTGAGTGCCTGAGTACGCATCTCGAGCGGTTGGGCCGCTCGGCAGGACTATTTTCCTCAGCCATGTAATTGAGGGCATGTTTAGTTTGAGGGTCCGGTCCCCACTTGCCCGACATGAATCGTGAGCTGAGTGTCTGAGTAAGCATCTTGCGCGGTTGGGCCGCTCGACATGACTATTTTCCTGGGCTGTGTAATTGAGGGCAAGCTCAGTTTGAGGGTGCAGTTGTTAGGAGTATGTCCTAAAAGCATGTAAAAGACATTTATTATTTCAATGAATAAATAAATACAATGATCTATTGTTGTTATATTTAGATTATTAAATTATTGTTTGAATAATTTTTGTAAATATAATAAAAATTCCATATTCATTATTGAGGATGTGATCTTGTATTAGTATGAGAGAATTAAGATCACATGAATGAATAAAAATAGTCAACAACAAATTGAAGTTATAGAATTCTTTAATTGGGGTTGTAAGTACGGTTTACTAAGTATCATGTTGATACAAATAATCTAGATTCAGATTATTGATGTGGTAAGATATCTCGGTAAAGATGCTTTATATAATATATGATTATATATGACAGGGACCGATATGAATAAAAGTCTTTATCCAAAAACCATTTAATAATAAAGATTTGTAATTCATATCATAACTGATGATCATTTATTGATCAACCTAAATCCTTAGTGTTCATGAACTCCTGTTTATGGTTATTAAATCTTTTGATTCATTCGTTAATGTCTCTTCATAGAATGAGACTAATGACTTTTGTTTTGGAGATTTAATATCATGGATGGCTGGGAACATGTGTCAACAATATGGAATCTAATATTTCCTAACGGATCGTATATTGGTTCCCTTAAGGGTTAATTCTGGAACTGAATGATTTTGAGCTATTAGATTATAGATTAATTGTTCACTAGTGAATTAATGGTACTTAAGGAATAAGAAGTAAATTAGAAAGTTAAAATGATAATTCTTCCATTCTAATTTATGAACTAATTAATTAGAGGGTTGAACTATTGCAAGATGGTTATATCAATGGACAGCTTAAAATAAGATTTATGTACAAGTATATCTATAACATAAAGAGTTCAATTCTGAATTTATAGTGGAGAAATATCATAATTAATAAATTAACTATAATGATTAAAGAGTTTAATTATTTAGTTTTAATTTATTGGAGCTTAATGTTATAAGTCCATGGTCCCTGAAAATGGCTCAAACAAACACTGACAAAGATAAATACAAAAATGGGCAAAATGACTTATCTGATAAGTAAAATATTTTTCTATGCACTAAACATAATTATTGTATAATTATGTGTAATTAATTAATTGAGAATTAATTAATTATTTGATTTAACAAAAATATAATTAATGTAATTTTGGGATTTTTTGGTATTTAAATAATGATGAAAATTGGGAAAAATCACATGCCCTCCCTGGCATGAGGTGGGCGTGTAGCACAGTGCACAGTCACTGTGCTACACGCACAGGAAGGTTCTAGAAGGATCTTGGTTCAACAATTTTAGTTATTTAAATATTAAATAAATAATTAGATATTTTAATATGATTAAAATATTATTATTTAAACAAAAATCTGATAATTGATTAGTTATGTTTTTAAATTGTTTAAAATAACTAATATTAGTATTTTTTTTAATATATTTGGATGTATTAAATATAGGAGATCAGTTTTTCAGAGCGAGACTTTTCAGTGATAGAAAACATATTGTGAAATCTCCCTGAGAGAAAGGGAACAGTGTTATAAGCATAGGTCACTATTCTTCACAAACTTAGGTCCAAACTTTATGAGATCTCATGTGTTGAGAACATTTGATAAATAGATCTTGCCTATTTTTTGTATAACGAGCCCACACTCGTTCTTTGTGTGTTGAGAACATTTTGGAAGATCCTGGTGTGAGATCTCAAGGATTTTTGCCGCACAAAAAGATAGCAGGAAAGAAGGACTTGAGGTAATTTTCTATTCATTTCTTTGATTCAATATATATATGTGAAGAAGTAGATCTAGAAATCTTATGGGGTTAAATTAACAATTTTGATTGTTGTTCCGCTGCATATAATCTCTGATTTGATCTATAAAAACCAACAAATGGTACCAGAACCATCTTCACACACATATATATATTGAATCTGTGTGGGTTTAGTTTTATGCATTTATTTATTTATGATGAATGAATGGATGGTTTAATATGATTGAATGTATGGGAATATTGAATCGTTAATTGTATGGTGTTTTTGGGTTAGGATTTGTTCATGATTAGATCGTTGTGTAAGTCATAAAGGGGAATATGATTTATGTAATTTTATTTGATTTTTGAAATCATAAAATTGTAATTCCGATCACACAAAGTCAAAACGGAGCCCAGCATTCAGAATTCAGGCACTGTTCCTCCGAGGCCATCCTTCGAGCCACTGCCGGGGACGTCGTACGGACGTCCGTACAGTTCCGTACAGTGGGCCCCGACAGCACCTTCAAGTGCCACGTGTCCCCGTCATATTGGTCCATAATTTTTTTTATTTTTCTAAAAAAAAATTTTGATAAAAAAAGAAGATTATATTGCACCAAACAAATTACAACCGCCAGTTCACAGCCAAACAAACTCACAGCAAATTACAACATCTGAACAAACTCAGAGAGATTACAATTCTTACTCATCTCTTTTTGACTCAGCCTACCATGCAATCTAATTTTAAGAGTCCTCTTGATTATCTTAACTAAACAATGGGGCATGTAGGAGACCTGAGAAAAGAAACACAGATTCCTATTACAATAGATGTGATAAACAGAAGCTGCCAAACAAGCTACATATATGCGTTGCAACAAGGTTTTAGGCTTCCCATCTAGCCATTGCTTCCAGTTGTCCCACTGATTTGGCCATATATCAGGTCCTATCCAGCTCTTAATCAACTCCCAGATCCTATGAGAAAAAATACATTCAAAAAATAAGTGTTTATGAGATTCCTCAACACTCTCACAAACCGGACAAGTCACTAAGTTAATCTCAATACGGCACCGGACCAAATTATCTCTAGTCAGAAGATGCCCAAGAACAGATTGCCAAAGAATAAAACGATGTCTAGGCACTGAAAGGCTACTCCACACTGCCTTAGCATACTCCACCAGCTCCATCTGAAGCAAACTGGTATATAATAACTTCAAATTCAGCTTACCATGAATAGCCGAACTCTCCAAAGCATTGACAGAAAAGATCTCTCGCAAATAACACACCTTACGCCAATACCAACTAACATCTGGTTTCAGTTGGTAAGCCCAGACATAATTACCTTTTAAGGAAACCCCATCAATCCATTTCACCCATAAAACATCTTGTTTAAAAGACAAAGCCCAAAGGTATTTAGCCAAAAGGACTTTATTCCAAATAGACCCTTCCTTAAAACCCAGACCTCCCAAGACTTTTGGAAGGCAGACCTGGGACCAAGAGGAGCAGTGAAATTTGTTGCGATTATTTTTTACTCCCCAAAGAAAGTTACGACAAAGTCTGTCAATTTCTTGAATTGCACTAATGGGAAGCATAAAAATATTCATCCAATAGTTGCGTATGCCCTGCAAAACTGAGAATATCAATTGGAAATTATTTTTTTATTTTTTTTAAAAAATGTTAAATATCCTATTTGTTAGAAATTTGATAATTAATTAATGAGATAATTTTGTTATCCTAACAAACTTTTTTAAATATCTTATTTAAAAATTTTATTTTTAAAATAACATATTTTAATTAAATTTAATTTCTGTTTTAATTAAAAAGTTGTTTTAATTAGTGGAAAATAAAATTATGATTATTTAAAAGTTTTGTTTTAATTAATCAAGATAATTAGAAAATTGTTTTCTTATTATTATTCTAGACCAACGACACATATCCTACCGAAAGTAAAGTGAAGAAGGCTGATGGAGATCAAGGCATTTTTTTTATTTTAATTTTATAAAGAGGTTGTAAAATTATAAATACCCAAAAGCACCCGGTTCAACATTTATTGCTTATTTATTTAAATAATTATTTTCATATGATTGATAATATGTTCATGCATTTTGTGCCATACATAACCCACACAGTTATTATCACGCATCTCATTGGTAGAAACATGATTATTAGGATTGTCCTATATGTTTATATGATTTGTTTTGCAAAACCAATTGCATATAAATTACTTAGTTTTATTCTTTGAAAACTTGGTAAAAGATCACACTGTTTTTTTTTAAGTCTTTATGACTTAAATTCTTTAAACTAACTTTATTTTTAAATTGTTTTTTAGTAAAGTTTAGATGAACATAATTGGTAATTTTAAATTGGATATGGACCTTAAAATTGGATGTACATAAAGAATCTATAATTAATTTGGAATTAATTAGGTTAAAAACACTTATTTCTAAATATTGAGTGGGAGAGGGTTGATAACTCAACATAACTCGTGGTTTCCATTATTAATATAACATCGTGAGATATGAATAGTGCCTCGCGACGGCTTTGTTTCCGTTCCCCTAAGGAAGGTGTCTAGATATGTCAATAGCAAGGTTATTTTTCTTACACATATAGGAACTAATGATGTATTTAGGTTTGACCGACCCTAAGGCGGCATGTCCTAAGTTAAGTATTGAACTCCGAAATAATGGGTTACACTCACAAAGTTATGATTAAGCTTTTTGGAGTGGATAATCGTAACTTGACCAAACAAAGCAGTACTTTAATGTTTAAAAGAGAAAATAATGAGTTATTTTAAGTTTTAAACAATAAAGCTAAGAATGTCTTATAAATTCTCTAAGATTAATTTGACCGACCCTAAGGTGGCACTTTAATTGGTAGAAAGTTTTATCGTGGAAATTAAACTTTATTTTATGTGTTTTAATTGTGCTCATGCATCACGTTTAATTTCTGAAACTTTGATATTTATTTATTTTTCTAAATATAATAATAATAACAATATTTGTATTTTTTATTTTATTCAGAATATGTCTGTCTCTAGTAATCCAATCACTGCTTTAATCGCACAAGAAAAATTAACTGGTGATAACTTCACAAAATGGAAATCAAATATGAATCTGTTGTTGGTTAGCGAAAACCACAAGTTTGTCTTAAATGAGGAATGTCCTGAAGAACCTGGCGCCACTGCCTCGAAACATGTTCGGGACAAATATGATGCATGGATTCAATCCAATAACAAAGTTAAGTGCTATATGCTTGTAAGCATGAGTGATATCTTACGAACAAAGCATGAATCCATGGAAACTGCTTTTGAGATACTAGAATCTCTTAAGGAAATGTTTGGGCGCCCATCTGATCAAAGTCGTCATGAGCTTACTAGAACCTACATGAATGCTAAAATGAAGAAAGTTCAATCTATGTGTGAGCATGTCTTGAACATGATCAGTGTACTCCATAAAGTTGAGACGCATGGAGCAGTCATGGATGAAAAGACACAAGTAAGCATTATACTTGAGCCTTTAACTCCTTCTTTTTCTACATTCACAACAAATTACGTCATGAATAAATTAGAATTTAACATGACACAATTGCTGAATGAATTACAAACTTTTGAGTCTTTGAACAAGACGATCTCAAGTCCGGCTGAAGCAAATGTTGTTCAAGCAAAATCATCTTCTTCAAAGAAGAAAAGGAAAAGCAATAACAATGACTGAAAACCTAAAAAGGACAATCTGAAAAAGACAAAGAAGTCATTCAAGGCACTAGAGAACAAAAGGAATAATGACCCAAACAAAAGGCACCCAAAGGAAAATGTTTCCATTGTAATGTCGACAGTCATTGAAAGAGAAACTGTCCAAAGTATCTCGCCAAGCTAAAAGAGAAAAAGAAAGATGCTTGAGTCCGCAAAGCAGTTGGAGCAAAGAGAGATGATTATGAGAGTGGGAAATGGAGCACTTGTTTTAGCTAAAGCATGTGGAACAGTCCGTTTAAATTTTAAGAATAATTTTCTAGTTTTGAATAATGTTTTCTTTATTCTTGAAATTACTAGAAACATTATTTCTTTATCTTTGTTACATGAAAAAAATTTTGGCATTTCTTTTTATAATAATATGATTTTTATTTCAAAGAATGGGAACAATATTTGTCATGCAAAACAAAAGGACGGACTGTACATGCTTAATCCAATTGAAAAATCGCTCAATAATTCTGAATTATTCAAAGTAGCTAATCCACAAAGTAACAAAAGACAAAAGGTTTCTAAAGAAAATGACACGTATCTTTGGCACTTAAGATTAGGTCATATTAGTCTAGATAGGATAAACCAGTTAACTAAAGATGGACCTTTGAGGGAACTAACAGTTGGAACCCTACTGGTTTGTGAATCCTGTTTAAAAGCAAAATTGACAAAATGACCTTTCACTTCAAAGGGAAATAGAGCCAAAGAACCGCTAGAGCTTATACATAGTGATGTATGTGGTCCAATTGACATTCAAGCTCGAGGTGGTTATAAATATTTTGTCACATTTACTGATGACTATTCTAGATATGGTCATGTTTACCTAATGCTTAAGAAGTCAGAAACTTTTTATAGGTTTAAAGACTTCAAAGCCTTAGCTTAGAAGCAATTATGTAAATCTTTAAAGACACTCCGATCTGACCGTGGTGGTGAATATTTGGATTCTAAATTCAAAGATTTCTTGCTGGAGCATGGTATTCTATCCCAACTCACAACACCTGGAACACACCACAACAAAAAAGAGTTTCAGAGAGAAGAAGGCGGACCTTGTTGGACATGGTCAGGTCTATGTTAATGTAACACCCTACTACCTTAGAGCCGTTACTTAGTGAGTTTAAAATAGAAATCGTGCTTTTGGACTGACTCTACGCGGTTTCTAAAACCAAAAGTGTGAATAAACCAGAATCTAAGGATGTACTCTTTGAAAATGTTTAGTTTCATTGAAAACGTTAAGTATCAAACATCTGGGATCCCAAAATAAGGTTTACAAAATATTTACAACTCAAAAATAGATTTACACCAGGTTAACTATCAAAAGAATGAGTTAATACAGCCATATACAAAAATGCCCCCAACCAAAGCAGTCGGGCAGGCCGAACATGTACGCGCCGCCCCCACGCTCTCCATACTCATGGCCGGTTGACTGACTCCTTGCTTTTACCTGCCACACAGAGCACCCGTGAGCCGAAGCCCAGCAAGAAAACCCAAATAGTACATAACATATGCAAATAATATAGCTGACATAATCCACTGATAAATAGGAAAACCATCAGACTAAACAAGCACGGCCATGCCGCCCCAGAGGCCTTACAAAACTTGGGGTCTCGGTCCTCACCGCAAGGATAACTCATGTATCCCTTGGGTCCCACCCTAGCTATAAGCATCCCATGTGCTGAGTGTTACTTCCGGCCCCCAAGGCCGTACCCGGCCTTCGCCGCTCTCGGCCTTAGTCGTTAATTTCATTATAATCGCACGTATAATACATTTTGAAATAACCATTCAAACATATAATAGTTCATCTAAGATTACACATTTACACATAATACAATCTAGGGCCATGCCCTGCAATCACACTGTGGGCCCATGCCCTATTCTCGGGTGTTACGGTTTTCTTACCTGTATCCCGAGCTTTCCGATGCACCAAGGTCACAAGCACGGTCCTCTAGCACGAGCCTTTCCGAAATCCTAGTCACAACACACATAAAACACTTTTTAATACTAACCAAACCCAAAACCACTTCCCGGGACCAATCCCGCACTCTCGGGACTCCCAAATTCGTAAAACAAATCATTGGAAACATCCCCCGAACCCCCGGAGCAAAAGCTCAAATTTGCAAAATTTCAAGTCCTGAAAAAGACGTAGCCGCGGCGCTACCCGCAAGGGCCGCGGCGCCCAGAGAAGTCAGAAAGCCCCCCTGACTGTAAACAGCCTCGCGCCGCGGCGCCTAAGAACAGGGTCGCGGCGCTCCTTCGCGAACCCAGAAAACTAGGTTTTTCCTCTGCATTTCCCCGAGCCAATACCCCTCCAAATCATCCCAAACAAATACTTAAACCCCAAAATCAAATCAAAACCCCATATGAACCATCTAACAACCTATAGATACTAGAATCAATATCAAAACACCATCACACCCAAAAATCCACCCTTTGATTTCTAATTTCAGCAACTCAAACCAAAACCTTAAAAAGCTTAACTCATGCTTTAAATTCCTCAAATCAAAACAGAAACCAAACTTAAATGTGTATAAAATCCATACCTTAAGTGGAGAATTCACCCAAAAGCTTCCTTGATCTCCTCCTAGACTCCCACTTCAGCCCCATCTATACTTCTTCTTCTTTTTCTTCTACTTGCCCTAGCTCTTCTTTCTTCTTCTTTTTCTTCTCTTCAATTTTTATCAAAACACCAAATGACCCAATGCCCAAACCATGTACCCCCATATCCCAGCTGAAAGTTGTCTAATTCCCTTGCCAAAAGACCATTTTACCCCTTCCTAATAACCTTTCCTAACTAAACCTTCAAGGGCACTCAAGTCCTTTCACTTCTATTGTAATTCTACCACTTTCTATCTTAAAACTTGTTACTCAAAGCAGTTACAAATGGTTACACAAGTTACTCAATCGCCAAAACTATAACCATTAGTTCTCACTTCAACTTACGAAATTCCTAAAGTACCCCTAGGCTCCTCCCGAGCCGGGTATAAAAAATCCCGTTGTGACTTTTAGACTAATTGGCTCACTAGGACCGTCTTGATGCGTGCATCCTGATAAAAACACCACACTCACATGGCACCAATCACATAATACAATTATCATAGTTATGCCCTAAAATGGCCAAATTACAATTATGCTCTTTTTAAGACAATCAGGTCTACCTGCCTACTAATTCGCATAGTCATGCATCTCAAATAATCAGATAGTCATATAACGTGCATTAAATCATAATCATACATTAAACTCATTAAAGTCACACAGAAAATCCCATTATGCCCTCCAGGCACACTACTCCAGGCCCTTAAGCCTTAATACTGAATTTGGGGTCGTTACAGTTAAGCTACTGTTCACTTCCCTTATCGTTTTAGGGATATGCACTACAAACATCTAATTACATTTTGAATGTAGTTTCGTCCAAAGCTGTGACAAAGACACCAGTAGAATTATGGAATGGAAATAAACCTAGTTTACGATATTTCCGTATTTGGGGTTGTCTTACGCATGTGCTAAGACCTAAATCTGGAAAACTGGATTCAAGGTCTGAAGTGTGTATATTTGTGGGCTATGCTCCAGAAACAAGAGGCGGATATTTCTATAGTCCAAGTGATCAAAAGGTATTTTTTTCGACGAATGCAACCTTTTTAGAACACGACTATATGAATGATTTTAAACCTCAGAGCAAAGTAGTTTTACAGGAACTAATGACAGATAAAATTTCATCTCCATCTTCTTCATCAGTTAACGATAACACACAACCAAAGAAACCACAATTCCTGAAAAGGAAAAACCAGTGCAACGTCGTAGTGGGAGGATTGTGAGACAACCTATTCGCTACGAACATGAGGCACACGTTCTTGTATCAGATACTGAAAAGGACGATCCATTGACTTTTAAAGAAGCAATGGAAGACCCTGATGTTGATAAGTGGCAAGTTGCCATGAATCAAGAAATGGAATCAATGTATTCCAATTCAGTTTGGGAACTTGTAGATTTTCCTAACAATCTTAAAGCCATTGGATGTAAATGGATCTATAAAAAGAAAATGGGTGCAGATGGAAAGGTAGAGACTTATAAAGCAAGGCTTGTGGCCAAAGGCTACACACACAGAGAAGGTGTAGATTATGAAGAAACATTTTATCCTGTAGCCATGCTTAAGTCCATTCGCATACTTTTATCCAAAGCTGCCATCTATGATTACGAGATCTGGCAAATGGACGTCAAGACAGCCTTTCTAAATGGCCAACTTGATGAAACCATATATATGGAACAACCATAAGGGTCTATTAAGAAGGATCAAGATCAAAAGGTATGCAAGTTGTTGAAATCCATATATGGATTGAAACAAGCATCAAGATTTTGGAACTTAACATTTGATGAAACTATAAAAACATATGGCTTCGAAGAAAATGTTGACGAAACATGTGTTTATAAATACATCAAAGGGAAAGTTGTGGTTTTCTTAGTTCTTTACGTTGATGATATCCTACTCATTGGGAATCATGTAGAGACATTATCAAATGTAAAGAAATGGTTGGCTGACAAATTCCAAATGAAAGATTTGGGAGAAGCGAGCTATGTTCTAGGCATTAAAATTCTAAGAGATAGAAAGAACAAGCTCTTGACACTTTCACAAGCAAATTATATTGATAAAGTGCTTGAAAGATTCTTTATGGAAAATTCCAAAAAGGGTCAATTGCAGACCAGACATGGAATTACTCTTTGCAAAGATTAGTGTCCAAAGACACCACAAGAGCAAGAGGACATGAAAAAGTATCCATATGCATCAGCTGTAGGGAGCCTAATGTATGTAATGTTATGGACAAGACCTGACATATGTTATGCAGTAGGAATTGTCAGTCATTATCAGTCAAATCCAGGTTTGGAACACTGGATTGCGGTGAAACATATTCTCAAGTATCTCAGGAGAACGAGGAACTATATGCTAGTATATTTGGGTAGTGACCTTGAACCTACTGGATACACTGACTCAGATTTTCAATCAGACAAAGATAGTAGAAAATCTACTTCTGGGTCAGTATTCACTCTTGGTGGTGGAGCAGTTGTCTGGAGAAGCATTAAGCAATCTAGTATAGTTGATTCAACCATGGAAGTTGAATACATAGCAGCTTGTGAAGCAGTTTGGCTGAAAAAGTTCTACACATATATGGAAGTGGTTCCAGAAGTGGAGAAACCACTTGTTCTTTACTGTGACAACAGTGGAGCAGTGGCCAATTCTAAAGAACCAAGAAGCCACAAGAGGGGAAAGCATATAGAGTGCAAATACCACTTAGTCAGAGAAATTGTACATAGAGGAGATGTGTCCATTATGAAAATCGCATCAGAACACAACCTGGTAGACCCATTTACGAAGATGCTTCTTGCAAAGAAATTCGAGGGTCATGTACGTAATATGGGATTGAGAGAAATGCCTTAGTTGCTTTAAGTACAAGTGGGAAATTGTTAGGAGTATGTCCTAAAAGCTTGTAAAAGATATTTATTATTTCAATGAATAAATAAATACAATGGTCTATTATTGTTATATTTATATTATTAAATTATTGTTTGAATAATTTTTGTAAATATCAGAAAAATTCCATATTCATTATTAAGGATGTGATCTTGTATTAGTACGAGAGAATTAAGATCACATGAATGAATAAAAATAGTCAACAACAAATTGAAGTTATGGAATTCTTTAATTGGGGTTGTAAGTACGGTTTACTAAGTATCATGTTGATACAAATTCTCTAGATTCAGATTATTGATGTGGTAAGACATCTCGGTAAATGTGTTTTATATAATATATGATTATATATGACAGGGACCGATATGAATAAAAGTCTTTATCCAAAAACCATTTAATAATAAAAGTTTGTATCATGTTGATACAAATTCATATCATAACTGATGATCATTTGTAGATCAACCTAAACCCTGAGTGTTCATGAAATCCTGTTTATGTTTATTAAATCTTTGGATTCATTCGTTAAGGTCTCTTCATAGAATGAGACTAATGACTTTTGTTTTGGAGATTTAATATCATGGATGGCTGGGAACATGTATCAACAATACGAAATCTAATCTTTCATAATGGATCGTATATTGGTTCCCTTAAGGATTAATTCTGGAACTGAATGATTTTGAGCTCAAATCTATAATTAAATTATAGATTAATTGTTCACTAGTGAATTAATGGTACTTAAGGAATAAGAAGTAAATTAGAAAGGTAAAATAGTAGTTCTTCCATTCTAATTTATGAACTAATTAATTAGAGGGTTGAACTATTGCAAGATGGTTATATCAATGGACAGCTTAAAATAAGATTTCTGTAAAAGTATATCTATAACATAAAGAGCTCAATTCTGAATTTATAGTGGAGAAATATCATAATTAATAAATTAACTATAATGATTAAAGAGTTTAATTATTTAGTTTTAATTTATTGGAGCTTAATGTTATAGGTCCATGGTCCCTGAAATGGCTCAAACAAACACTGACAAAGATAAATACAAAAATGGGCAAAAGGACTTATTTGATAAGTAAAATAGTTTTCTATGCACTAAGCATAATTATTGTATAATTATGTGTAATTAATTAATTATTGGATTTAACAAAAATATAATTAATTTTGAATTAATTTATTTTTGGGATTTTTTGGTATTTAAATAATGATGAAAATTGGGAAAAATCACATGCCCTCCCTAGTATAAGGTGGGCGTGTAGCACAGTGCAGAGTCACTATGCTACACGCACAAGAAGGTTCTAGAAGGATATGGGTTCAACAATTTTAGTTATTTAAATATTAAATAAATAATGAGATATTTTAATATGATTAAAATATTATTATTTAAACAAAAATCTGCTAACTGATTAGTTATTTTTTTAAATTGTTTGAAATAACTAATATTATTTATTTTTAATATATTTGGATATATTAAATATAGGAGATCATTTTTTCAGAGCGAGAATTTTCAGTGATAGAAAACATATCGTGAAATCTCCCTGAGAGAAAGAGAACAGTGCTATAAGCATAGGTCACTGTTCTTCACAAACTTAGGTCCAAACTTTATCAGATCTCATGTGTTGAGAACATCTGATAAATAGATCTTGCCTATTGTTTTGTATAACGAGCCCACACTCATTCTTTGTGTGTTGAGAACATTTTGGAAGATCCTGGTGTGAGATCTCAAGGATTTTTGCCGTACAAAAAGATAGCAGCAAGGAAGGACTTGAGGTAATTTTCTATTCATTTCTTTGATTCAATAAATATATGTATGTGAAGAAGTAGATCTACAAATCTTGTGGGGTTAAATTAACAATTTTGATTGTTTTTCCATTGCGTATAATATCTGATTTGATCTATAAAAACCAACAGCAGTCCCCACTTACCCGACAGAAACCGTGAGCTGAATGCCTGTGTATGGTTGGGCCGTTCGGCAAGGCTGTTTTCTTGGGTTGTGTAATTGATTATATGATTAAAAGGAATAACTTTGTAAATTGTGTAACATGTTTACAATTTATATGATTGGAATAAATGTATCTAATATTTGTGAAGCATATGTTTAGTGCTTTTGAATATTTGAGACTATTGTTATATCCTATGAGGTTTTCTTGCTGGGTCTTGGCTCACAGGTGCTCTATGATACAGGTAAGGGCAAAGAGAGACTGAACCAACCATGAGTTGGAGAGCTTCGGGGGCGTTGTGTACATATGGGACCTACTTGATCACCACGATTGAGGTTTCTTTTGTGGATCTAGAATTATTGATCATTTTACTGCTTAGGACGACAAATTTGTATACAGTTTGTCCTTTATCAGTTTATAAACTCTTTTGTGGGATCTCATGTATATATTAAACTCTTTTAATGAAAAGTATTACTCATTTGGCCAAAAAATTTAACACCTACCATTTATTTAGTTTAATTACATGTAAGTCCAAATTACTTGTTTATCGAGTTGAGCACTATTTTAAACGTCTAGTGTAACGGTCATGGATTAGTAGGGCATTACAGTGATCATTTTGATATGTGGGAAGCATAGATTTTTTCGCCGTCGCGGGAGAAGATGACTAGAATTAAAAGTAACATTTTAGTTTCTTTTATATTTTGTTAACCAAAAAGTTTCTTTTATGCTTTGTTTATTAAAGAAAAAAAATAGAAAGGTATTTTCAATAATTATAATAAGTAATTTATGTGTCGTATTTAAAAAGTAACTATATAGTTGTTTTTTCATTTGTTAAACAAAAATTTATAATAAAAAACCAAAATGTGTATTTTTTATTATAATACCAAAGCAACTTCTAAGCTTTTTTTTTTGTTTGATTAACAAAAAAAGTACTATTATTTACATGTAAATTACATTAGTGACTAAAAAGTGAATTAAAACTTTTCATTAAAAAAATTTATAGTACACTAAAAGTAACTTTTGATGATAAACTATATCGTAATTTGTTATATTTTATTGTAACTCATTAGTTCCTAAAACAAGTTTGAAGGTGTACGCCCTAAATATCCGCGCACTATTGGCGAGCTAGAAAATGGCCTAATTCGATCTGCCACGTGTAAATTGTCCACCCGGAGCTGTTTGTTACGGGCCTCCATCTATCCAGCCCGAGCTAATTAGAGAGTTAACTGCTACTCTGAGGCATCGTGTCAGCAGTATGTGTGTCACGAGCTGGTGACACATTAAGCTCGGAATGCGGCAGAGATCTGACACCCGAATCCTTGTAAAGTCAACCACGCAATATAAACGTGCATATATCAGACATCACGTGTCTATTTCATTCCTGAATTCTCAGACACGCAGTATAAACGTGCGTATTCAGACATCCCACGCCTGATTTGGGCCATGCTGCCCATTATCCCATCCTTACCTGTTGATTAGACCTCACTTCCCTTTAAGGTTTAGGAATTCATCATCAGTGTCACAAAGATGAGGTGAAGGATAAAGAGATCACGGGATGACCCCTTTGCCAACCAAGATATCTTCTTCCTATAAATACCAAGACCCTGGGTAGTGCAAGGGGTTGCCCTATGTTTGTAAACAAACACTTAGTAAGAAATAGCCAAGAGATATCAATAATATCGACTGGTGGACTAGAGGGATTTTAACCTTCGAACCACCCAAAAAGAAAGGAGTGACCATCTTCCCATACTATTAGTTTCTCAAATTTATAATATAATTATTTTCATATTATGGTTCACGAATTTGCACTAATTCATCTTATTTATTCGTATAATTACCTGTTGACAAAGAACCGCATCAACAGTTACTTGCTACAATAACAGCAGCTGCCAAGTCACATGCCAAGCACTCATATCACTGGCGAGTATTCTTCCATGCAAGTGATTGCCATCTCTCTCTACCTCTTTCTTTCATTTTCTTCTTCTTCCTCCTCAATTCACAACAACACCACTAGCAATCGGAGACTGTCGTTGAGGATACCATGTGCGCCACCATCGTTGTCATCATCAATGAACAACCATAGCACTGAAGACTCACCACAGACGCACCGTCTCCACTGTGTGCGAGCAACACCGTGAAAGTTCTGCCTCTCTTCACTCCCAATAATAAGAGATATAATATGGCTTGTGATTAGGATTCCAGTCAGAGTGCGAAAGTCTTGAACTCGATCCCAAATTTCCTTTCTTCGCCACGTGTCTTTTCTTGTTACAATAACAGCAGCTGCCAAGTCACATGCCAAGCACTCATATCAGTGGCAAGTATTCTTCCATGCAAGTGATTGCCATCTCTCTCTACCTCTTTCTTTCATTTTCTTCTTCCTCTATTCATAACAACACCACCAGCAATCGGAGACCGTCGTTGAGGATACCATGCGCGCCCCCATCGTTTTCATCATCAATGAACAACCATAGCACCGAAGACTCACCACTGACGCACCGTCTCCATCGCGTGCAAGCAACACCGTGAAAGTTCCGCCTCCACTTGGTTAGAAAAGGGACTTCGAATGCGTAAACCATAAAAAAAATATATTTTTTGATCATAAAATCTTAAAATTTTTAGTGTCACCATATATATCTTATTTTTTGGATTAATATAATGCTTTGTTTAAATTTCCCAAAAATAAATAAATAAATAAGGTTTTAGATGGGTTTTGGGGTGAAGGAAAAACCAAGATAAATGGGTATCCAAACAAAAATTTCTGTCCCCTTTTCCCTCTTGGCACCGTTTCATTGCCCTTGCAGAGTCTCCCAATCACTATTGACAATCCACAGCACACCAGCTTCGCCTCAACTCTCCCCAGCTACCTGGGCCTTGACTCGCTCACTGAGTCGACTCAGCCCAATCTCGATGAGTCAACCTCTCTCGGTGTCGGCTTCCAATTCCACTCCCCTCGCTTCCCCAATCGACGTCGATAAGACCCTAAGCTCCGACGTAGTGGTTCAGTATGTGGTGCTCCGGCGAGATCTGATTGACACGTGGCCGCTCGGGAGCGTTGTAACACAGGGCTGCCATGCCTCCGTATCCGCCATTTGGTCCAACAAAGAAGATCCTCATACACTTGAGTATTGTAACCCCGATAACATCGATTCTATGCATAAGGTAATAATAAAAACCCTCTAACTTAATCTTCCCTTTCATTTGTTTACCAATTCAACTTTTGGAAATTTATTTGTATGTTTTGTGAGATTTTTGGTACCTTTGGGCTCTGTTTATTATTGTTAAACAGTTTGTAAACTGTGATGGTATCATATATCTTATCAACCAAATGACTTTTTTTTATTATTATTTTAAAATGTATTCATGTTGGGTTTTCATTCTAGTGATGCTGAAAAAAATGCACTTCAGTCTAGAATTTGAAAGCATTAGAAAGTAAAAGGCCGCATTAATTTTATTTCAGCTAGTTCTTTTAGAATTATTGTGAGGCAACATGAGCTAGTTTTTCAGGTGGTTGTATTTGGTTTATTTTGCTTTTTGATTACAATAAAAGTTTGTAGTTAATTGGTTTTCACTTGTCTTTGGAAGAGCTTTCAGGACTTGTGCTATTAATTGCTTTAAATATTTTGTTCTTAAATTTCTTCAAATAACATTCCTGAGTAATAATCATAGCCTGTGGGTTTCGATAAACACACAATATCTAATGAGTTGTTGAATATTTAAGCCTAACTTTTGGTGATCTGGTATTTGGGGATGGCCTATGTCCATCTTAGATGGATCTCATCTCACTCCTTGTGCTGTAATATGTGCTTTTTGTGATTTGGTACAGGGCTTCACTTAAATCTTAACCTCCCCTGTTTTAGTAGAGAGATTAAAGTTAAACACTCGATACTTAAAGCTGAGGTTCTTAATCACTATATCGATTCTTATTTATCAATTGTTAAAACGTTATGATAGTTCACATGAATAAAACTTTGTCACCATCGATGTACTCATCATCATCATCATCATCATCACTACTTCTAACATTATTTCAGGTTACACTCGAGGTGAAGGGAGAAACCCAAATTTTGAACTTATCTGAAAAACTCTCAGCTGGGGGAATAGCACACAAGTTGTGGATTGAACAACCTGAGAATTTCCCAACATGTCTTGCTACAAAACCTTATCCCAAGTCTATTGTATCATCATATTTTAAGAAGTTAAAACTTTGCAAGTGATGTAACTTGTCATGTCCTATTATTTGTAAAAGTGGGTTATGAAGAAGTTTAGAAAAAACAAACATCTGTTGTTACTCTGTTTTCGTTATTTTAGAGGCGTGAGTAATCTTGAAGGGTTTTTGGTATTAATATTTTTGCTGCTTTGTTATTAATTAAAATAAAATAAATTACATGGGCAATGAAAAAATATATAACAATATTAACAACAACTACAATTTATGATACAAAAAGGAAGAATAACAATCAGTACTGAGCGACGAGTCGTTGGTTGCAGACGGTACATAAGAGTTTACGTTTGGTTTTCCAGAAAAGAGGGATAAAGCATAACCTCCATTGACTCTGAACATCTAAGGCCCGAATCATTCCTCCGCAGAAGGGACAATTACCAGGCACAGTTTGGCTCGACAGAACCCTTTCGTTCACATCGCTTACGCACACAAAAAACATGGCTTGTTTTGTAGATTAAGAAGAAGAAGAAGAAGTTGCCCTCTGTCTGTGGTGATCACCAATTTGATTCTCTCGATGGATTTCTGCAATTATTTGTTTTCTTTAAACAACTTTATGTTTTAAGGGTATTTATAGATTCCTGTGTGATGAGATTTTGGGAGTTGTAGAAGAGTCTGGATTTTGAAATGAGAAAGAAATATAGAAGAACGGAATTTCTCTAGAAAGTAGAGTTGTTATATAACGCGCTTAAGATGACTTTGAAAAATGAATGCCATTCGGACCGTGTCAAGTGTTTCAAGCCAGCCACGTTTTCTTTGCCGATTGGTGCCAAATGTTGGAAATTTCCACGTTGCTTTTCTTTTCATTTGAGAAAAAAAAAAGACTCAGATTCTCCTTAGCTAAACGAAACAATAAATAAATTAGAAAACAAAATAACCCAATCTAAAATTTGTCTCAGAATGATACACGCCACAAAATACAATTCTTTTAACCTTCATCTGCCATATATAATGACCCAACTATTTTTAATATATTGGACTATTAAAACTACTCCACATAACTATTACTCTTGGAAAAAACATACATAAGAAATAATTATGACTTTATTGAAACTCTAACATAATATTGTATCAATAACATAAAAGTATAAAATAAAATACGATAGGGTATTGTATCCCATTGTTTACAAAACATAAAACATAATTTTAAATCAATAGTTCAAAAATTAAATGCATAATTACAAAAGAAATATACTTCAGAAGACTAACTAAACATCAGCCTCAATCGACACGCAGTCCACTCAGTTCATTCATCCTTAACACACAAGCCAAGCTACGAAGAATCCTTCCGCCTCCATAATCACTTTCATACATCACACTAAAAATAAAAGAGTGAGCTTAATGCCCAGCAAGGAAAAATCTACTACCAACATACATCAAAATCAGAAGCATGAGACTATATCATAACCACATACTATAAAACATATATCACAACTCTAACCCATGATCATGGTAATCTTGGGGTTTGCTATCTAAGCAACTATAAGCCCCAAACAACATAAAAACATTGGGGTTTGCTAGCTAAGCAACTATAAGCCTCAAGCGACATAAAAATATTGAGGTTTGCTAGCTAAGCAACTATAAGCCCCAAGGACTACAAGAAATATTCATATATATCATAACATAACATATCATAACATATAAGCATATAAAATCTATCATATTTTCCTTACCAAAAGCCGAGATGTTTGGGAACAAGAACGAGATCTAGAAACTCCTATAAACTAACAATAGAAAAAGGTGAGAATCTTTAAGAATAAAGATGAATATGGGAACTAAACCATCAAGAAGAAACTTACCAAGAAAGACCTTAAGTTTCAAGAACTTAAATACCTAATTAAGAATCAATAACAAGAGTTAGGATCTGAATAAAAGAAACTAAAGAAAACTAAAGAATTAAAAAGAACTGGACTTAAGGAATAGGAATACCTTGAATGACCTTATGGATTGGTCTAAACCTCAATACCAAAATCACTCTTTTTCTCACTTCCCAAGTGTTTATAAAAGCTTAGAATGATAAAGCTTTAACCCAAAACTCAAGTATATCTCTCTATAGTAACACTAGCACATTGGAGGCTCTGATCAAATGCTTGAAGAATGAAGGAAATTGTTGAGTACTAGGTCTTATTTATAGAGTTCAAGGAGTGAAACTAACCCCTTTTAATTTGAATAAATAAATGATTATAAAATGAAAAAGATTTGAATTTTCGTTCAACTGACGCCCAGAACTCGGTCAAAATCGTTCAAAGGCAGGTCTAAGTGGTTAAGGCTATTTTTAAAATTCAAAAAGTCAAACTTCCAAAAATGTAACGACCCAAATTCGCTAATCGGGCTTAGGGCTTGGAGGGCAATAAATGATTTAATATGCTTATATGTGGATTTATGTGAATATATGATAATGATGCATGTTTAGTTGAGTTAAATGTGCATGTGGGCCCCGTCTGTATATTAGGGGCATAAATGTGATAAATGCGATATATATGTGATATGTCTGTGTAGCACGATCCGAGACAGTCCTGGGGAGCGGTTAATCGGAAAGTCACAATGGGGTTGAGATTCGGACTCGGAGCGAGTCGAGGGGTAATTTGGGTACTAGATGTGTTATGGGATTATCAGGATATGAAAATAAATATTTGGAGATATATTTGAGGATAGAGTGTCTAGGAGGGAATACTGGGGAAATTTACCATTTTGCCCTCGGGGACGTTTTGGTACCCCGAGCTTTGAGATAACCCTTTAGACTTAAGTCAAGTAAGACAAAAAGAAGAATCACTTAGAAACTTTGGGGAAACCGACTTATACTCCTGCTTTCAGCTAAGGATAGCTTCTCACCATTCTTATCTCTCTCTCTCTTTCATTCTCTAAGAAACAACTCAAGGAAATTCTGGTGTAAGCTAGCTTAAGCAAGGAATTGGGCTGAGAAAACTTAGGAGCTTAAAGCTTGGGGATTGAGGATCAACTCCAGGGATTGAATTCAGCAAGGTAAGCTCTAATTATGAGGATTATGTTGAGAATTGTTGCTGGTTTGTTAGAGTATGCATGTTAGTTAAGCTTGATCTGTGTTTGGGTATTTTAGTTGGGTTTTGGAGTAGATTTTGATGGGTTTTGATGTTGATATTGAGCTGGAATATATGTGTTAATTATCTGGGTTTGATAGATGATTTTTGGGTGAGTTAGCTTGAGGAAAATACAGGGAAGAAGATGGAAATTCTGGGTTCGGTGGTGAGGGTCGCGACCCGTGTGCGCGCGCGGCCAAGGGTGGCCAGGGAGTTCATGCGCGCCGCGGCCCGTGTGTGTTGCAGGGGTGTGCTAGCCTCTTTTTTGAGGCTAGCCGCGGCTCTTGTGGGTGGGGCCAGGGCTCTTAGTGCTAGTTTGCATTTTTAAGGGTGTTTAGGCTTGGGAATTCAATGGTTAAGGCTCAGGATGGATTTTATCACCCGGGTTGATAGAATTCAAGGTCCCAGAGGTTAGGGTTATGGTTTAAAGTTATTTATTGGATTAGAACTTGATGGATGGATATTGTTAATGTGTTGTGACTAGGGTTTCAGAGAGGCTCAAGTTAGAGGACTGTGCTCGGGACATCGGTGCTCAGAGAGCTCAGGACTCAGGCAAGAAAACCCTTGTTCTCATAGAGCTTGTGTGCAGGGCTGAGCCCAATGTGTTTGAATAGAATTGGTATGCAGGGCTAAGCCCAATATGTTAGAACTGCGGGGCGTAGCCCTTTAACTGAATATGCTAGAATTCTGTACTTGCTTGCTATGCTATGTATGTTATGATGTGAATGATCGGCAAGAGCCGGGAACAGTGTAAACCGAGAACGACAAAGGGCTGGGAACGGCATTGGGCACGTTGAGTGCAAGGTCGAGAACGGCAAGGGGCCAGGAGCAGCGTTGAGCACGTGGAGTGCGAGTTGCCAGGGCGAGTCCCTAAAAAGGATACCTGGGATATCCTCACGACGTGGTCCGCGAACCCATGGCTTGGTAAACGCCTGGGACGGCTAGGCCGTATGTGTTTAGCCCATTGGTGGCCTGCTTATATGCTTGATATATGTGTTGCATATGTTATCTGTTTGTGGGTTTTCTTGCTGGGCTTCGGCTCATAGATGCTCTGTGGTGCAGATAAGGGTAAAGAAAAGGCCAACCAACCATGAGTGTAGCAGGCATGTACATGTTTGGCCAGCCTGGCTGCCACAGCCAGATGGATTTTGGGAGATGCTTGTGAATGAACTTAGATTTTGTCGTTTAGCCGACTTGGTTCTATTCTTATGTTGTAAATATTTCCAAACTGTATTTTGGGATCCCAAGTGTAAAACTTTTAAGATTCTCTATGGAAATTATTATTTCTAAAGTTTTTCCTCTGTTTATGGCTTAATTACACTGTTTGACCTAAAACCTCGATTAGCGAGTTGAAAGCACGTTTTTAAACTCACTTAGTAACGGCTCTAAGGAAGTAGGGCGTTACAAAAACTATACCCATGGAGCCGATATATCACCTCCCCCAGTATTCTTGAGGATTGTTTGAACGTTCGTGCAAAGTCGACGTGTTTTCTGTATCTTCTGTTAGGCGATATATCAACCTCTATGCTGTGATATATCGGCATACGTGAATATATTAAACACGTAATTGCACTTTTTCAGCATAATTTGAATTGGATAAACAACTTTGACTGAGTCATAATACGATCCTAACAGCTGCTGGAAGGTTCTAGAGCTTCTAGATATTTCTTTTTATTAAAACTATTCATCAAAATACTCAATTCCTTAATAATCATGATTATGACAAGTGTCATGCTCTTATTGGCTCTATCTAAACCTTAGGTTATAATAAATAATATATCTGTTG
Source organism: Humulus lupulus (assembly GCF_963169125.1). Classification (NCBI taxonomy): domain Eukaryota; kingdom Viridiplantae; phylum Streptophyta; class Magnoliopsida; order Rosales; family Cannabaceae; genus Humulus; species Humulus lupulus. The sequence goes on along the minus strand of NC_084794.1, from coordinate 207,721,650 downwards.
ACGCCGTTTTTCGTCAACAGATAAAAGAAGAGAGCACGTAAACAATTAAAGACAATGGCTAAAACAAACAAACGAATCAGACACACGGTTTTTACGTGGTTCAGCAGTTAAATCTGCCTAGACCACGAGTCTCTGTTATTAATCTCAAGATTATCTCTGAACAATTCTTTAGCATGAATTCTCCAGAGTTTTCTCTCAAGGATCAGAATTTCGGTCCTTTACAATGGTGCATGACTTCTCTATTTATAGAGAAGGATGCAGAATACTATCCCACATATTTTGGGTAGTTACTATTTTGTGAATAAAAATAAATGGCCTTAAATGCCAATAATCAGATATAAAAGGAAACGTTCCCCAAAGATCAGGAAACGCATAACTGACTAAATAATATCCCACGATTCTTGGGGATTTACATCAATAAATGAGGATTACATCCCATATCTACAATACTTGTAGATATTCAAAGTGATCATAGCGTATCTCCAAGGCTTCAGCATCTAAGGTTTCACGTCATTGTGCGAGCCACTGACATCTCCCGAGCTAACATTGCTTTCGAGATAGCATATCGAGCTCGAGATCCCTGCTCCGAAGTTGTTCCTGAAGATGAGGGGCTCTCAGAGCTATCCTTCAAGATCGAGTTCATTTCGAGGTCAGTACATTCGAGGTCATGTATCATACTTTGCAGGTTCCATCTTACAATCGTAGAGCATTCCCTAACCCTCACAAGACCATTTAATGCAAACTCAGCTTTCGAGGTCATATTTACTATGGCTCGAAATCTGGGTATAACAATATCTATGACCAACAATATTAATCAAACCTTAGGTTATAATTAATATTCTAAAACTATAGGTTAAACTTATAAAATCTATAACTGTTGCTATGAGTTTCCAACTAAGTCCCGACTTGAACCAAAATCCACGGTAATTAACATACTACTAACTAATACTAACTACTACTACTACTACTACTACTACTACTACTACTATCTAACTAGGCTAAGTAAACATTCTGGGACTCTACACTTTTCCATATCCATTTTCAATTATACAACTCTTTAATTATTTTAAACAAATTTTAAAATAATTAAACTTTGAGTTTTTATATCCAAAAGTTTCTAAGGACCAATTTGAATTTGGGTAATTGAATTCAAAAATAAAATTAAACAATTTAATTTTAATAAATTAAAATTCAAGATAATTTTAATTTTGGATATTTTAATTAAAACCATTTTAATTATGGAAGATAACAATTAAAATATTTTTAATTAGGGAAAATAATCAACATTATTTCAATTAAAGAAATTTCCTAATTAAAACCATTTTAATTCAATTTCTGATTATTAATTAAAAAATAATTATGGTAACAACACACTTACCAAGAAAGGGGCGGCGGCTGGAGGAGGCTCGGTTGGGCGTAGGCATGGCGCGGCTAGGGCATGGATGGGGCACGCACAGGCTGGGCTGGTGCGCAGGGGCGCTGTGTCTGGGGCAGGGGCACGGCTGGCGTAGCAGGTAGGCGCGCGGCTGGGCTGGTGCGCAGGCAGCAGCTCGAGGCTCAGGCTCAAACAGAATTTTACCCATAATTTTAAAGAAAAAATTACAAAATTTCTAAGCCCCAAAATGGCTTACATTTTTCATCTAGAAATTTTAAGAACAATTCCTAAACCCAAAAGCACCATTATAAACAACCCTTAGGAATCTATCATCATGAAAATAAACATCCATCCATTCAATCATATACCACATATAATATAAAAATGCATATAATCCCACACAACAATTAATAATATATATAGATTAATGACCTGCTCTGGTACCAATTGTTGGAAAAACATTCAGAGCACGCAACGAAATTGGCATGGTGGGCCTATTGTTTTAGGATCAACAGCAATACAATTTTTTCATCACTCATATAAATATTTTATATGAACAAGAAAACAATCAAGAAACATTAACATACAAATATTATTAGTCATGCAACAAATATATAAATATACAATATATTTATATATAACATATAAACAGAAAAAAAATTCAAGAACATAAACAATTACCTCTTGAAGCCTATCAAGTTTCCTTGAGTCTTTTTGTATATTTTTCGATCTTCTTATCCAAAACTTTGAGAACTCAAACCATGATCTTCTGGAGTGTTCTCTACACCTCAAGATGTGTGTGGGCACATAGAGAACATGAGTTTGTATTTTAGGAATCACAAGTATTTCTCAACACATGAGGACTTGGATTATGGTCTGAGAATTGCTAGAATAAAGAAGAAGAAGAAAGAGTTTTGTCTGACAAAAACTCTGAGAACTATTCTGAATTGTGTATTGTGTTGTATTGTTGTGTGTTCTCTTCTTCTTCTATATCATATATATAGATATTTATATTACCTTATTATTCCTAATAATAATAGTAATATAATAATAATATCATAATGATGATATGATTTTATTTAGGTAAATATCTAACCTACCAAATTTGAAAAAATTATTTTCAAATAATTAAATAAATAAAATAAAAATAACATTGATACAATATCAGTGTAGTCATACACGCATGGCATGCGCAAACTGCAATATCCTTTTCAGAGATATTACATTTTTCTTTTATTTAATTAAAATCAATCTTCCACAAAATAAGATATTTATCTTTTTAAGGAAAAGATGACAACCATATTTCAAGATTTAAATTTTAAATTCAAAATTCAAATTGATGATCATAATTATCATCATCTTTTAAAATTCAATAAATCAAAAACTATTTTTGACTTACCAATTTTATTTTCTCCCACTCAAATAAAATAATTAATTTAAAAAATTAATTAATTTATTTATGTATATAAATTTCAAAATTTTACATATCTAAATTAATAAATATATGTTCAAAAATTAATAATTAATTATTCAACCTCAATTATCATATAGTTGTATACGTGACTCGAAGAATAAAATTCTTATCAAATTCCTAAATTACAGTTATACCCTTATTTCAACTCTTACCTTGATATGGTGTTGATAGAGCTACCTTAGGGACCTATGAACCTATAATATAAAGCTCCAATAAATATTACATTATTAATCAAAGATCTTTAATTAAATAATCATATTTATTATTCTCATGATTACTCCACTATAAATATGAGATTGAACTCTTGATAATTACAGACATATATTTACTGAGTACTTTATTAAACAATAAATTGTCCTTTGATATAATCATTACATATAACGTTAATCTTCTATTAATGGTTCATAATTAAAAGGGAATAAAATTGCAGTTTTACCCTTTTGGCTATATCTTGTTCCTAGAGTACCATTGACTTTACTAGTGAAGGTTGTGTCACAACAAGTTTCTAACCTTTCCAGTTCCAAAAGCAACCCAATATGGAACCATTATTCAATCCATAAGAAGGTATAGATTCCATATTTGTTAAACTACGTCCCCAGCCATATATATCATTGAGTCCCCAAAACAATTATTCTTAGCCTAATCATTATGACAAACCTTAACGCATGAATCAAAGGATCAGATGACATATATAGGAGTTCATAGTAACCTTATGATTAAGATCATCGTGTATATGATCATCGTTTTATGTGTTTGATTAATACTACGAAACAATGTTTAAACAAGTATTAACAAATCACATCTGGTACAGTTCTATATATCACTATATATAAAGTACTTTCACTAAAGTGTCCTACTGCACTAGTGACCCGGATCTAGGTCACTTGTATTCATAATACTAGCGAATCGTACTAGCAGTAATTAATCTAAAGATTCCATAACTTTATTTTACAGCAAACTGTTTTAAGTTTATTATCTTAATCTCACCAATATGAGATTAAGACCACATAGATATACTTTGGAATTTTCTGACATTTACTTAATATTATCAATATAATATCGAACATAGTCTATATATATGTAATAATTCAATTCAATTATTTATTTTATTTAAAATATTTGTCAACTACAATTGCTTTAAGGGCACTATTCCCTGAAGACCATGAGTATGGGGGGTAACTTACAACCAGCTCCTATGTGTCAAGTAGCGGAGGTCTCTTGTGTTTATTGTGGAGATGGGCATACATTTGATAGTTGTCCATCAAATCTCGCTTCGGTTTGTTACGTGGGGAATCAAAATGCCAACCGCAACAATCCTTATTCCAACTTCTATAATCTGTGTTGGAGGAATCATCCAAATTTCTCTTGGGGAGGTCAAGGGACTAGTTCAAGTGGTACAACCATTCCAAACAAGCCTACTTATCCACCAGGTTTTTCTCAACAACAACCAAGGGCTCAACCTCCTCCTCCACAAGTATCTCAAACAAGCTCTTTGGAGAATTTGATGAAAAAGTATATGGCCAAGAATGATGTAGTGATTCAAAGTCAAGCAACGTCTTTGAGGAACCTAGAGATTCAAATGGGACAACTAGCCAATGAGTTAAGGAATAGAACACAAGGCACCTTGCCTAGTGATACCAAAAATCCAAGGAGAGATGGTAATGAGCATTGCAAGGCGGTTACCTTGAGGAGTGGTAAAAATGTAGAGTTGAATGAGGAAAAATATAAGAGAAAAAATGAGCCTACTTCAATCCAAAGTAGTGTGGAAAATGAAGAAAGAGTTGGGAGTTCGAATATGTGCAATACTAATCCTGAAGCAAATGCTACAACAAAATCTGCTTTGCTACCACAAACCTGATATTTCAGGATCAAAATTTAGCTTAGATAATTTCACAATTCTTGTTTCATTCTTTATACAAATATCTATCCATGAAAATATTTTTTTCAACCCATTAGCTCTTAAAAACTACACAAACAATTAAAATAACTAAAATCATGACAACACAAAAGTTAGCTACAATAGTTAATAATAAACTAACATCACTCTTGATTTTTCCACATTTATAAGCTCAAAAGCACAAGAAATAATTCTTTATTCAAGATAATCACAGGTTCCACCAGGGAATGCTGCTTCAGACTTGCCACCTGTCATGGCACTAGCCATACAACAACCTGAGATTGGAAACAGGTGGGAGCCGCTGTACGAGAGATTCAGGAAATAACATCCTCCAATCTTTGAAGGAGGACCAGATCCACTTAAGGCTGAGCAATGAATGAGCCTAACTACCTTCATCCTGGATTTTATGAGGGTGGTAGGTAATGATAGAGTGTCTTGTGCCACCTTTATGTTCCGAGATGATGCTCGTATATGGCGAGAGGTGGCATCTCAGACTCGAGACGTTTCTACCATGAGTTGGTATGAATTCAGAGACCTATTCAACCAGAAGTACTACAGTAATGTTGTTAGGGCAGCGAAGGTGAACAAGTTTACTAGTTTGGTATAGGGCAGCATGACAATTACTTGAGTATGCCCTGAAATTTAATAGGTTGCAAAATTTTGCACCTAATCTAGTGCCTACAGATGCAGCCAGATAAGACAGATTTGTTCGGGGGCTGAATGCTATGATAGTTCGAGATGAGCGAATTACATCGATACCTTGGGAGACTACTTATGCCCAAGTGGTTGAGAAGGTCCTCATAGCTGAGGAGGAAGAGAAAAAGATATGGAGGGAGAGCGCTGCACAACAGGATGTTCGGAGGACAGTGCCTCCATTTGTAAGGCCTGGTAGGGGTGGAGGCCCTAATGATCAGAAGAGGAAGACCCCTGACACCTCGACCACTGCTAGTCCTGATAGGAGGAGTCGAGGTGTCCAGGGTGGCCGCCAGGCGGTAGTGAGACACGGAGGAGTTACCTAGAGTGTGCTGGGTGTTGAAAGCGCCATCTAGGCAAATGTCAGGCGAAAGCATGTTACTTGTGCAGGGTGGTTGGACATCTCAAGAAAGACTGCCCGACTTTGAAGAAAGAGGAACCAAGGAATGCGGATAGCTTGACTCCAGCTCGAGTGTTTGCCCTGACTCAGGCAGAGGCTGAGGCCAGTCCCTCAGTGGTGACAGGTCAGCTTTCTAGCATTGGCGCTCCATATACTGTATTGATTGATTCTGGTGCTACACATTCATTTATTTCTAGCAGAGTGATTGATAGATTGTGTAGGCTCTGTGATTATTATACTGTGGGGTTTGGGACATTATTTCCTACAAGGGAGCTTGTAGTTTCTAGGAGATGGGTTAGGTCATTGCCAGTGATGGTGGATAACAAGGAACTATTAGTGGATTTGATTGAGTTAGTTATGGATGACTTTGACATGATTTTGGGGATGGATTGGTTAGTCAGGTATGGGGTGACTATAGACTGCAAGAAGAAGATGGTGAATTTTGAGCCTGATGGTGAGGATCCCTTCGTTTTTGTTGGCATTGTGCATGGACCTAGCATTCCCATGATCTCAGCACTGAAGGCTAGAGACCTATTACAGGGAGGTTGCATAGGATTCGTAGCAAGCGTAGTAGATACCACCATGGAGGTGCCAGTTGGGCCGACAGGGACCAGATTGGTCTGTGAGTTTTTGGATGTATTTCTAGAGGACCTACCAGGATTACTGTCGCAGTGGGAGATTGATTTTGTTATAGAGGTGGCACTAGGGACAGAACTAGTATATAGAGCACCATACAGAATGGCTCCGACATAGCTAAAGGAGTTGAATGTACAGTTATAGGAATTATTGGACCTGGGATTTATCAGACCTAGCTTTTCACTACAGGGTGCTGCGATTTTGTTTGTGAAGAAGAAGGATGGGACCCAGAGGATGTGTATAGATTACAGGGAGTTGAACAAGCTGACTATCAAGAACAAGTACCCACTACTTAGGATAGACGGCCTGTTTAATCAGTTGCAGGGTGAGACAGTATTCTCCAAGATTGATCTTCGATCTGGTTATCACCAACTGAGGATCAAGGACGAGGATATTTTGAAGACGACCTTTCGCACGAGGTATGGGAATTACGAGTTTCTAGTCATGTCATTTGGGTTGACCTATGCCCCAGAAACATTTATGGATTTGATGAGTAGGGTGTTCAAGGATTATCTGGTTTAGATCGTAATTGTCTTCATCGATGACATCTTCGTTTACTCTCGTTTAGAGGCAGAGCATGAGCATTATCTCATATTGGTATTACAGAGATTGAGGGAGCACCAGTTGTATGCTAAGTTTAAGAAGTGTAAGTTATGGTATTGCAGGTTACATTCCTTTGTCACATTGTTAGTGGAGATGGGATTAAGGTAGATCTGGCTAAGGTGGAAGCAGTTAGGTATTGGCTGAGGCCAAGGAACGCATCAGAGGTCAGGAGTTTCCTTGGATTGGCGGGGTATTATAGACGATTCATGGAAGGATTCTCAAAGATTGCTACACCACCAACAAAGTTTACACAGAAGAACCTGAAGTTTGTGTGGTCAGACAGATGTGAGAATAGTTTCTAGGAATTGAAGCGACGATTGGTTACTGCTCCGGTGCCGAGTCTTCCTTTAGATGGGGATACGTTTGTGGTGTATTGCGACGCATCGAGACTGGGGTTGGGATGTGTGTTGATGCAGAGTGGGAAGGTCATTTCCTACGCATCATGAAAGCTGAAGGAATATGAGAAGTGGTAACCTACTCATGATTTGGAGTTAGTAGCGGTGATATTTGCATTGAAAGTGTGGTGACACTATTTGTATAAAGAGAAGTGCGAGATATACACCGATCATAAGAACTTGAAGGATTTCTTCACCCAGAAGGACTTAAATATGAGATAGAGACGTTAGCTAGAGTTGGTAAAGGATTATGACTGTGAGATCCTTTATCATCCGGGGAAAGCCAATGTAGTGGTAGACGCTATGAGTTGGAGGGGCCTAGGACAGTTGTTTAGTTCGAAGCAGATATCGAAGAAATTAGCAGGAGACATGACCAGAGCAAAGATAGAGTTGGTAGTGGGTTGGTTGGCCAATATTACTTTGCAGTTTACTCTCTTAGAGAGAATAGAGGAAGGCCAAATGAGTGATTCTCGTTTGATGAAGCTTATAGAGGATTTCTTAGCTGGAGTAGCTAAGGATTATTCCATTACAGAGACTTGTTTGCTGAGATACAAGGATCAGATTTGTGTTCCGATGGCATGGGTATCAGATGGGAGGTCCTTGATGAATCTCATACCACATCGTATTCATTACATCTAGGCACCAGGAAGATGTATCAGGATCTAAGGTCATTGTATTGGTGGTCTGGGATGAAGAAGGACGTGGTCAACTATGTGGCAAAGTGTCTAACTTGTCAACAGGTGAAGGCTGAACACCAGCGGCCAACGGGTTTTTTGTAGCCTCTAGGTATTCCTGAGTGGAAATGGGAGGATATTATGATGGACTTTGTAGGAGGCTTGCTCAGGACAGTGGGGCAACATGACTTGGTATGGGTGATAGTAGAAAGATATACCAAGTCAGCTCATTTTCTGCCATTGAGGGCAAACTATATTGTGGACCAGTATGCAAAGCTGTATGTGAGAGAGATTGTGCATCTCCATGGGGTTCCGAAATCTATAGTGTCGGACTGGGATCCCATTTTTACCTCCAAGTTTTGGGGTTGCTTACAGAAGGCTATGGGGAATCAGTTGAAGTTCAGTACATCCTATCATCCTCAGACAGATGGGCAGTCTGAGAGGATGATTAAGATATTAAAGGACAAGTTTAGAGCACGTGTGCTAGATTTTGAGGGGTCTTGGAGTAAGTATCTTCCATTGATTGAGTTTTCATACAATAACAGTTATCAATCAACAATTGGAGTATCTCCATATGAGATGCTGTGTAATGTCCTCCTAATCCAGGACCGTTACATTGTGTACTTTAAATAGTGCTAGACTTGCTAATCAAGTCCCTTGGTCATAAACGTGTAACTAAGGTTAATAAAAAGGGTTAGGGTTAAAATTATGGTCAAAAGGAAATGTTGACTTTTCATTTACAAGTCTAGTATGTACATGGGATTCCAAAGTAACATAAACAAGTGTTTAAAAGGTTAATACAATTCAAAAGTTACAACCAGCCGACCTAAGCGACAAAATAGGGTATGACCCCTAGTTCCTCTAAGAAACTCTCGGCCGTGGTGGTCGAGCAGCCACATATGTACACGCACTAAAGCTCTCCAACTCATGGCTGGTCCAGGTTCCCTTTCCCCTTACCTACACCACATAGCACCCGTGAGTCGAGGCTCAACAAGAAAACTTAAACATGCTCATACGCAGTTAATAACATATCATGGAATCATAATAAGCACACTTAGCATTAATAACCATACTCGTGCATGCATTCTATGCAAGTAAGTGACTACCTTGTCATAACGGGGCCCACTGCCCTAAATAAATGATTAATAAGTCATACCGGGGCCATGCCCTAGGATATGGGACTAATAAGTCACCCCGGGGCCCATTGCCCTATCCTCTGTATAACCAACCTTGAAGCTAGCCCAGCATACCTGGTGCTTTGAGTTTTCCACGACCATTGGGTTGGACAAGCGTATGTTGCGCTCCTAATTAGGCCTAACCATATCAACCAGTGCTCAGTGTGCTATTGCCGCCCTTGACTTATAAGTCAATGCTTTTCAAATAGATTATACAAACAAACATATATCATTTAACAGTTATTTGGATACAAAGCATTCAAGCATGCTTAATAAACGATCATAAACATAGCCATAATCATTTTCATTTTCAGGGGCCCAACCCCTATTCATAATTATATTTAACAACCAGATAAACTGATAACCAGATACCGATAAGCATACTGCAGATAATACAAGTATGCATACATATTAATCATATTTCTCAGCCAATCAAATACAAACACAGTAATAAAAATTTCCTTAACGGGGCCGAGCCCTAACCACGCATATAATCACATTTAACACGTACTGGGTGCAGTTTTCTTACCTCAAGTCCGAGTGCAACATATAATAAGAACAACCCTCGAGCACGATTCCAATTTCAAACCCTTAGCGGTAACCTAGTCACACCCTAATATAGAATCCTATCAATAATGAGCAAATAAAGGCTTCTGGATCGAGTTCTAGCCTCCGGGATGTCGAATTCTACTAACCGGGTGGTAGAATTGATCCCGAGCCCTTAGGTTTGTGTTCCCACACTCAAGACCTTCTCGGAGCTCAAAAGACCTTCAAGCATTGCAGCCCAAGGAAAAAGAAGAGTCCAAGGGCTCTCCTTTGGACACACGCGCCGTGACGCGCCCCTACAAGCACCGCAACTCAAAATGGTAATTCAGCACTTCCTTCTCCTTTCGTTCACGAGAGCCACAACGCCCCAAGAACAGGGTCGCAACTCGACATGAAAATCCAGTTTTCCCCTCGTTTTTTCAATCCAAATCTCACCAAAAACCCATCCTAACATAGTCAAATCCCAGAAGACAAAGTTCCCAATCAACTTAGCACTTCAACACCAACAAAACCCAGGCTTAAACTTTTACAAAACCTGACCAAATCTCCAAATTCAGATTTGAGTTTTCTAAACTCTAAAACTTAACTAAAACCAAAGAAAACACAAAGAATTGAGGCTAGAAATTTATACCTTTGCTGCCCAAAATGATGCTAAACTTTTCCCTAGGCAATCCCGAGCCTAAGTTAGCTTCGATTCCTCTTAGATCGCAAGTAATTCCCAAAGAATTGAGAGAGAGCATACACACGAGAGAGATAGATAGAGAGAGAGAGATTTTTGAGTGCTTCTCCTTTGTTTTATATTTTGTGTGGTTTAATTAGGGTTCAAGTAACCTTAGGAAAATCTTGAGGCTTGGGGTACCAAAAACATCCCTGAGGGTAAAATGGTCAAAATCCTCAAAATTCCCTCATAATCTCACTAACTCCGAATATATCTTCAAATATTTATTCCCATTACCCCTTTACTCACCCCGAGTCGAGTATTTGGTCTCGTTGTGACTTTCCCTGCTAACTTGCTCCCTAGGATCTCCTCGTGCTGAGTAACTAAATATATCCACATATTCATGTGGTCTCACACATATATCACATATATTCCAAATATACCCGTAATGGGCCAAATTGCAAAAATTGCCCTTCTAATAAGAAACTGGCCCACATGCATATTAAATACACCTAAACAACAATATCTAGTCATATTATAATATAGCTCACGTAATCATATAATGATACATATATATATCACATAAACACATATATTCAATTAATTTTTCCATAATTTGCCATCCTGGCCCCCTAATCAAGGCCCTAAGCCTTATTAGGTAATTTAGGACGTTACATGATGTATGGAAGGAAGTATAGGTCACCCATTCATTGGGATGAGATGGGAGAAAGGAAGTATTTTGGTCCAGAGATGGTTCAGAGGACTAATGAAGCTATTGAGAAGATCCGAGCTCAAATGCTCGCCTCACAAAGTAGACAGAAAAGCTACGCTGACCCTAAGCGTAGGGACGTGGAGTTCCAGGTAGGGGACCACGTATTTCTGCGAGTCTCGCTATTGCAGGAAGTAAAGAGGTTTGGGAAGAAGGACAAGCTGAGCCTTAGGTTTTGTAGGACCTTTCAAGATCTTGGAGACGATGTGGTTCACATCTTAATGCTTTGGAAGTATGTGTCAGATACGACCCATGTATTGTGATATGAGGATTTGGAGCTACAAATAGATTTATCTTATGAAGAATGACCAGTTCGGATCCTAGATAGAAATGACAAGGTTCTGAGGAGCAAGACGATTCCTCTAGTTAAAGTTTGATGGAGGAACAGTAAGGTCCAAGAAGCTACCTGGGAACTAGAGTCAGTTATGCGGGATCAACATCTCGAGTTATTCAGGTAAATTTCGAAGACAAAATTTTGAGTAGGAGGGGATAGTTGTAACACCCCAAATTCGCTAATAAGGCTTAGTGCCTTGATTAGTGTGCCAGGATGGTATAATTGGATCTATATGTGAAATTAATTGAATATATGTGTGATTGTGTGGCATACATGATTTATATGGTGAAATGAATATATATGCATGTTTATGTGTATCAGATATTCATGTGGGCCCGTTTTTGTTAATAAGGGCATATTTGTAATTTTGACTCGTTAAGGGTATAAGTGTAATTATATGTGTTATGTGATTGAGACCCAATTATTATGTGGATATATTTGCAATATTTGGCTCGAGGCGATCCTAGTGAGTAGATTAGCGGAAAAGTCACAACGGGGTCAAATACCTTGCTCGGGGTGAGCCAAGGGGTATTTTGGTAAACTTAATGCATATTTGGGATTTATCGGGTGATGGGTAGTTATATAATGACTATTTGGGTATGTCAGGATTAATTAGGAATTTATAGGACAACTTGAGGAAATAGCGGGAAATGTGGCTAATGACCGTTTTGCCCTTGAGGGCATTGAAGGGAAACTCTTGGATGAGGGGCATTATGGTCTTTCTTAGTCATTGGTTGGTCTTAGCTGAGGCTAGAAGCCTTGAGAAACAGTTAGAAAACACCAAAAATACTCACAGTCTTCCCCTCACTCACGTTTCCCTCTCTCATTCATCACTCTCTCTTGAGCCTTGGGGAAACATTTGAAATTTTGGAGAATTGACTTCATAACCTATGCTATGAGGTTGGAGGTTGAGATTAATTGACTTCATAACCTATGCTATGCTATGAGGTTGAGAATTGACTTCATAACCTATGCTATGAGGTTGGAGGTTGAGATTAATTGAGGTTCAGTTCAGGGGTCGAAATCATTACTGAGGTAAGCTTCATAACCTAATTTTTATTGTTAATTTTCTTAATAGTTTAGGTTTCGGATGAGTTTTGGTGCTAGCTTTGGTTGTTGAGTTGGGGTAAGATTGTGGTTGGTTTTTAGGGCAATTGTGAAGCCTATGCTATGTTGTTGTGAGTTCTAGACTCAATTTTTGGGTTTAGTTATGTTTAGGGTGAATTTTGATGGGTTTGGCTCGGGGAAAATGCAGGAAGAACGTTGAAAAATCTGGGTTCGTGGGGTCGTGTCGCGGCGCTGTTCTTGGGGTGCCGCGACCCGCATAAACTCAGAGGCCTAGGGGATTCACTGACTCGCTATCGCGCCCGAAGCGTGTCTAAGAAATAGACTTAGGATGCTTTGTGACTTGCAGAGGGCCGTAGCGCTATTGAGGGGCGCCGTAGCTCAAATAGGGAACTTTGGCCTGTTAGGGTTTTTAAGCTTGGGAACTCAAATCTAATGGCTCGGGAAGGATTCTACTACCCAGTTTAGTAGAATTTGAGGTCCCGAAGGCTAGAAATTTACCTTAAAGTTCTTAAATAGTCTAAATGATTGATGGTTATCCATTTTCGTGTTGTGACTAGGTTATACTGCTAGGGCCCGGGAATAGGGATCGTGCTCGGGATCGCCATACCTTATCCACTCGAGACTCGAGGTAAGAAAACTGCACCTTGGTTGTGGACGGGGCTTGAACCCCTGTAAATGGATGTGACTGTGGATATAAATGTGATTATTCATTTAGGCATGCTTGTATATGCTGTATAATATTGTGTAATGTACGATCTATGCGTTTGATTATACTTAATCTGAAAGTCCAGCCTAAGGGAGCTGGGGCCGACATTAAGCGTGCAGAACGCAGCCCGGCCTAAGCGAGCCGGGGTCGTCCATAAGACCAGAGGACTCGGCCTAAGAGCGACAGACTTGAACATCACTTAAATAAACAGAAGTGCTGATTGCTCTTTTCTAACTATATTGATTGTTAAACAGAATTATGTGTTTGATTGAGCAGAATATTAATGCTAAGTTCATTGTTTGTATTCTATTGCTTATTGAATCTGTTGGTTTAAGTTTTCTTGCTGAGCCTTGGCTCATGGGTGCTATGTGGTGCAGGTAAGGGAAAGGGGAAGCTGGACCAACCATGAGTTGAAGAGATTTAGGGGCGGCATGTCCATTTGCAGCTGCTCGACCGCCATGGTCGAGGGATCAACAGGGACTAGAGCCAAAACTAAATTTTGCCGCTTAGGCCGGCCTATGTTGTAATTGATTTTAAAGTTATAAACACTTATTTTTGGGATCCTATGTACAAACTCATACTTTTTTATTGAAAACACTATTCCTATGATCAAAATGTTTAAATCCTAATCCATTAGTTATCCCTAGTTACACTTTTAAATCCAAATAACTTGATTAACAAGTCCAACACTATTTAAAATACACAAAGTAATGGTCTTGGCTATCCAAGGCGTTACAAAGGATGTGGGAAATAACATTGGAGAGTTCATTGAATCAAACCCAAATAACTTTGTTGGGGTATGGCGTGGCTACATGCGTATAAGATAATCCCATCAAAAGGAGAATGAAGATCAGAAAAAGTGGTAGTGAATGGTTTTGGATTACATTTAAATATGAAAGATGTTGACACGGTTTTTCACCAACAGTAGATTAAAAAATCTCATAAGAAAGATATTAGTGCTCTTTTCTAAACTATAATGAACTAGATGAACAACTTCTCACACTCACAATTTTACGTGGTTCAGTGGTTAAAATCCACCAAGTCCACGACACAATATTTTTACTTTCTCACAATTTATGCAGAGTTTCTGTATTACAAAAAGCAACCACTTTTCCTGTCCATTATCCCTGATATTTACAGTACAATTTCCTGGACAGGTTTCGGTAACCGTGTGCATAAATATGGTAAGCATCTAATCAAGATAATTCCCATTTACATACGGATACGATTGCCTATTGAAATTACTCTCGTTATCTCGGACAATAAATGTGTAATACAACCTGGGCATTAATGAGCGTATAAAGAGCCTCCAAGTATTTCAGGATCCTTCACTATGCATCATGACCAGGTTTCCACGAGGTGAGAATCTTTATCGAGCTGGAGATCGAAGAGTCAATGAACTTCAGTTTGGATTAAGTTCTGAGCACCCTAAAGACGATCTGGCCCTTACATGTCTCGAATTGGATCATTGTCCTGTGAGGCAGTCTAAAAATTATCTGCATGTCGTACTGTAAAGTCCTAACTCGAGCTGCTCATATCATTATTAGCTAGATGTTCTACTCGCCTGCTTTTTCCACGTGCTCATCTGCCATTTGTACCCTTAGCTGAGTGATTGAATCCATGCTTATTTTTAGGGTACAACATTTGCCCCCCAAGCTCCTGCTTGTGCTTGATGTCATCATTTTCTGACACGCACAGTAGGGGCTTTTAGGCTTCTGTCATGTGAAATCGTGCTTGCCCACTACTTAAGTTTTGAACACATGGCCGTCTATAGTTGGCGTCTGTTCTGGTTTTGAGGACTGTGACAATTGTCCTGTTAACTTTTTGCCGCCACATGGGTTATTCATTCTTGGCCTTTGGTACCTGAGCTGATCTGATCATATGGCCCAAATTAATTCCCAAAGCTTACGTATAAATAGGGAGATAAGACTTGAACCTCACCACCTTTGTGTTTAAAAACTTTCCATTCAGAAACAAAACTTTCCTTTTTCTCTCAAACCTTTTTCAAAAACCTTCATTACCCTTCCATTTTTTAGAAGTTATCATGCTCCCGCCTTTGGAAGCACAAACATTCTCATCGAGTAAATTTTAAACTGTAAGTATCTCCTCATCTAGTTTGAATCTTTCACTCTTTATTTTCCAATGAGTTCCTTTTATTTCAAAAAATATTTTTTATTTTTTAGTATTGTTTCGTGTTCTAGCCATGTTTGAGTTTAATAAGGGTTGATTTAGGCTAAAAGAACTATATTAGACTTGTTTAAAAATAAGGTGTTTGAAAACTAGGAAATTTTCCTGGGTTTTGTAAGGAAAACATTGTTGATGAATCGATTAAGATACTTGTTTGGATGTAGAAGTTGAGAGGTTTTAGGTTTGGCCCTGGATAGCTTAAGGGTCACAATTCCTTAAGTGGTTTTGCATTAAACCGCTTTCAAAAGAAAAGTAGTGGGTCTGACAAGCAAATCCCAAAGTATCAGGGAATTTCCCGAGCCTATAGCACATGGCCTAGGATTGCGCGTGGAAACACGAGTTGGTGTAGGACATAGCTTAGCTCGTGGATATTTTGGATTTCTGTAGGCCAAAAATAAACCGCACTCAAACCCATGGGTCACCATACCTTTATTGTCGTAGCTAGGCATTGTTTTAGGTTGCCACTTGTTTACTGAGTTTTTCAGAAACAAGAAATATATTAAGAAATAAGAGCTAGAAAGAAAGGATAAAAGATTAACAAATATTACTTTTACGTGGTTAGGGCATTAATGAGCCTTAGTCCACGAGTCTATTGTATTAGATTTTAGAGAGCTTTCGACAATGGAGTTTTTTGCAAGTTTTAGCAGAGTGATTGCTTACAAGAGAAAATCTCGGATCCCCGCTACAGTGCACAACTGGCCCTTTTTATAGGCAGTCAAGTGCAGTGGGCTTGGGCCGGACTAATTCGGGCCCAATAGGGATGTAATGATGGTTTACTCACTAAAGGAGTCATAATACAAAGAATGGTATATAATAAAATGTAGTAATCTAGGCCCATTGGGCTGGCTTGGGCATGGCCAAGCCTTACAAATGAATCCTCTAATAAGTTATCATAAATCTAACAAATGAATTTACTAACTTATTAATTCCTAGTGACTCCATTATAGACTCAGAATTGCACTCTTGAATTCATAGAACACTCTATAACAAATATAGATACGCTATTAATTATCCATTGTTACAACCACAATTGTCACTCAATCCTCTATAGATGGTCTACAATGAGATAGGACTAAAATACCGTTTTACCCCTCATTGTATTTTATCCATAAAACACTTAGTTCCTTGTAAATGATATTTCAGTAAACTAATTTAATTACTGAAATGAGATCTCTATCATTTAACACCTTGAATCCAAACTAAAAGGAAACCATCATTTCACTTCGTCATCAGAAGCTATAGATGTTCATATCTATGATTAACACTCCCACTCAATTATACTACCGAGTTCCCATGATGTAAGTATGGGCTAGTCCATAGGGTAAGTTGGTAATGAACAAGTCAAAGAACTCAAATAATACAATCAGTTAGAATACTAACCACTCATAATTGAGATTGAATTGACCTATGGTCAACTATATGATATGACTAGAATAGATAATAACGGTATGTTTACTTATCTTATCAACTGTCAATGTCGGTCCTGTCCGATGTAACAAATACATCCGATCTTATCTACTTTGCTAATGTTCTGGAAAGAACATAACACTATGATGTGTAAGTAAATCATATCGTAGATTAGCAAGTCAGTGTAAATCCTGTGCACTGACTAATCTTAGGACTAACTTATTTTGAACATACAATCATATTTATATTCCACTATGATTACGCCACTATAAATACGATTAGCTATATGCTTGGGATTTAATAAAAGTTTATATTAAACAAATAATCATGAAAATAAAAAATGTGAGCAAAGTGATTGACCAAGTAAAAAAATAATTTCTATTCTTTTATTGATAATAAAATGAGATTACAAAGAATTTGGGTTTTAATTAGGGCATAAAACCCCAACAAAGTGAGCATCCAAGCTCTAATCCTTTTTTAATATCCTCAATGATCCTCTGAACTACCTCATGATCCAGATATAACATCTCATCAATCTCATAAGATGCCCTTCCAATAACTGGATAACTCTCTCTGATTTACCATCAGTCTAAGGATAACAAACTGTATTAAATTCCAACTGTACACCCATCGCCTTCTGCAACCTTTCCCAAAACTTGGAAGTAATAATAGATTCTTCATCTGATAAGATAGACCTTGAATTCTATGAAGGCGTACTATCTCTCTCACACAAAGATCTGAATATTGATCAACTATGTTACTTGTCCTTACTGATAGAAGTGCACTCACTTTAAATACTGGTCCATAATGACTCAAACCAACTCATGCTGATCCACTATCCTGGGCAGCCCCACCGCGAAACCTATCACGATGTTTCCTTATTTTCACTATGGAATACTCAAAGGCTACAATAGCCTTACTAGTTTTTGATACTCTGTCTTGACCTACTAATAGGTTAAGAACTTTGTCATGTATTCAATTATGTCCCTCTCCATCCCAGGCCACCACTATAAAGCTTTCATATCCTAATACATCTTTCATGATGCCTGGATGAAGAGAATAAGAGAGTAGTATGAGATTCATCCAAAATCTCCCATTTAATCCTAGTGTCCATCGGATTCCAAATCCGATCCTTATACCACAATAAACCCATACTTGACATTGTATAATCCTTAGCTAATCCAGCTAAGACATTCCCCTCGATTCTCCCATCTATGGTTCACTTAACTATTTTTCCTTTAATCCTCTCTGAACGAGTAAATCAAACATAATGTTGGCCACCTGGCCCACTAGTAACTCTACTCTATTTCTGGTCATATCCTTTAACTAACATGATGCATAGGAAATCCCTTTTTCCCTGTCACTGAAGTGTCATAACAACCTACTAACTGGTTCTGATCTATAAGAAGTCTCAGAACTCTTTCCCAAAGCAAATATAATATCCTGCCCGTCTAAGGAAACTCCTACCCCTAAGGCATTCCTTGACCTTGGAAAATATCCAACTGAGAGTATACCATAATACCATCGATCAAGACGATCACAAATCCAAATCAGATAATATTTGAATATTATGTTCATCTAATCCATTAGAGCATAACTTAGCACTCCCTGTGCCCATATCTAATATAAAAACAGTCTTCTGCATATCCTTCTCCCTGATCTCTAGCTGGTAATAATCAGATCAAAGACCCACCTTGTAGAATACCATCTTACTCAATAACTCAGTCCTTTTGTTCTTACAGCTTTGCTGAAGTCGTTCAATACAGTGCCCTAGACCTGATTCCATCCCTGGTACCAAATCACCATTTATCTCTTTATGTAAATGTAATCCAGAAAAATCCCTTGGAGACACATCCAGACACAGACTAATCCAGTCTGTCCTGATCCCACTGGCACAACCTAAGTGGTATCCACCACACTAGCTAAGAGTTCTATGCATCCTCTTGTAATAGATCTCTAGCTCTAAATACAAATGTCATAATAATATAAAATCAATGCACAGTGCCAACTACCACCAGGGTTTCCCACTCTCAAAACCAAGAGTTACTATCCTTTCCTTGCAATCTAGCATTGCCCCACACTTGCTTAACCAATCCATATCTAGGATCATACTGAAGTCAGTCATAACCCACCTTATCAAAACAACTGATGAGTCATTTCCATCATAATCTAACTCATCACAACATAACCATGAAATCTACATATCAATTCTATGCCTCTCTAGATGCAATAAACAAAGAACAGCATGGCACCAAACTAGTCAGCCCAATACAAAAATCAAAACTAGAAAGATGACCTGCCACCCCTGAGGAACCAGCCTCAGTCTTAATCCCCAACTCTTGCTGCATCAGAATGAGCACTCGAGCTGGAGTCGAGTTGTCCACCCCTTTTTTCTCATCTGTCCCTCGCCTTGGGCAATTCCTCATGACATTCCCAACCATTTCACATAAGAAACATGCCTTTACTCGACATTCTCCCAGATGACGTCTCTTACACCAAGCGCATTTTGGATAAGTCCTCTAGTTCTTATTCTTTCTCGAACCAATAAACAGAGGTATTATTACTTGAGTACTACGCTCTCTAGCACCCTCCTTTATAATCTCATTTCCTTTGCCCTCAACAGTAAGAGCCTTCCCTACCGCCTGAGCGTAGGCAGAGATTTCATGCACTGGGGCAACTCTAATGCCCTGAGTTATTCTGGGATTAAATCCCTGGATAAACCTTTCCTTCTGAGATACATCTGTGGGTACAATATCAAAACAAAACTTGGCCAACCCATCAAATCTGTTAACATAGTCGGTTACTGTTGCATTTCGCTGAACCAAGTTTGGAAACTCGTTCATCTTAACAGTCTTTGCTGCATCATAGTAATATCTTTCATTAAACAGTTGCCTAAATTCTTTCCAGTCCATCACAACTGTATCTCGTGTCTGGGATACCACTTCCGACCACGTCCGGGCATCATCCCACAATACATATGCAGCACAGATCACCCTATCGTGACCTACCACCTCCATTCTATCGAGAATGGAACAGATTGTAATGCCCCAAATTTCCTAATAAGGTTTAGGACCTTGATTAGGAGGCTGGGAGGGCCATAATTAATTTATTATGTGATTAAATGATAATATGCATGTTTAGGTGTATTAAATATGCATGTGAATCCATTTCTGATTAATTGGGAGATTTTCATATTTTGGCCATTTCGGGCATATTTGGCATATATGTGATATGTGTGTGGTGCTTTATTATTATTTGGTTATGCTAGGGTTACTTAGCATGAGACGATCCTAGGAGGTAAGCTATTGGAATAGTCACAGCGCGATTTATTCTTGACTTGGAGTGAGTCAAGGGGAATTTAGAGCTTTACCGAGTTATTGGGTAATGGGAATCAATATTTGATGATAAATTGAGAGTTAGTAAGATCAGGGGGAAATTCTATAGGTTATGACTATTTTTTCCCCGGGGACATTTTCGGGACCCCGAGTGTTAGGATTTTTTTTTGAGGCTATTTAAGCTTCTAATAACCTTTTAAGAAATAAAAAGAACGTTTGGTAAGTTCTATCTCCCTCTAAGTTCCATTTTCGTCTCCCGATTGCATTTTCGAAGGAAACTTGAGTTCTAGGATTCAGATTCAATCGAGGATCAAGGCATAGAGATTCTAGGGAAGATTAGAAGCTTATTAGCGAGAGGGTTTAGTTGGAAACGACTCAATCGGAGGTAATTCAATTTTTCAGTTCTAAGTTTTTTAAAGTTTTTAAGCTTGAATTGGACTTTATGTTTTGATGAGTTTTTGATTGAATTGAAGCTTGGGTTTTATGAGTTTTGGATCATGGGGATGTTTGGGAACTTTTATTTTTTGATTTGGAGATGTTTGGATAGGGTTTTGGAAAGTTTTAAAATGGAGAAATCAGGGAAAAATGGCTGGTTTGAGGTTGGGCCGCGGCCCAGGGTCGATGAAGCAGGTGAAGGTTGTTGAAGGGGTCTGGGGACTGCGGCGCTTGGTGCTAATGCTTGATGTTGGCACCTCTATCTTGGCTGGGGGTCGCGGCTCACTGAGTTGGGGCCATGGCGCTTGGGGGCATTTGTGGCCGAAGTGATGTTTTGAGCACGGAAACTCAAACCTTAGGCCTCGGGATCGTTCCTACTACCCGGTTTAGTGGGATTTGATGTCCTAGAGGCTAGGTCTTGGTTCCGGGATTTGTTTTAGAACTTGAACTCATTGGATCACCGTTTATGGTTGTGACTAGGTTATCACTAGAGGCTTGGAATCAGGATCGTGCTTGTGGCTCGTTTATTGGTAACCTGTGCTTGGACCAAAGGTAAGAAAACTGCACCCTATATATATGACATGCATGGTTATTATTGAGGCATGTCGAGTGGCTAAATGTGATGCATGTGATGCACGAGAAACATGTGATTAGGGCATGCCATGAATGTTGAATATGAGATTGTTCAGAGCTTGAGTCTCTATGATTGTGCATGCTCCTAATTATGCTAACAATTGTTAAGTAAGCATGCTGAATGCCATGTATTCGGATATTTGACATATGATATATGCTTGGTAGCATTGCTTACTTGTGTGTGGCACTGACTATTCAGGATCGACACTAGTCGCGTGTTACTGACCTAAGAGTCAGAAACTGCATAAGCGTCATGAATGCAGAGCCAATAAAAGATTAGATCTAATCGACATCAACATTGAATGACTCATATGGGGTATTAATGCTGGACCGACCCTAAGTTCGATGAAAATTATAAGCGCTTGACTAGTCTATGACTAGTTACTCAGAGCCAGGGCTAAAGGCCTAGGTGACTAGTTTGTCACATGGCTAAGGGAACGGAATCCCACGTTAGTGACTGTATGGTCACTCGGTAGGTTTATGTTGATGACTATTTCATTAGATACCTATCTTGTTTAAGCTAGTGAACGGATCACTTATTTGTAAAGCCCAGGTGACCCTATCGTCACATGGCTAATGGGAATGGAACCCACCTTAGTGACTTTTACAACTGTCACTCTTTAATTTAGGGCTAAAAGCCCTGGATGATTATTATGATCATCGGTTGATGTTCTATGCTCAACATTTCGTGAACTTATTTGCATGCGTGATTAAGGCTCTTATTGCTAGGCATGCACTTTATGATCTGATGACATGTTAATACGGTTCATTAGCATATTGAGTTTTCTTGCTGGGCTTCGGCTCATGGATTCTATGTGGTGTAGGTAAAGGCAAAAGAAAGCTGGACCATCCTTGAGTTAGAGAGCTTAGGTGACGATGTGTACATATGCGGCTGCTCGACCGCCACGGCCGAGGGCTGAAGGAGGAACTGGGGTTAAACCCTATTTTGCCTCTTAGATCGGCTGGTTGTAAATATTTTAATGTAATGAACCTT
Source organism: Humulus lupulus (assembly GCF_963169125.1). NCBI lineage: Eukaryota > Viridiplantae > Streptophyta > Magnoliopsida > Rosales > Cannabaceae > Humulus > Humulus lupulus. Next base: position 207,699,256 of record NC_084794.1, on the reverse strand, counting down.
TAAATTATATTTTTGGGATCCCAACGTATACAGTAAATGTTTTAGTGAAACGTTATATCTTAACCGAAATTTTTAATCCCTAAATCACTAATCATACTTAGTTACACGTTTATGGCCAAATGACTCGATTAGCGAGTTTAGCACTGTTTATAATGCGCACCGTAACAGTCCCTAGAGTTTAGGGCATTATAACTTGGTATCAGAGCGAGCTAAGGTTTATGGTTCCTGAAGACAAGCTGGGCATGTACACTCATCACTGAAGATAGCTTCACTCAGGGAATGGTAACTATTTCTGTACTTATGTGTTTAATTGCTTAAAAAGAATGTAAATGCTTTACCTGCACATTGTATTAGGGAGCACGAGATTTAGATAGAGCCTAACTCTTGACTATATGATTACATGCTCCGTGAATATATATATATATATATGAATATGATCATATGATTACCTGCTCCATGAACATATATAATTGTAATATTTGCATGTTGGAGTTGGAGGCATGGTGTGAATGTTGGAAGAGTAGGGATTATGATTGATGTATGAATGCCATGGGCATGTTTATAACACTACAAGTGATTTGTGAATGTGGTGTGGTAAGATTTCTCCCACGGGGAAGCTCTTGATGTGCTCATCATGTTTAATGGGTCAAGTTATTGACTGTAGATTCAATCAGCAGGTTTATATCCAAGGCAGATAATGAGGCCTGGTGGTGGTTATACAGAGGCTGGGAGTTACAGCAAGGGTATTAGTTCTTCATCTGCTCCTATGAATTTTCAGCAGATGTTCGCAGATTTGCAATCAAGATTGCAGAGGCACGAGGAAGAGATCAGGTGTCTGAAGCAACAACGGAACCTGTCGGGAAACACTTCTTCCTTTGTTATGCTAGGAGTGGCGTCAGCTTTGGCTCAGCCTAGGGTTGAGAGCAGGTGGGAATTTCTCTGTGGAAGATTCCAGGAGTATTACCCTCCAGTCTTTGAGGGAGGCCTAGATCCATTCAGAGCAGAGCAATGGATGGGCATGATCAGTTCCATTCTGGACAGTATGGTGCTGGTGGGTCACGATAGGGTGATTTGTGTGACATATGTATTGCGGGATGATGCCCGGACATGGTGGGAAGTAGTATCCCAGACACGAGACACAGTTGTGATGGATTGGAAGGAGTTTAGGTAGCTATTCAATGAAAGATATTACTGTGATGCAGCCAAGACTGCTAAGATGAATGTGTTTCTGAATCTCATTCAGGGAAATGCAACAGTGACCGAGTATGTTAACAGATTTGATGGGTTATCCAAGTTTGCTTTTGACATGGTGCCCATAGATGTAGCTCGGAAGGAAAGGTTTATTCAAGGATTGAATTCCGAGATAGCTCAGGGCATTAGAGCTACCCCAGTGCATGAAACCTCCACCTACGCTCAAGTAGTAGGAAAGGCTTTTGCTGATGAGAGCATAAGAAATGAGAAGAAGAGTGCCAGAGAGCATGGAGCTCAGGAAATGGTATCTCCACTTATTGGAGCAAGCAAGAATGAAAGTTGGAAGACTCGTCTAGTATGCACTTGGTGCAAGAGGCGTCATCTGGGAGAATGCTGAGCAAAGGCAAGTTACTTATGTGACATGGTTGTGAATTTCAAGAAGGATTGCCCAAGGCTAAGAGAGGATGAGAAAAAGGGGATGGACAGCTAGACTCCAGCTCGAGTGTTCGTTTCGATGCAGTCAGAATTTGAGACTGCGACTAGTTCCTCAAGGGTTGCAGGTCAGTTTTCTAGTTCTGATTTTTGAGTTATGCTGATTGGTTTTAGTGCCATGTTGTTCTTTGTTTGTTGCACATAGAGAAGCATAGAGATGCTATGCAGATCACATGGTTATGTTGTGATGGGAATGCGACATTGTATTGGTGACTTATGAGATGAGTTGGGTTATAGTAAAAAAAAAAGACTCATCAGTGATTTTGATAAAGCTGGCTATGACTGGCTTTGGTATGATTTGGGATATGGATTGGTTAAGTAAGTATGGAGGCAATGTTATAATTGCAAGGAAAGGATAGTTACTCTTGGGCTTGAGAGTGGGAAGCCTGGTGGCAGTTGGCACTGTGCATGGATTTTGTATGTTTATGATGTCTGTATTGAGAGCTAGGTTTTATTGCAGGGAGATGCATAGAACCCTTAGCTAGTGTGGTGGATACCACTTAGATTGTGCCAGTGGGATCAGGACAAACTGGATTAGTCTGTGAGCTTCTGGATGTGCTTCCAAGGGATCTGTCAGGGTTGTGTTTGCATAAAAAGGATAGAATGGTGATTGGATTGGTGCCAGGAATGGATTCAGGTCTAGGGCACTGTATTGAATGGCTCAGCAGAGTTGTAAGATTTAAAGGAATCAGTTATTGAGTAAGATGGTATTCTCCAAGGCGGATCTTTGATCTGGTTAGTACCAGTTAGAGATCAGGGAGAAGGTTAATCAGAAGACTATTATATTAGATATGAGCACTAGGAGTGCTGAGTTATGATTTGAGCGTTTGATTAATGTTGAATTGTCTTGAAGAATTAAATGGACAGAGCATTTAAATGATTATTTGAATGGGATTTGTGATCATCTTGGACAATGGTATTGTGGTGTATTCTCTGTGGAGATTTGCCAAGGTAAAGGAATGACTTAGGGGTAGGAGTTTCCTTGGGTGGTAAGGATATTACATGTACCTTGGGAAAGGGTTTTGAGTCTTCTTGTAGATCAGAATTAGTTAGTAGGTGGTTATGACACCTCAGAGGCAGGGAAAGGATTGCTTATGCAACATGTTGGTTAAAGGTTCTGACCAGAACTAGAGTAGAGTTTCTGGTGGGCCAGGTGGTCAGTTTTATTCTTGAGATTACTATCTCAGAGAGGATCAAAAGGAAAACAATTAAGTGAACCACATATAGGAAAGATTGAGTGGGAAGTCTTAGATGGCTTAGCTAATGATTAAACAGTGTCGGGTATGAGTTTATTGTGGTATAAGGATCGGATTTGGAATCCGATGGACACTGAGGCTAATTGGAAGGTTCTGGATGAATCTCATGCTACTCTTGTTTTCTCTTCACTTAGGCATCATGACAGTGTTCCAGAATTTGAAAGTTTATATTGGTGGCCTGGGATGGAGAGGGACGTAGTGGAATATGTGGTAAAATTCCTAACCTGTTAGCAAGTCAAGTCAGAGTATCAGAAATTAATAAGGCCATTGTAGCCTTTGAGTATTTTATAATGGAAATAAGAAAGCATCGCGATGGGTTTCGCGGTGGGAAAGCCCAGGTTAGTGGGTCAGTATGAGTTGGCATTGGGTCAGTATGGACCAGTACTTAAAGTGAGCCACTTCTATCAGTAAGGACAAGTAATACAACTGATTAGTATTTAGATCTCTATGTGAAAGAGATAGAGTGCCTTCTTGAGAATTCAAGGTCTGTCTTATCAGATGAGGACTCTGTTTTTACTTCCATGTTTTGGGGAAAGTGGCAGAAGGCAATAAGTATATAGATGGAATTCAGTATAGTTCATTATCCTCAGATTGATGGTAAATCAGAGAGAGTTATTTAGTAGTGGAAATGTACCTTATGAGATGATGTGTGTTTGAGAATGTTTCTCACTCGTTCATTGGAATGAGATGGGTGAGATGTTGATTTCGGATCTTGAGGTAGTTCATGGGACCATTAAGATTATTAGAGGTTAGAGCTTGGATGCTCACTTCTCAGAGTAAATGGAAAAGTTTTACTGAATTGAAAAGAAGGAACATGGAGTTTCAAGTAGAAGATTGTATCTTCCTTCAAGTATCACCATGGAAAGGGGTGAGGAGATAAGGGCAAGTTGAGCCCTAGATTATTTTGATAGTTGAGTCTTGGATAGGACTGGTCAGGTTGACTTTGGATCAACTTTATCTTTGGCACTGTCAGTTGTATATAGTGTATTATGCATTTCCATGCTGAGGACATGGTTTAAAGGAAACTCATGAGTTGAGTTATGAGAATCTTGAGATTGAGGCTAAGTTATCCTGTAAAGAATAGCCAGTCTAGATATGAGACAGAAAGAATAAGGTTTTGAGGAAAAAAGTGTACCTTGAGTTAAGGTAATAATACAAAAACAGTGAAGTAGAGGGAACAACCTGGGAAATTGGAATCAGTTGTGCGGAATTTATATTCCGGGCGGTTCAGAAAAATTTTGAGGACGAAATTTTTGTAAGGAGGGGATAGTTGTAATGCCCTAAATTTCCTAATAAGGTTTAGGACCTTGATTAGGAGGCCAGGAGGGCCATAATTGATTTATTATGTGATTAAATGATAATATGCATGTTTAGGTGTAATAAATATGCATGTGAACCCATTTCTGATTAATTGGGTGATTTTCATATTTTGGCCATTTCAGGCATATTTGGCATTTATGTGATATGTGTGTGGTGCTTTATTATTATTTGGTTATGCTAGGGTTACTCAGCACGAGACTATCCTAGGAGGTAAGCTAGTGGAATAGTAACAGCGAGATTTATTCTTGACTCGAAGTGAGTCAATGGGTATTTAGAGCATTACTGGATTGTTGGGTAATGAGAATCAATATTTGATGATAAATTGAGAGTTAGTAAGATCAGGGGGAAATTCTGGAGGTTTTGACTATTTTGTCCCCGGGGACAATTTCGGGACCCCGAGCGTTAGGATTTGTTTGAGGCTACTTAAGCTTGAAGTAACCTTTTAAGAAATAAAAAGAACGTTCAGTAAGTTCTCTCTCCCTCTAAGTTCCATTTTCGTCTCCTGATCGCATTTTCGAAGGAAACTTGAGTTCTAGGATTCTGATTCAAGCGAGGATCGAGGCATATCAATTCTAGGGAAGAGTAGAAGCTTATTAACGAGAGGGTTTAGTTGGAAATGACTCAATCCGAGGTAATTCAAGTTTTAAGTTCTAAGCTTTTTAAAGTTTTTAAGCTTGAATTGGACTTTGTCTTTTGATGAGTATTTGATTGAAGTGAAGCTTGGGTTTTATGGGTTTTGGATAATGGGGATGTTTGGGAACTTCTATTTTTGGATTTGGAGATGTTTGGATAGGTTTTTGGAAGGTTTTAAAATGGAGAAATCTGGGAAAAATGGCTGGTTCGAGGTTGGGCCGCAACCCTGTTATTGGGCACCGCAGCCTAGGCTCGATGAAGCAGGTGAAGGTTGTTGAAAGGGTCTGGGGGCCGCGGCGCTTGAGGGCATTTGTGGCTGAAGTGATGTTTTGAGCATGGAAACTCAAACCTTAGGCCTCAGGATTGTTCCTACTACCCGGTTTAGTGGGATTTGATGTCCTAGAGGCTAGGTCTTGGTTCCGGGATTTTTTTAAGAACTTGAACTCATTGGATCACCGTTTATGGTTGTGACTAGGTTATCACTAGAGGCTTGGAATCAGGATCGTGCTTGTGGCTCATTTATTGGTAACATGTGCTTGGACCAAAGGTAAGAGAACTGCACCCTATATATATGACATGCATGGTTATTATTGAGGCATGTCAAGTGGCTAAATGTGATGCATGTGATGCACGAGAAACATGTGATTAGGGCATGCCATGAATGTTGAATATGAGATTGTTCAGAGCTTGAGTCTCTGTGATTGTGCATGCTCCTAATTATGCTAGCAATTGTTAAGTAAGCATGCTGAATGCCATGTATTCAGATATTTGACATATGATATATGCTTGGTAGCATTGCTTACTTGTGTGTGGCACTGACTATTCAGGATCGACACTAGTCGTGTGTTACTGACCTAAGAGTCAGAAACGGCATAAGCGTCATGAACGTAGAGCCGATAAAAGATTAGATCTAATCGACATCAACATTGAATGACTCATATGGGGTATTAATGCTGGACCGACCCTAAGTTCGATGAAAATTATAAGCGCTTGACTAGTCTATGACTAGTTACTCAGAGCCAGGGCTAAAGGCCTAGGTGATTAGTTTGTCACATGGCTAAGGGAACGGAATCCCACGTTAGTGACTCTATGGTCACTCGATAGGTTTATGTTGATGACTATTTCATCAGATACCTATCTTGTTTAAGCTAGTGAAATGATCACTTATTTGTAAAGCCCAGGTGACCCTATCGTCACATGGCTAATGGGAACGGAACCCACCTTAGTGAATTTTACAACTGTCACTCTTCTATTTAGGGCTAAAAGCCCTGGATGATTATTATGATCATCGGTTGATGTTTTATAATCAACATTTCGTGAACTTATTTGCATGCGTGATTAAGGCTGTTATTGCTAGGCATGCACTTTATGATCTGATGACATGTTATTACTGTTCATGAGCATATTGAGTTTTCTTGCTGGGCTTCGGCTCATGGGTGCTATGTGGTGTAGGTAAAGGCAAAAGAAAGCTGGAACATCCTTGAGTTGGAGAGCTTAGGTGACGATGTATACATATGCGGCTGCTCGACCACCACAATTAGGGTTAAACCTTATTTTTCCTCTTAAATCGGCTGGTTGTAAATATTTTCGTGTAATGAACCTTTAAATTATATTTTTGGGATTCCAATGTATACAGTAATGTTTTAGTGAAATGTTATATATTAACCGAAAGTCTTAATCCCTAAACCGCAAATCATACTTAGTTACATGTTTATGGCCAAATGACTCGATTAGCGAGTTTAGCATTGTTTATAATGTGCACCGTAATAGTCCCTGGAGTTTAGGGCGTTACACTGATCATGCCTATCCATTGCTCAACTCTAAATGGATCTAGGCCTCCCTCAAAGACTGGAGGGTAATACTCCTGGAATCTTCCACAAAGAAATTCCCATCTGTTCTCAACTCTAGGCTGAGCCAATACTGGTGCCACTCCTGACATAACAAAGGAAGAGGTGTTCCCTAAGAGATTCTGTTGTTGCTTCAAACACCTAATATCTTCCTCTTGCCTCTGCAATCTTAATTGCATATCTATAAACACCTGCTGGAAATTATGAGGGGCATGTGAAGAACTCAAACCCTGATTGTAATCCCCAGCCCCATATAACCACCACCAGGTCTCATTATCTGCATTGGATACATACCTGCTGACTGAATCTGCAGTCAATAGCTTTACCCATTAAACATGATGAGCATATTCAAAAGCCTTCCCCATGGGAAAAATCATACCACACTACATTCACAAACCACTGCAGTGCTAAAAACATGCCCATAGCATTTGTTCATTAATTCATAACCCCTACTCTTCCAACATACACACCATGCTTCCAACTCCAGCATGCAATTATCACATTCATATATATATATATATTCAAGGAGCATGTAATCATAAAATCATATTAATAGTCAAAAGCCAGGCTCTATCAGAATCTCATGCTCCCTAGTACAATATGTAGGTAAAGCATTTACATTCTATTTAAGCAATTAAGCACATAACCACATAAATAGTTACCATACCCTGAGTGAAGCTATCTTTAGTGAAGAGTGTACATGCCCAACTTGTCTTCAGGAACCCTTAACCTTGGCTCGCTCTGATACCAAGTTTGTAATGCCCTACTACCCAGGGACCATTACATTGTGCATTTTAAACAATGCTAAACTCTCTAACCAAGCCATTTGGCCATAATCGTGTAAATAAGTGTGATTACGGTTTAGGGTTAAATTTTTTGGTTAAGATACAACATTTCACTAAAATGATTACTATATACATTGAGATCCCGAAAATATATTTCAAAGGTTAATTACAATAAAATATTTACAACCAGCCGACCTAAGCAGCAAATTAGGGTTTAACCCTAGTTCCTCTTTAAACCCCCGGTTGTGGTGGTTGAGCAGCCGCATATGTACACATCGTCACCTAAGCCCTCCAACTCAAGGATGGTCCAACTTTCTTTTGCCTTTACATGCACCATATAACACTCGTGAGCCGAAGCTCAGCAAGAAAACTCAATATGCTCATGAACATGTAATAACATGTTACTAAATCATAATAGGCATGCCTAGCAGTAATAACCCTACTCATGCATGTAAACAACTCCAAATAAATGTTTGTGGAGTCCCGTGCTCTGAGTAGATGACTAATAAGTCACTCGCTCTGAGGTAGATTACTAATAAGTCTCTCTGAGGTAGACGACTAATAAGTCTCCCTGAATAGTTGACTAATAAGTCACTCCCTAAATAGATGACTAATAAGTATATCTCTGTATAGATGACTGATAAGTCTATCTCTGTGTAGATGACTGATAAGTCTATTTATGTGTAGATGACTAATAAGTTTATCCTTATGTAGATGACTGATAAGTCTATCTCTCTATAGATGACTAATAAGTCTATCTATGTATAGATGACTAATAAGTCTATATCTATGTAGATGACTAATAAGTCTATCTCTGTATAGATAAATAATAAGTCTATCTCTATATAGATGACTAATAAGTCTATCTCTATTTAGATGACTGATAAGTCTACCTCTGGATAGAAGACTAATAAGTCTATCTCTGAGGTCCCATGCCCTCTTAGCCATGTGACGTTTCAGTCACCTGAGCTTATAGCTCTGGCTCTATGTAACTAGCCTTTAAACTAGACAAGTGCTTTTGTTTTCATCAAACTTAAGGTCGGTCAAGCATTTCATGCTTATGATGATAATGCTTATGTCGATTAGATCTAATATTTTCAGCTTTCGTTAAACATGCTAATACCGTTCTTGACTCATAAGCAAATACCATACAACCAGTGCTCAATACTACTGTTGAACTTGACTAATGAGTCACAGCTTCATAGTCAATACTAACCCCATTGTCGATTCTGACTAATAGGTCAATACCACTCACATTTAAGCAATGAAACCAGGCATATATCATATGTCAAATATCCAAATGTAGGGCATTCAGTATGCTTACTCAACAATCACTAGCATAATTATGATCATGCACAATCTCATATTCAACATTCATGCCATGCCCTAATTACATGTATCTTATAAATTTTCAATGAAATCAATGTCCATATATAGAGAACTCAACATGCTCATCAATAACCATGCATGTCACATACTGGGTGCAATTTTCTTACCTCTGGTTCGAGCGAGAAATAAGTTAAAAACGACCCTTGAGAATGATCAATCCTTTGATCCTTTAGCAGTAACCTAGTCATAACGAAATATGGAATTCAATCAATAAAATCAATAATAAAAGGTTTATGATCTAAACCTCGCTCTCGAGACCTTGAATCCTACTAACACGATTAATAAATTTGATCCCGAGCCTTAAGAATTGAAACCTCGAGCCAAAAACTCTCAAAAGTACCCAAAAGAATGCCCTAGAAAAACAGGGTAGCGCTACAGCAGTGCTATGGCGCTACAAGCAGAGCTGCCAGGCCCTGGACAGCGCTGTAGCGCCAGAACCAGGGTGTTCCAGCTCTGGTTTTTCCCCTTCGAGTTCTCCAAATTCCAAACTCCAAAAATTGATTCCAAACCTCAATCAAACCCACAAATGAACCCAAAAACCAATTCTACAAGTGTTAGGCATCAAAACCCAATCAAACTTTCCCAAAAGCCTCATTGAATCCCTAATTATCCAATCCAAGATTTCAACTGAAAACATAGCATAAACCAGAGATTTCATGGCTGAAACCTTACCTCAAACTCAAGATTAAACCATCTTCAATGGCTGAACATAATCCTAAACCCTCATGCCTTGATTTCCTAGCTTGAATCCTCAATTGGAGCATCATAATTTCAAAGGGAAGAGGAGAAAAAGATGTTCGGGAGGAAGAGGAAGAAACGTGCTCTATTTTTGCTACCTAAGCTTCCTTCTACAACTTTCTAGTTGAATATATCCTTTGGTCAAAAGACCAAAATGCCCCTAGGTTAAATAATTTCTTTTCAAGTCTAGCAAGGGCAAAATCGTCCTTTCCCGTCTGTCTCGTTAATTATAATTAACGTCCTCCAATTCCCGTTATTCCCAATATTCTCAAATACTAATAAATCATATCTCATTACCCTATTATTCTCGGTAATGTACTAATCATCTAATTACCCCGAGACTCACCACAAGCCCTGAAATTAACCCCGTTATGACTAAACCACAAACTTGCATTCAAAGATCGTCTCATGCTGAATAACTCGAACAAATCCACATTATAATTTGGCCTCATTCATAATTCACCAACATGCATGAAAATATACAAATATGCCCTCAACGGGCCAAATTTCCAAAATGCCCTAATAATGAAAAGTGGACCCATATGCATGCATTTATCATCATATAATAATATAACTCACATAATCATGCATATAATCATTTAATGACATAATAAATCAATTATAGCCCTCCCGGCCTCCTAATCTAGGTCCTAAGCCTTATTAGGAAATTTAGGTCATTACAAAAAATATAACAAACTAATAATAAAGAAAAAATGTAATATAGAAGTAAAAATCTTAGTTAATGAGGAATATCTTCAGATTGAAGTAGAATATGTGTTAACATCTTATAAAACATTATATATTTTTTCTAGATATTGTGTATATTTTACTATATAAATATTTGTGCATTAATTTTAAATGTGGTAAAAAGGAGAAAAAAATATAAAAAAGTTAATATATATAATGATGCGGTGCAGTGTGGTTTGAACCGCATTTATAAAATTTAAAACTGCAAACCACACTGCACTGCGTGGTTTGGCAAAAATACAAACCGCAACCGCACCGCGAAGGATTCTAAACCATAAATTACGGTGCACTGTGGGCGGTTTTATGAACACCCCTATTATGAATGCGTTGTGACTAGGTTTTCATCAAGGCTCGGATTAGGGGACTCTGCTCGGGATCGCATTGGCTTTTCAGCTCGGGACAAAACAAAAAACTGTTGTACTCGTAGAGGAGGGCACGACCCTATTGTTTGTGTTTCAGGGCGCAACCCTATTGTTTATGCTTATTATTTATTATGGATATATGTGATTATTATGCTATGTTATGCATGTTTTTGAGTGAACGTCGAAGGCCGAGAACAGCAAGAAGCTGGGTACGACAAGGGGCCGGGATCGGAGTTGAGCATGCTGAGTGTAGGCCGTTAGGGCGAGACCCTCCTAGGGTGTTGTATACACCCGCTCGGTGAAGACCGCAAACCCAGGGCCTGGTAAAGCGTCTGGGACGGCGTTGGCCACTATGCTTTTAGCCCATTGGCTATGTTGTTGTATATTATCGATTGTTATGTATATGTTATATGTTTTATGTTGAGTTTTCTTGCTGGGATTCGACTCACGGGTGCTCTATGTTGCAGGTAAAGGCAAAGGGAAGGTCGACCAACCATGAGTACGGAGAGTGTGGAGCAACGAGTACATGTTCGGCCTACTTGGCTGCCACCGTTAGGGTTATTTTGGGAAAAGTACTGTAGTGAACCATTTTGTCACTTAGGTCGACCTTAATTGTATTTTTGAGTTTTAATGTATTTTCTAAATAGTATTTTGGGATTCCAACTGTATAACTTTTCTGTGATTTCAATGAAGGTTCAAATTTTCATAATTAATATGAACAAATGAGTTTTATTTCAATTTAGTCACACTTTTAACCTAAAACCTCGATTAGCGAGCTAACGACACATTTTTAACTCACATAGTAATGGGTCTAAGGAAGTAAGGCATTACAACTTGGTATCAGAGCATGCCAAGGTTTATGGTTCTTGGAGATCGACCGAACATGTACTCTCGCTGCCAGTGACAAGATCGACTTAGGGTTGGTTGGTATTTAATGAATTATATGCTTAACTGTTTGTTTAAGTTGCCATGTTTGCCCGAATATCTAGATAGAGAATGATGAATGTGTTATTATATGCATGATATTAGGGCATGTCCCCTTGATTGTTATATGCTGTGTGTGATTTATGGACTTGCTGGTTGTGGTTGATTGATGAAATTGGGAGGTGGTTTTGGATGTTGTTATCATGCCTGATGTGCACGTCATTGATTGCAGGCATATTGCAGTAATGCCTAGGCGATCAATCGGACTTTATGGCAATAGGGTCGAGGATGACAACCAGGGTCAGGACCCTCCACCTACCCCACCGAATTGGCAATAGTTATTTTCCGAGATGGAAGCTACACTTCATCGAATAGAAAAATTACTTCAAAGGTTGAGGCAACAGGCCCCTCCTCAGGGCATTGGGTTACAGGTTCCGCAGGTTGTGGCACTAGTGCCAACCCAGCGTGCTATGGAAAATAGGTGGGAACCTTTGTACGAGAGGTTCAGGAAGCAACACCTCCCATCTTCGAGTGTGGCCCAAACCCACTGCGGGCATAGCAGTGGATGAGCATGATTTCTTCCATCCTAGACTTCATGTGTATGGAAGGGAATGAGAGAGTACGCTGCGCCAGTTATATGTTGAGGGAAGATGCCCACATCTGGTGGGATGTTGTGTCTCAGAGAAGGAATGTTGCAGTCATGACTTGGGAAGAATCCAGAAACATATTCAATGAGAAGTATTACAGTGTCGCAGTCCGAGCTGCGAAGGTTGATGAATTTACTAACCTGACTCAGAACCGGATGACGGTTACTGAGTATGCCTTGAAGTTTGACCGATTAACGAAGTTCGTGCTGGATTTGGTGCCCACTGACACGGAACGAGGAGATTGATTTGTGTGGGGATTGAATGTTATGAACGCCTGTGACGTCAGGATAACTTTGGATCCAGGAACTACCACTTATGCATAGGTGTGGAGAAGGCCCTTACAGCTGAGGGGGCCGAGAATCAGATTTGGCGGGAGGGCGCTGCTAGGCATGATGCTCGGAGGATGGTTCCTTCCTTCACTAGAACTAGTCGGGGTAGTGTCCCCAGTGAATAGAACAAAAAGACCCCAGATTCTTTTGTTCTTCCTGGCTCAGATAGGAGGGCACGGGGTGCTTTCAGTGGCCGTCAAGGCGGGGGAGACAACTGGAGGAGTTTCCCAGTGTGTCCTCGATGCAGACGACAACATCAAGGAGAGTGCAGGATTAGGTTATGCTTTACTTGTGGGAGCATTAGTCATTTGAGGAAGGACTGCCCACAAGCCAGTAATGAAGAACCGAAACAAAGTGACCGTCTCACTCCTGCCAGAGTATTTACCTTGACCCACACTAAGGCTGAGGCTAGCCTCTCGGTCATGAAAGGTCAGATTTCTAGTGCTAGTTCTTCTTTTACTGCATTGATTAACTCATGGGATACTCATTCATTTGTATTTTCTAGAGTGATAGATCAACTGTGTAGACATAGTGATTTGTATGCTAGAGGATTTCAGACTATGTTGCCGACTGGTGAACTGGTAGTCTCTAGGAGATGGGTTAGAGCATTGCCAGTAGAGATAGACAGTAGGGAGTTATCTATGGACCTGATTGAGTTAGCAATGGATGACTTTGACATGATCCTAGGGATGGACTAGTTATCAAAGTACGAGGCGACGATTGACTGCAAGTGCAGGATGGTGACCTTTGAACCGGAAGGGGAGGTACCCTTTGTATTCGTGGGGACAGTGAGTGGACCACGAGTGCGACACTGAAGACTAGAAACCTAATGCAAGAGGGTTTCATAAGATTCCTAGCAAACATTGTGGATACTTCTAGAGTTGTTTCGATTGGACCAAATGACACCAAACTGGTATGTGAGTTTCCTGATTTGTTCCCCGCAGATTTTCCAGGGTTGCCGCCACACCGAGAGATCGAGTTCATCATAGAGTTGGCGCCAGGGGTGGAGCCAGTATCTAGGACACCTTATAGAATGCCTTAGACATATTTGAAGGAACTGAAGATTGAGTTGCAAGAGTTACTGGATTTGGGATTCATCAAATCGATTTTTTCGCCGTGGGGTGCTCCAGTGTTGTTCATCAAGAAGAAGGATGGATCCTTAAAGATGTGTATTGATTATAGAGAGTTGAACAAGTTGACCATTAAGAACAAGTACCCACTACCTAGGATCGATGACTTGTTTGACCAGCTACAGGGGAAGACAATATTCTCTAAGAATGACCTTCGGTCAGGCTACCACCAGTTAAGGATTAAAGAGGAGGACATACCAAAGAACGCTTTTCACACAAGGTATGGACACTATGAATTCCTGGTCATGTCCTTTGGATTAACCAATGCCCCAACAACCTTTATCGACTTGATGAACATGGTCTTCAAGGATTATCTGGTCAAGTTTGTGATCATATTCATTGACAACATACTGGTGTACTCTCAGCCAGAGACAAAGCACGAGCAACATCTATGCCTTGTATTACAGTAGTTGAGAGAGCATAGGTTATATGCTAAGTTTAGCAAGTGTGAGTTTTGGCTACCCCAAGTAACATTTATGGGTTATATTGTTAGTAAGGAGGGGATTCTGGTTAACCCAAGTAAGATTGAGACAGTGAGGGATTGGCCTAGGGCGACCAATGTACCAGAGGCTACGAGCTTTTTAGGATATGCAGGGTACTGTCAGCGGTTTGTCGAGGGATTCTCCAGAATAGCCACACCATTGACTGAACTGGCGCCTAAGAAGACTAAGTATGTATGGACAAACATGTGTGAGAACAGTTTCAAGGAGTTGAAGCAATGACTGATCACCGCTCCAGTATTGAGTCTACCGTTAGACAATGAGAAGTTTGTGGTCTACTATGATGCTTCTAGAAAGGGTTTGGGGTGTGTACTGATGCAAGCCGGAAACGTGATAGCCTACACGTCAAGACAGTTGAAGGAGTATGAGCAGAGGTATCCCACGCATGATTTGGAATTGGCGGTAGTGGTATTTGCACTTAAGGTTTGAAGACATTATTTTTATGATGAGAAGTGTGAAATATACACCGACCATAAGAGTTTGAAGTACTTCTTTACCGAGAATGATCTGAATATGCACTAGAGGTGTTGGCTTGAATTGGTAAAGGATTACGACTGCGATATTCTATACCATCCTATGAAGGCCAATGTGGTGGCCAACGCACTGAGTCAGAAGGGCCCAGGACAATTATTTAGTTTGAGGAAGATATCAGATAAGTTAGCTGAAGAGATGACTAGAGCAGGTATTGAGTTGGTAGTTGGACAGCTAGCCAACATCACTTTTCAGTCTACGCTCCTTGAGAGGATCAAGGAAGCACAGGGGGAAGATCCCCAGTTGAGGGAACACACAGAGGGAGTCTTAGTCAGGGCAACCAAGGACTTTTCTATTTCGAAGATGGGATTATTGAAGGACAAAGGCCAGATTTGCGTTCTGATGGATTCCGATATCCGGCAAGAGACCTTAGATGAGTCTCATACCACTCCCTATTCTTTACATCCGGGTACGACGAAGATGTACCAATATTTGAGAACTTTGTATTGGTGGCCGAGATTGAAGAAGGATGTGGTGGATTATGTGGCCAAGTGTTTGACTTGTCAGCAAGTAAAGGCTGAACATCAAAGGCCAGCAGGGTTGCTGCAGCCTCTAGGGATTCCGGAATGGAAATGGGAGAATATTACCATGGAATTTGTGGTTGAATTACCGAAGATTGTGGGACAACATGATTTGGTGTGGGTGATTGTGGATAGGTACACCAAGTCAGCCCAGTTTTTGCCTGTTAAGACAACTTATACTGTGGAGAAGTATTCTGAATTGTATGTAAAGGAAATTGTGCGACTACATGGGGCTCCGAGGTCGATAGTATCCGACAGGGACCCCACCTTCACCTCCAAGTTTTGGGAGAGCCTGCACAAAGCTATGGGTACACAGTTGCAGTTTAGTATTGCATATCATCCTCAGGGGGATGGACACTATGAGAGGACGGTCAAATACTAGAAGATATGTTGCGAGCTTTGTTGGGGATTGTGCCCTGAAAGCATATGTAGTAGACATTATTTTAAGAAATAAATAAATAAATTGAATTTGTTATGCATATATTTTATGGACTATATTATTCTGTGATAATATTATGTAAATATCAGAAAAATTCCTAAGTTCATATGTGTGATCTCAAACACGTATTGGTACGTGATGATTGTGTTTGAGATAAATGAACTTGAATAGTTCGCAGTAAAATAAAGTTATGGAATCTTTAGATTAATTACTGCAAGTACAGTCCACTAGTATTATGAATACATGTGACCTAGATCTGGATCACTCGTGTAGTAGGACACTTTAGTGGATGTACTTTATATATTAGAGAATATATAGAACTGGACTAGATATGTTTATCAATACTTAGTTAAATACCGTTTCGAAGTATTAATTAAATATATCAACTGATGATCATATACAAATAGATCTTAATCCTGAAGTTACTATGAACTCCTGTTTATGTTATATGAGTTCTTTGATTCACTCGTTAGGGTCTGTCCGAATGATCAGGCTAGAAACTTCTGTTTTGGGAACTCATTAATGTAAATGGTTGGGGACATAGTATACAGATATGGAATCTATACCTTCTCGTAAGAGATTGAATAATGGTTCTCTTAAGGGTTGACTTTTGGGACTGAAAAGGTTATTGATATCAAATTCATAATTTGGTTATGAATTAACCTTCACTAGTAAAGTCAATGGTACTTGAGGAAACAATATATAATTAAAAGGATGAAACAGTAATTTTATCCCCGATTAATTATGAACCATTATTAGAGGGTTAATTTTTATGTAATGATTATATCAATGGACGCTTTATTTTATAAAGTACTCACTAAATGAAATGTCTATAATTACAAGAGTGCAGTCTCGTATTTATAGTGGAGTAATCATTAGATTAATAAATTAAGATTATTTAATTAAGAATTTAACTAATAATCTCAAATTTATTGGAGATTGGAATTATAGGTCCATAGGTCCCCACAGCGGCACTATCAACACTATTCAAGGCAAGAGTTGATATAAAAGGAAAAATGGTTGAAAGACATATTTAAGAAGAAATTTGTTCTTCGGGCCAAATATGCAATTATGTGATAATAGTGATTAATTAATTAATTAAAAATTAGTTGTAATTAAAAAAAATTAATTAATATTTAATTATTATGTGATTTTCGAAATAATATTAAATAATTAAATTTATTTTCGAAATTATATTAAATAATTAATTAATTATAATTTTTGAAATTATAATAAATTAAATATTTAATTTCGAAATTATTATTTAATTTAAATTGGTTTTAATTAATTGGTAGAATTAATTAAATATCTTTATTTGAGTGAGAGATAATAATCTGATAAGTTTAAATTGGATTTGAATTTAAAAGATTGATATTTATTCAAATAATTAATTATATTTGATAATTAGTTAAAAAGATAATTAATTCAAATTTGAATTAATTATCAGGTTATTGGATTTTATCTGATAAGGTAGTTTGAATAAATAATTAAATAATTATGAAAAAAAATCAAATATCCCTAAAATATAGGATGGTACATGACACACACAGTCCTGGACTGTGTGTGGCGTGTACTACATAGTTTTTCACAGATAGATTTCTCAATTTTATTTATTTAATTAATTAATTAATGAAAAATTCAAAAGTTAGTTTTTGGATATTTTCATTAATAAGATAATTAATTAATTAAAAGATAAATTGTAAATTGGTCACAGATTTATTTTTTAAAATTAAATATTTTCTATTAAGTTAGACTTATCAGAAAATAAAATAAAAAGACTGTTATTTGCTCTAAAAGAAAAGAACGATGTTTTTCTATCTCTCCCTGAAAAAAATAATGAATCAATCTCAGGCCTATTCTCTTGATCTTATGTGTTGAGTACATCAAGTAGAATCAGAAATTAACTATCCTATATTCTTTAAGTGCCCACACACTTCTTGAGGTGTAGAGAACGTTATGGAAGATCATGGTGTGAGTACCTGAGAGCAGCTTGGATAGGAAGTTCGTTCAAATTACGAAAAGATAGCAAGGACACTTGATAGGCATCAAGAGGTATGCTTTCTATTCTTTTCTTGCTTATTATTAATATATGTATATTAATGGATCTGCATATTTAAAGGTAGTTTAAATATGTTACAAAATTTTTTGTTGTACACTGGGCCAACCCACCACCATTCCGCTACGTATAAGGAAACTCATTCCTAACAATTGGTACTAGAGCGGTCATTAATCTCTGCATACATTAATTACTGTGTGGGCATAATATGCATTCTTATGTTATTGTAATTTATGTGAATGGATGGATGTATGTATGATCAAAGTTTATTCTTAAGGGTCGTTAATTATATGGTGTTTTGGGTTTAAGAATTGTTCTTAAATTTTCTAGATGAAAAATGTAAGCCATAATGGGGCATAGGAATTTTTTGTAATTTAATTTTTGCATTAAATTATTGAAAAAATTCTATAACGCCCGAGCCCCGGGTTTCGTGCCCCGAAGCCTGAGCCTAAGCCCAGGCGCGCACCCTGCCCAGCCCTGCACGCTCCCCTGCGTCGCTACCAGACCCTTGCGCACGCCCCTGCACTGCTGCCAGCCCCGCGCCACCCCTCCTGGCAGCTGTCGCGCGCCTCATGCCGAGCCTCATGCAGCCGCGCCTAGGGTTTCTAAACCCTAGGGCTTGCATCTAAGTTATCCAGTTAAATTGTGGGCCTAATTAATTTTATCCCATAATTAAAAATTGTTTTATTAAGTGTTTAAGCCCAAATTCAAAACTGGGCCTAATAACTTATTGGGCATTAAAGCACAAGTTAATTATTCTTAAAAGGATAGTTTACATAAATATGGGAAAAATATATATATATGTAAATGTGGAAATTTTTCCCTTGTGAATTTTATTTACAAGTGAAGCTCTATGCTACGAGGCATCCTACATGCTACTTATTGCACGCACAAGGGGACTAGGATATCACACGGCGTTGAAGGAATCGGGCTAAGAGATCCACCCTCGCTATGCGAGGGTCCTCAGATGGCCATCTGCGTACGCCTTTTCCCCTCAGGCATCGAGCCTCTCCTTGCCTGCACGCGGGAGAAGAAGACCAGCCTCGCTACGCGAGGCACCCTCGCTATGCGAGGGTGTGGCCTTGTTGCGACGCCTGTATCCCGAGCCATGCCTACACCCGAGGGAAGAGGGCCAGCCTCGCTACGCGAGGCACCTTTGCTATGCGAGGGTGTGGCCTTGTTGCGGCGCCCATATCGCGAGCCTCGTCTCCATGTGACCTGCATAGGCCAGCCTCGACCCCTGGCGCCTTGGCTTCTCAGGATACACATAGGTTGAAGCCTCCTTGACATAGGCACGGGGACCACTTGGAGGTACCTTATTGGTATGCCAAACGAACATTGGGCATCGAACGGGGATTGATGAGGACGACCGGGTACAGAACACGTGCACTGACACGAGGCGTACGTGTGTGAAGAGTATAGAAGCACGACCCTGTCATCTGCATCTGGGGGTAGTGGCAGTACGGACCTGTATGAAGAGTAGTGGTACCACTTGAACACCCCCGACCATACGCCAGAGCCGACAGTACTTTGTCCTAGGCCACGACTCTGACATTACCAGAGAAAACACCACTACGCCCTGAGCCACTACACTATCAGAGTACCCGCGTACGTCCCTGTCTCCTGGGACTTGTTTGTATCCGGGGCCAATAGAGCCATCTATAAATAGGCTCCAACCCCTCAGGTTAAGGGGTTGGAAAAACTGGGTGTATGGAAGAGACTTAAGAAATATATGATTCTAATTTTCATTGTTGCTTTGGTTTTCTTCTGTTGATTCGAGTTCATTCCATCTGATTCAAAGCTTTATGAAGTATAGAGATTAAAGTTTTCTAACCATCAATCGTTGACGAGTTCTTACTGTCAACAATTTGGCGCTGTCTGTGGGAACGTAAGCTCCAAGCTACTGTTCTACCATTACTTCCGGCAAGAGGAAATGCCAAGACGTTCGAAACGACTCAGGGAGCCATGAGAGGTGGAGGTCCACCTTAACGGAGTCCAGCTGAAGGCCTCCATGAAGGATCCACCTCCACCCCGGGACGTGGAGCCCCCAAGGGACCCTGAGGTTCGCGAGAATGACAGGGAGGTCTCATCATTGGCCATCCCGCCCGGTGAGAATCCTCCAAGGACAACTACCGCACCACCCGGGAATGTCAACGAGTTCCCGCCTCCCAAACCACCGCAGGTACCGAACTCCGGCCGGCAGGATCCGGGCCCCTCGACGCATAGACGTGATAAACAACCCCGGGTCCATTCCGTGAGCTTGAGTTCTAAATCTTGTTTCTATGAAGAGGAGATTCGTGAGCTGCACCATAAGAACCAAAGGCTGGAGATCACCCTGGAGAACATGCAGGAGGTGCTGAATGGCCTGTTGCAAGGTAAGTCGAACGTGACCTTGCCAAGAGGAAAGAGAAAGGTCAGGAAACCACTGTCCCGGTAGACGATGGGAGGACCAGACACTCCACCAGTAACACCCCCAGGGAGAAGCCGCATAAGCGTCCCAGACCATCGAGGCCACCCCAGGGGCCAAGGCAAGGGAACAATGTTGGATCTCGCAATGACATCGAGGTCACCTCAAAGAAGACGCCCTCGGATCTACGAGAAGAGCTCAACAAGAAGAGGGCGGATAAGAGGACTACCCCTTCTACTGTCCCCCAGGACGGCAAAGGAAAGGAAGATGTCAACCCGTCCATGTTGAGAGACTCCCTGAAGAAGAGGAGGCAAGACCTCGATATAGAGATGAAGAGCCTGCGGAGTGAGATTGTCACCACGTCTGGAGGGCAAAGCCTTGAGGAGGAGTTCGAACATGAATCACCCTTCACCAAAGAGATCCAAGCCATCCGACTCCCAGCCAACTTCAAGGAGCCTCATATGACCCCGTATGAAGGAAGCACCGACCCCAAATACCACCTAGACGCATTCAATGACTTGATGAAGTTGAGGGGGATAAGTAGCGGGGCTAGATGCCACTGTTTCGTAGTCACGTTGAAAGGACCCGCATACAAATGGTTTAAGAGACTTCGGCCGGGATCCGTCAGGTCTTGGCAACAGTTCTTAGATGAATTTCTCCAACAGCATCATGCCGTGCGTGATTATACAATGCCGGGCACCAGCCTCACCAATGTAAAACAGGGCAAAAATGAGAGTCTAAAAGGCTACATCCACAGGTTTAACATGGAAGCCGCCAAAGTGGGGAGCTTGACCCGCAGAGAGTTAAAAATGGCCATCACTGCCGGGGTGCTTCCGGGAAGCAAATTGTGGGATAATATGCTCAAAAGGGAAGTCACAGACCTAGATGACTTCTACGAGAGAGCGCAGAAGTATATTCGTGTAGAGGATGGCCACGCGAACTTAAAGGCGGGAAAGTGTGAGTCCCCTACAAAGCCCCCAACTAATGAAGGGTCGAATGGTGCAAAGAAGAAGAGGGCGTACGAAGGGTCGAGGGATGATCAACATAGAAAGCCCAAGCGGGGAAGCGACCATAGGCAAACGGCTTATACTTTCTATACGGGCCTGACGGATACAAGGGAGCATATCTACCTCGCCAACGAGAAGCGGGTTCCCTTCAAGAAGCCCCCACCAATGAGGAAGGATCGGTCCCAGAGGGATCCCAATAGATACTATCAATACCACAAGGATATTGGTCACACCACAGCAGAGTGTATTCATTTGAAAGAAGAAATTGACGAGCTCATCCGCAGGGGGTACCTAGGCCGATATGTCAGGAGAGAAAGGCCGAAGTCGGAGGACGAACCAGTGATATCTAAGACGCAAAGAGAAGCTCCAGAGATTCAGGGAGAAGTGAGAACTATTTTCGGAGGTCTGGGGTTTGGGGGAGACTCCCGGAAAGGACGAGATAGGTACGCTAGAGAAGCCAGGCGAAGTCCACCATCCTGTGTCATGAGTTTGGAACAGCGCCCCCCGAAAAGATTTAAGGGAGAAAATGACTCAATCACTTTTACAGAGGAGGATGCACGAGGGGTGCACTTTCCCCATAATGATCCTTTGGTGTTGAAAATTCAGTTGGCCAACCTGCGGGTGCATTGGGTCCTCGTAGACAATGGAAGTTCCGTAGATATCTTATATCGCCCCACCTTGGAGAAGATGGGTTTGGGCATCAGGCACTTGAAGCCTTGTCAATCCTCCTTATACGGGTTCGCGGGGGACTCGATGCAACCTTTAGGGGTGATCGAATTAGCACTCACCATGGGAGAACAACCCCGACAGACCACGATCATGGCAAACTTCGTCGTAGTAGATTGTGCTTCAGCTTTCAATGCGGTATTGGGGAGGCCATCCCTAAGAGAATTGAAAGCAATCACTTCAATATATCACCTCACCATCAAGTTCCCAACTCCTGGTGGGGTAGCAGGTATGAAGGGAGAACAAAGAGAGGCGAGGGAGTGTTATAACACCTCCCTTCACACGTCTGCGAAACCGCGAGAACCAATGGCGATGGTGGTGCATGGGGGCACAGACCCACAGGAACTAGACCCCATAATCGTGGAGGGCCCAACCGGGTAAGACTAGCAGTAAGATTCCCATGCCTAATGCAAGCAGTAGCTGTGTTTAGTTTGTTGCAGGTTATGCTATTTTAGTAGACGAGAATCAAAGAGGTTACCTAGATAACCTCCCAAGTAGATGTAAGCCTTTTATCTGTTTATATATCGTTGTAATCTGACTACTATGAATGAAACTGTTTTCCACTTCGTATGTTACTTACTTCTTTATGCGAGTATCAACTAAAGTCCCCGCTGAGATAAATCTCACCAGGTACTTGGGGGGGAGGACGACAAGAGTAACCAAAAAAAAAAAAATCTCTTATATTCAAAAGAATTAGCTACCCTTATGAATATCAAGGGAACAATTTAAAAGGATGACCTCTAACGAAAGCCCGACACCCAAGAGGTGAGGCTGTAAGGAGGGAATCACCCGATAAATCTAGATCGGCCATTAAGCCGGCTAGCCAAAAAGAGTCTTACAAGGGACCCTTAAAAAAAATAGTACTATGTATAACGACGAGAAGGACGCTTCTTGCAAAAAAGTAATAAGCGCGCGCAAAGAATATAAAATGTTGACGCCGTTTTTCGTCAACAGTGAAAGAAGAGCACGTAAACAACAAACAGTGATGGCCAATATAAATATGAAAACACAAAACACGGTTTTTACGTGGTTCAGCAGTTAAATCTGCCTAGTCCACGAGTCTTTGTTATTAAACTCAAGATTATCTCTGAAAATTCTTTAAGCATGAATTCTTCAGAGTTTTCTCTTAAGATACAGAAATTCGGTCCTTTACAATGGTGCATGACCTCTCTATTTATAGAGAAGTATGCAGAATACTATCCCACATATTTTGGGTAGTTACTCATTTTGTGTAAATAAATTAAATGGCTTTAAATGCCTACAATCCGATATAAAAGGAAACGTCCCCTGAAGACCATGGGGCGTATAACTAATCAAATAATATCCCACGATTTTAGAGGATTTACAGTAATAAATGTAGACCACGTCTCTTATGGACAACACTTGTAGATGTTCAAGGTTATTATCATATATCTCCAAGGCCTTATTCTCCCAGGTCTCTCGTCAACGTTCGAGCTAATGACATCTCCCGAGGTCACATGGCTTCGAGATTATACGCGCGTCAGGCTCGGAACCCCTGATCCGAGGTCATCCCTGAGGATAGATGCATCTCGAGAGCTACCTTTCGAGATCGTGATTATTTCGAGGCCACCATATTCGAGGTCGTCTCAGTCTTGCAGGCTCGATATTTAGTCCTGGAGCATACTTCGAACTTTACGAGTTCATTCGCTGCGACTCCAGTTTCCGAGGTCACATTTAACATGGCTCGAAATCTGGGTATAACATAAAAGGACCCCAACAGCCCAACGGGTTAACGTGTCCTTACAATTATAATCAAGGTGCACCAAAAAGATTATCGCCATCAGATCAAAGAAAAATACGTAATCCACGAACAACAGTAATAAGAGGGACTTACCAGAGCCCCTTAAGTTTGATAAAAAAAAAGAGAAAAAGAGAAGAAGTTTTGCGAGGGATTACCTAGCAAAAGCATACATAGACTGAGTACAAACGAACCTACAAATCTCCACCTCGACCTTTCCACTCAGAAATCTTCTTGACGGCATAGTCCTCAAAAGGAGATAGGTCAACGGTGGGGTTAGTCCTCCAGACAACATGCAACGTTTTCTCGATTATGCGATCCTCAACGCTCACAACCTCAGCCTCAAGCACAGCGATCTTCCCATTTAGAGTTTGGATGGTAGCCTCAAGCTGAATGTTGGTATGAGAGGTTGATGCAGCCCGGGCCAAGGCGGTATCCCTCTGGCATACCGCCTCGGCCAGTTGACTTGACAAGGCATCCTTTGCAGTCTCGGCCACCGATAGGTTCCCCAGTGCCTCCTCAAGCTCGTGTTGCAACCGTTGGGCCGATGAGGAGTGGGAGGCGAGCAGCCGATGGTTCAAGATGGAAGCCTGAGTGAGGGCGAGGATATGAAGCAAAGCCTCAAGGGTCAGATGACATACCAGAAATAATATAAAAAGTATATATATGGCCATCATAAATGAATAAACAAAGTATCGCGACAGTTACCTGCAGGGAGGCTCGCATATAGGCGTTCTCTAGCTCAGCCTTGGGGACATTGTGCAGCGTCCCCCATTCACCTTTGGGAAAGTTTCCCAAGTGATGGCTCATGGCTTCCCCGTATTGGCTCGCCAGAGGATGATCTTCAGGAATAGAAACATAAGCTGAGCCGGGGGAGGCGTGAGTGCCTGCCGAGGCCTGCTTTGGCAAGGATGGGGACCGAGAAGTCCCTGATCCATCTGCAGTGGTGCGGGGAGCAGAAGAGTGCGGAGTCGTTTCCTGGGGTAAAAAGACGCATGTGGATGCCCACCTGGGATGCCTCCTCGGGGGTGAAGGAGCCCCATCAAAAGGAGGAATGACAAAATTCCTTCTAGGCACGGAGGGGCAAGGGACAGGGGCATCGAAGGAAAAATCGCCGCCAGGCGTTGACGGCGACATCCGAGAGGTAGCACCGCCAATATGACCGTCATCGGCTACACCCTTAGCCCTGCCAGCAACAGAGTACAAGCAGGAATTGTTCTCAAACACCACGGTCTCCTCAACGTCCATATGGTTGCCCGGGGGGTAGACATAGTCCCTATCGGCTACTTCATCATAATTTCTTTCATTGTGACCATATACCCACGGACTCTCGAGTACGGGTGCCGCTGGGGGTAGATCCACAGGGTCAGGAGACATAGGGCGTGGACCCACAGGGACAGGTGACGCGGGGTCAGGTGACACAGGGTGTGGATCCTCAGATTCAGAGGAAATGGAGCATAGGGTAACTTTCTGGTCCGGGGTCAGCAACCCGTACAAGTGGAGGTTGCTCTCTGTGAAAAGGGCGCTGGCTTGATTGCATACCTTCGACATGGCCAGGATTTGTATTACTCGGTCATGAGCCGACCGTTTCAAGTTGGGGCCAACAATCCCTAAGAGACCTGCCATCAAACGAAATGAAATAACCACAGTTAGAAAAGCTATTAAAAAAAGAGAGAGAGAGAGAAGTCGAATAATAAGAGAAACCTCTTATATATGGGATCAAAGTGAGAATAGCCTTACGTGGGGTGTTGAAGCTAGAGTGTCGAGTCTGCCCGCTATAAGTAAAGAAGTAGTCTGACTTCCACGACCCCCTATTGGAAATAGATCCCTCCACGAGGGAACTCCCTTTAAGGGCCGCGGCTTTCTGGAGTTGGTAGAACCCGGGGGCCGATGTATTCTCCCTCAGGGTGAAGAAGTAATGAACCTCGCTCATCGAAGGCCCCCTAGAGTACACCTGACGGTACAACACATATAGGCAGCTAAGCATCACCCAGGAGTTGGGGGACAATTGTAGTGGCGCTAATTCAAAGTAGTCCAACACTTTTATGAAGAAAGAATGAAGTGGAAAAGCTCCACCAGATTGGATTATGGAATCGCTGAATGCCACGAACCCTGTTGGCGGTGCGGACGAGCATTCCTTGCACTCTGGTATAACGAACTTGAGATTCAAGGGTAACTTATGAGCTTTCAGCATGTTGCCCAGTTTCTTCGGAGTAACTGTGGGCCTGTCGGTTTCATCGGAGGTGTCCAAGGCTCTCTTCGACATCTCGGGTACCTGGACAAAGATAGACAGTTTATGAGCAATAAACTTTCTGAGGGTCCTGGAAGACCCCCCACATGTCCTATGTCTACCAGCGCTTTGCTTGACCCTAGGGCGCAAGACATGGGATAGGAGAGGAAGCGCGGGCAGAACCATGGAAAGGAACTCCGGTTCAACCAATTCACATCTACCGCCTTCGAATGAGGAATCCCTATGATCGGGAGACTCGTCACGACAAAAGGAAAAAGGCTCAGGGGGCAAGTTTTCTTCTACGCAAGTAATTTCAGAAAGGCAATCCTGGAGAATTGACTGTAGCTGGGAAATGTATGTCGCTTGCTGGGGGGAGAGACCAGAACCCGTGCCCCTGGGATGGGATTCTAGCTCCCTCTCCAGGCCGCTGGCTTTATGTCTGAGGTAAGACAGTCTCCTGAGGTATAGCGCCCGCACACCCCCGCGGTTAGAGGGTCTGCATGCGTCGACCTCTGAGTCGGAGGATGACAACTCAATAAATTCAACATTGGACTGACCTTCGGGACATCGCCTAGACGCCATGGACCAGCTAGGACTCGAAGGCGTGTACGCATAAGGGTGACTCTATATCTACAACATGAGTGTGAGGGTATAAGAAAAGGGCCTATGTATGGGTACTGGAAAGGCTATACGAAGAGAATGTTAAACTCTGGAGAATGAGTGTTGTGCAACCATCAATTCTACCCTCGCGTAATCAATGCAAAACAAAAGGGAGAAGAGAGGAAGGAGGCATACCTGTGGGAATACGAAGCTGAAAGGGTGCAAGGATAGGCTTGCGAAGGAGCAGGGGCAAGACCGTAGGAGCAAGGGAATGCCCAGCGTCACCATGAAGCTAAAAATAAAAGAAAGGGTACCTCAAGAATGCTTTGGAGGAGGAAAGAACCCTTGAACTCTTGAAAATAAGTTGGAGAGCATGCCACTAGGCTAGGCAAGTCTTGGTGTGGAGAAGTGGCTTCAAGCCTTGGGGTATTTATAGGGAAAGTCAATGCTCCCTAGCCATTGGATCTATCTCCCTATGAATGGTGGAGATCAAGAGTATGGGTAACCTTGGGATCCGCGATTGAGGATGATTGGTCCTTATGCAATCTTAGGAATTTTCATGGATCCCCCAAGTGTTAGGTGGCTGTTGTGTTTCTTTGGACACTATAAAGAAACACAGCTCCAAGCCTCACCTCGTAATTCTTCGAGCGACGTTGGGAAACTTTCCAAGGCTAAGTCCCCCAAGGTTGGCCGTACATGTCAAGCAAGAGAAATAGAGAGAGTCTACAAACACACTTAAAAGTGTACTTATAGACTCGGGGGGAAGTGTAAATGTGGAAATTTTTCCCTTGTGAATTTTATTTACAAGTGAAGCTCTATGCTACGAGGCATCCTTCATGCTACTTATTGCACGCACAAGGGGACAAGGATATCACACAGCGTTGAAGGAATCGGGCTAAGAGAGCCACCCTCGCTATGCGAGGGCCCTTGGCCGCTTGCCAATCCGAATGCCACCCTCGCTATGCGAGGGTCCTCGGATGGCCATCTGCGTACGCCTTGTCCCCTCAGGCATCGAGCCTCACCTTGCCTGCACGCGGGAGAAGAAGACCAGCCTCGCTAATCGAGGGTGTGGCCTTGTTGTGACGCCTGTATCCCGAGCCATGCCTACACCCGAGGGAAGAGGGCCAGCCTCGCTACGCGAGGCACCCTCGCTATGCGAGGGTGTGGCCTTGTTGCGGCGCCCATATCGCGAGCCTCGTCTCCATGTGACCTGCATAGGCCAGCCTCGACCCCTGGCGCCTTGGCTTCTCAGGATACGCATAGGTTGAAGCCTCCTTGACATAGGCACGGGGACTACTTGGAGGTACCTTATTGGTATGCCAAACGAACATTGGGCATCGAACGGGGATTGATGAGGACGACCGGGTACAGAACACGTGTGCTGACACGAGGCGTACGTGTGTGAAGAGTACAGAAGCACGGCCCTGTCATCTGCATCTGGGGGTAGTGGCAGTACGGACCTGTATGAAGAGTAGTGGTACCACTTGAACACCCCCGACCATACGCCAGAGCCGACAGTACTATGTCCTAGGCCACGACTCTGACATTACCAGAGAAAACACCATTACGCCCTGAGCCACTACACTATCAGAGTACCCGTGTACGTCCCTGTCTCCTGGGACTTGTTTGTATCCGGGGCCAATAGAGCCATCTATAAATAGGCTCCAACCCCTCAGGTTAAGGGGTTGGAAAAACTGGGTGTATGAAAGAGACTTAAGAAATATATGATTCTAATTTTCATTGTTGCTTTGGTTTTCTTCTGTTGATTCGAGTTCTTTCCATCTGATTCAAAGCTTTCTGAAGTATAGAGATTAAAGTTTTCTAACCATCAATCATTGACGAGTTCTTACTGTCAACAATATAGTTTCTAAATTTATGGGAAATTTTTTTTATACAAAATATGGTAAGTTTTGGAAAAAAAAGTTTAAAACATGGTAAATAAATTACCATAAACATAATTTTCTTATTTTCTCTTCTCTCCCTCACGATCCCTATCTCTCTCTTCTCATTTCTTTCTTTCTCCTCCCCTATTCAGTGTCCATCTCAAATATCTACGGCGATGCCACCTCCGTCGCTGCCTCTGACGACGACGATGACGACCTGGTTCTTCTTCTTCTTCTTTCTTCTTTTTCTTCTTCTTCTTTCTTTCTTCTTCTTCTTCTTCTTCTTCTTCTTCTTCTGTCTTTCTTCTTCTTCTTCTTTTTTCTTCAAATCTAGTTTTATTTTTCTTCTTCTTCTTCTTCTTTTTCACTTCTGATTTTGAACTTCCTATTTGATTTTTCTGGGTTTTTTTTTCAAATCTGTTTGAGTAACCAGATTCTTGAGTTCATATTTGATTTGATTTAAGAAATGTACTCAAGGAAAGTTGACTATTATTATTTGGTGTAGACTAGGGTAGTATAAGAAGCTAGGTAGTTGAATATTTTAGGGTACTTTTAACATATGAAAGCTTAGGTTAGCTGATTAGTTTTTTTGGTTGGAAAAGGGAAAAAGTTGCAAAAGGTTTTTCCCTATGATGTTTAGGTCAATTGGATATAGGTTTAGTAGCCAAATGTTCACCAAATAAGGTTTTAACATAAATATTTATATGTTTATTAATTATTTAAAGAAATAGAACTAGAACGTTTGCTCAAAAAATGTATTTGTTGTCAACACTCCTGCAAATCAACTTCATATTTGATTTTTCTGGGTAGTTTTTTCGAAATCTGTTTAAGTAACCAGGTACCGTGACGCCTGATTCATTTTATTCATATCAGATTTTTTTTTACCTAGGTGTAACCAGTTACAATAACGATTAATTTAGATTCTTTTATTTAGATTTGATTTTGTTTTCACACCTGACTAAGTAACCAGGTACCATAGCAATTGGTTCTTTTTTTTAGATTTGATTTTTTTTTCAAACCTTGCTCTAACTAGTTATGATTATGATTAGTTTAGATTTTTTGTTTGAATCTTATTTTTTTCCAATTATGGCTAAGTAATCGTTTACCATTGCAATTGTCTCTCTTTTTTTTTTCTCTTTTTTTTTTCATACCTAGTTGTAACCAGTTACCTTCAAGATCAATTTAGTTTATTTTTTTCATATCTGTTTTTTTTCTTCCGAATCTCACTAAGTAACCAGTTACCATTCAGTTGATATTTTGATAATGGTACATTACTTAAAAAAATAAAAATTATTTTTATAGTTTTAACCAGTTACTACAACACCTCTTAAATAATAAAACTAATTTTTATAGTTGTAACCGGTTACCACACATCATTTTAAAAAAAATGGACAGTGTCATACGATTATTATCACAAAAAAAATCAAAATTGTTGATTACAGTAGTAATTCTTTCAAATATTTAGTTAAAAGAAATCAAAAGATATTATTTTTAGTGGACAGACCCAGCCGTTCGCCAACCTTGTTTCCGCTGTTTGCCGACCTCGCAAAGATCCAGTGTCGTCATTCTTCCCAGATCTAGCCTTGCCCTTCGCCAACCTCCTCACATTTGTGCATCGCGAGCATCACAATACCATGACCATGCCTGAGCGCCTCTGCTTGCCCATCGATGGAGATAAACATCTGCCTTGGAGCTTGCTGCAATATTGATGATGCGAGAAGAAGAAGAAGAAGAAGAGGAGGAGGAGGAGGAAAAGGCGGACAAGAAAGAAAAGTGGAAAAGGAATCACAAATTGATTTTCATTTTAGGTTTTAAGTTTAATTAAATTGTTTTATTAAGTTGTCATGGGGTTCATCTGAGTCGTCCTCTGTCAGTCTCTTCGCGTGGTAGATCAAGGAAGAAATAGATTAAAATATTTTATCAAATATAAATGATCAAAATTAACACAAATACATTAAAATTATAAAAATAATCTCAAATAATAAAAAATAGGTACTAAAAAGTATAAAAGATAAAATATGGTATACAAATAAAGTTTTACAAATATATGGGAAAAAAAGTCCCATAAAAATGTAAACAAAAAAAATATACCATAAAAAACTTTAAAAAAATTGCCATATTTTTCAAAGTTTATAAAAAAAATCTCATATTTGGTGTAATTTCCTCTTCTTAAAATTTGTTTAAAATAATTAAAAGTTATTTTAATTCAAAATTAAATGGATAAATGGCTTAATGGATCAAGACTACTTGTGAAGGCCCAAAGTTGAAGATAGAGATCTCTTTAGGTTTTATTTAGTCTCTTACATTTTTGTGTATATTTTACAATGGTTGTAATTTTTCTAGAAATACCCAAGACACCCAGCCTGCAAGTATTTATTTATTTAAATGTTTGAATGTGATTAAATTGTTTAATACTTTATCATGCATTTTTGACAATCCATATATATTATCCACACAGTATTTAAATTCATGCATGCATCTCATATGAGTAGAAACATGGCTTAGGATTGTCCTTTGTGATTATATGCTTTATGTGATGGACCATATAATAATAAATATAGTTTTAAATAGTTCAAGAGCGAAAATAGGTTTTAAAAGTTGTTTAATTTCTAGTATTTAAGAAAATAGTTTTATTAAATAATAAATGGTATTCCTAGCAATTATAGCAAATTAAAATTAAATTAATTAGGGCATAGTTCTATAATTTTAATTTTGCTTAATTTGATTAGTAATTATTAGAATATCATTTGGTAAAAATAGATCACTTTATTTTTACAAACTAATTAAAAAGCATAGAATGTTTTGAGAAAACACATCTTAAAATAGTGAGTGGGAGAGGGAGTTATGACCATAAGTCCCATGGTCTCCATTATTAGTTGGCACCAAGGTAGCATGGAGAGGGCCTCGCGGCACCATTGCTTGTGTCCCCCTAAGGAAGGCTTCCGACTGTGTTATTCTCAAGGCAAACTTATTTTTCAAGAATAGGATTTAATGATGTATTTCAAGTTTGACTGACCCTAAGGCACACTCTTGAGTTAACTCATTGATCTAAAATAATGGGTTACACTCACAAGGTACATTAGGCTTTCGAGTGGACTAGTGTATTCTTGACCAAACAAGCGGTTGTTTATAAGTCAAAAGAAAAATATTGATTTGAGTTTTCACTTATAAATTTGAGAACTTGTCTCAAAATTAATTTGGAATTAGTGTGACCTACCCTAAGGCTGGTCCATTAATGTTCAAATTAATTAATCGTGGAATTAGTAATTATTTTTATGTGTTCTTTAATTGTTGCATTCATGCATCACGTTTACTATTCCGAAAATTACTGATATTTATTATATGCATAAATTCATTTTTGTTTATTTATTTATTCCTAGCAAAAAATGTCTATTGGTGAATTACACATCAATGCCTTTCTCAAATCTTTGGTTTTTGAACCCGAAAACATGCGACATTAGTTTGAGGCATTTGGACAATTTTTTCTTTTAAGAAATTGATGTCAATTGTCTGTAACAAACCTCCAACAGAACCACCTTTGGCTACTAGCTATGAAGCAGAAGAAAAATATGCAAATTGGATGAAATCTGATCAGTTGGCACATTATTGCATGCTTTCAACCATGCCTGACGAAACAAAGGAAAAATATATACACTATAATTCAGCACATGAGATGTGGCAAGCAATGACAAAGGAAGTCTTTGTTGAGTGTCGTCGTTTGTATCAAACGAAAAAGGTAAATGAGATTTACATATATTTTTTCAACTTTGAATGGTAGATTCAAATACTATGAATATCAAATTCAAATTTTTGAACAGTAGATTCAAAAATATATGCCACTAATCTATTTTTCTTTGTTTTTCCTTTTGCAGAATCAGAGCCTTGAAAAGGAGGAAGAGACTGATGAAGATTTTGATAGCAAGTAAAGCTGGAGGAGTTGGAGAGTAGTTTTATTTAGAAATTTTATTGTTAGTTGAACAATTAAAATTTTTATTTTGTTAGAGAAATTATAGATTTCTTTGAACAAAGAAAACTACAGTCTATAAATTTAGTTTATTATTAGTTATTTTGATTACTAATGCTTGGAAACTTATTTCTATTTTTGCATGACATCTATTTCTTTTATTAATAAAATAGTTATTATTTAAAGAAATTATCTATTTACTTGTTATGCAAATGCTTTGGGATAAACAAAATTTACATACTTATAATGAATGACAAATTTTACTTAATTCTGAGTTATTTAAAACAACTAATCCTAGATCTATTAAACAACAAAAGACTGATTCTGATAGTGAAACATATTTGTGGCACTTGAGATTGGGCCATATTGGTCTAGACAAAATTAATAGGCTTGTAAAGGATGGTCATTTAAGAGAACTATCTATTTGATCTCTCCCTATTTGTGAATCTTGTCTAGAAGGCAAGATGACCAAGAGACCTTTCTCTACTAAAGGTTCAAGAGCTACAGAACCACTTCAGCTAGTACACATGGATGTTTGCGGTCCACTTAGTGTACAAGCAAGATGAGGTTATAAATAATTCATCACTTTCATTGAAAATTATTCAAGATATGGCTACCTATACTTAATGCGAAGAAAATCTGAAACTTTTGGAAAGTTCAAAGAATTTCAAGCAGAGACTGAAAAGCAATTAGGTAAATCACTAAAAGTTCTTTGATGGACCCAAAATGGGTATGTTTAAATATTTATAAATCACAAGCGCACGAATCGTTCATATAGAATATTGATTGTGTAAGCAAGGATGTCGAACCCAAAGGAGTTGTCTAAAATCGAAAAGAAAACTATTTTAAAGCAAAATTAATAAATTCTAACCTAGCCCCAAAGATTGATGAGATTTTTGTATAATGAAAATAAAATAAAAGAGAATAATAAAGAAATTTAAGACAATAAATACTTAGATTTATAATTGTAAACAAGATGGTAGAAGAAAGATTATTAAGATAATGGAATCCACAAAATATAAGTTCAATAATATTTATAAGTACATTGATTTCCAAGTTTTAGTAATAGTAGAAATTAATCAAACCATCACTTATTCAAATTAGAAATTCTATTTAAGCACAAGTTTTTATAAAAATATAGGATTTATCTTCACTTTTAAAATTATAATTTCAAAGCATTTAGTGTAAATCAATCTAATGAAATAACAAATAAATCAATGAACATTATTTATAAGGCAAAACATAATATTTTTGTTCTAAGCATTGGATGTGTACAATTTAATGACACATCTTACACAAAGAATATTATGTTTTTACACTAATCAAGAACAAAGTGTAAATATGTTCTAACAATCCAAAATACAAGATATTTAAGATGAAAGAAAATATTTGAAGAAGAAAATCCATAAACTTTATTGCACAAAATGGGAAATCAACATACAAAATAAAACACTATCTAGTTACATATTGTTTCATCATCACCTTAATAATCTTAAAAACATTAGAAACTCATAACTAGAATAGAAAATACAAACATAAATAGGAAAATTTGGAGGATGAACCCCCAAAATTTTCCTCTAAAAACTCATAGGAAAAATGACCAAAAAGAAGAAAAAGATGAAGAGAATTGAGAGGTTTTGAAAGTGTAGAACTTGTGGTATGGTAACCTCCCCTAAATGAAGCACTAAACTCCCTTATTTATAGCCAAAAAAAGGTATTAAAATAATCAATTTAAATTAATTATAATATGGCAAATAGGGGTAAATTATAGGATGTAATGATGATGTTTTGGGGTAAAATGTGTAGAAAAGTTTGAGTAAAAAAAAATAGTATTTTTGGCAAAGGGGAAAAGGGTACAAAAGTGAGCTTTTGTTGGGCTCAAAAAATAGGAAAAAGTGGCTGTTGGCAGCTGTGGAAGGGGTGTTGGGGTTATTCGGTTGGGTCTTTGCTGAGGAGTGGGAAGGCAGGGGCAAAGGTGCTTTGGGAGGTTGCTGGAGGCGTGTTAGTGCTTCGGCTAGCAATGGGAAGGAAGCAGCAGTTGGGCTGGTGGAGACAGGCCCAGATGGCTGGGTGTTGTGGCGGGCCCAAAGGCTGGAGGAGCTGAAGGCTTGCGGGCCTGCTTGGTGGACTGGGCCGAAAGGGTTGCTGGCAGGAGGAGAAATGGGCTGGTGGCTGCTCTGCCATTTTTTCCATTCTTTCCTTGAAAATGTCATTTCTTTTCCTTCAAAATAAACATAAATTAAGTTATAATCAAATATTTTTAAGTATGAAATAAATCATATTAATTCTTTAAAAATATTAATTATAACTTAATTTAATTTAGCATTTAAGTTCAATAAAACTAGATTTTTGACCTTAAACTAAACAAGAATAATTCAAATAACTATACTACAATATTTTACAATAATATAACTAAAAAAACACACAAAAGTATATAAAATCATGATAAGACTAATAAATTCAAAATTACTTAAAAACTTAATAAATTAATTAGAAACTCAAGAATTAAGCAACAATTAGCATATAAAAAGTGGTAAAATAACTCTATTTTGTAGAGTTATCATTCTTTGATCTGATCGAGGAGGAGAATACTTGGATTTTGAATTCGAGGACCATCTGCGTGAGCATGGTATTCAATCCCAACTCACAGCACCTGGAACGCCACAGCAAAATGGTGTTTCAGAAAGATGGAACAGAACGTTATTAGATATGGTTGGATCAATGATGAGTTTTTCATCATTACCACTGTCATTCTGGGGCTATGCGATTCAATGTGCTCTATACATATTGAATGTTATTCCATCTAAGTCTATCCAGAAGACACCCATGGAATTATGGAATGGTTGTAAACCTAGTTTACACCATTTTTGAATTTTGGGGTGTCCTGCGCACGTGCTTAAGGGAAAGACCGGGAAGTTGGAATCACACTCTAAAGTGTGCATGCTTGTGGGATATTCCAAAGAAACTAGAGGTGGAATTTTCTATAGTTCAAAAGAAAATAAAATATTTGTATCGAAAAATGCAACTTTTCTTGACACATGACTATGTCAATAACCACAAACCTCCCAGTAAGGTTGTACTGGAGGAGATGGCCTCGAATGAAGTTGCAAAGTCACCAGCAACAACCAATGAAAAATGGCAAGAGGAAACTGCTAGTTCTAGTCAGAATAGTAGAGAACCTCGTCGTAGTGGGAGGGTTAGTAAGCAACCCATACACTATGAACACGAAGTTCAAATGCTTGTGTCTGACACAAACAAAGACGATCCATTGACATTTAAAGATGCAATGAATGATTCTGACAAGGACAAATGGCAAGAAGCCATGAACCAAGAAATGGAATCGATGTATTCCAATTCTGTCTGGGTGGGAGTAGGTAGCAGCAGCAGCAACAGCAATAGTAGCAGCAGCAGCAGTAGTAGTAGTAGTAGTAGTAGTAGTAGTAGCTGTAGCAGCTGTAGAATTTTAGTTTTTGTGGATATTGGTCATAGTCGGGATTTAGTTGGAAACTCATAGAAATAGTTATAGATTTTATAAGTTTTGTTTAGAAATATTAATTTTAACATAAGGTTTGATTAATATAGTTGTTCCTAGAAATATTATTTATTATAACCTAAGGTTTAGATAGAATAATTAAGAATGTGACACTTGTCACATGTATGATTACTAAGGATTTAAGCATTTTAGATGAATAAATTAATAAATGATAGATCTAGAAGGTCTAGAACCTTCCAACATCTATTAGGATCACATTTTATCGCCTACCCTAGGCGATATATCGGCTCCACAACCCATTTTTTGAATTTTCGTAGAATTCTGAACTAGAAACAACCCTCAACAACTTTGACTCGTTCCTGAACGTTTTTGACTGAGTTATGGGCATCTGTTGAACAGATAATTCATATTTATTCAATTTTTAATCATTTATTTATTCATTTTAAAAAGGAGTTAGTTTCACTCCTTGGACTCTATAAATAAGACCCTTCACTCAGCCATTCTTTTCATCATTCTAGCACAGTTCAAAGTCTCCAAGCTAATAAGATTATTCTAGAGAGAAACACTAGGGTTTTGGGGTTAAAACTTCCAAATCTAAAGCTTTTATAAACACTTTGGGAAGTAAGTTTTTGTGTGATTTTAGTGTTCGAGGTATAGATTGAGGTAAATGTAACGACCCCAAATTCGCTAATAAGGCTTAAGGGCCTTGATTAGTGTGCCGGGAGGGCATAAATGGGATTAGAGTGAATTGTATTTATTTGAATGTGATATTATGTGATTAATAGTGCTTAAATGATATTTTATGATAATTGATGATATTATGTGATAATATGTAATAAATGTGTTGTATATGTGGGAACCACATTATTATGTGGATAACTCTGTAGCCGGCGACTCAAGGCGATCCTAGGGCTAGATAGCGGGAAAAGTCACAATGGGGCATTATAATTGACTTTGGACAAGTCAGGGGTATTTTAGGTATCGGGTAGTGATTTAGACTATCGGGTGATGGAAATAAATATATGGAGATATATTTGAGGTTAGAGAGTTTAGGCGGGAATATTGGGGAAATTTACTATTTTGCCCTCGGGGATGTCTCCGGTACCCCGAGCTTTGGGATTAGTCTAATAACCTAAGGATATACTTGGAAAGACTTAGAAAATACTAGAAAAAATTTGTAAACTGACCCTCTCAACCTTCTCTTTCTTCTCTCTCTTAAGGAAGAAGAACAACTCTGAATTTTCAAGAGAATCAAGCTGAATATTTGGGAATTGAAGGGAATAATCTGGAGGATTAGCTCAGGAACTGATCAAGGATTGAAATAGAGCCAAGGTAAGCTTTGAATTTTCATTTCTATGGTTGGGAATTTTGAGAAAATGGCTGAGTTTTTAATGGTTGTGGTTTTGGTATTCAAGGTTGGATTTGAGGCTGGAATCTTTGAAGTTAGGTCAGGGAACTCTTGGAGAAGTGATTCTGCAGCTGAGGTAAGCTTTAATCCAAGGTTTGATGGTTGAATTCTAGTATCTCCATGGCTGGTTTTGTGTTCTTGGGTTAGAAGGTTTCAGTAATTGAAATGGGTTTTTGATGGGTTTCTAGCCTAGGATTCAGCTGGGTTGAGTTGTTGTAATCTTGTGGGATGTTTGTGGATAGTTGAGTTGAGGATTTGGGGTGGTTTTGAGTGAGCTTGCATGAGGTTTGAAATTTAAAAATGGTGATTTTTCTGGGTTCGAAGGGCCGGGCCGCGGCATGGTTCTTGGTGAGTCGCGACCCTTGGAAGTTGAGTTGTGCTGAGGAAGGAGGGCAGGCCACGGCATGGCCTAAGGAATGCCGCGACCCTTACCTGTTTTTGTGCCTTAAGAGGGCTCTGTTTGGGGCCATGCCGTGGCATGGATGGCCTATGCTGGGGCCCTTAAGGGATTTTGGGATTTTGAGATTTTCGGCTTGGGAATTTAACCTAGGGTGCTTGGGATTGATTCTTTTACCATATTTGGTGAAATTCAATGTTCGGAGGACTAGAACTTGGTTTAAAAACTCATTTAAGATTGTTAATGGTATCCTTCATCATGGTTGTGACTAGGTACTAAGCTAGGGCTCGGGGATCGGATCGCGCTCAAGGAGTATCGCCCGTAACTAATTCATCTAGAAGCCAAAGGTAAGAAAACTACACCCGGTTGAATATTTGAACGGGACTAAGGGCTCCCTGATATATATGATTGAAAGAATGGTATTATGCCATGTAAATTATAAACCAACGACCTAAGTGTGCCACGGTTAACTTGTGCAATTGGCACGGCTCGGACACTGGTATCCGAGGACAGCTTATTATGCACTGAGCTCGGTTTAAGCGGGCAGAAGTCAGTGGGTTAAACAGAGGGTGCGACCTAAGGTGTCGGCCCTAGTATTTGTGTTAATTAATTATTATATTTGGCTATGAATGTGATTAATGAGAGTGTTGAATAATCTAAGTATAGATGAAGTTATTTGTACCTTGAAGTATGCTTATATGCTATGGATTGAATATTTGAACATGCTTACTAGAATATTTGATAATATTGTATATGCTGTGTAAGTTGTTTTCTTGCTGGGCATTGGCTCACGGGTGCTGCGTGGTGCAGGTAAAGGCAAGGGCAAGATTGATCAACCCTGATTGGAGAGCTCTGCAGGGTGACTGTACATGTCAGGTCGCTCAGCCGCCATGGTTGAGGAGATTACAGGGACGAGAGGACCAGAACCTTGTATTTTGCCTTAGTATGGCTAATGGTTACTCTTAAATGTTGAATTTCGTAAACCAACTTTTAAATGTTGTACTTTTGGGGATCCCTTCTGTAAATTGTTTATAATCTATAAAATGTTTCTTTTGGGGCCAAAATGTCTTTTAGCCCTAGAACACTTTAGCTAATGACACGTTTTGAATAAACGACTTGATTAGCAAGTCTCACACCTTTATAAACACACAGTGTAGCGGTCTTGGCTATCCAGGGCGTTACATTTTAAGCTATCCAAGGTATCTTTATCTTCAGGTTTAGTTCACTATAGTTTCTATTATTCTTTCATTTTTCTTCAAATCCTAACTTGTGATAGTGACTTTTGGTTAGGTGTTCAATTCCTTTGAAACATAAGGTTTTTGGTAAGTTCTTATCTCGATGGTTTAGATCTTCTCTTCATTTTATTTTTCTTTAGGAAACTTATGGTTTCTTTATGTTTGGTTTTAGGAGTTTCAATCCCGCTCTTGTCTCCAATATTCTAGTGTTTTTAAGGAAAATTAGGTAGTTTAGTATTATGACCTGGTTTATGTAGTTTATGATATAGTTTATGTTTGTATGACCTAACATTTCAGGTACAATAAATGGGTAAGTGTGTCTAGACCTAAGGTGTCCAATGATGTATGATGGAACTATGTCCGGTAGGCTCGGTTGCCAAAACTTTATGATGGACCTAAGTGATGTCCGGGGCTTAATTGCCACCCCTGTATAAACACTTATCTTTTTATTATATCTGACTTGCTATGATTATGATTTATGACCTATGACCTATAGTTACGATTATGATTATGACTTATGACCCATAGTTATGATTATGACTTATGATCCATAGTTATGATTTATGATCTATGACTTATGATTTATGGTTATGACATACATTATGATTTATGATATGATTTAGGTTATGATATGACCTAGGGTTTATTGTTTTATTATTAGTATAAATAAGTTTTGGTATGACTTTTGTGAAATTTAGGATATGTTTGATTATATGACTAACTTTTGTTTGTATTTTCCTTACTGGGCTTAGAAGCTCACCCCTTATGATGTTGTTATTTCAGGAAATTGATGATAGAAAGGCTGGTGGTGAGTGGGACCTAGGCGCTTCGTGATGTACTCGTGGGGACCATATAGTCGAGGAAGATCAAGCGAGCCTATTTTTATTAAAGAATGTTTATTTTAAAAGTTTTATTTAAATGTTGCTCATTTTTATGTTAAAGACAATTATTTTATTTTTGTAAAACCATGGATCCGTGTAATTATTTTCAAGTTTTTATTCAATAAAAGAGCAATATTTATGAATTATGATCTAACGCTCAGTTCTCGGTAATCTATGAGAAATTAGGGCGTTACAGGGAGATTGTTGGGAATTGTTCCCTGAAAGCATATGTAGTAGAC
The DNA here is from genome assembly GCF_963169125.1 of Humulus lupulus. Classification (NCBI taxonomy): domain Eukaryota; kingdom Viridiplantae; phylum Streptophyta; class Magnoliopsida; order Rosales; family Cannabaceae; genus Humulus; species Humulus lupulus. The sequence goes on along the minus strand of NC_084794.1, from coordinate 207,659,190 downwards.
ATTGTTTTAAGAAATAAATAAATAAATTGAATTTTTTATGCATATATTTTATAGACTATATTATTCTGTGATAATATTATGTAAATATTAGAAAAATTCCTAAGCTCATATGTGTGATCTCAACACATATTGGTACGGGAGGATTGTGTTTGAGATAAATAAACTTGAATAGTTAGTAGTAAAATAAAGTTATGAAATCTTTAGATTAATTACTGCAAGTACGGTCAATTTGTATTATGAATACATGTGACCTAGATCTGGATCACTAGTGTTGTAAGACACTTTAGTGGAGGTACTTTATATATTAGAGAATATATAGAACTGGACCAGATATGTTTATCAATACTTAGTTAAATACTCTTTCGAAGTATTAATTAAATATATCAACTGATGATCATATACAAATAGATCTTAATCCTGAAGTTACTATGAACTCCTGTTTATGTTATATGAGTTCTTTGATTCACTCGTTAGGGTCTACCAGAATGATCAGGCTAGAAACTTTTGTTTTGGGAACTCATTAATGTAAATGGCTGGGGACATAGTATACAGATATGGAATCTATACCTTCTCATAAGAGATTGAATAATGGTTCTCTTAAGGGTTGACTTTTGGGATTGAAAAGGTTATTGAGCTCAAATTCATAATTTAGTTATGAATTAACCTTCACTAGTAAAGTCAATGGTACTTGAGGAAACAATATATAATTAAAAGGGTGAAACAATAATTTTATTCCCGATTAATTATGAACTATTATTAGAGGGTTAATTTGTATGTTTAATGGACGCTTTATTTTATAAAGTACTCACTAAATAAAATGTCTATAATTACAAGAGTGCAGTCTCATATTTATAGTGGAGTAATCATGAGATTAATAAATTAAGATGATTTAATTAAAGAGTTTAATTAATTAATTAATTATCTCATTAATGAAAATATCCAAAAACTAACTTTTGAATTTTCCATTAATTAATTAATTAAATAAATAAAATTGAAAAATCTATCCCCGAAAAACTGTGTAGTACACGCCGCACACAATCCATGGATTGTGTGTGTCGTGTACCACCCTATAGTTTAGAGATATTTGATTTTTTCATAATTATTTATTCAAACTACCTTAATATTATGAAGTTATTTGATGGTTTAAGGCTTGATGGATAGTTATTATGAATGCGTTGTGACTAGGTTTTCAACGAGGCTCGGATTAGGGCACTGTGCTCGAGACACAAGTAAGAAAACTGTTATACCCGTAGAGCAGGGCACGACCCTATTGTTTGTGTTTCAGGGCGCGACTCTATTGTTTATGCTTAATATATATTGTGGATATCTGTGATTATTATGTTATGTTATGCATGTTTGTGAGTGAACGGCAAGAAGCCAGGTACGACAAAGGGTCGGGATCGGCGTTGAGCACGCTGAGTGCAGACCTTTAGGGCAAGACCCTCATAGGGTGCTATATCCACCCGCTCAGTGAAGATTGCAAACCCAGGGCCTGGTAAAGCTTCTGGGACAACGTTGGCCGCTATGTGTTTAGCCCGTTGGCTGTGTTGTTGTATATTGTGGATTGTTATGTATATGCTATATGTTGAGTTTTCTTATTGGGCTTTGGGTCACGGGTGCTCTATGGTCCAGGTAAGGGCATAGGGAAGGTCGACCAACCATGAGTACGAAGTGCGTGGAGCGACAGGTACATGTTCGGCCTACCTGGCTGCCATCGTCAAGGTATTTTTGGAAAAGTACTGTAGTGAATCATTTTGTCTCTTAGGTCGACCTTAATTGTATTTTTGAGTTGTAATGTATTTTCTAAACAGTATTTTTGGATCCCAACTGTATAACTTTTCTGTGATTTCAATGAAGGTTCAAATTTTCATTATTAATGTCAACAAACGAGCTTTATTATAGTTTAGTCATACTTTTAACCTAAAATCTCAATTAGCGAGCTAATGGCACATTTTGAACTCACATAGTAACGACTCTAAAGAAATAGTGCGTTATAATTTTCTATCCACTAGAGCACTGTTGGGGGTTTTATGCCCTAATTAGAACTCAATTTCTTTGTAATCTCATTTTATTATCAATAAAAGAATGGAAATCAATTTTGACTTGGTCAATCACTTTGTTCACATGTTTTATATTCATGATTATTTGTTTAATATAAACTACTATTAAATCCCGAGCATATAACTACTCATATTCATAGTGACGTAATCACAATAGAATATAAATATGATTATATATTAAAAAATAAGTTACTTCTAAGATTAGTCAGTGCACATGATTTAAACTGACTTGCCAATCTACGATATGATCTACTTACACATTGTAGTGTTATGTCTTTTCCAAAACATTGGAAAAGTAGATACAATCAGATGTATTTGTTACGTCGGACTGGACCGATATTGACAGTAGATAAGATAAGAAGACATATCGTTATTATCTATTCTAGTCATATCATATAGTTAACCATAGGTCAATTCAATCTCAATTCTAAGTGGTTAGTATTCTAATTGATTGTGTTATTTGAGTTCTTTAACTTGTTCGTTACTAGCTTACCCTACCGACTAGCCCATACTTACATCTTGGGAACTCAGTAGTATAATTGAGTGGGAGTGTTAATCATAGATATGAACATCTATATCTTTTGATGAAGAAGTAAAATGATGGTTTCCTTTTAGTTTGGTTCGAGGTGCTAAATGATAGAGATCTCATTTCAGTAATTAATATTAGTTTACTGAAATATTATTTACAAGGAATTAAGTGTTTTAAGGATAAAATACAATGAGGGGTAAAACTGTATTTTAATCTCATCTCATTGTAGACAGTCTATAGAGGCTTGAGTGATAAGTATGATTGTAACAATAGATAACTAATAACATATATATATATATATATTGGTTATAGAGTGTTCTATGAGTTCAAGAGTGCAATTATGAGTCTTTAGTGGAGTCACGAGGAATTAAAAAGTTAGTAAATTTATTTGTTAAATTTATGATAACTTATTGGAGCTTGATTTCATAGGCCCATGGCCCCCACTGTACCTTGGATAAAATCATCTAGATAGTCTCAATTAATTTATTTAATTATTAATTATATTTATCAAAGTTGACCAGGTTAATTTTGGATATTTTCACAGAGTTATGCAATTTAGAAAAGAAAAGAGATTTTATGGCATATTTATTAATTAAGAAAAATTGGTGTCTAAATTAATAAATAAGTTTAAATCAATGTTCAAATTATAAATATTTAATTTTGTAAATGATTTGAATAATTATTTAATTAATTAATCAATAGAAAAGAATATTGGCCTTGATTTTAAGTCCAACGGACTTATAATTAAATGAGAAATTTCATGGGCATAAAGCCCATGATAATTTCGACCTAATGACTCATATTATCTATTATTTTATTAATTTTTAATTAAAATAAATGACCTAATTGAGCCTATAAAAGGAATGTTGAGTGAGACTTAAAAACAGAAGATCTGGAGCAGAACAGAAGATCATAAGATCTAGTTTTGATGCTTTAGGGTTTTAGACTCTCTCTACAATAAAAGTTCTTTTCTAAACCTCAATATTCTATTATCTTCTTCTCTCTGTATCTATCTCATGTGTTGTGAATTTCTCACTCTAGTCTAGGTGATTCTAAGGATACTTTGGAAGGCTTGTGAATAAATTTGAAGATCGATTCAGTTTCTTGGTGATACTCTGCGACAGAAAGGATACAAGGGTTAGAGAACTGAAGGAATGGCTTATTCATTCTGCTGCACATAATGTAAGTGTTCTTATCATTATCTCTGTTTAAATTCAATTATAGAAACATGTTCTAGGTTTTCTTATATTAATTTGTTTAATATATGATTTACATGAAAATAAATAAGATCTTGTATAAGTTTTCCCAACAACTGGCCTCAGAGTCTTTGGTAATCCTTATTTCCATGCATGAATATGGCTAAAATTGAATAATTTGATATGTTTAGTATTTGGATAGATTTCATGTTTTTTTATGAAGCATATTGATTTTTATGTGATTATTAGCAAATTTGGGTTATTTTGTTGTGTTTTCCTATGCAATTTGTTTTTTATAAATACTTTATTTGGTGTAAAACATTGTAAAAATTAATTAGAAAACATTTTGGGTTGAAAAATTACACAATTTTTTTTTGTAATATTTTGGCTGTTGTGCGCACTCACGCACGTGCACTTGTGCGTGTCACCCCTTTCGCGTGCCTGCGCGTGTCAACTCAGCAACTGCACGCGCATCTCCCCGAGTACTGTTCATCCAGGTATTTTTAAAAAAAAAAATTAAAGATAATAATAACAATATGAAATTAATTTTTTAACGAACCTAAAAAATAAAAGATTTATTTTATCATTTAAAAATATTTTTTAAAATAAAATATTTTTGTTGTTTGATATTTTCTACAAAGATTCAAATTCAAATTTTAAAATAGGATAACTAATTAATTTTAAATATTTTAATATATTAAAATATTAGAATTAAGTTATCAGATATTAAAGATATATTTTTTAAATACTTGTTATTTTTTATATCTTTTATTTGAAAATATTAATATTTTATTATTCTATGGATTTTAATATTTAAATTATTTGAAATTGGAAAATTTGTTGACTCGATATTTTTATGGATATTTGAATTTGTTTAACTGTTTTAAGATATTTTAGGTTTGTTATAACTATTAATATATATATATTTTTTTATAAATCTTTAAAATATTTTCTATAGTTGTAACAACACAAGATATTTTTTGAAAAACAGTTAAAGATATTTGTCTTAAAATTTAAAATTGGTTAAATTTTAAAAATATCACATTTTTCAAACCAATTAACAAAATATTTATTTTTTTTGTTAATAAATGAGATTTAAATTAACTTTAGGTTAATTGTTGATAAATCCTATTTAAATTAAATTAATATTTTTCAAAATGACCTAAATTAAGTTGATTGTTGATAAATGAAATTTAAATTAACTTTTGTTAAAATTGACTTAATTTTTGCAAAAATTTAATCAATTCGAATTTTGGATAAATTCTAGAAAATTAATTGTTGTATTTTTGCAAATGAAATAAATTGTGGCATTTTTGCATAAATTCATAGACTTGCTCATATAGTATCATGATTAAGCCCATCTAGTTATAACATGTCTGTTTACACTATATGTAGTATTTTTGCAAATGGGCTTAGATGCATATAGTGGCCCATATGTTTGCATAATATATGGTATTTTTTCTAAATAAAACATTCATAAAATGATAGGTTTTATTTGGATCCATTAGAAAATGTAAAGTTTAAATTCCTCTCTTGTGGGTGATTCCACTTGTGAAGACCCATTTGCTTTGCATGACTATAGTGGACCTAATCAATTAATAACAATTAATAAAACTAAGGTTTAAATTCATGTCTTTTGGACCTTGTATGGAAGTTTGGGGGCTCTAGTAGTTAAAACGACATACTGGACCAAACCCTCATCCATACAAGCCCAATTGTTATGCTCATTTGCCTGAATCGGACTTTATGTTATAGGTTCATTATAATAGTTAAACCTAATATTGATTATCAACAAATTAATTCTAATTTAATTGAATTTGTTTCAATGTAACACTTTAGAGTTAATATAAAATTATAGGACTTTGATTTTAAAATTTTAATTTTACAGTTTTTTGTAGAACCATAGTCATTAATTTTCGATAATTAATAATAAAAATATTATTTTTCATTAAATAATGAGCTTTTTTTTAAGAATTGTATTCTATCTCCACCGTTAGTTTACAAGGTCAATAGCTTAATGGGGCCTCGAGATGCTTCGATTCGTCCCCCTACGGAAGGTTTTCATTAGTTATTTTGACAATGTTAGATTTCAAAAGATAGAAAATTATAGGCCAAATTCTACTAGACTCACCCCTACGGTGACTACTATGACTAAATCTATGATTATCGAAACCGCGGGTCTAGCTCATAAAATAAGAATTTTTATTTTCTTATTTTGATAGAATAGAAGGTTGTTATTAATGGTGTCCATAATTATATGAGTTTACAACTCTATTTAACTAATGATAATTTTTTATTCTCGCCAATTATGACAACAATATCATAGATTAGTTAAAAACATAAAGAAATAGAAATATGATTATTTTGGTATTTTTCCATATCTTACGTATTCATGGTATATGTTGTGCTATTTCTTGAAATTTGAATAACTAGAAGTTTATTGAGCAAACGTGATGAATTTCTATTTTATTGATAACTGGTAGTTTTAATTATGGCTATGTCTACTCCCATCATTTCTCAACTTTTAATGGAGAAACTGACTAGAGAAAACTTCCTTAAATGAAAGCAGAACATCAATATTGTGTTGATTGGTGACAACTCCAAGTTCATCATGACTGAGGAATGTTGGTATTAAATGATCAAATCAAAGGTACGCAGCGGAATATATGGACCCATTTTAATAAATATTAATACCAGCCACGATCATACACATATATAAATATTACATTACATATAAATAGATCAAGAATTACCTCTTGTAGCATATAAAATGTCCTCGAGTCTTTTTGTATAAATCAACAATCTTCCTATACAGTGTTTTGAGATCTCACACCCTGATCTTCCAGACCAATCCTCAAACACACAAGGATGTATGTGGGCATGTAGGATTCAAAATATTGATTTATGTGACTCCCTTGATGTACTAAATACATGAGATCTAGATAGTTTTGATATAGAAGAGTTTTAGAATAGTTTTTCACGTTTTAGAGAAAAACTATTGCTTTAGAGAGAGTCTATATTTTTATTTTTCAAAAAATAATAATCAATCCTCATTCTGAAAGTCACGTACTATATAAATTATAAAGATATTTAATCTTATTAAATAATCTTTATTTAATTAAAATATAATTCAAATTAAAACTGATTAGATATTTTCATTTAATATTTAGTTAAATCATATTTTTAAAAAATAATTGAATAACTGATTAAACAAAATTATTTGAAATTTCAAATTCAAATCCCAGGGATAAAAATCCCCGAGTTAGGCGCCACACACTGTATTGTGCACTGTGTATCGCCCAACCCTATTAGGGTTTCCCTAATTTTCTCATTTCTTTATTTAAACAATATATTTATCCCAACATAAATATCAGTTAATTCAAAATTAACTTTATCTTAAAATATCATTTTTAAATTAAATAAATAAATATCATATTATAAATAAGATATTTATTATTCTCTCTTTTTATATTAATCCAAACAAGATTAATATTCATTTTAACCTATAGTTTTTCAAAATAAAAACCATATAGTTAAATAATTAATTAATTTATAATTAATCAATTACCCATAATTATCACATCATTATTTCCTTGCCCTGGAAAATTAATTCCTTTGCAATTTATTCATTTCTTTTTACAAATTTTTTTTTTGGCATCCTTACCCTTGACAGTGTAGGACAGAGGTGATCTGGGGACCATGAACCTATAATACGAAGCTCCAATAAACCAGATTATTAATTAAACTCTTTAATCTAATATTGTTATTTATTAATTCCATGATTACTCAACTATGAATATGAAATTGCACTCTAAGTATTTATAGAATTATATTTACAGAGTTTTCTCTAGTAGTCCATTGATATAATCAATATATGTAGTTCTTGTTGGTATTAAATGATCAAATGAAAGGTACGCAGTAGAATATATGGACCCATTTTAATAAATATTAATACCAGCCAGGATCATATACATGTATAAATATTAAATCACATACAAATAGATCAAAGATTACCTCTTGTAGCCTATCAAGTGTCTTTGAGTCTTTTTGTATAAATCAACGATCTTCCTATCTACAGTTCTGAGATCTCACACCCTGATCTTCCAGACCAATCCTCAAACACACAAGGACGTGTGTGGACACGTATGATTCAAAATGTTGATTTATGTGACTCCCTAGATGTACTCGACACATGAGATCTAGAGAGTTTTGACAGAGAGAAGGTTTATAATAGTTTTCAGGTTTAGAGAAAACTATCATTTTAGAAAGAGAGTCTGATTAACCATTATTATCTGAATATCACGTATATCAGATTTATAAAGATATTTAATCTAATTAAATAATCTTTATTTAATTAAAATATAATTCAAATTAAAACTGATTAGATATTTTCATTTAATTATCTATTTAAATCATATTTAAAAAAGAATAATTAAATAATTGATTAAACAAATTAATTTTAAATTCAAAATTCAACCTAGGGTTAAAAACCTTGATGCTAGGCGCCCAACCCTATTACGATTGCCTTAATTTTCTCATTTGTTTATTTAATCAACTTTTAAGACAAGATATTTATTCCAATATAAATATAAGTTAATTTTAAAATTAACTTTATCTTAAAATATCAGTTTTAGATTAAATAAATAAATATCATATTATAAATAAGATATTTATTATTTTCTCTCTTTATATTAATCCAAACAAGATTAATATTCATTTTGACCTATAGTTTTTCAAAATAAAAACTATATAGTTGAATAACTAATTAATTCACAATTATTCAATTACCCATAATTATCAAATAATTATTTCTTTGCCCTGAAAAATTAATTCCTTTGCAATTTAGTCATTTCTCTTAAGAAATCTTTCTTTTGACATCCTTACCCTTAACAGTGTAGGACAGAGGTGATCAGGGGACCATGGACTTATAATACGAAGCTCCAATAAACTAGATTAATAATTAATCTCTTTAATATAATAATCTTATTTATTTATTCCATGATTACTCCACTATAAATATGGAATTGCACTCTAAGTATTTATAGAATTATATTTACAGAGTTTTCTCTAGTAGTCCATTGATATAATCAATATATGTAGTTTTTTCCTCCATTATTGGTTGTTAATTAAAGCTGGTCAAAATTACCGTTTTACCCTTCTAATTACCTCTTTATCCATAAGTACCATTAATTCACTAGCAAATAATTAATCTATAATCTAATTATAGATTTGAGGTCAATAATTATTCAGTTCCAAAATCAACCCTTAAGGGAACCAATATTCGATCTGTTAGGAAAGCATGGATTCCAATATTATAATTCATGTTCTTAGCCATCCATGATATTGAATCTCTAAAACAAAAGACATTAGCCTCATTATTCTAAGAGACCTTAACGAGTGAATCAAAAGATCCAATAAACAAAAACAGAAGTTCATGAATACTCAGGATTTAGACTGATCTACAAATGATCATCTATCATGATAAGAATTAAATCTTTACGTCAAACGACAAGTTTATTAAGATAGTTAATTCTCATCGATCTTGTCATATATAATCTCTATTATATACAACACCTTTACTAAGATGTCTATCCACACCAATAATCTGAATCTAGATTACTTGCATCTCGTATGCTTAGCAAACCGTACTAGTAACCATTAATTATATATGATATTAATTCTCTCATACTAATACAAGATCATATTATCATGAATGAATAGGGAATTTTCTTGATATTATTATATAATTAATTCAATAAATAATTATAACATTCAAATATAATAAAATTGTACTTTTATTTAAAACCAATAAAATGTCTTTACATGCTTTTAGGACAGCAATCCTAACAATCTTCCACTTGCCCTTAAAGTAAGGGAGGTATTTCCCTTAATCCCATATTGCACACGTGACCCATGAATGACTTTGCATGAAGTGTCTTAGTTAACGGGTCAGCCAGGTTCTGTTCAAACGCTATCTTCATAACAGTCACATCACCTCGGCGTACAATCTCTCTTACCAGATGGTATTTCCGTTCTATATGCTTCCCTCTCTTGTGGCTTCTAGGTTCTTTGGAATTGGCTACTGCTCCACTGTTGTCATAGTACATGATTAATGACTTAATGACCTACGTCCACTTAAGCTATTATTGATGTGAGATCTCTAAGGGGTGATCAAAGAACTAGGGTTCTCCAAGTTTCACAAACCTGAGAGAGATAAACAATACAATCGTAATACAATAGCTCTAATTCTCTCGTAAATATGTAATTTGAATTAAGCAAAAGCCAAAAGTCCCTCCCTTGAGCTATCTTTCTCTATTTATAGGCTCAAGGAGGATTACATGAATTTGTTACAAATATTCTCCTAATTACTCGGATAATCAGGAATCATTGGAGATAATCTCAGAATTGATTATGATCTCTACAAGATTATCTTGAAATATCCGGAATGTACGACCATGCTGGTCGTGATACAAACTCAACTGCCGCACCTGTAATGTCTTACTGGTCGATACTCTAACAGAACTCTGCCAAGTGTCATCCACGTGTTCAAAAATCGCCTGCCACGTCATCCGTGCCTATTTTTTGGATAACATTTGCCCCCCAAGTTTATTTATTATGACCAACAATAAATAAACTTTAAGGAAACGACCCTTCAATTACCCCACCAGATCTGTCAGAGGAGTTCGTGCATCCTTGGGAAAAGTAACCTACCCCTATCCAATCACGGCTTTTCGGTTCCCAAGTAACCTATTGATGGCTATCACTCTTCCCCATCCTTCGAAAAGAGGAACTGATGATTACTTCCTCTTTCATGACACAGACAAAAAATATATATATCCTTCTCATAGTCTTCTTTTCCCTTTTACGCAAGTTATTTCTCCTTCAAGAAACCCTAAAACCAGAACCTTCAATCTCTCCGAAGACCATCTTTCAGCATTTCAAGAACCAGCCGTCCGTTCGTCTTCGCTTGAAGCTCTTCCAAATCTCCACGACCTTTGCTTTGGTAAGTTTCAGAACCTTTATGCTCTTTTATCTTTGTCGTGCATGCCTCTGTGGGTTAACTGTTAAGTTCTGATGTTGTCTGTGTTTTTTGGTTGAGATGCATGGAGGTAGGGAATTTATTGGGTGATAGTAGATAGGATGATGTTTCTTTGCCATTTAGAAGTTACAAGTTAGTTTGATAGCCGAGATCATGAATTTAGGACGTAAAACCAAAGTAAAAATTCGATTTTTATGCTAGTTGAAAAAATGAGTTTTTCCCGCCCTTAAAGGAGTTGAAAAAGCTTTTTAAAAAACTTTTTACTTTCACTTTTTGATCTGCTTTTCAAACTGTTATTGTGAAAAAAATAGTTTTTTGCTAGAATGCTGTTGTATAAAAGCTTGACTTTTGTACACGATCAGCGTTATTCTAAAAAACTTTCTAGATTCTTCATCCTCACCTCCCCATTCTTCTGTTCGTAGATTTTAATGCCAGATTTGTGGGGAGGTGAGTGGCCAATCGACAACGATCTTCTTGCACAACTGCTTGAAGGTGAAGAACAGCCGGCCCATCGCGTTCACAAGATTCCATTTTCAAGAGTTTCTTCTTCCAGACCTCAACCGTCACCACCTCAAATGGGCCGCTCTAAATCTCCAGGGAAAAAGAAACCAAACCCTGAAAACAATCCAAATCCTCCTGCCCAGCCTGATTCGCAGGCTAGGGTTCCCTCGACCAGTGGTCGAGAAAACATTGCCCCTGACCCTCGCATTCAGGTCAAGGCTCGCCCTCGACAGTCAAACCTTCCTGATGTCGAGTGGTATCTTTCTACCACCAGCCAGGTGACTCCCCGGATGCTTTCCAATTACCTTAGGAAGTATCCTCTTACCGGGGTCAATCTCAAGATCCTTGCTGCTGACCAGAGAGCTAATCTACCTGGGGGCGTCTACAATGCTTGGTCAAGATACCACATAGAGGCGGGGGCTACCCTTCCTCTATATCCATTTTACCAGGGGGTGGCAAACTACTTTGGTGTTGCCCCCTTTCAAATTACCCCAAATGGATATAGAATGCTCGTTGCACTCTATATCCTTTACAAACTCAAAAAATGGCCAGAGCCCACTCCCCATGAGGTCAACTTCCTTTTTGACCTTCAGTCCAACCCTCAATAGTACGAGACGGGCTTTTTTCACTTTTGTCACCAGGAAACAAACCGCACGTTCCTGAGTGACACTACTCATATCTCCAACGTGGGGAAATACAATCAGGAGTATTTCCTCACGCCAGACATGACTACAAACAACTTGGCCTTCGCTCGAGGAGGTAAATGTCCTTTTCCACTAGTCGCTACTTTTCTTAACAAATTCCTTTGCACTTCTCTAAAGTATCTTGTGCCTTTCAGGACCATGGTTACGCCCGAACCCAACACCTGACATGGTGTTGAGGTCCAACACATTGGCCAGGATGGCTGACGCTGAAAAAAGCATTAAGTCTCTGGTCACTGATGAAAACCTGAGGCTGTTTGGCCTCCTGGCTCCTCGTCAGGAAATGAGGGAACCCGTGGTGGCAGACACTACTGCCGAGGGGCATCTCGAGCAGCGACCCCTAGCGTCTTCTCCTCGAAGGAGACCGACTGGGGTTACAATCAGGGAACCAATTGGTGCCCCCCAAGCAGAAAGGCCTTTTGCCCCCCAAGGGAAGGGGAAACAAAAGGCAGCAGAAGTTGTCGTAGACTTGGATGAGTCTTCAGAAGAAAACAGTACTGTTATTTCGCTTTTAAATAGCTTGCCAATTCCCTGTCACTTATTTGATGGGGACGGAAATTTTATGTATACTCAAAATCTAGGGCCAGACTTCTTCATGCCAGAGAGTGTGTGTATGACTAGTAGAGTCAGTAGTGTAGCGACAAGTAGTAGTAGCTCGGGTATTGGACTTTGTGATTTTCCTTACTTCTTTTCTGATGTACCGTCATTTGTCATCTAATTTTGTCTTACTATCTGCATGCTTATCTTTTTCTGCAGAAATGGCCTCCCCCAATGTTTTCGACTTATACCAGACTCAGGAGGATGAGGAGGTCCCCCTGGTCCGACGGAAGAAATCGGCCAGGAGACACGACGACGAATCTAGCTAAGCACCCTCGGCCAAGAAGGGTTGAGCTGCTGATCCTCCCAAGGATGGCCAACCTTCTGCTTAAACGCTTTCCTCTGCTAAGAAGGAGGCCCCACCTGCCGCCACCAACCCTCCGCCTGCGGCTAAAAAATAATAGGCTTAACAAGCCAAACTTTCAGGGACCAGACTCTCGAGCCGTTCCCTGCGATCAGCTAAAGATTGCCTTGCTCACATCCTGAAGCATGACCGTTGCAGGGAGGCAATGGCTGAGGCTGAGAACATGGGGGTCGATCATATCCTCAACAGGGCTCTTAACGAAGTAGCCAGTGTAAGTACTCTTTCTCTGGGCTTTTATCTTTCCTTCTTGTAATATAGCCTAACTTTTATTCTTTGACTGCAGGCCATGCTGACAATGACCGCGGCTCATACTCGTGCTAGCGCTAGGATCGAGTAGTCTCGGGCGAAGGTCATCGAGGAGCTTCAGGCCGCAGAGGCTAGGCATGCTAGGGAGTTGGAGGTGGTCACCCAGCAGAAGGATGCTTTGGTTGCAGAATTGGCAGAGAAGCAAGCTTCTCAGGAAACTCTGAGGAAGCAGAGGGATGACTTGTTGGAGTCCAGCCAAATCCAATGGCGTGAAGTCAAGAAACTTAGGGAGGAGCATCTTACTAAGGATGCGACCATTGCTGTTCTCAAAAGCCAAGTGGAACAGCTTAAGCTCACCAATGCCAAGGGCCTGAAGAGGTATAAGAACGCGAAACTTCGGTGTTTCTACGATTTTTGGAAACACAACCAGAGTGCCAATTTCAGTTACCTCCTAGAAGAAGCCAGGAAGGCCGAGCTAGCTTGCTGTTCTGCTCGGTTAGCTGCCGAAGAAAGAGCTAGGGTCCCTGCTTGCCCAAGCATTCAGCCAGCTGCCGAAGTGGAGGGAGGAGAAGCTGGAGGGGACGTAGTCGAGCAAAATGATCCAACAGATCCTCCTTCTCCTCAGGCTCCTTAGAGTTTTTTGTTCTTTTACTTTTCTTTAATTACACGACCTACAGGTCGTGATGTAAAGAATAAATTTTTCTTTTTAATTTTGCTGCATGGGCAGCATATTTTCCTTTTACTTTGAACAATTACATCCAAGCAGTACTGCTTGCAGTGTAAAAGAATTCCTTTTGATATTATAATATTTCTGCTTATTATAATATCTGTTCGCATGACCGAACTAAGCATAGTACTTTGGCTTGATTTAACAAAATATAAATTTTGAAAAATACTCTAAGTACCGTAGCATGCTTTCACTTATTTTGTTCATGTGTTTACATACCTCTTGGTATGCTTTGCTATCGATGTACCTTATATGCCCCCCAAGTGACTGAGGGGCTTTAGGTCCTTGGTCATTTGCCTTGACCACGACCTGTGCGAACATTACTGCTCGGTATAAAATGTAACACTTATAATACAGCAAAACAACACACGTAATGAACAAATACTTGTAAATAAAATTTACAAAGGTTGGCAAGAATGACTGGCTGCCCACAGTCCCTTAAAATTCTCGTATTAAAATGGACTAAACATGTCTTTATGAGTGATCTTGTAAAAAGATCTTACACTTATAAGAGATTAGTCATATAACATAACTAACCCTTTTTCAAAACTTGTAAAAAGTAAAAATTAATACAAGCCAGTCCTTTAAGAAGGACTGTTTATTGATAATACTTGCGCAGGTGTTCTCCATTCCAATAGTGCGGAACGAGATCACCATTTAAGCGTGCAAGTTTGTACGTGCTTGGGTGAAGGACTTCTTCAATCTGGTAAGGTCCTTCCCATTTTGGTCCGAGTACTCTAGCAGTCGGGTCGCGGGTGTTTAAGAAAACTCATCGAAGTACTAGGTCTCCAACGTTGAATTTTCTTTCTTTTACTTTTGAATTAAAATATCGGGTGACTTTTTGCTGGTACGCAGCTACTCGGAGTTGGGCTTTTTCTCGTTTCTCTTCAAGCGAGTCTAGGGTCTCCATCAACAGTTGGCTATTCTGGTCTTGGTCGTATGTGATTCTTCGATGTGAGGGCGGATCTAACTCGACTGGAAACATGGCCTCATACCCGTATGCTAAGGAAAACGGGGTATGACCTGTTGCTGTTCGATGAGAAGTTCTATATGACCAGAGTACTTCGGGCAGCTGTTCCGACCATGCTCCTTTAGCTTATTCGAGCCTTTTCTTCAGGGTATCCTTAAGTGTTTTATTCACTGCTTCGACTTGCCCATTTAGTGAAGTAGTCGATTGCTACAACTGCGTATTTTACTCCACCCTTTCCCATTGGCAAGGATCCAATTAAATCGATACCCCATACTGCGAAGGGCCATGGAATTTTCATTTGCTTCGATTCGTTTGGGAGCTGTGCGTGCGATCTTGGAAAATCTCTGACACTTATCGCATTTTCGCACAAACTCCATTGAGTCTTCATTCATAATCGGCCAGAAATAACCCTGCCTCAGAGTCTTTTTCGACAAGCTCTGCCCCCCAGCGTGATCCCCACAGAAGCCTTCATGTACTTCCCTCATCAGCTCTTTAGCCTTTTCTGGTGTAATACATCTGAGCAGTGGCATGGAGTATCCTCTTCGGTAACCATCGACTAGTATATACCTAGCAGCTTGTCTCTGAAGAGTCCTGGCTTTGTTTTTATCTGCTGGTAGTACACCATTCGTGAGATACTCCAAGTACGGTGCCATCGATGTATCTTCTATCCGAATTTCCATATTGGTTTCATCTGCTCATATGCTCGGCTCGCATAATCTCTCCACTGACACTATGTTTAAAGTGTTAGTGTCTTTTGCACTTGCGAGTTTGGCTAAGGCATCTACGTTTGAATTTTGATCCCGAGGTATTTGCTGGAGGGTATACTTCTCGAATTACGCCAACAGATCTTTGGTTTTGTTCAGGTAGGCCACCATTTTCAGGCCCCGTGCTTGATACTCCCCTAAGACTTGATTCACTACCAGCTGTGAATCACTATAAATATCAAGCACTTTTATACTCATGTCTTTGGCCAACCTTAGTCCAGCGAGTAGTGCTTCATATTCGGCCTCATTGTTTGATGCGGTGAAATTGAACCTAATAGCGCAGTGAAATCGATGCCCTTCTAGTGTTATCAATATCACTCCTGCTCCTGCGTGAGATTCGTTGGACGATCTGTCTGTGAATAACTTCCACGAAGGAGCTTCGACTTGGGGCTTAGGCGCATTAGGTCTTTTGCACTGCTCGTTATCTGGGAGCTCAGTGAATTCAGCGATAAGATCATCCAAGAGTTGCCCTTTTACTGCTGCTCGCGGTGAGTATGTGATATCGAACTACCCGAGTTCGACTGCCCATTTTAACAAGCGTCCAGCCGCTTCCGGTTTTTACAGAACTTGCCGAAGGGGCTGGTCAGTTAAGACTGTGATTGGATGGGCTTGGAAGTAAGGACGTAACTTCCTTGAGGCCAAGATTAAGCAATAGGCTAATCTCTCTATGGGAGGATACCTCAATTCGGCCCCGATTAACCTCTTGCTAACATAATAAACAACCTTTTTTACGCCTTCTTCTTCTCGTACTAGCACCGCATTAGCAGCAAATTCAGTGATCGCCAGGTAAATGAACAAAGTTTCTCCATCTATAGGTTTTGATAAAACAGGAGGTTGTGCCATGTGGGCTTTTAAGGCTTGGAAGGCCTGTTCACAGTCTCCAGTCCATTCGAACTTCTTGTTGCCTCTAAGTAGATTAAAGAAAGGGACGCATCAATCCGTTGATTTTGAAATAAATCTACTGAGTGCGGAAATCCTCCCAGTTAGACTTTGCACATCCTTGATTTTCACTGGCGATTTCATGTCGATCATGGCTTTGATCTTTTCGGGGTTGGCCTCGATTCCTCTTGAATTCACAATGAACCCCAAAAATTTCCCTGATCCTACTCTGAAGGAACATTTGAGAGGATTTAACTTCATATGATATTTGTTCAAAACATTGAAACACTCTTGTAAATCCTTCACATGTCCTTCTGCCTTTTTTGACTTTACCAGCATGTCGTCCACGTACACCTCCATGTTTACCCCAATCAACTCCTTAAGCATGTGGTTAACCAATCGCTGGTAAGTCGCACCAGCATTTTTCAGTCCGAAGGGCATTACTTTATAACAGTATAACCCTGTATCGGTCTGAAAGCTAGTGTGATCCTCGTCAGGGGGATGCATACTGATCTGATTGTATCCTGAGTATGCATCCATGAAAGAGAGGATCTCATGTCCTGCAGTTGCATCGACCAGCTGGTCGATCCTTGGGAGTGGGAAGCAATCTTTTGGACAGGCTTTATTAAGGTCTGTGAAATCCACACAGGTTCACCATTTATCGTTAGGCTTGGGAACCAGTACTAGATTAGAGACCCATGATGGATAAAACGCCACCCTGATGAACCCATTCCCCTTCAGTCTTTCAACTTCCTCTTTTAAGGCTTTCGATCTATCCTTATCGAGTAGCCTTCTTTTTTCTTGCACGGGTGGAAAAATCTTGTCAATGTTCAGGACATGGCTGATAACTGCAGGATCTATCCCAGCCATGTCTTTATGTGACCAGGAAAAAACTTCTTGGTTCTTTCTCAAAAATTTCACCAGTGCGTGCTTCGTTGTTGCTTCTAAATTTTTCCCAACCTTTACAACTCTGGTCAGGTATTTTTTGTCAAGTTGGACCTCTTCAAGGTCCTCGATGGGTCCAACATTTTCCTCAAAATCCCCAAAGCGAGGATCTAAATCTCTATCCTCACTTTGGGCAACACCCTATTTGGTGACTCCATCACCGGATTTGGCTTGTGTATCAATGGCCATCTGCAACCTCTCTGGGGGAGTGCTCTTCAATGTTCCTTTTGTTGCCTTTGTGATCAAGGCATTGTAGCACTCCCTTGCTTCTCTCTGATTTCTAAACACGCGTCCTACCCCTGCATCTGTTGGGAATTTCATGGCTAGGTGCCATACTGAGGTGAAGGCCCGAAGATCAACCAGTATGGGTCTTCCGATTACAGCATTGTACGACAAAGGACAATCGACTACTATGAAAGTAGCGAGTAATGTCCTGGTAGCAGGCGCTGTACCTGCTATTATCGGAAGTCTGATTGACCCCATAGGGGCGAGTCCCTCACCAGAGAAGCCGTAAATTGTGTGGTTGCAGGGCTCCAAGTCCTTGACGGACAACTTCATGCGTTCCAGCGAAGATTTGTACAGGATGTTTACTAAACTTCTTGTATCGACCAGTACTCTCTTCACCATCATGTTTGCGATTTGAACGTCCATGACCAGCAGATCGGAATGTGGGAACCGAACATGCTGGGCGTCGCTATCAGAGAAGGTTATTTCACCATCCTCTGATCGAGCCTTCTTTGATGCCTGGTCCTCCACAGTCATCATCTCAATGTCCTAGTCGTGGCGTAGGGTCCAAGCATATTGTTCCCTTGCTTTTCCGCTACTTCCCGCGAGGTGCGGGCCTCCACAGATGGTGAGTAAAGTGCCAGCTACGGGGTCAGGTTGCAAAGGGGGCGAACATTGGTGTGCGGGCGCCTGCTCATTGCCACCTGGAGCCTCTCGTTGGGAGGTTTCCGAGGCCTGTATGTATCTCCTCAAGTGTCCTTGTTTGATAAGGAACTCGATTTCATCCTTCAGCTGGTTGCACTCATTTATATCATGTCTGTAGTCGTTATGATAACGACAAAACTTGGCAGTATCTCTCTTCGAAATATCTTTTCGAATGGGAGTGGGTCTTTTGTAAGGCACACTAGAACTCGTGGCCTGATACACCTCTCCCTGAGACTCGACAAGGGCGGTGTAGTTAGTGAACCGCGGTTCATAACGATTTCCCTTGTCGCATTTATTTTCAGAGGTGGAAGGCTCATTATGCAGCAGTTTCCCCCCATTCTTGCCATTGCCATTGCCATTGCCATTCCCGTTGCCTTTGCCGTTGCCGTTGGGTTTTGACCCATTGGCGGCTTTGGCGGGCTCGGCAATCCCCTTATCCTTGTCTGGGGATTTCCCTTTGTTGGCGATGGCATCCTCGAGCTTGATGTATCGATTAGCTTTATCCAAAAATTCTTGAGTAGTCTGAACTCCATGCTTTCTGAGGCTACTCCACAAAGGCGTGCGGCGCCTAACTCCTGCAATTAGGGTCATCATCTTGCCCTCATCATCCACTGTTTTGGCTTCAGCCGTTGCTCGCATGAAGCGCTGGACGTAATCCTTCAGTGACTCTCCTTCTTGCTGGCGTATATCCACCAGCTGATTCGCCTCAGTTGGGTGCACACGACCCGCATAGAATTTCCCGTAAAATTCTTTTACGAACATCTCCCAAGAAACAATACTTGCAAGAGGGAATTTGAAAAACCACTCCTGTGCAGCATCAGAAAGTGTTGCAGTAAAGATCCTGCACCGAGCGTCTTCGGACACTTTCTGAATGTCCATCTGTATCTCAAACTTGTTGACATGAGATACCGGGTCACCATACCCGTCAAAGTTTGGAAGCGTGGGCATCTTAAACTTGCTGGGAGTTTCTGCCACAGCTATCCTCTGAACGAAAGGAGTGCCCCTTCTCCTGTCGTACTGGATATGAGACGTTCTTCCCCTGACAAACTGTTGTACTGCCTGGTTCAGGGCATCTATTTGGGCTTGCATGGCGTCGGGAATCGCTGGGGCCTCTGCTGCTAGGGGAATGTACTTGTCATGCCGTTCCCAGCGATCGTTAAGTACATCTCTTAAAAGTTTGTCTATTCGCCGCTGCTCGCTTGCTCCAAGCCGATTAAAGACATTGTTTTGCCTGGGCTGCCCCCAAGCGTCATGTCTCTCGGGTTGGTCTTCCCTAGGTGGTGGGCTTCTGCCCCCTCCTCTCTCTCCAATTCTCCGACCGACATTTCCTCTGCCTGAGTCGGCCTCATTGTAACCATGGCCATCTCTAAACCTTGACTGGCTATGGTGGGATCAACCGTCCCCTCGGTTGCCTCCTCGGGCCAGAACTTCCCGAGTGTTAGAGGGTGGCTTGCGTTGGTCAGTAGGTCCCCGTGCATTATCATGCCGTGGGGGGCCCCAGACCGCAGAGCTTATCTCTGAGTTCCTTCTGTTGCCAGAAGGACGCTGCCCCCTGCTCGGTGGGTTCGGCTCTTCGCCTCTGTGGCGTCTAAGACTACGGGGCTGCTGCCCGGCCCTTTTCTGCCTTGGCTGCGGGGGATTACCCCGACCATCCTGGGATGGAGGCTGCACTTTAGAACCCCTTGGTGGGACATCATCCTGAGGCGTTGGTGGCTGCTCGGGCCTTTGCAGTCTCGAGGGTTGGATTGGCGGGCTAGGATTGGGACCTCTTTGGGGTGGCCCATTTTCAGGTTGATCAGGTTGTGAGGTAGGTGCAGCCTGATTCCTAGCCAACTGTAGGGCTGCCATGGCCTCCCTCTGACGATGATCCATCTCCGCCTGTCTTTCACTCAGTTCTTGGCGCTGTGCCCAATCTCTTGTTGCTGCCGCGCCATAATCTCAGTAGCACTTTCTTGGCTGGCCCTCAGATTGGCCAATTCATCTTGCAATACCCCTAGGGTATTTTCTCAGCGTCTCGGAATCCAATTCTTCCTCATCAAATTCCAAATGTGGCTCATTTTCAGCCATGTTTGGAGGAGGAGGAGGTGGTTGAGATGGTGCCGCGCTAGCAACCTGTCCAGTCTTCTTTGTTGTTTTCTCCATTACTATATCAATGATTTCGTGTCAAGCTCTCAATGAAAGCACCAGAATGTTGGCCCTTGTTTTGGTCAACTGACACGAAGTCAAAAAGCTTGATGTGGATAGATGTGTTGGAATGAATATAATGACAAAAACAGTAAAGGACACAAGAAATTATAGTGGTTCAGCCCCAAGAACTGGTAATGACCTACGTCCCCTTAAGCTATTATTGATGTGAGATCTCAAAGGGGTGATCAAAGAACTAGGGTTCTCCAAGTTTCACAAACCTGAGAGAGATAAACAGTACAATCGTTATACAATAGCTCTAATTCTCTCGTAAATATGTAATTTTAATTAAGCAAAAGCCAAAAGTCCCTCCCTTGAGCTATCTTTCTCTATTTATAGGCTCAAGGAGGATTACATGAATTTGTTACAGATATTCTCTCCTAATTACTCGGATAATCAGGAATCATTGGAGATAATCTCGGAATTGATTATGATCTCTACAAGATTATCTTGAAATATCCAGAATGTACGACCATGCTGGTCGTGATAAAAACTCAACTGCCGCGCCTGTAATGTCTTACTGGTCGATACTCTAACAGAACTCTACCAGGTGTCAGCCACGTGTTCAAAAATTGCCTGCCACATCATCCGTGCCTGTTTTTTGGATAACATTTAGTTACCGTGGATTTTGGTTCAAGTCAACACTTAGTTGGAAACTCATAGCAACATTTATGGATTTTATAAGTTTAACCTATAGTTTAAGAATATTAATTATAACATAAGGTTTGATTAATATTGTTGGTTTTAGATATATTATTTATTATAACCTAAGGTTTAGATAAAACCATTAAGAGCATGACACTTGTCATAATCATGATTATTAAGGAATTAAGTATTTTTGATGAATAGTTTTAATAAAAGAAAGATCTAGAAGCTCTAGAACCTTCCAGCGGCTGTTAGGATCGTATTATGACTTAGTCAAAGTTGTTTATCCAATTCAAAGTATGCTGAAAAAGTGCAAATACGTGTTTGAAATATCAGCGTATGCCGATATATCGTAGCTTAGGGGCCGATATATCACCTACGAAAGATATGAAAAACACGTTGACTTTGCACGAACGATCGAACGAGGCTCAGGAACATAGGGGGAGGAGATATATCTGTTATATTATTTTATAATATAATGTTTTAGATTAAATAAATGTGACATAGAGTGTCACATATTGTAACATATAATAGAGAGTTACATTATTTGGATATATGTGAAATATCCAAACATGTAACATGTTTGGTGTTACAAATTCGTCACAAATTTGTAACTCCTAAATATCACCCATTATTGTGTAGATTTGTTGTTACACAATATTGAGATGAATTTCTTAAAGCCATATGAGAAATGGCTGATAGAGATGTGATTTTAACTCCCATTTTGTGTATGGAAGTTACAAAATCAAGTGGGAATAAATTGGAACGTTTTGGAAAAAAACTTAAAAAATTGGTTGCTGAAAATGATCAAGGGCCGCGGCGCTAGTGGCTGACAGCTTCATACAAATTCGGTTTTTATCCAATTTTGAACGTTTCCAACAGCCAAGTAACTCCCAAATCTCTATTTTAATTCCATAAAACATCCAATTAATCATTGGTAACAGCCATGGGGGTTGGTGGAATTTGAAATTCAAAGGGTGTCTCAAAACTCTATAAATAGGAGCCTAATTTTCACTTGTAAGACACACCATTTCTATCCACTAGAGCACTTGGCTAGAAACACCGTGAGGCTTGATAATTCCAGAAAGTTTTTCCAATATCTGAGAGAGATCCCTTAGTGCTTGAGTTAGGGGGAAATAAGCTTTTGGACAAAGGTTTTAAACCTTGTTCAAGTTGGTGATCCCCAATCCTCTTCACTTAGGTTGTGTAAGTGAGAGTTTGATTGTGTTTCTGTTCTTCTTTTTATTCTATTGTTCTTCTTCTTATTCTCTTGTTCTATTTACTTGTATATTTTGTTTAAGAGTTGTAATCTTATCATTTGGTCCAAACACTTTATTTTATTTGTAACCTTTTTCTTTGAGTTGTATTTTGCGATTCTCTTCTTCTTCATCATCTTCTTCATTTCATTTAGTTTATTTGTATTTTCAGTTATAGAGTTGTAAACTTATTTAATCAATCTATATTTACTTGTAATATTATTGCATAGAGTAGTAATATTATAATCATTTCCATTGAGGAAAAACAATATTTTCCTAACATTCAAAAGCTTATCCCTTTTTTGTTTCAATGGAAGGGGAGAAAACCAAGATCATGAACAAATACCTAGTGAGATTGGATAGGTTTGATGGATCCAATTTTACTAGGTGGCAAGACAAGGTGAGGTTTCTTTTAACCACTCCCAAAATCACCTACATCCTTGAGTCTTCCTTGGCACCTCTAGTCGAGCCATCCGACAAAGACGCTCCCGAGGAGGTGGAGAAGAGAAGGAAGAGGGAGGAGGACAATCTCCTTTATAGGGGTCATATCCTCAATGCCCTATCCAATAGGCTCTATGACCTCTACACTGAGACCAAATTGGGCAAGGAGATATGGGATGCACTTGAGAAAAATTTTAAGGCGGAAGAGGAAGGTACCAAACAGTTTTTGATATCTCAATACTTCGATTTCAAATTTTTTGGTGATAAACCTATTCTTCCTCAAATTCATGAATTGCAAATTACTGTTAATAAATTGAAAGTGTTAAAGATTGAGCTTCCCGAGGCCTTTCAAGTTGGTGCTATAGTGGCTAAATTACCACTAACTTGGAAGAGTTATAGGAAAAGAATCCTTCATAAAAATGAGGATTATTCTTTGGAGGAAATCCAAAAACATATTCGAATCGAAGAGGAATCGATATGTAGAGAAAAACTTGTGGAGGGGTCTAATGGAGAGACTTCCAAAGCAAATGCGGTGTCACAACCAAAACATCCCAAAAACAAAGGGAAAAAGGGTAACGAGAAACCTTTGGGTCCAAAAACCAACCCAAAAAATTTTAAGGGCGAGAAAGGTCCTTGCTTTGTGTGTGGGAAAAAGGGTCACTATGCTAGAGAGTGTAGACATAGAAAAGACCAACAAGGACCTAAGGTGAACGTAACTCAAGAGGAAAACATAGTTGCTACCCTTAGTGAGGTGAATGCGGTCCAAGGCAAGGTGAAAGGGTGGTGGTATGACACATGTGCCACCGTCCATGTCACCTATGACAAATCATAGTTCAAGACCTTTGAAGAGTCAAAGGGCAACCATGAGATACAAATGGGCAATGAGGGAAAATCCAAGGTACTTGGCAAAGGTACTATTGATGTCTACTTCACCTCCGGCAAGAAAGTTACATTATTGAATGTACTTTATGTTCCCGAAATGAGTAAAAATTTGGTAAGTGGTGATTTGCTAGGCAAGCCCGGCATTAAAGCCGTTTTTGAGTCCGGTAAACTTATACTTACCAAATCAAATGTATTTTTGGGAAAGGGGTACTCTTGTGAGGGTATGGTTAAATTGTGCACCAATGATGTAACTTTCAATGTTATTAATAAAAATGTTAATTCCGCCTATATTTTTTAGTATGATTCTTTATTTTTGTGGCATCTTAGACGATCGCATATAGGTTTTTCAACCATGAAAAGAGTTGTAACGCCCTAGATAGCCAAGACCGTTACACTGTGTGTTTATAAAGTGCCAGACTTGCTAACCAAGTCATTAGTATAAAATCGTGTTACTGAAACTATAAAGGAACTAGGGTTAAAAGCGTTTTGGTCTCAAAAGTCACGTTTTCATTAAGAAACATTGTTTATTTACACGAGATCCCAAAAATATCAGTTTAAAGGCCATTTACAAAAGTTACAAGGTTCAAATACAGTAACCATCCATACTAAGGCAAAACGAGCAGTTAGGTAATCCCTGTCCTGACTCACTCCTCGACCATGGTGATCGAACAGCTGGCTAAGTACATTTCACCTCGGAGCTCTCCACCTCAGGCTTGGTCCAGCTTGCCCTTGCCTTTACCTGCACCACGTAGAACCCGTGAGCCAAGGCCCAGCAAGAAAACACAACAACAACAGAGCATGAACAATTAACAAACAAATCAATAACTCATATTGCATCTCATAAACTCAGATATATCATCAGTCGATATAATCAAGTATTTCACATGCTAGGCATTTCAGTTCATAATACTCAATTCACAAACGATAACCAGGGCTAGCGCTCACAGGCTGCTCCCTCTGTTATCCTGTTATCTTTGGCTACCAGTGGCCAATCTGCGCTCTGTGCGCTAATTTCATGTACGGCACTCTTAGGCCGCTTTTACATGTCCCATGGCATGATACCAACGTTGACACGATACAATCCTCGGGAGCACTTAGTCCCATCTCAATCATACAATCGGGTGCAGTTTTCTTACCTTTCAATTCACTGGTTTCCGATGCCACGAAGCTGCGAGCACGGTCCTCTACCCCGAGCCTCTCCAAAGTCCTAATCACAACACAAATGAAACATCCTTTGTCACTAATCAATCCGTAGCTACCTCCCCAGAACCAATCCCACACTCTCGGAACCCCCAAAACCCTAAAACAGTACACCGAAAACATCCCCGAACCCCCGGGGCAAAGGCTCAAAATTGCAAATTCTAACATCCTGAAATTGGCCTTGCGCCGCGGCGCAGCCCTGTAGGGCCGCGACGCCCAGCAAGTTAGAGGACTCGCCCTGCCCAAAAAATCAACCTCACGCCGCGGCGCTCCTTCGCGAGCCCAGAAAATCTGGGTTTTCCCTGCGTTTTCCCCGAACCCAAATCACTCCAAATCATCCCAACTTCATACCCAAGCCCCAAAACTTATTTAAAACCCCACATAGACCAACCAACAACCTATAAACACTATAATCCAGCTCAACTACACAATCACCCACAGAATTCACACTTAAAAATTCAGATTCAAACCTTTGAACCAAAGCTTGAGAAATGTGTAAACCAGCCCCTTAAGATTCTTAAACCATAACAGCTACGAAAATTTAAACATGATACACTCTTACCTCAATCAAGAACCCAGCTTGAATTCTCCTCAACTCTAGCTTCAAATCACCTTCTCCTTTTGATTACTCCAACTCTAAATTCATGCAAAACCAGGCACCAACTTGCTTCAATTCATATTCATCATCTAAAAACCAGACTTTGAAACTTAAACATATTATAGCTAAATCCTTACCTCTGAGTTTTCTTGGCCTAAGCTTGGTTGATAACTTCAAACACCCCTTGATTCTCCTTCCAAGAGCTAAAGTTCAGCTTCCCTTTTTCTATCTTTCTTTTGTTCTACTTCTAGGTCTCCAATATTCAGCATAAAACCAACTCCCAAAATGTTATGCGTAAATGTATTTCCTTCAGCTCAAACTCATCTATTTACTGCCAAAAGACCAATTTATCCCTCTAATAATATCCCTTTCTAACTAGACCTCAAGGGCTTACTTGTCCTTTTACTGGTTTACAATTCTACCACCTCTCCAACAAAACTTGTTACTCTCTATGGTTACTAACAGTCACACAAATTACCAAATCACCAGTTACCATTATCTAGTTTTCTAGGACCGTCTCGACACGTGCATCACATTGGTATCACCGCACCCACGTTGTAACACCCTACTTCCTTAGAGCCGTTACCAAGTGAGTTTTAAAAGAAAACTTTGTGCAATTAACTCGCTAACCGAGGTTTTTGAAACGAAAGTGTGACTAATTAAAAGTTAAGGCTGTAATCTAAAAAAAAACGTTGTTTCAATAAAAACTTCAAGTAATAAACATTTGGGATCCCAAAATAAAGTTTGAAAGCAATTTACATCTTGAAATAAGTTTACAGTTGATCAATTCTAAAATCATAGATTATTACAGCCATTTTCGAATAAACCCCCAACCAAAGCAGTCGGGCAGGCCAAACATGTACGCGTCGCTTCACGCTCTCCGTACTCATGGTTGGTTGACTCAGTCATTGCCCTTACCTGCAACACAGAGCACCCGTGAGCCGAAGCCCAGCAAGAAAACTCATGCAGAACATAACATATGCAGTTTATACAGTTTATCATAACAGATAATCTACAGATAAACAAGTCAACCATTAGACTAAGCAAACACGGCCAAGCCGCCCCAGAGCCTTACCGAAGCCTTGGGTATCGGTTCTCACCGCGAGGATAACTCATGTATCCCTTGGGTTCCACCCTGAATATAGCATAACACATGTATCCACCGGGCCCCGCCCTGACTATAGCATCCCATGTGCTAGGTGTTACTTCTGGCCCCGCTGCCGTACCCGGCCTACGCCGCTCTCGGCCCTTGCCGTTCATTCCATTATAATCACACATATAATATAACACAACAACATGCAATCCAATATTAATTCATTTAAGTCTGCACCCTAACATGTGATGCAATATAGGGCCGCGCCCCGCAATCATACTATGGGCCCATGCCCTATCCTGCGGGTGTTATAGTTTTCTTACCTGTATTCCGAGCCTCCTGATGCACTAAAGCCGCGAGCACGGTCCTCTAGCACGAGCCTCTCCAATAACCTAGTCACAACACACAAGAAATATCCCTCAACACTAATCAAATCAAAAACCGCTTCCCGGGACCAATCCCACACTCTTGGGACTCCCAAATCCCTAAAACAAGTCATCGGAAACATCCCCCGAACCCCCGGAGCAAACGCTCAAAACGCAACTTTTGGTGCCCTGAAAATGGCCTAGCGCCACGGCACTCCCCTCAAGGGCCGCGGCTCCCAGCGGGATGCCCCTCTCCTGATGCAACCTCGCGCCGCGGCGCTCCTTCGCGAACCCAGAAAATCTGGGTTTTCTCTAGCGTTTTTCCCGAACTTAAACCTTCCAAATCACATCAAACCAATACCCAAACCCCAAAATCAATTTAAAACCACAAATGAACCACCCAACAACTCATAAACTCTAGATTCAAGCTCAAAACACAAACATACCCAACAATCCACCCTTAGATTGCAAAAAACAGCAACATCAAACTCAAACATTAAAAACTTAACTCAAGCTAAAGATTTCACAATTCAAAACAGAAATCAAACTTAAATGCTCATAAAATCCATACCTCAAGTGGAGAATCCACCCTACAAGCTCCCTTGATTCACCTCCTAAGCTCCCACTTTAGCCCATTTTCCTCTTCTTCTTCTTCTTCTTCTTCTCATTGCCCTAACTCTCCTTCTCTTTATTTTTAGCAAAGCCATCATATAACCCAAATGCCCAAACCGTGACCCACTAAAACCCAGCTGAGAATTGCCTATTACCCTTGCCAAATGACCATGCTACCCCTCCAAATGATCCTTTCCCAACTAAGTCCTCAAGGGTACTCTAGTCCTTTCACTAATATTTCAATTCTACCATTTTTCCAACCAAACTTGTTACTCACAGCAGTAACTAATGGTTACCCAGGTTACTAAATCTCCAATAACCATTACCCGCTAAATCTCAACTTAACCATAAAATTCCCGAGGTACCCCTAGGCCCCTCCCGAGCCGGGTATAGAAGTCCCGTTGTGACTCTTGAGTTAACTAGCTCTCTAGGACCATCTCGGCACGTGCATCACAATAATAACACCACCCTCACGTGGTACAAATCACGGAATACAATTATCACATATATGCCCTCAGCGGGCTAAAATTACCAATTTACCCCTATCATGCAAACGGGGTCCACATGCATAATTATTTCCCCTAACATGCATACTAACCACATAGTCATGCATCTCGATGTTCAATTAGTCATATAACATGCTTTAAATCATAATCATGCATTTAACTCATAAAATCACACATAAATCCCATTATGCCCTCCAGGCATGCTAATCAAGGCCCTTAAGCCTTATTAGCGATTTTGGGTCGTTACACACGTGGTACGATTCACATATCATAATTATCACATAACATAATACACATAGTCATATAACATGCTTAAAATCATAATCATGCATCTTAGTCATAAAAATCACACATAATTCCCATTATGCCCTCCGGGCACACTAATCAAGGCCCTTAAGCCTTATTAATGAATTTGGGTCATTACAAGAGTAGTAAAATGTGGTATGATTGCATGCAATATTAAAAACTATGGTAAATGTGAAATGTGTGTTAAGGCGAAAATGATTAAGAAACCATTTCCTAGTGTAGAAAGATCGTCTAATTTACTAGATTTAATCCATAGTGATCTTTGTGAATTAAATGGTGTTTTAACTAGAGGTGGTAAAAGGTATTTTCTTACTTTTATAGATGATTTTAGTAGATATACCTATGTGTTTCTTTTAAAGCATAAAGATGAAACTTTTGATGCTTTTAAATTGTATAAATTAGAAGTTGAAAATCAACTAAATAAAAAGATTAAGGTGCTAAGAAGTGATAGAGGAGGATAATACTTCTCTAATGAATTCAATACATTTTGTGAAGAAAATGGTATAATTCATGAGTGCACTGCACCTTATACACCACAACACAATGGTGCTGCCGAAAGGAAAAATAGGACTTATCTAGAGATGATAAATTCTATGTTGGTGTTTTCTAAGTTGAACTTCAACTTATGGGGTGACACGCTTTTAACTGCTTGTCACATTCTTAATCGAACACCGATGAAGAAAAATGAGATATCTCCATATGAGTTATGGAAAGGAAGAAAACCCAACATAGGGTACTTCAAAGTGTGGGGGTGTCTTGCATATTGCAAGAAAAATGAACCTAATAGAACAAAGTTAGGTTCAGGAGCCATAAAGTGTGCTTTTGTTGGTTATGCTAACAATAGTAAAGCTTATAGGCTATTAGACTTAGAGTCTAATGTTGTGATTGAATCTAGAGAAGTTGAATTTTTTGAGAATATGTTATGGGACAACAATTCTCAAGCTTCAACATCTCTAAAGGAGAATTTGTTATATGAGAACAATTCTCAAGCTTCTACATCCAAAATTAATTCTCAAGAGGAGAATTCTCAAAAGGATGTAAAGCAACCCTTTGAACCTAGAAGAAGTCAAAGGCTTAAAAATTATAAAAGTCTAGTAGTGGGTGAGATAGATTCTCAACGAATTTCATTCTACATGGTAGAAGGAAATAGAGAGGAAGTCATTAGGAAAATTCCTATTGTACTTCTCGTTGAGGATGATCCTAAGACTTATAGAGAAGCTATGCAATCGAGAGATAGTGCATTTTGGAAAGAAGCCATCAATGATGAGATGGATTCCATTCTTTCCAATAACACTTGGGAATTGGTAGACCTCCCACCGGGGTCTAAGCCAATTGGGTGTAAGTGGGTATTTAGGAGAAAATACCACACTGACGGCACTATCCAAACCATTAAAGCTAGATTAGTAGCTAACGGGTTTAGGAAAAAAGAGGGTATCGATTATTTCGATACCTATGCGCCTGTTGCAAGAACAACTTCTATAAGAATTTTGTTCGCTTTAGCTTCTATACACAACTTGTATGTTCATCAAATGGATGTCAAAACGAAATTCCTTAATGGTGACCTCAATGAGGAGGTCTATATGGAACAACCCGAAGGGTTTGTCCTACCAAAATATGAACATAAAGTTTGTAGACTTGTAAAATCCTTATATGGATTGAAACAAGCTCCTAAGCAATGGCATGAGAAATTTGATCAAGCCATCATGTCTAATGGGTTTAGACATAACAATGGAGACAAGTGTTTGTATTCCAAAACTTGTAAGGGATATGTGATCATTGTTTGCTTATATGTGGATGACATGCTTATTCTTAGTAATAGCATGAAAGGGATAGAAGAAATGAAAAGGTTTCTATCATCAACCTTCAGGATGAAAGATCTTGGAGAAGTTGATACCATACTCGGTATCAAAGTAAAGATACATAGTGGGGGTTTTGTGTTAGGGCAAGCCCACTATGTTGAGAAAGTATTGAACAAATTTAACCATCTCAAGGTTAAAGATGCCAATACTCCATTCGATCATAGTGTAAAACTAGAGAAGAATGAAGGAAGAGCGGTGGCTCAATTGGAGTATGCTAGTGTACGCTGCCCAGTGTACTAGACCTGATATAGCATTTGCGGTAAGTAAACTTAGTAGGTTTACAAGTAATCCAAGTGTGGATCACTGGAAGGCAATTGGAAGAGTCCTAGGTTATCTCAAGAAAACCAAAGGACTAAGCCTTCACTACTCCAAATTTCCTTCGATATTAGAAGGATATACAGATGCAAGTTGGATATCCAATCTTGGGGACAACTTGTCCACAACTAGTTGGGTATTTACACTTGGTGGAGGTGCAATTTCTTGGGGTTCCAAGAAACAAACCTGTATATCTCATTCCACTATGGAAGTAGAGTTCATAGCTCTAGCTACTACTGGCAAAGAGGCCGAATGGTTAAGGGACCTGTTGAAAGAGATTCCCCTAATTAAAGAGAATGTATCTACTATATCGATACATTGTGATAGCCAAGCAACATTGGCTAGAGCATACAGCCAAGTTTTGCAACACCAAATATGTTACATTAGAGCATACAGCGGAGTGTATAATGGGAAGTCTAGACACATTAGTCTAAGACATGGATATGTAAGAGAATTGATTCAAAGAGGAGTCATATCAATATCCTATGTGAGAACAAGTGAAAATCTGGCAGATCCTTTCACTAAGCCACTAATGAGGGATTTAGTGGCTGCATCATCTCGAGGGATGGGACTTAAACTCACTAAAGAGATTCACGATTGATGGTAACCTATCTTAACACTAGTTATTCAACTAGTGTTAGGTTCAATAAGTAATAACAAGTCAATCAAGTGAATATTAGTTGTACTCAAACAAGTCCCATCTGAGATGTTGAGTACTTGTGAGTTACCAAGTTGAGGGTTAAAACTGAAATGTTTTTTAATAGAATTCAGTCTTGTGAAGACAAGTATTTTTTTGGTAACAAAATACTATTAGAATTCTACCTATATGGACCTAGGGGTGGTGCTGCCTCTCATGAGAATTGGGAGTATTCTCAAGAACATCCATGAATGGAAAGTGCACATGGCCATTAACGGTGCAAAGCGAGACATAGAGGTCTCAAGTGAACATCACAAAGGTGTGTGTATTATCATTGATTTGTCATCATGAAAAGATGGTTCAATGCCTAGTGCAACCAAATTTTCGACAAATTTTTTGATAATTACACTATAGTAAAGTTCAAGTTGAAAAACACTTTACTTTATGCATCAATGCTATGACTCCTATAAGAGAGAGTTCTTATTTAATCAAGTGGGGGATATGTTATATTTTTAAATATAATGATTAATTAAATAAGTGTTACAATAGATGACCATTTAATCTAGTGGGGGAATGTTATATTATTTTATAATATAATGTAATATTATATTATTTTATAATATAATGTTTTAGATTAAATAAATGTGACATAGAGTGTCACATATTGTAACATATAATAGAGAGTTCCATTATTTGGATATATGTGAAATATTCAAACATGTAACATATTTGGTGTTACAAATTCATCACAAATTTGTAAGTCCTAAATATCACCCATTATTGTGTAGATTTGTTGTTACACAATATTGAGATGAATTTCTTAAAGCCATATGAGAAATGGTTGATAAAGATGTGATTTTAACTCCCATATTGTGTATGGAAGTTACAAAATCAAGTGGGAATAAATTGGAACGTTTTGGAAAAAAATAAAAAAATTGGTTGCTGAAAATGACCAAGGGCCGCGGCGCTTGAAACAAGCGCCGCGGCCCTAGTGGCTGATAACTTCATAAAAATTCAGTTTTTATCCAATTTTGAACGTTTCCAACAGCCAAGTAACTCCCAAATCTCTATTTTAATTCCATAAAACATCCAATTAATCATTGGTAACAGCCATGGGGGTTGGTGGAATTTGAAATTCAAATGGTGTCTCAAAACTCTATAAATAGGAGCATAATGCTCACTTGTAAGACACAACATTTTTCTATCCATTAGAGCACTTGGCTAGAAACACCTTGAGGCTTGATAATTCCAAAAAGCATTTCCTATAATCTATGAGAGATCCCTTAGTGCTTGAGTTAGGGGGAAATAAGCTTTTGGACAAAGGTTTCAAACCTTGTTCAAGTTGGTTATCCCCAACACTCTTCACTTTGGTAGTGTGAGTGAGAGTTGTTTATCTTTTGTATCTTGTTCCTTTCTTTCATTCTATTTCTTTTCATCTTTATATTGTTCTTCTCTATTTACTTGTATTTCTTGTTCAAGAGTTGTAATCTTTTCTTTTCTTTTGTTTCAAACACTTTACTTTATTTGTAACATTTTGCTTAGAGTTGTATTTTACTATTCTCTTCTCCTTCATCATCTTCTTCATTTTCTTTGTTTATTTGTAATTTTCAGTTATAGAGTTGTAACTCTTTTTAATCAATCATTATGTATTTGTAATATATTGCATAGAGCTGTAATTTATTATTATTTCCATTGAGGAAAAATACATATTTTCCTAACACTGACATCACCCCGAGAAACACGGAGTTTTGTCTCCTCAACTAACCTGCAGAAGTGGTTACATACGGAATGTACGTCGTTATTCAGAACAGTACTGCCACTATTCTGACGGATCCTGTCCCCAGGATCTCTTTAGAAGCCCCTGCAAACCAGACTAAAGCTGCGTACTGTTGTCAGGTTTATAACGTGGTAATGATCAAGCCGGCCCAATGGGCCCTGATTAGTGTATTTGTTTGATAGAATCATTTGTATTAAGCCTCCGTTAGTGAGCATATCACAATTATACTCGCATTGGGCCGAATAAGTCCAGCCCAAATCCAATGCATCCAACTGCCTATAAATAGGACAAGTTGTGCACTGTAGAGAGGATCCGAATTTTCTTTTGTAAGCATATACTCTGCTCAAACTTATAGAAAACTCCATTGCTAAAGCTCTCTAAGCTCTAATACAATAGACTCGTGGACTAAGGCTCTTTAATGCCCCAACCACGTAAAAACCCTTATGTGATTCTCTTTAAATCCTTTCTTTTTGCTTTCTTGTCTTTGATAATTCTATTTTCTGAAAAACCTCGGTAAAAAATAGGCTACAAGAGGCAATCCCTAATCTATTTGTATGTGATTTATATATGTACATGATCTTAACTAGTATTAACATTTATTAAAATGGGTCCATTTATTCCGTTGCGTACCTTTGATTTGATCATTTAATACCAACAATTGGTACCAGAGCAGTTTATACATATATATTAAATACTTTGTGGGTTTCTTGCATTTGTTATATGTATATTGAATGGATGGATATGTTTTTTGAATGTATGGAATAATGATGGATCGTTAATCATATGGTGCTATTGGGTTAGGAATTTTATTGCTTTTCTAGATCTTGTGTAAGCCATAAAGGGCATAGGTTTTTTTGTAATTTTATTTCTTGAAATTTAAATTGAAAAATCTGTACACAAAGAAAAAAAAGAGGAACCTGAGCTATGAACCTAAGAGGCACACGGCTCGAGCCTCTACTCACCCTCACGCACGGCTAGGCTCGAGCCTCCACCTGCTGCTGCGCGCGCCAGACACACCCCAGCCCCGCGATTCCCAGTGTACAACCCTGCGACTTCCAGTGTGCAGCCCCGCAGCTTCCATCATGCAGCCCCGTGACTCCTAGCGTGTAGCCCCGTGGCTCCCAGCGTGCACCCAGTGCCCATGCGCGCGCGCACCCGCCTGCCTTCGCGTGGGCCAGGTCCGCCTACCAGGCCTGTACATCAAACCCCTGGTCGAGCCATTGCACGCAAGCCTACCGCCCATCCCCAGCCCTTGGCTCCTTGTGCCGTCGGCCCTAGCGCACCATTTTGGTGCCCAAAACCATATTTCCTAAGTTGTTATAAAATATATTTTATTTATTCAAATTATTTGAATTTAAAAGTTTAATTATCTTATTTTATTTTATTAGAAAATAAAATATATTTTATTTGGCTAAGATATTTTAATGTCTTAAGTTTAAATAATTATTTGAATTTGATTCTTTAATTATTTAAATTCAACTAAATTAAAAAGATGACAAAAATGGTTATTTAATTAAAAGTTAGTTTTGATTAAATATATTAATTACAAAATTTATTTCTAATTAATAAGTTGGGCAAAACAAAGTTCCTAAAGATTAGCAAGAATGCCTAAGAAGAGGAGGAGCATTCTTGGAGAGTCTTGAAAGCTACATAGGCTTAGATTGAAATTTTATTTCTAATTTTTTTCAAAGGGTTGTAAATCTTAGAAATATCCATTAGTACTCGGTTCATAATTTCTTGTTTATTTATTTATTGTATTTATTTAAATGAATTTTCATTGATGTTTGATTGATAACATGATCATGCATTAGTCAATTACATATCATCCATGAAACCCCACACAGTTTCTCATTAATCATGCATCTTTTAGAAACATGATTATTTAGGATTGTCCTATTTGTTTATATGAATTGTTTTTGGTGAAATCAATTGCATGTAAACTACTAAGTATTAAATTAGTTAAAACTTGGTAACTTACACCATAATAAAGGCAATGGTTTTTTATAGGCTTTTAAGATAACCAACT
Source organism: Humulus lupulus (assembly GCF_963169125.1). Classification (NCBI taxonomy): domain Eukaryota; kingdom Viridiplantae; phylum Streptophyta; class Magnoliopsida; order Rosales; family Cannabaceae; genus Humulus; species Humulus lupulus. Next base: position 207,624,040 of record NC_084794.1, on the reverse strand, counting down.
TTATGTAAAAACACATTTTAATAAAGTTAGATGAATGTAATGGGTAATTATATAGATCACATTAATTATAGAAACATGCTCTTTTATAATTATGTTTTTTGTAATTAATTACATTCATAGGGTCATTAAAAAACTAGCAATTAATTTGGAATTAATTGATTAGTTTTATAAAACACATTTAATCTAAAATAGTAAGTGGGAGAAGGTGAACATCTTAATGTGACCTATGGTTTGCATTATTAGTACAACACCATGAGATATGAATAGGGCCTCGAGGCAGCTTTGTTTCCGTCTCCCTAAAGAAGGTTTCTAGACACATCAATACCAAGGTTGACTTCTTACGAAGATAGAAGGAAGTGATGTATTTTAGGCTTGACCGACCCTAAGGCAGCACTCTCTAAGTTAAGTCAGAAAATCTAAAATAATGGGTTACACTTACAAAAATGTAATTAAGCTTTTGGGTGGATAATTACATCTTGACCAAACCAGTGGTACTTTATATTTAAAAGAGAAAATAAAGAGTTATTTTAAGTTTTAAATTATAAACATAAGATTGTCTTATAAGCTATCTGAATTTAACTTGACCGACCCTAAGGCAACACTTTATTTGTTGGGTAGTTTTATCGTGGAAAAGTAAATGTTAATTTATGTGTTTTAATTGTTGCATTCATGCATCATGTTTACTTTCCAAAACATTGATAATTTTTCAAATGATAATATTATTGTTTTTTATTTATTTTAGTAATTTCGAACGGTGGCAATCCAAATATTGCTTTACTATCACTTGAAAAACTTAATGGTGATAATTTTATAAGATGGAAATCAAATCTAAATCTTATGTTAATTTGTGAGAACCACAAATTTGTCTTGACTAAGGAATGTTTTGAAGAGCCCGCTACCACTGCCCCGAAGAATGTTCGAGACAAGTACGATGCCTGGATTTAATCCAATAATAAAGGTAAAGTGTTACATGCTTGTGAGCATGAATGATGTTCTGAGAACAAAGCATGAAACCATGGAAACTGCGTTTGAGATAATGGATTCTCTGCAAGCCATGTTTGGGCAGCAATCTGATCAAACTAGACATGAGGCTACTAGAACCTACATGACTACTAAGATGAAGAAAGGTGTTTATGTACGTGAACATGTTTTACACATGATTAATGTGATGCATGAAGCAAAAATACAGGCCATCATTGATGAGCGTACACAAGTAGGCATCATACTAGAATCACTCACTCCTTCCTTTTCTGCGTTCACCACCAACTATATTATGAATAATTTGGAATTCAACATGACCCAGCCGTTGAATGAACTACAAACATTTGAGTCTCTTAACAAATCCATTACTAAAGAGACTGAAGCAAATGTGGTAGAGGAGAAATCTTCAAACTCTAAGGAGAAATCCAAGAAGAGAAAGAAGAACAATAATAAGGACAAGGGGAAGGGCAAAAAGTCCAATAAAGGCAAGAAGGCACCAAAAGCCAAGGAGAACGAAATTGACAACAACTCCAAGAAGAAAGAACCAAAAGGAAAATGTTTCCACTGTGGAGTTGAAGGTCACTAGAAACTTAGTTTCTTTATCTATGTTGCATGAACAATTTTTATAGTTCATTTAGTATTAATGCGATTTTTATTTCAAATAATGGTTTCAAAATATGTCAAGCAGAACATAATAATGGATTGTATATGCTTAAACTAAATGAACGAACGCTCAATAATTCAGAATTATTTAAAGTAGCAAAACCTCAAAGTAACAAAAGATAAAAGTTTCAAACAAGGATGACACATATCTTTGGCATCTCAGACTTTGTCATATAGGTCTAGCTAGGATAAACTGGTTAACAAAAGATGGAACTTTGAGAGAACTAAGAGTTGGAACTCTTCTGGTTTGTGAATCTTGTCTAGAAGGTAAAATGACCAAACGTCATTTCTCAGCGAAGGGAAATAGAGCCAACGAAACTTTGGAGCTTGTACACAGCTATGTCTGTGGTCCAATTAATGTACAAGCAAGAGGTGGGTATGAGTATTTCATCACTTTTATTGACGATTACTCAAGATATGTTCATACTTACCTAATGCTTATGAGATCTAAAACCTTTGGTAAGTTTTAAGAATTCAAAGTTGAAGCTAAGAAGCAGTTAGGTAAGACTCTAAAGACACTTCAATCTGATCGAGGTGGAGAATATTTGGATTTAGAATTCAAAGATTTCTTGCTGGAGCATGGTATTCTATCCCAACTAACAGCACCAGGAACGCCACAACAAAATGGTGTTTCTGAAAGAAGAAACAGGACCTTGTTGGACATGGTCAGATCTATGTTAAGCTACTCTTCACTTCCTCTCTCATTCTGGGGATATGAACTTCAAACAGTGACGTACATTTTGAATGTATTCCCATCTAAGACCATTAGAAAAACGCCACTAGAACTGTGGAATGGAAACAAACCTAGTTTGCACCATTTTTGTAGATCGATGAATCTAATGGCTTAAGAAGGTTGCTGGTGAAGATCATGAAGTGGAAAAGAGGAAAGTGTCTAGTTCAAGAAAGTGTTAAAGAAAGTCCATTTATTTAAAATTCTTTAGTTTTATTAAAAGAAAACTTGATTGTTGTTTGAACAATGTTTAGTTCATTTTCCTTTTAGTTAATTTGGAATTTTATTGCATGTAAAGACTTTAGAATATTTTATTTATAATTTTATTATTCTTAATTTTTTCTTTAGAAATGCAATCGAATATTTGGACTTTATCGCTTTCATTAAAATGAACAAATGCTCAATAATTCAGAATTATTTCAAGTAGCAAAATCGCTAGGTAACAAAAGACAAAAAGTTTCAAACGAGGATGACACATATCTTTGGCATCTTAGACTTGGTCATATAGGTTTAGATAGGATAAACCGGTTAACGAAAGATGAACCTTTGAGAGAACTAAGAGTTGAAAATCTTCCAGTTTGTGAATCTTGTCTAGAAGGAAAAATGATCTAATGTCATTTCTCAGCGAAAGGAAATAGAGCTAAAGAACCTTTGGAGCTTGTACACAGCGATGTCTGTGGTCCAATTAATGTACAAGCAAGAGGTGGGTATGAGTATTTCATCACTTTTATTGATGATTACTCAAGGTATGGTCATACTTGCCTAATGCTTAGGAATTCTGAAACCTTTGGTAAGTTTCAAGAATTCAAAGCTAAGGCTGAGAAGCAGATATGTAAGACTCTAAAGACACTTCGATCTGATCGAGGTGGAGAATATTTGGATTTAGAATTCAAAGATTTCTTGCTGGAGCATGGTATTCTATCCCAACTCACAGCACCAGGAACACCACAACAAAATGGTGTTTCTGAAAGAAGAAACATGACCTTGTTGGACATGGTCATAAGGTCTATGTTAAGCTACTCTTCACTTCCTCTCCCATTCTGGGGATATGCATTTCAAACGGCGACGTACATTTTGAATGTAGTCCCATCTAAGACCATTAGCAAAATGCCACTGGAACTGTGGAATGGAAACAAACCTAGTTTGCACCATTTCCGCATTTGGGGTTGTCCTGCTCATTTTCTTACACCTAAATCAGGGAAACTTGAATCAAGGTCGGAAGTGTGCATTTTTTTTTGCTATGCTCCAGAAACAAGAGGTGGTTATTTCTATAGTCCCAAGGATCAAAAGGAATTTGTTTCAACAAATGCAACCTTCCTTGAACATGACTATATGAATAACTATAAACCTCAGAGCAAGGAAGTATTGGAGGAACTCAAAGCTGATAAGATTCCATCACAATCATCATCATCATTAAATGATAAACGACAAATTGAGGAAACCATGATTCCTGGGAAAGAAACCCTGGTGCAACGTCGTAGTGGGAGGATTGTGAGACAACATGTTCGCTACGAACATGAGGCACATGTCCTTGTTTTTTATACAGACAAAGACGATCAATTAACCTTTAAAGAGGCAATGGATGATCTTAAAAAGGAGAAATGGCAAGAAGCCATGAACCAAGAAATGAAATCAATGTATTCCAATTCTGTTTGGGAACTTGTGGATCCACCTGAAGATGTCAGGCCCAGAGGGTGTAAGTGGATATACAAGAAGAAAAGAAGTGTAGATGGGAAAGTAGAGACTTTCAAAGTGAGACTTGTAGCCAAAGGTTACACTCAGAGAGAAGTTTTTGATTATAAAGAAACATTTTCTCCTGTGGCCATGCTCAAATCCATTCATATCCTCTTATCCATAGCGGCCGCCAATGATTATGAGATATGGAAAATGGATGTCAAGACAACATTTCTGAATGGCTATCTTGATGAAAGTATCTATATAGTACAACGAGAATGGTTCATAAAGAAAGGGGAAGATCAAAATGTGTCCAAGTTGCTGAAATCCATTTATCGATTAAAGCAAGCATCTAGATCTTGGAATATCACTTTTGATAAAATAATTAAAACATATGGATTCGAACAGAATGTCGACGAAGCATGTGTGTATAAATACATCAAAGGAAAAGTGGTGGTTTTCTTAGATTTTTACATTGATGAAATTTTTCTCATTGGGAACAATGTAAAGACATTGTCAAACGTAAAGAAATGGTTAGCTAAAAAGTTCCAAATGAAATATTTGGGCGAGGCGAGCTACGTTTTGGGAATCCAAATCCTAAGGGATAGGAAGAGCAAGCTCTTGGCACTTTCTCAGGATAAATATATAGATAAGGTGCTTGAAAGATTCTCTATGGAGAATTCCAAGAAAGGTCAATTACCGACTAGACATGGAATTGCTCTCTCCAAGGAACAATGTCCCTAGACACCTCAGGAGGAAGATGATATGAGAAATTATCCCTATGCTTCAGCAGTTAGGAGTCTGATGTATGCTATGTTATGTACTAGACCCGACATATGTTATGCAGTTGGGATTGTAAGTCGTTATCAATCAAATCCTGGTTTGGAACACTGGATTGCAGTAAAGCACATTCTCAAGTATCTAAGGAGAACGAGAGACTATATGCTGGTATATTCAGGGGGTGAGCTAAACACTACTGGATACACTGATTCTGATTCCCAATCGGACAAAGACAGTCAAAAATCGACATCTAGGTGTAATGACCCAACTATTTCTAAGACCTTGGACCATTAAAACTACTAGCATAGCTACTATTTTGGGAAACATACATAAGAAAGAATATAACTTTATTTAAAACCCAAAATATTGTACCAATACAAAATAAGGTAAAAATATAAAATAAAATGTGATATGGTATGGGATCCCATTGTTTATAAAACATAAAACATAACAGTTCATACTAATTGCAGAATTACATCAAAAACATAATTTAAAAGACTAAAATTTAACGCCATCTTCGATCAACACGTAGTCCATTGAAATCCATTCATCCTTAACACACAAGTCTAGCTGTTATGAATCCTTCTACCTTCCATAAACATTTTCCTACATCACACTAAAAATAAAGGAGTGAGCCTAATGCCCAGCAAGGAAAATCTACTAAAAACATACATCATAATTCATTAAACATAAGACTATATCATAAACATACACTATAAAACATATGACTATAAAAACATATATCATATAGGACTACGATATTAATGGCCATTAACTCATTAACATGGCATGTGATAAACAATCTAGGTCCTCTGTCTACTAATAGAGGTAGGTAGATCACATGGTAGTACATGATAACCCATCTAGGTCCTCTACTAGTCGAGGTAGGGTAAATCATAACTCTTACCCATGAAATGATAAATACTCTTGGGGTTTGCTATCTATGCAACTATAAGCCCCAAGTGACATAAAAGATTAGGGTTTGCTATCTAAGCAACTATAAGCCCCAAATGACTGCAAGACATTTTCATACACAAATAATCATATGATAACATAAAACATATAATAACATAAACATAAAATCACATATAATCTATCCTATTTTCCTTACCAAAAGCCGGGATATTTGGGAACAAGAATGAGATTAAAATACTCCTATAAACCAACAGTAAAAATGGTGAGAATCTCTAAAGAATAAAGAGATGAAAAGAATACTAAACCATCCAAGAAGAAACTTACCAAGAAGAACCTTAAGTTTCAATAAACTTAAATACCTAATCAAGAATCATAAACAAGAGTTAGGAACTGAATAAAAGAAAACTATGGAATCATAATGAATTGAACTTAAGGAATAAGAATACCTTGAATGATCTTATGGATTGATCTAAACCCCAATACCGAAATCACACTATATCTCACTTCCCAAGTGTTTAGAAAAGCTTAGAATGATAAAGCTTTTATCTCAAAACCCAAGTGTTTCTCTCTATAGTAACACTAGCAACTTGGAGTCTCTAAAGACTGCTTGAAGAATGAAAAAAATGGCTAAGTAATAGGTCCTATTTATAGAGTTCAAGGAGTGAAACTAACCCCTTGTAATTTGACTAAATAAATGAATATAAAATGAACAAGATTTGAATTTTCGTTCAACAGACGCACAGAACTCAGTCAAAATCAATCGAAGGCAGGTCCAAGAGGTTAAGGCTATTTTAAAAATCAAAATCATAAACTTTCAAAAATCATGCCTTGGAGCCGATATATCGCCCCCCATAGGTGATATTGTTAGGAAAATATTGTTTTGCCTCAATGGAAATGATTATAATATTACAACTCTATGCAATAATATTGCAAGTAAATATAGATTGATTAAATAAGGTTACAACTCTATAACTGAAAATACAAATAAACTAAAGGAAATGAAGAAGATGAAGAAGAAGAAGAGAATAGCAAAATACAACTCGAAGCAAAAGGTTACAAATAAAATAAAGTGTTTGGACCAAATGATAAGATTACAACTCTTAAACAAAATATACAAGTAAATAGAACAAGAGAATAAGAAGAAGAACAATAGAATAAAAAGAAGAACAGAAACACAATCAAACTCTCACTTACACAACCTAAGTGAAGAGGATTGGGGATCACCAACTTGAACAAGGTTTAAAACTTTTGTCCAAAAGCTTATTTCCCCTAACTCAAGCACTAAGGGACCTCTCTCAGATATTGGAAAAGCTTTCTGGAATTATCAAGCCTCACGGTGTTTCTAGCCAAGTGCTCTAGTGGATAGAAATGGTGTGTCTTACAAGTGAGAATTAGGCTCCTATTTATAGAGTTTTGAGACACCCTTTGAATTTCAAATTCCACCAACCCCCATGGCTGTTACCAATGATTAATTGGATGTTTTATGGAATTATAATAGAGATTTGGGAGTTACTTGGCTATTGGAAACGTTAAGTTTTTTTTCCAAAACGTTCCAATTTATTCCCACTTGATTTTGTAACTTCCATACACAAAAATGGGAGTTAAAATCACATCTCTATCAGCCATTTCTCATATGGCTTTAAGAAATTCATCTCAATATTGTGTAACAACAAATCTACACAATAATGGGTGATATTTAGGAGTTACAAATTTGTGACGAATTTGTAACACCAAACATGTTACATGTTTGGATATTTCACATATATCCAAATAATGTAACTCACTATTATATGTTACAATATGTGACACTCTATGTCACATTTATTTAATCTAAAACATTATATTATAAAATAAAATAATATTACATTATATTATAAAATAATATAACATTCCCCCACTAGATTAAATAGTCATCTATTGTAACACTTATTTAATCAATCATTATATTTAAAATATAGCATATCCCCCATTTGATTAAATAAGAACTCTCTCTTATAGGAGTTATTGCATTAGTGCATAAAGCAAAGTGTTTTTCAACTTGAACTTTACTATAGTGTAATTATCACAAAATTTGTCGAAGATTTGGTTGCACTAGGCATTGAACCATCTTTCCATGATAACAAATCGGTGATAATACACACACCTTTGCGATGTTCACTTGAGACCTCTATGTCTCGCTTTGCACCGTTAATGGCCATGTGCACTTTCCATTCATGGAAGTTCTTGAGAATACTCCCAATTCTCATGAGAGGCGGCACCACCCCTAGGTCCATATAGGTAGAATTCTTACAGTATTTTGTTACCAAAAATACTTGTCTTTACAAGACTGAATTCTATTAAAAAAACCTTTCGGTTTTAACCCTCCACTTGGTAACACACAAGTACTCAATATCTCAGATGGGACTTGTTTTGAGTACAACTAATATTCACTTGATTGACTTGTTATTACCTATTGCACCTAACACTAGTTGAATAATTAGTGTTAAGATAGGTTACCATCAATCGTGAATCTCTTTAGGGAGTTTAAGTCCCATCCCTCGAGATGATGCAGCCACTAAATCCCTCGTTAGTGGCTTAGTGAAAGGATCTGCCAGATTTTCACTTGTTCTCACATAGGATATTGAGATGACTCCTCTTTGAATCAATTCTCTTACATATCCATGTCTTAGACTAATATGTCTAGACTTCACATTATACACTCCGCTGTATGCTCTAGCCAATGTTGCTTGGTTATCACAATGTATCGATATAGTAGATACATTATCTTTGATTAGGGGAATCTCTATCAACAGATCCCTTAACCATTCGGCTTCTTTGCCAGTAGCAGCTAGAGCTATGAACTACGCTTCCATAGTGGAATGAGATATACAGGTTTGTTTCTTGGAACCCCAAGAAATTACACCTCCACCAAGTGTAAATACCCAACCAGTTGTGGACAAGTTATCCCCAAGAATGGATATCCAACTTGCATCTGTATATCCTTCTAATATCGAAGGAAATTTGGAGTAGTGAAGGCTTAGTCCTTTGGTTTTCTTGAGATAATCTAGGACTCTTCCAATTTCCTTCCAGTGATCCACACTTGGATTACTTGTAAACCTACTAAGTTTACTTACCGCAAATGCTATATCAGGTCTAGTACCCTGGGCAGCGTACATTAGACTCCCTATAGCACTAGCGTACTCCAATTGAGCCACCGTTCTTCCTTCATTCTTCTCTAGTTTTACACTATGATCGAATGGAGTATTGGCATCTTTAACCTTGAGATGATTAAATTTGTTCAATACTTTCTCAACGTAGTGGGCTTGCCCTAGCGCAAAACCCCCACTATGTTTCTTTACTTTGATACCGAGTATGGTATCAACTTCTCCAAGATCATTCATCATGAAGTTTGATGATAGAAACCTCTTCGTTTCTTCTATCCCTTTCATGCTATTACTTAGAATAAGCATGTCATCCACATATAAGCAAACAATGATCACATATCCCTTACAATTTATGGAATACAAACACTTGTCTTCATTGTTATGTCTAAACCCATTAGACATGATGGCTTGATCAAATTTCTCATGCCATTGCTTAGGAGCTTGTTTCGATCCATATAAGGATTTTACAAGTCTACAAACGTTATGTTCATATTTTGGTCAGACAAACCCTTCGGGTTGTTCCATATAGACCTCCTCATTGAGGTCACCATTAAGGAATGTCGTTTTGACATCCATTTGATGAACATACAAGCTGTGTATAGAAGCTAAAGCGAACAAAATTCTTATAGAAGTTGTTCTTGCAACAGGCGCATAGGTATCGAAATAATCGATACCCTCCTTTTTCCTAAACCCGTTAGCTACTAATCTAGCTTTAAAGGTTTGGATAGTGCCGTCAGTGTGGTATTTTCTCCTAAATACCCACTTACACCCAATTGGCTTAGACCCCGGTGGGAGGTCTACCAATTCCCAAGTGTTGTTGGAAAGAATGGAATCCATCTCATCATTGATGGCTTCTTTCCAAAATGCACTATCTCTCGATTGCATAGCTTCTCTATAAGTCTTAGGATCATCCTCAACGAGAAGTACAATAGGAATTTTCCTAATGACTTCCTCTCTATTTCCTTCTACCATGTAGAATGAAATTCGTTGAGAATCTATCTCATCCACTACTAGACTTTTATAATTTTTAAGCCTTTGACTTCTTCTAGGTTCAAAGGGTTGCTTTACATCCTTTTGAGAATTCTCCTCTTGAGAATTAATTTTGGATGTAGAAGCTTGAGAATTGTTCTCATATAACAAATTCTCCTTTAGAGATGTTGAAGCTTGAGAATTGTTGTCCCATAACATATTCTCAAAAAATTCAACTTCTCTAGATTCAATCACAACATTAGACTCTAAGTCTAATAGCCTATAAGCTTTACTATTATTGGCATAACCAACAAAAGCACACTTTATGGCTCCTGAACCTAACTGTGTTCTATTAGGTTCGTTTTTCTTGCAATATGCAAGACACCCCCACACTTTGAAGTACCCTATGTTGGGTTTTCTTCCTTTCCATAACTCATATGGAGATATCTCATTTTTCTTCATCGGTGTTCGATTAAGAATGTGACAAGCAGTTAAAAGCGCGTCACCCCATAAGTTGAAGTTCAACTTAGAAAACACCAACATAGAATTTATCATCTCTAGATAAGTCCTATTTTTCCTTTCGGCAGCACCATTGTGTTGTGGTGTATAAGGTGCAGTGCACTCATGAATTATACCATTTTCTTCACAAAATGTATTGAATTCATTAGAGAAGTATTCTCCTCCTCTATCACTTCTTAGCACCTTAATCTTTTTATTTAGTTGATTTTCAACTTCTAATTTATACAATTTAAAAGCATCAAAAGTTTCATCTTTATGCTTTAAAACAAACACATAGGTATATCTACTAAAATCATCTATAAAAGTAAGAAAATACCTTTTACCACCTCTAGTTAAAACACCATTTAATTCACAAAGATCACTATGGATTAAATCTAGTAAATTAGACGATCTTTCTACACTAGGAAATGGTTTCTTAATCATTTTCGCCTTAACACACATTTCACATTTACCATAGTTTTTAATATTGCATGCAATCATACCACATTTTACTACTCTTGTAATGACCTAAATTCATTAATAAGGCTTAAGGGCCTTGATTAGTGTGCTGGGAGGGCATAATGGGAATTATGTGTGATTTTTATGACTAAGATGCATGATTATGATTTTAAGCATGTTATATGACTATGTGTATTATGTTATGTGATAATTATGATATGTGAATCGTACCACGTGGGTGCGGTGATACCAATGTGATGCACGTGTCGAGACGGTCCTAGAAAACTAGATAATGGTAACTGGTGATTTGGTAACTTGTGTGACTGTTAGTAACCATAGAGAGTAACAAGTTTTGTTGGAGGTGGTAGAATTGTAAGCCAGTAAAAGGACAAGTAAGCCCTTGAGGTCTAGTTAGAAAGGGATATTATTAGAGGGATAAATTGGTCTTTTGGCAGTAAATAGATGAGTTTGAGCTGAAGGAAATACATTTACGCATAACATTTTGGGAGTTGGTTTTATGCTGAATATTGGAGACCTAGAAGTAGAACAAAAGAAAGATAGAAAAAGGGAAGCTGAAGTTTAGCTCTTGGAAGGAGAATCAAGGGGTGTTTGAAGTTATCAACCAAGCTTAGGCCAAGAAAACTCAGAGGTAAGGATTTAGCTATAATATGTTTAAGTTTCAAAGTCTGGTTTTTAGATGATGAATATGAATTGAAGCAAGTTGGTGCCTGGTTTTGCATGAATTTAGAGTTGGAGTAATCAAAAGGAGAAGGTGATTTGAAGCTAGAGTTGAGGAGAATTCAAGCTGGGTTCTTGATTGAGGTAAGAGTGTATCATGTTTAAATTTTTGTAGCTGTTATGGTTTAAGAATCTTAAGGGGCTGGTTTACACATTTCTCAAGCTTTGGTTCAAAGGTTTGAATCTGAATTTAAGTGTGAATTCTGTGGGTGATTGTGTAGTTGAGCTGGATTATAGTGTTTATAGGTTGTTGGTTGGTCTATGTGGGGTTTTAAATAAGTTTTGGGGCTTGGGTATGAAGTTGGGATGATTTGGAGTGATTTGGGTTCGGGGAAAACGCAGGGAAAACCCAGATTTTCTGGGCTCGCGAAGGAGCGCCGCGGCGTGAGGTTGATTTTTTGGGCAGGGCGAGTCCTTTGACTTGCTGGGCGCCGCGGCCCTACAGGGATGCGCCGCAGCGCAAGGCCAATTTCAGGATGTTAGAATTTGCAATTTTGAGCCTTTGCCCCGGGGGTTCGGGGATGTCTTCGGTGTACTGTTTTAGGGTTTTGGGGGTTCCGAGAGTGTGGGATTGGTTCTGGGGAGGTAGCTATGGATTGATTAGTGACAAATGATGTTTCATTTGTGTTGTGATTAGGACTTTGGAGAGGCTCGGGGTAGAGGACCGTGCTCGCGGCTTCGTGGCATTGGATACCAGTGAATTGAAAGGTAAGAAAACTGCACCCGATTGTATGATTGAGATGGGAATAAGTGCTCTCGAGGATTGTATCGTGTCAACGTTGGTATCATGCCATGGGACTTGTAAAAGCGGCCTAAGAGTGTCGTACATGAAATTAGCGCACAGAGCGCAGATTGGCCACTGGTAGCCAAAGATAACAGGATAACAGAGGGAGCAGCCTGTGAGTGCTAGCCCTGGTTATCGTTTGTGAATTGAGTATTATGAACTGAAATGCCTAGCATGTGAAATACTTGATTATATCGACTGATGATATATCTGAGTTTATGAGATGCAATATTAACAATAATTTGCAATTCATGAATTTGAGGAAGAATAGGTTTATCACCAAAAAAATTGAAATCGAAGTATTGAGATATCAAAAACTTTTTGGTACCTTCCTCTTCCGCCTTAAAATTTTTCTCAAGTGCATCCCATATCTCCTTGCCCAATTTGGTCTCAGTGTAGAGGTCATAGAGCCTATCGGATAGGGCATTGAGGATATGACCCCTACAAAGGAGATTGTCCTCCTCCCTCTTTCTTCTTTTCTCCACCTCCTCAGGAGTGTCTTTGTTGGATGGCTCGGCTAGAGGTGCCAAGGATGACTCAAGGATGTAGGCGATTTTGAGAGTGGTTAAAAGAAATTTCACCTTGTCTTGCCACCTAGTGAAATTGGATCCATCAAACCTATCCAACCTCACTAGGTCTTGGTTCATGATCTTGATGGTCTCACCTCCTATTGAAACAAACAAGGAATAAGCTTTTGAATGTTAGGAAAATATGTATTTTTCCTCAATGGCAATAATAATAAATTACAACTCCATGCAATATATTACAAATACATAATGATTGATTAAAAAGAGTTACAACTCTATAACTGAAAATTACAAATAGACAAAGAAAATGAAGAAGATGATGAATGAGAAGAGAATAGTAAAATACAACTCTAAGCAAAAGGTTACAAATAAAGTAAAGTGTTTGAAACAAAAGAAAAGAAAAGATTACAACTCTTGAACAAGAAGTACAAGTAAATAGAGAAGAACAATATAAAGATGAAAAGCAATAGAATGAAAGAAAGGAACAAGATACAAAAGATAAACAACTCTCACTCACACTACCAAAGTGAAGAGTGTTGGGGATCACCAACTTGAACAAGGTTTGAAACCTTTGTCCAAAAGCTTATTTCCCCCCAACTCAAGCACTAAGGGATCTCTCACAGATTATAGGAAATGCTTTCAGGAATTATCAAGCCTCAAGGTGTTTCTAGCAAAGTGCTCTAATGGATAGAAAAATGTTGTGTCTTACAAGTGAGCATTAGGCTCCTATTTATAGAGTTTTGAGACACCCTTTGAATTTCAAATTCCACCAACCCCCATGGCTGTTACCAATGATTAATTGGATGTTTTATGGAATTAAAATAGAGATTTGGGAGTTACTTGGCTGTTGGAAACGTTCAAAATTGGATAAAAACTGAATTTGTATGAAGCTGTCAGCCACTAGCGCCGCGGCGCTTGTTTCAAGAGCCGCGGCCCTTGGTCATTTTCAGCAACCATTTTTTTTTAGCTTTTTCCAAAACGTTCCAATTTATTCCCACTTAATTTTGTAACTTCCATACACAATATGGGAGTTAAAATCACATCTCTATTAGGCATTTCTCATACTTCTTTAAGAAATTCATCTCAATACTGTGTAACAACAAATCTACACAATAATGGGTGATATTTAGGAGTTACAAATTTGTGATGAATTTGTAACACCAAATATGTTACATGTTTGGATATTTCACATATATCCAAATAATGTAACTCTCTATTATATGTTACAATATGTGACACTCTATGTCACATTTATTTAATCTAAAACATTATATTATAAAATAATATAACTGTCTGTAACACCCTACTCCCTTAAAGTCGTTATTAGGTGAGTTTAAAACGTGCAATTAACTCGCTAATCGAGGTTTTACGTTAAAAGTGTAGCTAAACTGTAATAAAAGCCATATAACTTGAAAATGTAATCATTCATTGAACTTATAAAGTATTATACATTTGGGATCCCAAAATACTGTTTAGAAATATTTACAACACAAAATATGATTAAAATCGACTAAACGACAAAATTCGGACTAATACAAAACATCTCCCAAAAATACCCCTGGCCGTGGCAGCCAGGCAAGTTGAACATGTACACACTACTTCACGCTCTCCATACTCATGGTTGGTCGACCTTCCCCTTACCCTTACCTGCACCATAGAGCACCCATGAGTTGAAGCCCAACAAGAAAACTCCACACAAGCAATCAAAATATGCATATCTATCAATCAGCAAATAATAAAACCGCCAACAGGCTAAACACATAGCGACCATGCCATCCCAGGCGCTTTACCAAGCCCTGGGTTCGTGGTCTACACCGTGAGGATATCCTAGGTATCCAATAAGGGTCTCACCCTGGCAACTTGCACTCCGGATGCTTAACGCTGCTCCTGGCCCCTTGCCGTCCTCGACCTTGTCGTTCATTCACAAATATGCACACATAGCATAATTTAATAAATACTTAAACACACAAAAACATAATCAATGGGGCTACACCCTGCATCACAATCACATAGGTTCGTGCCCTGCAATACAAACTATAAGGCCTCGCCCTGCTCTACAGGTATAACAGTTTTCTTACCTGTGTCCCAAGATTTTCGAACACCGATATCCTGAGCACAGTCCCCTAGTCCGAGCCTCGCTGAAAACCTAGTCGCAACGCATCAACAACATCCATCCATCAAGTTCTATTCCATTAAATAACTTTGGGTTATTACTCTAGTCTCCGAGACTTTGAATTCTATCAATCCGGATGATAAAATCCATCCCGAGCCTTAACTTTTGGATTCTCGAGCCTAAAACCTTCTTGGGGTTCAAAAACCCAATAAGCACCACGGCCCCATAGACCCATGCCGCATCCCACCTCAACCAGAAACCCAACTCCCAAAACCAGCCTATGCGCGCCGCGGCCCAGCCTATAGTGTGTCGCGACCCGCCCCTCTTCCTGGCCTCCCAACTGTTCTAGAGGGCCGCGACTTAGTAAGAACAATGTCATGTCCCGGCCCTTAGAACCAAGAAAAATCCCCCATTTTCACAACTAAAACCAAGCCAATTTACCCCAAAATCAATCTAACAACCCAATTTAATCACAATAGAAGTTCTACTAGAGTCTCAACTAAAAAACCTAACAAGAAGCTAGCTTAAAACTTCATCAAATCCCAAACTCAATCTTAAACTTCAACAACTCAAGAAAGCTAAAACTCAGTCAATAATTATAGACTTTAATTGTTAGAATCACATTTCAGAGCTTACCTTTGCCTCTGCTTGAATCCTCAAGTTAAAACTGAGCTAATCCCCAAGTTTAGAGCCCAAATCCTTGCTTAATCTTCAATGTTTCTCTTAGTAAGGCTTAGAGAAAATAAGAGAGAGAGAAAAGGGTGTTTGGGTCGGTTTCCTAGTTTCTGAACATTTCCTTAGTTTTGTTTACTTAACTTAGGTCTCTAAGGTTACCTACAAGGCTCGGGGTACCAAAAACGTCCCCGATGGAAAAATGGTAAATCTCCCCGATATTCCATCCAAAACATTCTAACTTCAAATATATCTCCAAATATTTATTTTCATAACCCGATAACCCAATAAAATGTCTAATGCTCGAAATACCCCTCGACTCGTACCGAGTTGGGTATTCGACCCCATTGTGACTTTCTAGCTAAACCGCTCCCTAGGACTGTCTCGAATTGTGCAACACAAATATATCACAATATTCACAAATATTACATTTATGCCTCAACGGGCTAAAATTACAAACATGCCCCTACTAACCAAACGGGGCCCACATGCATATTTAATTCACCTACTCATCAAATTCACATATTAACATAGTAAACCACTTATTGCCCTCTAGGCACGCTAATCAAGGACCTAAGCCTTATTAGCGAATTTGGGATGGTAAAACTATCCCCTCTTTACAGAAATTTCATCCTCGAAATTACCTGAACAACTCGGGATACCGCTCTCGCATATCTAATTCAAGTTCTCATGTCGCCTCCTCAACCTTGTTGTTCCTCCATAACACTTTCACCAAGGTGATAATCTTATTCCGTAAGACTTTATCCTTTTGGTCGAGAATATGAACCGGCCTCTCCTCATAGGACAAATCCTAGTCTATCTCCAAGTTCTCATAACTTAATACATGTGTAGAATCCGATACATACTTCCGAAGCATGGACACGTGAAAAACATCATGAACCCCTAATAGAGCTGGAGGCATCGCCAACCTGTAAGCTACCTCTCCATCCCATTCTAGAATCTCAAAGGTGCCAACAAACCTAGGGCTCAGCTTGGCCCGAACACCAAACCATTTCACTCCTCTCAAAGGTGAGACCCTAAGGAACACATGGTCGCTGACTTGAAACTCTACGCTCCTACATCTTAAGTCTGAGTAACTCTTTTGATGACTCTGGGAGGCGAGCATTCGAGCTCTAATCTTTTCAATCGCCTCATTGGTCCTCTGAACCATCTTAGGACCTAAGTACCTCCTCTCACGCATCTCATCCCAATGGATAGGTGA
Organism: Humulus lupulus; assembly: GCF_963169125.1. Lineage (NCBI taxonomy): Eukaryota > Viridiplantae > Streptophyta > Magnoliopsida > Rosales > Cannabaceae > Humulus > Humulus lupulus. The sequence continues at coordinate 207,607,172 of NC_084794.1, read as the reverse complement.
TCTGCACTTCCTCCCATATAGCATCTCATATGGAGTCACTCCGATAGTCGCCTAATAACTATTATTGTATGAAAACTCAATCAAAGGGAGATACTTACTCCAAGATCCCCCAAAATCTAGCACACATTCTCATAGCATATCTTCTAGTATCTGAACCGTCCTCTCAGACTGTCCATATGTCTGAGGATGATAAGCGGTACTAAACCACAACATCGTGCCCATAGCCTTCTGCAGACTCTCCCAAAACTTGGAAGTGAAGGTGGGGTCTCTATCGGATACTATCGACCTCGGAGCCCCATGAAGTTGAACAATTTCCTTCACATACAACTTGGTATACCTATCCACAATCACCCACAACAAGTCGTGCTGTCCCACTGTCTTCGGTAAACCAACCACGAAGTCCATGGTGATATCCTCCCACTTCCACTCTAGAATCCGTAGAGGCTGCAATAACCCTGCTGGCCTTTGATGTTCAGCCTTTACCTGCTGACAAGTTAAGCACTTGGCCACATAATCCACCACATCCCTCTTCATTCCTGACCACCAATACAAGGCTCTCAAATCTTGGTACCTAGATGTAAAGAATAGGGAGTGGTATGAGATTCATCCAAGATCTCTCGCCGGATATCAGAATCCACCAGAACACAGATGCGACCCTTGTACTTCAGTAATCCATCTTCGAGATAGAAAAGTCCTTAGCCGCTCTGAGTAAAACACTCTCTCTGTGCCCTCTCAACTGGGAATCCTTCCCTTGGACCTCCTTGATCCTCTCAAGGAGTGTAGACTGAAGAGTGATGTTGGCTAACTGACCAACCACCAACTCTATACCCACTCTAGTCATCTCCTCAGCTAACTTATCAAATATCTGCCTCGAACTAAACAATTGTCCTGGGCCCTTCCGACTCAATGCATCAGCCACCACATTAGCCTTCCCAAGATGGTATAGGATATCACAATCATAATCCTTTACCAATTCCAGCCACCGTCTTTGGCGCATATTCAGATCTTTCTGGGTAAAGAAGTACTTCAAACTCTTATGGTCAGTGTATATCTCCCACTTCTCACCATACAGGTAGTGTTTCCAAACCTTAAGTGCAAATACCACCGCTGCCAACTCCAGATCATGCGTGGAATTCTCTGTTCATACTCCTTTAGCTATCTCGATGCATAGGCTATCACATTTCCGGCTTGCATCAGCACACACCCTAAACTCTATCTGGAAGCATCACAATAGACCACAAACTTCTCAATTTCTGTCGGCAAACTCAACACTGGAGCGATGCTTCAATTCCGTGAAACTGTTCTCACACCTGTCTGTCCACACATACTTAGCCTTCTTCCTCGTCAATTCAGTTAACGGTGTGGCTATCCTAGAGAACCCCTCAACGAACCGCCGATAATACCCTGCCAATCCCAGAAAACTCCTAACTTTAGGAACACTGCTCGGTCTAGGCCAATCTCTCACCACCTCAATCTTACTTGGGTCTACCAGAATCCCCTCTTTGCTGACAATATGGCCCAGAAACGTGACTTGCGATAGCCAAAACTCGCACTTGCTGAACTTAGCATATAACCTATGCTCCCTCAATCGTTGTAATACCAAATGTAGATGTTGCTCATGCTCTGTCTCTGACTGATAATACATAAGTATGTTGTCAATAAACACAATCACAAACTTGTCCAAATAGTCCTTGAAAATCCTATTTATCATGTCCATAAAAGTTGCTGGGGAGTTGGTTAATCCAAAGGACATAACCAGGAATTTATAGTGTCCATATCTTGTGCGGAAAGCAGTCTTTGGTATGTCCTCCTCTTTAATCCTTAGCTGATGGTAACCTGACCGGAGATCAATCTTAGAAAACACGGTCTTTCCCTGTAGTTGGTCAAACAAGTCGTCGATCCTAGCTAATGGGTATTTATTCTTAATGGTCAACTTGTTTAGCTCCCTGTAGTCAATACACATCCTAAGAGATCCATCCTTCTTCTTGACAAACAACACCGGAGCACCCCATTGCGAGAAACTCGTTCTGATGAACCCCAAATCCAGTAACTCTTACAACTGAATCTTCAATTCTTTTAACTCCGCCGGAGCCATTTTGTAAGGTGTCCTAGATACTGGCTCTGCCCCTAGCGCCAACTCTATAACAAACTCGATCTCCAATTCTGACGGTAACCCTGGCAAATGTGCTGGAAATAAATTTGGAAACTCACATACGAATCTAATCTCACCCGACCTAACTGACGCAATCCTAGAGGTATCCACAATGTTCGCTAGGAATCATATACCTTCCTGCATCAGGTCTTTAGCCTTCAGTGCTGAAATCATAGGTACTCGCGGTCCACTAACTGTCCCCACAAATACAAAGGGTACCTCCCCTTCTGGTTCAAAAGTCACCATCCTGCGCTTGCAGTCAACCATCGCCCCATACTTCGATAATGAATCCATCCCTAGAATCATATCGAAGTCATCCATCACTAGCTCAATTAGATCAATAGAAAACTCCCAATGGTCTATCTCTACTGGCAATGCTCTAATCCATCTTCTAGAGACTACTAGTTCCCAATTGGCAACAAAGTCAGAAAACCCCTAGCATACAAATCACTAGGTCTACACAGCTGATCTATCACTCTAGCAGACACAAATGAATGTGTAGCTCCCGAATCAATCAATGCAATATAAGAAGAACAAGCACTAGAAATTTGACCTGTCACGACCAAGGGGCTAGCCTCAGCCTCAGTCTTAGTCAAGGTGAATACTCCGGCAGGAGCGAGGTTGTCGCCCTGCTTCGGCTCCTCCTTCCTGGTCTGCGGGCAGTCCTTCTTCAGATGATTGATACTCCCACAGATAAAGCAAGCTCCGATCCTCCACTCTCCTTGATGTCGTCGTCTGCACCGAGGACACACTAGGAAACTCCTCCAGTTGTCGCCTTCGCCGTGACGACAGCTAAAAGCACCATGTGCCCTCCTATTCAAGCTAGGAGGAACGAAAGAATTGGGGCCTTTCTCTTCTGTTCAATGGGGCCACTACCCCGGCTGGATCCAGTAAAAGGAGGAACCGTCCTCCTGGCATCGCGCCTAACAGCACTCTCTCTCCATATCTGATCCTCTTCTCCCTCAGCCGTAAGGGCCTTGTCCACTACCTGGGCATATGTAGTAGTTTCTGGATCCAAAGTAATCTTTATATCACAGGCGATCATAACATTCAACCCCCGCACAAACTGATCCCTTCTTACCGCATCAGTCAGCACCAATTCCGGTGCAAACTTCGCCAACCGGTCAAATCTCAAGGCATACTCAGTAACTGTCAACCGGTTCTGAGTCAGGTTGATAAACTCATCAACCTTTGCAGTTCGAACTACAACACTATAATAATTCTCATTAAAGATACTTCTGAACTCTTCCCAAGTCATAATCGCAATATTTCTCCTCTGAGTCACTACATCCCACCAGATGCGGGCATCCTCTCTGAACATGTAGTTGGCACAAGCTCCCCTCTCGTTCCCTACCACCCTCATAAAATCCAAGATGGAGGATATCATATTCATCCACTGCTCTGCCCGCAATGGGTCTGGTCCACCCTCGAAAGGTGGGAGAATGCTACTTCCTGAACCTCTCATACAAAGGTTCCCACCTATTCTCCATAACAGGCTCAATTGGCACTGGTGCCACAGCCTGCTGAACTGACAACCCAATGGCTTGAGGAGGGGCCTGCTACCTCAGCTGTCAAAATTCTTCCTCTGTTCGATGCAGTCTGGCTTCAATTTCGGCAAACATCTGTTGCCAATTTTGTGGGGCAGGTGGAGAGTCCTGACCCTGGTTTTCATCCTCGGCCCTACTGCCGTGGAGTATCGATGATTTTCGAGGCATCTCAATAATATGCCTGCAATCAACGACGCCACTCATCAGGCATGATAACAACATCCAAAACCACCTCCCAATTCACATCAGCTAACCATAAAATGCAGTCCACATAACACAAATATCATACAACACTCAAGGGGCCATGCCCTAACATCATGCATATGTTCACTCATTCATCATGCTCTGTATAAAATAATCAGGCAAACAGGGCATCTAAACACATAGTCAAACATATAATTCAATCTTTACCAACAAACCGTGAGTCGAGCTTGTCTCTGACAGCGAGCGTACATGTTCGGTCAATCTCCAAGAACCATAAACCTTGGCTCGCTTTGATACCAAGTTGTAACGCCCTATTCCCTTAGAGCCGTTACTATGTGAGTTTTAAACGTGCAATTAACTCGCTAATCGAGGTTTTAGGTTAAAAGTGTCGCTAAACCGTAATAAAAGCCATATAACTTGAAAATGTATCATTCATCGAACTTATAAAGTATTATACATTTGGGATCCCAAAATACTATTTAGAAATATTTACAACTCAAAATATGATTAAAATCGACTAAACGACAAAATTCAAACTAATACAAAACACCTCCCAAAAATACCCTTGGCCGTGGTAGCCAGGCCGACTGAACATGTACACGTCGCTTCACGCTCTTTGTACTCATGGTTGGTCGACCTTTCCCTTGCCCTTACCTGCACCATAGAGCACTCGTGAGCCAAATCTCAGCAAGAAAACTCCACATAAGCAATCAACATATGCATATCTATCAATCAGCATATAATAAAACCTCCAACAGGCTAAACACATGGTGGCCATGCCGTCCCAGGCGCTATACCAGGCCCTAGGTTCGCGGTCTACACTGTGAGGATATCCCAGGTGTCTAATAAGAGTCTGATCCTGAAAACTTGCACTCTGCGTGCTTAACTCTGCTCCGAGCCCCTTGCCGTACTCAGCCTTGCCATTCTCGGCCTTCGTTGTTCCCGGCCCTCGCCGTTCTCAGCCTTCGCCATTCCCGACCCTTGCTGTTCATTCACAAATATGCACACATAGCATAATTTAACAAATACTAAAACATACGCAAACATAATCAATGGGGCTACGCCCTGCATCACAATCACATAGGGTCGTGCCCGCAATACAAACTATAGGGCCACGCCCTGCTCTATGGGTATAACAGTTTTCTTACCTGTGTCCCGAGCTTTCCGAACACCTATATTCCGAGCACAGTCCCCTAGTCTGAGCCTCGTTAAAGCTAGTGACTTACCCAGCAGTCACTCATCTATTTAAATTAGTGACTTTCTTGTCAGTCACTCATTATGGTTTATAAGAACCTCAAGTGATATTCACTCGTTTGTTTAAGAGCTATAAGCTCTGTGTGATTATAATAATAATCATTTGATGATGTTTATATGCAATACTGTGTTTTCTTGCTGGGCTTTGGCTCGTGGGTGCTATGTGGTGCAGGTAAAGGGAAAGAAAAGCTCATCTAGCCTTGAGTGGAGAGATTAGGTGGTGCTGTGTACATATGCGGCCGCTTGACCCCCACGGCCAAGGAGTTCTCAGAGGAACTAGGGGGTTTACCCTATTTTTTCCACTTAGGTTAGCGGGTTTGTAAATTTGAAACAATAATGACCAGTTTGAGTTGTAAATAACTTGTAAAAGTTTTTATGGGCCCATGAACAATTTTATGTATTTAATCAAATATATCCTTTCCTTTTATTGGTTTTCCACCTTAGCCTATTAATAACACTTAGAAGCACATTTTTTTAACCAAAGGACTCGGGTAGCGAGTCAAATTTCTAGTTCACCGTTTACCGTAACTGTTCGGGGGTAACCAGAGCGTTACAACTTGGTATCAGAGCATGCCAAGGTTAGGGTTCCTGTAAACTGGCTGGGCATGTACACACATCACTGAAGTCAAGCTCGACTCATGGTTTGGTAACTATTTATGTAGTTATATGTATAACTGCTTAAATATAGTATATATGCTTTACTTGTATGCATGAGACACCATGTTAAACCTGTGCCCTAAAATATTATATTATCAGCAACCATGTGCTAATTAGTACTGAAATTGCTGGAACATACTTATTAGTATTGTTGTTGGTGAATTATTATGTGATACATGCTAAGTGATAAATGCTATAAACATGTATCTGCTTGAATAATTGTATGACTGTGGAATGTGATAATTGTTTGCTTATTCTTGGACCATAAGGCGGCAAGAGGTTTAGTTATTACTACCTAACTGGCTGTATTGATCATTATTTCATCAAGGTATTAGTGATAAGAATGAATCCAGGGCAGACAGATACTTCAGCTGGCCAAAGTGGTCAAGGCCAAAATAATGACAGTCAGGGTCAGGAGAATGACCAGTCACAGATTCCACAGCCAGCTCCTGTAAACTAGCAGCAGATAGTTAGTGATCTGCAGGCAACAATGTTGAGACAGGGAGAAGAGCTTCGTCTCCTGAGACAGCAGCAAGCGCCTGCGGTGGCCAGTGTATCAGAGGCACCTCCTGTGTCGGTGCCAGCAGCAGAGCAGCTGCCTGAGGTTGGAAATAAATGGGAGCCTCTTTATGAAAGGTTCAGGAAGCAATAACCTCTAGATTTTTAGGGCAGTGCAGATCCTGCCAAGGCGGAGCAATGGATGAGTATGATTACCACTATCCTTGATTTCATGAGGGTAACTGGTAATGAGAGGGTGGCCTATGCCACTTATATGTTTCGGGAGGATGCCCGAATTTGGTGGGAGGTGATTACCCAGACCAAAAATGTTAATGACCTGAGTTGGGAGGAGTTTCAAACTTTGTTTAATGAAAAATACAACAATGATGCTATCAGGGCGGTGAAAGCTGATGAATTCATTAGGCTACTTCGGGGAAGTTTGTCTGTCACTGAGTATGCCTTAAAGTTTGATCGGTTGGCGAAATTTTCCATGGAACTGGTGCCCACTGACGGGACCCAAAGAGAGATATTTCTTCAAGGGCTACAACCCAGATTAGCCCATGATGTAAGTATCACCACTGTGGCTGGGGTTACTACCTATGCACAGGTGGTTGAGAAGGCACTCATAACTGAGAGTGCAGAGAACAGGATCTGGCGAGACAGTACAACCAGAAAGGATTTTAGAAAGACAGGTCCTCCATTTGTGTGTTCTAGTAGGGGTGTAGGCCCCGATGAGTAAAAGAGGAAGGTTCCTGACACCTTCCCAGTTCCAGGTCCTGATAGGCGGCCCCGTGGTATTTCAATGGGTCGTTCAGGTGGTAGTGAAGCCTGGAAGAGTCGTCCTGGATGCCCTAGATGCAAGAGGCATCATTTGGGAGAGTGTAGGGCAAGGCCTGCTACTTGTGTGGAGCAGTAGGTCATTTTAAGAAGGATTGCCCTCAGGCAAGAAAAGAAGAACCCAGGAAAGCGGACAGCTCGGCCCTAGCCCGAGTGTTTGCATTGACACAAGCAGAAGCTAAGGCTTCTCCCTCAGTAGTTACAGGTCTGCTTCTTAGTGCTTGGAACCCCTTATAATGTATTGATTGATTCTGGTGCTACACATTCTTTTGTTTCTAGTAGTATTATTGATAGACTGTGTAGACCTTGTGATTTTTATGCTGTGGGGTTTGGAACTTTGTTACCCACTGGAGAGTTAGTGGTATCCAGGAGATGGGTCAGATCTTTGCCAGTGATAGTGGAGGGCAGAGAGTTGTCAGTGGATTTGATAGAGTTGGTTATGACTGACTTCGATATGATATTGGGTATGGATTGGTTGGCAAAGTATGCGGCAACCATTGATTGCAGAAGGAAGATGGTCACCTTTGAGCCTAAAGGTGAAGATCATTTTGTGTTTTTTGGTGTTGTGCATGGACCTCGCATACCATTGATTTTTGTATTGAGGGCTAGGGATCTATTGTAAGAAGGTTGCATTGGATTCTTAACCAGTGTGGTTGATACCACCCAGGTCCTGTCGGTGAGACCAGACTTGTTTGTGAATTTCTGGATGTGTTTCCAGAAGATTTTCCAGGGTTGCCACCACATAGAGAAATTCAGTTCGTGATAGAACTGGCACCAGGGATGGAGCCAGTGTCTAGAGCGCCTTACAGAATGGCCCCAGCTAAGTTGAAAGAATTAAAGGTACAGTTGCAAGAACTGTTGGACTTGGGTTTTATCAGACCTAGTTTCTCACCTTGGGGTGCGCCAGAAATGTTTGTAAAGAAGAAGGATGGTTCTCTAAGGATGTGTATTAATTACAGGGAACTGAATAAGTTGACAATTAAGAACAAGTATCCTTTTCCATGGATAGATGATATGTTCGATCAGTTGCAGGGTAAGAAGGTATTCTCAAAGATCGACCTTCGTTCTGGTTATCATCAGTTGAGGGTCAAGGAAGGAGATATACCAAAGACTGCTTTTAGTACCAGGTATGGGCATTATGAGTTCTTAGTCATGTCTTTTGGATTGACTAATGCCCCTGCTGCTTTTATGGATCTGATGAACAGAGTGTTCAAGGATTATTTGGACTAGTTTGTAATCGTCTTCATCGATGATATTCTGCTATATTCTCAGTCTGAGTTAGAGCACGAGCAGCATCTGAGGTTGGTTCTACAGAGATTGAGAGAACACAGACTATTTGCTAAGTTCAAGAAATGTGAGTTCTGGTTATCTCAAGTATCCTTTCTTGGGCACATTGTCAGTAAGGAGGGGATTAAGGTAGATCCAGCGAAGATTGAAGCGGTCAAAGATTGGCCAAGGCCAAAGAATGCTTCTAAGGTTAGAAGTTTCCTTGGATTGGCAGGTTATTATAGGAATTTCATGGAAGGGTTCTCAAAGATTGCTACTGCATTGACTGAGCTGACACGCAAGAGCCAAAAATTTGTGTGGTCAGATAAATGTGAGAACAACTTCCAACAACTGAAGCAGAGGTTGATTACCGCTCCGATTTTGAGTCTCCAGACAGATCAGGAGAAGTTTGTGATCTATTGCGATGCTTCTCATCTGGGTTTGGGCTATGTTCTGATGCAATCGGAGAAGGTAATTTCGTATGCCTCTCGTCAATTGAAGGAGTATGAAAAGAGATATCCCACTCATGATTTAGAGTTGGCGGCTGTAGTCTTTGCTCTAAAGATATGGAGGCATTATCTTTATGGAGAGAAGTGTGAGATCTATACAGACCACAAGAGCTTGAAATACTTCTTCACCCAGAAGAACTTGAATATGAGACAAAGGCATTGGCTAGAGTTAGTGAAAGATTATGATTGTGAGATTCTATATCATCTAGGAAAGGCCAACGTGGTAGCTGATGCTTTAAGCCGGAAGGGTCCGGGACAGATTTATGGTATGAGGCTGATAGCCAGAGAGTTAGCTGATGATATGACCAGAGCTGGTATAGAGTTGCTGGTGGGCCAATTGGCTAATATTTCGCTACAGTCTACACTATTGGAGAGAATCAAGGAGGGTCAGTTGAGTGATCCACAGCTGATCAAGGTTAGAGAAGATGTTTTGGCTGGAGCATCCAGAGATTATACAGTGTCTGAGTTAGGCTTGTTGAGGTACAAGGGGCGGATATGTGTTCTGTTAGACATTGCCTTAAGGCGAGAGATTATGGATGAATCTCATACTACACCTTACTCTTTGCATACAGGCACCACAAAGATGTATCAGGATGTGAGATCGTTGTATTGGTGGCTAGGGATGAAGGGAGATGTAGTAAAGTATGTAGCTATGTGCTTGACATGACAATAGGTCAAGGCTGAGCATTAGAGGCTGGCAAGGTTATTGCAGCCTCTGGATATCCCAGAGTGGAAGTGGGAAGACATCACGATGGATTTCGTGGTGGGCTTACCCAGGACTATTGGTCAGCATGATTCTATTTGGGTGATAGTAGATTACTACACCAAGTCAGCTCACTTCTTGCCAGTGAGGACTACTTATACAGTTGATCAGTATGCAGATCTCTATGTGGGAGAGATCGTGCGCCTCCATGGAGCACCGAGGTCGATCGTGCCAGATCAGAACCCTACTTTTACTTCCAAGTTCTTGGGAAGTTTGCAGAAGGCCATGGGGACACAATTGAAGTTCAGTACTGCTTGTCATCCTCAGACAGATGGGCAATCTAAGAGACGATCCAGATATTGGAGGACATGCTGCGGGCATGTGTGCTGGACTTTGGTGGATCTTGGAGTAAGTATCTACCTTTGATATAATTTTCCTACAACAACAGTTATCTGTCTACCATTGGAGTTGCACCTTATGAAATGTTGTATGGTAGGAAGTGCAGATCTCCCATTCATTGGGATGAGATAGGTGAAAGGAGATACTTGGGTCCTGAGGCAGTTCAGAGGACCAGTGAGGCCATTGAGAAGATTAGAGCTTGGATGCTCACTTCTCAAAGTAGACAGAAGAGCTATGCAGATCCCAAGCGCAGGAACGTGGAGTTCCAAGTGGGAGACTATGTCTTCCTTAGAGTCTCGCCATGGAAATGGGTGAGAAGGTTTGGGAAGAAAGGCAAGCTGAGCCCTAGGTTTGTAGGTCCATTTGAGATCTTGGAGAGGATTGGTCAAGTGGCTTACAGGTTGGCCTTTCCACTGGCATTGTCGGCCGTGCATAATGTATTTCATGTTTTAGCTCTTCGGAGGTATGTATCTGATGTGAATCATATTTTGAGTTATGAAGATCTGGAGCTTGAGGCAGATCTCTCCTTTGAGGAGTAGCCGGTTTAGATATTTGACAGAAAGGATAAGGTCCTCAGGAATAAGACGATACCTTTGGTTAAGGTATTGTGGAGGAACAGCAAGGTCGAGGAAGCAACTAGGGAGTTGGAGTCAGATATGTAGAATTAGTATCCCGAGCTGTTCAGGTAAATTTCGAGGACGGAATTTCTGTAAGGAGGGGATAGTTGTAATGCCCTGAAATCCCTAATGCAGTTTAATGGCTGGATTAGTAGGCCGGGAGGGCCATAATTGTTTAATTATGCCATTAAATGAATGTATACATTTTTATGTGAATTATATTATAATATGATGTTATATGCATGCATGTGGGTCCACATTTGATTATTATGATATTTTGGTAATTTGGCCCGTTGAGGGCATATTTGTGTATTTGGGTGCATATTGTGATTTGTGAATGAGATCTCATTATTATTGCAACACCCCAACTCCAGGGACCGTTATGGTGCGCCTTGTAAACAGTGTTAAACTCGCTAATCGAGTTATTTGGCCAAAATCGTGTAACTAAGTATGATTAGCGGTTTAGGGATTAAAAGTTTTGGATAAGATGTAACATTTCATTAGAACGTTTAACATATATGCTGGGATCCCAAAATTATAATTTCAGAGTCTATTACAAGAAAATATTTACCACAGGCTGTTCTACGCGGCAAAACAGGGTTTAACCCTAGTTCCCCTTTAAACCTCGGCCGTGGCGGACGAGCAGCTGCATATGTACACGTCATCACCTAAGCTCTCCAACTCAAGGATGGTCCAGCTTTCTTTTGCCTTTACCTGCACCACATAGCACCCGTGAGCCGAAGCCCAGCAATAAAACACAATATAGCATGATATAATATCAACAGTGATTGTATTAACTATTTAGGACCAACAGTCCAACCAATAGGTGACTATCACAAAAAGTCACAAATATGGGGACAGCACCCTTTAGCCATGTGACGATAGGATCACCAGGGCTTAACAGATATCAAAATTCACTAATATGGGAACAACACCCTTTAGCCATGTGACAATAAGGTCACTCGGGCTTATCTGATTAGTGAACCTTTCATAAGTTTGAACAGGATAGGTGTATGGTGAATAGTCACCAACATAACCTTCCTCATGACCTTAGAGTCATAACCCTGGAAGAGCGTTCCCTAGCCATGTGACAAACAGTCACCGGGGCCATATACCCTGGCTCTGAATAACTGGTCTTAGACCAGACAAGCGCTTATAAGTTCATCGACCTTAGGGCCGGTCCAGCGTTAATACCCCATATGAGTCATTCAACGCTGATATCGATTAGATCTAATCTTCATTTGGCTCGGCGTCCATAACGCTATGCCATTTCTGACTCTTAGGTCAGTACAACACAACCAGTGTTCAACTCATTGTGAACTTGACTAATAAGTCACAGCTTCACAGATGGATCTAACACCATTGCCGATTATGACTAATAAGCCAGTGCCATACACAAGTAAGCCATGCCACCCAAACATATATCACATGTCCAATATTCATATACAAGGTATTCAACATGCTTACTTAACTAGTACAAGTACAATTAGGACCATGCATGAACACAGAGGCTCAAGCTCTGAACGATATCATACTTAGTATATAAAGCATGTCCTAATCACATGTTTCTCGTGCATCATATGCATTATATTTAACAATCCAACATGCACCAATAATAGCCATGTATGTCACATTTAATAGTCAACCAACATGCATCAAGAATAGCCATGCATGTCACATATACACAGGGTGCAGTTTTCTTACGTCAGATTCGAGCTAGAACCAATATAAGAACGACCCTTGAGAACGATCAACCTTTAAGCCCTTAGCGGTCACATAATCATAACCAAATATGGGATACCATCAATAAAAATAATCAACATAGGTTACCAAACCAAAATCTAGCCTCCGGAAGATCAATCCCAACTAATCCAAGTAGTAGGAACACTCCCGAGGCCTATAGCTAAGTTCCCGGGGTCAAAACGAGCAAACGGGGTGAAAACAGGGCAAGAGCTGCGGCCCTAGCACCTTGGGCCGTGGCCCCCAGAATTTCCTGAAGCAAGGGCTGCGGTGCCCTCCATCAAGGGCCGCAGCGCCCAGCAGGTACAACACTCCCACCTGCTTCTTCAAAGTAGGGTCGCGGCACCCCAAGAACAGGGCCGCGGCCCCCAACTCTGGCCACTCCCAAACGTGTTTTTAACACTCCAAAGCCTCCAAAATCATACCTAAACATTCCCCAATCATCAAATTAAAGTTCCCAAGCTTCCCAAAGTTCCAAAACCCTCAAAACCCAAGGTTCAAACCCACCAAAAACTCAACAATTTACAAAATCAATTCAAAGCTTAGAAACTCGGAAAACTCAAAACTTAAACTTTGATTACCTTTGATTGGGTTGTTTTCCATCAAATCCTTTAGTTAAGAAGCTTCTAATCTTTCCTAGGATCGCTATGCCTCGACCCTCGATTGATTCTGACTCCTAGAACTCGAGATTCCTTCAAAAAGGCTTCGAATGGTAAAATAAGCTATCGGGAAGGGAGAGAGAGATTTTCTAACGTACGTTCTTATCTGACAAGCTACTTCAAGCTTAAGTAACCTCAAATAAATCCTAAGGCTCGGGGTCCCGAAAACACCCCCAGGGACATTATAGTCAAAACTTCCAGAATTCCATCCTGAACTCAAATACTCCCAATTTATCACTAAATAAATATTTCTATTACCCCAAACTTGACCCCGTTATGACAAAACCGCTCACTCATAATCTATGATCGTCTCATGCCAAATAGCTCGAATATATCTCCATAATAATAAAACCTCATTCACAAATTACAACATGCACCCAATTACAAATATGCCCTCAACAGGCCAAATTACCAAAATGCCCTTATCATCATAAACACACCCATATGCATGCATTTATCATCATATAATAATAAAATTCACATTAACACGCATATGATCATTTAATGCCCTGATAAATCAATTATGGCCCTCCCGGCCTCCTAATCAAGGTCCTAACCCTTATTAGGAAATTCAGGGCATTACAATTATGGAGATATATTTGAGCTATTCGGCATGAGACGGTCTTATATTTCAAATTTGTGATTTTTTCATAACGGGGGTCTTTTATTGGGATATTGACTTATGAGAATATTATTTGATGATAAATTGGAAATTTTTGAGATCAGGAGGAAATTCTGGGAGTTTTGACTATAATGTCCCCGGGGGTGTTTTTGGGGCCCCGAGCACTAGGTTTTATTTGAGGTTACTTAAGCTTGAAGTAGCTTGTCAGATAGAACCATACGTTAGAATACCTTTTCTCTCTTCCTGTTAGTTCGTTTTACTATTCGAGGCATTTTTGAAGAAATCTCAAGTTCTAGGAGTCGGAATCAAGCGAGGATCGAGGCATAGCGATCCTAAGAAAGATTAGAAGCGTCTTGACCGAAGGATTTGACGAGAAACAACCCAATCAAAGGTAATCTAAGTTTTAAGTTTTGATTTTTTAGCGTTTCTAAACTTCGAATTGGATTTTGTGAATCGTTGAGTTTTTGGTTCGTTTAAGCCTTGGGATTTGATGGTTTTGGATCATTGGGAAGCCTATGAACTTTGATTTGTGGATTTGGAGGTGTTTAGTTATGTTTTTGGAGGGTTTGGGAAGATGGAAAATGAGTTTGTGGTTGGTTTTGGGTTGGGGGCCGCGGCCCTGTTCTTGGGCCCCGTGATCCTAACTCGAAGAAGCTGGTGGAGTAATTTTGCCTTGCTGGGCGCCGCGGCCCTTGCTCCTGGAGTAGCTGGGGGCCGCAGCCCTTGGGCAGGTTTGAGCCTGTTTGATTTTTTTGGCCCCGGGAACTTGGTTTTAGGCCTCGGGATTGTTCCTACTACTCGGCTTAGTGGGGATTGATGTCCCGAAGGCTAGATCTTGGTTTGGGAACCTTTGAAGTTCATTTTATTGATGCTGTCCTGTATTTGGTTATGACTAGGTGACCAACAAAGGACTAAAAGTTAAATCATTCTCAAGGGTCGTTCTTTTATTCATTCTCGCTCGAATCAGAGGTAAGAAAACTGCACCCCATATGTGACATGCATGGTTATTCATGGGGCATGTTGAATGTTTAAATGTGGACATGGATTGATTATTGAATGTTTAGCAAATCTTACTCACTTATGCATGGTACTGACTAATTAGTCAGATTTGGAAAAGCTATCAGTATCAACTGTGAAGCTGGGACTTATTAGTCAAGTTCGGCAGTGGTATTGGGCACTGGTCACACAGTGCTGACTTATAAGTCAGGATGGCCTTAGCGTGGTCAATGCAAGCCAATAAAGATTAGATCTAATCGACATCTACATTAAATGACTCAGAAGAGCGTTAATGCCGGACCGACCTCAAGTTCGATGAAAACTAAAAGCGCTTGTGTGACTTACCCATCAGTCACTCGTCTGTTTAAGCTAGTGACTTACCCAATAGTCACTCATTTGTTTAAGCTAGTGCTTACCCAGCAGTCACTCATTTGTTTAAGCTAGTGACTTACCCAGCAGTCACTCATCTGTTTAAATTAGTGACTTGCTTGTCAGTCACTCATTATGGTTTACCAGAACCTCAAGTGATATTCACTCATCTGTTTAAGAGCTATAAGCTCTATGTGATTATAATAATAATCATTTGATAATGTTTATATACAATATTGTGTTTTCTTGCTGGGCTTTGGCTCGTGGGTGCTATGTGGTGCAGGTAAAGGGAAAGAAAAGCTCACCCAGCCTTGAGTGGAGAGCTTAGGTGGTGTTGTGTACATATGCAGCCGCTTGACCACCACGACCAAGGATTTCTCAGAGGAACTAGGGGGTTTACCCTATTTTTGCTGCTTAGGTCGGCGAGTTTGTAAATTTGAAACAGTAATGACCAGTTTGAGTTGTAAACAACATGTAAAAGTTTTTATGGGCCCATGAACAATTTTATGTATTTAATAAAATATATCCTTTCCTTTTATTGGTTTTCCACCTTAGCCTGTTAATAACACTTAGAAGCACGTTTTTTTTAACCAAAGGACTTGGGTAGTGAGTCAAATTTATGGTTCAATGTTCACCATAACTGTTCTGGGGTAACCAGGGCATTACATGGGCCTTCTGGCCCTAGCTCTGAGTAACTAGTCATAGAACTAGGCAAGCGCTTTTAGTTTTCATCGAACTTGGGGTCGGTCCAACATTAATGCTCATGATGAGTCATTCAATGCAAATGTCGATTAGATCTAATCTTTCATCGGCTCTGCGCTCATGACGCTTATGCCGCTCCTGACTCTTAGGTCAGTAACATACGACCAGTGCTCAAAACTATTGTCGAGCTTGACTAGTAAGTCACAGCTTCACAGCTAGTTCTGACACCATTATCGATACCGACCAGTAAGTTAGTGTCATTCACAAGTAAGCAAGATTTGTTAAGCATTTGATATGCAATCCATGTCCACATTTAAACACTCAACATGCCTCAATAATTACCATGCATGTCACACATGGGGTGCAGTTTTCTTACCTTTGATTTGAGCGAGAAATAGTAAAAGAACGACCCTTGAGAACGATCGACCTTTTGATTCCTTAGTGGTCACCTAGTCATAACCAATATAAACTCCCATCAATAAAATGAGTAATAAAAGGTTCCTGGACCAAGACCTAGCCTCCGGGACATCGAATCCTACTAAACCGGGTAGTAGGAACGATCCTGAGGCCTAAGATTTGAGTTCCCATGATCAAAACACCACTTCGGCCACAAAAACCCTCAAGTGTCGTGACCCCACCTTACTGAGCTGCAACCCCCAGCCATGATAGAGGCACCAGCCTCAGGCACCTGCACCAAGTGTCGTGGCCCTCCTTCCCCAGCGCCGCGGCCCCCAGGCCCTTCAGCTCCACCACCCACCTACACCAAGCTTAGGTCGCAACGCCCAAGAACAGGGTCGCGGTCCCACCTGGAAACTCAGCCATAACCCCAATCTTCCACTTCAAAATCCTTCCAAAAACCTACCCAAACATCTCCAAATCCAAAAATGAAAGTTCCCAAACATCCCAATGATCCAAAATCATCAAATTCTGAGGCTCAAACAAATCAAAAACTCATCAACACACAAAATCCAAATCAGAGCTTAGATTACCTTTGATTAAGTTGTTTCTCACTAAATCCTTTGGTCAAGAAGCTTCTAATCTTTCCTAGGATCACTATGCCTCGATCCTCGCTTGATTCTGACTCCTAAAACCCAAGTTTCCTTTGAAATTGCAACAAACGGTCAAAAAGGACAACGAGTGCCAGAGAAAAGGTATTTGAACGTAGTTTTCCTTCTGACAGGTTACTTCAAGCTTAAGTAATCTCAAGTAAATCCTAATGCTCGGGGTCCCAAAAACGTCCCCGGGGGCAAAATAGTCAAAACTCCCAGAATTTCCTCCTGATCTCACTAACTCCCAATGTATCATCAAATAATCATTCTCATTATCCAATATCCCAAACATGCACCCTTAGATCGTCTCATGCCGAATAGCTCGAACATATCCACATAATAATGGGATATCATCCATAAATCACAAACATGCACCAAAATATACAGATATGCCCTCAACGGGCCAAATTACCAAAATGCCCTTATAATGAAATGCGAACCCACTTGCATGCATTTAACATCATATTATAATGTAATTCACATAAACATGTATATAATAATTTAATGGCATAATAAATAAATTATGGCCCTCCCGGCCTACTAATCCAGCCATTAGATCGCATTATGGATTTTGGGGCATTACAAAGGCCCTCCTGGAGGCGGTCGAGGCCCAATATCGCCAGGATCAGGAGAAGGTTGCAACTCTTGACTCCCTTATCCAAGCCCTGGATGACTTGCTTCAACTGGAGGTGAAGCAAAATGGAAGGGTTCTCAAAGAAAAGGAGCATGCATATGCTTTGCTGGAGACCACTTTTGACGAGGCCATCTATATGGCCTGGCTCCAAGACAAAAACACGAACCTCCTTATTTACCTCGATCCTGCCGCGAAGAGAGCTATATTTGAGGCCAAGGAAAGATCCGATGCGGAGATCTTGGCCGGGGACGATCAGGATGAAATTGTACTGGAGGCCCCAGTGCCCGTCGAAGCCTAGGCCTGGGCCTTTAACTTGCACTTGTGGCTTCCCTTTTTTTTTTGTATTTGTGTTTCTCACTTTTATGGACACGGGTGCGTCCGAGATACTTTTCTGTTTTTTTTTTTTTTTGCTTTTTTATATATAGAATTTATTTATTGCACAAAGTTTTCCCCTTTTCATTCATTTATTTTCTCTCAAAACTTCACTAAGTGTTTTACCGCTTTGCATGAACATGAGTCGAATGTTTGGTCCCAGTTCCAACGACCGAGACCACTAGAGAAAAGTTGTAGAAGGCATTTAGCCCGTCTGGGGACCCGTGTTCGAGTCTCAACAGTCTGGACCGTTTTTGACTTATCAATATAACTTAGCCTTTTTCACCCCGATTTTATGGTTCGGGCTCCAATGGCCTGGACTGTTAAAGATTTCTTTAAGGTGTGACTTAACTAATTAACTCGCTTTAATCCTGACGTCCAAATTCCAACGGCCGGGACCGTTAGGGAGCTAATAATTATCATCACATTCATTTGTCCTGATTCTAATGTTTAGGTTCCAACGGCCTGGGCCATTAGGGAGCTAATAATTATTTTGAACCTAGGGGTTAGGTTCCAATGACATGGGCCATTTATAAGACTAATTTTTAAACAACTTAAACATAAGACTCACGTTCCAATGGTTCCAGGCTATTACAGAGGAAACATGGATAGGTAATTAATTATTTGAGACCACATTAGGTCAACCAATTTTTAGGTATTTCGTATTCTTGGACCATGCATGTTCGAGTTAGGATTGGGCCTGAGCCGTATATCCTACTGGGTATTATACCTCTGGACCATGTTCATCCTAGTTAGGATTAGGCCTAGGCCTTACCACCTGGTTGGTCTTTTTTTACCCTCCGGACCGTGTACGTCCGGGTTGGGACTAGGCCTGGGCCTTATGTCCTATTGGGTTTATGTACCCCCAGACCGTGTACGTCCGGGTTATGACTAGGCCTGGGCCTTATGTCCTATTAGGTTTTTTGTATCCCCCTGAACCACGTGTGTCTGGGTTAGGATTGGGCCTGAGCCTTGTGTTCTATTGGGTTTCGTACCCCTCAGACCATGTGCGTCCGGGTTAGGACTGGGCCTGAGCCTTGCGTCCTCGTTTGTTGTGAGTTGGGTTTTTCACCCCCAGTCTATACAGTCTGGACCAGGACTAAACTCTGCATTTTTCATCCTGATTTATTTTTTTTTGTTTTTATTCTTAGACTTGTTCGTATAGATGGTCATACCCCCCCCCCCCCCCCAAGTGAGCGAAGACTATAGTCTTGGGTCACTTGTTCGTAAAAAGGATGAAGACGAACGCGAACTTTATTTCTTTACAATATTTCTCTATGATGTTTTGTACACATCATTTTTATTAAATAAGAAATCACCCTAAGGTGTACATTATTTACAAGAAAAACCAAGAACAGAACCATGCCCTCCTGACTACTGATAGTATAGGCGGAGGTGTTCTGTGTTCCAAGCCCTTGGGACCTCTGATCCGTCTAGTCGCCTTAAGCGATACGTTCCCAGACATACTTCATTTTGGATTTCATAAGGTCCTTCCAGTTTGGTCGCAGAACCCCCACTCCCGGATCTTGGGTTGTAGGGAAGACTCTTCTTGGGATTAGATCACCGGTTTCCCTTATACAACTTGAGCTAGACCTGGGATTCTTCCCTGATCTCTTCAATGAGGCCCAAAGATTCCTAGAGTAAGGCGTGGTTCTGGGTGGGATCATATGTGTCTCCTCTATGAGATGGGACAGCCGTTTCCACTAGGATGACCGCTTCGCATCTGTACACCTTTGAGTAGGGAGTGTGTCTGGTAGACGTTCTTTCTGTGGCCCAGTATGCCCATAAGACGTGGATCAGTTCTTCTGACCACTTGCTCTTGCAGACTTGAAGCTTTTTCTTTAATGTCCCCTTCAAAATCTTGTTCACGACCTCTATTTTCCCATTTTCTTGAGGCATGGCGACAATGGAGAAGCTTTTAACGATGTCGTATCTTTCACTAAAATCAATGAAGTGGATGTTGTCAAATTGCTTCCCGTTGTCAGACACAATTTTGCAAGGGAGGCCATATCAGCACACAATGTTGTTGATTACGAAGTCCAGGGCCTTTTTGGAGGTGATGGTGCTCATTAGCTCCTCCTCGACCCACTTGGTGTAATAGTCGACGGCCACGATGGCATACTTTATGCCTCCTTTCCCGGTTGGGAGCGATCCTACCAAGTCGATTCCCCACACTGGTCATCAAGGTTATCTCCGTCAGAGGGGCTCGCGGGATCTTCGCGTACCTTTGGCACTGTTCGCACTTGCAGACGTAATCAACACAGCCCTTCTTCATTATTGGCCATAAATAGCCCTGCCTTAGGATTTTATTGGACAGACTGAGTCCAGCTGTGTGATCTCCACAGAAACCTTCGTGCATGATTACACACATTTTTGTCCCAGACACACACCGAAGGTATGGCATGGACAACCCTCTGTGATAGAGTTTGCCATTCATCATGACGTATCTGGGAGCCTAGTACT
This sequence comes from Humulus lupulus, assembly GCF_963169125.1. Classification (NCBI taxonomy): domain Eukaryota; kingdom Viridiplantae; phylum Streptophyta; class Magnoliopsida; order Rosales; family Cannabaceae; genus Humulus; species Humulus lupulus. The sequence continues at coordinate 207,586,923 of NC_084794.1, read as the reverse complement.
GAAGCTTCCTGGCGGCCGCCCTATTCACGGGCAACCCTGTTGTGGTTAGGTAATGGATGAGAGGACCCATCCAGGACGTGGAATACTCTATGGTGTTGACTGTGGAGTCTTGAATACTCGGTGTGGGAAGGTGGTTGATCGGGACAAGCCCAGAGAGCTCGGCTTCAACATCCGTGGCTAGCTTGCCTAATGTGTCTGCAAACACATTCCGTTCCCTGGGGATTTGGCAGATGGAATATTCCTTGAAGAATTGGAGTAGCTCCCGGGCTCGCGTCACATAAGCAGCCATCCTTTCCACCTTTGTTTGGTATTCCCCCAAAATTTTTCTAAAACCCAAAATGGAGTCGCTGTAGACTTCAAGACGTGCTGCTCTTACCCCCCGGGTCAGACGTAATCCGGCTAACATGACCTCATGCTCGGCCTCGTTATTTGATGCTTCGAACTGGAAGTGTAGGGCGCCCTGCAACTGATGTCCTTGAGGGGATATTAAGATGATCTCGAACCCAGCCCCATTTTCATTTGAGGCTCCGTCCACGAAGACCTTCCATAGAGGTGTGACGGCGTCGACGGGATCTTCATATTCAGTGATCCTGGTACACTCCACAATGAAGTCGGCCAGGGCCTGCCCCTTGATTGAAATCCTGGGGACATATGCAATGTCGAATTGACTGAGTTCTATGGCCCATTTCAGGAGTCTTCCCCATGACTTGAGTTTCTGTAAGACTTACCATAGGGGATGGTTCATCAGTACCTTTATGGCATGGGCTTGAAAGTAAGGCCTCAACTTATGGGACGTAATCAATAAGCAAACTTTTAATTTCTCAATTAGCGGGTATCTGGAATCTGTGCCTAATAAGCTTTTCCTTATGTAATAAACTAGGAGCTAGAGTTTTTCCTCTTCCTGCACCAGTGCGGTGATGATGACGTGTTCGAACACGGCCAAATAAAGGTATAATGACTCCCCATCTACTAGCTTTGCCAAAATTAGTGCTTTGGCCAAATGTTCTTTCAGCTTCTGGAAGGCCTCTTAACACTCGACCGACCATTCAAACCTTGGGCTTCCACGAAGGATGTTGAAGAATGGGATGCACTTGTCCATAGACTTTGAGACAAAGTGGCTCAGGGTCGCTATTCTTCTCGTTATGCTCTACACGTCTTTGTGCTTCTGTGGCGAGGGCATTTTGATCAACGCTATGATCTTGTCTGGGTTTTCTTCTATCTCTCGTGAGCTTACTATGAAGCCCAGGAACTTCCCAGATGCCATTCTAAAAGTGTAGTTCTTGGGGTTCAACTTCATCCCGTACTTCCGAATGATGGCAAACGCCTTTGCCAGATCATTAGTGTGTCCCTCGGAGGTCTTAGACTTGACTAGCATGTCGTCTATATAGACCTCCATGTTCCTTCCCAGTTGGACCTGGAACATTCTGTTGACTAGCCTCCGATAAGTGGCTCCGGCGTTCTTGAGTCCAAAGGGCAGGACAATGTAACAGTATACACCCTTGTCTGTCAAGATACTAGTGTGTTCATGGTCCCCTTTGTGCATTGAGATTTGGTTATAGCCAGAGTAGGCATCCATGAAACTCAACATCTCATACCCGGACGTTGCATCTACCATCTGATCGATATAGGGCAAAGGGAAACAATCTTTGGGGCAGGCCTTGTTAAGATTAGTGAAGTCGATGCAAGTTCTCCACGTCCCGTTTGGCTTTGGCACCAACACCGGATTGGCCAGCCAAATAAGATAAAAGGCCTCCTGGATGAAATTGATCGAAGATAACTTCTCAACTTCTAATTTGAGGCCTTCAACCCTTTCCGCCCCTAGAGGTCTCCGCTTCTGTCGGACAGGAGTTACACTCTCGTCAATGTTCAAGGCGTGACATATGACGTTGCGGTCAATCCCGGTCATATCCGAATGTAACCAGGCCAGGATGTCCTGGTTTTCTTTCACTCGGGCGACGATGGTAGCCCTGACCTCTAGGTTCAGGTTCTTCCCGACCTGGATCACTTTGGTTGGGTCACTGTCACTGATGCACACTCCTCAATCTCTTCCATGGGTTCTAGTGCCCGGTCCGCTCCTATTCATGGATCCAATTAATCTTCTTCCTGGACCATCCTCCGAACATGGGGTGGGGGCGAGATTGGATCAGCATTTTCCTCCTCAAGAGGCTCTTCACGGACCATGTAAATTGGTCGATCAGAGATGTGATAACACTTTCGGGCACTTTTCTGGTCTCCCCGGACAATTCCTACCCCTCCATTGTCACAGGGAAATTTCATACAAAGGTGGCGGATGGAGGTGATGGCACCAAAATCAACCAGTGCGGGCTGACCAAAAATAATGTTGTAAGCGGTGGGGTAGTCCACCACTACGATCGTACAGAACTTGAACGAGCCTTGACTCTCGTTCCCCAACGTAACCGGCAACTGGATTTTCCCCATTGGGAGTATCGAACCCCCATTGAAGTCGTAGATCTGTGTTGGGCATGAGGGCAGATCTACCTTAGTCAAGCCAATTGCAATGAAGGTTGGCTTGAACAGCACATTGACAGAACTTCTATCATCCACCAACACTCTGGACACCATTTTGTTGGCGATTTGGGCATCGATGACTAGACAGTCATGATGCGGGAAGTGGATGTTCCGAGCGTCTTCTTTCATGAAAGTGATGGGTAAATTCATCAACTTTGGATGTTGAGCCAGGGTCTGAACCAAGACGCATACCTTGTGGTCGTGGTCGTGGTCGAGTTCGCTGAGGTACTATTTCTGATCATTCCGAGATGGTCCCCCCAGATGTGCCCTCCTGATATGGTGGCCACGTGACCATCTATCCGCGGGGGCACTGTTCCGGAGGGAAATGGCATTCCGTGTCTGGGTGCCTACACAATTGGGGCCCCCTGAGGGGCCCATGTTCCCGGGTCTGCAGCGTACCCTCACTGGGGAGGTCGGTACGATCCAGGCGCACCGGGGACCACAAGTTGTCCGGGAGCTAATGGCAATCCCGAAACTCCCACTGGCATCCTGACCCATTGGTGGAGATGCCTCATCTTGATCAGATTTTCGATTTCGTCCTTTAGCTGACAACACTCCTCGGTCGTATGACCCACATCTTTGCGTTAAGCACACCTTTTGTTGGTGTCCCTTGAGTTCTTTCCCCCTTTGAACATGGGGGTGGGTTTTCGGTAATGGACCGTACTTTTCCTTGATGTCCACTAGGTTGGTGTATTATATGTATTGTGGCTCATAGCCCCTCTTGCCCTTCTTGGAGGGCTCAGATCGATTTTGTCCTTTCCCCGATCTCTTTCCCCGGGAGGGGTTCACGCTTGCCTCTGTCCCCCCATTAGGGATGGATGAGCTCCACTGGGAGCGACACTATATCTAACCGACACCATACTGTATTCGGAGAATGGGGCGGATTGTGCTGGCGCATATCTTGAGGAAGTGGGACCATAGACTGTCGAGGTTATGAAGGTCATTCCGTGAGTGCCAGATGATCCTGGCGCCACCGGGGGTGTCGGATAATGGTTTGTAGGGTATTGCATCCCATATCCGGGAAAGGCCTAGGCACTTGGCTGGGGGGTCGACTGCCATCCAAATGCTTGGATCTGAGCCTCCTCCCGGTTGATAAAGCCTTGTGCCCTCCTTATGAATTCTTCAAGGGTGGCCGCCTTGCTGTGCTGCATGTCATCCCAGAAAGGGGACCCGGCTCGGATCCTGAACTAGAGAGCCACTAGGTCCTGTTTGTCATCCACCTTGGTTTTTGAGGCTTCCTCCGTGAAGCGCTGAATGTAGGCCCTCAGGGTCTCCATGGGGAGCTTCTTGATATTGGCGAGAGCACTGATATGCATGTCCATTCTCATGGAGGCCACGAACTGTTTGCGAAACACCAATTGTAATCAAGACCAGGGTTGGATTGATCCTAGCTTGAGTCTCTTCCACCACTCCTCCATGGGTCCGTCCAGAGTGATTAAGAAGCATAGGCACTTGCCGTTGTCACAGACATGGGCTACATTCATCAGTCGATTGTAGCAGGACAAGTGGTCCCTGGGGTCTGTGTTACCGGTGTACGTAGGCAGGTAGGTTCGACATTTTGAACCCCTTTGGTAGCACCACAACCAAGATGTGTTTGGCGCATGGTTCTTTTGCCTCCTCCTTGGAATCATAACCTCCTCCCTCTTGTTTCCGGACCAGACGATATGTGTTCTTCTTTAATGCGGCCAACTACTCCATGACCTGTCTGGCCATTTCGTCGTCCAGGGGGACCCTTTCAGTTCTCCTGTCGTTGAGGTTTTTCCTCAAATCTCCCCCTCAGGGGCATATCTTTTCCTTGCGGGCTCGTTACTTTTCAAGCATTCAAACCATCACGCAAGTATATCTGGGATGTGTCGTCCCCTAAACTGATGGTCTCCAGCTCTTCCTCGCGCTGGCAGCCTCGGTGATCTTTGTTCATGGAGGCACTAGGATTGAGATGTTGCTCCCATCCGGTCTATACAGGGACAATCTGGGGCCTAGCACCCTACGGGCGCTTCCCTTGCGGATCGATTAGATGATCCCATCCTGGGACAGGAGGCATCCACTCTTTCCTAGGGAGCTGCCCTGGGTTGGCCATGATTTTCGGGACGGGATGAGATTTCCTCCGGGGGTTTTCTTTTCCCGCAGGGTCAGCCGTCTTGTCTTTCCCTTTTTCTTGAGTCGGGTTTGATGGGTCGTCTCCGGGATGGGGTCCCGGAGGAGGGATTGGTCTTGTATTTTCAGGCGCGCTGGTCCTAATTGGTGTGGCCAATGGTTGTGTTCCTGGAGGTGGAACGGTTGGAGGATTGGCTATCAATCCTTGGGTAGCAATGAAGGCTTGAAGGCCCAAGAGGGATTCTTGCATCTGGCGAGTGGCCTCCTTCTATTCAGCTATCCTGGCCTCTTGATCCAGGACTTGTTGTTTCAGTTTGACCACCTCTGGGTCCTCCTGTTCAGGATTCATATCTTCTTTAGGGACTATAGGATCTTCAACATCGTGATCCTGGTATCCCCCTTCATTTTCTTTGTCTTCCTCATAGTAACCCTCCTCGTAGTCTTCTCCATCCTGAAAATTCTGGGAATCGTCAAGCTGAGGCATTTGATAAGGTGTGTCCTCGGGTTGGTCCTGAGGGAATGGTTGATTGGGCAATGGCTCCCCATTGCCTTGTTGTTGTTGGTGAGCAGGATCGAACACAGTGTGTCTGGTGTTCACCATTGTTGCAAATATTCAAGATTTCTTTCAAGCTTTCTTCGGGATCTCAATGAAAGCACCAAAATGTTTACCGAGTTTTTTGGAAACTAGAATTATCAAAGATAAGAGAGCAAAAAGAAAGGATTTAAAGAGAATCACACAATGATTTTTATGTGGTTGGGGCGTTAAAGAGGCTTAGTCCACGAGTCTATTGTATTAGAGCTTAGAGAGCTTTAGTAATGGAGTATTCTCTAAGTTTGAGTAGAGTATATGCTTACAAAAGAAATTTCGGATCCTCTCTACAGTGCACAACTGGTTCTATTTATAGGCAGTTGGATGCATTGGACTTGGGCCGAACTAATATGAGCCCAATGCGGGTATAATTATGATTTGCTCACTAACGGAGGCTTAATACAAAGGATTCTATCAAACAAAATACACTAATCAGGGCCCATTGGGTCGGCTTGAGCATTACCATGCTATACAACTGACAACAGTACGCAGCTTCAGTTTGGTCTGTGTGGGCTTCTAAGGAGATCCTGGGGATAGGATCCGTCAGAGTAGGGGCAGTACTATTCTGAATAACGCGTGTACATTTAGTATGTAACCTCTTCTACAGGTTAGTTGAGGAGACAAAACTCCGTGTTTCTCGGGGTGATGTCAGTGTCGGGGATAGTCTATCATGCCTAACCCGGACGTCTGGTCTGGGTTCATTTACCAACATCCCGGTCCATTTACCAGGACCCTGGTTCGTTTACCAGAGATCGGGTTCATTCGCTATCGTCCCGGTCCATTCTTAGACTTGAGTCCATCACCTTTAATCGCATCCCGGATGACGCATTAGGCTGGGTACGGGAGAACAAATCAGGCCCACGTCATGGTCCCAGTTCCCTCGTATGGGGTCGCACAGTGGACAATGCTGGGCTTGCTGGTAATTGGGTCATTCAGACTGTAACGACCCAAATTTCCTATTAAGGCTTAGGGCCTTGATTAGGGGGCTAGGATGGCAAATTTTGGAATTATATGATTATGTGATATTTATGTGTATCATTATGTGAATATGTGAGTTATATCATAATATGACTTGATATGCATGTTTAGGTGTATTAAATATGCATGGGGGGCCATTTCTATTTAATTGGGGAATTTTCATATTTTGGCCATTTTGGGTATATTTGGCATATATGTGGTAAGTGTGTGGTGCTTCATTATTATTTGGTTATGCTAGGGTTACTCGGCACGAGACGATCCTAGGAGGCAAGCTAGTGGGAAAGTCACAACGACATTCATACTTAACTCGGAGTGAGTCAAGGGGTATTTAGTACATTACCGGGATATTGTGTAATGTGAATTAATATTTGATGATAAATTGGGAGCTAATGAGATCAAGGGGAAATTCTGGGAATTTTGACTATTTTACCCCAGGGGGCGTTTTCGGGACCCCGAGCATTAGGATTTGCTTGAGGTTACTTAAGCTTGAAGTAATCTGTCAAAAACAAAAAAAGAACGTTCAGTACGTTTTCTCTCTCTCTCATTCCATTTTTGACACCGTTAGCATTTTCGAAGGCATAGCAATTCTAGGGAAGATTAGAAGCTTATTAGCAAGAGGATTTAGCGAGAAATTACATAATCAAAGGTAATTTAAGCTTTTAATTCCTGAGTTTATTCTCTGTTCTTGGTGTTCTTGAGTTTTACAAACTCAAGATTTGGATTATGAGTTCCTATGGGGATTTTGGGTATATATTGTTGTTTCAATGTTGCTAAGCTATTGGGTTAACTGTTTGCGCGATTAAAATGTTTATTTGAGGGGCTAGGGACCCGTTAGGGTCGGATTTGGAGCTTTGAAGCTCGAAGAACACGAGTTGAGAAACCCATAATTCTAATTTGAGCGTTGTAGCGCTAGGTTGGTAGCGCTACAATATTGGGTTGTCTATTTTGGGGTTGAAGTTCTGACTATAGCGTTGTAGCGCCCAATAGGTAGTGTTGTAGCACTACATAGTCTTCAGAACTTGGTTTCTTTTTGTACTTTTTCGGGTTTTAACTCGAGGGCTCAGGGGATGATTTCACCACCCTATTTGTTGGGATTAGAGGTCCCGAGAGCGTGGGATTGGTCCCGGGATTGGGTTTTGGAACTCAAACTCATTGAAACACCGTTTATGGTTGTGACTAGGTTACCGCTAGGGGCTTGGAAATAGGATCGTGCTCGAGGGTTATTCATTGGTAACCTGTGCTTGGACCAAAGGTAAGAAAACTGCACCCAGTATGTGATGCATGCGATACATGTGATTATGGCATGGCATGAATGTGAAATATGGAATTAATCAGAGCTTGAGTCTCTGTAAATGTGCATGATCATATTTATGCTAGTGAATGTTGAGTAAGCATGCAGAATGCCTTATAATTGGATATTTGACATATGATATATGCATGGGTGCATTGCTTACTTGTGAGTGGTACTAACTTATTAGTCAGAATCGGAAATGGTGTTAGTATTGACTGTGAAATTGTGACTAATTAGTCAAGTTTGGCAGTAGTACTGAGCACTGGTCGTATGGAATTGACCTATGATTCAAGAACGGCATAAGCGTAATGAACACAGAGCCGAAAAGATTAGATATAATCGACATAAGCATTATCAACATAAGTATGAAATTCTTGACCGACCTCAAGTTCGATGAAAACAAAAGCGCTTGTCTAGTCTAAAGGCTAGTTACTTAGAGCCAGAGCCAATAGGCTCAGGTGACTGTAACGTCACATGGCTTAGGGTGCAGAGTCCAGGTTCGTGACTCCATATTCACTTATCTGGTTCAAGTTCGTGACTCCATAGTCACTTATCTAGTTCAAGCTTATGCTCCATAGTCACTTATTTGGTTCAAGTCCGTGACTCCATAGTCACTGATCTGGTTCAAGTTCGTGACTCCAAAGTCACTTATCTGGTTCAAGTTCGTGACTCCATAGTCAGTTATCTGGTTAGGGTGTGGAACCCAAGTTCGTGACTCCATAGTCAGTTATCTGGTTAGGGTGTGGAACCCAAGTTCATGACTCCATAGTCAGTTATCTGGTTAGGGTGTGGAACCCAAGTTCATGACTCCATAGTCACTTATCTGGTTGAGCTACAAGCCCCAGCATGATTACCAGAATCATTATTGTTATTCACTTAGGATTGACTTGATAGTCATCCATACAGGAGGGCAGGGCCCACAAACATTTATTTGTACCTGCTTGCATGCTTATTATGATTCAGTGACATGTTATTACCTGTTCATGAGCATATTGAGTTTTCTTGCTAAGCCTCGGCTCACAGGTACTATGAGGTGCAGGTGAAGGCAAAAGAAAGCTGGACCATCCTTGAGTTGGAGAGGTTAGGTGACGATGTGTACATATGCGGCTGCTCGACCGCCACGGCCAAGGGTTTAAAGAGGAACTAGGAATAAACCTTATTTTGCAGCTTAGGTCGGCTGGTTGTAAATATTTTATTGTAATTAACCTTTAAAATATATTTTCGGGATCCCAATTTATACAGTAAACGTTTTAATGAAACGTTGTATCTTAAACCAAAAATTTTAACCCTAAACCATTAATCACATTTAGTTACACGATTATGGCCAAATGACTCGGTTAGCGAGTTTAGCACTTTTTAAAATGCACAAAGTAATGGTCCCTGGGTCGTAGGGCATTACATGGACTTATTCTATCCCCATCCATTCAGCTCAGCTTGGGCCTTGGATCTCTTTAAAATAGCCCATGGACCCAGTGTACCGTGCCACGTGTCCTGGGGGAAAACAGGGATAACACCTATCAAGTATCCTTGAGTCTTTTTGTATAAATCAACAATCTTCCTATCCAGTGTTCTGAGATCTCACAACCTGATCTTCCAGACCAATCCTCAAACACACAAGAACGTGTGTGGGCACGTAGGATTCAAAAGGTTGATTTATGTGACTCCCTAGATGTACTCAACACATGAGATCTAGAGATTTTTTACGGAGGGAAGAAAAAGAAGAACAAGAATGGTACATGTGAGTGTGTTCACTACAATGAGAAGGGGCATTAGAAACAGGATTGCCCCAACTTTCTAGCAGCGAAAAACAAAGGTAATGATTATAGTTCATTTATCTTAGAAACATGTGTTTTAGAGAATGATAAATCTGTTTAGATTATTGATTCTGGATCTACTAACCATGTTTGTAACTCTTTACAGCTTCTTGAATCGTGGGAGGAATAGGACGAATGCGACTTAAAGCTAAGAGTTGGGAATGAAGCGTTTGTTGCGGTCCAAGCTAGAGGAAGAGCTCGCCTAAAGTTCGGAAATAAATATTTAATTTTGAAAGATGTATTTTTAATTTCATATTTTATTAGAAATTTGATTTCAGTTTTCATGTTGCAATTAGAACAATTTGTTATGACTTTTACAAGTTCAAATATATCTATTTCTTTCAATGGATCACAATTGTGTATTTCATGTTTGGAAAATGGGCTTTATATTCTACGACCTAACGAACCCCTCGCGTTTAATAATGATTTATTCAAAGTAGGTAAACCTAGGAACAATAAACGTCAAAAGACCGATAACGATAACATGACGAATTTATGGCACTTGACACTAGGTCACATTGGCTATGTTAGAATTCAAAAACTTACAAAGGACGGGCCTTTGAGGGAACTCGCCTTAGGTGAATTACCTGTCTGTGAATCTTGTCTAGAAGGTAAACTGACCAAGCGTCCATTCTCTGCAAAGGGTGATAGGGCCAAAGAATTACTCGGACTTGTTCATTCAAATGTTTGTGGATCTTTGAATGTACAAGCCAAAGGTGGTTTTGAGTATTTCATCACTTTCATTGACGATTACTTTAGATACTCATGTCTTTACCTAATGCATAGGAAATCATAAACATTTTCAAAGTTTAAGGAATTCCTAGCTATGGCTCAGAGCCAATTAGGTAAAACGTTAAAGATCTTGCGGTCTGATAGGGGTGGAGAATATTTGGACATGAAGTTCAAAGATCATTTAATTGAACTTGAGATTTTATCACAACTTACTGCCCCGGGTACTCCGCAACAAAATGGTGTAGCAGAACGCCAGAACAGAACTTTATTAGAAATGGTTAGATGCATGCTTAGTTACTCAACTCTGTCAACTTCATTCTGGGGACATGTAATTGAAATTGCGAACGACATTCTAAATGTCGTACCGTCCAAATCAATCCCCAAAACACCTTTAGAATGCTGGAATGGTCGTGAACTATTTTACATCATATAGAATCTGGGGGTGTCCCGCCAATGTCCTGAGGAAAAAGGAAGGAAACCAAAGTTTGCATGTCTGTTGGCTATCCTAATGGCACTCGGGGTGGACTTTTCTATAGTCATTTAGAAAAGAAAGTGTTTACTTCTATGAATACTAATTTATGGAAAATGGCTATGTCCAAAACTTCAAATTGTGCAGCAAAGTAGTTTTTAGAGAAGATGGTTGAAGAATTGACTCCAACCAATGTTCCAAGTTGATGATGAAATTCCCACTCTTCATGTTCAACCAATGCAAGTCGATTTAAATGAAGAAAGTACAATTGTTCCTGATCAAACAGTCACGAAGTCGCATCGTAGTGGGAGGGTTTCTAGGAACCCAATTCGCTATGGTTTGGATGGTGAAACCAATATGGTTGTTGGTGACACTAGTGACGATGATCCATTGTCTTTCAAACAGGAAATGGCTAGCCCTGATAAGGAACTATGGCTCGAATCCATAAAAAAGGAAATGGATTCCATGTACTCAAATTTCATCTGGGATCTTGTGGAAGCACCTAGTAACTTTAGGGCCATTGGGTGCAGTTGGATCTATAAGAAGATATGAGGTGTTGATGGAAAGATTGAAACTTATAGAGCTTGATTAGTGGCAAGGGGTTATACCCAAAGAGAAGGCGTGGACTATGAGGAAACTTTTACTCTGGAAGCCATGCTTAAGTCCATTCACATCCTCCTATCCATAGCAGTCGCTCTCGACTATGAGATCTGACAAATGGACGTCAAGACAACTTTTCTTAACGGGAAGCTTGACAAAGTCATTTATATGGATCAGCCAGAAGGATTTAAAGTAGTTGGACAAGAAAGGAAAGTTTGCAAGTTGAATAGGTCCATTTATGGACTTAAGCAAGTTTCTCGCTCCTGGAACCTTAGGTTTGATGAAATAATCAAAACCTATGGCTTTGAACAAAATATTAATGAGCCTTGCGTTTACCAACTAGAGGCAAACAAAATAGTGGTATTCCTGGTTTTTTATGTAGATGATATCTTACTCATTGGAAACAATGTTAAGAAATTATCTGATGTGAAGAATTGGCTAAGCACTCAATTTCAGATGAAGGATATAGGTGAAGCAAGTTATGTTCTAGGTATCCAGATCATTAGGAATAGAAAGAACAAACTCTTAGCTCTATCTCAAGCAGCTTACATTGATAAAGTGCTTAAACGATTTTCAATGACAAAGTCCAAGAAAGGACGTCTACCATCCTGCCATGGAATTCATCTATCAAAGAAGCAATCTCCCCAGACTCCTGAAGAGGAAGATGCAATGAGAAAAGTTCCTTCTGCATCTGCAGTTGGAAGTATGATGTATGTCATGTTGTGTACTACACCAGATATCTGCTATGCAGTGAGAGTAGTGAGTAGTTAAGCATATTTTGAAGTATTTAAGGCAGACTAGGGATTATATGTTAGTCTACAAGGGTGGTGTTCTGAACCTTGTAGGCTACTGTAACGACCCGGATTGTCAAGACTCGATAATGCGGAAATATAAATGTTTTCATTTAACAAATGTCTCAAAAACCCATAGAAAAAAAAACTTTTTAAAAAGTCGTATGGCCATACTTAACATTTAGTTACAAACATGTTTTATAAAGATTAGAGTGAGCCTAGTTTAGGAAACTTACACAACATTTCCAAAAATAAAAAGGCTTCCCAAAAGGTCGGTCCACATGTACATTTGCAAGGAAGACTCCAGCGCTCACTGCTCTGCCTTGCCCTTGCACTTACCTACAACATGAAACAACTAGGTAAGCGAAAACGCTTAGTAAGATCAACTTTCAAACAAAGCATGTAGAGAATTAGGGTTCCGGACCCTACACAATCAATTTCAAGAACGCTAAAGCATCTTGGCAAACTTATGGTCATGCCTGATAACCAAGGATAAATTAATTCATAACTAGATAAAAATCCTGCACTCAGAAAAATCCCAGAACAAGCAGATATATTATATCACAGCTAATTCTTATCAACAATTATATCCCTGCACTCAGAAAAATCCCAGAACAAGCAGATATATTATATCACAGCTAATTCTTATCAACAATTATATCCCTGCACTCAGAAAATCCCAGAGCAAGCAGATATATTATATCACAACTATATCTCATCAACAATTATATCCCTGCACTCAGAAAATCCCAAAGCAAGCAGATATATTATATCACCATATAATTCGAGACCAACGCTCGACAATTTCCAACTATTCAGGCGTAACGCGCCCTCCAACATAATTGCTAATCTGTAAAAGAGAACCGAGTCTCCACACTAAGATCTAGCCAATAAATATTCTCATCAAGGGTGACTATCGTGTTACCTAGGGCATCGCTACTTATTCAAGAGTGTAATCCAATTTACACGGTTTTACGGAGACTTCTATGTTAATCAGTGGTGCTGGTGAGCAGTAGCCCCTAGGGTGTTTAGCCTCACTCAATCTTGGCAACCCCTAGTATCTCTAGGCACTCTCACTGAATGGCCAATATTCACGGCTGCTATCCGGGAATAACTTATCAGAGCACTTGCCGGATTCTAACCGTCCAATGATTAAGTAAGCATGAGGGCCCCTAGGTCCCATTTATCTTGGCGCCCCTAGGTTTAACCAGCTTATCCTCATCTCATGGCCACTCGTCGCGGTAATGAACCGGACATAAATAAAATCAAGCAGTGTGACGGGGATCAACCGTCTAGGATATGACGGACTTCTACCGTTCATATTTTCTAATTCAGCACTCACTAGACTAACGTCTCTAAGCAACTTTCTATGACAGCCTATATATGTGCATGTATCCCTATACTAACATACAAGACAATAATCATTTCATGTTGCAGCCATACAATATAAGTTGACTTACTTGGAGTCCTTAGCGCTCAGCAGGTTTTCACCCTCCAACGTTCAGTCCAGTTACGCTTAGCCAATACTGTAGTTATCCATACAGTATACTCGGATTAATTATGGCACTCATAATTCATTATTATTATTTTGGGCGGTTTGGTCATTTTAATAAAAGTCATTTGTAAGGATTTATAATCCTTATTTGGTTTTAAACCTATTAAGGAAAGTCATACAAAATATTCGAGACTAAACCCTAAGTCTCGGGGAGACCTATCCTAAGGTCTCGATACCTAGGCTCGGGTATCACAATGGTATTTCCCCACAACCTGCTAAAAATCTTATTCTTTCAAAGTATCGCTATTAACCCGCACTTTCGACTAGTCGGTTAAAATATGTAAGATTTTAGCCGGTATTATATCCAGAAAACACAAATAAATTCCTTAATTATTTTTAAAGAAAATAAACTCTTTAAATTTTCCTTTTAGTTTTCTTAAGGTTTTAATATCTAAAAACCGATTTAAGAAAATTGCCTAATTTGTCTTAATTAGGAAAACCGTTATAAATTTCTCATCTTGACTAATTAATTTTCCAAAAGCAATTAATCAATTTTTACTTACTAGAAAAATAATTCATTTAATTATTTTCTCAAAATATAGGGTTTTAAACCCTCTTTTAATTTATTAACTATTAATAAATTAAATCTCTTATTTTTAGAAAGAATAAAATCTCTTAAATAAAAATAATTCATTTAAACTCAAAGGGGTAATTTTAGTGAAAATATGATTTCAAGACTTACCAATTTATATATTGAAATAAGCAAAATTTTACTTTTTACCTTATGTTCCAAAATCTCATTTTTACACTAAGTGTGAAAAACATATTTTTCACATTTTTAACTACATACTTCGTTAGTTCATAACTTGAAATTTACTTACCCAATTGTTACCAAAATTTCCCAATTCCATTTTTGTTATGCCATTTAGGTCTTTGTAAAATCTTAGGTCAAAATGAGCATTTTTGATTGGTGTAATCATTTTCCAACAATGAGGTAAAAATGACCTTATTTTCAAGTCCTTATTTTTTCCAAACTTTGACAGTTAATAACTTTCAAACCGTTCAATATTTTCTTACCAAATTTTACAGTGGAATAATAGGTTATGCCAGAAATATGTCCACAAAATTTTAGAAAAAAATGGGTTTATTTGCCCTATACATTGGCTGTCCAAACTTGGTTCCGAAAATAAGAATACGAAAAAACTGTTTTTTACCTAAACTTTGAAATAGCATAACTTACTCATTTCTAAACATTTTTTAGTGTTTCAAAAGCTCAATTTTATGTACTCAATCTCAAAAACATTACAGTACAATTTAATTTTACAAAACCAATATACAGTGGCTGCTTGACCCCTTGGAAGTCACAGCTCAAAACATGTTTTGTTTTAGGGTATCCTACAAAACCCTTGGGGGTTTTGGTTCCCATTTTCAAAAATCAATACACATGCATCATAAAAATTATTAAACAACTACCATAACCTTATTACATCACCAACAAGAAACTTTAAGCATTAAATATACAAAATAATGCTTAAAACTAAAAACCCTACAACAAAATCATCAAAAGTAAACTTTTTACCTCTTTGGTGTTCTTGCTTAATGTTTGGACCTTCCTATAAGCTTTGACTCCTTCAAAACCTTTCAAAAACCCTAACAAACTTCCCCCAACAACATAGTCAATTAGCTATTTGAAACTCTATGCTTAAAACTTTACAAAAGCCTAGATTAGTGAAACTTTACCTTAGGGAAAATACTTCCTAGACCAAGACTTAGCCTCAAAGTTTCCTTGGTGTTCTTGGGGTTGAAAAATGGAGAGAACACTTTGAGAGGTCTTCAAAAATTAGATGAGTGAATGAGAGAGAGTGGTGTGGTCGGTTGGGGAGGGTTGGAAGAGTTTATCACACTCTAAAAATGCCTAAAAAAACAATCAAGTGCTTTACTCCCACTTGCCCACTTGACATTATCCCAAACCTTTAATTAAATGGGATTTAAACTCAATTATTTTTTTGTTCACATCTTTAAAAAGAGTCACATGGCCGGCCACCATTTCACTTTTTCTATGTTTTATATATATATATATATATATTTAATGGTGAACAATTATTTCATAAGAAGAAAAGTCCAAATTGGCTTTTGACACCTTTTTCACTTTTATTAAGTTTTAATCACCAAAATTAACATTAATTAATTAAATTTAATGTCTCTCACATTTAATTTAATTAATCACATAATAAAATTTAACCTAAGGTCCATTCATGGAATAAAATTCCCCATTTTGGCAAAATTAGGCATTTAACACAAAATGCCTTAAAATTTCCATTTTCTTTTAGGTTTATTATTTTTGACCAAACTTTAACTTTTATGAATGTATTTTATACCCAAAATATAATTGCCATGATTTTTCATTTTATTTTCCGAGATTTTTAACCGATCAGGGTTTTTATGTCGGTCTAGGACCGAAAGTCTTATCTTGACTTTTAAAATCACAAAATTAATATTTTGGCTAGCAATAACTCATGGAATACTTACAAACAAAATATAATATTATTTAAAATAATATTCTTAACCCGGGGGAAAAATCCCGACCCGAGTCGTTTAAATGTACCCAAAAACATAGGACGTTACAGCTACACTGATTCAGATTTTAAAACTGATGTCGATGACAGGAAGTCTACTTCTGGAATGTTGTTTACTCTTAAGGGTGGAGCTGTGATATGGAGAAGTGTAAAGCAATCTGCAATTTCAGATTCCACCATGGAGCCTGAGTACATAGCTGTGTCTGAAGAAGCTAAGGAAATAGTCTGGCTAAATAAGTTTTATTCAAATCTTGGTGTTATTCCAGATAAGGATAAATTGCTTGTGTTGTTTTGTGACAACACGTGAGCGATAGCCAACTTGAAAGAACCTCAAAGTCACAGGAGGATTAAGCATATAGAAAGAAAGTATCACATAATTCGAGAATATGTGGCCAGGGAGATGTGAAGGTTATGAAGATTGCATCTGAAGACAATCTTACAGTTCCGTTTACAAAGACATTACTAGAAGCTATATTTGATAAGCATATCAAGAAAATGTGATTAGTAGAATTAAGGCATTAGTTTCAATTAGTACAAGTGGGAGTTTGTTGGGGGCTTTTATGCCCTAATTAAAACCCAATTTCTTTGTAATCTCATTTTACTATCAATAAAAGAATGGAAATCAATTTTGACTTGGTCAATAACTTTGCTCACATGTTTTATTTTAATGATTATTTGTTTAATATAAACTTCTACTAAATCCTGAGCATATAGCTAATCATATTTATAGTGATGTAATCATAGTGGAATATAAATATGATTATATGTTAAAAAATAAGTTAGTTCTAACATTATTCAGTGCACAGGATTTACATTGACTTGCCAATCTACGACATGATCTACTTATACATTGTAGTGTTATGTCATTTCCAAAACATTAGCAAAGTAGACAGATTAGATGTATTTGTTACATCGGACTGGAACGATATTGAAAATAGATAAGATAAGAAGGCATACCATTACTATCTATTCTAGTCGTATCATATAGTTGACCATAGGTCAATTCATTCTCAATTCTGAGTGGTTAGTATTCTAACTTATTGTATTATTTGAGTTCTTTGACTTGTTCGTTACCAGCTTACCCTACGGACTAGCCCATACTTACATCTTGGAAACTCGGTAGTATAATTGAGTGGGAGTGTTAATCATAGATATGAACATCTATAGCTTCTGATGAAGAAGTAAAACGATGGTTTCCTTTTAGTTTGGTTTGAAGTACTAAATGATAGAGATCTCATTTCAGTAATTAATATTAGTTTACTGAAATATCATTTACAAGGAACTAAATGTTTTAAGGATAAATTACAATGAGGGGTAAAATGGTATTTTAGTTCAATCTCGTTGTAGACCACCTATAGAAGATTGAGTGATAAGTAGGTTGTAACAATGGATAACTAATAATGTATCTATATTGGTAATAGAGTGTTCTATGAATTCAAGAGTGCAATTCTGAGTCTTTAGTGGAGTCACGATGGATTAATAAGTTAGTAAAATTATTTGTTAAATTTATGATAACTTATTGGAGTTTGATTTTATAGGCCCATGGTCCCTCCTGTACCTTGGATAAAATCATCTACATAGTCTCAATTAATTTATTTAATTATCAATTAGAATTATCAAAGTTGACTAGGTCAATTTGGGATAGTTTCACATAGTTATGCAATTTAGAGTAGAAAATAGATTTTAGGGCAGATTTATTAATTAAGAAAAATTGGTGTCTAAATTAATAAATAAGTTTAAATCAATGTTCAAATTATAAATATTTAATTTGATAAAGGACTTAAATAATTATTTAATTAATCAATCAATAGAAAATAATACGGACCTTGATTTTAAGTCCAATATGCTTATAATTAAATGGGAAATTTCACGGGCCTAAAGCCCATGATAATTTTGACCTAATGGCTGATATTAGCTATTATTTTAATTATGATAAGTGACATAATTGAGCCTATAAAAAGAATGCTAAGTGAGGTTTGAAAACAAAAGATCTTGAGCAAACAGAAGATCATAAGATCTAGATTTGATGTTTTAGGGTTTTAGACTCTCTCTACAACAAAAGTCATATTCTAAGCCTCAATATTCTCTTCTCTTTGAATCCATCTCATGTGTTGAGAATTGCCCACTCTAGTCTAGGTGATTCTAAGGATACTTTGGAAGGCTGTGAATAAATTTGAAGATTGGTTCAGTTTCTTGGTGATACTCTACGACAGAAAGAAGACAAGTGTTAGAGAAACTGAAGGAAGAACTTATTCATTCTGTTGCACATAATGTAAGTGTTCTTATCATTATCTATATTTAAATTTAATTATAGAAACATGTTCTAGGTTTTCTTATATTAATTTGTTTTATATAAGATTTACATGAAAATAAATAAGATCATGTATAAGTTTTCCCAACAAGCACTTGGCTAGAAAATCACCTAGATGCTTGTTTATTCCAGAAAGTTATTTTCATTTGAGAGATTCCCTTAGTGCTTGAGATAGGAGTAAATAAGTTTTTGGACTAAGGTTGTAAACCTTGTTCAACTTGGTGATCTTCAATGTTCTTCACTTTGGTTGTTTGAGTGATGGTGTTTGTTTTTTTTTTTTTTGTTATTGTTATTCTTTTCTACTATTGTTTTTCATCTTCTTCTTTTTATTTTCCTATTTACACTTTTGCTTGTATCATTTGCTTTTAGAGTTGTAATCTCCTCTACATCTTTTCTCTACTACCTCTAGTTTTTTTGTATCATTTTGTTATAGAGTTGTATTTTCTATTTACTCTCTTTTTCTATATCTTTCTATATTTACATGTAATTTTTACAAGAAAGTTGTAATATGTTTCATCAATCACTTTGTCTTTTGTATTCATTTGCTTAGAGTTGTAATAGTTATTATTCTCCACAGTGGCAATATATATATATCTAACACATACTGTAAAAAAAACATTAGAGAGGAAGAAGCAAACAAATAAGGAGACGGGATAGAGAAATAGTCGTGAGATTGGGTCTTTTTTTTATCTTTGAAAAAAAAAAATTATCCTTAACTTAAATGGAAAGATGTAGCATCAAACTACTTTTTTCATGAAATATTTTATTTTTCTTATTTGTTGATATGCATGTTTGATGATATATTATCACAGGGGTATTTGTGGTGAGATTTGCGGGCATTTTAATTATTCGCACCGCATAAGTGAGTAATTTATTAAACTGTTACATTGCATACAATCTTATTCATTTTGTCGCACAAAAACAATTACACATTAAAAAAGAAATTCAGCAACATTCTACATATATCATAATTAAACACAAATAGTTTAATAGTAAATTTGAATAATAAATCTAGAAATTCTGTTTTTAGTAATTACCAAATTAATTAAACTATGTGAATTAATTAAGGTGCAGAATGATAATTAAATGTTGAAACAAATGTCAGATATGTCAGGACAAAATAAGAATTTGTCACGACAGAAACTGAACACAATAAAAAGGCAGTACAAAAACAATAAAGAACACAACGAATTTTTACAAGATTCAAAAATATTTTCGGATAACCTACTTCTTGGGGCCACGCCCAGAGAATAAAACAAATTAATAAAGAATCACAAGTACAAAAATATTGACTTAAACAAAACAAGACTCCCTCTTGAGATTTATCGCAACTTTATTATACTTATCTTCACTAATCTGATTTTGATTGAAATGCCTAACCTCTTTAACTCCCTTCAATGGCCAGGGAGTGCTTGCATCCTCCCGATGCATGGCATGTAAAAATCTTCTCCTGAAGACTATAAGAATTGTGTTCAAATTACATCATGTATTCACTCATGAATGTGGTATAGACTCACCACAAAACTAAACACTCATTTTACTATAAGAACACGTGAATACAATGATCTTGAATACAAACTATGAACACTCACAAATATTACAATTCACTCACAAACTATGCACCAAAGAGATCATTTGTTCTCAAGGCCCTAGAAACCTATTTATAAAGACCATTCCGTGCTCAGAAAGGCTGAGAAAGAATCTCCAATAAAAGCAAGAATATAAGAAGATATTATTAATCAATGAAGATTTGTCAATTTAGTTGATTTTGATCCAACAGACGCGGATTTTGCGGGAACAACTAATACTTGCATCAGATCATTTTTTCTAAAGATAGAAATAACAATTAATTTCTCAAAGATTGTATTTCATGTAGTTAATTATATTAGAAAGCAATAAAATCAATAGAAAAAAAATTCAAAAATGAATTCGAATAAACACAAAATATTTTCTTTATAAAACCAAGATACAAATTCTTTTTATAAACATATTGTGAGAATATCAAACTAAATAAGGAATTATTTGCAAACCTTACCAATTAATCCAAGATATTAATTTTGAAAATCACAATAAAAATGATTTTAAAATCATCTTTTAAATAAAAAGATATCTCTATAAAATTTGCCAATTTTAAGATTTACAATATCTCCCTTTGGCAATTTTATAGACAAGGCATATCTGTTTTTTAAAAGATCCTGCAAAAAACCAAATTAGTGCTTAAATCCACAAATAATGAAAAGAGTCCCAAAATGACTCCCCTGTCAAATATAACCAAAGCACATAACTAAAAAAAGTAACCAAAGCAAGTCAAAAAACATAATCAAAGCACCAAAAAATAGAGTACTCTCTCCCGTATTGTCTAAGAAAATGCCAAAGTAAAATGAAACTAAACCAAATAAAGACACATTTAGTGTTCTTTTACATTTATTGAAAGCAAATAAAAGTAGATTGAAAGGAATTGAAACCGTCATGGAGCTGGAGTGGTAGATGCATTGATGATCGCAAAAGAAGCCAGAATTTGGCATTGAGTATCATCCATGGTAGTGAACCATTCGGAGAGACTGGTAATACCTGTCTGGATAGAAGTAAGAGTAGTTTGAACAGTAGGGGAGTCAGGCTCGACATCTCCAGACCAAGAACTAGCCAAATTAATGCCCTTGAGCTTTCTAGTTATGATAGGAGCATTATCATCTTTGAGCTCTTTGACAGTGTAGGTAGGACCAACCAAATGAGGAATCAAGGTCTCATAAGACTTCTTCAAAGGACGTTGAGAGTCCAAAAACTTGTAAATGACTTTAGGAAACATCAAGTGTTGACCCTTGCACTTTGCACTACTCAAAGACACTATCTGATCAAAGATAGAAGAAGCAAGATCAACAGTGACACCAGTCCCAATTTTAAACAATAAGAAGGCTATATCTTGGGTGATGGTCGAGGAGTGAGTGGTGGGAAGCCAATTGAACATGGAAAACTTGAAAAGAGCACCATAGTTGTGTGTAAGGTCTGAGACTTGGAGAGATGCACTCGGTTCTCACACCATAGCTTGGCCAACTAATTCAGAAGAAAAAAAACTTGATCCTTTGCAAATTCAATGGAAACATCAATCTCAACAGGAACTAGATTTAGAACCTTAGCAATTTCTGCAGGACTAAACTTATACCAATGACCTATAACATAAACCTTATAAAACATAAAGGAATTATGGTCAAACAACTCATCATTCAAATTAGCATAAAATTCCTTAACTACCCGAGGCACAAACCCATCAAAGTCAGACAAAGAACGTAACCATCCCCTTTCTTCTAATGTAAGCAATACCCCAAAAAAATGATGTGGAGCAAAATGAAAATTACGTTCACTAATGAAGTGACGATGCTCATAAAATTGCATATTTTTCTCATTACCATGAAAATAGAAAGTAAGAGAATGAGCTTTGAAAGAGGAACCTGAAGAGAAAATTGGGGCACCTTGTATTTGGTGCTTTTGGAAAACAATTCGGGAAAAGACGATGGCATTTTTCCTTCAGGACCAGAGGCAACAAGAGTGGTTTCTGATGGGTCTTCTTCAGATTCTGCTCCTCCTCCGAATCTTTAAGAAGAGGATCTTCTTGTTGTTCTTCGTGAATTGGCTCAGTTGGAGATGGGTCTAGCTCGGGCAACAAATCTTCAGTTTCAGGAGAGACATCCTCCGAGGAGGTGCAAGCAGGAGGATTGATTTTTGCCTTCATTTTAAATTCAGATAAGGGAGTGGAATCAAAGACGGAGGTAGTACCTTTCGCCTAGGCTACTTTGGCCTTCTTGGTCTGCTTTGTGCTAGCAACTTTGGATTTGCGCTTGCCCTTTGCCTTGGGTGACAGTACATCAGAAGATAATGAATACTAAGAGTCTTGAGCAGATGGATTGGTCTCAACTTCTGTGGAAACAGACTGTGAGGGGCTTGAGGTCGAAGAGGGCTTCTATTTGGCAGGACCTTCGGGCGAGGCAAGTGGAACCGCCGAGGATAGGTTTTACTGCACATTGAGGTCAGGAAAGGCCACGTCTTTACTGAAGGCCCCAATAAATGGAGATCCCTCAGGAACTAGTGGAGTGATTGAGGGAACCGTCTCAGGAACTGTCTCCTTCTGAGGCTTCACAGCATTGGAGGTGGAACCACGGCCTCGGATCTTCATGGCTATTGAAAGGAAATGAAAGAAGACACACAAAGAACAAAATCCTAGAACCATGGCCACAAGTTAGTGAGAAAGAGGAACAAGAAACACTTACAACCAAAAAGCCAAAGGGAATCCAATTATATAGAGAATTCGGTGAACGAATGAGGCAAGTTCGAAAATGGTTAACAAAAAAATGGGTAACCAATTTTTGTGTGATAAATGCCAAAACTGTAAAGAACGCCCTAGACTAATATTTACAAAACATTCGCATAACATAGTTTATAAAAGAATACCACTCATTTTCAAAGTCTCAGTGGGGACTTTCTTAAAACCATGCAAGTTGGCGCCATTAGTTTTAAAAGAAAACATAAATTTTTATGCAAAGTTCAAAGGAAACAAAAAATTAAATAACTGAGTCCCACTGATAATTAGGAAAGTCTCTTAAAACAAAACATAATTTAAATGGCGTTCTAAGATTATCATTTTTCCGTCCATAGGATTACCCCACGCCATACACCCCACGATGATACAACTCCTCACGTCACCACGCGTGCCATAAAGAAATCCTATTTGCTACCTGGAAGGAAAGTAAGGGGGTGAGCTAAAAGCCCAGTAAGGAAGTACAAACAATAAGCAAGTATAAGAATACAACAAATACAAACACTAACGTTCATCTAAACCATCATGGCATATCATAACATTTTCGTAACATATCATCATAGCATATCATAACGTAATCGTAACATATCATCATATCACATTCATACAGCATACATGATGAGCATGGCTCGCTAGTTGTCCATGTCACCCTATGAGGTAAACAAGAGTCTCTGATCCTTGAATAACCTCGGCGCGTCCGCCCTAGGAGTTACGTCTTTAGCTATAGTAACTCGTTCGATGTATCTAACATCGTAATTTGTTTGATGTATCTAACATCGTAACTTGTTTGATGTATCTAACATCGTAACTTGTTTGATGTATCTAACATCCATACACATATCATATTCATACAAGCCAACATATCATCACATTATGGCATTCATAATTCATAACAATTCATTCTACAACAATCTTACCATTCATAGCATAAAATCATAGAATCTATCTAACTTCCTTACCTCAGGTCCGAGCTAAGAAATTTCACAACCTCTCAACGAGCCTATATCATAACCAAAACAACATTTCTTAGGTTCATAAAATTACTATTTTGCCCTCCCATACAACTCATGTGTGCATGGGCCATGCACACATAATAATAGTTACACACATGCAATTATTCTCAACTACACATAAAGCCATAAAAGAATAATGCTCATTTTACTTATTTTACATGCATGATCTTTTTATAAAAACCACATAGTTGAATAATAACCATAATTTTGGACGTAAAAGTGGATTTGCATGTAACATGTGTATGTGGGAACATTGCGTAATTGAGACGTTTTAAAAACGATAATTCTACATTTCTTACTTTTATTGTTTTAAAATTAATAGACATATAACATGCTTTATTTTTCTTAAAATTTCTAGGTTGATTAAATTTCTCAAAACATCATTTTATTTTATAAAATAATTTGGTTTAGCTTAAAAATAAAATATGTGACAATTTCATTTATTAATCTCAAATTATAAAGAATTAACAAAAAGCTTGGAATTAATTAAAATACCTATGTTTAATATGTTTCCTTAGAAAAATAAATTTTAACATTTGTTAATTGTGTTACATAAATGATGTGAGAAAAAAAAATATATATTTTTAAGTGTGGGAAAAATATATTTTTATTTAAATTATTTAAGACTTAGTTTTAAGTAACATAAATCCATATGTGACAATTAAATAATCATTTTTAAACTTTTTAAACCAAACTTTCAGCCACTATTTAATTTCTTTAAAAATCACAAATAAATAGAATCTAAATATTTTTCTCAATCAAAATAAAGAAAATCATAACTTATCAAAATATGCATTCATACCATATTAAAATACCATTTTTAATATTATCATAACTTAGGATAAATAATTATGTTTCAAAAACTCATCAAATTCATTTTAGTGAAACACACTTCATATTTTTTTACAAAAATTCCATCAATCATTTTTATCTTTAAAAATCACATATTCAATTTAAAAACTCCTATTTTTCTAAAAATTCAATAAAAATTCTGTAGGTAATTATTTACACACAATATCATCTCAAAGCATAATTAAATTTCACATTAAATTTCTTAAAACATCAAAACATTTGCAAACTTTATTTGAGCACTCAAAACATTAATCTCATCATGAACAACATCATTTTTGCACAAAAATCAGCAAGCACATTAAATCATAAAATTCATTCTTTTCATTATATTCACAAAATTCATGCTCATTTATGCACAATATTTCAACACAAACCCTAGCATGCTTCTAACCTCTTTATCCATTTTAATCACATCATGAGTATGCAATTATTCCAAAAATCACAACCATCATAGCTTCATACAAGATCTTGCCACAACCTATCATGTTTCTAAAATTTTCATTGACATAAAACATAATAAAAAAAAAATAACCATCATGCTTTTGAATATCCCTTTAGGTCGAAACACATTCAATAAAGAAATAACCTATTCTTTCATGTATTTTAAACATTCATCACCACTACACATATTCTTATTACACAACCATAAAAATAAAACCCAACAACATAAACCCATGCATAAAATAATAAGAAAACACTCCATCAATCCATGAACATCATATCATTAGGGTTATAGATTTGATACCTCTCTTGATTGTAAAATCAAGAATACAAAATGATCAACACCCAAACTTCACCACCCCTTGTTCAAGCCTAGGGTTTTTTTTTTTAAATCCACCATGAGGAGGAGAAAGAATCCAACCACACACAACAATAAAACAAAGTCAATATCATATAATCAAGAAAAGAGATTAGACAAACAAAATCACAAGAAAACATACTCTAGAGTTGGTTCCTCTTCTCCTTCTTCTTCTTTCTTCCTTTCTTTCTTCTTCTCCTTCTCTCTCTAACACGCCACACTCTCTCTCTCTCTCTATGTCTCTCTCTAGGTCACGGCAGCCACAAAAAGAAATGCTCTCCTCTTCCTTTCCTTTCCCCTTTATTTCAATTCTCTCAATAAAGTCTCACCAACAAAAAATGGTAAGTTTCCTATTTCCATTTGATTTTCTCTTAATTTTCTTATTATTTTCTTTTATGATAATTGATATAAGGAATAAAGGGTGATCACATCCTATCCTAAAATAGATAGTTTCTTCCAATATTTGATTTTATTGCCTTAGAAAAATAAGTGGAAAAAATCAATCCCTTTCCCACTACACACTACACGTCCAAGCACCTTCCTTTCCCTTTTCTTTTTATTTTTTTTAGTAACTAAAATAAATCCAATAAAGGAAAGAGTGTGTAGAAAATCTACACATGTGCACCCTATTACCATATACTAGCACACACTAAAACACTAGGGTGCATCACTATCTACCATGCACCTTAGTGCATTCAACCATAACTCACATAATTACCTCAATTGTCACACTTATTAAAAATGTAACACTAATAGTAGAATAAACATGTTACACAATTATTCACTTATTAAATTAATTAACCAAACAAACAATTAACAAATTTTAAAAAAATTATACCAAACAATTCTAACAATAAAATAAAATAACAAACAATCAAATAAAACAAACAACAACTAAATAAAATAAAAAACATTTAAATGAAACAATTCATCACACTTAACATTTAAATAAAATAAATCACAAAATTTAAATAATCTAAAAAAAATGGTGCACTACAAAAACAAAATCTTATTTTTTTACAAAAAATATTCTCTCACACCACAAACTTGGAAACTTTTTCAAGATTTCGAATATAATGAGATAAAACAAATAAATTGCTTTCTATTTTTTTGTTTCAAATTTAGTCTTTTAGGACTCAGTCAACAAGGAATATATTTAATTATATTAATTATATATTTTCTGTTTATATAAAAAATGACGAGATTAAAAAGTTAAATTTTCATACCATATGTGTCCATGTAAATGTCAAGTCCTGCTTAAGAGAAACAAGATAACCATTTTCTTCAAAAATTAGAAAAATGAATTATAATTAGAATACTAAGTGATAATGATAACCATAATTCAAAAAAGAATATACCAATCACGAAAAATATTTTAATCAATTCATTATGTGTATGAGTCTTACAACATTTTTACACAATCTAGACAACATGCATTTGTGTGTGCATGTGTAAGCAAATTGGCGTTTCTTTTGGGCCCTTTAAAGCTATGGTCATTGCCCATGTTAGGCAATTGTAGCCTTTTTCAATTTGTAACCATAATGGAAGCTATGACTCTTATACTGATGGTAGCCATTTACACTGGTAGAGTATCCTCTAATATAATTGCTAATTGTGTGGTACCAAATTACTCAATGTCAGCTTTCACACATCAGTATAGGTAGCTCTTTACCATAATGGAGTCTAAAGAAGAAACTGGATTAAGGAATGCTCATACTAAATTGGCATAATAATTTGATCAAATATAAATTGGACGGTCTGCAACTTTTTCAAATATAGTTTTTATTCCTCACAAGGTATAAAACTTATAAAGTTCATTCTCCACAAATTAAAAAATATGGTCAACAAATTTTTTCCTAACAGGAAAAGAGATTTACACAATCACGTATGCAAGGCAATCAATTATTGGCAATTTCAAAGAAAACAAACCCCGAAGGATTTTTTGAGGTAATCAAATCTGACCGTGTCTAAAGCTTTAATAAAAATATCTGCAATATGTTTGTTAGTCTCAACATATTCTAAAATCAGAGTTTTATTTTCAACAAGTTCCATGATAAAATGACGATGAATGTCAATATGTTTGGTGCGAGAGTGCTAAACATGATTTTTGGATATATTAATAGCACTTGTATTATCACAAAAAATGGTTAAAGTTTTTAGATCAAACCCATAATCAGCTAACATTTGTTTCATACACAAAAGTAGAGTACAATAGCTCCCAGCAGCTATGTACTCAGCCTTGGCTGTTGACAAGGAGATGGAGTTTTGTTTTTTACTATGTGAGGAAACCAAATTGTTTCCTAAATAAAAACAACCACCACTTGTACTCTTGCGTTCATTAGTGCTTCCTGCCCAATCTGCATCACTATAGCACACAAGGTTAGAGTTTGTTTCTTTGGAGTACGAAATGCCTAATTCAAGAGTATTATTGATATAACAAATAATTATTTTTACAACAGTCACATGAGACTCCATAGGGTTCCCTTGGAAGTGAGCACACATTCCAACACTATAAGTGATGTATGGGCGACTAGTAGTTAAGTATAGAAGACTCCCAATCATACTCTTGTAAAGAGTGGGATCAACTTTTGTCCCATTCTCATCTTCAAATAGTTTGACAGTGGTTCCCATGAGAGTTTTAGCAGGTTTGGATGCCTCGAGCCCAGATCTCTTCACCAAATTCCTAGCATACTTGCTTTGTGAAATGAAAATTTCCTCATCAAACTGCTTAACTTGGAGCCCCAAGAAAAAATTGAGTTCTCCCACCATGCTCATCTCAAACTCTTCCTACATTTGTTTCACAAATTCCTACACTAGAGAATCATTAGTAGAACCAAAAATTATATCATCAACATATATTTTAGCTATCATAATATCGGTATCAACATTTTTGATGAAAAGTGTCTTGTCTACTCCACCTCTCTTATACCCCTTTGAGACCAAAAACTGGGTCAGCCTTTCATACCAAGCCCAAGGGGCTTGTTTCAACCCATACAATGTTTTTTGCAGCTTAAAAACAAGATTTGGAAAGTGAGGGTCCTCAAACCCTTTGGGTTCCTCAACATAAGCCTCTTCATTCAAGAGCCCATTTAAAAAAGCAGATTTGACATCCATTTGGAATAATTTAAAACCAAGAACACATGAAATAGCTAGCAATAATCTTATGGATTCAAGTCTTGCAACAGGGGAAAATGTTTCATCAAAATCAATTCCTTTAACTTGAGTGTACCCCTCTAACATCCAAAATTTACTAATAATGCTTAGTGCCTTGATTAGCGTGTCGGGAGGGCAATAATTGATTTAATTGTATTACTACGTGATTAATTGTGATATATGTGTATCCGTACGTGATTACTTGAATTAAATTACTATATGACTAGATATGCATGTTTAGGTGAATTAAATATGCATGTGGGCCCGTTCGTGTGTTAAGGGCATACTTGTAATTTTTGAACCATTGAGGGTACATATATATATATATATATGTGTGTGTGTGTGTGTGTGTGTGTGTGTTTATATGTGTTATGGATGAGACCACAGTATTGTGGAGATAAATTTGAGATGTGTGATTTGAGGCGGTCCTAGGGAGCGGATTCGTGGAATAGTCACAACGGAGACAAATACCCGGCTCTGGGTGAGCCTAAGGTTATTTTGGGAATGTAGTACGTGTTCGGGGTTACCGGGTAACAGATAGCTATTTAGTGGTTATTTGGGTATGTCGGGATTAATTGAGGATTTATAGGACTACTCGAGGAATTAGCGGGAATGTGGAAAATGATGGGATTTCCCTTGGAGGCATTAAATGGCTAAGGGTTAACATAGGGGTAATTTGGTCATTTTCTAAGGGTAGACTTGGATTGGTACCTTAGGACTCTAGAACTAATCAGAAGGAAAAAAAAATGAAACACTTAGACACTCTCACCCTTTCTCTCTCTCTCTCTCTCTCTCTCTCTCTCTCTCTCTCTCGATACACACACTCTCTCTCCCTAGCTTGGAGGTTTTTACTAAAATTCAAAGAGGAAATCTTGGAATTGAAGGGGAATTGGCTTATGATTTGAAGAAACCTGAAGCTTGAAGTGTTTGGGTTTAGCTCAAGGTCAGAATCTCAGTTGAGGTAAGTGTTTCATTTTGATTTTCTTGTTGAGTTTCTACTGTGATTTAAGGGTTTTCATGGGGTTTGAACTTTAGGCTGGTTTGTGGATTTTAATGAGATTATGGGATAGGTTTTGGAGTTTTTATACTATTGATGTTGCCTTGATATGAATTCTAGACTAAATTCTGGGTTTAGGGATTGATTTAGATGGGAATTGGTGGATTTGGTTTGAGGAAAAACATAGGAAAAACTGGGTTTGCAGGCTCGAGTCGTAGCCTTGTTCTTCAAGCGCCGCGACTTGCATGAACCCATAAGGCTTTAGAAGCCTTTGAAACCGTCCAGGAATCGTGGCGCAAGTTGAGGCATGCATCTCAAATTAGCGAAAATGGCCAAAATAGAGTTTTAACCTCGGGAACTCAAACATAAGGAATCGAGAAGGATTCTACTACCCGGTTTAGTAGAATTTGAGGCCCCGAAGGCTAGAATATTATTCTGAAGTTTTAATTGGTTTAGGGTTTAATGGATATTTATTATTATTGCGTTATGACTAGATTTTACTGCTAAGGCTCGGGTTTAGGGGATCGTGCTCGGAATCGCACTATTCAATCAGCTCGGGACACAAGTAAGAAAACAGTTTGTACCCGTAGAGCAGGGCATGGACCGATTATCAGTTTTTAATAGCATGTTTCAATATTTATAATTGCTATGATATGTTTGTGTGATTATGACTGCTAAATGCAGGCCGTCGTGGCATAGCCATCTAGGGTGTTGTACTCACCCATTCGATGAAGACCATAACCCGGTGCCTGGTATTGCACCAGGGTCAGCATAGGCTTCTATGTGAATAGTATGTGTTATCTATTTAAAGTCATGCGTTTACTGGAATGAATTGTTATATGTTGTGTGTATGGAGTTTTTTGTTGGGCCTTGGCTCACGGGTGCTCTACCGTGTAGGTAAGGGCAAGGGAAAGGTCGACCAAGCATGAGTTGGAGGGCATGGAGCAGCGTGTACATGTTTGGCCTACCTGGCCGCCACAACTGGGGTTGTTTTGAAGAACATGTTATAAACATTTGGTTTTGTCACTTAGGTTGACTGTACTCTAACTTTTGAGTTGTAAATATATTTTGAAACATTATTTTGGGATACCAATGTATCACTTTTATAATTTTAATGAATGTCCAAACCTTTCATACTAAATTTTCATTAAATGAGTCTTTATTTTGATTTAATCACACTTTTCAGTCTAATACCTCGATTAGCGAGCTACTGACACATTTTAAAATCACATAGTAACGACTCTAGGGAAGTAAGGCGTTACAACCCCTATGCAACTAGCCTAGCTTTATTCCTTATTATGTTACCAAATTCATTAGTTTTGTTTTTAAATATCTATTTTGTACCTATAATATTAGTATGGCTCGGTCTAGGGACAAGAATCCATACCTCATTCCTTGTGAATTGATCTAGCTCTTCTTGCATAACATTAATCCATGATTCATCATTTAAGGCTTCCTTCATGTTTTTTGGCTCAAATGTAGAAGTAAAGCAAACCAATTGAACAAAATTTACATACCTCTTTCGAGTGACCATACTTTCTTCAAGATTTCTGAAAATAAGTTCAGAATGGTGATTCTTTTTTACTCTGGTTGAGGATTCTTTTTTAATAGAGTCAAAATAATTAATTGGGGTTTCCTTCTCTATTCGTTCAGTTGTTGTCGCAATAGAATTTGTGTCGGATACAACATCAGCAAAAGTAGTCTCCATTGAACGATCTTCTGTCAGATCGTGTATCCCTTTCTGTTGCTGAACATCAATGAACCAGTCAATTTCTTCCTCATGGGAGCACTCAGAAAAATCTTTCGAATCATCAACAACCACATTAGCAGATTCCATAACAGTTTGGGTTCTCATGTTATAAACACGATAAACCCTGCTATTATTGGAATATCCAAGAAAAACCCCTAGATCGCTTTTGGCATCAAATTTTCCAAGATTCTCACGATCTCTAAGAATATAACAAAGGCACCCAAAAACATGAAAATAATTGACATTGGGTTTCCTACCTTTCCAGGTCTCGTATGGAGTTTTATTTGTACCTGGACGCAGAAAAAGTGAAAACACGATTAATTGTGTAGCAAGCAGTGTTAATTTCTTTAGCCCACAATTTCTTTGTAAGTTTTTTGCTATTTAGCATAACTCTGGCCATTTCCTGCAAGGTACGATTTTTCTGCTCCACTACCCCATTTTGTTCTAGGATTCTGGGTGCAAAAAATTCATGCAAAATTCTAAAAGATTTACAATATTCATCATAAACAAAAAATTTAAACTCCTTACCATGATCACTTCGTATTCTTACAATTTTCCCAATGTTGCAGTTTTTTTCAACTCTTTGTCTTGTACATATATTTTTAAAAGGTTCAAACGAGTCTAATTTTTCTCTTAAGAAATCAATCCAGGTAAATCTAGAAAAATCATCCACATAAGAAAAATGTATCTCTTCCCATTAATACTTTCAACCTATATTGGACCCATGAGATCTAATTCCAACACATTTGAAGTATTAATATCAGATAGAGCTTTATGGGAAACTTTCATATGTTTTCCCAATTTTCATGATTCACACTTACCAGATGATTCTTTACCCAGCTTGGGTATACCACGGATGAGACTTGTATTAGCAATCTTTTCAAAAAATTTAAATTTATATGACCAAGTTTTTCATGCCACAAATCAATATTATTAAAACTGGATGATGATGCTTGACATGTGAATTTTTGTGTGAGTGTGTAACAATTATCCAAAGAGCTATAAACTTTAAGAAAATATTACCACTTTGATTTACAACAGTACACTCATCATATGAACAATTAACAAAGAAACCTTGGTCACAAATTTGACTTATGCTAATTAAGTTAGCTTTTAGTCCATCAACAAGAAGAACAATTTTTTAGTTTTGGTTACACTTCAATGTTTAGGGTACCTTTTCCTAAAATGTTTCTTGTCATCCCATCCCCAAAAATTACTACACCATATTTCAAAGATTTAAAGTTGGTGAGTATGCTGGCATTACCTATCATATGTCTTGAACAACCTCTATCAAAGTACCATGAACTAGATGCATGTATTTTATGACATGTAAAAGTAGCCAAACAAACTGAGTTATTTTTCTTGACCTATATTGTTTTTTATTTTGAATTTCTTTTGGTCAAGAATTGATTCATGCTACAAAAGTGTTTAACATAAATCTTTTTTTAACAAGTTTAACAGAGAAAATTGTCTTTGGTTGTAGATCTGTTCGAACAGAGGACAACTGTGCGTTCTCCGAAAAGTCACTTGTTCTTGCAAAACGGTTAGTTGTCACAACAGAAGGATAATTCACAGATTTTACAAAAATCGTTTTCTTAGATAATTCATATCCATTAGATCCTAATCCACTGAAATCACCAGCTTTTTTTCCTGCAGAGAGAACATGTAACACCCTGGTTAGCCA
This sequence comes from Humulus lupulus, assembly GCF_963169125.1. Lineage (NCBI taxonomy): Eukaryota > Viridiplantae > Streptophyta > Magnoliopsida > Rosales > Cannabaceae > Humulus > Humulus lupulus. Next base: position 207,554,097 of record NC_084794.1, on the reverse strand, counting down.
AGACCACTGTGTATTTTAAATAGTGTTAACCAGGTACTTAAGGAAACAAGAGTTAATTAAAAGGGAAAAATAGTAATTTTATTCCCGATTAATTATGAACCATTATTAGAGGGTCAATTTGTATGCAATGATAATATCAATGGAGGCTTTATAATTATAAAGTACTCAGTAAATGAAATGTCTATAATTATAAGAGTGCGGTCTCATATTTATAGTGGAATAATCATGTGATTAATAAATTAAGATTATTTAATTAAAGAGTTTAATTAATAATCTCAAATTTATTGGAGCTTGGAATTATAGGTCCATAGGTGCCCATAGCGGTTCTATGAACATTATTCAAGGTAGGAGATGATATGAAGGGAAAAATAGTTTAAAGACATATTTAAGAAGAAATTTGTTCTTCGGGCCAAATATGCAATTATATGATAATAGTGATTAATTAATTAATTACAAATTAGTTGTAGTTAACAAAATTAATTAATATTTAATTATTGTAAAATTTTTGACATTATATTAAATAATTAAATTAATATCGAAATTTAATTAAATAATTAATTAATTATAATTTTCAAAATTATAATGAATTAAATATTTATTTTCGAAAATATTGGATTTAATTAATTAGTAGAATTAATTGAATATATTTATTTAAGTGGGAGATAATAATCTGATAAGTTCAAATTGGATTTGAATTTAAAAGATTAATATTTATTCAAATAATAAATTATATTTGATAATTAGTTAAAAAGATATTTAATTTAAATTTGAATTCAAATTTGAATTAGTTATGAGGTTGTTAGATCTTATCTGACAAAGTAGTTTGAATAAATAATTAAATAAAAATAGAAAAATCAAATATCCCTAAACATAGGGGTGCTACACGTGCACACACATGGACTGTGTGTGGCGTGTACTGCTATTTTTCAGGGATAGAATTTTCATTTTTATTTTTTTAATTAATTAATTAATGGATAATTCAAAAAATTAGCTTTTGGATATTTTCATTGATAAAATAATTAATTAATTAAAAAGTAAATTGTAAATTGGTTACAGATTAATTTTTTAAATTTGAATATTTTCTTTTAAGTATGACTAATCAGAAAACATACAGATAACCAACCAAGACAACTCAGTCTATTCGTTCTGTGAAAAATATAACGATATTTTTCTCTCCCTGAAAAATAAAGAACCAATTCTCAGGCCTATTCTCTTGATCTCGTGTATTGAGTACATCAAGTAGAATCACAAATAAACTATGCTTCATTCTCTACGTGCCCACACACTTCTTGAGGTGTAGAGAACGCTTTGGAAGATCTTGGTGTGAGTACCAAGGAGCAGCTTGGATAGGAAGATCGTTCTTATTACGAAAAGATAGCAATGACACTTGATAAGCTTCAAGAGGTATGATTTCCATTCTTAACTTGCTTATGATTAATGTATGTATATTAATGGATCCGCATATTTAAAGGTAGTTTAAATATGTTACAAAAATTTTGTTGTACACTGGGCCAACCCCACCACCATTCCGCTGCGTATTAGGAAACTCGTTCCTAACAATTGGTACTGGAGCGGTCATTAATCTCTGCATACATTAATTACTGTGTGGGCATAATATGCATTCTTATGTGATTGTAATATATGTGAATGGATGGATGTATGTATGATTATAGTCTAGCACTCCCAATGGATGAGCTAAAATGTGTTATTCTTTATAATATAGAGAAAAAATGGTTAAGTAGTCTTCTAATGGGTGATGTAAAGTTATATTGTTTTACCTAAATGAATAGTATTTCTCTATATGTAGTGAAATACTATTCATCAAGCTATAAATATTTTTTTTTTTTTTTTATAAACTTTTGTATATATATGAGTGTGATACTATTATATTTAATTATTTTATTTCTTAAAATGAATAAAATATTTTTTAAAAATATAATATATAAATAATGTAGAGAAAAAATAGAGAAGTAGATGTATGGTATAATGTAAAAGTTTGAGGTAAATTATAAAAATGTATGTTTTTGTGATATATTTTGTAATACACTTTCTCTATAATATTTAGCTAAAACTCATAAAAACATCTTCCATCAACTCCTTTATACATATATTTATAATAGCTATGCACAAATTCCAATTAATACATATCTACATTTACATATCATTTATATAATATTTTAATATTATTATTTTTTTTATAAGCTATCTTTCCATTTAGTATATATTTATTATTTCTTTTTTCTTTTTTAATTATTTTATTTTACTTTAAGTAATAAAATATATTTAAAGATATAATATTTAAATGATATAGAGAAATATATAGAGAAGCTGATGTATGGTATAATGTAAAACTTAGAGGTAAAATAGAAAAATGTGTGTTTTGATGAGGTATTTTAAAGGATGGAGTAGAGCACCCATTGGGAGTGCTCAGGGTTGTTAATTATATGGTGTTTTGGGTTTAGGAAATGTTCTTAAAATTCTAGATGAAAAATGTAAGCCATTTTGGGGCATAGGAATTTTCTGTAATTTAATTTTCTGTGTTAAAATTATTTGATAAAAAATCTGTAAGGATCGAGCCCCGGGTTCCGAGCCCCGAAGCCCGAGCTTGTGCCCAGCCGTGCCCATCACCTGCTGCTGCCAGCGCACCACGCTAGCAGCGCACCCCAGCACGCCCCTGCGCACCACGCCAACTGCGCACCCCTACGCCTGTGTCAGCCACGCGCCCCTGGGCCTCGGCCAGCCGTGCGCCTTTGTGTGCCGCACCCAACAGCGCACCCCACGCTTGCGCCTGTCGCATGCACACCGTGTGCCCCAGCCAGTTGCTGTCGTGCCCCATGTCGAGCCACCATATGCAGTCGCGCCTAGGGTTTCTAAACTCTAGGGCTTGCATTTAAAATTATCCATTGAAATTATGGGCTTAATTAATTTAGCCCATAATTAAAATTGTTTTATTTTGAATTAGTTGTATGAGCCCAAATTCAAAACTGGGCCTAATAATAACTTATAGGGCATTAAAGCCCAAGCTAATTATTCTTAAAATTTGTTTAGGATAATTTTAAGTTATTTTAAATCAAAATTAAATGGATAAGTGGCTTAATGGATCAAGACTGCGTGTGAAGGCCCAAAGTTAAGATAGAGATCCCTTCAGGTCTTATTTAGTTTCTTACATTTCTTGTGTATATTTTTGCAAGTGTTGTAATTTTTCTAGAAATACCCAAGACACCCGGCCCACATTTATTTATTTATTTAAATGTTTGAATGTGATTAAATTGTTTAATACTTTATCATGCATTTTTTGACATGCCATACATATAACCCACATAGTATTTAAAATTGTGCATGCATTTCATATGAGTATAAACATGCCTTAGGATTGTCCTATGTGATTATATGATGAACCATATAATAATAAATCTAGTTTTTTAACTAGTTCAAGAGTGGAAATAGATTTTAAAAGTTGTTTAATTTCTAGTATTTAATAAAAAAAATTTATTAAATTATAAATGATATTCTTAGTAATTATAGCAAAATAAAATTGAATTAATTAGGGCATAGTTCTATAATTTTATTTTTGCTTAATTTGATTAGTAATTATTAGAATATCATTTGGTAAAAATAGATCACTTTATTTTTACAACCAATTTAAAAGCATAGGATGTTTTGAGAAAACACATATTCTAAAATAGTGAGCGAGAGAGAGGGAGTTATGACAATATGTCTCATGGTCTCCATTATTAGTTAGCACCGAGGTAGCATGGAGAGGGCCTCGCGACACCATTGTTTGTGTCCCCCTAAGGAAGGCTTCTGACTGTGTTATTCTCAAGGCAAACTTCTTTTTCAAGAATAGGATTTAATGATGTATTTCAAGTTTGACTGACCCTAAGGCATACTCTTGAGTTAAGTCATTGATCTAAAATAATGGGTTACACTCACAAGGTACATTAGGCTTTCGAGCGGACTAGTGTATTCTTGACCAAACAGCGGTTGTTTATTAAGTCAAAAGATAAATATTGATTTAAGTTTTCACTTATAAATTTGAGAACTTGTGTCAAAATTAATTTGGAATTAGTCTGACCTACCATAAGGTTGGTCCATTAATGTTCAAATTAATTAATCGTGGAATTAGTAATTTTTTTTTATGTGTTCTTTAATTTTTGCATTCATGCATCACGTTTACTATTCCGAAAATGACTGATATTTATTGTATGCATAAATTCATTTTGTTTATTTATTTATTTTCAGCAATTATGTCTAGCTCAAATCATGTATCTTCTTTACTTGCTAATGAAAAGTTGACTGGTGAAAACTACATTAAATGGAAATCAAACTTGAACATTGCATTAATATGTGAGAACCACAAATTTTTCTTGACTGAGGAATGTCCTGAAGTCCCTCCCGCTACTGCTGCCAAAACTACAAGGGAAAAGTTTGATAATTGGATCTTATCAAACAACAAAGCAAAGTGTTATATGCTTGCGAGTATGAGCGATGTGCTCAAAAAGAAGTTTGAGAACACTGAAAATGCTTATGAGATCTGGGATACCCTTCAAGATATGTTTGGGCAGCATTCAGACCAGTGCAGGCATGAGGCCACCAGATCCTACATGACCAAGAAAATTAAGAAAGGAGTTTCTGTCAGAGAACATGTATTAGACATGATCAATATAATGCACGATGCCATTATCCATGGGGAAATCATTGATGAAAGGACTCAAGTAAGTATTATACTTGAATCATTTTCCCCAGCTTTTAAAGGTTTCATAACCAATTATGTCATGAACAAATTATCATATAACATGACACAGTTTTTGAATGAGTTGCAAACTTATGAATCTCTTAACAAAGGTTCTGAGAAACAAGGAGAAGAAAATGTTGTTGATTCTAACCCATCCTCTCTAAAGGCTAAAACCAAAAAGAGGAAAAATGGAAATGGCAAATACAAGGAGAAAGACAAGAATACAAAGAAGCCTAAAAAGTCATCCAAAGGCAAAGAGAACAAGAACACTAAAACCTCCAAAAAGAAGACCCCAAAAGGGACTTGCTTTCACTGTGTGGAAGATGGTCACTAGAAGAGAAACTGTCCAAAGTATCTCGCTGACCTCAAAGAGAAAAAGAAAGGTAAATTTGATTTACTTGTGCTAGAAGCTTGTTAGTGGAAGACAATTCCTCATCTTGGATAGTAGATTCAGGAGCCACTAACGATGTTTGTTTTTCTCTTCAGATTCTTAGTTCGACAAGGAAGCTTGCTGATGGAGAGGTGACTATGAGGATAGGCAGTGGTCAGATTGTCTCTGCAATAGCGGTTGGAACAGCCCATTTGGAATTTTAGAAGAATAAATTTCTTGTTTTAGAGAACGTTTATTATATTCCTGGAATTTCTAGAAACTTAATTTCTATTTCTATGTTGCATGAACAAAATTTTAAAATTTCTTTTAATGATAATTCGATTGTTATTTCAAGATATGGTTTTAAGATATGTTCTCCAAAATCTATCGATGGGCTTTATAAACTGCAAGCTAAAGAGAAATATGTTTATAATTCAGAATTATTTAAAACAGCTAATCCTAGATCTATTAAACGACAAAAGACTGATTCCGATAGTGAAACATATCTGTGGCACTTGAGATTGGGCCATATTGATCTAGACAGAATAAATAGGCTTGTAAAGGATGGTCCTTTAAGAGAACTATCTATTGGATCTCTCCCTGTTTGTGAATCATGTCTAGAAGGCAAAATGACCAAGAGACCTTTCTCTGCTAAAGGTTCAAGAGCCACAGAACCACTTCAACTAGTACATACGGATGTTTGCGGTCCACTTAATGTACAAGCAAGAGGAGATTATGAATACTTCGTCACTTTCATTGATGATTATTCAAGATATGGTTACCTATACTTAATGCAAAGAAAATCTGAAACTTTTGGAAAGTTCAAAGAATTTCAAGCAGAAGGTGAAAAGCAATTAGGTAAACCACTAAATGCTCTTCGATCTGATCGAGGAGGAGAGTACTTGGATTTTAAATTCGAGGACCATCTGCGTTAGCATGGCATTCAATCCCAACTCATAGCACCTGGAACGCCACAGCAAAATGGTGTTTCAAAAAGACGGAACAGAACATTATTAGATATGGTTAGATTAATGATGAGTTTCTCATCATTACCATTGTCATTCTAGGGCTATGCGATTCAATGTGCTCTATACATATTGAATGTTGTTCCATCTAAGTCTATGCAAAAGACACCCATAGAATTATGGAATGGTTGTAAACCTAGTTTACACCATTTTCAAATTTGGGGGTGTCCTGCACACGTGCTTAAAGGAAAGACCAGGAAGTTGGAATCACACTCTGAAGTCTGCATGTTTATGGGATATTCCAAAGAAACTAGAGGTGGAATTTTCTATAGTCCAAAAGAAAATAAAACATTTGTATCAACAAATGCAACTTTTCTTGAACATGACTATGTTAATTACCACAAACCTCATAGTAAGGTTGTTTTGAAGGAGATGGTCTCGAATGAAGTTGCAAAGTCACCAGCAACAACCAATGAAAAATGGCAAGAGGAAACTGCTAGTTCTAGTCAGAATAGTAGAGAACCTCATCGTAGTGGGAGGGTTAGTAAGCAACCCACACGCTATGAACACGTAGTTGAAATGCTTGTGTCTGACACAAACAAAGATGATCCATTGACATTTAAAGATGCAATGAATGATTCTAACAAGGACAAATGGCAAGAAGCCATGAACCAAGAAATATCGATGTATTCCAATTCTGTCTAGGTTCTTGAAGATCCACCTGAGAATATCAAACCCATTGGTTGCAAGTGGATATTCAAGAAGAAAAGAGGAGCGGATGGGAAAGTAGAGACTTTCAAAGCAAGGCTTGTAGCCAAAGGTTACACACAAAAAGAAGGGGTTGACTATGAAGAAACCTTTTCTCCTGTAGCCATGCTAAAATCCATTCGTATACTCTTGTCCATAGCTACGTGCATGGATTATGAGATTTGGCAAATGGATGTCAAAACAGCTTTTTTGAATGGCTACCTTGACAAAATCATTTACATGTCTCAACCAGAAGGGTTCGAATTAAAAGGTCAAGAACAAAAGGTTTGCAAGCTTCTTAGGTCCATTTATGGACTCAAACAAGCTTCTAGATCTTGGAATCTTAGATTTGATGACATAATTAAAACGTTAGGTTTTGAACAAAAAGTTGACGAACATTGTGTCTATATACAAATCAAAGATGGTGTAGTAGTATTCCTCGTTCTTTACATTGATGACGTATTACCGAGTGGAAATGACATAACATCATTATCAAAGCTGAACAATTCCAAATGAAAGATTTGGGAGAAGCCAAGTATGTTCTGGGCATTAAGATTCTTAGAGATAGACAGAACAAAACTTTGGCACTGTCTCAAGCAACTTATATTGATAAGGTGCTAGAACGCTTTAACATGCAAAACTCCAAAAAGAGTGATACGCCAACCTGTTCTGGAGTATTCCTTTCCAAGGAGCAGTGTCCCAAAACACCTCAAGAAGAGGAAGACATGAGATAATATCCCTATGCCTCAGCAGTAGGCAGTCTGATGTACACCATGTTGTGTACAAGACCTGACATTTGTTATGCAGTAGGGATAATCATCCATTCTCAATCCAATCCTGGATTGAGTCATTGGATTGCAGTGAAGAATATTCTCAAGTATCTTAGAAATACTAGAGATTATATGCTTGTATATTCAGGTGGAGACCTGAACCCCACTGGTTACACTGATTATGATTTTCAATCAGACAGAGATAGTCAGAAATTGACTTCTGGATCAATGTTTACTCTTGGAGGAGGAGCGGTAGTTTGGCGAAGTATTAAACAAACTAGCATTGTTGACTCCACCATGGAAGTCGAGTATATAGCGGCTTGTGAAGTAGCTAAGGAGGTTGTGTGGCTCAAAAAGTTATATTCTGATTTGGAAGTTGTACCAGATGTGGATAAGCCACTAGTCCTATACTGTGACAACTGTGGGTCAGTAGCTAACTCAAAGGAACCACAGAGTCACAAGAGGGGAAAGCACATCGAGAGAAAGTATCGCTTGCTAAGAGAGGTAGTTCATCGAGGAGATGTTGCAGTTATGAAGATAGCTTCAGAGCATAATCTTGCAGATCCTTTCACAAAGACTTTATCCATAAAATCTTTTAAGGAGCATGTAAGAAACATGGGAATGAGAGAGATGCCTCATTTCCTTTAGGGAAAGTGGGAGATTGTTGGGAATTGTGTACTGAAAGCATATGTAGTAGACATTATTTTATGAAATAAATAAATGAATTAAATTTGTTATGCATATATTTTATGGACTATATTGTTCTGTAATAATATTATGCAAAGATCAAAAAAATTCGTAAGTTCATATATGTAATCTCAAACACGTATTGGTACGAGAGGATTGTGTTTAAGATAAATGAACTTGAATAGTTCGTAGTAAAATAAAGTTATGGAATCTTTAGATTAATTATTGCAAGTACGATCCACTAGTATTATGAATACATGTGATCTAGATCCGAATCACTAGTGTGATAGGACACTTTAGTAGATGTGCTTTATATATTAGAGAATATATAGAACTGGACCAGATATGTTTATTAATACTTAGTTAAATACCGTTTCGAAGTATTAATTAAATATATCAACTGATGATCATATACAAATATATCTTAATCCTGAAGTTACTATGAACTCCTGTTTATGTTATATCAGTTCTTTGATTCACTCGTTAGGGTCTGTCAGAATGATCAGGCTAGAAACTTATGTTTTGGGAACTCATTAATGTAGATGGCTGGGGACATAGTATACAGATATGGAATCTATGCCTTCTCGCAAGAAATTGAATAATGGTTCTCTTAAGGGTTGACTTTTGGGACTGAAAGGTTATTGAGCTCAAATTCATAATTTAGTTATGAATTAACCTTCACTAGTAAAGTCAATGGTACTTAAGGAAACAAGAGATAATTAAAAGGGTAAAATGGTAATTTTATTCCCAATTAATTATGAACCATCATTAGAGGGTCAATTTGTATGCAATGATTATATCAATGGACGCTTTATAATTATAAAGTACTCAGTAAATGAAATGTCTATAATTACAAGAGTGCAGTCTCATATTTATAATGAAATAATCATGAAATTAATAAATTAAGATTATTTAATTAGAGAGTTTAATTAATAATCTCAAATTTATTGGAGCTTGGAATTATAGGTCCATAGGTCCCCACAGCGACTCTATCAACACTACTCAAGGTAAGAGTGGATATGAAGGGAAAAATAGTTTAAAGACATATTTAAGAAGAAATTTGTTCTTCGGGCCAAATATGCAATTATATGATAATAGTGATTAATAAATTAATAACAAATTAGTTGTAGTTAACAAAATTAATTAATATTTAATTATTGTATAATTTTTGAAATTATATTAAATAATTAAATTAATATCGAAATTTAATTAAATAATTAATTAATTATAATTTTCGAAATTGTAATGAATTAAATATTTATTTTAAAAAATATTGGATTTAATTAATTAGTAGAATTAATTAAATATCTTTATTTAAGTGGGAGATAATAATCTGATAAGTCCAAATTGGATTTGAATTTAAAAGATTAATATTTATTCAAATAATAAATTATATTTGATAATTAGTTAAAAAGATATTTAATTCAAATTTGAATTAGTTATCCGGTTGTTAGATCTTATCAGATAAAGTAGTTTGAATAAATATTTAAATAAAAATAGAAAAATTAAATATCCCTAAAAATAGGGGTGCTACACGTGCACACACAATCGTGTATTGCTATTTTTCAGGGATAGGATTTTCATTTTTATTTAATTAATTAATTAATGGATAATTCAAAAAATTAGTTTTTGGATATTTCATTAATAAAATAATTAATTAATTAAAAATTAAATTGTAAGTTGGTTACAGATTTATTTTTTAAATTTGAATATTTTCTTTTAAGTATGACTAATCAAAAAATATACAAATAACCAACCAATACAACTCAGTCTATTCGCTCTGTGAAAAATAGAACGATATTTTTCTCTCCCTGAAAAATAAAGAACCAATTCTCGAGCCTATTCTCTTGATCTCATGTGTTGAGTACATCAAGTAGAATCATAAATAAACTACCATTTATTCTCTAAGTGCCCACACACTTCTTGAGGTGTAGAGAACGCTTTGGAAGATCTTGGTGTGAGTACCAAGGAGCAGCTTGGATAGGAAGATCGTTCTTATTACGAAAAGATAGCAAGGACACTTGATAGGCTTCAAGAGGTGTGATTTCTATTCTTAACTTGCTTATGATTAATGTATGTATATTAATGGATCTGTATATTTAAAGGTAGTTTAAATATGTTACAAAAATTTTGTTGTACACTGGGCCAACCCCACCACCATTCCGCTACGTATTAGGAAACTCGTTCCTAACAGTACATGGGATCTCATAATAAATGTTCACAAAGTTGTTTACAGTAACAAAAGGGTAATTACAACTCAAAAGTTACAACCAGTCGACCTAAGTGGCAAAAATTGGGTTTAACCCTAGTTCCTCTGAGAAACCTTGGTCGTCGTGGTCAAGCAGTCACATATGTACACTTTGTCACCTAAGCTCTCTAACTCATTGCTGGTCCAGCTTTCCTTTCCCCTTACCTGCATCACATAGCACCTGTGAGCCAAGACCCAACAAGAAAACTTAAACATGCTCATAAGCAGTAAATAAAACATTTCCAAATCATAATAAACATGCACAGCAGTAATAACCCCACTCATGCATGCATACGATTCATATAAATGATTACAATGTCAAATGGGTCCAGATGCCCTAATTAAATGATTAATTGAATCATATCGGGGCCTGCTGCCCAAGTTACATGATTAATAAACCACATTGGGGCCCAGCCCTAGGATATGGGACTAATAAGTCACCTCGGGGCCCATTGCCCTATCCTCTGAATAACCAGCCTTGGAGTTAGCCCAGCATACTTGGCACTTTAGTTTTCCACGACCATTGGGTCGGACAAGTGTATAATACGCTCCTGATTAGATCTAATCGTAATGACCAGCGCTTAGCGCGCTATTGTCGCCCTTGACTAATAAGTCAATGCTTTTCGACTAGTGCTTAGCGCTATTGTCATCCTTGACTGATAAGTCGATGCTTTTCGACCAGCGCTCAGCGCTATAGTCGTCCTTGACTGATAAGTCAATGCTTTTCGACCAGCACTCAGTGCTATTGTCGTCATTGACTAATAAGTCAAGGCTTTCCCAATTATATAATGCTAACATGCATTTATCATATAACAAATATCCATACACAGATCATTTAGCATGCTTAATCAATCATTCACAGGCATAATCATAATCAAGCACATTTACAGGGTCTACGCCCAATCAAGACTATAGTCAACTTTTGGGCCAAGCCCTAATCATATACATCACGTAATGGGTGCAGTTTTCTTACCTCAGGTCCGAGTGTAAAGTAAAATAAGAACGACCCTCGAGCACAATCCTGATCCCAAGCCCCTAGTGATAACATAGTCACAACCAAGTATAGAATCCTGTCAATAATGAGTAAATAAAGGCTTTCGAACTGAGTCCTAGCCTCCAGTGCGTTGAATCCTACTAAATCAGGTAGTAGGATCGATCTCGAGCCCTTAGGTTTGAGTTTCCGTCAATAAAAATTTGTTTTGGCCAAATTTCTTATTTTGAGCTGTGGCTCCAAGCCTTTGAGCCGCGACTTGCTCAAGACAGGGACCTACAACCTTTTCTACCTACATCTGCATCGCGTCGCGCCCTAACAGGCGTTGCGGTCCAAATAGCCAGCAGCCCAGCCTCTTTTCCTTCATCCAGCTTGAGCCACGACACCCAAGAACAGGGCCGTAGCTCGACCTAGAACTCAGCCTTCTTTCTCTATTTTTCTCATATCCAATCCCACCATAAACCTATCCAAACATATCCAAATCGCAAAAACAAAGTTCTCAATCAACTCAGCAGTCCAAAACCATCAAAACCAAAGTTTCAAACAATTCAAAACTCATCAAAACGTAAAATCCAATTCAAAACTTAGGAAACTTAGTGAAACGCAAACTCAAAAATTGAAATATTAAATTACCTCTGATTATGTTATTTTTTCCGCTAAATCCTCTGGCTATCAAGCTTCTAATCCTTCCTACAATCATTATGACTCTAACATTGCTTGAATCTGTTCCCTAAAACTTGAGTTTCCTTAAAAAATACTAACGAACGTAAAAAAAAAAAAAAGAGAGAGAGAACGGGAGAGAGATAAAAAGTGCTTTGAACGTACTTTTCTTCTGTCAGGTTACTTCGAGCTTAAGTAACCTTAAGCAAATCCCAATGCTTGGGGTACCCCAAAAATTTCCTAGAGGGTAAAATAGTCAAAATCCCCAGAATTCCCTCCTGATCTCACTAACTCCAAATATATCCTCAAATATTTATTCCTATTACCTAATAACCCAGTAATGTACTAAATACCCAATATACCCCTTGACTCACCCCGAGTCAAGTATTGATCCCGTTGTGACTTTCCCGCTAACTTGCCCCCTAGGATCATCTCGTGCCGAGTAACCCAAATATATCCACATAATAATGTGGTCTCACACATATATCACATATATGCCAAATATACCCATAACGGGCCAAATTACGAAAATTGCCCTTCTGATAAGAAATGAGCCCACATGCATATTTGATACACCTAAACATGCATATCAAGTCATATTATAATATAACTCATATAATCATGCAATGATACACGTACATATATCACATAAGCACATAATTTTCCATAGTTTGCCATCTTGGCCCCCTAATCAAGGCTCTAAGCCTTATTAGGTAATTTGAGACATTACAGAACATCATCAAAAATTCCAGATCTTGAATTAAGCATTTTGACACATTTTTGCATAAGATCAATTTCTTTACTCAAAGAATTAATTTCATTATTTTTGGTAGCAAAAATCAATTCAAGTTCTTGAATTTTTTCAACTGATTTCTTGTTATTGCTAGCCATTAATCGATTCTCAGAGCAAACTTTCAGCTGTTGATCATACATTATCTTGTAAGAATCTTTCAATTACTCCTCATCTAAGTCAGATTCATCATAGTCAATGTTAGATTCTTCATCATTCTGAACATAATTATTAAGGCATACCAAATCCTTGGAATCAACTAAAGAGAAAAACATACCTTTGTGAACAGAGGTTAAGGGAACACTATTGTCTTCCTCATCACTCTGTTCAAAGTCTTGATCACTCCAAGTAGCTTCCATGACTTTCTTTCTCTTTAAGGTATTGACACACTTGGATTTAATGTGTTCAAATCCTTCACATTCCCTGCACTGAATACCATTTTTGTTAGTTTCAAAGGGTTTTAAAAAAAATTACCTTTTGGGTTTTTGAATATGGCCTTTTTGTTTCCCAATTTTTTTATGTACTTTTGAAATTTTTTTGTTAACAATGCCATCTCATCATCCGAACTTTCCTTCTTCTCCTAAAAGATTTCAAGGCAATAGATTTCTCTTTCATTTCTTCTATTTTACCTTTTTTCTGATTTTTTTGATTCAGTTCAAAGTAAACCCATCAATTCTTCTACTTTTATTCCAGATCTTTTGCTTCCTCAATTGTAGTGAGCTTAGTCTGAAACCTTTCAGGAAGAACTCTAAAAAAATTTCGGACCAAAACATTCTCTTCAAGTTTCTCACCAAGAGAAAAATATTCGTTAGCAATATCTGACAATTTTTCATAAAATTCGGTGAGGGTTTCATTTCCAAAATTTTCAAATTTTTTTGTGAGCATAACAAGCCTAGAATGCTTGACATCAACAGTTCCTTCGAATTGGGTTTGAAGGATGTGCCAAGCATCTTTGGCCGAAATACATGAGGAAATTATTTTAATGTAACATTCACCAACACCATTAAAAATACCACGCAATGCTTTGTTATTGTAACTGGATAGTTTATCTTCAACATCATTCCAATCAAGTTCAGATTTTACCTTAGTTATGTCATTGCTTTCTGCTGGAGGAGTCCAACCACTCAAATCTGCTCTCCAATCCTTTTCATCTTGAGATTTGATGAAGGCTCTCATTCTAACTTTCCAATATGGATAGTTAGAATCATTGAGTAAAGGGGGGCACGTTATAGAACCTCCTTTTATGAAAAAATACATTGCAAGAACAAGAACAACAAACATAAAACCAAGATCACACTCATAAATGAGTGACCCCTCTCTGATACCAATTGAAACTCTGTTTTTAGTAATTACAAAATTAATTAAACCAGGTGAATTAATTAAGGTGCGGAATGGTAATTAAATGTTGAAACATATTTCAAATCTGTCGGGACAGAATAAGAACTTGCCACGACAGAAACTGAACACAATAAAAAGGCAGTGCAAAAACAATAAAGAACACAACATTTTTTTACAAGGTTAATAAAACCTTTCGGATAACCTACTCCTTGGGGCCACGACCAAAGAATAAAACCAATTAATAAAGAATCACAAGTACAAAAATATTGACTTAAACAAAACAAGACTCCCTATTGAGATTTGTCGCAACTTTGTTGTACTTCTCTTCACTAATCTGATTTTGATTGAAACGCCTAACCACTTAAACTCCTTTCAATGGCCAACGAGTGCTTGCATCCTCCCGACACAAGGCTCGTAAAAATCTTCTCCCAATGAATATCAGAATTGTGTTCAAATTACAACATGTATTCACTCATGAATGTGGTATAGACTCACCACAAAACTAACACTAATTTTACTACAAGAACACGTGAATACAATGATCTTGAATACAAACTATAAACCCTCACAAATATTACAATTCACTCACAAACTACGCACCAAAGAGTTCACTTTTTCTCAATGCCCTAGAAGCTTATTTATAGAGACAATTTCGTACTCAGAAAGGTTGAGAAAGATTCTCCAATAAAAGCAAGAATATTTGAAGATATTCTTGATTAATGAAGAATTGTAAATTTAGTTGATTCTGATCTGACAGACACAGATTTTGTGAGGATAACTAATACCTACATCAGATCAATTTTTCTCAAGATAGAAATAACAATTAATTTCTCAAATATTGTATTTCCTGTAGTTAATTATCTTGGAAATCATGAAAATCGATAGAAAATATTCTAGAAATGAATTCGAATAAGCACATAATATTTTCTTTATAAAACCAAGATACAAATTCATTTTATAAATATATTGTGAAAATATCAAATGAAATAAGGAATTATTTGCAAAACTTACCAATTAATCCAAGATATTAATTCTAAAAATCATAATAAAAAATATTTTTAAATCATTTTATAAATAAAAAGATATCTCTATAAAATTAGTCAATTTTAGGATTTACAAATTTAAACAGCATAAGCAAAATTAAATTTCATATTAAAATTTAAAAATGATATAATATAAATAAGTATAAAAGTTGATTTATTTATAGAGATGTGCGCGCTGCAACAAATTTAAAACACAATTACAAACTGCATTCCACCGCACAGTTTGAGTACTTGACCAAAAAGTGTTTAAAATTGTATTGTATGGTATTGGCAATTTGGAGAGCTTGGCTATGGTAAAAAGCTTAGGGGTCTAAAATTATGTATGTTATAATCCCAAATGCCCAAATGAGAATCATGGTAATTGTTCTTCAAGCGTGATGAGTAACATTTTAAGTGAATTTTTATTTTATATCATTTATAAAATACATTTTAAATAAATTTCTAAAAAAAATGCGAAAAGATAAATAAATCAACATAAAAAGATGGAAGTTTTAAAATTCCTCTAGCTTCACTAAATTTAATATTTTTCCATTATAATAATTTAATTATTTATTCAAAATTGATGATCAGTATATTTTTATCATATTATATTGAAAATATTAAATATTGATATAATTAAAAACAATATAGAAATTATTTTGACATCAGTTGAATTTCTAATCATTTTTTAGAAAATTTAATAATTTAATAATTGAACAAAAACTAAATCAAATAAGATATAATTTATAGATAAAAGAGTAAAAAATAAATAAGTTAATTGGAGGTAAAATAATTATTCTTCCATGTTAGGGACATTTAATTCAAAATAAAAATATAGGATACATAATTATAAAATATGTAAAATTAAGAAGACAAATTAATTAATTGCTTTTTTTATTTATTTGGAATACTATACATATACATGTAGCTTCATCTATTTATTCCTATTAGTCTCAATTTATATTTGGGCATTTTATGCTACTAATCCTTAGATTATAACACTTAGTATAATTGGGTTCTCAAAATTGTATGAAATTCTAATTTCTTAGTAATTATCTTTTATTCTAATACCAATTAAAAAATTTATATGAAATGTTAATTATATTAAAACTTATGTCAATTGTCTTTTATTATATGTATGTATATTTATATTGAAATAAAAAAATCTCAAGTTCATCTTCAATTTTTATTCTATGAAATTATAAAATTAATTATTCAATAACAAAGAGGAGTAGTCAGGACAGCGGATTGCCTCCACAGATATAATGAGTGGTCAGGACAGCAGATTAACTTCCATAAATCTACTATCTTCTTCACAATGGGCGTCCCAGGAGCCAAGGCAATCCAGATAGCTAATTTCATGTCTATGAAAAGGATGAGAAAAGACACAATCTACCTAGGATTGCCTCTATTCAGAACAAAAAAGAAGATGGAGGATCTTAACTTCCTAGTGGACAAAGTGCTAAAAAGAGTTCAAGGATAGAAATATAGACTCCTCTCCAAAGCGGGAAAGGCCTGCCTCATCCAAGCAGAGGGATCATCATTATCAAACTATGTGGCTGGCTCAGAGGTTCTACCTCTGGGAATAAGCCGCAAAGTGGACAAAGCTCTAAGAGATTTTTGGTGGGGTGACTCTGAAACTAAAAGAAAGCTCCACACGATCTCTTGGAATAAGTTGTGCAAGCCCAAAGGGGAAAGAGGTTTGGGGTTTAGGAGAACTGAATCTATCAACAAGGCTTTCCTTACAAAATAGGCCTAGAAAGTTCTTGTGGACAAGACAAGTTTATGGAGTTTGGCCATGCAAGCCAAATATGGAAAAGAGCGAAAGTTCCTAGACTTGGAGGAGAGACAAGGGAACTCTATGATGTGGAAGGCAATCCTTCATGCAAGAGATAACCTGCAGAAAGGAGTTTGTAGAAAATTGGAAATGGGAACAGTACTTCAATTTGGTTCCACCCTTGGGTGCCGGAAGGGGAAGAAAGAGCACCTCAACCTCTCAAATATACAACTCATGGCATCAGCTGGGTCAAAGATTTCATAAAAAATCACTAGTGGGATGAGGGGCGAGTTAATGAATGGTTCTCACAAAGAGATGGGTAAGAATGCCCTAATCTATTTACTTTGTAAAACATCACTCAGTTCATATTTATTAGAAAAATACCATTTGAGAGAAAATGTTCAGTGGAGCCTTGTCAAAAGATATAATTTTGGTCTAATAGTTTAAAATAAAAATGTAGTGTCTTTATGCAGTCTTTGAAAATAAAATAATAAGTCTCACTGACATAAATAAAACATAAAACATAACACATCAATTCATAAACTTTCTTGGCGCTCATCTAGATTGTTAATCGCTCATGGGACATCCCGCGTCATACATGCTGTTATCCAAAAAGCAGGTGTGGATGACGTGGCAAATATTTTCAACACGTGGCTGACACCTGCAGAAGTTTTGTTCGACCATCGATCAAGGATGTTCCCCTGACACAGCATTTGAGTTTTATATACGACCAAACTGCTCGTATACTCCGTATATTTTTTTAGTAATCTTGTACAGTTGTAATCATATCCGAGATTATTTCCCTTTATACCTGATTATCTGATTAATTAGGTATAAATATCTTTGATTGATTCATGTAACCCACCTTGAGCCTATAAATAGAGAGAAATAGCTCAAAGGAGGGACTTTTGGCTAATTTTTGGTTATGCTTTAGAAGAGAATTTTGGCTATTATCTTTCGATTGTATTACTCATCCCTCGAAAGCTTGTGAAACTCAAGAACCCTAGTTCTTTGACCACTCCTTTGAGAATCAAGATCAATAATAGCCTAAGTGGACGTAGGTCATTACCAATTCTTGTGGCCGAACCACTATAAATTGTTGTGTTGTCTATTTTTCTTTCCATTAGATCTTATTAAACACTTTCGGTCACATCAAGCATTTGACTCCATGTCAGTTGGCCAAAACGAGGGTCAACATTCTGGCGCTTTCATTGAGAGCTTGAGAAGAAGTTGTTGAAGGTACTAATGGCAAAGACATCCAAGAAAATTGGACAAGCTTTTGCCGCTCCATCCCAGCCTCCTCCACCAAATATGGCTGAAGACGAACCTCATTTGGAGTTCGATGAGGAGGAAGTAGACTCTGAGGCCCTGAAGACAACACTGGGGGTGTTGCAAGATGAATTGGCCGCTCTGAGGGCCAATCAAGAGAGTGTCGTCGAGATAATGGCGTCACAGCAGAGGGAGATAGAGTGCCAGCACCAAGAGCTAAGCGAGAGACAGGCGGAGATGGACCGTCGTCAGAGGGATGCCATGGTAGCACTCGAAGCAGCCCTCCAATTGGCTAGGAATCAGGCTGCACCTGCCTCACAGCCTGATCAACCGCCAAGTGGGCCACCTCAAAGAGGCCCCAATCCTAGCCCTCCGCTCCAACCAACAAGCCCTCAAAGGCCGGAGCAGCCACCGATGCCTCAGGATGATGTCCCACCTAGGGACCCTGAGACGCAGCCTCCATCTCAGGCTAGTCGAGGCAATCCCCCGCGTCCAAGGCAGAATAGGGCCGGGCAACAGCCCTGCAGCCCTAGACACCTAGGGGGTGAAGAGCCGCACCCACCGAGCAGGGCGCAGCGTCCTTCTACCAATAGCAGGAACTCAGAGACAGGCTCTGCAGTCAGGGGCCCTCCACGGCATGACAATGCACGGGGACCCACCGACCAGTGCAGGCCTCCCCCTAACGCTCGGGAAGTTCCAGCACAAGGAGGCAACCGAGGAAACAGTCGGTCCCACCATAGCCAATCAAGGTTCAGAGATGGCCACGCCTACAATGAGGCCGACTCGGGCAGAGGGAATGCTGATGGACCCAAAACGGGTATGTTTTAAAAATTTATACTCGCAAGCGCACGAATCGTATATGGAATATAGTGTTCGTGTAAGCACAAGATCGAACCCAAATGAGTTGTCTAAAATCGAAAAGAAAACTATTTTAAATCAAAATTAACAAATTCTAACCTAGCTCCAAAGATTGATGAGAGTTTTGTATAATGAAAATAAAATAAAAGACAATAATAAAGATATTAAAGAAAAATATATAAACATAAATTAAAAGTAAAAATTAAGATGGTAAAATAAAATTATTAAGGATTAGAATCCACAAAATATAAGTTTAATAATATTTATAAGTACATTGATTCTCAAGTTTTAGTGATAGTTAAAATAAATCAAACTATCATTTTCCAAATATGCTTATAATTTTAAGCACAAATTACTTCTAAAAAGATAAGATTTTTCTTCACTTTTCAAAATTATAATTTCAAAGCATTTAGTGTAAATCAATCTAATGAAATAACAAATAAATCAATGAACATTATTTATAAGGCAAAACATAATATTTTTGTTCTAAGCATGGATGTGTACAATTTAATGACACATCTTACACAAAGAATATTATGTTTTTGCACTAATGAAGAACAAAGTGTAAATATGTGCTAACAATCTAAAATACATGATATTTAAGATGAAAGAAGATATTTGAAGAAGAAAATTCCATAAACTTTGTTGCACAAAATGAGAAATCAACATACAAAATAAATACTATCTAGTTACATATTGTTTCATCATCACCTTAATAATCTTAAAAAGATTAGAAACTCATAACTAGAATAGCAAATACAAACTAAAAATTACAAACATAACTTAGGAAAATTTGGAGGAAAACCCCCAAATTTTTCCTTTAAAAATACATAGAAAATAACCAAAAAGAAGAAGGAGATGAAGAGAATAGAGATATTTTGAAATGTGTAGAATTTTTGGTATGGTAACCTCTTCCAAAAAATGGACCCCTAAACTCCCTTATTTATAGCCAAAAAATGAGTATTAAAATAATCAATTTAAATTAATTAAATTGATTAAATTAATTAAATTAATGATAATATGGCAAATAGGGGTAAATTATAGGGTGTAATAATGATGTTTTGGGGTAAAATGTGTAGAAAGTGGGGTAAAAATGTGGCATTTTTGAACATATGGGACAAGAGTACATTGTGGCATTTGTTGGGCTCAGGACAAATAAAGGGGCTGGTTTGGGTGGCTGGGTCAGGTTGGGCATGGGCCTTGCGTTTGTGCTGGAGTGAAGCTCGGTTGGAGACTTTGTGAAGCTGGCAGGTGGCTGAATGGAGGCAGTGATCTTGGCTGGGAAATGGTTGAGTGATTGGTGTGCTGAAGGAGAACTGCCTGGGGGAGTCACGCTGGGAGGAGTTTGGACGTGGCAGCAAGGATCTGTGGGCCTGGTGCGGTGGTTTGGGCCAGCGATGGAATGGGCCTTTGGGCAGTGCTGAAGAGGTTGGGCCTTGTGCCAATTTTTTGTTACTTTCTCTTCAAAAATACCACTTTCCTTTCTTTCTCTTGCTTTTCAATAGCCCAAAAATACAACATATTTCCTATAAAAAAAACATAAATTAAATTATAACTAAATATTTTCAATAATCAAATATACAACATAAGTTCTATGAAAATATTAATTAAAACTTAATTTATATTTAATATTTAAGTTGAATAATACAACATTTTTTTTACCTCAAATTAAACACAATAATTTAAATAATTAAACTACAAAAAAATAACTATAAAAACGCATAAAAATATATAAAATCAAAATAAACCTAATAAATTCAAAATTACTTAAAAACTTAATAAATCAATTAAAAACTCAAGAATTAAGCAACAATTAACACATAAAAAGTGGTAAAATAACTCTATTTTGTAGAGTTATCAAATGTTGGTCGGAGAAATGAGGAGAGAGGTGGAGGCAGAAGCCCCCCACCTAGAGAAGACCTTCAAGCAGGACATAATGCTGGGGGGCAGCCCAGACAAAACAACGTCTTTAGCTGGCTCGAAGCCAGCGAGCAGCGGCGAAGAGACGATGACCTAAGGGATGTACTCAACGACCGCCGAGAAAGGCACGATGAGTACATTCCGCCGGCACCAGAGGCCCCGGCAATTCCTGAGGTCGTCCAGGCCCAAATAGATGCCCTGAACCAAGCAGTGCAACAGCTGGTCGGGGGAAGAACATCTCATATCGAGTACGATAGGAGAAGGGGCACCCCTTTCATACAAAGGATCGCCATGGCTGAAACACCCAGTAAGTTTAAAATGCCCACACTTCCAAACTTTGATGGGTATGGTGACCCGGTATCTCATGTCAACAAGTTTGAGATACAAATGGACATTCAGAAGGTGTCTGAAGACGCTCGATGCAGGATCTTCCCTGCAACACTTTCTGATGCTGCACAGGAGGGGTTCTTTAAGTTCCCTCCTGCAAGTATAGTATCCTGGGAGATGTTTGTAAAGGAGTTTTACGGACAATTCTACGCGGGTCGTGTGCACCCCACTGAGGCAAACCAGCTGGTCGAGATATGCAAGCAAGAAGAGAACCACTGAAAGATTATGTCTAGCGTTTCATGCGAGCGGCAGCTGGGGCCAAAACAGTGGGAGACGAAGGCAAAATGATGGCCCTAACTGTAAGAGTTAGGCGTCGTACGCCCCTTTGGAGTAGCCTCAGGAAGCATGGGGTTATGAGCCAAGGGCAACCATTATGAGCCAAGGTTCACCAACTATACCGCCCTTGTTGAGTCTTGAGCAGAGGTGTATCAAGCCACAAGTTTCAATGTACCCTACAAAAGACCCACTCCCATTCGAAAGGATATTTCAAAAAGAGATACAACCAAGTTCTATCGCTTTCACAACGACTACGGACACGATACGAATGAGTGTAACCAGCTGAAGGACGAAATCGAGTTCCTTATTAGACAAGGACACTTGAGGAAATACGTGCAAGCCATGAGAGCTTCCCAACGAGAGGCTCCGGGTGGCAACGAGCAAGCGCCTGCACGCCAACGCTCGCCACCTTTACAACCTAATCCCGTGGCAGGCACCTTACTCACCATCTGCGGAGGCCCGCACCTCGTGGGAAACAGCAGAAAGGCAAGGGAACGATACGCTCGGACCCTACACCATGACCAGGACATCGAGATGATGACTGTGGAGGATCGGGCAACGAAAAAGGCTAGAATAGAGGACGATGTAATAACTTTCTCTGATAATGATCCCCAACATATCCTGTTCCCACATTCTGATCCGTTGGTCGTGGATGTTCAGATTGCCAATATGATGGTGAAAAGAGTACTGGTCGATACAGGAAGTTCAGTTAACATCCTGTATAAGTCTTCGCTGGAACGGATGAAGTTGTCCACAAAGGACTCGGAACCTTGTAACCAAAAAATTTATGGTTTCTCTAGTGAGGGAATCGCTCCAACGGGGTCAATCAGGCTTCCAATGACAACAGGTGCTGCGCCCGCCAACAGGACATTACTCACTACTTTTATAGTAGTTGACTGTCCTTCGGCCTACAATGTAGTGATTGGAAGGCCAATACTGGTCGACCTTTGGGCCGTCACCTCTATATGGCACTTAGCCATGAAATTCCCATCAGACGCAGGGGTAGGACACGTATTGGGAAACCAGAGGGAAGCAAGGGAGTGCTACAATGCCTTAATCACTAAGGCCAAGAAGGGTATGTCGAGGAGTGCTCCCCCAAAAGAGTTGCAAATGGCCATTGATGTACAAGCCCAATCAAGTGATGAAGTCACTGTTGACGGTGAGAACGCGTCAACTAAGTTGAGTTGGAAGAAATTATCAAGTTAGAATCGTCAATAAAAAAGCTATAGAAATCAAAGCAATAACTCAAGAATTATGACAGAATAACAATGGAGAAATCAATCAATCTTTCATTAACTCTCAAGCCTTTGCTACAGTAAACCTTCCAACCCCCTTTCAGGTGGTATTCCAGTTCATTTTATAGTAGGCTCTAATGGCCTTAGGTACATGGTGGTCCAGGAGACCAAATGGTACATAAGTACTATGTCAGGGGAGTGGCTTCAGAGGTTATGGTCGTACATCCAGTACAGGAGTAGGTGTCAGGAGGATGTCTCCACTACTTTTCTATACCCATGTCTGATGAGTGGTGGCAGGCATAGTGGCACAGGTGGCAGTGGTGTCGACTCTAACCCTTGGCCGTAGACGTACGGGCCATAACTCTTATTCCAGCAGTCCCACTGGTACGGGCGTCCGTACCCCGCATTAGATCGTACAAGTATGTCCCATTTTACTTGTACTGGAGTTTCTAAGCATAAGGGTCTCAAGATGTAGGGAATGGGACCCTTGGTGTATGGCTCCGCTCACGTGGCCACCAGGTGGCGTGGCTCACATTCCTTCGCGAGGCCTCCTTGGTGGACCTATTGATGGCGCGGCTCTTTGGCTGTCCACAAGGTCGAGTGTGTTGTGGATGTGGCCCTCATGAGGCCATGGGCGCTGAGGCCCGATGACGGGGCTACCACGGCGAGGCCACTCCGGCCGATGGCAAGGCCACTTCGGCCTATGAGGCGAGGCCACTCGGGTGATGCGGCCGAGACATCTCGCGAGGCCCTTCGGGTGGCGTTGCCGAGGCCCCTCGCGAGGCCCTTCAGGTGGTGCGGCCGAGACATCCCGCGAGGCCCTTTGGGTGGTGCGGCTGAGACATCTCGCGAGGCCCTTTGGGTGGCGTGGCCGAGGCCCCTCGCGAGGTCCTTCAGGTGGTGCGGTCGAGACATCTCGCGAGGCCCTTCGGGTGGCGTGGCCGAGGCCCCTCGCGAGGCCCTTCAGGTGGTGCGGCCGAGACATCTCGCGAGGCCCTTTGGGTGGCATGGCCGAGGCCCCTCGCGAGACCCTTCAGGTGGTGCGGCTGAGACATCTCGCGAGGCCCTTCGGGTGGCATGGCCGAGGCCCCTCGCGAGGCCCTTTTTGGGGCCATGGGCACGACGCCGAGAGGCTCCAGCGAGGCCACGGGCGCGACATCGAGATGCTTCAGCGAGGCCACGGGTGCGACGCCGTGGGCACTCCAGCGAGGCCATGGGCGCGACGCCGTGGGCACTTCAGCGAGGCCATGGGCGCAACGCCGAGGGCACTCCAGCGAGGCCATGCGGGCTTGGACGCAAGCCTATAGGCGATGGGGCGTGAGCCTATGTGCACGAGATCACCTTGCGCGGCATGATCTTAGGCCTGCTAGGCCGTGGCGAGAAGGTGGCGGCTCGATCGAATCGTGGCTTAAGTATGCACTTGGGCCTCCGAGGGACCTTAGCGCCTGTCCTAGTTCTTTTATGGGAGCGGAATATTGGGCGTCCACAATCACCAAATAGGGTGTTGCCTAAAGTGAGGATAGAGAGTTAGATCCTCGCTTTGGGGATTTTGAAGAAGATATAGGACCTTGAAGAGGTCCAACTCAACAAAGAGTATCCAACCAGTGTTGTGAAGGTCGACAAAATCTTAGAGACAACAACCAAATACGCACTGGTGGAATTTTTGAGGAAAAACCAAGAAGTTTTCGCCTGGTCGCATAAAGACATGGTTGGGATAGATCCTGCAGTCATCAGCCATGTCCTGAACGTTGACAAAAGCTTTCCACCCATGCAACAGAAAAGAAGGTTGCTCGATAAAGACAGATCAAAAGCCTTAAAGGAAGAAGTTGAAAAACTGAAGAAGAATGGGTTCATCAGGGTGGCGTTTTATCCATCATGGGTCTCTAATCCAGTTCTAGTTCCCAAGTCGAATGGCAAATGGCGGACCTGCGTGGATTTCACAGACCTTAACAAAGCCTGCCCTAAAGATTGCTTCCCACTCCCAAGGATCGACCAGCCGGTCGATGCAACTGCAGGCCATGAGATCCTCTCCTTCATGGATGCATACTCAGGGTACAAACAGATTAGTATGCATCCCCCTGATGAGAATCACACTAGCTTTCGGACCGATACAGGGCTATACTGTTACAAAGTAATGCCCTTCGGATTGAAAAACGCTAGTGCGACTTACCAGCGACTAGTTAACCACATGTTTAAGGAGTTGATCAGGATAAACATGGAGGTGTAAGTTGATGACATGCTGGTAAAGTCAAAAAAGGCAGAAGGACATGTGAAGGATTTACAAGAGTGTTTCAATGTTCTGAACAAATATCAGATGAAGTTAAATCCTCTCAAATGTTCCTTCGGAGTAGGATAAGGGAAGTTCTTGGGGTTCATTGTCAATTCGAGAGGAACCGAAGCTAATCCCAAGAAGATCAAGGCACTGATCGATATGAAATCGCCAATGAAGATCAAAGATGTGCAAAGTTTGACTGGTAGGATTGCTGCACTCAGAGATTTATTTCAAAATCAATAGATAAGTGCATTCCTTTCTTCAATCTACTTAGAGGCAACAAGAAGTTCGAGTGGACTGAAAACTACAAACAGGCTTTCCAAGCCTTAAAAGCCCACATGGCACAGCCTCCCATCTTATCAAAGCCTATAGATGGGGAAACTTTTTTCATATACCTGGCGATCACCGAATATGCTGCTAGTGCGGTGTTGGTAAGAGAAGAAGAAGGCGTACAAAAGGCGGTATACTATGTGAGCAAGAGGTTGATCGGAGCCGAATTGAGGTATCCTCCCATTGAAAGGTTAGCCTATTGTCTAATTTTGGCCTCAAGGAAGTTACGTCCTTACTTCCAAGCCCATCCAATTATAGTCTTGACTGACCAGCCCCTTCGGCAAGTTTTGCAAAAGCCAGAGGCTGCTGGTCATTTGTTGAAATGGGCAGTCGAACTCGGGCAGTTCGATATAACATACTCACCGCGAGCAGCAATAAAAGGGCAAGTCTTTGCTGACTTCATTGCTGAATTCACTGAACTCCCAGATAACGGGGGGGGGGGGGGGGGGGTGAAAAGCCTAATGCGCCTGAGCCTTAAGTTGAAGCTCCTTCGTGGAAACTATTCATAGACAGATCATCCAACGAATCCCACGCAGGAGCAGGAGTGATATTGATAAGGCCATAACGGCATCGATTTCACTGCGCAATTAGGTTTGATTTCACCGCTTCAAACAATGAAGCTGAATATGAAGCCCTACTCGCTGGATTAAGATTAGCCAAAGACATGAACATAAAAGTGCTGGATATCTACAGTGATTCACAGCTGGTAGTGAATCAGGTCTTAGGGGAGTACCAAGCACGAGGTCTAAAAATGGTGGCTTATCTGAACAAAACAAAGGATCTGTTGGCACAATTTGAAAATTATACCCTCCAGCAAATACCTATAGATCAGAATTCAAACGCGGATGCCTTAGCCAAACTCGGGAGTGCAAAAGATGCTGACACTTTAAATATAGTGCCAGTTGAGCGACTATGCCCACCAAGCATACGAGCATACGAAACCAGTATGGTGATTGAGTTAGCGGATACGTGGATGGCACCATACTTAGAGTATCTCATGAATGGCACACTACCGGCAGACAGAAACAAAGCCAGAACCCTTCAGAGACAATCTGCAAGGTATATCCTGGTCGATGGTATTTTATACCAAAGAGGATACTCAATGCCACTATTCAAATGTGTTACACCAGAAAAGGCTAAAGAGCTGATGAAGGAGGTACATGAAGGCTTCTGCGGAGACCACGCTGGGGGGCAAAGCCTATCGAAAAAGATTCTAAGGTAGGGATATTTCTGGCCAACGATGAATGAGGACTTGATGGAGTTCGTACGAAAGTGTGATAAGTGTCAGCGGTTTTCCAAGATCCCAGAAGCAGCTCCCAACGAGTTAAAGCAAATGCAAAGTCCATGGCCCTTCGCAGTATGGGGTATAGATTTAGTCGGGTCCTTGCCTACAGGGAAAGGTGGTGTGAAATATGCAGTGGTTGCCGTCGACTACTTCACAAAATGGGTCGAGGCTGAGCCGCTCGCAACCATAACGACAAAGAAAGTACTTGATTTCGTTATCAAAAATATTGTTTGTCGATATGGATTGCCAAGAAAGATTGTCTCGGACAATGGCACCCATTTTGATAGTGACTTGTTCACAGACTTCTGCGAGAGGCATGGCATCACCAAGAACTTTTCTTCAGTTGCTCAGCCCCAAGAAAATGGGCAAGTCACAGCATTTAATAAAACATTGAAAGGTACCCTGAAGAAAAGGCTCGAGGAAGCTAAAGGAGCATGGCCAGAACAGCTGCCTGAAGTCCTCTGGTCGTACAGAACACCCCACCGAACAGCAACAGGTCATACCCCATTTTCCTTAGCATACGAGTACGAAGCCATGTTGCCTGTCGAGTTAGATCCGCCCTCGCACCGCAGAATAACATAAGATCAAGACCAAAATAGCCAATTGTTGATGGAGTCCCTAGACCTAGTCGAGGAGAAACGAGAAAAAACCCAGCTCCGAGTAGCTGCGTACCAGCAAAAAGTCACTCGGTATTTTAACTCCAAAGTAAAAGAAAGAAATTTCAACGTTGGGGACTTGGTACTTCGAAGAGTTTTCTTAAACACCTGCGACCAAGCTGCTGGAGTACTCAGATCAAACTAGGAAGGACCTTACCAGATTGAAGAAGTCCTTCATCCAGGCACTTACAAACTTGCACGCTTGAATGGAGATCTCGTCCACGTTATTGGAATGGAGAACACCCGCGCAAGTATTATCAATAAACAGTCTTTCTAAAAGGACTGTCTTGTATTTATTTTTACTTTTTACAAGTTTTTGAAAAAGGATTGGTCATGAGATATGGCTAATCGCTTATAAGTGTAAGATCTTTTTTAAGATCACTCGTAAAGACATGTTTAGTCCATTTAATACGAGAATTATAAGGGATTGTGCGCAGCCAGTCATTCTTGCAAAACTTTGTAATTTTTTACAAGTATTTTCTCATTACGTGTGTTGTTTTGCTGTATTACAATTTTCATGTCTTATACCGAGCAGTAATGTTCGTACAGGTTTTGGTCAAGGCAAGTGACCAAGGACCTAAAGCTCCTCGATCACTTGGGGGGCATATAAGGTACATAGGAAGCAAAGCATACCAAAAGGTATGTAAACACATGAGCAAAATAAGTGAAAGCATGCTACGGTACTTAGAGTATTTTTCAAAATTTTAAATAATTTATTAAGTCAAACCAAAGTACTATGCTAAGTTCGGTCATGCGAACAGATGTTATAATAAAGCAAAAATATTATAATATCAAAAGAATCCCTTTACACCGCGAGCAGTACTGCTCGGATGTAAATGTTAAGTTTAAAAGAAAAAGTTGCCCGTGCAGCAATAAGAAAATAAATATTGTCTTATCATCATGATCCGTGGGTCATGTAAGAAAAAGAAAACAAGGAAAAAAACTAGCTAAGGGGCATCAGGAGGATCTTGGGGAACATCTTGGTTGACTGCTTCTTCTACAGCTTCCCCTCCATCCATCCCCGTGGCCAACGAAATTTCAAGGGAAGCAGGAACTCTGGCCCTTTCTTCGGCAGCCAGGCGAGCAGTGCAGCGAGCCAACTCAGCTTTCCTAGCATCCTCTAGAAGGTAGTCGAAGTTGGCACTTTGGTTATGCTTCCAGAAATTGTAGAAGCATCAAAGTGTCGCGTTCTTGTACCTTTCCAGGTCTTTGGCATTCGTGAGTTTGAGTTGCTCCACTTGGCTCTTTAAGCTAGCAATGCTTTTGTCTTTCGCGAGCTGTTCCCCCTCGAGCCTTTTGACTTCGCGCCAGTGGATTCGGCTGGCCTCCTGGTACTCCTCTCTCTATTTTCTAGCACTTTCTAAAGAAGCCTGTTTCTCCACCAGATCTGCGGCCAAAGAGTCCTTCTGCTGGGTCACCACTTCCAGCTCCCCCGCATGCCTTGCCTCCGCGACTTGAAGCTCCTCCATCAAGTTCAACTCCCGAGCATGGGACTGCTCGATGCTAGCACCCGAGCGCAGACGGGCAGCCGTTAAAGTCAACATGGCCTACGCAAAAAACAAGTGTTAGACAAACTTCAGGAAAATCAGATTGTAAGTAAAGAAAAGTATGATGCTTACACTAGCTGTCTCGTTCAAGGCCCTGTTGATGATCTGATCGACCCATATTTCCTCTGTCCCTGCCATGGCCTCTTTACAACGGTCATGTTTAAGGATTTTGGCCAGGCGGTCCTTGGCATACCTCAGGGCACGGTGTGACAATTCCGTCCCGGGAGAAGCCCCCCAGCCTATTGTGTTTGTTTGGTAGGGGCTGGGGGTGATGGAGCTTTGGCAGCTGGAGCATTTGAAGGTGGAACCTCCTGCTCAAGAGGATGTTGTTCGGTGTCTTGGGTAGGAGGCTCGTCTGCCGAAGGGCCTGAGGCTCGGTTCCTCTTAGCCGAAGGCATTTGGCTGGACTCCCCATCATGTCGCTTGGACGACTTCCTCTTGCGAACCAGGGGAACTTCTTCTTCCTCCTAAGTGCTATAGATGTCGAAGACGTTGGCAGAGGCCATTTCTATAAAAGAAGTAAACATGCGGACAGTGAGCCAAAAATAGATGACAAATTATGTTGCATCAGAAAAGAAATAAAGAAAAATTGTAAAGTCCAATACCCGAGCTATTACTACTGGTCGCTATACTATTGACTCTACTAGTCATACACTCACTCTTTGGCATGAAGAAGTCTGGCCCTAGGTTTGGAGTATATGTAAAATTGTCGTCCCCATCAAATAAGTGACAGGGAATTGGCAAGCTATCTAGGAATGAAATAACTGTACCATTTTCGTCAGAGGACTCGTCTAAGTCTATGACGGGCTCGATCGCCTTTTGTTTTCCCTTTCCTTTGGGGGCAGAAGACCTTTCTGCTAGGGGGTGCCAACGGGTTCCCTGATTGTAACCCCAGTTGGTCTCCGTCGAGGAGGATACACTGGCGGTTGCTGCTCGGGATTTTCCTCGGCAGTGGCACTTCCTGCCGCGGATTCCCTCACATCCTGGTGAGGGACCAGGAGACCAACTAGCCTCAAGTTGGCCTCGATGACCAGAGATTTGATGCTCTTCTCAACGTCCGTCATGCTGGCCAACATGGCAGACCTCAACACCATGTATGGTGTTGGGTCTGGTCGTAACCATGGGCCTAAAAAAACACAAGAAGTTTCAGAAAAAATGCAAGGAAAAATGCTAAGTAAAAACAACGACCCGTGGAAAAATACTTTTACCTCCTCGAGTGAAAGCCAGGTTATTCGCGACCATGCCGGTCGTGAGGAAATACTCCTGACTGTATTTCCCCACGTTTGAAATGTGGTTTGTGTCACTCAGAAAGGTTCGGCTAGTCTCCCGGTGACAAAAGTGAAAGAACCCCGTACCAGACTGTTGGGGGTTGGACTTAAGGTCAAAAAGGTAATTGACCTCATGAGGGGTAGGCTCGGGCCATTTTTTGTGATTATAAAGGATATAGAGTGCACCAAGCATTCTATATCCATTTGGTGTGATTTGAAACGTGGCGACTCCAAAATAGTTCGCCACCCCTTGGAAGAATGGATGAAGAGGAAGAGTAGCCCCAGCCTCTATGTGATATCTCGACCAGGCGCTAAAAATGCCTCCAGGAAAATTCGTCCGCTCGTTCGCAGTAGGGAGTTTGAGGGTTACCCCAGAAAGGCCATATTTTCTGAAGTAGTTGGCAACCATCCTAGGGGTTACATGACTGAATGGGGCAAGATACCATTCGACGTCAGGATGAACCGAATACCGAGGACGGGCTCTGACTTGGATGTGAGGGTCAGGAGCATTATTATCCCGACCACTGGTCGAGGGAACCCCATCCTGTGAGCCAGGCTGGGCTGGAGGATTTGAAGGGTTTTTCTTCTTTTTGGCTGTAGACTTGGCATGACCCATGCTGATAGGAGTTGGTTGAGGTCTTGGAGGAGAAATTCGCGAAAAGGGAATCTCTTGAATTCGCTAAGTTGGTTGCTCTTCGCCCTCAAGCAGCTGTGCAAGCAAGTCGTCGTCTATCGGCCTCTCACCTCCCTACAAGTCTGGCATTAAACGCTGCGAACAGAAAAAGGGGGAAGTGAGGAGGAAGAGCCTAAGAAGTTGGTTAGAATAACGTTGTTCGTGTACAAAAGTCTAAATTTTATACAGCAGCATTCTAACGAAAAATTGAAATTTTTATACGAACAGTTTGAAAAACAGATCAAAAAGTGAAAGTAAAAAGTTTTTTCTGAAAAAGCTTTTTCAACTCCAGTAAGGGCGGAAAAAACCCCGTTTTTCAACTAGCCTAAAAATCGAATTTTTACTTCGATTTTACGTCCTAAACCTATGATCTCGACTATCAAACTGATTCATAACCCTTACAAAGCAAGTATGCTCTACCATATCTAACATCAATAGGCAAACGTCCAATTTTCCTATATTTTTACCCTGGAACACGACATTATTTCAGAACCTAAAAAGCTAGTATAAACAGACATGCACAGCACAGTAAAGGGTATGAAAGTTCCGAAATTTACCTATACGAAGATTGAGAAGTCTTGGAGAAACTTCGATTCTAGGCGTGCGAGCAGCAGATCCTTGGAACAACGAAGGATGAACTTCGGAGAAATTTTTGGGCTCTGTCTTGGGAGTTCTTGGAGTGTTCTTGACAAAGAGATAGCTAGTAAAAGGTGAAAAAGTAATTTTGAAGGCTATATATATATTGTCTGAGATATGTTAAAAATAGGCAATCATAAGTTACCATTTTTCGAAGCATGGGGAAGCGTGATAGCCATCAAAAGTTTACTTGGGAACCGAAAAGGCATGATTGGACGTGAGTAGGTCACTTTTTTCAAGGAGGCACGAACTACTCTAACAGAATTGGTGGGATAATCGAAGGGTCATTTTCCTAAAAGTTTATTTATTGCTGGTCGTAATAAATAAACTTGGGGGGCAAATGTTATCCAAAAAGTAGGTGTGGATGATGTGGCAAATATTTTCAACACGTGGCTGACACCTGGCAGAAATTCTATTCGACCATCGATCAGGGATGTTCCCCTGACACAACATTTGAGTTTTATATACAACCAGACTGCTCGTATACTTCGTATATTTTTTAGTAATCTTGTACAGTTGTAATCATATCTGAGATTATTTCCCTTTATACCTGATTATCCGATTAATTAGGTATAAATATCTTTGATTGATTCATGTAACCCACCTTGAGCCTATAAATAGAGAGAAATAGCTCAAGGGGGGGACTTTTGGCTAATTTTTGGTTATGCTTTAGAAGAGAATTTTGGCAATTATCTTTCGGTTGTATTACTCATCCGTCGAAGGCTTGTGAAACTCAAGAACCCTAGTTCTTTGAGCACTCCTTTGAGAATCAAGATCAATAATAGCCTAAGTGGACGTAGGTCATTACCAATTCTTGGGGCCGAACCACTATAAATTGTTGTGTTGTCTATTTTTCTTTCCATTAGATCTTATTAAACACTTTCGGTCACATCAAGCATTTGACTCCGTGTCAGTTGGCCAAAATGAGGGTCAACACATGCCTAGACGTCGGAACTTCCCACATCACCGTGTGTGCCAAGGAGAAACCATATTGCCAACCTGAAAGGGGGAAAGTAAGGGGTGAATTAAAAGCCCAATAAGGAAGTACAGACAAAAATACAACAATTCAAGAAACACAAGGAAAACTACATACATATTGTAAACTCATGGCATATCATTTCATAACCATATTATATTCATTTCTTAATCATATCATATTCATATCATAATCATAATCATAAGACTTCATAATCATAAGCACAATCATGCATCATGTGATCATGGCACCCCTATTGTCCATGTCGCATTGTGAGGTAACCAACAAAAGCATAAACTGGTAAGACCTCCTCTATGAGGTAAACAATAACTTTGGTCCTCGAATAACCTCGGTGCGTCTACCCTATAAGTTACGTCATGTCCTTAGTAACTCCTTTGTTGTGTTGCGTTCAGTACACTAACAACCTAATATTTTTCATACAACATACAATTAGATATACAACAATTCATATCATAACATAGTAGCTCATACTTTCCATAACACAATAACTTACCATAGCTCATACTTTTCATAACACAATAGCTCTTGCAATATATTAGCTCATACTTTTCATAACATAATTCATAGAAAATTATAGCTAACTTCCTTACCTCAAGTCCAAGCAAAAGCAAAATAAATAGCGATGTACGTCACAACGAGCCTAGAATCAAAATAAAACACTTGTGTCAATATCAAGTAAGACTAGGCGCACTATACAAGTATACCCCACTTGTGCATGGGTCATGCACACGTGGCACGGATTACATCTCAACGATAAACGTACAATTATTTCACATAAAAATCATTAATGAATAATTTCAATTCTACTAGTGAATCATCAATGTCCGCAAGCAGAAACACACATAACTAAATGACGTATATTTGAACGTAAAACTATGTTTGCATGCAACATGCATACGTGGGAGGGTTCTTAGAATTCGCTCTATTTATTTTAATCATAATTAAATAATTAAATAAAACAATTAACAAAATACAAACCACTTATTTATACCAAACAATTCAAATAATACAATTAAAATTCTAACACTTAACAATTACCAATTAAATTAATATAATAACAATTAAAATTAAAAAAAATTGGTGAACTACAAGATGCTCAGAGGATTCCCAATATTGTGCTTCCCCAATCGGATAAAGTGGATAGGTGGATTTAGACAAGGGAAAAAAATGGCTATTTCTCTGTCAAGTCAGCCTATCGCCTCCCGAATGAGGAACACACCCCAAATGGGGATTCAGCAACTTGGAAGTGGATTTGGGTGCGCGAATGCATAACAGACTGCAATTTTTATGGTGGCAAATACTTTCTGACACTCCACTAAGAAAAGGTTGAGCTATATTTGTTATGTAGACTCTCATCTTTGTCTCTTTTGTGAGGAGGCACCAGAAACAACTGACCATCTATTTTGGGAGTGCAGATACGCTGCAACAATCTGGTTTATTACACACTGGGGTGTGTGTATAGATTCAGTCACCATGGTCTCTTGGCAAGAAGTGGTTCAAAAATGACTTGAATAGACCTGGGGAGTTAAGTTTCACAACATTCCTGGAAGGATCGGCAGTAATCTTCGAGAACATATGGCGAGAAAGAAATGAAATCATTCATGGAGGAAGTAGGTCTTGTTTGAATAATCTGGCAGGGAGAATTAATTTCAGATTTAGCAAGATTGAGTACACAAGTGAGCACAAGGAATTCTTGTACATAGTTTGGCTACCTTCTCCATCTGGATGGATTACTTGTAACACTGATGTTTCAATTGGTAGAGACCATTCAACAGTGGCTACTTTATTCAGAAATAAGTTGGGTGAGTTGGTCAAAGCTTGTGTACATAGATCT
This sequence comes from Humulus lupulus, assembly GCF_963169125.1. Lineage (NCBI taxonomy): Eukaryota > Viridiplantae > Streptophyta > Magnoliopsida > Rosales > Cannabaceae > Humulus > Humulus lupulus. The sequence continues at coordinate 207,519,554 of NC_084794.1, read as the reverse complement.
CCTATCATAGATCCGCTTGTTTGTGAGGTGTTGGCTCTGGATAAGGTGGCAGAGTGGAGTGAACTGGGGCAGTTTAGTGGCATTTTTTTCCAATCCGACAATATCCTGGCAGTTCAAGCTCTATACGAATCAGATACAACCAAGATTGATTCTAAGATTCAAGGAGTCCACCAGTTTAAGCAAAGGGTCTGAAATTGGAGCTTATGGGAGGTCCAACATATTCCAAGAATTGTCAATCATTCAGCTCATAACGTAGCCAAATGGGCAAGGATCAACAAGTTGGAAGGGAAACTAGCTCCAGATAAAATTTGAAAAGGATTGCTAACCAACTTTGCAGGAAGAAGTAGACCATGAAATGCTGGTCTTACTTCAGGACCACAATTTTGGTTATGGTTCCTTCTGTTTTTTTAGATTGTAGTTTCTTTAGTTATGATGTAATGTTGTAGTTTGTTTACTTTTTTTGTTCTGTTTCTTCGTTGACTGTTTGCGTGGTCGTTTTGTTCTGGACAGGTGGTTTTTAATTGGTGTCCTCATTTTGAGGCAATAGTTTTCAAAAACAAAAAGGAGAAAAAGAACATTTTTATTATTTGGAGATATTTTATCATTTTACTAATGGTGGTTGATTTTAAAGTATATGTCATTCAATTTGTTGACATATAATTAAATGAATTTATAATATTAGCATTCTTTATTATGATAATAAGATAGAGTAATTAACGGCAAAATCTCCCTATCTTTACCTTATTATACACATAATCCTCATTTCTTTATTTTCGCCGGTTAAACCTCTCAAACCCATGTTTTGTTACAATATTTACTATTTACGTCAATCGGGGGTTATCTCCCCAAACCCTCCTACTTGGCCCGTTGAAACCTGTCTAGCTCACCCATAGGTGCCCACGTAGTTAATTAAATTAGAAAAAGAAATTTTAAAAAATAGAAATGAAAAAGGAAATAAATTAAATTAGAACAAAAAAAGGCAAATGGGTTTAATGCAACTGTCGAGTATAGGCAAGTGCTCATGGTTCAAAAAGTAAACAGGTAGCAATAATTTTTTTTTATGTACTGCAAAGAGGAAGAAGAAGCAGAGAAAGAGGAAGAAGAAACAAGGAGACGAACAAATGACAAATAGAGGAAGAAGAAGCAAGTGACGCAAAGAAATGACATTTCAAAAACGCAGTGTGTTGAGGTTTTATGCCCTAATTAAAACTCAATTTCTTTGTAATCTCATTTTATTATCAATAAAAGAATAGAAATCAAATTTTGACTTGGTCAATCACTTTGCTCACATGTTTTATTTTCATGATTATTTGTTTAATATAAACTTCTATTAAATCCCGAGCATATAGCTAATCATATTTATAGTAACGTAATCACAGTGGAATATAAATATGATTATATGTTCAAAATAAGTTAGTCATAAGATTAGTCAGTGCACATGATTTCCACTGACTTCCCAATCTACGATATGAACTACTTATATATCGCAGTGTTATGTTCTTTCTAGAACATTAGCAAAGTAGATAATATCAGATGTATTTGTTACATCGGACTGGACCGATATTGACAGTACATAGGATAAGTAAGCATACTGTTATTATCTATTCTAGTCATATCATATAGTTGACCATAGGTCAATTCAATCTGAATTATCAGTGATTAGTATTCTAACTGATTGTATTCTTTGAGTTATTTGACTTGTTCGTTACCAGCTTACCCTACGGACTAGCCCATACTTACATCTTGGGAACTCAGTAGTATAATTGAATGGGAGTGTTAATCATAGCTATGAACATCTACAACTTCTAATGAAGAAGTGAAACGATGGTTTCCTTCTAGTTTGGTTCAAGGTGCTAAATGATAGAGATCTCATTTCAATAATTAATATTAATTTATTGAAATATCATTTACAAGGAACTAAGTGTTTTAAGGATAAAATACAATAATGGGTAAAACGGTATTTTAGTCCATCTCATTGTAGACCGTCTCTAGAGGATTGGGTAACAATTATGGTTTTAACAATGGATAATTAATAACATATCTATATTTGTTATAGAGCGTTCTATGAATTCAAGAGTGCAATTCTGAGTCTTTAGGGGAGTCACGAGGAATTAATAAGTTAGTAATTTTTATTTGTTAAATTTATGTTAACTTATTGGAGCTTGATTTCATAGGCCCATGGTCCCCACTATACCTTGGATAAAATCATCTAGATAGTCTCAATTAATTATTTAATTATCAATAGAATTATCACAGATGATCAGGTCAATTTTGGATAATTTCATAGAGTTATACAATTTAGAAAAAAAATATATATTTTAAGGCAGATTTATTAATTAAGACAAATTGGTGTCTATATTAATAAATAAGTTTAAATCAAGGTTCAAATTATAAATAATAAATTTGATAAAGGATTTAAATAATTATTTAATTAATTAATCAATAGAAAATAATACAAGCCTTGATTTTAAGTCCAACGGGCTTATAATTAAAAGAGAAATTTCAGGGGTCTGTGGTCCATGGGAATTTCGACCTAGGGCTGATAATTGGCTATTATTTTATTAATTTTTTAATTAAAATAAATGACATAATTGAGTCTATAAAAGGAATGCTAAGTGAGAATTGAAATCACTAGTTCTTTTTAGAACATCAGAAGATCTAGTCTTGATGCTCTAGGTTTTAGATTCTCTCTACAGCATAAGTCCTTTTCCAAGCCTCAATTTTTCTCTTCTATTATTCTCCTTGTATCTATCTCATGTGTTGAGAATTTCCCACTCTAGTCTAGGTGATTCTAAGGATCTTTTGGAAGGCTATGAAGAAAATTGAAGAATGGTTCAGTTTCTTGGTGATACCCTACAACAGAAAGGATACAAGGGTTAGAGAAACTGAAGGAAGGACTCAATCATTCCGCTACACAATAATGTAAGTGTTCTTATCATTATCTCTGTATGAATTCAATTTTAGAAACATGTTCTAGGTTTTCCTATATTAATATGTTTAATATACGATTTACATGAAAATAAACAAGATCCTGAATAAGTTTTCCCTACACAGTGAAGACGAGGTTCCTCCTGACTACGGTAAGCACCCTAACCTTCTTCCTTGAGTTCTTTCTTAAGATTTTTAGGGTTTTAGAAGACAATGGTTGTATTGCAATGCTTACTGGTTCGATGGGTTAAATGGGTCAAAAGCTTTAAGGGTGGGTTTTATAGGGTCAAAGTGGGTTTGAATAATGTGCTAAAAAAACAAAGGGTTCAGTAGTTGTAGGGAATCTAGTTGCCATTTTCAGTAGGGTACGATTGCATGTGGATTTGGATTTTTTTTATGTCTGTTCAGTGGGGTGCGGTTGCACATGTTTTTTTTTTTTGTTTGTTTGTTTGTTGTGGGGGTGAAATGCTAATGGGGTTTTGCCTTCCCTTTGTTAAAAGGTGAAGGGTTTTGTCCCAATTTTTGGTCCTGAACTGATCATTCATATTGAATTCCACTTTGCAGGGATTGAAGCTGACCTATTCACTGTGAAACTATACCATGGGGGTATTTGGTTTACTCCTTTTGGATTTAGGCGATATGAAAGAGGGTATGTTGCCTATTTTGACAATTGTGAGTTTAAGAAGTTTAAGAAGAAGGATTTAGATGATATGGGTCAAAGGTTAGGTTACAAATCGCCCTTTGGTTTTCAGTTCAAGCCTTATGGGAAACACCTCAATATGGGGATAATGGTTGTTGGGGAGAAGGAGGTTCGACTATTTTTGGATGACATGAAGGGACAAAGTTATAAGGAGGTTCAAATATATATGGTGTTACCAGATCCTGTATTTGTTGTGGAGTGGAAGGATGATGACACGACTGTAAGACATATCCCCGAAGCACGTCCTGAAAAATTGAATTTGGGTTGCTGCCTCGAGGAAGTGGAATCTGATCGCTCTGTTGATGTTGTTGTCAATCCATCCGGACAAATGAACCAAGATGATTACTTTTACAACTTGTTTGTAAAATGGGGGTGATTTTCTTGCTCAAAAGGATGATGAAGAAGAAGAACATTCTTCTGATGGCAATGAAGAAAATTTGGGGCAAGATGATGATGAAAGTGAAGTGTTTGTAATGAATATCCCATATGACTTTGAGGGACCTCCCCTCTTCCACAATTAGGTGAAGACCAGGGGGTCGAAATGGAGTATGATGGGGAAGAGTATATGGATTAAGACTCTATGGATTACTTTGAATAATAAATAATTGAAATTAGTGATGATGAGCCAACAATAACCAATTAAGGCCCAACAAATGCAGCACAAAGCATAGAATTTGAGGGTTCAGTGACTGAGGTAATTTACCGACCAATTTAGATATTTTTTAATCTGCTTAGCTTATGCATTTTGGTTTTAATCTCATGCCATTTTTTATTGCAGGAAGTCCCAGCTGAACCTAAATCTCCCGAGGTAGTTGTAGGTGGAGATGAACCAAAAATTGTTGAGGAAACTCCAAGGAGTAGAAGACTGAGACTAAGAAGGATGAAGATGGCATCTGTTGCTGCAGAAGTTCAGCCATAAACTCCTCCTCAAGGTGAAGAAATTCAGCCAGATCATTGACTAGAAACTCAAGCATTTTCTCAACCAGAAAATACCAGCCAACCACAACCTCAGACTGTGCCACAAAATGAAACAGAAGCTGATCCACAAGGTACCACACAAACTCAAACAACCCCAGATGTTGAGTTTGATTTTCACGAGGAGGAGTATGATGGGCAACCTGAAGTGGAAAGGAAAGAGTATTTCCCAACAGATCTAAGCACTTGGTGGGGGAGTGTTACAGAGCAATGTGCTGAGACAGATGTTGCTGATGATGATCGTGTGTATATTCAACAAGAGAAGAGAGAGTGTGGACAAATGGAAGCATCATGTGCATTCCAATGTTGTGAAGATAATTGAGAAGCAAAAACAAATTGCTCGTTATTGCATAGTGACACGTGAAAATGCTACAAAATTCCAAGTTAACACCCACGTTGAATCTGGCTATACAGTTGAATTGGAAAAGTGTAGCTGCACATGTAGAAGGTTTGAGCTCACAGGGATTCCATGTGGACATGGATTGGCTACCATTTGGTTTTGCAACCATGAAATATGGGGGTATATTCATATGTTTTATCGCAAAGCAGCATTCCAAGCAGCTTATGCAGGTACAATAGAGCTTATGTAGTGCCCAGACAATTGGCCAAAAACTGGTCTCAATCCAGTCTTTCCTCCAAGTGAAAACAACCTACCAAGAAGGCCTAGGAAAAAATGAACGAAAGATGTGGATGAGCCACCCCTCCTACAACCACTAAGAAAAAGAAAACATGTCAAGTTGTCCATTGTAGAAATTGCAAGCAACCAAGACACTCCAGGACAACATGAACAAATGCAACAGCCCCTCAAGTAATGCATAATTCACTTTAGTGCCAAAATTAATTGAAAATTCTTGTTGGCTGCAATTGACACTTAACATAATTCATTTTTCTTTTTTTAGGTGCAGAAGAAAAAAAGAGGTCGCCCATCAAGCAAGAACACTACTCAAAAAACATTGAAGAGTAGGAAAAGAAAGGAGAAACAACAAGCAAGGGAAGTTGCAAATGCACCAAGTGTTGCAGGGGCAAGTGCACCAAGTGATGCAGGGGCAACTGCACCAAGTGTTGCATGGGTGTTAAACCCAAAACGGGTATGTTTTAAATATTTATACTCGCAAGCGCACGAATCGTATTTATAGAATAGTGTTCGTGTAAGCACTACTACAAAAAAGGGTTTTTAGGACACTTTTTTAGGACACTCACATATATGCGAGTCCTAAAAACAACTTCTGGACTTTTTAGGACTCGCGTTGCGAGTCCTAAAATCTCTGTGTGTCCTAAAAAATTTTGATTTTGGGTTTTAAAAAAACACCTCCTGGACTTTCGAGTCCTTAAAGAATATCTTTTAGGACTCGCGTTGCGAGTCCTAAAAAAGTTTGATTTTGGATTTTAAAAAAACACCTCCTAAACTTTTTAGGACTCGCATTGCGAGTCCTAAAACCTTATATGTCTCCTAAAAATTTAAATTTTAAAAATCACAAATTCCCTCCAATCTCCTGGACTTTTTAGGACTCGCGTTGAGAGTCCTTCAAGAATTTCTTTGCGAGTCCTAAAAACTAATGCATGTCCTAAAAAAAATTAAATTTAAGTATAATATTAGTGGTAAATTTTAAGGACTCACTTTGGGTGTCCTAGAAAATTTTAAGTAAAAAATGATAAATAAATGAATAAATTAAAATTTTATTTTAATAACTAAATTAAAAAAAAAAAGATTTCTTTTATTTTTATTTTTTAAAAAAAGAAAATAAAATTTAATTTTATTTATTTGGGTCTGAATATACATTTAAAAAAAAAACTCATCAATCACTAAGTCCCCTAACCCTAAACGTTTCAGCCTCTTCCTCCCAACCTCTTCTCCCTAGCCGACAACCTCCTCCTCCCAACCCTCTTCTCCATGGCTTGCTCAAGCAGATGAGGCGGTGGGGCTCGCTGGACGATGGCTCACGGAGGGGCTCGCTGCAACGCCGTCGACGAGATTGCTCGCGGAGGCGGTGGCTCGGAGGGGCTCGCTCACAGAGGTGGTGGCGCGGAGGGACTCGCTCACAAAGGCGGTGACTCGGAGGGCCTTGCGGAGGGGCTCGCTCACAGAGGCGGTGGCTCGGAGGGGCTCGCTCACAGTGGCGGTGGCGCGGAGGGGCTCGCTCACAGAGGCTGTGGCTCGCGGAGGGTCTCGCTCACACAGGCGGTGGCTCGGAGGGGCTCGCGGAGGGGCTCGCTCCCAGAGGCGGTGGCCGGAGGTGGGTCTTCATTTTCAAGTGGTGGCTGGCTGGTTGTGTTTGTTTGGATTTTAGGTGTTGTATATGGATTTTAGGTGGTGGCTGGCTGATATGTTGATTGTATATAATCATGTAATATTATTGGTTTTTGCATATATGTTATTCGGATGATTGTATAAAATCATGTAATATTATTGGTATAGATTAATGTTTGATTTTGTTTTTGTGTATCTTTAATATATTCATTCAACTAATAATAATAATAATTCTAATATTTTTTGTAATTTATTTATTTTAAATATATAAGTATATATTTATTATTTATTCAGCAATAATGAGATTTAAAAAAAAAGTTGGCATTTTACCCAAATTTTGATTTATAAAATAAAATTATATAATTAATTAAAAGGTATTCAATTAAATTTTTTAGGACACACATTGTGAGTCCTAAAAAACTTTTTTTTTGTAGTAGTAAAAATTTTTTAAGACTCGCAACGCGAGTCCTAAAAACCTTAGTTTTTAAGGCTCTCAAATAGAGGACTCGCGTCCCGCGAGTCCTAAAAAAATTTTTAGTACTCGCAATGCTAGTCCTAAAAAGTCTTTTTTGTAGTAGTGAAGCACGAGGTCGAACCTAAAGGAGTTGACTTAAATCAAAAGAGAAAACTATTTTTACCAAAGTGAAATAAATTTCTAACTTAGTTCCAAAGATTGATGTGTTTTGTTTTAAAATAAAGAAAGAAAATACTAAAAAAAAGTTAAAATAAATAAACTAAAAAGATTTGTTTTTAATAGTTATTTATAAAATTATTAAGATTTTAGAATCCACAAAATATAAATAATAATATTTATTAATATGTTGACTTCCCAATTTTTAGTGATAATTGAAATCAATCTAATTACCTTTTTCAAAACATTATACTTCCTTTAAGCTCTCTTTAATTCAAAAATATAGATTTTCCTTCACTTCAATAGTATAACTTCAAAGCATTAGTTGTGAATCAATTTAATGAAACTACAAAAAAAATCAAATAATGTTATTTCTAAAGCAAAATATAGTATTTTTGTTCTAAGCATTGGATGTGAACAATTTAATGACATATCTTAATCAAATAATACTATATTTTTGCACAATTAAGAACCAAGTAAAATATGTTATAAGAATCTAAAATACATGATATTATAGATGAAAGAAACATTTAGAAGAAGAAAAATCATAAACTTTATTGCTCATTTTGGGAGGTCAACATAAAATAAATACTATATAGTTATATCCTGGTTCATCCTCCACCTTAATAATTTTAAGTGGATTAGAAACCCATAACAAAAAAAAAATACAACATAAATAGGAAAATTTGGAGGATGAACTTCCAAATTATTCCTCAAAAAATACATAAAAACTAATCTAAGAAAAGAAAAAGATGGAGAGAATAGAGAGATGGAAGAAGTGGTGTAAGAGAATGTGTGCTTGAAATGGTGAAATGAGACTCCTATTTATAGATAAATTCTTTGGTAAAGGATAACACTCCTATTGATCTAAAAAAAAAAAGCACATGGATTCATGCTCAAAATTGTCATCTTTTCCTATAGTTACAAATCCAATGGTGGAGAAAGAAGCACATGGATTGATGACATGGCATTGTCAAGAATTGGATTGGGCCTTTCATTTTGGGCTTGATTTCTTCATTTCTTTATACCAACATTTTATCAACATTTCATTTGCCCCAACAAATACACCTACATAAAGAAATTAAACACACATAAAGTAGTAACAACATAATTAAACAAAATAAATACAAAAAATAAATAAAAATACATAAAACCAAAATAAAACTAATAAATTCAAAATTACTTAAAATATTGATAAATTAATTAAAAACTCAAGAACTAAGCAACAATTGGCTTATAAAATGTGGTAAAATAACTCTATTTTGTAGAGTTATCAAGGGGCGCTACACCAAGTGTTGCATGACCTAGTGTTTAGGATTACTACTGACTTTTGCAAGCTTTTATATTTTGATGTAAATGCTTAGACATTTTTTTGGGAAAAAAAGGCAAGTGTGTATATGTTGGACATATAGGCAAAGACTTCTTTGTTTGGAACCAAAGGACAACTAGGCATATGTTAGAATTGTTGCATTTTTTTATGTGTTATGAACAAATGACAATTACCATGTATTTATAATTTTACTGATTCCAGAAATGAAATATGTTGATTTCATTCACTACTTTTGTTGTCCCCATTTCCTCCCTTCATTCGCGGCTTCGCACATTGAGTCCATGGGTCATTCTGAATGGACTTAAGGCCCAGATCGGGCCCAATAGACGAGGAAGGAGTGAGTCCCGACGGCCCAAATATCAATAAAGCCCAAACGTTATCGATAAGGATATTATGTCCTCCAAGTCTGAAAATGGACCGGGACAATAGTAGATGAACATGGATCCTGGTAAACGAACCAGGGTCTTGGTAAATGAAGAGGGATGTTAGTAAACGAACCCGAACCAGGCAACCAGGTTGGGCGTGATAAGTTGTCCCTGATACTGACATCGCCTCGAGAAACATGGAGTTTTGTCCCCATAACTAACCTGCAGAAGAGGTTACATATGGAATGTACGCTGTTATTTCATAACCATACTACCACTATTCTGGCGGATCCTGTCCCCCGGATCTCCTTAGAAGCCCACACAAACCAGACTGAAGCTACGTACTGTTGTTAGTCTTATAATGTGGTTACACTCAGGGCGGCCCAATGGGCCCTGATTAGTGCATTTTATTTATTAAGATCCTTTGTATTAAGCCTCCATCAGTGAGTAAATCGTGTTTATACCCTTATTGGATCCGGATTAGTCCGGCCCAAACCCAGAGCACTCAACTGCCTATAAATATGAACAGTTGTGCACTGTGGAAATAGCCGGATTTTTCTCTTGTAAGCATACACTATGCTCAAACTCAGAGAGAACTCCATTACTAAAGCTCATTAAGCTCTAATATAACAGACTCGTGGACTAAGGCTCTTTAATGCCCCAAACACGTAAAATTCCTTGTGTGATTATTTCTAATCCTTTCTTTTTAAGCTCTCTTATCTTTTATAATTCTAGTTTTCGAAAAACTCGGTAAACAACTTTATACACACAAATTAATTGAAAGTTAATTTGTTTCATTCAAAATAATTGCTACTTTTCATTCATAGCTGAATTTGATACATAATCCAACAATTACAACCTAAACACCATTTCAAAACTTTAGCCACAACAACACAACGAAAAATACAACACAAATCAGAAGAGTATTTTGCAAGCTTTGTTTGAATTTGTTCTCAGAAACTGTAATTTTTGGGCTGCATTCACCATAACTCTCCATATCTGATTGATTTCTTTCCATAGACTTTGACTCTTTATGCATCATTGATTGTTTTCTGTCCATTAAATATGGGGATTCATCAACTTCGGATAAGGAAGAAACTTCACTCTCTAGTTCTTGAATCTTCCTAAGCAGCTTGGGTATCACAACTGTCGAACGTTGGCACATTTCTCGGTCCAACTAGCGCCAATAATTACAACATCTCTGCTTCTTCATAGACCGACCACCATTAAACATCACAAAGAACTAGTGCAAAAAAATGAGAAAATACACTCACGGGATGCTTGCAGCAGGTTAGAAACCTTCTTCCTGGGTTTGTATTCGTCCAAGATGTCTTCACCACTCCTAGTTTTCATGGCCAACAACGAACTTTCACTTGTCGCAATGCTTCCATCTTCGTCAAACTAGGGCTTTGACAACCAAAGCTTCGACAGTTGAGATGAGGATAGTTATTTTCTTTTTGTTCTAATTTAATTTATTTTCTTTTTCATTTATGTGGTTTTTTATTTCTTTTTATAATTTAATCATCTGCATGGGCACCTTTGGGTGAGCTGGACAAGTTTCAACAGGCAACGTAGGAGAGTTTGTGGAGATAACAAGGGAAATCGATGTAAACAGTAAATATGATAACGGAACATGGGTTTGCGATATTTAACCAGCGAAAATAAGGAAGTAAGGGTTAAGTGCATAAGAAGGTAAAGATATGGGATTTTACCGATAACTACTCAATAAAATATAGCATTTTAAAAGAAGAAATCATGGTAAATGCAATAAAATTTAAAAATTAATATAACAATAATACAATAAACCTCTATTGTTTATTACTATAAGGATACTAACTTAACATAATTATAACTAATTTCTTAATTGTTTATTTTCTTTATTCAATCTCAATGTTCACAAAAAAAAATACAAATCATAATTCTAGATCCATAATAACATTTCATAACAAGTTTTAATCTAGCCATATCTTCTAAATATAAAAATAAAACTTTTAAACATCATTAAAAGTTAACTAACTTTCCAATGTTGTCTTTTAAATGATGGTAGACTTGATCTAGTCAAAACCATCATAGACTAGATCATTAATTTTATTTGAATATCACACTATTAATATCATTAGAATATAACATAATAATTTATTTGATTTGAATGTACGTTCAAGAAGGTCTTTTACCTCAAAATCCCTATATGAGCCATAAACACCTGGAACTTCTTGGTGCATATCAGTCCGGACTTCAAGCTTTTCCTTCATCGATTCTAACAGAGCATCGACAATATTAGGGATCAAAAGGATCGAAGTCTCTCATACCAATGCATAAGGTTGTGCACACAGATTGGAACAGAGGCAGAAATATAAGGAAAACTGTAACCGTCGAGGAATTTCGGAGCCTGGTATCTCTCCCTTGAAAACTCAACCATATTCAACAAAAAAACTATTGCAGAGAATTTTACCAAGGCTAAGATGTTAAATTGTAAAACAATATTATGAGCATTAAAACCATAACTCAGATTCAAATCAACATTACATGCTCATACAACAATTCAGGAACACATTTTATTTAGAACATTGAATTGAATATATGGAGATGAAACATACCTGACATTGAGTCTCCAATGTTCATCCTTGAATATCTCACAATCTACACAAAACAATATTAGAAAAACAATACAAGAGAGAACTTATGGAAAGCAACCCTTACCAAAACCACATACGTCTATGTTTACCCAACAACACATATGTTCTATATATATGTCTCGTATGCCTTCTTACCCTAAGGGGTATATTGGGCCTATTGGGCTTATATTATTAGATATGGTGGACTATGGTTTAATGGGCTAACCTATAGTCTTTAGGGTGCTACCATGTGCCTCAATTGCGATTAAATTAATATTAACCATCACATTATGGTCTTAACTATTCGTAGGCACTCTAGAAAATGATTGTGATAATGGAATTATGTTTGTAATTATATTAGTCCATATAAAATTCTAACATTCTCCCACTTGGACAATATAATCAAACCACCATAATATTGTCCATCACTAAAAGACAGTCTAATAAATCATATATAATATCATATCAATAGGATACATATATTATCTATGATTCGGTCTTGAAGACATTCAAAAACAATAACAATCATTAACTATCAAACCAAACATGCATGAGGTACAATTGATTGAGACTATGCGCATTCATCTTCTTTTGTACCTGTCACTTCGTTGAACAATAGTATATACATATATAAACATATATACGTAATAGCAACAAGAAGAAGTGGCTTCAATTATCATTATGCATGTTCAGAATAAAACACAAGCTATAAGCAATCCATACAAAATACTAGCATGTTCAATACATAAATAACAAAACTCCCACTGAGCTCAACAAGCTAGGCTCCTGACAATCTCATTCGGGCAACGTGTTCTGAAAACACACATATAGGTAAACCTTTCGTTAGTGGGTCTGCCAACATGCTAGTGGTAGGCGTGTACTCAATAGAAATGAGGGACTCAGCGACTTTCTCTTTAACAAAATAGTACTTTATAACAATATGCTTTGAGCGAGAAGTACTCCTAGTGTTCTTAGAGAAAGCTACTGCTGCGGAGTTGTCACAATACAATTTCAGCGGCCTCAAAATAGAGTCTACAACACTCAATGCTGAAATGAAATTCCGCAGCCATATTGCTTGACACGTAGCCTCATAACACGCCATATACTCTGCCTCCATCGTAGAAGAAGTTGTGAGTGTCTGCTTGACACTTTTCCATGAAACAGCTCCTCCAGCCATCATATAAATGTAGCCTGAAGTTGACTTTTATCATCCACGCATCCTGCATAATCGGCGTCACTGAACCCAACTATATCAAGAGTGTCAGCTCGCCGATAAGTCAACATATGATCATTTGTACCCTGAAGATACCTCATGACTTTCTTAGCCGCTTTCCAATGGCTAAGACCAGGATCACTCAAGTATCTACCCAACACGCTGACAACAAAAGCAATATCAGGGCGTGTGCATACTTGAGCATACATCAAGCTACCAACCAATGACGCATAAGGAATGACTTTCATTTCATCTCTCTCTTTATCATTTTGTGGACATTGGGCCTTTGAGAACTTATCACCCTTCACTATCGGTGCCTTCCCAGGAGAACATGCATGCATATTGAATATTTTCAAGATCCGATCAATGTAAGTCTTCTGAGATAAACGAAGAATACCATTAGCCATATCCCGAAGAATCTGAATCCCAAGCACATAGGAAGCCTCACCAAGTTCCTTCATATCAAAATGGCAAACAAAAGTTGTTTTGTCTCAGACAACAGATCAGAATTATTAGATGCAAGCAGGATGTCGTCAACATACAATACTAGAAAAATGAAGCTGCTCCCACTGACCTTCATGTATATACATTGATCTACTACATTCTCCTTAAAGCCATTTGCAGTGACAATCATATCGAACTTGAGATACCACTGCCTTGATGCTTGTTTAAGCCCATAGATAGACTTTTTGAGCTTGCAAACCATGTGTTCTTTGCCAGACTTCTCAAAACCAATAGGTTGAGTCATGTAAACATCTTCAAATAAATCTCCATTCAAGAAGGCAGTCCTCACATCCATTTGATTGAGTTCTAGATCAAAATGAGCAACTATAGCCATAATAATTCGCAACGAATCTTTGGTGGAAACAAGTGAAAAGGTTTCTTTGAAATCAATACCTTCTCTCTGGCTATAGCTTTTAGCCACAAGCCTAGCCTTATACCTTTCCACTTGCCCATTCGAGTCACATTTGATCTTATACACCCATTCGCATCCAATGGGTCTGCAACCTTTGGGTAATTCAACCAACTCCCAAACTTCATTTTGTGACATAGAATTCAACTCATCTTTCATTGCATCCATCCACAATACAGATTGAGGACTATTCATAGCTTCTTGATAGGTAACTGGCTCAAAAGTGTCTCCTACATCAAACTCATGTTCTTGTAAATAGACAAGGTAGTCATTAGGAATAGCAGACCTGCGGGTTCTATGTGATCTTCTCACCATAGCTTCATCATCCCCAATATCAAGATTTTCACCTTGGTCTTGATTTTGAGGTTCATCATGAGTTTCTACCGGAATCTGTTCAATCACAGGGTCATTAACAGGAGCGGAAACAACAGGTACAGGGACATAAACATGTTCTTCCCTGAATACAATTTCTCTTGACCCTTGACTTGAACCAAATTCTTCTTCAAAATAGACAGCTCTATCTGATTCTATCACTCTGGTGGTGTGAGAAGGACAATAGAACCTGGAACCCCTCGATCCAATAGTGTAACCTACAAAGTAGCCACTAATAGTTTTCGGATCAAGTTTCTTAGATTGTGGGTTATAGGGCCTTACTTCAGCTTTACATCCCCAAACATGAAAATGATGCAAACTTGGTTTCTTACCCGACCACAACTCATATGGTGTCTTTGGGACAGACTTACTAGGTACTTGATTCAAGATATAAGCAGCAGTTCTTAATGCCTCACCCCATAAAAATTCAGGCAAGCTAGAATGAATCAACATACAACGCACCATGTCAAGAAGTGTGTGATTTCTCCTTTCAGCGATTCCATTTTGTTGGGGCGTCCCTGACATTGTATATCTTGCATCAATACCACATTCCTGCAAGTATTTGGCAAAAGGCCCGGGGTTCCTCCCAGTTTCATCATAACGTCCATAATACTCTCCACCTCTATCAGAGTTGACAGTTTTAATCTTCTTTCCCTTTTGAAGCTCAACATTCGTCTTGAAAATCTTAAAAGCATCCAAAGATTCAGATTTTTCACAAATGAGCTCAACATGACCATACCGGGAAAAATCATCAATAAAGGTGATAAAGTATCTATAACCACCCATAGCAGGTGGAACAAAATGCCCACAAATATCAGTATGAATAGTCTTCAATACATCTGTGCACCTGTCTGACTTGTTCTTTCTAACCTTGGCAGTCAACTTTCCTTTTACACAATCAACACAGGCAGTGAAATCAGAGAAATCAAGATCCTGAGGTACACCATCCTTCACCAATCTCTCCATTCTATCTCTAGAAATATGGCCTAAACGTTTATGCCAAAGCATAGAAGATTTCAAATCTGATCTTGCACGTTTTGACCCAACAATAGCATTAAGAGAAGAAGAACAAGAAGAAGTAGAAGTAACAGGAACAACATCATGTAAATCAAGCTTATATAAGTTTCCACATAAAGTTCCATTTCCAACCAACATAGAGTCGCAATACAAAGTCAGTTTTCCAGTTCCAAAATGAAGACTATAACCTAGTCTATCAAAAATAGATACAGAAATCAAATTCCTCCTAATAGAGGGTAAATAAGCAACATCATGCAACTCCAAAAAATGCCCAGTATTTAGCTGCAGTCTAACAGTCCCAAAAAATTCAACTCTGACTTTAGTATCGTCTCCCATGTATACATGCTCCTCCAACCTACTCGGTCTTCTTCGGTTTGTCACTGTCTTTCTTCTCTAAGTGAGCTTTGAGCTTTCGACAATCAGCTTTCTTATGCCCAAAGCATTGACAAAAGTTGCACTTCCCTTTGAAAAACTCATTCTTATGACCAGTTGAAGATGAGCTAGCTTGCCCATTTCCCTTAGGATGGTTGGCTTTCTTCTTAGGATGCTTAGAACTTTCTCTTGTGAGGATTCTTTGGGTTCGTCACCATGGAGATACTTATTGCCCTACCTTTTCTCATGTCCTCCTCTTCCTTGGCAAGAATAGCAGACATCTCCCCAACAGTCCATTGCTCTTTCTGAGCATTATAGCTTGATCTGATCGCATCAAACTGAGATGGAATGTTCTCCATCACCAACCACACCATGTAATCCTCACCAAGGTCCATATCCATGGCCTTAAGTTTATGATAGTGGCCCATGAGCTTGTCAATGTGGGCCCTAATGTCACCTGAACCATCGTAAACAGTGTGATGCAGCATGTTCAAGTGTTCATTCTTCTCATTCTTTGAGAATTTCTTATACTTTTCCTTAATGGCAGCAAGAAAATCCTTTGCATTTTCAGACTTGGGAATACTATCACGAATGGATTCGTCCATGTGATATCTCATAAGCATCAAGCAACAACGATTGGAGTGTTCCCAGTCCTCATAAGATTTCTTAACCTTCTCAGTAGCATCATCAGCAGGCTTAGATGGTTCATCAATTCTCAAGGCCAAGTCCATTTTCATGAAGGTCAAGTTCATCGTGATATTTTCAATCCACTGCTTGTGGTTGGTTGCATTCAGCGTCAAGACGGCAGGAGATCTAGGAATGCTTACAGCTGAATGAGAAACAAGAGCAATAACTATTAAATACATGTTATGATAAACCATGTCATTTGTGCTCTTTTCTCATCAATATATGATCGCAAAATAACAAATGATCATTATGTATGCTAAAGTTCTTAGACAAACATACAAAATAGAACTCATACACAGGTAAGAACAATCTATTAAACATTATAATCAAATACATTAATTTACTATCGAAAGGATAGATAAATTGTGATTCATAATGTTTAATAAATTTTCTTCACCATATTAAGCATCCTTACCAAGCAATTATTATCGATAGGATAAATAATTACTTCTATAGATCTTAATGTAATTTTGGAGGAAAAAACACAAAACTTAAATAAATAATTATTTAAATGTTCCTCTTTACTAAACAATTCACATGCTTATTCTTACGACAGGCAAGAAAATAAACAATAATTGTTGACAATATATAATAAGATTCATGCCACAAAAGATTAAATACAAATACAATTATGAATACAATTCATGGATTAATCTTGTGCATAAACATATACAAATAGTAGGATATGAGAATAGGAGTGAAATGGTAAAAATTTGGCCAAAAAAGACTCCTCACGCGCCCAAAATTATTTTTTTTTTTTTTTTTAAAAAAAACGTTTCAGAAAACTACATGTAGTTTACCAAAAACGACTTGGAGTTTACCAAAAACGACTTGTAGTTTACGAAAAACGACTTGTCGTTTGTCACTATAAAAAACAACCCTCACATGCCAAAACGACGTGTCGTTTTTATACAAAAATTCGACCCTCTCACACGTCAAACGATGTGTCGTTTTGCGCTGAAGGAGACTCATGTCCGTACGAACGACATGTCGTTTTTATCGTCCCTGTCACCCAAATTTGACCCGTGGGTCTGCTACTCGGGTCTACGCGACCCGGTTCGTGACTCGGTCGGATAGGCCATCTCCGGCCACCAAATCGGACTCCGTTTGAGGGGTTTTGCTCCACGTCTCATCCTCTATCACTTTCCGGCCTCCATTTGGATTAAAAAACTCTCAAAACCAACAAACATATATACATTTATCTATGAAAGATTTTGGAAAAAATTGGTATCCATGGCCGAAAAACACTCAAAAAATTCCCCAAAATTTTGTCAAAAAATGGTCTGAACCCATTGATGATTAATATACTAATTTTCTACATAGCCCAACAATGATATTCGAAATTTCATGTGAAAAATTAGATTTTGAACAATTGGGTATATATCAAAATTTCAAGCCCTAAAATCAAATGACCTGGCTCATGATACCAATTGTTAAATTGTAAAACAATATTATGAGCATTAAAACCATAACTCAGATTCAAATCAACATTACATGCTCATACAACAATCCAGGAACACATTTTATTTAGAGTATTGAATTGAATATATAGAGATGAAACATACCTGACATTGAGTCTCCAATATTCATCATTGAATATCTCACGATCTACACAAAACAATATTAGAAAAACAATACAAGAGAGAACTTATGGAAAGCAACCCTTACCAAAACCACATACGTCTATGTTTACCCAACAACACATATGTTCTATATATATGTCTCGTATGCCTTCTTACCCTAAGGGGTATATTGAGCCTATTGGGCTTATATTATTAGATATAGTGGACTATGATTTAATGGGCCAACCTATAGTCTTTAGGGTACTACCATGTGCCTCAATTGCGATTAAATTAATATTAACCATCCCATTATGGTCTTAACTATTCGTAGGCACTCTAGAAAATGATTGTGATAATGGAATTATGTTTGTAATTATATTAGTCCATATAAAATTCTAACATAAGATTGTTTTACAAATGTGAAACTTGTCAAACAGAGCATAATCACATAATATGAGCTCACTTTTGTAGATAGTTGCTGAAAAAATAAGCACGTCGTGTCAAAAAAATGCTTCTGCTTTATTAGGTTCAAAATTATCAACAATTAGAAAAGTAAAGGATCAAAATTTGCACAAGGCAAGGCACCCTCTTACTTCTAAAATCCAAAGGATAAATACACGAAGCACGTGTGTTATACACATGGTGTGAAATTGTGAGCTAGCCTAGAATAGACGGATAGATTATTAAGACACAATCCAAAAGACAATAAAGCTTAGATCTTGAAGTACTTATATCCATACTCAGGACTTGTCATCCCCTCTTCCCAATCACCCATGCTACGACCTCCAAAAACAATATGTTGAATTCCTATATATCTGCCCAGTCAGAATAAAAAACAGACAATTACGAGTCAAGTGTTTTGCGTGTGTAAAAGAATAACTTCATCCCTAAGCAAAGATCTGAGTACTAATAAATGGAAACGTTTCAAAAAACTGTTTTACTTACTCTGAGCTCAAGACTGTCAAGCAATTGAGAAGTACATCGATGGCAAAATTATCTGCTGTACCAAGGTCAACCCTGTAAACCATTTATGGACAATGTTAAGAGCTAGTCCATGAATTAAAATAACAAAAGGAATTGGATATTTGAATTTGGAAATGAAACACATTCGATAGTCTTACCAGACACGGCCCCAATTGTCCTGAAATTCAACGTCGCTAATGTCGTGAAATGACGAGGGCAAAACTTTGAAACCCTTCTCTGCATCGTAAAGAGGATCATACTCTACGGATGAATTGGCCAGCTGTCCATCGATACATATTAGTAAGGTTTTGAGATGATAATATGAAAAGACCAAACTTCAACCTATCCTAGAACTAGGCATCCAACTTATACAGCAAAGACTTCAGCATGCCCCCAAAATAGAAAATCAACTTTCTAGCAAAAACTTTATGAGTAAGATTTTAAATTCCGTCACATTAGTGTTTTATCATACAATATAGTTACTTTGTTAGTACACAAACTTTTCAGACAACAACCAGTTTGAGTGACTGAATTCATGTCATAATGAGAGGAAGCTAAGAAGCATGCATTGTTTAACATATATTTAAACTAACATCAACTGACCTCAGTGAAAATTCTTGCCAACATCAGCTCTCTAATAATTTTTCATGACAATTAATTGCAGAGTTTATACTAATCCTTTTATCGATTGGCTAAGCATTCATGAAGTTCATGATGCAAATATCCAAAAAAAAGTGCAACTTGTAATTCTATTTTCATTGTAAACAAAATCTGAAATTCTATCTCTACGAAAGCAAGCTTTTCCTGAATACAATACATGAACATTATTGAAACTTAGGCCATCTTGGAATCACGGCAAATGCTTCTACTAGGTAACGCTAAAAAGCACACAAGGAAAAGAAGTCATAATTATTAAAATCATAGGACTCTACACCGCCAATGCAGACAACTAAGTAAGAATTTGAAGCAAAATAGCGCAATAAATTTATGGTCAACCTGAAGATTAGATGAGTTGAACGAGCCCAAGCGACCAAGGACATACCATGATTGAATAACCTGTAAATTGTCCTTTATAATTAGATAAAGATGCTTCAAGCTTTATAAAATCCAGACAAAACGAGAGAAGAAAATCGAGAAATGAAAACAAAATGCCCTTCTTTACTAAAGAAGATGTTCATGGTAAGTTGAGCCATTATCGAGCAGCCAAAAATAGCCAAAAGTAACACGGTTGATGTTCTTTACTTACACTACCAATAATATCAACATCTCGATCAGTCGGTGAACCATATAGTTCAAACCATACGTAAGAATCAATAGGGTTGAAGCTGTCAGCCACCAGAAAAGATGCATACATCAGACTCGACACCCCTTTGCATTTGCAAAAGATTTGTTAATTCAAGCAAAATAAATAAATAAAAGAAAAGAAAATTACTCTCTAAAGCTGACTTTGAAAGCAAGAACAGAACCGGTCTTTGATTTGCGAAAGTCTCTACCCTTGGTCCGAACTCTTTCTTCAATCTGTTTCGTTTTTCTCATGTCAAATTCAGAGCGAAGTATCCATTGTTCAAAATGATATTGGCGCTTAAGGGAAGCCCTTTTAACCATTGCTCAAATTATAGAATGGTAGGACAATACAAGTGCAAAAGCAAACCAGCTACACAGCATACATATTCTTCCAAACACATCCTAATATGATAATCTGTATTACAATATAATAATATATAGAAAATGGGACAGTGAGAAATCATATATACCCTCTTCCTCATAAGCTCAGGATTGCCTATGCTATCACCAAGAACAGCTCGGAGCTCAGTATCATCTTTGCAAGCCTCTTCCAAAACTCTGTAAACCCCAAAACACGGAGTGGGCCACTAACAATTTCATTTAATCTCAACACCAAAAATAATAAATAAATCATATATTGAAGCTGAGAGAGAGAGAGAGAGAGAGACTGACTTTGCCCAAGAAGGATAATTATTGAGGCGATCGTGCTCGCGTTTCCTCTTCTCTTCCCGAATCCTCAGCAGCCTCCGACTTCTCGCAGTCGTGCCCGACCCTTTTGCCGCGGACGACCCATTTGGGCTACTGCTAATACTAACGGAGTTTTCATCTTCGCTGTTAACAAAATTCCCATTGGAAGGAGAAACTGCAGATATTAAAAGAGTCGGAGGCTGCTGCAGAGGTGAGGATAACAACTTTTGCAAAGAGGGAAATAGCGCAATATTGTTCTTGTTCCATTGCCAAGAAGAAGAAGAAAAATGGCACTGTGGTGTAGCTATAGTAGCGTTTGCGTACATCGATGGAGTATCTATATGTGAACTGTGTATCAACTTATCTATGGCGCCGTCGAATTCAAATCAGCCGTATTTTAAGACCTGTTACTTAATTACCTCTTTCCCTGAAAAATACTTGGGTTGGGTTGGGTTGGGTTGGGTATTACGAGGGTGGCTACTATTATGGTTGAGCTTGTGTAGAGCATTTGTGGGTGTAGTTCATAATTATCCACTACTAAGCTAGATTCGATTTCCACACTACACTTTTGTTTGTTTGTTTTTTTTTAACAATTTTTTTTAATATTTAAGTACAAATGTTATAATACAGGTGTAATCACTTCCAACCAATTAAATCTCATTTTTTATAGTACATATTTAGTTAATCCATGAGCAAATAATTACCATTATCAAATACATAAGTCAATATACCAAAAAAAAAAATAACAAATAACAAAGATATATTATTCTTAAAGAGACAAGCCCATTGAGAATCAACCTCTTGGGAATAAATGATATAACTTATTACAACTTCAGAATCAACTCTTACAAAACTGATCGTGTAACCTAGAAAGCTTCAAAGACTATTGTTGGGCCCAAAATATTTGGCCCAAAGTCCTTTCCTCATTTACCGAACATTCAAAACAGATCGTTTTAACCTGCAGAAACTCTGAAGATAGACCGCCTCTGACCTTCGAATACATACTTTAAAATCAGCATGTTTTGGAGGGAAATTCGGTTATCTTTCCCCACCAATCAAGGGTTTGCTTGAACTAACTAACCACTTACATTTTTTGTTCTATAAATACGAGATTCCTAGAAAAATAAAGGGATCGGACTTTTTACTGACTTAAGCATCGGAGCGTCTTTCTTGCAGGTAACCCCGACGAGTCAAAGGCGAACTTCATCACCGGAATAGTGACAAAGCATCATCTACCGTTGGATTATACCTCCAGATATAGAAAGACAAATTGTTGCTTCAACAATTGGCGCCGTCTGTGGGAAACGACAAACATTTCGGCCTTAGCCACATCGTCGAATCAAGAAATCAAGAACTTTCTTTTTTGCAACAAAGATCCTCTCAAACCTTGGAGCCATGCCGCCAAAAGGCAACAGAGTGTCGGGTCCAGTCACCCAGGTCGTCCCTCCAGCGGATGTAAGCGACCAGATTGATAGGATGTGTCGCCTGCTGGAAGCTAGCCAGCAAAGATCCGACGAAGCAATTAAAACGTTGACCGAAGCTCAGGCTAGGCTCGAAGCTGAGATCGCTGAGCTGCGCAAATCTGCTGACACCACACGCAACACCCAAGCCAACAACAATCTCGACTCTGGTACCCAAAGTTCCAATCGACCGCATCAGTTCCCCTCAGCAAACCACGAACCTCAGTAGCGATGGATCCCAGGGTCTCCCACCGCCCTCCCCAACCCATCCTCGTCTTGGGGCCGAAGAACGACAGGCCCCGCTCTGTGACACACATGTGCGGACAGGAGCAGAACCCACCCGGTCAGCTCAGCCAACCACCGAAGTCAGCCCCCAACAAATCGCATAGCGAGCCGCGCATGACTCACCTGCTGAGGACCGTGCTCCCTCAATCTGGTTCTTAGACAATTGGAAAGAAGAGATGATGAGAGAAATGATGCAGAAGTTCTCAGACGGGAGGTCTGTTCACGCAACCAAGCATATGGATCTAGTGTCAAGAACCACTGAGAAGTCTCCCTTATCAGAGTGGATTCAGAATGAGCCTAAGCCCCGAGACTTTGTCATCCCTTCCCTGCCTGCGTTTAATGGAAAGGGAGATCCATTAAACCACCTGTTCCAATTTCAGCAGAAAATGGCGCTAGAGGCCAACAACGAAGCCATTCAATGCAAGGTCTTTTCAACGACTTTCTCTGGGCTAGCTTTGTTGTGGTTCCGACAGTTAAAGCCCGGATCCATCAATAGTTGTAGTGATCTCCGACGAACTTTTCTACAACAATATAGCGCGAATCGTGAGGCACCAAGAACAATGGATGACCTCTATCGGATCGAGCAAGGGGAAAATGAACATCCGAAGGCGTATTTACAGCGTTTCATTGACCTCGTGCATCAAATCCACGACGTCGACCCGATTACCGCAGCCAATCTCTTCGTCAAAAGCTTGCAGGTGGGATCTCTCTTACATGAAAATCTCACCATGACACCACCTTATGACACGGCCGAGGTTCAGACCCGAGCCGAGGGCGTCTTCAGGGTCTTAGAATTTCGAGAGCATGCACAAAAGAAATCTGCACTTATCTCTGCTCCACCAGCAAATAACCCTCCGCCACCTGCTAGAGATGACAAGAGGAAGAGGAATTAGACAGACCACACAAAGGAAAGGAAGAGGCCAAGACAGGACCGACAGTCACCGCGATACCCTTCCTTCGAATACACCGTCCTGCAAGAAGTCATTTACGAAGAAAATAAATAAAGACCTATCTGGCGTGAGCCGTATAAGATTACCACTCCTCCAGACAGAAGGGATAAAAACGAATACTGCCTCTTCCATAAAGATCACGGTCATACGATCGCTGAATGCCATAACCTAAACAATCAGACCCAAGCCCTCATGAGAAGTGGGAGGCTTACCCAATACATTAAGGAGGCAGGCAGACCTGGCACCTCGCAGCATAATCCTGCTTCTGCCCCAGTACCGCAAGCTTCAGACCCCGTACACACAGTCTCTGCAAGCCCACAAGAGCCTCTTAAGCAAGTCCTCATGATACATGGGATCGTGGAGCTCACCGAAAACCAAGCGCATGCCACCAAATTCCATAAGAGGATGGAGGAGCGGGTGAAGCGATACAGATGTTAGGCCACACGGTCAATCTCGTCACTTCAGAAGACAGAAGTTATCCAGCCTCTGCAATCGCCTTTACCGATGATGACTTGCAAGGAGTGCACCTACCCCATGACGATCCTCTCATCATTTCGCTACAGGTTGACCATTTCCAGTTGGGTAGAGTTCTAGTCGATGGGGGCAGTGGGGTTGACATCCTCTTCTGGGAAGATGGGACTAGAGGAAAATCAGATCCGGCCCTCTACTACCCCCATCTTGGGATTTAACAGCCAGAGAGTATACCCGAAAGGCATCGTGCGATTAACCGTGGTGGGCGCGGAGTGTACCCTGCCAGTAGATTTCCTCATTATAGATTCCATCACAAGCTACAATGCCATCATGGGGAGAAATTGGATCCACATGATGCAAGGGGTAGTCTCGACTTTGCATCAGGTGATGCGATGCCTCTCGACCAACGGACACTACACCATCGACATCAAGGGATGCCAGAAGCAGGCCAAAAAGTGCTTCCTTAGCTTGAAAGAAATAAACAGTTCTGGCACTTCCTCCCATAACGACAATCCTGACAAATAGCAATTACAACACGACCTACCAACATGCCTCAAAGGAATCGATCTAGAAGAAGACCAAGAAATACCCCAAGTCACACTCGATGACCTATAGAAAATATGTCTAGACGATGCTGACCCATCTAAAATAGTGCTGGTAAGTACCAAGCTCTCTGAAAACGAAAAACAGACCCTAGTCCAATTTCTCAAAACTAGAGCGGGAACTTTCGCCTGGTCTCCACACGACATACCCGGAATAGACTCCTCCATCATGAGTCACAGCCTTAATATATCAAACAGCTTCCTACCCATCAAACAAAAGCAGAGGAGGTTCGCTCTCGAAGTAAACCAAGTCATCCAAGAGGAGGTACAATGGCTCCTGAGCACAGGGGCAATCGAAGAATGCCTATATCCCAGTTGGCTAGCCAACCCTGTCATGGTCCCGAAGAAGAACGGGAAAAGGAGGGTATGCATAGACTACACCAACCTAAATAAATCATGTCCAAAGGATAGCTACCCTCTACCGAAAATCGACCAGATGATAGACGCCACGGCAGGGTTTGAAAGAATGAGCTTCCTCGATGCCTACTCTGGATACAATCAGATCCCAATGAAATTAGAAGATCGGATCCACACAGCTTTCATAACCGAAGGCGGATTATATTGCTACAAAGTTATGCCCTTCGGACTAAAGAATGCAGGTGCAACATACCAAAGGCTGATGCACAAACTATTTTCCTCATTGCTTGGGAGAAACATGGAGGTCTATATTGACGACATGGTCATCAAGTCTAAACAAAGCTCTTCACATATAGGCGATTTGACCGAGTGCTTCGACATTCTCGACAATTATAAAATGAAATTGAACCCCTCTAAATGCGCCTTTGGGGTGTCCTCTGGATAGTTCTTAGGGTACGTGGTCAGTCAGAGAGGCATCGAGGCCAACCCAACACAGATTGCGTCCCTCTCAGAAGTCAAAGAACCCAGAACCATCCGAGACATACAGGCTCTGACGGGCAAAATCGTAGCATTAAGCCGGTTCATATCGCGCATGTTCGACCATTGCCAGCCCTTCTTGCAATCCATAAAGAAATCCACCAACACCACCTGGGGAACAGAACAAAGTAAAGCATTGGAAGAGTTGAAAGCTTATTTGAGCTCCCCTCCTATATTGAGCTCCCCCATCGCCAATGAAGATTTATTCTTGTATCTGTCTGTCTCACACTTTGCTGTGAGTTCCGTTCTCTTCCGGGAAGAGGCTAGTCGTCAGAGGCCAGTGTTTTATTGCAGTAAGATGCTTCTGGACACTGAAACTCGCTACAGTATGATGGAAAAATTGGCACTCGCACTCATCACAGCAAAGAAGAAGTTACGACAATATTTTGAAAGTCACACCATCATTGTATATACGAACTATCCACTGAAGCAAGTATTGAGTAAACCCAATCTCTCTGGAAGGTTATCTAAATGGGCGATTAAGCTAGGGACGTATGATATACAATTCTTGCCACGAAAAGCAAAAAAAGGACAAGTACTTGCTGACTTCGTGGTCGAAATTCAATCCTTCACCCCAGACACCCTGCCTAAATTGTTAGAATCAGAAGACGAATGGGTGTGGACGATGCATACGGATGGGGCATCCAATTCCCAAGGAGCCGGTATTGGCGTTGTGTTAGAAGCTCCCTCAGGCCTCAAAATCGAGGAAGCTATTCGTTTAGAACAGTTCACGACGAATAATGAAGCGGAATATGAGGCTCTGATCTATGGTTTAGAACTAGCATGAGACATGGGCATTAAACGTCTGAATGTCAGAGGAGATTCACAGCTTATGATAGAACAAGTGGCTGGGAATTTCGATACCAAAGCACCCCATCTGGCTAGCCTACTACAGAAAGTAACTAACTTGCGATCACATTTTCACCAGTCCGAACTCGTGCAAGTACCGAGGGAGCAAAATCAGAAGGTCGATGCCCTCGCCAAATTAGCCTCTGCAAGAGACTGTACACGCCAATCCTCCATATCTATAAGCCGATCAATCAAAGGTTTGGAAGTCTACTCAACCTCATCAGAACCCTAGTGCTGGATGGACCCAATCATTCGATACTTGTCCACCTCTACACTACCCCCTCATCCAAAAGACGCAAAGCTTCTGCGCCTTTGAGCGCAACGCTATTCCATAATCCATGGAACGCTATACCACAAGTCCTTCGATGGCCCCTACCTACGGTGTTTGCGTCCATCAGAAGCTAAAAAACTGTTAGAAGAGATACATGAGGGAGCATGCAGAAATCACACAAGGGATCAAAGTCTGGCACACAAGGCACTTATAGTGGGGTATTACTGGCTGTACATGATGACAGAAGCACGTGACTATGCCAAAAAACGTTACAAGTGCAAACAATTTGCACCCACCATCCATCAACCTGCTCAAACTTTACACTCAATCGTTGCACCTTGGCCTTTCACAAAATGGGGTATGGACGTGGTAGGTGAACTGCCTAAGGCTGCTGGAGGAAGATGGTATGCTCTGGTAGCCACTGATTACTTCACTAAGTGGGTTGTGGCAAAAGCGTACGTCACGGTCAGCAAAACATACACTATGACCTTCATATGGAAGTACATCATCTGTCAATTTGGGATACCATGGGAGATAGTCGTTGACAACGGAACCCCGTTCCAAAATGCCAAAGTACAAGAACTATGTGACACATACAAGATCAAGTTGAGTTTTACCTCTGTCACTTACCTGCAAGGCAATGGTCAAGCAGAAGCTTCCAATAAAGTCATTTTTGCCAACATTAAGAAGAACCTGGAAGATAAAAAAGGAGCATGGGCAGAGGAATTGCCGAAGGTGTTATGGGCATATAGGACAACAAAAAGGTCCTCTATGGGTGAATCTCCCTATGCCATGGTATATGGAACAGAAGCTATCATCCCGACAGAAGTGGGCTTGCCTACACTTCGAACAGAGATCGCCTCTGATCAAACCACAAACAACATTCAACTAATGCACAACCTAGACCTTCTGGAAGAAGTACGTATGATAGCACAATTACGACGAGAAAATTATCAAAAGGCTGCAGAACGCTACTACAACAAAAGAGTCCACTCGTGCACATTTCAGAAAGGTGATTGGGTTCTGTGCAAGGTCACCGGCAACAAAAAGAAGCTAGAACCAAATTGGGAAGGACCTTTTGAAATCATAGAAGTACTACGCAGAGGGTCTTACACCCTTAAGAATGTATGTAGCGGTAAGATCGTACCCCGTACTTAGAATTCAATGTCTTTGAAACAATATTATTGTTAATAGTTGTACTGTGCAATTCAAAAGTAATACAACAACTTTCCTTTTTTCACATTATTTTGAATTTATCTTGCACATTCAATTTTTTGACATGATTTTCCATCAGGATTCCTCACTATGACATCACACTATGCAAGACATGTGACAACTGACACTTCACTCGAAAGGTGCTATCAAATATATCCCCACCTACCCTTATTAAAAACAACATTATTCACGTGCACTTAAAACCACCTACCACTCTGACTATAAATAAGTGACCATCTAAGTGCTTGTAGTTATCAGTTTCCCATAACAATACACCATAAGCCTTTGGTCTCAATACAGACGTTTCCCACGCCTAAAACAAAAAATATGCTTCCCAACAAACGAAAAATAATGCATGGTGAGATGCAGCATCTCGCCCCATACATCGCCACAAGGCAGAACCTAAATGGATCGAGGCAGCAAGGCCACTACACACAATCTGCATACACAATCCTGTTGCCTCTGCCATTTCAATCGACATTGTGCAACATTCTAATCTGACTTGACTAAGCTTATGGGGAGCTAAGGCCAGCCATTTCGCAGTCTAATCTGCCCTGACTATGCAGATTTGGTCGTCCAACCAGGGTACACTACCTACCCTATCCTCTTACTTGAGTAAGAGGAGCTCCCCCTGCAGTTTACTCTGCCCTAACTACCACAGCAGAACCATCAGCTGTCACACTTTAGACCCGTCACCAGTATACGTTAACTGGTTTGGCAATCCAAGGCTGGGAGGAACTTTTCCCGTAGTCGCACCCATATCCTACACAACGGGTGCCTCTGTCGGAATACAAGACTACCCTAGCAAGCCTTCACACATACTACACGGTATGGGTGCATTGGAAAGACATCTGCCTCATGGCCCTAACCTCCTCTTCTCTGCCCCGATGCCCAACCCCGCGTTTTGTTCCCTGCGTCCGGCTTGAACCACATCAACCCCTCTGGCAAATGGTAGAGCATCAACCATGCTCTTTCATACACCCTAAAGGTCGAACCCATTCCGATCAGGCATCTACACGACTCTCCAAGCATAAGAAAGTTTAACACTTAACAATAACGACGGCTTCATAGAAGTACAAAACTCTTAGCACTATAACCCAATTCGACAGATGTTAAGCACGGGCACGCATACTTGCTCAATTCTTTTTCAATACATAAAAATGATGAAAGATTTGTAGTTCACACAGTCAGAAGGCCACATATAATCAAAAATGGCAATTAATCAAAAGTTGTTATTTATAAATTATGTTACATTAATGACAATATTAGTTTCTTATTCCATAATTGATTTATCCACTATATACAAATATTCTCTTAGCCATGTTTAGTCCCATTCAATACGACGCATGTACTCTGCCATCGCACTCTCTAGCTTCGGATGGCCTAACCTATAGCGCTCAAACGATATGTAGTACGAAATGTTGCTTCTGATTAGTTCCTCCATTGCCCACGTTGAGTAAAGCCATTGTGGGTTATCGAAGATCCGCCTCAAAAAGGGCACCTTCATCCACTCACAATGCTCACCTGCAACAGCAATGTCATCAGCCCCAACCAATCACTATAACACTAAGACGAATTGCTCACACAACACTTAACTGGGCATTCTCTCCCACCATCTGTACGGTTTTTTATTGTATCTCACATGCAATGGCCTAAAGGGTCTATGAAGCCTCTGATCCGAATAAACCATTTGACTCTCACCAGCCGTAATGCCTTCAATTAAGTACCAAATAGAGAAAAACACATCCAATAACACACCAGACAACCAACATGGAACAAAACTCAACTTGTATTGATAATTTGTACTATTACATATACAATTGTCTACATACTAACGGCCAAAAAGACCAAAGAATGCATATACCGGAATCAATACAAAACAAAACGTAACAAAATTAAACAGAAGAGATAGTGTGACATTCATTCTACGACACCTCTTTCACCATCTGGCCTGGCTTCTGCAACTGGAGTGGGTTCTGTCGCCTTCTGTTCAGAAGCCTCAACAACATCACCTTCTTCTGCAGCTTCCCCGTTGGCATTATAAATCGACCCCAGCGCGTCGCCTTTCAACTTCAGCTTCTCCAGATGAAGCGCCGGATAGGTAATTTGCAGATCCCTGAGTTCATTCAGATACTCGTCAACATTGTACTTTCCTACTTTCACATCGACGCTTTTACAATACATCTCGAGTTTCGCCCATTTCTCCTCTGGGGTCTATTTCTTATTACGCAGTGCCAAATCAAGGTACTTCGCAGTATCCACCTCGGCCATCCTCACAAATTTCCGTTCAGTGATCTCACGATCTCGGATGCGCTATCTCGTGGCTTCCACTGCCGCCTCTTCTGCCCTCTGCAAAAGTAAAGATGTTATGTCATCAACACACGTGCCATATAGACCCACTATCTTGCCAATACATCAATGACTACAGAAATAACACATACCTCACCCATCTCCTTCAACTGCTTCTTGGTTTTGATGACCGCTTCTTCTTTTTCCTTCAGCTTCTTCTCTAATTAGAGTTTCACCTCCAGCTTCTGCTTCCTGGCATCTACTACGCTCATCTCCAGCACCTCTGACTTTCGTTGCAGTTCTTTCTTTTCTTTCTCCAAAACCTCTTTATCTGTCTGCAACGACACTATATCCTCATGAAGGTCGTTTATCATGCTGTCGAGCGTCCCCATACGGGCTTTGTGTTGAACGCATAATTGATTTCTCTCCATCCACTTATTGGTCATTGCCACCAGATCAGCTTTCAGTTTGTTTCGCTCCACCTCGAGTCCGACAATGCCCACTAACTTCTCCTCTGTGGTGGCCACCTTCTTTTTAGCCTCTGCCAACTCTATTTCTAACTTCTTTATGGCTTCCACAAGAAAATTTCGGTTCGCTTTGGCCATCATTCTCCCCGTTCGCTCCTCTTCCAACTTCACCGCCAGTTCTACCAGTTTGGAGCTGTTCTGCACAGCCGCTGCATACTCCCGCCTCGCAGCAGAAGCACATACGTAGCTCTGCCAAACATCAATTACACTCATCAAAAATCACATTACACACTTGTCACGTGATCTATTCTATAATAATAAAAGGTGCTAGTTTTTAGCCGACTTACCATCCAAATGTGGTCCGACACTTATTGCAGCAAGTCACCTTGCCCACTCAGTGATCCAATAGCTTCTGCAGGAAGATGGGGTCTGCTTATGCGTAGCATCTCTTCCATCACCTCCGTAGACGCAGAAGGACCATATTCGGACATGACCCCCGCTCCGTCATTTGCTTCTCCCCCT
Organism: Humulus lupulus; assembly: GCF_963169125.1. Taxonomy (NCBI): domain Eukaryota; kingdom Viridiplantae; phylum Streptophyta; class Magnoliopsida; order Rosales; family Cannabaceae; genus Humulus; species Humulus lupulus. The sequence continues at coordinate 207,488,417 of NC_084794.1, read as the reverse complement.
GCTAATGCAGCAATAGAAGCAACAGGGGCAACCGGCTCCCCACCTTCTGCTAACGATGACACCTTAACGCTGTCAAACGTTAATGTGATTGTTCCCACCCCATAAAGATATGGCTTGGAAGGGCGTACAAGTAAACTATCGTCTTCACCCAAGTCGCTTGGTAGGTACACTGGCGTCTACACGGCAGAAGACGTTAGTTGCTCTAGGAAAGCACTAGGAGACTCGAAAGTACTTGTACCCTTTGGAGATACGATGACAACCTCTCCTGGATGGGACTCAGAAGCCACAGGTGGTGATGCAGATACGGAAACATTAAGAGTATGCACACCCGCTACTTCAGCAGCCCCTGATTCCTGACGTACGGGGAGAGTCTCAGAAGTGACGGTCGTGCCTGACTCAACTGGCTGGGGAGGAGTGTTCACAGACTCAAAACCACCTCCGAAGGCGTCCTCCAGAAGCCGGTTCTTACGAGAAGATGAAGAAGGGTGTCTCCCCTCTGAGCCATGCTTACGACCAGCATCATAACCCCCAGCCAAAGCAGAAGCAAAGGGTAACGCCTCTGACGACTTCATACAGACGCCAAGGGACTTTGCCTCGACTGGTAGGCCACCTTCCGCACCATCTACGGTCGTTGCCTCAAGTGATTTGGCTGGTATGGGTGACACGACCGCAGCATGAGCCGCCCCTTCTGGACCTGCCTTCAAAGAGGACCCAACTACATCCAAAGAAGAAGACGACCCCGGTAAAGATCCAGTGGGGGCAGACCCTCGGGGTTTCTTGCACAACGATAGGGCCTGACCAGTTGGTAACTTCCATGGAGTAAGCTTGGGGATTGCAAGGGGAGAACCCTTATGTAACGCCTTGGATAGCCAAGACCGCTACACTGTGTATTTATAAAGGTGTGAGACTTGCTAATCAAGTCGTTTAATCAAAACGTGTCATTAGCTAAAGTGTTCTAGGGCTAAAAGACATTTTGGCCTCAAAAGATACATTTTATAAGTTATAAACAGTTTACGGAAGGGATCCCCAAAATCAACAATGTTTAAAAGTTGGTTTACAAAATTCAACGGTTAAGAGTAAACATTAGCCATACTAAGGAAAAATACAAGGTTTTGGTCCTCTCGTCCCTGTAATCTCCTCAACCGTGGTGGTTGGGCGGCCTGACATGTACATTCACCCTGCAGAGATCTCCAATCAAGGCTGATCGATCCTGCCCTTGCCTTTACCTGCACCACGCAGCACCCGTGAGCCAAGGCCTAGCAAGAAAACAACATAAACAATATTATCAAACAGACATTCCAATAAGCATGTTCAGATATTCAATCCACAGCATATAAGCACACTTCAAGGTACAAGTAACCTCACCTATACTCAGATTATTCAACAATCTCATTAATCACATTCATAGCCAAGTATAATAATCAATTAACTCAAATACTAGGGCCGACACCTTAGGTCGCACCCTCTGTTTAACCCACTGACTCTGGCCCGCTTAAACCGAGCTCAGTGCATAATAAGCTGTCCTCGGATACCAGTGTCCGAGCCGTGCCAATTGCACAAGTTAACCGTGGCACGCTTAGGCCGTTGGTTTACAATTTACATGGCATAATACCATTCTTTCAATCATATATATCAGGGAGCCCTTAGTCCCATTCAAATATTCGACCGGGTGTAGTTTTCTTACCTTTAGCTTCTAGATGAATCAGTTATGGGTGATACTCCTTGAGCGCGATCCGATCCCCGAGCCCTAGCTTAGCACCTAGTCACAACCATGATGAAAGATACCATTAACAATCTTAAATGAGTTTCCAAACCAAGTTCTAGTCCCCGGATCATTGAACTTCACCAAATATGGTAAAAGATTCAATCCCGAGCACCCTAGGTTAAATTCCCAAGCCTAAAATCTCAAAATCCCAAAATCCCTTAAGCGCCCCGGCATAGGCATGGCCCCCAAACAAAACCATCTAAGGCACAAAAACAGGTAAGGGCCGCATCATTGCTTGGATCATGCCGCGGCCTGCCCTCCTTCCTCAACATGCAACAGCCTCGAAGGGCCGCGACTCACCAAGAACCATGCCGCGGCCCGACCCTTCGAACCCAGAAAAATCCACCATTTTCAATCTCCAAACCTCACCTTAAGCCATCCCAAAGCCCCCAACTCAATACCAATTAATAATAACAACATTAGAATGATTTAAACAACACAACTCCACCAAAAATCCAGCCTAACACTCACCAAAATCCCAATTCCAATTTCTGAGATTTCAAACCCACAAAACTCCAAAACCAGCCATGAAAGCTCTCAAATTCAACTATCAAACTTTAAATTAAACCTTACCTCAGCTGCAGAATCACTTCTCCAAGAGTCCCCTGACCTATCTTCAAAGTTCCAAGCCTCAATTTCCACCTTAAATGCCAAAACCACAGATATTTAAGACTCAGCCATTTCTCTAAATTCCTAACCTCAGAAACGAAAATTCAAAGCTTACCTTGGCTCTATCTCAGACCTTAATCAGTTCCTGAGCTAATCCTCCAGATTATTCCCTTCAATTCTCAAAGATACAACTTAATTCCAGCAGTTCCCTCTCAAGTTCCAGTAGTTTTTCTTCCTTAAGAGAGAGAAGAGAGCAAAGCAGAGAATAAGTCGGTTCTAACTTTGTGTCTACTATTTTCTAAGTCCTCCAAGTATATCCTTAGGTTATTAGACTAATCCCAAAGCTCGGGGTGCCGGAAACATCCCCGAGGCCAAAACGGTAAAATCCCCCAATATTCCCGCCTAGACTCCCTAATCTCAAATATATCTCAATTTATTTATTTTCATCACCCGATAGTCTAACTTGCTACCCGATACCTAAAATACTCCTTGACTTGTCCAAAGTCAATTATAATGCCCCGTTGTGACTTTTCCCACTATCTAGCCCTAGGATCGCCTCGAGTCGCCAGCTGCAGAATTATCCACATAATAATGTGGTTCTCGCATATATCTCATACATATATCACATCATCATATAATTATCATCAATTATCATAAACACACTATTAATCATATAATTACACATTTAAGTCAATAACATTCATTCTAATCCCAATTATGCCCTCTTGGCACACTAATCAAGGCCCTTAAGCCTTATTAGCAAATTTGGGTCGTTACACCTTAGCAGCAGGGGCAGATCCCTTTGGGATCTGAAGCTTTGACAAAATACACTTCCCATCGTCCGAATCTTCGTCAGAGGATTCCTCGCGCGTCTTCCTCTTCCCTAAGGCATCTTTAGGCAGAGGTACTTGGTGAAGAGGCTGGATTTGGAGAGCATCAGAAGGCGTGGAGGATCGCCCATGAATACGGGAAGATTTGCGTGACAAAGCAGACTTATCAAGAGATGACTTTGTAGCAGTAGCTGAGCCAGAACCCTCTTTCTTTTTATTTTCAGGGATCCCTTGGCGCTTGGCGCATGCGGCGAAGGCCTCAGAGCACGCTCTTTCACACTCGGTCTTTGATAAAGACAGAGTCGAAGAAGCAGGGGGAGACTTCTTCAAAAAAGCTCCCAGCTGCTTTGCACAAGTAGCTGTAATTTTGCCTAGGGATATGTCACCCTTCTGTGATTTAACCCGCACGGCACCAGGATCGACTCGATCCATGAAGCAGAGCCGGGTCATAATTTGCATACAGTAGGGGTTCATCACGCCCCTAATACTAATGGCGTTCTCTTTGGTCTCATGTAGAAGCCCCTTCTCTGTCAGCAACCTCTGTCGTTCAGGACTCATGTTAACATGATGCCATGAAAAATCTGATACGAGGAAGTAAAGCAGAATCAGAATAATAGGCAATCATCCAGATATGATTAGCTCACACTAAAAGCAATAAGGAATAAAATAAGAACATAACTCACCTTTTATGAACACCCTGACCAAGGGAAAAATGTCTTGAGGCAAAAATTCAGGATACCACGCTCGACCAACGGCGAAGAAGTATTTATCCCAATTTCTATGGGAATTGTCAAAATCAGTAAAAATCGTCCGATCCTTTTTTGGAGAGAGATAGAAGGTTTTCCAGGGTTTACCCTCTATCGCCTTGTTCGTTGACTTGGTAAAGCATGCATAGATGTCATCTGACTGAATGTCGATGTTCCTAAGACTCCCTATCATCTGAGCACCGACTATGGATTGAATAGCATTTGGCAGAAATTGAGAAATGTGAGCTCCGAAGTTCGAAATTACTTGCACCAACAGAGCAAGAAGAGGGAAACGGAGCCATTCGATGTGTCTCAGACTCATGACAATTTCAGTGGGCTTGACTACATCCTTGAATCGCCATTCCCGACGTTCAACATCCGAAAGCATCCGCACCGTGACGTTGTCAGGAATATTGAACGATTTGCGTATGCACTCATACGCATTCTTGTATCCTTCACGATCCAAAGGTTTGGGAGATGAGCGTGAAGACATGATCGAGATGGTTGAGATGATCGTTGTAAGATTAGACGAATGGGTATCTTTAGGGTTTTTTTCCCTCAGAGCTTTTTTCTAGAAGGTTTAGAATAAAGTTTGAAAAATTTGAATGAGAATTATTTTGAAATAGAACTAGTTAAATGAGAATTAAAATTCCGAATTGAGTGTTTCACTCGGTAATTGTGTTTGCATTAAATTTTAAATGTAGCTTGTCAGGAGATCGAATGATCGTGTACCTATGAATCGCCTCGATCTGTGGAGCATGATGGCTTTAGGCGAAATTTTTGGCATTGAAGAGTCGACCCAAGATTCGAGTAATTTAGCATGCCTCGTCCGTTCGAAGCTTGGGCCAGGGGGCATCTGTTGGGCCCAAAATATTCAGCCCAAAATCCTTTCCTCATTTACCGAACATTCAAAACGGATCGTTTTAACCTGCAGAAAGTTCGAAGACAGAAGCCACGGGTCAGAGGCTGTCTGCGCCTCTGACCTCTGAATACATAATTTAAAATCAACATGTTTTGGAGGGAAATTCGGTTATCTTTCCTCCACCAATCAAGGGTTTGCTTGAGCTAACTAACCACTTACATTTTTTGTTCTATAAATACGAGATTCTTAGAAAAACAAAGGGATCGAACTTTTTACTGACTTAAGCATCGGAGCGTCTTTCTTGCAGGTAACCCCGACGAGTCAAAGACGAACTTCATCACCGGAATAGTGACAAAGCATCATCTACCGTTGGATTATACCACCAGATATAGAAAGATAAATTGTTGCTTCAACAACTATAAAGTGTGCCACCAGAACAAAACATCAAAAGGAAAGATAAGTAGGTGGAAACTAGTAAAAAATGTAGCAAACAAGCATTGAAATCACGACATCAACAACATTGAGATCACTGCATCAACTACCAAAAAGGATGGTACTCAAGGATAGAATAATTAACCTACAAAATAAACAAATAAAAGCGAATCAACTACTAAATAATAAGAGTAATAAGTTTTTACATTGGTAGATCCAATATAATTTTTAAGAAAATTATTATTGTGAAGTTAGAAAGAACTAAGAAAGAAACAAAAAAACTTATTTTTGTAGGTCACGAAGGTGTCACCAATTGATATGTGAAATAGGTTGTATAGTAATCTAAACCAATAATCAAAGCCAAATAACCAATAAGAAGTATAAATGTAGGTCAAATATGAAGTAACACAATTATGAAAAAAATATAAATAAATAATGTAATTGTGTATAGTTTATCAAATTTAAAAATATAAGAAATAAATTTTTATTTTTGAAAAACTAAATATAAATTAAATAAACAACTTATATATAACTATTAAATTGAAAAGTTGCTAAAAAATTAAAATGTACCCTTTTTTTCGTAACAGTTGTGCCTTTTAAATTAATAGAAAAAGTAATTTGAATTAAATAATAAAATAAAATAACTATCTAAGAAGTAATAATATTTATCATAACTAATTTAATATAAAAGATAATTATTTAAATGTTTAAATTAGTATTGTAAAAACTATCAAAAAATTGAAATAGTACTTAAACTAATTAAAACAAATTAAAAAACTACCAAATAATAAGAATCGATTGAAATCTACCATTATCAGAAAAGATCATAGGTAAAATACTAGTTTAAACGAAGAAATTAGGCTGGGTGCACACTTTTAGATAACTCTTTTAATTTGTATTAATTGCAATTGCCAAGAGTCAAATGCATGTCCTTGAGATAGCACAAGAAGCAACATAACCATCAAATCCAACTCATTTTATTATTAGTTAATAACTTCAAATAATATTTAATAACAAATAAATACAACAAATACATATAGTCAAATTAACAGCTAAAAATCTATACATTTTATTTTGTTAAGCCTAGTAGCATAACTTTGAAGCCTTGTGGTTTAAATTTTAAAGAATCGTGGTTTAAATTTTAAGTCTTGTGATTTAAATTTTAAGCCTTGTAGTTTAAATTTTAAGCCCTGTAGTTTAAATTTTAAGCCCTGTAATTTAAATTTTAAAGACTAGTGGTTTAAATTTTAAGGAATCATGATTTAGATTTTAAAAGATCATGATTTATATTTTATATGGTCGCGGTTTACATTTTAATCGGGTGGTTTAACTTTTAAGTCTTATGGTTTAAATTTTAAAGATTCGTGATTTAAATTTTAAATCTTGTGGTTTGAATTTTAAAGAGTCGTAGTTTAAATTTTAAAGAGTCATGGTTTAAATTTTAAGTCTTGTAGTTTAAATTTTAAAGATTAGTGATTTAAATTTTAAAGAGTTGTGGTTTATATTTTTAAAGGATCGCGGTTTATATTTTATACATTGTGGTTTTGATTTTAAGCCTAGTGGTTTAACATTTAAGCATTGTGGTTTAAATTTTAAGCCTTGTAATTTAAAATTTCATACATTGTGGTTTAAATTTTAAGTTTTGTGATTTAAACTTTAAGTCTTGTGGTTTAAATTTTAAAAAGTCGTGATTTAAATTTTAAAGAGTTGTGATTTAAATTTTAAAGACTAGTGGTTTAAAATTTAAATAATCATGGTTTAGATTTAAATAATCATGATTTATATACTATATGGTCATGGTTTAGATTTTAAGCCTAGTACTTTAACTTTTAAGTCTTGTAGTATAAATTTTAAAGAGCCGTAGTTTAAATTCAAGCCTCATGGTTTAAATTTTAAAGAGACGTGGTTTAAATTTTAAAGAGACGTGGTTTAAATTTTAAAGACTAGTGTTTTAAATTTTAAAGAGTCATGGTTTAGATTTTAAAGGATTATGATTTATATTTTATATGGTCATGATTTAGATTTTAAGCCTAGTGATTTAACTTTAAGCCTTATGGTACAATTTTTAAAAGTTGCGATTTAAATTTTAAGGCTTGTGATTTAAATTTTAAAGAGTGATGATTTATATTTTAAGCTTTGTGCTTTACATTTTGAAGAGTTGTGATTTAGATTTTAAGTCTTAATGTTAAACTTTTAAAGGTCATGGTTTAGATTTTATGTCTTGAGGTTTATATTTTAAATGATTGTTGTTTACATTTTAAGATTTGTATTTTCAATTTTAAAGAGTTGTGGTTTACATTTTAAGTCTTGATTTGTACATTTTAAAGAATAATTTTTCATGGACTGAATACAATCCTATAAATATAGTTGTGACATATACATATGACACACTACAATTAGGGTTGAGCATAAAATCTGAAAAACCGAAAAAACCGTGTACACCGACCTATCGAACACCGAAAAAACCAAAACCGTTTAAACTGAAAACTAAAAAAACCGCCGACGGTGCAAACCGCCACTGTTCGGTCGGCTTTGAAATTTTGGGTGAATCGACCAATAAAACCGAAACCGACCGAACATAATAAAATAATAATATAATATTATATAATTATTAATTATTAAAATTTTTAAAATTTATACTTTTAATTATGGACTTTTAATTATGTTTCAAACTTTAAAATTTGTAAATGTAATTATGTTCTATATATTTATGTTTTAAAAATGCACAAAAATGAATTCCAACAATCCAAATTTTTTAATTTTTTAACTAAAACTTTCAAAAAAAAAAAAACAATAATCAATTCGGTTTGGTCGGTTTAACCGACCAAACCGCGGTCCAAAACGGTCGGTTTTTGGATTGCACCAATCCGGACCGAAAACTGAATTCTGAATTTTTTGTTGTGAAAAAACCGCCCAAATCGACCGATGCTCACCCCTAACTACAATTAGAATGCATTTCCAATTTAACTATAATATGATACATATAATACACACTACAATAATACTTAAAACCATGTGTTCAAATAATGGTAATTTGGGAAATCTCATGATAATAATGGGTAAAGTTCAAATAAATATATTTAGTATCTAATTTTAGTTAACTACTCTTAAAAATGAGTAATTATCAACTTTTCCAAGTTTAAACACTGTTGAAAATATTTGTAATAATTAAAAAGAAATACAATAAAGAAATTTAATTAGAAAAAGTAAAATTTCAGCTTTGTAATTGTGGAAATCAAAGAAATTAACAACAATATAGAAACAATATCCCAAAATGATTTATAAGTGAATATGTATAAAGAAAGATGGGTGAATGCTTGTAATGCAATTGTAATTCAATTTTGGATGATAAGAATGGTATAATAAAAAACTAACTTAAATTTGGATTGAATCATACCGTTTCAAATGGAAATTTTTTTAGTTAATTATTAAAAAAAAACATAGGAGTCGTTGCCAATCAATACCAAAATCTATCATCACACAAAAAAAGAAGGAGAAAAGTGTTTTTTTATAAATTATCGGTGAGAATATTGTTAAAACTTATAAATCTCTTATAAGGAGTTACACACTCAAAGAAGTAAATATTTAAACAAAATAATATATGTGAAGTTGGAAAAAAATGTGTCGCAAACGATGAAATTTTATAAGGGAATTGAAAATACAATCATTATACAATACAGATCAAATCATAGAAACCAAGAAACACAAATTGCTCACTATTTCTGTTGAAACAATAAAATATGGCAGACAAGAGATTTAATGACTTTGGGGAACAAAAAATTGAGACCATAATTTCTATTACCATATAGATTCAAAATAAACAAATATATAAGATCATAAGTTCTAAAATCAATAGCCTTTACAATAACAAATAATAAATGGGATGAGAAGACAGGCAGAGAACAATAGATTATATCAAAGAATGGAAACGAATTAATATAAAAGAAAAAGAGTTGTGGTTTACATTTTAAGTCTTTATTTGTACATTTTAAAGAATAATTTTTCATGGATTGAATACAATCCTATAAATATAGTTGTCACACATACATATGACACACTACAATTAGAATGCATTTCAAATTTAACTATAATATGACACATATAATACACACTACAATAACACTTAAAACCATGTGTTCAAATAATGGTAATTTGAGAAGTCTCATGATAATAATAGGTAAAGTGCAAATGAATATATTTAGTGTCTAATTTTAATTAACTACTCCTAAAAGTGAGTAGTTATCAACTTTTCTCAGTTTAAACAGTGTTGAAAAGATTTGTAATAATAAAAAAGAAATATGTAAATCTTATGTTTTTGGCTAACCTATCTTTCCAATATTCATATTGATTTTATCTTGATTTATGCTTGAACATTAAAAACTAAAGTATAAGAATCAATACGCAAAATTACAAGCTTCGTCTGCACTGGAAACACATTACAACCGACTAGTGCTTGGGTTTCCTGAACCAGGATAATAACTCTCACTATATCAAAGATGTAACTTTACAATAACCAGTTCAAGATTAAACTTGCAAACTATACAATCTTTCTCAACATACATTGAAGCTTTTTACCCTAAATAACCAAATCCCTTGGTTATAAATGCAAGACCCCCTTGCTTCAATGTTGAACTCCCTTCAACAATATTTCAGATCTGAAAACCTTCAGATCTATTGTAACACCCTGGATAGCCAGGACCGTTACACTGTGTGTTTGTAAAGTGCCAGACTTGCTAATCAAGTCAATCAAATGAAAGCATGTCATCGAAACTATAAAGGAACTAGGGTTTAAAATGTTTTGGTCTCAAAAGCCACATTTTCATTAAGAAACATTATCTATTTACACGGGATCCCAAAAATATCAGTTTAAAGGCCATTTACAAAAGTTATAAGGTTCAGATACAATAACCAGCCATACTAAGGCAAAACGAGCAGTTAGGTAATCCCTGTCCTGACTCACTCCTCGACCATGGTGATCGAACAGCTGGCTATGTACATCCCACCTCAGAGCTCTCCATCTCAGGCTTGGTCCAGCTTGCCCTTGCCTTTACCTGCACCACGTAGCACCCGTGAGCCAAGGCCCAGCAAGAAAACACAACAACAACAGAGCATAAGCAGTTAGCAGACAAGTCAATATCTCACATTGCATTACATAATCTCAACCATATAACCAATCGGTACAAACGAGTATTCCACATACTAAGCATGTCAACACATATCAAATACAGTTCACAAATGATAACTAGGACTGGCGCCCTCAGGCTGCCCCCTCCGTTATCCCGTTGTCCTTGGCTACCAGTGGCCAATCCGCGCCCCGTGCGCTAATTACATGTACGGCACTCTTAGACCGCTTTTACATGTCCCATGGCGTAATACCAACGTTGACACGATACAATTCTAGGGAGCACTTAGTCCCATCACAATCATACAACCGGGTGCAGTTTTCTTACCTTTTAGTTCACTAGCTGTCGATGCCTCAAAGCCGCGAGCACGATCCTCTACCCCGAGCCTCTCCAAAGACCTAGTCACAACACAAATGAAACATCCTTTGTCACTAACCAATCCAAAACTACTTCCCGGAACCAATCCCACACTCTCGGAATCCCCCAAATCCCTAAAACAATGCACCGAAGACATCCCCCGAACCCCCGGAGCAAAGGCTCAAAATTGCAAAATCCCATACTCTGAAATTGGCCTAGCGCCGCGGCACCCAGCAAGTCAGAGAGCTTGCTCTTCCCAGAATCAGCCTCGCGCCGCAGCGCCCAAGAACAGGGCCGCGACGCTCCTTCGCGAACCCAGATTTCTGGGTTTTCCCCTGCGTTTTTCCCGAACCCAAATCACTCCAAATCATCCCAAACTCATACCTAAGCTCCAAAACCAATTCAAAACCCCAAATAGACCATTCAACAACCTCTAAACATCATAAACAACCCCAATCACACAAGCACACCCCAAGATCCTATCTTGAGTTTCAAATTCCTAAAACTTAAACCATGGCTTCCAAAACTATATATCATGCCTCTAGAGTCTTAAATCACACCAATTTCGAAAATTAAACATGATAAACTCTTACCTCAGTCAAGAACCCAGCTTGAATTCTCCTCAACTCTAGCTTCAAATCACCTTCCCTTTTGATTATCCCAACTCTGAATTCATGCAAAACCAGCCACTATCTTGTTTCAATTCATGCTTATTCTCTAAAAACCAGACTTGAAACTTAAACAAATCATAGACAAATCCTTACCTCTGAATAATCTTGGCTTATGCTCAACTTAGTTGCCTTGAACCATCAAAACTCTCCTCTTAGGTCTCCCAACTTTAGCTTTCCTCTTCTTCTCTTTTCTTCTAGATTTTCCTCCAATTTCAGCATAAATCAATTTCCAAAGTGTTATACGTGACTACCTTTTCCTTTCAGCTGAAGCTCATCTATCCTCAACCAATTGACCACTCTACCCTTCCTTTAATATCCCTTTCCTAACTAAACCTCAAAGGCCCTTTTGTCATTTCCTATCCATTACAATTCTACCATTTCTCCAACTAAACCTGTTACTCTCTATGGCTACTAACAGTTACACAAGTTACCAGATTACCAGTTACCATTGTCTCTCAAGAACTAATTTACAAAATCCCCAAAATACCCCTAGACTTCTCCCGAGCCGGGTATAAAATCCCGTTGTGACTTTGAGTTATCTAGCTCTCTAGGACCGTCTCGGCACGTGCATCACATTGATATCACCACACCCACGTGGTACAAATCACATAACATAATTATCACGTTTATGCCCTCAACGGGCTAAAATTATCACATATCATAATACACATAGTCATGCATCTCAAATACTCAAATAGTCATATAACATGCTTTAAATCATTATCATGCATCTTAATCATTAAATTCACACATACTTCCCATTATGCCCTCCAAGCACACTAATCAAGGCCCTTACGCCTTATTAGCAAATTTGGGTCGTTACATCTATGGCGCCAAGTCTCAGCTAAAATCCCTTCAGCTGTCACAGCTTGACTTCAGAGCTTGCATCGAAACCTTGAACCACCGTCAATGGAGTTTCTTGCAAGAACATGCAAAATATCAACAGAACAAAGAAGAAAAGAGTAATGCAAAAAACACAATATCCGACTATACGATCTGAGTGGTTCATCGTAACTGATTAACCAGGCCAGTATATATACTTACCTAAAATTAGGTATAAACCAAAAACAATCGACAACTATTCATCACTAACAAACCTGCTGTACACAAAAGCTGACGTGGACACTTACTAAAACAAACAAACTCCAGACACAACATAAGACCATTCCAAACACGATTGGACCTAATTTGTCATACTAAAAATATTGGTCCTTACAATCTCCCCCTTGACAAATTATGGTCAATGAAAAAAACTAACAGTGCAAATCAAAATATTAACCATGCAACCAACAAAATATAAAAGAGTCTGGACAAACAGTAAACAAAGTCTTAACCAACCAAAATAACAAAAACACTTACTCAAAAAGATAAGATAAGTATTCTCCCCCTTCATTGAGCATAATCCTTGACAACAATCAGTTGACAGTTGCACCAGATGGCTCCCCTTGGAGAGGTAAAGTTGAATTAGGAATCTGGGCAGTGGCATCTGGAAGCTCTTCTGGAGATGCTGTAGCTAATCTTGTGTCAGCTGGAGGCACTGTAGACGAAATTGGGGGCACCTGAGGTGAGACCTGAGCAGGACAAGTAAACTCCCCTGGACAGGAACTGAAGAAGTAGGAGCAACAGAAGACTCACCAAAAGAGTCATGATGAAATGCAGGTGGAGAGACATCGACCGAAGGTGTAAACGGAGTGCCATACTCAGTTTGGACAACCGTAGCTTTGACAATCTGAACAAGCTTGTACATAGATGCCTCAAAGGACAATTGCCTCTTCTGATCTTTCTTGTAGCGCTTAGTGAAATCCTTGAACTTTGTATACATCTGCACTTGCGAGTACCAGTGGAGGAAGCCACATCAACTATTCGATCATAGATTAGACTGGACAAATCAATGGACACCCCAGTTCCCACAGCATACACAAATTTCCCAATCTCAAGTGTAATAGAGGATAGGTGAGAATTGGGAAACCAATTATATAACACCACTCGATGAAGAACTCTACAGAATGGAGTCAACTGTGGTACAGAAATATCATGATTCCCCCAAATATAATCAGACTGGCCAGTTAGAACTCGACCCATGGTAGTTTAAACTGGACTGTATGTTTTATCATATGTAGGTTTAAGCACTTTTGGAACTTTGAGTACTCGACCCATAGTGGATGGTGCAAATTTAATATGACTTCCCCTCACAAAAGCAGTAAGACAATCTTCATTCTCCTCATCTATCACAGACTTATCTAGATTAGCATAGAACTCCCTAATTAAAATGGGATGGGGAGACACCAATTTTGACACTGTATGAACCCAACGCCTAGACTTTAAAAGTGCAACCAAATCAGGGAAATCTTCCAAAACTACAGAATATTCAAGCCACAATTCTCTCACAACAAACCACATTTGATAATGTGAAGCCTTAGTAGCATCTACAAAGTACTGAATAGAGGTAGGATCAACAGTAGACACAGACTCCTTAGGGCCAGAAACACGCTTTGATTTTTTAGGAGAAGGTTCAAACACAGGGTCCTTGGACTTACATTTTGGAGTAGAAGATTTTTTGGGAGGTGAGGAAACAGACACTTGTTCTTTTCCTTTTGACTGAGCAGGGACTTGCATTTTTCTTTTTGACGCAATTCCAGAACGTGTCTTGGGGTGTTTGGGTGATGACTGCTTTGACACATAAGGTGACTTAGGAGGGGATGGAGTGGGTGGGAGGCCAGAGCCAAACTTGGGCCAGGATCAGGTGACACAACTTGATCAGAGGGTGTGGCGACTGTAGATGCCCCAGATGCATCCAAAAAACGAGGGACAACCACCCCTAGAGGAGGAGAGGCAGTCGCATCATTGACAGCAATTTGCTATCTTTTTCATGATAACTTACACTTTTAGGTTTTCTGAGTTTTGACCACTGCGAAAAAAAACCTCACACAAGCTCAAAAGATGATATATATATATATATATAGAAAGGCCATTCGCATTCCCCTACCAGTTATTGATCGTGCATGAAAAAATGATATTTTTAAAAACAATGCACAAAAAAAAAACACCAAAGTCCATTAAAAAAAATAAAACCCAAAGTAATACAAGAAAGACCAAACACGACATTTGTAAAAAAAAAATGAAACAAGAATAAAGTCTAAAGTGCCAAATAAAAGAAATATTCACACTTGAATGGCAGTAGAGATCTATTAACAATGACAAGCTCAACATTTATGCAAGAGATAAAAAATGTTCTTATCTGGTCAAAATATATACACAATGCTTGCCACAACAAAATTAAGAAAAATTTATGATTTATACACCCTGAAAAGCACTACTTACGTAAGCACACAATTTTTTCAACAAGAGATTTGAGCCACAATTTTAATTTGCATCTGCGAAAAGAGCTCATGTGGACTAAGAAGTATCATGAATCATTAACTGGTCCACTTACTCAAACAATTTTGATTATTTTTTTATTATCTTTTGACAACATACACTCTGAGTTTTCCAAGTACCCAGCACTGGCTTTCACTCATTATCAGAGATGTAGCCGTCTCCTTTTTTATTTTTCTCAGCAAATACCAAGAGGAGGAGCGAACTCCTTAGGGCATATGATGGTACAAAGGAAGCTCTTCCCATTTCATCCAATAATGGTAGCCTTTTGAGCTGGAGAAAATAAAGGCTCAATTCTAAATCTTGGAAAAAACTGATGTGATTAAGTAAGCACTGACCAACAAAGGAGTAGTACTCACAAATGAAAGAAAAAAAACACAACAACAAAAAATAGCAAAGCATGAGAAAAGAATGTGACCAAATGTGACACCAAACCTCTTAGATGATGCAGAGACCAATGCTATTTCGTAAATGTGCATATGTTTGAGCATCAAGAGCTTTTGTAAACAGACCTGCTAACTGAGCATTAGTGGAAACATGAGAAATTGTTAACATTTTAGACTCAACCATGTTCCTAATGAAATGATAACGTATGTCAATGTGTTTGATCCTTGAATGTTGAACTAGGTTTTTTGAAATGTTAGTGGCGCTTGTGCTATCACAGAAGAGGGTCAATGACTTTTGGGGATAGCCATAATCAGTGAGCATTTTATTGAGTCAGATGAGCTAAGTATAGCAGCTGCCAGCCACAATGTACTCTGCCTCAGCAGTGGAAAGTGAAATAAAATGTTGTTTCTTGCTAAATCAAGAGACTAAATTATTCCCTATATAGAAACAACCCCCAGAAGTGCTTTTCCTATCATCTAGAGATCCTGCCCAATCAGAATCACTATACCCCACTAAGGACATAGTTGTATCACATGAATACCATAAGCAAATTCCACAGTCCCTACGAGATATTTAAAAATTCGTTTGACATCAGTAAGATGAGACTGTTTAGGGTGGGCTTGATGACGGGCACATAGACCAACACTAAAGGAAATGTCAGGACGACTAGCTGTGAGATACAACAAGCTTCCTATCATTCTACGGTACAGGGTTGGATCTACGGGGTCACCAGATTCATCTTTATTCAGTTTAGAGGTGGTGCCTATAGGAGTGTGTGCATGTTTGACTTGAGTGAAACCAAATTTTTCTAGCATGGACTTAGTATATTAGGACTGAGAAATAAACATTCCCTGTTCTGATTGCTTAATCTGAAGTCCTAGAAAATATGACAGATCTCTTATTAGACTCATCTCAAACTCACTTTGCATAAGTTCCACAAATCTAGTAACCTCACTCTCACAAGTTGACCCAAAAATTATGTCATCCACATATATTTGTGCAGCAAATATTCAATCAGTTAGATACCTGATAAAGAGAGTATTGTCAACACTACCATGGGTGAGTCCATTTGCCAGAGATAGGCAGTAAGTCTATCATACCATGCGCGGGGAGCTTGCTTTAATCCATACAGAGCCTTCTTCAATTGAAAAACATGGTTAGGGAACTAAGGGTCCTCAAAACCTTGAGGTTGTTTCACATAAACTTCCTCTTGGAGAATCCCATTCAAAAATACACTTTTTACATCCATTTGATGCAATTTTATTCTCAGATGGCATGCTGCTGCAAGAAGTAACCGGATAGATTCCAACCTTGCAACTGGAGCAAAGGTTTCTTCAAAGTCAACTCCTTCCATCTGATTGTAGCCTTGTGCTACTAAACTTGCCTTATTCCTTATTACAGTTCCAAACTCATCCGATTTATTCTTGAAAATCAATTTAGTTCCAACAACATTAGCTCCGTCAGGTAAGGGTACCAAGATCCACCATCATTTCTTTTGAATTGGAACATCTCGTCTAGCATAGAAGCAAGCCAGAACTCATCTAGAAGAGCACCCCTAACACTTTTTGGCTCAATCTGAGATAAGTAATAGGCGAAAACAATCAGATTTTGTATTTTTCTTATTGTGACCATGGTGGCATTTGGATTTCCAATAGCGATATCAGGTGGATGAGCCTTTTGAATCCAGGAAGGTGGTCCATTCTTATAAAGCTTTGCATGTTGAGTCTCCTTTGGCAGAACACTGGTGACTTCTTCATCACCATTGGAGCTGCTAGGACCTGCTTCTTGTTCCTCGGATGCAGCTGGTTCAATATTGAGTGATCCAGACAGAGTGTCAGGAAACACTTGGTTTTGTCTAGCTGTGACTGGACCAGACGTAGTTAATACTGGTGCTTCATCATCTGTCACTGGTTCTTCATAAGTTTCCAAGTCATCAAATCGAACATTGATGGACTCAACCACTGAACAAGTTCTTTTGTTGAACACACGATAGGCATGACTGTTAAGTGAATATCCAAGAAACACTCCTTCATCCCTCCTTGGATCAAATTTTCCTAAGTGTTCTCAATCATTGAGGACATAGCAAACACATCCAAAAATGTGCATATGAATGACGCTAGGAGGCCTTCCTTTCCAAAGTTCATAGGCCATCTGTGTCGTGCTAGTTCAAAGATGAACCCGATTGCAAATATAGCAGGCTGTATTAATTGCTTCAGCCCAAAAACGTTTAGAGATATCCTTAGCATGCATCATTACTTAAGCCATATCCTGTAGGGTCCTGTTCTTCCTTTCAACAACCCCATTTTGTTGAGGTGTTTTTGGAGCTGAGAACTCATGCTTTATCCCCAACTGATCGCAGAAATCTGAGAACATAGTGTTCTCAAACTCCTTTCCATGATCACTTCATATCTGATAGACTTTCCCAATCTTAGTTTCCTTTTCATTTTGGAGCCTGAGAACCAAGGCTGAGAAGAGTCCAAAGGTGTCTGACTTTTCTTTGAGGAAATCTACCCAAGTGTACCTTGAATAATCATCAATAAGGACCATGACAAATCGTTTACCACTTAGACTTTTATTCTGCATGGGTCCCATTAAATCTACATGCATCAACTCTAGCACACGGAAGGTGGGTAGCATGTTTACAGGAGGATGTAAGGCTTTTATCTGTTTTCCCGGTTGGAAAGGACCACATAGCCTATCTCTGGTGACTTTCATCTCAGGTATCCCTCGAACTGCTTGGAGTTTCACAATTCTCTTCAGGTCTCTAAAATTCAAGTGCCCCAGTCTATAGTGCCACAGGTCTGGCTTATCAAGAAAGGATATATTGCACAGAACTTGAATGCTTAGAGCATAGCAGTTGTCGCTGGTTCTATTACCTGTCCAGATTGAGCACCCATTAGTTGCAACAAGACATTGAGTTTTAGTAAAACTTACAGTGTATTCATTGTCGTAGAGTTGGCTGATGCTAATCAGGTTTGCCTTGAGACCTTTAACGTACAACACCTCAGTCAATGGAGCTACTCCATTTAGCACCAGGTCACCTTTTCCAAAGATCTGACTCTTGTTCCCATCACCAAAGGTCACAGCTCCCTCATTTCCTTCTTTATAGTTCACCAACACATTTTTGTTGTCGGTCATATGTCGTGAACATCCACTGTCAAAGTACCATTGATCTTTGTGGAAAGTTGAAAGAGAGGTGTGAGCAACCAATCCAACATTTGTGCCAAGATTAGTTTCTGGTTTCCACTCACTATATGACAACTTCCCATTAAATCGATTTGGTTGTTGAAAGCTATTTGGACGATCGATCATAGCTTTCAAATACGTCTGCAACTTGTAGCATCTGGGTCTAATATGTCCTCTTCTGTTGCCGAAGTGACAAATGGGAACAAACCTCTCCTTCTGAACCTGTCCATCCAGGACAGTCTTCCTTCCTTCAAATCTCAATTTGGTAATTCCATATGAGACACTGACCTGTTTAGAGGGATCTGGGAATCCAGGGCTGAGAGTATTGTGCAATGAGTTATCAGGAGTCTTGTCTTCATTGCTCTTGGATGAAGAGGGATCATTAATTCCCAAATTTCCCCCTTTCTTGTATAACATTTTGTAACCACTGGATGTTCTATCTCCATATGGTTTTTGAAGTTGCAAAGTTTGGTTAATTGCTGTAGTTCCTGGAGGGATAAACTCAAGAGCTTGTTTAGCTCTTATTAAATCTGCAGTTAGTTTGTAAATCTCACTGTCCTTCTCATCAAGCTATTTTGTGAGCTTTTTAACAGTGTCCTCCAACCCAGCCTTCTCAGATTGAAGTTGTTGTTTGGCACAAGTGAGACCTTTGATCAGTTTAGCCATATACTCCCATTGAGCGAACATCTCCTCATATGCATGCTGTCTCCCTTCATTGTCCACATCAGATGAGCTCGAGTTTCCATCATCCTCTGAGCACATTGATTGATGACTCTTTGCCATCAATGCCACAACTTGTTTCTCTTCATCAGACCCGTCACTTGAGCTGGAGCTCTTTTCTTCATCACTATCACTCCAGGTTGCTGCTAAGGCTTTCTTTTTCTTAAGAGTGTTGGCACACTCAACTTGAATGTGTCTGAAACCATCACACTCTCGGCACTGTATTCCCATGTTTTTCTTGTCACCAGACTGCTGGGTTTGCTTATTGTTTCCACCAAATTTTCTCCTGGGAACATTCTCTTTTTCTCCAGGAAAGTTTTTCTTGTAATTCCTTTTCAAGAATTTTGCATAATTCTTGGTCAGTAAAGCAAGAGTCTCATCAGTGAAGCCATCAGACGCATCTGAGATTGACTTCTTTTCCTCCTTATGCACAAACGCAAGACTGTTATCAGTTTTTTCTTTTTTGGAATCTTTCTGCTTCTGCCTTTCTTCCACCGTGTAAGAGTCATTTCATAGTTCTGCAATGATCCAATTAACTCATCAAGATCAAGTTCCTCTACATTTCTCATTTCTTCTATAGAGGTAACTTTTGACATCAACTTTCGAGGCACAACTCCAAGAACCTTGCAAACCAGTTTTGCATTTGAGTAAGTCTTGCCTAGTGCATAAGATTCTCCGACAAGGGTATTTTTGGCCTACTATGATCGAGGATTCTATGGAATTTGTTAAAAAATGTGATAAATGCCAAAGATTCTCCAAGATACCTCGAGCAGCCCCAAATGAGCTTAAACAGATGCAAATCCCATGGCCATTTGTAGTTTGAGGAATAGTCCTGATCGGATCTTTGCCCACAAGAAAAAGGAATGTCAAGTAAGCAGTAGTTGTTGTCGACTACTTTACGAAGTGGGCAGAAGCTGAACCGCTCGCAGAAATCATGGCCAAGAAAGTGCTAAATTTCTTTATTAAAAACATTGTATGTTGATATGGATTGCCAAAGAAGATTGTATCAGATAATTGCACATAATTCTGACAGCGACCTGTTTAGCGATTTATGCGAACGACATGCCATAACGAAGAGTTTTTCATCAGTTGCCCATCCACAAGCCAACAAATAGGTAGAGGCTGTAAACAAAGATCTGAAGGACACGCTGAATAAAAGGCTCAAAGAGGCAAAGGGAGTGTGGCTAGAAAAATTGCTCGAAGTACTCTGGTCGTATAGAACAATGCACCGAACAACAACATGCCATACACCATTTTCTTTATCATATGGGTATAAGGCCATGTTACTAGTTGAGTTAGTTCCATCCTCGTATAGAAGGACAACATACAACCAGGATATGAATAACCAATTATTAATGGAGTCTCTGGACTTGGTTAATGAAAGGCTCGAACAAGCCCAACTATGAGTTGCAGCCTACCAGCAAAAAGGTCGCTCAATATTTTAACTCTAAAGTACGTGAAAGAAAGTTTGACGTAGGAGACTTGGTACTTAGAAGGGTTTTTCTCAACACTCGCGATCTGACTGCTGGAGTGCTTGGACCAAACTAGGAGGTTTCATATCAAATTGAAGAAATTCTCCAACTAGGCACATACAAATTTGCTCGCTTAAACGGAGATCTCGTTCCTCGCTATCAGAATGGAGAACACCTATGCAAGTATTATTAGTGAACATTTCTTTTTAAAGATTTTGCTTGTATTAATTTTACTTTTTACAAGTTTTTGAACAAGGGCTGGCCAATTCGATGGGTAGTCGCTTACAAGTGTAAGATCAATTTTTGATCACTCGTATAGACACAAATTTTTGTCTATTTTTTTACGAGAAATAAAAAGAACTGTGCACAACCAGTTATTCTTGCCAATTATTGTATTTATTACAAGTATTTTCTCATTACGTGTGTTGTTTTGCTACATTGTCATTGATTGTTTATAAGTACGCGAGAACTAATGTTTGAATATGTATTGGTCAATGGCAAGTGACTGAGAACCTTGAACTCCTCGATCACTTAGGGGGTATAGAAGATACTAAGCGAGCAAACCATATCATAAACGTATGTTGTGGATACCAAAAATCCACCAAGAAAAAATACATGATCCCGCGTTGAAATGAGTAAGGGTTTGCAAACATGAAGGAATTGACCCAACGAGAAACACAAGCTAAGTTATAGAGTTCGGGCTAGCCTAGAGCCTAATGCCTTCATGCTCGAATGAGGATGGAACACATTGTGAAAAATGATCTCTGTGGAAGCCAAAAGAAAACGTAACACACCTCCGAGGTAGTCCTAAGAGACCACGGGTCAAATGATTGAACCTTTGACCCTCACGATCTTGGCTGCATCCTAGACATGCTTGTCTCGCACATATGCATTATGCTGCACCACGCCTCGTGAAGCCGCCCGTGCACCTTGCCTCACCCACCTCGATGGAGACCCCATGGTCTCGCGCCCAGGTGTCGCGCACCAATGGGCCTCGCCCAGGTGCCGTCTCGTCCGAGTGCTCCAGCCGCCTCGCACCTCACGCAGCCACAACTCCTGCCTCGACCAGATGCAGCGCACCTAGGCACCTCGCGAAGCCGCTTGTGCACATTGCTTCGCCCGCCTCGATGGAGACCCCATGGTCTCGCACCCAGGTATCGTGCAGCTATGGGCCTCGCCCAGGTGCCGTCTCGTGCAAGTGCTCCAGCCGCCTCACGCCTCACGCAGCCACGACCCCTGCCTGTACCTGGGCGCCTCGGGAATTCGCCCGTGCACCTTGCCTCGCCCGCCTCGATGGAGACCCCATGGTCTTGTGCCCAGATGTCACGCACCTATGGGCCTTGCCTAGGTACCGTGTCGCGCGAGTGCTCGAACCGCCTCGCGCCTCACGCAGCCATGACCCCCACCTCCCCCAGGTGCAACGCAGCTAGGTGCCTCGCGAAGCTGCCCGTGCACCTTGCCTTGTCCGCCTCGATGGAGACCCCATGGTCTCGCGCCCAGGTGTTGCGCACCTATGGGCCTCAGCCAAGTGCCGTCTCGTGCGAGTGCTCCAGCTACCTCGCGCCTTATGTATCCATGACCCCCGCCTTGCTCAGGTGCCATCTCGTGCATGCATCTCGCGGCCCCCAAGCAATCTCGCCTCAACGCTCTTGTGGCCCCTTGCGCATGCGTCCCGCGGCCTCCAAGCAACCTCGACTCGATGGTCTTGCGTCCCCTCACACCTGCGCCTTGCGCATGGGTACCGCGGGGAAATGGTCTCGCAAAGTGAGATCATTGATTCATGCATGGGCATCAAGTCTTATTGTATACGTAGCAGGCATCGTTGAAGAGGCCTTATCTCTCTCCCTGAGATAAGCGCCATTAACGGGGGACCTCCCTCCCTGTGGGTCTCCCGGGATGTGAAGCCAAGGACCTCCTTAACATGCGTTAAAGGAAGGATAGGGAAGGCCTCACAACGATCTGGTACAAAGTCATAAGAGGTACAGAGTGCATTTACAAACCAAAGAGGAGTTAGAGTACGGACACGATGTACACGTTATCAAGTAGTGGTCGTACGAGTGAGGTACCTGTTGTGGTCCTCACTAGCCAATCTCTGACATCCGTATCATACATGTAGTGGTGGTACAAATTAGTACGAAGAGTGAAGGCACTACTTGCACGCCTCTGAACCTATACTAGAGCTGACAACACAACCTCCTGCACCACTACGTCTTGTGCCACCATCCTGACAATGTACTTATGTATAATTTTGTCACCCGGGACCACCATGTACAGGAGCCATTAAAGCTCCACTATAAATAGACCTTCACCCTTCCAGCATAAGGGTGGGAAAATTCATTGTAAGCTGAGGCCATAAAGCAATATTAGACTGTTTGCTCCATTGTTGATCTACATGTATTTTTCCTTGAGTCTATTCTAAGTTCTTATCCAGCCATCTTCTTACTAATCTTTGGGTTTTCCGACCTAACATCGTTGACGAGTTTCTGCCGTCAACAGTTTGGGGCCGTCTGTGGGAAGGATAAGTGCCAAGCCACTGTTCTTCCATTAACTCCAGCATAAAGAGATGCCAAGACGCTCTAAGCGACTGAGAGAACCACGAGAGGTGAGGTCCACCTCGACAGAGATCAGATGAAGGCCTCCATGAGGGATCCCCCACCACCCGAAGATGTGGGTGCAATAAAGGAGCCACGGGTTCCTAAGGGTGAAAAAGAAGCCCCGCCCCAGGCCATCTCACCTGATGAGAACCGTCCGAGGTCAGCAGCTGCCCCCGCGAGAGATGCTGGCGAGTTCCCACCCCTAAGGCCACCGCAGGTGCTGAACTCTGGCCAGCAAGATCTGGGCCCATCGATGCGTAGGCCTAACAAGCATCCCCGAGTCCATTCCGTGAGCTCAAGTTCTAGATCTTGATTTTACGAAGAGGAGATACGCGGACTGCACCGGAAGAACTAGAGGCTAGAAACCACCTTAGAGAACATGCAAGAGGTGTTGAACGACCTGCTACAAGGAAAATCAAGCATTCCCCTTCCTAGACGAAAGGAAAAAGGCCCAAAAGGTGGAGAAACCACAGTTCCTATGGATGATGGGAGGACTCGGCTCTCCACCAGTAATACCCCTCAGACAAAGCACCGTGAACATCCTAGGAAGGCGAAGTAGCCTCAAATGCCAAAGCAGAAGAACAACGCTAACCCTCCTGATGAAGCCGAAGTCACCTCTAGGGAGGCGCCACCTGACCTAAGAGAAAAGATTAATAGAAGGAGGTTAGAAGTAAGGACAACACCTCCTATGGCCCCTCCAAAAGGTAGAGAAAAGAGAAAGGCCGACCCTACCAAGCTGAGGGACTCCTTGAATATGAGGTGACATGAGCTAGACACCGAGATGATGAGCCTTCGGAGCAAGATCGTCACGGTGTCTGGGGGGCACATTACCGATGAAGAGTTCGACTACGAGTCACCCTTCTCGTGGGAAATTCAGTTGGAACGACTCCCGACTAACTTTAAAGAACCTCAAATGACCCCTTATGAGGGAAATACGGACCCTACATACCATCTAGACATGTTCAATTACCTAATGAAGCTGAGAGGAATTAATAGCAGGGCCAGGTGCCACTGCTTCACTGTCACGTTAAAAGGACCTACTTACAAATGGTTCAAAAGACTCCGACCAGGGTCTATTAGGTCATGGCAACAATTTTCTTACGAGTTTCTCCAACAACATGATGTCGTACGCAATTATACCCTACCTGGGACTAGCCTTCGCTAATATAAAGCAAGGTGAAAGAGAGAGCTTGAAGAGCTACATCCATAGGTTCAACAAGGAGGCGGCTAAAGTAGGAAGCCTGACCAGGGGAGAACTCAAGATGGAGATCACGGCCGGAGTGCGCCCAGGCAGTAAGCTTTGGGATAACATTCTTAAAAGGGAGTTCACAGACTTAGACGATTTCTACGAGCAGGCACAAAAGTACATTTGTGTCGAAGACGGCCATGAGAACTTGAAGGCATCACTTGTCAAGCACTCAGCCCTTGAAGGTTCGAATGACGAAAAAATGAAAAGGGTATACGATGGCCCAAGAGGTGACTACCAGAGGAAGCACAAACACGGAGGTAACCCTAGGCAAACATCCCACGCCTTCTACACCGACCTGACGCATACTAGACGCATACTAGGGAGCATATCTTCATAGCAAACAAGAATCAGGTCCCCTTTAGGAGACCCCCACCAATGAAGAGAGATCGGTCAAAGAGAGACCCTGGAAAGTATTGTCAGTATCATAAAGACATTGGGCACACCACCTTGGAATGCACTCATTTAAAGGTGGAAATAGTGGAACTCATACGCAGGGGGCACTTGGGAAGATACGTCCAAAGAGAAAATGAAAGACCAGGTGATAGACCACCCTCACCACGAGCGCGAGATGTGGCCCTAAAAGTGCAAGGAGAGGTGAGAACAATCTTCAGAGGACCAAGATTCGGAGGAGAATCGAGAAAAGGGCGAGATAGGTACCCTAAGGAAGCCAGACAAAGCCCACCTTTATGCATGCTAAGCTTAGAACAATGACCCCCAAAAAAATTTAAAGAGGAAAATGATTCAGTAACCTTCAGCAAAGAAGACGCGCGGGGTGTGCATTTCCCTCACAATGACCCCATGGTATTGACTGTTCAACTTGCAAAGATAAGGGTACATCGGGTCCTGGTGGACAATGGAAGCTCCATAGACATCCTATATCGCCCGACATTAGAGAAGATGAGACTAGGTATCAGAAACCTAAAGCCCTGTAACACCTCTCTATATGGGTTTACAGGAGACTCGATACAACCGTTGGGTACAATCGAGTTAGCCCTCACCATGGGAGAGCCTCCCGGATAGACCACTGTGTTGACGAACTTTGTCGTAGTAAGTTGCCCCTCGGCCTTCAACGCGATATTAGGGAGACCCTCCCTAAGATAATTGAAGGCGATAACCTCTGTATACCACTTGGCCATAAAATTCCCAACTCCTGGGGGGTGGCAAGCGCTAAAGGGGACCAGAAAGAAGCAAGGGAATGTTATAACATGTCCCTTCGCACAACCATGAGATCGCCAAAACTTATGGCGATGGTAGTGCATGAGAGCGCAAACTCGAGAGAGTTCAACCCCAAAATCACCGAGGAGATCAGAATCGATGGTTAAAGCTCCACTTTTAATATGAACATTAAAAGGGTTTCCACAATGAGCCCCCCCAATAACTACGAATTAGAGGGGTAACTTAGATGCCCTGATATGTAGAAAAAACATTGCACTCTCCTTATTTTTAATGAATATGTTTCTTATTGACATGTCACACTCCTCATTTACATGAACACGTATCTAACTCTTGTGTACCTATCACCAATTGGAATTATCAAAATGCATGAGAAAAATGATCAACATGCCCGATGAGATAAATCTCGCCAACCGCTTGGGGGGCAGAGTACACAGCCAAAAAGGGTCCTAAAAGAGACCCTTATAAAAACAAAATACATAAGGAAGAAAACCTTGCCAGGCATCTCTCGAGTTCATAAGGATTAGCTACCCTTATGAACATCAAGAGGGTAAAAAGGTCCTACAGGAAGAGCCTCCTAATAAAGGCTGATACCTCCACGAGAGGAAAAGCCTCAGGAAGAACCTTCTAATAAAGGCTGATACCTCCACGAGAGGAAAAGCCTCAGGAAGAACCTTCTACTAAAGGCTGATACCTCCACGAGAGGAAAAGCCTCAGGAAGAACCTCCTAATAAAGGTTGATGCCTCCACGAGAGGAAATACCTCAGGAAGGGCATCCACCAATAAACCTAGAACGACCACCAAGCCGTCTAGCCAAAAAGGGTCCTAAAAGAGACCCTTGCAAAAATAGTACTATGCATAATGATGAGAAGGACACTTCTCGCAAGAAATAATAAGCACATCCAAAAGTATATAAAAGGATGACTAGAACCCAAATGGTCAACATATCCTTATAGATACAATCAAGGTGCACCAAAGAGATACCTATCGAACCCCTTTCGCGTGGGCTCCAAAGGACCTCGAGCATAATAAATACAAAAAATTAAAATTAAAAAGAAAGAGAAGAGTCTACAAGAACGCCTAAAGGCCGCCCTATAGACTGGGGGCAAGTGTGGATACCAAAAATCCACCAAGAAAAAATACATGATCCTGCGTTGAAATGAGTAAGGGTCTGCGAACATGAAGGAATTGACCCAACAAGCAACACAAGCTAAGCTATAGAGTTCGGGCTAGCCTAGAGCCTAATGCCTTAATGCTCGAATGAGGATGGGCCACATTGGGCAAAATGACCTCTGTGGAAGCCAAAAGAAAATGTACACACCCCCGAGGTAGTCCCAAGAGACCACGGGTCAAATGATGGAACCTTTGACCCTCATGATCTTCGCTGCATCCTAGACATGCCCATCTCGCACATATGCACCATGCTGCACCACGCCTCATGGAGCCGCCCATTCACATTGCCTTGCCCGCCTCGATGGAGACCCTATGGTCTCGCACCCAAGTCTCGCGCACCTATGGGCCTGGCCCAGGTGTCATCTCGCTTGAGTGCTCCAGCCACCTCATGCAGTCATGACCCCCACCTCACCTAGGTGCAGTGCACCTGGGCGCCTTGCAAAGCCGCCCGGGCACATTGCTTCGACCACCTCGATAGAGACCCCATGGTCTCACGCCCAGGTGTCGCACATCTATGGGCCTCACCTCGCCCAGGTGTCGTCTCGCGCAAGTGCTCCAGCCGCCTCGCGCCTCACGCAGCCACGATCCCCACCTCGCCCAGGTTCAGCGCATCTAGGCATCTCACGAAGCCGCTCGTGCACCTTGCCTCGCCCGCCTCGATGGAGACCCCATGGTCTTGCGCCCAGGTGTCGCGCACCTATGGGGCTCGCCTAGGTGTCGTTTCAAGTGCTTCAGCCGCCTCGCGCCTCACGCAGCCACGACCCATGCCTCACCTCGCCCAGGTGCCATCTCGCACATGTGTCTCACGGCCCCCAAGCAACCTCGCGTCGACGGTCTCGCAGCCCCTTGCGCATGCATCCTGCGGCCCCCAAGCAACCTCGACTCGATGGTCTCGCATCCCCTCGCACTTGCGCCTCGCGCATGGGTACCACAGGGCATTGTTCTCGCGAAGTTAGATCATCGACTCATGCATGGGAATCTTATCGCATACGTAGCAGGCATCATTGAAAAGGTCTTATCTTTCTCCCTGAGATAAGTGCCATTAATGGGGCACCTCTCTCCCTGTGGGTCTCCTGGGATGTGAAGCCAAGGACCTCCTTAACACATGTTAAAGGAAGGATTGGGAAGGCCTCACAACGATCTGGTACGAAGTCAGAAGAGGTACAAAGTTCGTTTACAAACGAAAGAGGAGTTAAAGTACGGACACGATGTACACGCCAGACAAGTAGTGGTCGTACAAGTTAGGTACCTGTTGTGGTCCTCACCAGCCAATCGCTGACATCCGTATCATACATGTAGTGGTGTTAAAAATTAGTACGAAGAGTGGAGGCACTACTTGCATGCCTCTGACCCTATACCAGAGCCGACAACACAACTTCTTGCACCACTACATCTGATGTCACCCTCCTGACAATGTACTTATGTATAATTTTGTCCCCCGGGACCACCATGTATCAGGAGCCATTAGAGCTACGCTATAAATAAACCTTTACCCTTCCAACATAAGGGTGGGAAAATTCATTGTAAGCTGAGGCCATCAAGCAATATTAGACTGTTTGCTCCATTGTTGATCTACATGTATTTTTCCTTGAGTCTATTCTAAGTCCTTTTCTAGCCATCTTCTTACTAATCTTTAGGTTTTCCGACCTAACATCATTGATGAGTTTCTGCCGTCAA
Source organism: Humulus lupulus (assembly GCF_963169125.1). NCBI lineage: Eukaryota > Viridiplantae > Streptophyta > Magnoliopsida > Rosales > Cannabaceae > Humulus > Humulus lupulus. The sequence continues at coordinate 207,460,016 of NC_084794.1, read as the reverse complement.
CATAAGTAAACACACGATCAAAATAAGGGAAAGCATACTACGACACTTAGAGTATTTTTAAAAAAAATTGGCAGATTTGTGAAATAATAAAGTGTTATGCTAGGTTCGGTCATACGAGTAGATGTTATAATAACAATTGTAATATCAAAACGAAATATCTTTACATTGCAAGCAATTGCTGCTCGGATGTAATTAGAAATATTAAAATTAAATAAAACTGCCTTAGGCAGCAAAGTGTCTTAACACTGCGAACAATCTGTCCGGGTGTTCTAGTAACATATAAAAAAATTATGTTTATTGTGTAGCTGCATGGGAGTCCTCCTGAGGTTGCTGGTCGACGGTTGTTCTAGATTCTTCTTCTTTGGCTCCGTCAACGCCTGTCCCCAAGGAAAATTCAGGAGACTCTGGGGCATTCTTCTCCTCCTCTAAGCGAGCAGCGCATTGGGCAAGTTCAGCTTGTTTTACCTGCTCGGGAAGGTAATCAAAGTTCGCACCTTGATTGTTCTTCTAGAACATGTAAAAGCAGTTGAAGGTGGCTCCTTGGAACCTCTCCAAATTACTGGCATTCTGCTCTTCGAGCAGTTTAACCCGATCCTCTAGTCTGTTGGCCTTCTTCATGCTTGACAGATCTTCTTGAAACTTGAATGCCTCCTTATAGTTGGTCTCAGAGGCTTTCTTGAATTTTTCCTTAGCAACAACAACCTTAGCTAGATCTTCGTTGCTCTTCTTAAACTCCTCACTCAAAACAGTAGCTTTGTCCTCAACTCCTTTAACTTTGTCTTCAGGTGCTTTGATTTTGTCCTCAGCTATTTTGATTTTGTCTTCGACTGCTTTAACTTTGGCCTCCAATGCCTTGGAATTGGTTTCCCATGCTTTGATCTCCTAAGCATGTTTCGAGCCAATCTCCTCGACACGACGCCAACCGTTATTCATGATAAGAAGATCCTATGAACAGTAAAGAAATGAAGTTTTCAAAGCCAATAAAAGGAAATGTTGTTTGATTAAAATAAAATAAAGAAAAGAAACTTACGCTGATTACTTCGTTGAACCCACGAGCAAGGACCTGATCGGGTCTTAGTGAAGGGAGAGAAGCAAAGGCCTCATGGCTGCAGCAATACTTGGCTATCCACTGGACTTTATCAGTTGTGGAGCAGAAGGCATTGTTCAACAATTCTGTCATCGAAGATCCTCCCACCTGTTCGGTGGACTCAGTGCAAGGAGGAGGAGGGAGGAGGAGGAGTGGTTGTCTTGGAAGGAGTAGGAGCTGGAGGGTCTTCTGGTCGAGCCTTTTTTCTCAGAGGTTCCCCACTGGCATTTCTAGCACTTTTCCTGCTCGATTTTTTGGAGCTCGTAAGTTTGCCCCCGGAGGCATAAATGTCGAACGCGACATTGCTCTGCATGACAACAAGAAAAACAAGAACGAGCAGACATGTCAAATAATAGTTCTGCATAATAAGGAAGCCAATCAAAAGAAATTCTAAGTACTATACCCGAACTATAATTACTGGTCGCTACATTATCTAAGGAATTGCAGCTACAATCACTATCTGCCTCGAAGAAGTCCAAGCTAAAACTACTGGTCGGAAATTTAAAGTTATCGTCCCTGTCGAATAGATGATAAGGGTTGGGAAATGTATCTAAGAGTGAAAATTTTGTACCATTCTCGTTGGATTATTCAAATGTAGGACCAGCATATTCATGCAATTTTTGTTCCCCCCCCCCCCCCCCCCCCCCCATGTTGGGGAGGGATATTAGCTGGTCGGGCATTGAGGTCGGGCTCTTGAATGGTCACTCCCGTTGGGTGACGCCTTGGGGGTTGTGACACATCTTGTTACTGATCGAGGTTTTCTTGTTCCTTAGTATCATCTCCGGTGGCACTCCCCGCGGTCGATTCCCTCACCTTTGGTGAGGCTCTAAAAGGCCGACTAGCCTCAAATTATGTTCCATGACCAGCTCCTTGACGATTTTATCTATATGCATCATGCTAGCTAGGGCTGCAGCCCTTATCTCCATTTTTGGAGTGGGTTCTTGTCGATACCATGGACCAAGACACAGTATAAACTGACTAAGGATAGAAAAAATAAAAATCGACTAGAAGAATGTCGAATAGAGACTAAAGAGTTTACCTCCTCGTGTGAAGGCCATGTTATCTGCGACTAGGTCGGTTGTGAGGAAGTACTCTTGGAAGTACTTCCCCACATTGGATTCATAGGTTATATCACTCAGGAATGTGCGACCAGATTCCTGGTGATAAAAATGGAAGAACCCCGTGTTACTTTGGTTGGGGTTGGATTTGAGATCGAACAAGTAATTGATCTTGTGAGGGGTGGGCACAGTCCACTTTTTATGGTTGTACAAGATATAGAGTGTCGAAAGTACTCTATATCCATCGGGGGTTATTTGAAATAGGGCGACCTCAAAATAATTGGCTACCTCTTGGAAGAAGTCATGCAAGGGCAGAATATTCCCTGCTTCTATGTGTTGGCTCGACCAGGCGCTAAAGGTGCCCCCGGGCACGTTTTCCCTCTGGTCGGGTGTAGGCTTGTATAGAGTAATCTCAGGAAGTCCGTACTTCTTGGGATACTTTGCCACCATCCTGGTCGATATGATGATTGGAAGGACTATGTATCAGGGTACCTATGCTCGTGGGTCTTCATGTGGATGGAATTTTGGTTGGATCTCTGGTGGTGCCACCCTCAAGGGTTGAGGGTCATTTGAAGGACCCTCAGTATTAGCTGCTGGCTGCCTGATAGGTGAGTCCGTGATTTTTCCTTTTTTATGGGCAGTATGTTTGCACGACCCATGTTTGGTTGTTTTTTTGGAGAATTTTGAGGAAGGTTTGTTGTAGGAATTAGGGGTGGTGCCAAAGGCTCTGGAAAGGGTAGAGAAGGTTGTTCCTGATCCTCAAACAGCAGAGCAAGGTGATCGTTGTCTATTGGTTTCTCACCTCCCAAGGGATCATGCATGAATATTTGAGAATGATAACGGGGAAGTGAGAATCTACAACCAATAGAGAAAAAAGAACAAAAAGAAAAATAAGGATAATGCCACTCGTGGATAAAAGTTAAGCTCTTATACGAGTAGCAACATCCTAAGAAAAACACAACAAACATACGAGCAGGTTGGAAAATGGATCAAAAAGTAAATGTGAAAAGTTTTTTCTAAAAAAAATTTCAACTTCGAAAATGGGCGGGACAAGTGAAAGAAAAAGTGCCAAGGGGACAAGTGAAAGTGGTCTTATCTTGATCCTCCATTGCATTCTGAATTTGAAAATAGCCAGAATAGCCATCAAGAAAGAAATAGAATGGATGACCATCTACACATTCATGGATTTGATCTATGAATGGGAGTAGAAAATGAACTTTGTGGGATGTGACATTTAATTTTCGATAATCAATGCACATGTGCCACCCTGTCACAATTTTTGTGGGGACAATGACCCTTTTTTTGTTTTGGACCATAGTGACACTAGATTTCTTTGGCATGACTTGAGTTGGACTAACCCATTTGCTATCAGCTATTGAGTAAATAATACCAGCATCTAGCAATTTCAAAACTTCATTTTTTACAACTTCTTTCATTGTGGGGTTCAGTCTCCTTTCCGGGTCTCTGCGAAGGATAGCCTCGTCCTCCAAATTGATTCGATAGAAGCAAATTAAAGGGCTAATGCCTTTGATATCAGCAAGAATCCAACCTATCGCAGATTTATGCATTTGCAGTAGCTCGAGTAACTGCAATTCTTGAGAATTTTGAAGGTTGGACGAGATGATAAATGGAAAGGTTTAACTATCTCCCAAGAACACATGTTTGAAACCCTCAAGAAGTTGGGTCAATTGAACAATTGGAACCTCTTCAGCTGAAGTTTTTGGCTGAGCCCTCTCTTGAGGTAGCTCTTCAAAGCGAGGTTGCCAAAACTTAGTCCCTTTATTGCGTGAGTCTATGTGATTTGATATTGCAAGAGTAGACTCAATAGAACTGGGACTTTCATTGTTAGACAAAAGGAGGAGTTCATCAACATTATCGAAGTTGTTGCACAATTGAACCTCCTTGGGAATTAAAGTGTCAATCATGAATGTTTGATAACATTCATCATCTTCTCGGGGTTGTTTCTCGATGCGGAAGATATTGACTTCAAGAGTCATATTTCCAAACGATATCTGTTGGGAATTGTGCTTTAAAAGCAATTGTAGTAGACAATGATTTTAATGAAATAAATAAATGAATTGAATTATTGTATGTATGTAGCTTATGTACTAAATTATTTATAATAATATTAAGTAAAAATAAGAAAATTCTCAAGTTAATCTATGTTGTCCCAATCTCATATTGGTATGAGAGGATCGAGATTGAGATAATGAACTTAAATAGTTTGCAGTAAAATAAAGTTATGGAATCTTTAGATTAATTACTGCTAGTACGGTCCACTAGTATTATGAATACATGTGACCTAGATCCGGGTTACTAGTATAGTAGGACACTTTAGTGGAGGTACTTTTCATGCTGAGAGTATGTAGAACTAGACCAAATGTGATTTATTAATACTTGTTTAAATATCATTCCGTAGTATTATAAAACACATCAACTGATGATCATATACAAAATGATTTTAATCCTGAAGTAACTATGAACTCCTTTATTTGTTACTTGATCCTTTGATTCATGCGTTACAGTTTGTAGTAATGATCATGCTAAGAACAATTGCTTTGGGGACTCAATGATCTATACTTTCTTATAGATTGAATGATGATTCCCTTTTGGGTTGGCTTTTAGAACTGAAAAGGTTATTGACGTCAAATTCACAATCAGATTATGAATTAACCTTCATGGTAAAATGGTAATTTGATTCCCATTTAATTATGAATCATCAATAGAGAATTAATTTGTATGTAATGATTGTTAGGAATGAGTTTCCTAATACGCAGCGGAATAGTGATAGGTTGGCCCAGTGTACAACAAAAATTTTGTAACATATTTAAACTACTTTTAAATATGTGGATCCATTAATAGAAATACATTAATCATAAACAAGAAAAGAATAAAGAACATACCTCTTGATGCCTATCAAGCGTCCTTGCTATCTTTTTGTAAAATAAACGATCTTCCTATCCAAGTTGCTCCCAGGTACTCACATCAAGATCTCCCACAACGTTCTCTACACCTCAAGAAGTGTGTGGGCACTTAGAGAATAAAGGATGATATATTTCTAATTCAACTTGATGTACTCAACACATGAGATCAAGTGAATAGGCCTGAGATTGGTTCTGTATCTTTTTCAGGGAGAGATGGAAAGTATCGTTCTTTTCTTAGAGCGAATAAATTCAGTATCTCGTTTTTTTTCTTCTTCTGATAAGTCTAACTTAAATAGAAAATATTTAAATTTAAAAATATATATATGTAACCAATTACAATTTATCTTTTAATTAATTAATTATCTTATTAATGAAAATATCAAAACTAACTTTTTGAATTTTTCTTTAATTAATTAATTAAATAAATAAAAGGGAAAAATCCATCCCTGATTTCTATAGCGGCACGCCACACACAGTCCAGGGACTGTGTGTGTCGTGCAGTACCCTATAAAATAAGGATATTTATTTTCTCAACTATTATTTAATTATTTATTCAAACTACCTTATTAGATAAAATCCAACAACATGATAATTAATTCAAATTTGAATCTGTTGACTGTGATTTTAGCAAACGACGTAAGAACGTCAAATACGACAAGCTTTTAAGAGAATTATAAACGACAACAGACAGTTTTTATCAATGAAAGTAAATAACACGAGATTTTATAGTGGTTCAGCCCCGATAATCGGTAATAGCCTAATCCACTTAGAGATTTTATTACTGTATTCACACTCAAGATCAGATGAACCAGTGTCAACTGAGTTTCTTCAGTGCAAATATTCCAGAATACAAAAAAGGGTTCTCTCAGGAAAATCACACTTTCTCTCTCTAGAACACAGATTAACTCTCAATTTGCCAAAAATAAGTCCTTTTATGATCCTCCCAACCCTCTATTTATAGACCTGAGATTCTCAACTGATATCCCCTTTAGATAGGGATATTTTATTATTCACCTTATATTTATATTACAAAATAAATGTTTGAAATACAACTGATCCTAAATTCGAGTGAGGAATGAGAGATTCCCAGATGCTTAGACCAATTCTCACTGAAGTCGTTTCGGGAAGTTTGACGTAGTCTCACATGCATGTTGATTACTCCTTCAAGCTTTTCGTGGGTCAAAGGTGGTATGTGCATGGCTCTCCTCGGACCAAAGGTCATGTAAGTTTAGCTCTCCTCGGACCAAGGTGGTCCGAGGCCACTTCCTTTGCTCCTTACCTCGGGCAAGTCCGAGGTATACTCCTTCATTGTGTCCGATCGGACACAATGGTTTTCTCCTTGGCTTAAGGTGGTTCGAACCACCCTCTTTGGCATCTCACCTTGGTCAAGCCCGAGCCCATTTCCTTCAATCAAGGTCCGATCGGACCTTGTACTCTCCTCCTCGGACCAAGGTGGTCCGAGCCATCTCTTCATGCCATCTCCTCGGACCAAAATGGTCCAAAGGCTCCTCTCCCATGGGCATGTCCGATCGGACATGCTGCCCTTCTCCTCGGACCAAGGTGGTCCGAGCCTCTCTCTTTCAACCAAGGTCCGATCGGACCTTGTACTCTTCTCCTCGGACCAAGGTGGTTCGAGCCTACTTTCCTCCTCCTCCTCACCTCGTTCAAGCCCAAGCCTACCTCTTCCATGGCACACCCGATCGGCCATTATGTGGCTTTCCCCTTGACTAAAACTTAAGCCTTAGTCATTCTCTTTGGACACGTTCGAGCCAAAATATCAAGAGGTCCCCTAAGCTTAGGTCCGATCGGACCTATTGCTTTTATCCCTTGAACCAAAATCCAAATCTCTCCTTCAATCTTCTTGGACTTGGCTTCAAATCAATTATTAGGGTCTTCAAACTGGGGTCTGAGCCAAGCAACCCCCAGACCAAATATTCTCTTCGGTCGGGTGTATTTGGCTTGACTATCTGTCCAATTTCTTAACTGATATATTGGGCCATTGCTAAGCCAGATCACCTCACTAACTCATGCCATGTGCCAATTTTACTGCCACGTCATTCTTTTCAAATTTTTGGGATAATAGAATCTATTATATATTTTTAAAAATGATCACATATAATTAATTATTTGAATAAATATTAATCTTTTAAATTCAAATCCAATTTGAACTTATCAGATTATTATCTCCCACTCAAATAAAGATATTTAATTAATTCTACTAATTAATTAAAACCAATTTTAATTAAATAACAATTTCAAAATTTTGATATTTATTTTATTATAATTTCAAAAATTATACAATAATTAATTTTGATAATTACAACTATTTTATAATTAATTAATTAATCACTATTATCACATAATTGCATATTTGGCCCGAAGAACAAATTTCTTCTTAAATATGTTTTTTTACCGTTTTACTTTTTATATCAACTCTTGCCTTGAATAGTGTTGATAGAGCCATTGTGGGGACCTATGGACCTATAATTCCAAGCTCCAATAAATTTGTGATTATTAATTAAACTCTTTAATTAAATAATCTTAATTTATTAATCTCATGATTACTCCACTATAAATATGAGAGTGCACTATTGTAATTATAGACATTTCATTTATTGAGTACTTTATAACAATAAAGTGTCCATTGATATAATCATTATATACAAATTAGACCTCTATTAATGGTTCATAATTAACCGGAAATAGAATTCCCGTTTTACCCTTTAAATTATATATTGTTTCCTTAAGTACCATTGACTTTACTAGTGAAGGTTAATTCATAACTAAATTATGAATTTGAGCTCAATAATCTTTTAGTCCAAAAAGTCAACCCTTAAGAGAATCATTATTCAATCTCTTACGAGAAGGTATAGATTCCTTATCTGTATACCATGTCCCCAACCATTTACATTAATGAGTTCCCAAAACAAAAGTTTATAGCCTGATCATTCTGACAAACCCTGATGAGTGAATCAAAGAACTCATATAACATAAACATGAGTTCATAGTAACTTCATGATTAAGATCTATTTGTATATGATCATCAATTGATATATTTAATTAATACTTCGAACAGTATTTGACTAAGTATTAATAAACATATCTGGTCCAGTTCTATATATCCTCTAATATATAAAGCATCTTCACTAAAGTATCCTACTACACTAGTAATCCGGATCTAGATCACTTGTATTCATAATACTAGTAGACTGTACTTGCAGTAATTAATCTAAAGATTCCATAACTTTATTTTACTGCGAACTATTCAAGTTCATTTATCTCAAACACAATCCTCCCGTACCAATATGTGGTTGAGATCACATATATGAACTTAAGAATTTTTCTGATATTTACTTAATATTATCACAGAATAATATAGTTCATAAAATATGCATAAAAAATTTAGTTTATTTATTTATTTCTTAAAAACAATGTCTATTACATATGCTTTCAGGGCACAATTCCTAATAATGATTATATCAATGGATACTTTGTAATTACAATAAAGTACTCAGTAAATATATGTCTTTAATTCTCAAGAGTTTAGTCTCATATTTATAGTAAAATAATCATGAGATGAATAAATATGATTATTGACTCAAAGAGTTTTGGTTAATAATCTTTAATTTATTGGAGCTTGGAATTATTGGTCCATAGGTCCCCGGGGCGACTCTATCAACACTAATCAAGGGAAGAGTTGATACAAGGGTTAAAGTGTAAATGAGCTATTTGAGAGAATATTTATTCTTCGGGATAAATGTGCAATTATGTGATAATTGAAGTTGCACAATTTATTATTGCATTTGTGCAATTTTGAAATTGTGTAGAAATAAAAGAAATTTATTTTAATTAATTATTTTATTTAAGTGTGAATAAATAAATATGGATAGTCAAAATTATTTTTGATTATTATATCCATTTAATTAATAATAAGATGATGATGGAAATTCAAATTTTGAATTTTGAAATTTAAGTTGTTATCTTTTTCCTTAAAAAGATGATACCTTATTTGAATATCTAATTATTAATTAATTAAAAATAAAAGCACATGAAAAATCAAAATCTCATTTTTCAGAGATAGGCCACACGCATAGGGCTTGGACTACTCTATGCGTGTGGCACATCAGATGTTATCTGATATTGGTTTTTCATTTTTATTTTTTAATTTATTAATTAAACATTTTAAAAAGGGATTTTAAATGGAATGTTAGTTTTTTGTCTATCACCATTATTATTATAAAAAGTGATTGATTTTTCTTTATTACTATTATTATGGTAATAATGTCTATATATTCTATTTGATAGAAAATAGAAAGAACAAGTTTTTGACAGTTTTTTTTTTTTTTTTTGTACAAGAAGAAAAACTATCTTCTTTTTCACAAGAAAGAAAAACCTATTTTCTCTAGCCTAGAATCAAAAGTCTCATGTGTTGAGAATACTTTTGTGTAATGACCCAACTAATTCTAAGACTTTGGACCATTAAAACTACTATTCATAGACACTATTCTTAAGAAAACATACATATGAAACATTCATAACTTTATTAAAAAAACTATAAAGTAAATGTTGAAATACTTAAATGCGGGGTATGGGATCCCATTGTTTGAAAATAAAACATAACTTAATTATTAAATAAATTTGTTACAAAAAAAAGTGCGAAGAATACATAGAAAATCATAATTTAAAAAGACTAAAAACAACTTCGTCCTCAAATCACTCACGCAGTCCATCGACTCCATTCTTCCTCAATACACAATCCCAAGTTGCCAAGAATCTTTCTACCACCATAACTATTTTTCTGCACATATAAAATAAAGGAAGAGCCTAATTCCCAGCAAGGAAAATCTACTAAAAACATAAACATAAACATATAACATATAAACATATGACTATAATAACGCATACCACAAAAGACTACACTATTAATGGCCATTATGACATGTGATAAACCATCTATGTCCCCTGTCTAATATTTGAGGTAGGTTAGATCACATGGTAGTATATGATAACCCATCTAGATCCCCTTTCTAATATTTGAGGTAGGGTAAATCACATGGTAGTATATGATAACCCATCTGGATCCCCTGTCTAATATTTGAGGTAGGGTAAATCATAACTCTAAACATGAAAATGATAAGCATAGGGCTTGCTAACTAAGCAACTATGAGCCCTAGATACATAAAAAATGCATAACATAACATAACATAACATAAAATTATCATAACATATTATACATAAACATAACACATAAACATATAGAAACTATCCTATTTTCCTTACCAATACCTGGATGTGAGAACAAGGACGGAATTTCAGAACACTCCTAAAACCAACACGAAAGAGGTGAGTATTTCTAAAAGAAAAGAGATGAAAAGGAATGAACTAAAGCACCGAGAAGATACTTACCGACAAGAAACCTCAAGTACTTAGATGCCTAACCAAGAATGGAAAACAACGAGTTAGGATTTGAGTAGAGAAAAGCTATAAGAACTAATGAAACATACAGAAATGATCTAGGAATAGGAATACCATTGAATGCACTATAACCAAACTACACCTCGATATCGAAAAGCACACTATTAACTTTACTTCCCAAGTGTTTAATAAGCTTAAGATGATAAAGATTATAACCCCAACCCAAGTGTTTAACACTCTAAAGTAAACGTAGCTACTTGAAGGCTCTGAACTCAGCTTGAAGAATGAAAGAAATGGATGGGTACTAGGTCCTATTTATAGAGTTCAAGAATGAAAAGATCTTCTTTTAGCTTGAATAAAATAATGACTATTTAATTGAAAAACATTTGAATATTCGTTTAGCGGAGGCTTAAGACTCGGTAAAAATGATTCAGAAGCTTGCTAAGAGGTTATGGGTTAAATTGAGCTCGGTTTCAAAATTATTCAAAAATCTTGCCCTAGAGCCGATATATCGCCCATGGTAGGCGATATATCGCATGTGCTTATATTCCCAAGGCTTGTCGAAACGTTCGTGCGAAGTTACGTGTTTTTCGTATTCCCCGAGTGGCGATATATCGCCCCTAGAGCTGCGATATATCGACATACGTTGAAATATTATACACATAATTGACTTTTTCAGCTTAATTTGAATTGGGTAAACAACTTTGACTGAGTTCTAATACGATTTTAAAGCTGCTGGCAGGTTCTGGGGTTCTCAAATATTTCTCTTATAAAACTATTCATAAAAAATGCTTAATTTCTCAATAAACATGCACACGACAAGTGTCATGATCTTATTAGTTCTATCTAAACTTTATAGTATAATAAATATCATCTTCATGATCAACTATATTAATCAAACCTTAGGTTATAATCAATATTCTTAAACTATAGGTTAAACTTATAAAATCTATAAGTGTTGCTACGAGTGTTCAACTAAGTCCCGGATTGAACCAAAATCCACAGTAATAAACATACTATAACTAGTACTAGCTATTACTACTACTACTACTACTACTACTACTACTACTACTACTACTACTACTACTATCTAACTAGCTAAGTAAAGTTCTGGGACTCTAAAATTCTCCCATACTAAAAAGAATTTCGCCCCCGAAATTTACTTACCAAACAATTTCGGATACCGGGCTTGCATGTCTTCCTCCAACTCCCACGTTGCCTCCCATTTAGAACTATTACTCCATAGGACTTTGACTATCGGAATACTCTTGGACCGTAACTGCTTCATCCCTCTATCTAGGATGCTAACTGGTCGTTCCTCGTAACTCAAGTCTTTCTGGAGTGCTATTGTATCGTACTTGAGTACGTGAGATGGGTCTAACACATATTTACGCAGCATTGAGATGTGGAACACATTATGACTATCTGCTATAGCTGGCGGTAAGGCTAATCTATATGCAACTGCTCCCACTTTTTCCAATATCTCAAAAGGACCTATAAAACGGGGACTAAGCTTGCCTTTCTTCCCAAATCGCTTCACACCTTTCGTAGGAGATATCTTCAGGAAGACTTGATCTCCGACCTTGAATTCCACATCACGTCGCTTGGCATTCGCATAACTTTTCTGACGACTTTGAGCAGTAAGCATACACTTTCTAATTAGTGCTACTGCTTCTTGAGCTTTTATAACAGCTTCGGGACCAAGGAGCTGCCTTTCTCCTACTTTGTCCCAATGTAATGGTGATCGGCACCTTCTTCCATAAAGTAACTCATAAGGTGCCATCCCGATCGTTGACTGGTAGCTATTGTTGTAGGAGAACTCTATCAGCGGCAAATACTTATTCCATGATCCTCCAAATTCAAGTACACAAGCGCGCAACATATCTTCTAAAATCTGTATGGTGCACTCGGACTAACCATCTGTCTGAGGATGAAAAGCTGTACTAAGACTTAACTTGGTACTCATGGCTTGCTGTAAGCTTCCCCAAAATCTCGATGTGAACATCGATCCTCTATCTGATACTATTGTCTTGGGGATTCCATGCAACCGTACTATCTCTTAGACATAGATGTCTGCGTATTGATCCGCTGTGTATGAAGTCTTAACAGGCAGGAAATGAGCTAACTTGGTTAGTCTATCTATGACTACCCAAGCTGAATCATGCTGCTTACTTGTTCATAACAAACCTGTCACGAAGTCCATAGCTATATCGTCCCATTTCCATTCTGGTATGCTAAGTGGTTGTAATAAGCCTGCAGGCCGCTGATGTTCTGCTTTCACTTACTGGCATATTAAGCATTTAGACACAAATTTTTCTATGTCCTTATTCATCCCTGGCCACCAATATATTGCCTTGATGTCGTGAGTCACATTGGTCGACCCTGGGTGAACTGAGTATGGGGTACTGTGTGTTTCTTCTAGAATTGTCATCTTAATCCTTTGATCATTTGGCACGCATACCCGATCCTTATATCTCAATAATCCTTGACCTGATATTGAGAAATCTGTGGCCTTACCTTCTCTAACTGCATCCATATGTGCCACTAATGTGTCATCATGCCCTTGCCCAATCCGTATATCTTCTAACAGATTTGACTGGATAGACAAATTAGCCAGCTTACCGATGACTACTTCTATTCCAGCATTGATCAGCTCCTGCTGTAGTGGCTTTTCTATTTTGGCTAGTGCTGCTATACTTCCATAACTCTTCCTACTTAGCGCATCAACAACTACATTTTCCATTCCCGGGTGGTATAGGATTTCACAGTCATAATCCTTTACTAGCTCTAACTACCTGCGCTTCCTAATGTTGAGCTCTTTCTGAGTGAAGAAGTACTTTAAGATTTTTGTGTCCGTATAAATCTCACACCGTTCTTCGTAAAGATAATGGCGCTAGATTTTCAATGCAAAGACCACCACTAACTCCATAGCGTGAGTTGGATAGCGTTGCTCGTACTCCTTCAGCTGCCTTGAGGCATAGGCTATCACCTTATCATTCTGCATCAGCACACAACCCAACCCTTGATTCGACGCATCATAGTAGACTACAAACTTATCGTTGGGTGTCAGTACGCAAAGTACTGGTGCTGAGCACATCTTAACTTTGAGCAACTGGAAGCTTTCTTCACACTTATCAATCAAGTTTAATCTTTGCTGTTTTCGGGTCAAGTTAGTGAGCAGAGTGGTTATATTAGAAAATCCCTCTATAAACCTCCGATAATAACCTGCTAATCCTAGAAAGCTTCTTACTTCTAACGTGTTCTTTGGTCTGGGCCAATCCTTCATAGCCTCTACCTTGGAGGGGTCTACTGCAATTCTATCCTTGGATACAATGTGTCCGAGGAATGCTACTTGTGAAAGCAAAAATTCGCACTTCTTGAACTTGGCGTAAAGTTGATACTCCTTTAGTCATAATAAGATCAACCTTAAGTGTTCCTCGTGCTCGACTTCGTCCTTTGAGTACACCAAGATGTCGTCGATGAGTACTACGACGAATTTATCCAAGTAATCCTTAAAGACCCTATTCATTAAATCCATAAACACAGCTGGAGTGTTGGTAAGACCAAAAGACATAACTAAGAACTCGTAATGCCCATAACGAGTTCTAAAAGCTGTCTTAGGAATGTCCTCTTCCCGTACCCTGAGCTGGAGATACCCGGATCGTAGATCAATCTTTGAGAATATGGTCATGCCTCGAAATTGATCAAACAAATCGTCAATCCGGGGTAGTGGTTACTTTTTCTGAATCGTCACCTTATTCAACTCGCGGTAATCTATGCACATCCGCATGCTTCCGTCCTTTTTCTTCACAAATAGAACCGATGCTCCCCATGGCGAATGGCTCGGTCTAATGAAACCCAAGTTTAGGAGTTCTTGTAGCTGCGTATTTAACTCCTTGAGTTTGGTAGGTGCCATCCGGTATGGTGCCTTGGAGATAGGCTCGGTGCCCGGTACTAATTCGATCGTTAAGTCAATTTCCCGAGTCGGCGGCAACCCTGGTAAATCATCGGGAAATACTTATAGGAATTCTCTTATAATGCGGACGTCTTCAACTTTTAGTGGTGTTTCCTTTACCACATCAGTGACGCTGGCTAAGTATGCTTGACATCCTTTTTATATCATCCTTTGAGCTTTGAGAGATGATATTACCGATGTGCGTAGTCCTGAAACTTGTCCCATGAAGCATAGTCTCTGGCCGTCAGGAGTCTCGAACGTCACTTTCTTGCATTTGCAGTCGATGGTTGTGCCATGCCTTGCTAACCAGTCCATGCCTAGTATCACGTCGAAGTCTTTGATCTTCAATTCTATTAGGTCTTCGTCTAGTTCTACATCCTCAATCCTGATCAGTATGCCTCGTACTATCCGTGATGATAGAACTACTTTACCCAAGGACAACTATGTCACAAACCTAGTTCTACAAGGTTTGTCTAATTTCGCTATCATTCCTAATGAGATATATGAGTATGTCGTTCCCAAATTAAGCGATAGTAGAACATATACTATTGAGGATAGGAATCTGACCTGTAACTGCTTGTTACTAGCATGGGCTCCTCCCTGGGTCAAGGCAAAGACTTTGTTCTGGAACCATCGTATTATCCCTCTTCTCCTTTGGCTTGAGCTGGGGACAGTCTCTCTTCTGGTGTCCTTCCTGACCACAGGAGTAGCATTCCTTGGTATTTGCATGACACTCCTCAAGATGTTTCTTTTGGCATTTGGAGCACTGCGGGTATTCTATATAACCTGGCCTATCACTTGCTTGCGTTCTTTTGTCACCATTGGCCTGCTTACTATCCGGATGCTTTATCTTCTGCCTATTATTGTTGCTATGTTGAGGATGCGACTGAGTCTATTGTCGTTGTAGTAGCTCTTCCACTTGTTGTCGTAGCCAGACAATTTCTGCAGTGATGTCCACTGGCGGCGGTGGCGCACTTTGAGTAGCAGCAGTAGTGGTAGCATGCGCTCCTCTTCTCCGAACTGGAGGGGCTTCATTGCTTTCAGGAGCAGCGTTGGAGGCATCGGTATTTGTGCGTGCAGACCTTCTGAGCAACATTTTCAACAAAGTTCTAATAGTCAAGAAAACATATTAGAACTTGTCATAACAGGCTCTAAGGAAAAAACTTAATCTAAACAAACATAACTCAGACCTATTAATTATGATTTCTTATGAAAAAAAATATATAAGCCTTCTTTATTATTAGAGTGGGTTTCTATACTTAGAAAAATAGGCCATCTTTATCATTTTCTAAGTCTGTTTCTAATTATCCTATATGAGTAAATTCTCAGGCTCGAAAATCATCTTTGTTCCAAAGTTAATCATATTGAGGGGGGCCTGGGATCAATAAAATCGTTCCCACTACTATGTCCCCCTAACTCTCAATATAGAGAACCCGGTTCATTGATTTGTATTCACCCTCATCGAACTTAGTCATTATTTATTATGATTGTAAAAGAAAATCAAACTCATTCATGTTAACAAAATAACAATGATATTAATTTGGAAAAAAAAAGTTTTCACTATTTACAATCACAATGCAAATAAATAAATAAAATAAACAAGGAAAGTAATCTATTCTAAAAATCGGGATCTTCTACATCTGATCCTTCATCTAACATATCGTCATCATTCTTTTCATAGTCATCATTGTCTTGTGCCTCAAAATGCCCTCGAGGAAGATTCGTAAAAATTCTATGTTTTTGCTCATTTGTAAATTGAAATTCTGTTTTTGAAGTGAACCTAAGTATGAGAAAATAATATCTCATAGCTACCGGCAATTCATCTTCATCATCTATCGTCTCCCAAATTTCTTCTAAGGCTACAATCACAGTAGGATAATCTCTAAAAAGTGTAATTACTAAAACGTATTGCTCCATTGATCTCATCATGATCTGCTTAGATTCTTGGAGGTGACCTATCTCCCTGTGGAACAAAAGTAGTCTTCGAGTGATTCTTTCTAGTACTCCTATGGTGTTTCTCGGTTCTCTAATTCTTTTTAAGGCCTTAATGGCTCGGATATCCTCATGAGTTAATGCTCCTTTAATTCTTAACTGAAAACATAAAGGATAAAATCGTTAGCTATACATATAAACATAATAACTACAATCATAAACACTTACTTGGCGGTTAGATTCAGAGCTTGGGCGTATGTATTGAGGAGAACTTCATGCGAACGAACCGTTGCTCTAATACCAATTGTAATGAGTCAAAGCTTTGTAACACCCCACGTCAATATGTCTGCTTCCTGGAATGACAACTGGCCCTACAAACCAACACGAGTCTTTCCAGCGAGCTTTCTCCTCACTCACACGCTTCCTGGGAAAACTTCCCAGGAGGTCACCCATCATCAGATTGGCTCCAGGTCAGGCACGCTTAACTTTGGAGTTCTCAAGTGATGGGCCACCAAAAATAAGATGCATCTTGTTGGCATAGGTAGTACACATCAATCCATTTAAGTCATCTTCAACTGTGTAGTCCCATACCTACACAGTCTTAGAATCATCACACTTGACCTTCCCCAAGCGGTGTGGGATTGCACAGCTTTACCCAGTCTTTCCCCTTACGGATTAGGGGATTCTGACTGTCACATTTTGATTCACAAAATTTATCCTTGTTCTCTATGTGCCCACCCACATCTTGAGGTGTAGAGAACGTCTTGGAAGATCTAGGTGTGAGTACTCAAGCATGGATAGGAAGATCAAAATACATACGAAAAGATTCAAGGATTCTTGATAGGCTACAAGTAGTAAATCATTTCATATTATTTTTATATATTTATATTATATATATTGATTAACATATTGCATATTAAAGTATTCTCATATAAAGATTGTTTATATGAAATTATTTTGTTCTATACCATTACCGCAATTTCCGCTGTGCACTAGGAACGGTTCCTTACAATATCTTCATTAGGCCATTTCGACAATTGATTAAAGCATTTGCAGTAGCAAAGAATTGTCTTCCGAGGATAATATGAATTTTGACTCTATGTTTACCACAGATTGGGTATCAAGAATAAGAAAGTCCATGGGGCAATAGAATTTTTTTAATTTGAACTAAAACATCCTCAACAATACCCCTAGGCTTTTTGGTGGAGCGATCAGCAAGCTATCGCACAACAGATGTTGGCTTCATTTCTCCAAGACAGAGTTGCTAGTACACAGAGTAAGGCATGAGATTTACACTCGCGTCAAGATCAAGTAAGGCTTAACTGACTTCATGAGTCCCAATTTGGCAAGAAATGGTAGGACAACCAGGATCTTTGTATTTCAGTGGTGTCTTTTGTTCAATCATCACACTTACTTGCTTAGTCAAGAAAGCAGTCTTCTTGACATGTTTCTTCCTTTTTGCAGTGCATGGATCCTTTATGATTTTGGCATAAGACGACACTTATTTTATAATGTGAAGAAAAGAAAGATTAATCTTCACTTGTGTCAAGTGCTCAAGGATTTCAACTCGGTTATCAAGAATTTTCCCAATAGGTTTCAACGCCTGAGGAAATGGAACTTTTGCAGAAGCATTGGGTGGTGCACTCACAGGAATATTATTTGGAGTGCTTGAAGTAGTTTTGGGAGAGGTGGTTTTTATGGATGGGTCTTGCAAAATTTTACCATTTCTAGTTGTAATGGCATTTACTTCCTTAACATTTGTATCATTGGAATTTGAGGATTGGGCCATGTGTTGGCCTTGCACATTGAATTTAGGTTGGGAAGGAAGTTCGCCTTTTTTTGGAATGGCCAAGGATTCAGTCAATTTTGAGAATCGAAATTTCATTTCTTTGATTTCTTCCATCATTTGGCGATTTTTGTTTGTTTGTTCCTCTATGAATGCATGAAGGGTATTCTTGAGAGAATTTCATTGTGGATAAGCATTATATTGAGGTGCAGAATACGCCTTTGATGGTTGAACTTGTTGCTCATTTCTCTGTTTGCCTCAAGATGATTGAGCTTGGTTAGAATTTCTCCAATTGAAATTTGGGTGGTTTCTTCAACCAAGGTTGTATGTATGGGAGAATGGCTTGTTATACGTCCCTAATGCATTGCATAGCTCCTCATAAACCCCCCTCATTTCATTAAAAGCTAAGCACTCCTTAGCTAAATGCTCCGTCCATCCACAAACAAAGCAAGGTTCTTGTGGTTTCGTTTGAGCAATCATGTGCGATTTTTGGCCATATTTCGTCATTAAGACCTCAAACTGCTTTTTTAAAGCTTCAAGTTGGGCCTTAACACTATCATCTTCTCGAAGTTGATAGATCCCATATGGTTTATGTTGGTTGGTGCTATCAGTAGCACTTGGACAAGTCCAGGTGTGAGATTTTTTTTGCGGTTTCTTTGAGATATTCAAGAGCATCATCTGGCTCTTTTTTGAGGAATTCACCATTGCATAGAATTTCTACAAACTGGTGCTCACGACTTGTGAGACCTTCATAGAAGTAACTGACCAAACGCCAGTTCTCATAGTCATGGTGCAAGCACTAATTCAACAGATCCTTGAATCATTCCCAGAATTGATAGAATGTTTCATTGTCCTTTTGGGAAAATATAGAAATTTTCTTTTACACTGTTGGTCTTATGGCTAGGGAAGTGTTTCAGAAATAAAGATTTGATCATTTCCTCCCATGTTTCAATAGACCTAGGTCTCAAAGAGTATGACCAGCTTTTGGCTTTGTCCTTCAAGGAGAAAGGGAAGAACTTTAGTCGCACAAAATTGACATTTTCAACTCGGTTATAGAATGTGGCTACTTCCTCCTCAAATTCTATAATATGCAGTATGGGCTTTCGTTTTCCATTCCATAAAATGTGGGCAAGAGTTGAATCATGCCAGGTTTAATGTCTAACGCGGGCATATTAGGAGAGAATATAATGGATGAAGGCGTGGAAGTGCAAGTAGGATGGAGGTTGTCATTGAGAGTTCTTGGTTGGATTTCATCATTATGAGCAATTGCGAATGGATTATTATCAACTAAGGTTTGTGGAGAAGCAGGAATGGTGGAAGGAGTTCCGGAAGGAATGATGGATGTATTGGAAGAAGTTTCACTAGAAGTTTCGTGATGATTCATCCACTCCTAGAAATGAGAATTTATTTTATGTTTTTATTTTTTGATTTAATTTTTTTTTTGTTAAACTTGTTCCCATGTAGATTTAGAGGTTTTCGGGTGATCTTTAACGCCTTACTAGAACTCCCCGAGGTTACTGAGTAAGTATGGTAGATCACAAGTTAATCCTTTTCGACCAAATAACATTTAAGCAGAGTAAAATTGCTTATTTTGATAGAACAAGCTTGATTTTCTTATAGTCTTAAGTTAAAAAATGTAATAGTGCAAATGCATATGCTCGAAATGTTCCCAGGCTGATTGTGAAGGTTGCCGAGGTACCACTTTAGACCCACACTTGCCTAGACAGAACTCCCTGAGGTTCCCAGGTAAGTGTGAGGGGTAATGCTATCACAAACTTTATTTAACAACCAATCATTCTAGAGAGAACAATATTAGTTTTTACCATTTGTAATATCACACAATTGTTCCCAATACTAAGCGTTTTATGATTGAAATTTTATGCTTTTATTTTTAGAGGAAATAATTCTAAAGATTAAAAAAAGACTAGGAGAAAGAACAAGAGAAGGCCAAGATGAAAATCTAAACTAACAAAACTTATAGCAACAAAATAGTCAACACCAAAATAAAGAATAGACAATTGAAGTGAAGATAAAATAACAAGCTTAACTTTTTTTTTTTACAAATATTTATTAAACTAAAAAATAAAATAAAAATACTTAAGAAAGAGAAATGAAATTAGAGTTAACAAAAAAAAATTATATATATTTATATAATTTTCTTATGTAACCAAAAAAAGAAAAAAAAAATATTTTGTTTTTTTTCCTTACGTTGTTCTCTTCTTTTTTTTATGTATATATATATGTATATTTATATATAAAAGTTTTTTTTTTGTTTTAGCGGATGAGAAAAAAAATTATATAACTAAATTTTTTTTGTGTTTTTTTAAACAATATTCAAATTAACCAAAAATTACCAAATAGAAATAGCAAAAAAAAAATAAAAAATAAAACACACACAATAGGAAGAACACTCTGCTAACACAATATTCATACCAACAAAAATACAGATAAAGTTACTAACATCTTAGTAAAAATTCCACTAAAACTCTTGAAAAACTACCTCCCAGCAACGGCGCCGAAATTTGTTTAACGCCCAAATTATGACAACCACTAAGCAATAGTTGTAGTAAAAGTCGGGCGATCAATCCACAAGGAGGTAACCTAAAACTAAAAGATTAGTAGAAGAATAACACAAAAGTTAGTAATATGAAATAAATAGAAATGAAAATGAAAATAGATTTGAGATTTTTTTGTTGTCTTTTTGATGAAATGATAAAATGAGACAAGTAAAATAAAAATAAGATGTAATCAAGAGTTGAAAAGTAGAAAGACTTCAAGAATCAACCATATGCTTTTTTATTTACTTAGTTACTTGGTTTACAAAGCTACACAAGTAAATAGTTCACATCCCAACATTTACTTGGAAAATCTAACATCAAAGTCCATATTCTTTTCTAACAAAAGTCCATTTGAGTTATAAGTTCTTTAATTTAGGAGCACAATGTTAATTTTATGAAAAATCTAAAAATGACAAAATACCCAAGGACAATAATGCAATAGAAGATTAGACATAAAATTATGTATCAATATTACTTTTACCAATTAGAAACACATACAAAGAGCATGACTAATCCTATATATTATTAGCACAAGTAAATAAAGATAACAAACTAAAAATGGGGTTGAAAGAACATAAACAACTCAAATGCATTATATTAAGAACATAGTAAATCAATGTAGCAAAATAACATCACTAGCATATGGAATCATCCCTAACCTTCCTAGAAAGATTAGGCCATTATGCTCATTATTCTCAAAATATTCTAAGAAGAAAGTATGAGAAGAAAGTGGGTAGAAATTTTGCTACAGTTTCTTTACTCTCAAAAATTACAAACCAAATGTAAAAGAAGAGTCTCTATTTATAGAAGAAGAAAATGACAAAAGAAATTAAATGTAACGTCCCAAATTTCCTAATATGGCTTAGGGCCTTGATTAGGGGGTCAGGATGGCAAATTATGGAATTATATGATATTTATGTGCATCATTATGTGAGCAATATTATAATATGACTTGATATGTATGTTTTGATGTATTAAATATGCATGTGGGCCCATTTCTGTTTAAAAGGGAAATTTTCATAATTCGGCTCGTTATGTGTATATTTGGCATATATGTGGTATGTGTGTGGTACTTCATTATTATGTGAATATGTTAGGGTTACTCGGCACAAGACAATCCTAGGGAGCAAGCTAGTGGGAAAGTACAACGGGACCCATACTTGTCTCGGAGTGCGTCAAGGGTTATATTGGGTATTTAGAACATTACCGAGATATTGGGTAATGAGAATGATTATTTGATGATATATTGGGAGTTAGTGAGATCATTAGGATTTGCTTGAGGTTACTTAAGCTCGAAGTAACCTATCAGAAATATAAAAGAACATTCAAAACGTTTTCTCTCCCTCTCTCTCTCTCTCTCTCCCGTTCCCTTTTTGACACCGTTCACATTTTCAAAGGAAACTTGAGTTTTAGAACTCGAATTCAGGCAAGGATCCATGCATAGTGGTTCTAGGGAATATTAGAAGCTTATTAGCCAGAGGATTTAATTGGGAAACAACTCAATCAGAGGTAATCCAACTTTTAAGTTTTCGAGATTTTAAGCCTTGATTGGATTTTTATGTATTGAGGAGTTTTTTGATTTGATTGGGACTTGTGTTTTCATGGTTTTTGGAAATTAGGATGTTTGGGAACTTTTTTTTTGGGATTTGGGTATGTTTGGATATGTTTTTGGAGGATTTTAAATGTGAAAAAACGTAGGAAATGGCTAAGTTCGAGGTTGGGTCACGACCTTGTTCTAGCAAGTCGCGACCTAGGTGAACCCAGAACCAAGAGGAGTTTGCCTTGGGGGCATTCCGTGACTCAAGAAGGCCAAGTCGCAGCCCACATCATGAAGCCCAAGCAGAGGACTCTCTGTCAGGGAGGCAAGTCGCGACCCTAGGGGCCAAGTTGTGACCTGCCCATGCAGTGTTGCCTAGGTTTGGTTTTTAGTCGTGGGAACTTAACTCTAAAGGCTTTGGATCGATCCTACTAAATGGTTTGGTAGGATTCGACCTCTCAGAGGCTAGCATTTGGTCCAGAAGTATTTATTTACTTGTTTTGATTGGATTCTATATGATGGTTGTGACTAGGTTGTTGCTAGGGGCTTAGAAACAAGATCGTGCTTAAGTGTCATTTATTGGTAACTTGTGCTTGGACCAAAGGTAAAAAAACTGCACTCAGTATGTGATGCATGTGATACATGTGGTTATGGCATGACATGAATGTTTAATATGGAATTGATCAGAGCTTGAGTCTCTGTAATTGTGCATGATTATGATTATGATTATGATTATGCATGTGATTATTGATTAAGCATGTTGAATGCCTTATATCTGGATATTTGACATATGTTATATGCTTGTGTGCATTGCCTCATTGAGAAAGCACTGACTTATTATTTAAGAAACGACAATGGTATTTAGTACTGGTTGTGAAGCTCTGACTTATCAGTCATGATTGGCAATAGTACTGAGCACTGGTCGCATGGAATTGACTTATGAGTCAAGAGGTATTAGTGTATTCAACGTAGGCCGAAATGATTAGATCTAATCAACATGAGCATTAAATGCTTGACTAACCTATTGGTCGAAGAAAACTAAAGCACTTGGCTAGTCTATGGCTAGTTACTCAGAGCCAGGGCTACAAGGCCCAGTTGACTTGTTGGTCACATGGCTTAGGGCACATTACCCCAGAATGACTTCATAGTCATCTATTCAGGGCACAGGTCCCCAAGTTGACTCCATGGTCATCTATTAGGGCACATGACTTTAGGTTGACTCTATGGCCATCTATTAGGGCACAGGACCCAAGATGACTCTATGGTCATCTTTTAGGGCAAGGGACCCCAGAGATACTTAATAAGCCATCTATTCAAGGCGTAGGACCCCAGATTGGCTTAATAAGTCATCTATTCAGGGCGCAAGATCCCAGATTGACTTAGTAAGTCATTTATTCAGGGCGCAAGATCCCAGATTAACTTGATAGTCATCTACTCAGGGCGCAGGACCCCATAATCATTTATTTGTACTTGAAGGCATGCATGAATAGGGTTATTAATGCTAGACATGCTTATTATGATTTGATGACATATTATTAACTTCTTATGAGCATGTGTTTTAGTTTTCTTGCTGAGCCTCGACTCACAGGTGCTATGTGGTGCAGGTAAAGGTAAAAGAAAGCTAGACCATCCTTGATTTTGAGAGCTTAGGTGACGATGTGTACATATGTGGCTGCTCGACCACCACGACCGAGGGTTTAAAGAGGAACTAGGGTTAAACCCTATTTTGCCGCTTAGGTCGGCTGGTTGTAAATCTTTTATTGTAATTAACCTTTAAAATGTTTTATGGGATCCCAATGTATACAGTAAACGTTTTTGTGAAACGTTGTATCTTTGATAAAAAAATTTAACCCTAAACTGTTAATCACACTTAGTTACACGATTATGACAAAATGACTCATTTAGCGAGTTTAGCACTGTTTAAAATACACAAAGTAACGGTCCCTAGGTAGTAAGGCATTACATTAAACTACACACGGGGTTTACAAAATAAATCTGAAACATTAATAATAAAATATGATTTTGAAAAATCAAATCTTATTATTAATATTAGCCTAGCTATTTTAGTGAATGGTCATTATTCCCATTTTTCTAAATCAACACAAAATGTGAGCTTTAAAGTTCAAAATGGAAGGGTCCATGGCCCAAAGTGCAGACAAAAAGGGCTAGAAGGAGGCTGGTGGCAGATGGAGTTTTGACCTAGTCGCGATCAATGGGAGAGAGACACATGTACCGCTGTTAGCAGGGGAAAGGAAGGGGGCAGTCGTGCTGGGTCAGGTGGATCGGGTGCGGGTCGAATGGGGTAGGCAGGTGCGGGTCGTGCACGGGTCAGACTAGGGAGTTTGGACGCGTGGCACGAGCTGGAGGTCGCCACGTGGCACGCTGGAAAGAGGCAGGGGCTGGGTCCTTTGGGCCTTTTCTGGCTGGGCTTTGGGACCATAAGAATGCAACTTTTCCTCATTTTCTTCAATTTTACTTCTTTCTTTCTTTTTTCTTTGTTTCCAAGTGTCGAAAATACCAATTAAATCCTACAAAATAAAACAAATTAAATTAAAATTAAATCTTATTAATTCTATGAAAATATTAATTAAAACTTAATTTATTTTGACTATTAAAATCAATAAATTGACATTTTTGAGCACTAATCACATTGGTTCTTGGAGAGTTGAACACCATGACGAGATGGGAGGTTTCCCTTCTTGGAGTTCTGCATCACAACTTCGCAAGCATTTTATCTATATAAGAAGCTTGAGATAGTGCCAACAACTTCTTCTTGCGGTCATGAATTAATCGCATCCCAAGAACGTAGCTTGCCTCTCCCAAATCTTTCATTTGGAATTGGTTGGCTAGCCAAACTTTCACGTCAGATAATTTATTCACATCATTCCCAATGATTAATATATCATCTATGTATAAAACTAGAAAGACCACTTTGTCCTTGTCTATTTGCTTGTATACACAAGGCTTATTGATATTTTGATGAAAACCATAAGATTTAATAGCTTGGTCAAATCTTATGTTCTATGATCTAGAAGCTTGCTTAAGTCCATAAATGGACCTTTGCAGTTTGCAAACCTTTTGCTCTTTGCCTTGTTCTATGAAACTCTCTGGTTGTACCATAAAGATACTTTCATCAGGTGCCCATTCAGAAAAGCTGTTTTGACGTCCATTTGTCAAATCTCATAGTCAAAATGATTGGTAATGGATAAGAGGATCCGGATGGATTTTAGCATGGCCACAGGAGAAAATGATTCTTCATAATCCACACCTTTTTTCTACGTGTAGCCCTTGGCTACAAGCCTCGCTTTGAAAGTCTCTACTTTCCCATCAACTCCTCTCTTTCTCTTGTATATCCATTTGCACCCAATGGGTTTTACATCTTGAGGTGGATATACAAGTTCCATCTCGAGTACACCAATTCCATCTCGAGTTTCATAGCTTCAAGCCATTGTTTCATATCAGGATCATTCATCACTTGACCGAAAGTCAACAGGTCGTCAACATTGCAACTTGTGCTTCTCCGAATCTAGTGTAACGAACATTTTATCTTACAACTCTCCCACTACGACGGACTACTGTAGTATTCTGGTTTGGAATTGTGGTCTGTTCTGTTCCAACTTCTAAAGTCAGTTGTGGTGTGATCTTATCACCAAGTAACTCCTCGAGTACAACATTACTTCGAGATTTAAAGTCCTTCATATAGTCTTCTTCCAAAAAAGTAGCATTTGTCTGTAGGATTATAGAAGTAACCTCCTCTAGTGCCTCTGGGGTATCCAACAAATAAACATACTTCAGATCTCGGTTCTAACTTCCTTGTCTTAGCTTTTAGCACATGCGTTGTACATCCCCATATACGCACATGCCTCAGACTAGGTTTGCAACGTGTCCATAATTCTGAGGGTGTCTTAGCTATAGACTTAGATGGAACTAGGTTTAAGATGTATGTAGCTGTTTGTAAAGCATATCCCCAAAATGATAAGGGCAACGATGAGTAACTGAATATTGATCTCATCATGTCTAGCAAAGTTATATTCCTCCTTTCCACAACACCGTCTTGTTGCAGAGTACCTAGTACAGTCAGTTGTGAAACAATTCCATGCTCTATCAAGAAATCTTCAAATTCCTTGTCAAGGTATTCCATGTCTCGATCTGATCGTAGCATTTTATGGGTTTTTCCTAACTGATTTTCAACTTCGGCTCAGAATTCTTTGAACTTTTCAAAGGTTTCTAATTTCCTTTACATCAGGTATACGTAACCGTATCTTGAGTAGTCATCAATGAAAGTTACATAATGCTCATAACCACCTCGATCTTGTACATTCATTGGACAAGGTGGGACCAGTAGCGTATAGATTAGCCCTACTGCCAGTTCTTGTAGACAACCACAATGTGTTTCACACCTCGTACTGCGTAGATATTTGTCAGGCCCCTCCCACGTTCTCAGATACGATACGTTAGCGCTCCAGAAAGACCTAAGTTATGAGGAACGACCGGTTCGCATCCTGGAGAAGGGGGTGAAGGAATTACGGTGGAAGAGTATTCCAATAGTCAAGGTCTTATGGAGTAATAACACAGAACGGGAGGCAACGTGGGAATTGGAGGAAGACATTCTAGCACGGTATCCGGAATTGTATGGTAAGTAAAATTTCAAGGATGAAATTTCTTTAAGGGGGAAAGGTTGTAATAACCAAGGTTATTATTTTATGATAAGCTCCTTAAATATGATCTTAGGTTAGATTTAGTTATGACTTGAGTTGTGGAATAAAGATGTAACGCCCTAGATAACCAAGATCGTTACAATGTGTATTTAAAATATTGTAGGACTTGCTAATTAAGTCGTTTGAATAATAGTGTGTTCCTAAAGTCAACTATCAGGTTAGGATTAAAAGATTTTGATCATAAACGGTTAATTTTCATTAAAATAGACGTTTGGTACATGGGATCCCAAAAACAGGTTTTAAGAGACAATTTACAACTCTCAAAATGTTTTATACAACC
This sequence comes from Humulus lupulus, assembly GCF_963169125.1. NCBI lineage: Eukaryota > Viridiplantae > Streptophyta > Magnoliopsida > Rosales > Cannabaceae > Humulus > Humulus lupulus. Next base: position 207,432,766 of record NC_084794.1, on the reverse strand, counting down.
AAAAGCCACTCTAATGGCAAAACACAAATTTTAAGGCTCTGTTTCTATACTTTCCCTTGGCCGTGGCGGACGAGCGGCTGACAATGTACACCTCGCCCCTAGAGCTCTCCAACTCATGGTTGGTCCAGTTTCCCTTTGCCTTTACCTGCACCACGTAGCACCCGTGAGCCAAGGCCCAACAAGAAAACTATAAACAACAAACACATATACAGTAGAAGCATCCAATCACTCTCAATACAGTCATTCAAAAATTCAACATGGTATAAGCATCAAGCTAATAACAGTAAACATGTATTTCCAATAATATATTTTAACCAGTAATACAAGTATTTAGGGTCGACGCCCTTAGGCCGAGCCCTCTGTTTACTCAGCTGACCCTGGCTCACAGTGGCTGAGCCGCATCCAGTGTGCTAACCGTCAACCCCAGCTCCCTTAGGCCATACTTTCACACTTCGCATAATAGTAGTACAGTTACACAACACATAAATCTAGATACATGGAATCTTAGTCCCAACACAACCATACAAGGGTGCAATTTTCTTACCTCGAATTCCAAGCGAGGAAAATAGAACGGTCTCGAGCACGATCCTCAATTTTGAGCCTTAGCAACAATCCCTAGTCACATTAACAATGGGTAACTATAAATTTCTAATCCAATCAAATACTTAGGGAACAAATATCAATCACCGAGACCATGAATTCTACTGAACTTGGTAGTAAAATTCATCCCGAGCACCTAGGTTTGAATCCCCGAGCCTCCCCGAGCTTTAAACTTCATTTCCCTTAATTCCCTAATTAGGGCCGCAACTTGCCATTGAGGGCTGAAATCCGCCCCTCAAATAGAGACCCAATCCCCCCTGAAGGGGGACACGGGCCGCGACCTACACTCCCCAAGTCACGGTGCACCTGGCAAATAGAGGCTCCTAACCTCAAAAACCCATGCGGGCCGTGGCACCTGAAGAACAGGGTCGCGACCCAAGGTCCCAAAACCAGAAAACTCCATTTTTTCCAGCGTCTCCTTTGAGTCCAAGCCTCAAAATTCCACCTATACCTTCAGCCAAAATCAAAACTAAACCCATAATTCTTATCCCTATAACTTAAACATCATAGCCAACCTTATAAGCAATTCCCACTCTTCCTCACACCCAAAATCAGTTTAAGAAACACTCTCATACAGGCTCTAAGCTCATCATCATCTCAACAAAATTTCTTAATCATAGTTTAGGTTTTACCAGAATTGATAACTTGAATCTCCCAACTAGACTTTGTCCACTACTAGCTTTAACTCCTTAGGTTCTTCTCAGTCCAAACTCAGTCCAATTCTCAACTTGTTCCCTTAGCTTCTCCTTCAAAATTCAGAAATTTCCCCTTAGACTTCTTGAGAGAAAAACGTGAGATAGAGGGTGTGATTGGAAATAGAGAGTTCTTAGCAATTGGGGTGGTTCCTGGCTAAGTCTAGAATCTTCCACTTGAGTTAATCCTTAACTCAAAATGACTAAACTACCCCCTTTGGGTCACTTAGTCCTTTAATTTGTTCTAGGGATAAAATGGTCATTTCGCTCTCGATTCCCGCTAATTCCTCAAGTGTTCCTACTATTAATCAATTAACCCCGTCAAGTCCACATAGTTAATAAATACTTATTCAATATTCAATAATTCCCAAAATAGTCTCTAAATTCCCAAAAATACCCCCAGGCTCCCCCGAGCTGGGTATTTAAACCTCGATGTGACTACTTCACTAATCCACTCACTAGGACTGTCTCGAGCCATATGCTACAAATATATCCACATAATAATGTGGTCTCAACCATATATCATGTAAAATCACATTTATGCCCTCAACGGGCCAAAATTACAAATATGCCATTCTAAGCTATAAAGGGCCCACAAGCATATATAATACTAAAAAGGGAATATACTCATTTGGTACCCTGTGTTTTTGCAAAGTATAATTTTGGTACTCTCTGTTTTTAATAATGCTCATATGGTAGCCTGTATTTTAAAATTGTACATATTTGGTACCCTAAACTCATATTTGATAGATAAAATTTTGTCAATATGATCAAACTGTCATCAGTTATATGTAATTATGTAATTAAATTTAAATTTGTAACTTACATAATTGACAGCAGTTTGATTAAATTGACAAAATTTTATCTATCAAATCTGAGTTTAGGGTACCAAATATGTACTATTTTAAAATACAGGGTACCATATGAGCATTATTAAAAACAGAGGGTACCAAAATGATACTTTGCAAAAACATAGGATACCAAATGAGTATATTCCCTACTAAAAAACATGCATATAATATATTCATATAATTATGCATGCCACATAGTCACACATTTAACCAATTAAACACATATAAACTAGTTATGCCCTCCCAACATGCTAATTAAGGCACTAAGCCCTATTAGCAATTTTGGGTCATTACAAAAGATTGCTTTAAGCTTAAATTATTTAAGTTATGATTTTATGACTTAGAAATAATTATAGTTTGGGTAATTATAATTATTTTGGCATATGATTAAATTAGTGTATAGTTTTATTAAGTATTAAATGCACATGTTATTTGATGTATTAAGAAGTGAACATGTGACATTAAACTAAGTCTAAGTATTAGAATTAAAATGAAAACAAAAATAGCTCAGTCTTAGGTTTGGCACAAAAATAGGAAGAATTTGACTCTTTTTAAATTTTAAAGACAGGCAAGATTAGATCTATTTGAATTAAGTGACTATGTGTTAAGAAGATTTAGATAAATGGGGATTTAAAAGATTTAATTTAATTAGTCAAATAACTAAGTAGAGATAGTAGTGTGATGGTTGAACTAAGAATTTGATAAGTAAATGAAGTTTTCGTAACTTTAGGGTGCTGTAACTTCATACATAGCTTTTACCCAGTTATATTCTGATTTTGAAAAAAATAGTATTTCTACAAAGTTGTAGATAATTTAATTAGCTATCCAACGATATAAAAATGGCCTAAATCGGGCTCCTACAACTCCCGTTACGTTAATTTTACTATAGGAGGGTCCAGAGTTACGAGATATAGGATAGTAGTTTGGACTTTGACTAAAGTTTGAACCAAATAGAGGCTATGTGGTATACTTGGAGAAGATGTAGCAACAAGAAGGGAGTAAGACTAGGTTGGCCAAAACCATATAGTGGAGGGAAGGTTTGACTTTTAAAATTTAAGTTGAATAGTGTGGAGAAAATCAAGGAAGGGAGTTGGGGTTTGAAGCCAATAAATAGAGACTTACCCTTCACCATTTTTTTTCACACTCAAAAGCTCTCAAAAACCTCTCATATCGAAATCCATAGTCCCAAAAGCTCTCTCCATTTTTCCATAAACACTCTACATAGCCATAGCCGAAACACTAGTCCTTATAGTGCTCGGGATCTTTTTCTTCTATTTTCTTTATTTTGCCTTAAACACTATTGCCTTTCTAAACCCTATTATACCCAAAATATTGAACCCCATCAAGTCAATATATAGCCAAAAATCTACCCAAGTATCCAAACTCTTGGTGTTGTTGTTGGAGATAGACATTAGAGAGAAGACTTGGGATTTAATCATTTCGGTTCTAGGTTGAAGGTATGACTTTATGAGGTTTAGAAAATTCTTGAAAGTATAGTTTTATTATAAGGATCTAATATAAATATCTTATGTTGTATTTAAGGTTGATTGAGAATTTTTCTCTCCACACTCAAGGTAAGGAAAATAAGTTTGACTTTATGTGTTATGATTATGTTTATATGCTATGTGTATGTATGTATGTATGTATGTATGTATGTATGTATGTATGTATGTATGTATGTATGTATGTATGTATGTATGTATGTTGTTTTTATATTTTTAGTCGCTTTGGAAATATAGTTGCTTAGATAGCAAATAAGCAAATCCAGATTTTTATCATTATCGTAGACTATAGTTGTGTTTAAACCTACCTCTAAATAGTAGCAAGTGGACCTAGATTGTTTCTATCACATACTACGGTAACGAGTTAATGGCCATTAATTTGTAGTCTTATGATTTATGATTTATGTTTTATGTTTTTACGTCTTATGTTTTATGTTCTGCTGTAATAGTTTTTTCATAATGGGCATTAGGCTCATTCTCTTTTGTTTAGATTGTGTAGGTCATTGAACAAGGAAGGCGGAATGGATCCTAGGTGGCTTTGGCATGTGTATCGGGTGAGTACTAAAGGAATGGACCGATGGAATCGATCGAGGATGACGTTGACCTTTGAGTCTTTTTATAATGTATTTATGATTTCCGCATTTAGTATTTGAACATTTAAAAATAAAGGTTTAATTTTTCTTTATGATTTTATGTATAAACAATGCGATCCCGTATTTTGGATGTTCTATAATAAAGCTTTATTATTTTATGTATATATATCCAATAGATTGTAGTTATTTTCTTAGTAGTTTTTAAAGGCCCGAGGTCTTTAAGTTAGCCGGGTCCTTACAAGTTCTGACCTTTAACTCACTTAGAGGACCATCCTTAACTAGTCTTTGAATCCTATCTAAGTTGATATGACCTAGTCTTAGGTGCCAAAGACACATATCATTTTTAGGTACTCTTTGTCATTTTAGCTTTGGTTGTTCATATTTGAACATTTCAGTATTGAGTAGTGAAGACATTTCAGATCTTACACGGATAGACATTCCTCTAGATTTCCGTGACAAACATGCGAACTATTTCTTGAAATAAAAAAAATTATTATTAAAAGAAATAGAATAGCATCGCCCTAAACATTTTAAAAAAAAAATTCAATTCATTTTGAAATCAGGAATTAAATAGATGTCTTCTAGAAACAAAAATTTATTTTCAGTAAAATAAATTTTCGCTTCTCCTACTTTTCTGGCTAAAACAAAAGCGCATGTCCTCACTCTCAGTGTGACCTCCCCTTATTGGAGATCTCTCCAAGAGCTAAGCATTTGAAAATCAGAACAAGCATGATTAATGGCTCCTGAATCAACTATCCAGGTATAACAATTGTTTTCCACTAAACAAGCCTCAGTGTCAAGCAAATTAGATTTGCTTTCTTTTTTGTTCTTTAACTCCTCGAGGTTCCTTTTGCAGTACCTCTTACTCTACCCATATGTATGGCAGCGGGAACAATTCCCATTGTAGTTAGAGTGAGAAACTTCTTTGCCCTTACCTTTGTTAATGCTAGGCTTCTGAGTTGTGTGCTCAGTCATTGGCAATAGATTCTTATTACTTTTCCACCTTTTAATATCACCAGTTAATTTGTCATTAGAAAAAAATAGTCATATGTGAGTTTCCTCCGGTCATTGTATTGCTGTAATTAAACAAAAGAAAAATAATAAATACAACCACACACTCATACACCATAAATCATATTATTCATACAATGAAATAAAAATAAACATGATGTACGCTTACAAAAACCTATTCATAAAAGTACAATGATGAGATAGCCAACATAAGTGTCGTCGATAGAATAGATCAAATACTTGCTAGTTAAAATGAGATGCTCTCAATTGTTATTATACCAAGATATCTGATATCTTTATAATAAAAAATTATAGCTATTTTGGTAAAAAAATATATCCAGCTAGGGTAGAAATATTTTTCGTGAGTGTAACTTACTATTTCAGGTTTCTCGACTTAACCCATGAGTGTCGTCGATAGGATAGGTCAAGCATGGAATACATCTTAAAACCCTATCACAAAGAGGTCTACCTATTAAAATCCTAACCAAAACACCTTCAGATAGGGATGACGAAAGCATAGCCATCTCGAGGTCCTGACTAAAACAAACATTTTTTAACCAATAGTAGAGACCTTCTCCCACTTACTAATTTAGAAATAAAAGGTTTTCTATTAAAAGATCTCATATTGTGATTATCACCAAAGTTTAACTATAAAATCTAAATCACTTATGTAAATCCAAAATTTAACTCTTAAAATTCTAAGATGACTAAATTTAAAATAATTACTAACAGTTACTAATTAATTCTAAACTATGTTTTTCGTAGGTATTAAAATTATTAATAATCCTAAAACATATTATGGTAATCTAAACATGCTATTAATGTGACATTATCCAATTTAACTACTTAAATTTAATTCACAGTATTTGTATCCATTTATGGTAGAAAAAGAACTATATTACTTTTCTATTCTAGAAGACACATTAATTATAAAATTAACATTCATACATAGTACGCCATTTTAATGATGCAATGAGTGAGCATTCCTATTCTACATGGCATATGAAGTGATCATATCAACATATTACCAATCATACAATATAATTAAACATTAGAGTATTGATCGGGTTCTCTTTGTTAAATGAAATTACAAAAATACACCAAGGCATTCCTTGGGCTTCAAAGCTTCTTATAATCAACATGGGCTTTGTCCTTTGTTGTGGGCCTTCCAGGATTGTACACTCAAACCCCTAGGTTCTAAATGAGATGACCTAATTTCCAAAATTAGGATTTTATCAAAAGTTTGTAAACTTTTGTTATTAAAATAATATTTTCATAAATTATTAATTACTAACTAATGGAAAGTGGTTACCATTTATTAAATAATAATTTCATAAATTATTAATTAAAAACTAATATTTTCCAAAACTATTATCAAATTTTGGGAAAAATAATTCATAAGTATTTTTATTTATTATTCTAATTACAATTATTGAGATTATAATTACAAAATTTATATTTAATTAATAATTAATTAATTCTATAAACTAAATTTTGACTCCAATTAAGGTATTCAAAAAAAATTCTTTTCTCTAAATGAAAATTAATTATTAATTTTATTAGTAGTTTCTTAAAACAATATTTGATTTCAATAAATCAAATACTTTTTTAAAAAATGAATACTATAATATTGTTTCACAAACAATGTATTTGACTAAATTAATAGTCAAATCTTCCCAATAATAAATTAAGAAAAGTGAACAATTCTGTTGACTTATGGAATTGGCCAACGGTCGTATGTACGATATACAACAACTTTTGAATGAAATAAATATAATATACGACAAAGTACAAATATCTTAAACCAACACACATAAATTTATAGTGGTTCAACCCTTTTTTGATGAACAGTCTTTAGTATTGGATCACTCGATAGACAATTATACAGATGAACTGAAGAGTTCACTCGTCACCAATTTTCCCAAAGTCTCTCCCCATAAAATATCCGTCTAAAAATATTCTCAAGATCCCCTAAATTAAGCCTTGGGTCCTTTATTTATAGTACTCAGGGGCTGTTACATGATCAGCAAGACTGGGGATCGTGGTTTGGCGCATGATCATTGTAAGTGGAGATACGTGGTTTGGCGCACGATCATTAGATCATGGGTCTTCTCGTTGTTTCTCCAGATCGTGGTTGACGATGGACGATTGAAACCTTCGGGAAAACGTTAAGTCTTGGTTGGTCTATGAAACTTAGGTGCTAGGCCCGATGACCCTTTAGAGCTTAGGTGCTAGGCCTGATGACCCTCTAGGTGCTAGGCCTGATGAATCGAGTATGAAATTTATGTGTATTTGGGAGTTTAGGCCGACCACCCTATGAAGAATAGAGTGGGTCGACCACCCATGTGCCTCTTGAGCATGTCAGGCCGACCACCCCTAGGGGGCTAGGGCCAGGTCGACCACACCTATGGGGTTTAGGCCTAGTCGACTTCCTTATAAGTCCTGGACCTATCCTTTTTTGTTCATTGCTCTTTTTTCAATACTTTATCGTTTTTCCATGACATGTGATGCCACGTGCCACTTTCTCATTCGTCACGTCATCTCTTGGATTTTGAGGGATAACATTTGTCCCCCAAGTTTATTGTACTGTGTTCAACATTACGGTAAACTTGATCTGGCCTGAGAAACATATCGTAGCAATACCCTAACAACAAAGTCCCTCGGGACATTACATAGTACTTTTATCAACTATTGATAATTTTCTCATCACGTATTTTTTTTTAAAGGATTATTGTGATTCCTAAAAATAATTATATTTTTGAAGGAAAATTAGTTTCCTATTAATCTAGTATATTTTTCAAGGAATTTGAAGTCCTACAAATATAATATATTTTTCAAGGATATTAATTCCTAACATCACAAAATATTTTTCAAGAAATTTGAATTCCTAAAAATATAATATATTTTTTAAGGAGTTTTGAAGTCCTAAAAATATTATATATTTTTGAAGGATATTAATTCCTAAAGATACAAAATATTTTTCAAGGAATTTGAATTTTTAACAATACCAGATATTTTTCAAGGATTTTGAATTCCTAAAAATATGGTTAACTTGAGAGGCTATAAGTAGGGCCTCACTCATCGGACCTCTGACCCATGCGCCTCCTTCATTAAATTCTAAGCTGTGGAATTCTCCAATTCTTCATAAACTCTATGTATCTTTTATTTGGTAAATATTCTTCCTCAATCCTTACATCTTTGATGAATCTGTCTTAATTTCCTTACTTTGCTCTAATTTGATTCAAAACAACTGACTTGGTTGAACCAAAAACTTGATTTCAATACAAAATTGGCTTGATCATTGCCTCTTTTTGCATGATGCTTAGAGGTCAGTAGGCCGAACACCTTCAGATTCACTAGCCTGGGCGATTTTTAGGCTTGTAAAACCTTAGGCCGACCACCCTTAAGTTTCCATGGCCTGGGCGATTTCCAAGCTTATAAAAATTAGGGTTGGCCGATTTTCAGGGCTTCACATCTAGGCATAGGCGATTTCTAGGGTTTCAGATCCAGGCATAGGCGATTTCCAGGTTTGTAAATTCCATCAGGGGCTGACCACCCCTAGAGTTTCCTTGCCTTGTGCGATTTCCAGGCCTACACATCTCATCATCGGTTGAGCACCCTTAGGGCTCCCTTAGCCTGGGCGATTTCCAGGCTTGTGAAGTTCATCATGGGCCGACCACCCCTAGGGCTTCCATCATGGGCTGACCACCCCTAGGGCTTCCTTAGCCTGGGCAATTTCCACGCTTATAGATTCTATGATTGGGAGATTTTTAGGGTTACAAGATCCAACTCTAGACTGCATTCCCATGTCCTGGGCGATTTCCAAGGGTCCCAAGTGTAACGACCCAGATTTTTAAGACTCGATAATGCGGAAATATAAATGTTTTCATTTAACAAAATGTCTCAAAAACCCGTATAAAAAAAACTTTTTAAGAATTCGTATGGCCATACTTAACATTTAGTTACAAACATATTTTATAAAGAGTAGAGTGAGCCTAGTTTAAGAAAATTACACAACATTTCCAAAAATAAAATGGCTTCCCAAAAGGTCGGTCCACATGTACATTTGCAAGGAAGACTCCAGCACTCACTGCTCCGCCTTACCCTTGCTCTTACCTACAACATGAAACAACTAGGTAAGCGAAAACGCTTACTAAGATCAACTTTCAAACAAAAGCATGTAGAGAATTAGGGTTCCGGAGCCATCCGGACCCTACGCAATCAATTTCAAGAACGCTAAAGCGTCCTGGAAAACTTATGGTCATGCCTGATAACCAATGATAAATTAATTCTTAACTAGATAAAATCCTGCACTCAGAAAATCCAGAGCAAGCAGATATATTATATCACAATATAATTTGAGACCAATGCTCGACAATTTCCACCAATTCAGGCGTAACGCGCCCTCCAACATAATTGCGAATCTGTAAAAGAGAACTGAGTCTCCACACTAAGATCTAGCCAATAAATATCCTCATCAAGGGTAACTATCATGTTACCTAGGGCATCGCTACTTATCCAAGAGTGTAATCCAATTTACACGGTTTTACGGAGACTTCTATGTTAATCAGTGGTGCTGGTGAGCAGTTGCCCCTAGGGTGTTCAGCCTCACTCAATCTTGGCAACCCCTAGTTATCTCTAGGCACTCTCACTGAATGGCCAATATTCACGGCTGCTATCCAGGAATAACTTATCAGAGCACTTGCTCGGGTTCAAACCATTCAATGATTAAGTAAACATGAGGGCCCCTAGGTCCCATTTATTTTGGCGCCCCTAGGTTTAACCAACTTATCCTCATCTCATGGCCACTCGTCACGGTAATGAACTGGACATAAATAAAATCAAGCAGTGTGACGGGGATCAACAGTCTAGGATATGAAGGATATCTACCGTTCATATTTTCTAAATCAGGACTCACTAGACTAACGTCTCTAAGAAACTTTCTATGACAGTATATATATGGGCATGTATCCCTATACTAACATACAAGACAATAATTGTTTCATGTTGCAGCCATACAATATAAGTTGACTTACTTTGAGTCCTTAGCGCTCAGCAGGTTTTCACCCTCCAACGTTCAGTCCAGTTACGCTTAGCCAATACTGTAGTTATCCATACAGTATACTCGGATTAATTATGGCACACATAATTCATTATTATTATTTTGGGCAGTTTGGTCATTTTAATAAAAATCATTTGTAAGGATTTATGATCCTTATTTGGTTTTAAACCTATTAAGGAAATTCATACAAAATATTTGAGACTAAACCCTAAGTCTCGGGGAGACCTATCCTAAGGTCTCGATACCTAGGCTCGGGTATCATAATGGTATTTTCCCATAATTCGCTAAAAATCTTATTCTTTCAAGGTATCGCTATTAACCCGCACTTTCGACTAGTCGGTTAAAATATGAAAGATTTTAGCCGATATTATATCCAGAAAATACTAATAAATTCCTTAATTATTTTTAAAGAAAATAAACTCTTAATTTTTCCCTTTTATTTTTCTTAAGGTTTTAATCTAAAAAAAAACCATTTTAAGAAAATTGCCTAATTTGTCTTAATTAGGAAAACCGTTAAAAATTTCCCATCTTGACTAATTAATTTTCCAAAATCAATTAATCAATTTTACTTACTAGAAAAATAATTCATTTATTTATTTTCTCAAAATATAGGGTTTTAAACCCTCTTTTAATTTATTAACTATTAATAAATTAAATCTCTTATTTTTAAAAAGAATAAAAACTCTTTAATAAAAATAATTCATTTAAACTCAAAGGGGTAATTTTAGTGAAAATATGTTTTCAAGACTTACCAATTTATATCTTGAAATAAGCAAAATTTTACTTTTTACCTTATGTTCCAAAATCTTATTTTTACACTAAGTGTGAAAAACCTATTTTTCACATTTTTAACTACATACTTCGTTAGTTCATAACATGAAATTTACTTACCCAATTGTTACCAAAATTTCCCAATTCCATTTTTGTTATGCCATTTAGGTCTTTGTAAAATCTTAGGTTAAAATGAGCATTTTTGATTGGTGAAATCATTTTCCAACAATGAGGTAAAAATGACCTTATTTCAAGTCTTTATTTTTTTCCAAACTTTGACAGTTAATAACTTTCAAACCGTTCAATATTTTCTTACCAAATTTTACAGTGAAATACTAGGTTATTCCAAAAATATGTCCACAAAATTTTAGAAAAAACTGGGTTCATTTTCCCTATACAGTGGCTGTCCAAACTTGGTTCCGAAAATAAGAATACGAAAAAACAGTTTTTTACCTAAACTTTGAAATAGCATAACTTACTCATTTCTAAACATTTTTTAGTGTTTCAAAAGCTCAATTTTATTAACTCAATGTCAACAACATCACAGTACAATTTAATTTTAAAAAATCAATATACAGTGGCTGTTTGACCCCTTGGAAGTCACAGCTCAAAATATGTTTTGTTTTAGGTATCCTACAAAAACCCATGTTTTGTTTTAGGTATCCTACAAAAACCCTTGGGGGTTTTGGTTCCCATTTTCAAAAATCAATACACAAGCATCATAAAAATTATTAAATAACTACCATAACCTTATTACATCACCAATAAGAAACTTTAAGCATTAAATATACAAAATAATGCTTAAAACTAAAAACCCTACAACAAAAATCATCAAAAGTAAACTTTTTACCTTTTTGGTGTTCTTGCTTAAGGTTTGGACCTTCCTATTATCTTTGGCTCCTTCAAAACCTTTCAAAAACCCTAACCAACTTCCCCCAACAACATAGTTAATTAGCTATTTGAAACTATATGCTTAAAACTTTACAAAAGTCTAGATTAATGAAACTTTACCTTAGGGAAAACCCTTCCTAGACCAAGACTTAGCTTCCAAGTTTCCTTGGTGTTCTTGGGGTTGAAAATGGAGAGAACACTTTGAGAGGTCTTCAAAAATCATATGAGTGAATGAGAGAGAGTGGTGTGGTCGGTTGGGGAGGGTTGGAAGAGTTTATCACACTCTAAAATTTCTAAAAAAATACTCAAGTGCTTTACTCCCACATGCCCACTTGACATTATCCCAAACCTTTAAATAAATGGGATTTAAACTCAATTAGTTAATAAATGGGATTTCAAAACATCACATGGCCGGCCACCCATTGTTATATATGTGATCATTTCATTTTTTTTATAAAGGTTAATAATTATTTCCTAAGAAGAAAAGTCCAAATTGACTTTCTATACCTTTTTCACTCTTTTTAAGTTTTAAAAACAAAACTTAACACTAAATAATTAAATTAAATGTCTCTTACATTTAATTTAATTAATCACACAGTAAAATTTAACCTAAGATCTATTCGTGGAATAAAATTCCCCATTTTGGTAAAATTAGGCATTTAACACAAAATGCCCTAAAATTTCTATTTTCTTTTAGGTTTATTATTTTTTACCAAACTTTAACTTTTATAAATGTATTTTATGCCAAAAATATATTTGCCATAATTTTTCATTTTATTTTCTGAGATTTTTACCCAATCAGGGTTTTTGTGTCGGTCCAGGACCAAAAGTCTTATCTTGACTTTTAAAATCACAAAATTCATATTTTGGTTAGCAATAACTCATGGAATAATTCCAAACAAAATATAATATTATTTAAAATAATATTCTTAACTCGGGGGAAAAATCTCGACCCGAGTCATTTAAAGATACCCGAAAATGCAGGACGTTACACCAAGCCTGGGTGGTCGGCCCAAATTTTAGCATAGGCCGACCACCATACTCCTTGAGAGATTTCTAGGGATCCAAGATCTAGGGTGGTCGGCCCAACCATAAGCCGACCACCAGGGACCGTAATTTTTTTTCTTCGGTTTCTTCAGTTTTGTTCCTTAGGAATGGATATGCCCCCAGGTATTGGCTTCATTATGTTGATGTACAAACTTTACTCTTTATTTTTCCTTTGTTGCAGATGTCCAGCTCCTCTTCGTCAGATAAGTCTGTAAGCAAGCATACTCCACACAAGTTCTTGGAAAGGGTGAAAAGGATTTTCCCTTGCTCCGCTTTATATTTATTCAGTGAGGAAGATTTCTTGAAAAGGTACAACCCATTTGCGAGAGTAACACAGACAACTCAGCTACCCTCCACAGATAATCCTCAAATTTCAAGGCACATCACTCAAGGCTCTTCGCCTGGCTCTTCTAAGATCTTTTATCTACAATTTTCTTTTTGTCTGGTTAGCTTTTGTGTTGATGTTATCTAACACTTGTATATTTTTTTCAGACGTTGATGTTGGTCTCCAATGTCCGTGATAGGTCTATAAGGTATACCTCTACGCTTTCCAACCTTCGTTCTGAGCTTGAAGCTATCCGCCATGGGGTGCTGGACCTTAGGCGTGTTCTTGGCTCTAGGGATGTAGACATTCCTTTGAAAGATAAAGAGATCAACACTCTCTGCAGTACCGTGGAGCTCACAAAGCAGGAATTGACCAAGTTGACTCTCAGGGTAACCCAGATGGAGGGAAAACTTGCTGATCATCTCAAACAAATTGAAGTTGAGAAAGAGAAACTAATTGCAGACATGAACCAACTACGGGAGGATGCTCTTGTTGAGAAAGAGCAAGAGGTCAAGATTGCTTGGGACAAGGCTCGAGAGGAGTATTTAGAGACAAATTTCTCTTGCTTCTACTTGTTCTGGAAGTCCAACAAAGATTTAAACTTGGATTTCCTTCCCGAGAAGACGCGAACGAAGGAGCTTAGGAAGTGTTTGGCTCGTGAGGTTCCCGTGGCTCAGGATGGTCTTTTAGATGATACTCATTGCCCTAGTTAGTCTTCTTTTGGTCTTTTACTATGTCTTTCCTTTCGTGCCATTGGTGGGGCACCTTGTACTTGACAATTTTTACATATGACATTTTATGCCTTTATGCTTTTTTTTATTATGAGTACTCAGTGTATTGATTGGATTTTTTTTTATTTCCAATGCTTACTAAGTATATAAACTCATAGCCCTCATTGGTTCAGGTATCAGTATACTCTGAACACATGAATTTCATGCACTATACTAACCTTACTCCTTTACGTTTTTCATGCTAACAACCATAGTAATGTGAGTAGTACGATACTTTACCAAGTACCATGAACAAAACGGTCAGGTCAACCACCCCATGGGTGATAGGCTGACCACCCTATAGGGTTGATGGACTGGTCGACCACTCTATAAGTGGCATGGCTAGGAGTCTCCCTACTGATACCCTTTTGTTTTTATTTTTTTGCACTTTCAGAACATATGTTGAACAAATGTCCTAGAAAAACTTGAGCTAGCTTAGTACTTAACATAACATCCTCATTGCTTGTGTATATCCCGATCGGTATGTACTATATGCCCCCCAAGTGATCATGGGTTTAAAAGCCTTGGTCACTTGCTACTTGACCATGCCTTGCTTTGAGCGTTTAGACACATAGTACTATCCTTTTCACCCAATGATGCAAGCAGCAAATGCTTATCCCTCATTGGTAGTCGGGTGATGGTTTCATACTCAGTAGTAAAGGTACCTATACACAGATGCAAATTGTGTAGCAAGTGTTGATCACAATCTATGTAATCTCTCATTTAATCGTTATAATGATTGTAGACAGAAGTGTCTAAGTTGGACCAATCAGTTCTTAATGGACTAATCGAGCCTCTAATGAGTCTTAGATCAAATTATCAATCGGTCCCTCAAGGACCATGTTCGATTATGATTTGATGATAGCGACTCGTCTTCAGACTAGTCTTTTTTTTTTAACGTATGGGTCGATAGGTCCCTCAAAAACCATGATCGAACATGATCAAATAATGGCAACTGGTCCTTGGACCAGTCTCTTTTGTTGATCGTATGGGTCAATAGCTTCCTTAAGAACCAGGATCAAACATGATCAAATAATGGCGACTGGTCCTCGGACCAGTCTCTTTTGTTGATCATATGGGTCGATAGGTTCCTTAAGAACCAGGTCGAACATGATCAAATAATGGCGACTGGTGGACCAGTCTCTTTTGTTGATCATATGGGTCGATAGGCTCCTTAAGAACCAGGACCAAACATGATCAAATAATGATGATTGGTCCTCGGACTAGTCTCTTTTGTTGATCGTATGGGTTGATAGGTTCCTTAAGAACTAGGATCGAACATGATCAAATAATGGCGACTGGTCCTAGGACCAGTCTTTTTTTTTGATCGTATAGGTCGATAGGTTCCTCAAGAACCATGGTCGAACATGATCAAATAATATGGCGACAAGGTCCTAGGACCAGTCCCTCTTGTTGATCATGGGGGTTGATAGGTTCCTCAAGAACTAGGATCGAACGTGATCAAATAATTTGGTGACAAGGTCCTAGGACCAGTCTCTCTTTTTGGATCATATGGGTCGATTCCTCAAGAACCAAGATCAAACATGATCCATAATGGCGACAGGTCCTCAGACCAGTCTCTTGTTTGGATCTTATGGGTCGATAGGTCCTTCAAGGACTAGAATCGAACATGATCCGATAATTTGACGACAAGGTCCTAGGACCTGTCTCTCTTTTGGATCGTATGGGTCGATAGGTTCCTCAAGGACCAAAATTGGACATGATCCGATAATTTGACAACAAGGTCTTAAGACCTGTCTCTCTTTTGGATCGTATGGGTCGATAGGTCCCTCAAGGACTAGAATCGAACTTGATCCGATGGGGTTGATAGGTCTAAAGTTTCCAGTCCCTCGTTGAAAGAAATTTAAAGAATTAAGTGAAACTTAAGAAAATTAAATTCATTCATTCATTGAATCATAATGATTGTTACATAGATAATTCAAAAATAATACATTTGCCTCCTACTCGGCTATGCTTCTTTCTGCCAAGTATTCGACGGGAACGACATTTAGGGTGTCTGTGTCTTTGGCACTGGCAAGCTTGGCTAAGGCATCAACATTGGCATTTTGCTCCGTCAGGACTTGTGTAATAAAGGATCTCTTAAACTGTGTCAACAAGTCCTTCACCTTGTTCAGGTATTGCACAATTCCAAGTCCCTTGGCTTGATACTCCCCCAGTACGTGGTATACTACTAGTTGGGAATCGCTGAATATCTCCAGGGACTGTGCATGCACATCCTGAGATAAGTGTAATCCTGCTAGCAATGCCTTTTACTCAGCCTCGTTGTTTGAAGCATTGGATCCAAATTTGAGAGCGCAGTGGATTCAATGATTCTTTAGAGTGATCAGTATGATTCCTGCACCTCAGTTGTGTTCATTAGATGCTCCATCAACATATAACTTCCATACAGGATTATCTCTTTCCTTCTCGGTATCTCCATTCTCTAATTGGTAGGAAGGATCTTCAAGGTTGGTGCCTTCAACTATGAAGTTCGCCAATGCTTGTCCTTTTATTGCCATCCTCGAATGATAAGTGATATCAAACTATCCTAACTCCACCGCCCATTTGAGTAATCGTCCTGAGGCCTCTGGTTTCTGAAGAACTTGTCGTAGAGGTTGATCGGTTAGGACTCGAATCGAGTGACCTTGGAAGTATGGACACAACTTTTGAGAGGCGATTACTAAACAATAGGCTAGTTTTTCAAAAGGGGGATACCTAGACTCCACACCTACTAGCCTTTTACTGATATAGTACACAGGGTGTTGTACCCTGTTCTCTTCTTTCACCAAAACAGCGCTGATTGCATGCTCGATGATTGCCAAATATATGAATAGTACTTCCACATCGATTGGCTTTGCTAGGATGGGAGGTTGAGGGAGATGTTCCTTCAAGGCTTGGAAAGCTTTCTCACATTCCTCAGTCCATTGGATCTTCTTGCTACCCCTTAGTAAGTTAAAGAAGGGGACACACTTGTTCATAGACTTCGATATGAACCTACTGAGGGTAGCTACTCTCCCTGTTAAGCTTTGCACTTCTTTGATTGTGGTAGGTGACTTCATGTTGATCAATGCTTTGATGTTCTCAGGGTTAGCCTCGATTCCACATGAATTGACTATGTATTTGAGAAACTTACCAGGATCAACTCCAAACGAGCACTTGAGAGGATTTAACTTCATGCGATACTTTCTAAGTATTGCAAATCATTCCTCCAAGTCATGAACATGCCCTCTAGCTTCTTTGGACTTGACCAACATTTCATCGACATATACCTCCATATTTTTGCCGATCAAGTCTCGGAACATGCCATTCACTAAAATCTGGTAGGTGGCTCCCGCATTCTCCAAGCCGAATGACATTACCTTATAACAGTACAATACCTTGTTTGTCAGGAAGCTGGTATGTTCGTCGTTGGGAGGGAGCATACTTATCTATTTATACCTAGAATATGCATCCATGAATGAGAGTATTTCATGTCTTACAGTTGCATCAACCATTTGGTCTATTATGGGTAGTGGGAAGCAGACTTTGGGGCAGGCCTTCTTCAAATCTGTGAAGTCCATGCATGTCCTCCTTTTCCCATTTGGTTTTGGGACCAACATGGGTTTTGATACCCAGTCTGGGTAGTAGGCCTCCCTTATAATATCGTTTTCCTTGAGCCGCTCGACCTCTTCCTTCAGGGATTGAGATCGGTCTTTGTCAAGCAGTCTCCTTTTTTGTGGCACCAGTGGGTAGTTTTTGTCCACATTGAAGACGTGGCTTATTATGGACGGAGAAATTCCAACCATGTCCTTATGTGACCAGGAAAAGACGTCCTGGTTCTTCTTCAAAAATTCTACCAACCGTGCATTAATTTCCACCTTTAGCTTCTTCCCAACTTTGATTACTCTAGTCGGGTCTTCCTCATCTAGCAGGACTTCGTCAAGATCTTCGACTCGTCCTAGCCCCATGACGTCATCCCCAAAGTGATGATTGATGTTGTTTCCCTCACTTTGGGAAACTTTCTATAATAACAAATCTTCGTTAAAAGGATCCCCCAGCTCCAGTAGAGTGTTTCTTTCAACATCAACTTCCATGTTGACAATGTAACGCACTGGTTACCCCAGAATAGTTACGGTGAACTAAAAATTTGACTCGCTACCCGAGTCCTTTAGTTAAAAACGTGCTTCTAAGTGATATTATCAGGCTAAGGTGGAAAACCAATAAAAGGAAAGGATATATTTTATCAAGTACATAAAACTATTCATGGGCCCTTAAAATCATTTACAAGTTATTTACAACTCAAAAAGGTTTTTACTGATTCAAATTTACAAACCCGCCGACCTAAGTGGCAAAAATAGGGTAAACCCCCTAGTTCCTCTGAGAACTCCTTGGCCGTGGTGGTTAAGCGACCGCATATGTACACATCACCACCTAAGCTCTCCACTCAAGGCTGGGTGAGCTTTTCTTTCCCTTCACCTGCACCACATAGCACCCATGAGCCAAGGCCCAGCAAGAAAACACAATATAGCATGACATAATATCAACAATGATCATAATAATCATTCAGGACTATCAGTCCAAAACAGGTAAGTGACAGTCGCAAAAGTCACTAAGTTGGGTATAGCTCCCTTTAGCCTTGTGACGATAGGGTCACCGAGGCTTAACAGATAAGTGAACCTTTCACTAGCTTAAACAGGATAGGTGCATGGTGAATAGTCACCAACATAACCTTCCTCGTGACCATAGAGTCATAACCCTGGAACATCGTTCCCTAGCCATGTGACAAACGGTCACCTGAGCCTTAAGCCCTAGCTCTGAGTAACTAGCTTAGACTAGTCAAGCACTTATACGATTCATCAACCTTAGGGTCGGTCCAGTGTTAATGCCTCAGAGTCATTCAATGCTGATATCGATTAAATCTAATCTTCATTCGGCCCTACGTTCAGGACGCTTATGCCGTTTTTGACTCTTAGGTCAGAGTCCCTGACCAGTCAGTGCCATATACAAGTAAACAATATTTGCTAGCATTTAATATGCAATCAATGTCCACATTTATCAACCAACATGCCTCAACAGCAATCATGCATGTCACATACACAGGGTGTAGTTTTCTTACCTAAGGTTTGAGCGAGAAATATAATAAGAACGACTCATGAGAACGATCAACCTTTTGGTTCCTTAGCGGTTACCTAATCATAACCAATTATAACCTCCATTAATGAAAATCAACATTGAAAGGGTCTTAACCTAAGCACCACTCTCGGGACCTCGAAACATGCCCACACGGTGAGTAGATTCGACCCGGGCCTTAAGGATTGAAACCCCAAGCCAAAAACCCTTAAAAACACTCAAAACGGGACTTTGAAGGAACAGAGTAGCGCTACAGCGCTGCTCCCTAGTGCCCCAACGCTATTCTCAGAACCCCCAACACGCCCAAAAGAACCCTGTGTAGCACTATAGCACCCTAGGGTGGGCGCTGGAGCGCTACCCCCAGATCAGCACTCCCCTCAAAAACCTTCTTCCTCGACTCCTTTGATTCCAACCTGTTTCCAATGCTTCCAAATCCCATTTTTGGTGCCAAATGAACCCAAAAACCATCCTCACATATCCCAAACATCACAACCATAAGAACCCTAGCCAAAACTCCCAACAAAACCAAGTATTCAACCTAGAAATCACAACAAAAAACTAGAACTAAAACAGGGCATACCAGAGAATTCAATGGCTATAAACTTACCCAAAGCTCAGCTTATGATGCTCTTCAATGGAGGAACACTCTCCCAAACTCCAAAGGCTTACTTCCCAAGCTTGAATCCTCAAGAATGGTTAAAATATCACAAAGGAAACTGAAGGAATGAAGGTACAAGAAAGCTTCAAGAACTTACTCTGTTTTTCCCAGCCTAAAATGGCTTATATCTATCCTAGGGGTAAAAAGACCATTATACCCCTAGGTCAATTAAAGGTTTCTAAAGGCTCCCAAGGGAAAAATTGGTATTTTCCACCTATCTCGTAATCATAATTAATGCTCTCCAATTCCCACTATTCTCGATAATCTCAACCATCAATAATTTATAACCCGTTATCCTTTAATTCCCGGTAACGCTCCAATCATTAAAATCACCCCGAGACTCATCTCGAGCCCTGAACTTAAACCTGTTATGACTAGACCGCTAATTAATATTCCATGATCGTCTCATGCTGAATAGCTCGAACAAACCCACATTATAATGTGGTCTCAATAGTATATCACCGACATGCATACAAATATTCAATTATACCCTCAACGGGCCAAATTACCATCACACCCCTGTAATTAGAATGTGGACCCACATGCACGCATATAACATCGTATTATAATATAATCCACATATACATGAATTTATCAACTAATGGCATAATTAAGCAAGTATGGCCCTCCCGACCTACTAATCCCGCCATTAAACCACATCGGAGAATTTGGGGCATTACAGACAACCTCATCGGTTCCTTCATTCCCTTCACAGCAGGATACTACCATGTTGTTTACGCATGATCCTTTCTTTGCTTTTACCACTGATGCATTATAGCATTCCTGTGCCTCCCTTTGGTTACCCTGTACGCATCCTTGCCCTATGCTTGTGGGGAACTTCAAAGACAGATGCCAGATAGACACTGTTGCGTGTAATGCTATCAGGAGGGGTCTCCCGAGCACTATGTTGTAGGTCGATGAGCAATCTACCACCAGGAAATCTGTCATCACAGTCTCATGCCTAAGGTCATCCCCCACTGTGACCGGTAGTCTGATAGTTCCTGGTGGTGCTAGGAATTCTCCCGTGAACCCATATATCACTTGGGAACAAGGAGTCAAGTCCTTGACCGTGAGCTTCATCTTCTTGAGGGATGATTTGTAGATGATATCTACTGAGCTTCCTATATCCACCAAGCATCTCTTCACTCGGGCATTGGCCATTTGGATGGTAAGGACCAGAGGGTCATTATGGGGGTACCTCAGATGCCTGGCGTCATCCTCCGTAAAAGTGAGAGTTTCACATTCATACTTCAAATTTTTTGGAGACTGCTCCTCGACTGCCATGCACTGGGAAGAATCTCCTACCTCATGTCTTAGGGTCCTTGGATATCGCTCATGAGCATTGTTACAATTTCCTGCTATGTGGGGCCCCCCACATATGGTATCCAATGTGAGGTCCACAGTCGCTGGCTCCAGTGGTGTACTCATTTGCCTTCGGAACTCTGGATTCCTGGTTGGGGTTTTAGTCTTACTCAGTACCTCGAGAGATTTCTAGATTGGAGGAGAAACTCTATCTCATCCTTTAACTATTTTCACTCGTTTGTGTCGTGCCCATAGTCATTATGGAAACGACAAATGTAACGCCCTGGATAACCAAGACCGTTACACTGTGTGTTTAAAATAGTGCAAGACTTGCTAATCAAGTCATTCAGACAAAGTGTAGACTCTATACCATTATCAGAGTAGGAATAAAAAGATTTTGGTCACAAACAGGCTATTTTCATTAAAAATGACGGTTTAATACTTGGAGACTCAAGATAGGGTTTAGATGTCTTAGTTACAATAAATTCTAGAAATTACAAATAGTTCAAGCCACTCTAATGGCAAAATATACATTTTAGGTTTCCGTTCCTGTACAATTTCTCGACCGTGGCGGCCGAGCAGCTGACGATGTACACCTCGCCCCCAGAGCTCTCCAACTCATGGTCGATTCAGCCTACCCTTGCCTTTACCTGCACCACGTAGCACCCGTGAGCCAAGGCCCAGCAAGAAAGCATAATAACATAGCAAGATCAGCAACATTTATCAAATATTTCACAAAGCTCAACCAAGAATTCAACATTACACAACATTCATCCAAATAGTGATAACAGTTGTCATCCAGACAGTCAACCAACTATATCCATAACACAATATTCACATGTATAATCAGTAAGTTATCATATCCATCAAATAACATTCAGGGTTGGCGCCCTTAGTCGCAACCTCTATTTAACACACTGTCTTCGGCTCATTAGGGCCGCCCCCAGTGTAATACTCACTGACTCTGGCCAGCTTAACCGAGCTCGGTGACAAATAAGCTGCCTCAGCTCCCAGTGGCCGAGCCGCGCCCCAGTGCGCAAATATTGATTCCGACACCCTTAGGCCAGTAATCGCATGTCCCATGGCATAATAACACCATCTCACGACATGATATACAAATGTTGGGAGCTCTTAGTCCCATCGTGTCCACATGGTTAATCACATTCACATAACAATGCATACAAACATAGGGAACACTTAGTCCCAACCTAACCACATACTCAGGTGCAGCTTTCTTACCTTTGGCTTTCAAACGAGCTAGTTATAAGCGATGCTCCTTGAGCGCGATCCGATCCCCGAGCCCTAGCTTACCACCTAGTCACAACCAAGATAAAGGATACCATTAAGAATCTTAGATGAGCTTCTAAACCAAGTTTTAGTCCTCGGAACATTGAACTTCACCAAATATGGTAAAAGACTCAACCCCGAGCACCCTAGGTTAAATTCCCATGCCTAAATTCTCAAAATCCCAAAATCCCTTAAGCGTCGCGGCATGGGCCATCCATGCCGCGGCATGGCCCCTGACAGAACCCTCCATGGGCACAAAAACAGGTAAGGGCCGCGGCATTTCTTGGACCATGCCGCGGCCCGCCCTCCTTCCTCAGCATGCCACAACATCGAAGGGCCGTGGCTCACCAAGAACCATGCCGCGGCCCGACCCTTCGAACCCAGAAAAAAAACACCATTTTCAATCTCTAAACCTCACCTAAAGCCATCCTAAAGCCCCCAACTCAAAACCAATTAATAATAACAACATTAGAATGATTTAGACAACGCAACCCAACCAAAAATCCAGCCTAAGACTCACCAAAATCCCAATTCCAACTTCTGAAATTTCAAACCCACAAACTCAAAACCAGCCATGAAAACTCTCAAATTTAACCATCAAACTTCAAATTAATCCTTACCTCAGCTGTAGAATCGTTCTAGCATCCAACCATCCTCAAGCCCTTCAACTCCTCAGGTGCATATCCCTTTATTCCATCCAAAACTCAAACTTAAAAACTATCTCATTAAACTCAGAAATTCACATCAGAAAACCTTAAAACTTACCTCAATTGACTGGCTTAACTCTGCTAGTTCTTCAAGCTTCACCAAAGTCCCTAGCCCTAAGCTCCATCCTGAGCTTGCTCTAGTATTCCAGCTCCAAAACCCACAAGGAATGGTGAAGAGATGACCCAGCCGAATGAGAGAGAGTGAGGTACCTCTAAGTGTTCTGTTTTTCTTTCTTTCCTTCTTCTTTTCTTTTCCTTAAGTTTCTAAGTTTATCTACAACCTCCACCAACATCATAAAGCAGAATATAGCCTAACCTTAAATAAGCCAAATGACCACCTTGCCCTCCCAATAATAACTAAACCTTAAACATTCTAAGGGCATTTTAGTCATTGCTCCCAATTCCCACTAATTCCTCAAGTGTCTTAAATATTTACCACTTAATTCCCGTCATGTAATTAGTCACCAATTATATTTCTCAATACCAAATCATCTCCAATACATTCTCCAAAGTCCCATTTATACCCTTAGGCTCACCCCGAGCCGGGTATAAATCCCCGCCATGACTTTTTCGCTAATCTGCTCACTAGGATCGTCTCAAGTCACAGATCACAGATATATCCACATAATAATGTGGTCTCAACATTAGCCTACCAATATACACACAAGTACACAATTACGCTCTCAATGAGCCAAATTACCAAAATACCCTCACAGCAGAGTATATAGCCCCATGTATGCTTTTATCATCATATAATAATATGACCCACATAATCATGCATATAATCATATAATAGCACCGCAAATCAATTATGGCCCTCCCGGCCTCCTAATCAAGGTCCTAAACCTTACTAGGAAATTTGGGTCGTTACAACAAAACTTGTTCTTGTCCCTCTTTCCTTCTGAGAGTAAGGGTGGTGGCTTTCGGTATGGTACCTCCTTGTATGTTGCCAAGTAAATCTCAGCCCTTGATGTAGTCAAGACAGTATAGTTGGTGAATCTGGGCTGGTAGGGCTGATGCTTAGACTGTTTGTTAGTTGGTGCTGACTTAGCCTTCTTTTCTCCACTATGCTCGGCCCCTGAGGTACTCCTCTTCTTACCGGTGCCTTCGTTGCTGCCCTGAGGCTTTACGAAGTTCTTGACTGCCTTGATAGTGGTCAGATGGTTTATGCCTTTTTCTTCCTTCATGATAGCGTGATCTAGCTTCATGTATTTGTCTTCTCGGTCAAGGAACTCTTGCAAGGTGTTGAACGGGTTCCTGTGGATGCTATCCCACAAAGGACTACGATAAATTATCCCTGCCGAGATGGCAATGAACTTCCCTTCATCTCCTACTATGGATGCTTAGTTTGCCTCTCTCATAAATCTTTGGATGTAGTCCTCCATGGATTCATCCTTCCATTGCTTGATGTCATCTAGCTGATTGGCATAAAGTGGTTGAATCCGTCCGGCACTGAAGACCTTGCAAAATTCCTTCCTGAACTACTCCCAGGAAGTGATGGATCCAGGTTTGAATGTCCAATACCATTCTTGAGTTGAGTCAGAGAGAGTGGTAGGGAATACCCTGCACCTATAATCATGCTCCACACCAAGTAACTCCAGCTGATCCTCGAACTTTCCAATGTGTCGCACTGGGTCCTCCTTCCCAGTGTACGTTGGAGGTTTCGGGGTCTTGTACTTCAGTGGTGGTAGGGCGGCTTCGATCTTGGCACTAAAAGGACTCTCACTTCTATGAGCCAGCTCGATATTTGAAGGTTTCTTTGCCAAGCCCTGAACATCCATGGTGAGTACATCTATTTGAGCCTGCACCGATGGTGGGATCGCTGCTCCAGGTGAGGTAGACATCCTTGGTACCTCCTCTTGAGCGTTGGTTCTCCTGTTGATGACCTCCCTCATATCCTAAGGTTGTGCATCTTTCTCGAGCCTATTGAACACGATATTGGTGTTTTTCATCGGTTCATTTCCCTTGCGAGCCTGAGGGTGTAGGGGTGGTAGGTCCGCCTTGCTCTTGCCGGTGCGATCCTACCCCCGAGCCTCTCCTTCTACATGACTATGAGACTTTGAGTGACCATTTCCATTCCTTTCATGCCTCTCAGATGTCTGGCCTTCCTCTCCTGTGTCATTTTTTCTGTCCCCCTGGGAGGGGGCCTTCGGGTTGGTAACATTCTTACTCCGAGATGAAGTGTTATTCTTCTTAGTCATGGAAGAGGCAGTCTTGGACTACGCCTTTTCATCCTATCTATGGGAAAGTGGCTCTGAGAGCGTCCTTGGGGTTTGACTCCTCCCTTAGGACTCCCTTTTACAACTATCTCGCATCCCTGCTGCTTTGGCCTGAGCCTCCCTCATCACCTGAGCAGCAGCTTCAACGTTTGCTCAGGCTGACTGGGTAGCCGCCTCCAGGGCCACAACAACCTCTTGTTGCCTACAATCAGATTTCTGCTCCCTCTGCATCATCCTCTGGACCTGCTCATCTATCTCTTGACGTTCTCATTTCATAGTCGCCCTCTGGAGGGAAATTTCTGCAGCAAAAGGCCTCATGCCTCGCAAGAAATTGTGCAATCTCCTCCTAGTGATCATCCTATGAATCTTTCGCATTAGGTTGTTCTTCAACCTCCACCTGAGGTTCGTTAACGGGATCGATAGGATCCTGAGTGGTGGAATCCCTGGGAGCCGTCTTCTTTGTTTGACTAGGTTTTGGAGGCATTGTAAAACTGATGAAAGTGTGTTTCTTGATTTCATACTCTCAACGAATGCACCAAAATGTTGACCTATGAAATTGGCCAACGGTCGTATGTACAGTATACAACACCTTTTGAAAGAAATAAATATAATACACGACAGATTACAAATATCTTAAACAAACACACAGAAATTGATAGTGGTTCAGCCCTGTTCTGATGAACAATAATAACCTAATCCACTTAGTCTTTAGTATTGAATCACTCGATAGACAATTATATAGATGAATTGAAGAGTTCACTCATCACCAATTTGCCCAGAGTCTCTCCCCAGAAAATATCCATCTAAGAATCATCCTAAGATCCCCCAAATGAAGCCCTGAGTCCTTTATTTATAGTATTCAGTGGCTGTTACATAATCAGCAAGATTGGAGATCGTATTTTGGCATACGATCACTGTGAGTGGAGATATGTGTCCACCTCCCCATGATTATGTGATTGTGGATCTTCTCGTTGTTTCTTCGGATCGTGGTTGACGTTGAACGATTGAAACCTTCAGGAAAACATTAAGTCTTGGTTGATCTATGAAACTTAGGTGCTAAACCCGCTAACCCTTTAGAGCTTGGGTGCTAGGCCCAATGACCCTTTAGAGCTTGGGTGCTAGGCCTGATGACCCTCTGGGTGCTAGGCCTGATGAAAAGAGTGTGAACTTTATGTGTATTTAGGAGTTTATGCCGACCACTCTATGAAGAATAGAGTGGGCCGACCACCCATGTGGCTCTTGAGCATGTCAGGCCGACCACCCCTAGGGGTTGGAGTCAGGCTGACCACCCCTAGGGGGCTAGGGCCAGGCCAACCACCCCTAAGGGGTTTATGCTTGGTTGACTTCCTTATAGGTCTTGGACCTATCCTTTTTTGCTCATCGGTCTTTTTTCAATACTTTGTCGTTTTTCCATGACTTGTGATGTCACGTGTCGCTTTTTCATTCGCCCTGTCATCTCTTGGATTTTGAGGGATAACAAATTCACTTTCTTAATTTTGAATTAAGACATAAATGCCTTTAATTTCCCAAAATTAACAATTAACAACTTATTTGGCAATAAAATAATTTAAGTAATATGGTTAAATTTTTTAAAGTTGAATTTAATTAATTAATTAAAATTTGGTAACTATCAATATACTTTTTTTGTAAACCTAAAAGATGGAGTGATTCAACTAACAACCAAAATATATATCATATATATGATAATATCAAATATTAAAATATATATATTTGTATATTTATTTAAATTAAATAATTAATCCTATTAATTAAATAAAATAAAAACCAAAACTCCAAAAATTGTTGCTCACGACAACAATTTTTTTTAAAAAAAAATGATTAGTTGCACATATAGTTCATTCACGCTCATCAACTCTTTGATCATTTTAAAAAAAAAAAAATTAATTTTGTTGCTGACTTGACAGTCACGACAATATGCCGTGACTTATTTATATATATATGGGTATTTCTGCTGTGCGGGCATTCTACGGTTTATAACTTTTTGTTTTAATTCATCATAGCAGCCTTTTAAAAATACTTTTGTCAGTATTATTTATAATCACAGCAGGATTTTTAAATTGTTGTCAGATTTATTTATACTTTATTTTTTTTCAGCCTTTTTAACTTTTTTACAGTACAAAAATGGAAGAGAAATAAAAAAAACATTATCACCTTTTTCATGATTTTGACTAACACTTTTTGTTATTTTGGTTTGGATTTTTCTCAAATTTAGATTTGGCAGCAAATGTATATACAGAGTTAGAGAGAGAAAAGAGTGTCTTATTATGATTTTTAATCAAAATCACAGAGAAAAATTGGTGGTTCCTTATCCCTCTCTTCCTTGTCAAATAACATCATCTTCCTCAGCAAGAGAAGACAATCTGAAGAGAGAATTTTTTTGGGTTTCATTGAAGGAGGCAAAGACAAAGGGAAAAGGTGGAAACCAACCTCGGCGAGGGAGAACAATAGTGGAAACCAAGGTATCCCATTTGGCATATATCTTATATGATTGACTTGAAAATCGATAGCAAATCAAATGTTGTGATTTTGATTTATATAACTCTCAGTTCTTACTCCTTCAACTTAATATTCTCTATGATTTTTTCCCACTGCAAAGTATGGACGTTTTGTGTTATACATGCAAAATTTTCTTACTTTGCTACATGGGTTTGTTTTGTTCTTGGTTTTTGTGGAGTTGAGTTGAGTTTTATTGCTTGCAAAAAAGGAAAAGATAGCCACAAAAAGAGTTTTCTTTCTAATGCATGGCAGTGTTTATCTATGTCCACCAAAACACAGCTCTGTTCTGGTGGCTCTAAGTTGGGTAGCTATGTACAATCTACTTTTTCGTCTCTTGACCCCCCCCCCCCCCAATTGGGAATTTCAACAATCTTATTTAGATTTTCTTTAGATTTTGGACTTGTGTTGCTTCTATGTGAAATACCAGAAAAGCCCCTGCTGACCTCCTCTCTCCATTCTTCCCAACCCACCCTAAAAAGTAATTTACCAAGAAGTGAGGACCACTGTCGTGCCTACTTCTCACAATAATTTTTCTAGGAGAAAAAATAAAATTAAAGTGTTACAGAAACAATGAAACAAGGGTTTCTTCATTATTTAGACTCAATTAACTTGTGTTTGTTGGCCCAATGGTTCAACGTTTGTAAAATTAAGTTTGTGTTTTTGTTCATTTTAAGGGACCATGTGTCTATTGCAGTTTTAATTATTATTATTATGAGGTCAAACTTTAGATCTTTGTACTTTCCCATTTTCATTCATATCAGGACAATTTAATCTAAAAGCATTTTCTGTCATGTTTATTACTGTGTCAGTTTTCCAGTAGTTCAATGGCTTTATATTTTTCTTTTTATACACTCCACTTGGACAATAAATTCAAGTTTGCACACCATTAATCTTCTTAGGTGCACCCTTCATATAACTGTAGAACAATGGCTTTTCAGTAGTATAATCTAAAAGCATTTTCCGTCATGTTTATTACTGTGTCAGTTTTCCACTAGTTCAATGGCTTTATATTTTTTCTTTATATAGACTCCACTTGGACAATCAATTCAAGTCTACACACCATTAATCTCTGAAGCCATTCCATATATATCTGTCAACTTTTATTTTTAATATGTAGAATGTAGTAGGGATGTTAATTTCTTCCTTTACGAAGATGGTGGGTTTCAATGTTGGGGATGTTAATTTCTTAACGCAGTGATGGAAGGAAATGAGGATAGAAAATGTGATTTATTTTATATCTGTTTAGTTTGTCTATGTAGCTGAAAAGAAAACGCATTCATTAAATTGAAAATGTATTTGAAGATATGTAAAGTTGATAGACATGTGTTTGTTAGATGTAAAGGAATGCTCAATAAATAATAATTTTTAATAACTTTTTGTTGGGAAATTCATAATTTTGAGGAAGATGAGGGGTAGAGTTTTGGAGGTAAAATTTAGAATGGTATAGATGTTCTTTGTGTAGGCGAAAACTATAAAATGTTATATATTAGTGGTTATTGATTTTGTTATGCTTTGATGACATAATTGATAAAAAAAAGTTGAAATTTTTTTCAATTGTTTTAATGTTTTGTGACTATAACGGTGGTTCTGATTGATAATATAGTGTATAATTAAGGACTATGAAGAGGATAGAAAATAGATTTAAAGTAGGTAGTGCAGTTTATTTGTTTGGGCAATGGTTGTGGTTTGTGGAATTAAGTTTGTGTTTTTGTTCATTTTAAGGGACCATGTTTGATGTGAAATAAATTTGGAGGTAAGTAAAAATTTTCTTTATTGATGGTACTATGGTAGGTTATTATGGATCAAAAGAAGTTAAGCAAAATATATTGGCATTGATTTCACACGAGGCTGAAATAAAAGTATTTAAACATGAACTTGCTTCTATAAGGAATGATGTTTAAGAGTTGCTCCGTAATTCGTTAAGAGACGTTGAAGATGAGATTATGTTAGACAAATTGGTTGAGGAAGCTATGCGGATAATGATGAAGTTGGAAAGTTGGAACGTGAGTTTAAAGAATCCTTTTTCTCAATCGAAGGTGAATGTTGCAGATAAATTATTGGGAAGCATTTCTTCTGATACTATGAATGTTTCGATTGGAGATATGGATTTTTAGCTGGGTGGAGAAGGTGCTACTAATGTTGACAGTGCCAGAGTTGACTTGCATCTAGTTGGGTTTGTTGATAGAAACTTTGTGGAGGATGAGGGGCTGTTGCATAATATGGGTCTGGTTGATAATTTGGAAATTGAAGGACAGGATATTTGGTTAGTATCGTTGAATGGAAAAAGTGGACGGGATGACACGCAATTTGTGGACGCTCAATATTCCACTCCCATAAAAGAACCAAGACGTGTGTTAAGGTCCCTTAAAGGCCTAAATTCATGCTTGAGCCACGAGACGCTCGGGCCACCACCCTCTCGCAACGGCCTCGCATGCCTAGGACTGTGCCCTGCGAGACGACCTCCCGTGCCTAGGTGCATGACGCATAAGGGAGCCTCGTGTGCCCAGGGGCATGTCTCGTTGGCAAGCCTCGCATGCTTAGGACCATGCCCCACGAGATGACCTTGCGTGCCCAGCCTCGCGCCCCAGCGCCCGTGGCCTCGCGTCCGAGTGCGCGCGGTCTCGCCCGAGCATCCTCGGCCACGCGCCCCAGCGCCCGTGGCCTCGCGTCCGAGCGTGCATTCGGCCTCGCGCCCCGAGCGTTCCATGTCGTGTGAGGCACATGCCCTTGGGAGCCACACCATCAGGTGGCCACACGAATGAGGCCACGCGAGGGAGGCCTCGCAAAGGAGGCTCGGGAGCAGCATGAGAGCCACACCATCAGGTGGCCATGCGAATGAGGCCACACGAGGGAGGCCTCGCGAGGGAGGCCTCGCGAAGGAGGCTCAGGAGCAGCATGGGAGCCACACCATCAGGTGGCCATGCGAGGGAGGCCTCGTGAAGGAGGCTCGCGAGCGGCATAGGAGCCACGCCATCAGGTGGCCACGCGAATGAGGCCATGCGAGGGAGGTCTCGCGAAGGAGACTGGTGAGCGGCATGGGAGCCGCACCATCAGGGGGCCAAGCAAGGGAGGCCTCGCGTCAGGAGAGCCGCGCCACCAAGGGGCTCGCGAGGGAGGCATCTCGCCTCGCACACTTAGACATCTGGCGAGGCCACGTGCCTATCACCTATGTCCGTGGGTGGCCTCGGGGTGCTTCAGGCATCTCGTGCAAAGGACCCGAGAGCCCCACCTCATGCCACGACCATTACATGCACCAAGTGTCCCATTCCCTATACGTTGAGACCCCAATGCTTAAAGGCTCCGGTACGAGTCGAATGGAACATACTTGTACGATCTAGTACTGGGTACGGCCGTTAAGACCCTGTATGTCGAGTACAGACACCCATACCAGTGGGGTAGTGGGAGTGCTGGGATAAGAGTTGTGGCCCGTACTTCTACGGCCAGGAGTCAGAGTCGACACCACTACCATCTGCGCCACTATGTCTGTCACCACTCCTCTGACATGGGTACGGGCAAGTAGTGGAGACATCCTCCTGACGCCTGCCCCTGTACTGGATGCAAGACCTCAACCTCTGAAACCACTCTCCTGACAGAGTACTTATGTTCCACTTGGTCTCCTGGACCACCATGTATCCAAGGCCATCAGAGCCTACTATAAAAAGAACCCCTCTCCCACATGGGGGGGGGGGGGGGTTGGAAAATTTACTGTAGCAAGTGCTTGAGAGTGAATGAAATATTGATTTCTCCATTGTTGTTCTGCCATTGTTCTTGAGTTATTTCTTAAATTTCTAAGGCTTTCTTATTGACAATCTTTACTTTACAATTTTTTCCAACTTAACTTAGTTGACGAGTTCTTATCGTCAACAGTTTGGTGCCGTTTATGGGAACGTAAGTTCCAAGCTACTGTTCTACCATTACTTCCGGCATGAAGAAATGCCAAGACGTTCAAAACGACTAAGGGAGCCACGGGAGGTGGAGGTCCACCTTACCGGAGTCCAGCTGAAGGCCTCCATGAAGGACCCTCCTCCACCCAGAGACGTGGAGCCCCCAAGGGACCCTGGGGTTCATGAAGGTGATAGAGAGGCCTCGTCACCGACTGCTCCACCTGGAGAGAGTCCTCCAATAGGACCACCGGAAAATTCTAATGAGTTCCCTCTCCCTAAATCACCACAGGTACCGAACTCCGGCCGGAAGGACCCGGGCCCCTCTACCCGTAGGCGTGTTAAGCATCCCGAGTCCATTCCATGAGCTCGAGTTCGAAATCTCGATTCTATGCAGAAGAAATACGTGAGCTCCATCGTAAGAACCAAAGGTTGGAGACCACCCTGGAGAGCATGTAAGAGGTGCTGAATGGCCTATTGCAGGGTAAGTCAAGCGTGACCTTGCCTAAGAGGAAGGAGAAAGGTCGGGACGGGGTGGAGACCACCGTACCAGTAGATGATGGGAGGACCTGGCACTCTACCAGTAACACCCCCTGAGCGAAGCGACGTGAACATCCTGAACCACCGAAGCAGGCACAGAAACCAGAGCCAAGGACCAACGCTGCCCCTCGCAACGAGGATGAGGTCACCTCTAAGAGAGCACCCTCAGATTTACAGGAGGAGCTCAATAAAAAGAGGGCGGGTAAAGGGACCACGCCCCCTATGGCGCCTCGGGAGGGCAAAGGGGTGGGTGATCCTAACTCGTCCGCTTTAAAGGACTCCCTAAGCAAGAGAAGGCAGGACTTGGACACAGAAATGAAAATCCTGCGAAGCAAGAGCATCATCACCTCAGGAGGTCAAAATTTTGAGGAGGCGTTTGACCATGAGTCACCCTTCGTCAGGGAGATCCAGGCCATCAGGCTCCCTGCCAACTTTAAAGAGCCCCACATGACCCCCTACGAAGGAAGCACAAATCCGAAATATCATCTAGATACATTTAATGACCCGATGAAGCTGAGGGGAATTGGCAGCGGGGCGAGATGTCATTGCTTCACTGTCACATTAATAGGATCTGCGTACAAATGGTTCAAGAGGCTTAGACTGGGGTCCATCCAATCTTGGCAACAACTTTCTGATGAATTCCTCCAGCAACACCACGCTGTGCGAGAGTACGGATGCCAGGCACCAGCCTCGCCAATGTGAAGCAAGGAGAAAACGAGAGTCTGAAGAGCTATATCCATAGGTTCAACATGGAGGCGGCTAAGGTAGGAAGCCTGACCCGCCGAGAGCTAAAAATGGCCATCACGGCAGGATTACGCCCAGGGAGCAAGTTATGGGATAACATGCTCAAGAGAGAGGTCACCGACTTGGATGATTTCTACGAGCGGGCACAAAAGTACATTCGAGTGGAGGATGTTCACGAGAACCTCAAGGCTAGAAAAGGCCCATCGCCCCTAAAACCTTAAGACCGGGATAACCAAAGCGGTGCAAAGAAGAAGGGGGTTTATGAGGGAACGAGGGATGATCGACCGCGGAAGCACCAACGCTCTGATGAGCGCACACAGAGCCCCTACACCTTTTACACTGACCTCACCCACGCGAGGGAGGATATTTTCATTACGAATGAAAACCAGGTCCCTTTCAAAAGGCCCCCGCCAATAAAGAAAGATCGGTCTAAAAGAGACCCCAGCAAGTACTGCCAATATCACAAGGATATCGGCCACACCACCGCGGAGTGCAACCATTTGAAGGTGGAAATTGAGGAACTCATCCGCAGAGGATATTTGGGTAGGTATGTGCGCAAGGATAGCCAGAGGCCGGAAGAAGGAGTGTCCCCACCGCAGGCACGAGAGGTGGCCCCATAAGTGCAAGGGGAGGTCAGGACCATCTTTGGAGGACCAGGATTCGGAGGCGAATCAAGGAAGGGGCGAGACAAGTACGCCAAGGAGGCCCGACGAAGTCCACCGCCTTATGTTTTAAGTTTGGAGCAACGCCCCCCGAAGAGCTTCAAGGGCGAGAATGACTCAATAACTTTCACTGAAGAAGATGCGCAGGGGGTGCATTTCCCTCATAATGACCCCCTGGTGCTAACTGCCCAGCTTGCTAACATGAGGGTACATCAGGTCTTGGTGGATAACGGGAGCTCTGTGGACATCTTGTATCGACCAGTGCTAGAAAAGATGGGATTGAGCCTCCGTCACCTAAAGCCTTGCACTATGACTTTGTATGGGTTTACGGGAGACTCGATGCAACCCCTGGGGGCAATCGAATTAGCCCTCACCATGGGGGAGCAACCTAGGCAAGCCACCGTAATGGCTAACTTTGTCGTGGTGGATTGCACCTCAGCCTTCAATGCGGTATTAGGGAGACCCTCTCTAAGAGAATTGAAGGCGATAACTTCTGTGTATCACCTAGCTATGAAATTCCCGACCCCCGGGGGAGTATCATGCGTGAAAGGGGAGCAGAAGGAAGCGAGGGAATGCTATAACATGTCCCTCAATGCAGCCACCAAACCATCTATACCGATGCCAATGGTTGTGTATGAAGGAGCGACCCACACAAGTTAGATCCGCACAAGATTGGACCCTTGGGTTACGGAGCCTCTCGAGAAGTGCTACCAGCAAGGCTTCGACACTCAGGGAAAAAAGAACCTATGTTTAGTTTGTTCCACGTTGTTTTAGCTTAAGTAAGTAAGAATCAAAGAGGCTACCTAGGTAACCTCCTAATTAGATGTAACCCCTTTTATTTACAAAGTTGGTTGTAAACCGCATGCTATGAATGAAATTGTTTGCAACTTCATATGTTGTTTTTCTTCGTTGCGCGAGCATTAGCCAAAGTGCCTGCCGAAATAAATTTCACCAAACACTTGGGGGGCAGGACAGGAGGCAAAAACATGCAGTCAACAGGGGGAACCTAAAAAAAAAAAGGGGGCTCCTAAAAAGGACCCTCTAACGGAGGATCCTAAAAAGGACCTCTTGCCCTCCTAAAAAGGAGGCTCCTAAAAAGGACCCTCTATCAGGAGGATGGTAAAAAGGACCCTTTAACGGAGGATCCTAAAAAGGACCCTTTGCCCTCCTAAAAAGGAGGCTCCTAAAAAGGAGGCTCCTAAAAAGGACCCTCTATCAGGAGGATGGTAAAAAGGACCCTTTAACGGAGGATCCTAAAAAGGACCTCTTTCCATCCT
Source organism: Humulus lupulus (assembly GCF_963169125.1). Lineage (NCBI taxonomy): Eukaryota > Viridiplantae > Streptophyta > Magnoliopsida > Rosales > Cannabaceae > Humulus > Humulus lupulus. The sequence continues at coordinate 207,397,748 of NC_084794.1, read as the reverse complement.
AAAAAGGAGGCTCCTAAAAAGGACCCTCTATCAGGAGGATGGTAAAAAGGACCCTTTAACGGAGGATCCTAAAAAGGACCCCTTGCCCTCCTAAAAAGGACCCTCTATCAGGAGGATGGTAAAAATGACCCTTTAATGGAGGATCCTAAAAAGGACCCCTTGCCCTCCTAAAAAGGAGGCTCCTAAAAAGTGCCCTCTAACAGGGATCTTAAAAAGGGCCCTCTACTAGGAGGACCCTAAAAACGATCCTTTATCAGGAGGACTCAAAAGGGACCATGACCCTAAAAAGGACCCTTTAGCGGGGGATCCCAGAGGGACCCCTTATATCAGGGCCTTAAGCAAAGTCCTTACAAGGCATCCCCTGGGTTCACAAGGATTAGCTACCCTTGTGGACATCAAGGAGGCCAAAGGGACTTACAAAAAAAAAACTATGGTAACGACAATAATAAGTCTAGAGCGGCCACCAAGCCGTCTAGCCAAAAAGGGTCCTAAAAGAGACCCTTGCAAAAATATTACTATGAATAACGACGAGAAGGACGCTTCTCGCAACAAATAATAAGCGCGCGCAATAATATATAAAAGGATAGCTAGGACCCAAGGGGTCAAAATATCCTTATAAGAGTAATCAAGAGGCACCAAAAGAGGTCCCAGTGAACCCTTTCACATGGGCTCCAAAGGACCTCCAGCCTGGTAAATAAAAGAGGGGAACCAACCAAACCCCATCATACAGGCTTAAAAGGGCCTCGAATGTAGTAGAATAAGAGATAAATAGCAACACATGTATATATACATTGAAAAAGAAAGTTTTGAAGACAGTACAAGAGTTACAAAAGAAAAGTAGTAGTGATAATGATATTACAGAGTCAAAGAAAAAAAAAAGAGTGTACACCCATGGTGGGCTAGCTAACAAAAGTTATGAAATGACTACTTCAAGGCTTCCTACCATGGGCGCTCCACATGGCCGCTCGAGCGACGGCATGCTCACCAAAAGAAGAGAAATCAAAATTGGGATCCTGCCTCCATACGTTGTAAAGGGCACGGTCTATGGACCTGTACTCAATGGCAGTCTTCTCCGCCTCCAAGGAAGCATTTCTCTCCTGCAACGTAGTGACATTAGTCCTAGCAACCTGGAGTTCAGTCCTGGTAGCCTCGACTTCGGCCCTTTCAGTCTGGAGTTCGACCCTGTTAGACTCGACTTCAGCCTCTAAATAAGTAACCCTCTCCTACGACACTGTCACGATATCCTTGGTCGCCTGGAGTTCGCTCTTCAGGCTGGCAACTTAGTCCTTCAGCTCCTTGGCCTTGGCAACCGCCTTCATCTTCCTTCTCGATGAGGTGGCAAGTTCGACCCGAACCTTCTTTAGCTCAGAATGGGTTTTCTCAAGCTCTTTCTCGAGCTCCTGGAACCGGGCTGTAAGGCAGTCCCTCTCAGCAGTAGACGCGGAGAGGTTGCAAGACGAGTCGGCAAACCATAGAGCCACGGTATAGGCCTGCACAAGAAAGTTAACGACATCAACAATAAGTAACAAAAAGAAAAATGCATGTACATCTATACTTAATAATGCCAACGCGAGGTGCAGGAACTCACCCAGGCCATGGTGCGCCTTAGGGTTTCCCCAAGGTCTGTTTGGGCAACGTTCCCAAAACCGTTCCAGTCAGATACGGGGAGGCCCGAGGCAAGTTGGATGTATCTCTTCCCGTAAGACGTCGCCATCCAAGTCACCCAGGGCTCCACATCCGCACCAGTGGCACCTTGTTGGGTGAGGACGAACGACCCGCTCGCCGAAACAGGAGGGGGCACGGTGAAGGTGGAAAACTGAGGATCTGGTAGATCAGAGGGAGGCTTCGGAAGGTTGGTAAAATAAGTCTCCGATGGTCCAGGGTCGAGAGGAGCCTGAGTGAAGGCGTTGTAGCCCTCAGGGTTAGGGCAAACATAACACCCCAGAACGAACAGCTGGTCTTGAGAATGAGGGGCTATGTCCGGATCATAGGAGGCACATGGAGGGCATCCCCCAGGAGATGGAGGCAGCTGGTGAGATTCCCCGCGGTCAAGGGGGGCCTCCTTCGGCTCTTCCTCATCCTCATTGTCATCCGGGCAAGGCTCGGCCAAGGCCCCCTTCATCTTCGTGGACCCAGAGATGGTCCACAACAACTTGGGGTCCGAGACAGGGGACAATTTATAGCAGTTCAGATTCTTCACGGTGAATAGGCAAATCGCCTTTTTCATAGCGGGGTCAGCGCTGAGGAATGTTCTCATGTCTCTCGCTTCCAACCCGACAACTATGGGTTCAGCGAATTGCTCTGCATAATACACGCCATGGTCGATATGAACGTAAGTCATTAAACAATAAGTTGTAAGAAAGTAAAAGAGAGAAAGTGATGCTCAGGGTACTTACTGATAGTGGCCCGAAAGTCCTCGTGGACAGAGAGGGGGCCTTCCTCGAAGAAAAAGTCCTGCTTCCAGGACCCCGGATTGGACACCGAGCCCTCTATCAAAGTGGCCTCGTTGTTGGGTTTTTGTAAATAGTAAAAGCCCTTGGACTTGGGAAGGGGCATGAGGTTGTAGAGGAAATGCACCTTCATCGCCGTAGGAACGCGTTTAAACAACTTCGTAAATGCAACGAAAAGGCAGCTTAAAGTCAGCCAGCCATTGGGAGCCAGCTGAAGCGGGGCAAGGTCAAAGTAGTTGAGGACCGCAATAAAGAATGGGTGTAACGGGATGGTACCACCCGCCTTCAGGATGTACTCGCTGAGGGCCACGAAGCCGGGCCTAGGACTGTCAGCCCGACATGTCTCCTGAGGAACATATAATGCGTACTCCGGAGGGACGCGATAGTGATCCACGATGTCCATCAGTTTGTTTTCGAACACACGCGACACCAGTTTGGTTGCCAGTAAAGGAGCATCGTTCGGTTCATTGGAAGTCACCTGTCGTCGTGCCCTCGGCATATCTGCAAAATCAAAAGAAAAATGTGAGGAAGAGACTGAACACTTGACCCTCCATTTTTTCCTCCTAGCAAGAGTCTTCCATCAGGGGAGCGACTGCAAAAGCGCCAAGCTAGGGAAAACCGAGATTAAGGGCTGAGGAGAAGTGGTAGTGGCCCCATGGCAGTCATAAGGAGAGGATGGGCTGGAGGGCTCAGGCGGAAGGTGTCCCTCCATAAATTCCAACTCCCTCTGTAATTCTAAAAAGGTCATCTTAAGGCTCGCTACATGGTCACTAAGGTCTGGGGGGAAAGGTGCTCCGTCTCCTCTCAGCACCGAGTCAATTTCGCTCTCCACCACCCAAATTTTACGCCTAAGTTCAGCCATGTACTCAAGATGGCAGATACGGGCCTGCCTTAAGGAGTCATAGTCCTGGTAGGGGTTTTACTCAGGGGACTCTGAGTCTGAGGACAGGTCAATAAATTCAACCCCCGGAGGTATGTCGGACGGGCCGTCACTGGCCATGAGACCTCGTCCCAAAAGCAAAAAGGGGTTCACGTATAAACGAGGGGATGGCTACAAAACACAAAGGAATAGGCTTAATACCTCTAGATGCAAATGCCCTAAATGACCCACTACAGAGTATAAAAAAGAGGGGCATGCAACTGGGCAAACTCACTGCGAGCTCAGGCCATGGTCCCCCATCCCGAGTGACGCTAAGTTGGACCCAATGAGTGTGAGGGAAAAAGAAAATATACCTCAAGCAAAGATGGAGCGTTGTCGAGGTCGAAAGGAGGTCGAGGGCCAAAAAGCACCGAATGGTCGAAAGCACGTTTCTGCAGAAATAAACAAAAATGGTGTGTTGGCCTCCAAATAGACATACCAAAGAATTAGCTCATATGTAAAAAAAAAATGAGATGAAAAAATAAAATGAGGGAAGCTATGGCAAAAATGTGGGAGTAGGGGATTGAACCCCTTACCTCTTGAAAGAGGAAGGATTCTCCAAACCACTAAGCCAAGGAAGTAAGGTGAAAATAATAGGCCTTGCATGAAGGCCTATTTATAAGAATCAAGGAGAATAGTCTACAAGAGCACCTAAAGGTCCTCTCCTAGACTGGGGGGCAAGTGTGGACGCTCAATTTTCCACGCCCATAAAAGAACCAAGACGTGTGTTAAGGTCCCTTAAAGGCCTAAATGCATGCTTGAGCCACGAGACGCTTGGGCCACCACCCTCTCGCAACGGCCTCGCATGCCTAGGACTGTGCCCCGCGAGATGACCTCCCGTGCCTAGGTGCGTGACGCATAAGGGAGCCTCGTGTGCCCAGGGGCATGTCTCGTTGGCAGGCCTCGCATGCTTAGGACCAAGCCCCGCGAGATGGACTTGCGTGCCCAACCTCGCGCCCCAGCGCCCGTGGCCTCGCGTCCGAGCACGCGCGGCCTCGCCCGAGCATCCTCGGCCTCGCGCCCCAGTGCCCGTGGCCTCGAATCCAAGCGTGCATTCAGCCTCGCGCCCCAAGCGTTCCATGCTGTGTGAGGCACGTGCCCTTGGGAGCCACGCCATCAGGTGGGCACGCGAATGAGGCCACGCGAGGGAGGCCTCGCAAAGGAGGCTCGGGAGCAGCATGGGAGCCACACCATCAGGTGGCCACGCGAATGAGGCCACGCGAGGGAGGCCTTGCGAAGGAGGCGCGGGAGCAGCATGGGAGCCACACCATCAGGTGGCCATGCAAGGGAGGCCTCACGAAGGAGGCTTGTGAGCGGCATAAGAGCCACGCCATCAGGTGGCCACGTGAATGAGGCCACGCGAGGGAGGCCTCGCGAAGGAGACTTGTGAGTGGCATGGGAGCCGCACCATCAGGGGGCCACGCGAGGGAGGCCTCGCATTAGGAGAGCCGCGCCACCAAGGGGCTCGCGAGGGAGGCATCTCGCCTCGCACACTTAGACATCTGGCGAGGCCACGTGCCTATCACCTATGTCCGTGGGTGGCCTCGGGGTGCTTCAGGCATCTCGTGCAAAGGACCCGAGAGCCCCACCTCATCCCACGACCATTACATGCACCAAGTGTCCCATTCCATATACGTTGAGACCCCAATGCTTAAAGGCTCCGGTACGAGTCGAATGGAACATACTCGTACGATCTAGTACTGGGTACGGCCACTAAGACCCTGTATGTCGAGTACGGACACCCATACCAGTGGGGTAGTGGGAGTGATGGGATAAGAGTTGTGGCCCATACGTCTACGGCCAGGAGTCAGAGTCGACACCACTACCACCTGCGCCACTATGTCTGTCACCACTCCTCTGACATGGGTACGGGCAAGTAGTGGAGGCATCCTCCTGACGCCTGCCCCTGTACTGGATGCAAGACCTCAACCTCTGAAACCACTCTCCTGACAGAGTACTTATGTTCCACTTGGTCTCCTGGACCACCATGTATCCAAGGCCATTAAAGCCTACTATAAAAAGAACCCCTCTCCCACATGGGGGGGGGGGGGGTTGGAAAATTTACTGTAGCAAGTGCTTGAGAGTGAATGAAATATTGATTTCTCCATTTTTATTCTGCCATTGTTCTTGAGTTATTACTTAAATTTCTAAGGCTTTCTTATTGACAATCTTTACTTTGCAATTTTTTCCAACTTAACTTAGTTGACGAGTTCTTACCGTCAACATAATTGAATAGTTCAGATGATGTTATATTGTCAAATGCATGTGCCAACATCGACTCAGGTGATTTGAAGCTGAAGCTTCACTCTGATGATCAATACCATTTAAATATTTTGAAAGTTGATGAGGTAGATGTATTAGAAAAGGTGAACGATGAATGTTACACAATGGTTACGCCAAGGAATTTGGTTGAGGTAGACGTTGTGGATGGAGATATTGATGTGTTAGGAGATTTGGTAGATGCAATCGTGAATAATAATTTGGCTAAGACAACATTACAGGAGGAACTATTAGAAAAGTGTAGTCCTCGTATGTGTATACAAAATCGTATGTCTACTGAGGAAATATTTGATAGTAATTTAGTGAATACGGGTGCTGAAATAGGTGACTTTTGTAAGCATCTTGATGGAATCACGGATATGTTGACCTTCAAGAAGAGAAGATCCAACATTAGATTTTGCAATCTCAAGGATGAAATAAGATGGCACTTCAAAGATGAGAAGGAGTTGGTCCTTCAATATGGTGGTTCTGGATTTGATTGTGATATGTTCGATGTGAGAGACAATGAAATTGAATTCTTTAATGCGCCAGTGAGTTTCTATTGATGGTACTTTGAATTTTATTAATTATGTTATTTTGTAGTAAAGTGAGTATTTTGATATTGTGCATATGTGAAGGGGATGTTATGTTAATTATTTGTATGTTTTAACAGCCGCTTCTAGTTTCTTTATTCCCAGCAAGGATAATTAATCGTGGGATGTGGGGAGATCTGGATGATTTACATGGCTGGGAGAAAATTATTGTGAATTATGTTCTTGACCCAACTTTGTCGGCCAAGTAAATTTTATATAGGTTTTTTAGCAATGAACACTCATTTATAATATTTTTATCGAAATTTATAATTGTTTTATAAATATTTTGTACAGTGAGATTGTATTTCTTGGGGATAAAGTGATTGGGAGGAGGGCGAACTTTCTAACATTGAATGCACATCAACTGGTTAGCGCTAGAGTAAGTTTAATGGTGTGAAAGTTATTTTTTAGTTAGTTATATTCCATTATTTTTTAGTAATGTATTAATTTTGGTGACCAATATTTATTTCAGGTTGTTAATTGTTTAGTAGAGATTTTATCAGCAGAGGAGGTTCATGGACGTGGTAAGAGGAGAAGGTGTTGGTGGATTCCGACTGTGTTATCAGTGAGTTTTATTTGGTTTTAATAAGTAATATAATTTAATGTTGTTGTGTTACTAGTGAGTAGTATTATGTGTGATGTTTTTAATAGTACCAAATAACAATTGTTGGAGTAATTTAAATTGTTTGTAGCGTCCTAATCCGTACAATTTTTCTACTAAGAGCGAAGGAAAAAAATGGAAAGAGTGATGTGGAGAAGTTGGTGATTGTGAGAAGGTATTGATTAGGAGTAGGTTGAAATTTGAAATTTTGGTTTATTTTTTATTTTTTTATGTATGGTATTGGCATAGTGGGTTGTTTCGTTGTCATAGGCATATTCTCCTGTGCTTGCAAAGAGACATTGGTTTCTTGCAATTTTGAAGTATGAAAAGAATCTTGTTGAATTGTATGATAACCTCAAAATTACTTCGACACCATTTGGTCTTGCTATAATTGAGAATATGGTAGGTGTTTACTAGTGTTTGATTTATGGTTTTATAGCATGAATTTGGTGAGGGAGATTGATTTTGAATGTAGAAATTTGTTTGGAATAATTTATTTTGTTTTAGTTGGGGTCAATGGACAATGCATTTAGTAAGATGTTGAAGGAGGTGCAAGGGAGTGATTTCCGTTTCCGGGGTTTTCATATTGAGCAACCTCTATCTCACAGCAAGGAGTGCGTAGAGTACGACTGCGGTGTGTATGTGATGAAGATGCTTCTACAAGAATATGTGCCTAAAGTTCTAAGTCGACGGACAAATGATAAAATAGATGATTTGGAACTTGGGAAATGTGTAAGGAGTGGACCAACTAATGTATCTAGTTATTTATTCAAAATATTTTGCTAAAGTATCTTTTTGTTTTTTTACTACAATGTAACATTTGTATTAATTGTTTTGTTTGTGTCCTAGGTGGTGACCGAGTTGGATAGGCAACTTATTGTAAGTAGAATATTGACTTCTAGCATTAATAGAGTAAGATATAATCTAATTGAAAAGGCATACAAATGGTAGTGAAAGGAGTATGGATATATGCGGTATGTGTGAAGTCTTGTAGAACAATATTATACTGATATTCTCCATCAGCCATTTCTTTTGATTGTATTCCCCATAAATTCCAAGGTTTTATATTACAATTGCCTTGAAATAACAAAATGAATTAATACAAAATAGTACTATGAAAGAAAGCAAATAATTGTAAGAACTTAAAAAAATAAAGAACTAGGGTGGTGTTTGGTTGCAAAACAAACATGGAATGTAAATTTTGATTATTTTGTTTGGTAGAGACATTGTAATGAGTAATGGAATAGAATGAACTTTATATTATTTTGACCAAAATACCCTTACTTTACTTTTGTAAATAATTTTCAAATTATCATTATTTTTTAATGTTAGTTTTTATTATATACACCATTTTTTGAATATATTATACTATATTTTATGTATAATAAACACTTTTTTTACTACAAAAATCATAAAAAGTATTTTATTTAGTTTTAATTAATTTTATTTTAGATGCCTCAATATTGAAAAAATATATATGGTAGTTCTTTTTAGATAAAAGGACAATTTAATTTTTGAAAATAAATAAATGTTGTATATATACTTATTGATATCCAACATAAGATATAGTAAATAAATATATATTTTTTTAGATAAATATATTTTAGTTGAGAGAACCAATATTTATTGAACATCTTACAAATAAAATAAAAATTCAAGCAAAGAGAAAATAAACAATTATTTAAGGAATATACTAGACATCAAGATATAGAGAGTAAAGAAAAAAAAGTATAAATAGGTTTGTGAGTAGCATAAAATAGAGACAAATAAAGAAAAAATAAGAGTAAAAATGAGATAAAAAAATGAATCAATTTAGGAATGACTTTTCCATCCCTTTTTTAATGGAATAAAAATTCTTCCATTTCAATGAAAAGTAATTCCTTTGGAAAAAGCATTCCTAGGCAAAATATGGAACCTAATAACAAAGGAATAGGAATCTATTCCAACCAATTCCTACCAAGCAAACATTCCCTAGGGATTTTAATTTCATCAACTTTTCAGTTTATCATGTAAATGGTGATCAAGCATTCACAAGCATTGAGAACAGATCAAACAATTTAGAATAGAAGTGAATAAAGAATCATGAATTCCTCATAGAAATTAACAAAGATCCAAGTGGTTACATTGAAAACCCTAGAAAATAAAATTAGGTCATGTTTATCATTAAAAAATCCATAAAAAAGAAACTAACATAAAGTAAAGATAAATAGAAAAGAAAAGAACTCTATGCCGATCCAAGTTCCTCTCCAAAGTGATCCCAATGCTCTTCTTCCAGTCTAGGTTGGCAAAAAGTAATTCTTTTTCTCTCCAAAATTGTGATTTAAACCGGATTAGTGTTTCTCTTAAACATGAAATGACCAAAACACCCTTCATTAAAAATATGCGATTTTCATATTGGCATATGTTATGAATACTGTCCAATGTATCCCAAAGAAGATCATAATTTTCAAGTGTATTAAACCATTTCCAGATGCCAATGTCTGAACCTTTAATGTAAAAATAAGTCAGATCCAGTAGCATCATGATCACCTGCCTAATTTTCCAATCCCAAATCATGTCTACCCAATAGTAATCCGCCACATCATTTAAAATTTTATTACTAGTTTAATGCTATTTTTGTTCCGTTAATTTTTTTTTTCTTCAGTGGTGGTATATGTCTAAGTTGTGTGTTTCCACCTTCCCTTCTCTCTAATTTGTTTTTTTTATTACTAGTATCTATAAGAAAGTTCTTCACAATAATACAACATACAGTTAATGCTTTAATTTTTTTTGTCATCATATGAAAAAAAATTAATATTTACGTTTTACCCCAAATTTATCTTAGTGGTCACTTCCAATGAAAGAGTAAAATAAAGCTTGAGTGGTCACTTCCAACAGAGATTCGGTTTCTATATTATTTGTCTGTTGTGGCACTGCTCCCATGTGATTTCCTATATGTTAACAGCTGTGCTTACTAATAATTTTAGTTTACTGATTGTCTTGTCCACTCGCTTGTCCAAGTCCGGTCCACTTTCCCAGCCTGGCTTGCTGCACGCCTCTCTGCAGGGCAGCTTTCTGCAGTGCACATGTACCGAGAGGACCTTATTCAGTGTTTTGGACATTGGGTAGTGCAGATGCACATAATTATTGTAATAATGTGTTTATACTTTTTATTAATGTATTAGCCTTTCATTGACCATTCAATTCCCACAATATTAATAGAGTTTGGCTTCACTATATAGCATACAAATTACTGGGACCCACAGAGGACACCGTCCATCCACCATCCCACTCACCCTTCTTTATTCTATAAATAAATTATATTTTCTACAATATTGTCCGACTGAGATATGTTCAATGTCCACATGAAAATTAGAGAAACGTTGGAGTGTACCTTATACCCCCATCTCTACACTTCACTTCCATATGTAAATGGATTCTAAATAAGAGATGAAGGAGACGTGGACGCCCAGAAGAATTTCTTAAACAAAATGTTTCCGGCTTAACCCATTTTCAAATTGGTAAAGTAAGATTTCCAACTATGTTGCAAATTTCTATTTCAATCCTAACGTCTTCTTTATACAGTCACACCAATCGACCTATAGTGGTGACTAAAAATTATGCAGGTTATTCAAGTAGATTTACTTTCCAACATTTGTTTAACATCTAAACAAGTAAACTTATATAAGGTGGCCTCGGCCACACCGCTTCCCCAGCAGCACAAAAATTCACCTACCCGGCAAGCCTATAAGAATTAGTAGGTGGTGGTATAGGTTGTGATACTAATGAAAATGATGACCTCTATGAAGGTAGGGGAGTATCCGCAGCAACTACGTAATGTAATTTGAATAATATGTTTAATATGCGACCTTTAGTATCAACTAAGGTAATCTTTATATGTAGTGTTTTATTTTATTTTTGTAGAAGTATTTCTATTAAGCATTAGCTCCATGTATTATCATATGAGAATGCAAATTGATAGTTGTAGATGTTTTCTTATCTATGGAATAGAGGTATAAAATGTTTGTCCAATGTAAACGTATATAATATTAAAAATTGCCATTATAATAAATAAAAGTACATGTACAACAAGCTTTTTGAACTTTATTTTAGGTACTTTAATTTGTCCAATTTTGTCCAAAACCTACAGGAGGTTCACTGCCCCTATATATATAGCCTCTCAATAGTCAGTCAAATGTCAGATATCCTTTATATTTCTTAAGCACTTCCTTAGCCACACGATTGAAACATATACAAATACACAACTTGGATGATGGAACAACACAAGTCCCGCCTCCGTATTGGGCGAGACATCATCCAGGTCCTATAATTAACTGTAATTATGGTAATAATAGCCACAAAAAGACAAATTAAATTTCCAAACTAAAATCTTACATACTAACTTAACCAAAATATCTGTCTCACTTTATAATTAATCATATATTATGGATTGTTAAAGATATAAGTATGGATATAGAAACATGTTCAACTGCTCTCATGCACTGTTCATTAATAGTGCGATGGTTTTCTGTACATGGGTGTACTTATTGATAAGTTAATACATTTTTATATTTTATATTCTAGTCCATGTGTGGTTGAAACACGTGTAAAAAAAAAATCCATAGACCACCCATCAATACCACTAATATACCATACTTCCATTTAAGTATCACTACCTACATTATCTTTCTAATAAACCGTTGAAGAAAACACACACAAGAAGGTGGGAGCAGTATCACCGAATCCACATTTCCCAATTGTTGCTTAACTTCTCCTCATCACACTGTATGGAGTCGGACTCCTCCATCGATTCATGCAACAGGGAGGTGTTCCCAGAGGAACAAAGAATGCATCGGGGCTCGCCGGATCCAAAGGAGTTCAGACAGATGGACTTTAAAATGGATCCGGATGATCCTGTGAAAATTGTGAAGGACCTAATGTAGCAGCTCCATGAAAAGGATTTGGAACTGACATTCGAGAGGACTATCCGCCGTAACTTGGAAAAAATCAACCTCAGTTTGAGGACAAAGATTTATGCTTTGGATAATAAGTTGCAGGAGAGGTCCTCCCACTTCAATCTTCATACCGTTCAGGCCTCAACAGACTACAATGATGCCATAGCCGACCAGGAGAAGATAGCGGGGTCATCCTTCCCGAAGATAATGCATGAGACAGGGGGCGTTAAAAATATTTGGCAGGGAAATGTTCCACGTACTGGGGATCGACTTGTTCCAAGGAAATAATTTAACAATACTCCACAACTAACGTGATATTGTTGGATGGTGGTAGGTTGGATATCAATATTGCAGTCCCAGTTGGGTGTCGTATAAATGTAAAAAAATAAACCAGTGGTAAGAAGTTATGGTCTTGTAAGTGGAACTATGATGTTTTTGATGCTTCTGTTATTCATCCATGTAAACAGTCTATCCTTTAATATATTGAACTTTGATTCTGTCAAAAAATGTCGGTAACTAATGATTAAGTGAATGTAGAATAATATGGAAAAGTTGGTATTGATAATGATCTTCTCCTAAGCTAATTTGAGTAATTGATGCAAAAACAATAGTTGGAACATACGTGAGTAAAACAGAATAAGTTATCATAATTAAAATTTTAAAATAAAACCATGACTTTGTATCACTGGGAAAAAATTCTTATTGGTTAATGCTTTCCACTATTTAGGTTGATCGTTCAAAAGATTTTTTTACCATACTCACATATTAACCTAATAGTCTTGATATACAAGTCATTAGCTAGTGTGACAAGTATATAGTTCAGGTGCACCTATCACGTTTGTTTAAGGTAGCACTAATTTAATAACATAAAGGAAAGGCCAACCAAGTGCCTAAAGTGTAAAATTATGACTTACAAGATTTGTCCACGAAATAGAAGAAATTAATTAAGGTAATACCAAGCTCTGTATACATACGACGACATTTAAATGCAAACACGAAGTTTGTATACTTAACACGTTAAAATGATGTACAACTGTAGATGTGCCTTAATGGAAGGGTCTTTAATTATGTACAAAGTTAAGGTAAAAAATGACATAATTTTGGCATGATATATTCACTTAAAATAACTAATATGCAGACAGGCCTCTTGCTTTATGTAGTTGGTAATAGTGAGATTTTGGTTATTATCCAAACAAAGAAAAGGAGAATCTCCTATCTTAATTCAAGTGAACCAGTGACTTATTTCTAAGACTCGTTTATCTATGTTTTCAGGTTAAGTATTTGGTGTTTAGTTTTATTTTATTATATTTTACGTTTGTTTTTATGTGTTTTCAGGTGTCGAAGGGCTTAGGTGTGGAAACATGATGGAAAGACCGACAAAAGGACAAAAGTTGGGGAAAAATATTGTTTCAGGCTACTTTCTGCGACCGCAGGAAAATGATTATGCGGCCGCAGCTCCAGAATAGTTGGGTATTTCCAGGACATTCTTGCGGCCTCAAGAACCACTTTCTGCGGTCGCAGCTCCAGTGGGCTAGACAAATTGGCCAAGTTCCTACGGTCGCAGGAAAAGGATTCTCTGGTCGTAGCTCCAAAAGAGTTGGGCATTTCCAAGACATTCCCGCGACCGCAGGAACCACTTTCTGTGGTCACAGCTCCAGTGGGCCAGACAAATTGGCGAGGTTCCTGCGGTCGCAGGAATGGTTTCCTGCGGCCGCAGGATCGCGTTATTTTCTCTAAAAAAATATATGTATTTAATTAATTAAAAATTTCATTTTATCATACTCTCTTTCTTATAACCCTCATTTTCTCACATTCCTCTTCTCTTCATCACCACATTTCATATTCTCTCATTCTCCTTCTCTCTTCAATTTTTTTTTTCAAGAGGCTCTATCACTCCAAGGTTTTGTAAGTATATTTATCTTTTAATCTTTGCCAACTTTCTCTCCATCATCATCCACCATTGGAAGTCTCCTTTATCATTCTCTTCTTACGTTCTACATTGTGTTCTTGAGAACTTTTTCATGATAAGCTAGTGAATAAGAAATTTCTATGTGGTGTTTCACTGAGATATGTTATTTCTGAATTTTTAAGCTATCTTGAACCAATTGTATTGAACGTTGGTGGATTTGGATTTGTGTTGAGTTTGCTTGATTTTTAAATTGGGAAATTTTGACCTAGTTTTAGATAATATATATATATTTTTTATGATTTTGTGAAATTGAAGTGACATTGGTGAAATTGGGAAGTCTAGATGCTTATTTTTATGTTCAATTTCATTGAGTGATCAATTTATTTGGAGAATTTTTCCATTTTCGAATTCTAAGCCATAAATTTGGGGATTTTTAAATTTGAAGGTATTGATCATTGTTCTTGTGCTTCTTTTGATTGTGGAAAATTATAAATTGAACATTGATTATGATTTTTGAAATTGGTGCTCTTTAGTGAATTGGTGACGGTGTGTGCATTATTTTGTGTAGTTTTGGTTATTGTGTAATAATGTCTACTAGTAGAAAAGGAACTAAAACTGGAAAAGCGAAAAAAACAACAACCACCACCCCCACCCATAGAGAATGAAGAAGACCTAAATTTTGAGGATGTGCCTAGGTTTGCCAACCCAATGGCCAATTCTAGGTACATTCAAGATAAGAAGCGTAGCCTTATTAGGGAGAGAGGGTTTTCCATCAATTGGAAAGATGAGTTTATTGTCCCTGAAGAGTATAAGTTTGTGATGAGAGCCCAAGTGGGAGGTTTTCTGTACTCCTCCAATTGCTGCTATCATCCCCGTAGTTTGAGAATTTTATGCTAATGCTTTTCACCATGACTATACACGGGAAGCCACTGTTAGGGGAAAAACTGTGAAATTTGACAGAAGTGATATCAACAAAATTTTCAAATTGCCTACCCTAGAAACTGATGAGTATAGGGAATTACAGGACCAACTATGTGAGGAGAGCACTTGGGACACTATCCTGCAAGCTTTAACCCCGCCTGGAACTGAATTGACCTTTAATGGCACTCACAGAGTTGGGTTTCCCTTCAATTTTTTGACGAGGGAGAAAAGAGTGTGGCTGTATTTCATCTGTTCAAATTTGACACCCACTGAAGCTTTTACCATTGTCACCCCTAGTAAGGCGGTAATGCTCTATGCTGTCCTACAAGGGAAATCCATATATGTAGGCAATATTATTGTTTCTAATTTGAATGAGTGTTGTGTCACTGGATATGTGGGGCTGTATTTTCCCAGCCTTATCACCAGTTTATGTCTGAAAACAGGGGTCCCCATTAATGAAATAGAGGAGAAATTGCCCCTCTAGTTTATGATTTGGTCAAGATTAACAATGTGAAAACTTTTTCAGCTGTTTCTAGTGCAGGTACCTCCAGACAGTTCGCTCGTCCACCACAAAGAACTCAGAGCATAAGCCAAAGGATGGACACTTTGGTGTCTCAGTTCCAGCAGCACCACTTATGGAGTGTCAATGTGGTGCAAAACCAATATGCTTACAACCAAGCCTTTGCTACTCATCTTGGGATTGACACTAGTGGATTCCCACCATATCCACAACAACCCAACTTTGGGTATCCTCCACCTGAGGGGGATGACGAGGCAGGTCCTTCATCGTGAGTTGAGTCAGGTAAGTTTCGTTTCCTTAGCTTTTATTTAAACAGTGGGGACAATGTTTTTTTTTGTAATTTTGGGGAAGAGGGATTTATTTTAGTTATTAGTGTCAGGTTAGTTGAGTTAAGTTTCTGTTTAGTTTGGTGTTTTCTTATAAAGTGTTTGGTTTTGTTTGTTAATTGTGTTGTGTGTTAGAGTATCTACAGAGTCTGTCGAATCAAGATAACAATGATTTAGTCCATGAGAATAAGTGAATGACTGGTAATATAATTCGAGAAAAATATATTTGATTTTATAAAAAAAAATGTGTGCTTAGTACACTTCTTCGGATTACTTTATGAAACTGGTAAAACTGAATATTTGATCATGATTGGTAAATTCTTACATTTAAATGTATGTACACTTGCTGAATTTTGAATGTGGAAAGAATGTATGAAAAATTCTAGAACTTGCTTGCTTGCTATTTGAGGCGAAATCATAGACAATGCTTGTTTAAGAAAATGATTTAGGCAATTTTTTTTTTCAGAATGTTTGAACCTTTCAAGCCAACCTTGATTAATTTATCCCTAGTTACCCTTTTCGAGCCTAAAAGAATATCTTTTTATTGTTAAACACTTATTTTGAGCCTAATTGAACACTTTATTATTTTCCATTCCCTTGATTTATACCATAAGCATATATATATATATATATATATAAATGGGGATTGATTTGTAATGGGTGTTATTTTGTGATTTGGTTGTGACAATAGAAAAATAAAAGAAAAAGATTGAGAGAAAAATTGAAAAAATAAAATAAAAAATAAACTACACTTCTTATGTTTGCTCGCTTTGAAAAATATAAGCTTGGGGAAGTGTAGTTAAATAAATAAAAAAAAGAAATATCTAGTGTCAATTTTTCTCAATCTTGGAAAATAAAGAGAAATTTTGGGTTGTATTGGACTATGATGTGAATATCAAGGGTGGTTTGGTTGGGATTGTATGCTTACAGTATATATGAGCCTAAATGACCATCTTATCCACCGTTACCCAAGCCTTTCAATACAAGCTTTAAAAGACTTTTTGATTCTTGAACATGCATTGATTTATATTAGTGGAGAATAATAAGTTAGCAAGCATATGGAAATATGAGATTTGATGGATTGATGGTGAGAATTCAGCATGTGTAAATGATTTTAAATGTGTGTTATTTACTGTTCATGATTGAGTAGACATAAATTATCAATGAGTTAGGGTAAATTGAAGAAGTGGTTGTATTGAAAATATGGATTACTTGTTAGTTATTTTTCGACGATTTTATATGCTTGTCATTCATTAATTTTGTAGGTTTAAAAATTGTGGTTATATTGATTCATTTTTTTAGTGTCCGTATTTATTTGTTTAGTTTGTCTTTTGTCTTGTTTTCTTTGCACGAGGGCGAGCAAATGTTAAGTGAGTTTTACACTCGTTTATCTATGTGTCTTCAGGTTAAGTGTTAGGGTTTTAGTTTTGTTTTGTTCTATTTTACGCTTGTTTTTATGTGTTTTCAGGTGTCGAAGGGCTTAGGTGTAGAAACATGATGGAAAGACCGACAAAAGGACAAAAGTTGGGGGAAAACGGTGTTTCGGGCCACTTTCTGCGACCACAGGAAAAGGATTTTGCAGCCTAGACTGAGAGAAAATGAGACACTTTTGCAGACCTAAACGGAGAGAAGAGGAGTGGGATCATTTTGTAGAAGAATTTGGATCAACATAGAGTTCTTTTCTCTTCTGCTTATATTTACTTTATGATTAATTTCTAGTTTATGGATTTCTTAATGATGAACAACTACTTTCTGTATTAGGGATTTTAATTGAATCACTGGAAACTCTTTTATGAATTAAAGAAAAGTTTTATTTTATTTATTCCTCTATTGACATCTTCTCAGTTTATGTTTATTGTTTGAGAATTGATTGGCCATCAATTTTCATAACCTACATGATTTTGAATCCAAACTTGAAAAGTGAGATTTGTATATGCTATAATTGACTGGACATAAAATTGATCATTGAACTTTCCATATATGATTATTTATGTGGTTCTTCAGTTATTGTTCTTATTGCCTCCTAATGCTAAATTTCTCATAGAAATATAGAAAATGATTCTTTAGGTTGAGTTTTATATTTCGTAACTTGAATATAAAAAGATTTTGTTAACTTGTCATCTTAATAAAAAGAAAGAATGTAACACAAACATTGATTAATATTAGAGTGGATAGTCGATGAGATTGAATTCCCTAATTTATTTTTCTATTAAATTAATTTCTTGAAGTCTTTGAGTTTATGTTTTTAATTTATGGTTTTAAGTTTTACTTGTAATTATTTTTTTCATGCATTAAATTTTACATTTTAAAAATCAAACATTCCATTAACCAAATAGAAATTATAAATTAATTTTCTGGTAATTGATAAATCAGTCTCTGTGTGATGATACCCGAATTTACCGATTTTATTATGAATTGCGATTAGGTATACTTGCGTAACACAAAAATCTCGCAACATTTTCATTTTGTGCATATTCCCCTTCAAACAAAGATTTATTATGACAGGTGTGATATTTCACATAGGAACCAAATTGAGGTCATTTTTTATGTTCTCCATTCAAGTTGGACAACTAACATTACAAATTTGTTAGGGGCAACATGCACACAGGTTAAACTCTCTACAAATGTTAATTTGTACACCTATAAAATATCTTAACATGAGTGGCCACTATCCATATATTGTGTTATGAGTTAGAAAGAAATAGTCAACTCACTTGTAAAAATTTGAAGTATATAAAGAGCAAAATGGCCCTGTATCGGTCTCAAAAGATGAAGTATTTTTGCAACCAGTTCCATCCTATACAAGCGGTCTCAAAAAACAACAACTGCCAAACACTCCCCTGTAAATGCACTTAAAATAACTTCCTATTTAATCCCCCCCTCATTCCCTGGTTCTTCGTCTTCTTCCACACATCAAAAGCAAGCTGAACATTACCCCAAATTTTGTTGTGCGTAGAAGTCACCAACTCAAGAGCAATGTGAATCCTCTCATTCGCAGAATTAAACTAAAATGAAAATCAATCAATACATATTATAACTAAGTACATCCACATTAAGAAAACTTTTGTAATTAAGGACAAACAAGATTAAAAAGTTATTTAACATACCCCTCTTCGACATATATAAAAGACACTTACACCGGAGTGTTTGAAATAGACCTCGTGACGACCCTCAATCCGATTAATGACATGGATGCCACTGTCATATCCATTTGATTGTTGAAGAACTTTAACATTTTTCTGAACCTGAAAACAGGTGAATGAAAAAGAAGGCCCTATTTTCTCGGCTATTTGGTCAGCAAGTAAGTAATCAAGCTTCTCCATCTGAAGATCAATAAACAAAATCATCAACTTCTAAATTCATGAATATATTATACTCCCACCTTAACTAATCCTCTTCCAAATTTAACAATAAAACATTTCATTAAAATACCATTCTTATTTTGTAAGTATTATCTTAATCCCACACCAAAATCTAAGTTACACTTACCACCATTTTCACAAGACCACTTCCAGTTGACAACCCATGTTTGTCCAGCATCGAGTCACATATTTCTACAATACCATCACCCATGTGTACTATAAATAGCAACCAGTGTTCTATTTTTTCATTGTGGATTGGAATAAAAATTTGCAAGTCAGAAACATAACATTACTAATATTTAATATTAGTGTACAAGAGAACAGTACAAATTTTGTAAGGGGAACATACATGCAGACATTTCTTCAAATCACCAAAGTAAAACTTTCGCGCAGAATCATCACGACCATTGTCTGGAAATAAACTGTCAATGCTAATTCCAGATACCTGTGTTGTGATATAGTCAAATTTAGTATTTATTGGGCCCAAACAACCAAACCAATGGATAGATCAACCTACCGTCAATCTTGTATTCAAATACCAAGCTCTTCCGTCTTCTGCTGACACTAGCAGAGCTGCACGTATGTTCACCTCGCAAAAAACATTCAACACCTACATAAGTAAAAGAATATCAAAATAAAATATTAAACCAAAAAACATAACATGAATTAAACATTCATGTGCTCCAACTGTTTATAAAATCTAATTCTCTACTACAAAATATATATTCAATTTTATGCATAAACTCGATTTTATACAAACAGAGGAAAAATGAGTTTATTATAATATTTCAACAAATTAAAAATGTTAAGTGTTAAACCTCACCTCACCCATCACCTTCTTATCCAGACCCAAGCTTCTAATCAAATCCCTATTGAGGAAATTAAAATCCGTCTTCACCAATCTTTCATTGCACACTATCAAATTATTTGCTACTTACAATAATTTTGATTTATAAACTGTCACTTATTCTCCATAATTATATAAATTTAACTCAAACGAACTTACTCAGGCACAACTGGGTCAAAAATAAATTCCACAAGTGATGCAATATCAGGATCGTCAAGTATCGGGGCACTTGCATTAAACAAACCAATCATTTTCATCTGAACATCACCCTTATATAGTGCAGAGCTAAGTGGCAATGACTGAGAACTACTGTCACCCTACATATACGTAATATTTAGTACTAAAGACAATAATATTTAACAATTAAAAAAAACTCATATCATCGTTACCTTTCCAATATGGGAACTACCACCTAATGTACCTGCCCGACGATGGCTTGTTCCCTTAACGTCTGTAAATAATTTCATCGGCTTTACCGTACATACTCTAGCCTTCTGCATTATCCACAATCAAATATAAATGTCTTCAAAATAATGCTTATGTATATACAACAAAAATATAAGAACATTCAAATTCAAATTACTTACTTTCATCGACATCTCACGCTCCAGTAGAGTTTCTTCAAATTGGGATGACATCTTAAAAACTTTATCGTCAAATTTTCCCCTCTTCATTCCCCCACAACTACCCTCCCTCTTACGTATAACCTTTTCATTTTTCTTACATAAATTAGTAGAACTTCCAGAACCAAATTTAATACCACTCAAACCAGAAGAAGAAGTGGGGTGATTCAACTCCCTGACTTGACTTTTACGCTTCAGTACTTCACCACCATGGATATCTCCAAACTTGGTTTCATACTTATTACCCCCTTTGACAAAACGAACTTGCTGGATTTCCAAATCAACCCCTTTCCCTTCATCATTGATCATTTGGTTCATGAGTTTTGCATCATCACAATTGCTACCAAATCTTGTAACCATTTCACATTCATACAGTCTTCGCTCATCATCTCTACGTTTCCTAAGATCAATTAATGTACGCAAATCACCCATTATAATCCGTACACTATCCTTCACCTCCCGATACTCATTCCGTAGGCTTTCAACAGAGTTTAATATGTGATTAAGAAATAACTCTTCCACACTAAGTCTCCTAAAATTTATGAACTTAATTTTCAACTTTTCTTTATCAATTAAGTCATCAAAGCATAACAAAATCAGTAACCACTAATATATAACATTTTATAGTTTTTGACTACACAAAGAACAACATCTATACCATTCTAAATTTTACCTCCAAAACTCTGCCCCTCATCTTCCTCAAAATTATGAATTTCCCAACAAAAAGTAATTAAAACTTATTATTTACTGAGTATTCCTTTACATCTAACAAGCACATGTGTAACAACTTTACATATCTTCAAATACATTTTTAATTTAATGAATGGCTGTGGAACCTTCAGTGGAACCCTCCATTTCTACTAACTGTGTGAGTAGTAGAGTTTTGCTTGAAACTGAAGAAAATGGTGAGGAGGAAAACGAAGAAGAAGAGTCTTGACTTAAAGACTGAGTTGACTACTCACAGTGGAAAGGAAAGGAAAGGAAAGGAAAGGAAGGATTTTTATGACATAGTGGTAGCTAGCTACTCATTACAATTATCTCTGAAACAAAATCATAACATTTTATAGTAGAAGGAGTATTGATCAAGGAATCATCCATTAAAAAAGAAAAATTTAACTCTTAACTCATGTAGAACTAAAGATTTTAAGGAAGGTAGAGTAGAGAGTTACCTTTGTTTCCACCCAGTTCTCCCTTTACCTTCGTCTCCCTCAGTGAAACCCTGCAAAATTTCACATATAAGAAAGGAACTAAAAGGATAGGGTAGACAACAATAGCTTCTCTAGAAATTAAAAAAAAAAAAGAAGCAAAACCACCCAGGTCTCCCTTTGCCTTCGTCTCCCTCAGTGAAATCCAGCAAAATTTCACATATAATAAAAACAAACTGACTTTTTGACTTTTCTAAAAAAAAATATATATTAAAATAAATATGGGCACTTCTAGAGTCCCTCAGTTCCACTGGGAGGACTTAGTCCTTCATTAAATGTGAGTTGTTGGATGTGTGCATTTTTTGTGTTCAACGGCTGGATTTAATCTGAAGGCTTTGGGTGTGCAAAAATACTTAAATACCCCATATGTGTACCCATTAACCGGCTACCGTTTATCTTCGTGTTAACTGCATTGTTTTTTCAAAAAAACTTATGAAAACTGAATCAGTTTGTTTCCCTCCCCCGACTAACCGAACAAGGTTATTCTCCTCTCCAACTCTGATAAGGACTGTTCAGTTTCTCTGTTTGAAGAACAAGGGTTCACATTACTTAATAAACTTGAAAATGTACTCATGAATTCTTTCCCCCTGGACTTTACTTTGAGTTCCCACTCCAAAGAAAATGAGATTCAAAGCCTTGGCCACCCGCTCCCCCGCAATGACGGCCGAAAAGATCGAGGACTCTCACAGGCCTCGTTCCCTCCAACGGGTCAATCGTCCTAGGAAAATGACCATCAAAAGTGATGCAAGCCCAGTGGAAGAGGGCGTACAGCCACAGAGTGTGGAAGGTGGCGAACTCCAAGGGCATCCTTCCACCACCCAACCACGGCGTAAGCGAGGTAAATACTTTATGTAGCAGTTGCCATTCCTCTTGCTAAAGAACATCTTTTTTTAAAAAAAGAGAAGAGGGTAGTCAATGCACGTTGGGTAAACATTTTTTTTCACATACTGACATTTCTGTTTTTTTGTTTGCTATAACAAAGGACGACCCCTGAAAAACCCCATCCCTGCGAGTTCTGTTCATGCTGGACGGGAAAAGTCAAATGCAAAAATGGTCCCTTCCTCCTCTTCAGACTCAGAGATATTGGACCCTGAGATTTACATGAGCAGGAGTACATTCCAGAAAGTGGCTTTCAGCATGTTGTTCAATCTCCGAACGGACATTGACGAGATAAAGAAGAGAAGGTTTTGCCATTGTTGCCAAGGGGCCAAAATGAAGAGTGTTGACTTATTCAGGGAAAACTTCTTACGTGGCTAATACATATACCAATATGCCCAGTATTCATGCAAAATAAAAAGCCTATGCAAAAATTAACTACTAAATGGTAATGCGGTGTGTCATTCAATAATTAATACATTTAAAAAAATTATTATTTATATTAAAAATTTGCCACCACATTATATTCATTTCTTATACAGCATAAAAAAAATATAACAGCTTCAATTTTTGTTACGTTATTTTATTATACATTTGTCTAAGTCAATTATAATAGTTACTTAGTACCAGTCAAATAGTTACGTGTCCACAATCGTAAATAAGCCTCAACCCTTACCTATATTTACTATAAAACCCTCAACTGTACTATTTATTGGACCTAAAATTACGCTTCTACCCCAACTAAAAAAACACAACCGGTTATACAACCGGTTATACCAAGTCAAAATACTCAAAAGTCAACATTTTAATACTAATGTACATTTGACACTTGGCAAATTTCTGGGCCTCACATAAAGGACTTAGTCCTATGAGGGACGCCAGAATTTCCCAAACAAACTGCAAATGTTGACATTGGTTTTTTTTTTGTGTTAGTGACTTAGACTAGAAAAATATATGTTACGTTGATCACACAGCCAATTATTAAAACAAATATATATTAAAATAAATATAACAAACTGGAAATGTTGACATTAGTTTTTTTTTTGTGTGAGTGACTTAGACTAATGTATATACGACTTAGACTAAAAGGCTGCTGTGACGAATTAAAAAAAATATATAAACAGTAGCTGTGGAACACCCGCCATATATATATATAATTACAATAACCATTAATGCAATCAATCTCAAACAATTCTCGTTTACTCAATCCTATTGAATAATATCTCGTTCAAGAACATAACTTAAATTCTAAAATCTATAAATTTAAAGTATTACAAAGAATCAATACACAATAAAACAATATGGGTGTACATTAAATCTAATTAAAAAATAAGAAAAAAATAAATAAAAAAACAAAGAGAACCATATAGTTAACGATCAATCCCATTCATCATATTCATAAAACAAATATTCAAAAAATATATAAGAAATAAGAACAACTCTTAAGCCCACTCATAAAACATGTGCTCTATGAGTTCATACATTCAAAATAAAATACTGATCAGATTTATGGCACATGATCTCAACCACGGCTCTGGTACCAATTCTTGGTTTTTGATCATGTGATTGATAGTGTAGCGAAATCACGAGATGATATTTCAATGCGATAATAACAATTATTAAAGCATAAGAACTAATCACTCTAGGAACCATAACTACAATGTGTTCTTTCTCATGAGACATGAATCTGAATAAAATGAAAAATTACAAATACTTTTTTCTAGATGTAGAACATGTGTAGATCAAATAACGTCTTAGCCTCCTAACACACCATCTTCCATACTATGGCGCGCACAAAGAGAATGAAACATGTGGATGTCTATGATATTTAGTACGATACACAAGAACACACTTTTGAATCTCAACACATGAGAGAGTGTTCTTCTCACAATTTAGAGAGACCAAAATTCTCTATTTTTTTTATCTTGGCAAATATATCGTGAAAATTGCATCTGGTGTCTCTCCTTGATTTTTCTTGATGTTATATTCTATTAATATAACAAGAGAAATAAGACCTAGCCCTAATCAAATTGGGTCTAAGCGTGGGCCACAATCCGTTTGGACTGTGGTTGGCGTGAACTATAGGGCTTTGGGCCCTGTGATACTTTATCTCTATAAAATGTTATTTGTTGGGTCTTTATCATATTATTTTATGTAGTATAAAATTATAAGTTAAATATGATTAAATTAATTTTCAATAAAAATTAATTTCACAAAATTATTAATATAGTTTTATTTGCCATTAAATATTATTTCATACATAATATTTTAAATATTATTTCGCAAATAATATTAATTTTTAAGATTAAAAAATAATACTTTATTATTTTTAATTATTTCCTTTTAATACCAAAATCATACCTTTATGCTATCGAGCTATTACGGGGATAGTATGGACCCGTAGTTCTAAGCTCCAATAATTTAATTAATTTCACTAACTCTTAGTTCCATTAATTAATTTATTAACTATGAATTATTCTACTAGAAATCCATAGTTGAACTCACAAAATTACAGTCTTAGATTATTAGAAGCTATAACTATAAAGTCGTCTATTAATCTAGTCATTGCAAGAGTTATGGCCCTCTACTAGTTGTTCATAATTAAAGTTAGGTCTTAATGTCCGCTACCCTATCTAATTATGTTTTCATCAATTAGTCCCATTGATCTTCTAATCAACATTATTCTATAAATTAAATTATAGAATGGAATTTATGTTCTCTAACAGAAATTGAGTGCTCTATGTTCAAGTCCTGAATCAACAACAAAATGAACAACTAATATGCTTTCATTTAAGTAAGGGGCAGATTCTATATCTATAAAGTATATTCCCAGCCACTTGCAGTTCTACCAAGATATCAAGAATTTGGTCGTAGGAATATTGAACCTTACCTGATAAGTCAAAAGTTATAAAAGCACAAATAAGAGTTCATTACTCACTTCAGGATTGGGGTCAATTCTCAAACGACCATCGATTGATGAATGTTACACTTCCATATTTTAACAGAGATTATCAGAAGTTCTTTCTTTCATCGTGTCCTAGTCCAATACAATCTATATTGTATACGGTACCTTTCTTTTTGTGTCACTACACTTAGCAGTTTGGATAAACTGCTCTGTCTTAAACAGAAGATAGATCGTACTTATAATCTTTACTAAATAAAGCTCTCACTTTATTTACCGATTACAGAAATTTTTTATATTATTATCTTGAATTAAATCCTTTTGTATATATATATCATTATACATATGCTTAATTCAAGACCACATCAATAATATTGGATCTTCATGATAAATGGCATGTATAATTAAATACAAATATGAGTGCAAAATATTAACTTTATTTAATTAACAGTAATTATTCATAAAGAAATATGCTTTCGAGGCACAAATCCTAACACATGGGTTATGCCTATGGGTTGTGCTAGGCTTACTCCTTCAAATATGGCTCAGCCTAGCATGACACAAATTTGTATACCGGCTCGGCCCGACACGACCTGAATTATTCGTAGGCAAGAAAATATGGGTCGTGCCGGGCTGGGGCGACCCACATTTACAGGGGATAACCACATAAATACCCTTTCTTCACACTTAATACACATAATTACCCTCTATTTTTTTTTAAAAGAAGAGATTTATACCATTTTCTTAGAATATTTGACTAAAATAGCCTTAACGTATAAAAAATGTATTAAAAAAATATATTAGTTTTTAGGACAAACAACCCTATTGCCCATTATCTTTTGCAAATAGTTGTCATATGTCCCCTCTCTTTTGCATTTTGTCTACTTTCCCCCATTAAATGCAAAATTGAATATCATTTACCCCATTTATCATTTTTCCCCATGACCAATGTAAAGACCCGATTAATTTAAAAACCTCGGACATTTAAAACTACTAAGACATAACTACTATCTTTTGGATATATACATAAATTAATCAAAATTTATTATTAATACATAGAAAATCTGAAAATATGGGATCCCATTGTTCATACATAAAATAATAAAGAGAACAAAACCTTTAATTAAAATTTAAATATTCAAAGTACCAAGTGCGGAAACTTTACAGACATGATTCAAAAGACTCAAAAAAGAATAACGATGTCATCCTCGATCGATCCCATCGGTTCATTTCTTTAGTTCCTTGCCCGATACACAAGACAAAGCCGCCTCAGATCTGCCCTGCATTCCATATTCATTTTCCTGCACAATCTAAATAAAAAGGAATGAGCCTAATGCCCAGAAGGAAAAACTACTAAAACATAAAACATAAAACATAAAATAGACTTCAATATTAATGGTTATTAACTCATTATCGTAGTATTTGATAAAAACTTCTATATTCTTTTGCATTTTGTCTACTTTCCCCCATTATTTGCAAAATTGAATATCATTTTACCCCATGGCCAATGTAAAGACCCGACTAATTTAAAAACCTCAGACTTTTAAAACTACTAAGACATAACTATTGTGTTTCTGATATATACATAAAGTAATCAAAACTTATTATTAATACATAGAAAATCTGAAAATATGGGATCCCATTGTTCATACATAAAATAATAAAGAGAACAAAACCTTTAATTAAAATTTAAATATTCAAAGTACCAAGTGCGGAAACTTTACAGACATGATTCAAAAGACTCAAAAAAGAATAACGATGTCATCCTCGATCGATCCCATCGGTTCATTTCTTTAGTTCCTCGCCCGATACACAAGCCAAAGCTACCTCGGATCCGCCCTGCATTCCATGTTCATTTTTCTGCACAATCTAAATAAAAAGGAATGAGCCTAATTCCCAGTAAGGAAAAACTACTAAAACATAAAATAGACTTCAATATTAATGGCTATTAACTCATTATCGTAGTATGTGATAAAAACTACTATAGTCCTCTTATTTTAACTATTATTTTAGAGGTAGGTTTAGACACAACTATTGTCTAAGATAGCAATAAAAATCTCGGGATTTTTGATCTAAGCAACCATATATCTCGAGTGACTTAAGACATACAAACACGTAGTACATAAAATCTAACTTATTTTCCTACCAAAATCGAGATATTCGAGACAAGTGTGGGATCGAAAACTCCTAAAACCAAACATTAAAAACCATAAGTTTCCTAGAGAAAATAAGATGAAGAGAAGATCTAAACCATCAGAATAAAGACTTACCGAAAATCTTAAGTTTCAAAGAAATAGAGCACCTAACCAAAAGTCATTGTGACGAGTTAGGATTTGAATTAAAGGTAAAGAATAAGAAGAATAGAAATATATTAGATTTGAGGATTAAGAGTACCTTATATAACTAGAGCTTCAATATATACCATAAACATCAAAATCACACTATAGCTTACTTCCCAAGTGTTTAGAAAAACTTAGATTTGAAATCTTTAACCCCAAAACCCTAGTGTTTCTCTCTTGAACAAAAATGGAAGCTTGGAGGCTATGAGAAGTGTTTGAAAAAATGATGCAATTGACTGAGGGAAGGGTCCTATTTATAGGATTCAAGGAGTGAAACTAACTCCCATTAAAATGAATAAAAATGGCTCGTTCTGCTCAACAAATGCTCAGAACTCACTCAAAATCGTTTAACAACAAGTCCAAGCTGTTGAGGACTGATTCTAGCTTAGGATTTCATGGAGATTCATATTTGGCACACACAGTCGATATATCGCCTACTATAGGCGATATATCGTCTGTCTTGATTTGTCGAGGGTCTCGTGGTTTCGATCATGCAAAGTCAACATGTTTTTCCATATCAGCATAGGAATTATATCGCCCCCTATAGCTGCGATATACCAGCTTACGCTTATGTACTAAACCACTTTTTTGCATGTTTTAAGCACACTTAAAGCTGTTTAAACCACTTTGGCTAATTAATACGAAATCCTAGCATATGAGGGAAGGTTCTAGACTTTCTAGGCTTATCATTACGTTTATATTTACCATTGATTATTTTTATTCATATAAAATCCTTAATAAATATACATCTGACAAATGTCACATTCTTAATTATTCTATTTAAATCTTAGGTTATAATAAATAATATTTTTAGGACCAACTACATTAATTGAACCTTATGATAAAATTAATATTTCTAAACAATAGGCTAAACTTATAAAATTCCTTACTAGCTCTACGAGTTTCCAAAAAAATTCCCCGCTTGGAGCAATATAAGGAAATTTAAAATACTACTGCATAAGATAATATTATCTAACTAAGTAAAATTCGGAGGCACTACAATTCTACCCTACTTAAAAGAATTTTGTCCTCGAAATTTACTTTCCATAAATTCATGGATACCGTGCTTGGATGTCTTCCTCCAATTCTCACGTTGCCTCTCGTTCTGTGCTATTACTCCATAAGACATTGACTATCGGAATACTCTTCGACCATAATTCCTTCACCCCCTTTTCCAGGATGCGAACCAGTCGCTCCTCATAACTTAAGTCCCTCTAGAGTGCTAATGTATCGTATATGAGCATGTGGGACAAGTCTGAAACATATCTACATAGCATCAAGATGTGAAACACACTTTGTCTACTAGAGCTGACGGTAGGGCTAATCTATACGCTACTGGTCCCACCTTGTCCAATATCTCAAAAGGACCTATGTATTGGGGACTAAGTTTGCCTTTCTTCCCAAACCGCTTCACTCCTTTCATTGGATATATCCTTAAGAAGAATTGATCTCCGACCTTGAATTCCACATCTCATCGCTTGGCATCCGCATAACTCTTCCATAGACTCTGAGCAGCGAGCATACACTTTCTAATTAGCTCTACTGTGTCTTGAGCCTTTTTAACAGCCTTGGGTCCAAGTAGTTGTTGTAATGCCCTAGATAGCCAAGACCATTACACTGTGTATTTTAAATAGTGCAGGACTTGCTAATCAAGTCGTTTGGACATAAACGTGTTACTAAGGTAATTATCTTATTAGGGTTAAAAGATTTGATCATAAAATAGTTAACTTTCATTAAAAATAAGAGTTGCTACATGGGATCCCAAAAATGGTGTTTACAAGGAAATTACAATCCTCAGAATGATTACAACAAAAGCCAACCTAAGTGGCAAAATACAAGTTGGTTCTAGTTCCTGTGTAACCCTCAGCCGTGGCGGTCGAACAGTTACTGATGTACACACCACACCTAAAGCTCTCCAACTCACGGCTAGTCTAACTTTCTCTTTCCCTTACCTGCACAACATAGCACCTGTGAGCCAAGGCTCAACAAGAAAATTTAATTCAACAAGCATAAATAAGCAACAATATATGCACAATAAACTTAGATCAATAAGTTTAATCAACATCATAATATAAGCAATAAGCTTAACAAAAATGTTCAGCTCGAACAAACATATAAATCATTCACATTAATCAATACAATTAGTTAAGCGCAAACAACACGTATGTTTATTGTATAATGATCAGGCCCAGCGCCCTTAGGGCGAGTCCTCTGGTCTTATAGCTGCCCCGGCATGGTTAGGCTGGGCTGCGTTCTGCACTCTTGTTATCGGCCCCCAGCATCCTTAGGATGACCTTCAAACTAGATATAATCACAAATATGCATTGCACATCAAGCAATCAAAGGCAACCTATACAAGCATGCCTATCCAGATATTCTCAGATATATTCACAATCATAACATACTCGTTAATAGGGGTCTAAGCCCTACTCATGACCTGGGTGCAGTTTTCTTACCTCGAGTCCCGAGCTGAAGGTGTAGAGCGGTCTCGAGCACGATCCTCAATCCCGAGCCTTAACAGTATCCCTATTCACAAAGCGACAATGGATAACCATCAAAATTTAAATCAATTGAAAGCTTCAGAATAATACACTACCCTCCAGGACTACGAATTCTACAAACCAGGTAGTAGAATTCTTCCCGAGCCCTTAGGTTTGAGTTCCCGAGTCCAAAAACCTAATTTGGCTAAGTCTGCCTATGCGGGCCATGACCATGCCCTGAGGGTCGCGACGCACCTCCAAGTCAGAGGCTCTCAGCCCCTATATTCCCAGGGACACGCGCCGCGACTTGGACCTTAAGGCCGTGACACGCCTACAAAACCGAGAGCTCCCGAGGGCTTCTGGGTTCATGTGGGCCACGACGCCCAAGAACAGGGTCGCAGCGCGACCTTGTGAACCTAGAATTCCCATCTCCTTCCTGTGTTTTCCCCTTAACCAAAGTCTCCAGAATTCAACTTAAACATGTGGTAAGTAGGGGTGTTCATTAGTCGGTTTGGGCAGGTTGGGTGAATTTTTTACAAACCCAAACTTATAATCAAGTTGCTACTTTTCAACCTATAACCCACCCAATTAAAAAAAGTAGAAGTTTAACCCAAACATCGGTTTGGGCGGGTTAACTCGCCCAAACCGCCGAAACTTTTTAAAATTTAAAAAATAAAAAAAAATTCACTAATTTTTGTTATCATTTTCTCTATTTTTAGTTTGTATTTGTAACTAAAATAATTGTTACTTTAAAATATAGGGTTTTTTTTTATAAAAAAATAATTTGAATTTAGTTTTATATATGCATAATTAATAATTAAATAAATATAAAATTAAAAAAAGTAAACAAATCCTTAATTGGGCAAGTTAGGTTACATTGGGCGAGTTGCCAAAAATTTCAATCCGCCTAATATAATAATTGGGCAGTTTGAAATGAAGGTCGAGTTTTTTGGGTTGCATTTTTAATCGATTTTTTTGGGTTGGTTTGGGCGGGTTGCAAATTTTTTTGCACAAACCTAGTGCTAAGGCTAGAATTGAGTCTAGAAGTCTCAATGATACATCATAAACAACACATATGACCTATGAAAATTGCTCAAACTACCCTAAAACCCAAAATAAAAAACTAACTTAAGCATGCCTAAGCGTATCCAAAACTACACCATGAATTCAACAAATCAAGGCTTATAATCTTACCTCAGCTATGAATCATGACCTTGAGTTGTTCCCTGCTCCAATTCCAGCTTGAATCCACAACTTCCAGCCTCAATTTCTAAAATTTCTCTTCAAAATCCCCAAAGTCTCCCAATGCCTTAGAGAGAGAGACAGATGAACGTGATGGTGGGAGAGCTGAGGGATGTCTGGTTGTTTTTGGCTAACTCCTGAGGTTTCCTAAGTATATCACACAATACAAAGACCAAAAGATCCCTAGTGCTATCACAACCCTTTATTGCATTTAAGGGCAAACCTGCCATTTTACCACATTTCTCGCTAATCCTCAAGTGGTCCTATAAGTTCCCAATTAATCCCGACGTGCCCAACTAATCATCAAATAATTACCCGTTAACCAATAAATCTCAAATATGCACTAAGTCCCTGAATACCCCTAAGCTCACCCCGAGCCGGGTATTAAACCCCGTTGTGACTATTCTGCTAATCCGCTCACTCGGATCGGCTCGAGCCGAATACTGCAAATATATTCACATAATAATTTGGTCCCAATCATTTAGCACATATAATCACATTTATGCCATCAATGGGCCAAAATTACAAATATGCCCTTATAATCACATAAACATACATATATATTCATATTATCATATAAACCATGTATGCCACGTAGTCACACATTTAATCAATCAATTTCACACATATATGTCCAATTATGCCCTCCTGACACACTAATCAAGGCACTAAGCCTTATTAGCATTTTTGGGACTTTACAGTTGTCTTTCTCCTACCTCGTCCCAATGTAATGGCGACCGACATTTCCTTCCGTAAACTAGTTCATAGGGTGCCATACCGATTGTTGCCTGGTAGCTGTTATTGTAGGAGAATTCTATTAGTGGCAAATACTTACTCCATGATCCTTCAAAGTCCAATACACAAGCGCATAACATATCTTCTAAAATTTGTATGGTACGCTCGGACTGTTTGTAACGTCCTGCGTTTTCGGGTACCTTTAAACGACTTGGGTTGGGATTGTTTTCCCTGAGTTAAGAATATTATTTTAAATAATATTATATTTTGTTTGGAATTTATTTCCATGAGTTATTACTAGCCAAATTATGAATTTTGTGATTTCAAAGTCAAAATAAGACTTTCGGTCTTGGACCGACACGAAAACCCTGATCGGGTAAAAATCTTGGAAAATAAAATGAAAAGCTATGGAAAATATATTTTGGGCATAAAATACATTCATAAAAATTAAAGTTTGGTCAAAAAAGTAATAAACCTAAGAGAAAATAGAAATTTCAGGGCATTTTGTGTTAAATGCTTAATTTTACCGAATTGGGGAATTTTATTCCATGAATGGACCTTAGGTTAAATTTTATTGTGTGATTAATGAAATTAAATGTGAGACATTTAATTTAATTATTTAGTGTTAAGTTTTGTGTTTAAAACTTAATAAGAGTGAAAAATGTTATAGGAAGTCAAATTGGATTTTTCTTCTTGGGAAATATTTATTAACCCTTATATAAAAAAAATATATATGATCACATATATAATATATGTGGTGGCCGGCCATGTGAAGGATTTAATGGGGGTTGACCAAATGTTTTTTTTTTTAGTTTAATCCCAATTTAAATATAAGGGTTAAGGCATGAAGTGGATTGTAGAAAAAAAAAATACTCAAGTGTTTAGATATTCTCTTAAGTTGATATGCTCTTCTAACCTTCCCCAACCGACCCCACTCTCTCTCACTTTCACTATCATCTTTTTGAAAACTCTCTCAAGTTTTCACTCCATCTTCAACCTCAAGAACACTAAGGAAGCATGGAAGCATTTAAGCTTTGGTCTAGGAAGGATTTTCCCTAAGGTAAAGTTTCAATAAACTAGACTTTTGTAAAGTTTTAACCATAGATTTTCAAATAGCTAATTTTCTATGTTTTTGGGGGGAGTTGGTTAAGGTTTTGAAAGGGTTTTGAAGGATTTAAAGCTAATAGGAGGATCCAAACCTTAAGCAAGAACAACAAGAGGTAAAAAGTTTACTTTTTATGGTTGTTATTGTATAGTTTTTATTTTTAAGCATTATTTTTTATAGTTAATGCTTCAAGTTTCTTATTGGTGATGTAATAAGGTTATTGTAGTTGTTTTATAATTCTTATGATGCTTGTGTGCTGATTTTTGAAAATAGGGACCAAAACCCCAAGGGTTTTGTAGGAAACCCTAAAACAAAATACATGTTTTGAGCTTTGACTTCCAAGGGGTCAAGCATCCATTATATATTGATTTTGTAAAATTTAATTGTACTGTGATGTTTTTGAGATTGAGTACATAAATTTGAGCTTTTGAAACACTAAAAAATGTTTAAAAATGAGTGATTTATGTTATTTCAAAGTTAGGTTAAAAACTGTTTTTTTGTATTCTTAATTTTTGAACCACGTTTGGACAGCCACTGTATAGGAAAAATGAACCCAGTTTTTTCTAAAATTTGGTGGACATATTATTGAAATAACCTAGTTTTCTACTGTAAAATTTGGTAAGAAAATACAGAACGGTTTGAAAGTTATTAAGTGTCAAAATTTGCAAAAAAAATAAGGACTTGAAAATAAGGTCATTTTTACCTCATTGTTGGAAAATAATTTCACCAATAAAAAATGCTCCTTTTGACCTAAGATTTTACAAAGACATATAATGCATACCAAAAATGGAATTGGGAAATTTTGGTAACAATTGGGTAAGTAAATTTCATGTTATGAACTAACAAAGTATGTAGTTAAAAATGTGAAAAATAGGGTTTTCACACTTAGTGCAAAAATGAGATTTTGGAACATAAGGTAAAAAGTAAAATTTTCCTTATCGAAAGATAAAAACTTGGCAAGTCTTGAAAACATATTTTGACATAAAATACCACTTTGAGTTTAGTGGGAATTATTTTTATTAAAGAATTTTTATTCTTTCTAAAAATAAAAGAATTAATTTATTAACTAATAAATTAAAAGAGGGTTTAAAACCCTATATTTTGAGAAAATAATTAAGTGAATTATTTTTCTAGTAAGTAAACTTCATTAATTGACTTCGAAAGATTAACTAGTCAAGATGGGAAAGTTTTAACAGTTTTCCTAATTAAGACAAATTATGCAATTTTCTTAAAACGATTTTTAGAGATTAAAACCTTAAGAAAAATAAAAGGAAAATTAAGAGTTTATTTTATTTTAAAATAATTAAGGAATTTAATTAGTATTTTCTAAATATAATACCGGCTAAAATCTTACATATATTTAAGCGACTTGTTAAAAGTACGGGTTAATAGCGATACTTTTAAATAATAAGGTTTTTAGCAGATTGTGGGAAAATACTATTGTGATACCCGAGCCTAGGTATCGAGACCATAGGATAGGTCTCCCTGAGACTTAGGGTTTAGTCTCAAATATTTTTGTATGAATTTCCTTAATGGGTTTAAAACCAAATAAGGATCATTAATCATTACAAATGATTTTTATTAAAATGACCAAACTGCCGAAAATAATAATAATAATGAATTATGAGTGCCATAATTAATCTGAGTATACTGTATGGATAACTACAGTATTGGCTAGCGTAATTGGACTGAACATTGGAGGGTGAAATCTTGCTGAGTGCTAAGGACTCCAAGTAAGTCAACTTATATTGTGTGGCTGCAACATGAAACGACTATTGTATTGTATGTTCGCATGGGGACACATGCACATATATACACCGTCGTAGAAAGTTTCTTAGAGACATTAGTCTAGTGGGTGTTGAGTTAGAAAATATGAACGGTAGATATCTGTCATATCCTAGACGGCTGATCCCTGTCACACTGCTTGATTTTATTATGTCTGGTTCATTACTGCGATGAGTGACCAAGAGGTGAGGATTATTGGTTCAACCTAGGAGCGCCAAAATGAATGGGACCTAGGGGCCCTCATGCTTACTTAATTAGTGAACGGTTAGAACCCGAGCAAGTGCTCTAATAAGTTATTCCCGGATAACAGCCGTGAATATTGGCCATTCAGTGAGAGTGCCTAGAGATACTAGGGGTTGCCAAGTTTGAGTGAGGCTGACCACCCTAGGGTCAACTTACCAGCACCACTGATTAATATAGAAGTCTTTGTAAAACTGTGTAAATTCGATTACACTCTTGGATATGTAGTGATGCCCTAGGTAACTAGGTGGTTACCCTTGTGAGGGATTTACTCTTAGATAAGTAGCGATTGCCCTAGGTAACACGATAGTTACCCTTGATGGGGATATTTATTGGCTAGATCTTAGTGTTGAGACTCGGTTCTCCCCTATTGATTAGCAAAATTGTTGGATGGCGTGATACGCCTGAATTGTTGAAAATTGTCGAGTGTTGGTCTCGAATAATAGTTGTGATATATTATATCTGCTTGCTCTGGGATTTTTTTTGAGCGCGGGTATTTATTTGTTGATAAGAAATAGTTGTGATATAATATATCTGCTTGTTCTGGGATTTTTTGAGTGCAGGAATTCATCTGTTTATATGAAATAATTTGTCATTGGTTATCAGGCATGACCATAAGTTTTCCAGGATGCTTTTGCATTCTTGAAATTTATTGTGTAGGGTCCGGATGGATCCGGAACCCTAATTCTCTGCAAGGCAGAGCAGTGAGCGCTGGAGTCTACCTTGCAAATGTACATGTGGACCGACCTTTTGGGAAGCCGTTTTATTTTTTGAAATGTTGTGAAATTTTCCTAAACTAGGCTCACTCTACTCTTTATAAAATATGTTTCCAATTAAATGTTAAGTATGGCCATATGACTTTTTAAAAAGTTTTTTTTTATACGGGGTTTTGAGACATTTTGTTAAATGAAAACATTTATATTTCCGCATTATCGAGTATTGAAAATCTAGGTCGTTACACTGTCTGTCGGTCTGAGGATTAAATTTCGTATTGAGACATAGCTTGGTACCAATGGCTTGCTGCAAGCTTCCCCAAAATCTCAATGTTAACAACGAACCTCTGTCAGATACTAAGGTCTTAGGGATTCCATGCAGTCGTACAATTTCTTGAACATAGATGTCTGCGTACTAGTCTGTAGTGTACATAGTCTTGACAGGTAGGAAGTGAGCTAACTTTGTGATTCTATCCACCATGACCCAAGCCAAGTCATGTTGCTTGCTTTCCTGCAGTGGTCCTGTCATGAAGTCCATGGTTATGTCTTCCCACTTCCATTCCAGAATACTAAGTGGTTGTAACAATCCCGCGGGTCGCTGATGTTCTTCCTTCCCTTGCTGGCATTTTAGGCATTTGGACACATGCTCTGTTACGTCTTTCTTCATTCTCGACCACCAATATAGTGCCTTAAGGTCGTGAGTCATCTTGGTGGACCCTGGGTGAACTGAGTATGGGGTGGTGTGTGCCTCCTCCAATATCTTCATCTTAATCCCATGGTCATTCGGCAAACATACCCGGCCCTTATATTTCAAGAACCCATGGTAACTATATGCGGTAATAGTGTGTTGTCATGCACTTTCCCAATCCGTAGATCCTCTAGTAAACTTGATTGGATGGACAAGTTAACAAGTTGACTCATGACTATTTCTATCACGACATTAATCAACTCTTGTTGTAGCAGCTTCTCAATTCCAGATAATGTTGTCAAACTTCCATAATTCTTCTGACTTAATGCATATGCAATGACATTTGCCTTTCCTGGGTGGTATAGGATTTTGCAGTCATAGTCTTTTACTAGTTCCAACCACCTGTGCTACCTCATATTGAGCTCCTTTTGTGTGAAGAAATATGTTAAGCTTTTGTGGTCCGTATAAAACTCACACCATTCTCCATATAGATAGTGGTGCCACATTTTCAGTGCGAAGACCACTGCTGCCAACTCCATATCGTGTGTTGGATAACGTTGATCATATTCATTCAACTGTCTTGAGGCATAGGCTATCACCTTGTCATTTTGCATTAGCACGCAACCTAACCCTTGCTTGGATGCTTCAAAGCATACTACAACAAATTTGTCTAGGTAATCCTCGAAGACCCAGTTCATTAATTCTATAAATGCGGATGGGGCATTGATCAGACCAAAAGACATAACTAGGAACTCGTAATGTCCGTATCGAATCCTAAAAGTCGTCTTTGGTATATCTTCTTCCTTTACCTTGAGCTGGTGATAACCGGACCGTAGATCAATTTTTCAAAATATTGTCGCTCCTTGGAGTTGATAAAATAAGTCATCGATCCGGGGTAGTAGGTAATTGTTCTTAATTGTCACCTTGTTCAACTCGCAATAACTGATACACATCTACATGCTTCCATCCTTCTTCTTCACAAATAGAATCGGTCCCCCCCATGGCGAATGGCTTGGTCTGATAAATCACAAATCTAAGAGCTCTTGCAACTGTGTTTTTAACTCCTTGAGTTCGATATGTGCCATCCGGTATGGTGCCTTTGAGATAGGCTCGGTTCCCGGTACTAATTTGATTGTGAAGTCAATTTCCCAGTTAGGGGGTAACCCTGGTAAGTCGTCAGGAAATATCTCTGGAAATTCCTTTATTATGCGGACGTCTCCAACCTTTAATGGTGTTTCCTGTGCAAAATTTGTGACCCTTGCTAAGAATGTGTGACATCCTTTCTCTATCATCCTCTAGGCCTTGAGAGATGAGATAAGTGGTGTCCGTAGTTCTGAAACCTTGCCAATAAAACACAGTTTCTGACCCTCGGGGGTTTCAAACGTCACTTGCTTGCATCAACAATCGATGGTTGTGCCATGTCTTGCTAGCCTGTCCATGCCAAGTATTACATCAAAATCCCTAATCTTTAGCCCACATGCCTAGTATTGGTACTCCTCGTACTATCCGTGATGATAGAACGATTTTTCCTGAAGGCAGTTCCATAAAAAACCTATTTCTAAATCTTTCACAAGGTTTGTCTAGTTTCTCTGTCATTCTTGTAACACCCCAAATTACCTAATAAGGCTTAGGGCCATGATTAGGGGGCCAGGATGGCAATTTGTGAAATTATATGCTTATATGAGTTATATTGTGTATAATTATGTGATTATGTGAGTTATATGATAATACAACTAGATATTCATGTTTAGGGGTAATAAATATGCATGTGGGCCAGTTTCCTATTAGAAGAGAAATTTTCATAATTTGGCCTGTTATGGGCAATACTGTATATATGTGCATATATGTGAGAGACCACATTATTTTGGGTTACTCAGCACGAGATGATCCTAGGGAGCAAGTTAGCGGGAAAGTCACAAAGGGACCCCATACCCGACTCGGGGCGAGTCAAGGGGTATTTTGGGTGTCTAGTTCAGTATCAGGTTATCGGGTGTTGGGAATGAATAATTGATGATATATTTAGACTTGGTAAGATTAGGAGGGGATATCAAGGATTTTGACCATTTTTCCCTCGATGACGTTTTTGGTACCCCGAGCCTCGGGATTAGTATAAGTGACTTAAGCCTTAAGGAAACAAAACACAACAAACACTCAGCTTTCTCCCTCACTCCCAACCGACTCTCTCTCTCATCATTCTCTCTCAACTTTGGCGTGGAAAATCTTGAGGAAACCAAGGAATTGAAGGCTTGGGTTAGGATTTAGGATTGGTTGTGGCTAGGAGATCATCATTCACAGTAGAGGTAAAGCTTTAATCTCTATTTTAGTTGAATTTTGTTAAGGTTTCTTAGTGTTCTTGAGGTGTACATGAGGTTTGTGGCTCAAGGTTTGAATTTAAGTTTTTGGGGTGGAGTTTTGAGTGTGTTGAGCTGGAGTTTTGTTGCTGGTATTGTGCTAATATTGTTTTGAGGAATGAATTGTTGTTCTAGGATTGATGTAACGAGCCAAAATTGCTAATAGGGCTTAGTGCCTTGGTTAGCGTGCCAGGAGGGCATAATAGGATATACGTATGTTTAATTGGTTAAATGCGTGATTATGTGGCATGCATGATTAATATGATTATATGAAAGTATTATATGCATGTTTATGAGTATTAGATATGCACGTGGGCCCTTTATAGCTTATAAGGGCATATTTGTAATTTTGGCCCGTTGAGGGCATAAATGTGATATTATGTGATATTTGGTTCAGACCACATTGTTATGTGGATATATTTGCAGTTCATGGCTCGAGACGGTCCTAGTGAGCGGATTAGCGAAATAGTCACAGTGGGGTTTAAATACCCGGCTTGGGGGGAGCCTAGGGATATTTTCGGTATTTAGAGAATTTATTGGGATATATTGAGTAATGAATAAATATTTGGTAATTAACTAGACATGACAGGATCTATTAATTAATAGTAGGAACACTTGAGGAATTAGAGGGAATCGGGAGCAGAATGACCATTTTACCCCTAGAACAAATTATAGGACTAAGTGACCCAAATGGGGGTAGTTCAGTCATTTTTAGTTAAGGATTAACTGAGGGGGGAGATTTTAGACTTAGCCAGGAACCACCCCAAGTGCTGAGAACCTTAAATTCCACTCACACCCTCTATCTCACGTTTTTCTCTCAAGAAGCTTAACAAGGAAATTTCTGAATTTTTAAAGGAGAAGCTAAGGGAACAAGCTGAGAAATGAAAAAAATTTGGACTGAGAAGAACCTAAGGAGTTAAGGCTAGAAGTGGACAAAGTATAGCTAGGAGAATCAAGCTATCAATTCAGGTTTAGCACCAAGGCTCAAGATTGAGGATCGTGCTCGGGATCGTTCTGTATCCTCCGCTCTAGATTTGAGGTAAGAAAACTGCATCCATGTGGTTGTGTTTGGAATAAGGTTCCTTGTTTCTGGATATATGTGTTATGTAGCTTCTTTATTATTATGAGAAATGTTAAAGTACGGCCTACGTGAGCCGGGGCTGATGACTAGCGCATTGGATACGGCTTGGCCACTTTGAGCCAGGGTTAGCTAAATAAACAATAGACTCGGCCTAAGCGAGCCGGGGTCAGCTTAGTAAACAGAGGGCTCGGCCTAAGGGCGCCAACCCTGAGCATTTGTATCACTGGTTAAAATATGTTTTGAAAATACATGTTTACTGTTATTAGCTTGATGCTTATAATTTGTAGAATTTCTGAATGACTCTCTTAAGATTGATTGGATGCTACTACTGTTTATGTGTTTGTCGATTATGGTTTTGTTGCTGGGCCTTGGCTCACGGGTGCTACGTGGTGCAGGTAAAGGCAAGGGAAAGCTAGACCAAACATGATTTGGAGAGCTCTGGGGGTGAGTTGTACATTGTCAACTGCTCGTCCGCCACGACCGAGGGAAAGTACAGGGACAGAGCCTTAAAATTTTTATTTTTCCATTAGAGTGGCTACTAGTTGTATAAAACTTGTCAGAGTTGTAAATCGTCTCTTAAACCCTGTTTTTGGGATCCCATGTACCAAATGTCTATTTTAATGAAAATTATCCATTTATAATCAAAATCTTTTAACCAACGTGATAGTTGACTTTAGGAACACATTATTGTTCAAACGACTTGATTAGCAAGTCTTGCACTATTTTAAAATACAGTAACGATCTTGGTTATCCAGGGCATTACAACTTGGAATTAGAGCGGTCTAGGTTTAAGGGTTCTTAAGACTGGATGGGCATGTACACTCGCAACTAAAGACAAGTTTGACTCATGGTTTGGTAACTATATATATGTGATTACATGCGTAAATGTTTGAGTGAGATATAGCTGCTTTATTGTATAATTAATAAGGAGCATGAGATACTGATAGGGCTTGTTCCTTGACTGTGGTATGATTATTATGAGGCGTTCTTATTAGCATTGCTACTGCATGTGAATGAATATTTAAATGATTGTTTGCATCTTGATTGCTTATGGTTGGTTGAGTTTCAATGGTGGACTATGGAAAGACTGTTAACATGTCATCATTGCCTGATTGCCGAGTCGTTGATTGCAGATAAAATTGGATAGCTATGCGTCTAAGACGATCGATACGGCTAGTCGGCATAGGGTCTAAGCCTAGAGATGATGAATAGGGTCAGAACCCTTTGCCAGTCCCTAAGAACTGGCAGCAGATACTTGCTGATATGC
The DNA here is from genome assembly GCF_963169125.1 of Humulus lupulus. NCBI lineage: Eukaryota > Viridiplantae > Streptophyta > Magnoliopsida > Rosales > Cannabaceae > Humulus > Humulus lupulus. Next base: position 207,356,475 of record NC_084794.1, on the reverse strand, counting down.
AAGCTCGGTTACAAATTCAGGAACAACAGATTCATCTCTTTAGACAGCAGGCTCAATCAAGGAGACAACATCCACCTGCTGTGGCACTAGTTGTACATCCACCTGAGGTTGGGAACAGGTGGGAGCCACTATATGAACGATTCAGGAGACAACATTCTCCAATCTTTGAGGGAAGACCGGATCCATTGAAGACTGAGTAGTGGATGAGTATGATTACTTCCATTCTGGATTTCATGAGGGTGGAAGGTAATGACAGAGTGGGTTGTGCCATTTATATGCTTAGGGAGGATGCTCATATTTGGTGGGAGGTGGCATCAAAGATCAGAGATATTTCTACTTTAAGTTGGGATGGGTTCAGAGATCTGTTCAGCCAGAAATATTATAATGTTGTAGTCAGGGTAGCAAAGGTGAATGGGTTTGTTGGGTTGGTGCAGGGTAGTATGATAGTTACTGAGTATGCCCTGAAATTTGACAGGGTTACAAAGTTCTCATCAGACTTAGTGTCTACCAATACAGCCAGACAAGAAAGATTTATCTGAGGGCTGAATGTTATGATAGCCCGAGATGTGAGAATCACAACAATACCTAGGGGAACGACCTATGCCCAGGCTGTTGAGAAGGCTCCTACCGCTAAAAAAGTAGAGAATAAGATCTGGAGGGAGAACACTGGGAGACAGGATGTTTGCAAGGCGGTGCCTCCATACACAGTGTCTGGTAGGGACAGAGGCCCCAGTGATCTGAAGAGGAAGACCCCTGACACTTTGACCATTGATGGTCATGATAGGAGGGGTCGGGGTGCTCAGGGTGGCCGCCATGGAGGCAGTGAGACATGGAGAAGTTATCCAGAGTGTACGAGATGCAGGAAGCGCCATCTGAGCGAATGTCGAGCGAAAGCTTGCTACTTGTGCGAGGTGGTGGGACACCTCAAGAAGGACTGCCCAACAGTGAAGAAAGAGGAATCAGGGAAGGTGGACAGTTTGACTTTAGCTCGATTTTTCACCTTGACATAGGCAGAGGCAGAGGCCAAGGCTAGTCTCTTGGTAGTGACATGTCAGCTTTCTAGCCCTGTCTCTTCTTATACTATATTGATTGACTCTAGTGCTACACATTCGTTTATTTATAGTAAGGTAATTGAGAGATTATGTAGACCTAGTGAGTATTATACTACAGGGTTCGAGAATATACTGCCTATAAGGGAACTGGTAGTTTCTAGGAGGTGGGTTATATCACTTCCAGTAATGGTGGATAGTAGGGAACCATCAGTAGACTTCATTGAGTTGGATATGGACGATTTTGATATGATTCTAGGGATGGGTTGGCTAGTCAGATATGGGGCTACTATAGAGTGTAGGAAGAAGATGGTGTCTTTTGAGCCTGAGGGGGATGATCCCTTTATTTTCGTGGGTGTTATGCATGGACCCCACATACCCATGCTATCAACATTGAGGGCTAGGGACCTATTGCAAGGAGGTTTCATAGGTTTTCTAGCTAGTGTGGTGGATACTACCAGAGTTATGCCAGTAGGGCCGGGAGAAACCAGATTGGTACGCGAGTTCTTGGATGTGTTTCATGAGGATTTACCAGGACTGCCACCGCATAGGGAGATCTAGTTCGTTATCGAGTTAGCATCGGGTATAGAGCTAGTGTTGAGGGCACCATATAGGATGGCTTCGACAGAACTGAAAGAGTTCAAGATATAGCTGCAAGAGCTTCTTGATTTAGGGTTTATTAGACCTAGTTTCTCCCCATGGGGCACTCCAATTTTGTTTGTGAAAAAGAATGTGGGACTCTGAGAATGTGTATAGACTACAAGGAATTAAACAAGTTCACCATCAAGAATAAATACCCCTTACCAAGGATCGATGACTTGTTTTTGGAAGGAAAGACGGTATTCTCGAAGAATGATCTTCGATCTGGTTATAACCAGCTGAGGATCAAGGATGAGGATATATCGAAGATAGCCTTACGAATGAGGTATGGGTATTATGAGTTCTTGGTCATGTAATTTGGTTTGACCAATGCCCCAGCAGCAATTATGGACTTGATGAACACGGTGTTCAAGGACTTCTTGGATCAGTTTGTGATTGTTTTCATTGGCACATTTTGGTTTACTCCAATTCAGAGGCAGAGCATGAGCAACACACTACACCAAACACCCATTACCATAACACATCATTATAAGACTATTTAAAAAGAGGTATGGTATATTATAAAGTTTCAGGCGGCAAGTAAAATAAAAAAGCACCAATCTTTCCTGTGTACAGTAACTCCCCTTTCCTGTACCCATTTCCCCTATACCCATTTCCAATCTCATTTTCTTTAATCTTTCTCCTCCTGGTATACTCTCCCATCTCATTTTTCCTGGGATACCCATTTCCCTTTGACCCATTTCCTATAGACCTATCTCTCTCGGTCTCTCACTCCCCTTCACGGAAGACAAATCCTGAGAAGGGCTACACCACATTCGAAAGCGATATGGGAGGCACATCTCCTCTCTCTCGGATCTCTTTCTCCCACCAGACCTCTCTCCTTCCCTCTTTCTCTCTCACCTGTCTTTACAGAGCCTAACCTTCCCTATCATCGGCAAATGGCGCAAATGACAGGGGCTCGTGGGTCTTGTGAAAACGACGGGCTCAGGGTCGTGGGTGGCTCGGTCTCGCGGAGGGGGTGGGTGGCTCGGTCTCGCAAAGAGGTCGTAGGGGGCTCGGTCTTGCAGAGGGCTCGGTCTCGCAGAGAGGTCTTAGGTGGATCGTCCCATTTTTTCAGCTCCACACATTGAACCAAGGAATTTGTGTTTGAGTATACTTGCTAATGAGTGCAGGTCAGTAAGAAAGCTGCTGAGTCATTAGCTGATCCAGACGAATACCCTAATTTGTTTGACGACAGGGATGTTTCTCTTTCCCTTGAAGCAGAAAGTGGAAAAAACAGGCATGACTTCTTTTTTTCCTCTGATTTTTTATTGTGTGCATGATAGGTGTTCAAAGTTTTATTGCAATAGTTGGATAAACCATTTATGCTGTCTACTCTTCAGTTATTTGCTCATAATAGTGGATTGCCATGGATACAATTTGCAGGTGCAATTATCCTCCTGCTGAACTGTACCCAATCTATGCTCAGAAATCAACCACCAACCTTCTTGAGAAGTTTAAGAGCATGCAAATTGATGAAAACGACGATCCAACTGAAAATGGACAGCACGATCATGAGGTATGAAATGCCAACTTCATACAGATTTTTCTAGTGTTGCTAAAATTCTTGAACCGACAATAGGACAATATTGTTATACCTTTATCACTTTTCATCCTCCCGAAACCCATAGGACCAATTTTTTTTTATTTTACTAGCCCATATCCATATGGTTATAGTTATGGTAATAAATTTATTTCTAATTTTAAGTAGGCCATAGGTATGATAAAGATATTACACAATTGGACCATTACAAACATCACCTTTTTTATTTTAATCTACGCGAGCTGAAAGCTTCTGTATATGACTTGCCTGCTTAAACTTTCTCATAGAACTGTTAAGGAGATGTCATGGGTTTAAACTTTGTGAAGATTTTTCAAAAAAAATTTGCTGGCCTTAAGATTGCTGAAATTATGTATGTACATTTGGGTGTGAATTTGGCCCATCAGGTATCTTCCTAAGAAGTAAAATGTCATGTTATTATCAGATTTGTCACTTTACAACTGTTCACTGTAATTCAAAATTGAGATTCTCTCATCTCTCTCCCAGAATAAGATTTTAGAGTTTTGTTTGCATTTTATTCTCACCAGGAGACTCTGGGGAACGAGGAAAATCATGGACAAGAAGCTGTGGTTGAAGAGGACGCTAGTTCCACAAATGGTATTGTTATTTTAGATAGTAAGGAGGATGAAGAAGAATTGGGAGCAAAGGATGAGAACAGTTCACCACAAAAATTGGAAGTTAAAGACGAGAGCACTTCAGCAGATGAATTGGAAGCAAAGTATGAGAACACTTCACCATCCTAAGGTGATGCTTTGCTGAAAGTATGAAGGTATCCCCTGGATTAAATTGTTTTGTTGGACTTTTTTGCCTTTCCCTAAAGCAAGAGTAGTAGATATTATTGGTTCTTGTTGCCATTTTGGTCGTTTCCTCTTATACTTTGTTATGGAACTATCATTATGTTCACTACTTTTTTTTTTCTAAGTCAATTTTTTTTTCATCCTCACAAGTCTAGCCATCTCTTCTTTAGCAGGGATCAAGATTTTGATTTATCTAGACACTGGTTTTTGTGTGTTCAAATTTCCTGAATTATCTGTTTATCTACCATGCATGTTTTCCTTGTGAATAATATCTAGATATTTTTCGTGGTGCAGCAAATATTATATTTACATCTAAACTATGATTAATTATTAATGCTAGATATACGACAGTTTCCACACTTGATGCATTTTATATGTGCAATACTTGTTTCAAGTCAAATACCATGCCTGTTTTTAATTATGAATGTTGGCGTTGTTTCAAATTTTATATGTAATGCCCTTCCAATGTCAGATATACATTACCATCTATTCAGTATTTAATTTTGTGTAAGAGTCAACTGGTGTTGATTGTTTTGATTTTCTTTACCTCTCATTTTCTCCATTTTTACTTCTGTTCTTATGGTTGAGATATCAGTGAACATAGGATACATTACCAGTTCCACAGGACAAGCTAGGTCCAGCTGTTATACGCATATCTTCTGGTGAGAAAAATGTTTCTACTTTAGCTTATTTTTCATTTCTGTCAAAATCCTATGTTATTAATAGCTGCTGTGATTCATTTTTGTTGTGATCGCTGATTGACATCATGTTCTTTTTCCTCTTTTATCTTTAAGACTTGCATTTTCCTCACAACCAGTTTGTGCAATCTTTTCACTAGCTTTAAGCATTGTTGCTATGTGAAAAGTTTGGAGTTTAAACTTTTAAATGAAAATTAGAAACCCTTGTGAGATGCAACCCTTACAAGAAGGAAATTATATGCATTGGTTCTGATGAATTTAGAAGCAACCGTTCGTTCTCCTATTTCATCAAAGCCAAGCAGCGCCTAATTCTTTTACATGCTGAAGTGATGATTTAACAAAATTTACAATCTTTATTATATTTGTTTATTTACTCATTTTACTTCTATAAAATTTGGGTTGGTGGAATTTGATCCGTATGTCAGCTAATTTTGACATTTACACTTAATTCATACAACTTGGTCCCTTCTGAATGATGAGTTCAACTAACCATCATCTGCCACCTATATATAAAATATTGCACTCTTTGTATTATTAAATTAATTTTTCTCATCAGTAATCTGAATTAAGACGATTTTGCCGCACTACTGGTGCTGTTGCCATGGTAAGTCAGCTAGCATTTAATAGTACTCAATTTTTTTGAATTTTTTTAAAAATTCTCTAACAATATTCTTGAAGTGATTTGTGATGCTAAATAATAACAATAAAATATTTCTTTGTTTATTTTGCAGATGTGACAAACTTCTATATCTGTCTTTGTTCCTTGCTTTGATTTTGCATTTATGTGATAGATTGCAAAACCTTGTTATGTGCAAGCTAAAAATCAAGGATTCAATATCACAGTGGAGTGATTTCTACGACACATGGGTCCTTTTTTTAACTTTTAAAACAATTGCATCTGCATGTGACACTTGTTGAACTAAAAACTTTCCCTCTTGTTTAAAGATTCAGAGTGTATTTTTTTTTTTCATTATGCTTGTAAGTTTAAAAATTGGGATGGCAATCAGGTGTTTAATGGAGTTGTTGTTAAAAATTCAGGGGTGTTTTTAAGCTTTCCTTGGTTCTATTTATGTTTTGTTATGACTTGTTTAGATTGAGAATTTGGGTTTTGGGATTTTGAAAAATGGTTTCTCTATCTCATTCTCTAGTTGTAATTCTGAAAAACAAGTTTCAACTCTTCTTTGGATGCTGATTCAAGTGACATGCATTTGTTTTGTTCAAATTTGATGTTGGTTCTTTGCTAGGCACTTATTTTTGCGAAAGAATTAGCTATGCCTGGAAATGGAGAGAAAGAGTCAAATTTGAGCAAGAAAAACGCTCACAAACTCAGTGATTTATAAGGTAATTTCTCAGTTTTTGTTGGAATAAATTAACAAACAGCAAGCCATTTTAGCTTTTGATGTTCATTACTTAATTGGTATAACTAATGCGAATACATGACAAACTTCTATATCTGTCTTTGTTCCTTGCTTTGATTTTGCATTTATGTGATAGATTGCAAAACCTTGTTATGTGCATAGAGGGAATCATATATTTTGAGAATGGTTTATTTATGGTTTTGCATTTTGAGAATGGGATTAGTCAATGAGTAATGATCTTGAAATTATTACCAGGTTGGTTAGCATGGTTTGGGACATCTGCCATTTACAGAAAAACAGGTGGTCACTCCAACTGGTAAGCTGACAGTCAAATGGAATTTTTTAGTTCTTTGTCCCTTTCAGTTTTCAGTTTTCATTTTTAATGGGTTCCTTCAACTTATATGTGAAAAATTACTTATCATATTGTAACTTTTCCTTTTTTCTTTTTTTAAACAGGAAATTTTTTAGCATATGAGTAACATTAGCTTCTTGTCTGAATGTGAGGGCATTAACTGTTTAGCCTCAACAATTAAGTGCCACTACTCATATTAGAAAAGCAAAGCATTATGTTGTCAGTACTGCAAAGCATGCTTAATACTTTTTTTTCTATTTTTTTATTATTCAAGTGTATTTATCTTAGTACAATACAGTATGTAACTTTATTTTGACATTTGATGTTGCTATTGCTGATTGATTTTGCTATTGTTGTTTTGTTTCTTTATTTTTTTTGGTGGTGTGTTCTCTGTAGCATTGCATTTAGTTAGCTTAATATTTAGCTCATATTTTCTTGAGTCGTTGCACCAGAATTCCCTTAATCAAGAGCCATATTCTGTCAGAAGTGAATCATGTCTTGTTAACATAATGATTTTTCAACTGGTTACAGGTCTTTCCCAGAGCTTGGACAGCAATTTTGATTTCTCTAGACAATAGTGACATGTGGAACCTTCGAATAGACAATCTAAATTCGTGGTATCTAGGCCAGGAAACGTACATTAGTGTTGTAAACTCCGAGTTTGTGAGAAGAATTCCAGAAGCAGCAGAAAGTAAGTTCAATTCAATTTCGTTTTCTGGTTTTAGATATGCAACACGCATTTTATTGTTTTTTCCTCTTTTTTATTTCTATTTAATGTGATAAACATTTCCAAGTCTATACTTTACATTTATTCAATAAGACCAAATAAGAAAAGAAGAAGAAAGAAAAAAGTCTACTGTTCTTAAAGATTATAAAAATCTGAAATCATCAATTACTGAAGTCAACATATTTTATATTTATTACACTCTTTGTTTCAAGGATGGAATCATGAAACTATACAATTAATTTCAGTCACATGAAAATGATGATTTTTTTGGACATTTGAGTTGGAATATGTTTCTTTATGTTAAGTTTGAACCATTAATGAATATAGTTTTATTTTGTCTCTCCATCTTTTTACTGTCAATTCTAAGTGCATTTTGTTTGCTTTGTTGCTAAAATTCAATTAATACATTGTTTCATATTGCATTTTCACAGATCAAAAACTCACAAGCCAGGTCCATGAAATTGTTGGACGAATTAACGACAGATTTGGAACATTGACAACTGTTCCAATACATCACTTGGTTCGTTTCTGGCCATCTTAGTCAGTAATTACTATATGAATGGACAATTTATATCTCACTATATTTTTTTGGGCTATTTGGTATTTGGGCAAATGTTTTAAGTGTTGTTGATAGTTGTGTATACTGAACCGTATCTTATCATTGTTAGATTAAGCAAGCACTCGTTTAGACATAATGGTTCTATATTTCAAATGGTATAGGCTTACCTGGTACGATTAAAATAGGACCTTGAGAGTGTTAAGCTTGGTATAGATCACATCAGTGACCCATCTATGTGGTATCTTGATGAGTAGGTCACATCATTGTGCCCCATCTTTGTTTTTTTCTTGAATTGAACCTCAGTTTCTCATGCCAGTGCGTCAACTAAATGTCTAAACATAAAAGCTAATAAGCTATATGTATTTTCATTCATATGATATTTATACACTCCAATTTTGCTATGATTATTTCTCACATGTTAGATGTAACTTTCTAGTTCCTAAGGAGTAACGACTGTGTACTCTTTCTGATCCTATCTTTCTTTCTTTACAGGATCGCTCTCTTGATTTCCATGCTTTTTATGTGCTCTATATGTTGTCACAGGTACAATTTTTTGTTCTTTTTAATCTACTCTCGGATTATTTTTACTCCGCAATGATGCATTCCAATTTTCTTACTTAATTTATTTCTGCGCATACCTTTTTTCTCTTGATTTCCTTATTGTAAACTTACCTGCCCCCTCTCTTTCCCTACTTCCTTTGGGGTTTGAAAAAGCTATCTTAAAAGTCATCTTTTACATCATATTAGCTATCTGTTTCTTTGGATATAAAAAATATCTCTGAATATTGTTGCTAAGAAACTCTGAGAATGAAAGACAGAGTGCTGAGGTACATGACAGGGAGATATTTAATATATTTGTTATTAGTTTTAGAAAGATCCCATACTTGTATTTGTGAAGTTATAGATGGACTATAATTTCCTAATAATGATGCAATTAAAGGCTATTTGCGCGCTAATAATCGATTGCTCATACTGGTATGATTTTATATGAAGCTTCATTGTAGTGGAATTGTTACTCTCTGATACATTCACTCTCTATATTTATAGCATATGTACTTTACTGGTTAGTGGTTACAAATCGTTTTGGAGATAAAATAATTAACTTTTGTCTACCCTTGAAGCCCAATACCTTGATCAATTGTGTATTTGTCCATTACTGTACAATTCTGTCTACAAAGACAGCAGTTATTCTTTGGGAAAAGCTATCCTGGATACTAAAACAGACATGCTGCATAATAGCTTTTTGTTTGGTTGTTTATTCTAGGTGTCAATATCTCTATTTGTGTTTGGGTTTGGATTGTGTTAAAGGGATTGTCAATATCTCTCTTGATGTTGCAAAATAGAATTTGATTCATAACTAGAAGGGATCCTTCTCTGACAATGATTTTGGTCCAGAATTGTTGGTTAATAAAACTTCCAAGTTTAGTCTGTTGTGTTTTCTCTCTCTATTTTTTTTTGGCAGTGGCTTCGATCATAAAGCACACTCTGCTGCTGATTTTTGTAGCTTAGTTTATTGTGGTGTTCTATTTGTGTTTCTCTTTTATGAGTTTCTTATGGCTTGTTGGACTTAGTCTAAATACATGGTCATGCTCTTTATTTAATCTCTCAAACTATTTCAGACTAATGAATTGGCACAACCATTTATGCTCTTTATTGCTTCTTTTTTAGTAAGCCTAATCACATGTTTGCCTTGCACACATATAATATGAGTGTCATCTAGATTCTAGGCCATTGGATCTTATATATATCTTACATCACACAGTTATGTTTATATGCACACAAGCATATATAGTGCTCTTTATTACTGTTATGGTTGGAATAGTATGGTACATATATAAATTTTGTTTAACTTCTCTATCGTTCCCTTCCTCTCCTTCTCTTTCACACATATACATGAACACATGGTGGGGCTGTATCATTGGGACACCTATTAGGATGCAGTGGAGCTCGTATCCTGGTCACATTGTTAGGGGTAATCTATAAGCTTCCCTTCTCTTGCAATGCATTCCTAGTTTGACATTCTAATATCATTTATATAGTTCTCTGGTTTTGTTTACATGTTTTCTTAATGATCTAAAGTCATAGTTCGTGGTCATATCTAAGCTTATGCTTTCTACATATACTCATGTGAAGTGATCTCGTGTTTGTCATTTATTCTTTTAAATTTCTGTTGAGAGTTTAGCTATGGAATAAAAGAGACATTGGTAACTATGCTCTCTCTGATATATTTTACATGGAATTTCTGAAATAAGAATAATGTTGTTGCAGGTATTGAGACATAAAAAGGGAAAGTACGGGGTTGGTGTCATATGCAACGGTGGCGGGGGAGCTTCTTCACTTGTTCTTGAGCTCATGTAAGACCTGTAATTGTTTTTGAGCTTATCTTGATTGAATTCTCCTGATCCAACTGACTGTTTTGAGTCATCAGACTCATCACCATAGATAAATTCTCTACTGATTCTCTCTTATTTTATTGTTCATCTGAAAATTCCCTAGCTCCTTCTTGATAGCTCTCTTATTTTATTGAACTAAAACAGATAAGTATTTATCTTAGTTTTCTATTTTCTTCTTTTGAAGTTTTCAATGTATCATTTAAGAAAAGACTGTAAGTTTGTTGTTGTGGTGGTAAGAACTTTTGTTCTTAATAATAAAAGGACTTTTTCTTTTACAATGTGCAGGTATATTGAGATGATTTCTTTGGAGCAATTCTTGACAACATTTGTAGTTGAGGACTTTAGAATGGAAGAATGTATTTCACTAATTTTTGTATACATTTCTTGTTTTGTATTTAGTGATAAAGGAATCTGAATTGGGCATAAATTATGTTGTAATATGATTTCTTAAGCCTAGACTAGTAGACTAAATAATGTAATTACATTTGAGTAATTAATAAAAATCTATTTATGTTACCTTATTTGGCTTCAATTTTCATATTTTTTTTCTTAGTTTTGTGTAAGTAAAAAAAGATTATGTTTCTCTAAGCTAATATAACACGTGTTATACTAAAGTGTAGTATAACACAAAAATGTGTTATACTAAAGTATAGTATAACACAAAAAATGTGTTATACTAAAGTGTAGTATAACACAAAAAGAGTGTTATATAATCGACTATAAATAACATAATTAAACACTTATCTATATATTAAAATAACACAGAAATTGTGTTATCGCTGACAGTACAATAACACATCTGTATAACACTGATAAAGTGTTATGTAAAGTACCCTGACCTACGATAACATAGTCAGTCTTAACACATCAGAAAGTGTTATCGTATGTTTTGATAACACATTTTTGATGTTATTAAAAGCATTTTTTCTTGTAGTGACATCTCCAGCAGGTATTGCAGAGACTGAGAGAGCATCGGTTGTATGCCAAGTTTAAGAAGTGCAAGTTATGGCTACCAGAAGTGACATTCATTGGACACATTATCGGTGGAGATATGATTAAGGTGGATCCAGCTAAGGTAGAGGCACTGAGAGATTGGTCGAGGCCAAGGAATTCCTCAGAGGTTAGGAGCTTCCTTGGATTAGCGGGATATTACAGACGGTTCATGGAACGGTTCTCAAAGATTGTTGTACCAATGACAGAATTGACACGGAAGAATCTGAAATTTTTCTGTTTTGATAAGTGTGAGAATATCTTCCACGAACTAAAGCGACGATTGATTACTGCTCCTGTGTTGAGTCTTCCTTCGGAGGGAGGGAAGTTTGTGGCATACTGTGATGCATCAACATTGGAGTTGGGGGCATGTTAATGCTGAATGAGAAGGTTATTGCTTATGCATCATGGCAGTTGAAGGAGTATGAGTAGCAGCACTCTACCCATGACCTCGAATTGGCAGTGGTGGTATTCACACTAAAAATTTGGCAACATTATTCATATGGAGAGAAGTGCAAGATATACACTGATCGTAAGAGCTTGAAATATTTCTTCACCTAGAAGGACTTTAAATATGAGGCAGAGACATTGGCTGGAATCGGTAAAGGACTATGATTGTGATATCCTTTACCACCCAAGGAAAGCCAATGTGGTGGCAGATGCGTTAAGCCAGAGGGGCCCGGGACAGTTATTCAGATTTACATAGATATCAAAGGATTTGGCAAAGAAGATGGCTAGAGCAAGGATAGAGCTGGTTGCGGGCCGATTGGCTAATATTACCTTACATTCGACCCTTCGGGAGAGGATAAAAGAGGGTCAGATGGAAGATATACAGCTGCAGGAGGTTAGAGGGAATGTCCTAGCTGGAGTGGCTAAGGACTATTCCATTTCAGAGAAAAATTTGCTACAGTATAAGGATCAAATTTGTGTCTCAACAGATGTGGGTATTAGACGAGAGATACTTGATGAATCTCATACCACGCCATACTTACTCTATCCGGGCACCACAAAGATGTATCAGGATTTACGGACTCTTTATTGGTGGCTTGGGATGAAGAAGGATGTAGTGGAGTATGTGGCCAAGTGTTTAACATGTCTGCAGGTGAAGGCTGAGCATCAGCGACCAGCGGGGTTGCTACAACCTTTGGGTATTCCCGAATGGAAGGGGAGGACATTACTATGGATTTTGTGAGAGGTTTACCCAGGACAGTGGGGTTACATGACTCGGTGTGGGTGATAGTAGACAGATACACCAAGTCAGCTCACTTTCTACCAGTGAAGACGACCTATACTTTGGATTAGTATGTGAAGTTGTACATGAGGGAGATTGTATGTCTCCATGGGGTTCTCAAGTCTATAGTATCAGTTCGGGATCCCATACATACCTCCAAGTTTTAGGGTGGTTTGCAGAAGGCTATCGGGACTCAGTTGAAGTTCAGTATAGCCTTTCATCCTCAAATAGATGGATAGTCTGAGAGGACCATTCAGGTATTGGAAGACATACTTAGAGCATGTGTGTTTGAGTTTGAGGGGTCTTGGAGTAAGTATCTCCCGTTGATTGAGTTTTCATACAACAACAGTTATCAATCAACGTTTGGATTAGCTCCATACGAGATGTTATATGGAAGAAAGTGTAGATCGCCCATTCATTGGGATAAGATGGGTGAGAGAAAGTATTTGGGATCGGAGTTGGTTCAGAAGACTAATGAAGCTATTGAGAAGATCCGAGCTCGAATGTTCACCTTGCAGAGCAGAAATAAAAGCTACGCTAACCCTAAGTGTATGGACATGGAGTTCTAGGTAGAGGACCATGTGTTTCTACAAGTCTCACCACTGCAAGGGGTGAGGAGGTTTGGGAAAAAGGGAAAGCTAAGCTCTAGATTCATAGGTACTTTTGAGATCCTGGAAAGGATTGGGCTAGTGGCCTACAGGTTGGCACTGTCACCATCATTATCAGGGGTTCACGACGTATTCCACATTTCTATGCTTCGGAAGTACGTCTCAGATACAACTCATGTATTGAAGTATGAGGATTTGGAGTTGCAGAAAGATTTGACATATAAGGAACGACCAATTCAAGTCCTAGACAGGAAATATAAGGTTCTATGGAACAAGACGATTCCTCTAGTCAAAATGTTATGGAGGAATAGCAAGGTCGAAGAAGCAACCTGGGAGCTAGAGTTAGCAATGTGAGATCAGTATCCTGAGTTATTCAGGTAATTTCGAGCACCAAATTCTCAGTAGGAGGGGATAGTTGTAACGACCCAAAATTGATAATAGGGCTTAGTGCCTTAGTTAGCGTGCCAGGAGGGCATAATTGGATATATGTATGTGTTAATTGTTTAAATGTGTGATTATGTGGAATGCATGATTAATATGAATATATGAGTGCATTATATGCATGTGGGCCCTTTATAGCTTATAAGGGCATATTTGTAATTTTGGCCCGTTGAGGGCATAAATGTGATTTTATGTGATATTTGGTTGAGACCACATTATTATGTGGATATATTTGCAGTTCATGGCTCGAGACGGTCTTAGTGAGCGGTTTAGCAAAATAGTCAGAGTGGGGTTTAAATACCTGGCTCGGGGGGAGCCTAGGGATATTTTGGGAATTTAGAGAATATTTTGGGATTTATTGAGTAATGAATAAATATTTGGTAATTAACTAGAAATGAGGGGATTGTAGACGCTCAAAATTCCATGATTGTAAAAGACCCAAAGTACGTGCTTAGGTCCCATGAATGCTTACATACATGGTTGAGTCGCGGTGCCCTTGGGCCACCATTGTCTTGCGTCTCACGTGCCCTATACCTGCCCAGATGACTGAGGGGCCTCGCGCGAAGGAGCACCTCACGCTCCCCGTACCTGCCCAGATGGCCGAGGGGCCACGCGCAAAGAAGCATCTCGCGCGCACCGAGCCTGCCATGCCCAGCGCCTTGCGCACCCAGTGTGCCTCACGTGCGAGTGCCCCGCGTGCCTGCGCCTTGCGTGCCCTGTAAGCCTCGCGTGCCAGTGCCTCACACGCCCAGTAGGCCTCGCATGCCAGTGCCCGTGCCTAGTAAGCCTCGTGTGCCAGTGCCTCGAGCGCCCAGTAGGCCTCGCGTGCCAGTGCCTCGCGGGCCCAGTAAGCCTCGCGTGCTAGTGCCTCACGCGCCCAGTAGGCCTCGCGTGCCAGTGCCTTGCGCACCCAGTGAGCCTAGCATGCCAGCTTCTCGCGCGCCCGGTAGGCCCTCGTCAGGAGCCTGGCGTGCCAGCGCCTCGCGCGCCCAGTAGGCCCTCGTCAGGAGCCTCGAGTGCCAGCGCCTCGCACACCCTGTGAGCCTCGCGTGCCAGCGCCATAACACCACCAGCGGCTCGCCTTGTGTGGTGATCTGTGATACCAGTAGGGACTCACAGACCTCACCTCCCGACACCACCAAGAGACAAGCGTCTCACGGCCCCCAAGATGCCACGCGCAACAGCCACGCCGTTGTCCTCATGGTGGCCTCGTCTTGCACACCAGCCTCGTCCTTAGGGGGCATCGCGAGACATGGCCTCCACTAAGTGTCCCTTGTCCTTAGGGTCCTCACGAGAGGTAAAATCAAGGACCACTTTAACACACGATAAAGGCATGAAAGGGGAAGCCTCATAGCGATTCAACACGAAATCAGAAGAAGTATGGAGCGCACCTACAGACCAGGAAGAGTTAGAGTATGGATATGATGTCCACGCCAGACAGGTAGTGGAAGTGCAAGAATGGTACATGATAAGGACTCCCTCAGCACGCTTATGAGATCCGTACCCAACAAGTAGTGGAGGCATAATATGTTACCAAGATAGGAGTACTTTTGCAGACCCCTGACATGTACTAGAGCAAACCACCACTCTTCCAACACCACTACCCCTGAGTCCACTCTCCTGACAGTGTACTTGCGTAGCATCTGGTCCCCTGGACCGCAATGTATCAGGGGCCATTAGAGCCCACTATAAAAGGAACCACACTTCCACATGGAAGGGGGTTGGAAAAAATATTATAGCATCATACCATAAGAAATACAAGTTCTTTTTACCATTTTCTTTCTGCAACAGTTCTCTAAGTTTCAGTTTAGATTTTTTGAAGTTCTTCATTGATAAGCTCTATACTTTGGTTTTTCTAATTTAACTTCGTTGACGAGTTCTCACTGTCAATAGTGATTAATTGATTAATAGTAGGAACACTTGAGGAATTAGCGGGAACCGGGAGCGAAATGACCATTTTACCCCTAGAATAAATTAAAGGGCTAAGTGACCTAAAGGGGGGTAGTTCAGTCATTTTGAGTTAAGGATTAACTAAGGGGTGGGGGGGGGGGGAGACTCTAGACATATCCAGGAACCACCCCAAGTGCTAAGAACCTTCAATTCCCACTTACACCCTCTATCTCACATTTTTCTCTCAAGAAGCTTAAGGGGGAAATTTCTGAATTTTTGAAGGAGAAGCTAAGGGAACAAGCTGAGAATTGAACTGAATTTGTACTTAGAAGAACCTAAGGAGTTAAGGATAGAAGTGGACAGAGTCTACCTGGGAGATTCAAGCTATCAATTTAGGTTTAGTGCCAAGGGTCAAGATTTAGGATCGTGCTCGAGATCGTTCTGTATCCTCCTCTTGGGATTCAAGGCAAGAAAACTGCACCCATGTGGTTGTGTGTGGGACTAAGGTTCCCTGTATCTGTATATATGTGTTACGTAACTTCTTTATTATTATTATGTGAAATGTATGATGAGGAAGCATGCCCTCAGCCCTTGTATGCAGAGGAGACACCAGAGGTGGTGGTGCTTCGTGAGCACGTGGCCACCCAGTAGCAGAAGATTGATGCCCAAGAGGGTAACATCGCCGCCCTACAGGAGATGGTACTTGCCATGAAGACCACTCTTGCAGCCTAGGGGCTACAAGTGGACCCTAATGGAAATGTACCACCTGGGCAACCAACTGGCGTGCCACCTGCGCAACCAACTGGCGTGCCACCTGCGCACCCTGTTGGAGCGCCACCTATCAATACACCGGAGTGCCTCCTGAGCACCCGGTTTCAGAGGCGCAAGATCTGCCAATTGGAGTGCCCACCAAGCACCCAGCAGGAGTTGGAACCCTAGTGCCACAACAGGATCGAGACAAAGAAAAAGTCAACGATAATCCTGCTCCAAAGCAGAAGAAGGCTCATTAGGATCCCGAGGACCACCAAGTTCCCAAGCAAGGTGGTAAGAGTAAAGGCCCAGGGGTCCGAGGACACCGCCAGGCTGTTAGCTCTCGTGGTGCTTGGGGCGTTCCGCCCCGACACGCCCATATAGACCGCATGAGGCCTAGAGGTAGTGTCCCCTCAGGACCATGCCTACCCCGTAGAAATAATGGTCCAGGGGTTCGCCTAAGGAACATCTCACTACATCGAGAACGTGGCATCAGTGTCTCGGTAAATAATGAGAATATTGAGTTCGGCGGAGAAACTAATGTGCTTCATCCCGAGGATAATGACACATTTTGAGGACAAGCTGACCTCTAAGAAAACCTTAATACCCGAAGGTACAATAAGGACAATGGGTGTGAGCTCGCCAGGAGTGGTATATCAGACCTGCAGGACAACCTCAATGGCCGAAGAAGAGATAACCCGGCGCAGAGTGCCAATCGAGACCACGACCTACTCCACACAAAGTTAGAAAGTCTTAAGAGGATCATGCTCAGAATGGCTACACAGAAAGGCCACGAATCAGACACGGAAGATGAAGAAGTGGAGCCATGCCCTCCGCACATTGTGGAGGCCTCTCTACCACAGGGTTTTAAGATGTCAGCCATCTCGCCCTACGATGGCGGCTGGGACCCCACTGACCACCTGTCTAGGTTCAATAGATTAATGTCAGTGCACCGTGTCTTCGATGACACTCAATGTCATGTGTTCCCGATCACTCTAATCGGAGTGGCAAATAAATTGTTCAAGAAGAACCGACAAGGATCCATTCAATCATGGCATCAACTATCGTATGCCTTTCGAAGACTGTTCATAGGAGATCGGAAGGTGAGCTTCGAGGTTAATGCCTTGGCCAACGTAAAACAAGGGCCCTTCGAGACCCTCAAGGCACACATCAAACGCTTCAAGGAGGATGTGGCGAGAACCAAGAGAGTTGACGATGGCCAACAGTTAATGGCCTTGCAGTCTAGCATCCGTGCAGAGTCCCCGCTTTGGGACACTACAAGAAAAAATGCTTTTAATAAGACCAAAAATGTGTTATCAAAACATACCATAACACTTTTTGACATGTTAAGACCGACTATGTTATCGTAGGTCAGGGTACTTTACATAACACTTTACCATTGTTATACATATGTGTTATTATACTGTCAACGATAACACCCTTTCTGTGTTATTTTAATAAATAGATAAGTGTTTAATTATATTATTTATAGCCGATTATATAACACATTTCAATACTTATAAATTTGTGTTATACTACACTTTAGTATAACACATTTTTTGTGTTATCTAATGAAGTTTGCATAACAAAATTCTTTACTTATAAAAAGTGTTATTGCAATAGATGTTATAACACATTTTTCGTATTATTTTAATATTTAGATATGTTTAAATTCTCATTATATATTCATTTATATAACACTAATTTATTCTATTATATTTTTATTTTTTATTTATATAATTAAAATTAGCTTTCTAATATATACTAGCATCATCAAATGAACTTGATTTTCAAATAACAAAAAGTAAAAACATTCAACATTGTATTAACAATCCACAAATTAGTTTAAAACATTCAACACTGCCATCAACAACAAAATGTTCTTTAAGTATTCAAGTAGTCTTAAATATTCAACATATTGAAAAGTTACTACTTTCAGCACAAAATATTGAAGAGTTTAATTTTTTACATAATTACACGTCAAAATTTGAGTAGTTGCACACTCCTACAGTACTATTTGATAGGAAAAAAACATGAAATTGAAGAGGTAACAAACAATAGCCCTTTCCTAGTGCTAACAACAGAGCGAATGCTCAAGAAAATATTCAAAAACACGTGTGATGCCTATGCCGATTTAAGTAGTGTTGGACACCTTAATGTACTTTAGCAAAACTCAAATAATATTAGATGAATTCCAAATACAACCTTACTTAAACGTGTGCTTTCATTATGATGTCCTGTCATCTACTTGCTCCAGATTCTCTTTTCCCACTCTGTAGAAATCCAGCCTTTCTTCTTCCACTGGATGGGTATTGCTTGTTATGACAAGACAGTGAAGAGGAGCTCCAAAATGTATCAATTGAAGTTGTTTCATTGTACCAGCCACAACGATCTTCACTTCACTTCCAATTCTAGCAAAACCAACACACTCCGTGTCTTCATTGTAGACTGCAACACAACATAATACAACAACATTCAATGTTAAATTGATAAACTAAGTCTGATTTAGTTCTTTGAAATTCAAAGTTAAGACATGAGTGAGTCATAGAGTAATAGTAGTAGTTATCATTACCATATTCTACTTTTGCTTGCACAACTTCCAGGAGCTGCTCAATGGAAGTCTTTATTGTCATGTACCTAGGTGGTTCATACTGCTTCTTCCCTCTAAAATTAAACAAGAAATTGTCATTCCAAACAAACAAGAAATTGTCATTAGTTGGTCTTGCAATCCAAACAAAAAAAATTGGTGAAAAGTGCGTTCTTTTGATAATTCTTTGCAAAATGTCATTCCAAACAAGATGTCGAGCATTTTCGACGGCTGTGTTTGAAAAGGTTTTTTGTATAATAAAAAAATGGTCAATCACTTTCCAGGGAGGGTTCTTTCACATGAATATCTTTGATAACAAAAGTAAAAAGAAATGTTTGTGTTAATAAGAATCTCAGATTTTGCAACTCTTATCAAACTTTCAGAGAACCTTGTCTCACCTCACCTAATAAGCAGAGAGTATGTAGAACAAGATTCTGGTGGCTTTGAATTTTCTCATAGAAGCTGTCTGGTCTCCAGGTTTGAGCAAAGACTGGTATTGACACTGTCTCTCCATAACGGTAGAGATGCAACCCACAAATTCCAATGGCATTCATCACCGAAGCATTGTGTATTACTTTGAAAACAATACCCAATTTCTTTGCCCGAACAACAAGATCAGTGTGAGTTGTTGCTCTGAGTAGGAAATCCATATATAAACATGAGGAAGAATAGAGGGAAATTTAAGTAAATTGAACAAAGAATCGCATGTATATAAATGTAATATTTGGAAAGTAAGATTGAATAACGATCAGAGAAAAGTTTGAATCTGAAAACCTAATTAATCCAACTACAATAGGATAATTTAATCTCATTGACAAACTTGAGAAAAAAATTTTATAACTTTGTCTCAAATTAGTTTTTATCCAATCGAAAACTACTTGCCAAACATGACCAAAATCAATAAAAACGAACAATTACAATCTAAGGACTTTCAAAGGTCCTTGTGCAGCTAAGTAAGAATATTTACGATCACAATTATCTTCTTCTACATATCCATGGAATTCGAGATGGCCCAAATCAGCAATGCATATATACATACATGTAACATTCATCTAATGAGGAAGAAATGATATAATTTCTAATATAAACAAGAAAAAAAATCACAAAGAAAAGAAAAATAGAAAATTGAACGAACATACCCAAAAGGGTCGCCAACTACAAGGAAAGCCACATCAGAAACATGAGCAGCTGAGAGTATTTCATCAACTTCTTCCTCAACCATTTCTCTATCGACAAGAATCACTGGCCTTCCATAAAGTTTTTCCTAACCAATGAAAAAAGAAATTAATCAATAAAGTTGTTAGCTTTGGAAATTGGTGCAAAAGAAAGTAACCAAATTGAAGAGAAAGAGAAAGAAGTGTACCAGGGTAGAAAGGCCATCTGAAGAGATACCGAAAGAGAGAAGAGAAGTATAAGCTTCGATGTAGACCTTGTCGCATTGCTTCACCACCTCTAAGCCTCTAAGAGTTATGTCTCTCTCGTCACCAAATCCCAATCCCACTATGTACAACATCTCTCTCTCTCTCTTCTGCTAAAACCCTAGCTCGATTGCTCCACTTTGAAGCTAAGAGCTGAACTGCAATGAAATGCCACTAAAACCTTGTCGGTGCCAAAGAATTTAAAAAAAAAATCTTTATTCATGAGAATCTGCAGTTTGTTGTTTAAAAAATGGCTAAACAAAAACAATATTCATAAAATATAACTATGAGAATCTTATTCTGTCCTAGCCTGTTTCCTTTTCCATAAACACACAGACATATATATAAGGGCTGCATGCATTTAATCATGTCTTCTTCATTAAGTATATTTCTATAAATTCATAGCACTACACCAGTTCCTAATAGTCCAAACTAAAGAATTCAAAGTCTGTCACAAGTATATATTATCAACAAAAAAAAAAAATCCAATTTAAATTCAGTAGTTATCAAATGTTTTCACTTCATAATCATAGCTGCCACTAAAGCTGTGGAAGAGGCTCTTTGGTAAAGGTGTATATTATAGGTGTATATTATGACGTATAACCAAATTTAATATAAGTATTTAATATAAGTGGGCATATTAATATGAAAATACCAACAATCAAACATTATTGGACTTTGTTAATAATGATCTATGATCATTCTATCTCACTCTCAGAATTTTCTTTTTGATTTGGTGCAAGATTTAACAGATAAAGTGGGGCTTGGGTTAGGATCATAACATTATAATTGAGATCTTGAATATTGTATTCGCTGTTGTACTATATACAAAATCACTAAAAAGCTATGGATATTTTATATACAACATGTATGTATCTCATCACTACTGAATTTACACTATGGAAATTAATAAAAAAAAAGGTCCAATCTCCACCACTTTCCGATTTATTTTAACTATCAATTGAATTTAAATGACCATAGAAAATAGAGTAACAAAAGAGAACAAAAGAGAGAAGAAACAAATTTGTTAATTTCAGTAATAGGGTTGAAGCTATATAACTCTTTATGGCTGTTATGGTGTCCACAGAGGCAAATATTGAAGAAAAAGCAATTAGTTTTTCAAGAAAACTTTAATATTATTATGGTTGTGGCCCTTTGGAGTGGCAGATTAGTGGCCTTAACTTCAGCATTTTTTCTTTCAAACATATCCTTGCTGCTCCCCACCCTAACTCACTCTTTCCTATTTATTTTATTCAAAATAATTCAAAATCGAATCAGAATTCAAAAGAGCAAAGGTAGAAAAACTAATCCCAGAACTTAACCATCTTGAAATTCAGATTACAAAAACACTAGACATACAAGTGATCACTTTAAATCGCCAATCCTATTAATGTCTATATAGCTAGTACTTTTGGTCTAAATTTATTTTCTTCGTCTTCTTTTTATTTTTATGTACTGTCAAAACAAAAAAGGGAACTTGATCTTGCTAATATACATCTGCAACTTGAGGACACAGAACCATATTCAATCCATAATGCTTTAGAGGTGAGAGAAGTTGAATTAAAAAGTCTACAAGAAGTCCTAGATAGGCTTTGCTTTAGAAATAAATCATATGAGACAGGAGCTATGGAGTGGGGCTTGTTAAATAGAGTAAAAAATCACATGTCAATTATAACAAAGTGAAATGAGATATGGAAGAGTGAGTAAAGAGCATCAAAATTCTACTATGCTAATACCATTAAAAACCAAACACACAAAACATTGTCTCTAAGAGAAACACATAAAACACTGTCTCTAAGAATCATTATTAATTATTCATTTAATTTTATTTCTGATTAAAAAAATACAAAACATAGGGAATTTATAGATAATTATTAATATATATATATGATGAATTTTCTAAGAATATAGTCACTGGTCTGGTCTTATAGCAATGATATATAAAGTAATCCATGGTCAAAATTTAATGAACAAGTTAAATCTGATTATTATTTTGCTGATAAATTGAACCAGTGACTAATACAATTTAAAGAAGTACACATATATACTAAAATGATATAGTCCCATCATTTTTTATGACTTTGCAGTCAAAAATAAGAAGTTGAATTCAACTGGGGGGTCAGAAACTCAGAACTTGGTAGATTAACTAAAGACCAAAATAAAACAAAACTCATCAACTATTATATTATTGACCAGCTATAATAATATGAGTTTGAACGATTCACGGACTCCCCTGTTTGGTCCATATTCATTTATCAATATTTCATGTGGAAAAGAAGAAATAGATGATATTTAATATGATTGGAAAAACATGGTTAAGGTTGCTTTAGTGATGAGAATTGTTCAGAATCTGTACAAAGGTATCTCACTGCATGCATCACTCTATTATACTTGGATTTTCTACATGCATAGCAATCTTTCATTCATGAATACATGCATGATGGATGGTTCTTATTTTCTATACAAACTTCAAATAATGTATGACATATATAATGATATGTATATTCAACATGACAGTGCTTCTATGCAAGGCATATACTAGTCATAAGTGTACTTACTTCTCATGGAATATGAGAATTTCTTACAAGACTTCCATGATCCAAGATTCGTGGAAATTGAACCTACAAAAACCAAACACATCAAAGTTAAATCAAGAGATAAAATAAACCTAATATCCCAAAACTCAAAGGTAATGTGAAATAATAGATAAAAGTGGAAGAGCCAAAACAACAAACATTATGAAGACAAAATATATACACAAATCTTAGATTTACAATTTTTTTTATATTTGAAATAGAGGGGGATCCATAACAAGAGCAAAAAATACATCCAAGTACAATATCTGTGAATGTAATGAATTAGCATGAGCTTTTTTTTGTACCTTCAATACAGGACCAGAGTAAGAGAACAGTATAACCAGCCTAAAAAAATTCAGAGCTCCACAAATATACAATATATAAAGTCACTTTAAATAAATTCCATAATCTTTAATATTGTCTTAGTTTGGATAAAGTTCAAGCAAGTTTATTTATTCTCCAGAGCCACAAACAGAGAAAAACTAGGTGTTTTATATAGGAGCATTAATTTAAAGATCCAATCCTAATAATACATCAAATTATAACATAGACAGAGTATCCTTAGAACACTTGAAACTATTTGCTAACTAACTTATGGTTTGGTTTTACAATTCTCAACCGAACTTGCTTATTCCCACCATCATAATTAGGATGCAAGTTAATGATATAGCAACTAAAAAAACAATAACCTTTTCAAGCAAAAGTTTGTGCAACCTGTTTGACTTTGCTATCAAGGTACTCAGTGCATTAAGTACTTCAAACTACGGTTACATATTGAAAGATTAAAAATTTAAATATAAATGTAAACATAAATGTAAAAGGGATTAAATAGACCTTGTTAAACTAATATTCTAGAGGCAAACACAAGTGCAAAACAAAGAAACAAACCTAAGCAAAAGAAAAGACACAATAATAATTATTAGATATCAATTTATAACCCAGCTATTCGATAGTCGATTACAAACTAAAATGACATTTTGTTAATAAAATAATCAAGAAAAACTATGTGCAATATTAAAGTAAAAAAATATGTATGTAACTTGAAAACAGAAATATCAACACACTTAAAAGGTAAAATATTAATTGTTTCCCTCACCAATAAAAACTCAGGAGCCATGCAGGTGGTGGGACTGAGGTACACGCAACACACACAATAGACTGGGAATCACTAGTAAAAAAATATATTATACTTTCTTGAACAAAAGAAAAGCCTATATATGATGCAAAAACATACTATACTCAAACTAAGATATGGACATATGAATATTGATGTTCAAATTTGTTTACAAGACTATACGATGCACAAATAGAGATACCAGAGTGATAAATACACAAGGTGAGGAAACTAAAACAACTAAAATAATGTTCATTCTAAACATGCTAGCTTCTTCCATTCTTTTAAGGATGTAAAATTTGAGAGACCTAAAAAGCAAGGTTAATGCATGCGTTAATTTAGATATATGTGGTCAAAAGGTTAAAAAAAAAAAGTTCAATATGTCATATAATTAGACAAACAAAAATACGTTAAGTTATAAAATGCATTCAACATGTTATTTCATAAAGAGTCATTGTACACATAGTCAAAATATTTTGTATAGCATGATCAGGTGCCAAGTCAGGTGCCAAGTCTTGCACATTATTTCGTCTAAAAGCAAGAAAGTCATAATAAGGTATGAGCATTGAAAAAAGAGAAGACTTTGTTATAAAATTATGTGGTTCATCTTTATAATGCATGAAATATAATCAAGAATAATGCATCAATGACACAAGTATAAATCAATAAATAGATGCAATTTGTGGTTCATTCATTCATGAAAGATTAATTCATAAGAAAGTTCCATTAGAATATTTGTATTAAAAGTAGTCATCTTTAGTAGCTATACTAGAAATGGTAACTTATTAGGACAATAATAAAAGATAATGGTGGTGTTAAAGCAAGATTACACAGTGCGCAACTCCCATGCTTACACATATATATGTTATATATTATGTGTTTCAAAATGGCTAATTGTACAACTACAAATAAGAATGAAGAATGAAAACAAAAGAATATTGATTTTAACTCAGACTTTTCCTCAAACAGATGGTATGCATAAAAACTTTGAGTATACTATAATGACTTAATAATAAGAAATATGTGTTCATGTATATATGTGTGAGAGAGAAACAGGGGGATAATGATAGAGAAGTTAAGCAAAATTTACTTGCAATACTAATCCAACCACAATAGTAATAAAATTATTGAGATTAGCTTATGGAACATAGTAACAATAAAAATGAGATAATAATTATCATAATATTGTACAAATTAAAGGCACCAAAATCACATTTTCGTGAGTCAAATTTTGTGATCAATATATGCAAGGGATAGTGAAATAAAGAATTTGATCACTTGATTGTAGAGTGCAAAACAATAAAATAACAGATCTCATAAATTACTATAAAGTAAAAAACAGTTTAGAATCACAAAAGAATACAAGATTTTGATCACTAGTGGAAAAGCTCTTGGTCACAACAAACCAAGTATTAATGATACAATAAGAAATATTACTAACTATCCCTAATGAAAACAGAACATAGAAATTTCAAGGTAAAACCAAATCAATTAACAGAAAAACCCACATACAAATATCCAAAATAAAACAAAAGCTACAACAAAAGAGCTCCATACCGTTTCCTTCAAGGTCTCTAGGGGTTCACTCCATTTGGAGCCAAAACATGGGGAAAAGTGGCGTAAGAGGGAAGTCGAGTGGACTTCACTCCTTCAATTTGACTGCACAGAGCAAGATACGAGAACCATTTAAACAAAAAGAAATAAATAATTCATTTGCCACTTATTTTTTTATAGATATTTTAGGTATTTTAGTATTTTTATCTATTATAATACTTTTGCAATACTGTTATACTTATGTGTTGCAAAAAGGGATTTTTGGTGTAGTGGGATGACCTCCAGCAGAGGGGTACTAGCGGCTCAATGACTTCATTCGCTGAGCACAAGAGTATATCAGTTGGGAGGATCTTAGATTGGAGCGTTCAGAGGACCTGTGACCTTCCCCACTCTAACCGCACCTAGCCATGTGGCTTCGGGGATCCAGTATTCCTCTTACGATTCTATCCAACCAGGTATGGGAGGGGTCGAGCCCAGCCTGAACGTCCTACCCACAGGTTTTAGTGACGTGTCAACTCCTGGATTCAGAGTGGCCCCAACAGAATACGGAGCAGCACCCACTGTATACAGTGCTTTTCAATCTGCATGCATTGGTAGAGTTGCTGCTTCGTCCCAGTCTGCATCACCCAATCGAACCCTAGGAAGTTGTAGTCATGGAGGCAAGGGCAAAGGCCGGAAGCCGAAGGGAAATGTGAGTGCACAGGCTGAGTGTAACGACCCAAATTTGCTAATAAGGCTTATGGCCTTGATTAGTGTGCCTGGAGGGTAATAAGTGAATTATTGTTATAATATGTGAACTTATGTGAATATGTGATAGAGATGCATGTTTAGCTGAATTAAACATGCATGTGGGCCCCGTTTGGGTATTAGGGGTATGTTTGTGATTTTATCCCGTTGAGGGCATAAATGTGATATGTTTGTGATATATCTGTGTAGCACGACCCGAGACAGTCCTAGGAAGCTGTTAGTCAAAAAGTCAAAATGGGGTTGAGAACCCAACCCAGGGCGGGTCGAGGGGTATTACGGGTATCAGATGTTTTATGGGGTGATCGGGTTATGGAAATAAATATTTGGTGATATATTCGAGGTTAGAATGTTTAGGAGGGAATATGGGGGAAATTTACCATTTTGCCCTCGGGGATGTTTTTGGTACCCCGAGCCTTGGGGTAACCTTAAAGCTTAAGTTAAATAACACAAAGCCTAGGAAGTCTTTAGAAACTCAGAAACCGACTCTTTCTTTCCCTCTCTCTTGAAGTTGTCTTCTCTTCACTCTCTCCATTTTTTTTCTCTAAGGCATATCAAAGGAAATCTTGGTGAAACTAACTAGAAGCTAAGGAATTGGGCTGGTAGTCTTGAGGAATTAAAGCTTGGAACCTAGAGGATCAACACAGAATCATAATTCAGCAAGGGTAAGCTTCAAATTATAAGTATTTTGCTTGAATTCTTGCTGGTTTTCTTAGGATGTGCATTGTTTGGATTCAAAGATTGGTTTTGATTCCTTAATGGGTGTAGGAATTGGTTTTTGAGTTTGTTGGTATGTTTAGGTTGCTTAAGTGTGAATTTTGGGTTTAAGTGTTGGGTTGAGGTGATTTTGGAAGTGTTGGCTCGAAGGAAATGCAGGGAAAAATGGTGTTTTTCTGGGTTTGGAGGCGAGGACTGCGGCCCTAGGAGGGGCATACCGCGGTCTGTGTGCACGCAAGGCCTGGGGAGGCCACTGACCTTGGGACACACCGCGGTGCTTGGCCAAGCATGCCACGGCCCGTGTGTGTTTCCAAGGAGCTGTTAGCCTCTGTTTTGAGGCTAGCCGCGGCCCTAGCCCATGGTGCAGGGTGACTTGTGGGTTTTGACTTGGGAACCTAATTGCTAAGGCTCGGGATGGAGTTTATCACCTGGATTGATAGAATTCAAGGTCCCGGAGATTAGAATTATGGCTCGAAGCTATTTAGTGGATTAGAACTTGATGGATGAAATTCTTAATGCGTTTCAATGGGTTTCGACGAGGCTCAAACTAGGGAACTGTGCTCGGGACATTGGTGCTTAGAAAGCTCAAGACACAGGTAAGAAAACTAATGTTCCCATAGAGATTGTGTTGCAGGGCTCGGCCCTATATGATTGTGTTGCAGGGCCCGAACCTATATGACTGTGTTGCGGGGCATGGTCCTTTGACTGAATTTATGTGTGTTTTAATATATGTTTAGTATATTATGTGTATATAATAATGATGGAACGGTGATGGCCGGGAACGGCGAAGGCCTGGAATGGCGAAGGCCGAGAACGATAAGGGGCTGGGTGCAGCGTTTAGCACGCAGAGTGCGAGTTGCCAGGGTGAGACCCCAAGGGATACCTGGGATAACCTTACGGTTTAGACCGTGAACCCAGGGCCTGGTAAAGCGCCTGGGACGGCATGGCCATACTTGTATGACCTGGTGTTGGCTTGATTTTATATTAAGTGTTTGATATGCATTTATTATCTGCTTGTGAGGGTTTTCTAGCTGGGCTTCAGCTCACAGGTGCTCTATGGTGCAGGTAAAGGCAAAGGGAGAGTTGATCAACCTTGAGTATGGCAAGCAGGACGAGCGGCGCGTACATGTCCGGTCTGTCTGGCTGCCACGGCCAGGGGTGTTTTTGGGAAATGTTTGTACAAAACCTGAATTGTGTCGTTTAGTCGACTCTAATTATATTTTGAGTTGTAAATATTTCCAAACAATGTTTTTGGGATCCCAAATGCTAAATGTTTTATAAATTTTCAATGAAAGGTTTATTCTCAAGTTTATGACTCTGGTTATGATTTAATTACACTTTTGTCTGAAACCTTAATTTGCGAGTAATTGCACATTTTTAAACTCACTGAGTAACGGCTCTAAAGGCAGTAGGGCGTTACAACTTGGTATCAAAGCGAGCCATGGTTTATGGTTTCTGGAGAATGACTGAACATGTACGCTCGTTGTCAGTGGCAAGCTCGACTCAGGGTTGGTTGGTATGATTGATTATTATGTTGGAATACGTGCTTAGATGCCCTGTTTGCTTTCTTATTTGATATAGAGCATGATCAATGATTTAATGTATGCATGATGTTAGGGCATGGCCCACTGTGTGCTATATGTTATTTGAGTGTTATGTGGATTGTTACTTGTGGTTGACTAATGTGATTGGGAGGTGGTCTGGATGTTGTTATCATGCCTGATGAGCGATGTCATTGATTGCAGGCATATTTGTTGAGATTCCTCGTCAATCATCTAGACTCCGCGGCAATCGGGCCGAGGATGATAACCAGGGTCAGGACCCTCCACCTGCCCCATAGAGTTGTCAACAGATGTTTGCTAAAATGGAAGCAAGACTGAAATGAACAGAGGAAGAACTTCGCCAGCTGAGCTAGCAGGCCCCTCCACAGGTTACAGGGCTGCCGATTCAGCAGGTTATGGCGCCAGCGCCAGTCCAACCTGTTGTGGAGAATAAGTGGGAACCTTTATATGAGCGGTTCAGAAAACAACATCCTCCCACCTTTCAGGGTGGACCAAACCCACTGCGGGCAGAGTAGTGGATGAATATGATCTCCTCCATTCTTGATTTTATGATGGTTGAAGGGAACGAGAGGGTATCTTGTGCAAGCTACATGTTCGGAGAAGATGCCCACATCTGGTGGGATGTAGTTGTTCAGAGGAGGAATGTGACAATTATGACCTGGGAAGAGTTCAGGAACATTTTCAACGAGAAGTATTACAGTGTGGCAGTCTGAGCTGCGAAGGTTGATGAGTTTATCAACCTGACTCAGAACCGGTTGACCGTGACAGAGTATGCCCTGAAATTTGATCGTTTGGCAAAGTTTGCGCCAGATCTAGTGCAGATGGATGTAGCAGGAAGAGACAGGTTCATACGGGAATTGAATGTTATGATCGCCCGTGATTTGAAGATCACCCTGGATCCAGAGACTACCACCTACGCTTAGGTTGTGGACAAGGCCCTTACAACTGAGGGGGCCGAGGACCAGATTTGGAGAGAGAGCACTATTAGGCGCGATGCCAGGAGGGCAGTGCCTCTTCTTGTTGGATCCAGCCGGGGTGGTGGCTCCGGTGAGCAGAAGAGGAAGGCCCAGATTCCTTTGTTCCTCCCAGTTCTGATAGGAGGGCATGGGGTGGTCTTAGTGGCCGTTAGGGCAGAAGTGACAACTGGAGGAGTTTCCCAGTGTGTCCTCGGTCCAGACGACAACATTAGGGTGAGTGCAGGATTAGGGCTTGCTTTATTTGTGGGAGTGCCAATCATTTGAAGAAGGACTGCCCACAAGCCAGGAAGGAGGAGCCGAAGCAGGGCGACAGTCTCGCTCTTGCCAGGGTGTTCACTTTGACTCAGACTGAGGCGAAGGCTAGCCCCTCAGTTCTGTCAGGTCAAATCTCTAGTGCTGGTTCTTCTTATACTGCATTGTTTGATTCGGGGGCTACCCATTCATTTGTGTCTGCTAAAGTGATAGATTCTCTGTGTAGACCTAGTGTTCTGTATGCTAGGGGTTTTCAAACTTTATTGCCCACTGGGGAACTGGTAGTCTCTAAGAGATGGATTAGAGCTTTACCAGTAGAGGTAGATGGTAGGGAATTTTTTGTTGATCTGATTGAGCTTGCGATGGATGACTTCGATACGATCCTAGGGATGGATTGGCTATCAAAGTATGGGGCGACAATTGACTGCAAGCATAGGATGGTGACTTTTGAACCAGAAGGGGAGGTAACCTTTGTATTTGTGGGAACAGTTAGTGGACCGCGGGTGCCTATGATTTCAGCATTAAAGGCTAGAGACTTGATGCAGGGAGGTTCCATAGGATTCCTACCGAGTGTTGTGGATATCTCTAAGGTTGTCTCGGTTGGACTGGGGGAGACCAGATTGGTATGCGAATTTCTAGATTTATTTCCAACAGATCTGCCAGGGTTGCCACCGCGACGGAAAATTGATTTTGTTATAGAATTGGTACCAGGAGCGGAGCCAGTATCTAGGACACCTTACAGAATGGCTCTGGCTGAATTGAAGGAGTTAAAGATTCAGTTGTAGGAGTTACTAGATTTGGTGTTCATCAGACCGAGTTTCTCGCCATGTGGTGCTCTAGTGTTGTTTGTTAAGAAGAAGGATGGATCTCTCAGGATGTGTATTGACTATAGGGAGCTGAACAAGTTGACTATCAAGAATAAGTACCCACTGCCTAGAATTGATGATTTGTTTGACCAGCTACACAGAAAGATAGTGTTTTCTAATATAGATCTCTGGTCAGGTTACCATGAGTTATGGATCAAAGAGGAGGACATACCAAAGACCGCTTTGCACACGAGGTATGGACACTATGAATTCCTGGTTATGTCCTTTGGATTAACCAATGCCCCAGCAGCTTTTACGGACATGATGAATAGGGTTTTCAAGGATTATTTAGACAAGTTCATGATTATGTTCATCGATGATATTCTGGTGTACTCACAGTCAGAGACAGAGCACGAGCAACATCTACGTTTGGTATTGCAGCGGTTAAGAGAGCATAAGTTATATGCTAAGTTCAACAAGTGCGAGTTCTAGTTACCACAAGTTACATTTATGGGCCATATCGTCAGTAAGGACGGGATTTTGGTTGACCTAAATAAGATTGAGGCAGTGAGAGACTGGCCAAGACCGAACAGTGTTTCTGAAGTGAGGATGTAACACCCTAAACTCCAGGGACCGTTATGGTGTGCCTTATAAACAGTGCTAAACTCGCTAATCGAGTCATTTGGCCAAAATCGTGTAACTAAGTATTATTAGCGGTTTAGGAATTTAAATTTTTTGGTTAAGATGTAACGTTTCACTAGAACGTTTACTGTATACATTGGGATCCCAAAAATACAATTTAAAGGTTTATTACAACAAAATATTTACAACTAGCCGATCTAAGCGGCAAAACAGGGTTTAACCCTAGTTCCTCTTCAAACCCTTGGCCGTGGTGGTCGAGCAGCTGCATTTGTACACAACGCCACCTAAGCTCTCCAACTCAAGGATGGTCCAGCTTTCTTTTGCCTTTACCTGCACCACATAGCACTCGTGAGCCGAAGCCCAGCAAGAAAACTCAATATGCTCATGAACAGTAATAACATGTCATCGAATCATAAGGCACACGCCTAGCAAATACAAACCTATTCAGCAGGCAAATGAATTCACGTAATGATGAATATACAACATCAACCGATGATCATAATAATCATACCGGGCTTTTAGCCCTAAATAGAATAGTGACAGTTGTAATAGTCACTAAAGTGGGTTCCGTTCCCAATACCCACGTGACGATAGGGTCACTGGGGCTTTTAGATAAGTGATCATTTCACTAGCTTAAACAGGATAGGTATCTGGTGAAATAGTCACCAACATAAACCTATCGAGTAGATAAGTGATCCTTTCACTAGCTTAAACAAGATAGATATCTGGTGAAATAGTCACCAACATAAACCTATCGAGTAGATGAGTGATCCTTTCACTAGCTTAAACAGGATAGGTGCATGATGACTAGTCACCAACATAACCTACCTCATGACCATAGAGTCATAACCATGAGACTCCGCTCCCTAGCCATGTGACAAGCTGTCACCTAGGCCTTAGGCCCTTACTTTGAGTAACTAACCTAGACTAGTGAAGCGCTTATAAGTTTCATCGACCTTAGGGTCGGTCCAGCATTAATACCCCATATGAGTCATTCAATGTTGATATCGATTAGATCTAATCTTTTAATTGGCCCTGCATTCATGACGCTATGCCGTTCTCGGCTGTTAGGCCTGTGATACTCGACCAGTGCCTACCCTGACTAGTCAGTGCCATACACAAGTAAGCAATGCCACCAAACATATATCATATGTCAAATATCCGAATACAAGGCATTCAGCATGCTTACTCAATAATTACTAGCGCAATTAGGATCATGCATAAATACAGAGGCTTAAGCTCTGAACAATCTCATATTCAATAATCATGGCATGCCCTATTCACATGTTTCTCGTGCACCACATGCATCACATTTAATCACTTGACATGCCTCAACAATAACCATGCATGTCACATTTAAACATCCAACATGCATTAAGAATAACCATGCATGTCATATATAAACATCTAACATGCATCAAGAATAACCGTGCATGTCATATATATAGGGTCCAGTTTTCTTACCTTTGGTCCAAGCACAGGTTACCAATAAACAAGCCACAAGCACGATCCTTAATCCAAGCCTCTAGTGATAACCTAGTCACAACCATAAATGGTGATCCAATGAGTTCAAGTTCTAAAACCAATCCCGGAACCAAGACCTAGCCTCTGAGACATCACATCCCACTAAACGGGGTATTAGGAATGATCGCGAGGCCTAAGGTTTGAGTTCCCATGACTAAAAACCCACTTTGGTCTCTTTTCCTCTTTTGAGCCGCGGCCCCAACCATTAGAGCCGCAGCCCCACTCAAGTCAGGCCCAAAAACTCTTTTGTGACAGCAATTAGAGCCGTAGCTCTACCCAATAGAGCCGCAGCTCAAATAGCCCATCAGCCCCAAACCACCAGCTTCTTCAAGCTTGAGCCACAGCACCCAAGAATAGAGTCGCAGCTCAACCTTGAACCCAGCCAAAAAAACTCCATTTTTTCATCTAAAAACCTTTCAAAAACATATCCAAACATCTCCAAACTCAAAAATCAAAGTTCCCAAACATCCCCATGATCCAATACCCATAAAACCCAAGCTTAAAATCTAACAAAAAATCATCAAAATACAAAGTCCAATTCAAGCTTAAGAACTTTAAAACTTAGAACTTAAAACTTGAATTGCCTCTGATTGAGTTGTTTCCAACTAAATCCTTCAGCTAATAAGCTTCTAATATTCCCTAGGATCGCTATGCCTTGATCCTCGCTTGAATCCGAGTCCTAGAACTCAAGTTACCTTCAAAAATACGATCGGGAGACGAAAATGGAACTTAGAGGGAGAGAGAACGTACAGAACGTTCTTTTTATTTCTTTAAAAGGTTACTTCAAGCTTAAGTAGCCTTAAACAAATCCTAATGCTCGAGGTCCCGAAAACACTCCCGGGGACAAAATAGTCAAAACCTCCATAATTTTTCCCTGATCTTACTAACTCCCAATTTATCACCAAATATTAATTCTCATTACCCAATAACCCGGTAATGCTCTAAATACCCCTTGACTCACTCCGAGTTAAGAATAAATCTCGTTGTGACTTTCCCACTAGCTTACCTCCTAGGATCGTCTCGTGCTGGGTAACCCTGGCATAACCAAATAATAATAAAGCACCACACACATATCACATATATGCCAAATATGCCCGATATGGCCAAAATATGAAAATCACCCAATTACTCAAAAATGAGTTCACATGCATATTTAATACACCTAAACATGCATATTATCATTTAATGACACAATAAATCAATTATGGCCCTCCCGGCCTCCTAATCAAGGTCTTAACCCTTATTAGGAAATTTGGGGCATTACAGAGGAGTTTTCTAGGATTGGCAGGGTATTACTGGAGGTTTGTTGAGGGGTTTTCCAGAATAGCTACGCCATTGACAGAATTGACGAAGAAGAAGACAAAGTATGTTTGGACAGTCCAATGTGAGAACAGTTTTGAAGAGTTGAAGAGGCAGTTGATCACAGAGGCAGTTGATCACAGAGGCAGTTGATCACAGCACCAGTGTTGAGTTTGTCGATAGATAATGAGAATTTTGTGGTTTATTGTGATGCTTCCAGACAGGGTTTGGGGTGTGTATTGATGCAAGCTGGGAAGGTGATAGCCTACGCATCGAGACAGTTAAAGTAGTATGAGCAGAGATATCCCATGCATGATCTAGAATTGGCAGCGGTGGTGTTCGCACTTAAGATTTGGAGACATTATTTATATGGTGAGAAGTGTGAGATATACACTGATCATAAGAGTTTGAAGTATTTCTTCACTCAGAAGGATCTGAATATGCACCAGAGACGGTGGTTGGAGTTGGTTAAGGATTACGATTGTGACATCCTATACCATCCTAGAAAGGCTAATGCAGTTGCTAATGCATTGAGTCGAAAGGGCCCAGGACAGCTGTTTAGTTCGAGACTGATATCCAATAAGCTAGCAGAGGAGATGACTAGAGCGGGTATAGAGTTGGTGGTTGGTCGGTTAGCCAACATCACTCTTCAGTCTACGCTCCTTGAGAGGATCAAGGAGGCACAGGGGAATGATTCCCAGTTGAGGGGTTATAGGGAGAACGTCTTGGTCAGAGCAGCTAAGGACTTTTCTCTTTCAGAGATGGGGTTACTGAAGTATAAGGGTCGGATCTGTGTTCTGATGGATGCAGATATCTGGCGAGAGATTCTGGATGAACTGCATACCACTCCCTATTCCTTACATCCATGTACGACGAAGATGTACCAAGATCTGAGAGCTTTGTACTGGTGGTCAGGCATGAAGAGGGATGTGGTGGATTATGTGGCTAAGTGTTTAACTTGTCAGCAGGTCAAGGCTGAACATTAGAGGCCAGTAAGGTTGCTGCAGCCTCTAGGGATTCTAGAGTGGAAGTGGGAAGATGTCGCCATGGACTTCGTAGTTGGATTGCCAAAGATCGTGGGACAACATGATTCAGTGTGGGTGATTGTGGATAGGTACACCAAGTCCGCCCACATTTTACCAGTTAGGATGACTTATACTGCGGAGCAGTATGCTGAGCTATATGTGAAGGAGATTGTTCGACTGCATGGGGCACCAAGGTCGATAGTATCTGACAGGGACCCCACCTTCACTTCCAAGTTCTGGGAAAGTCTGCAGAAGGCTATGGGCACACAGTTACAGTTTAGTACCGCTTATCATCCTCAAATAGATGGACAGACTAAGAGGACGATTTAGATACTAGAGGACATGCTACGAGCCTGTGTGCTTGATTTTGGGGGATCTTGGAGTAAGTATCTTCCTTTGATTAAGTTCTCGTACAACAACAGTTATCAGGCGACTATCGAAGTGGCTCCGTATGAGATGCTTTATGAGAGGAAGTGCAGATCACCTATCCATTGGGATGAGACAGGTGAGAGGAGGTATTTAGGACCTGAGATGGTTCAGAGGACCAATGAGGCAGTTGAGAAGATTAGAGCTCGAATGCTCGCCTCCCAGAGTCGCCAAAAGAGTTATTCAGATCTGAAACGCAAGAGTGTGGAGTTCCAGGTTGGTGACCATGTATTTCTTAGGGTTTCGCCCATGAAGGGAGTGAGACAGTTTGGTGTTCGGGGCAAGCTGAGCCCTAGGTTTGTTGGCCCCTTTGTGATTCTGGAATGGGTTGGAGAGGTAGCTTATAGATTGGCAATGCCTCTAGCCTTATCAGGGATCCATGACGTGTTTCACGTGTCCATGCTCCAGAAGTATGTGTTAGATTCGACGCACGTTCTGAGTTATGAGAATTTGGAGCTGGATCAAGATTTGTCTTATGAGGAGAAACCAGTTCAGATTCTCGACCGGAAGGACAAATTCTTGCAGAGCAAGAACATCGTCTTAGTGAAAGTGTTGTAGAGGAACAGCAAGGTTGAGGAGGCGACTTGGGAATTAGAATCAGAGATGCAGGAGCGGTATCCTGAGTTATTCAAGTAATTTCGAGGATGAAATTTCTGTAAGGAGGGGATAGCTGTAATGACCCAAATTTGCCAATAAGGCTTATGGCCTTGATTAGTGTGCCTGGAGGGAAATAAGTGAATTATTGTTATAATATGTGAACTTATGTGAATATGTGATAGAGATGCATGTTTAACTGAATTAAACATGCATGTGGGCCCCGTTTGGATATTAGGGGTATGTTTGTGATTTTAGCCCATTGAGGGCATAAATGTGATATGTTTGTGATATATCTGTGTAGCATGACCTGAGATAGTCCTAGGAAGCCGTTAGTCAAAAAGTCACAATGGGGTTGAGAACCCGACCCGGGGCGAGTCGAGGGGTATTACGGGTATTAAATGTTTTATGGGGTTACCGGGTTATGGAAATAAATATTTGGTGATATATTCGAGGTTAGAATGTTTAGGAGGGAAAATGGGGGAAATTAACCATTTTGCCCTCAGGGACTTTTTTGGTACCCCGAGCCTTGAGGTAACCTTAAAGCTTAAGATAAATAAAACAAAGCCTAGGAAGTCTTTAGAAACTCAGAAATTGACTCTTTCTTTCCCTCTCTCTTGAAGTTGTCTTCTCTTCACTTTATCCATTTTTTTCCCTAAGGCATATCAAAGGAAATCTTGGTGAAACTAACTAGAAGCTAAGGAATTGGGCTGGTAGTCTTGAGGAATTAAAGCTTGGAACCTAGAGGATCAACACAGAAACATAATTCAGCAAGGGCAAGCTTCAAATTATAAGTATTTTGCTTGAATTCCTGCTGGTTTTCTTAGGATGTGCATGGTTTGGATTCAAATATTGGTTTTGATTTCTTGATGGGTGTAGGAATTGGTTTTTGAGTTTGTTGGTATGTTTAGGTTGCTTAAGTGTGAATTTTGGGTTTAAGTGTTGGGTTGAGGTGATTTTGGAATTGTTGGCTCGAAGGAAATGCAGGGGAAAATGGTGTTTTTCTGGGTTTAGAGGCGAGGGTCGTGGCCCTAGGAGGGGCATACCGCGGCTCGTGTGCACGCAAGGCCTGAGGAGGCCACTGACCTTGGGGCACGCCGCGGTGCTTGGCCAAGCATGCCGCGGCCCGTGTATGTTTCCAGGGAGTTGTTAGCCTCTGTTTTGAGGCTAGCCGCAGCCCTTGAGGGGTTGGGCTGCGGCCCTAGCCCAAGGTTCATGTTGACTTGTGGGTTTTGACTTGGGAACCTAATTGCTAAGGCTCGGGATGGATTTTATCACCCGGATTGATAGAATTCAAGGTCCCGAAGATTAGAATTATGGCTCGAAGCTATTTAGTGGATTAGAACTTGATGCATGAAATTCTTAATGCGTTGTGACTAGGGTTTCGATGAGGCTCGGACTAGGGAACTGTGCTCGGGACATTGGTGCTTAGAAAGCTCGGGACACAGGTAAGAAAACTAATGTTCCCATAGAGCTTGTGTTGAAGGGCTTGGCCCTATATGATTGTGTTGCAGGGCCCGACCCTATATGACTGTGTTGCGGGGCATGGTCCTTTGACTAAATTTATGTGTGTTTAAATATCTGTTTAGTATATTATGTGTATATAATAATGATGGAGCGGCGAAGGCCAGGAACGGCGAAGGCCGAGAACGACAAGGGGCCGGGTGCAGCGTTTACCACGCGGAGTGCGAGTTGCCAGGGTGAGACCCCAAGGGATACGTGGGATATCCTTACGGTTTAGACCGCGAACCCAGGGCCTGGTAAAGCGCCTGGGACGGCATGGCCGTACTTGTATGACCTAGTGTTGGCTTGATTTTATATCAAGTGTTTGATATGCGTTTATTATCTGCTCGTGAGGGATTTCTTGTTGGGCTTCGACTCACGGGTGCTCTATGGTGCAGGTAAAGGCAAAGGGAGAGTCGATCAACCTTGAGTATGTGAAGCGGGACGAGCAGCGCGTACATGTCCGGTCTGTTTAGCTGCCACGGCCAGGGTTATTTTTGGGAAATGTTTGTAAAAAACTTGAATTGTGTCGTTTAGTCGGCTGTAATTATATTTTGAGTTGTAAATATTTCCAAACAATGTTTTTGGGATCCCAAATGCTAAATGTTTTTTAAATTTTCAATGAAAGGTTTATTCTCAAGTTTCTGACTCTGGTTATAATTTAATTACACTTTTGTCTGAAACCTCAATTAGCGAGTAATTGCACATTTTTAACTCACTTAGTAACGGCTTTAAGGCAGTACGGTGTTACACTGAGAAGGGCTCGGGATAGAAGTATGTCTCACAGAACTCTGAATATACCGACTTGGTAGACTCCCGAGCGAATATCTTCGTGGCCACGGAAAAGCATGTCCACTATCGGAAGCCACAACCCATCCGGAGGGACAGGGAAAGGCGAGATCCCGACAAGTTTTGTCATTTTCACAACGACGCAGGGTAGCACACCAATGAGTGCTGCCAGCTCAAGGATGAGATCGAAAACCTCATCAAGCTGGGACATCTCCATCAATATACTAAGGGTGAAGCACGTCAGGCGCAACCCCCCGCGGCAGGAGCGCTCATGTCGTCTGTTGCTTCGCAAGTGTCAGCAGTTGCTACTGTGGCCCCGCATCATCCAATAGCCCGAGGACCTCCCCTAGTGAATGGGTGAGTAGAAACCATTTTAGGAGGGGCCCACCTAGGTGTTACCTCCCGAAGCTCGCAGAATAGGTATGTGTGAGCTCTGAATCACGACGATGAGGTGATGGCTTTGGCTCAGTTGCCTACCCAAATGCCGTGAATGATTGACCAAGTCATAATGTTCTCCGAAGACGATGGTCGGAGAGTACACTTCCCACTCCATGGATTTTTGGTAATTGAGAGCCAATTCTCCAATAAATTGTGGCGCAGATCCTGGTGGATAACGGGAGTTCAGCAAATATCCTGTTTAAGTTTGCCTTCGAAAAGATAGAACTGACCGCTTGTCCTAGTACGCCTCGACCCTATACGAATTCTTGAGAGAAGCGCTCATCCATATGGGGCAGATAAACCTCACTGTAACACTTGGATAAGTGCCTCGCCAGACCTTCAAGTATTGTACCTTTGTGGTGGTAGATTTCTCCTCATTATATAATGCAATCTTACGATGACCTGCACTGGTAGAGTTTGGAGTTGTCACTTCCATCCGCCACCTATGCATGAAGTTCCCCACAGAGGTATGGATTGGTACATTCCACGAAGACTAGAAAGAGGCGAGGCAATGTTACATTTTGTCTCTCAAGACCCCCTTGATGATGGTGGAGACAACAGTCCCCGAGCAGTCTGAGGCATTGGACGTACATGCTGTCCAGGAGACCAGGCCCGATGAATTGGACCTGAGGGTTCAAGAGGAGAGGGCCATTGAACCAATAGAGGAGGTGGAGGAGGTAGTAATTGATACCTCCACTCTTGATAGAAAAATAAAAGTTGGGGGAGGCTTCCTCCGAGAGAACCAGGATGTGTTTGCATGGTTTCATTCTGACATGAGTGGCATTGATCCCAACATCATATGC
The DNA here is from genome assembly GCF_963169125.1 of Humulus lupulus. Lineage (NCBI taxonomy): Eukaryota > Viridiplantae > Streptophyta > Magnoliopsida > Rosales > Cannabaceae > Humulus > Humulus lupulus. Next base: position 207,317,082 of record NC_084794.1, on the reverse strand, counting down.
CACGCCTTGAATGTCGATCCCAACTTTACTCCTGTCCAGCAGAAGCAAAGGACGTTTGATCAAACTTGGAAAGCTGCTCTAAAGATTGAGGTAGACAAGCTCCTCCCTAATGGATTCATCCGAGAAGCTTAGTACCCCAGCTGGCTATTAATCCTATGCTTGTGCCAAAGCCGAATGGCACCTGGAGGACATGCATCGATTTCTCGGACCTTAATAATAATTGTTCGAAAGACTGCTTCCCACTCAATAAGATAGATCAGATGGTTGATGCGACCTCTGGCTAGGATCTGTTTCTGTTCATGGACGTATACTCGGGCTATAACTAGATATCGATGCCTGGCGCGGATCAGGAGCATACTAGTTTCCGGGTCGATAAGGGTGTCTACTATTACATCATGATGCCTTTCGGGATGAAAAATTATGGTGGCACCTACCAGAGACTGGTAAATTGGATGTTTAAGAACCTACTTGGGCAAAACATGGATGTTCACATGGACGATATGCTGGTCAAGTCCAGAATAGCTCCCGACCATGTAGGTGACTAGGCAGAGGTTTTCTCGGTGCGCTGCCAATTCAGAATGAAATTAAATCACCAAAAATGCACATTTGGGGTTGCCTCCGGAAAGTTCCTAGGCTTCATCGTCACTTCTCGGGGAATTGAGGCAAACCCTGAGAAGTTTAAGGCCCTAATCGAGATGCCATATCCTCGGAGGCATAAAGACTGTAGCGTCCCAAATTACCTAATAAAGCTTAGGGCGTTGATTAGGGGGCCAGGATGGAAAATTATGGAAATGATGTGATTTATATGTGTATCATTATATGATTATGTCAGTTATATTATAATATGATTTGATATACATGTTTAGGTGTATTAAATATGCATGTGGGCCTGTTCCAGATTAAAAGGGTAATTTTCGTAATTGGTCTGTTATGGGTATATTTGGCATATATGTAATATATGTGTGGGACCACTTCATTATGTGGATATATTTGAGTTACTTGGCATGAGGCGAACCTAGGGAGCAAGCTATTGGGAAAGTCACAACGGGATTAATACTTGACTCGGGGTGAGCCAATGGGTATTTTGGGTATTTAGTACATTACCAGAATATTGGGTAATGGGAATGAATATTCGATGATATATTTGGAGTTAGTGAGATCAGGAGGGAATTCTGGGGATTTTGACTATTTTATCCTCGGGTGTTTTTGGGACCCCAAGCCTTGGGTTTTACTTAAGGCTACTTAAGCTTGAAGTAATGCGACAGAAACAAAATACGTTCAGTATTCTCTCTCTCTCTCTCTCTCTCTCATTTACTCATTTGACGCTCATTAACGTTTTAGAAGGAAACTCGAGTTTTAGAGCTCGTATTAAGGCAAGGTTAGTGTAATAACAATTCTAGGGAAGATTAGAAGCTTGATAACTGGAGGATTTAGTTGGGAAACTACTTAATCAGAGGTAATCCAAGCTTTAAGTTCTGAGTTTTGAGTTTCTTATGTTCGATTGGATTTTTGTGTTTTGATGAGTTTTTGCTTCGTTTGTAATTCGGTTTTTGTTGCCTGGGATGTACTGAGTTGTTTGGGAACTTTTTTTATGGGATTTGGCTATGTTTGGATAGGAATATGGAAAGATTTGGATTGAGAAAAACGCAGGAAAAAAAAGTTTGTAGGTCGAGTCGTGGCCCTGTTCTTGGGGTGACGTGGCTCTCTTAACATAGGAGAAGTAGATGGTTGTGGGGCTTTTGAGCTGTGGCTCCTGTTAGGGCGCACCGTGGCGCTGGTGCAGGCAGAGAAGAGGCTTGGGCCACTGACTTGAGCAGCTTATGGCTCAAATGTTTGGGAGCCGCAAGGCTTAAGGGATTTTTGTCCTTGGGGAGGTTTCGAGTGCGGGAACTCAAACCTAAGGGCTCAGTATCGATCTTACTACTCGGTTTAGTAGGATTCGATGTCCCAGAGGCTAGGATTTGGTCCAGAAGCCTTTATTTACTCGTTATTGATGAGATTCTACATTATGGTTGTAACTAGGTTATCGCTAGGGGCTCGGAACCGGGATCGTACTCAAGGGTTGTTCATTCGTAACCTGTACTTGGACCAAAGGTAAGAAAAATGCACCCGACATGTGATACATGTGTTTATGGCTTGGCCGGAATTGTTGAAAAGGAATATGAATTGGGCATGAACGCCTGAGAATGTGCATGATTATGATTATTCTTGAGATTGTTGATTAAGCTTCCTGAATGCTTTGTATCTGGATATGATATATGATGAATGCCTGCTAGCATTATATAATTGAGAAAAGCATTGACTTATTAGTCAAGGTCGACAATAGCGTCGAACTCTGGTCGAAAAGTATGACTTATAAGTCAAGGTCAACAATAGCACCAAACGCTGATCGAAAAGCATTGACTTATTAATCAAGGTCGACAATAGAGCCGAGCGCTGGTCGAAAAGCATTGACTTATTAGTCAAGGGTGGCAATAGCGCGTTGAGCACTAGTCATTTTGGTTAGGCTAACCAAGAGCGCATCATACTCTTGTCCGACCTATTGGTTGTGGAAAACTCAGCGCCACGTACGCTAGGCCAGCTCTAAGGCTGGTTATACAAAGGATAGGGCAGTGGTCCCCGGGGTGGCTTATCCGTCCCATATCCTAGGGCTGGGCCCCAGCCTTGACTTATGAGTCAAGGACGACCTTAGCATGCTGAGTGCTGGTCGAAAAGCATTGACTTATGAGTCAAGGAAGGCAATAGCGTGCTGAGCGCTGGTCGATATGGTTATGCCTAATCAGGAGCGTCATATACGCTTAATCGACCTATTGGTCGTGGAAAATTATAGCGCTAGGTATGCTAGGCCAGCTCCAAGGCTGGTTATACAGAGGGTAGGGCAATGGGCCCTGGGGTGACTTATCAGTCCCATATCCTAGGGCTGCACCTTAGTATGATTTGTTAATCTTGTATTTTGGGCATTGGGCCCCAGTATGATTCATTGATCATTTATCTTGGGGTATTGGCCCATATGACGCTGCAGTCATTTATATGGATGGTATGCATGCATGATTAGGGTTATTACTGCTAGGCATGCTTATAATGATTTGGTAACATGTTATTAACTGCTTCTGAGAATGTTTAAGTTTTCTTGCTGAGCCTTGGCTCACAGGTGCTTTGTGGTGCAGGTATAAGGAAAAGAAAACTGGACCATCCTTGAGTTGGAGAGCTTAGGTGATGATATGTGTATATGTGGCTACTTGACCACCACAGCCGAGGTTTTAAAGAGGAACTAGAGTCAAACCATATTTTGATGCTTAGGTCGGCTGGTTGTAGCTTTTCATTGTAATTAACCTTTTAAATTTATTTTGGGATCCCACGTATGAAGTAAACATTTTAGTGAAACGATGATACCTTTGACCAAAATTGTTAACCCTAAACCGTTAATCACGTTTAGTTACACGGTTATGGCCAAATGACTCATTTAGAGAGTTTATCACTATTTAAAATACACAGTGTAACGATCCCTGATTAGCAGGGTATTACAAAGACGTTTAGAGCCTGAAAGGAAGGATCGCTGCTTTGAGCCATTTTGTCTCCAAGGAAACGGATAAGTGCATCCCTTGCTTTAATATGCTCTGAGAAAGTCAGAGATTTGAGTGGTCGGAAGAGTGCGAACGGGAATTCTAGCAGCTCATGGTGCACATGGAAAACCCTCATATTTTGTCCAAGCCCGTAGACGGAGAACCTCACCTGCTCTATATGGTTGTCTTGGAGAATGTTATCAGTGCTGCATTAGTGCGGAAAGAAGGTCGTGTTCTGCACCTCGTCTATTACATTAGCAAAAGACTCGGTGCAGAGTCTAGGTACCCAGTAATGGAGAAATTAACTTTTTTCCTAATGGTGGCCTCTCGAAAGCTAAGATCCTACTTCCAAGCGCATTCAATTAAGGTCCTCACAAACCATCCCCTTAGGCAAGTACTTCAAAAGCCAGAGTCATTGGGAAGACTCTTGAAATGGTCGATGGAGTTGAGTTAGTTCAACATCACCTATCATTCGAGGTCTTCCATAAAAGGTCAGGCACTGTCCGATTTCATCGTTGAGTGCACATGTAATCATGAGAAACCTTAAGGTGTCCCAGTGGTCGGACCATCATGGATGTTGTATGTGGACGGGTCTTCAAACGAAAATGGTGCAAGAGCTGGACTCATTTTGGTTTCCCCGGAGGGACACAGAGTGCACAGCGCACTCTGTTTTGGGTTCAACGCATCTAAAAATGAGGCGAAATATGAAGCCTTAATCGCTGGGCTTCGAGTGGCACTTGAGCATAAAGTCGAGGGCCTCGATATTTTTAGCGATTCTTAACCTGTTGTAAACTAGGTACTCAGAGAGTACCAAGCCTGGGGAACAAAGATGGCAGCATATCTTCCAAAGGCTCAAGAAATGCTTCATAACTTTAGAAATTCACTATTCAACAGGTGCTGCATTAGCAGAATTCCAGTGTCAACGCCCTTGCTAAGTTGGCCACCACTAAAGACGTTAAGTTGATCAATGTGGTCCCCATTGACTACTTGGATGCTCCGAGTATCTCAGATTTTGACAAGGTAGAAGCTATACAACCCCAAGATGGGTGGATGGAAGCAATAATAAAATATCTTGTCTCCGGGGAGCTGCCCCAAGATAAGAAGGAAGCTCATAAGCTACTCTATCAGGCACCTCGGTACATAATCATGGACAGTAAGCTATATCGGCGAAGTTATTCTTTGCCTTTGCTCTGATGTGTGTCCAAACAAGAGACCAATCTGATAGTCCGAGAGGTACACGAGGCTTTTGCAAAGACCATGGCGGGGGGAAAAGTCTTTCCAATAAGATCTTGAGGCAAGGATATTTTCTGCCCACCATGAACAGAGATGCGATGGATTATGTCAAGAAATGCGACAAGTGTCAGTGTTTCGCTAACATCCCCCCGATAACCTCCAAATTAGCTTACGCAAATGACCAATCTGTGGCATTTCGCTGTCTGGGGTATTCGGGTCCCTACCTAAAAGAAAGGGAGGGGTGAAGTATGCCATAGTGGCCATCGACTACTTCATGAAATGGGTCGAGGTCGAACTGCTCACAACGATCACCTCTAAAAAGGCCTTGGACTTCATCATTAAGGTCTAGCTCATAAAATAAGAGATTTTGTTTTCTTATTTTTATCGAATAGTAGGTTGTTAATAATGGTGTCCATTATTAAATAAGTTTACAACTTTATTTAACTATTGGTATTTTTTTACTCTCGCCAACAGGGACAAGGATATCATAGATTGGCTAAAAATCTAAGAAATAGAGATATGATTATTTTTGGTATTTTTTCTCAGATCTTACATATTTTTTTATATATAGTGCTATTTCTTGAAATGTCAGTGAATAGAAGTTTTATTGAGCAAAAGTAATGGATTTCTATTTTATTGATAATTTGTAGTATAATTATGGCTGTGTCTACTCCCATCCTTCCTCAACTTTCGATGGAGAAACTCACTGGAGAAAACTTCCTTAAATGGAAGCAAAACATCAACATTGTGTTGATTGGTGACAACTCCAAGTTTGTCATGACTGAGGAATCCCCAGAAGTTCCAGTTGAAGGAGCTAACAAGTCTGTCGGGGAAAAGTATGAGTGTTGGCAGGCGGCTAACAACAAGATGCGGTACTACATGATGACTAGTATGGTTGACACTCTCAAGACAAAGATGGAGAATGTCGAGACGGCCTACGAAATCATGGATCAACTCCAAGACATGTTTGGTGCCAAGAAAGCGCAGACTCATTTTGAGGCCACCAAGAAATATGTCAATGCTCAGATGGCACCTTCTCAACATGTCTATGATCATCTGATCAAAATGACAAACTACTTTTCAGGAAGTTGAACTTTATGGAGCAACAATAGATGAGGAAACTCAAGTCGGCTTAATCCTCAACAGTCTCTCTCCAGCTTTCCTGACGTTCACCACCAACTATGTGTTAAATAAACTCAACTATGGTCTGATGCAGATCATGAACGAGCTTCAGACTTTTGAGTCTATCATGGGTGGACCAGGTAAGGGAGGAGAAAAGAAGACAACTACTACTATTGTTGCTGATCCAGCTAAGGCTGAAGCTAACCAAGCTTTGTATTCGAAAACTGGAAAAAGGAGGAAAGGTGGAAAAGGAAACAACCCTAAGCCTGCAAAGTCTGCAAAGATGAGTGCACAACCAAATGCACAGACGCCTAAGGGGAAAAACTAGAAAAACAAGAAAGGTAAAGGTAAGTGTTTTCACTGGAAAGAGAAGGGGAATTGGAAACAAGATTGCCCCATGTTTCTAGCAGCTAAAAACAAAGGTAATGATTATAGTTCATTTATCTTAGAAACACACTACAACAAATCTCTCTTTTCACAACACATGAATATAAGCTTTTTCAAAAAGTATTATAATAAGTAAGATTAAAAAGAGGTAAAATTAGATTATAGGCGGGACAAAAAAATTTAGCGCCAAATTAAAAATGTGTTAACTTTTTTCCCAAATCCAATTTTTCTTTCGCTCACCTCAATCCTTTCTCTCCGCCCAAATCACTTTGACAGGGGCTCCATCGCACAACTCCACCTCCATCTCCATCACAACCTTTGTTTTCTTCTCTCCCCTAATTTGAAAAATTGACCTTCCCTATCATCGGCAAACGACGCAAATGACAGGGGCTCGTGGGTCTTGTGAAAGTGACGGGCTTAGGGTCATGGGTGGCTCGGTCTCACGAAGGGGGTGGGTGGCTCGGTCTCACGAAGGGGGTGGGTGGTTCGGTCTCGCGGAGGGGGTGGGTGGCTCAGTCTCGCAGAGAGGTCGTAGGTGGCTCGGTCTTGCAGAGGGATTCGAGCCCCCTCTTCTTTCTTCTTGAAATTTTGGTAAAATATGAATCTCTCTATTTAAATTATTTATTTAGTATATCTTCTTGAGGTGCAATTCTTCTCCTAACATACATTTCTTGTGTTGGTTGATTCAGACTAGCTTCTATATGAAGTTGTTTGAGGGTGGTGAGTTGGACAGTAAAGTTATGGAGAAAGCTGGTTGTCAAAACTATTCCCACACCCCATGGGAATCAGAGAAAGGTGATGTCTATGAAAGGCAAACTTATTACAAATTTGACAAGCGTATTTCTCGTTACAGAGGAGAGACAAGAAGTACTCAACAAAGAAGCCCCCTTTGTGATAGAAATGGATGGATTATTGAAGAGGTCATGACTCTCCATGGAGTTCCTCTTGGTGACTATTTCAATGTATGAACACCGTAATGTTTTCTTCTCAATTCTTGTTTAAATTTCCCGTTTCGCAACTCTCTTTTCTTTTTTGTCAGTTGGCTATGATCTAGATAACTCTTGTACTCAATGTGAAATCTTTTGGAATGCTGATTAGTGATATTTTATTTTCACAGCTTCACATAAGATACCAAGTAGAGGATTTGCCTTCAAAATCAAAGCAATATCAGCTAAAAGTATATTTTGGAATTGCTTGGCTCAAAAGCACTAGGAATCAGAAAAAGATTACAAAGAATATCATTCAGAATCTGAATGATTGCTTGAAAGTTATTGTTAGTGAAGTTGAGAAGGAGTTTGCAATGAAATAGTCAATGGAAGTGGTTCAAATAGGATCATTAGCTTACTTGGTATCCAGCTGACTCGGGTTTGAATGTCCTGTAATTGAGCATCGGGATCCATCCAAGTATGGCCTAATAGCCTTGCATATAGAAGCAGTGTGGTAACATTATTTTTTGGACAACCACTACTCCTTCAACACAGGTAGGTATTCAAAAGTTGATAACACACTAAAGAGAATTTTGAAACCAGCTGCTCTTAGTTTCTTGTCAGAATCAAAATCCAAAGGAAGAACTCAATGGAATCATAAAGGGTGCTGAGTTTTCGATGACATGAACTCATTGGATGTTGTTATTCACAGTATGTGTCAGATATAACATGTGACTTGATTTTAAGACTGCACTAATTTAAGGTCATGGGGGATGGATGGCTTTGCTAATTTCTGTGATCACCAGACACAAGGCAGTCTGTGGACAGTGTATCATTACCCCATTGTGAGAAATTTCTCTCCTGTTGCTTGCAAATTCATGAAACACGCATATTCAGGTGTAATATCCCTTCTAAGCACCAATGAAACACAACAGTAGGTAGTAGTGCTTTCTAATGAGTACTAGGCATGCAGCTGTGGCTTTGGATCAATTAAAAGATCTCTAGTGCCTCAACTCAAGGGAGGCCTTCTCTGAGGGAACATGCTTGTATGGTTTCTAGTGCCTCAACTAGGCATGGGAGCATGCTTGTATGGTTTCCAGCTTCTTCAAAGTCGTGTTGTAGCACTATTTGTTGCTGGCACTTCACAGGTTTTTCTCATTTTCTTTGGAGTCCATTACTAGTTTGTAATTGCCTGTTAGATTTTTCCAAATAAATGCTCTCTTGGTTTTGGTTTAGTTTTTGTAAGCTGTTTCCAATTTTCTTTCTTGCTAGGTACTTGGGGCATTGCATTAGCTATGCAGTTGTAGCTTCTGTGCTATTGGGGTCTGCTGTTTCTCGTCATTTTTCAGTTTCAAACCCATTAGCTGCAAGGAGAGATGCCTTACAGAGCATTGTTATTCGCCTTTGAGAGGGGTTTTTTGTTTGAATTTGGGATTGCAGTGTTGTTGCTGTCTCTCTTTGTTTGTTCAATAATGGCTTTTCTACATTCACTTCAAGTGGAAGAAATGGCTATGACCTCGAAATCCCGCAATTGCAACAAACATAACTATGCATGCAGACAACACAAAGTTACTCCAATAAGATAACAAAATAAAAACCCCTAATATTTCAAAAGTTGGTTCTGAGTTGAAAATAACTAAACGACACAAAAGAAATGAACAATTAAATAAATCAATCAGAAGTGAATGATATAAGTTTGATTAAATCAAATTTAATACACAGCCAAAGAAAATGTCTAGAAAATTTTGTTGGACACTTCTTTTTTTTTTAAAGAGTTGGGCACTTATTTTTAGTAGGTTCCTGTATGTATAATTATTTTAATATATAATCATTAGTTTTTAATAAAAATGAAAATAGTATTAATGAGTAGTGATAATAATACATATAAACAATTGTGGAAAAGGAAATCAGACTATAAGAAAATAAAAATAAAATTTCAAAAAAAAAAAAAAGCTCTTATCCTTCACAGAATCTTTTACATCAATTAGCCAAAGAGCCAGTCTAAATTTAATTTTGGCATAAACAGTCCACATTGTCTTCAACATCTTTAAATTTTCTCTTATTTCATTCTGGTCATTTTCTTGATTCTGAATGCATCAGAATATATGTGAACATGTTGAGTTTTGACACTTGAATTCAAGTATTCAACTTTTCTAATGTGCAAGTTAATACGTGTATATATTTTTACTTACCTTTAAATGCTCATAAAAGGAAAATTGTTCTTTTACGACATATGAGACTGTGCAGTGTCTTGTGCAAGTTTCTAAATACTCTTGTATGTACCAATTTGTAGTTACATAATAGAAAAAGAGATGGAAGAGGAGCTATTAATGCAAAGACGTGAAGAGGAGGGTAGAGTTAAAGAAAGATGAAAGGCTCTCTTGGAGAAGGAAGAACGTAAATGGAAGGAGATAGAAGCTTCTCTCATATCCTCTATTCCTAATGCTAGAAGAAGGGAAGCAGTAGCCATGGCAGCTGTTGTTCGTGCAGTAGGAGGTGATTCTGTTCTTGATGTTTCTAGCATTGCTCCCAGGATATGTTCAACTCAGTTAGTTCGCCGAGCCCTTCAGGTTTGTTTATTATTATCACTATATAAAAGTTTTTAAGGTTTGTAAGACACTTGAGACTCTGTAATTAGTTAGTTATACATCAGCCTCTCTAGCATGCTATTGCTTAAATTTTCATGTTTTAAATCAAACAAGGTGTGGTTGCATTAAAGCTCATTATTTCTTTCTCGAATCCACATACTGTCCAATGGGGTTTGAATCTTAATTAGCCATCTCAATACTGACTTGAACAAATAAGCTCCAACATTTTTTTTGGCCCTAAGAGCATGATAATCTCCACTCTTACCTTTGTTTTTAAGTTACTGAAATATTGATAAGAAAATTTTCAGGTGTGTGCTTTTGTTCTTACTTGGACTATGTGACAATTGGAAGATGTTTCGGCTAGAATAGCAAAGGTTTGAATTCAGTTTTCTTATGCTATTTTTCTGGCATGCATGTTAACTATCTTTTGGTTGAGACAATTTATTCTTAAAAAAAAAAATTTGAGCAGAAACATTATGTTATTTTAACCATTGCAATTATACCAACTTAATTTACACTTTTAAGCAGCAGACTTCGAGCTCAGATGCACCAAGAAATCACACCAAACATTAAAAAGAAAGAAAGAAAATACAACTTAAATTTGCTTCAAATTTTACGATAAATATATAATCGAAAAAGTCTTTGACTATAGTATTAATCCTTCTAAATTTGTAGGAAATAGAATATTGCCCACTTAAAGTAATTTACCTAAATAAAATACACTGAACAAATATTTTACCTGTGGTAGTTGTACTTAACCTTTCATTTGGGCTTGCTTGATGTATTGTATTTTAGTACCTTAAATTTGTGCTTATTTGTGGCAGTCATACTCGGTCCTTATGTGTATTTGGTACCTTGATATTTTTAGGAATGAAACAAATTGGATCTCTTTCTAATTTTATTTGGTGCCTACTTTTGCAGAATTTAGCATTCATGTGATTTCTAAATACTATGAGTTAACTATATTCATGTGGTTTTCAAATACTTTTGCACATGTAGTTAGTTAGCTCTAACTGTAATATAGGTTCAGCTATAGTTAGTAGATTAGTGTGGTTAGTTTCCTGTTAATCACTTCTTGTTTTCCAACTCCTTTTTCCCTCTCTTTGTATCTTTGTACTATTCAGCTATAAATAATAAAGTCCCAATCTCTTGTACATTTACAGAGATCATTTTATCCAATTCATTTTCTATTAAGTACTCTTATGTGTGTGTATGATGGCAGCGATCACATAGGGGGGCCTGTTTGGAAGTATGAAATGCTATTATTTAATAACAATGGAATGCTGATGATACCATGTAGTACAGTGTGATGGTGCTCCTTCCTATGATGATACCATCTAGATAATGACCACCATTGATTACTAAGGAATGCCAAAGGCTTTTGTCATATTTTTTTGGCCTATGTAATTTTCAGAGATTACCCCCAAAATAGAAGCTTCTGTTCTCCTTTTTATTTTTTTTTATTTTTACCCTGACAAAGCTGAAAATCAATTTATTTTTATAGATGCTAGAAGCTAAAAGTTAGATAAGAAAATGAGATAAAAATATTGCTAGACAATTTTATTGTGACAGTCTTGTCTCCATGAAGTTTAATAAAAAGGTCCAATTATTATGAGACATGTCTAGAATCCATTCTTTTTTGTTTTTCCTCTTCTTTTTTTATATAATTCTTTTGGCTACTCCTTCTCATGATTAATTCGGTATTGATTATATTTTTTAGCTCATTACAAGTGTTGAATCACAAATATTCAACACTTGCATATATTTAGATAAAGTTTAGTTCATTCATTCTCTATTCTCTTTGATGAATGTGGTGCTATTTGGAGAGACCAGTGATAAGGAACATAGCATAATAAAAATTTCATCTGTTTTCCATAATGGAGTTGTATTGTATTGTATGTATTTGGTTTTGATTCATGTTAGGGTGATTGGTGCAGGATAATTGGCCTTCGGTGATGTTTGCAATGGCAGGAGGGGTGGTACTTAGCCTTGGAAATCTCTCAACTTAGTATGCTTGGGCTTTGGTTGGCTTATCAGTCACAGAAGTGATCACTGCAAGCATAACAGTTGTTATAGGTCCTTTCTTTCATTCTCTCTCTCTCTCTCTCTGACAATTTCTAAATGTTGATGTTTGTCTGTGTTTCTCTTATAGATACTGAATTTTTTTCTTCTGTTGCGATCTTTAATGGTGACAGGAACAACCTTGAATTACTTAATAGACAATAGAATTAATAGAGCCGAGATCCTTTTCTCTGGCGTTGGCTGCTTCTTGGTTGCAGTTTTTCTTGCTTTTACTATCCACTCATCTAATGAAGCTGATAATAAAGAAAAGCTTGAAGGTTTTTCATCTAAAGAGGGGTATGTTTCATTCATTAAATGTTAAGGTTATCAAAGAATTATCTTGTTTTTATTCATTTTTAAAAATAAAATCATTGAGCTTGTTGAGTTATGCAATTTTTACTTAATTATTTTGTTTGATGGTGCACTTAAGGATAATGAGAATGAGCAGAAAACTAGCTGTACCACTATAGATGGCACTGTAAAAGACAATAATTTTTAGTATGGAAAATCAATTAAAATTCTCACATTTAGATGAAAAGTGATAATCTTGTGTTACAACAATACTACACAACAATATTTGGACGTTCATCACCTGACATTCAAATCAAACATCTCAGATTATCTATCACATTTAATAATTATAACTCTTACTACAGGTGTTTGGGAAAAGCATTCCCATTTGACTGTCCATATGTTTCTTTGCAGGTGTTTGCTTTTCTCTATTCTCACTAGCATTCAACTTGGCAACAAATGATCAATGGCATACATTGAAAGATGGGGTTCCTCACTTGGTTGTCTACACTGCATTCTTTTACTTCTCAGTATCTTGTTTTGTCCTTGCTATAATCCTCACATCACATTCCTTTACTACCCTGTGCTGGACTTACCCAAATCATCAGTCAAGGCTTATATGAATGACTGGAATGGCAGAGGCTGGGCCTTAATGGCCAGTCTGCTCTACGGGTTTGGCAATGGTCTCCAATTCATGGGAGGCCAACCTGCAGGGTATGCTGCAACAGATGCTGTTCAGGTTGGTTCAAATATATTTTTTTGTCTTGATTCCAAACTTCTCTTTTGTGGGATAAACTTGTTTGTGCAAAATTTCAACTGAACCAAAATGTGCATCACATACTAATATGAACTTTTTTGGGGTGGTGATTGGCAGGCACTTCCACTAGTAAGCAGTTTCTGGGGAATTCTTTTGTTTGGAGAATACAGAAAATCTTCAAGAAGAACATATATATTGCTAGTAAGTATGTTGTCTATGTTTATTGTGGCTGTTGCTGTTCTTATGGCATCATCAGGGCATCGAAAGTAGGAGTCAGCTACATACACAACCCTTTGCCTTTGTTTTTGGGTAGTGTTTTGTGTAAAGTAATAAGTTGGCCTGTGGTTTGATAATACCGATGAGGATGCATTAATAAACTATACAAGAAGTTGTTGGTTCAATTGATAGTATTATGATAGTATTATTTGATTGATTTGATAGGGAAGATGAGAAAGACAAAATGATAATGGGGCCAATTTGAATTAATATTATGCTCATTACAAGTGTCCTCTCTTGTAAATAATTTCCATAGCATTTTTCTTTAAGTAATTTGTGATGCTAGATAATAACAATAAAATATTTCTTTGTTTATTTTGCAGATGTGACAAGCGAAATAGAAAAGGATACTTAATTTTGAAGGCTTTGTGTTGGGCAGCTGTAGAATATTTTGTGCTGAAAGTAGTAACTTTTCAATATGTTGAATATTTAAGACTACTTGAATACTTTAAGAACATTTTGTTGTTGATGACAATGTTGAATGTTTTAAACTATGGATTGTTAATATAATGTTGAATATTTTTACTATTTGCTATTTGAAAATCAAGTTCATTTGATGATGCTAGTATATATTAGAAAGCTAATTTTAATTATATAAAAAAATTAAAATATAATAGAATAAATTAGTGTTATATAAATGAATAGATAATAAGAATTTAAACTTATCTAAATATTAAAATAATACGAAAAATGTGTTATAATATCTATTACAATAACACTTTTTATAAGTAAAGAATTTTGTTATGCAAACTTCATTATATAACACAAATAATGTGTTATACTAAAGTGTAGTATAACACAAATTTATAAGTATTGAAATGTGTTACATAATCGAATATATATAATATAATTAAACACTTATCTATTTATTAAAATAACACAGAAAGTGTGTTATTGTTGACAGTATAATAACACATCTATATAACAATCATAAAGTGTTATGTAAAGTACCCTGACCTAGGATAACATAGTCGGTCTTAACACATCAAAAAGTGTTATGGTATGTTTTGATAACACATTTTTGGTGTTATTAAAAGCATTTTTTCTTGTATTAACATGTGTTTTAGAGAATGATAAATCTGTTTGGATTGTTGATTCTGGATCTACCAACCATGTTTGTAACTCTTTACAGCTTCTTGAATCGTGGGAGGAAGTGGACGAAGGCGGCTTAAAGTTTAGAGTTGGGAACAGAGCGTTCGTTGCGGTCCAAGCTAGAGGAAGAGCTTGTCTAAATTTAGAAATAAGTTTTTAATTTTAAATGATGTATTTTTTACTCCGGATTTTAGTAGAAATTTAATTTTAGTTTCCATGTTGCAATGAGAACAATTTGTTATGACTTTCACAAGTTCTAATATATCTTTTTCTTTCAATGGATCACAATTGTGTATTGCATGTTTGGAAAACAGGCTTTATATTATGCGACCTAATGAACCCCTCGCTCTTAACAATGATTTATTCAAAGTAGCTAAACCGAGGACTAATAAACTTCAAAAGACCGATAACGACAACATGACATATTTATGGCATTTGAGACTAGGTCACATTGGATATGATAGAATTCAAAGACTTACAAAGCACTGACCTTTGAGGGAACTTACCTTAGGTGAATCACCTGTCTGTGAACCTTGTCTAGAAGGCAAACTGACCAAGCATCCATTCTATGCAGAGGGTGATAGGGCCAAAAAACCACTTGGACTTGTGCATTAAGATTTTTTTGGACCTTTGAATGTACAAGCCAAGGGTGGTTTTGAGTATTTCGTCACTTTCATTGACGATTACTCTAGATACTCATGTCTTTACTTAATGCATAGGAAATCAGAAACATTTTCAAGGTTTCAGGAATTCCTAGCAATGGCTTAGAACCAATAAGGTAAAACGTTAAAATCTTGCGATCTGATAAGGGTGGAGAATATTTGGATATGCAGTTCTGAGATCATTAACTGAACATGGGATTTTATACAACTTACTGCCCCAGGTACTCCACAACAAAATGGTGTAGCGGAACGCTGGAACATAACTTTATTGGAAATGGTTAGATGCATGCTTAGTTACTCAACTCTGCCAACTTCGTTCTGGGGACATGCAATTGAAACCGCAAACAAAATTCTCAATGTCATGCCATCCAAATCAATCCCCAAAACACCTTTAGAATTCTGGAATGGTCGTGAACCTAGTTTACGCCATTATAGAATATGGGGGTGTCCCACCCACGCCATGAGGGAAGGAAAGCTAGAACTGCAAACTGAAGTTTGCATGTTTGTTGGCTATCCTAAAGGTACTCGGGGTGGACTTTTCTAAAGTCATTCAGAAAAGAAAGTGTTTACTTCTACGAATGCTACTTTTCTGGAAAATGACTATGTCCAAAACTTCAAACCACGCACCAAGGTAGTTTTAGAGGAGATGGTTAAAGAATTGACTCCAACCAATGTTCCATCGTCATCAACGTGAGTTGATGATGAAATTCCCACTCTTCATGTCCAACCGGTGCAAGTTGATTAAATGAAGAAAGTACCACTGTTCCTAAGGAAGAAGTCACAGAGCCTTGTCATAGTGGGAGGGTTTCTAGGAACCCAATTTGCTATGGTTTGGATGGTGAAACAAATATTGTTGTTGGCGACACTAGTGATGATGATCCATTTTCTTTCAAACAGGCAATGGCTAGCCCTGAAAAAGAACTATGGCTTGAAGCCATGAAACAGGAAATGGAGTCCATGTACTCAAATTCTATTTGGGATCTTATGGAAGCACCTAGTGACTTTAAGACCATTGGGTGCAAGTGGATCTACAATAAGAAACAAGGTGTTGATGGAAATATTGAGACTTATAAAGTTCGATTAGCGGCAATGGTTATACCCAAAGAGAATGTATGGACTATGAGGGAACTTTTAGTATAATAACCATGCTCAAGTCCATTCACATCCTCTTATCCATAGCAGTCGCTCTCGACTATGAGATCTGGCAAATGGATGTCAAGACAGATGTTCTTAATGGAAAGCTTGACGAAGTCATTTATATGGATCAACCAGAAGGATTTAAAGTAGCTAGACAAGAAGGAAAAGTTTGCAAGTTGAATAGGTCCATTTATGGACTTAAGCAAGCTTCTCGTTCCTAGAACCTTAGGTTTGATGAAATAATCAAAATCTATGGCTTTGAAAAAAATATTGATGAGCCTTGTGTTTATCAACTGAAGGAAAAACAAATAGTGGTATTCCTGGTTATTTAAGTAGATGATATTTTACTCATTGGAAACAATGTTAAGAAATTGTCAGATGTGAAGAATTGGCTAAGCACTCAATTCCAGATGAAGGATTTGGGTGAATCAAGTTATGTTCTAGGTATCCAGATCATTTGGGATAGAAAGAACAAACTCTTAGCTCTATCTCAAGCAACTTACATGGATAAAGTGCTTGAACGTTTCTCAATGAAAAATTCCAAGAAAGGATGTTTACCGTCCCGCCATGGAATTCATCTTTCAAAGAAGCAGTCTCCCAAGACACCTGAAGAGGAAGATGCAATGAGAAAGGTTCCTTACACATCTGCAGTTAGAAATCTGATGTATGCTATGTTGTGTACTAGACCAGATATCTGCTATGCAGTGGGAGTAGTGAGCAGGTATCAAGCAAACCAAGGACCAGAACATTGGATAGCAGTTAAGCATATCCTGAAGTATTTAAGGTGAACTAGGGATTATATTTTAGTCTAAAAGGGTGGCGTTCTAAACCCTGTAGGCTACACCAATTCAGATTTTCAGACTGATGTCGATGACAGGAAGTCTACTTCTGGAATGGTGTTTACTCTTGGGGGTGGAGTTGTGATATGGAGAAGCGTAAAGCAGTCTAAAATCTCAGATTCCACCATGGAGGCTGAGTACATAGTTGCGTCAGAAGCAGCTAAGAAAATAGTCTGGCTAAAGAAGTTCTATTCAGATCATGGTATTATTCCAGAAATGGATAAACTAATTGTGTTGTTTTGTGACAATACAGGAGTGATAGCCAACTCGAAAGAACCTCGTAGTCACAAGAGGAGTAAGCATATAGAAAGGAAGTATCACATTATTCGAGAATATGTAGCCAGAAGATTGCATCTGAAGAAAATCTTGTGGATCTGTTTATAAAGACACTACCAGAAGCTACATTTGATTAGCATATCAAGGAAATGGGATTAGTAGAATTAAGGAATTAGTTTCAATTAGTGCAAGTGCGAGTTTGTTGGGGTTTTATGCCCTAATTAAAAACCAATTTCTTTGTAATCTCATTTATTATCAATAAAAGAAAGGAAATTATTTTTTGACTTGGTCAATCACTTTGCTCACATGTTTTATTTTAATGATTATTTATTTAATATAAACTTCTATTAAATCCCGAGCATATAGCTAATCGTATTTATAGTGACGTAATCATAGTGGAATATAAATATGATTATATGTTCAAATATAAGTTAGTCCTAAGATTAGTCAGTACACAAGAATAACACTTACTTGCCAATCTATGATATGGTCTACTTACACATCGCAATGTTATGTTCTTGCCAGAATATTAGCAAAGTAGATAAGATCAGATGTATTTGTTACATCGGATTGGACTGATATTGACAGTAGATAGGGTAAGTAAATATATCATTATAATCTATTCTAGTCATATCATATAGTTGACCATAGGTCAATTAAATCTCAATTCTGAGGGGTTAGTATTCTAACTAATTGTATTATTTGAGTTCTTTGACTTGTTTGTTACCAGCTTACCCTACAGACTAGCCCATACTTACATCTTGAGAACTCGTAGTATAATTGAGTAGGAGTGTTGATCAGAGATATGAACATCTATAGCTTCTGATGAAGAAGTGAACCGATGGTTTCCTTTCAGTTTCGTTCAAGGTGCTAAATGATAGAGATTGCATTTCAGTAATTAATATTAGTTTACTGAAATATCATTTACAAGGAACTAAGTGTTTTAAGGATAAAATACAATGAGGGGTAAAACAATATTTTAGTCCAATCTCATTGTAGACCGTCTATAGAGGATTGAGTGACAATTATGGTTGTAACAATGGATAATTAATAGCGTATCTATATTGCTTATAGAGCCTTCTATGAATTCAAGAATGCAATTCTGAGTATTTCGTGGAGTCACGAGGACTTAATAAGTTAGATTTATGATAACATATTGGAGCTTGATTTCATAAGCCTATGGTCTCCATTGTACCTTGGATAAAATCATCTAGATAGTCACAATTAATTGATTTAATTATAAATTAGAATTATCAATGTTGACCAGGTCAATTTTGGATAGTTTCACAGAGTTGTGTAATTTAGAGAAGAAAAGAGAAATTAGGGTATTTTTATTAATTAAGATAAATTTGTATCTAAATTAATAAATAAGTTTAAATCAAGGTTCAAATTATAATTAATTAATTTGATAAAGGATTTTTATAATTATTTAATTAATTAAATCAATAGAAAATAATGCAGGCCTTGATTTTAAGTCCAGTGGGCTTATAATCAAATGAAAAATTTCACGGGCCTAAAGCCCATGATAATTTCGACCCAGGGGTTATTATTGGCTATTATTTTATTAATTTTGTAATTAAACAAGTGACCTAATTGAGCCTATAAAGGGAATGCTAAGTGAGAGTTGAAATCATAAGTTGAATCACAAGTTTCTGATAGGTTTTAGATTCTCTCTAATGCATAAGTCATTTTCTAAGCCTCATTACTCTTTTCTCTTCTACTCTTTGTATCTATCTCACGTGTTGAGAATTTCCCACCCTAGTCTAGGTGATTCTAAGGATTATTTGGAAGGTCGTGAAGAAAATTGAATAACGGTTTAGTTTCTTGGTAATACCCTGCGACAGAAAGGATATAAGGGTTAGAGAAACTGAAGGAATGACTCATTCATTCTGCTGCGTATAATGTAAGTATTCTTATCATTATTTCTCTTTGAATTCAATTTTAGAAACATGTTCTATATTGTCTCATTTTAACTTGTTTAATATTAGATCTACATGAAAATAAATAAAGATCTTGTATAAGTTTTCCCAATAGTTGCCTAGGGCATTGTGGAGCTATCGCACCACTGCCAGGACTTCCACCGGCTACTCGCCCTTCTCCATGGCCTATAAGTATGAGGCTATGCTCCTAGTTGAGGCAGAATTCTCTACGCACCGATGGGATACGTATGACTCGACCACAAACCATGCTTTACTGCGAGAATCCCTTGACCTCGTGGAGGAGCTCCGTGAAGCTTCTCAGCTTCGAGTAGCATCCTATCAGTAGAAGGTCGCCAGGTATTTCAACTCTAAAGTGAAGGATATAAAGTTTAGGGTCAAAGATTTGGTGTTGCGAAGAGTCTTCTTAGCCACCCGAGACCCCAGTGCAAGAGTATTGGGACCTAAATGGGAAGGCCCATACCAATTCAAGAGATTTGTGTGTCCGGGAACATATATATTGGCCCAAATAAATGGGGAGTTAATTCCCCATGCCTAGAATGTCGCGCATCTTCATTGGTATTACCAGTAGTATGAGTAGCAACCTTTGATTTTAGTAATATCCTTTGTAGCCCTCGGGTATATTTAATGGAAACCGCGTACATAAAACACGGTATGAGACATTTGTTCTACTTATATTTTTTGGTTTCATTTATTCTATTAATGTTGTATAAAAGAGCACCCACTCGCTGGCCTGAACAAGTGACCATAGACTAGTCTCCGATCACTTGGGGGGCATAGAGTTAGGGCAACGTCACGACTAGCAGGGAGCAACCACGAGGAAACTAAGCTTATCAAGCGGAGTAAGCCTAGTATTGCCACCCCGAGTATAGAAAATCTAGGAAAATTATCGAATCTGGCCTAGGAAACTTATAGGACTTGGCACTTAGAAACCAAATAGAATCTTAGTAGCGCGAGAACGGACTTATTTCACCTCTCGTGGACATTGCGCCCGAGGAGCTCTGACCAAGTCTTAGATCTTGAGATGCGAATGGAAGATCGAGTACTCCATACTTGGTCACAGAGTAGACTTGGGACACCTCATGCTGACACTA
Source organism: Humulus lupulus (assembly GCF_963169125.1). NCBI lineage: Eukaryota > Viridiplantae > Streptophyta > Magnoliopsida > Rosales > Cannabaceae > Humulus > Humulus lupulus. The sequence continues at coordinate 207,296,841 of NC_084794.1, read as the reverse complement.
CGCCCGAGGAGTTATGCCCAGGTCCTCTGAATGTTGTGAATATTATAACATCGAGAAATCCATGACATGGGGAGCTTGGCTAGTCGACGAGTGAAGCACCCCTAGTGTCACGGGATCCCATAGCTAGAAAACCTAGAGGAAACCTATTGTAAAAAGTCCAGTAACACAAACTTAGAGATTCAGGTTAACTCCCAAAGACAGCACGCGTCCGAGGAGTAATAACCAAATCTTAATCATCGGGATGTGAACAGACGCCTGGGCCATTTGTACTCAGACACCTCCCGTGTACATCGCATCTGGGAGGCCCTGACCGAGTCAGTCTTGACACGTTGTCGAGATTCAAGCACTACTACAAAAAAGGACAATTGTGTCAGTCAACGCAGTTGACTGACGCTGTTGACCAAGATTTGCATTTGTGGCAGTTTGGCACTGCCACAAATGAAGGGGCAATTGCGTCATAACGTACACTCAAGGTGTTTAGTGGGGCCGTTTGCGTCAGTGGGCCACTGACGTAAACTGGACGTTGCCGTCAGTGGGCCACTGACGCAAATGGCCCAATAAGTAAATAAGCCCCCTTCGTCCCCGACAGACCCCATTATACCCAAAATTTCATAAATGAAAAACAAAAGATACCAGCGATGCCCCCTTCGACTTTTGCTCATTTTGGTACATTTTTATCAAAAAAAAAAAATTCAATTTTAATGTACAAATAATGATGTATATATGTTATGAAACTTATATATAGGTTTTTTTTTAATTTTTTGTATACATTTTGTATTTTTGAAGATTATTGTTTGAAAACCCATAAACTTTCTTGGTTTTTTTGGGTTTTCTTCAAGTAGCCACATTGCTCAATTACCACAAGTAAGTGCAATTTTATTAATTTTTATGATTTAAATTTAATTTTTGTGATTTTTTTTTATAAATTGACTATATTTCAAATTTTGTAATTTTTGGATAGTTTTATATTAATTATTATGTAATTATTTTAGGTTTGAATTTTGCATTTTAATATTTTATTTTTTTATAATTTTTTTATTATAATTTCTTTATTTTTTATTACCTTTTTTTTTAATTTAATTTAATTTTGAATTTACTTATGTAGATGAGTATATATATATATATATTAATGTATATATTTTGTATAAGTTTCATTTTATTAATAGTTTAGTTTGATTATTAATAGTAAATTTTTGTTTATACTTTGTTAACTTCTTAAATTTATTTTTAAATTTTGGGTTTAATTGGTTAAATATGTATATATTAAAATTGTTTTTTTTAAGTTATATTTTATTATTGATTTAGTTACGATATTTATAGTCGATTTTTCTTTATGTGATTTGTTAACTTTTTTTTAAAAAAATATTTTATTTCGGGTTTAAGTATATAAATGAGTACATATAACAAATTATTTGTTTTCGTTAAGTACTTTATTGTTTATTTAGTTACAATATAGCTTTAATATATATTTCTTTATATTTTGTCAACTTTTTTATTATTTTTTTGTTTATTGTTATATTTGAGTAGGTATTTTGTTGACAACTTTGTTGGTGAGATCAAGCTTTGGAGGATTTTATATTAGAGGTAATATTTTAAACCTTAATGTATAATTAAGATATTGAACTTAGTAGAATGTATGAATTATAAAATAGTGGAGATAGGTTCTGGGACTGTGTGTTGCGGTGATATAAGGCTGTAATTATGCATGTTTGTTTGATTAATTGATTTGTTGTGTTTATGTGATGAATATAGGTTTATTTAAATTTTGGGAAATATGATAGAAATAGGGGAAATGCTGCCCAATTTTTTTTAAGATTTATTAATTTTAGAATTATGCATGTTTGATTGATTTGTTGGATATTTTTTTGTATACCATGTGTTGTATAAATGCACATTTTAAATTTGGGAAATGTGATAGAAATAGGGGAAATGCTGCCCAATATTTTTTGGACATATTGTTTCATTTATTTACTTGTCAATTAAGTAATCCACGAACTTAATTGTTAATGTTTGTTTATTTGGTTGTTTTTTTTTTTTTTTTTTGTGTGAAGTTTGACAATGGATAGAGATTGGATGTCAGCGGATAGGTTATCCGTGAAATATAGGAATGGAGTTGAGTTTTTCTTGGAATTTTGTGCAAGAAATACTCAATCTCCTAATAGTATTCCTTGTCCATGTGTTAAGTGTGGTAACGTTGTGAGGATGCCAATTTTTAAAATAAAAGATCACTTATTTAGGAATGGAATAGACAAAAGTTATAAAGTATGGTTTTTGCACGGAGAAATAATGAAAGTCACTGATGAGGGACCATCTAAGAATAATAAGTATTTTGATGTGGATTACGAAGTTGATGATATTGCATAAATGATTGATGATGCACAATATGAATCACATATGGATCCCATTAAATTTCAGTCAATCTTAGAAGATGCTGAGAAACCTATTTTCCCTAATTGTACAAGGTTCACTAAATTATCAGCACTGCTTAGGTTGTATAACTTAAAATCCAAATATGGGTGGAGTGATAAGGGAATGACATAGTTGTTAACATTTTCAGGAGAATTATTACCCGAAGGTAATGAAATGTCTTCTTCATTTTATGAAGCAAAGAAGACATTGCGTTCGTTAGGCATGTAATATGAAAAAATACATGCTTGTCCTAATGATTGCATCTTATATCGAAAGAGATTCGTTGATGCAATTGCATGTCCAGCATGTGGCGAGTCTAGATGGCAAAAGAAAAAAAATTCAGGTGCAGTTAGAAAAGGTGTCCCTGCAAAGGTTTTATGGTATCTACCACCGATACCTCGTTTGGTTAGGTTGTACGGAAATGATGATCATGCTAAAAATTTAATATGACATGCCAAAGATAGAGTAAAGGATGGCAAGCTAAGACATCCAGCTGACTCGCCAGCTTGGAAAACAGTAGATGTTAAATGGCCAGAATTTGGCAATGAATTGAGGAATATTCGTTTGGGTCTTTCTGCTGACGGCATTAATCCACACAATTCCCTTAGTAGTAAATATAGTTGTTGTCCTGTAATGCTAGTCATCTATAATCTACCATCATGGTTGTATATGAAGAGGAAGTTTACCATGTTGACCTTGTTGATATCTGGTCCTAAACAACCTGGAAATGATATTGATGTATACCTAGCTCCTTTAATTGATGATTTGAACACATTGTGGTATGAGGGGGTTAATGCTTATGATGCTTATAAGAAAGAAAATTTTAATCTTAAAGCAGTGTTGTTGTGGACTATTAATGATTTTCCAGCCTTAGATAATCTTTCTGAATTTAGTGTGAAATGGTACAAGGCATGTCCCATTTGTGAAGAAGGGACTCATTCTGAATATTTAAAACATTCTAAAAAGATTTGTTATATTGGACACCGAAAGTTCTTATCCGAAAAACATAAATTTCGAAGTTTGACAGATGCCTTTAATGGTAAACCTGAATTTGGAAAGGCTCTACCACCTTTACTTGGAGGAAAATTGTTAACAAAGTTGAAAAAAGTCCAATGCAAGTTCGGTAAACCTAGAAATTATACAAATAAGAGAAAAAATGCTAGACGTGAAAAAACAAAGGAGGTTGTAGATGGTGCGACGGGTTATTGGAAGAAGAAATCTATTTTTTTTGAGCTTGAGTATTGGGAGCATCTGGTTTTGCAGCATAACTTGGATGTAATGCGCATTGAGAAAAACGTGTCGGATAGCTTAATTAGTACATTGCTGAATATTCCTGGTCAGAGTAAGGATGGAATTAAAGCTTGGTTTGATTTAAAAGTAATGGGTATACGCAGTAAGTTACAACCAGAGGTTGGTGAGAGACGAACCTATTTACCAGCTACGTGTTATACCCTGTCCAAGGAAGAAAAATGAATTGTATGTCATTCTTTGTTGAATGTGAAAGTACTGGAAGGTTATTCGTCAAATATTTCTTCTCTGGTAGTTATGAAAATTTTGAATTTAGTTGGAATGAAGTCTCATGACCATCATACACTACTTGAACATCTTCTACCGATAGCTACCCATTCTATGTTACCCAAAAAAGTTTGATATGCAATTACCAAACTATGCTTTTTCTTTAAATCTATTTGTTGTAAAGTGGTAGATGTGCCGAAGTTTGACAATCTTCAAACTAATATCGTGATAACTATGTGTGAGTTGGAGCAGTATTTCCCACCTTCATTTTTTGACATAATGGTTCATTTAATAGTTCATTTGGTGAGAGAAGTAAAATTGTGTGGACCAGTATACTTGAGATGGATGTACCCATTTGAACGGTATATGATGAAGAGGGTGATTCATTTGTTGATGATCATGGTAATGGTTTGGAGGGGATTAATCCTACCGCACCAACAAATACAACAAGATAAGAAGTATAGGGGTAAAACGAACTGTAGTGATCTATTCAAAGCAAGAAGTGAGGGTCACAATTATGAGGTTGAGTACAATCATTTTGGTCAAGCGATGGGAAAAGGGGGGATCAAGATGAACAGCACCATCGGTCTTCTATCACGCACAACCCTTCCTTTAGATATCGACAATTGGAAACAAATGTCGAAGGATAAAAAGGAGACTTTATGGGGTCAAATACTAGTAAGTTATGGTATTAACTATTAAATTTATCCTAACAAATTAATATATTGAAAAAAGTTTAATATTTTTGTGTTCGTTTGTGCAAACTACGTTCAAACTTCCAGATTCTACTAAAACAGGCGTCCTCAAAGAAGCAGGAAAAACATGGAGAAATTGGAAAACCAGACTAAAAAAAGATCTTATATATGTATATAAGAATGTAGCTCCTGAGCTTCTTTCCAATCCGCCATTAGACTACATCGAATATTACAACCCTGAAGATTGGAAAAAATTTGTGGCAAAAAGACTAACCCCAGATTGGGAAGAGATGAGAAAACCAAAACAAGATGCTCGGGTGTAATGACCCACTAATCTAGACTATTTGGACCATTAACGAAACTATACATAAAACTTACATTTTTACGAAAATACCATAATTTATTGAATAACTTGCAAAATAAGAGTTATTTACAAAGTAAATACTAAAACGGATATGGGATCCCATTGTCTTTAAAACAAAAACATAATTTAAAATAATAAAACATTACATAATTAATGCGGAAAATACATATAAAAAGATATAAAACCAAAACTACATCCTCGAATCGATTAACGCTCGGCCCCTTGACTCCATTCATCATCGATACACATCCTCCAAGCGTCACGAATCTTACCGCCTCTAAAGCTTATTTTCCTGCACATAAAACAGAAAGGAATGAGCCTAATGCCCAGCAAGGAAAATCTAACACAAAATCATAAACATAATTTCATAAGAAAACATAAAGACTTAACATAATACATATAACATACACTTATTATAATGGCCATTATTACTTGGGGTCCCATAGACTAAACAAGCATATGCCCATGGGATTAGTGGGGTCCTACTAGCTAAGTAGGTCATATGCCCATAACCCATTTGGGGTCTTGTTAGTCATATGGGTCATATGCCCAAGCCTACAAACATACACATATACATATCATAACACTTTTAATAACATAAAACATATAGATAACATAAGCACATAACATGTTGATTCTAGCCTATTTCCTTACCAAAGTTACCGAGATTATGGACTGAGTTGGGATTTGTTGGAACACTCCTAAAACCATAAGAAAGAGTAAGTCTAAAGAAAGGAGATGAAATGAAAGAGATGGAAAGACTAAACCATAGAAAACATACTTACCGACTTATATGCTTAAAAGCTTGGATTCCCTAACCAAAATAAGAATAAGGTTAGGGGACTGAGTAGAAGGTTTTGAGAAAGGAAATAACATAAAAATACAGAAAAGAACTAGAGTTTTGGGTTTACCTCAAAGATTGCAAGATCAATCTAACCTTCACCGAAATACTATAGAACTCACTTCCCAAAGTGTTTGATAAGCTTATGATGTTTAAGCTTATAGTTTTTCCCCAAACCAAGTGTTTACACTCTCACACTCACTTAACACTAGCAGCCTCTGAACTTAGAGCAAATGGTGAATAATGGCTCGGTACTAGGTCCTATTTATAGAGTTTGGGAATGAAAATATCTTGATTTTACTTGAATAAAAATAATGGCTTTTTAGGTGAAAATCATTTGAATAATCGTTCAGCAGAGGCTGAAGACTCGTTTAGATGATGCTGGACTGTTGAAGGAGTTTGAATGGCTGAAGGGAAAAGAATTCAAATGTATTTGAAAACATGCTGGTGGAGGCGATATATCGCCCCCTATAGGCGATATATCGCCTGGACCTTTGTTCCCGAGGCGACCGTGCATCGATTCGTGTTTTCCGTATCTACGTGCTGCGATATATCGCCCCCTATAGCTGCGATATATCGGCATACGCTGAATATTTAAACACGAATTTACACATTTTTAGCTGAGTTTGAATGGAGTAAACAGCCTTGACTAAGCCCTCAACGTGCTCAAAGCTGCTGACTGACCCTATACATTCAAACTTTTACCCTTATTTAATTTAATCCTCAAAAATACTTAATCCTTAATTACCATTCCAAACATGTGCTTAAAATCCTATTGGTTGATGTCTAAACCTTATAATATAATAATATAATCCTTAATATCAGTCACATTAATCAAACCTTAGGTTATACTTAATATTCTTAAACTATAGGTTAAACTTAGAAAATCTATAAGTACTACTATGAGTGTCCAAATAACTCCCGGTCTGAACCAAAAATCTAAAGTAACAATAATAACACTAAACATACTATAATACTACTAAACAATTAGCTAAGTAAAGTTCTTGGACTCTACATCGGGCTTAGAACAAGTATCCACATCACTCAGGGCGTGGCAGTTATGCACTGGTAGAACAACAAATGGAAGAGGAATTGGGTCATGAGTTGACAGAATATGACAGAGATGAGATGTGGACACGGGCACGGATGAACAAGAAAGGAGAAGTTATTGATGAAAAAGCTCGAGAGGTGGTGAAGAAGATTGTAAGTGTTCTTCGAATTTTTTAAATAATTTTAATTATTAATGTGTGTTAAATTCTAATTGATTTATTTACTATGTATATAGGTGGAATACATGCAAAAAGTAGCAGAAGGAGAGTTTGTGGAGGAAGGTTCAAACGATATACTAACAATGGCATTAGGCACTCCAGAGCATGGGGGACGTGTTAGGGGGTTGGTGCACATGTCGCTCCCCGTCAATTTTTTCATGTCCCACCACCAAGAAGAAAAAGTCACAAACAAAAAGATGTGGCAGATGCTTGTTATAAAAACCTTGAAGAGAAATGGCATCATTTTGAAGAAAGGGCACGTCAACAAGAGGAAAAGTTAAACCAGTTGATGGCGTATATTGCTTCTCAACAGAGCGGTGTGTTTGGATCATCAAATGCATCTGGTTCGGGTGTAGGAGGAGCCTCAAACACGCCACACGCACCATATGCCCCTCCACCACCGACGCAGGCACAATATGCTCCGCCACCACTAACGTGGACATCATATTCTCACTGACCACCCTCACAACCACCATATGCTCATCCACCACCGACACAGGCACCATGTGCTCCCCCACCACCGCAGTCAAATTTTCCTGATGAGGTAATAGTTTCTTATTAATTCATTATTGCATATATTTGATACAGTAAAAATAAACTAGTTTATCGAAAAGTCTAACAGATTAATTGGAATGTAATAGATTAATTGTAAGTTTTTTCTTGGTTCGACACAAAATATAGTTACAGAGGGGAAACTTTTAATTACCTATTGCACAGAAATACATAGCGTTCAACTGCCTCCTAGAAATTATCATGTGAGAGTTGAGGTAGCCATTCAAGAGAACGTTGGTTTACCATATCCTCTTACAATGGAAGGTTATACATTGGTTGGACAAGCATTCGAGTATGATGTTGGATGGCCACAACATTGGGTTCTTACTAATTAACAAACGAAAGAGCCACTTGCGCCCTCTACTCAACAACCAAGACAATCAAAGAAAAGAATAGAGGCATTGACACAGAAGCCTATAGAAGTGCCTATGACAAGAATGGTTAAGTTTTTGGTGAAGTTTACTAATAAATGAAAAGCTGACCGTGTGGTAGAAATTCTAATTGTTGAAAGGGTATTTGGATTCCAAACTATCGCTCTATTAGGGAAAGATGATATCCTCAACTTTTGCAACTATGAGATGATTGGACAGATGGAGCTAGCATTATATATGAGGTACAATGGTGTTTATAATCTTTTAGTTTATTTAGTTTAACTTGAAATTTAATAGTTTATTAAATTTTAAAATTATATGCAGCTTCCTCGATGATTTAGTGCAAACGAAGGGATTGAACCACATGTACACTTTCATTCATCCCTCTTTAGTGTCCACTAATGCAGGAACCAATGAAATACGTGCTAAAAATATCTTTGATCGATTTCTACAGATGGAGCTAGAGTCACGGTTTCTAATTTGTCCTTAGAACAACAAGGAAGTCAACTTAATTTTATATTCATATATTTTTTTTATTGACAGAGAGTTGATTTCACAGCCTGGATCGAAGACCTACTCGAAAAATGAGGTATTGTTTTACTTTTTAATTTTCATTTAAACTATCGTTCATGATTTTATTTGGATGATTTCTAACTTATTATTTTAAATATTTTCTAATTAGTTTACGAATACAAGTCCATATTCGGCTAATGAAATCAACGAGATACGAGATGAGTGGACTGAATTAATTATGGCGTATCTCAGTTAGCAAATGAGCAAGTTGGTGAGGAAATTTTAGTTTAAGTAGATTTAATACTTAGAAATTTAGAACACAAGAGTACATATATACATATATTAACTTTGATATCTGAATTACTTTTATAGTTTTGATCACAAATGTTAACTCTAGATAAGTGTTTAAAAAAATTGATACTGTTGTTTTTCTGTTCATACTGCTGTTTTTCTGTTTCTGCTGCTGTTTTTTTTTATCAAAATAAGCCAGGGAAATTGGCATAAACATTTGCAATTTCCCTGGTTAATACTTTATGTGACAATGCCCAACTGACGCAAAAAAATACTCATTTTTAACATTTGTTGTAGTGTCCCACTGACGCAAACCGGAGTGGAATTTGCGTTAGTGGGGCACTGCCACAAATGCCATATTTGTGACAGTACCCCACTGACGCAGATGCCACTCTGGTTTGCGTTATGGGAAATTGCATCACATATTAAACTGATGCAAAAACTCAATTGTGGCAATTATAAACTGACACAAATGGCCTTTTTTGTTATAGTGGAGCTAAATACTCAGAGGAATAAACCCTAAAAGTAACCCCTAGTAGCGCTAGTATGGATTAACATCACCTCCTGAGAACATCGAGCCCAAGGAATTGTGAGATGATCTTGAAAGGCGAACAGAAACCACGAGATATGCGCTCGGGGGAAAAGTTAAATCCCCTACCTGAATTTTTGGGTATTGCATACTCGGGGGGTAGACAGGTTGATGTGCAAGAACTTCTAAAAACCTGAGTCTTAGGACTACGGGGGCATAGGAGGACAACAAGTTAATTCGAGGACTTTGGGCCTGGGAAAACACTAAGCATCTAAAAGGTCGAGCACAGCAAATCGAATCCACCTCGGCTCGTAGGAACTTGAGGACACTGAGTTGTGTTAAGTCAATGATAAATTTTGCGTTAAAGTTACTTCTAGGACTACGAGCCTACCAGAGACACCAAACGCTGGAATCACCTACAAAACGATTTGAGTTCTTGTTCTCGTGGCAGTCATGTTACGTTGAATTTATAGAACCAAGCATTTAAAATGTTTTGAGTGCTTATTCTCGTGGCAGCTAGGTTACATTGAAGCTATAGAACCAAACCAAATAAAATAGGACCTAGGGATCATGTTCTCGTGAATGAATTGTTACGACGAACTAAAAGAATGAAAGGAAAAGTAGTGCAAACTGCGTAGTTTTAAATAGAAAAATAGTTACAACTGTGCTCAGGGGCTCGAGCGTTGTTTGTCTATACCCCAATAAGCTATGGAATGCAGGCCTACTTAGTTTAAAAAGAAAAAATTATAACCAAGACAGTTACTGGGGCCCTTCGCCTAAGGGCACCTCTACCACCAGCTCGATCATCGGATTAGCTTCGAGGATGAGACCTGCCGTCGAAACCTCTTTCTCATGAGTTATGTGGAAAATGTATGCCACGAGACATGCCTCAAACTTTTTCCACATGTTGGGATCCACTATGAGAGTGATCCATGTCTCTATTGCTCTGCCACGCAACGAAGAGCATGTCATCGGCCATCACATCAAGATCTTTGGAAAGTTCTTCAGCAATTCTCCTGGTTTTCTCCAGCTCTTCGGCACGGGCAAGGGACTCCACCCGACTCAACCAGAGCTCTTCGCGGACTTTGGCCATCTCCTCTTCCACGATTTGGGTGTGGCTTGCAGCATCCTCCAATAACTTGGAGGATGTTTCCTCCAAAGCAGTCAGCTTCGACCACTTGGTGGCTAGTTGGCCCTCCACCTCAAGGACACGGGCCCTCGTGTCCTCCACTTCCTTTTGGAGCCGCGAATGTTCGTCCAGGGGAACAGCGGTCTCGTGGAGTTAGGCATGTTCTGCCTGGACCCAGGCCAGCTCCTCCCGAGTTTTCTTCAGCTCAAGAGACCGCGTAAGCACAAGGTCCAGAGCCATTGATTGAGGGTCACAGTCTGTAAAATCAAAATATCAAGTCAGCCAAAAAGACAGAAATACACACTGAACTTAGGAAAAAATTAAGAGACTTACCCAAGGAAGAGTGGCGGCTGGTGGCCACCAATGCAACTTCGTTGTTGCTGCCTCAACAAGCGAAGGTGTTGGCGGGCATCTCGCATAAGGATGTTGCTAGTTCCTGGAGGAGCTCCGTGCCGAGAGGAAAGGCCTTATCTCCTATTCTCCCCACCAGGAAAGGTTCCAGCTCTTCGTGGCGAGGAGGAAAGACGGGTTCCTTCAGCCAGTCCTTGCGTAGATATTAGGCTAGGATTCGGGAGTCCTCATTGGCCTCCCCGACATGGGCATTGTAGTACTCAACGACCACCCAGTGCAGCTTCCAGTCGTCTCCTTCAAAATTCACCAGGATAATAATCAACCGGGGCAGTCTGGCTTGGGGAAATTGGAAGGGGTCTCCTTACCCTTTTCAGAGAACCCCTCATCCTAGGGGGAGGAGGCCTCGAGGTCAATGACCTCATCGGCAGTAGCTGTGCTCAGGGCAGGAACCGATGGTGCAACCACAAAGGATGCTTGGACAGTTGATGTGGATGTAGGCACAGCTGTTGGAGCTGTCGAGGTGTGTATCTTAGAAGGTCCCGACACCCCCTAGTGTTTCGACTAAACCAGGTCCAAAAGGCCCATACTTTCTGCACAAAGGAAGAAAACTGGTTAGTCCTAGAAAAGAAAGAGAAAACACAACAGAAAAATGTGAGACCAAGTATAAAACTCCTCGGGAGCCCCACCGCGACCAGGCTCCTCGGAGTGGACGACAGAATGAGAAAATTCGCATATGAGTCGACCCATCTCCTACGTTATATTCATCTCATATTGACAAAAGCAAGAGCCATGCATGGTCGTCATCTCGTCAAGAGGCACGAAGCCTTGGGGGTGTCTCTTCTTCCTTGGGTTGTAGAGAAATGCGTCGATGAGATCCTGGTAATCTTGATACTCCTCCTCGGACCAACGACGCTCTGAGACTTGGCCACATTCAAGAAGGGAGGGAGAAAATGATGAATGGTCAGGACTAGTTCCCTCCCTTACATGCCTAGCATAATGAAGAATGATCAGAGATTTACCTTGAGGCATGGAAGACTATTCAATTCCCGCCTCGAGATCTTCATCTTCCTTTGCATTTGCGACTGCCTTAATGGCAAGGACACTCTCCATGTGCTCCTCACAAAGACGCTGCTGGTATTGATGCTGCACCTTGGCCGCCATATACTTCGTGTGTAGCCTCGCCTCATTTCAAGATTTCCTCGAATCCCAAAATTTGGTTAGGACCACCAGATTTACGCTCTGCCCGGCATGCAGTAGCCCTTACTATTGATGATAGCCATCGGTGATGAAGAATGGGAGTTCTAGCTCCTCAATGTGAAGAAAGCCTATCGCTCGAAGCATTTCATTGAAGGAGTCAATGAAAGGAGTGTGGCGATACAAACCTAATTAAGACGATATGGACAGAGATAAGTCGCGATTTAAATACTATCATGCTAACTTACGCGAGGGTGAAGTACTTTCCCATGGTGGCGAAGTCCAGGAGTAGAGTGGGATTGCTCATCGTCAGGAACCCATTCACCCAAAAGAATTGGTCTTTGTAGGCCCGAGTGTGGTTTTCATTGCCACATAGGGATATATAGCTTCTCCTTGGGATCATGTGCTTCATCAGGGTATAATATCCCCATTTTCCCCCTTCTTTGAGCACTGCCGAAAAATATAGATATACAATATTTCGGCGAGGGACAGGGTGGGCCAATTATGCATTTCGTACAGAATGTAGAGCCCTGACAATACTCGATATCCATTCGGGGACAGCTGGAAGGGGGCTATGCTAACAAATTTAAGAAAGTCGACATAGTATTGGTGCAGTGGCAGGGCTGCACTCGCTTGAAGATGTGAGGTGCTCCAGGGCCCGAGCCCGTGAATGCTCTCGTGTGCCTTCTCATCTTCTCGAGCCAGGCGCACTAATATTTCATTGTCATATAGCCCATAATTCTCGAGGATTTTCTACAAGGCATCAGTGCCATAGCTTGCTCGGAATGTCATTCGCCTTGAACCCTATGGCAGGGTAGGGGTGTCTTACGGTGTCGGGACCTCATTGGCCTCTTCCTCCGCACTACAAGAAAAAACATTATTCATAACACTTAAAAACTGCTAACCGGGAATATTGATAACACTTCTGAAAATGCTAACATAGCCCCTGTTATTAAAAGTCCAGTGTTTTCTATAACAGTATTTGAATGTTATGTTCGATGTTATCTTAAACTATTCAATAACACATTTTTAGGTGCTATAATATTCAAATAATAACATTTAGATAGAGTTTTTGGTTATAAATTTGAAGTTTAATCTTATACTTTTTTCATAACACTTTTCAACTGTTACATTTGATTATTTTGATAACATTTTTAGTTTGTTATATTATATAAACCATAACGATTTTTTACGCTTATAATATGTTTTTAAATCATAACATATAGTAATAAAATTTTAAATTTTATTTTGATAAGTATACTTATATGGTTTTTTTTTAAATTAAAAGATTTTCATTATAGTATTTTGATAAAAAAAAATCAAAATTAATCATAAAATGTAATTCTCAATAGATTGATAAATCATAAGTATTACATTAAACAATAACTAATTCAAACCATGAATGTGTCTACTTCATGAGATCTTAGTTCTAACTTAAGTTTGAAAGCATAACATAATAAAGTTTTATAATCTTGAACAATTTTTACTTCAAAAATAAAAAATAGAAACATTACAAGATACACAAAAGTAAACGAAACTTGCTCCATCCTTCAATTCATCATCCTTTGTGCACTTGTCTTTGTTGTGAGTCCATTTGCTTAGCTACAACAAAATTTAAATAATTAATGCTTCAACTTAAAGTTATAGTAAACTAAAAGAGTGCATAAAAAAAGTTAATTACCTAATTATAACTTTATCAGCTGGCCATGCAATTATACTACCTATAGCATCTTCTATAGTAGACATAATTGTTGAAGGCCTCCACAGAAATGCATCATTCTTTCTCACAAGATCTATCCCCACTTTCATAGCACTAGGCCCAAGAGGAACATGGTGAACCTCATCCTTTGGGTCACTTGAAATAAAATAACCTTCTGCAACAATTTCTCCAGATCCAATCCAATCTAATATTTTGCATTTGGAGCCATTGATTTTAATGCAGATATTAGTGAAATAACAACTATAATTGATACTACAACTCAAACTAATCCATACCTCTATACGTGTTTGGCTAGAGTTAGAAAGTTTTAATGACAAACGTATGCCCCCAATCCCATCATAATAGAGAGGTACCTGCCAAGAAAGAGATGAGGTTAACCATACAATCTACAACACAAAAATTATTGGTGCTCACAGATTCATAAGTAAATTCACGACATAAAAAAATAAGCCTATAAGCAGAACCAATACAGGGGAATATTTATCCCCAAGAGATTAAAATGGCCATGGCACTCACATGGCTTCAACAATAGTTGGGTATTTTTAGTTAATAAAATATAAAATATTAAATAGATCTTAATAAATACCTAAACTATAGCCACTATAAAGAAAAAATAAACTTCATTCACACAAACCAAAAGAAACACAACTAATTGGGCTTCACTCAAAGACACATAGATATTGAATAAAACATTTCACAAATCCAAATTTTTAGACAATCAACCCGAGCTCTGATTTAATTTTTTTAATAATTGTCTACTCAAACTACTATTCACTAATCTCATAAAACTGTATTGCATTATTATTATTATTATTATTTGAAAAATAGAGAAGAAGATAAGACAATGTTAGCAGCATATACATATGTATGTATATGTTTTAGTATTGTTATTATTATTTTAAACTCTTGTTTTAGTGTGTACAAAATATATTTAAAAAGAAAGTCACCGCCCCTATAAATGTGCATAGCAAGCAGGAAAATTAGAAAATAAAAAAAACATAAATATATATTATTACATATATGGTGTATTCATATATCCACTTGATATCTTTTTGATAATTTTGTGTAGTGATGAATGTTGATAATGCTATAGTTTGTGCTAATATAACTAGTTTTACTCAGGGTTGTACTGCAACAGTGCTTCTGGTATGGACTGATGGTGCTGAAAATTTCTTTGCACAATGTGCAAATGTGGGGGACTCAACATGTGTTATGAAGTACGTATCATGTTATTTTTGTCTTCCTTAAGTATATCTCTGTAAAATTAAAATATCATGAACCAACCCAACCAGCAATGAAATTCAAATAAATCCCAAACTCAGAATAAACTTAAGCAATTGATGAAACACATTAACGCACACATGATCATGACAATGAACTTATGATGTTTTAATACAGTTTAGTAACTACTTTCACGTATCATGTTATTTTTGTCTTCCTTAAATATATCTCTGTAAAATTATTATTGTTTAATACTTATTAGACGTGGTCCAAATATAATTATAGAAGCATCTGCATTGTAATTTATACTAGCAGCATGATAATTTATACTGAATATGTTTAATTGTAGCAGTGCCAATGGGAAACCGATTAAGATGACGGAGGACCATAGAGTAGTTAGTCATACTGAAAGACTGAGAATGGAAGAAAGAGGAGAGCCACTAAGAGATTGGGAAACACGATTATGCGGTACTTAAACTTCATTTTTTTGTTTTTGGACTACCATAATCTTAAATAAAGAAGTAGTCACTTTTGCCTCTTCTTCAGGCTTGAATCTTGCTCGGATGCTTGGAGACAAGTTTCTTAAAGAGCAAGATGCTCGGTTCAGTTCAGAACCATTTTATATATTGGTTCTAGTCTTTATACTATTAGAAGGGATAATGGTTTTTGTACACAGTTATAGACAGACAGTTTCCTTCATGTTTATGTTTCTGGATCATAATTTTGATTCTATTTTCTAATATAAATTTCTAATTCTATTGTGACTATCAGTTTTTCTCTTTCTTTCCTTTGTGCCTAAATATAGTGAGGTTTGGACTCTACTTTGACTCTCAGATGATTCTCTTCTATGGATGAATATTCTGCTGAACTATAAAGGTGTGATTTAGTTTGGTTTTAGTATTTTAGCAACTGACTATATAAGGTGTGATGCAACTGCAGTGGTCAAGATGTATATGAATTATAATGGGTTTCTTTTTATTAAATCCATAATAGTCTACTTATATGCACTGCAAATAACATATGCCCATGCATCAGAGCAATTACACTTGATAATTGAAATGATCTATTGCAACATCTAGGAACTACTATATAGGAAAAGTTTAAGCTGCTACATGTTGCAGTATCTGGTTATTCTAAAAATTACTAATACTATCTGTAGGAATTGGTTCGGTCAGCTATGCTGACCTGTTCATTTCAGTCACTAACAACTTAATTGTTTTACTCTTCTTAGTAATGTTAGTTAAGTATAATTGTCTATAAATAGACATTACATTGTACATGTTATTTTTAATGACAATTTACATTGTATTAGCTCTGTAATCTTGTAAACAAACTGATATAGAAGGCTTTCAAGATTGTAATGTGGATTGATATTCAACAATAAAGAAAGTGGCTATTTCATTCAAATTCTCTTCTTCTTCTCACCTCTGTTTTTTAATTTTCTCTATCTAAAGTTCTATAAGATTATTCTTAAGCTATTTGATCAATTGTATTTGATTAAGGATTCACAACACTATCAATAGAGATTTTATTGGAAAAACAAACTGGAATACCATAAAAAGTTTAGTTTCGTGGGGTACAAACAGAACATTAAACTACCATGTGAAAATGACTTGTCTTGACCAGGGGAAAACTACAATAAAAAACTTCAGTTATTTGTATACTTTTTATGTAGAAGAAATATATTTATTATGAGAATCTCTCTAATCTTTCTATTTAGTTATATAAATATTATATTCTTAATAATTTTTTTTTTTGATATAGTATTAATGTTTGTTTGTTTTTATTTTGAATGATTAAGATTCTTTAATTTTCTTGCTGATTTTACCTAAGTTTAATATTTGGCCTTAAATATGAAATCTTTTATCCTTTTTCTTTTGAATGGAATATGAATTTGATGATTTTTTATTGTTTACTTTTTTGTATTTTAGTACTATGAGCCAAAGATTCATGTATTGTTATTGTTTTAGTTTGTAAACTTTGTATAAGATAAGATTAAAAATCCTATAATCTATTATTTGCTTTATTTTGAATTATATATATTGCATTAATTATAGTAGCCTATATTTTAAAAGTTTGTCATTTTGTTTCTGTTTTGTTTATCCTTATGATACTACAGTTGGTGTGTCTGAGTTGCATGTGGTGGATTTATCATGGAAACAGTGGTTGGAGTTGAGAATAGTGATGAATGGAAGTTTGAAGAAAGTGGGTTTTTTGAAAACAGTACCTCTTCTTTGTCTTCGCCCAAGTATATTGCCGATCCAGTTGTATACAAGCTTATTCGGGTACATTTCTCCTTAATGTTCTTATTAATCTTGTTCATTTCACTTATGGACAAAGTGTGTTTTTTTCTATTCTTGAGAAGGCATGAAAATGTATTGAAACCTTACCCCCTTTCTTTTCTAAAGAGTTGCATGTGGCACAGACCCAGCAGATGAGCAATGGAAGTGTAGACAGAATAGGATGTTAGATATTTTGAAACAGATTTATTATCTTGTATAATGGTTTTATTTTGTTGATATTAATGACCTGAACAATGTGACTGGCAGACAACAGATGATGAAGTAATGGAGGTTGAGGATTTTCTTGTAGATGACAAAACTGAAATGCATGATGTTGTGGATGGTGGGAAGAATGCAGAGTGCTTGTCGAGTGAAGGTTTTGCTAGTGAGAGGCTTCAGTTGGAAAGTTCAGAAGGTTTTTCATGTTACCATTATCTCATATTTATACTTATTTATTTCTACCTTTTCTATTACTATTATTGTGCTGAAATTATACAAGCTACACAAAATGTATATAGTTTTCAGAATCAAGTGAAGACTTCTGTATCTATCAACTGCAAAGATTTTAGCCTTTTTGTTTTTCGAAGAAGGGGGCAAATGATGGGTTCTCTTCCACTTCAGTTTTCTTGTAGATGTCTTAAAGCTCAATTTTTCAGTGTGAATAGGTGGCTTTGATCGTTTCTTTCCCATTTCTTAGGAATTTTAAGGCTGTTTTTAAAATCATCACTAGGGCAATATTTTGTGTAGATTTTCTTCTCTCTTTCTCTCTCTTCAATTTAGTGCAAATAACAGAATTATATTCATAATGAGATAGAAGGTTTATCTGGTCTTGTAGACTAAGATTGGTTATCATGTGATTATTTATTATATTTCTATTTTTTTTTAATGTTATTCATAGTTTTAAAATTTTGTCCCACATTGATGTTTATGTTTAATCATCATTATGTGCCAGGTTTGCCTGATTCCATTAATGTTAAAGCTGATGATGAAAAGTTGACTTCGAGTCTCGAGGTATTTGGTTGCTTTGTTGTTGTTGTTACTCTAGTATTTTTATTGTGGTTTTCTTGTGTTTCAGTTTGAGCTTTCATTGATTAGTGGGTATTTAACAAATCACTTTTAGAAAGAATTTCCAATTGAATAGCATTTTGATCTCTAATCAATTTTAGGTGTTTAATGTTGATTGGGGTGGAGACTAGTACTACTAAAACGTAATAACAAGTTTTAAAATGCTTGAAGTTTAGTGTTCTATTCATGCTGTGGTAGCTGTCTTGTAGTGCATTGTTTATTTACATGAATTCAGTATAATCGATTAAATTTCTTGAGTCCTTCTCGGTTGTAAAAATATTTTGTTGTACATTCAAGTGATATTACCAAAAGTTAAATAGGAAGTGTGAGTCCACGTATCCTGTGGAGCTCCTGATAATTATTCTGCTTTTATGAATGCAGACAGCAGGGTTTTTTTTTATTAGTGTAGTGTGTTAAATTGCCTGTATTGATAAGAAGTTCTACTCTTAAATTTTCATGCAGAAAGTTGTCCCTTCGTCAGCACCGACTGTTGAGGACAATTGCAAGAATTTGTCTAGGAGCATTGAGGAGTTATCTAAACCTTCAGATGAACAACTAGATATTGGGCCATCAACTTCTGTTGTTTGTAATAATCGAAAACCTGATTTTTTTAAGTGGAAGGGGGAAATATGCTTGGACAACCTCTCAATTAAAGAACTTCATGAATTGTTCAAAGCAACTTTTGGGCGGGAAACTACTGTCAGACAAATTGTGGCTTAAGAGGAGGATTGCAATGGGGTTGACTAATTCTTGTGATGTTGCAACCACAACTTTCACAATCAAGGACAACAAATTGGTCAATAAGGAAAATGAAGAAAGCTGTAAGAATGCAGAAGGTATATCTGCTAAGGAGTTGGCAGTTGAAGCAATCAACAGCTCCAAGAATTCACCAACTAACTGTGATGCTCAAATGGAAGATCATGAATTTGTTTCAGGAAAGAGATTCGATGACAGTGTTGAGTTTGACTTTGAAACTGAGGATCTTCACGCAGAACAGAGAGCTGCAAAGAGGGTTAGGAAGCCCACAAAGAGATATATAGAAGAGCTTTCTGAAGCTGAATCAAGAGACTATAGCCCAAAAGTGCATAGCTCTGCCAAACATATTGAATTTGGATGGACCTCTCCGAAATCTTGTCTCAGGCCTGTTAAAAGTGTCTCTTTTAATGAGAGAATCATGTTGACACGTTTGGACTCTCTTGGTGGATCTGGGGTTCAGGTTCCATGCGTTTCTAGGATTCGAAGAAGCCGTCCAAGGAAAAATATTAAGGCTCTTATGGTACGCAAAAGTTCTATATGTCTCAGTTATATGATCATTGCTTCTATTTTAAAATAGTGTCTAGCTGATTTCATCTGAAGGATGGGGCTGTAAAATATAGGTGACAATGTTGTTACTACATTACAAGTGTATAATATTAGGGACTTAATGGCGATTTTGAGTTTTCTTTAGAATAAATTTAATAGCCTTGTGAAACTTAGGCATATGTTGACTTTTAATTCTGAAATGTAGGTGAT
The DNA here is from genome assembly GCF_963169125.1 of Humulus lupulus. NCBI lineage: Eukaryota > Viridiplantae > Streptophyta > Magnoliopsida > Rosales > Cannabaceae > Humulus > Humulus lupulus. Next base: position 207,277,019 of record NC_084794.1, on the reverse strand, counting down.
TGAGCATGTATTTTATATTGCTGAATGTGCGTGTTTCTTGTCTTGTGAGTGACTTTTCTCTTGGACATGAATGCACAGGCTCTTGTAAACTCAATTTTGTATTCTATTCTTTCTTTTCTTTAGGAATATTCTGCTGTATTTCTGTTGGCCAGAAATGATCAAATTAGTAACTACTAAGTTAGCTAATTGGTGTCAACACAGCAAAGTCAATACACACTTTGCTGCTGCATTTTTCATGTTTAAAAGTTTGAAATTATTGTTTTTTCCATTGGAAGTTCAATGAAGTGGCAAAGCAACTGTTTCTTTCTTTTCACTGAAAACAACAGTGTCAGATGTTTTCTCCCCATAATGGCTAGCATTCTTGGAGAGTAAAGAGGAGAAATCTATCTAATGTTAAAAAGGGAAGTTTCCCTAAAAAATATGCATATTAAAGGTGTTATTATGTTTTTCATTGAGGTTTCAGAATTTTGTTGTCTATATCATGTGAGTTACAATACATCTTGAGAGGAGTAGTATAATTTTTTTTGGGTTATTACTAATTACATGTTGCCTAGAACATGTATCATACTCCAATTGAGTTTTTTTTTTCCTTTTCTCATAAATAGTTCTTTTGTTAATGGGATGTTACTCTTTCTTTTGTATTTGGTTTTTGATGTATATATTCAAACTAAAAAAATTTATGTATTGGCCTTACACTAAAAAATGTTTTACATTTTATTACCCAAGTTTTTGAATTGCAAGAAGCTATTTTTATAATTATTCTAATACATTTCCCCACATGGGTTTGGATTCTACTTTCAAATTTCTTTGAGTTTTTGAAGTTTATTAGATATATACATCAAATAACTAACATAAAATCAGAAAACATTTCAGCCATATTTATTAAGCAACCATCAATCATTATCAATTCAAAATATTCAAACAACACACAAGTTTTCTTCCTTATCTCGCCGCAGCACACAAATTCCTCAGAACCTACTTCACTAAGACACACAAGTTCTCAACCTTCCGTTATCACCGCAGCACACAATAATAATAATCTCAAGACCTACTTCACTATGGATGAATATCTAAGATATTCAAACTCCTCTAACATTTGCAAAATATTTTAACAAAAATAAAAGAGAACATACCTCTTGCAAACTGCTACAAATAAAGTTCCTTCCAATTTGAAATCCAATGAAGCCACTAAAATGAAAGCAAAATTACATACCAATTAATAAACTATCAACATCATTCAACCTTTAATTAGGAGTCATCATTAAAAAAAATTACAACTCTTACAACCAAGAAACTATCCAAACCCACTATAGAGTCCTTGGAAACTAGAGCTCACAAAATAAAAAGAACAACAAAACTCTTAAATACAACGACAAGAGGCAGCAAAAGCAGCAGAAAAACTAAATTGAGAAAGAAATAAATAGAAACAGCCATTTACTTCTCACAGGGGAATGAAAAGTTAACTTTTTCTCTTTTGTACAATGCACCCAGACATTTACTTGAGCCGTGAATTATATAAATTTGACCCACAATAAAACTCTCCATTACATAAATTCGTCTAATAGCTAAGCTATGTTCATAAAGAAAATTTAAAAAAAGTGCTACAATATGAATTCTTTGATAATGAATAGGAAGCTAATTGCACGGAACAATTTTGCAGTGATCACAAGATGCATAACCAAGTTTTTCAAGTTTACAACTGAGATAAAAAAATCGTCAACTTTTGATGTGGTAGTGATATAATGGTATTTCCTCACCCTTAATTTAAATAACTAAGAAAAAAATATGATAATTTAATGAGGTAACACTTTGGTGGTGATTGTCCTTTAAAGGTGAGATAAGGAACTGAAAAAGAGTCACGACAAACTCTAATCAAATGCTAATACCTAGGTCTGTAAGCAGGGTTGTTAAGTGGTTACCACATTTTTTCCCTTAGAATATTACTTGAACAAGTTCAATGATCGGGTGTTGACTTCAATTTTATTAGTATAATTACATTTACATGAGTCAGACCGTTGAAAATCTGAAGTACAATTACGCATCAAAGGATGTATCTCCCACATAAAAATTCAATTATATTGAACATGTCCAGGAAAACATGGGTGGAAGGAGAATCATATCCCAATTTATTAATAAGAAAAAAACTAGTCTTTGCTAGAAATTTATTTTGCATCTATCTTGTGTTTAATATAAGAAAATAAAACCTAATAAGTACCAAGAATTTGAATAAATGTTTATGACAAACAAAAGTCAGTTGTCATCAAGACAGTACCTGAGGCCTGAAGCATCAGACTGTAAAGAGGCCTCAATAGCAGCATCATTGTATTCAGTAACAGGAGAAATTATTGGCTGGGTCTGGGGTGGAGTAAAGAACGGTACACTGCTCTCTTCTCGAGGTGGGAATTCAACTCCAGCAGCCTGTGATATATATTTATACATAGATTACTTAGAATATTTTATTATAAAAGTGAGTTAAGAAATCAAAATAGGTTCCTTTCCAAATACTGTAGTAGCACATTAGCTATAAAAACTCTAAATAGAAAAAGGAACACATAGAATTAATACAACCCATCCAAACACAGACGCAAAACATTCATCATAACTTAAGCATCAAGGACAACACTAAGGGATTCAACTTCAGCATATATAGACCTTGTAGGCTAGTATAACCATGTATAACTAACATTCACATTCATCTGCAACCCATGCTATTGCATATCTCACATAAAGCAGAAAGCAAAAAAAAAGGTTGATCATATGATATTTACACTTTAATTAACTTAAATAAGCTTTTGCCCAAATGCCTTGGCTGACGAAGTAATTAACAAGAGAAAATTGTGTATCAAGCTTAACATGCTAAAATGACATTTAATAAACTAACAACCTTCAGTTCATTATATGCTGCATAGTATTGAGGATATCTCCCCTGAGGTCCCCCGAAGGCTTCTTGCCATGTGTCAATTAGGATTAGTATCTTTTCCCTCACATTCAAGTCTGGCTGCAGAATTTAAACAATTGCATCGGACAAGTTAGATTTACTAGGAATGCATAGGAGAGATTCACAGTGAAAGGACAAGAAAAACAGATACGATCAGAAGAAAATTAGGGTACCTTCTTCTTTACTATTTTAACCATTTCATGTAAGATATCACGCTCAACTATCTGCTGGAAAACACTCTCACCACAATTTTTGATCTGCTGGAAAACACTCTCACCACAGTGAAAGGACAAGAAAAACATATAGGATCAGATTTTTATATTTATAACATTATCTGCTATAGTCGGATTCTTTTCAAATTTGCTACAACAATCAAAACGTTAATAACACTAAACTTGACGGTTTTTAATAACACTAAAAGTGTTGAAAGATATATGGTGAGATTAGATTAGATTAAGTTTGACTTTAAATGATGAGATAAAATAGGAGTGGATGTATATGATTTTAAATATTCCTCTTGTTAAGCTTCTTCTTGTAAACATCTAGCAATTAGTTAAGATCTTAGTATATAAGAAGTACAGCACACCCTAGTGCTGTATTATTTTTTGTTTTGATCTTACAGCACACTTTCAAGGCCTCAATAGTTAGAGATTCTAGGTTCGAACCTGTGTCTCACCACTTTCCCAAACCCCCCACCACAAGACCAACCTAGTGGCTTACCCTAGTGTTGTATTATTGGAAAATAGCAGAAATAATATTTTTTTCTTATATTAATATTGTGTTTCCATAATTTCTTTTTTATTATCATGATAGATATAGAATTAGATACTCACTTTATCAATGTTGTGTTCATAACCTGCAAGAATCATTTGTGCCGCATTTATACTAGCAGCACATTTCTGATGAACTTTATCAGACATTGCAGTTGGAGGTCCCAAGATAGGAAAGGTCCCATTGAAAGGTTCTGTCTTTCTCACAGCTGAAGGATCATCTAAATCAAGTCTTGCTATAAGTTCACCAGCCTACAAAAATAATGACTGTTTAACTTATGCAAGTCATGAATATCCAGATCTTTGTTTGTAACATAATTTACCTGCATTGCTTGGCCTTCAGACATTTCAAATTGAATAATTCCAGAAGCAGGTGATAGTAAAGGCATACACATCTTCATGACCTCGACCTCAGCATAAGATGTATCAGCATCAACATGACTACCATTGTAAACCAAATACCTCATCAGTTTGCATGGTGTCTCTGCTATGAGCAACAAAATATTTTACATTTAGTGCTCTACTAAAAAGGAGTATTTCTTATGGAAACTAAAAGGCAACAACAAGATAATTTGGATGAAGAGAATGATGGGGCACCTGAAGCAAGCATGTCCTTCCATCAATGAGAAGTCGAGTTCTAGCTGCTTCTTCCTCTGCATATATCACATGACTGTTTCCATCCAGCTGTAGAGAAAATACAAACATGTTGTAGTTATCAGTTAGAATCTGAAATACAGAATAGACAAAGACATTCTATTTACAGGGCCTACTGGAAAAAAATTTCCTCTGGTAATTATAGACAAAGTATAACTTAGGAGTCAAGTATTCTCATATTCTAAGAGGGAGGGCTCATCAACTTTATGAGAATGAAAAAACACTTGAGGTTGCACGTGTAATAAAAATAACAAATTTATTAATTGTAGCAACTTGAATTTTATATAATTTCCTCATATACACCCACATAAACTATCAGGCAAACAAGAAAGTAGACAGCGGAACAATTACTAGCAATATAATAAGTTTCAGTACAAAAGGTACAGAGAATACACTTGCCTAGGCTGTTCCAATCCAAATAAATTAAAATTAATGACTTCTTTGCTTGCACTCACACCACAGTTTATTTCAAAGGATACAATATAATATAATTGGTTTCAACATCAACATCCATACAAAATGGTTTTTCTTTCCTTGTTAGATTCAAAATACATTTGTTTGTCTCATAACAATCAATATGGGACTAATTGTATCGCTTAAAAATGCTTAAAACACCTCCTTGCTCAGTAAATTGATTAAAACCCTTTATCTCATAATCAAACAACTCTGGGAAAAACAAACATAAGGAACTGCCCCAAAAATATAGCAATGGCAGGGTATACTTAGACAAACATCACAAAATACACTGAAAAAAAAAAATAGAAAGACTGATTCAATCAATAAATAAAAATTCACATAGTTGGTGTTTAGGGAAAAACAATAATCATAAGAGCCAAAAACATAAACTTTCATCTTTAGATTGTTAAGGTAACGAAAAATTGGATAAAAAACGTTTAAGTTGGATTATATGTAAATGAAAATCATATTAAATCACAAATTGCATCTGATTTTGGGATGTAGAATTTGCATTAGACTACTAAAGTATTGCAACACCCTGTAAATAATGTACAAACTTGCAAAAAAACCAATTTCCCCAAGAATTTTCTTGAGAAACAAAAGGAAAAAAAATACAGAGATGGAAGATTGAGACCTGATGGAAGACAGACCATTAACTTGGAACTAATCTGGTACAAGACCGCCGTAGACCCACAGTCGGGCATCCCTGTCACACAACCCAAGCTGCGGGCCCCCGTCACCATGTTACACACCTGCAACAAACAGAGAGAAAGAAAGAAAGATTGAACGGGAGAGTAGCTCAGAGAGAAAGATAGAGCGAGAGAGAGATTAGGGATTTTCTTTTGTCTTTCATTTGGCGCCTAAGTGTATTTTGTTTACCGCCTGATTTCATTTCATTTTAGTAAAATATTTTAGTCTTTTTCTATTAGCACAGCGACAATAGCACTTTTTAAAACATGTTATATTTTAATGTAATATATGGGCATAATTGTTGTAGTGCCGAGAGGCCAGCTCGGCGAGGTCTTGTCGCGACCGGCTTCGAGCTCTCCCGCACTACAAGAGCTTGGATACTATCAGCCACTTATTTCCCCTTCTCGGGCGTTGTCCTGCTACTCAGGCCATCTTGAGGATCTCGGTGTCAAACACATAAAATCCTTGTTGATGGAGTTAATAGAGCTTATTGGAAATCTGAAACAAACACCAAAATGTTAGTGTTTTGACCTGAAGAAAGCTAGGCCAAAACGACCCAGACACCTGGCGCCAGAGACACCACCGGAAAAGATGAACACCATCAGAGATGATGAACATCACCAGAATTTGGAAATTTTCCAGATTTTAGTCGAAGGTCCAAAATGATGAGAAATGCCCCAAAACACCTCAGAACATCTAAATGGACCATTTAGGCCATTTTCCACAACAAATCAAGCCAAAACAACCTCTAAAAAGCTTGAAAAACAACTCCTAAGAATGCATCCTAAGTTCTCAAACACTCACAAAAACAGAGTCATAGTTCAAAGACACTTCTCGAAATATAGCGTCGGATGGTGATGAATCGAGTATGAACTCTGAAGAACTACTTGTCGTTTACCTAGAAATAAGAAGATTCACGCTAATCATCCAAGGTGACAGAGAAATAAAAAAGGATGCAGAGCAGGGAAATGCTGGGAAGGAGAATGGTTCGAGAAGCCGAGAGAAGTTGAAGAGTAGAAAACACAGGAAATTTGAAATGAGCTTGAATAGTGTTGGAAGGTTGGTTCTTGACCTTTTGTATGCCCAACGATTGGGGACAAAGTAAGTTCACCCCGACCGATGGATCACCTAGGATACAGGAAATCGAGTGCGATCCAAGGGCCAGGATTCCAAAAGGCGTGGATCGTGATCATTAGCATTAGAAAAGGAAAACCTCGAGTACAGGCTGAAAGGACACCTAGGCTACGGAAAAGACATTTTGGGTCGTGGACATGACCCATCATTAATTGCACGAATTGATGGGCCCAACAATAGGGGCTCAACACGTGGTAGGAAATCTCATAATGACGTCAGAATAAGTCCAAACATTTCCATGCGAGGTCTGTTTGATTTTCCTCCAATTTTAAGTCTCCATAATCCGAGGATGAGTAGAGACTTGGGGGCAAATGTTGTCTGTGTTTTCACCAAAGGACACGTGGCAATCTGAAAATGGTGCAAATAGGGCACATGGCGAAGACGTGTGCCTCTTCAAGTGAGGCCACACCCCGAGGTCAGTCCTTGGAGGGTGGATATCTCAACTAATGGTCATGTCCCTCAGATAAAGGTAGGGCATGAACGTCTCTCTGAGACCATGCCCCGAGGACTAGTTAGTAGCCCTCGAACTCTTTACACGCAGTTGTCTTCTAAGTCAAGGACCTTGTCCTCGGGACCTAGAAGGCTAACCAGGTGTCAAGCCAATACAATTTTGCAGCGTCAAAGGATCATCTGACAACCTTTTTGGCGATCCGTTCATAGTGCTGTCAATTGTACGATTCGACAATTCTCGTTCTCACTACGCCGTGACACGGAAAGGTGTGCACATGCCCTAACAATGACAGAGAGATGTTCCCCATAAAGTAGGTAACTTTATGGAGTAGGCCCTGCGTATCTCGCTTGGGTCGTGGTCTCTATTTAATGTAGTCTAATGCATTAAAGTGGTATGAATTCCCCCATAATGGGAAGAATGTGTATTAATTAATCTATTGTGTATTAATTATAGATGATTAGCATTAATGACCACAACCCCTATAAATAGGGCTGGGGATCTCATTGTAAGGGGTTATGTTTTTTAGAGAGAGAAAGACCTTGTACTTAGAACACTCTAAACGATGCCTGAGAAAACTCCATTGGAGCTTGCTCTAACAAGCTTCCAATTCTCTTAATACCAGAAACTTGTGAACTAAGGCTCTTTTATAGCTTGAACCACATAAAATTTTGTGTTCTTTTTGTTTATTTCTTCTTAAGGTTGATAGAAAAAAATGCAGTCGATATATATATAGTTATCTTCTTAATAATTAACAAAAATAAAGTGGGAAAACTTTGTTTGATTATGGACAAAAATGAGAAATGGGGTAAATGATATTCACTTTTACATAAAATGGGGCAAGTAGATAAAATGCAAAACAAAAGGGGCATATAACAACTCTTTGTAAAAGACAAGGGGTTATAGGGTTGTGTGTCCTATTTTTTATTGAATTAGGATTTCAAATTTATATTTATTTTAAGGTAAAAAAAAACACACACACAAAATTACAAAACATTTTATTTTACGTTTTAAAAAATAAATAAATGTAAACAAAAAATCAATGAACGATAGTTTATGATTTCCTTAAAAAAAATCAAAAGTTGTTTACAACTTATATTTAAGTTGGTTTGAAATTGTAAACAAGTAGTTTACATTTTTATGATTTTTTTTTTTTGAAAATTAATCACATTTATTGGAATAGACATTCAAAAATATATTTATGTTTAAATTTAAAATTTCAAACAAGTATATTCATTATCATAGATTCTATGCTTGTGCAGAAAATAATTTTTTTATTCACTTACAATAAAATTGTAAATAACGAGTTTACTCTTTACTGTTTATTTTAATGATTGCAATCAACGATTTTAAAATTTAGTAAAATAAGAGTAAAATATCTATGAGCCTATATCCTGTAGAGACAATACAAATTTTTATTTAACGAAAATGTAATTAATGAGTTTATTCTTTAATTATTTAAATAAAATTGTAAGCTATGAGTTTATTTTGCAATAATTTATTTTAAAAAATTCCAAAGCTTCTTAACGTTATATTTAAAACTATTAGTGTTAATAGATATAGCAAATTTTTTATTATAATTTTTGGAAAAAATTTAAGAACAATAATAATTTATATTTAAAAGCGACTACTTGATAATTACCCAGTTTTAGGATTAGTTAACTAAAATTAGCCATTAAATAAATTCAGTTAAAATTTACCCATTATTATAATGAATAGTACCATTGTTTATACACATATATAACTTAGGTATGACTGAAAGGTATAATTGGTAGATTCAAATAAATATTGGGTATAAAATTAATTTTTTTAAAAGTGGCTAAAAATTAAATGATATCTCTAAAACTGGACACTCCGTGTAATTTTTACTATTTAAAAGTGTGAATTTAATTTGAATAAAATATTAAGAGACTATTATAGTATTTAGAATTGAGAAATTTGGAAAAAAAAATCTAAGTGTGAGAATTTGAAACAATTAAACTATGCATAAAGGAAAATTTGGGAATTTTACTATAAAAACATGTATGTATAAAGAAAAATAAAAAAGTGAGCAATTTTATAATGTGAAAAAAGGGAAATTTACATTTATCATTGCGTTATTATTTTACAATATTAATACATAAAAATTTTATTACATTTTAATATACAAATCTTAAAGTTTTCAAAACTTAAAGATAAATGTTTCCTTTTTAATTCCCTTTTAATTTTTAATATATATATATTTATTTTAGGTAATTTTAAACATTCCATAAATTAAGGTATATTATCACATTAATTAACAAATTAAAAATAATAGAAAAAAAGAATATATCGTGAAATATATTTACTCGCCTTAATTTTAGCAAATACATTTTTCTCTCATTTAGGGTGTGTTTAGAAACAACTGTGTAATTACTAGAGTAGTAATTACATATATGAGCAATTAGACTATATTTTAAAATACAATGTGTGTTTGGATGTCAAATGGTAATTGTTTACCCTCGATTTGGCCAACAACACAGAGTCAAAAATACGACAGGAAATGAGACGACAATTAAGAGTTTAATCTAATGGTAAAAAAGAAACGCCAATAATTTATAGTGGTTCGGCCCCAATGAATGGTAATGACCTACGTTCACTTAGTGCTATTATTAATATTGAATCCCAATATCGTGATCAAAGAACTAGAGTTCTTGAGTTTCACAAATCTCGGGAGAATTACAATAAGACAATGGATAATCGCACTATAGGCTCTCTCTCTCTCTCTCTCAATATTCAGGGAAAAGATTCAAAGATCCAAAATCCCTTCCTTGAGCTATTTCACGCATATTTATAGGCTCAAGCAGGGCTACATAGGTCATTGGGCCTTAACTCTCCTTAATATCCGTGTATCAAGGTAATAAAGAATAAATAATAAATGTATTTATTACAATATCACAATCTTATAAGGGAATAAACCGAATCATACGACCAGCCTAGTCGCAACTAATAGTCAGGCTTGATGAAGCAATATGTAGCTGGTCGATAACCGAACATCACCGCTTTATTTCAATTCTGCCACGTGTCATCCACGTGTGAGAAATCCTTGCCACGTCATCATCAGTCGTTTTTGGGTAAACATTTGCCCCCCAAGTACTGCGACCAGCATAAAGTAAACTTAGAAAACTGACTATTCGCTTACCCCACTAAATCTGTCAGAGCCACTCATGCCTTCTCCAAAAAAGTAACCAATCATGTCAAATCACGTCTTTTCGGCTTTGCAAAGACTTGTCTGACGACTATTATAGTTCCCCATACTTTGAAAAAAGGTAACCTCATGATTACTTCTTTTATGGTGTCTCCACTACTATAAATAATACCCCAAATTTATATTTTCACTTTTCACTTTTCACTTGCCCTCTGTCTTTTTCAAGAACTCTGAAGAACTTCGACCGTTTGAACCAAGAAAATCTCAGAAGCTCCTGCTGCTAATCTAAGGAATCTCCGTTCAGACGCTCAAAGCTTTCATTTTCATACTCCACCTTTCATCCAAGTAAGTTTTACGAACCTTTCAGTCGTTTGAGTTGCCATGAAAAATCATTTTTTATTTGTTTCGTATCTAAGTTCTTGACTATTCTTGACTGAAATTGTCTTGGGGTAATGGGCATATTGATCGATGCTTGATAAGGTGGTGAAATAACATTTCATAGGAGTTAGGAGTTAGTTTGATAGTCGAGATTGTAGATTTAGGGCGTAAAATCGAATTTACTTCGATTTTTAAGCTAGTTGAAAAATTGAGTTTCCCCGCCCTCTTGGAGTCGAAAAAGTTTTATCTGAAAAACTTGTACTTCCGCTTTTTAATTTGTTTCTCAAACTACTCGTAAGAAACTTAGTGTTTTTGCTAGAATGCTACTGGTCGCATAAAAGCTTAACTTTTATACTCGAGCAACGTTATTCTCACTTTCAACACAAGTCTTTAGACTCCAAGTTCTCATCTCTCCTTTTCTGTTGGGAGATTTTGATGCAAGAGCCGTGGGGAGGTGAGAGACCAATTGACGACGACCTGCTCGCTCAACTGCTCGTGTACGCAAAACAGTCGTCGTTACTTATTCCGGACATCCCTTTTTCTCGAACTCCACCTAACAGACCTCATTCAAACCTTTCAGCCATGGGTAGAGTAAAATTCACTGCCCAGAAAAAGAAGACATCAAAACCTTCTGAACACCAGTTTGCCCCTCACGTGGAAATTACCTTGACCAACGGTAGAGCTGAGAGTATTCCTGAGCTAGGAATCCAAGCTCAAGCCCAACTCCGAAGTGCCACTCGACTGGATGTCGAATGGTACATCACCCCTCCTAGTCAAGTATCGATTAGGATGATCGCCAATTATATCAAGAAGTACGGGCTTCCTGGGGTGACGCTATTTTGACCCACCAGAGACCAAAGGGCGAATCTACCTGGAGGCATGTATAGTGCCTGGTCGAGATATCACATCGAGGCAGGAGCGATTCTGCTCTCCATCCTTTTTTCCAAGGAGTGGCCAATTATTTTGGGGTCGCTCCTTTTCAAATCACCCCAAATGGATATAGAATGCTCTCTGCACTCTATATCCTTTATAGTCATAAGAAGTTGCTGGTCCCCACGCCATACGAGGTCAACTACCTGTTCGACCTAAAATCCAACCCCACCCAAGAAAACATGAGGTTCTTCAATTTTTGCCACCAGGAAACGGCTCGCACTTTCCTGACTGACATCACTTTTATTTTGAAGGTGGGGAAGTACCATCTGGAGTACTTTCTGACTGCTGATATGGTCGTGAACAACTTGGCCTTCACACAAGGAGGTAAAGTCTTTGCACCCCTGGTCGTATATTTTTTTTCTTTGATTCTCCCTGCATTTCCCTTAGAAATTTAGTGCATTTCAGGCCCCTGGTTGCGACCAGGCCCTACTCCAGTCATGGAGGTCTGATCAACCCTCCTGGCCAACATGACTGACATAGAGAAAAGTGTCAAACAGCTGGTCACAGAGGCCAATCTGAGACTGGTCGACCTTCTGGAACCTCACCATGATGTGAGGGAATTTATTGCAGGGAGTGCCACCGGCACTGAAGTCCCCGAGCAACAACAAGATGTGTCACAACCTCCTCCGAGGAAGGCAACTAGGGTGACCATCAACGAACCAACTGGCGCCCCATGACTTGCTGCTGCACCGGCCCCTCCAAGGAAGGGAAAGAAGAAAGCCTCAGAGCCTATTCTTGAGTCGTCGGACGAGAACGGTATTGATTTTACACTTTTAGATAGTCTGCATATTCCCTGTCACCTCTTCGACTGGGATGGCAACTTTAAATACCCTCTTTCTTTAAATTCAGACTTCTTCGGGCCAGAGAGTGAGTGTAGCACTAGTAAAGTAAATAGTGTAGCGATCAGTAATTATAGCTCGGGTATTATACTTTAAATTTCTCTGCCCTTGTTTCCTAAACTTAGCAAGTTCCTTTTATTATATTGCCTAATTGTTCACTTGTTTCTTTTTTGCAGACATGCCTGCCGAACGAGCCTTTGACTTGTACACCAAATCGGCGAGCAAGAAAAAGTCCCACTGGCGCCAATTTGGGGAGGGCTGCAACAATCCCCCCGCGAAGAAATCTCGAACAGACGACCCTCCTGCATCCACTCCAACGAAGGAGACAACTCCTCCACCAGCTCTTACTAGGGAGGCAACTCCTCCAACTCCAATAAACCCAGATCCCCCATCTCCAGTCGGACAAACTCCTCCTCCAGCTCCAGTCAACCCTACGCCTCCAACATCCACCGTTCAGCAGTCGGCTGGTCGCCGGGAAAAAGCCTCGAGAGACAACCTCACGGGCGTGGTGCTCAACTCAGCAAAAGATAGGCTGTCGAGAATAACAAAACATCGACGTAGCTGGGAGGCAATCTAGGAGACCAGCTCTATGGGGGTCAACCAAGTCCTCAACCGCGCACTGAACGAAGTGCTCACTGTAAGTTGTTTTCTTTATTGTACTTTATGAATTTTCTTTTTAACTTGCTCCTATTTACAGCCTTATTTTTTTCGGATCGCAGGGGGTGCTTACCCTTACTTCTGGCTGGCGATTTTTGAGGACGCTGAATGTTCAATTCGAAAAGAGACTTAGCGATCAGCTTAGTGCTGCTGAGGCTCAATACACTGAGCAATTCAAGGCGACTGAAGCTACTCATGCTGAGCGGCTGAAGGTGGTTGAGGCGAAGCATTCTGATGCCATTAAGGAGGTCGAGGCGAAGCATACCGAGGCCCTCAAGGAGGCTAAGGAAAAACACCTCGAGGCACTGCAGGTGACTTAGGCCAAAATCGCTTCTCTTGAAGAAGAGCTGAAAAAGAAGGATGCGAGTATTGCCAAGATCACTGCACCCAAGGAGCAGTATAAGGAGACTTCGCTTATAAATTACCGGGAAGCTCACAAGCTTCAAGATGAGCTGGAGATAAGCCGCAAATAATTTGCTGCACTGGAGGAACAGAATGCTCGCAACCTTGAAGACTATGAAGGGGTCTACTTGTTCTAGAAAAACAATCCCAGTGCTAATTTCTTCTATCTTCCAGACCATATCAGGGAGGCGGAGTTGGCTAGGTGTGTTTCTCGTCTAGAAGAGGAAACAATTCCAAGGTCTCCAGAGATTTCTTTAGCGACCGGGATCGAGGGCTCTCGAGAAGAAGCTGGAGATGCAATCGATCAGCAGCAGAAATCGCCACAGGATCCCCCGGCTACTTCATAACTATATTTTTATTTTTGAGTTACATGACCTACGGGCCATGATGTAAAAACAATTTTATATATGTTTTAACTTTTATTACTGCACGGGCAACTTTTCTCTTTTTATTGAACAATTACATCCGAGCAGTTACTACTCGCGGTGTAAAAGAATTCATTTTTTATATTATAATATTTGTTTTTTAATATAACATCTGTTCGCATGACCGAACTTAGCATAGTACTTTGGTTTGATTTAACAAAATACAAAATTTTGAAAAATATTCTAAGTACCCTAGCATGCTTTCACTTATTTTGCTCATGTGTTTACATACCTTTCAATATGCTTTGCTTACTAGATTCCTTATATGCCTCCCAAGTGATTGATGAGCTTTAGGTCCTTAGTCACCTGCTTTGACCAAAACATGTTCGAACATTACTGCTCGGAGCAAAGGACTTAAAATGATAATACAGCAAAACAACACACGTTATGAAAAAATACTTGTAATAAATACAATAATTGGCAAGAATGACTATCTGCGCACAGTCCCTTATATTTCTCATATTAAAAGGACAAAACATGTATGTACGAGTGATCAATGAGATCTTACACTTATAAGCGATCAGTCACGTAATATGACCAACCCTTTTTCATAACTTGTAAAAAGTAAAATTGATACAAGCCAATTCTTTAAGAAGAATTGTTCACTGATAGTACTTGCGCAGGTGTTCTCCATTCCAATAGCGAGGAACAAGATCTTCGTTTAAGCGAGCAAGTTTATAGGTGCCTGGATGGAGGACTTCTTCAATTTGGTATGGTCTTTCCCAGTTAGGCCCGAGTACTCCAGCAGTCTGGTTGCAGGTGTTTAGGAAAACTCTTCGAAGTACTAAATCTCTGACGTTGAATTTCCTTTCACGTATTTTAGAGTTGAAATACCGGGTGACTTTTTGCTGGTACGCAGCTACTCGGAGTTGGGCTGGCTCACGCTTCTCATCGATCAAGTCCAGAGATTTCATCAATAGTTGGCTGTTAGAGCCTTGATCGTACGTTATTCTACGATGTGAGGGTGGATCTAACTCAACAGGCAACATAGCCTCATACCCATAAGCCAAAGAAAATGGAGTATGGCTTGTTGCTGTTCGGTGGGAAGTTCTGTACGACCAAAAGACTTCAGGAAATTGCTCTGGCCATGCACCCTTAGCTTCTTCCAGTCTTTTCTTCAGGGTATCCTTTAGCGTTTTATTGACTGCTTCCACTTGTCCATTTGCTTGGGGATGAGCAACTGAAGAAAAGCTCTTGATAATCCCATGTCAGTTGCAAAAGTCCGTGAATAAATCACTACCAAACTACGTGCCATTATCTGAGACGATTTTCCTTGGCAATCCATAGCGACAAACGATGTTTTTAACCACAAAATCCAGCACCTTCTTGGTCATTATGGTTGTGAGTGGCTCGGCTTCAGCCCATTTAGTGAAGTAATCGACGGCAACCACAACATACTTGACATCGCCTTTTCTTGTGGGCAGAGATCTGATTAAATATATACCCCACACTGCAAATGGCCACAGACTTTGCATCTGTTTCAATTCATTAGGGGTTGCTCGCGGGATTTTGGAGAACCTCTGGCACTTGTCGCACCTCCGTACAAATTCCATTGAGTCTTCATTCATTGCTGTCCAGAAATACCCTTGCCTCAGAATCTTTTTCGACAAGCTTTGCCCCCCAGCGTGGTCCCCGCAAAAGCCTTCGTGTACCTCTTTCATCAATTCCTTGGCCTTCTCTTTTGAAATACACCTAAGGAGTGGCATTGAGTATCCCCTTCGGTACAAGATTCCATCAACCAGGACATACCTAGCATCCTGTCGCTGAAGGGTCCTAGCTTTGTTTCTGTCTATTGGTAACACGCCTTGCGTCAGATACTCTACGTATGGTGCCATCCATGTATCTGCCACCTGGATCACCAGAGTGGTCTCCTCTGCTTGGATGCTTGGCACAGATAGCCATTCAACAGACACTATGTTTAGAGTATCAGCATCCTTCGCACTTGCTAACTTGGCTAAAGCATCAGCGTTTGAATTCTGGTCGCGAGGTACTTGTTGAAGGGTGTACTTGTCAAACTGCACTAATAGATCCGTTGTTTTGTTTAAATAGGCAACTATATTTAAACCTCGGGCCTGATATTCTCCCATGACTTTATTTACCTCCAGTTGAGAGTTACTGTAGATGTCAAGTACCTTTATATTCATGTCCCTGGATAATCGTAACCTAGCAAGCAACACTTCATACTCAGCCTCATTGTTGGAAGTAGTGAAGTCAAACCTAATTGCACAGTGAAATCAATGCCCTTCAGATCATCCCCACCCCTACATGATGCTCATTGGAAGAGCTGTCTGTAAATAACTTACATGAGGAAGGTTGGTTTTGAGACTCAGGCTCTTCGGTCTGCTCACTATCTGTAAGTTCAGTGAACTCTGCAATGAAGTCAGCCAGGGCTTGCCCTTTTATCACTGCTCGCGGCAAGTAAGAGATATCAAACTGCCCAAGTTCGACTTCCCATTTCAACAATCTACCCGCGACCTCTGGCTTTTGCAAAACTTGTCGTAGAGGCTGGTCGATCAAAATTGTGATTGGGTGAGCTTGAAAGTAAGGTCGCAGCTTCCTAGAGGCCAAAATTAAGCAACAGGCTAACTTTTCAATTGGTGGATATCGCAGCTCTGCTCCAATTAGCCTCTTGCTTACATAATAAACAACCTTCAGCATGCCTTCTTCTTCCCTTACTAAGACAACACTGGCAACATATTCTGTGATCGCCAGGTAGATGAACAAAGTTTCTTTATCAACCGGTTTTGATAGGATCGATGGGTGCGACATATGAGTCTTCAATGCTTGAAAAGCCTGCTCACACTCCTCTGTCCATTCAAATTTCTTATTTCCTTTGTGTAGATTAAAAAATGGAACGCACTTGTCCGTTGATTTTGAAATAAATCTACTAAGAGCGGCAATTCTTCTGGTCAAACTTTGAACATCCTTAATCTTTGCTGGCGATTTCATATCGATCAGGGATTTGATCTTCTTGGGATTGGCTTCAATTCCTCTTGAGTTAACTATAAATCCCAAGAACTTCCCTGATCCTACCCCGAAGGAGCATTTGAGGGGATTCAGCTTCATCTGATATTTCTTCAAGACGTTGAAGCACTCTTGCAAATCCTCTATATGCCCTTCTGCCTTCTTGACTTAGCCAACATGTCATCGACATAGACCTCCATGTTTGTGCCAATCAGCTCCCTAAACATGTGGTTGACCAGTCGCTGGTAAGTCATTCCAGCGTTTTTCAAATCGAAGGGCATTACTTTGTAACAGTAAAGCCCGGTGTCAGTCTGAAAGCTTGTGTGATCCTCATCAGGAGGATGCATACTAATCTGATTATAGCTGGAGTATGCATCCATGAAAGAGAGATTCTCATGCCCTGCAGTGGCATCGACCAGTTGGTCGATCCTAGGGAGTGGGAAACAATCCTTGGGGCAGGCTTTATTGAGGTCTGTGAAATCCACGCATGTTCACCATTTTCCATTCAGCTTGGGAACTAACATGGGATTAAAGACCCACGATGGATAAAACGCTACCCTGATGAACCCATCTCCTTCAGCTTCTCGACTTCTTCTTTTAGGGCCTTTGATCTATCTTTGTCAAGCAGCCTTCTTTTCTGTTGCATTGGTGGAAAACTCTTGTTGATGTTCTGGACACGACTGATGGCTGCAGGGTCTATTCCAACCATGTCTTTGTGAGACCAGGCGAAGACTTCCTGGTTCTTCCTCAAAAACTCCACCAGTGCTTGTTTTTTTGTTGTCTCTAAGTTTTTACCAACTTTCACAACCCTGGTCGGATTTTCTTCATCGAGTTGGACCTCTTCAAGGTCCTCGATGGGTCTTATTTCTTCCTGAGAATCCCCAAAGCGAGGATCCAAGTCTCTATCCTTTCTTTGGACAACGCCCTATTTGGTGACATTATCACCTGACTGGGCCTGAACATCAACTTCCATTTACAACTCTTTTCCGGGAACATCTCTCGACATACTTTTCTTTGCTTTGGTTATCGAGGCGTTGTAGCATTCCCTTGCTTCCCACTAATTTCCCAATACGCATCCTACCCCTACGTCTGTTGGAAATTTCATGGGAAGGTGCCATATTAAAGTAACGGCTCATAGGTCTACTAGAATTGGCCTCCCAATTACAGCGTTAAATGCCGAAGGACAATCAACTACTATGAAAGTAATGAGTAATGTCCTGTTAGCAGGTGCAATACCTGCTGTAACTGGAAGCCTAATCGACCCAGTTGGGGAGAGCCCTTCGCCGGAAAAACCATAGATGGTTTGGTTGCATGGCTCCAGGTCCTTGACGGAAAGCTTCATTCTCTCCAGTGAAGACTTGTATAGGATGTTGACCGAACTTCCTGTGTCAACCAACACCCTCTTCACCATCATGTTGGTGATTTGCACATCTACGACCAGCGAATCAGAGTGTGGGAATCGTACGTGCTGGGCATCGTCTTCAGAGAAGGTTATCAATTCCTCCTCTGTTCGAGCCTTCTTTGGTGCTCGATCCTCCACACTCATCATCTCGATGTCCTGGTCGTGGCGTAGGGTTCGAGCGTATCGTTCCCTTGCCTTCCCACTATCCCCTGCAAGGTGTGGGCCGCTGCAGATAGTGAGTAAAGTGCCTGCCATAGGAGCTGGCTGTAGGGGTGGCGAGCATTGGCATGCAAGCGCCTGCTTGTTGCCACCTTGAGTCTCTCGTTGAGACCCTCCTGCGGCTCGCACATACATTCTTAGATGTCCCTGCCTAATCAGGAACTCAATTTCGTCTTTCAACTGGTTGCATTCGTTAGTATCGTGCCCATAGTCGTTGTGAAAACGACAGAACTTTGTCGTATCTCTCTTGGAGATATCTTTCCTTATAGGTGCGGGTTGTTTATAAGGCACGTTGGAGCTGGTTGCCTAGTAGACTTCCGCTCGGCTTTCAACAAGGGTCGTGTAGTTGGTGAATCTTGGCTCATATCGATTGCCTTTGGGGCGTTTATTATCAGAGGCTGACGGCTCATTGTTTGCCCGTTTTCCACCATTCCTACAATTGCCATTCCCATTGCCCTTGTTGTTGCCATTGGGTTTCTCTAACCCATTGGCGGCCTTGGCGGATTCTTCCTTTGGCCCCTTGTCTTTTTCTGGTGATTTCCCCTCATTGGCAATCGCATCCTCGAGCTTGATATATCGATCAGCCCGATCCAAAAACTCCTGGGTACTCCTTACCCCATTCTTTCTTAGGCAACTCTAGAAGGGTGAATGTCGCCTAACCCCAGCAGTTAGGGCCATCATCTTGCCTTCATCACCCACTGTCTTGGCTCCAGCTACTACTCGCATGAAGCGCTGGACATATTCCTTTAAGGGCTCTCCCTCCTTTTGGCATATCTCGACCAGCTGGTTAGCCTTTGTGGGATGTACGCGACCTGCATAGAATTGTTCATAAAATTCCTTCACGAACATCTCCCAAGATACTATACTAGCAGGAGAGAACTTAAAGAACCAATCCTGGGCGGTGTCAGATAGTGTCGCGGGGAAGATCCTGCAGCGGGCATCTCCATACCCATCAAAGTTCGGCAGTGTTGGCATCTTGAATTTACTGGGGGTTTCTGCCGCAGCAATCCTTTGTACAAAGGGAGTGCCCCTCCTCTTATCGTACTCTGTATGGGACGTTCATCCCTCGACCAGCTATTGTACTGCATGGTTCAGAGCATCAATCTGAGCCTGAACTGCTTCTGGGACTGCAGGGGCGACCTGTGCCGGGGGAGCATACTCATCATGCCTTTCACGACGGTCGTTGAGTACATCCCTTAAATCATCATCCATGCATCTCTGCTCACTAACTCTTAGCCGATCAAAGATGTTCTACTGCCTGGGCTACCCTCCAGCGTTATGGCTAGCTGACCTATTTTCTCTAGGTGGGGGGCTTCTGCCTCCACCTCTTTCCTCATTCCTCCGACCAGCATTTTCTCTGCCGGAATGGGCTTCATTAGAGAGTCGTCCTTCCCAACCAAATCTAGTAAAAGAGTAGATAACGAAGAACTTACTGCCACCTCATGTAAACACTTCGGAGTTACCAATAGAGGGGCAGGCAACTCCTTCGAACCCCGTTTATAAAACGTTTTTGAGATTTTAGCATTAACACCAAGAGCACCATTTTTTCCAACAAAAGAAACTTTGAGCTTTTTCTTTCGAGAAAACAGAATGGAGGACGAAAAATCCACCTTACCACTAGAAAAAATCAATCCAGTCAAACCACCAACATGTGTATCAAATTCCACGAAGGAGATTGGAGGTCCCTACTGTCAGGGTTTTATGCCCTAATTAAAACCTGAATTCTTTGTAATCTCATATTATTATCAATAAAATAATAGAAATCATTTTTTGACTTGGTCAATCACTTTGCTCACATGTTTTATTTTCAAGATTATTTGCTTAATATAAACTTCTATTAAATCCCGAGCATATAGCTAATCGTATTTTTAGTGACATAATCATAGTGGAATATAAATATGATTATATGTTCAAAACAAGTTAGTCCTAAGATTTGTCAGTGCAAATGATTTACGCTAACTTGCTAATCTACGATATGATCTACTTACACATCACAGTGTTATGTTCTTTCCAGAACATTAGCAAAGTAGATAAGACCAGATGTATTTGTTTCATCGGACAGGACCGATATTGATAGTTGATAAGATAAGTAAACATACCGTTATTATCTATTCTAGTCATATCATAAAGTTGACCATAGGTCAATTCATTCTCAATTCTGAGTGGTTAGTATTCTAACTAATTGTATTATTTGAGTTCTTTGACTTGTTCGTTACCAGCTTACTCTACAGACTAGCTCATACTTACATCTTGGGAACTCGGTAGTATAATTGAGTGGGAGTGTTAATCATAGAGATATGAACATCTATAGTTTCTAATGAAGAAGTGAAACTATGGTTTCCTTTTAGTTTGGTTCAAGGTGTTAAATGATAGAGATTTCATTTTAGTAATTAAATTAGTTTACTAAAATATAATTTACAAGGAACTAAGTGTTTTAAGGATAAAATACAATGAGGGGTAAAACGGTATTTTAGTCCTATCTCATTGTAGACCGTCTATAGAGGATTGAGTGACAATTATGGTTGTAATGATGGATAATTAATAGCGTATCTATAGTTGTTATAGAGCGTTCTATGAATTCAAGAGTGCAATTTCGAGTCTATAGTGGAGTCACGAGGAATTAATAAGTTAGAAAATTTATTTGTTAGATTTATGATAACTTATTGGAGCTTAATTTCATAGGCTCATGGTCCCCATTGTACCTTGGATAAAATCATCTAGATAGTCTCAATTAATTGATAAAATTATCAATTAGAATTATCAAAGTTGACCAAGTCAATTTTTGATAGTTTCACAGAGTTATGTAATTTAGAGAAGAAAAGAGAAATTATGGCAGATTTATTAATTAAGATAAATTGGTATCTAAATTAATAAATAAGTTTAAATCAAGGTTCAAATTATAAATAATTAATTTGATAAAGGATTTAAATAATTATTTAATTAATTAAATCAATAGAAAATAATACAGGCCTTGATTTTAAGTGCAATGCGCTTATAATCAAATGGGAAATTTCACGGGCTTAAAGCCCATGAAAATTTCAACCTAGGGCTTCAAATTGGCTATTATTTTATTGATTTTTTAATTAAATTAAATGTCTTAATTGAGTCTATAAAATGAGTGCTTAGAGAGAAGTCATTAGTTAAGATTTATGAGATGACAGAGACGTTTAATCATTGGTTTTCTGATAGTTTTAGATTCTCTCTAAACACAAGTCCTTTTCTAAGCATCTTCTTAGTTATTTTCTCTTCTTCTCTCTGTATCTATCTCATGTTTTGAGAATTTCCCATTCTAGTCTAGGTGATTCTAAGTATACTTTGGAAGACTGTGAAGATTATAGAAGAACGGTTCAGTTTCTTGATAATACTCTATGACAGAAAGGATACAAGGGTTAGAGAAACTAAAGGAATGGCTCATTCATTCTGTTGCATATCCTGTAAGTATTCTTATTATTTTTTTCTCTTTGAATTCAATTTTAGAAACATGCTTTAGGCTATCTCATATTAATTTGTTTAATATTAGATTTACATGAAAATAAATAAAGATCATGTATAAGTTTTTCCCAACACGTACATGGTATCAATGTGAATAGTAACCTCCTCCACATGAAGCACATGTCCCTCACGTGATTCTTTAGTTATCACCCCATTAGAACCCACGTGTAAACCAACCTCCTCATTAACCATATTAGAAGCAGCTGCCAAGGGTCCCACCACTCTGATATCAAATTTATTAATAGCCTCATTCCCAATATTTGATACACGGTGAGAGTCAAATCCCCATAATCAAATAATAAATAATTTGCATTAATGGGTTTACTCAAATCATGGGGTTGAATAGCAATATTTGGAGGTTCCACATGTTTAGCCCCATTACAAGGAAAAAACGCAGAGGAAGTCTCCAAACTTTCCTTAGAAGGATTCAAATCTTTAATGAATATTTTCGAAATAGGGTGCCAGTTAATATTGTCAATAATGGCCGAAGCTTTTCCTTTCTGTTATCCTTCAGTCAACGGCAATACCACCGGAGTCGGATCACTACCAGTCGGCAAAACAACCGCCTTCAGACCACCCACTTTAATCGCATCTTTTCCAACAGTACCACCCGAACTAGTTGACGAACTCCCATGGTCCCAGTTACAAGCTTTTTTAGAGACAGTTCCAGTAATTTTGTAACGACCCAAATTTACTAATAAGGCTTGTAAATGTGGAAATTCCTCCCTTATGAGTCCTATTCACAAGTGAAGCTCTATACTATGAGACATCCTAAAAGGGCGTCACATGATGGTGAGGGAGTTGGGATAAGAGAGTCACCCTCACTAGGCGAGGGCCTTCGGCCGCTTGCCAATCCAAACTTCACCCTCGCTATGCGAGGGTCCCCAGCTGGTCGCCCGCGTGCGCCTCATTCCATCAGGCATCAAGCTCCGCCTGCACTCGGGAGAAGAAGGTCAGCCTCGCTACGTGAGGCACCCTCGCTATGTGAGGGTGGGGGTTTGTTGTGGCATCCGTGCCCCTAGCCTCGCGACGCTGCACTCGGGAGGAGGAGAGGCAGCCTCGCTATGCGAGGGTGCTACCTTGCTGCGATGCCCGAGCCATGCCTATACCTGAGGGAAAAGTGCCAGCCTCGCTACGCGAGGTACCCTCGCTATGCGAGGGTGTGGCCTTGCCACGGCGCTCATGCTGCGAGCCTCGTGTCTATGCGATCCGCATAAGCCGTCCCTGACCCCTGGCACCTTGACTTCTCAGGACATGCATAGGTTGAAGCCTCCTTGACATAGGCACGGGATCACTTGGAGGAACCTTGTTGATATGCCAAACGAACATGGAGCATTGAATGGGGATTGATGAGGACGACCGAGTACGGAACACGTGCGCTGACACGGGGCGTACGGTTGTGGAGAAAACAGAGGCACGACCCTATGATCTGCGCCTGAGGAGTAGTGGCAGTACGGACCTGTACGAAGAGTAGTGGTACAACTTGGACACCCCCGACCATACGCCAGAGCTGACAGTACTTTGTCCTGGGCCACGACTCTGACACCATTAGGGTAGACACCACTACGCCCTGAGCCACTACACTATCAGAGTACCTGTGTACGTCCCTGTGGTATAGGACTTGTTTGTATCCTGGGCCAATAGAGCCCCCCCTATAAATAGGCTCCAACCCCTCAGGGTAAGGGGTTGAAAAATTGAGTGTATGAGGGGACATTTTAGAAATACATGATCTTTGTTCCATTGTTGCTCTGGTTTTTTCTATTGATTGAAGTTCTTTCCTCTTGATTCTAAGCTACCCTTACTATAAAAATCTTAGTTTTCTAACCTTTAATCATTGACGAGATTTCACCGTCAACAGTTTGGCGCCGTCTGTGGGAACGTAAGCACCAAGCTACTGTTCTACCATTACTTCCGGCAAGAAGAAATGCCAAGACGTTCGAAGCGACTCAGGGAGCCACGAGAGGTTGAGGTCCACCTAAACGGAGTCCAGCTGAAGGCCTCCATGAAGGATCTATCTCCACCCCGAGACGTGGAGCCCCCAAGGGACGCTGAGGTTCACGAGAATGACAGGGAGGCTTCGTCACCGGTCATCCTGCCCGATGATAATCCTCCAAGGACAACTACCGCACCACCTGGGAACGCCAACGAGTTCCCTCCTCCCAAACCACCACAGGTACCGAACTCCGGCCGGCAGGATCCGGGCCCCTCGACGCGTAGACATGTTAAACAACCCTGGGTCCATTCCGTGAGCTTGAGTTCTAAATCTCATTTCTATGAAGAGGAGATTCGTGAGCTGCACCATAAAAACCAAAGACTGGGGACCACCTTGGAGAACATGCAGGAGGTACTGAATGGCCTGTTGAAAGGTAAGTCGAACGTGACCTTGCCCAAGAGGAAAGAGAAGGGTCAGGAAACCACTGTCCTGGTAGACGACGGGAGGACCAGACACTCCGCCAGTAACACCCCCAGGGAGAAGTCGCATGAGCATCCCGGACCATCGAGGCCACCTCAGGGGCCAAGGCAAGGGAACCATGTTGGCTCTCACAACGACATCGAGGTCACCTCAAAGAGGACGCCCTTAGATCTACGAGAAGAGCTCAACAAGGGAGGAGCAGACAAGAGAACTACACCTCCTACTGTCCCCGAGACAACAAAGGAAAGGAAGATGTCAACCCCTCCATGTTGAGAGACTCCATGAAGGAGAGGAGGCAAGGCCTCGATACAGAGACGAGGAGCCTGCGGAGCAAGATTGTCATCGCACCCGGAGGACAAACCATCGAGGATGAGTTCGATCATGAATCGCCCTTCACTAAAGAGGTCCAAGTCATCCGACTCCCAACCAACTTTAAGGAGCCGCATCTGACCCCTTATGAGGGGAGCACAGACCCCAAGTACCATCTGGACGCATTCAATGATTTGATGAAGTTAAGAGGGATCAGCAGCGGGGCTAGATGCCACTGTATCATGGTCACCTTGAAAGGACTTGCGTATAAATGGTTCAGAAGACTTCGCCCAGGATCCATCAGGTCTTGGCAGCAGTTTTCGGATGAGTTTCTCCAACAGCATCACGCCATGCGTGATTATACAATGCCAGGCACCAACCTCGCCAATGTAAAACAAGGAGAAAACGAGAGTCTGAAGGGTTACATCCACAAGTTTAACATGGAGGTAGCCAAAATGGGGAGCTTGACACGCAGGGAATTAAAAATGGCCATCACAGCCGGAGTGCGTCCGGGAAGCAAATTGTGGGATAACATGCTTAAGAGGGAAGTCACTGACCTAGATGACTTCTACGAGAGGGCGCAAAAGTATATTCGCGTGGAGGATGGCCATGCAAACTTAAAGGCAGGAAACAGCGAGTCCCATGTAAAGTCCCCAGCCAATGAGGGGTCGAACAGAGCACACAAGTGCATACATGTGGAAGAGGGCCATAACGACTCGCATGTTGAAGAAAGCGAACCTTCCTCCAGTCACCCTACTGCTAATACGTCTGAAGAGTCAATATAGAAGGGGACGTCATGCTAGAAGGGTCGCTGGCGAAGTTTAAAATTGGAGGAGGACCATCTAGCTATATAAGTCCCGACATGAGGGGAGATCACCTCAAAAATTGCAAAAAGGGTCTCAAAGTAGACGCTCGCAAAAAGGGTCTCAAAGTAGACGCTTGCAAAAAGGGTCTCAAAGTAGACGCTCGCAAAAAGGGTCTCAAAGTAGACGCTTGTAAAAAGGGTCTCAAAGAAGACGCTTGCTAAAATAGTACTATGCCTAATGACGAGAGGGACGCTTCTCGCAAAAAAATAATAAAAAGCGCGCGCAAAGAATATAAAAGGACCTCAACAGCCCAACGGGTTAACGTGTCCTTACAAGTATAATCAAGGTGCACCAGAAAGATTATCGCCATCAGATCAGAGAAAAATATGTAATCCACGAACAGCAGTAATAAGAGGGACTTACCAGAGCCCCTTAAGTTTGATAAAAAAAAAAAAAAAAAGAGGAGAAAAAGAGAAGAAGTGGCTTCAAGCCTTAGGGGTATTCATAGGGAAAGTCAATGCTCCCTAGCCATTGGATCTATTTCCCTATGAATGGAGGAGATCAAGAGTATGGGTAACCTTGGGATCTGCGATTGAGGATGATTGGTCCTTATACAATCTTCGGAATTTTCATGGATCCCCCAAGTGTTAGGTGGCTGTTGTGTTTCTTTGGATACTATAAAGAAACACAACTCCAAGCCTCACTTCGTATTTCTTCGAGCGACGCTGTGAAACTTTCCGAGGCTAAGTCCCCCAAAGTTGGCCGTACATGTCAGGCAAAAGAAATAGAAAGAGTCTACAAACACACTTAAAAGTGTACTTATAGACTCGGGGGGAAGTGTAAATGTGGAAATTCCTCCCTTATGAATCCTATTCACAAGTGAAGCTCTATACTATGAGACATCCTAAAAGGGCGTCACATGATGGTGAGGGGGTTGGGATAAGAGAGTCACCCTCACTAGGCGAGGGCCTTCGGCCGCTTGCCAATCCAAACTTCACCCTCGCTATGCGAGGGTCCCCAGCTGGTCGCCCGCGTGCGCCCCGTTCCATCAGGCATCAAGCCCCGCCTGCACTCGGGAGAAGAAGGTCAGCCTCGCTACGTGAGGCACCCTCGCTATGCGAGGGTGGGGGTTTGTTGTGGCATCCGTGCCCCTAGCCTCGCGACGCTGCACCCGGGAGGAGGAGAGGCAGCCTCGCTATGCGAGGGTGCTACCTTGCTGCGACGCCCGAGCCATGCCTATACCTGAGGGAAAAGGGCCAGCCTCGCTACGCGAGGTACCCTCGCTATGCGAGGGTGTGGCCTTGCCACGGCGCTCATGCTGCAAGCCTCGTGTCTATGCGATCCGCATAAGCCGTCCCTGACCCCTGGCACCTTGACTTCTCAGGACATGCATAGGTTGAAGCTCCTTAACATAGGCACGGGATCACTTGGAGGAACCTTGTTGATATGCCAAACGAACATGGAGCATTGAACGGGGATTGATGAGGACGACCGAGTACGGAACACGTGCGCTGACACGGGGCGTACGGTTGTGGAGAAAACAGAGGCACGACCCTATGATCTGCGCCTGAGGAGTAGTGGCAGTACGGACCTGTACGAAGAGTAGTGGTACCACTTGGACACCCCCGACCATACGCCAGAGCCGACAGTACTTTGTCCTGGGCCACGACTCTGACACCATCAGGGTAGACACCACTACGCCCTGAGCCACTACACTATCAGAGTGCCTGTGTACGTCCCTGTGGTATGGGACTTGTTTGTATCCTGGGCCAATAGAGCCCCCCCTATAAATAGGCTCCAACCCCTCAGGCTAAGGGGTTGAAAAACTGAGTGTATGAGGGGACATTTTAGAAATACATGATCTTTGTTCCATTGTTGCTCTGGTTTTTTCTATTGATTGAAGTTCTTTCCTCTTGATTCTAAGCTTCCCTTACTATAAAAATCTTAGTTTTCTAACCTATAATCGTTGACGAGATTTCACCGTCAACAAGGCTTAAGGGCCTTGATTATTGTGCCGGGAGGGCATAACTGGATTATAAGTGATTTAATGATTTAAAAGCATGTTATATGACTACCTGAATATTTATGATGCATGACTATGTGTATTAGTATGCATGTAGGCCCTGATTAGGTTAGAAGGGCATAATTGTAATTTTGACCCGTTGAGGGCATAACTGTATATATATATATGTGATAAACTGTCGAGACCACATTATTATGTGGATATATTTGTAATCTGTGACTCGAGACGATCCCAGTGAGCGGTTTAGCGAAAAAGTCACGGCAGGGATTTATACCCAGCTCGGGGCGAGCCTAGGGGTATTTCTGGGAATTTAGAGAATATATTGGGGTCAATTTTTACATTGAGGAATATAATTGGTGATTAGTTAGGTGTCAGGAGGTAAGCGGTAAATATTAGAGACACTCGAGGAATTAGCGGGAAAATTGGTTGAAATGACCAAAATGCCCCTAGGTGGATTAAAAGGCTTAGGATTTATGGGAAGGTATTGTGATCATTTGGCTTATAAAGGATAAATGTTATTAGGCTTTATGGCTTAGTGGGTTGTGTAGAAAGGGCTAGAATTCTGAAGGAAAGAAAGGAAAGAAAAGAAAGAAGAGAAGGAAAAAGGGAAAGAAAAACAAGGCAATTTCTAAGGTTGGTTTGGGACTTCTTCATCATTTTATTCTAGAGGTTTGAGGCTAGAATCCAAAGGAGCTGAAAGCTGAGATTGTATACTTGGGGTCTTGATCAGGTTGGGGAAACTAGCTGAGGTTGTTCATCAGTTAAGGTAAGACTTTGAGGTTAAAATTTTAGTTCCTAGTTTTGGTGTTGAGCTGGTTTTTCTAAGCAAAGTTCTGTGGGAATCCTAGGGATTTGAGGCTGAAGATTTGAGGAGGAGAAGGCTGAGAAAGAGTGGGGGACAACCTAGGCTAAGCTCATCCATCAGAGGTAAGGAACTTTAGTTTTAAGCTTTGTGATTTCCGTGGTTTTGCTGAGTTTCTAAGCTTTAGGTCCAACTATGGTGAATTCTTTGATTAGGGGTGCATGTGATTGAATTATGTGTGGTTAGGATGTTTGGGATGAGTGGAGGATGTTGGTAGGCTTGTTTTTGAGTTTGGTTGAAGTTTGGAAGAGTTTTGGTAAGGTTTGGCTCGGGAAAATTGGAAGGAGAAAATGATGTGCTAGGCTGTGCTATGACTAGCGCTATAGCGCTAGACACTGGGTGCTATAGCGCTAGGCCCTGAAGTTTCAGAGCCTTTTGGCTCTGTTTGTAGCGCTCTCCTTAGAGCGCTGTAGCGCTACCTTGTTTCCAAAAGGAGGTTTTTGAGTTATTTTCAAGGGTTGTTGCTCGGGGGTTCGTGGTTCGATTCCACCACCCCGTTTGCTGGAATTAGGGCTTCCTGAGTGCTCGGGATTGGTCCTGAGGTTAAATTTTGGACTTGAGGTTTGGTGATGATTTTGATCTATGGTTGTGACTAGGTGTACGCTGGGGCTCAAGAGGGATCGTGCTTGAGGATCAAATCGAACAAAGCTAGCAAACTTAAAGGTAAGAAAATTGCACCCGGTTATGTGTTTGTGATGGGACTAAGAGCTCCCTATATATGTATGATGTCATAGATGGTATCATTCCATGGGACATGTGATAAATGGCCTAAGGGTGTCGTAAATTATACTTGCACACAGGGCGCGGCTCGACCACTGGTAGCCGAGGACAGCTTAATATTCACTGAGCTCGGTTTAAGCGGGCTGGAGTCAGTGGGATAAATAGAGGGTGCGGGCAAAGGGCGTTAACCCTAGTTATCATATGTGGATTGATTATTGATATGAATTGATATACTTGGTATGCTAAATACTTGATTAACATGAATGCTTAGACTGTTGAGTACATGCTTATGCGGTATGAGTTATCTGATTGTTATTGAATGATTGTGCTATGTTATTGTGTTTTCTTGATGGGCCTTGGCTTACGGGTGCTACGTGGTGCAGGTAAATGCAAAGGCAAGCTGGACCAATCCTGAGATGGAGAGCTGCGGGGCTGAATGTACATAGTCAGCTGATTGGCCGCCACGGCCGAGGAGTGGAACTGGACGGAAATGCTTAACTATCTATTTTGCCTTAGAGTGGCTAATCACTCTACTTTTGTCCTAAAATTTTGTAAACAGTCCTAAACTTGCTACCTTTGGGATCCCATGTAAAAAGGAAATTATTATTTATAAGAAATGCAGCTTTTGAGACCAAAATATTTTAACCCTAGTTCAATTATAGTTTCAGTAACACGTTTTGAATTAAATGACTTGATTAGCAAGTCTTGCACCTTTACAAACACACAGTGTAACGGTATTGGCTATCTAGGGCGTTACAAATTTTATCCGAGAATGGGACACGAATCCACTCCCCATATTTCAACTGATCTTTCCCACCAATACCCTTAGGCTTCAACAGACATTCATTCATAGGGTGACCAAGAATGCCAATGAAATAGCATAGTTCTGGTAATCTCTCATATCGCAAAGGAAAATGAAGAATCAGTTTAACCGGCGTGAAACGACTCTTAATCACATGAGGAAGGGGTCTTTTGATAGCCACACCAATCCGAACCCGCAAGAAAGGTCCAACACACTGCCCTCCCGTACCATAAGTCACCTCCCGAACTTCCCCAACAGATTTACTAAGCTCGAAACCCCAAGCTTTCAACATACAGAAAACCAGAACCTTGTGAATTTGAACTAAAAAAGGTGCGACATTGAAATCCATCTCTATCAGATCTGTATAATCATCTGGTTCCTTCAGAGCCAATAAACAATTTTCAAAGATCCAAGGACCACCCTCCAAGATTCTTTTACGATCTGTAACCAACTCAAACCAAAAAATGAACGTGTTCTTACTACTATTTACAGCATAAATCAAATCATTATGATCAACCGACCTTGTGGTAATCACCCTACCGATAATCGTTTTCGCAACAGAATTGGCTCCTTCATCAAGAGGCATTTGATCCACTACATCACATAATTCATCCACCTCTTCATCCTCAAGAGTAAGAGAATTATAGAAGGCATCTAGATCATTATCATTCATGGTTCCCAATCACAAGCGTATAGCAAGTCAAAACTAAATTATACAGAGGTGGCCGAAAAATAAAAAAGTGGCTCCACCGTCGATTACTCTAGAGAGAAAAGCGGGAAGTTAATCTTTTTAAATATATCTACTTAATTTGAGATTTCAAAAAAATTGTAATGAGTGGTAGATTTATTTTCAGAATATTTACTAATTAATGAGGTTTTTATTTATTAACATAATCAATTGTATCAACATATAAATGGAGAGTTGCTAAAAAAACAGAAAGAACTAAAATCACAACAATAATTACGATGAGATATATATTATAATGGGGTATATTTTGTATATATAATGTAATTATAATATTTTGTATCGTAGTAGTAGTTTCGTATTTAAGTAAAAAATGCCCTATGAAAAAAGATGCATTTGTGGCTATTTATCCAAAAAACAGCTGTGGATGATGTGGCAAGAATTTTTGACACGTGGCCAACATGTGGCAGAGATGCTGCTCACCTATCGACCAGAGATACTTCCATATGTGGCGTTCAAGTTTTATATTCGACCAGC
This sequence comes from Humulus lupulus, assembly GCF_963169125.1. NCBI lineage: Eukaryota > Viridiplantae > Streptophyta > Magnoliopsida > Rosales > Cannabaceae > Humulus > Humulus lupulus. Next base: position 207,245,895 of record NC_084794.1, on the reverse strand, counting down.
CTGGTCGTATACTCTATTTATTTATGTATAAATTGGTATTGTTGTAATGATATCCGAGAATATCTCTTCATTATAACCTGAATATCCATTTATTAAGGAAAGATATGATTAATTGACTCATGTAACCCTCCTTGAGCCTATAAATATACAAGAAATAGCTCAAGGGGGGATCTTTTGATCTTTTCCGAATTGTATTTCTATCATCCATTGTCTGTATTGTTTCTCCTTCTAAGGTTTGTAAAACTCAGGAACCCTAGTTCTTTGATCACACCTTTGAAGCTCAATATTAATAATAGTATCAAGTGGATGTAGGTCATTACCAATCACTGGGGCTAAACCACTATAATTCTTGGAGTTCTTTACTTTCCATTAGATTGTATTCTCAAGCATCATACTAATTTCCTATCGTATACTTGACTCCATGTCGTTGGCTAATTTGAGGGTCATTATTCTGGTGCTTTCATTGAGAGCTTGTAAAAGAATCTAATGCAAAACTTCCAAGAAGACCGGACAAGCTGGTGCCGCTGCATCATCCCAGCCTCCTCCCCCAAATGTGGCTGAAGAAAAACCTCATTCGGAGTTTGATGAGGAGGAGTTAGATTCTGAAACCTTGAAGGCAACACTAGGGGTGTTGCAAGATGAGTTGGCCAATCTGAGGGCCAATCAAGAGAATGTTGTCGAGATAATGGCGTCGTAGCAAAGAGAAATAGAGCGCCAGCGTCAGGAGCTAAGCAAGCGTCAAGCTGAGATGGACCGTCGACAGAGGGATGCTATGGCCCTTGAAGCAGCAATCTAGCTAGCTAGGAATCAGGCTGCGCCAGCCTCCTAGCTAGATCAGCCACCAAACGGGCCACCTCAAAGGGGTCCCAATCCTAGTCCTCCGCTCTAGCTAGTGAGCCCTCAGAGGCCGGAGCAGCCACCTATGGCTTAGGATGATGTCCCACCTAGGGATCCTGAGCAGCAGCCTCCGTCTCAGGTGAGGTCACTGATGGACAAGACATCCCCGAGCAGCAGCAAGATGTGTCACAACCCCAGAGACGGCGGCCAACGAGAGTGACCATCCAAGAACCAACTTCTAGCACTCGAGCTAGTAATACCCTTACCCAACATGGGAGGGGAAAAAAAACTACCTGAATACACCGGCCCTTCGAATCTTCAGACGAGAATGGTATAGATTTCTCACTCCTAGATAATCTGCCCATCCCTTGTCATTTATTCGATAGGGATGGCAACTTTAAATTTACAACCAGTAGTTTTAGCCTGGACTTCTTCGAGGCAGATAGTGAGTGTAGCAATATTTTTTTAGATAATGCAACGACCAGTAATAATATTTCGGGTATACTACTTAGAATTTCTCTTTACGTTATTCCTTTATTGCGCCAAACTATTTCTTAACATATGTGCTCATTTGTTTTTGTTTTGTATTCATGCCATCTGACGATGCTTTCGACATGTACGCCTCCACAGACGCTCCTCCGAGCAGGAAGAAGTCAAGCAAACAACACCCTAGAGAAGGCAGTGGAGAGCCCTCTAGAAAAAGAGCTCGACAAGAGGACCTTCCAGCTCCTGCTTCGTCTAAATTAACTACGCCTCCTCCTCCTCGCACTGCTCCTTCCACCAACTAGACAAAAATATCTCTGGTTGCAGATTTATTGAGCAATGCTTATAGCTCAACAAACGACAAGCTGCAGAGATTGTCTAAGCACCATCGCAGCCAGGAGGCCTTTCATGTCTTCCTGTGTTGAAGCCCAGCTAGGTCCTTGCTAGTGGGTTCAACGAACTACTCAGTGTAAGTTTATTTTGTATTTTGTTTTAGTCGAACAACACTTCCTTTGATTATCTCTAAAAAATTCATTATTCTACTGTTCACAGGGTATCCTAACCATGAACAATGGCTGGCGTCACGCCGAGGAGATCAAAGCCTTCAAGGAGAAGGTTAAGGTGGCTGAAGACAAAGTCACCAGTTTAACCGAGGAGCTGAAGAGGAGCCAAGAAGAGCTCGTCAAAGTCGTTGCTGCCAGGGAGAATTTTAAAGAAGCTTCAGAGGCTAACTATAAGGAAGCAACCAAGCTTCAAGAAGATCTGGAGGCCAACATGAAGGAGGCTAATGGTCTGGAGGAACGAGAAAGCTCATTTGGAGGGACCACCTAAAGTTGCGAGCTCATCTTCATCATCATCTGTCCTTTGACGACGTCGATTTCTTCCTCTTAGAACTTGCGGGGCTCCATATGGATGCGGAGGGATGAGGCGATTCACCATGGCCAATCCGACTGGCTTTTGTGGGGGCACTTTCATGTTAGTTAAGTATTCAGGTGCGCCATACGTAACACATTATTCGTAATGAAGTTGCCATGTCCCAACCCGCCAGTAGTGGTACCCTGAATGATATGATTGATACTCTACCGTATATACCGCCAAATGTTCAGATTATACCCTTTTAAGATAGAATATGTCACCTTGAGCCGATCAGTCGGGATATCAGAAAGATGATTATTTGGAATCAATTGGGCACTCACAAAATAACACCATGCTCGAGCCACTTGGTTAAGCTCACACCGATACATACAATAGGGTTCACAATCTATAATGACCCAACTATTTCTAAAACCTTGGACCATTAAAACTACTAGACATATCCACTATTTTTGAGAAAACATACATAAGGAATATTCATAACTTTATTAAAAACTCCAAAGTAAATACTGAAATACATAAATGAGCGGTATGGGATCCCATTGTTTTAAAATAAAACATAACTTTAAATTAAATGAAGTTGTTTGCAAAACTAAGTGCGAAAAATACATAAAGACATAATTTAAAGAGACTAAATAAAAATAACATCGTCCTCGAATCATCACGCAGTCCATCGAATCCCTTCATCCTTAATACACAAGCCAAGCTACCAAGAATCCTTCTGCCTCCACATCTATTTTCCTGCATTACATTAGAAATAAAGGCAAGGAAAATCTACTAATCAATCATATAACATAAAACATAACATAAGACTATATCAAAAACATATACTATAAAACATATATCACAACTCTAACCCATGTCCATGGTAAACATTGGGGTTTGCTAGCTAAGAAACTATGAGCCCCAAGCAACATAAAAGCATTGGGGTTTACTAGCTAAGCAACTATGAGACTCATAATACATTGAGGTTTGCTGCTAAGCAACTATGAGCCCCAAAGACTACAAGACATATTCATACATATCATAACATATTATAACATAAACATATCATAACATATAAGCATAAAAAAAAAACTATCCTATTTTCCTTACCAACACCAAGATATTTGAGAACAAGGACGGGATTTGGAACACTCCTAAAACAAACAATAAGAATGGTGAGTATTTCTAAAGAAAAAAGATGATAAAGAAGAGAACTAACCACCAAGAAGAAGCTTACCGAAAAGAAACCTTAAGTTCAAATAACTTAAATACCTAACCAAGAATCGAAAACGAGTTAGGATTTGAGTAAAGAAAACTAAAGAACCATACAAAAATGAACTTAAGAATAAGAATACCTTTGGATGTACTAGAACCAATCTACACATCGATATTGAAAACACACTCTATATCTCACTTCCCAAGTGTTTATAAAGCTTAAGATGATAAAGCTTTTATCCCAAACCTAAGTGTATCACTCTATAGTAATCGTAGCAGCTTGAAGGCTCTGAACATAACTTCATGAATGAGAGAAATGTCTGGGTACTAGGTCCTATTTATAGAGTTCAAGGTGTGAAAATATCTCATTTTAGCTTGAATAAAATAATGAATATTAATTGAAAAAAATTTGAATATTCATTCAACAGGTGCTTAAGACTCGGTAAAAAACGTTCAGAAGCAAGTCAAGAGATTAAGGGATGAATCAAGCTCAGTTTCTACAACGTTTGAAAATGTGGTCCTAGGGCCGATATATCGCCCACCCTAGGCGATATATTGCCTGTCCCTATGTCCCGAGTGCTCGTGGCTTTGTTTGTGCGAAGTTGACGTGTTTTTCGTATCTCCCGTGTGGCGATATATCGCCCCTATAGCTGCGATATATCGGCATACATTGAAATATTAGACACGTAATTGCACTTTATCAGCTTTATTTGAATTGGATAAATAGCTTTGACTGAGTCATAATACGATTTTAAAGCTGATAGAAGGTTCTAGAGCTTCTAGATCTTTCTTTTTAATTTAACTATTCATCAAAATACTTAAATCCTTAATAAACATACACATGACAAGTGTAATGATCTTATTAGTTCTATCTAAACCTTATAGTATAATAAATGACATCTTTATAATCAGCTATATTAATCAAACCTTATGTTATAATTAATATTCTTAAACTATAGGTTAAACTTATAAAATCTATAAGCGTTGCTATGAGTGTTCGACTAAGTCCTGGCTTGAACCAAAAACCACAGTAACTATCATACTATAACTACTACTAGCTACTACTACTACTACTACTATCATACTAGCTAAGTAAAGCTCTGGGACTCTACAATTCTCCCCTACTAAAAAGAATTTCATCCTCAAAATTTACTTACCAAACAATTCTGGATACCGTGTAACATGTCTTCCTCCAACTCCCACGTTTCCTCCCATTCAAATCTATTACTCCATAGGACCTTGACTATCGAAATACTCTTGGACCGTAATTCCTTCCTCCCTCTATCTAGGATGCTAACCGGTCATTCCTCATAACTCAAGTCTTTCTGGAGTGTTATCGTATCGTACTTGAGGACGTGAGATGGATCTGACACATATTTTCGTTGCATCGAGATGTGGAACACATTGTGGCTATCTGCTAGAGCTGGCGGTAGGGCTAATCTATATGCAATTACTCCCAGCTTTGAATTCCACATCACGTCACTTGGCATCCGCATAACTTTTCTAATGGCTCTGAGCAGCGAGCATAAGTTTTCTAATTAGTGCTACTGCATCCTGAGCTTCTCTAACAGCTTTGGGTCCAAGAAGTTTCCTTTCTCCTACCTCGTCCCAATGTAATGGCGATTGACACCTCCTTCCATAAAGTAACTCGTAAGGCACCATCCCGATCATTGACTAGTAGCTATTGTTGTAGGAGAATTCTATTAATGGCAAAAACTTACTCCATGATCCTCCGAAATCAAGTACACAAGCGCGCAACATATCTTCCAGAATCTGTATGGTATGCTCGGACTAACTGTCTGTCTGAGGATGAAATGTCATGCTAAGACTTAGCTTGGTAGCCATGTCTTGCTGCTAGCTTCCCCAAAATCTCGATGTAAACATTGATCCTCTATCGGATACTATTGTCTTAGGGATTCCATGCAGTCGTACTATTTCTTATACATAAACGTCTACGTATTGATATGTTGTATATGAAGTCTTAACAGGCAGGAAATGAGCTAACTTGGTTAGTCTATCTATTACTACCCAAGCCGAATCGTGCTGCTTATTTTTTTATGGCAAGCCCATCATGAAATCCATGGCTATATCGTCCCATTTCTATTATGGAATGCTAAGTGGTTGTAATAAGCCTGCAGGCCGCTGATGTTCTTCTTTCACTTGCTAGCACACTAAACATTTAGACACAAACTCCACTATATCTTTCTTCATTCCTGACCACCAATATATTGCCTTAATGTCGTGAGTCATCTTGGTCGACCTTGGGTGTACTGAGTATGGGGTATTCTGCGCTTCTTCTAAATCTTCATCTTAATCCCTTGATCATTTGGCACGCATACCCGATCCTTATATCTCAATAACCCCGGTCCTGATATTGAGAAATCTGTGGCCTCGCCTTCTTTAACTGCATCCATATGTACTACTAATGTGTCATCATGTCCTTGCCCAATCCGTATTTCTTCTAACAGACTTGACTGGATGGACAAGTTAGCCAGTTTACCAATGACTACTTCTATTACGGAACTGATCAGCTCCTGTTATAGCGGTTTTTCTATTCCAGCTAATGCTGCTAGACTTCCGTAACTCTTCCTACTCAGCGCATTAGCAACTACATTTGCCTTTCCCGGGTGGTATAGGATTTTGCAGTCATAATCCTTCACTAGTTCTAACCACCTGCGCTGCCTCATGTTGAGCTCCTTCTAAGTGAAAAAATATTTTAAGCTTTTGTGGTCCGTATAAATCTCACATCATTCTCCATAAAGATAATGGCGCCAGATTTTCAACGCAAAGACCACCACTGCCAACTCCATATCGTGTGTTGCATAGCGTTGCTCATACTCCTTCAGCTGCCTTGAAGCGTAGGCTATCATCTTGTCATTCTGCATCAGCACACACCCCAACCCTCGCTTCGACGCATCACAGTAGACTACAAACTTGTCGTTGGGTATTGGTACACAAAGTACTGGTGCTGAGCATAACTTATCCTTAAGCAACTGGAAGCTCTTTTCATACTTATCATTCCAATTGAACCTTTGTTGTTTCCGGGTCAGGTTTGTAAGCGGAGTGGCTATCTTAGAAAAGCCCTCTACAAACCTCCGACAATAACCTGCTAATCCCAGAAAGCTTCTTACCTCTGATGCGTTCTTTGGTCTTGGACAATCCTTCACAGCCTCTACCTTAGATGGGTCTACTGCAACTCCGTCCTTGGATACAATATGGCCGAGGAACGCGACTTGCGAAAGCCAAAATTCACACTTCTTGAACTTGGCGTAAAGTTGATGCTCCTTTAGTCGTAACAAGATCAACCTTAAATGTTCCTCATGCTCGACTTCATCCTTTGAGTACACCAAGATATCATTGATGAACACTACGACGAATTTATCCAAGTATTCCTTAAAGACCCTATTCATTAAATCCATAAACGCGGTTGGAGCGTTGGTAAGACTGAAAAACATAACTAAAAACTCGTAATGCCCATAATTAGTTCTAAAAGTTGTCTTAGGAATATCCTCTTCTCGTACCTTGAGCTGATGATACCCAGATCGTAAATCAATCTTTGAAAACACGGTCGCGCCTCGGAGTTTATCAAACAAGTCATCAATTTGGGGTAGCGGGTACTTATTCTTAATTATCACCTTATTCAGCTCGCGGTAATCTATACACATCTGCATGCTTCCATCCTTTTGCTTCACAAATAGAATCGGTGCCCCCCATGGAGAATGGCTCGATCTAATGAAACCCAAGTCTAGGAGTTCTTGTAGCTGTGTATTTAACTCCATGAGATCGGTAGGTGCCATTCGGTATGGTGCCTTTGAGATAGGCTTGGTGCCCGGTACTAGTTCGATTATGAAGTCAATTTCCCGAGTCGACGGCAGTCCTGGTAAGTCGTCAGGAAATACTTCTGGGAATTTTTTTACAATGCGGACGTCTCCAACTTTTAATGGCGTTTCCTTTACCACATATGTGATGCTGGCTAAGAATGCTTGACATCCTTTTTTCTATCATCCTCTGAGCTTTGAGAGATGAAATAAGCTGTGTGCGTAATCTTGAAACGTTTCCCATAAAGCATTGTCTTTGACCGTCAGGAGTCTCGAACATCACTTTCTTGTGTTTGCAGTCGATGATTGCACCATGTCTTGCTAGCCAGTCCATTCCTAGTATCACGTCGAAGTCTTTGATATCCAGTTCTATCAGGTCTCCTTCTAGTTCTACATCCTCAATTTTGATCAGTACTCCTCGTACTATCCATGATGATAGGACTACTTTACCCGAAGTCAACTTTGTTACAAACCTAGTTCTAAATCTTTCACAAGGTTTGTCTAGTTTTTCTGTCATTCCTAATGAGATATACGAATTAGTGGCTCCTGAATCAAATAATACAGTAATACATTATTGAGGATAGGAATCTGACCTGTGACCACTTTATTGCTAGCGTCCGCTTCTCCTTGGGTTAAGGAAAATACCCTGGCATGAACCATCTTGTCGTACCTTTTTCCCTCTGGCTTGAGCTAGGGACACTCTTTCTTTCGGTGACCTTCCTGACCACAATTATAACATTCCTTGGTGTTTGCACGACACTCACCACAATGTTTCTTTTGGGACTTAGAGCATCACGGGTATTCTTCATAACCCGACTTATTGCCTTCATTGTTTGTCCGTGCTCTTTTATCATTATCACATTGTTTGTCAGGATGTCGTCTCTTCTGACCATTACTATTGTTGTTGGACTGATGGTTGTTATGGTTGTTGTTTTGACCATTCTGAGGTTAACTTTTCTATTTAGGCTCAAGCTTACTTGCTTCCTCCTTACTAACATTCGCCTGAAGCCTTTCTACTTCTATAGCCGTTTCTAGGACATCTGCATAAGTAGTATTTCCTGGGTTTGCGAGCTTAACCCCTAGCTCAATCTTTGGTCGAAGTCCTCTAACGAACTTGGTCACCCTCAGAAAGTCAGTTGGAGCCATTTCTGGTGCAGACTTGGCTAATCAGTCGAACTGTCGAGCATATTCTGCTACTGATAAGTTCCCTTGCTTCAGACCAGCGAACTCCTCAACCCTTGTGGCGATGACTGTCGAATTGTAGTAATTTTTGTGGAACAGCTCCACAAATCTGGTCCAAGTCATGGTGACAACATCTTGAGTCTACTGAACTAAGTCCCACCATATTCTAGCATCCTTCTTTAGTAGAGACGAAACACAGGATATGCGGTCCACGTTGCCGAGATTCATGTGTGCCAGGATCGGCTCCACATTTTTGAGCCATTCTTCCACCTCGAAGGGATATGTTGTCCCTTCAAAGTTTGGAGTGTGTTGCTTACGAAACCGCTCATAAATTGGCTCCATGTGCTAAGCTAGGTATGGCGCATAGTTCGCCATTGGCCATCCCCCATAAGGACCTACTTGGTGGGGTGCTTGAGCCATTTACGAAGGCTGCGGTTGCGGCGGAGGCTGAGTTTGAGGCTGAGCCTGTTGTCGCTGTTGCTATAGTAATACCTCAACTTGTTGTCGTAGTCTAGCAATTTCTGCGGTGTTGTCAACTGGCTGCAGCGACGGCGCACTTTGGTTAGCAGCAGCATTGGTAGCACGCGCTCCCCTTCTACGAACTGGAGGGGCTTCATTATTCTCAGGAGCGACGCTGGCGGCATTGGCATTGGTGCATGCAGACCTTTTGAGCGACATCTTCAGTGGAGTTCTAACAGTTGAGAAAACATGTTAGAACTTACCCTAATAGGCTCTAAGGCAAAACTTAATCTAAGCAAACATAACTCGGACCTATTAATTATGACTTTTTATGAAAATAATTATATAAGTCTTCTTTTAATTAGGGTGTATTTCTATACTTAGAAAAATAAGCCATCTTTATTATTTTCTAAGTGTGTTTCTAATCATCCTATATGACTTAATTCTCAGGCTCGAAACTTGTTGTTGTTCTAAAGTTAACCATATTGAGGGAGGGCTGGGATCAGTAAAATCGTTCCCACTACTATTGCCCCCTAACTCTTAATGTAGAACCTGGTACATTGATTTGTATCCACCCTCACCAAACTTGGTCATTATTTATTAAATTTATTATTTATTATGATTGCAAAAGAAAATCAAACTCATACATGTTATCAAAATAACAATGATATTTATTTGGAAAAAAAAGTTTTCACTAAGTACAACCATAAATGCAAATATAATAAATAAAATAAAGAAAGAAACTAATCTATTCTAAAAATTGGGATCTTCTACATCTGACTCTTCATCTAACATATCATCATCTATCTCCTCATAGTCATCATTATCTTGAGCCTCAAAATGCCCTCGAGGAAGATTCATAAAGATTCTGTGTTTTTGCTCATTTGTTAATTGGAATTCCATCTTAAAGGTGAACCTAAGTATGAGAAAATAATATCTCATAGCTACCGGTAATTCATCTTCATCATCTATAGTCTCCCATATATCTTCTAAAGCTACAATTACAGTAGGATAATCTTTAAAAAGTCTAATCACTAAAACATATTGCTCTGTTGCTCTCATCATGATTTGCTTAGTTGCTTAGAGGTGACCTATCTCCCTGTGGAATAAGAGTAATCTTAAGTGATTCTCTCTAGCACTCCTACGGTATTTCTTGGCTCTCTAATTATTTTCAAGGCCTTAATGGCTCGGATATCCTCATAGGTCAAGGCTCCATTCATTATTAACTGAAAACATAAGGCTAAAATGTTAGCTAATCACATAAACATAATAACTATAACATAAACACTTACATTGGCGGTTAGATTCAGAGGCTGAGCGTGTGTATCAAGGAGAACTTCATGCAAATGAATTGTTTCTTTGATACTAACTATAATGACATAACTATTTCTAAGACCTTGGACCATTAAAACTACTAGACATAGCCACTATTTTTGAGAAAACATACATAAGGAATATTCATAACTTTATTAAAAACTCCAAAGTAAATACTGAAATACATAAATGAGCAATATGGGATCCCATTGTTTTAAAATAAAACATAACTTTAAATTAAATGAAGGTGTTTAAAAAACTAAGTGTGGAAAATACATAAAGACATAATTTAAAGAGACTAAATAAAAATAACGCCGTCCTCAAATTGTCACGCAGTCCATCGAATCCCTTCATCCTTAATACACAAGCCAAGCTACCAAGAATCCTTTCGCCTCCACATCTATTTTCCTGCATCACATTAAAAATAAAGGAGTGAGCCTAATACCCAGCAAGGAAAATCTACGAATCAATCATATAACATAAGACTTTAGCAAAAACATATACTATAAAACTTAATTATATCACAACTCTAACCCATCTCCATGGTAAACATTGGGGTTTGCTAGCTAAGAAACTATGAGCCTCAAAATACATTGAGGTTTGCTAGCTAAGCAACTATGAGCCCCAAGCAACATAAAAACATTGGGGTTTACTAGCTAAGCAACTATGAGCCTCAAAATAAATTGAGGTTTTCTAGCTAAGCAACTATGAGCCCCTAGCAACATAAAAAAACATATTCATATATATATGTATATATATCATAACATATCATAACACAACATATCATAACATAACATATCATAACATATAAGCATATAGAAACTATCCTATTTTCCTTACCAACACTGAGATATTTGAGAACAAGGACGGGATTTGGAACACTCCTAAAACCAACAATAAGAATGGTGAGTATTTCTAAAGAAAAGATATGATAAAGAAGAGAACTAAGAACCAAGACGAAGCTTATAAAAAAGAAACCTTAAGTTCAAAGAACTTCAATACCTAACCAAGAATCGAAAACAACGAGTTAGGATTTGAGTAAAGAATACTAAAGAAAACTAAAGAACCATACAGAAATGAACTTAAGAATAAGAATACCTTTGGATGTACTAGATTCGATCTACACCTCGATATTGAAAACACACTCTATATCTCACTTCCCAAGTGTTTATAAAGCTTAAGATGATAAAGCTTTTATCCCAAACCCAAGTGTATCACTCTATAGTAACCCTAGCAACTTGAAGGCTCTGAACACAGCTTGAAGAACGAGAGAAATGGCTAGGTACTAGGTCCTATTTATAGAGTTCAAGGTGTGAAAATATCTCCTTTTAGCTTGAATAAAATAATGAATATTAATTGAAAAATATTTGAATATTCGTTCAACGGGTGCTTAAGACTCGATCTAAAACGTTCAGAGGCAAGTCAAAAGGTTAAGGGATGAATCAAGCTCAGTTTCTACAAGGTTTGAAAATGTGGTCCTAGGGCTGATATATCGCCCACCCTAGGCGATATATTGCCTGGCCCTATGTCCCGAGTGCTCGTGGTTTTATTTGTACGATGTTGAAATTTTTTTCGTATCTCCCGTGTGGCGATATATCATCCCTATAGCTGTGATATATCGGCATACGTTGAATTATTAGACACGTAATTGCACTTTATCAACTTTATTTGAATTGGATAAACCGGTTTGACTTAGTCATAATACGATTTTAAAGCTGCTAGAAGGTTCTAGAGCTTCTAGATCTTTCTTTTTAATTTAACTATTCATCAAAATACTTAAATCCTTAATAAACATACACACGACAAGTGTCATGATCTTATTAGTTCTATCTAAACCTTATAGTATAATAAATGACATTTTTATAATCAGCTATATTAATCAAACCTTATGTTATAATTAATATTCTTAAACTATAGGTTAAACTTATAAAATCTATAAGTGTTGCTACGAGTGTTCGACTAAGTCCCGGCTTGAACCAAAAACCACAGTAACTAACTATAACCACTACTAGCTCCTACTACTACTACTACTACTACTACTACTACTACTATCTAACTAGCTAAGTAAAGTTTTGGGACTCTACACCATCCTTTAAATGAAAACGGGCTCCAGGAAAACCCAATGTCTCCGCAATTTCAACATAATCTAGATTATCGTCTCCCAATACTCAAAGCTCTTCTTCTTCCTTGGGAAATTCAGGCACATCACACAACTGATTAAATGCTGCAAGAGTAACTGGTATTTTCTTGCCCCGCACAGTGATAGCATTATTTTGTCTTTCTGGCCAATTAGCAAGAAATTCATATGTCACAGTGTAATTATCCTTGCCATTACAGTCAACAAACAGGTCGCAATGTCATCGAGCAATCTCATAAGTCACAGTGGCTGGTTTTCCAGAGGTTCTGGACCAAATTCCATACCCATTTCTTCAAGTATAGGCTTTCTTGACAACACCACAAACCTTTCTTGAGCCTCTTTGCTCACAAACCTAGTGGTATCATAATCCGCCCTTGTGGAAACACGAGGAGGGAGAGATGATGAAGCACTCAAAGTGTTGACAATACTTCGCTTAGGACCCATTCTCCAAATTCACCTAAAATACACACTGTTAGGACCACTAAAACTTTGGGCAGCACCTCCCCTTATTTTTAGCACTTCCCAAAATCAGAAAAATTCACTAGAAACCACAATTTATCAATCCAATAATCCATAATAGCAATAATATCCAAAATCTGCCACTTAATCCACAATAATACCCAATGCACAATGAATTTCTTCAAAAACCAAAGGAATCTCATTAACTTTGCAAAGATGAGAGTAAAAATTACTTACATTAGTGAGAAACCCATTGATAATCCACCATTGTTGTTCAAAGCTTGAAGAAATTGAATAAATTTGAGGAATTAGGTGGAGAAATGAGTGGAAAATGGTATTTTTGATGGAATTACGTGGAGAAAGGGAAAGAATAGGATGAGAGAAGTGATTTTTTTATGAAATGGGGTGAAGAAATTATGAAAATGGAGTGAAATATGGGTGGTTATGGTGGTTTTATGGTGATTGAGGCGGAGGAAAGTCGAAGAAGATGAAGAGAAGGGGATGGGGCTATTTTTAGGGTTTGGGAAAAATAGGGAAAATTTATAGGTTTTAAGTGGAGGCCCGCGTCAGCACCGCAGCGCAAATGTATATTTTTTTCCAATTTTTGTTAGCTCCAGGGGCAGCGGCGCATGAATTAGGGCCGCGACACAAGGCCAAAGTCTGAATTGTTGCCCAACCTGACATGGGGCCTCACTGCAACACTAATACCCCTAGGCGCCACGGCGCAACACGCTGCACCGCTGCCCTAATTGAAAGCCATAAAATTTCAATTTTCAAAAAAAAAAATCACGATTTTCTTTTTCCAGATATTACACAGAATGAAAAAAAATAATAAGAAAGAAAAAGAATTGAAAATACTAATTGTTCCAAACCAAAAATTAAAATTCAAAGCAAAATACAAGTTGGGATGCCTCCCAATGGTGATGTCGTCAACATCATTTAGCCGGACGCTGAACTCCTCTTCATTGTAGCTTCAAGAGGATGACAGACTTGGCCTGATCAAAATGATCATACAAGTAGGGCTTCAATCTTTGCCCATTCACCTTAAAATTACCGGTCTTCTCACAAGTTACTTCAACTACGCCATATGGAAACACCTTAACAACAGTGTAAGGCCCGGACCACCTCGATTTCAGCTTGCCTGGAAACAACTTCAATCTTGAATTAATTAATAATACTTGCTAAACTGGTTGAAATTCTTTCCTAACAAGGTTTTTGTCATGCCAAACCTTTGTCCGTTCCTTGTAAATTTTGGCATTCTCATATGCCTCATTTCTGAACTCTTCCATCTCATTTAATTGTAGCAATCTATTTTCTCATGCTACTGCCATGTCCATATTCAGTGTCTTCATAGCCCAAAAATCTTGATGCTCAAGTTCCACCGAAAGGTGACACGCCTTCCCAAAAACTAACCTATATGGCGACATGTCACAGGCGTCTTGAAAGTTGTTTTATATGCCCATAATGCATCATCAAGTTTCTTAGACCAATCTTTCCTTGATCGTTGCACAATTTTCTCTAAAATACTTTTCACCTTTCGGTTTGAAATCTCTGCTTGACCATTACTTTGAGGATGGTAAGGCAAAGCATTTCTATTTCGCACCCCATACCTCGCCAATAAAGCCTCAAATTTCTTGTTAGAAAAGGGACTCCCTTCATCGCTAATGACAACTCGAGGATTTCCAAACCGAGTAAAAATATATTTTTGAAGAAAGTTGAGGACCGTTTTGCCATCATTTGCATGTGTTGTAGCTTCTTCCACCCATTTTAAAACATAGTCCATAGCTAGAAATATGTACAGATTGTTGTAAGATGATAGAAACTGTCCTTTGAAGTCAATCCCCCACACATCAAACAATTCAACTTCAATAATTCCGGTCAAACGCATTTCGTTTCTTCTTGAGATGTTCCCAGTCCTTTGGCATCTATCACATGCCTTAACAAACTCATGGGCATCCTTGAACAAAGTTGGCCAAAAGAACCCACACTAAAGAACTGAAGAACCTTTGCAGTTGTTCTAGCACCCCCAAAGTGACCCCCACATTGAAGAGTATGGCAATGAGTCAAAATGGAATGCATAAGTCAAAATGGAATGCATCTCCTCTTCAGGCACACACCTTCAGATTATCTGATCTGCACAGTGCTTGTAGAGGACTGGTTCTTCCCAATAATAGTGCTTCACCTTAGAGAAAAACTTCTTTAGTTGTAGCCTTGACATCTCTGGAGGAGTTACATTTGCAGCTAAGAAGTTCACATAATCTGCAAACCACGAGACCATCAAACTTTCCTTCAAGGAAAATAACTGTTCTTCTGGGAAATCATCATTTATCTAGACTTCTTTCATGTTTTGACTTTCTTCCACTTCTAGCCTAGACAAATGATCCACCACAAGGGTTTCCATGCCCTTCTTGTCTCTAATTTCCAAGTCAAACTCTTGTAGAAAGAGAACCCATCAAATAAGCCTTGGCTTTGCATCCTTCTTGGTCATAAGGTATTTAATGGCAGAGTGGTCAGTATATACAGTTACCTTATACCCAATTAGATACGGTCTGAATTTATCACAAGCAAAAACTATGGCTAAAAGCTCCTTCTCTGTCGTGGCATAATTCAGTTGAGCATCATTCAAGGTTCTACTAGCATAGTAGATAGTGAGAAATACCATGTCCACTCACTGCCCCAAATCTGCTCCAACTACATAGTCACCCGCATCACACATCGGCTCAAAAGACAACTATCAATCATGTGTAATGATTATAGGTGCTGAAGTAAGTTTCTCCTCGAGCACCTTGAATACTTGTAAAAAATCCTCTCCAAACTCAAATGGAATTCCATTCATCAACAACCCAGATAGAGGCTTCAAAATCTTGGAAAAATCTTTAATAAACCTTCTGTAGAACCTCGCATGACCCATAAAACTACGAACCCATTTAACTGAAACTGATGGTGGCAGATTTTCTATGGCGGAAATATTTTCTCTGTCAACTTCAATGCCCTCATTAGAGATTTTTTGCCCCAACACTATGCCCTCTTTCACCATAAAATGGCACTTCTCCCAGTTTAGTACCAGATTAGACTCCTCACACTTTTTCAAAACCAGCTCCAAGTTGTTTAAGCAGTGATCAAAGGAAGAACCAAAAACTGAGAAGTCATCCATGAAAATCTCGATGCACTTGTCAACCATGTCAGAGAATATGGCCATCATACACCTTTGAAATGTAGCTGGTGCATTGCAGAGTCCAAATGGCATTCTTCTTAAAGAAAATGTGCCATAAGGACATGTGAATGTTGTTTTCTCCTAGTCCTTTGGTGCAATAGCTATATGATGGTATCTAGAATAACCATCCAAGAAGCAGTAATACTCATGACCAGCCAACCTATCCAGCATCCAATCAATAAATGGCAGTGGGAAGGGATCTTTCCTCATTGATTTGTTGAGTTTACGGTAGTCGATACATATCCTCCATCCCGTGACAGGATGAGTTGGAATCAGTTCATTGTTTTCATTCTTGACCACTATCATCCCTCCTTTCTTTGGAATCACTTGAACTAGGCTCACCCATTTACTATCAGATATTGGGTAGGGCACCTCTGAGTCTATCCACTTCACCACTTCTTTCCTCACTACCTCCTTCATTGGAGGATTTAACCTCCGTTGAGCATCAATAGTTGGCTTACTGCCATCTTCCATCAAAATTATATGCATCACTGTCGAGGGGCTGATCCCCTTTATATCAGTCAAAGTCCACCCAATGGCTCTCTTGTACATATGCAACACCCTCAATAACTTCTCTACTTCAATCTCATATAGCAAAGCAGATACAATAACAGGAAGTGTTTTATTCTCACCAAGAAACTCATACCGCAAGTGATCAGGTAAAACCTTCAACTCCAACTTTGGTGGCTTCTCTACTGAAGGTAATGGTCTCTCGACCACTGAACCAAGCTCTTTAAAGTATCTCCTCTTCAGAGGCCCATAAGAATCCAACCACTTCACGTACTCTATGGCCTCCTTACCATCTTGCTCAGTCACTTCCTCCTCTACCAACTCAACTCAAGAGGATCTTTTACTATCTTCTTTGTTTCTACTAAAATCTTAACCACATCAACTGCGAAACAATCATCATTGGCCCGGGAAAAGTCATAGCTTTGAGTACATTAAAATCAACTTCCTCACCCTGTACTCTCAGCCTTAACTCACCATTCTACACATCAATAGAAGCTTGGGACATTAGCATCCTCCTCCATATCAAGTACAATAAAGTCTGCTGAAGATGAACTTGTCCACTTTTACCAGGACGTCTTCTATAATACCCCAAGGATGAGCTAATGATCTGTCTGCAAGTTGTAAAGTCACTGTGGTAGGCCTTGCTTCCCCCAACTTCAATCTTCTGAAAACAGAAAGCAACATCAGATTAATTCTCGCCCCCAAACACTACACCAAACACCTATTACCATAACACATCATTATAATAGTATTTAAAAAGAGTTATTGTATATGTGAAAAATTTCAGGCAGCAAGTTAAAATAAAGTACCGCCAAATGACTTAAGTTTTTTCTACCTTTCCTGTGTACCCATTTCCCCTATACCCATTTCTTCAATCTTTCTTCAATCTTTCCCTTCCTGGTCTCTCTCGGTCTATCTCTCTCGTAGACCTATCTCTCTCGGTCTTTCCCGTAGACCTATCTCTCTCGGTCTCTCGGTCTTTCCCGTAGCTTGCTCTTGCAGGTCAGCCCTCTTCGATTAGTTCTTTTTTGTTTTGTTTTTGTTATTATAGTGTGGGTTTTGTGTAGATTGTTGCTCTGTTTTATCGAACATTTGTGTAATATGCTTAAATTATATTCCAGTCAAGGGTTTCTCTGATTCAAGAAGTAGGTGATAGTTGTGATTTTATACATTTTTTCTAATCTGCATTTCTTCTGGCAATGAAGGTCACCGTTAGAGCCTCTTCCTCTCTTTGTACCAAGTTCTCCTTTGCTCTATCAATGGAGGAGCCTCTTCTATTATGAGAAATACCTCAAACCCACCAGCTGTTTCACTCATTCTCAGGTACACAAATTAGGCACCTTTACTGTATTTTTTAACATTCTGTTTTCATGTAGCTTGATACTAGTGCTTCAGAAACAAACAATTTTTATTAGCTTTGATGCTTTAGTTTTTTAGGTTATTAAGCTTATGGATGAGTTTTCTATCTTTTGAGTACATATATGAGAAATACAAATTATGCTTTTTGTTTTTTTAATATCCTCCGTGTTTACACCAAGCTCTGTTTAGTCAGCTTTTTTAGTTGTACATTTACTTTCTGATTTCATGTAGTTTGGTACTATTACTTCATGAATAACCAATTTCTAATAGCATCAAAAGTTTGATGTGAACTAGTAATGATTTCTTTTTATTTTTCCCCCAACATATGACTTAGTTATTAAGAGTTTGGGGTTTGGTATTTGGTGATTCATTAGAAAATTTGGAATATAACTAGGCAGGTAGTTTTTTGGCTGGTTTCAACTTATGGCTACATCTCTTTCTAGATTCATTAATAATTGAGTCATGTAGGATAGACTTTTTACGATATTGTTAGTTGATTGTTATAATTGTTATATTATTTCATATAATATAATATTAGATTAAATAATGTGACAAAATGTGATTTGTCACACCTTGTAACATATTATTGAGAGTCACAAAATTGGACTAATGTGTGTGCCCAAATGTGACATGTTTTGGAGTTACAAAATCAGTTACAAATTTGTAACTCCCAAATATTACCCAATAATGTGTATATTATATGTTACACATTTGAGATTGGATTTCATAAAGTCATGATGATATATGACTGTTGGAGACATGTTTTTAACTCCCAATAGGTGTTTGGAGGTTACAAAATCATGTGGGAAAGGATTTGGGACGTTTTGGAAAAATGACTTTTTTGTGCTGAAAATGGCCTATGGCCGCGGCCTGGGGGACAGAAGCTAGTGGCCGCGGCCACTGAAAAGTCGTGGCCGCGGCCAGTGAGGCTGACAGCCTATGTGAATTTTCAGTTTTTTCCAAATTGAACGGTTCTAACATCCCAAATAACTCCCAAATCTCCATTTTAATTCCATAAACATCCAATTAAACATTGGTAACAGCCATGGGGGTTGGTGGAATTTGAAATTCAAAGGGGCATCTCAAACTCTATAAATAAGAGTCTAATGCTCACTTGTATGACACACCTTTTTTCATCCACAAAGCACTGGGCTGAAAAATACACCAAAAGGCTTGATAATTCGAGAGAGCTATTTCCTAGAGAAATCCCTTAGTGCTTAGAGAATAGGGGGAAATAAGCTTTTGGACAAAGGTCTTGAACCTTGTTCAAGTTGGTGATCCCCACTACTCTACACTTTGGTTGAGTGTGAGAGTTTTTTTTTGTTTTCATTCTTTTGTTCTTCTTATTTACTTGTATTATTATAGTATTGAGTTTGTAATCTTCTTCTTCTACATCTTTTTATTTACTTGTATTTTGAGCAATTGAGTTGTAATACTTATTTAATCAATATTATCTTGTCCATTGTATTTTTGCATAGAGTTGTATATTGGTTTTTCCATATTTCCATTGAGCAATAATATATATTCTCTAACAATCAAAAGCTTAATTTCCTTTTCAATGGAAGGAGAAACCATGGAGATCATATGAGGATCCAACTTTGAAAAGATGGTAAGATAAGGTAATGTTCTTCTTTGGTTTACTTAGAAGATCTAATGGTTTTCATATAGTGATAGAAATGAGAAGAAGAAAAGTTTATAAATGAGATTCATTGTTTTCTAATCTCCTTGTTTTTTAGTGGTTAGATTAGAAGATAATATAATATCTTGAGTTTTTGTTATATGTGATTAATATGTAAATAATCTAGTAGATTATTGGGTAATATGATAAGCATGTTATAGAATTGTCTTATTATGAGATAATGATAAATTATTGAGATGACAATTTATGAGTTTTATATGACATGCCTATATATTGATTTTGTGAATCAATAGAATATATCAATATGTGGATATGTGAATTATTGTATGATATTTGTGATATATTTACAATATCATTATGAGATTAACAATGCATGCTAATATGATGGATATATGTTGACAAATTGTGTGAAATTTCTTTGAGACATAATTATGTTAATATATAAATGTATATTGATTTATACATGAGAATTATCATGATTATTATGATATGTCATATAATATGATTATTAAGGTGATAATAATGTAAATATGTTTATCATATATTATTGAAATGTGATGAGTTACCATTTATTTGGTAAATAAAGAGAATTATTTGAGAAATTAAATTTCTCGTTTAAGTGTTGACCATCTCATTTTATGAGATAAGAAAAGATGAACCTAAGGGGGTTACATCTTTTAATGATAAGTGTCTTGCCATTGCAAGAAAAATGAATCAAAGTGGATTAAAAAAATTGTGGAATGACATATTGACTCAATAGACCTATAGTCTAGAGTGTGGTCAAATAAAATATATTTGAGAATTATTTAGTGACAATAATTCTTAAATATTCAATGAGGAGACATTTTCAAAATTGGAGAAGCAATTTTGAATCTTTACATCAATGATGAATAAAAGATAACTTTATTCATTTTGGTTAAAGATGGTGATATGTTTAAATTAATCTCAATGAGGAGATAATTTTTAAACAAAAACATAAGAAATTAAAGTATTATTCTATGATGATTCTTTATTTTGCTATGAGACATTTGTGTGAGACATTAACAAAGTTTCAAAATGAACTTGTTAAAATAATAGGTAAGTGTGTAGACTTATTGTTTCATAATGTGATTATTTGTTTGAGAAATTCTCACATTACACTTGTGTTCACATTTTATTTTGTGAAATATATAAAAGAAAGCAACAAAGTGAAAGTTACTTTCAAATAAGTGTGCCTTGCTTTAGCAAGTAAATGAATCAAGATAAACATTGAGGTTTTTTATCTTGATCTATTGAGTGTTTATCATGAAGCTTCAGGAATCATGATGAACTTTGAGAATCATAGGTCTAGATTTATCTTGGAGGATAAATGACTTATTAGAAATGAAGAGATTTCTATTTTAAAGTGATATTTATTGTCACTATATGAGAAATGTGGGGGTGATGCTCCAAAGTTAATCAATTTATTTTGTTGTTAATTAATTGATTAATTTGGTCATTCTATCAAATAGGTGATTTGGAATTCCACATTCTAAATCACATTGGCTATATGTGTATAGAATAGATAAATCTAGACATGCTTGGTATCTAAAGTTAATGTTTGTAATATTTTTATTCAAGAAGGAATCAATTTAAAACATAAAAGAGAATTGTATAAACAAAGAGATTTCTAAAATTAATATTCAAATATTTATCTTGGATATTAAACTATAAAATAGTGGGGGTGTTGACTATGGTCAAAATCACTATTTTAAAGGGGTAACTGTTTTAATCAAACTATGGCTAGCAACAAAGTTTGAATAAATAATGAGAGTGTCTAAGTGTGCATACATGAGAAAAGAAATGATTAAAATGGAATCAATTTTACATCTCAAGAGATGGGACTTAGACTCCCTTAAGAGATTCACGGTTGATGGTAACCTATCTTAATACTAGTAACCAAACTAGTACTAGGTTCAATAGGTAATAACAAGTCAATCAAGTGAATAAATAGTAGTACTCAAATTTTGTCCCATCTGAGATATGAGTACTAGTGTGTTACCAAAATGAGGGTTAAAACCGAAAGGTTTTTTAATAGAATTCAGTCTTGAAAAGACAAGTATTTTAGGGTAACAAAATACTGTAAGAGTTCTACCTATATAGACCTAGGGGTGGTGCCGCCCCTCATGAGAATTGGGAGTCATTCTCAAGAAAAGTCTATGAATGGAATGTGCACATGGCCATTAACGGTCCAAAAGCGAGACATTGAGGTCTCAAGTGAACATAGCAAAGGTGTGTGTGTTATCACCGATTTGTTATCAAGGGATAGTGGTTCAATGCTTCGGCAACCAAAATTTCAACAAACTTTGAGATAATTACACTAAGGTAAAATTCAAGTCGAAAGACATTTTACTTTCTGCACCAATGCAAAGGTTTCTATAGAGAGTGATTATTTAATCAAGTGGGGGAATATCATATTTTAATATAATGTTTGATTGATTAAATAAGTGTTACAAAAAGTGATTATTTAATCTAGTGGGGGAATGTTATATTATTTCATATAATATAATATTAGATTAAATAATATGACAAAATGTGATTTGTCACACCTTGTAACATATTATTGAGAGTCACAAAATTGGACTAATGTGTGTGCCCAAATGTGACATATTTTGGAGTTACAAATTTGTAACTCCCAAATATTACCCAATAATGTGTATATTATATGTTACACATTTGAGATTGGATTTAATAAAGTCATGATGATATATGACTGTTGGAGACATGTTTTTAACTCCCAATAGGTGTTTGGAGGTTACAAAATCATGTGGGAAAGGATTTGGGACGTTTTGGAAAAATGACTTTTTTGTGCTGAAAATGGCCTGGGGGACAGAAGATAGTGGCCGCGGCCACTGAAAAGTCGTGGCCGCGGCCAGTGAGGCTAACAGCCTATGTGAATTTTCAGTTTTTTCCAAATTGAACGGTTCTAACATCCCAAATAACTCTCAAATCTCCATTTTAATTCCATAAACATCCAATTAAACATTGGTAACAACCATGGGGGTTGGTGGAATTTGAAATTCAAAGGGGTTTCTCAAACTCTATAAATAGGAGCCTAATGCTCACTTGTATGACACACCTTTTTTCATCCACAAAGCACTTGGCTGAAAAATACACCAAAAGGCTTGATAATTCGAGAGAGCTATTTCCTAGAGAGATCCCTTAGTGCTTAGAGAATAGGGGAAATAAGCTTTTGGACAAAGGTCTTGAACCTTGTTCAAGTTGGTGATCCCCACTACTCTACACTTTGGTTGAGTGTGAGAGTTTGTTTGTGTTTTCATTCTTTTGTTCTTCTTATTTACTTGTATTATTATAGTATTGAGTTTGTAATCTTCTTCTTCTACATCTTTTTATTTACTTGTATTTTGAGCAATTGAGTTGTAATACTTATTTAATCAATATTATCTTGTCCATTGTATTTTTGCATAGAGTTGTATATTGGTTTTTCCATATTTCCATTGAGCAATAATATATATTCTCTAACAATAATTTACATGGGTGTTAGTAAGATTTTGTATTTTCTTTTTCTTATCTGTGAATTGTATCCAGATTTATTCATAGGAGGCATGGGGCTGGAGTGATTTGATCTTTTTTGTCTTTTTTAGATAAGTTTTAGATATGTGTTTCAATGATTCTATTATGTTGAGCCAGCAAGAACACTTCTTTTCGCTTTCCTTTAGGTGGTTTTTTCTTCTTTTTATCTTTTTCCCTTTTATTCATTTGAGGAAGTTGAAATTTAATGGTGCTATATTAGTCTTTAGTTTTTTCAACTGTTTTGGTACTGTGAACTAACATGTTTTATTGTTTGAGGTTTCAAATGCTCTGATTTGAATTTGAACAGAAATTACTGTTAAAATTTATGAAAAATAGGAACTCAAATGGAGGAAAATGATAAGAACTTGTTTATGAAAAATAGGAAAACACTTCTGCTGTTAATTGTTGTTTTTGCAATGTTGTATTGGATCACAAATTGACGTCGAAGTCATTGAATTGTAAATCGTGAGACTAAGAATAATTGTTGTTTTAATATGTGTTTTGAGTCATCCAATATGTCTAATTTTCTCTGGAGCAGTAGCAATTTCATATTGAATTTACAATTAGTTAAGAAAGTTGGTTAGTGGTTATGCAAAAGGGTGTATAAATTGACTTTGAAGTCTTAATATTTGCTCCTGTTGTGAATATTTTTTGTTTAAATTTTTCTCTATGCATATTCTGTTTAAGACTTTGATTTATGCAGTGTCTTCATTAAATGACTTTTTTTTTATTTAACTTTTCAACTCTCATGTATTTTTATAATAATTCTATAGAAATAGTAATTTCTTTAACTGACCTTAAGTTTTGATATTGTGCTTTGTTGTGTATAGGTATGGCAAAGAAGTATGTGACGCGGTTGTGGCGAAATGTCTCACCGGTAGGCCTAAGACAGTGGAGAAGGCCCAGGCCATCTTCATGCTTTGGATTGAATTGGAGGCTGTAGAGCCTTTCTTGGTATGTCGTTTCTTATATTTTCTATCTTTTCTTTTTCATTCATACAGTAATGCTGGTGTGTTTGTTGCAGGATGCAATGGAGAAGGCGATAAAAGCCAAAGTTGCTAAAGTTGTTGTACCCGTAATTGATGTCATGTTTCAAGCCTTAAGGTTTGTATTGAGTTTAATTTTGCGGGAAATGTTTCTTGTACTTCTTTATCTAATCTGCATGTTTGGTTTGATAGTGAGTTTGGAGCAAAAGTTGTGCCTCCAAAGAGGATATTAAAGATGTTGCCTGAGCTATTTGACCATCAAGATCAAAATGTTCGTGCATCTTCTAAGGGACTTACTCTTGAGCTTTGTCGATGGATTGGAAAGGACCCTGTAAAATCAATATTATTTGAGAAAATGAGGGATACAATGGTATGATAACTTCTTACATGTACGGCTTTGCGTATGGAATTTTTTGTTGCTCCCTGATCCTTGGAAGTAATGACTTATTTATTATTTTTTATTTTTTGAAGAAAAAAGAATTGGAAGCCGAGCTGGTGAATGTAATAGGGGCAGCTACACCATGTCGCAAAATAAGGTGAAAATTAATTTTTTTCATTAGCTATTTGATCTGCTTGCTATTTTTATTTTTCTTTACCTAGTTGGTATTGATGTCTTCAGGTATGAGCAAGACAAGGAGCCAGAAAAGGAGGTTGTATCTGAAGTTGTGGGTGCTGGCCCATCTGAGGAATCTACATCTGATGGTGTGTAATACACATAGTCTATTAGATTATTCTTTTTCTTGGTTGATATTAAATGACGACAAGTAGGTGTTCTATCAGCGGGTAACAAGTGATTACCATTGTAGGAGTTTGACACTTTAGTGTTATATTTTATTAGTTTTTTTACTGCAGTGATGTTGGTTATTTAGCTCTCCTGTTTATGCATAGTTTAACATATTTTAATTGTCAGCTCCTTAGGAAATAGATGAGTATGAGCTCGTTGATCCTGTTGATATATTGGCTCCTTTGGAGAAGTCTAGATTTTGGGATGGAGTGATCAGTCTTCTTTCTTCTCTCTGTCAAACTAGTTCAGTTTTTTTTTTTTTGGTTGTAGTGATTTAATTTAGGAATATTTGGTTTTGATGTTCCTGTATTGCTATTAACATCTTGTGCCTTATGTCACAGAAAGCAACCAAGTGGTCAGAACGGAAAGAGGTTGTTGCAGAGCTAACCAAGCTTGCTTCAACAAAAAGAATAGCACCCGGTGATTTCTCAGAAATCTATCGGACACTAAAAAAGGTACATTGTCTTTTTATGTTTGGGTATTTCGTTTGCATCGTTTATACCTCTCTCTATTGCCAAGGATCTTTTTAATATTGCATAGTTAAGTGTTCAATCTGCTCCATTAAGTTTTAACTTCATGCTTTATATTCTTACTTCTGTTATAAGTTTATACTTTCTTTTTGAGTTGATGAATAAAAATCATTTAATTCTTTTTCTGTACAGCTCATAACAGATGTTAATATCGCTGTAGCAGTCGAGGCAATTCAAGCTATTGGCAATCTTGCTCGGGGTTTAAGAACTAATTTCTTTGCAAGTTCACGCTTCCTATTGCTAGTTTTGCTGGTATGTTCATTTTTTGCTAGCTAAAAAAATAATATTATATCAACTTAAAATGCAAACAAACTGTTTGAATGTAACCAAGGTGTTCAAGTGTTCATTTACTTTTTGCCTGTTACTTACAACTGAGCATGGTGGTATTTTTTTTTTGGATTTTGACTTGTACATTCATTTTTCTTATTAATAAAAGTGCACTTAGTCATACGAGTAGATTCTTTTTTAGAAGTTCAAATGATGTTGACCGTAGCTTTGATTTGTATATAAAGTGATTTTTCTATTCAATTTTACTTTTAATATATATTTTGATCTGGTTTATCTCAAATTTTTCATAGAAATAATTTAATAAAGATTGAAGAAGGGATATTGGTTTATTGCATTTATCTAACTCCTTTGATTTATCTCTCTCTCTCTCTCTTATTTTTTTTATAAAGGAAAAATTGAAAGAGAAAAAACCTGCCTCTACTGAGGCACTAAATCAAAGTCTTCAGGCAATGCATACAGTTGGGTGCTTAAGTCTAGCTGACATTGTGGAAGGCAAGTATATCTTTATCCTACGCTATAGTTCTTTAATTCAGAATATAGTATTGTCATAGGATCCCTTACTATGTTTTTGGTTTAAGTTTTTTTTTTATTAGAGATTAGATGACATAAATTCTTTGCATTTGAGTGTTTGTAATCGCTTTGATAGGTGGTAATTTTGATTTTGCCCAAACTGTAATGGATGTTGTCTATTGCTGATATTAAGACAGCTGTAAAAAATAAAGTTCCTCTTGTACGGTCATCAACTCTTAACTGGGTAACATTCTGTATTGAAACAAGTAACAAGGCTGTTATTTTAAAGGTGCACAAGGACTATGTCCCTATCCTTATGGAGGTAAGTGCATTTATGTTTGTAGTTGTAATATATTTCATATTTTTGAACAATCAGTTGAGTAAAATGTGCTAAACATTGCTAAACAATCAGTTTAGTTTCATTAGCCCAATAATGAAAATAGTAGTAGTTTCAAATAGGTCCATGATTTTTCATCATAACCGTTTCCATCTTTAGATGGTAACAAGATGATCTTTTTTTTGGCAGTAACTTGGTTGGAAACAACTTTACAATGAATGACTCAAACAACAGGTAATTTTCCTCAGTATTTTAGAATAGCTTCCTTCATTTTTGCTCTTATTTGTACTGCACTTAATAAATATGTTTCAAGTGTCTTATTTTTTCTCTTATTTGTATGTTAAGTTACTATCTTATTTTTGGAAGACTTATCCCCCTTTTTTTTTCTCTGTCTCTTTTCCTTTTGCTCAGTCTTTATAAGGCTCCATGCAATGGTTTGAAGGAAATCTTGTGTTGAAGTTATTGTCTCCTAATAAAAGTTGCAATTTGTTCTATTGTTCTTTATGTTTTATTCTATTATAAATATTTTATTATGGGTGACTTGCTAATGTTGTTAAATGTGTCATCTTACAAGTTAGATTTTTTCTTGTTCTTTTGCATAATACATATGGTTAAATGATAGGCTCTATGGAGCATATTGGGCTCTATAGTTATCTGTGCTGTTTTTTAGTTTTTTCTATTGTTATTTAAATCTATTAAATAATTTGTGCCAAATTCTGCATTGGCTTGTTTTGCTTGCTGAAACTAGTTTAATATGTTTGCTATATCTTTATATGCTTGTTATCGTAATTTTTATGTTGCTGACTATTATTTTAATATGCTTGTTGTCTATATATGTATATAAGAAACTAGTTATAGCCAGCCATGGGTAATGTTTCATGAGCAATTTTTTCTTCAAATAATGCATGTGTCATGTTGTTTATGGTATATCTTAGTTTCTTGTTAATTATTTAATTATTTAGGTTTCTTCCTCCAGTAATGGATGTGAGATTCTATCTAGTCTAGTATTGGTTATCTGAAAATCTCATCTTCTCAAGCTTAAGATTTTTTTTTTTAATTCATTTTGGTATCTTAGTAGTGATCACTGCAAGCATAACAGTTGTTATAGGTCCTTTCTTTCATTCTCTCTCTCTCTGACCTTTTCTAAATGTTGATGTTTGTTTGAGTTGCTCCTATATATATATTTGTTATCTTGATACATTTCACAAGCCTTGTTTTAAGTTGCATGTTTTGTTTCTTCAGTCATTATTTTGTATGGTAGTACATTTTGCTATACCTTGCTGTTTTGTCAAGTTTTGGAGTTATTACAAATTTAATTTAAACTTTATATGCTTACAGGTGGAAACTAGCTTAAGTCTTATGTTCTTAATAATAAAGGGACTTTTTTTTTACAATGTGCAGGTATATTGAGATGATTTCTTTGGAGCAATTCTTGACAACATTTGTAGTTGAGGCCTTTAGAATGGAAGAATGTATTTCACTAATTTTTGTATACATTTCTTGTTTTGTATTTAATGATAAAGGAATCTGAATTGGGCATAAATTATGTTGTAATATGATTTCTTAAGCCTAGACTAGTAGACTAAATATTGTAATTACATTTGAGTAATTAATAAAAATCTATTTATGTTACTTTATTTGGCTTCAACTTTCATATTTGTTTTCCTAGTTTTGTGTAAGTAAAAAAAGATTATGTTTCTCTAATCTAATATAACACATGTGTTATACTAAAGTGTAGTATAACACAAATAATATGTTATACTAAAGTGTAGTATAACACAAAAAAAGTGTTATACTAAAGTGTAGTATAACACAAAAAAAGTGTTATACTAAAGTGTAGAATAACACAAAAAAAATGTTATACTAAAGTGTAGTATAACACAAAAAAGGTGTTATACTATAGTGTAGTATAACACAAAAAAAAGTTTTATATAATCGACTATAAATAACATAATTAAACACTTATCTATATATTAAAATAACACAGAAATTGTGTTATCGTTGACAGTACAATAACACATCTGTATAACACTTATAAAGTGTTATGTAAAGTACCCTGACCTACGATAACATAGTCGGTCTTAACCATCAAAAAGTGTTATCGTATGTTTTGATAACACATTTTCGGTGTTATTAAAAGCATTTTTTCTTGTAGTGAAATCACATAGAGCATTCGCACTCTCAAAATTCCCAATAGTGTAAGGTATGGTGAAACTCCCAGGATCTCTCAGCTTCTGAGGGAGTTTCCTTTGCAGAATGGCGCTGCACTCTTCAGTTTATGCCACAATTTCGTATTCTCCCATCTTTCTCTTCTTAGACAAAAAAAATTTCATGAATTTTACATAACTGGGCATTTGCTCTAAGGCCTCCGCAAATGGAATGTTGATGTGCAGTTTCTTGAATAACTCCAGGAATCTAGAAAACTACTTATCTAGGTTATCCTTGTGGAGCCTTTGAGGGTAGGGAATATTGACGTGATGGTCAATGCTCACTGGTGGTGTAGCTTCTTTGACTGGGAGGTCTTCAGTAACCTTGTCTTCACCTTGCTTCTGATCCATTGTGCCATGTGCCTGTTGATCTTGATCTTTGTCTTCAACTGACTGCTCTGTGCTTGGCGCTTCATACTTCTTCCCACTTCTCAAAGTAATAGCCTGACAATGTTCTTTTGGGTTGACTTCAGTGGTGCTAGGAAGATTACCTTGAGCTCAGTTGGCATTAGAGTAGTCAATTTCCCCATCTGAGTCTCCAAGTTTCTGATAGAAGAACGCGTCTCAATCATGAATTGATTAAGAACATTAGACTGAGTATCAGGCTGTCTCACAATATTCTATTGTTGTTGCATAGGCGGCTGAGGTGGTTGTTGTTGAGGCCTGAATCACTGTTGATAAAACCCCAGAGGTGGTTGCTGAAATGACTGTTGTGGCTATTGAACTGATGATTGGAGTTGTTGGTCATTCTTCGAAGAAAAGTTCGGGTGATTTCCCCATCCTTGATTATAGAAATTAGAGTACGGATTATTAGGCTATCTTGGAAAATTCCCAATAGCTTGTGCTTGCTCTAATGGCAAATTGTTCACATCCCCAAATTGGCACTGTTCAAAAGAATAGGGTCCACCACATAGTTCACACATCACTTGAGCTTGCATCACTGGGGCTGCCACGGTATTGTTTTGTAGTTGTTTTGTAAGAGCAGCTACCTGAGCACTAAGCATACAGATGGCATCAATCTCATGCATTCCAGCAACTCTCTTTGGATTTCCCCTCTCACTAGGCCACTGAT
This sequence comes from Humulus lupulus, assembly GCF_963169125.1. NCBI lineage: Eukaryota > Viridiplantae > Streptophyta > Magnoliopsida > Rosales > Cannabaceae > Humulus > Humulus lupulus. Next base: position 207,216,145 of record NC_084794.1, on the reverse strand, counting down.
AATTTTTCATGGCCATTTCTTCCAACAGTTCATATGCCTCATTGGCACTATTGCTTATAAAAGCACCCCCTGCTGCTGCATCAATAATGATGCAAGTAGTACCGCACAAACCATTATAGAAATTGTGGACTAGCATCCACTTCTCAATACCATGGTGGGGACACTTTCTCAACAAGTCTTTAAATCTCTCCCAAGCATCATAAAGAGACTCACCCTCCAACTAATAAAAATTGTTGATCTCTCCTCTCAACTTAGCTGCCTTCGCAGGAGGGAAAAACTTTGAGAGAAATTTCTGAGCGAGGTCATTCCATGTAGTGATTGAATTGGGTGGCAAAGATACCAACCAACTCTTAGCTCGGTCCCTCAAAGATAATGGAAATAACCTTAATCTGATGGCATCATCGCTAACTCCATTCATTTTAAATGTCTGACAGAGCTCAACAAAGTTAGCAAGATGCATGTTGGGGTCTTCTGTTGGCAATCCCCCAAACTGAACAGTGGATTGAACCATTTGGAGTATGGCAGGCTTGATTTCAAAATTGTTGGCATCGACAGCGGGTGGTCTGATACAAGAATAAACCCCTGTCACAGTAGGCAACACATAGTCCCTCAAACTTCTGGCTGATGGATTCTGACTGTTATCACCATTTCCTGTCGTGGGCCCAGGACGATGGTCCAGGCCCATGGTCTGGGCGATTGGATATGGGCCCAGCCTAGGCCCGCGTGGTACGGGAGTAACCAAGGACGATGGCCCAAGTGTCGTTCCGGACCCGGATGGTGTCCAGGAAGATGATCCATGACAACCGCCCGGGAGACGTATGGCCAGTTGGGGATACAGTCGAGGTATGCGCAAAACGATCCCGGAGCCTGGTAAACGATACGGGCCTGTGGTAAACGAAGAGGGACAGAGGTAAACAAACCCGGGTCATGTCGTCTAGGTTGGCAGGAAAAGGCATCCGTGACCCTTAAGCCGTCCCACGACGCGTGGGGGCTGTCCCCACTTTTCACCTACGGAAAAGGCCACCTCGGGATTGCACGCCGCTGGTTCAGACTTGCGCTGCCAGTGCACTAACCGATCTTATCTCCTTAATCTGCCTCATAACTCGAAATGTCCAGACCAAAAGCCCTATTTTGTCGGGCGGAGCATAGGCTTTGGGCCGCCCCAGTGGGCTTCAGTCTCTCAATCTTTTGTAGTTTTATCCTTTGTCTTGGGCTTCCATTAGAGAAGCCTAGGATATTTATCCTTGACGGGCCCGGGTCATACCCGACCCAAGCCCCATGCTCCTGTGAGCCTATAAATACAGGTGGCAGAGCACTGGAGAAGGGATCTCTTTCGACTTATATACAGTTATTCTATCAAAACATAGAGAAAAACTCAATTGAAAAAGACTTTCCAAGCTCTAATACAACTGACTCGTGGACTAAGGCTCATTAATGCCCTAACCACGTAAAAATCCTGTTTTTATCTTCTAAATTCCATATCATTAGTCTTACCTAATATTCATTAATATAGTTTCCGAAAATCTCGGTAAACACTGACCATTAGCTTGATCCTCAACATCACCCCCGTTCAACCCATTATTATTAATCGATGGATCTTCCATGGTAGTCTCAACCCTTCTTTCTAACCTTTTCGTTCGTCTATTCAGTCTACAAGTCTTCTCTATTTTAGAATCAACAAGCACTCGAATAGCAGGGCCTTGGCATCGCATAAACTACCTGTAACCTAAGATGAGAAAAATTGAGACAATGACAGAATTAGTAAAACTAAAAATAAAATACCAAATTAGAATAAAATTAAACTATTTTAATATTAGCTAAAAACAGTCATCGACAACGGAGCCAAAAACTTGTTGTGAAAAATCCAACATGCAAGTACACGTATCATCTTTACAAGTAATAACTCATGTAAGTGAGATCGTTCCCACAAGTAATAATCCATTGATCCGGTTGGGAGGCAGGTGCAGGTTGTCCTCGTGCCAATTGAATGACCGCTTCTAAGGCCGCAGTGGCATCCCTCTGTCAGCGGTCCATGTTAGCTTGTCTCTCATTCAGTTCTTGGCATTGCCGGTCAATCTCCCATTGCTGCAGCACCATTGTCTCAGCTACATTCTCTTGATTAACTCTCAGACTAGCTAATTCCTCTTGCAATACAATCAAAGTTGTTCGCAAGATTTCAGCATCCATATCCTCCTATTCCAGCTCCACCTGTGGCTCATCTTCTGCTACATCTTGTGGAGGAGGTTAATTTGGCATATCTCCAAAAGTTTGCCCCACTTTCCTAGTTGTTTTCGCCATTGATTTTCTTGAAGGTCTTGAGTTCAACTCTCAATGAAAGCACCAAAATGTTGACTAATGATTTAGCCAACGACACGAAGTCACCAAAATGATAAAGATTTGTAAGTTGAATGCAAGAGCTAAACGACACTAGGATTTATAGTGGTTTGGCCCTGGATATTGGTAATAACCTACTTCCACTTAGTGTTTTTATTGATGTATTATGAAACCTACAATCAGAAAACTAGGGTTTACTAAGTTTCACAAGCTCAAAAAAGGATACAAAAGTTTGTGTATAAAAAACACTGATTCTCTCTGAATACAAATTATTTTGTCCCCCTTTCAATGAGTCCTATTTATAGGCTCAAGGATGTACATATGAGTTGATGGGTCATGTCTACATTTTGATACAAGCATATTAAAATAATAACAGAAATCATAATCTTTACATAAAAATAGGGTCAAATATCTTAGAAATATTTGACTTGTAACTGTATTTGAACTCTGGCTTCGTTACTACGACCAGACCTGGTCGCATATGCATCACATCTTCTGTCATACGATTATCTTTCTTAAATCCATCGAGCAACTTCTCTTCTAGTCATTGGTCGACCTGGATGTAATCACTAAGTAGTCACGTGCGTACTAATTTTTCCACGTCAGCAAGTAAGTATTTTTTTGGGTAAAAAAATTGCATGGGCTTGCATTTAAGGTTGCAGCGGGCTGCTTTAGGTAGCATTGGACTTGCATATGAGGTTGCAGTGGATTGGATGAGTTGCATAAGCATGAAATTTGCAAATGAGTTTTTCAAAGTTACTTTAGGTTACATGGGGTTGCATTGGACTTGCGTTTGAGGTTATAATCAGTTGTATGAGTTGCATAAGGATGAAATTAGCATTTGAGATTTTAAGTTTCCATCGGTTGCATGAGCTTGCATTTAAAGTTGTTTGGACTTACTTTGAGCATGCAGTTGATGTTGTATTGGGTTGCTTTTGACTGCATGAGGTTGCATTGAACTTGAATTTGAGGTTAAAGTGAATTTCTTATGGTTTGATTGAGTTACATGGGCTTGCATTTGAGGTTACAAGAGGTTGCATTAGACTTGCATTTGAGGTTGCAGTGAAATGCATTAGTTGCATAAATATGAAATTTTCAAATGAGTTTTTTTAAAGTTACTTTAGGTTGCAATAAGCTGCATTTTAGATGGCAGTGAGTTGCATGAGAATGAAATTAGCATATAAATTTTTAAGTTGTCATGGGTTGCATTGGGTTACTTTAGGTTGCATAGGGTTGCTTTAAGTTTCATGGAGTTGCATTAGGCTTGCATTTGAGATTGTAGTGGGTTGCATGAGTTGCATAAAGATGAAATTAAGACGAGTTTTCTAAAGTTGTTTTAGGTTTCATTGGGCTGCTTTTAGTTGCATTGGGCTTGCAATAGATTTCTTGGGGTTGCATTAAGTTGCATAGGCTTGCATTTGAGGTTCAGTGAGTTGCATGAATTGCATAAGGGTAACATTAGCATGAGTTTTAAAGTTGTAATGGGTTACATTTTGTTGCAAGAGTTGCATAAGGATGAAATTAGCCTATGGATTTTTAAGTTATTATGGGTTGCATTGAGGTTGGTTGAGTTGTCATGGGTTGTATATATATTGAGGAAAATATACAAAATATTGGGTGATTTCCTTTAAATTTCTATGCTCCTACACTTTGACTTAAAAAGTCAACAATCCCGGATATATAAATCAATACACTAATACTTGCACCTATTAATAGAAGATATCTTGAACTCATATTGGAGAACATTCTCATTTTATTTTATTATCTCTTCTTTCTCCACTTCAATTACACCTTCTATATTTTATTGGCTTGGATGTCTACTTTTCTTAGTTTTTGTATGGTACTACTTTGCCTGAGGTACATAATTAATTTTTTTTATTGGGTTCTGCATCTAAATCAATAAAAAGATTATCTGCTATCATTGGGAAATCATCCTCATCCTCTAATAACAACCTAATATTTTTTCCATCCAAGACTGTTGCAACATCGTGAGAGCTCATGATTGGGCATGGAAACATCGTGGAAGAGAGGAAAAGGAAGTGGGAGAGAGATTTTTTTGTATAAAACGTAAACCTGAAATAAAAAGATAAGATTAACGTAAAATTAAGAAAAAAAACATATATAAAATTGAAACAAACTAAAATAGAACGTAACAATGAAAAAGAAAGTGAAATTACCATATTTAGGATAATTTCCCTATATTTTATTAGGGCGTAAATATTAAAAATAAAAGTAAAATGACCATTATATCCAAGCTTTTTTCTACACGAAATCACAACAAAAGTAAGTACATTTAAATTATAATATATTTGGTAGTTTTATATTCAATCATATATTATTATTATTATTATTATTATTATTATTATATATTTAACATTTAAAAATATTTTTATTCTATTATAATATATATAATAATTTTAATTTAAAAAAATAATTCAAAGTATCTAAAATTTAAATTATTTTCCTATGTATTTAAATCATAAATATATTTTAATTTACTTATATTTTGTATATTAAAAAAAAGTAAAGTAGGGACATTTTGGTCAATACACCACTTATTCCATTTCATTCCAACACTAAACCAAACAAAAGAATTCGATTTCGTTGTCCATTCCGAATCTAAACTAAACAACATAATAACATTCCAATTACCATTCTAATTCTATTCCACTAAACCAAACGCTACCTTAGGATGGTGACATATGGCATTTGGAATGGCTAAGTAAGGGAATTTCATCCAAATCTCTTTGAGGAGGTGTCAAGTGTATGTTGAATATAGTGGTGAGTAAGTCAGAGTAGGGATGTTCATTGGTTGGTTTGATTGGGTTATAACATATTTTAATCAACCCAATATAAAAATTGGGTTGCAAAAATACAACTCTAACTCGTCTAATGTTTTAGGAGGTTTGGTCGGGTTAACCCGCCCAAACCAATCTTAAGTTTTTTTTTTTTTAAAATGTCAAATAATGAGATTCAATAAACTAAAAGTATAGTATACATATTCTAAACTTAGATATAATATTCTAAATTAAAACTTTGACACATTATTCTAACTTCATTGTTAAAAATTTAAATGTAATATTTAATATTATATATAATATATGTAATATTATACATAATATATGTATGTATAAATGAAAAAAAAACTCTTAATCGGTTTATTCGAGTTATATTGGGTGGATTTGTATAATTCACAAACCGCCCAATATAATAAGTGGGCAGTTTAAAATTTTGTTGGATTATTTGAGTTGTATTTTTTGTTGGTTTGGTTTGGTTTGGGCGATTTATTCAGGTTGGGCGAGTGAAAGGATTCATTTGTGAACTTTGTAGAAACAAAGTTGAGCACTTCTCTCTCTCTCTCTCTCTCTCTCTCTCTCTCTCTAAGTCTCAACCTAGTCGAACAATTGTCAACCCTAAAAGATATCAAATTTAACACTCTCATTTGACCCAAATAATCACCCTCTCAACCCCAAGGCAGCTGTCTTTCTAATCGTTAGAGTAAGGATGAATCCATGCATGCATCTTAAAAATAAAAGGGTAAGAGTTTAGGGTTTTTTGTTTGATGTTATTCTTCCTAAATCTGATCATGTTTTTTAGTTTGTAGGAGTATTTTGAAGGATATATAAAGTCTAGAAGAGCACCAAGAAGTTGGGAGGGAATCAACTTGAAGGTAGAGTTTCTATGGTAAGGATTTGAGCATTTATCTACAAGGTCGTTGTTTTTGTGGGGATGCTAGTTAAGGAATTTTAACCGCTTGGCGAAAGGGTATCTTGAGACTGAAAGAATGTTGACGCAAAGATTTTGGCTTGGGTCTCGGTTCCTTTTAGGCAGTCTTGTTTGCCTAGTGTTCATCTCAGGAAGTAGCACAGTGGAATTTCATTAGACTAGTGTACTCACCCATGACATAAATGAATCGTGAGTTTGTAAAATCAATGGTGGTGGTAAGTCTCTTGTAGTATCACTAACAAGATTAAGGGACACTTCTTGTTTGATAACTGAGAGATATAGTATAATTTTCTCTATAAATTGGTATTGTTGTTTAAGAGTCTATGACTCATTTTGTTTGATGACCAAGAGATTGCTAGTAATATTTTAATAATTTGGTTATCACTAAGACTTAGATTGGGAACTCTTTTGAATATGAATGGCTTTCTCAACTAGTAGTTGTATGCGTCTTAGCCGATCGCCATGTTTTATATTAGAGCTTGAGTGTTCACTAGGATTGTGTTATATATTTATAGTATGGCTATACTTTTTACTGGGGTGAAAATGACATTAGGTATGATAATTTTCTATGGAATTTTTATATGGTGTGTTAGAGCTAGATTGCTCGTTGAGGCTAGAGCTGATTTAAGGTATGGATATAGTAAGGAAAGGTTGTTACACCTATTGAGGATTCAAAATTATCCTTTGTACTAATATTTTGGACGATTTTATGTAGATTCGAAGAATCTTTAGTAGGGTTGATGCTCAACTACTAATCTTGTGATAGTAAGATTATCTATGGACATGCTAGGAGTGACTAGTGTTATTACAGGTTAGGATTAGGAAATTATGAAGTCCTTTAATTGATTACCATTATTATAAGTGTTGGTCTTTCATTGTTTGCTTACCTAAAAGTTTATATGTGACGCAGGGTACAAAGATGGAGTGGACTAATGAGCAACAAGAGTTCATGATTGTGAAGTATATATATGGCCCGACTGTAGGAAAAAATGGCTACTTTATAATTGTTAGATATATATTAGTTGTATAATTAGCTATAAATTAGGACTAATTAGTTTCATTTATTCTCCTAGTTTCCTAGAATAGCTTCCCAAGTTTGTGTATAAATGCATGTTATTTTCTCAATGAAATATACAAGAATTCTTTTCACCATTGTTTACATGGTATCAAAGAATAATTCGAAATTCGAAATTAGGGTCTATCACAAAATTGAGATTTTCAATTAGGATTTGTTATTTATCTTCTTAGGGTTCCATTTTTTTATTTGGAAACCCTATTTAGAGAGTACTTGGACTCTCACTGTCAGCACCATCAGAATGCCCAGCCGTCGATCGACAATACTTCTGAGTTTAGTCGCCGGAATCCTAGCACGTGATCCCCACGTGCCGCCTGAAGAATCGGCGATGACACCCATGCACCGACAGGTGCATGCGCGTGAGCCTCCTTTTTCTGGCCGTTTTTCTATAGGTTGCCTTTTTCGGTGTTTCTGAATCAATGCTGCATTTGTTTCTACCATCGCTTTCTTGTTTTGTGATTATTGAGGTTTGTTCGTCATCCTTTGTTGTGGTTCTTCCTTTTCTGTGCTTGCTGTCCTTGTGTCGTTGTTTCAGCATCATGGCAGACAATAAATCTTCTATTGTGACGGATGTGGTGCCGGTAATGTTTAAAATCACCGACCATAAACTCAATGGTTCGAACTATTTGGATTGGAGCAAGACTATTCGCCTTTATTTACGGAGTATTGACAAAGATGATCACTTGACTAGTGATCCTCTAAAAGCATATTCGACGAAGAAAGTTGATCTGACATGGCTTAGGGAGGATGCTCGCTTATTCCTCCAAATTTGAAATTCTATTGATAATGAGGTAATTGACTTGATCAATGACTGTGAATTTGTTAAAGAACTAATGGATTATTTAGAATTTTTGTTTTCTGGAAAAGGAAATATCTCCCATATGTATAAGGTGTGCAAAGCATTTTATCGTGTGGAAAAACAAGATCAATCCATCATAAACTATTTTATGGCATTCAAAAAATCGTATGAGGAACTTAATATGTTGTTGCCCTTTAGTCATGATGTGAAGGTTCAACAACGTTAGCGGGAGCAGATGGTTATCATGTGCTTTCTAGCAAGGCTCTCCCCTGATTTGATTTTGCTAAAACACAAGTTATTTTTGGGTCTGATGTCTCATCTTCGCAAGACGTCTTTAGTCGTGTTCTTCGCATTGAAATTACTCCATCTGTTTCGCTTGCTGGAGCTTTGGTAAGTCGCAGTAATAGTGCTGCGTCTGGGAGATATTCTACCTCAAGTGGACACAAAGGGGGATATTCACAAGGATTTGACAATCGAACATCAGATTATGGAGGCATTTTTTGCAACTATTGTAAAAAGCCCAGTCACACCAAATTTGAGTGTAGAAAGTTGCAGTTTAAAAATCAACAAAGACAGTTTGATAATGTTGCAAGCACTAGTGATGCATCTGAAAAATCGGTTGTTATTTCTGCTGATGAATTTGCCAAGTTCTCACGGTACTAGGAATCACTTAAGTCATCATCTCCTTCTGTCACTGCTATTGCTGATTCATGTAAAACTAATGCATTGCGCAAAGGTAAACGCCAGTGTACTTATCCTATTTATTCTTTTGTTTCGTATAACGACTTGTCGTCTTCTTCTTGTTCTTTTATTGCTTCCCTTGATTCTATATCTATTCCTAAAATTGTTCGTGAAGCCATCTCTCATCCTGGTTGGCATAATGAAATGATAGAAGAGATGAATGCTTTAGATGACAATGGTACTTGGGACTTGGTAGATTTACCCTTAGGGAAACGAGCTATAGGATGCAAATGGGTGTTCGCAGTTAAGGTCATTTCGGATGGATCAGTGGCTTGATTGAAGGCTCGTCTTGTCGCTAAAGGCTATGCTCAAACCAATGGTGTGGACTATTCAGATACTTTTTCACCTGTTGCGAAATTGACATCTGTTCGGTTATTTATTTCGATGGCAGCTACTCATAATTGGCCTTTGCATCAACTTGATATTAAGAATGCTTTTCTTCATTGTGATCTTCAGGAGGAGGTGTATATGGAGCAACCTCCTGGTTTTGTTTCTCAGGAGGAGTATGGACAAGTTTGTCGTCTTCGAAAATATTTACATGGTTTGAAACAGAGTCCCCGTGGTTGGTTCGGAAAATTTAGCCAAGATGTTGAGAAATTTGTATGATGAAAAGCAAGTCTGACCATTCGGTGTTCTACAAACAATCAGAGGCTGGTATTATTCTGTTAGTTGTGTATGTGGATGACATTATTATTACTAGAAGTGATGATATAGGAATCTCATCTCTCAAGTCTTTCATTTATACTCAGTTTCACATGAAGGATTTGGGGGTGCTGAAGTATTTCTCACGTGTTGAAGTTACGAGAAGTAAAAAAGGTATCTTTCTATCTCAGAGAAAATATGTCCTTAATTTGTTAACTGAGACATGAATACTGGGAGCAAAGTCTTGTAATACTCCAATGACTTCGAACATGCACCTTACAGGAGATGGGGAACTATTTGAAGATCCTGAGAGATATCGAAGATTGGTTGGGAAGTTGAGTTACCTTACTGTGACTCGTCCAGATATTGCATATTCAGTTAGCGTTGTGAGTTAGTTTATGTCATCTCCAACAGTTCATCATTGGGCATCGTTAGAGCAAATTTTGTATTACTTGAACTGAGCACTTGGACGTGGTATTGTGTGTACAAATCATGGGCACACTCATATTGAATGTTTTTCGGATGCAGATTGGGCAGGTTCCAAAATGGATAGAATATCCACTTCAGGTTATTGTGTCTTTGTCAGAGGGAATTTGGTCTCATGGAAGAGTAAGAAGCAAAATATTGTGTCACGATCCAGTGCAGAGTCAGAATATCGAGCTATGCCGCAATCTATGTGTGAGATAATGTGGATATATCAACTCTTGACTTATGTAGAACTTAAAACTTCAGTACCACCAAAATTGTGGTGTGATAATCAAGCTGCTCTTCACATTGCATCTAATCCCGTATTTCATGAGCAAACTAAGCACATCGAAATTGATTGTCATTTTATTCGCGAGAAAATTCAGCAAGGTTTAATTTCCACAGGATATGTGAAGACTGGATAACAACTAGGGGACATCTTCACAAAAGCTTTAAATGGGGTGCAGATTAATTAACTTATATGTTCCAGCTTTATGGGAGTGTTAGATATATATTAGTTGTATAATTAGCTATAAATTAAGACTAATTAGTTTCATTTATTCTCCTAGATTCCTAGAATAGCTTCCCAAGTTTGTATTAATACATGTTATTTTCTCAAAGAAATATACAAGAATACAATCCTTTTCACCATTGTTTACAATAATTAAACAAATGATGGCTCACTCTAGAATATCTTTGGAGAACATTATTGGTTTTATTTATTTTTAGAAAGGAGAACAATATTGTATGAAAAGTTTTGTATACAGTTGAAATAATTTCTCTTTTTTTTTTTCCGTCTTTTTCTTTCTTTACCAAGCATAAGAAAACGTTGTTATTTTCTTGTCTACATTTTTTTTTCTTTACCTTTTCTATAGCTTTTTCTTTCCTTGCTAAAATCCAAGCTTCAACAAAGCCTAAAATTTTCAAGAGCGGATGTCCTACACTGTTCCAGACATTAATTTATGAACTCAATTATGCTGTCCTTGATAGTTTATTTTCTTTAACAACTTTCAACTTTGCATACTTGGTAATTACTAATGATCATCCACCACCACCACCACCACAGCCTTAGAATTTTACACAGTGAACTAAAACTGTATCAAGCAAGCAATCTTCATTCTTTTCACCTTTTCTTGTGTCTCTCCATATAACTAACAGTATACAAAATAACAAAACATACCCCTTACGTTAACTGGTCCACTTATACTAAGCCACTTTAATTGTTATGGGCGAGTTTTGAACTTGTTTAGATTGAATGTGCTTTACATCTTCAATGTATGAAATGAAATAATTCTCTTATTTTCTGAGAAAGCCAGGTAAAAAGAAGAAAATTTGTTTCTAACAATGGCAACCTAAACTAATACTTATTACTTCACAACCAGAAACCACAAATAACACACTTTGAGAAGGCAAACGAAAAAGCTTGTCTTCCTCAAAAATAATTTATTGAATCTTATGTTTTGCAAAATGTCAAGCAGACAAATCTGAGTCTTGAAAACTGAGACATCAGGGGCTTAGACACAGGAAAATGTGAAAAGGGTGTATTTATGGTGATGATTACGCAACTGGCTTCAACACAAACATTTTGCAGCCATGAGAATTCACTGTAGCCGTTATGCTTCCAGCAAATTGATTCTTTAGTGTCTTGTGCTGCAAGAAGCAGATACTTGTTAGAAGATACATTCTAAAGATCAAGAAGTATATTAGCAAGATAGTTATATTCTATATACCTCCCAGAGATCTCTTGCTTCTACAATACTTTTTAGTGGGATTCCAATGTCATCCCATTGAGCTGTGATTGAATTACGCTGAGGACCGCGGTTCAGTAGAACTACGACTACCCTGTAGCCTGACAGTGGCCCTGCCCAAATCTGTTGGAAATACATTGAAACATAATGTCATTTAACCTCCTAAGGAGGAATAGGCTAATGTTTAAGAGAAAACTTTGAATAATATTACCTCTTGATCCCCTTCCATTCTGACCTTTTTGGCTTGAACACCAAGTGAGTCTATTGTGGGAATCAGCAATGTCAAATGGTCAGATAACAGTTAATGCGGATTGAGTTCAATCGGTAGGAAGAGTACAATTACCTTGGTTTACAGCAATGACCTCTTTATTGGCAATGATCTCCATTGTGTCTTTTGTCATGTTCCTCACATCACAACCAATAAGAAGGGGAGCCTGAGGATCATGTGCATGTGAATAGCTGAAGAAAGCTATGCATTCAAACAAAATGGCCAAAATAAAAGCTGGTACTAAAATACCTTGGAAATGGCCCATAGGCTAAAATGGACCATGTATTCATCTTTTGTCATTCCTCCATTTCCTACCTCAAGCATGTCAGGATCTGTATAAAAAGAATAAAAATTATCAGGATGATTAACAACGATCTAACTAGGAGCCATTTCAAGAATTCGGCACCAAGAAAATCAAACTGACCATTCCAACCACCAGGCCTTGCAAGCTCTGCATATACTTCATTCATGTCTGCTCTCGAGACCATACTGGTAAAGGAAGACAGGCATAAGGAAAGAATAGGGGATTTTCAATAGGAAGTAAGGGTTCAAGTGAGAGCTTAAAAACCTTTCCCAAGTATCTGTAATGTCATTCGTAGTTCTCCAGCTATTTCCCACCTTAGCACCCCATAGAGCAGGATGCAAATCTCCCCTAACAAAGAAGAACGAAAAATAAATATAACTAGACAATTATAAACACAAACACAACCATAGATCTTAACTACTGTGATTACCATTCACATAGGGAGAAGAAAATTGGCCGGCCAGCTTTCATTAGAGCTCGGGTCATTACAGGGTACCTACAGGAACAAAAACATAAGGGAAAATAACTGTGATAAAAAATATAAAATAGAAAAATCTAGGACACTTGAATGAAGAAGGTAACTATAAATTGGCAGCAGAAGCTGTTTACCTAACAGTTGGTTTGGATGCATCATTGTTACAGTTATCATACTTCAAATAGTCAATGCCCTGCAAAGAAAATACTTAAATTTAGGACGAGGAAGAAAATATTTGATGTTCAAATTAACTATTACTACTAGAATTCACACCCAAGAAGCAAAGGTTTTGGCATCATGCTCCTCATGACCAAGTGAACCGGGCATAGTTTTGCTACAAGTAAAGTACCTGCAAAGTATATGTAGGTGAAGTATTAGCCTACATAGAATATGATGAAGATATTAAAGTAGCATATGTTTGTGTTGATGTGTATGAAGTAATCTTACCCTGCATCTGAATATATACCCAACTTTAGACCTTTGTTATGAACATAGTCTGCAAGAGCTTTAATGCCAGAAGGAAATGTTGACTTCTTAGGCACTAGAGAACCCTGAAAATGAGAATCTTCTGCTTAGTCCATTCATATTGAATCGTTCTATAAACTGAACTTGTTTTATGATTTAATGAATTGATACCTTATCGTCACGAGCTATTTCAGCCCAACAATCATCTGAAAATGGGAGAAATGGTTGTTTAATCAAAAACATTTTCCTTAATATTAGGATGTATGAGTCAACAAATTATAGAAAAAGGAAATTCTTGTTCCAAGGAAGAGAGAATGAAAGGTGCAGGCGTACATGCCTATATTAACATAGGTATATCCAAGTTGAGAAAGACCAGTAGAAACCATAGCATCAGCTGTAAAACCAAGTAAAACCAAAAACGTTATTTACAGCATATATAAAATAAGCAACTCAATCACACAAACACATTAGTTGTATTCATTATTAAGCTTCGGGTCCTATGCAATATTACTAGTGTTCCACTAACCTGTTTCTTTGATCATTTTCTCATCAATATTGCAGCTGAAGTGATTCCAACTATTCCACCTGTTCAAATGAAAATGAATAAATAGATAATCAATAACAAGCTCTGAATCCCACAAGTGCTTCAAAATTTCTAATTAAAATTTCAACACAAAAATGGCCAAAGGTGTGAAAACAAGAAAGGAAGAAAGAACAAGAAAGGCAAACATGAGGAACAATCACAGAGAGAGATTCTCATGAAATCCAAGCAAAGCAACTAGCGGGTAAATATCAAGTAAGGATAGACCATAATAGAAAAAATAAAAATCATTGTTTGTATGCTTTTTTGCAAATTCACTTTGTCATTTCTTATCAAGCAACCAATGCCACACTACTCCACCAGTTAGTTTTGGTCAAAGAAATTTACAAACAGTTTTAAGACAAAACTTCATATTAGACAGAGAGTGACCAATATAATTGAAATGATTACATTTGCTTGTTACTAAAATGCTAAAGTTAGAGCAAATTGCAAAACTGTACAAGAAAATTAAATGAATGTGTTAGGGACTTCTTTTCATTTCTTCTGCCAGTTTTTAGTTCGTTTAGAATAACTAAGCTGGTACTCAAAAAGGGAGGGGCTCTTTGTTATAAGCATACGCCAACAACAGTGCTCTTCCAACAAACACCCTCCTTTCCCAAACTTTTTTGTTAACTACTCAGACAGGGAGTTTAGAACCCAAAATCCATACTTCAAGCTAAACCAGAAAAAGTTCCAACAGGAGGGAGATAAGGGCTGTGTTCTTACCCCATGGGAGGAGTCCTGCCAAGACCATTAGCAAGCAAGTTTCTTCTGTACTGTTCTTCAACATCAAAACGATCCATTCTTGCTGACGTTGAGAAAGCAGAAACACCCATCACAGTCGATGAAGTCACAAGTGAGAATATCATTATATGAACTATCATTGCACTCATTTTGATCTTTGGAGCTCCTTCACCAGACGACCTTCTCCTCATTTTCAGTACTGAAGCTGCTTACAGTCTCTCTCTCTCTCTCTCTCTCTCTCTCTGTTACTACACACGCACTCTTGTTTGCTTCCTCTGATTAAATAAAAACAATATCGATAAATTAGATAAGGCCTACTCTATTGCAGAGATAAGTCACTAGTCAGTCAAACTATGTATTTTATCGTAAAGCTCCAGCACATATTAGTTTTGCAATGCCACATATGCCCTTTACTTTGTTTGGATATTTTCATCTCCATTATAATTGAATAAATTTATTGGACATTTTTATATCACAAAGTTATTTTTTTAAAATAAAATAATTGAAATTTAAAAATTAATAATTTTATAAACTCAATTACTATGTCACAATCCGTCAGGCACTAAACAAAAATAGACATGAAATGAATGGATTTTTATTTTGGATTCATTTTGACGAAATTACTCAATCATTTTTAATAATTGATCATGATATATCATATAATGAATTTTATTGACAATGACAAATTGAATGTCCAAATCTGTCCAAAAAATATATATTAGTATTTTTCAAGATAATATATACATAAAAAAGAATTATGAAGCAAATTGAGATAATTTTGTAGGATTAAAGTGAAATATCCCGTACCATCATATTTCCATATTTCTATTATTTAACTAGAAAAGGAAAAAACTTCCATTTCACAAATAGACCAAGTCTTGTAACTTGTTTCTGGTATAATAGTCTTATACATGCCAGTGGCTTGTTAATTCTAAATTCAATAATATTAAGAATATGCCATTGTTAAAAGTCTTAGGTATCTTTTTGATCCATTAAAATCTTAACCCTGAACATGTTAAATAAAACAAAAGGAAATTCACTAATACATGCAAGATTATAAAAGCTGGAACTACAAATCTTCCATTTTACAAAGAATTCGCTATATTTGACACTTTGTGATATCATGATTGTTTAAGTTCTGCAAAAATGATTAATATTAATATATTTGTTTTCTTATTGTAGAATTTCGAAAGCTAAAATATTAAAATTGGAAGGGAAAGATGTAATTTTAGTATAGGATTTAGATTCCAACTTAAAATTAATTAGTACTAAGTGAAAGTAATGAGAGGCTATTGTATTTTCCTTCGACAAAAGTATTTTTTTTTTAAAAAATTTGAATATGGAGTGTTGTAGAATGGTTTGGAGTTCAATAATTGCACAAGAAAATATCCAAATCTGTGGTCCAATATGAAATTCTTAATCTTCTAGTTTGATCGTGTCATATCAGCTATCCGGGTCAAATTTTGCTACTGTTAGATCAACCTTTAGTCAGTTCAAAAACATTAAACAAATCTTCTTCTTCTTCTTTGTTGGTTGTTTTTCTTTGGACAGTTCCCAAGACTATACATACTATTATTACATTATTACAAAGAAATGCTAAATAAAATTTGAACATGGAACCCTGCATTGACAACAATGTGACAAGTTTTTATGTTTCTTCTACACTAAAATATTTTTCTTATTTATTATTTGACACTATTAATCATCGATCGACAATATATGGTGTTGGTCATCACACTTAGTTCGGTGAGTTAGTTTAGTTAATTCTATTACTAGTTACAAACTGTAATTAGTTAAGTGTGTTGTATGATTTTACCAACCTGTCCTACACCACTCCACTAAATAGAGTTAGTCAACCAAGGTCAAAACAGACCTTTCTTTTAGATACATGTGCAATTTACAAAGCACCACGTGTCTACACAAATTGTAGACAAAATACCCTAAACAAAAGCTAACAAAGTTTATCTTCTTTCTAGAAAGATGAGCTGCCTTCAAAAACCTCTATGCAACAAAGCTTTGTTAGGGAAAAACCAGAAAAAAGGGATTTGAGAGATGTAATTATACAGAAATGCAATAGAAATTAAGAGTGTAAAGAAAACATAGAGATTTTCGAGGTTCGCCCCAAAAATGGACTACTTCCTCATCGAGCTCGCCTCAGGGATGCAGCTCAGCCTTTTCATTCAACATTCATGATATTGGGTACAACAAAGGGAGGTTCCGAGTCACAGAACACTGACTAGTAAGCCTCAAAACTATCTTGCTCTCTGTTTTGTTCACTCTTATCTTAATTTTCTTACTAACACTCTCTCTCTTTTTCTTTCTGTACAAAAAATCCTCACGAGGAGAAAACACACTCTCTGACTTGGGGATTCTTGGAGCTTAATTTCAGATCTTGAAGAAGGCTCTCATATATGTTTGATAAGCTTCTCCTTTTCCTTTTATACTAGTTGACATACCGAGTGTTTGAAATCTGTTGAAAACTGTATTGTGTTGAGATCTTGATAGGTTAGTTCTGTTGTAATCTTGCTGAGTTGTACAAGTTATTTTGACAAAGCAGTCTTATAAAAGAATTCAAACAACAAATTCCACCTAAATTCCCTTATGAGATTGCTTAATCATAGTATTAGTATTCCCTGAAGGTCCTAACTCGAATAGTGATGTTGTTATCCTCCTTGACTGATACCTAACAAGTTTAGGCAGTGTTTAAACTTAGTTAGGTTTAGTATTTTAGTACCCATGTCTGCAGCATTGTCCTCAGTAGGCACCTTCTCGATGTTGACCACTTCTTGTGTTACCTAATCCCTTATAAAATGATATTTTTATTTCTACATGCTTTGTTCTATCGTGAAAAACTGGATTCTTACATAGGTGTATGCAGCTTTGACTATCTGAATAGACTGTAGGTTTTTCTCTTAAAAGGCTTAGTTCTTCCATTAGACCCTTGATCCATATTGCCTCCTTTATAGCCTCTGTTACTGCTACATATTCAGATTTTGTAGTTGATAAGGCCACTACTGGCTGTAGTTGTACTATCCAGCTTACACAGTTTCCTTCCACCAAGAAAAAGTATGCTGAAGTAGACTTTCTGTTGTCCCTATCACCTGCATAGTCGGCATCATTATATCCTTCTATCAAAGTGCAATTTAGTTTCTTAGTGAACTTAAGTCCCATTTCAGTAGAACCAAGTAGATATCTAAACACCCACTTCATAGCCTCCCAATGCTCTTTTCTAGGGTTTGCCATGTATTTGCTTAAGACACTTATAGCATAGGCTAAGTCTGGTCTTGTACACACCATAAGATACATTATAGATCCAACTACATTAGAGTAGGGTACCTTATCCATTTCTTCCTTTTCTGTATGTGTCTTAGGGCATTGTTCCTTGCTGAGGTAGTATTGGTTTGTCATAGGTTGCCTAGTTGTCTTAGCATTCTTCATGAAAAACTTTCCAATGATTCTTCTCACATAGTCTCCCTAAGATAAAGTAAACACTCCTTTGTTTCTGTCCCTGTGAATGCCTATGCCTAGGATCTTAGTTGCCACTCCCAAGTCTTTCATTTCAAATTCTGATTTCAGGCAGCCCTTCATTAGGTATATAGTAGTTCTCTCCTTGCTTATTATGAGCATATCATCCACATAAAGCAGTAAGTAGATCACATCTTTCATTTGATCTCCCTTATAATATAGGCAAGTTTCATAGTAGCTCCTAGAAAACCCTTTTTTGTTCACGAAAGCATCAAACCTTTTATTCCATTGCCTTGGTGACTGCTTTAAACCATATAGGGATTTGATTATCTTGCAAACCATGTGTTCCTTTCCCTTAACGTCATACCCCTTTGGTTGTTCCATATAGATATCTTCTTCTAGTTCCCCATGTAGAAAAGTTGTGGTAACATCCATCTGATCAACCTCTAGATCATATTGTGTAGCAATAGAGAACATGATTCGTATAGTCTTATACTTAACCACTGGTGAGAAAATTTCAGTAAAATCAATCCCCTCCTTCTGTGTAAAACCTTTTACAATCAGTCTATCTTTGAATTGTATAGGTTCTTCCTTGTTTCTGCCCTCTTTTAGCTTGTACAACCATTTGCATGATACCACATTCTTACCCTTAGGCCTATTTACCAACTTCCAGCATCTGTTCTTGATTAGTGAGTCCATCTCTTCATTCATAGCTTTGACCCAATGCTTAGAATCCTTGTCTTTCATAGCTTCCTCATAGGTGGTAGGTTCAATTCTGTCCAGTCCCATAGCACTTACAAATGCATAAGGCAGCACTTCTTCCCATGCATTAAAACTGAATTTATGGGTAGGTTTAGGGATTCTTCTTGTTTTGTCTCTAGTAAGCTGATAATCTGCCAATGTTTCAATTGGTTCTTGTCCTTCTAGAGTATGTTCCACCTGACCTATATTATCCTCTTGAATATGTTCTGCTTGATCTGTTCTTACTTGGTCCGGTTCATTTTGATAAGGCTCTGCTTGCATTATATCTGGTTCTGCTTGTGTTGTTTTATGTTGATTTATTTCTGCATGATAATCTATTATGGTACCTGCATGGTTAGTGTTTAAACCTGCATCTGCACTATAAATATGATTAGTAATGCATGGAAAAACATCTTCATTAAAAACAACATTCCTACTTAGTATAGTTTTAAGACCAGATTTCTCCTTAACCCACAATCTGTATCCCTTAGTGCCTTCTGGGTAACCTAAGAAAACACACTTTAGAGCTCTAGGTTCTAACTTACCTACACTTTGGTGTGCATAGGCTGCACAACCAAATACCCTTAAGTTTGATAGGTCAGGTGGTTTTCCTGTCAAAACTTCCTCGGGTGTTGCATTCAATAGCACTAGATGGGCACCTATTGACTAAGTAAGCAGCAGTTAGAACAACCTCTCCCTAGAAACTTTTAGCTAGACCCAATTGTAACATTAAGCATCTAACTTTATTCATTAGTGTTCGATTCATCCTCTCAGCAACACCATTTTGCTGAGGGGTTAACCAAACTGTTCTGTGCCTTTGAATCCCAACATCCCTACAATATTGATCAAACTGGTCATTGCAATATTCTAGCCCTTTATCAGTTCTTAGGGTCTTAACTCTATGATTAGTAAGGTTTTCCATCAATGTTTTCCACTTGACAAATTTCTAAAAAGCTTCATTTTTATGCTTAAGTAAAAACACCCAAACATTCCTAGAATAGTCATCTATTATAGACATGAAATAAGAACACCCCCCATGAGTAGAAGTCTTTTCAGGACCCCATAAATCTGAGTGTATATATTCTAGGATTTTCTTAGTTTTGTGTGCCCTTGTCTTGAACCTAAGTCGATGATGCTTACCAAGTATACAAGATTAGCAGAAGTCCACCTTGCTCACTCTATCCTAGCCAAACAGGTTCTGTTCACTTAGGATTTGTAGTCCCTTTTCACTAATGTGCCCCAATCTTCTATACCATATAACAACCTTTTGATCTTCAGTTGCTTGTGTCATGGTATTGTTGCATTGAATCACTAGTTCTCTTTGTAGATAGTATAAGCCTTCATGTTTGTGCCCCTTTATTATAGTCATGACTCCTTTACTCAGTTTTATTGTACCTGCCTCAATTTTACTCACAATACCCATGTCATCTAGAACACTAATTGAAATCAGATTTTTAGCAAGATTTGGAACAAACCTGACACCTGTTAGTGATCTTACAGCCCCATCAAACATTTTAAAACTTACTGTACCAGATCCTTCTATTTGACATGATTGGTTGTTTCCCAAAATGACTTTTCCTCCTGTTGATTCCCTGAAATCAGTAAAAAATTGTTTTGTGTTAGTCATGTGAAAAGTACAACCTGAATCTAGTATCCAATCGTCTTTGAAAGTTGTAGCTGAGACATAGACTTCTCCACTGTCATAACCATTACTTATATTAGCCTACTATGATTTATTCTTGAATGAATGGTAGTCTGATTTATTTGTTTCTGAGTCTTGTCCTTCTGCTTTGAAATTATTCTTCCTTATCCAGAGATAGCAACCCCTTTTAAAGTGTCCTGGTTTTCCTCAATGGTAGCACTCCTTCTGGTCATTAGGTCCCCTAGAGCTTGATCTGCTTCTATTGTTACTGGGGCCCCTAGAGTGTCCTCGATGTTGACTTCTGCCCCGATTATGATGAGATTTCTTATGATGAGGCTTGCCTTGACTAAAATTCACTTCTCCACTTGATGACCCAAGTTTTTCAGTTTTCATTTCAAGATCTTTAGACTTGAGAGCTAAAATTACTTCTTCAAGAGTGATTTCTATTCTACCATATTTAATAGTTGTTTTAACCTCCCTATAGGAATCTGGAAGTGAGTTGAGTATGATGATGGCCTGATTTTCATCACTTAGGGATTCATTCTCACCAGAGTTTGCTAATTCGATGTGCATCCTTAGGAACTCATCAAGATTCTGCTCAAGAGTCTTAGTGTGACTCATCTTGTATCCAAATATCCTTTCTTTTAGAAAAATCTTGTTTGTTAATGATTTTTGTTGAAATTGTTCTTCCAACTTCTTCCATATCTTGGCTGGTGTAACGACCCAAATTTGCTAATAAGGCTTAGGTCCTTGATTAGCGTGCCTGGAGGGCAATAAGTGATTTAATATTATAATATGTGAATTTGTACGAGTATGTGATTAGAGATGTATGTTTAGGTGAATTAAATATGCATGTGGGCCCCGTTTGGTTATTAGGGGCATGTTTGTAATTTTAGCCCGTTGAGGGCATAAATGTGATAATTGTAATAATTGTGATATAACTGTGTTGCACGATCCGAGATAGTCCTAGGGAGTAGTGAGCTAGTAAGTCACAACGAGGTCGAATGCCTAACTCAGGGCGAGTCGAGGGGTATTTCGGGCGTTAGGCATTTTATGGGGTTATGGAAATAAATATTTGGAGATATATTTGAAGATAGAATGCTTAGGAGGGAATATTGGGGAAATTTACCATTTTGCCCTCGGGGACGTTTTTGGTACCCCGAGCCCTTGAGATAACCTTAGAGACTAAGTTAAATAAAACAAAACATAAGAAACATTCAGAATTCTCTAAACCGACCCTTTCTCTCTCTATTTCTCGATTTCCTTTTCTCTCTTGGAAGCCTAGTGAGTTTGGTGGAAAGTAACCAAAGATTAAAGATTTTGAGCTGGGATTTTGGGAGCTAGAAGCTTGGAGCTTAGGGAACTAATACAGGGATTCAACTCAGCTCAAGGTAAGCTCTTAACTTAGTGAATTATATTGGTTTCCTGCTGGTATTTCAGAAGTTTGCATGTGGGATAGGTGTAAGATCATTGTAGAGTTTTAGAAGGGATTTGGGGTTAACTCTTGTTAGGTTTTGTTGCTGAGATTGTGGTAGAACTTTTGTGATGATTAGTTTGAATTGTTGGATTGATTTTGGGGTAAATTGGCTTGGTTTTGGAAGTAAAAATTGAGGATTTTTCTGGGTTCGAAGGGTCGGGTCGCGGCATTGTTCTTGCTGAGCCGCGACCCTCTAGAGCATTTTGGTGGCCAGGAAGAAGGGTGGGCCGCGGGATGCCCTAGCTTGGGCCACGGCGCGCCTGCCCTGTTCTGGGGTTGGAAGTCTCTGGTTAGGGGCGGGCCGCGGCATGGCCTCATGGGGCCACAACGCTTAGTGCATTTTTGGGCTTTAAAGAGGTTTTAGGCTTGGGAATCCAAAAGTTATGGCTCTGGGTGGATTTTATCACATGGATTGATAGAATTCAAGGTCCTAGAGACTAGAATTATGACCCAAAGTTATTTAATGGATTAGAACATGATTGGTGGATATTGTTGGTGCGTTGTAACTAGGGTTTTAGCAAGGCTCGAACTAGGGGATTGTGCTCGGGACATCAGTGCTTGGAGAGCTCGGGACACAGGTAAGAAAATTGATGTTCCCGTAGAGATTGTGTTGCAGGGCACGACCCTATATGAATGTGTTGCAGGTCGTAGCCCTTTGATTGATTTTATATGTGTTTAAGTATCTGCTTAATTATGCTATGTGTGCATATATGTGAATGAACAGCAAGAGCTGGGAACAGCGAGGGTCGGGAACGATGAAGGCCGAGAACGATAAGGGGTCAGGAGTAGCGTTTAGCACGCGGAGTGCGAGTTTCCTGGGCCAGACCCTAAAGGATACCTAGGATATCCTTACGGTGTAGATTGCAAACCCAGGGCCTGGTAAAGTGCTTGGGACAACATGGTCGTACGTGTATAGCCTGATGATGGTTTATTTATTTGTTAAATGTTAAATATGCATATGTTATCTGCTTGTGAGGGTTTTCTTGCTGGGCTTTGGCTCACGGGTGCTCTATGGTGCAGGTAAGGGCAAGGGGAAAGTCAACCAACCATGAGTACGGAGAGCGTGAAGCGACGCGTACATGTTTGGCCTGCCTGGCTGCCACGACCAGGGGTATTTTTGGGAGATGGTTGTACTTAACCTAGTTTTTTTTGTTTAGCCGACTTTAGTTATATTTTTTAGTTGTAAATATTTCTAAACAGTATTTTGGGATCCTAAATGTTAAACGCTTTATGATTTTCAGTAAATGGAATTATTTTCAAAGCTTATGACTCTATTTATGGTTTAATTACACTTTTGTCTTAAAACCTCGATTAGCGAGTTAGTTACATGTTTTAAACTCACTTAGTAACAGTTCTAAGGAAGTAGGGGGTTACAACTTGGTATTAGAGCGAGCCAAGGTTTATGGTTTCTGGAGATTGACCGAACATGTACGCTCGCTGTCAGTGACAAGCTCGACTCAGGGTTGGTTGGTAATAATTGATATACATGCTTGAATATGTGCTTAAATGCCCTGTTTGCCTGCTTATTTCATATAGAGCATTATGAATGAGTTAACATATGCATGATGCCAGGCATGGCTCATTGAGTGTTATATGCTATCTGTATGTGTATGTGGATTGCTGTTTATGGTTGACTGATATGGTTTGGGAGGTGGTTTTGGATGCTGTTATCATGCCTGATGAGCGGCGTCGTTGATTGCAGGCATATTTGTTGAGATGCCTCGACAATCATCGAGACTCCGCAGCAGTAGGGCTGAGGATGACAACCAGGGTCAGGACCCTCCACCTTCCCCACAGAATTGGCAACAGATGTTTGCCGAAATAGAAGCAAGACTGCAACGAACAGAGGAAGAACTTCGACAGTTGAGGCAGCAGACCCCTCCTCAGGTCACTGGGTTGCCAGTTCAGCAGGCTGTGGTGCCAGTGCCTGTTCAGCCTATTATGGAGAACAGGTGGGAACCTTTGTATGAGAGGTTCAAGAAGCAGCATCCTTCCACCTTTGAGGGTGGACCAGACCCACTGCAGGCAGAGCAGTGGATGAATATGATTTCCTCCATCCTGGATTTTATGAGGGTGAAAGGGAACGAGAGGGTAGCTTGTGCCAGCTACATGTTCAGAGAGGATACCCGCATCTGGTGGGATGTAGTGATTTAGAGGAGGAATGTGGCCGTTATGACCTGGGAAGAGTTCAAAAACATCTTCAACGTGAAGTATTACAGTGTTGCAGTTCGAGCTGCAAAGGTTGACGAGTTCATCAACCAGACTCAGAACCGGTTGACAGTTACTGAGTATGCGTTGAGATTTGACTAGTTGGCGAAGTTTGCGTCGGATTTAGTGCCGATGAATGCAGCAAGAAGGGATAGATTTGTGCGAGGATTGAATTTTATGATTGCTCGTGATGTAAAGATCACCTTGGATCTAGAGACTATTACCTATGCTCAGGTTGTGGACAAGGCCCTTACAGCTGAGGGGACTGAGGATTAGATTTGAAGAGAGAGCGTTGTTAGGCGCGATGCCAGGAGGACGATGCCTCCTTTTGTTGGATCCAGTTGGGGTAATGTCTCCTGTGAGTAGAAGAGGAAGGCCCCAGATTCTTTTGTTCTTCCTAGATCGGATAGGAGGGCACGAGGTGCTTTTAGTGGCCGTTAGGGCGGAGGTGACAACTGGAGGAGTTTTCCAGTGTTTCCACGGTACAAAAAATAACACCAGGGTGAGTGCAAAATCAGGGCTTGATTTATCTGTGGGAGTGCCAATAATTTGAAGAAGGACTGCCCATAAGACAAGAAAGAAGAGCCGAAGCGGGGTGACAGTCTTGCTCTTGCCAGAGTGTTTAGTTTGACTCAGACTGAGGCAGAGGCTAGCCCCTCGGTTGTGACAGGTTAGATTTCTAGTGTTGTTTCTTCTTATACAACATTGTTTGATTCAGGAGCTACCCACTCGTTTGTGTCTGCTAGAGTGATAGATCAGATGTGTAGACCCAGTGTTTTGTAGCTAGGGGTTTTCAGACTTTGTTGCTGACTGGGGAACTGGTAGTCTCTAGGAGATGGATTAGAGCTTTACCAATAGAGGTAGATGGAAGGGAGTTGTCTGTTGATCTGATTGAGCTAGTGATAGATGACTTCGATATGATTCTAGGGATGGATTGGTTATCGAAGTATGGGGCAATGATTGACTGCAAGCGTAGGATGGTGACTTTTGAACCAGAAGGGGAGGTACCCTTTGTATTTGTGGGGACAGTTAGTGGACTGCGGGTACCTATGATTTTAGCGCTGAAGGCTAGAGACCTGATGCAGGAAGGTTGCATAGGATTCCTAGCGAATGTTGTGGACACCTCTAGGGTTGTGTCGGTTGGACCGGGGGAGACCAGATTGGTATGTGATTTTCCAGATTTATTTCCAGCAGATCTGCCAGGGTTGCTGCCGCAGCGGGAGATTGATTTTGTTATAGAGTTGGCGCCAGGGGTGGAGCCAGTATCTAGGACACCTTACAGAATGCCTCCAGCAGAGCTGAAGGAGTTGAAGATTCAGTTGGAGGAGTTATTAGATTTGGGGTTCATCAGACCGAGTTTCTCGCCATTGTGTGCTGTAGTGTTGTTTGTCAAGAAGAAGGATGGATCTCTTAGGGGAGCTGAACAAGTTGATCATTAAGAACAAGTACCCACTGCCTAAGATTGATGATTTGTTTGACCAGCTACAGGGAAGAACAGTGTTTTCCAAGATTGATCTCCGACCAGGTTACCATCAGTTAAGGATTAAAGAAGATGACATACCAAAGATCGCTTTTCGAATGAGGTATGGACACTACGAATTCCTGGTTATGCCCTTTGGATTAACCAATGCCCCAGCAACTTTTATGGATATGATGAATAGGTTTTTCAAGGACTATCTAGATAAGTTTGTGATTGTGTTCATCAACGACATTTTGGTGTACTCTCAGTTAGAGACAAAACATGAGCAACATCTACGTTTGGTGTTGCAGCAGTTGAGGGAGCATAGGTTATATGCTAAGTTTAGCAAGTGCGAGTTCTGGCTACCGAAAGTTACATTTCTGGGCCATATCGTCAGTAAGGAGGGGATTCTGGTTGACCCAAGTAAGATTGAGGCAGTGAGAGACTGGCCTAGACCGAGCAGTGTTCCTGAAGTTAGGAGTTTTATAGGAATTGGCGGGATATTATCAGCGGCTTGTTGAGGGGTTCTCCAGGATAGCTATGCTATTGACAGAATTGACAAGGAAGAAGACTAAGTATGTTTGGACAGACAGATGTTAGAACAGTTTTAAGGAGTTCAAGCGGCGACTGATCACCGCGCCAGTGTTAAGTTTGCCGACAGATAAGGAGAAGTTTGTGGTTTATTGTGATGCTTCCAGCAGGGTTTGGGGTGTGTGATGATGCAAGCTGGTAAGGTGATAGCCTACACATCGAGACAACTAAAGAAGTATGAGCAGAGATATCCCATGCATGATCTGGAGTTTGCAAAGGTGGTATTCGCACTTAAGATTTGGAGACATTATCTATATGGTGAGAAGTGCGAGATATTGTAACACCCTAGATAGCCAAGACCGTTACAATGTGTGTTTATAAAGGTGCAAGACTTTCTAATCAAGTCATTTAATTAGAAACATGTTACTGAAACTATAGTTGAACTAGGGTTAATAGATTTTGGTCTCAAATGCTTCATTTCTTATAAACCAACATTTTCTTTTACATGGGATCCCAAATACAGTAAAGTTAAAGACCGCTTACAAAAGATTCAGGGTTAAAATACAGTTACTAGCCACTCTAAGGCAAAACAGACAAGTAGGCTTTGCTCGTCCTGTATCACTCCTCGGCCGTGGCGGCCGATCAGCTGACTATGTACATTCAGCCTCGAAGCTCTCCATCTTAGGACTGGTCCAACTTGCCCTTGCCTTTACCTGCACCATGTAGCACCCGTGAGCCAAGGCCCAACAAGAAAACACAATAACAGAGCATAATCATCAAGCAACCAACCAGATAACTGATACAGTATTAACATGTACTCAACAATCCAAACATTCATGTTATTCAAGTATTCAACATACTAGGTACATCATTTCATATCAATATTCAATTCTCATATGATAACCAGGGTTAACGCCCTTAGGCTGCAACCTCTATTTATCCCACTGACTCCGGCCCGCTTAAACTGAGCTCAGTGAATATTAAGCTGTCCTCAACTACTAGTGGCTGAGCCGCGCTCTATGCGCAAGTATTATTTACGGCACCCTTAGGCCGTTTATCACATGTCCCATGTCATAATACCATCTATGACATCATACAGATATAGGGAGCTCTTAGTCCCATCACAAATACATAACCGGGTGATGTTTTCTTACCTATAGATTTCGATAGCTTTGTTCCATTTGATCCTCAAGCACGATCCCGCCCGAGCCCTAGCGTACACGTAGTCACAGCCATAGATCAGAATCATCACCAAACCTAAAATCTAAAACCTAGCCTTGGGACCAATCCTGAGTCCTCGGGAAGCCCTAATTCCACCAAACGGGGTGGTGGGATCAAACCCCGAGCCCCCGGGCAAAAACCCTTAGAAATAACCCAAAACCCCCCTTTTGGGAACAGGGTAGCGCTACAGCACCCTAAAGTGGGCGCTACAATGCTACAAATAGAGCGTTCAGGCTCCCAGACGCCCAAGCCTAGCGCTGTAGCGCCCTAAGGCTAGCGCTAGTCACAGCCAGACACTACCCAATTTTCTCCTCTTCAAATTTCCTCGAGCCAAACCTTTCCAAAACTCAATCAAACTTCAAAACAAGCCTCCCAGCATCCTCAACTCATCCCATAAGTCCCAACCACACAAAACTCAATCACATGCACCCCAAATCAAGGAAATCGCCATAGCTGAACCTAGAGCCCAAAAACTCAACAAGAAAGACAACTGAAACCACATAATTCAAGTGACCAAGTTCAGAACTTCTTACCTTCAGCAGAGAGATCCAACGTTAGGCTATCCTTCACTCTTCCTTAGCTTTCACTCCTCAAAGATTCATCCTCAACTCCCTAGAATTCCCACCAAAACTCAGCTCAAAATCCATATTTACTTTAAGAACTAGAAATTGAAAAGCAACCTTAAACCTTGCCTCAAATGGATGGACTACTCTTGCTAACTCCTCAAGCCAAACAAAGGACCCTAGCCTTAAGCTCCTGCCCAGACTCTTTCTGAGCTTTAGCTCCAAGAGACCTCAAGAATTGGTGATGAGAAGCCTAAACCGAGAGAGAAAAAAAAGTCTCCCACTTTCCCTTTTTTTCCTTTTTCCTTCTACTTTTCTTTTCTTTCTTCAGACTTCCTTCAAATTCTAGACTTTCCACTAAGGCATAAAGTAGACTTAACTCTTATCCCTTTTAAGACAAATGACCATGATACCCTCCCATAATTCTTAAGCCTTTAAATCAACCTAGGGGCATTTTTGGTCATTTGTTCCCCATTCCCGCTAATTCCTTGAGTGTCTCTAATATTTTCCACTTACTTCCCGACGCCTAACTAATCACCAATTATATACCTCAATATCAAAATAGACCCCAATTTATTCTCTAAATTCCCCGAAATACCCCCAGGCTCGCCCCGAGCCGGGTATAAATCCCCGTCGTGACTTTTTCGCTAAACCGCTCACTAAGATTGCCTCGAGTCATAGATTACAAATATATCCACATAATAATGTGGTCTCAACAATTTATTACAATTATTTACATTTTTGCCCTCAACGGGCTAAAATTACGAATATGCCCTTCTAACCTAATCAGGTCCTACATGCATACTAATACACATAGTCATGCATCACAGATATTCAATAATCATATAACTGCTTTTAATCATTAAATCACATATAATCCAGTTATGCCCTCCCAGCACACTAATCAAGGCCCTTAAGCCTTATTAGTAAATTTGGGTCGTTACAACTATCCCCTCCTAATGAGAATTTCGTCCTCGAAATTTACATGAATAATTTGGGATACTGATCCCGCATCGCTGTCTCAAGCTCCCAGGTCGCCTCCTCGACCTTACTATTCCTCCATAACACCTTAACAAGAGGAATCGTCTTATTCTGTAGTACTTTATCTTTCCGATCCAAAATCTGAATTGGTTGCTCCTCATAAGCCAAATCTGTCTGTAACTCCAAATCTTCATACATTAACACATGTGTCGTATCTGAGACGTACTTCCGGAGCATAGAAACGTGGAATACATCATGGACTCCTGACAGCGATGGTGGCAAGGCTAACTTGTAAGCCACCTGACCAATCCTTTCTAGGATCTCAAAAGGTCCGATGAACCTTTGGCTTAGCTTGCCCTTCTTCCTAAACCTCCTCACCCCTCGCAATGGTGAAACTCGGAGAAATACGTGGTCCCCAACTTGGAACTCCACGTCCCTACGCTTGGGATTAGCGTAGCTTTTCTGTCTGCTCTGTGAGGCGAGCATCCTAGCTTAGATCTTCTCTATAGCTTCACTTGTCCTTTGAACAATATTTGGCCCCAAATACTTCCTCCCACCCATCTCATCCCAATGAATGGGTGATCTACACTTCCTTCCAAATAACATCTCATAGGGAGCCACTCCAATCGTTGATTGGTAACTATTGTTATATGAAAATTCAATCAATGGGAGATACTTACTCCATGATCCTGCAAAGTCGATCACACATTCTCTGAGCATATCCTCCAACACCTGAATCGTCCTCTCAGACTGCCCATCAGTCTGAGGATGAAAGGTTGTGCTGAACTTCAACTGAGTCCCCATAGCCTTCTACAAACCACCCCAAAACTTGGAGGTAAAGATAGGATCCCGGTCTAACACTATAGACTTAGGAACCTCATGGAGATGTACAATCTCACTCACATACAACTCTACATACTGATCCACAGTATATGTCGACCTCACTGGAAGAAAATGGGCGGACTTGGTGTATCTATCCACTATCACCCACAACGAGTCATGAAGCCCTACAGTTCTGGGTAAACCTCCCACAAAATCCATCGTAATGTCCTCCCATTTCCACTCGGGGATACCCAAAGGCTGAAGCAACCCTGCCGGTCGCTGATGCTCAACTTTCACCTACTGACAGGTTAAACATCTAGCTACGTACTCCACCACATCCTTCTTCATCCCAAGCCACCAATATAACGTCTGTAGATCTTGGTACATCTTCGTGGTACCCAGATGAAGTAAGTACGGTGTTGTATGAGACTCATCCAATATCTCTCATCTGATCCCATCTTCATTCGAAACACAAATCCGTCCTTGATACCAAAGCAAACCAACCTTAGAGATAGAACAGTCCTTAGCTACTCCCGCTAAGACATTCTCTCTAACCTTCTGTAACTGAGCGTCTACCAATTGCCCTTCTCTAATCCGCTCTAGCAGGGTTGACTGCAGTGTAATATTGGCCAACCGGCCTACCACCAATTCTATCCCTGCTCTGACCATCTCATCAACTAACTCTCTTGAGATCTGGGTGGAACTATATAACTGACCTGGGCCTCTCCGGCTCAATGCATCCGCCACTACGTTGGCTTTCCCCAGATGGTAAAGAATATCACAATCGTAGTCTTTCACCAACTCTAGCCAACGTCTCTGCCTCATGTTCAGGTCCTTCTGTGTAAAGAAATACTTCAGAATCTTGTGGTCGGTGTATATCTCGCACTTCTCCCCATGCAGATAATGTCGCCAAACCTTCAGTGCGAATACCACCGCTGCTAGCTCCAAATCATGGGTAGGATACCGTTGCTCATATTCCTTCAGATGTCGTGATGCATAAGCTATGACCTTCTCATTTTGCATCAACACACAGCCTAAACCCAACCTCGATGCATCGCAATAGACAACAAACTTCCCTTCCCCCGAAGGAAGACTCAACACGGGCGTAGTAATAAGTCGTCGCTTCAGCTCTTGGAAACTGTCCTCACACTTGTCTGACCAGATAAACTTCAAATTCTTCCGTGTCAATTCTATCATCGGTGTCGCTATCTTCAAGAAGCCTTCCACAAACCGTCTATAGTAACCCGCTAGACCAAGAAAACTCCGCACCTCCGAGGCGTTCCTTGGCCTCGGCCAATCCCTAACTGCCTCTACCTTGGATGGATCCTCCTTAATCCCATCTGCACCCACAATATGTCCAAGGAATGTCACTTCTGGTAACCAAAATTCACATTTCTTAAACTTGGCGTACAGTTGATGCTCCCTTAATCTTTGCAGAACTTGTCCAAGATGAAACTCGTGCTCTACCTCTGAACTAGAGTACACTAAGATGTCATCGATGAAGCCGATAACGAACTGTTCCAGAAAGTCTTTGAACACCCTGTTCATTAGGCTGCTGGGGCGTTGGTCAAGCCAAAAAACATGACCAGAAACTCATAGTGCCCGTACCTCGTTCGGAAGGTCATCTTCGGTATGTCCTCGTCCTTGATCCTCACCTGGTGATAACCAGATCGAAGATCAATCTTCGAGAACACCGTCTTACCCTGCAGCTGATCAAACAAATCGTCAATCCTTGGTAGGGAGTACTTATTCTTGATAGTTAACTTGTTTAATTCCTTGTAGTCTATACACATTCTCAAAGTCTCGTCCTTTTTCTTCACAAACAAAACTGGAGCACCCCATGGCGAGTAACTAGGCCTGATGAATCCCAAATCTAGAAGCTCCTACAATTGTATCTTCAATTCTTTAAGTTCTATCGGCGACATCCTATATGGTTCCCTTGACACTGACTCTGTCCCTAGCGCCAACTCAATGAAAAACTGAATCTCTCTACGCGGTGGCAACCCAGGCAAGTCCTCAGGAAACAGATCCAAGAACTCGCAAACCAATCTGGTCTCTTCTGGTCTTGCTGGCGAAACCCTAGTGGTATCCACAACACTAGCCAAAAAACCTATACACCCTCCTTGTAACAGATCCCTGGCTCTCAGCGCCGATATCCTGGGTACGCGGGGTCCATGCACCGCTCCCACAAAAACAAAGGGTTCCTCGTCCTCTGGCTGAAAGGTCACCATCTTCTTCCTCCAGTCAATAGTAGCTCCATATCTAACCAGCCAATCCATACCTAAAATCATATCAAAGTCCACCATACTTAACTCAATCAAATCTACTGACAAGTCTCTACCATCAACTATCACTGGCAGTGCTCTAATCCACCTCCTAGATACCACCAGTTCCCCTGTAGGCAAAATAGTCCCAAACCCTGAAGTACAATACTCACTAGGTCTACACAGTCTATCAATCACCTTACTAGAAACAAACAAATGTGTAACACCAGAGTCAATCAATACAGTAAAAGGAGAGCCAGCGCTAGAAAGCTGACCTGTCACTACCGAGGGACTAGCCTCGGCCTTCGCCTACGTCAGGGTGAACACTCGAGCTGGAGTCAAGCTGTCCACCTTCCCCGCATCTCCCTTCTTCACTGTCGGGCAGCCTTTCTTGAGGTGTCCCACAACCCCGCACACGTAACAGGCATTTGCCTGACACTCACTCGGATGGCTTCTACTGCACCTCGTGCACTCAGGATAGGTCCTCCATGAATCACCGCCTCCCTGATGGCTACCCTGAGCACCCTGACCTCTCCTATCAGGACCAGGAGCGGTCAAAGCATCAGGGGTCTTCCTCTTTAATTCACTAGGGCCTCCGCCCCTACCAGAACCATAATATTGAGGCATCGCTCTGCGGCCCTCCCGCCTTGTTGCACTCTCTCTCCATATCTTATTCTCCGCTTCCTCAGTGGTAAGAGCCTTCTTTACAGCCTGGGCATAAGTCGTCCCTCCAGGAACTGTTGTAATCCTCACATCTCGGGCTATCATAGCATTAAGCCCTCTAATAATTCTATCCTACCTAGCTGCATTAGTAGGCACAAGGTTGGGTGCGAACTTCACAAGTCTGTCAAACTGTAGGGCATATTCTATAAATGTCATGCTGCCCTGAACCAGCCCCATGAACTCATTTACCTTCGCTGCCCTGATGGCAACATTATAGTACTTCTGACTGAATAGGTCCTTGAAAAGCAGTAACATCTCTGGTCTGTGATGCCACTTCCCACCAGATTTGGGCATCCTCTCTCAGCATATATGTGGCACAGGCCACTCTATCATGTCCCTCTACCCTCATAAAATCCAAGATAGTAGTAATCATAGTCATCCACTATTTGACCTTCAGTGGATGAGGTCCTCCCTCAAAGATCAGGGGTTGCTGTTTCCTGAACCGCTCATACAACGACTCCCATCTATTCCCAACCTCTACTGATTGTACAACTGGTACCACTACAGGTGGCACAATAAGGGCAACACTCCCTAATGGAGCCAGCTGTCACAGAATTTGAATCTGTTCATCCTAGCTCTGAAGTCGTGCTTGCATATCAGCCATAAGTTGTTGCCAGTTCTCAGGGACTGGCGGAGGGGTCTGGCCCTGGTCATCATCTATAGTCTCAGACCTGATGCCAGCTAGTCGTGTAGATTTTCTTAGACGCATAATTATCGAAGTCAATCTACAATCAATGACTCAGCAGTCAGACTATGATGACAGGGTAATAATCCTTTCATGATCCACCAGTAGAACCCCAAACATTTACAAGCAATCAAAGTATAACAGTTCATCCAATTTTCCAAATATTTTCATTCACATGCATAGCAATGCTGATAAGCATGCCTCAATATCATCATGAAATAGTCAAGGGCCAGGCCCTATCAGTATCTCATGCTCCTTACTAATCAAGCAGATATCAACAGTCATATTTCATTAAGTTCATTTAAACATATAGTCATGTATACACAATTACCAATCCCTAAGTCGAGCTTGTCTTTCGCGACAAATGTACATGTCCAACCAGTCTTCAGGAACCCTTAAACCTAGGACGCTTTGATACCAAGTTGTAACGCCCTGGATAGCCAAGACCGTTACACTTTGTGTTTATAAAGGTGCAAGACTTGCTAATCAAGTCATTTAATTAGAAACGTGTTATTGAAACTATAGTTGAACTAGGGTTAAAAGATTTTGGTCTCAAAATCTTCATTTCTTATTAACCAACATTTTCTTTTACATGGGATCCCAGATACAGTAAAGTTAAAGACCGTTTACAAAAGATTTAGGGTTAAAATACAATTACTAGCCACTCTAAGGCAAAACAGACAAATAGGCTTTACTCGTCCTGTATCACTCCTCGGCCGTGGCGGCCGATCAGCTGACTATGTACATTCAGCCTTGAAGCTCTCCATCTCAGGACTGGTCCAACTTGCCCTTGCCTTTACCTGCACCACGTATCACTCGTGAGCCAAGGCCCAGCAAGAAAACACAATAACAGAGCATAATCATCAAGCAACCAACCAGATAACTCATACAGTATTAACATGTACTCAACAATCCAAACATTCATGTTATTCAAGTATTCAGCATACCAGGTACATCATTTCATATCAATATTCAATTCACATATGATAACCAGGCTTAACGCCCTTAGGCTACAACCTCTATTTATCCCACTGACTCCGGCCCATTTAAACCAAGCTCAGTGAATATGAAACTGTCCTCAGCTACCAGTGCCGAGCCGCACCCTGTGTGCAAGTATTATTTACGGCACCCTTAGGCTGTTTATCACATGTCCCATGGCATAATACCATCTATGACATCATATAGATATATGGAGCTCTTAGTCCCATCACAAATACATAACCGAGTGCAGTTTTCTTACCTTTAGATTTTGATAGCTTTGTTCAATTCGATCCTCAAGCACCATCTCGTCCGAGCCCTATCCTACACCTAGTCACAGCCATAGATCAGAATCACCACCAAACCTCAAATCTAAAACCTAGCCTCAGGACCAATCTCGAGTCCTCGGGAAGCCCTAATTCCACCACACGGGGTGGTGGGATCAAACCCCGAGCCCCAGGGCAAAAACCCTTAGAAATAACCCAGAAACCCCTTTCTGGGAACATGGTAGCGCTACAGCACTACAAATAGAGCCTTTAGGCTCCCAGATGCCCAAGTGTAGCACTGTAGCACCCTAAGGCTAGCGCTACAACGCTAGTCACAGCCAGACACTACCTAATTTTCTCCTCTTCGAATTTCCTTGAGCCAAAACTTTCCAAAACTCAATCAAACCTCAACCAAACTTCAAAACAAGCCTCCCAACATCCTCAACTCATCCCATAAGCCCCAACCACACAAAACTCAATCACATACACCCCAAATCAAGGAAATCACCATAGTTGAACCTAGAGCCCAAAAACTCAACAAGAAAGACAACTGAAACCACATAATTCAAGTGACGAAATTCAGAACTTCTTACCTTCAGCAAAGAGATCCAACCTTAGGCTATCCTCCACTCTTCCTTAGCTTTAACTACTCAAAGCTTCAGCCTCAACTCCCTAGAATTCCCACCAAAACTCAGCTCAAAATCCATATTTACTTTAAGAACTAGAAACTGAAAAGCAACCTTAAACCTTACCTCAAATGGATGGACTACTCTTACTAACTCCTCAAGCCAAACCAAGGACTCTAGCCTCAAGCTCCTACCCAGACTCTTTCTGAGTTTTAGCTCCAAGAGACCTCAAGAATTGGTGATGAGAAGCCTAAACCGAGAGAGAGAGAAAAAAGTCTCCCACTTTCCCTTTTTTTCCTTTTTCCTTCTACTTTTCTTTTCTTTCTTCAGACTTCCTTCAAATTCTAGACTTTCCACTAAGGAATAAAGCAGACTTAAATCTTATCCCTTTTAAACCAAATGACCATGATACCCTCTTATAATTCCTAAGCCTTTAAATCAACCTAGGGGCATTTTGGTCATTTGTTCCCAATTCCCGCTAATTCCTCGAGTGTCTCTAATATTTTCCACTTACTTCCCGATGCCTAACTAATCACCAATTATAAACCTCAATATCAAAATAGACCCCAATTTATTCTCTAAATTCCTCGAAATACCCCCAGGCTCGTCCCAAGCCGGGTATAAATCCCCGCTGTGACTTTTTCGCTAAACCGCTCACTAAGATCGCCTCGAGTCACAGATTACAAATATATCCACATAATAATGTGGTCTCAAAAATTTATTACAATTATTTACATTTATGCCCGCAACGGGCTAAAATTATGAATATGGCCTACTAACCTAATCAGGGCCTACATGCATACTAATACACATAGTCATGCATCACAGATATTCAATAATCATATAACACGATTTGAATAATTAAATCACATATAATCCAGTTATGCCCTCCCGACACACTAATCAAGGCCCTCAAGCCTTATAAGTAAATTTGGGTCGTTACAGATATACACCGAACATAAGAGCTTGAAGTGTTTCTTTACTCAGAAGGATCTGAATATGTGATAGAGACGGTGGCTGGAGTTGGTTAAGGATTATGATTGTGATATCCTATACCATCCTGGGAAAGCTAATGTAGTGGCTGATGCATTGAGTCAGAAAGGCCCATGACAGTTGTTTAGTTCGAGACAGATATCTGATAAGCTAGCAGAGGAGATGACTAGAGCGGGTATAGAGTTGGTTGTTTGTCGGTTAGCCAACATCACTGTTCAGTCTACACTCCTTGAGAGGATCAAGAAAGTGTAGGGGAAGGATTCCCAGTTGAGAGGGCATAGAGAGATCGTCTTAGTCGAGGTGGCTAAGGACTTTTCTATCTCGGAGATGGGGTTACTGAAGTACATGAGTCGGGTCTGTGTTCCGATGGATTCTGATATCCGACGAGAGATCTTGGATGAATCACATACCACTCCCTATTCCTTACATCCAGGTATGACGAAGATGTACCAAGATTTGAGAGCTTTATATTGGTGGTCGGACATGAAGAGGGATGTGGTGGATTATGTGGCCAAGTGTTTAACTTGTCAGCAGGTCAAGGCTGAACATCAGAGGCCAGCAGGGTTGCTATAGCCTCTAGGGATTCTAGAATGGAAGTGGGAAGATATCACCATGGACTTCGTGGTTGGTTTGCCGAAGACCATGGGACAACATGACTCGGTGTAGGTGATTGTGGATAGGTATACAAAGTTCGCCCACTTTTTACCTGTCAGTATGCCGAGTATACTGTGGAGCAGTATGCCGAGTTATATGTGAAGGAAATTGTTCAACTTCATGGGGCTCCAAGGTCGATAGTATCCGACAGAGACCCCACCTTCACCTCCAAGTTTTGGGAGAGTCTGCAAAAGGCTATGGGCACGCAGTTACGGTTTACTACTGCATATCTTCCTCAGACAGATTGACAGTCTGAGAGGACGATTCAGATACTGGAGGACATGCTACGAGCATGTGTGCTAGATTTTGGGGGATCTTGGAGTAAGTATCTCCCTTTGATTGAGTTCTTGTACAATAACAGTTATCAGGCGACTATCGGAGTGGCTTCGTATGAGATGCTTTATGAGAGGAAGTGCAGGTCACCTATCCATTGGGATGAGACGGGTGAGAGGAGTTATTTGGGTCCTGAAATGGTTCAGAAGACCAATGAGGCAATTGACAAGATTAGAGATCGAATGCTCGCCTCCCAGAGTTGCTAGAAGAGTTACTCGGACTTGAGACGCAGGAGCGTGGAGTTTCAGGTCAGTGACCATGTGTTTCTTAGGGTTTCACCTTTGAAGGGAGTGAAACGGTTTGGTGTTTGGGGAAAGTTGAGCCCTAGGTTTGTTGGCCCCTTCGAGATTCTGGAATAGGTTGGAGAGGTAGCTTATAGACTGGCGATGCCTCTAGCCTTATCAGGGGTTCATAATGTTTTTCACGTATCCATGCTCCAGAAGTATGTATCAGATTCAATGCACGTTCTGAATTATTATAATTTGGAACTGGACCAGGATTTGTCTTATGAGGAGAAGACGGTTCAGATTCTTGACCGGAAGGATAAAGTCTAGTGGAGCAAGATCATCGCCTTAGTGAAAGTGCTGAGGAGGAAGAAAAAGATTGAGGAGGGGACATGGGAACTTGAATCAGAGATGCGGGAGCAGTATCCCGAGTTGTTCAAGTAATTTTGGGGACGAAATTTCTATAAGGAGGGGATAGTTGTAACAACCCAAATTTGCTAATAAGGCTTTGGGCCTTGATTAGCATGCCTGGAGGGCAATAAGTGATTTAATATTATAATATGTGAATTTGTATGAGTATGTGATTAGAGATGCATGTTTAGGTGAATTAAATATGCATGTGGGCCCCGTTTGGTTATTAGGGGCATGTTTGTAATTTTATCCTGTCGAGGGAATAAATGTGATAACTGTGATATAATTGTGTTGCACGATCTGAGACAGTCCTAGGGAGCGGTGAGCTAGTAAGTCACAACAGAATCAAATGCCTGACTCGGGGCGAGTCGAGTGGTATTTTGGGCGTTAGGCATTTTATGGGGTTATTGGGTTATGGAAATAAATATTTGGAGATATATTTGAACATAGAATGTTTAGGAGGGAATATTGGGGAAATTTACCATTTTTCCCTTGGGGACATTTTTGGTACCTCGAGCCCTTGAGGTAACCTTAAAGACTAAGTTAAATAAAACAAAACATAAGAAACATTCAGAATTCTCTAAACTGACCCTTTCTCTCTCTATTTCTCGGTTTCCTTTTCTCTCTTGGAAGCCTAGTGAGTTTGGTGGAAACTACCCAAAGATTAAAGATTTTGAGCTGGGATTTTGGGAGCTAGAAGTTTGGAGCTTAGGAAACTAATACAGGGATTCAACTCAGCTCAAGGTAAGCTCTTAATGTAACGCCCTACTTCTTTAGAGCTGTTACTAAGTGAGTTTAAAAATGTGCTTTCAACTCGCTAATCGAGGTTTTAAGTCAAACAGTGTAATTAAGCCATAAACAAAGGAAAGACTTGAGAAATAGCAATTTCCATAGAAAATTATAAATGTTTTACACTTGGGATCCCAAAATACAGTTTAGAAATATTTACAACATATAAACTGAACAAAGTTGGCTAGACGACAAAATCTAGGTTTATTTACATGCATCTCCCAAAATCCTCTGGCTGTGGCAGCTAGGCTGGCCAAACATGTACACGCCGCCTCACGCCTGCTGTACTCATGGTTGGTTGATCCTCTCTTTACCCTTACCTGCACCACAGAGCATCTGTGAGCAGAAGCCTAGTAAGAAAACCCACAAACAGATAACATATGAAACACATATATCAAGCATATAAAGAGCCCACCAATGGCTAAACATATACGGCCTAGTCGTCCCAGGCGTTTACCAAGCCCTGGGTTCGCGGACCACGCCGTGAGGATATCCCAGGTATCCTTCTAGGGACTCGCCCAGGCAACTCGCACTCCATGTGCTCAACGCTGCTCCCGGCCCCTTGCCGTTCTCGACCTTGCACTCAACGTGCGCAATGCCATTCTCGGCCCTTCGCCATTCTCGGTCTACACCTTTCCCAGCTCAAGCCGACCATTCACATCATAATATACATAGCATAACAAGCAAGTATAGAATTCTAGCATAATCAGATAAAGGGCAACGCCCCGCAGTTCTAACATATTAGGCTCGGCCCTGCATATCAATTCTATTCAAACACGTTGGGCTCAGCCCTGCACACAAGCTCTATGGGAACAAGGGTTCTCTTACCTGAGTTCCGAGCTTTCTGAGCACCGATGCCCCAAGCAGAGTCCTCTAGCGTGAGCCTCGCCGAAACCCTAGTCACAACACATTAACAATGTCCATCCATCAAATTCTAATCCAATAAATAACTTAAAGCCATAACCCTAACCTCCGGGTCCTTGAATTCTATCAATTCGGGTGATAAAATCCATCCCGAGCCTTACCCCTTGAGTTCCCAAGCCTAAAATACCCTTAAAACTCAAACTGGCACAAAGGGCCGTGGCCCAACCCATAAGAGCCGCGGCTAGCCTCGAAATAGAGGCTAGCACCTCACTGACCCCTACACGGGCCGCAGCGTGCCCACCAGGCGCTGCGGTGCGCATGAGCTTCTCGGCCTCCCATGGCCGCGTGCGCACATGGGCCGCGGCGCATCCCTCCTAGGGCTGCGGCTCTCACCTCCGAACCCAGAATTCCTCATCAGTTTTCTACCTTTTCTTCAAGCCAATCCTCACCAAAACCAGACTAACAATCCTAGATAAATTAACACCACCATTCCAGCTCAATAACAGCACTAAAACCCCATTGAATCCTACTCCAAAACTCAGCTAAGGCACCCAAAAGTAGACCAAACTTGACCAACATGAAATCCTCAAAA
The DNA here is from genome assembly GCF_963169125.1 of Humulus lupulus. Classification (NCBI taxonomy): domain Eukaryota; kingdom Viridiplantae; phylum Streptophyta; class Magnoliopsida; order Rosales; family Cannabaceae; genus Humulus; species Humulus lupulus. The sequence goes on along the minus strand of NC_084794.1, from coordinate 207,176,267 downwards.
CCAGCAAAAATTCAAGACCAAATCTTAATAATTAGAACTTACCTCTTACTGAATTAAGCTTCTGAACCAGTTCTCCCTATGCCTCAATCTTCAAACTTCAAGTTCCCTTAGATTTCCCCAGCTGAAAACCTTTAGCTTTAAGTTGATTTCCCTTAGGTTTCCCTTTAGTTTTCCTTAGAGAGTGAAAGAGAGAGAGGGAAGTAAGAACTATCTTCAGTTGGGAGGAAATATGAATCGATTTCTAAAGTTTCTAAACTATTCTCCTATTTTGTTTTACTTGACTTAAGTCTAAAGGGTTACCTCAAGGCTCGAGGTACCAAAACGTCCCCGAGGGCAAAATGGTAAATTTCTTTAGTATTCCCGCCTAGACATTCTATCCTCAAATATATCTCCAAATATTTATTTTCATGTCCCGATAATCCCATAACACACCTAGTACCCAAATTAACCCTCGACTCACCCCGAGTCTGAATCTCAACCCCGTTGTGACTCTCTGGTTAAGCGCTCCCCAGGACTGTCTCGGATCGTGCTGCACAGACATATCACATATATAACATTTATCACATTCATGCCCCTAATATCTAGACGGGGCCCACATGCACATTTAACTCACTAAACATGCATCATTATCATATATTCACATTAATTCACCCATTAACATATTAAAGCATATTAAATCATTTATTGCCCTCCAGGCACACTAATCAAGGCCCTAAGCCCGATTAGCAAATTCAGGTCGTTACAACTATCCCCTCCTTACAAAAATTTCGTCCTCGAAATTACCTGAACAACTCGGGATAGCGCTCCCTCTTCTTTGTCTCAAGTTCTCCCCGTCGCCTCCTCAACCTTGCTGTTTCTCCACAGCACCTTCACCAAGGCGATGGTCTTGCTCCGCAAGACTTTGTACTATCCCCTCCTTAATATAATTTCGTCCTTGAAATTTACTTGAACACATTAGGCTGTATACCTCATACCTCTGATGACAATTCCCAAGGTCCAATGCCTTTACCCTTAATCATTAGTAATACCCATGCGCGAGTACAATCTTGTTTGATAACCATACTTTCTTTAACTTTTACTTATACATTAAATTTACAGAACTCCAGTGTCTGCTTGGTTCACAGCAATCTCTTCGTTGATTATTCTCAATGTCAAAATTCTTATGAATCATCATCCTTACCAGGATAAGATCAACTTATAGGCCCGCGGCCAAATCCTTAGTACGACTTTAGAACTCTTGTCGAAACGAAAATCATAACACCCTTTTTCTTTCCTCACTATCCTACTCTTCCTCACTGCTTAACTTGGAGGAATATACAACTCCCATTCTGGAACCCCGTACTCCAAAGTTAACAGTTTACAGGTTCCTATAAACTTTCAGATAGGCAGACATCTCCTGCCTTACGAATTCCAATATCCTCTTTACTTTTCCTTTGAATTATTACTGAACCGTAGTGTCCACTAACTCTTAATTCTTTGCTTTTATCTTACCAAGTCTTATGCCTTGTCACCTTAGCTGTACTCCAGCATCCAATACCGTGACTGTCTCATCAAAGAATACACCTCCTTTGATATTCTAAAAGTTGCACATTCAATGCTTAAACCCTTAACATAATTGTTAAACCCTCAGATTGCTATCCTTTCTGCAATCAAATAGTAATTCCGGATTACTACTCTATTTTCTTCGATCTCAGGCCCTTTTCCATAACTTAGAAACTATAGGGTCTCAATTCATCATTACCAATGCCCTATTTCATTACCAATTTATACAAACCAAAGTATGCTATCTTATTCAGCTGAGTTACAACTCCTCCCCTGATCCATCACCTTATTTACAGTCTAATGTGATCCATTCTTATGATCCATCATCGTATTATTTTACTTCTCAATATTCGAGTATCCCAGGTTCTACCATCAGCCAAAACCTCCCAGTACCACAAACCCTAGGAGGTGAAACAACACCCACTTATAATTCCCATCTCCACACCAAATTCTCTTTGGACCATTCATCTGGTTCTTGTACCTTATCTTGTATAATACTCGTAGGGTTCTTCCCTGTTTCCACAAAACCAAAGCTCTGGATTCCATTATCCAAAGATAACATATGTGTCCATCACCGCACACTAACATTATACCAATTTCAATCGTTATCCTATCCATTCCATTGTAACCTGTGGCGCTCTTTTAACTGACACACACCTTCCAAGTAAGAGATCCACCTCATATTAAATCTCCTCCTCGTACAGTCGAAGACTTATAACATCAACCTTCCATCTGTTGCGTTCTACTAAATTTTAGTCTCAAGATTATCTTTCTTACTAACAACCCAACACTCAAGTACCTCATGCTAAGCATCACTGTCAACTTAACATTCCAAGTATATCAACCATGTTCCATTCTTTCACCTCCCGCGAGGTTCGACCCATCCTCGCGCCAATCTGAGCTTGGGCGTGCCCAACCTGTGGTGCACCCCCCACGGTTCCATACCCTCATCATAGATCAAGTCCTTTATGCTATCCCTCTATACTTAACCATAACACACACATATTCCTGCATCACCAGATACAAATCAACTCTTACCTTGTCTTCTGAATTCTGATTTGACACCATTCATTCCGTATAACCTCTAGTTTTACTGTTCTTCCCATCTCTGATGTAGTTGTCTGCGGAGATACTTATGCGATAGATGACACGCTTGCCAGTCTTGTTATGCCTTCCGTTCTTCATTAGCTTCTTCGTGACTTCAGATCAAATCTTCTCATACCTGTCCTTTCTTCTTATAGCTCTACTCTGAGTACTCCTAACGAAACCCAAACTGACACTTCGTAGACCCTTACCCGTGACCCTGCTTCCTTGGTACTAACATCTTCAGCATAATAGTCATTCGCTCTCCATTTCCGTCTGGGAGTAGTCCACATATACTGCTCGTGAACTTGAAGGGGACTTGCCCATACCGTTCTAATATTCTCTACTTAAGAACTTACCTGTGTTGCTGTAGCTTGAACCATTCTAGAATCTGTGTTACCTACTCCTTACACCTTACTCAGTACAAAATAAAAATTCCTGAAATATCTCTCTCCTTGATTTCCAGCTGGTAATAACCAGGTCGTAGATCAACTCCTGGAGACATTGTCCCATCTTGTACCCAACATCAAACTTTTCATTCTTAACCGTTGATGCCAGCAATTCTTGCCATATAATGCTCTGACTACTCCAAGGTCAAATTTCTTTAATTGCTTCAGGTAATTCTTTCTGTCAGCCAGTGCTGTCTTCCACAACATTCCTGATACCAAATCTACCTGTAGCCCGACTCTATAATAACCCCAATCTTTCCTTATATACCTATACAAGTTTCCCACTGGTTAGCTCAGCTTCCATTCAGTCTAATTAAAATACTCGAAATGATATCCCTTATAATCCATGGTTGTCTCTTAACAGATCCACTTTCACTCTGCCTCATGTTGAGGCTTCCTTAAGACGAACTCTATTGTTCTCACTATGAACTTCTTAATTACTTGTATCCCAATTCATCTGTTAGAAGTTCCTTATTCCTCCTCAACAAATGCCATTATCCTCAGCTTCTCACATAGCACCCTTGAGGCAAACTCTCTATATTTAACTCCCTCTCGGAACATTCTCAACACCGAGTTCCTCTAGCTCGTTACATGACTAAAACATAAAACATCCAGTTAAATACTCATCTTCGAGGAATCGGCCTCGAACTTCGAGTGTAACGAGGCATTCTAGTCTTTCGTTCCCTCACCATGGAAAATCCATCCTAACATACTGAGTTATTTCATTTAAAAGTCGTGCCCTCACCCGACATCCTCTCAGGTGGCATCCTCTCCCTCAGGTGCACACCGAATAACCTCCTTGGTTCCTGTCACCATCTTGATAACTACCTTTTCAATCATGCTCCTTTCCAATCACAAATTAGGTGCCCTAGCACTATCTGGGGTCCTTCTACCTAAAAAATTGAGAATTTGTCCTTACTGAATTCTACCAATAGAAGCACTGTCTTTCACATCCCTTGCCTCGCAGAACTCATGCTCTTTACCTCATTCCACAGATCTCAAATAACATGGCTCTCTCTGCTACTCAAATACCACCGAAGTTCTAATACACTGGAGCGGCCCTGTCACCCTGAACCATTCTAGAATTTAATCCTTACATGGGTCATTATTCCCAACCACCACCACTTGCATAAATTTCCAAAGTAAGGTACCCAACTCCTTACGCTCACTAACATAGGTTGTCATTGTCTTATCATTTCAAATCAAGCTCATAGATTTATTAATCTCCTCGTCCTTATAACTTCTTTTATCGAGTCCCCATTTGAGTTCTTTCCAACCCATCATACCAATATCTCAATTTGAACACCACTTTCAAGTATCCTCCTGTCACAAGTACTTAGCACAATCCTTTAGTTATGACCTTTCACCTCCATATAACCAAGAATGAAGTTAGCTTTGTCCATCCACTAAACAATTCCTAGGCAACCCAAACTTTCCTCTCCAACCAGAGGTTAACGCCTCTTAAGCCTTCCAGTTACTATTCTTTATCTGTTTGTATCCTTATACTGTACCGATACCATTTACTCATATGTTAGGGGACATCTCCGGACTTTTAGGGTAGATGGAAATTTCCAACCCCAACTATCATCTGCAACTCTCCTGTATTACGATGCCAGGTCTACTTAACCATCCCGGATGCAAAAAATCTGAGTTCATCCGCCACCGCTGACTAAACTTCTCCACCTTGAGGTTCACACTCCGAACCAAACCACATACAGGTCCAAAAATCACAACATTCATACACACATAAAGCATATTAAGCCAAATCCACAATACCATACATTTAGCAACCCAATTATACCACAACTAGGTATACTCACATTTCATTATGCCTCCTACAGGCCAATAAACAGATATTACATATGGATTCAATTTTAGACAGTTAACCACACACACTCAGTATGCAAACCATTATCCCAATATTCATCCACATGCAATAGCAATGCTATTCAGCACACTTCAATCTCATCATGCAATAGTCAAGGGCCAGGCCCTATCAGTATCTCATGCATATGTTAACTCATTCATCATGCTCTATATATAAGATAAGCAGGAAAACAGGGCATTCAAATACATATTTAGACATATTAACCAATCTTACCAACCAACCCTGAGTTAAGCCTGTCACTGACTGCGTGTGTACCTGTTCGGTCAATCTCCAGAACCAATAACCTTGGCTCGCTCTGATACCAAGTTGTAACGCCCTACTTCCTTAGAGCTGTTACTAAGTGAGTTTAAAAACGTGCTTTCAACTCGCTAATCGAGGTTTTAAGTCAAACAGTGTAATTAAGCCATAAACAAAGGAAAGACTTGAGAAATAGCAATTTCCATAGAAAATTATAAATGTTTTACACTTGGGATCCCAAAATACAGTTTAGAAATATTTACAACATATAAACTGAACCAAGTCGGGTAGACAACAAAATCTAGGTTTATTTACAAGCATCTCCCAAAATCCTCTGGCTGTGGCAGCCAGGCTGGCCAAACATGTACACACCGCCTCACGCCTGCTGTACTCATGGTTGGTTGATCCTTTCTGTACCCTTACCTGCACCACAGAGCATTTGTGAGCCGAAGCCCAGCAAGAAAACCCACAAACAGAAAACATATGCAACACATATATCAAGCATATAAAGAGCCCACCAATGGCTAAACACATACGGCCTAGCCATCCCAGGCATTTACCAAGCCCTGGGTTCGCGGACCACGCCGTGAGGATATCCCAGGTATCCTTCTAGGGACTCGCCCTGGCAACTCGCACTCCACGTGCTCAACGCTGCTCCCGGCCCCTTGTCGTTCTCGGCCTTGCACTCAACGTGCCCAATGCTGTTCTCGGCCCTTCGCCGTTCTCAGTCTACACCTTTCACGGCTCAAGCCGACCATTCACATCATAATATACATAGCATAACAAGCAAGTATAGAATTCTAGCATAATCAGATAAAGGGCTACACCCCGTAGTTCTAACATATTGGGCTCAACCCTACATATCAATTCTATTCAAACACGTTGGGCTCAGCCCTGCACACAAGCTCTATGGGAACAAGGGTTCTCTTACCTGAGTTCCGAGCTTTCTGAGCACCGATGCCCCGAGCACAGTCCTCTAGCGTGAGCCTCGCCGAAACCCTAGTCACAACACATTAACAATGTCCATCCATCAAATTCTAATCCAATAAATAACTTAGAGCCATAACCCTAACCTTCGGGTCCTTGAATTCTATCAATCCGGGTGATAAAATCCATCCCGAGCCTTACCCCTTGAGTTCCCAAGCCTAAAATACCCTTAAAACTCAAACTGGCACAAAGGGCCGCGACCCAACCCACAAGAGCCGCAGCTAGCCTCGAAACAGAGGCTAGCACCTCACTGACCCCCACACGGGGCGCGGCGCGCATGAGCTTCTCGGCCTCCCATGGCCGCGTGCGCACATGGGCCGCGGCGCATCCCTCCTAGGGCTGCGGCTCTCACCTCCGAACCCAGAATTCCTCATCAGTTTTCTACCTTTTCTTCAAGCCAATCCTCACCAAAACCAGACTAACAATCCTAGATAAATTAACACCACCATTCTAGCTCAATAACAGCACTAAAACCCCATTGAATCCTACTCCAAAACTCAGCTAAGGCACCCAAAAGTAGAACAAACTTGACCAACATGTAATCCTCAAAACCAGCAAAAATTCAAGACCAAATCTTAATAATTAGAACTTACCTCTTACTGAATTAAGCTTCTGAACCAGTTCTCCCTATGCCTCAATCTTCAAACTTCAAGTTCCCTTAGATTTCCCCAGCTGAAAATCTTTAGCTTTAAGTTGATTTCCCTTAGGTTTCCCTTTAGTTTTCCTTAGAGAGTGAAAGAGAGAGAGGGAAGTAAGAACTATCTTCAGTTGGGAGGAAATATGAGTCGATTTCTAAAGTTTCTAAACTATTCTCCTATTTTGTTTTACTTGACTTAAGTCTAAAGGGTTACCTCAAGGCTCGGGGTACCAAAACGTCCCCGAGGGCAAAATGGTAAATTTCCCCAGTATTCCTGCCTAGACATTCTATCCTCAAATATATCTCCAAATATTTATTTTCATGTCCCGATAATCCCATAACACACCTAGTACCCAAATTACCCCTCGACTCACCACGAGTTCGAATCTCAACCCCGTTGTGACTCTCTGGTTAAGCGCTCCCCAAGACTATCTCGGATCGTGCTGCACAAATATATCACATATATAACACTTATCACATTCATGCCCCTAATATCCAGACGGGGCCCACATGCACATTTAACTCACCTAACATGCATCACTATCATATATTCACATTAATTCACCCATTAACATATTAAAGCATATATTGCCCTCCAGGCACACTAATCAAGGCCCTAAGCCCGATTAGCAAATTCGGGTCGTTACACTTAACTTAGTGAATTATATTGGTTTCATGCTGGTATTTCAGAAGTTTGCATGTGGGATAGGTGTAAGATCATTCTAGAGTTTTAGAAGGGATTTAGGGTTAAATCTTGTTAGGTTTTGTTGCTGAGATTGTGGTAGAACTTCTGTGATGATTAGTTTGAATTATTGGATTGATTTTGGGGTAAATTGGCTTGGTTTTGGAAGTAAAAATTGAGGATTTTTCTGGGTTTGAAGGGTCGGGCTACGACATTGTTCTTGCTGAGCCGCGACCCTCTAGTGCATTTTGGTGGCCTGGAAGTAGGGTGGGCCGCGACATGCCCTAGCTTGGGCCGCGGCGCGCCTGCCCTGTTCCGAGGTTGGAAGTCTCTAGTTGGGGGCGGGCCCCAGCATGGCCTCATGGGGCTGCGGTGCTTAGTGTATTTTTGGGCTTTAAAGAGGTTTTAGGCTTGGGAATCCAAAAGTTAAGGGTCAGGATGGATTTTCTCACCTAGATTGATAGAATTCAAGGTCTTGGAGACTATAATTATGACCCAAAGTTATTTAATGGACTAGAACATGATGGATGGATATTTTTGGTGCATTGTGACTAGGGTTTCAGCGAAGCTCGGACTAGGGGATTGTGCTCGGGACGTCGGTGCTTGAAGAGCTCGGGACACAGGTAAGAAAATTGCTGTTCCCGTAGAGATTGTGTTGCAATGCATGGCCCTATATGAATGTGTTGCAGGGCGTAGCCCTTTGATTGAGTTTATACGTGTTTAAGTATCTACTTAATTATGCTATGTGTGCATATATGTGAATGAACGGCAAGAGCCAGGAACGGCGAAGGCCGATAACGACAAGGCCGAGAACAGCAAGGGGCTGGGAGAAGCGTTTAGCACGCGAAGTGCGAGTTGCTAGGGCAAGACCCTAAAGGATACCTAGGATATCCTCACGGTGTAGACCGCGAACCCAGGGCCTGGTAAAGAACCTGGGACGGCATGGCCGTACCTGTATTGTAACGACCCAAATTTGCTAATAAGGCTTAGGGCCTTGATTAGCGTGCCTGGAGGGCAATAAGTGAATTATGGTTATAATATGTGAATTTAAGTGAATATGTGATTAGAGATGCATGTTTGGTTGAATTAAATATGCATGTGGGCCCCGTTTGGATATTAGGGGCATGTTTGTAACTTTAGCCTGTTGAGGGCATAAATGTGATAAATGCGATATACTTGTGATATATATGTGTAGCACGATCCGAGACAGTCCTTGGGAGTTGTTAGCCAGAAAGTCACAACGAGGTTGAGAATCCGACTCGGGGCGAGTCGAGGGGAATTTCGGGTATTAGATGTTTTATGGGGTTATCGGGTTATGGATATAAATATTTGGAGATATATTTGAGGTTATAATGTTTAGGAGAGAATATTGGAGAAATTTACCATTTTGCCCTTGGGGATGTTTTTGGCATCCCAAGCCTTGAGGTAACCTTAAAGACCTAAGTTAAATAAAACAAAAGAGAGGAAACACTTAGAAACTTGAAGAAATCGACCCAAACCTCTTCGTTCTCTCTTTCTTTGTCTATACCATATCAAGGGGAACTTTGAGGAGATTAAGCTAGGAAAACTCAGAATTCAAGGCTGGAGCTTTGGGGAATTGACGCTTGTAACTTAGAGGATTAGCTCAGGATTTAATTAAGCAAAGGTAAGCCTTTATCTTGATGAACTATATTGATTTTTTGCTGATATTTCCAGAGTTTTCATGTGAGTAAACTGGTGAATTGCTCTTGATTGTTTGGGTAAGTTTTGGGATGCGTTTTGTTGGGTTTTGCAGCTAGGATCACTCTGGAAATGTTGTGATGGTTGAATGGGATTGTTGGGTTTATTTTGGAATAAATTGATTGGGTTTTCATTCGCAAAAATGGAGGATTTTTCTGGGTACGAACCTGGAAGAGGGACGGGTCGCGGCATGCCCTAGCTAGGGATGCGGTGCGCCTATCCTAATTTGGGGTTGCTCTCCGTTTTGGGGGCGGGCCGTGGCATGGTCTTATGGGGCCGCGACTCTTATTGCAATTTTGAGCTTTAAAGTGTGTTTAGGCTTGTGAACTCAAAATTTAAGGCTCAGGATGGATTTTATCACCCAGATTTATAGAATTCAAGGTCCCGGAGATTAGAATTATGGCTTGAAGTTATTTAATGGATTAGAATGTGGTGGTTGATTATTATTCATGCATTGTGACTAGGATTTCTTCAAGGCTCGGGTTAGAGGACTGTGCTCATGATCGCAGTGCTTGGGAAGCTCAGGACACAGGTAAGAAAACTACTGTTCCCGTAGATCTTGTATGCAGGGCAGGGCCCTATATGATTGTGTTGCAGGGCGTAGCCCTTTGATTGAGTTTATTCATGCTTGGTATTTGTTTTATTGTGCTATGTATGCATATGTGTGAATGTTCGGCAAGAGCTGGGAACGGCGCAGGCCGAGGTCGGCAAGGCCGGGAATGACAAGGGGCTGAGAACGGCGTTAAGCATGTGGAGTGCAAGGCCGAGTGCGGCAAAGGGCCGGGAGCAGCGTTTAGCACGCGGAGTGCGAGTTGCCAGGGCGAGACCCTAAATGATGCCTGGGATATCCTTACGGTGTGGACCGCGAACCCAGGGCCTGGTAAAGCGCCTGGGACGGCATGGCCGTATGTGTATAGCCTATTGATGGCCTGCTTATATGCTAAGTGTTTGATATGCATATGTTATCTGCTTGTGAGGGTTTTCTTGCTGGGTTTCGGCTCACGGGTGCTCTGTGGTTTAGGTAAGGGAAAGGGGAAAGTCGACCAATCATGAGTATAGAGAGCGTGAAGTGGATCGTACATGTTTGGCCTGTCTGGCTGCCACGACCAGGGGTATTTTGGGAGCTGATTGTACTAAACTTAGATTTTTCTGTCTAGTCGACTCTGCTTGTATTTATGTGTTGTAAACATTTCTAAATAGTGTTTTGGGATCCCAAATGTTAAACGCTTTATGATTTTTGGTAAATGGAATTATTTTCAAAGTTTATGACCTTTTTTATGGTTTAATTACACGTTTGTCTTAAAACCTCGATTAGCAAGTTAAATGCACATTTTAAACTCACTTAGTAACATCTCTAAGGAAGTAGGGCCTTATAACTTGGTATCAGAGTGAGCCAAGGTTTATGGCTTCTGGAGATTGATCGAACATGTACGCTCGCTGTCAGTGACAAGCTCGACTCAGGGTTGGTTGGTATGATTGACTGATATGCTTGAATGCCCTGTTTTCCTGCTTATTCCATATAGAGCATGATGAATGATATAACTTATGCATGATGCCAGGGCAAGGCCCGTTGTGTGTTATATGCTATCTGTATGTTATGTGGATTGTTGTTTATGGGTTGGTTGACGTGAATTGGGAGTTGGTTTTGGATGTTGTTATCATGTTTGATGAGCAGCGTCATTGATTGCAGGCATATTTGTTGAGATGCCTCGACAATCATCTAGACTTCGCAGCAGTAGGACCAAGGATGATAACCAGGGTCAGAACCCTCCACCTGCCCCACGGAATTGGCAAGGGATGTTTGTGGAAATGGAAGCAAGACTGCAACGAATAGAGGAAGAACTTCGACAGTTGGGGCAGCAGGCCCCTCCACAAATCACTGGGTTACAAGTTCAGCAGGTTGTGGCGCCAGTGCCGGTTCAACCTGCTGTGGAGAATAGGTGGGAACCTTTGAATGAGAGGTTCAGGAAACAACATCCTCCCGCCTTTGAGGATGGATCAGACCTACTGCGGGCAGAGCAGTGGATGAATATGATTTCCTCAATTCTGGATTTTATGAGGGTTGAGGGGAATGAGAGGGTAGCTTGTGCTAGCTACATGTTCAGAGAGGATGCCCATATCTAGTGGGATGTAGTAGTTTAGAGAAGGAATGTGTCTGTTATGACTTGCAAAGAGTTCAGAAATATCTTTAATGAGAAGTATTACAGTGTTGCAGTTCGAGCTGCGTAGGTTGACGAGTTCATCAACCGGACTCAGAACCGGTTGACCGTGACTGAGTATGCTTTAAGATTTGACCGATTGGTGAAGTTTGCGCCAGATTTTGTGCCGACTGATGTGGCAAGAAGAGATAGATTTATACGGGGATTGAACGTTATGATCGCCCGTGAAGTAAAGATCACCTTGGATCCAGAGACTACTACCTATGCTCAGATTATGGATAAGGCCCTTACAACTGAGGGGGCCGAAGATCAGATTTGGAAGGAAAGAGCTATTAGGCGCGATGCTAGGAGGACAATGACTCCTTTTATTGGATCCAGTTGGGGTAGTGGCTCCAGTGAGCAGAAGAGGAAGGCCCCAGATTCTTTTGTTCCTCCTAGCTCGGATAGGAGGGCACAAGGTGTTTTTGGTGGTCGCCAGGGCGGAGGTGACAATTGGAGGAGTTTTCCAGTGTGTCCACGGTGCAGATGATGACACTAAGGTGAGTGCAGGATTAGGGCCTGCTTTGTCTGTGGGAGTGCCAACCATCTGAAGAAGGACTGCCCACAAGTCAAGAAAGAGGAGCTGAAGCAGAGCCACAGTCTCGCTCCTACCAGAGTATTTACTTTGACTCAGATTGAGGCGGAGGCTAGCCCCTCAGTTGTGATAGGTCAGATTTCTAGTGCTGGTTCTTCTTATAATGCATTGTTTGATTCGGGAGCTACTCATTCGTTTGTGTCTGCTAGAGTGATAGATCAGCTGTGTAGACCTAGTGTTTTGTATGCTAGGGGTAATCAGACTTTGTTGCCAACTGGGGAACTGGTAGTCTCTAGGAGATGGATTAGAGCTATACCAGTAGAGGTAGATGGTAGGGAATTGTTTGCTGATCTGACTAAGCTTGCGATGGATTACTTCGATATGATACTAGGGATGGATTAGTTATCGAAGTATAGGGCGACGATTGATTGCAAGCGCAGGATGGTGACTTTTGAACCAGAAGGGGAGGTACTCTTTGTATTTGTGGGAATAGTTGGTGGACTGCAAATACCTATAATTTCACCACTGAAGGCTAGACACCTGATGCAGGGAGGTTGCATAGGATTCCTAGAGAATGTTGTGGATACCTCTAGGGTTGTGTCAGTTGGACCGGGTGAGACTAGATTGGTGTGTGAGTTTCCAGATTTATTTCCAGCAGATCTGGCAGGGTTGCTGCCACAGCGGGAGATTGATTTTGTTATAGAGTTGGCGCCAGGGGCAGAGCCAGTATCTAGGACACCTTACAGAATGGCTCCGGCAGCGTTAAAGGAGTTGAAGATTCAATTACAGGAGTTATTGCATTTGGGGTTCATCAGACCGAGTTTCTCGCCATGGGGTGCTCCAGTGCTGTTCGTCAAGAAGAAGGATGGATCTCTTAGGATGTGTATTGACTACAGAGAGCTGAATAAGTTAACCATTAAGAACAAGTATCCACTGCCTAGGATCGATGATTTATTTGATCAGTTACAGGGAAGAACAGTGTTTTCCAAGACAGACCTCCGATCAGGTTACCACCAGTTAAGGATTAAAGAGGAGGACATACCAATGAGCACTTTTCGAACGAGGTATGGACACTATGAATTTCTGGTTATGCCCGTTGGATTAACCAACGCCCCAACATCTTTTATGGATATGATGAATAGGGTTTTCAAGGATTATTTGGATAAGTTTGTGATTGTGTTCATCGATGACATTTTGGTGTACTCTCAGTTAGAGACAGAGCATGAGCAGCATCTACGGTTGGTATTGCAGCACTTAAGGGAGCATAGGTTATATGCTAAGTTCAGTAAGTGCGAGTTTTGGTTACCGCAAGTTACATTTTTGGGCCATATCGTCAGTAAGGAGGGGATTCTGGTTGACCCAAGTAAGATTGAGGTAGTAAGAGATTGGCCTAGACCGAGCAGTGTTCCTGATGTGAGGAGTATTCTGGGATTGGCAGGATATTATCGGCGGTTTGTTGAGGGGTTCACCAGAATAGCTACGCCGTTGAAAAAATTGACAAAGAAGAAGACAAAGAATGTCTGGACAGACAGATGCGAGAACAGTTTCAAAGAGTTGAAGTGGCGACTGATCACCGCGCCAGTGTTGAGTCTGCCGACAGATAATGAAAAGTTTGTGGTTTATTGTGATGCTTCCATACATGGTTTGGGGTTTGTGCTGATGCAAGTTGGTAAGGTGATAGCCTATGCATCGAGACAGTTAAAGGAGTATGAGCAGAGATATCCCACGCATGATTTGGAGTTGGCAGCGGTGGTATTCGCACTTAAGATTTGGAGACATTATTTGTATGGAGAGAAGTGCGAGATATACACTGACCATAAGAGTTTGAAGTATTTCTTTACTCAGAAGGATCTAAATATGCGCCAAAGATGGTGGATAGAGTTGGTTAAGGATTATGATTGTGATATCCTATACCATCATGGTAAGGCTAATGTAGTGGCTGATGCATTGAGTCGAAAAGGCCCAGGACAGATGTTCAATTCGAGATAGATATCTGATAAGCTAGCTGAGGAGATGACCAGAGCAAGTATAGAGTTGGTGGTTGGCTGGTTATCCAACATCACCCTTCAATCTACACGCCATGAAAGGATCAAGGAGGTGTAGGGGAAAGATTTCCAGTTGAGAGGTCACAGAGAGAACGTCTTAGTCGGAGCGGCTAAGGCCTTTTCTATTTCAGAGATGGGGTTACTAAAGTACAAGGGTCGGATCTGCGTTCCGATGGATTCTGATATCCGACGGGAGATCTTAGAAGAATCACATACCACTCCCTATTCCTTGCATCTGGGTACGACGAAGATGTACCAGGATTTGAGAGTTTTGTATTGGTTGTCGGGCATGAAGAGGGATGTGGTGGATTATTTGGCCAAGTGCTTAACTTTTCAGCAGGTCAAGGCTGAACATCAGAGGCCAGCAGGGTTGCTGCAGCCTCTGGGGATTCCAGAATGGAAGTGGGAAGATATCACCATGGACTTCGGGGTTGGTTTGCTGAGGACCGTGGGATAGTATGACTCAGTGTGGGTGATTGTGGATAGGTATACCAAGTCTGCCCACTTTTTACCTGTCAGGACGACTTATACCGTGGAGCAGTATGCTGACTTATATGTGAAGGAAATTGTTCGACTTCTTGGGGCGCCGAGGTCGATAGTATCCAACAGGGACCCCACCTTCACTTCCAAGTTTTGGGAGAGTCTGCAGAAGGCTATGGGCATGTAGTTACGGTTTTGTACTGCTTATAATCCTCAGACAGATGGACAGTCTGAGAGGACGATTCAGATATTGGAGGATATGTTGTGAGCCTACGTGCTGGATTTTGGGGGATCTTGGAGTAAGTATCTCCCTTTGATTCTCGTACAACAACAGTTATCAGGCGACCATCAGAGTGGCTCCGTATGAGATGCTTTATGGAAGGAAGTGTAGATCACCTATCCATTGGGACGAGACAGGTGAAAGGAGTTATTTGGGTCTTGAGATGGTTCAGAGCACCAATGAGGCAATTGAGAATATTAGAGCGCGAATGCTCGCCTCCTAGAGTCCCCAGAAGAGTTATTCAGACCTGAAACGCAGGAGCGTGGAATTTCAGGTGGGTGACCATGTGTTTCTTAGGGTTTCACCTTTGAGGGGAGTGAAACGGTTTGGTGTTCGGGGAAAGCTAAGCACTAGGTTTGTTGGCCCTTTCGGGATTCTGGAATGGGTTAGAGGGGTAGCTTATAGACTGGCGATGCCTCCAGCTTTGTCAGGGGTTCATGATGTTTTTCACGTATCCATGCTCTGGAAGTATGCATCAGATTCGATGCACGTTTTGAGTTATGAGAACTTGGAGCTGGACCGGGATTTGTCTTATGAGGAGAAGCCGGTTCAGATTCTTGACCGAAAGGATAAAGTCTTGCAGAGCAAGACCATTGCCTTGGTGAAAGTTCTGTGGCGGAACAACAAGATTGAGGAGGCGACGTGGGAACTTGAATAAGAGATGCGGTAGCGGTATCCCGAGTTGTTCAGGTAATTTCGAGGACGAAATTTCTGTAAGGAGGGGATAGTTGTAACGACCCAAATTTGCTAATAAGGCTTAGGGCCTTGATTAGCGTGCCTGGAGGGCAATAAGTGAATTATGGTTATAATATGTGAATTTATGTGAATATGTGATTAGAGATGCATGTTTGGTTGAATTAAATATGCATGTGGGCCCCGTTTGGATATTAGGGGCATGTTTGTAACTTTAGCCCGTTGAGGGCATAAATGTGATAAATGAGATAAATGCGATACACTTGTGATACATCTGTGTAGCACGATCCGAGACAGTCCTTGGGAGTTGCTAGCCAGAAAGTCACAACGGGGTTGAGAATCCGACTCTGGGCGAGTCGAGGGGTATTTCGGGTATTAGATGTCATATGGGGTTATCGGATTGTGGAGATAAATATTTGGAGATATATTTGAGGTTATAATGTTTAGGAGAGAATATTGGAGAAATTTACCATTTTGCCCTCGGAGACGTTTTTGGCACCCCGAGCCTTTCGGTAACCTTAAAGACCTAAGTTAAATAAAACAAAACAGAGGAAACACTTAGAAACTTAGAGAAACCGACCCAAACCTCTTCGTTCTCTCTTTCTTTGTCTAGACCATATCAAGGGGAACTTTGAGGAGATTAAGCTAGGAAAACTCAGAATTCAAGGCTGGAGCTTTGGGGAATTGAAGCTTAGAACTTAGAGGATTAGCTCCGGATTTAATTAAGCAAAGGTAAGCCTTTATCTTGATGAACTATATTGAGTTTTTGCTGATATTTCCAGTGTTTGCATGTGAGTAAACTGGTGAATTGCTCTTGATTGTTTGGGTAAGTTTTGGGATGAGTTTTGTTGGGTTTTGCAGCTAAGATCACTCTGGAAATGTTGTGATGGTTGAATAGGATTGTTGGGTTTATTTTGGGATAAATTGATTGGGTTTTCATTGGCGAAAATGGAGGATTTTTCTGGGTACGAACCTGGAAGAGGGGCGGGCGGCGGGATGCCCTAGCTAGGGCCACGGAGCACCTATCCTAATTTGGGGTTGCTCTCCGTTTTGGGGGCAGGCCGCGACATGGCCTTATGGGGCCACAACTCTTATTGCAATTTTGAGCTTTAAAGTGTGTTTAGGCTTGGGAACTCAAAATTTAAGGCTCAGGATGGATTTTATCACCCAGATTTATAGAATTCAAGGTCCCGGAGATTAGAATTATGACTTGAAGTTATTTAATGGGTTAGAATGTGGTGGTTGATTATTATTCATGCATTGTGACTAGGATTTCTTCAAGGCTCGGGTTAGAGGACTGTGCTCGTAATCGCAGTGCTTGGGAATGTAATGACCCACTAATCTAGACTAATTGGACCATTATCGAAACTATACATAAAACTTACATTTTTACGAAAATACCATAATTTATTGAGTAACTTGAAAATAAGAGTTATTTACAAAGAAACAGAATACTAAGAAGGATTATGGGATCCCATTGTTTTTAAAACAAAACATGATTTAAAATAAAAGACATTACATAATAATGCGGAAAATACACATAAAAACCATAAAAACATAAAAGGAGACTATATCCTCGAATCGAATAACGCTCGGCCCCTTGACTCCATTCATCATCGATACACATCCTCCAAGCGTCACGAATCTTACCGCCTCTAAACTTATTTTCCTGCACATAAACAGAAAGGAGTGAGCCTAATGCCCAGCAAGGAAAACCTAACACATAGTCATATACATAATTTCATAAGAAAACATAAAGACATATCATAACACATAATTCACTTATTATAATGGCCATTATTACTTGGGGTCCCATAGACTAAACAAGCTTATGCCCATGAGATTAGTGGGGTCCTACCAGCTAAATAGGCTTATGCCCACAATCCTTTTGGGGTCTTGTTAGTCAAATAGGCATATGCCCAAGCCTACAACATACACATCAATAACATATAACATATGAAAACATAACACATAAAATAGCATAATCATAAACATGTAGATTCTAGCCTATTTTCCTTACCAAAGTTACCGAGATTATGGACTGAGTTGGGATTGTTGGAACACTCCTAAAACCATAAGAAAGAGTAAGTCTAAAGAAAGGAGATGAAATGAAAGAGATGGAAAGACTAAACCATAGAAAACATACTTACCAACTTATATGCTTAAAAGCTTGGATTCCCTAACCAAAATAAGAATAAGGTTAGGGGACTGAGTAGAAGGTTTTGAGAAAGGAAATAACATAAAAATACAGAAAAGAACTAGAGTTTTGGGTTTACCTCAAAGATTGCAAGATCAATCTAACATCCACCGAAATACTATAGCACTCACTTACTTCCCAAAGTGTTTGATAAGCTTATGATGTTTAAGCTTATAGTTTTTCCCCAAACCAAGTGTTTACACTCTCACACTCACTTAACACTAGCAGCCTCTGAACTTAGAGCAAATGGTGAATAATGGCTGGGTACTAGGTCCTATTTATAGAGTTTGGGAATGAAAATATCTTGATTTTACTTGAATAAAAATAATGGCTTTTTAGGTGAAAATCATTTGAATAATCGTTCAGCAGAGGCTGAAGACTCGTTCAGAAGATGCTGGACTGTTGAAGGAGTTTGAATGGCTGAAGGGAAAAGAATTCAAATGTATTTGAATTCATGCTGGTGGAGGCGATATATCGCCCCCTATAGGCGATATATCGCCTGGACCTTTGTTCCCGAGGCGACCGTGCATCGATTCGTGTTTTCCGTATCTACGTGCTGCGACATATCGCCCCCTATAGCTGCGATATATCGGCATACGCTGAATATTTAAACACGAATTTACACATTTTTAGCTGAGTTTGAATGGAGTAAACAGCCTTGACTAAGCCCTCAACGTGCTCAAAGCTGCTGACTGACCCTATACATTCAAACTTTTACCCTCATTTAATTTAATCCTCAAAAATACTTAATCCTTAATTACCATTCAAAACATGTGCTTAAAAATCCTATTGGTTGTTGTCTAAACCTTATAATATAATAATATAATCCTTAATATCAGACACATTAACCAAACCTTAGGTTATACTTAATATTCTTAAACTATAGGTTAAACTTAGAAAATCTATAAGTACTACTATGAGTGTCCAAATAACTCCCGGTCTGAACCAAAAATCCAAAGTAACAATGATAACACTAAACATACTATAATACTACTAAACAATTAGCTAAGTAAAGTTCTTGGACTCTACAATTCTCCCCTACTAAAAAGAATTTCGTCCTCGAAATTTACTTACCAAATAATTCCGGATACCGGCTCTGCATGTCCTCTTCCAACTCCCACGTTGCCTCGCGTTCAGAACTATTGCTCCATAGGACTTTAACTATAGGAAAGCTCTTGGACCGTAACTGCTTCATCCCCCTATCTAGGACGCTAACCGGTCGTTCCTCGTAACTTAAGTCCTTCTGGAGTGCTATGGTGTCGTACTTGAGGACGTGAGATGGGTCTGACACATACTTGCGTAACATCGAGATGTGGAAGACGTTGTGACTATCGGCTAGTGCTGGCGGTAGGGCTAGTCTATACGCAACTGGTCCCACTTTGTCCAATATCTCAAAAGGACCTAAGAATCGGGGACTGAGCTTGCCTTTCTTCCCGAACCGCTTGACACCCTTCATAGGAGATATCTTCAGGAAGACTTGATCTCCAACTTGGAACTCCACATCGCGTCTCTTGGTATCTGCATAGCTTTTCTGTCGGCTTTGAGCAGCAAGCATACGCTGTCTAATAAGCGTTACTGCTTCTTGAGCTTGCCTAACAGCTTCGGGCCCTAGAAGCTGCCTTTCTCCTACCTCGTCCCAGTGCAACGGTGATCGGCACCTTCTTCCATATAGCAACTCATAAGGTGCCATCTCGATCGTCGACTGGTAGCTATTGTTGTACGAGAACTCGATCAGCGGTAAGTACTTGTTCCACGATCCTCCGAAGTCAAGTACACATGCGCGTAGCATATCCTCTAAAATCTAAATCGTACGCTCTGACTGCCCATCTGTCTGAGGATGGAAAGCTGTACTAAGACTTAACTTAGTACCCATGGCTTGCTGTAAGCTTCTCCAAAATCTTGACGTAAACACTGATCCTCTATCTGATACTATCGTCTTGGGGATTCCATGCAATCGTACAATCTCTTGGATGTAGATGTCTGCATATTGGTCTGCCGTATAAGAAGTCTTAACAGGCAGAAAATGAGCCGACTTGGTTAGTCTATCTATGACTATCCAAGCAGAATCATGCTGCTTATTTGTCTTTGGCAGACCCGTCACGAAGTCCATGGCTATATCGTCCCACTTCCACTCCGGTATGCTAAGCGGTTGCAATAATCCTGCAGGCCGCTGATGCTCCGCCTTCACTTGCTGGCATACCAGACACTTAGATACATACTCCGCTATGTCCTTCTTCATCCCTGGCCACCAATAGACTGCCTTGATGTCATGAGTCATCTTGGTAGACCCTGGATGAACCGAGTATGGGGTGTTGTGCGCTTCTTCTAGGATCGTCTTCTTAATACTTTGATCGTCTGGCACGCATACCCGATCCTTATATCTCAATAAACCTTGACTGGATATTGAGAAATCTGTAGTCTTGCCTTCTCTGACTGCATCCATGTGCGTTGCTAGTGAATCATCATGTCTCTGACCATTCCGTATGTCTTCTAGCAGATTCGATTGGATAGACAAGTTAGCCAACTTGCCTACAACCACTTCTATTCCGGCACTGATAAGCTCCTGTTGCAGTGGCTTTTCTATTCCGGATAAGGCTGCTAAGTTCCCATAACTTTTTCGGCTAAGTGCATCGGCAACTACGTTTGCCTTCCCCGGGTGGTATAGGATTTCGCAGTCGTAATCCTTTACTAATTCCAACCATCGGCGCTGCCTCATGTTAAGCTCCTTCTGAGTAAAGAAGTATTTTAAACTTTTGTGGTCCGTATAAATCTCGCACCGTTCTCCGTAAAGATAATGGCGCCAGATTTTTAACGCAAAGACCACCGCTGCCAACTCCATATCGTGAGTTGGATAGCGTTGTTCATACTCCTTTAACTGACGTGACGCGTAGGCTATCACCTTGTCATTTTGCATCAGTACGCATCCCAATCCTAACTTTGATGCATCACAGTAGACAACGAACTTGTCGTTGGGTGTTGGGACACTAAGTACTGGTGTTGAGCAAAGCTTATCCTTAAGCAACTGGAAGCTTTCCTCACACTTATCACTCCAGTTAAACTTTTGTTGCTTCCGGGTCAGGTTGGTGAGTGGAGTGGCTATCTTATAAAAGCCCTCTACAAACTTTCTATAGTAACCTGCTAGCCCTAAGAAGCTTCTTACTTCCGACGCGTTCTTTGGTCTAGGCCAATCTTTCACGGCCTCTACCTTCGATGGATCTACTGCAACTCCGTCTTTCGATATGATGTGCCCGAGGAACGCCACTTGTGAGAGCCAAAACTCGCATTTCTTGAACTTCGCGTAGAGTTGGTGCTCCTTCAATCGCGTCAAAATCATCCTCAAGTGTTCCTCGTGCTCTACTTCATCCTTGGAGTAAATTAGAATGTCGTCGATGAACACAACGACGAATTTATCCAGGTAGTCCTTGAAGACCCTATTCATTAAGTCCATAAACGCGGCTGGCGCGTTAGTAAGACCAAAAGACATAACCAAGAACTCGTAATGTCCATAACGAGTCCTAAAGGCTGTCTTGGGGATATCTTCTCCCTTTACCTTGAGCTGATGATACCCGGACCGTAGATCGATCTTAGAAAATACAGTCGCGCCTCGGAGTTGATCAAACAAATCATCAATCCGAGGTAGCGGGTATTTGTTCTTAATTGTTACTTTATTCAGCTCTCGGTAGTCTATGCACATGCGCATACTTCCGTCCTTCTTCTTCACGAATAGTACCGGAGCTCCCCACGGTGAATGGCTTGGCTTAATGAAACCCAAGTCTAGGAGTTCTTGTAGCTGCGTCTTTAACTCCTTGAGTTCCGTAGGTGCCATCCGGTATGGTGCCTTAGAGATAGGCTCGGTGCCCGGTACTAATTCTATCGTGAAGTCTATTTCTCTAGTTGGTGGCAATCCTGGCAAGTCATCGGGAAATACTTCTGGAAATTCTTGTATGACTCGAACATCTCCAACTTTGAGTGATGTCTCCTTCTCCACATTCGTGATGTTGGCAAAGAATGCTTGACATCCTTTCTCCATCATTCTCTGAGCTTTGAGAGATGATACTAACGGTGTGCGTAGTCCTGAAGCTTGTCCCATGAAGCACAGTTTCTGGCCGTCAGGAGTCTCGAACATCACCTTCTTGCGTCTGTAGTCGATCGTTGCGCCATGCCGTGCTAGCCAATCCATGCCTAGTATGACGTCAAAGTCCTTGATCACCAGCTCTATCAGGTCTCCTTCTAGTTCCTTGTCCTCAATCTTGATTGGTACGCCTCCTATAATTCGTGATGATAGAACTACTTTGCCCGAAGGCAACTCGGTTGCAAACCTAGTTCTAAATCTTTCACTAGGTTTGTCTAGTTTATCTATCATTCCTAAAGAAATATACGAATGGGTGGCTCCCGAATCAAATAATACATGACATAATTTATTGAGGATGGAAACCTGACCTGTGACCACCTTGTTGCTAGCATCCGCCTCTCCTTGGGTTAAAGCAAAAACCCGAGCAGGAACCATCTTTTCGTCCTTCTTTCCTTCCGGCTTTTGCTGAGGACAATCTTTCTTGCGATGCCCCTCTTGACCACAATTGAAACACTCCTTGGTGTTGGCACGGCATTCTCCGGGGTGCTTCTTCTGACATTTGGCACAGGACGGGTATTCCACATAGCCCGACCTATTTCCCCCATTATTTGGTCGTGCCCTTTTATTGTTGTCGGCTTGCTTGTTGTCAGGATGCCTTCTCTTCTGTCCGTTACCGTTGTTGTCGGACTGACTGTTGCTGGACTGATTGTTGCTCCGACTGGCCTGAGGTTGGCTCTGCTGCCTAGGTTCCGGCTTGCTGGCTTCTTCTTTGCTCACGTTGGCTTGCAACCTTTCTACTTCAATTGCCGTCTCAAGAACGTCGGCATATGAAGTGTTTCCCGGGTTTGCTAGTTTAACCCCCATCTCGATCTTCGGGCGAAGTCCTCTAACAAACTTGTTCACCCTTAGATAATCGGTCGGAACTAATTCTGCCGCGAACTTGGCTAAGCGATCAAACTGACGAGCATATTCCGCCACTGTTAAATTCCCTTGCTTCAGATTGGTGAACTCCTCAACTCTCGTAGTAAGTACTGCTGAATTGTAGTACTTCTTGTGGAAGAGCTCCACAAATCGGGTCCACGTCATAGTGGCAGCATCGTGGGATTGCTGGACCAAATCCCACCATATCCTGGCATCTTTCTTGAGTAAAGATGAGACGCAGGATATGCGGTCAGCATTATTGAGGTTCATGTGGGCTAGGATCGGCTCCACATTCCTTAGCCATTCTTCTGCTTCAAAGGGGTCCGTAGTCCCTTCGAAGTACGGAGCGTGCTGCTTGCGGAACCTTTCGTACACTGGCTCCATGTGCTGTACAGGATAAGGAGCGTAGTTCGTCATAGGCCATCCCCCATACGGACCAACTTGTTGGGGTGCTGGGGCCATTGGCTGTGGCTGCGGCTGCGGCTGTGGCGGAGGCTGAGGCTGAGATTGAGCCTGTTGGCGTTGTTGCTGCAGAAGTTCCTCGACTTGCTGTCGTAGTCTGGCAATCTCTGCAGTGTTGTCAGCTGGTTGTGCCGGTGCGTTGCGACGAGCAGTAACACGTACTCTCCTTCGGCGAACGGTAGGGACCGCATTGGTCGCTGGAACATCGTTGGAAGCGTTCCCGTTGGTGCGAGCAGATCTTCGGAGAGACATCGTAGCAGAGTTCTAACAGTTAAAAGAAACATGTTAGAACTTTTTCCTAATAGGCTCTAAGGCAAAAACTTATTCTAAAACAAACATATCTCGGACCTATTTATTATGACTTTTTATGAAAAATTATATAGGTCTTTATTTATTATTAGAGTGGGTTTCTATACTTAGAAAAACAAGTCATATTTATTTTCTAAGTGTGTTTCTAATCATCCTATATGACTTAATTCTCAGGCTCGAAACTTATCTTTGTTCCAAAGTTAACCATATTGAGGGAGGGCTGGGATCAGTAAAATCGTTCCCACTACTAAGGCCCCCTAACTCTCAACAAGGAAACCAGGTTCATTGATTCGTATCCACCCTCACCGAACTCAGTCATTATTCATTTTATTTAGTATTTATTATGATTGTGAAAAAAATTCAAACTCACACATGATATTCAAATAGCATGTTTATTCATTTGGAAAACAATTTCACTTATTACAATCATAACATAAAAGTAAATAAAACAAATAAAAACTACTAATCTAAAAATCGGGATCTTCTACATCCGATCCGTCATCTAACATATCATCATCTATAGCCTCATAGTCATCATTATCATGAGCATCAAAATGCCCTCTAGGAAGGTTTGTGAGAATCCTATTCTTTTGCTCCTTGGTGAATTGAAATTCAAATTTTGCGGTGAACCTAACTAAGAGGAAATAGTATCTCATTGCTAATGGTGATTCATCCTCATCATTCATTTCTTCCCATATTTCTTCTAAGGCTGCTATTACAGGATGGAAATCTTTAAACAACCTAATCACTAATACATATTGTTCTGTTGATCTTAGCATTATTTGTTTAGCCTCTTGAAGGCCACCTATTGCTTGGTGAAACAAAAGCAACCTTCGTGTAATCCTTTCTAAGGCTCCTACGGTGTTTCTTGGCTCCCTTATTCTTTTTAAGGCCTTAATGGCTCGGATATCTTGGTAGGTTAAAGCTCCATTCATTTTTAACTGAAACATAAACACTAAAGTTGTTAGCTATACACATAGACAAAGTAACTTGTAACTTGTAACTTAAACACTTACTTGGCGGTCCGATTCGGAGCTTTGAGCATGTGTATCGAGGAGAACTTCATGCGAAGGAACCGTTCGCTCTGATACCAACTGTAATGACCCACTAATCTAGACTAATTGGACCATTATCGAAACTATACATAAAACTTACATTTTTACGAAAATACCATAATTTATTGAGTAACTTGAAAATAAGAGTTATTTACAAAGAAACAGAATACTAAGAAGGATTATGGGATCCCATTGTTTTTAAAACAAAACATGATTTAAAATAAAAGACATTACATAATAATGCGGAAAATACACATAAAAACCATAAAAACATAAAAGGAGACTATATCCTCGAATCGAATAACGCTCGGCCCCTTGACTCCATTCATCATTGATACACATCCTCCAAGCGTCACGAATCTTACCGCCTCTAAACTTATTTTCCTGCACATAAACAGAAAGGAGTGAGCCTAATGCCCAGCAAGGAAAACCTAACACATAGTCATATACATAATTTCATAAGAAAACATAAAGACATATCATAACACATAATTCACTTATTATAATGGCCATTATTACTTGGGGTCCCATAGACTAAACAAGCTTATGCCCATGAGATTAGTGGGGTCCTACCAGCTAAATAGGCTTATGCCCACAATCCTTTTGGGGTCTTGTTAGTCAAATAGGCATATGCCCAAGCCTACAACATACACATCAATAACATATAACATATGAAAACATAACACATAAAATAGCATAATCATAAACATGTAGATTCTAGCCTATTTTCCTTACCAAAGTTACCGAGATTATGGACTGAGTTGGGATTGTTGGAACACTCCTAAAACCATAAGAAAGAGTAAGTCTAAAGAAAGGAGATGAAATGAAAGAGATGGAAAGACTAAACCATAGAAAACATACTTACCAACTTATATGCTTAAAAGCTTGGATTCCCTAACCAAAATAAGAATAAGGTTAGGGGACTGAGTAGAAGGTTTTGAGAAAGGAAATAACATAAAAATACAGAAAAGAACTAGAGTTTTGGGTTTACCTCAAAGATTGCAAGATCAATCTAACATCCACCGAAATACTATAGCACTCACTTACTTCCCAAAGTGTTTGATAAGCTTATGATGTTTAAGCTTATAGTTTTTCCCCAAACCAAGTGTTTACACTCTCACACTCACTTAACACTAGCAGCCTCTGAACTTAGAGCAAATGGTGAATAATGGCTGGGTACTAGGTCCTATTTATAGAGTTTGGGAATGAAAATATCTTGATTTTACTTGAATAAAAATAATGGCTTTTTAGGTGAAAATCATTTGAATAATCGTTCAGCAGAGGCTGAAGACTCGTTCAGAAGATGCTGGACTGTTGAAGGAGTTTGAATGGCTGAAGGGAAAAGAATTCAAATGTATTTGAATTCATGCTGGTGGAGGCGATATATCGCCCCCTATAGGCGATATATCGCCTGGACCTTTGTTCCCGAGGCGACCGTGCATCGATTCGTGTTTTCCGTATCTACGTGCTGCGACATATCGCCCCCTATAGCTGCGATATATCGGCATACGCTGAATATTTAAACACGAATTTACACATTTTTAGCTGAGTTTGAATGGAGTAAACAGCCTTGACTAAGCCCTCAACGTGCTCAAAGCTGCTGACTGACCCTATACATTCAAACTTTTACCCTCATTTAATTTAATCCTCAAAAATACTTAATCCTTAATTACCATTCAAAACATGTGCTTAAAAATCCTATTGGTTGTTGTCTAAACCTTATAATATAATAATATAATCCTTAATATCAGACACATTAACCAAACCTTAGGTTATACTTAATATTCTTAAACTATAGGTTAAACTTAGAAAATCTATAAGTACTACTATGAGTGTCCAAATAACTCCCGGTCTGAACCAAAAATCCAAAGTAACAATGATAACACTAAACATACTATAATACTACTATTCAATTAGCTAAGTAAAGTTCTTGGACTCTACAGGGAAGCTCGGGACATAAGTAAGAAAACTACTGTTCCCGTAGAGCTTGTATGCAGGGCAGGGCCCTATATGATTGTGTTGCAGGGCGTAGCCCTTTGATTGAGTTTATTCATGCTTGGTATTTGTTTTATTGTGCTATGTATGCATATGTGTGAATGTTCGGAAAGAGCTGGGAACGGCGCAGGCCGAGGTCGGCAAGGCCAGGAAAGACAAGGGGCCGAGAACGGCGTTAAGCATGTGGAGTGCAAGGCCGAGTGCAGCAAAGGGCCGGGAGCAGCGTTTAGCACGCGGAGTGTGAGTTGCCAGGGCGAGACCCTAAAGGATACCTGGGATATTCTTATGATGTGGACCGCGAACTCAGGGCCTGGTAAAGCGCCTGGGACGGCATGGCCGTATGTGTATAGCCTATTGATGGCATGTTTTTATGCTAAGTGTTTGATATGCATATGTTATCTGCTTGTGAGGGTTTTCTTTGGGCTTAGGCTCATGGGTGGTCTGTAGTGCAGGTAAGGGCAAGGGGAAAGTCGACCAACCATGAGTACAGAGAGCATGAAGCGGCGCGTACATGTTTGGCCTGCCTGGCTGCCGTGGCCAGGGGTATTTTGGGAGATGATTCACTACAAGAAAATACAATATTCATAACATTTAAAAACTGCTAACCGGGACTATTGATCACACTTCTGAAAATGCTAACATAGCCCCTGTTATTAAAAGTCCAGTCTTTTCTATAACAGTATTTGAATGTTATGTTCGGTGTTATCTTAAACTATTCAATAACACATTTTTAGTTGCTATAATATTCAAATAATAACATTTAGATAGAGTTTTTGGTTATAAATTTGAAGTTTAATCTTATACTTTTTTCATAACACTTTTCAACTGTTACATTTGATTATTTTTATAACATTTTTAGTTTGTTATATTATATAAACCATAACGATTTTTTACGCTTATAATATGTTTTTAAATCATAACATATAGTAATAAAATTGTTACTTTAGTGTGGATAATATATTTTAAATTATTTTTTGATAAGTATACTTATATGGTTTTTTTTAATTAAAAGATTTTCATTATTGTATTTTGGTAAACAAAATCAAAATTAATCATAAAATGTAATTCTCAATAGATTGATAAACCATAAGTATTACATTAAACAATAACTAATTCAAACCATGAATGTGTCTACTTCATGAGATCTTAGTTCTAACTTAAATTTGAAAGCTTAACATAATAAAGTTTTATAATCTTGAACATTTTTTACTTCAAACTATAGTTTGGATGATGCTATTGTTGCTGATGTTGTAGCTGTTCTTCAGCTTGTTGTGCTTGATTGTGAACCCTAGATGGTGTACTAGTCCTTCGAGGGAACTTGTTCAAACTCTCTGAAAAATAAACAGAGAAAGATAAGCAGCAAATATAAAACTGCATGCTAACAAGAATGAAACTATTCTCATAAGAAATATAATCCAAGGTCAATAAGTCTTGGAACCCCTTGTAATCTGGTTTTGGTATCAATAAAGATTCATTCTAGTTATTCAACATACTAGTGTGCATCAGCAATACAAAGACCCACGAACAGATTAATGGTGTATTCAAGAGACCACTGACACTCTTTAACCACAAAATATAACTCACCTTCAAGAAAATCTTTTACACTACCCACAACTTCATTTATTCATTTTTTTTACCTTTTATTGGGTGCCTAACATCTAGCAGAATTTATCAAAAATTTGAGGCTTTCCAAGTCATCATCCTGTAATAGCATGAAGAATTTAGCCGAAATTAGCATCATTATGAAGTGATAAACTAGATATTTCTAGACAAGTTTAGATCTATTTTGTTCCTTTGTTTACTTTTTAGTTTTAGGATATACACAAATAAGATTTAACAATAAAAATATTTTTGAAACAAAGAAAGAAAAGAATTTAAATGTTATAAATTCTATAGATATAGGTGCATCTGTAATTAAACAAAGAAAACTTACAGTAAAAGTAGTTACAGTTCTTTTGGTGCACAGATCCAGCATCAAGTCCAGATTCTTTTCATGGCAAGATATGTCTCTAAGCATGTGACGAGTATAGACATGTTCAATCTAAAAGAATAATTAATTGGAGAAAAACACAAACCTCAGAACTTGATGATGAAAGTTAAATATCATCAACCTATTTTCTTGTTACAAAATCTACTGTGATCAAGTATAGACTGCTCAACCTCGACTGAACTGAAGCAACAAAATAAAAGATTAATCAAATAACCTATATCAAAAGTTAACATTACAAAACAGTGGTAGATTTCCCTTTTTTTGCTAGAATAAACATCATAGGTATGCAAACACTAAGACTAAATCCCTCTGAAAGACTTCGATTGGCAGAGAGAATTAAAACTGGAAACAACATATTCCATCATAAAAAGATCTATTTAAACTATCGAGAATAGTCACATTCACACAAAACCAATATACATAAACTATGTTCCTCAAGCTATACAAAAGCTAAAAATATTCGTCCTCATATCTTACAGGTTGAAAAAATTACACTCAAACATCAGAATCCTGTCGTACCAAAAAGTAATTTTAGTGTCCACATCATTATGTCAACATCACATGTTTAATTTATCTCAGTTTCTCCAAACATTTACTCATCAAAATAATTTGAAGCCCTGCATGGATTCTGTAAAGTTTCCACCTTAACCTTTTGTCATTAGGTGACATAAAACTAAGTATATATTTCAAAATATTCGCTGATAAGGCATTGTATATGAAAAATTCTGAGATTAGACAAACTCACATTGATTGAATAAGCAGTTCCCAATGCAAAACTGATGAATAGGGCCCAAAATAATGGCCATGACCCAACAATCCATCCAAGGCCAAAACTCTGTAAAATAAAGTGATAGGTAGTCAGAATATTATAGGCTGCAAATACACAATAATAAGTTTACAATATTTTGCACAATACATTAATACAGAAAGCTAATTCCCATACCAGAACAGAAAAGGATGCGACAATCATGACACCAGTTTGAATTGAATATTCCCC
Organism: Humulus lupulus; assembly: GCF_963169125.1. NCBI lineage: Eukaryota > Viridiplantae > Streptophyta > Magnoliopsida > Rosales > Cannabaceae > Humulus > Humulus lupulus. Next base: position 207,146,814 of record NC_084794.1, on the reverse strand, counting down.
TGAAGCCAACAGAAGATATGGCTTGTTAACCTGTGATGAAATACGCCATAGATATCTAGAGTTAGACAATCCTTGATGTATCCCATGTAACCATGTAGAATTGTAGATAGTCTCTCTAGAAGAAAAAAAAAATATTAAGGCAAAGAACTAGGAACTGGTGTAGTGACCTTATGCTCAAATGTAAGAATAAAATATATGCATTTTCTTCATTCAAAATTAAGAGAATGTAAGACAGTAAGAGCTAAGAGCTACCTTGTCTATATCAATATCATACAACTGATTCAAACCAACAATGTAAATGTTCATTAAGAGGGCAGCTGCAACAGCCTGAATTGAAAAGATCAAATTCATAAGAACGAAATTCATGGTGTGAATTAAAAAAAAGCAGTTCAAAGTACTTTTCTGTCTCCTTCAACACATTTTCTTCTGTGATTTCAAATTAATTTTCACAAGTAAAGGCTCCATGTCTTGATTGTATGAAGAGGAGCATATGTATAAATATTTATATATGTTGTGGTCTTAGGCTGCATTGATGTAAATATGTCTAAAGTCGTAACTTATATTTACTCTTTCATTAACATTTTATTTTGGTCTTCCTTTGTGCAGCAAATTCCCAAGGCATTTTGGGTGAAATATTGTGGCTCCTTGTCGAGTCAAGTATACCTTAAGCTTCCATGTGGATCAAGATGGGAGGTAGGGTTGACAAAAACTGATGGAAAGGTATGGATTGAAGAAGGTTGGAATAAATTTGTAGAACATTGCTCTTTAAGTCGTGGAAACCTCTTAGTTTTCCAATTTTAAGGGGACTCTCAGTTCAATGTTATCATATTCGACAAAACAATTGTGGAGATAGATTATCCTTCTAATCATAACAATTTTGGGAAGCATTATGTTGAAACTGATGTTTGTATTGATGTTTTGGGAAGCTATCCTAAAGCCAGGGACAAACCTCCATTACCATGTTCTCGTCCAAACAAGAAAATGAAAACTAATCCATATGGTAAATCTAAAAGTCTTGACCTTTTTATGAAGAATATAGTTTTGGTTGTTCCAAGTCAGGAACCAAATAATGCATGACAAATAAATTTTCCATGGTAATTATTAACATATTTTGTATGATTTGTGAAATCTATTGAATGTGTTTTCAGTCATGAAGTGGGATTTTTCTGATAAAGTATGTGGAGATTCTCCCCTACCAAGGTGGATGGAACCTGAATATTTTTTAAGGAAGCAGAAGTTGAATGCAAAAGAAATTGCTGAAGCCCTTAAGAGAGCTAAAGGTTTTAAATCTAAAGATCCCTTTTTCATGATTTGCATGCGACCATCGTTTGTTGTAACTAAGCTTAATATGGTAATTAATTATATGCTTCCTACAAGTTCAATTGAAATATACTCACATAAAAAATGTTTTTCATATTGACTTTATTCTTTTTAATCTTTTGCCAAGATTATACCATCTGTCTTTGCAAAACATTACCTCCTCAGTACTAGTAAGCATCAAGATGTGATCCTTCAGGTTCAGGATGGAAGGACTTGGTCTGTGAAATACTATTTCAGATCGCATGGCGGGTCTCCTTAAGGTTTAGGATGGAAGGACCTGGTCTGTGAAATACAAGTGTTGTTTTCAGTTGCAAATAAGAGAAGAACAACTACACCATCCAAGTGAAAGAGAAATCCTTGTGTGAAAGTTGAATCTTCTTTTAATTATGATAAAGCCAACATGATTCCACAGAACCTGATTGCAAAGATAGAACAAGAGAAAATTAAAGTTGAACCTTCAGGAATGCTATGAGACTATGATTCAAGAATAATGTTCAACATTCTTAAGCAAAGTCAGCTTACATTTTGTTTATAAATTAAATGCAGACAACTCTATGAAGCTGATATCTGAAGTAAATACTGGTAATCAAGGTACTTGTAAGAGGCCTTCATCTTCTGGACTTAGTAGAGCTTCTGAAGCAGCCAACCAATTCTTCTCGAAAAATCCTTACTTCCAAGTGATTTTGCGATCAAATCACGTGCTTGGATGTGTACTGGTTTGTCCAAACGTTGCTTCTACTATTATATATTTCATTGATAAATGCATACTAATTTGTATCAAAATTGTTTTTGAGTACTTGAAATGAAAGTTAAATATCAATGCTTTTTTGTGCAGCATATTCCATGTACTTTTGGAGTGCATTATTTTGAGGAAAAGACACAAACTGTGATGCTTTGGGTTGGTGAGAAATATTGGTATGTGAAGTTATTGGCTTATAAATCAGATTTTAAATTTTCTGCTTGGTGGGCTGCATTTGCAAAAGGGAACTCTCTTCAGCCAAGAGATGTATGCATCTTTGAGCTGATTAAGAGAAATCAATCTAAGATGAAAGTTTATATATTTAGACAAAGTGGTTTGGCTCAAGAGTAGTAGCTGTTGTAATTATGCAAATCTATGAATGAGTAGTTTCAATTTTATGCCTTCCCTTGTTTCTCAAATATGATCCTTATTAATTTTTACTGCTTTTTGATTCGAACTATCATTTATTTGCTTGTCTTTCCTTTTCCCATAACAAGCTCAAATACATTACTAAATACAGTAAAATTCACATCAGCCAACAATTTGTATTATCAAATACAGCAGCCACAAGGAAGATAATGACATTCTACCAAAAGCAATGTCAAGTTAATAAATTCAATTAATCTTTTATTCTCCTAAAAGAAATATCGTTGAAAAGGGACTGAGAGAGAGACCTAACAGAACCTTGAAAAGGAATGCTTGAAACAGATATGGCTATAGTAATATCAGATATGCTTGAAGTAAATTCAGTCAAGAAAAGACAAAACTCCCACCATCAGAACTCGGGACCAAATTGTTTGAAATATAATCTTCTAAACTAAATCACAACCAAACTAACAATGAAAGAAACATAGTTACCAATCCTAATAACCCAATACCCAACATCAAATTATGTAGTAAACACTCTGAAATAACTATCCGAGCAAACAGTTTCAAATTTTCAATCTCCCCCAAATATAAATAAAGTCCCAAAGCTTTCATTTTTAGCAATACAACAGAGCCAAATCCAGAAGAAATGAAAACCCAGCAAATCAAATGAAAGTACCTAATGGAAGTTGCAAACAGGAACTTTCTCAGTTGTTCTCTTGCCCGGAGAGCAATCAATATCAGCTGCTGTATTAATAATACATTACTAAAATACAGTAAAATATGATGAAAAAGAGAGTAATGGTATCGTACCTTAAAAAGACGTAAGCAAAGGAGAATACGAGTTGTGGTAAGTTGAAGAACTTCAGATAGTCGGCGTGATGTATAGCCTGCGATACAGCCGCTGTGTGCTCCGGAAGCTCGTACCGACGTCGTGAGGTAGAGATAGATGAGAGGAGATGAGAGTGAGAGAGGATAAGTGTGTGAGAGAGTGTGAATGGAGGAGAATACAGAGTGCAAGAAAGAGATGCAGAGAGGCGGCAATGGAGGCTGAGAGAAATTGTTTGGGTATCTTAAGTTTAGGGATTAAATTATGGCTGAGAGAAATTAGACCCAATTTTTTCATTTGGCGCCTGGGTATATTTCATATGGCGCCAAAATATTTGTTCTGTGTTTTTTTTTAATCATCTATCAATAGCACTTTTAAATATATGTTATATTTTAATGTAATATATACTAAAAATTGTTGTAGTGACTGTACTAAACTTAGATTTTTCCGTCTAGTCGACTCTGCTTGTATTTATGTGTTGTAGACATTTCTACATAGTGTTTCGGGATCCCAAATGTTAAACGCTTTATGATTTTCGGTAAATGGAATTATTTTCAAAGTTTATGACCCTATTTATGGTTTAATTACACGTTTGTCTTAAAACCTCAATTAGCGAGTTAAATGCACATTTTAAACTCACTTAGGAATGGCTCTAAGGAAGTAGGGTGTTACATGTATAGCCTACTGATGGCTTGTTTATATGTTAAATGTTAAATATGCATATGTTTTCTGCTTGTGTGGGTTTTCTTGCTGGGCTTCGGCTCATAAGTGCTCTATGGTGCAGGTAAGGTCAAGGGGAAAGTCGACCAACCATGAGTACGTAAAGCGTGAAGCAGCGCGTACATGTTTGGCCAACCTGGCTGCCACAGCCAGGGGTATTTTTGGGAGATGGTTGTACTTAACCTAGATTTTGTCGTTTAACCGACTTTAGTTATATTTTTGAGTTGTAAATATTTCTAAACAGTATTTTGGGATCCCAAATGTTAAACGCTTTATGATTTTCAATAAATGGAATTATTTTCAAAGCTTATGACTCTGTTTATGACTCTAAGGAAGTAGGGCATTACAACTGGAGTCTCTTCTTTGTCTACCAATCTGATTATAGCATCAAGTACGTTGAAGATGATTATTCCAGTGGTTGTTTCCAAGTAATCCTCTTGTTGAATCTTGGAGGTATTTTCAGGCCACTTTATTGGATCTTCAAGAACTCTTAGTAGTTTCTGTTGTGCCAATAGAGATCTTATTTTCCTTCTCCAAATCATGTAATCAATAAAACCATCAAACTTATCAATGTCAATCTTAATATTACTCATGTTAGAAAAATCTGAAATTAAACTAGTTAAAGAATCAGAAGTATTAGCTAGATCGGTCAGTGGAATATCCACAAAGTCTCCTGTATTGAATACACCCCTTGGAGGATCAACTTCCTCCAGTGTTTCTTGTCTTCTTGATAACTCTTGTGAACTAAATCTTGTTGCCTAACCTAGCTCTGATACCACTGTAGGATTTTACCAACCTGTCCTACACCAGTCCACTAAATAGAGTTAGTCAACCAAGGTCAAAACATACCTTTCTTTTAGATACATGTGCAATTTACAAAGCACCACGTGTCTACACAAACTGTAGACAAAATACCCTAAACAAAAGCTAACAAAGGTTATCTTCTTTCCAGAAAGATGAGCTACCTCCGAAAACCTCTCTGCAACCAAGCTTTGTTAGGGAAAAACCTAAAAAAGGGATTTGAGAGATGTAATTACATAGAAATGCAACAAAAATTAAGAGGGTAAAGAAAACACAGAGATTTTTGAGGTTCGCCCCAAAAATGGACTACTTCCTCGTCGAGCTCGCCTCAGGGATGCAACTCAGCCTTTTCATTTAACATTCATGATATTGGGTACAACAAAGGGAGGTTCTGAGTCACAGAACACTGACTTGTAAGCCTCAAAATTATCTTGCTCTCTGTTTTGTTCACTCTTATCTTAATTGTCTTACTAACACTCTCTCCCTTTTTCTTTCTGTACAAAAAAACCTCACGAGGAGAAAACACACTCTTTGACTTGGGGATTCATGGAGCTTAATTTCAGATCTTGAAGAAGGCTCTCATATATGTTTGATAAGCTTCTCATTTTCATTTTATACTAGTTGATGTACCGAGTGTTTGAAATATGTTGAAAACTGTATTCTATTCAGATCTTGATAGATTACTTATGTTATAATCTTGTATGTACAAGTTATTTTGACAAAGCAGTCATTAGCTCAACCACTTACTTGGTCTGAGCCATTTCTCTCAACTTTCTCTATTGTTTACATGGTATCAAGACTTCACAACCCAAGATTCACTTCTTTTGATTATTTAGTTCATTACTTTCCCTCCAATGGCGACCACCACCTCTGATGATTCCTTAAACCCCCTTGCTCAGTCCCATGCTCCTGCAACAATGGTGTCTTCTTCATCGTTCTCTGCTCTAATTGTTCAGCAGCAGCAATTTCTGGCATTGTCCCAATCTCTTAATCATTCTTTTCCTATCAAACTCAATCGCACCAACTACTTGCTATGGCATGCTCAAATGGAGAATGTCATTTTTGCAAATGGAATAGAAAATTTTCTTGATGGTACTGATGTTGCTCCACCACAACATATCAATGGTGCTATAGATCTCAACTCCAGTTCCTTATTTGGCGAAGGAAGGACAAAATCACTCTCAGATGGCTTTACTCATCTTTGACACCCGAGCTCATGTGTCAAATTGTTGGCCACACCACTAGTGTCGCGACTTGGTCTGCCCTGACTTAGATCTACTCCTCTACATCCATTGCACGCATAATGCAACTCAGGCTTCAATTACAAACCATCAAGAAAGGAGGTCCCACCATGATTGACTACATCCTGAAAGTTAAAACCCTCACCGATTAACTTGCAGCTACCTCTCAGAAAATCTTAGATAGGGATCAAGTTTTATACCTCTTGGTTGGCCTTAGTGCTGAGTATAATTTGTTTGTGGTACCCATAACTTCAAATTCCAAAGGAGTCACTTTTGAGCATGTTACCAGCCTACTTCTTGCTCATGAATCAAGATTGGAACAACAAATGTCTGTCGATGAATCCACTACTATTGCTGCCAATGTTGCCTATTGTTAGCATCCTCACAAGACTCAATCTTGGAACCGTTCTGCTCCAAATCGTGGAAACTACTCCAACTCTTCTTTCAACAATCAACAACGATGAGCTCCTTTTGCTAGAGGCTTCTCCAATGGTTCAAGAACCATATGTCAACTCTGTCTTCGGCCAGGACACACTATTTTTCAATGTTACAAGAGGTTTGATCCTCATTTGCCTCCTTCAAATGCTTTTAATTCAGCTCCCTCACCATCAATTTTAGCAATGATTGCTAATTCGAACACAATAGCTTATTAGACATGGCTTCTTGATTCAGGTGCATCCCATCACCTTACTCAAACTATCAATAATCTTGACACTTAATCTTCCCGCTTTGGTACAAATTTGGTAACAATTGGTAATGGAAAATCTCTCCCAATTAACTCTATTGGTCATTCTCATATTACTACTTCCCATCATTCTTTCAATCTTACAAATGTTTATCATGTTCCTCAACTCTCTACTAATCTACTTTCTGTTTCTAAATTTTGTCTTGAAAACAATGTATTTGTCAAATTCTACTTCAATCTTTACAAAATCAAGGACCTAACCACGAAGAAGCTATTGCATCAAGGCTCTCTTGATCATGGACTATACACCCTTCAAACCGTAAAAGCTCTACAAGCTTCTACATCTTCCAATCACAAGTCTGCCTATCACACAACTCCAACCACTATCCTCAAAGCATTTCATTCTAAAGTTCAATTTCAAAATGTACAATAGACCCCTGCTGCTATTTGGCATGCACGACTTGGTCATGTTCATTCTTACATTGTAAATTCAGTTTTACAAAAGTGTAATAAACCTTTCTCATATAATAAAACTCATGTTTGGTATTCTTGTCAACTTGCTAAGAGTCACCGTCTTCCATTTTCACTATCTTAATCTCATGCTTCTTCTCCTTTGCAGTTGATTCATACTGATTTATGGGGTCCATCCCCTATAGCAACCACAAATGACTCACTGTATTTTGTTATCTTTTTAGATGATTTCTCTCAATTTTCTTGGTTGTATGCTATTCCAACTAAAGATCAAGCTATTGTTGTCTTTAAGCAATTCAAATTGCTTGTTGAAAATCAGCTTAACACCACCATCAAGGAGATTTAATTCGATAATGGTGGTGAATATAAGTCTTTTATTCCCTACTTAAACTCTTGTGGCATACACCGTTGACTTTCATGTTCTTACACATCGGCTCAAAATGTGAGAGTTGAGTGAAAAAATCGACTTGTTTTCGAGACTGGTCTAGCTCTTTTAGCACATGCTTCATTATCAATGCACTATTGGCTCTATGGCTTTTGTGCAGCTGTGTACATCATAAACTGACTCCCTACAAATTTTTTACATACAAAATCTCATTTTCAAGTTTTATATAAGAAAACTCATGATTACTCACTCATGCATACTTTTGGTTGCCTTTGTTTTCCTTGTTTAAGACCCTACAATGCTCATAAACTTCAATTCAGGTCGGTTCCTTGCATCTTTTTAGGCTACAACACTAGTCACAAAGGCTACCTCTACATGGATACATCTTCCAGTCGCATATACACTGCCAGGCATGTCGCTTTCCATGATAGTTCAGTTCCCTCTTTCTCTTCTGTAAGTCCTTCTCACACTACATATACTTCCTCTTCTACTCCAACTATAATCCTACCTATTACTCTCCCGGTTAGTCGCACACACACACACACACCTCCCACCATCTCCCCTACCCCTTCCGCTAATCCCTCATCCTCCAACTCCTTGAGTCCACATACATCTCCACAACCATCCCCTCCTCCCTCCCCAAGTCCTTCACCACCCCTTTATGCACCTAGTACAAATCAAGAAGCTACTAACTGTTAGAATTAATGCCCTAAAAGCATGTAAATACATTTTATTGATTTAAATAAAAGTGTAATTTTAATATATTTGAATGTTATAATTATTGTTTGAATTAATTATATAATAATATCAAGAAAATTATGTATTCATTCATGAAAATATGATCTTGTATTAGTACGGGAGAATTTAAGATAATATATAAAGAATAAAATAGTTAATAACACATTAAACTAATGAATCTTTAATGAGTGGTTACTAGTGCGATTTACTAAGCATACGTGATGCAAGTGATATAGATTAAGATTACTGATGTGGATAGACATCTTAGTAAAGGTGTTGTATATAATAGAGATTGTGTATGACATGACCGATGATAATTAATTATCTTTATAAACTTGACGTTTGACATAAAGATTTAATTCTTATCATAATAGATGATCATTTGTAGATCAGTTTAAATCATAAGTATTCATGAACTCCTATTTGTGTCTATTGGATCTTTTGACTCACTTGTTAATGTTTCTTAGAATAATGAGGCTAATGACTTTTGTTTTGAATATTCAATATCATGAATGGTTGGGAACATGATTTAAATTAATGGAATCCATACTTTCATAACGGATTGAATATTGGTTCCCTTAAGGGTTAATTTTTGAACTGAATAGTTATTGAGCTCAAATCTATAATATGATTATAGATTAATTATTCTCTAGTGAATTAATTGTACTTTAGGATCAGGAGGTAATTAGAAGGGTAAAACGGTAATCTTGACTAACTCTAATTAACGAACTAATAAATGGAGGACATAACAACATTTATTGATTATATCAATGGACTACAAGAGAAAAATTTGTAAATATAATTATATAAATACTTAGAGTGCAATTCAATATTTATAGTAGAGTAATCATGAAATTAATAAATACGACTATTAGATTAAAGAGTTTAATTAATAATTTAGTTTATTGGAGTTTCGTATTATAGGTCTATGGTCCCCAGATCACATCTGTCCTACACTGTCAAGGGTAAGAGCATCTCCAATGGAGTGCCAAAAATCTAGTGCAATGCTATATTTAGCACATCTTAAAAAAATATATAACTCCAATGGTCTCCCTAAAATTATGCCAAATTTGGCACATGTTAAAAGTTGTGTCAAATTTTGTACAAAATATAGCATGGGCCAAATTTGGCACATCAATAAATGTTACTTTTTTATTTATTATATTGTCACTAATTATTATAATTGAGTAGTTGACAATTAATGACCAATTATATATCATTTTTTATTTATTTTTTTAATGACAAATTTCTTGGAGTACATAATTTGGATAATAAAAAAAATTAATTTTTGTATGTTCTCAATAAATATTAAATGAATTATTGACTTTTTTGTGTTAATGTGCATCTTGTGTATTGGAGCACAATTGCAAATATTGGGCAAAATATAGCATTAACTTATTTTTTGTGCTAAATTTGGCACAAAATTTACATTTTGCATTGGAGATGGTCTAAGGATGTCAAAAGAAAGATTTGTAGAGAGAAGAACTTAATTACGAAGGAATTAATTTTCCAGAGCAAGGAAATAATCATATAATAATTATGGGCAATTGATTAATTAATTATTTAACTATATAGCTTTTCTTAAAAAAAAAATTAAGTTAAAATTCATATTAATCATGTTTTGATTAATATGAAAGAGAGATTAATAATTCTCTTTATAATAAGATATTTATTTATATAAAACTGATATTTTAAGACAAAGTTAATTTTGAATTAAGTGTTATTTATTTTGGGATAAATATATTGTCTTATATATTAATTAAATAAACAAATGAGAAAATTAGGGAAAGCCCTAATGTGGCTCACGCCACTCACTGTATTGCACAATGACTGGCGCTACACATGGATTTCTCATCCCTGTGATTTGAATTTTGAATTCCAAATAATTTGTTTATTTAATTATATATATTTAATTATTCTTTTTTAAATATGATTTAAATTAAGTAATTAAATAGCTTATAATTGATCAATTTTATTTTAATTAAAATAGTTAATTATTTTTATTAACTTGAAAAGAAGTGATATTTTTTCAAGAAGTGGTTTTTCATAGACTGTCAGAGACTCTTCTCTGAAAAGAAAGCGATAGTTTTTCTAAACCTGAAAAACTATTCAATACATCTTCTCTCAATCAAACCTCTCTAGATCTCACGTATTGAGTACATCTAGGGAGTCCTAAATCAACATTTTGAATCCTACATGTTCACACACGTCCTTGTGTGTTTGAGGATCGGTCTAGAAGATCAAGGTGTGAGCTTTCAGAATCTGGATTGGAAGAACTTTGATTTATACAAAAAGATTCGTGGATACTTGATAGGCTTCAAGAGGTAATCTCTAATCTATTTGTATGTGATTTAATATATCTATATATGTATGATCTTGAGTGGTATTAATAAATTTTTAAAAACCCATTTATGATGCGTATCTCTGATTTACACTTTTAATACCAACACTAACATTGTTACTGTGCAGGATACAATCATTGCTAACACTCATCCTATGGTGACAAGAGCAAAAAGTGGCATTCATAAGCCAAAAGCATTTCTTGTTAAACAAGTTGTGGATCCTGTTGCGATTTTTCTTTTAGGATATACAAGTGTACATAATAAAGTAGAGTAATTTCAAGGATTGTTTAAGCTAAATATTGCAAAAATTAAAACCAACAACTTAAAGCTAAAATTGATACAAGGATTTGATTAAACTAAATGAACAAGGAAATAAATGGAAATTAATTAATTGAGCCAACTAGATTAAAAACAGTAACAAGGGGTTGATTTCAATCATTATGAGGCATTAATTACCTACTAAAGTTGGACACACACAACAAGCATTACAATTTCATCACTTGATTGAACAAAATCTCAAATTGCATAACATTACTTACCCATAATATCCAAAATTACATATTAGAGGTCCTTAGTTTCTTTAACCACAAAAAGTTTAGTTCATGACTAGAAACAAGAAAATAGCTACAATAAATTCAGCCACTAATTCAAAATATTCAAAACTAAGGTTTAAAATACAAAGATAAAGAGAGAGAAACCAAGCTAATTTGTGCCCAAAGTGGTCCACCTTCTTCTTCTCTTCTTCTTCCTTGTATCTCTCTCCTTTCCTCTTGCTATTATGGTTTCTCTCTCCAAAAGGGACTTCCCAAACTAGTATGGGGGGGGGGGGGGGGGGGGGGGGGTTGGAACTCTCTAGTGGTGTCTATGGAGGTAAGGTCATGAATGAGCCTCTCTTTTCCTCTCTTCCTCTTTTAGGGTTTTTTCACCAAAGTTAGAAAAACCCTTCTCTCCCACGTGCTCCATTTAGTTGGGAGCATTTCTGATGTAATAAGACGAATTCCAGCTGTCCTCAATGAAAAAATGCCACCTCAACACATGTCTAAACCCCACTTAAGGCAATTCCACGTCATTTTCTCAATTCTCCAAACAATGCTGCAAAATCCAATGTGATTAACCCAACAACTTTGCAATTATTCTGAGCCATTTTAATCATTTTTTAGCAACCATCAAACAACAAAGGCAACAATAATTAACACACATAACAAGAAAATAAAATAAAAAATTAAATTAAATACAAAATAAACACTAATAACACACATCACTCAAATTAACTCATTTTATTAGCCTAAAAGTGCCTTAGATAACACTATTTTCTAGAGTTATCACACCCCTAAAATGTCCCCACTGTGAACCAAGCAAAAGACAACACAACTAACACAATATGACACAACTACAAGTGCAAAACAACAATAACCAATAACAAGCAACAAGCAACATAAACTAAAATCAAAATAAAACACAATGCCAAGAAAGGAAAGAAAGAACTCCCTCAATTTACTCATCAGATTCGGCATCAGACGAAGGACGCTCAGGCTCAGTGGGAGGGGTCCATGGTCCCAGGGTGGCATTGGGAAAGTCAGGGAATGCAGGGAAGAGCTGGGTGAAATTGCTATGCACTGCTTGCTTCATGACATCATCATATTCCTTTATGTAGGTCTAGAACTGGTGCAATCTATCACATAGCAACCCCTGTCGAGCATCTTGTTGATTAAGACGAGCGTAGATGCCTGCATAACGCTCAGGAAGGCTGGAACTAGCTCCAGTGGGCGAGGTATAGGTGGGATACAATCGAGGGAGGCTTGCCCTGAAACTCCCTTTAGAACCTTGTTAATGTTCCCACAAGAGAATTTTCTTGTATTTGCTTCTAGTTCTTTAGAGGGGCCATCACCAATTGGAACGCCAGCTTCTCGGTAGAGTATTGTGATGGTGGAGGGGAAGAAAAGTTTGCCAGCGGACTTTGAAACACTTTTCAGCATTGCTCGACAAATGATGGTACCCACATTAATGGTGATGGTGTCTTCGCTCATCAACGCATATAACAAAAGCAGACGATCTTCGTTCACTGTCTGATCGTGAGTAGTGGGATCCAATTGATGACGAAGGAAATTGTACCACACTTTGCCCAGAGGGATAAGTCTTTTTTGATCACAATCACGCTTCCCTTGGTCTGAGACCTTCCATTGGGTGCCTTCAATGGTCAATGTCAGTAAGGCTTGGTAATGTTTTCCTCTAAAAGGGTTTCCATGAAACAGGTATACTCATCTGCTATGTCTACCAAACCATAGATATCATTAATTACTTCTGGAGAGAAGTCAATGGGGATCCCTCGCACCGTGACTATGGAGTCGTCAGCGTCAAGCCAGTTAGCATAAAACTCTTTTACCACAGCAACTGCAACCAAAGTTTCAGGGTGCTTACAAAACTCTTGCAAACCACACTGAAGTATCACTCTTGAAATGAAAGATGGCACACCCAAGTCGGGGTGTCTGATAAAGGAAAACCCCGTTCATGCAAAAATTCTTTGGTCTTGATTATTGTATCAAATTTGGTTGTTGCAATGTCTGAGGTAAATCGATCATCTTCACCATGCTTGTTGCTAGACTTTTTCTTTTTCTTGTTTGCTTTACACTTTTCAGGCATGGTGACTTCTCAAGTAACAATTTTTTAAGAGCTCAAGATTAGAGAAACCCAACAATCAAGGCTTAAAGTGATCCAAATGGTAGCAACCAAATCAAGTTAAAGCAACACCAATTTTTTTTAGCACAAATCAATCTCTATCTGCTTGCAAGTTTCAGGTCACTTATCAAAAGAAATGAGCAGCAGGAACCCCCAAACTTAGTTCCAAATATCTCCCAAACATCCAGCAAAAGTGATCCAACTTAATCCATAACTCAACTCATTTAATCAATGTCACATAACACAATAGATACCCACAATTACAACTCACCAAGTACACAATCGATCAAGGAGAATCACCCAAAAATCTGCTCAAATTATCAAGACAAATACACACCATGGAGCCAACAAATAGGTCTCAAATAGGATGCCCAAATGGCAACAATCTGCTCAAATCAACTCCAAAATACCAACACAGTTTATTCAAACTTTCCCATGAGACAACTCAATAGCATATTAATATTCCCTTAGCAAGATAACTCAAATAAGCTCAATATAACCAAGCATTAGAGAGCCAATGACATTGCTCACAACAAAACCCAACGACAACAGTAAAAACAACTCAAGGGAGCCTCAAAATGCAGCTGAAATCAACTCATGGCCTCACCAAAAATCTGGTTAAAATTGCGCATATACTAACAAAAAATGGCAGCTGCAATATCAATTCAGAAGAGGCACCAAAGAGCACCAAGTAGCTTCAATAATTAGAAGAAAAAATATTGCAGCGACCACACATTAATCCCCAACTTGGTTGTAATAAATTCATGCAAAGCAACCCCAAAGACTCATCAAACTTACCCAAATAAGACTACCAAAAAACTTGTCAATAACACAGGTATGATCCCCCAAACTCAGCTCATATTCTCAATCAAATTGCAGCCCAATTCAAACAATGACCACCACAAATAATCAGCTCAAAGTAACCATAAAATCTTAGCAGTAGGGACCCTAAACAAAACTCAAAATAGCATTCAAAATATCAGCACCAAAATCAATTCAAGTGACCCAAACATATGCATTTTTTCCCCCAAAATCTCAGCAGTAGAAACCAACAACTTTACCATATACAATGCTCGAATGGCCAACACATTACTTGCTCAAGATACCCACATCATAGATAGAACACCTCCCAACTCAAAACAAGTGAAACTTGGTATAGAGAATGAGCCAAAAATTTAAAATACAACATGTGATAAAATGAGAGGCTCAGCTCATAAATATTAGCCTGAATAGCTTGGGGGGCTTAGATCATGCTCAGTGTGGGTGTAGGGACGATGAGGATTTGAGCTTAAGAGAATGAGGCTCGTGCGATTATGGACTGGGTGGCGACCAGAGCTTAGAGATAAGAGGATAGTTGATGGGCTCAGTGTCACGGGCCGGCTATTTGGGTACTCCAAGTAGACAGAATGTGCGGCATTTGCAAACACTTCAAGCTAGCAAGTCAGCCTACAACACACACCTGCAGGCAAACAAACTTAGTGGTTAGCCACATACACATCTCGAACATGCAACAGGCAATAACGAAGTATGAGCAAGCACAAAGCAAGTCATTCCTGGGAACGTCCACACAACACAAAGCACACAACAAGGAAAGTGGCACGCAATGGCCCAACGAAGATAACAAACAAATAGCACATAAGCAACAAGGGAGCATACAGGGGCAAGTATGGATAAACATCATTTTATTAATATATAGCCTTGATAGGGCAGGGGAGTACATAGCTTTGGCCCCTATCTGCTGATGGCCATGGTGCTTCCCTAAGTCACCAGGTCACCTCCCCCTAAGGAGCCTTCTCGGGATACAAGGTCTTCCCAGTAACATATATGATTTTTGTCTAGGAGACATATGCATAATTACAAAACTGCCACTACCCTATCCAATGAGGTTGCTTGGTGCAAGACTTGACTAATGATCAAGCGCCAAGGCATGCTCACTTACAAAATGGCCCCATGTAGGTGTGCCAAAGGGGCAGCACGCCACACTCTCCCCCACTCAATTCTTCGGCGTCCTCGACGAAGTAGCTTGTAGATCTTCAATCTTCTGCGTGAGGTTCTTCAAGTATTTTGCCCTCTCCCAGCTGATCTCGTCATCTACGAACCCCTTCCATTTTACCAGATACTCTTTATACTTTTTACGGTCTTCTGCCAGGATTTCTTCAGGTTGACGCTTGCTCCTTGGCTGAATGATGACTCCTCCTCTTGTTGACTGGTTGCGCTCTGGATTTGCTGGATCTTCATGATATGGCTTCAAGTTGCTGACGTGAAGGACCAGATGTATCTTCATCGATGCTGGTAGGTCGACTTTGTAGGAAGTTAGGCCAACTTTTGAGATGATTGAGACCAGACCCTCATACTTGCGAATGAGTCTGATGTCTTTGTCTCCTCAGAATCTCAACTGTTCAGGCCTCAGCTTGATTAACACTAAGTCACCTACTTTGAACTCTAGTGGTCTGCGCTTCTGATCTGCCCACTTCTTCATTCTCCTTGATGCCTTTTATAAATAAGCTCGGGCAATCTCTGTCGTTTTCATCCAGTCTTTTGTGAAGTGAAAGGCTCGCGGGTTCCGACCGCGGTATTCGTCCACTGTGTGGGGGCAACAGTGGCTGCTGTCCATTAACAACTTCAAAAGGGCTCTTATTCGATGAAGAACTCTTTTGAGAATTGAAGTAAAATTGAGCTACATCGAGTAGTTGCGGCCAATTGTTCTGATTGGCATTGACAAAGTGGCGCAAGTACTCCTCCAACATCCCGTTGAATCTTTCTATCTGCTCATCTGTCAGTGGATGGTAGCTCGAGGATATGTTCAATTGTGACCCCAAGAGACTGAATAGTTAAGACCAAAAGGTCCCAGTGAATCTTCCATCTCAGTCACTAACAATGTTCTGGGGCACTCCCCAATATTTGACAATATGCTTGAAGAATTGTCGGGCTGTCTCCTCTGCCAAATAGTACTTCGACGCCGGGATGAATGTTGCATACTTTGAGACTCTGTCCATGACCACCAAGATCGCACTTAAATCCCCTGTCTTTGGTAGGCTGGTTATAAAGTCAAGCGACACACTCTCCCATGGTCGGCTTGGGACTCGCAATGGCTCCAACAACCCAGGTGTCTTGTTCCTATTGACCTTGTCTTGCTGACAGACAAGACAGGTCTTGGTGTACTCCACTACATCATCTCGCATTTGTGGCCAGTAGTATCCCTGCTTCAAAAGGGCATGTGTTCTCTGCCACCTTGGATTACATGTCCACAAGGTGTCATGACACTCGCTTAGTAATGTATTCCACAAATCTCCAGCTTTCGAAACATACAAGTGACCCCCTTTGGCCCACAGAAGATCATTCTCCACCCAGAACAGGTGAGTCTTGCCTTCTTTTACAAGCTTCAGGATGGTTTAGAAAACCGGGTCTTTCTCCAGGTTTTGTTTGATGTGCTCCTTGAGTGGAGTGTTTGCCACGCTAGCCAAGATCTTTAGAGTCACCAATTCTGCTTTATGATTCAAGGCGTCAGCTGCCTGGTTCAAGCGTCCTGCCCTGTGCTCAAAACGGAAGTCGAATTCCGCCACGAACTCCTGCCATCGAGCCTGCTTAGGGGTCAGTTTTGGCTGAGTAAGGAAATGACTAACCGCTGCATTATCTGTCTTCACCACAAACTTTGACCCCAGCAAGTAATGTCTCCACACTAGCAAGAAATGGATAACTGCGAGGAGTTCCTTCTCCTGGGGAGTATACCGCCTCTCAGCTTCAGATAGCTTGAGACTCTCATATGCTACCAGGTGGTCTTCTTTACTAGTACCCCTCCCAAAGCATAATCTGAGGCATCTGTCTGTACTTCGAAGGGCTTGCTAAGATCTGGTAAGGCAAGAACATGATCCTTCATCATGGCTTCCTTCAATCTCCTGAATGCTTTAGCACACTTGTTAGTCCACGCCCAAGTCACACCCTTTTTCAGCAGCTCTGTCAAGGGTGTCTCTCTTCTTGAGTAGCCGTCCACAAACCGCCTCTAGTAGTTGGCTAGGCCCACGAAAGAGTGGAGTTCTTTCATGTTTGTGGGGGATTTCCATTCTTGGATTGCCCCCACCTTCTCCAGATCAATACGAATTCTGCCACGTTCCACAACGTGGCCTAGGAACTTGATGCTCTCCTATGCAAATGAGCATTTCTCGCGCTTCACATATAGCTGGTTCTCTCTCAACTTCTGAAACACTTGAGCCAAGTGTTCTTGATGCTCTTCAATCATGGCACTATAAACCATGATATCATCCAAGTACACCACCATGATCTTATCTAGATACTCGTGGAATACTTGGTTCATCAATGTGCAGAAAGTGGCAAGTGCATTTGTCAACCCAAACGACATTACTCGAAACTCAAATGCTCCATATCGAGTAACACAGGTTGTCTTCGATTCATCCCCATCTGCGATCCTCACCTGATAATAGCCCAATCTCAAGTCCAACTTTGTGAAGTATTTGGCTCCACTTAGCTGGTCGAACAAATCAACGATCAAAGGGATGGGGTAGGTGTTGCAAACTGTCACCTTGTTGAGAGCCCTATAATCAATGCATAGTCTCAAGCTCCCATCGTGCTTCTTCTTGAATAGCACAGGTGTGCCAAATGGCGCCTTCGACAGTCTGATGAAGCCTGCTTCCAATAAATCTTTTAGTTGTTTCCTCAACTCTTCTAGCTCAGGGGGTGCCATTCTGTAAGGCGCTTGTGTTGGAGGTTTCGCCCCCGGCACCAGATCTATCTGGTGATCAATCCCCCTCTTTGGTGGCAAGGCTTTGGGGTGTTTATCTGGCATCACATCCCCATACATCTTCAAGACCCTCATAATTTCTAGTGGAACAATCTCTTCCACTGATTCTTCGAACACGGTGGGTACTGTTACATAAGTGGGCTCCTGCTTCTTCACACCCTTCTTGAACTGCAAAGCCAATAGAAGCTTCACACCAGGGGTGGTTTCACCTTTCCGGGCACCATTAAAGGAGTCTCTCCCATTATGAGCAAACTCCCAGTGGTAGGAATTGGGATGGCACCTTTCTCGGTTAGGAAGTCCATCCCCAAAACTACATCGAAGTCATCCATATGGACCACCACTAAGTCAGTTTGTCCCTCCCACGTGTTGATTTTAACTTTTACGCCTTTAGCCACGCCAGTTGTGGCCAAGGCCTTGGAGTTGACCGCTTTCATATGACCTGCATCTTTCTCCAGTTTTAGCCCCAGTCTCTTTGCTTCGAGTTCTAAGATGAAGTTATGGGTGGCGCCAGTATCAATCATCATGCTTTTGGCGGGCTTGTCATTGACAGTGGCATCCATGAACATTAGCCCCTTCCCAAGGTCTTCTTCCCTTTTTCGCCATGTTTCTTGAGAGCATTCAACAGGCAGATAGCGCCCATGTGCGCGTACTCTTCATCATCCTCTTCTCCTTCGCCCTGTTCTTCTTGGCCATGTAAGGGCAAACTACCGACTTATGTGGGCCTTTGTAGAGCCAACAAGCTAGCGAATTCCTCTCTGTAGCAGCATCTCTACTGCTAGAAGAACTGGACTCTGCTGCCCTCTTCTCTCCCCCACTCTTGCCCTGCCATGACTACCCAGACTTCTTACTCTCAGCGCAACTTGAGCTGGTTGGAGGGGTAGCCCTTTTCGACAGGCTGCTCTCCAGAGTGTAGTCTGTGAAGCGTTCAGTAGCAGCTTGAGCGGTGGCTAAGGCAGACACACGTTGTCTTTAAAGTTCTTACTTGGCCCACGGTTTCAATCCCTCGAGCAAGCAGAAGAGCCTGTCTACTTCAGACATGTCCTTAATATCGAGCATTAGTCTTGAAAACTTCTTCACATATTCTCGGACTGTCCTGACTTGTTTAAGCTCTCTCAACTGGCGTCGAGCCATGTAGGCGACATTTTTTGGCAGAAATTGCATCTTCAGTTCTCTCATCAGGTCTACCCAAGATGTGATGGTGCACCTACCATTGTCTATGTCGTCATACTTTGTCCTCCACAACACCTTGGCATCCCCAGACAAGTATATTGTAGCCATGGCGACTTTTCCTTCTTCTGAATCGGCTCGCACGGCTCTAAAATAATGTTCCATGTTGAAGAGGAAATTTTCCAAGTCCTTTGCGTCTTTGGCCCCATTATAGGGCCTCGTCTTTGGCACTTTAACTCGGCCATATTCCATACCTATCGGCCTTGTTGTAGGGGCATTCCCAACTGCTTGCATGGTTAGGTTTACCTTTGTAGTTAGCTTAGCCATTTCTTCTCTGAGCACGCCAAATGCCTCCATGCAGTCTTCTGTAGTGTCATTTATGGAAACTTGTTGTTCCTTCAGCACGCACTCCACCGCCGCAATGCGCTCTTCCCACCGAGGGGAAACAGAAGTACTTGTTGTAGTGTTTCTTTGCTCCAACGCGATTATTCTGGATAGGAGAACATCATTTTCATTCTCTAGCGCAGCTATGTGATTGCTTGCATCCGACGATCCAGAGTTATGACTTGCAGAGGAAAGATCCCTGACCCTTTCATCCAGGCCATCTAATTCCCCCACACGCTTCTCAAGTGCTTTGATCCTCTGAGTGTTGCTCACCATTAGTGTGTTTTGCCAAGCTTTCTCTAACTTGGCTCTGATACCAATTGTCACAGGCCAGCTATTTGGGTACCCCAAGAAGACGAAACGTGCAGCACTTGCAGACACTTCAAGCTAGCAAGTCAGCCTACAACACACACCTACAGGCAAACAAACTTAGTGGTTAGCCACATACACATATCAGACATGCAATGGGAAATAACGAAGTATGAGCAAGCACAAAGCAAGTCATTCCTGGGAACGTCCAAACAACACAAAGCACACAACAAGGCAAGTGGCACGCAATGGCCCAACGAAGGTAAGAAACAAATAACACATAAGCAACAAGGGAGCATACAGGGGGAAGTATGGATAAACATCGTTTTATTAATATATAGCCTTGATAGGGCAAGGGAGTACACATCTTTGGCCCCTATCTGCTGATGGCCATGGTCCTTCCCTAAGTCACCAGGTCACCTCCCCCTAAGGAGCCATCTAGGGATATAAGGTCTTCCCAGTAACATATATGATTTTTGTCTGGGAGACATATGCATAATTACAAAACTGCCACTACCCTATCCCATGAGGTTGCTTGGTACAAGACTTGACTAATGATCAAGCACCAAGGCATGCTCACTTACAAAATGGGCCCATGTGGGTGTGCCAAAGGGGAAGCATGCCACACTCAGCCTGGGTGAGAGGTGGCATGCAACTATGGGGCTCTCGGAGGCGACGGGGTCGTGCGATTTGAGAACTTGGGGGGAGGTGGTGTGGCATCCTTGGAGCTCAAGCATGGCTGGGCTCTGTCGAAGGGTAGTGGTGATGGTGGGTGGTCGAAATTAAGGGAGATGGTGGTGGGTCAGGCTGGGTGGTCGGTGGAATGAAGCTCTCGGAGGTGATTGGGTGGCAGGCAGCTGGCTTTTATGAAGGGTGCGACAGAGAGAGAAGTAAAAATCTAGGGTTTTTACTTTTAGGGAAAGTAAAACCAGAAAGTAATTAGTTAATTAATTTTAATTTAACTTTTTTTATTATTATTTCGAGCCTTCGCAACTTTCCTACTAGCCATCGCAGGGCTTTTTGCCTTTCCACTCTAAGTTTCAACAAATTTTCCTTTGAAATCCCAATGCTGTCAAATGCTGCCCACAGATGCGACTGCAATGCTTTTCGCAGCAACTGAGAGAATGCAACTTTACACTTTAGTGCATTAACTTCAAATTCACAAACCAACCCATCTCATCCCAAAACTAATATAGCAATCCCTGAAACACAAACACAATACCAACCGGACTAAGTGAAGGCAAGGAATAAAATAGAAAGAAATTAAGAATACTAAAAGTAAAAACTAATAAAACTTGGGCCTTGCTACAGTCCCTCAGTTGGATTTGAAGATTTTAGTCCTTCATCTAATCTAAGCCGTTCGATTCTTGGTGGACGGTGAGATTAAGGTGTAATATTGACAATGTGTTAAAATACACATATACCCCTTCGTACTCCTTAGCAACCAGCTACTGTGTTGCACTTTTAATTTTTTATTTATGAAACCAAAGAAGAGTTACTGCAAAAAAAAAAGAAACAGAAGAAGCCTTCTTTCCCTCCGACTCTGACTCTGACTCCTTCTTCAAGTAGCCTTCTTTCCCTTCAATTCTGACTCCTTCTTCAAGTTTATTTTATTGGAAGAAAGAAAGGGGAAATCTTTGTTGTGTAATCAGAGGGTTAGTGCAAAAGGGTTTTGGTAGAGCTTAGAAGACATGGGTTGAACGATCCTCTATGTTTATTTCCCTCCCATTGCTTGATTTCGTCGGCCTTGTTCATCTGCTAGGGTAGGAAGGTTTTAGTGTCTCTATTTTATATGTTAAATTTGTGAAAGAGTGGGTTGATAGGGGCATGAAATTGGTGCTAGAGGTTGGTTACATTGAATATTGTCTTTTAATTCCCTGGGTTTCGGTCGTTCTATTTCATTGTTAGTAATTTTGGTATTTTTTTTAGTGGTTGGATTAGAGCGCAGGTGGAGTTCATTTGCATATTGGTAAGTTTTGAACTTTGTTTGTGCTGCATGATGTTGGAACTACTTTGGTAAATGAATAGTTTCATATATTTGTATATCTTTTGATGAAATAAAGCTGCTGCCTCATTCGTTTGTTATTAGACCGTGTGGTGAGATTATTTGATTTATTGTTAAGATACAGTGAAGATAGTGAGACAATAACTGAAATGAAGAGATTACTTGAACTAATTAGGTAGCATAGAGAAGTGAATGTATTGGTATGTGGTAACATATAGTATATGGAATGTTTAATTTAACCAACTTATATTAATTTTCCCATAAGTTGGCATTTGATTTGCAATGCCTTGATAAAATGAATGCTTATGGTGCATAAGCATTTGCTAAATGAAAAGTAATGAAAAAGCTATGCTGTGATTTTGAATCCAAGAATGGATTTTGTAGATTTATTTAGTGTTGATTTTAGTGTGTAATTATACATTCATATTACAAGATTTTGATAAATAAAATTTAATTGTCTGAATAATAAGAAACTGAGGAGTAGCTAGTATGGATTTACTTTAGTCCACTTATGAAGTTACCATTGAACATGAATGTTTGATAGAAGCATATGCAGTATTATAGATTTGAAGGTGTCACCTCCCTTTAATGATTGAATGTGTATGCCATGGTAATATCAATGTATAGTTCCACCATTGGAACAAGTGCTTTTTTTATATTTAATATTGTTATAATCATTGGGAAGGTTTATTTGGTATTGATAAATGCTATTTGGGTCCTTAACAAAAAAAAAAGTTTTCATTTATAGACAACACAAAATTGTTTTTAGAGAATAATTTGGTGTCTTTGGCTTTGTTTTTTTAATTTTTTTTCGTAAAAATTGAGTTTAAAAAAGAACAAGAATTTTGAATTTTGTAAAAACTTTGCTTGCATTTGTTCTTCTTATGTTACACTGTGTTGCCGTAATTTTGTTTTTCTTTTCTGATTTTAAATAGGAATGGTCTTGTGAAAACCAAATTTTGTGGATGCAGAATGTGTGTGGTTGTGTTGTGGCCAAGAATTTACTTGATTCCTTTGTTCATTGTCACTCCCATCAAGCGACACACCCGATCAGAGTTAGCTGCTACTCCCAGTGGGAGGTCCAGTTCAGAGGCACTCTTCTCTACCTCCTACAACTCTTGTAATCTAGTGCAAAGGTGGTCTCTCTCTCTATATATATATCTCCTTTTTTTATGGATTCATTTAGAGAGCCAAATGTTTGATGGAATGCTTGTTTGCATATTTTTAAATTCTTTTTCCTTGGTGCAATAGAAAATTTATTTGAACCTATAAGACGTGAGTTTCAGACGTAGACATGTATTTTTTTTTGGAGTGATGTTTTAAGCCATATATTATCCCTTATTTTATTTAAAGAAAAATGTATTATGCATTTGATATAAATGATTATGTATGTATGAGCATCACTAATTCTCGTTATTAAATGTGCTTTGAGATAATGATAGCAATGATTAACAATTCTCTTATATAGCAGCTGTGTGATGAAAGTCATTGTCATATATATTTTTTTTGTTTCTTTTAAGTAATTTTGGTAGAAAGTTAATTGCATTATAAAATTTTGTTATTTATTTTGATATAATCATTTTATTTGATGGTGACATGGTAGTTTTTTAAATCAAAATTTTTATATAACTCTCATGAAGTTATGTTGCTCTAAGATATTCCAACATGATTGGAAGGAAATTACGTGAATTATATATAAAACCAGTCTATACACTTATAATTTTGTTAATTGTTGATTTTTTTGTTTATACATCATTTCGTGTTTGTATGTCCTTTTGATGTTCAATGTGTTACTGTTACACAATGATAAATTACGCAAGTTAGAAGTTGGATTACATTTCTAAGCACAATGGTTACTTTGTGGGAAAATTATTCGAAAACATTGAGCTGGCATAATTAAGCTTTCTTAACATCTTTCCCTACTTTCATAATACTCCTAACGTTGTTGACACATGTCCTAAACAATTGACTTGCTATATTTTTTTGTAGTTGATTGAAAGCTTTATTTAATGATAAGTAATTGCAGTAATTCATTTTTCCTTTGTTTTAGTATAATATGTATATATAAGTGGTAGCTGCTGTATTTTTATTGGGTTTGTTGGCTTTTCACATGAAATTAATTTGGTGATTATTTATCATTGTTTGCTCACCGTTTTTTCAGTGTTTGGTGAATTTTTCCGCGAAAGGGTACTTGAAAATGGTTTAAGGGAAGAAGTTATATTATAGATGTTCATCGCACAAGCTTTTTGTTGTAATCTCCAATTTAAGTGTGGCTCAAAAGGAGGAGGTGAAAGAAATAGGTTTCGGGACATTGCTTGGCATGAAAGACTGTAACGTGTGAAGAAATCTTATATCATGGCTTTTGTTTAGATTCAACATTGAGGATGGCTCTTTGAATATTCATGGGAAGCACTTCTAGCTTGACATTAAAGTTTTTAGTGCTACGATGGGTGTTAGGGAGGGTGAAATATTTAGTGGATACCCATAAATGTCGTTTGAACAAGAATGGTGGGAGGACTACTGTACCAGTGTTGGAGGAAAAATTGAGACAATGTCAATTGGCGGACATGTCCTTTGTTCGACAATTCTTGTTTTTAGCTAGTGTCTTTTTAATGCATAATACATCTCTATATGTTGCTCGGAAATTTGAGGGTGGGTGGTATAATGTCCTTGAATGATATTCCCGTTGTTTATCGTGTTAATTGGGTATCGTTGGCCTATAAGCATCTATGGAAGAGCATTCGTCACCATTATGCCGAACCAACCATGTTCGTAGGAGGATGCATTTTTTTTAGGGATTTACTTTATTCTTATTTTCATTAATCAAATTTGTTTTTGGTTATCAGTGCATAATAACCGCTGTCAATGGTGTAGGATTTTTATTGTCACCATATTGTTTGGAAGGAAGGCTATGTTGATAGGTCCATATGCCCTTTAAGTATTTGGTGTGAAGATGATACAAGTCTGTACTTGAATGGGTGGAAGAGCAAGGGGGGTTTGAGTCAGACACTGTAAGTATGGGATGCATTTTATAACTTATAATCATATGCTTATGCATAAACAATATTTGTGGAATTTAATAATACGTTTCCTATTCTTTTCCAGATTCCAATGTTAGAAAATGGCAAAGGTGTGGATGCGTTGAGGTTGCCCAACACTATCTCCTCTTTGTGTGGTATGGTACATTCGCTAGAGAAGAAATTGATTGCCAAGGATAATGAAATGGTTAAATTTAAGCAGGATGTGAAGTTACAGTTGGAAATGGGATTTGATCATTTACATCACACTTTCATTAGTGCAGTCAGATCAATGGTGGTGGGGGTGTTTCACCAGCTAATTGCAGTGAGAGGCTTCTAAGTCAGGTCAAGAAAGGACACCCATTAATGACCCCATTCAGGGAAATATTTTTTTCACTGAGAATAGGCAATGCAGTCAGGTTTCTTGTCGAATTGACCCAATGTTGGTTGAGTTGGGTGTACAACTTCCTAATGAATTATAGTCATCATATGAAAAGGTTTCTATAGAAGATTTCAAATCAAATGACAATGAAGCAACAATTTCCACTTCTGAGAACTTTAATGATGATGCAGCACCTTATATTGATTTAGACATTTCCGCCCCCGTCGTAACCTCTTTAAAAAACGAGAAGATAAGTGTAACGTCCTCCTAATCCAGGACCATTACACTGTGTACTTTAAATAGTATCAGACTTGCTAATCAAATCAGTTGGTCATAAGCGTGTAACTAAGGTTAATGTCAAGGGTTAGGGATAAAATGTTTGGTCAAGTAACATTGACTTTTCATTCCATACATACATGGGATCCTAAAAGGTTACAAATAGATGCTTGAAAAGGTATATACAGTCAAAGTTACAACCAGCCGGCCTAAGCAGAAAAATAAGAGATACAAACCTAGTTACTCTCAGATATCCTTGGCCATGGTCGACGAGTAGCCACATATGTATACGCCACCACCAAACCTCTCCACATAGCACCCGTGAGCCAAGGCTCAACAAGAAAACTTAAACATGTGCATGGATAGTAAATACATATCTAGCATGCCTATCAATAATAATCTACTCATGCACGAATACAATTACAATTAAATGATCATTGGATCATTCTGGGGCCCGCTGCCTTGAATAGATGACTGTAGAGTCAACTCGGGGCCATATTCCCTAGCAATGTGACCATAGAGTCACATGGGTCCTTTTTCCTTAGCTCTGAGTACCTAGCCACGAGCTTTGTTTTCCAATGACCATAGGGTCGGCCAACGTAATAGTACGTCCCTGATTAGGCCTAGGCCTTTATACCAGTGTGCAACACACTATTGCCGCCCTTAAAGTCAAGACCTGAACCAGGTATTCAGATACATGTATCGATACTTAAGTATACTTTAGACAATACAAGTATGCATACATACTAATTATATAACACAACCAATGAAATTCAAACATAGTAAAAACCATGTTCCTTAATGGGGCAAAGCCCTAACTATGGAGACTATGCAAACAATCATATAACACTTAGCCAGAAATGGGGCATTCAAGCATGTTTAATCAACGAGCACAAACATAACTCAATCACATTCATTCTCAGGGGCCCGACCCCTATTCATAGTTATAATCAACAATTGGGCCAAGACCTAATCACATATATCACGTATTTGGTGCAGTTTTCTTACCTCAGGTCCGAGTACAACACAATAGTAAGAATGACCCTCGAGCACAATCCTTTCTCGAGCCCTAGCGGTACCCTAGTCATAACCAAATAAATGATATTCATTAACATTGAGTAAATAAAGGCTTCTGTACCAAGTCCTAGCCTATGGGATCTCAAATTCTACTAAATATGGTAGTAGAATTGATCCCAAGACCTTAGGTTTGTGTTCCCATTACTCAAAACCTAACATGGCCAAAGTTGCCCAGGCAGGCCACGACTTGACCCTAAGGGTCGAGGCGCGCCTCCCAGAATAGAAAGCCCCCAGTCTGGAATTCGAGACACGGGCCGTGACTTGTTCTTGAGGGTTGCGGCACGCCTCTAAAATAGAAACCCCTCTTGGGCCCTGGGTTCACACCGGTCGCGACGTCCCAAGAACAGGGCTGTGGCTCAACCCTACGAACCCAGAATTCCAAGTTTTCTCCTCAACAAAATTCTACCAAAACCATCCCAAATAATTCCTAGAACCATAATTCAATCCCTAGAACAACATCGATATAATACCAACAACAAAAACCAACCTAAAACTTGACTAAAAACTTACCAAAACTCACAATCAACCACTTGAGCCACAAAGCTCAAGAACTCTAGAAAATCATGATAGAATTCAACTAAACAGTGACTAAAGCTTACCTCAGCCGTGTTTAAATGATCTCCTAGCTGCAACAAATCCAATCCTAGATTCAAGCCTTCAATATCCCAAGTTTTCACCCTTTAATCCCCTTAGTTTCCTCAAGAAATACACACCAAAGTTGAGAAAGAGAGAGAGAGAGAGAGAGAGAGAGAGATTCGGTTAGGAGAGAAAGAGGGAGCTGAGTATTTGTATTTTGTGTGATTTACTTAAGGTTCAAGTAAACTGAAGCAAATTGTGAGACTCTGGGTACCAAAAACGTCCCCGAGGGCAAAATGGTCAAAATCCTCAATATTCCCTCCTAATCTCACTAACCTCCTAAACTCAAAATATATCCTTGAATATTTATTCCCGTTACCCGATAACCTGGTAAGGTACTAGATACCTAAAATACCCCTTGACTCATCCCAAGTCAGATATTAGGTCCCGTTGTGACTTTCTCGCTAACTTCCTCCCCAGGATCACCTTGTGCCGAGTAACCCAAATGTATGCACATAATAATGTGGTCTCACACATATATCACATATATTTTAGATATACCCATAACGGGCCAAATTATGAAAATTTCCCTTCTAATAAGAAACGAGCCCACATGCATATTTAGTGCACCTAAACATGCATATCTAGTCATATTATCATATAACTCACATAATTACACACATATATTTCACATAAATATATAATTTCCATAATTTTCCATCCTTGCCCCCTAATCAAGGCCCTAAGCCTCATTAGGTAATTTGGGACGTTACAATAAGGATACAAAATGAGAAATGTGTAGAAGATGATGCTTGTAAACTTCCAGCTGCTAACAAGGAGAACATAGATGCATAAATGGCAAAGGGTAAGTGTGTTTCTGAGGATGTCATCACGCCTGCACCAGCTGTGTGTGGTAGCATGGACCATGCAATGGTTTTTGAATTAGAGGACGACGACAACGTGAAAATCGATCTTGCTATTCTAAGGAGAGACAAAGAGTTGTACAAAATGGAAAAGGCATTCCAAAATATGATTCCTAAGTATGAACAAAGCAAAGGCTACAAGATGGGAACATTCAAATTCAAAGCATCCCTGTCAAAGGTGAACTTTGAACTTGGCCTAATTTTGTTCAACTTTAGTTTGTCCTTCCAGTACGTGATATTTATCCTTCAATTCTTCAATTGGTTGTTTGCCCATTATCTGCTTTCCTTTTTTTCTTTCTAATTATGATGTTCGGAATGCTTCATTAACCCAGTGCTTTATTTTCAGAGAGGAGTTGGTAGATAACCCACTAGGAAAGTTGGAAGGCGGGTATTTTAGAAGCCTTAGACTTGAAGCTGAGGTGGATGTGAAGGTAAATACTTATCAACCCAATATCTTGTTAAGGA
The DNA here is from genome assembly GCF_963169125.1 of Humulus lupulus. NCBI lineage: Eukaryota > Viridiplantae > Streptophyta > Magnoliopsida > Rosales > Cannabaceae > Humulus > Humulus lupulus. The sequence continues at coordinate 207,118,164 of NC_084794.1, read as the reverse complement.
TATTATGAGCAATTCATTGTTTATTTTATGAATATGGTTCATTTTGACTAAAGTTAGAAAGTTGATCCGTGCTTACAGATTATTGATGCTTTTGGATATGTATTACGGTGTAGAGACACATGTGACGGTGTACTACGTGGTGCTTTGCACACTTTGATTTTGCATACCTATTGTCCTAGTTTGGTAAGTTGTAATATAACTAAATTTTTATTTCTTGAAATTTGGTCAATTTATTTTATATTTCACTTTTGATACCGATGATCTGATAACTTCAAATAGAGATGCAATAGTGGGGGAAATTTTTTGGAGATGGGGAACTTTGGCTTTCTTGGGGGCAACGTGGATATTGATAAGCTTCTGAGGAATATGGAGAAGGTATTCTTCGGGTTCCTTTCTGTTTTACCCCATAATAGTATTACCAACTCTTTTACCTAATTAACTCTTGTTACATTTCCAATAGATCTTGCTGCCTATCAAGGATGTTAAATAAAATCACTGGATACTAGCTGTTGTGGATTGCCTAAGATCCTGTGCAAGCGTGTGAGACTCAATGTCTGGTCAACATAGAGCACAACATAGGACCAAATTAGTAACCCAAGCGGTAAGCATGCCCACTAGCTATCAAGTATAAGTCTTGTTGTACTATGTTTTACATTATGTGATGCTTAATGCTTAATTGTTGCAACAATTAAAGAAGTTTGATGAGGTCCTTCAAACCACCATGGATGATGTGTGTGCTGGCCGAAAAATGTTCTCAGTTTTCAGTGTAATGCCCTCCCCTCAACTACCACAGCAGGACAATGGTCATGATTGCGGTATTTCTGTGATGAAGTTTATGTAGTGGAGTATAGATGATGAAGTACCCCCTAGGTCATATGTAGGTTTCACAATTTTTTTTTAGTATTTTTATGCCATAAAGTCGTAGTACTATTGAAAGACCCCTAAACTAGGAATTTCTTTCATTCTTTTATTGTGGACTTTATAGAGAGTGGAGGATCTTGATAGGGTGCAGATTGGAATTGGTATTCTTACTTGCGATTCCAACAAGCTTGCTACCGAAGTGAAAGAGAAGGCAACTGCTTATTACAAAGCTTGTTCTAGTAAGTCTGGTAAATTCCCAACATTAAAAGAACCTTCTTGTTCTCCTCCAAAACACACATGTACCTCCATTACAGGCAACAAAAAAGGCTAGGGCCAAGCATTGTACCTGACTTGGCAAGAGAAAAAGGAAGAATTAATTAAAATTAACCATTTAGTTGTTGGGGAAGAATTATTGTGCAATTGACACCAACAATTTTTTGTATAAGACATATTGGGACTTACTTTTGTGGGATACTTTTTTTGTTAACCCTCTCTTGTGTGGGAAACTTTTTTTTTATTAACCCCCTCTTGTGTGGGTACATTTTTTGATTAACCCCCTGCTTCCATTGCAATCCATATTCCATTTTAACATGTATTGAACTGATTTTGGAATATAACACAATTTTATAATATAAGTGCCGATTTTCCTTAGTGAAGGGCAAGTTTAGGAACTCTATGTACCACAAGATAATTTTGGTGTGTAGTTCTAAATTAAACAGGGAAGGACAACTGAAAAGGAATGGTGCAATGTATACATAATTTTATTATATTAACCTTCATTATAATGAAACATTCCATAAAACCTTGGGCTCTTTTTTCCGTGATGGTTAGTACTAGAAAAATTGTTTAACTGATAAGTAACATTAATCACTAAGTGGGGGTGACCATAAACCAAACATGTTTCAATAAATTTAGAAAAACATTCACACAAAGAACATTATTGGACACTTGGAAACACCAAACCCAATACAGAAAAGGCCCAATCCCTCCATAATTGCTAATGTATTGTACATAACATGCCTATTTGAATTATCATATATTAGTTTAGAAGATGACTTAGAAGATGAATCGTGTAAATTGGAAAGTCATTGAAGCAAAAGTTGGCCAAAGACAAATTTCTTTCAAAAACAAAACCAAGTGCACGAGGAATCCCCCTTAGCAATTTTCTTTCACTATTTTTGGCTGAGGCCCGTCCACACAACCACCCCCCAAAAAAAGGAAAAAAAATCGGGCACTTGTATCAATCAAATAGAGGTGTATCCCATAAAATGGGCTTCCTACTCATTATGAGTATTATTTTTTTTGTTCAATTTAGCTTGCTTTTGACAGTGAGTAAACCCCATGCTATGATACATGGTCTTAGGTTCACCCACTCCTCTATTAGCTTGGACAGCCCCTCATAGGGTACCAATATGAATAGTAATAGGCGTGGCCTCCCACCAACTGCATCAAGGTCCCATCCAAGTTTCAATTGTAATGCAAATGTACGACCTTTTCCGCCAAAATTGAACCTTCCTCATGTGAGGATGTAATTATGATTACTAAAGCTAAGGTTCTCATCAACTTTAGAATAAGTGACACGTCATACCAATATCTAATGTCCACATTACAAATATTAATAGACCTATATACAAATTAATCCATACTTAAACTTTTTTAACATACTTCTTGGAATCGAAACTTACTAATGCCAATATAAAAAAAAATTAATTAGTTAAAACCTATTATTAGAAACCTGCATTGAGCTTCATAGTTTATCCTCCACTTCCTCCATGGATGTTGACCTCATGGCTAACAATGTTACTGACTCTCTCATCTAGGAACTCTTCGTATCGACTCATATCCTTCGCCTTTAGTTTGTCAACGGCTTCAGACAACCTTTTGTAATATGCGGTCCACTCCTCGTATGAGTAGAATGTTGGATTAGGCTTATACAGGATCTTTATTTATTTTCATGTATATCTAATATTAAACAAATTAATACGAGATAGCCTAAAACATGTTTCTAAAATTGAATTCAAAGAGAAACAAAGAATAGAATACTTACAGTATACGCAGCGGAATTAAAGAGTCCTTCCTTCAGTTTCTCTAACTCTTGTATCCTCTCTATCGCAGAGTATTATCAAGAAACTGAACCGATCTTCTATTTTCTTCACAATCTTCCAATGTATCCTTAGAACCACCTGGACTAGTGTGGGCAATTCTCAACACATGAGATAGATATAGAGAGAAGAAGAGAAAATAACAAAGTGGCTTAGAAAATGACTTGTGTTTAGAGAGAATCTAAAACTATCAGAAAATCTGACTTGTGACTTATCAAACTTATGTTTTGACTTCTCTCTAAGCACTCCTTTTATAGACCCAATTAGGCCATTTAATTTAATTAAAAAACCAATAAAATAATAGTCATTTTGAAGCCCTAGGTCAAAATTATCATGGGCTATAGGCCTGTGAAATTTCCCATTTGATTATAAGCCCATTGGACTTAAAATCAAGGCCTGTATTACTTTCTATTGATTAAATTAATTAAATAATTATTTAAATCCTTTATCAAATTAATTATTTATAATTTGAACCTTGATTTAAACTTATTTATTAATTTAGATACCAATTTATCATAATTAATAATTGTGCCATAATTTCTCTTTTCTTCTCAAAATTACACAACTCTGTGAAACTATCGAAAATTGACCTGGTCACCTTTGATAATTCTAATTGATGATTAAATCTATTAATTGAGACTATCTAGATGATTTTATCCAAGGTACAATGGGGACCATGGGTCTATGAAATCAAGCTCCAATAAGTTATCATAAATCTAACAAATAAATTTACTAACTTATTAATTCCTCGTGACTCCACTATAGACTTGAAATTGCACTCTTGAATTCATAGAACGCTCTATAACAAATATAGATACGCCATTAATTATCCATTGTTACAACCATAATTGTCACTCAATCCTCTATAGACGGTCTACAATGAGATAGGACTAAAATACTGTTTTACCCCTCATTGTATTTCATCCTTAAAACACTTAGTTCCTTGTAAATCATATTTTAGTAAACTAATTTAATCACTGAAGTGAGATCTCTATCATTTAACACCTTGAACCAAACTAAAAGGAAACCATCGTTTCACTTCTTCATCAGAAGCTATAGATGTTCATATCTATGATTAACACTCCCACTCAATTATACTACCGAGTTCCCAAGATGTAAGTATGGGCTAGTCCGTAAGGTAAGCTGGTAACGAACAAGTCAAAGAACTCAAATAATACAATCAGTTAGAATACTAACCACTCAAAATTGAGATTGAATTGACCTATGGTCAACTATATGATATGACTAGAATAGATAATAACGGTATGTTTACTTATCTTATCAACCGTCAATATCGGTCCTGTCCGATGTAACAAATACATCCGATCTTATCTACTTTGATAATGTTCTGGAAAGAACATAACACTGTAATGTGTAAGTAGATCATATCGTAGAGTGGCAAGTCAGTGTAAATCTGGTGCACTGGCTAATCTTAGGACTAACTTATTTTTAACATATAATCATATTTATATTCCACTGTGATTACGTCACTATAAATAAGATTAGCTATATGCTCGGGATTTAATAGAAGTTTATATTAAACAAATAATCATGAAAATAAAACATGTGAGCAAAGTGATTGACCAAGTCAAAAAATGATTTCTATTCTTTTATTGATAATAAAATGAGATTACAAAGAATTTGAGTTTTAATTAGGGCATAAAACCCCAACAAACTCCCACTTGCACTAATTGAAACTAATGCCTTAATTCTACTAATCCTGTCTCCTTGATATGCTTATCAAATGTAGCTTCTGGTAGTGTCTTTGTAAAAGGATCCGCAAGATTGTCTTCAGTTGCAATCTTCATAACCTTCACATCTCCCCTGGCCACATATTCTCGACTAATGTGATACTTCCTTTCTATATGCTTACTCCTCTTGTGACTTCGAGGTTCTTTCGAGTTGCCTATCGCTCCTGTATTGTCACAAAACAACACAAGTGATTTATCCATTTCTGGAATAAGACCAAGATCCGAATAGAACTTCTTTAGCCAGACTATTTCCTTAGCTGCTTCTGATGCGGCTATGTACTTAGCCTCCATGGTGGAATATGAGATTGCAGACTGCTTTACGCTTCTCCAAATCACAGCTCCACCCCCAAGAGTAAACACCATTCCAGAAGTAGACTTTCTGTCATCGACATCAGTCTGAAAATCTGAATCGGTGTAGCCTACAGGGTTCAGAACACCACCCTTGTAGACTAACATATAATCCCTAGTCCGTCTCAAATACTTCAGGATATGCTTAACTGCAATCCAATGTTCCGGTCCTGGGTTTGACTGATACCTGCTCACTACTCCCACTGCATAGCAGATATCTGGTCTAGTACACAACATGGCATACATCAGACTTCCAACTGCAGATGCGTAAGGAACTTTTCTCATTGCATCTTCCTCTTCAGGAGTCTGGGGAGACTGCTTCTTTGAAAGATGAATTCCATGGCGGGACGGTAGACGCCCTTTCTTGGAATTTTTCATTGAGAAACGTTCACGCACTTTATCAATGTAAGCTGCTTGAGATAGAGCTAAAAGTTTGTTCTTTCTATCCTTGATGATCTGGATACCTAGAACATAACTTGCTTCACCCAAATCCTTCATTTGGAATTGAGTGCTCAGCCAATTCTTCACATCTGATAATTTCTTAACATTGTTTCCAATGAGTAAGATATCATCTACATAAAGAACCAGGAATACCACTATTTGATTTGCCTTCAGTTGGTAAACACAGGGCACATCAATATTTTGTTCATAGCCATAGGTTTTGATTATTTCATCAAACATAAGATTCCAGGAACGAGAAGCTTGCTTAAGTCCATAGATGGACCTATTCAACTTGAAATTTTTTCCTTCTTGTCCAAATACTCTAAATCCTTCTGGCTGATCCATATAAATGACTTTGTCAAGCTTTCCATTAAGAAAAGCTGTCTTGACGTCCATTTGCCAGATCTCATACTTGAGAGCGGCTGCTATGGATAGGAGGATGTGAATGGATTTGAGCATGGCTACCGGACTAAAAGTTTCCTCATAGTCCATGCCTTCTCTTTAGGTATAACCCTTTGCCACTAATCGAGCTTTATAAGTCTCGATATTTCCATCAATGCCTCGTTTCTTCTTGTATATCCACTTGCACCCAATGGCCCTAAAGTCACTAGGTGCTTCCACGAGATCCCAGACAGAATTTGAGTACATGGACTCCATTTCCTGTTTCATGACTTCGAGCCATAGTTCCTTTTCAGGGCTAGCCATTGCCTGTTTGAAAGACAACGGATCATCATCACTAGTGTCACCAACAACCATATTGGTTTCACCATCCAAACCATAGCGAACTGGGTTCCTAGAAACCCTCCCACTACGACGAGGCTCCGTGACTGTTTGCTCAGGAATAGTGGTACTTTCTTCATTTAAATCGACTTGCGTCGGTTGTACATGAAGAGTGGGAATTTCATCATCAACTTGCGTTGATGATGATGGAACATTGGTTGGAGTCAATTCTTTAACCATCTCCTCTAAAACTACTTTGCTGCAAGGTTTAAAGTTTTCGACATAGTCATTTTCCAGAAAAGTAGCATTTGTAGAAGTAAACACTTTCTTTTCTGAATGACTATAGAAAAGTCCACCCCGAGTACCTTTAGGATAGCCAACAAACATGCAAACTTCAGTTCGCGGTTCTAGCTTTCCCTCCTTTTTCCTCAGGACGTGAGCGGGACACCGCTAGATTCTATAATGGCGTAAACTAGGTTCACGACCATTCCAGCGTTCCAAAGGTGTTTTGGGGATTGATTTTCACGGCACGACATTGAGAATGTCATTAGTGGTTTCAATTGCATGTCCCCAGAATGAAGTTGGTAGAGTTGAGTAACTAAGCATGCATCTAACCATTTCCAATAAAGTTCTGTTTCGGCGTTCCGCTACACCATTTTGTTGCGGAGTACCTGGGGCAGTAAGTTGTGATAAAATCCCAACTTCAGTTAAATGATCTTGGAACTGCATATCCAAATATTCTCCACCCCTATCAAATTGCAAGATCTTTAACGTTTTACCTAATTGGTTCTGAGCCATTGCTAGGAATTCTTGAAACTTTGAAAATGTTTCTGATTTCCTATGCATTAGGTAAAGACATGAGTATCTAGAGTAATCGTCAATGAAAGTGACGAAATACTCAAAACCACCCCTGGCTTGTACATTCAAAGGTCCACAAACATCTGCATTCACAAGATCAAGTGGTTCTTTGGCCCTATCACCCTTTGCAGAGAATGGATGCTTGGTCAGTTTGCCTTCTAGACAAGATTCACAGACAGGTAATTCACCTAAGGTGAGTTCCCTCAAAGGTCCGTCCTTTGTAAGTCTTTGAATCCTATCATAGCCAATGTGACCTAGTCTCAAGTGCCATAAATACGTTATATTAATGTTATCGGTCTTTTGACGTTTATTGGTCCTAGGTTTAGCTACTTTGAATAAATCATTATTAAGAGCGAGGGGTTCGTTAGGTCGCAGAATATAAAGCCCATTTTCCAAACATGCAATACACAATTGTGATCCATTGAAAGAAATAGATATATCAAAACTTGTGAAAGTCATAACAAATCGTTCTAATTGCAACATGGAAACTGAAATTAAATTTCTACTAAAATCCGGAATAAAAAATACATCTTTTAAAATTAAAAATTTATTTCCGAACTTCAGACGAGCTCTTCCTCTAGCTTGGATCGCAACGAACGCTCCGTTCCCAACTCTAAGCTTTAAGCCGCCTTCGTTCACTTCCTCCCACTATTCAAGAAGCTGTAAAGAGTTACAAACATGGTTAGTAGTTACAGAATCATTAATCCAAATAGATTTATCATTCTCTAAAACACATGTTTCCAAGATAAATGAACTATAATCATTACCTTTGTATTTCGCTGCTAGAAACATAGGGCAATCTCGTTTCCAATGCCCCTTGTCTTTGCAGTGAAAGCACTTATCTTTACCTTTCTTGTTTTTCTTGTTCTTCCCCTTAGGTGTCTATGCACTTGGTTCTGAAGTCGTCTTTGCAGGCTTGGGGTTGTTGTTTTGTCCACCTTTCCTCTTGTTTCTAACTTTCGAAGACGAAGCTGGGTTAGCTTCAGCCTTAGCTAGATGAGCAACAACATCAATAGTCTTAATTTCACCTCCTTTACTAGGTCCACCCATGATAGGTTCAATAATCTGAAGCTCGTTCATGAGCTGCGTCAGACCATAGTTGAGTTGAGCACGAACGTGCAGACACGGTGCCATCCGAGAATTTACGGTGCCATCACGAATGTGTAGAGACGGTGATATCCAAGCATTTATGGTACCATCACGAGCATTGATGGTGCCATCACTAACATGCGGACACGGTGCTCGTTATGGGGATTCCTCAATCATGACAAATTCAAAGTTGTCACCAATCAACTCTATGTTGATATTCTGCTTCCAATTAAGGAAGTTTTCTCCAGTGAGTTTCTCCATCAAAAGTTGAGAAAGGATGGGAGTATACACAGACACTACTTAGCTTAAAACTACAAATTATCAATAAAATAGAAATCAATCACATTTTCTCAATAAAACTTCTATTCACACAAATTTCAAGAAATAGCACAACATATACCAAAAATATGTAAGATATGAGAAAAAAATATCAAAAACAATCAATTCTCTATTTCTTTAGGATTTTAACTAATCTATGATATCCTTGTCCCGGTTGGCGAGAGTAAAAAATACCACTAGTTAAATAGAGTTGTAAACTCATTTAATAATGGACACCATTATTAACAACCTACTATTCGATCAAAATAAGAAAACAAAATCTCTTATTTTATGAGCTAGACCCACGGTTTCGATAATCATAGATTTAGTCCTAGTAGTCACCGTAGGGGTGAGTCTAGTAGAATTTGACCTATAATTATCTATCTTTCGAGATCTAACCTTGTCAAAATAACTAATGAACACCTTCTGTAGGGGGACGAATCAAAGCCCCTCAAGGCCCTATTAAGCTAAAGACTATGTTAAACCAACAGTGGAGATTGAATAAAAATCTTAAAATAAGCTCATTATTAAATTAAAAATAGTATTTTTATTATTTATTTTTAGAAAATTAATGACTATGGTTTTCCAAAAAAAATAAACAGATTAAATTTTTTAAAACTAAAGTCCTATAATTTCTTATTAATTATAAAGTGTCACATTGAAACAAATTCAATTAATTTAGAATTAATTTGTTGCTAATCAATATTTAGGTTTAACTAATATAATGAACCTATACAATTAAGTTCAACTCAGTAAATGGGCCATAACAATTGGGCTTGTATGGAGGAGGGCTGGGTCCAGTATGTCGTTCCCACTACAAAAGCCCCTTATCTTCCATACAAGGTCCAAAAGACAGGAATTTAAACCTTCGTTTTATTAATTGTTATTAATTGATTAGGCCCACTATAGTCATGCAAAGCAAATGGGCCTTCACAAGTGGAATCACCCACAAGAGAGGAATTTAAACTTTACATTTTCTAATGGGCCCAAATAAAACCTATCATTTTATGAATATTTTATTTGGCAAAATACCATATATCTAACAAACATATGGGCCACTATATGCATCTAAGCCCAATTGCAAAAATACCACATATAGTGCAAACAGACATGTTATACTTGGATGGGCCTAATCATGTTACTATATGAGCAATTCTATGAATTTATGCAAAAAATACCACAATTTATTTCATTTGCAAAAATACCACAATTAATTATCTAGAATTTATCCAAAAAAATTCAAATTAATTAAATTTTTACAAAAAATAAGTCAATTTAAATGAAATTTATCAACAATTAACAATAGTTAATTTAAATTTCATTTATCAACAATCAACTTTGTTTTAGGTTAATTTGATAAAAAAAAATATTAATTTAATTTAAATAGGATTTATCAACAATTAACCAAAGTTAATTTAAATTCCATTTATTAAAAAAAATATTTTGTTAATTGGATGAAAAAAAAAAGATATTTTTCAAAATTTAACCAATTTTAAATTTTAAAATCAATATCTTAATTATTTTTCAAAATATCTTGTGTTGTTGCAACTATTTGCTAATATTTTAACCATTTTAAAAAAATAAAATATAAATAGTTATAACAACCTTTAAATATCTCAAAATAGTTAAACAAATTTAAATATCCATAAAAATATCTAACTAACAATATTCAAATTTCAAATAAATTAAATATTAAAAACTATAGAATAAAAAGATATTTATATTTTCAAATAAAGATTTAATAAAAATATCAAGAATTTAAATGAAAATATCTGATATCATAATTCTAATATTTTAATATATTAAAATATTTAAAATTAAGTTGTTAGTCTATCTTTAAATTTGAATTTGAATCTTTGTAGAAAATATCTAATTATTTAAAACCCAACTAACAAAAATATTTTATTTAAAAAAAAATGATAAAACAAAAAAAAAGATATTTTTGGTTTTGATAATAAATAATTATTTCCACAAACTTTATTATTATTATTATTATTTTAAATAAAAAAAATGAACAGTACCCGTTTCAGGTACTGTTCACCGTGCCCTGGCTGCAAGTGTGCGTTCGTGCGCGCGCGCACGAGGGGTGGTGATGCGCGCTTGGCCGCGCGCGGTTGGTGGGTGACGCGCGCGCGGGGAGCCTGATGGCCGAGAAATGCGCGCGTGTAGGTGGGAGATGACCGAGTGGCTCGTGCGGATTGCTGGGCGGGCTGCCTGGTGTGCGCTCGAGTGTACGCACGCGATGGCAGCCAGAAGAAAAAATTTTCGAAAATTTTTTTTGTGCAATTTTTCCAACCAAAACCATTTTCTAAATAATTTTTACCATGTTTTACAAAAAATAAAACATATATAAAAATTAATAGCATAGAAAACACTACAAAATAACCTAAAAATTTGCTAAAATTCACATAAATTAATATGCTTCATAAAAACATGAAAACCATCCAATTATTCAACCATATCAAATAATCTAATTTTAAACATGTTCATGCATGAAAATAAAGATTACCAAAGGCTCTGATGCCAGTTGTTGGATTAGGCTTATACAGGATCTTTATTTATTTTCATGTATATCTAATATTAAACAAATTAATACGAGATAGCCTAAAACATGTTTCTAAAATTGAATTCAAAGAGAAATAAAGAATAGAATACTTACAGTATACGCATTGGAATCAAAGAGTCCTTCCTTCAGTTTCTCTAACTCTTGTAACCTCTCTGTCGCAGAGTATTATCAAGAAACTGAACCGATCTTCTATTTTCTTCACAATCTTTCAATGTATCCTTAGAACCACCTAGACTAGTGTGGGCAATTCTCAACACATGAGATAGATATAGAGAGAAGAAGAGAAAATAAAAAAGTGGCTTAGAAAAGGACTTGTGTTTAGAGAGAATCTAAAACTATCAGAAAATCTGACTTGTGACTTATCAAACTTATGTTTTGACTTCTCTCTAAGCACTCCTTTTATAGACCCAATTAGGCCATTTAATTTAATTAAAAAGTCAATAAAATAATAGCCATTTTGAAGCCCTAGGTCGAAATTATCATGGGCTATAGGACCGTGAAATTTCCCATTTGATTATAAGCCCATTGGACTTAAAATCAAGGCTTGTATTACTTTCTATTGATTTAATTAATTAAATAAATATTTAAATCCTTTATCAAATTATTTATTTATAATTTGAACCTTGATTTAAACTTATTTATTAATTTAGATACCAATTTATCTTAATTAATAATTGTGCCATAATTTCTCTTTTCTTCTCAAAATTACACAACTCTGTGAAACTATTCAAAATTGACCTAGTCAACTTTGATAATTCTAATTGATGATTAAATCAATTAATTGAGACTATCTAGATGATTTTATCGAAGGTACAATGGGGACCATGGGCCTATGAAATCAAGCCCCAATAAGTTATCATAAATCTAACAAATAAATTTACTAACTTATTAATTCCTCGTGACTCCACTATAGACTTGGAATTGCACTCTTGAATTCATAGAATGCTCTATAACAAATATAGATACGCTATTAATTATCCATTGTTACAACCATAATTGTCACTCAATCCACTATAGATGGTCTACAATGAGATAGGACTAAAATACCGTTTTACCCCTCATTGTATTTTATCCTTAAAACACTTAGTTCCTTGTAAATGATATTTCAGTAAACAAATTTAATCACTGAAATGAGATCTCTATCATTTAACACCTTGAACCAAACTAAAAGGAAACCATCGTTTCACTTCTTCATCAGAAGCTATAGATGTTCGTATCTATGATTAACACTCCCACTCAATTATACTACCGAGTTCCCAAGATGTAAGTATGGGCTAGTCCGTAGGGTAAGCTGGTAACGAACAAGTCAAAGAACTCAAATAATACAATCATTTAGAATACTAACCACTCAGAATTGAGATTGAATTGACCTATGGTCAACTATATGATATGACTAGAATAGATAATAACGGTATGTTTACTTATCTTATCAACCGTCAATATCGGTCCTGTCCGATGTAACAAATGCATCCGATCTTATCTACTTTGCTAATGTTCTAAAAAGAACATAACACTGTAATGTGTAAGTAGATCATATCGTAGATTGACAAGTCAGTGTAAATCTGGTGCACTGACTAATCTTAGGACTAACTTATTTTTAACATATAATCATATTTATATTCCACTGTGATTACGTCACTATAAATAAGATTAGCTATATGCTTGGGATTTAATATAAGTTTATATTAAACAAATAATCATGAAAATAAAACATGTGAGCAAAGTGATTGACCAAGTCAAAAAATGATTTCTATTCTTTTATTGATAATAAAATGAGATTACCAAAAATTTGAGTTTTAATTAGGGCATAGAACCCCAACATAGAACCCTTCTCTTTCACTTCCTTCAGAATCTGCCTCCTCTCTAGGAGTTGTGCCTCCAAATGTAATATCTTCACCTTCATTGACTTGTTTTGTTCCTATAACATATGCTTGTCAATAGTAACAGAGAAAATCTCGTATTCCTTTTGCTCTAATGTCGTCTTGAGATTGTTAATGTACTCGAGAGGTTGAGAGGGCATGGTTATGATTCTGCAGTGGGTGGTCTCTTCCCACTCCTGCAAATTCCCCTTGCGTCAGCCCTGGTGGGGAGCAAACATTACTTTGGACGACATGGGTGAAGTACAGTGATCCATAACCAAATTCTTCACACAAAGTAGAAGATGAACATATGATTTTTTTGGTGATAAATTTTATATTTCTATTGAGGGGGAGGTGGACAAAGTTGTATATTCCAAGGACCATATAATTTGACCACTCTTTGCAAATTACCTGGACAAACACGTGGAGACCATGCCACGGGCCCTACTCCAGTCATTGTCACTTGTTTCATTTATTTGACATGCCAAACTTGAAAATTAAAAAAGAAAATAATGAAAAGCATAGTCACCCACTTAGGATTACACTAGAATATGAAACTTTTGTTATATAAACCATTTTCTAAGAACACATCTTGTAGGTGGGCCCATACATTGGGTACGGACAAGATTCGTAATGATTATTTTGCTCTAATTTCATGTTAATATGTAAATAGGCAAAGGAAAGTCATCATGTACAACCTTGTATAAGGGGTTACATGTTTCACCATCTGAGATGCAACGTAATAAAAGTTGCTTGTAAAAATAACAAATCGTAAGTCCTACGTAACAAATTAGTGCATAAACATAAATTATGATCTTCCTGTAATAACCTAATACATATCATTCTGCATAAAATGGTGTACTATCTCTGTCAATAATAATATTTGAATATCAACTACGTCTTTGCACAAGTTACCACTTTTCTAGTTTAACTTGATTAACTCCTTTGTCATTTATATAAATACATACATAACATTCATGGTTCTCTTCACCCTATCACATAATCAACCGCTTTCTTCACTTGTGTCTTCTTTTCTATCTATGATGGAGTACACACCATCTGGAAAGAAGCATGTGTTTGGATTCCCACACTTTGCTAAACTACAATTGGAGCAAATGGAGTACATCAACTAACTCATAGAGGGGAACTTGGGGTTGGCTATCGATCAGAGTGTGTTAGAGACCATATACAATGCTTCAGCCCTTGACATCTCCTTTCTTACCTTGCAGATGGCTTCCATGAAAATGGCTTATGAAGAGTTGCAGAAGAAGACATCATTGATGCAAATGGAGTGGACCAAAGACAACGACGAGTTCCACAATGCATATATCAAGTTGTACACCCTCCATGTCAAAAGATAGAAGCCACCAAATTATTAGTTTCTTACATGTTGTTACATATAATATTATGGTCCTAGTAGTGTCCTCTGTAATCTTTACGGTTAGCTTCACTTGAGTAACATGTGTGTCACTAGTGCACTGTTTTGAGTTTGGTTTCTCATTTTGGATAATGGTCTTCGTTAAAGAGTTCAAGAAACTCTTTCTTTTGGGGTTGTCTATCACATTTGAAACCATTGCGCACAATTAAATTCGAAGGGTTCCTTTATGTAAGCGGTCCTCATGCAATGTCTCTGCTCTAAATTATGCAATAAGTCTCTTGTTTCTTGTTTGTCGATTACTTAAAAAATGTTATATTTAAAAAAAAACTATTTTGATATGTCATATGGCATAGCACTAGTCACATATGTTCCCTATTACATTGCTTCCCTCACTTTTGTAATTTTTTATGACCTCATAAAACTAGAGACACCGTCTTCACCCCCCTGAATTATTTGGACAACCCTCCATTTATCCCTTAAAAAGGTAAAATTTTAAAACTTGTGAACACATATGCACCTACATTTACAGTTATCATTCAATAAATGAACAAATGATATGATGATCTAAATTAAAAAGTTTAACCATGCATACACCCAATCCCCCACCCTATCCGAGTATATAAATTTTTATCAAGCTCATAAATGTAACATGACTTGCCACACCAACCTTGAACCATCACATTAAATGTAGCAAGAATAGTTATATATAGGCTATCGTTCAACCTCATTTGAAACTAAATAAGCTCTCACTTCTCGAAGACTCATCCCCTGTTACTAATCCAATGTGTTAAGAAACATTGCTACTGCTATATCACAATAAGGAGATGTAAGTTTCACAATATTTCATTGAGTTGCAGTAACTTAGAACACCATTATTGTTTTTACATATTTACATTTTTTTAAAAAAAAAAGAGCATTCCTTTTTCTAACCGAGTTTGCTTTTACAAAATTGATTACCGTTCTTGGGTCAACTCATGAAATGGTGACCTCTTTTATATGGAAAAATATGATTGTATTGCAAACTTCATTTTTAGCAAGCACCCGATATTCCCTATAGAGGAGAATGGCGGGAATTCTTTGAGTCCACACAGACTATCTTTGCCTGCACCCTCCACTCTCAGTAGATGGTCCACATTGAGATACATGTCAGTGATTCTCCAACTGTACACATGATTTTCTTGCATCATCAACCCCATTTTTTTTGAACGATATACTCCCAAAAAATGCTTTGATTTGTTGGTCTATAGAGGCTTATAATATATGTTAAACTACATGTTCGTAGTATCATTCACTAACCTTCACTTTAGTGTCAAGATTAATATTATTCTTTTAGATTACTGTACTTAGTCTCGCCACAAATTTTCTGGGAGGGAATGTCGTCCATACACCACCACCCCATGAACCCATAGTATATATATCATGCTCCCATAGTATCTAGGTCCCTCAATCCTTACCACCCCTTTCCCATTTCAGCTTTCACATATAGTGGTTTCCCCACCATGTCCTCCTCTAAGTTATGCATCAATCTCTTCTTTGAGGAGGTGAAGGTGAAAACAGAAATGGAATCACCCACCAAATTATTTCCTATTCACTTTCATGTGGACTCCACTTCCACTCCACCTTCATCCAATGAAACTACTAAAATGGCTTCAAACCACACCACACCCACCTCAATCACTATGAGTGATACATCTTCGCCAACTGACAAAGGAAACAAAAAACCAAAAAAAAAAGAAAAAGAAATGGATTCAGGGGGAAGTGCCAAAACTGTATGAAGAAGGACTTGAAGATAGAGAAGCTAACGACTTTCAAATATGTCGTTGCTAAGAAAGGAAACTCTTTAAGGATGACTGCAATGGACATTAAGTCATTCCTCTTTCAACATAGGCAGATTATTGACCACCTTGGGTCAATGGTGAAGCAACAAGAGAATATGACCAGTGAGATGTGTGTTGAAGCCAAAGACTCACCAAAGACCACATACATCATTGACCTTGATTAATATTTATAAATATTTACCAATATTAGAACCAGCCACCTTCTTTGGTATTTAACAACCGATTTCCTTATATGTATCCATTTTTTTGTTTGTGTTTTAGATTGACTAGGTCTAACCACTAGGTACTTATTTTACCTTAAACAATGTTATAGGGTAATGGAAGTACCTTTAATGGTCTTTTGTAGTCTTGTTCCTTAATAGTTTGTGTTAGTGATTTATCACCCTCTGGTACGTATATGTCCTACAGTTGATGTCTTCAATCGGTTCCATTAATATTATGCTATTTAAATGTGTTCCTCCAAGTGGTGTTCTTATTACCTTTACTCCTTTTGTCAACAAAGAAATAACAAAAAACTAATATATGGTTATTCGGATGAACTCCCCCGTGCCTATTTAAAGTCAGCCATACTCTCTTTATATATATATAGTGTTAATTGAATAGACAAGCCACATTTATGTTTAAGAACCAAGTACACTATAATGAAGTAGTACACTAATCATATAATTAAATGGTTTGTGATTGAACTTACTCACCACAATTTATGGTAGTCACACTTTATAATTTTTTTATTATAACCCTTTTTAGCTAACACTCCAAGTTAATTACTAAATTTTATATTTTTCTCATTTGCTTTAGGCAATGACAAAGGACTCTGAAGCCATGGACAATGATATGTCTTCAACACTTGCCGAACTTGAAATCTTCAACAAGCAACCACGAGAGTTATTAAAAAAAGACGTTGTTGATAAACACCTCCCAACTCTTGAAAAATGGGAACAATTTTACCATACATACTCCAAATGGATAGGGTTTAGTGTGCGCAAGGAAGATGTACGATGAAACACCGATAATGTACAATGGCAAAGGAAATGGGTTTGCTCAAACCAAGGTTTTAGCATGAAAAGTGGACTACCCTACTCAACCGTAAGAAAAAACTTAGACCTTTCACACGAACAGGTTGTCTCGCACTTTTACGTGTCAATTTGGATAGGTCAGATAGTATTTGGGTGGAAAAAGACTTCAATCTAGTCCATAATAATGAGCTAGCTACAAAGACAAAGTTGCAATTTTTGAGGTCTAATCCAGTAGTACCACAATCCATGGGTGCCCAGGTGATGTCAATGAGATGCTCTGGTATACGCACATGCCACATATTCAACCATCCAGCACAAGAAAGAGGAGGGCATGGCTATATTACATTCATAAAAGAGGATCTTTATAATTGGATTGGTCGTCAAAGAGTGGAGCAAGACGAAGGAGAAACAAACGCTGAAGGAGCATTAGGGTACTTGGAATGTCTAGGTCTCCGTGATCCCCATTTTTTTGAGACACACACAATCGATGTTGAGAATAGGTTGGCTGATTTGTTATGGGCTGATAGCAACTCATGTCATGATTACGCTTGTTTTGGAGACATAATGGTGTTCGACACAACATACAAGAAGAACACATACAAAAAACCCCTACTGATCTTTGTTAGGTTGAATCACCATTTTAGAACTATGGTTTTTTCCGTGGCATTACTTTACGATGAGAAAGAAGAGACATACATTTGGGCATTACAAGAATTGTAATGATCCAATTAATTCTAAGACCTCGAACCATTAAAAACTACTAAGACATAGCTACTATTTTGGAAGACATGCATAAAATAACAGAACTTTATTATAAAAATTCAAAATACGGGATCCCATTGTTATTACATAAAAACATAAAGAAAACATAAAACTTTAATTATTTGTTCAAATACTAAATGCGGAAAATAAATACATAAATTGAAAAGATTCAAAAATTTAAACTTCATCCTCGATCTTCCAGCAGTCCATCCATTTAGTCCTCCCCAATACACATGCCAAAGTATCCATGAATCCATCCTGCCTTCCAAGCTTATTTTCCTGCACCATCTAAAATAAAAGGAATGAGCCTAATGCCCAGCAAGGAAAATATACTAAAACATAACATAAATCAGAAGACTAAAAACATATACTATATAACATATAACGTAAAAACGTATATCATATAAATATAGGACTACAATATTAATGGCCATTAACTCATTACCGTAGCATGTGATAAAACCATCTAGGTCATCTGTCTACTAATTGAGGTAGTTTAGATCACAAAATAGTATATGATAAACCATCTAGGTCCTCTGTGTACTAATCGAGGTAGGTTTAATCATAACTCTAATCTACGATAATGATAAAAAAATCTTGGGATTCATTTGCTATCTAAGCAAATACATTCCCCAAGTGACTACAACATAAAACATATACATACATATATACATAAACATAACATAGCATATAAACATATCATAACACATATAATCTAACCTATTTTCCTTACCAAAAATTGGGATATTGGAGACAAGAACGGGATTGGAAAACTCCTAAAAACAAATAGTAAAAATCATAAGTTTCTAAAGAAAATGGAGATTAAAAGGAGATCTAAACCATCAAGATAGAAACTTACTGAAAAACCTTATGTTTCAAGAAACTTAAACACCTAACCAAAAGCCATAATAACAAGTTAGGACCTGAAAGAAAATAAAAGAACTATAAGGAACTAAATATGAGGATAAGAATACCTTGGATAGACTAAGACTTCGATCTACACCTCAATACCGAAATGTCACTCTATCTTACTTCCCAAGTTTTTAGAAAAGCTTAGATTGAAAAGCTTTTAATCCCAAAACCCTAGTGTTTTCTCTCTAGAATAAACTTAACAACTTGGAGGCTCTGAAGAATGTTTGAATAATGAATGAAATGGCTGAGTGAAATGTCCTAATTATAAAGTTCAAGGAGTGAAACTAACCCCTTTTAAAAAGAATAAATAAATGAATAAATTTAAATTATCTGTTCAACAGATGCCTAGAACTCGGTCAAAAACGTTCAGGAGCAAATCGAAGTTGTTGAGGCTATTTCTAATTTGGTTCCATAAAGTTTCAAAAATACCATAAAAGAGCCAATATATCGCCACGTAGGCGATATATCGCCTCTCCCTATGTCCCGAGCCTTCATGGTTTCATTCATGCAAAGTCGACGTATTTTCCGTATCAGCCTTAGGCGATGTATCGGCCCTTATAGTTTCGATGTATCGACATATGCTGATATTTTAAATACGTAGCGACCAGTAATTGTAGTTTGGGTGCAATACTTAGAATTTCTTTTGATTTTTTTCTCATTATGTAGAACTATTTCTTAACATATATGCTCATTCTTGTTTTTCTTGTAGTAATGCAAATCAAGGTCGCGTTCGACATTTATGCCTCCAGGGGAAAATCTGCTGGCTTGAAGAGACCGAGCAAGAAAGATGCTGGAGAGGCAAGTGGGGACCCTCTAAGAAAAAGGCTCGACCAGAAGACCCTCCAGCTCCTACTCCTTCCAGGACAACCACTCCTCCTCCTTCTCCTCTCACTAAGTCTTCCACCGAACAGGTGAGAGGATCCTTGGCAGTAGAATTGTTGAGCAACGCTTCTTGCTCAACAATTGATAAAGTCCAGAAGGTAGCCAAGCATCGCCGCAGCCAAAAGGCATGTGCTTCCCTCCCTTCATTGAGACCCGAGCAGATCCTTGCTTGTGGGTTCAACGAAGTGATCGATGTAAGTTTCTTTTCATTATTTTACTCTAATCGAACAACATTTCCTTTTATTGACTCTAACAACTTCATTTTTTCACTGTTCACAGGGTCTTCTTACCGTTAATAATGGTAGCGCCGTGTCGAGGAGATCAGCTCAAATCAAGATGAGGATATCAAAGCATAGGAGGCCAATGTCAAAGAATTGGAGGCCAAAGTCAAAGCAGGAGAGGCCTAAGTCAAAGTAGCAGAGGACAAAGTTGTTTCTTTGTCTGAGGAGCTGAAAAAGAGCAAGGAAGATCTGGCTAGGGTTGTTACTACCAAGGACAAATACAAGGAATCTTTTGAGAACAACTATAAGGAGGCAGTCAAGCTGCTAGAATATCTAGTCACAAGCATGAAGGAGGCCACCAGACTAGAGGATCAGGTTAAGCTCCTCAAAGAGCAGAATGCCAGTGACTTGGAGAGGTTCCAAGGAGCCACCTTGAATTTCTTTTATATGTTCTTGAAGAACAATGAAGGTGTGAATTTCAATTATCTTCCTGAGCATGTAAAACATGCTGAACTTGCCAAGTGTGCTGCTATGGAGGAGGAGAAGAATGCCCCGGAGTCTCCTTAAATTTCCTTGGCAACAAGCATCGATGGAGCGGAAGAGGAAGCTGGAACCACTGTCGACAAGCAACCGTAGCAAGACCCCCCCCCCCCCCCCCCTTAGCTGCACAATAGATATATATTGCCTTTTTTATATTTTGTAACTAGAACACTCGAACAGACAGTTCGCGGTGTTAAGACAATTTGTTGTCTAAGGCAATTTTATTTACTTTTATTATTTTTAATTACATCCGAGTAGAAATTGCTCAAGGTGTAAGGATATTCATTTTGATATTAAAAATTTTATTATATTATCTGTTCCTATGACCGAACCTAGCATAACACTTTATTATTTCACAAAATCTGCCAATTCTTTTGAAAAATACTCTAAATGTTGTAGTATGCTTTCCCTTATTTTGCTCGTGTGTTTACATAAGTTTATGATATGTTTTGCTCGCTTAGTGTTGACTGGCTTTTTGGTCAACTAATGTAGAGTTAAAATAATTAATTAGAGAGCTTTCATTCAAATAATCAATAAACCATAAATAAGCCAAGAACCTAATAACTATGAGCAATGAATGATAAAAGACACCAAAAATTATAGAGGTTCGACCCCAAGAAATAGTAATGACCTACTTCCTCTTAGATTTGTATTGATTTTTAAGATTTACATAAGATGACTAGTGAAAACAAGTACGATTCTAAGTGTAAAAACAATGCATAATGGCAGAAATCACGGCTGAGTGGTCCTAATCGGCTGGTCGGTATATTTCTAGTGCTGGTCGATAGGCTAAAAATCTGAACCCCTTCCACAGTGGTGGAAGACTTGCATTTATACTATCCCAAACGCCCAGGTAGTTGCGCCTGCACCGCAATTGCTGCAAAATATCCCTTCCTTTTCGCGGGTAGCTGTAGTCCTATTCTTCAGGAGTTTGACTGAGTTTTGAGGTAAACTGTTAGGCATGAGGAGGATGTAACTGACTTCATCCGACTAGGTATACCGGGTTTCCTAGAGAGCATATCGAACAGCCTCTTTCCTGGCGAGTATATCGAGCGGTAATTGTTATTCACCTGGCAAGTGTGCTCTCTCAAGTTTGTTGGACTGTTAGATGCCTATACCACATGTCAAGAATATGATGACATGTTCCCACACTATGATACAATGTGTCCATCCTTCATGCCATGTCAGTTGTGTATATTTTGGGATAACATTTGCCCCCCAAGTTTACAATGGTGTTGAGCAGTATGTAAGCTTTCCTTCTGGATACCACCCTCTCCAGCTTGGTCGGGGGTATGTTCTCTTTGCTACGCGACATCTTTATTTAATAAAATTGAAGACCTTTGCACTTCTCCAAGTTTTCAAGAAATGACTTTTCACCTTTTCCTACCTCTTATTGATACCATAAAGTGTCATAATGGCTCCTCTTAATAACTGTACAGTTGGTTTGTGCAGTTACCGAAGAGTGGCTGACATGTTGGGCGGTTGAGGCAAAGTTATTGGAAGGACGTGCTGGGTGGTGTGCTGACGTGTTTGTGGAGATGGGCTTGCAGCAGTTGAAGGGATGTCTCATCAATGTTCACAGGAGGAAGTAGAGCATTGTACCTAGACTATAAATAGCTTCCCTTTCTATTGAATTCATTTTTATAGTCTCTTCTCCATTCAAATTTCCAAACGTTCAAAGCTTCCCTCCTTGTGAACTCCGAGTTCTTACACTGACCAGTGCCCAGTCCTATATCACTGAAGCTTTTCGGCTCGTGCTTGTCCCGCAGACCTATTACTAGTAAGTTTCTCTTTTTCCTCTTTCGTATATTCTGTGATTTATGCAAGAATACTTTTGTTTTTCTACGTGGTCGTGGGTTTTGTTTTTTCCAAACCCTTGAGTCTCTTGCATGAATGTTGTTTAAATTAGTAAATAAAAAACTGTTTTGAGTAGCTCTTGTAACGGGTAATCTGTTTTGTTTTATGATTTTAAAAAAAAACCACTTTTTCACAGCCCATTTTGGTAGATTTATATTCAGTGGTCTTGGAAAACACCAAGAACAGCTCTTTGATAAGTCTCTCAGAATACCCTCCAATTTCTCGGTTTTCTTTGCTTTTAATTTTGTCTTCCTTCTGCGTGGTATATTGTGCTGTGTTACTCCTCAGCTGGTTGGTATACCACGACAATTATACCGACTAGTGCTGTTCGGTGCTCTCACCTCACTTTCCCCTTTTCTTGTATTCGCAGACTGCTCGGGGGAGATGATCACCGAACTTCATCACAGTATATCTTTCACTCCAATGGCTCGTACCAAAAAGACAACTTGAGGCTCAAATGAAGAAGATCCTCGTGTGGCACGACACGCTACTAGTGGGGATCCTAGAGAGGCATCCCCCCTTGAGGAAGAGCGCAGTGGCTCAGGGCAGGAAGAAGATTCTGAGACCGAATATGCCACGGAGATCTACACCGAGGTAGTCCTAAACTCATTGGCTGAGAAGGAGGAGGGTCCTCTCTATGTGGCTCCTGCTAGTACTATTTCCCTTAGACAAATACAAAACGTGATGGAGCATTTTAAGCTGTAGGATGTATCCATTTTTAAGCCTACTGACTGTTAGACTGCCAATTACCCCGGAGCCCAATTCTGTGCCTAGAGCCGATTCCATATGGTCGTTGGAGCCACTCTCCCTTGCCAGCCATACTTTCAGAGTGTGGCTGATTATTTTGGGATTTGCCTAACCCAAATTAGTCCCAAAGGCATAAGATTTCTCTCTGCCCTTTATGTCTTGTACAAATCTTTAAATTGGCGAGTACCCTCTACCCACAAAATTAATTACCTTTTTGACCTCAAATCTAGTCCCCGGCAAGGCCGCTTGGGGTATTTCTATTTCAGCCATAGGTATTCTAATATTTAATCCAAAGTTGGGGAGTATGCCAGCCACTACTTTCTTAGTGAAAATATTGATGCCAATCACTTATCCTTTCAACGCAATGGTCCTTTTAGATGTCCGGCTCCTACTCGGGATATGACTGAATGGGCTCGTAGGCTTGCTGCAATGGGCCCCGACCTTAAAGATATGGTGGCTCTAACCACCACAGAGTAGTTAACCCATGCTAGGCTTTACCCCAATCTAGAGGTGCAAGTCAAGGGTGCTACCCCTACTAGACAAATCCCTAGGAAACACCCGCCAAGTACTAAGTCGCCCGATTCTCCGTTATCTAAATAACAAAACAGGCCATTTGTACCTCCGTCCAGACCTTGCATGGTCCACTAAATAAGAAACTCGGCAGGGCTTGTCATCCGAGAGCCCGCGGAGCATAGTGGTCAAAAAACTGCCACTACCCCCAAGGTTGGAAAGGGGAAACATATTGAAGTGGAGCACTCAAACTCTAGCTCCTCAGATAGTGATGAGGATGTACTACCCGGAGTAGCCAGCTACTCGGGGGGAGACGAAGAGGGTGCTTTCACTCTCTTTATATAACTTTCTTTGTGTTCTTTTATAATTATATTTTTTTTTCTTATTCCAAAGCTGCTCGGAATCGTACTAACCTTTTACCTTTGTTTGCAGATATGTCATCTATGCTCTTTAAATAATTTTCTCAGAAGCATGCCACTGGTCCAAGCAGTGAGGCACCTTCAGCTAAATGTCAGAGGACATATTCTTTACTGAACCTGCCGAACAGGTTGCTGGAACCCCCGAACAGACTTTTTCTTGGAAAAGGCCACAATCGCAGACTCTAAGTTGCAAATCTGCCAAAGGAAAGGGACCTAAGATCGAAGAGGTTATTCACTCGTCCCCTGTGCAAAGGTCTGACCCCCCAAGTAGAGTCCCAGAGGGTGTTGAGGACCCTGCCAAGGAGTTTCATGGACCTTTAAAAAAGGTCCTAGCCATTCATCAAGGCCACACTAAAAGGGTGTCTTCTACCCAATCTGACTTCATGACTAATCTAAGTTCCAAATATTTGGAGTATATTACTAGTACTGGCCTCCAGGATGTTGTTAGGGTAAATATTTGGAATTTTTGAAACCAATTAATTTTTCTTTCTCTATCACTTGTTCTCTATTTTTTTATTTCCTACTACAGTGTATGCTGGTCCTTAGCTATGCTCATCATTGTACCAAAGGTGTGAGCAAGCGGGTGATTGGGTTGGTGAAGGAGTCTGAAGACAAAACTTCCCAAATGAACGAGTTGTCCTAACAAATTCAAAGTCTTCAACGGACCTCCGAGCAGGTTATTAAGGAAAACGAGAATCTTAAAAATGTGGCCGAGCAGAGGGACCTTGATGTTAATCGATTGGAGAGGAGGATCGCAGAGTTGAAGGAAAAAGTCGCTGCTGTTGAGAAAGCTGCCCAGGAAAAGGAGGACAAACTGGCCAAGGCTCTCGAGCAAGAAAAATCTGATCGGGCTATTGATGCTAAAGTATTGGAGGATTTCGGCCTAAGCACTTTCTTCAATTTTTGGGTTCGTAACAAAATAGTAGAGTTCAGTTATCTGGGAGAAGCTTACAATGAGCTCATGCAGTACTGTACCGAGCGGGAGAAGAACAAGGCTATGACCGTGCCTACCGAGCAGCTACCAGTCTTCGAGCCAGAGACTGTCGAGCCGCCCACCGATCCAGTCATCATAGCTTCTGCAGATAATGTCCTTCCATCCAACCCAAGTCCTTCAATTGAGGCTCCAACTCCTGCGGACCAATCCAACACTCTCCCAACCGAAACTCTTGTTGTTGACCTCGAGCCACATTCCTGAATCTTGAAAAACTCTTCCTGTTTTCTTTTTTATAGTTTACGCCTAAACAAAAGTGATTAAGCCGAGCAGTCTTTATTCTCTCGCATTTATTTTCCTTTTGTTGAAACATCAGCTGAGCTGAGCAACTTTTAATCTCAAGCACCCTTTGACACATGTTTATACGATATTTTTATTTGGGTTTGCATCTGCTCGTACTTTATCTTTCATTACTGCTCAGTGTATGCTATTTGTTTTTTTTTTTGGAGCTATGTGGCTCTGTTTGTTGCTTGGTATACCAAGCAATGCGCAAGCACTTTAACATTAATACAAATTAACGCTTCTAAGCCATTTTAGTTACGTGCTTTTTTTTTCTCTTCTTGTCCATGAATGATTATGGTGCCCGGCAAGTGATCGAGCATGATTCCTAACTCTTGGGTTATCCTCTTGGTCACTTGCTAATTGACCAAAGTTGTTCATAATAACCTATTCGAGCCCACTTGGGTTTGCCAAAACCTGCAAAGGTTTCATACATTGTCGACAATCCATGATGTAATTCACTAGTTAGCAAGATAATCATTGTAAAAATAAAGGCTTGTAAGTATGGACAAAACGTGTCTTATTGATTAAAGATTAACCATACAAGATGCATCGCTACACAGTTGCTTACATTCATAAACTTAATTATTACAATAAATGGTGGCTGGTCAGTGATAAGGGCAATTGTGCCTGTACCGGCCAGTCAACGATCACTTAAAATCAATCTTATTGGTAGTACTTCCTTAGGTGTTCCCCATTCCAATAACGGGGGATAGGTACTAGTTGGAGGGGTGGTACTTTCTCTGTAACCTAGTAAGGAACTTTCCAGGTGGGGCCTAGTACTCCTGCCAAAGCATCTAGAGTTTCTGGGAATATTCTTTGCAAGACTAGGTCTCCTACATCAAATTTTCATTCCTTAACTCTAGAATTGAAGTACCGGGAAAATTTTTGCTGATGGGCGGCCAGTCGTCTGTTGGAATTTTAACGTCTTTCTTCAATTAGATCCAAGGATTCAGCTAACAGCTAGTGATTTTCATTTTGGTCGTATGTTGTGCGCCTATGAGACGGTGGAGTCACCTCTATGGGAAGCATCGCTTCATACCCATATGTAAGTGCAAAAGGGGTATCTCTAGTAGTTGTTCACTCGGTAGTCCTATAGGACCACAATACTTCAGGTAGTCTCTTAGGCCAGTTTCGCTTAGCCTCTTCTAAACGCTTCTTCAAAGTGTCCTTGAGAGTCTTGTTAACTGCTTCTACCTGTCCATTTTCCTAGAGGTGTGAGACTGCTAAGAAGCTTTTTGTGATGTCATGTTTAGCGCAGAAATCAGTAAATAACTGGCTGTCAAACTGCGTTCCACTGTAAGACACTATTTTGTGGGGTAGACTAAACCTACAAATTATATTCTTTACCACAAAGTCCAATACTTTCTTGGAAGTGATTGTTGCTAGCGGCTTGGCCTCCGTCCATTTGGTAAAGTAATCCACTGCTACTACCACGTACTGTACTCCCCCCTTTCCTTTTGGCAATCAACCAATAAGGTCGATCCCCCAAATGGCAAAGAGCCATGGACATTGCATCTGTGTTAGTTCATTTGGGGTGGTTCAGGGGATTTTCGCAAATCTCTGACACTTGTCACATTTTTTAACATGCGATATATAGTCCTCATTCATAGTTGGCCAGAAGTAGCCTTGCCTTAGAATTTTCTTAGAAAGACTCTGCCCCCAGCATGATTCCCACAGAAACACTCATGTACCTCTTCAAGAAGCCGTCCATATTCTGTTTGGTTGACGTACCTTAGCAACAGCATGGAAAACCCTCTTCTGTACGTGAACCCGTCTAGGATAAGGTACCGAGCAGCTTTCCTTATCAATTTTTTAGACTTGTTACGATTGTTGGGCAGGATTTCGTGCTCTAGATAAGCTGCAATCAGGGTCATCCAGGACTGAGTGTTGTCTATTAGAAGGATTGGTTCAGGCAGGTTGATACTGGGTTGGTCCAGTGTAGAGTCCCAGAATGTTTACTTAGCCTAGCTAGATAGTAGTAGTAGTAGTAGTTAGTATTAGTTTGTAGTATGTTAGTTAATGAGGATTTTGGTTCAAGTCGGGACTTAGCTGGAAACTCATAACAACAATTATGAATTTTATAAGTTTAATCTATAGTTTAAGAATACTAATTATAACGTAAGGTTTGATTAATATTGCTGGTCATGGCAATATATTTATTATAACCCAAGGTTTAGATAGAACCATTAAGAGCATGACACTTGTCATAATCATGATTATTAAGGAATTAAGTATTTTTGATGAATAGTTTCAATAATAGAATGATCTAGAAGTTCTAGAACCTTCCAGCTGCTGTTAGGATCGTAATATGACTCAGTCAAAGCTGTTTATCCAATTCAAATTATGCTGAAAAACTGCAAATACGTGTTTAATATATCGACGTATGCCTATATATCGTAGCATAGGGGCTGATATATCGCCTACGGAAGATACAGAAAACACATCGACTTTGCATTTGTGTTAGTTCATTTGGGGTGGTTCAGGGGATTTTCGCAATCCCTAGCACCCAAGGCAGAATAGGGCCGGGCAGCCGTCCCACAGCCCTAGACGCCCAAGGGACGAAGAGCCAAATCCACTAAGCAGGGGACAGCGTCCTTCTGCCAACAGAAGGAACATCATGTCAGGCTCTATGGTCAGGGGCCCCCCACGGCATAACAATGCAAGGGGACCCAACGACCAGTGCAGGCCTCCCCCTGACGCTCGGGAAATGCCAGCTTGAGGAGGAAATAGTGTGAACAACCGGTCATGCCATAGTCAGCCACAATTTAGACATGGCCATGACTATAACGAAGCCGATTCCGGCAGAGGAAATGCTGGTCGGAGGAATGAGGAAAGAGGTGGAGGTAGAAGCCCCCCACCTATAGAAAACAGGCCAGCTAGCCATAACTCTGGGGGGTAACCCAGGCAGCAGAACATCTTTGATCGGCTAGGAGTTAGCGATCAGAGACTTAGGGACGATGATTTAAGGGACGTACTCAACGACTGACGTGAAAGACATGGTGAGTACGCTCCCCCGGCACAAGTCGCCCCTGCAATCCCAAAAGCGGTTCAGGCTCAAATTGATGCTCTGAACCAGGCAGTACAACAGCTGGTTGGGGGACGAACATCCAACATAGAGTACGATAGGAGAAGGGGCACTCCATTTGTACAGACGATTGTTGCGGCTGAAATCCCCAGTAAATTCAAGATGCCCACACTGTCGAACTTTGATGGGTACGGAGACCCAGTATCTCACATTAACAAGTTTGAGATACAAATGGATATACATAAAATGTTGGAAGATGCCCGCTGCAGGATCTTCCCCGCGACACTATCTGACACCACCCAGAAGGGATTTTTTAAGTTCCCTCCTGCTAGTATAGTATCTTGGGTGATGTTCGTGAAGGAATTTTACGGACAATTCAATGCGGGTCGCGTACACCCCACAGAGGCTAACTAGCTGGTCAAGATACGCCAGAAGGAGGGAGAGCCCTTAAAGGAATATGTCTAGCGCTTCATGTGAGCAGCAGCTGGAGCCAAGATAGTGGGTGACGAAGGCAAGATGATGGCCATAACTGCTGGGGTTAGGCACCATTCACCCCTCTGGAGTAGCCTAAGAAAGAATGGGGTAAAGAGTACCCAGGAGTTTTTGGATCGGGGTGGTCGATATATCAAGCTCTAGGAGGCGATGCCAATGAGGGGAAATCGCCAACAAAAGACAAGGGGCCAAAGGAAGAATCCGCCAATGCCACCAACGGGTCAAAGAAACCCAATGGCAGTGACAAGGGCAATGGGAATGGCAATGGTAGGAATGGTGGAAAATGGGCAAACAATGAACCCTTAGCCTCTGACAATAAACGCCCCAAAGGCAATCGATATGAGCCAAAATTCACCAACTACACGACCCTTGTCGAAAGTCGAGCGGAAGTCTACCAGGCGACCAGCTCCAACGTGCCTTATAAATGAACTGCAACTATAAGGAAAGATATGATGCCCAGCACGTACGGTTCCCACACTCTGATCCACTGGTCGTAGACGTGCAAATCGCCAACATGATGGTAAAGAGGGTGTTGGTTAACACAGGGAGTTTAGTCAACATCCTATACAAGTCTTCACTGGAGAGAATGAAGCTATCCGTCAAGGACCTGGAGCCATGCAACCAAACCATCTATGGTTTTTCCGGCAAAAGGCTCACCCCAACTGGGTCGATTAGGCTTCCAGTTATAGCAGGTGCTGCACCTGCTAACAGGACATTACTCACTACTTTCATAGTAGTTGATTGTCCTTCGGCATACAATGCTGTAATTGGGAGGCCAATTCTTCTCAACCTACGAGTCATCACTTCAATATGGAACCTTGGCATGAAATTCCCAACAGATACAGGGGTAGGATGCGTATTGGGAAATCAGCGACATGCAAGGGGATGCTACAACGCCTCGATAACCAAAGCAAAGAAAGGTGTGTCGAGAGATGTTCCCAGAAAGGAGTTGCAAATGGCAGTTGATGCTCTGGCCCAGTCAAGTGATAATGTCACCAAATAGGGCATTGCCCAATGTAAGGATAGAGACTTGGATCCTCGCTTTGGGGATTTTGAGGAAGAAATAGGACCCATCGAGGACCTTGAAGAGGTCCAACTCAATGAAGAAAATTCGACTAGGGTTGTGAAAGTCGGTAAAAACTTAGAGACAACAACAAAACAAACACTGGTGGAGGTTTTGAGGAGGAACCAGGAAGTCTTCACCTAGTCACACAAAGACATGGTTGGAATAGACCCTACAGTCATCAGCCATGTCCTGAACATCGACAAGAGTTTTCCATCGGTGCAACAGAAAAGAAGGCTGCTTGACAAAGGTAGGTCAAAGGCCTTAAAAGAAGAAGTCGAGAAGCTAAAGGGGAATGGGTTCATCAGGGTGGCATTTTATCCATCGTGGGTCTCCAATCCCGCGTTAGTTCCCATGCCGAATGGAAAATGGAAAACATGCGTAGATTTCATAGACCTCAATAAAGCCTGCCCCAAGGATTGTTTCCCACTCCCTAGGATAGATCAACTGGTCGATGCCACTGCAGGGCATGAGATTCTCTCCTTCATGGATGCATACTTCAGGTATAATCAGATTAGTATGCATCCTCCTGATGAGGATCACACTAGCTTTCGAACTGACACAGGGCTTTACTATTACAAAGTAATGCCCTTCAGTTTGAAAAATGCTAGTACGACTTACCAGCGACTAGTCAACCACATGTTTAAGGAGATGATCGACACAAACATGGAGGTCTATGTCGATGACATGCTGGTTAAGTCGAAGAAGGCAGAAGGGCATATAGAGGATTTGAAAGAATGCTTCAACATCTTGAACAAATATCAGATGAAGCTGAATCCCCTCAAATGCTCCTTCGGAGTAGGATTAGGGAAGTTCTTGGGATTTATAGTTAACTCGAGAGGAATTGAAGCCAATCCTGAAAATATCAAAGCCCTGATTGATATGAAATCGCCAGCAAAGATTAAGGATGTTCAAAGTTTGACCGGAACAATTGCCGCTCTCAGTAGATTTATTTCAAAATCAATGAACAAGTGCATTCAATTTTTTAATCTACTTAGAGGCAACAAGAAATTTGAATGGACTAAGGAGTGTGAGCAAGCTTTCTAAGCATTGAAGACTCACATGGCGCAACCACCCATTCTATCGAAGCCGGTCGATGAGGAAGCTTTGTTTGTCTACTTGGCGATCATAGAATATGCTGCCAGTGCTATCTTAGTAAGGGAAGAAGAAGGCATGCAGAAGGCTATTTATTATGTAAGCAAGAGGCTAATTGGAGCAGAACTGCGATATCCACCAATTGAAAAGTTAGCCTAATGCTTAATTTTGGCCTCTAAGAAGCTGCGACCTTACTTTCGAGCTCACCCAATCATGGTTTTGACCGACCAGCCTCTACGGCAAGTTCTGCAAAAGCCAGAGGTCGCGGGTAGATTGTTGAAATGGGCAGTCGAACTTGGGCAATTCAATATATCTTACTTGCCGTGAGTAGTGATAAAAGGGCAAGCCCTAGTTGACTTCATTGCAGAGTTCACTGAACTTACAGATAGCAAGCAGACCGAAGAGCCTGAGTGTCAAAACCAACCTCCCGCATGGAAGTTATTTACAGACGGCTCTTCCAATGAGCATCATGCAGGGGCAGGGGTGTTCCTGATTATGCCTGAAAGGTATCGTTTTCACTATGCAATCAGGTTTGACTTCACTGCTTCCAACAATGAGGCTGAGTATGAAGCGTTGCTTGCTGGGTTACGATTAGCTAGGGACATCAATATAAAGGTACTTGACATCTACAGTGACTCTTAGCTGGTGGTGAATCAAGTCATGGGAGAGTACCAGGCCCGAGGTGTAAAGATGGTTGCCTATTTAAACAAAACATAGGATTTATTAGCGCAGTTTGACAAGTACACCCTTCAGCAAGTACCTCGTGACCAGAATTCAAACGCTGATGCTTTGGTCAAGTTAGCAAGTGTGAATGATGCTGATACTCTAAACATAGTGCTAGTTGAACGACTATCTGTGCCAAGCACCCAAGCAGAAGAGACCACTCTGGTGATTCAGGTGGCAGATAGATGGATGGCACCATACGTAGAGTATCTGACGCAAGGCGTGTTACCAACGAACGATAAAATATCTAAGACCCTTCAGCGACACGCTGCTAGGTATATCCTGGTTGATGGAATCTTGTACCAAAGGGGATACTCAATTCCACTCATCAGGTGTATTTCAAAAGAGAAGGCCAAAGAATTGATGAAAGAGGAACACGAAGGCTTTTGTGAGGACCACGCTGGGGGGCAAAGCTTGTCAAAAAAGATCCTGAGGCAAGGGTATTTCTGGCCAATAATGAATGAAGACTCAATGGAATTTGTACGGAGGTGCGACAAATTCCAGAGGCTCTCCAAAATCTCGCGAGCAACCCCTAATGAACTGAAACAGATGCAAAGTCTGTGGCCGTTTGTAGTGTGGGGAATAGATTTAATCGGATCTTTACCCACAGGAAAAGGTGGTGTCAAGTATGCTGTGGTTGCCATCGATTACTTCACTAAATGGGCTGAAGTCGAGCCACTCGCAACCATAATGACCAAGAAGGTGCTGGATTTTGTGGTTAAAAACATCGTTTGTCGCTATGGATTGCCAAGGAAAATCGTCTCAGATAACGACATGCAGTTTGATAGTGATTTATTCACGGACTTTTGCGAATGGCATGGGATTATCAAGAGCTTTTCTTTAGTCGCTCATCCCCAAGAAAATGGACAAGTCGAAGCAGTCAATAAAACGCTAAGGGATACCCTGAAGAAACGTTTGGAATAAGCTAAGGGGCATGGTTAGAACAATTTCCTGAAGTCCTCTGGTCGTACAGAATCTCCCACCGAATAGCAACAGGCCATACTCCATTTTCTTTGGCTTATGGGTAGGAGGCTATGTTACCTGTTGAGTTAGATCCACCCTCGCATCATAGAATAATGTACGATCAAGGCTCTAATAGCCAACTATTGATGGAATCTCTGGACTTGACCAATGAGAAGCGTGAGCAAGCCCAACTCCAAGTAGTTGTGTACCAGCAAAAATTCGCCCAGTATTTCAACTCTAAAGTACGTGAAAGAAAATTTAGCGTCAAAGATTTAGTATTTCGAAGAGTTTTCTTAAACACCCGCGACCAGGCTACTAGAGTACTCGAACCCAACTGGGAAGGACCATACCAAATTGAAGAAGTCCTCCATCCATGCACCTATAAACTTGCTCGCTTAAATGGAGATCTCATTCCTCGCTATTGGAATGGAGAACACCTGTACAAGTCCTATCAATAAACAATTCTTCTTAAAGAATTGGCTTGTATTAATTTTACTTTTTAAAAATTATGAAAAAGGTTGGTCACTTTATATGACTAATCGCTTAGAAGTGTAAGATCTTATTGATTGCTCGTACAGACATGTTTTGTCCATTTATTACGATAAATATAAGGGATGGTGTGCAGCCAATCATTCTTGCCAATTATTGTATTTATTACAAGTATTTTCTCATCACGTGTGTTGTTTTGTTGGATTATCGTTTTAATTCCTTTATTCCGAGCAGTAATGTTCGAACAGGTTCTGGTCAAGGCAAGTGACTAAGGACCTAAAGCTCCTCAATCACTTGGGGGCTATATAAGGCATCTAGTAAGCGAAGCATATCGAAAGATACGTAAACACATGAGCAAAATAAGTGAAAGCATGCTAAGGTACTTAGAGTATTTTTCAAAATTTTGTATTTTGTTAAATCAATCCAAAGTACTTTGCTAAGTTCGGTCATGCGAACAGATATTATAATAAAATTCAAATATTATAATATCAAAATGAATTCTTTTACACCGCGACCAGTGACTGCTCGGATGTATTTGTTCGATAAAAAGAGAAAAGCTGCCCGTGCAGCAATAAAAGTTAAAACATAAATAAAATTGTTTTTACATCATGAACCGTAGGCCATGTAATTCAAAAGTAAAGTAAAAAGATAAAATTATGAGGTTGTCGGGGGGTCTTGTGGCGATTTATGCTACTGCTGGTCGAATGCATCCCCAGCCTCTTCTCAGGCGCCTTCGATGCCGGTCGCTAAAGAAATTTCTAGAGACCGTGGAAGTGTTTCTTCCTCCAGGCGAGCAACGCACCTAGCCAGCTCTGCCTCCCTAATATGGTTTGGAAGATAGGAGAAGTTAGCATTGGGGTTGTTTTTCCAGAACAAGTAGAAACACTCGAGCGACGCCCCTTCATAGTCTTCAAGGTTGCGGGCATTATGTTCCTCCAGTGCAGCAACTTCCTTGCGGCTTATCTCCAGCTTATCTTGGAGCTTGTGGGCTTCTCGGTAATTATTGAGCGAGACCTCCTTGTACTGCTCCTTGGATGCAGTGATCTTGAATATACTTGCATCCTTCCTCTTCAGCTCTTCTTCAAGAGAAGCGATTTTGGCCTCAGTCACCTGCAGCGCCTCGACGTGCTTTGCCTCTGCCTCCTTGAGGGCCTCGGTATGCTTCATCTTGGCCTCCTTAAGGGCATCAGAATGCTTCGCCTCGACTGCCTTCAGCTATTCGGCATGAGTACCTCAGACGCCTTAAGTTGCTCGGTGTATTGAGCCTCAGTAGCACTAAGCTGATCGCTAAGTCTCTTTTCGAATTGAACATTCTGCGTCCTCGAAAACCGCCAGCAAGAAGTACGGGTAAGCACCCCCTGCAATCAGAAAAAGATAAGGCTATAAATAGGAGCAAGTTAAAAAGAAAATTCATGAAGTACAATAAAGTAAAAATTTTACAGTGAGCACTTCGTTCAGTTCGCGATTGAGGACTTGGTCGACCCCCATAGAGCCAGTCTCCTGGATTTCCTCTTGGCTGCGTCGGTGTTTTGTTATTCTCGACAGCCTATCATTGGCTGAGTTAAGCACCACGCCCATGAGGTCGTCTCTCGAGGCTTCTTCCCAACGACTAGCCGATTGCTAGACGGTGAATGTTGGGGGCATAAGGTCGACTGGAGCTGGAGGAGGACTCTGTCCGACCGGAGATGGAGGATACGGGTTTATTGGAGTTGGAGGAGTTGCCTCCCTAGTAGGAGCTGGTCGAGGAGTTGTCTGTTCGAGATTTCTTTGCAGGGGGATTGCTGCAACCCTCCCCAGACTGGCGCTTGTGGGACTTTTTCTTGCTCGTCGATTTGGTGTACAAATCAAAGGCACGTTCGACAAGCATGTCTGCAAAAAAGAAACGACCAAATAGTTAGGCAATATAATAAAAGGAACTTGCCAAGTTTAGGAAACAAGGGCAGAGAAATTTAAAGTATAATACCCGAGCTATAATTACTGGTCGCTACACTATTTACTTTACTAGTGCTACACTCACTCTCTGGCCTGAAGAAGTCTGAATTTAAAGCAGGAGGGTATTTAAAGTTGCCATCCCCATCGTAGAGGTGACAGGGAATAGGTAGACTATCTAAAAGCGTAAAATCAGTACCGTTCTGATCCGATGACTCAAGAGTAGGCTTTGTGGCCTTCTTCTTTCCCTTCCCTGGAGGGGCCGGTGCAGCAACAGGTCGTGGGGCACCAGTTGGTTCATTGACGGTCACCCCAGTTGCCCTCCTCGGAGGAGGTTGTGACACATCTTGTTGTTTCTCAGGGACTTCAGTGCCGGTGGCACTCCCCGCAGTAGATTCCCTTACATCCTGGTGAGGAGCCAGAAGTTTGACCAGTCTCAGATTGGCCTTTGTGACCAGTTGTTTGACACTTTTCTCTATGTCGAATGCTAGCCAGGAGGGCTGATCGGACCTCCATTTTTGGAGTAGGGGCTGGTCGTAACCAGGGGCCTGAAATGCACTAAATTCCTAAGGGAAATGCAGGAAGCATCAAAGAAAAAAAATATACGACCAAGGGTGCAAAGACTTTACCTCCTTGTGTGAAGGCCAAGTTGTTTGTGACCATATTGGCAGTCAAAAAGTACTCCAGATGGTACTTCCCCACATTCGAAATAAAAGCGATGTCAGTTAGGAAAGTGCGACCCGTTTCCTGGTGGCAGAATTGGAAGAACCCCGTGTTTTCTTGGTTGGGGTTGGATTTTAAGTCGAACAAGTAGTTGACCTCGTATGGCGTGGGGACCGGCCACTTCTTATGACTATAAAGGATATAGAGTGCAGAGAGCATTCTATATCCATTTGGGGTGATTTGAAAAGGAGCGACCCCAAAATAATTGGCCACTCCTTGGAAAAAAGGATGGAGAGGCAGGATCGCTCCTACCTCGATATGATACCTCGACCAGGTGCTATATGTGCCTCCAGGCAGATTCTCCCTTTGGTCTCTGGTAGGTCAGACTAGCGTCACCCCAGGAAGCCCGTACTTCTTGATATAATTGGCGATCATCCTAATCGTTACTCGACTAGGAGGGGCAACGTACAATTCGACATCTGGTCGAATGGCACTTCGTAGGTTGGGCTTGAGCTTGGATTCCTGGCTCGGGAGTACTCTCAGCTCTACCGCTAGTCGAGGGAATTTTTGCGTGAGGAGCAGACTGGTGTTCAGAAGGTTTTGATGTTTTCTTTTTTTGGGCAGTGGATTTTACTCTACCCATGGCTGAAAGGTTTGAATGAGGTCTGTTAGGTGGAGTTCAAGAAAAAAGGATGTCCGGAATAAGTAACGATGGCTCTTCTACATCCATGAGCAGTAGAGCGAGCAGGTCATCGTCAATTGGTCTCTCACCTCCCCACGGATCTTGCATCAAAATCTGCAATTAGAAAAGGGGAGATGAGAACTTAGAGTGTAAAGTCTTGTGTTGAATGTAGGAATAACGTTGTTTGCGTATAAAAGTTAGGCTTTTATATGATCAGCAGCATTCTAGTGAAAACACGAAGTTTCTTACGAGTAGTTTGAGAAATAGATTAAAAAGCAGAAGTAAAAAGTTTTTCAGAGAAAACTTTTTCGACTCCGAGAGGGCGGGAAAAACCCAGTTTTTCAACTAGCATAAAAATCGAATTTTTACTTCGATTTTATGCCTAAATCTACAATCTCGACTACCAAACTGACTCCTAACTCCTATGAAGTGTTATTTCACTACCTTATCATGCATCGATCAACATACCCATTTACCCCAAGACAATTTTGGTCAAGAACAGTCAAGAACTCTGATACGAAACGAATAAAAAATGACTTTGCATGGCAACTCAAATGACTGAACGGCTCGTAAAACTTACTTGGATGAAAGGTGGAGTATGAAAACGAAAGCTTTGAGCGTCTGAATGGAGGTTCCTTAGAATGGCAGCAGGAGCTTCTGGGATTTTTCTTAGCTCAAACGGTCGAAGTTCTTCAGAGTTCTTGAAAAATAGAAGGCAAGTGAAAAGTAAAAAGTTAAAATATGAATTTGGGGTATTATTTATATTGATGGAGACACCATAAAAGAAGTAATCATGAGATTACCTTTTGCCAAAATATGGGGAACTGTAATATCCATCAGACAAGTTTTGGAAAGTCGAAAAGACCTGATTGGACATGATTGGTTACTTTTTTTGAAGAGGCATGACGACTCTCACAGGTTTTATGGGGCATACAAAAGGTCAGACACCTAAGTTTACTTTACTGTAAACTTTGGGGGCAAATGTTTACCCAAAAACAACTGCTGATGACATGGCAAGGATTTCTCACACGTGGTTGACACATGGCAGAGTTGAAGTGAAGAGGTGTTGTTCAGTTATCGACCAGCTACACATTGCTTCATCAAGACTGACTATTAGGTACGACCAGGCTGGTCGTATGATTTAGTTTATTCCCTTATAAGATTGTGATCTTGTAATAATTATATTTATTACCTTGATACACAGATATTAAGGAGAGTTAAGGCCCAATGGCCCATGTAATCCCCCTTGAGCCTATAAATATGCATGAAATAGCTCAAGGAGGGGACTTTGGATCTTTGAATCTTTTTCCTGAATATTGAGAGAGAGAGCCTATGGTGCGATTATCCATCGTCTTATTGTAATTCTCCCAAGGTATGTGAAACTCAAGAACCTTAGTTCTTTGATCACAGTATTGGGATTCAATATTAATAATAGCACTAAGTGGACGTAGGTCATTACCATTCGTTGGGGCCGAACCACTATAAATCGTTGGTGTTTTCTTCTTTACCATTAGATTAAACCCTTAATTGTCGTCTCATTTTATGTCGTATATTTGACTCCATGTCGTTGGCCAAATCGAGGGTCAACAATGATGATTATGAGGAGATAGATGATAATATGTTAGATGAAGGGTCAGACGTAGAAGATCCTGATTTTTAGATTAGTTTATTTCTTTATTTATTTCATTTATGATTGTATATAAAGAAAACCTTTTTCCAAATGAATATCATTGTTATTTTTGATGACATGTATGATTTAGTTTTTTTACAATCATAATAAATAATAAATTTAATAAATAATGACCAAGTTTGGTGAGGGTGAATACAAATCAATGGACTGGGTTCTATATTGAGAGATAGGGGGCCATAGTAGTGGGAATGATTTTACTAATCCCAGCCCTCCCTTAATATGGTTAACTTTGGAACAACGATGAGTTTCGAGCCTGAGAATTAAGTCATATAGGATGATTAGAAACAGACTTAGAAAATAATAAAGATGACTTATTTTTCTAAGTATAGAAACATACCCTAATTATAAAGAAGGCCTATATAATTTTTATAAGAAATCATAATTAATAGGTTTGAGTTATGTTTGCTTAGATTAAGTTTTGTTTTAGAGCCTATTATGGTAAATTCTAACATGTTTTTCTCGACTGTCAGAACTCTGCTGAAGATGTCGCTCAGAAGGTCTGCACGCACCAATGTCAATGCCTCCAGCGTCACTCCTAAGACTAATGAAGCCCCTCCAGTTCGCAGAAGAGGAGTGCGTACTACCACTACTGCAGCTAACCGAAGTGCACTGCTACAGCCGGTTGATAACATTGCAGAAATTGCTAGACTACGACAGCAAGTGGAGGAATTACTGCAGCAACAGTGACAACAGGCTCAGCCACAGACTCAGCCTCCGCCTCCGCTGCAACCACAGCCTCAGCAAATGGCTCAAGCACCCCATCAAGTGGGTCCTTATGGGGGATGGCCAAAGGCAAACTATGCGCCCTACAGCTCAGTACATGGAGCCAATCTACGAGCAGTTTTGTAAACAACACGCTTAAAACTTTGAAGGGATAACCGCCCCTTCGAGGTGGAAGAATGGCTCTGAAATGTCGAGTCGATCCTAGTGCACATGAATCTTTGCAACACGGACCGCATATCTTGCGTTTCATCTCTGCTTAAGAAGGATGCTAGAATATGGTGAGACTTAGTTCAGCAGACTCATGACGTCGCCACCATGACAGGGCCAGATTTGTGGAGCTGTTCCACAAGAAATAGTACAACTCGGCAGTCATTGCCACAAGGGTCGAGGAGTTCACTGGTCTGAAGTAAGGCAACTTGATGGTAGCAGAGTATTCTTGGAAGTTCGACCGATTAGCCAAGTTTGCACTAGAGTTGGTTCCAACTGACTTTCTTAGGGTTACCAAGTTCGTTAGAGGACTTAGACCAAAGATTGAGCTAGGGGTTAAGCTAGCAAACCCTAGAACTAATACTTATGCCGATGTTCTAGAAACAACTATAGAAGTAGAAAGGCTTCAGGAAAATATTAGTAAGGAGGAACCTAGTAAGCCTGAGCCTAAACAGCAGGATCAACCTCAGAATGGTCGGAACAACCACAGCAACAGCCATCAGCATAGCAACAATAATGGTTAGAAGAGAAAGCATCCTAACAATAAGCAGTCCGACAACGATAAAAGAGCACGGACAAACAATGGAGGCAATAAGTCGAGTTATGTAGAATATCTCCAGTGCTCTAAGTGCCAAAAAAAACATCTTGGTGAGTGTTGTGCAAACACCAAGGGATGCTACAATTGTGGTCAGGAAGGTCACCGGTAGAGAGAACTAATACTTTCCTTTAAGCACGTGTGTAGGACACCCCCAAATTCAAAAATGGTGTAAACTAGGTTTACAACCATTCCCTAATTCTATGGGTGTCCTTAGGATAGACTTAGATGGAACATCATTCAATATGTATATAATACATTGAAACGCATAGCCCTAGAATGACAGTGGTAATGATGAGAAACTCATCATTGATCTAACCATATCTAATAACGTTTTATTCCGTCTTTCTGAAACACCATTTTGTTGTGGCGTTCCAGGTGCTGTGAGTTGGGATTGAATGCCATGCTCACACAAATGGTCCTTGAATTAAAAATCCAATTACTCTCCTCCTTGATCAGATCGAAGAGCTTTTAGTGATTTACCTAATTGCTTTTTAGCCACTGCTTGGAATTCTTTGAACTTTCCAAACTTCTTCTTTTTTTCTTTTCATCAAGTATAGGTAACCATATCTTGAATAATCTTCAATGAAAGTGGCGAAATATTCATAACCTCCTCTTGCTTGTACATTAAGTGGACCGCAAACATCCGTATGTACTAGGTGAAGTGGTTCTGTGGCTCTTGAACCTTTCGCAGAGAAAGGTCTCTTGGTCATTTTGTCTTCTACACAGGATTCACAAATAGGGAGAGATCCAACAGATAGTTCTCTTAAAGGACTATCCTTCACAAGCCTATTTATTCTGTCAAGAACAATATGGTCCAATCTCAAGTGTCATAGATATGTTTCACTATAGAATCAGTTTAATACATCTAGGATTAGTTGTTTTAAATAATTCAGAAGTATAAAATTTTTTTCATTCATCATAAGTATGTGAACTTTGTTTATCCCAAAGCATTTGCATAACAAGTAAATAAATAATTTCTTTAAATAATAACTACTTTATTAATAAAGAAAGGAATGTTATGCAAAAATAGAAATAAGTTTCTAAACATTAATAATCAAAATTACTAATCATAAACTAAATTTATAGACTGTAGTTTTCTTTGTTTAAAGAAATCTAAAATTTCTAAAACAAAATAAAGAAATTTAAATTGTTCAACTAACAATAAAAATTACTAATTAAAACTACTCTCCAACTTCTCCAGCTCTTTACTCGCTATTCAAATCCTCATCAGTCTCTTTCTCCTTTTCAGGGTTCTGATTCTGTAAAGGAAAAAACAAAAAGAAAATTAGATTAGTGGCATATATTTTTGAATCTACTATCCATAAATTTGAATCTGATATTCATAGTATTTGAATCTATTATTCA
This sequence comes from Humulus lupulus, assembly GCF_963169125.1. NCBI lineage: Eukaryota > Viridiplantae > Streptophyta > Magnoliopsida > Rosales > Cannabaceae > Humulus > Humulus lupulus. The sequence goes on along the minus strand of NC_084794.1, from coordinate 207,077,189 downwards.
AAATTGAAAAAATATATGTAAATCTTATTTACCTTTTTCGTTTAATATAAACGATGACACTCAGCAAAGACTTCCTTTGTCATTGCTCGCCACATCACATGTGCTGAGTCATAGTGTATATATTTTTCCTCTGTTTCCTCAGGCATGGTTGAAAGCATGCAATAAAGTGCCCACCGATCGAATTTCATCCAATTTGCATATTTTTCTTCTGCTTCATAGCTAGTAGCCAGAGGTGGTTCTGTTTGAGGTTTTTCACAGACTGTTGACATCATCTTCTTATTAGAAAAAATGGTCAACATGCCTTGAAACTAGTGTTGCATATTTTTAAGTTCATAAACCAAGGATTTGAGAAAAGCATCGGTGTGTAATTCACCAATAGACATCTTTGCAGGGAATAAATAAATAAATACAAATATTATTATATTTAGATAAATAAATATCAAAGTTTTGGAAATTAAACGTGATGCATGAGCACAATTAAAAACCATAAAATAAAGTATAATTTCCACGATAAAACTTTCTAACAATCAAAGTGCCACCTTAGGGTCGGTCAAATTAATCTTAGAGAATTTATAAGACATTCTTATCTTTATTGTTTGAAACTTAAAATAACTCTTTATTTTCTCTTTTAAACATTAAAGTACCACTTAGTTTGGTCAAGTTATGATTATCCACTACAAAAGCTTAATCATAACTTTGTGAGTGTAACCCATTATTTTGGAGTTCATGACTTAACTTAGGACATGCCGCCTTAGGGTTGGTCAAACCTAAAATACATCATTAGTTCCTGTCTTTGTAAGAAATATAACCTTGCTATTGACATGTCTAGACACCTTCCTTAGGGGGACGAAAACAAAGCCGTCGCGAGGTGCCTAAGGTCTAGGCCGAACATCTCTGGCTTGGTCCTGTCCTATGCCACGTCTTGGCAAGACCTGCTCATTTGCCAGTAAAGGTCGCCTGTTATTGTTGGCCTAGGCACCCTGACTGGATCTGTAACAACTGGTTTGACCTTGGTTTCCATTCTGAGGCTGAGCTCCTAGCCCATGCATGGCACCTTCACCAAAACCATAAATGGGAGGGCGTTGTTCGTTTTGGACAGTAGTGCCAACCGCGGTTCCCATACCTTGTGTCTGCTGCTGTTGAATGTAATTGCGAATAAACTCAGCAGCCTCCCTTGTCCGATGTTCCATATCCTCTTATCGGGCTTGTATCTCTCGTGCATGTCGATCCATCCACTCTGAAAGTCTCTCCTTTATTTTTCGAAGGCTTCATTTAGGGCCTCATGTGCAGTGGCCCGCCCATGGTTCATAGAGGCCATCTGATCCTGCATCTACCCAATGACTTCTCTTATCTGATCAATCTCAGGACCGAGTCCTTCAATATCTACATGGGGTTCATACCGTCCGGGACCTCCATCCCTTGGTCCTTGCTGGTCAGTATCCCCTGCAGCACCTCCACTTGAAGTTTCTGCATGGGTGATTCCAGTAGAAGTGGCAGCTATGCGTCTTGGTGTAGCGGGCCCAGCGGTTTGTCCCCCAACACACGATCAGTTCCTGGGCGGTAAATTTCCTTGTTGCCCATTCAAATTTCTAATTGAAGGGACTTGACGAGAGGTTTCAACCTCGGACTCTGGAGGTTCTTGGCTTGACCTACAAGTTGAGACCACCATCCTTGCGATAACAAAAATCTAATCTGATTGTCTTGGGCTCTCAATGAAAGCACCAGAATGTTGACCAGTTTTTTGGTGAACTAATGCGAAGTTAAAATAATTAATTAGAGAGCTTTCATTCAGACAATCAATAAATCATAAATAAGCCAAGAACCTAATAACTATGAACAATGAATGATAAAAGACACTAGAAATTATAGAGGTTCGGCCCCAAGAAATGGTAATGACCTACTTCCTCTTATATTTGTATAGATCTTTAAGATTTACATAGGATGATAAGTGAAAACAAGTATGATTCTAAGTGTAAAAACAATGCAGAATGGCAGAAATCACTGCTGAGTGGTCCTAATAGGCTGGTCGGTATATTTCTGGTGTTGGTCGATAGGCTAAAAATTTGAACCCCTTCCACAGTGGTGGAAGACTTGCATTTATACTGTAATGCCTAGGTAGTTGCGCCTACACCGCAACTGCTACAAAATATCCCTTCCTTTTCGCGGGTAGCTGTAGTCCTATTCTTCAGGAGTTTCACTGAGTTTTCAGGTAAACTGTTAGGTGTGAGGAGGATGTAACTGACTTCATCCGACTAGGTATACCAGGTTTCTTGAAGAGCATACCGAGCAACCTCTTTCTTGGCGAGCATACCGAGCAGTAATTGTTATTCACCTGGCAAGTGTGCTCTTTCTAGCTTGTTGGACTGTTAGATGCCTATAACACGTGTCAAGAATATGATGACATGTTCCCACACTATGATGCCATGTGTCCATCCTTCATGCCATGTCAGCTGTGTATATTTTTGGGATAACACTTAGTATCTTATATTACCCCAAGTGATTGAGGAGTCTAAGGTTCTAGGTTTCTTGCCAATGACCAATACATGTTCGAACATTACTACTCGCATACTTATAAATAATCGATGATAATATAACAAAACCACACACGTAATGATCAAATACTTGTAAAAAAACAATAATTGGCAAGAATAATTAGCTGCTCACAGTTCCTTTTATTTCTTGTAAAAAATGGATAATAATTTGTGTCTGTATGAGTGATCAAAAATTGATCTTACACTTAGAAGCGACCATCCATCTAACTGGTCAGCCCTTGTTCAAGAACTTGTAAAAAAGTAAAATTAATACAAGCCAAATCTCTAAAAAGAAATGTTCATTGATAATACTTGCGCAGGTGTTCTCCATTCCAATAGTGCGGAATGAGATCTTTGTTTAAGTGAGCAAGTTTACCTCCTCAAGTGAAGGCCATGTTATCAGCGACTAGATCGATTGTGAGGAAATACACTTGGAAGTACTTCCCCACATTGCATTTATAGATATCCCTCCTCAACATGGGAGGGGAAAACAAAAATTTCCTGAATACGATGGTTGTGTGTTTGAATCCTCTGATGAGAACAACATGGATTTTCACTCTTAGATACATTGCCCATCCCTTATCATCTATTCGATAGGGATGACAACTTTAATTTTCCAACTAGTAGTTTTGGGTCCGTATCAAATTGAAGAAATTCTTCAACCAGGCACATACAAACTTGCTCACTTAAACAGAGATCTCATTCCGCACTATTGGAATGGAGAACACCTGCGCAAGTATTATCAATGAACATTTCTTTTTAGAGATTTGGCTTGTATTAATTTTACTTTTTTACAAGTTCTTGAACAAGGGCTGACCAGTTAGATGGATGGTCGCTTCTAAGTGTAAGATCAATTTTCGATCACTCGTGATGTATAACGCAGGAATGTGCGATCAGATGCCTGGTGATAAAAATGGAAGAATCACGTGTTACTTTGGTTAGGGTTGGACTTGAGATCGAACAAGTAGTTAATCTCATGAGTGATGGGCACAAGCCACTTTTTATGGTTATACAAAATATAGAGTGCTGAAAGTAGTCTATATCCATTGGGGGTTATTTGGAATGGGGCGACCTCGAAGTAATTGGCTACCCCTCGAAAAAAGTTATGCAAGGGCAGAATTTCCCCCACTTCAATGTGATACCTCGACCAGGCACTAAAGGCACCTCCAGACACGTTTGCCCTCTGGTCCAGTGTAGGCTTATATAGAGTAATCCTAGGAAACCTGTACTTCTTTGGATACATTGCCACCATCCTGGTCGATATGATGCTTGGGGGTGGGGATGTACCAGGGAACATCTTCTCGTAGGCCCTTGTGTGGACGGGCTTGAGGTTGGATCTCTGGTGGTGCAACCCTTACGGGTTGAGGGTTCGAAGGATCCTCAGTGTTTGCTGTTGGCTGGTTGGTAGGTGAGTTTGTGGTTTTTCTTTTTTTTTCTTGGCAGTATGTTTTACACAGCCCATGTTTGGTTTTTTCTTTAGAGAATTTCGAGAAAGGTTGGTCGAAGGAATTGGGGGTGGTGCTGAAGGTTCTGGACTGGGAAAAGTAGGTGGTTCCTGATCCTCGAACAATAGAGCAAGCAGATTGTTATCTATTGGTCTCTCACCTCCCTAGGGATCATGCATGAATATCTGAGAAGAACAAATGGGAAGTGAGAGTCTACAACCAATAAAGAAAGAAAAAAAAAAGGATAACACTACTCGTGGATAAAAGTTAAGATTTTACCCGACCAGCAACATCCTGATGAAAACACAAAAAAACCTGCAATCAAGTTGGAAAAATAGATCAAAAAGTGAATATGATCGACTTTATAAACAGGCGGGAAAAACCCAGTTTTTCCGAAATACCAACAATCGAATTTTTACTTCGATTTTGTGCCCAAATTAGTGACAATATTCCTAAACATCTTTCCTATACATCATTACGTGCCATAAATTTCCTAAAATATATATTTTATACCATAAAATCCTATGCGTTTTACCCAAAACCGATTACCCTCAAGAACATGCAAAACCCATTTACTAAAACAGACAAATCACATCCAAAATGCAAGAAAATTGCTACAAAGTTAGGAGGATGGGTTCGAAAACTTACTTGGAGTAAGGATGGTCGAAGAATTTGCTCAAAGTTGCTCGAAGACGCCTCAAAATGCACTAAAATGTCTGAAGTTCTTGGAGGTTTTTTTTAATGTTCTTGAATAGAGAGAATGGTCATGTAAAAGTGAAATGAAGGAAGAAGAGGGGTATTTATATCAGTCAAGGGTATCTGACGCGTAATGATGCGATTTGAGGGTTTTTGCATGGGAAATAGCAATAACCGTCAAATCATGCCTGGGAAATCAAAAAAGTCATGATTACTTATCTTTTCGAGAAAGTAAGTACAATCTAATGTGAGTGGTCAGCAAGACTGTTGATCGAGTAAGTTTATTAAATATTGTTCGCATTAAAATAAATATGGGGGGGGGGGGGCAAATATTTCCCTAAATATTTGCATGATGATGTGGCATGTTAAAAAGACACGTCACTTGTAATTAATGAAAGACTGATCGACCAACGACCACATTATTAAGAGGAAATTAAATATGCTCGATAAGTGCAAGGAATATGCTGAGCAGCAGGAAAAGAAGGGGTGCAGAGGCATACGACTAGAGCTGCTCGTGGGATCGAGACAAATGTTTCGAAACAGTTATCATCATTTGATATTTTGAATGTAGATATCATTATTTATGTTATTATTTTGTTATGTTTGTAACATCAATTGAACATTGCCCATAGGCCCATATGTACATCCATGAGTCTATAAATAGGACTCATAGGATTCATTTAGGTCACATGCAATATTTTTTTATTCATAGAGAAATAGTGCTATTATACGCAATACTTGTATCTAGCTTGTAAACTTGTGAAACTTAGTAAACCCTTGTTCGCTGATTGCAATTTTTTGAATTCTTTTACATCAATAAAACACTAAGTGGACGTAGGTTATTACCGATCCTTGGGGCCGAACCACTATAAAATCCTTGTGTCGTTTACATTCTTGAATTCAGTTCTTTACTTCTTTACACTTTTTGTGACTCCATGTCGTTGACCAAATCGAAGGTCACACATAGCAACCCAAATTGTTACATTTTTTCAAGGATCCTTCAAAGAGATTGAGCACTAGTTCTGCTCAACCTCACCTCCCCAATAATCCTTAAGTCTTTGTCCATTAACCTTGAATTCTTTCTTAGAGCCTTCGTCATGCAAATCCACCGCTCCATAGGGATACACCTTAACAACCAAGAATTGGCCTGACCACCTTGACTTGAGCTTGCCAGGAAATAGCTTCAAACGCGAGTTAAAAAGCAAGACTCACTGGCCCTCTTCAAACACTCTTGGTTGAATGTGCTTGTCGTGCCATCTTTTTCTTTTCTCCTTGTAAAGTTTGGCATTTTCATTAGAGAATAAGCGCATCTCTTCTATTTCATTCAGGTGCAACATTCTCTTTTTTCCTGCAAGTTGCAAATCCATATTGAGTGTTTTAATAACCCAATAAGAACGGTGCTCAAGTTCCACCAGTAAATGGCAAGCTTTGCCAAACGCCAAATGATATGGTGATATCCCCAACGGTGTCTTGAAATCTGTTCTATAGGCCCATAATGCATCATCTAACCTCTTGGACCAATCCTTGCGGTTGGGGTTCACAACTTTCTCAAGAACACCTTTTATCTCTTTATTGGACAACTCAACTTGCCCATTAGTTTGAGGATGGTATGTAGTAGCTACTTTGTGCCTCACATCATATTTGGCCAACAAACTTGCTAGTAGCTTATTCACAAAATGAGTGCCTTCATCACTAATGATTTCCCTTAGGGTGCCAAAACGGGTAAAAACATTCTTTTGTAAGAACTTTACGACATCTTTGGAATCATTAGTAGGAGAGGCAATTGCTTCTATCCATTTTGAGACATAATCCACAGCTACCAAGATGTACAAATTGCCATAAGATGGTGGAAATGGGCCCATAAAATAATTACCCCATACATTAAACAATTCAACTTCAAGAATATTAGTTAAGGGCATTTCATTCCTTCTAGAAATATTACCAACCCTTTGGCACCGATCACATCTCGACACAAAAGCATGAGCATCTTTAAATAAGGAAGGCCAAAAGAAACCACGTTGAAGTACCTTAGATGAGGTGCGAGTTCCACCAAAATGCCCTCCACAAGGTGAAGAGTAGCAATGGTGTAGGATATCTTCCATATCTTGATCGGGGACACTTCTCATAATCATTTGGTCGGCACATTTTTTGAATAAGTATGGCTCCTCCCAAAAACATTGCCTCAAATCATGCAAAAACTTCTTTTTTTGTTGGCTTGTCAAATCCGGATGCAATAATCCACTAACCAAGTAATTAGAAAAATCCACAAACTAAGGAAAAACTTGTCTCCTTATCACCTTCCATTCTTGACAATTGATCTACCACTTAGTTCTCCACTCTTTTTCTATCTTGAATTTCCACATCAAACTCATGGAGCAAAAGTACCCATCTAATCAACTGAGGCTTAGCATCATTCTTTTCAATGAAATACTTGATGGCGGAATGATCTGTATAGACTATCACCTTGGTACCCACCAAATAAGACCGAAACTTGTCAAAAGCAAAGAAAATAGCCAAGAGTTCTTTTTCTGTCACTGTATAGTTGAGGTAGTACCCACCAAATAAGACCGAAACTTGTCAAAAGCAAAGAAAATAGGCAAGAGTTATTTTTCTGTCACTGTATAGTTAAGTTAAGCACCTGTCAAAGTATGACTAGCATAGTAAATAAAGTGAAAAACATTGTTTCTTCTCTGACCCATCACTGCTTCCACAGAAAAATCACTTGCATCACACATAAATTCAAAAGGCAAGTTCCAATCTGGAGCCACAATAATTGGTGCAGAAACCAATCGACTTTTCAACTATTCAAAGCATTTCAAACATGCTTCATCAAAATGGAAAGGTGTATCCTTCTCCAATAAGTTGCAAAGAGGCTTAGAGATCTTGGAGAAATCCTTTATGAACCGCCTATAGAATGCAGCATAGCCAATAATGCTTCTAATATTCTTCAATGAGGTGGGAGGTGGGAGATTTTCAATAACCTCAATCTTGGCTCTATCAACTTCAATACCATGCTTTGATACTTTGTGGCCAAAAACAAAACCTTCCTTGACCATAAAGTGACATTTTTTCCAGTTAAGGAGAATGTTTGTTTCTTCACATCTTTGCAAAATCTTAGCCAAATTACTCAAGCAATCTTCATAAGAATCACCAAAAATAGAAAAATCATCCATGTATACCTCTAAGAATTTCTCCACCATATCAGTGAAAATATCCATCATGCACCTCTGAAATGTGGTAGGAGCATTGCATAAACCGAAAGGCATCCTACGAAATGCAAAAGTACCATAGGGGCAAGTGAAAGTAGTCTTGTGTTGATCCTTTGGAACCACTGCAATCTGATTATAACTAGAATATCCATCTAGAAAGCAATAATAATCTCTCCCTCCAAGTCTATCCAACATTTGATCAATGAAAGGAAGAGGAAAATGATCTTTCCTAGTGGCCTTGTTCAATTTCCTGTAATCCATGCATATTCTCCACCCTCTCACAGTTCTAGTAGGAATCAATTCATTGTCTTCATTCTTCACAACCGTGATTCCACCTTTCTTTGGTACACACTGAACAAGACTAACCCATGAGCTATTAGAAATGGGATAAATAATAGCAACATCAAGCCACTTAATGATTTCCTTTTTCACCACCTCTTCCATAATAGGATTGAGCCTTCTCTGCCCTTCAATTGATCCTTTATCACTATCTTCTAACAAAATCTTGTGCATGCATAGAGAGAGACTAATACCCTTAATGTCTGCAATGGTCCACCCAATGGTCTTCTTGGACTTTCTCAATACCTCAAGCAACTTTTCTTCTTCTCTCTAGTAAACTCAGCTGAAACAATGATAGGCAATGAAGAAGACTCACCCAAATAAGCATATCTCAAGTGGGAAGGTAGAACTTTCAACTCCAACTCTGGTGGTTCCTCAACTGAAGGTCTTGGGGCTTTGAAAGCTTTAGAAGAGAGCTCTAAAGACTCAAAATGTCATCTTGAGCATAAACCTTGTGAACTAGCTTCTAGCCAAGCCAAGTACTCATCCTCATCATTCTCTTGTGAATCAAACAACAAAAGCCCCTCTAAAGGATCATCAAGACAACTAATTTCTAACTCTTTTGATGCTAAAGAGTCCACCACTGAAACAACTAAATACTCCTCAACTTCATCTGGAAATCACATAGCTTTGAAAACATTGAAAGTCACTTGTTCATCTTGGACCCTCATATTAAGTTCATCCTTCTGAACATCAATCAAAGTTCTACCTATTGCAAGAAAAGGTTGCCCCAAAATAATTGGTACCTCCCTGTCCACCTCATAATCCAACACAATATAGTTAGTAGGAAAAATAAACTTGTCAACCTTTATTAGAACATCTTCAATTTTCCCATCAGGATGAGCAAGAGATCGGTCTACAAGCTGAAGAGTAACCATGGTAGGCCTGACCTCTCCCATTCCTAACTCTCTAAACACAGACATAGGCATTAAAATGATAATGGCACCCAAATCACATAAAGTCATCCCACAATAGGAGTTACCAATAGTGCATGGAATGGTAAAACTTTGAGGATCTTTCATCTTCGGAGGAAACTTGTTTTGCAAGAAGGAGCTACATTCCTTGGTAAGGGCCACAGTCTCGAACTCTCCCAACTGTCTATCCTTAGTAAGAATTTCTTTCATGAACGTCACATATTTGGGCATTTACTCTAGGGCTTCAACAAAAGGAATATTGATATGTAGTTGCTTCAACATGTCAAGAAACCTTTTGAACTGACTCTCTTGCTTTTGTTTATGAAATCTCTGTGGAAAATGGAGCTTTTGGATTTATGGGGAACTTTGTGGTGGTTTTGATGTGGCCGCATTCTGGGCAGAGGCTAATTTCCTTGAATTTTCAGCATCTTCGCCTACTTTCCCATTATTTTGGATTGAAGAGGGCTCACTCTCGTGCCCAGCAGATTTCTTGGAATTTTCCAACCCCTTCCCACTTCTCAAAGTCACGGCCTTGCAATATTCATCACCCACATTCCTTGAATTCTCTGTGTCTATTTCTTAGCTCATTAGCAAGTTGCCCAACTTGAGTTTCTAGGTTCCTCAAGGATGTTGCTTGACTTTGGATAATTGCTTCATTCTTCACGATGTACTCATTCCACATGTTCTCAAGTTAATTGGATTGCACCGCTTGTTGTGGCCTTTGTTGTGGGGCTTGTGGAGGATAGCCCAGTGGAAAAGTGGGTCTAGGAGGCATAGATGAAGTGCTAAGGCCAGCCCCTTGATTACTTGATGAAAAGTTGGGATGTTTCCTCCATCATGGATTTTATGAATGAGAATAAGGACCATTCCTGTAACGCCCTGGTTAGCCAAGACCGTTACACTGTGTGATTACTGGTCTAGGGTTAAAAATTTATGTTAAAAGGAATGGATGTTTCATTAAAAACATTAAATTGTACATGGGACCCCATAATAACGTTTACAAATTTGTTTTCAGTTCCAAAAAGGTTATTACAATTCAAAAGTTACAACTCGCTGACTTAAGCGACAAAAATAGGGTTACACCCTAGTTCTCTCTGAGAAACCTTGGACGTGGTGGTCAAGCGGCCGCATATGTACACATCACCACCTAAGCTCTCCAACTCATGGCTGGTCCAACTTTCCTTTCCCTTTACCTGCACCACGTAGCACCTGTGAGCCAAGGCCCATTAAGAAAACTTAATAAAAGTGAATGAACAATATATACAGATTCAGATGTATATCTAGCATGCCCAGCAGTAATAACCTATTCATGCATCCATACAGGTACAAATAAATGATTATGGAATCATTCTGGGACTCGCAGCCCTAATCAGATGACCATAGAGTTAACCTGGGGTTCTTTCCCTTGAATAGATGACCATAGAGTCCACCTGGGGTCCTTTGCCCTTAATAAATGACCATAAAATCACCATGGGGTCCTTATCCCTAGCCATGTAAAGTCACCCTAGCTCTGAGTAACTGCCATAAAGCTAGTCAAGCGCTTTGGTTTTCTATGACCATTGGGTCGAACGAGCATGTAACGCTCTCTTGATTAGATCTAATCATATCGACCAGCGCTCAATGCGCTATTGTCGCCCTTGACTCATAAGTCAATACTTTACAACCAGTGCTCAGCGTTATTCCCGTCCTTGACTGATAAGTCAATGCTTTTCTCAAATATATAATGCAAACAAGCATTCATCATATAATAAATATCAATATATAGAGCACTCAACATGCTTCATCAATAATCACAGGCATAATCATAATCATGCACATTTACTGGGGCCAATGCCCAATCAAAACTATATTCAGCATTCGGGCTAAGCCCTAATCATCTATGTCACATAATGGGTGCAGTTTTCTTACCTCAAGTCAGAGTGCAATGAAAAATAAGAACGACCGTTGAGCACGATCCTGATCCTAAGCCCCTAGCGATAACCTAGTCATAACCAATTATGAAATCCCATCAATAATGAGTAAATAAAGGCTTCCGGACCGAGTCCTAGCCTCTGGGACGTCGAATCCTACCAAACCGGGTAGTAGAATCCATCCCGAGCCCTTAGGTTTAAGTTCCCATCACTAATAACCCATTTTGGTCATTTTTCCCCTTTTGGGCCACGGCCCCAAAAACCTGAGTCACGACTTGCTCAAGAATAAGGGCTGCACCGTGGGCTGCGGCCCAAGGTACCCCCAACAACCAAATCCTCTTTTGTTTTTCAAGCCTAGGCCGCGACACACAAGAAAAGGGTCGCGGCCCAACCATGAACACAGCCCAAAAACTCTATTTTTTCCATTTTAAATCCTTCCAAAAACCTATCCAAACATACCCAAATCTCAAAAATAAAGTTCCCAATCATCTCATTGTCACAAAATCCTCAAAACCCAAGCTTCAAATCATTCAAAAACTCCTCAAAAAAAAAAATCCTAATTCAAAACTTAAGAAATTTCAGGAAATAGAAACTCAGAAATTCAAAGCTTAAATTACCTTTGATTATGTCGTTTCTCGCTAAATCCTCCAGCTAATAAGCTTCTAATCTTTCCTAGAATCGTTATAACTCGATCCTTGCTTGAATCTGCGTCCTAAAACTTGAGTTTCCTTCGAAAATTTGACGGACAGTAAAAATGGATAATGGGAGAGAGAGAAACAACATTTTGAACGTATATCTATTTTTGTCATGTTACTTCGAGCTTAAGTAACCTTAAGTAAGACCCAAGGCTTGGGGTCCCGAAAACGTCCCTGAGGGTAAAATAGTCAAACTCTCATAATTTCCTCCTGATCTCACTAAATCCCAATAAATCATCAAATATTAATTCCAATTACCCAATAACTCAGTAATGTATTAAATACCCAAAATACCCCTTGACTCACCCCGAGTCAAGTGTTGATCTCGTTGTGGCTTTCCCGCTAACTTGCTCCCTAGGATCGCCTCGTGCCGAGTAACCCAAATATATCCTCATAATAATGTTGTCCCACACATATATCATATATATGCCAAATATACCCATAACAGGCTAAATTTGTAGCGTCTCGAAATTTTACTTAGCTAGATAATAGTAGCTTGTGATGTAGTATTTTAGTTTTCGTGGTTATTGGTTCAAGCCGGGATTTAGATGGAAACTCATAGAGATAGTTATGGATTTTATAAGTTTAGCCTATAGTTTAGAAATATTAATTTTATCATAAGGTTTGATTAAAATAGCTGGTCCTAGAAATATTATTTATTATAACCTAAGGTTTAGATAGAATAATTAAGAATGTGACACTTTTCACATGTATGTTTATTATGGATTTAAGGATTTTAGATGAAATAAATTAATAAAGGATAAACCTAGGAAGTCTAGAACCTTCCCTCAGCTATTAGGATCTCGTATTACTCAGTCAAAGTTATTTAAACAAACTTCAAGTGTGGTGAAAGTGTGCAAAAACATGTTTAATATATTAGTGTAAGCCAATATATCGCAGCTATAGGGGTCGATATATCGCCTATGTTGATATGGAAAACATGTCGACTTCGGCCAAACGAAACCACGGAGCCTCAGGAATATGGGGGAGGCGATATATTGCCTATAGGGGGCGATATATTGGCTCTACATGCATATCTTGAAAGTCTATGGAATCTGAGCTAGAAACAACCATTAACAACTTGGACTTGCTCTTTAACGATTTTGACCAAGTTATGGGCATCTATTGAGCTAAAAATTCTATTTTTATTCAATTATTTATTCATTTTAATAGGAGTTAGTTTCACTCCTAGAACTCTATAAATAGGACTCTTCACTCATCCATTTGCATCATCATTCAAGCACTTCTTAAATCCTCCAAGCTGCTAATTTTGTTCCAGAGAGAAACACTAGGGTTTTGGGGTTAAAAGCTTTCAAATCTAAGCTTTTCTAAACACTTGAGAAGTAAGCTAGAGTGTGATTTCAGTATTGAGGTGTAGATTGAAGTTCTAAGCTATCTAAGGTACTTTGATCCTCGCGTTTAGTTCATTATAGTTCCTCTTATTCTTTTCATTTTCTTCCAAATCCTAACTTGTTATAATGGCTTTTGGTTCGATGTTTGATTTTCTTGAAACTTAAGGTTTTCGGTAAGTTCTTATCTTGATGGTTTAGATCTTCTCTTCATCTTCTTTTCTTTAGGAAACTTATGATTTTACTGTTTGGTTTTAGGAGTTCCTAATCCTACACTTGTCTCCAATACCTCGATTTTTGGTAAGGAAAATAAGTTAGATTTTATGTGTTTTGATTATCATTATATGCTATGTGTATGTATGTATGTTGTTTTTATGTTTGTAGTCGCTTGTGAAATATGGTTGCTTAGATAGTAAATAAGAAAATCCCAAGATTTTTATCATTATCGTAGACTATAGTTGTGTCTAAACCTACCTCTAAATAGTAGCAAGAGGATCTAGATGGTTTCTATCACATACTATGGTAGTGAATTAATGGCCATTAATTTGTAGTCTTATGCTTTATGATTTATGTTTTTATGTCTTATGTTTTATGTTATGCTTTAGTAGTTTTTCCTTACTGGGCATTAGGCTCATTCCTTTTTATTTAGATTGTGCAGGTAAATGAGCATGGAAGGCGGGACGGATCCATGGCGACTTTGGCATGTGTATTGGGAGAGGACTAAATGAATGGACTGATGGGAATGATTGAGGATGACATTTTTGTTTTGAGTCTTCATAATTATGTATTAATGATTTTCCTCATTTAGTATTTGAAGGATTAAAATAAAGGTTTAATTTTCTTTATGATTTTATGTAATAACAATGGGATCCCGTATTTTGGATTTTCTAATAAAGTTAAATTTCTATTATTTTATGTATGTATTAAAAAATAATAGCTATGTCTTAGTAGTTTTAATGGTCTGAGGTCTTTAAGTTAGCCGGGTCATTACAAAATTACAAAAATTGTCTTCTAATAAGAAACGGGCCCACATGCTTAATTAATACACCTAAACATGCATATCAAGTCATATAATAATATAACTCACATAATCACATAATTACACGCATATATAACACATAAATATGTAATTTCCATAATTTGCCATCCTATCCCCCTAATCAAGGCCCTAAGCCTTATTAGGTACTTTGGGACATTACAATTCCTATTTTAATTTCCCATATAACATACAGTTGCGGGATTGGAAGGACAATTATCAAAAGTGTGTCCTTCACCACAATACACACAAGAAATTATTTCCATTTGCCCCATTTGTGACCCCAAAAGTTGTTCCATCATCCCCATGTTCATTGTCATGAGCATATTCGAAATAGAGGAAACTTGGGCCGCCAAGGAAGTGATGGCATCTACATAATGAATACCATGCAACCTTTCTACCTGTAGATGATCTAGTAGTGGGCCACTGATAGTTGTTGTTGGATATCCTCTCAAGGATTTCATATGCCTCATTATGGGACTTAGCAAAAAGAGCCCCATTCGTCGAAGCATCTACCACCATTCTTGTGTGAGCATTGAGACCATTGTAGAATGTCTCCATTTGGATGCAATGAGGAATGCCATGATGAGGGCATTTTCGTAACAACTCCTTGAACCTCTCCCATGCCTCATATAAAGATTCTTCATCAAGTTGTTGAAATGAAGTAATCTCATTGCGGAGCTTGGCATTCTTAGTGGGAGGAAAGTATTTCATCAAAAACCGCTCAACCAACTCTTGCCAAGTAGTCACAGAATCAGATGGCAAAGAGTTCAAACAAACTCTCGCTCTATCTCTCAAGGAGTATGGAAATAACTTTAGTCTCAAGGCGTCCTCTGTAACTCTGGGAAACTTTAAAAAATCACTCACCTCAATGAATAAGTGAAGATTGAGGTGAGGATCTTCTATTGGCATCCCACTGAATTGGCCCACAATTTGAAGCATCTAGAACATAACTTGCTTCAACTCAAACTGTGTAGCATGAATTTCTAGTCTTACAATACCTAGATTGAGCTTATTGAAAAGGGGAAGAGCATATTGCCTAATAGCATGGTCTCGATCATCTGCCAAAATAATTGCATTTTTCCCATTATACGTAGCTACTCCCTCTTGAGCTGTTGCCCCAAGATTTGCTGCCCTTTGAGCTACTCCTTCTTGAGTGGCTCCTGCTTGAGCCTTTCACTCAACATCCGTCACTACTATTTCCCTGTTGGAATTTTGTACTTTTCTCCTTCTTTAGAATGTACATTCCATTTCTGGATCAAGGGGAAGTATTTCAGGGTCTTGACTCTCTTACATACACTTTTTGAACCTAAATTTGCACGAGAATCACCCAAGTTAGCACAAAAGAAAATTAAACCAAATTGCAAGATAATTAATTTCACAATAATTTACTTTAATCAATCCCCGACAACAGTGCTAAAAACTTTTTGCGATTTTTTTTTAGGATATGCAAGTGTACATAATCGTCTAACAAGTAATAAAGTAGTAAGTAATTTTATCGTCTCCTCAAGGATTGTTTAAGCTAAATATAGAAAAAATTAAAACCAACAACTTTGAGCTAAAATTGATATAAGGATTTGATTAAACTAAATGAACAAGTAAATAAATGGAAATTAATTAATTGACCCAACCAGATCAAAAACAGTAACAAGGGGTTGATTTCAATCATTATGAGGGGTTAGCGAGCTAATTCACTCAGATACATAAATCTGGGTAAAATGCGGGCAAGTAATGCGGTCGCAAACTGGGCAGAGTTGACTAAGGCAATTATCTTGTCCTAATTCTTTTCTCAAAGCAACTAAGGTTCAATTCTTTAATTAACTAGCATATTCATATGCCAAATTACTGTCAAGAATACCAATTTGAGTACAAACCTTCTAAGTCATGCAAGGTGATCATACATTCCTATATTCTCACAATTCAAAACCTAAAAGTTAAGAACATGCATCAATCAAGTTTTGCATCCATTAATATCAATCTTTCTAGCATTAATATTAATTTAATTACCTACTAAAGTTGGCCAAACCACAGCAAGCATTACAATTTCATCACTTGATTGAACAAAACCTCAAATTGCATAACATTACTTACCCATAATATCCAAAATTACATATTAGAGGTCCTTAGTTTCTCTAACCACAAAAGGTTTAATTCATGACTAGAAACAAGAAAATAGCAACAATCAATTCAGCCATTGATTCAAAATATTCAAAACTAAGGTTTAAAATACAAAGATAAAGAGAGAGAAATCAAGCCAATTTGTGCCCAAAGTGGTCCTCCTTCTTCTTCTCTTCTTCTTCCTTATGTCTCTCTCCTTTCCTGCTATTATGGTGTCTCTCTCTAAAAGGGACTACCCAAACTGGTATGGGTGGTTGGAATCTCTAATGGTGTCTATGGAGGTAAGGTCATGAATGAGCCTCTCTTTTCCTCTCCTCTTCTTTTAGGGTTTTTTCACCAAAGTCAGAAAAAGCCTTCTCTCTGACGTGCTCCATTCATTTGGGAGCATTTCTAATGTAATAAGAAAAATTCCAGCTGTCCTCACTTAAAAAATTCCACCTTAGCACATGTCTAAACCCCACTTAAGGAAATTCCACGTCTGTTGACGGTAAGAACTCACCAACTAAGTTAGATCAAGAACTTTGTGAGTTGTAAAGGAAGCGAACTTAAATCAGTTGAACTTCAAGCAAACTCTCTAATGGTTTCAAGAACACAACACGTAAATGCTAGAATTTTAGAATGGAAAATAGAGAGAATGTAGAATGTGTGTTTTCATTAGCAATGGCTGAGTACAAAACTCTTGAAATTCGATCCCTTTCTCAGGTGAAGGGAGGTCATATTTATAGGAGAGCACTATGGGATCACTGTACATGGTGGTCCCAGGGGAACATGACCCTGCATATGCAGTCTACATATGGTAGTGGTGTCGAGAGTGTGGTGGTTGGCTTCAATACACGCCAAGGGTCTGCGGGAGCACCTCAATTTTAGTACCTGGTTGTACCTCCGCTATCTATTTAGTACGAATGTGAGAGGCTGGCTGGGAAGGACCACATCTGGTACCTTACTCGTACGACCACTACTAGTCCGGCGTGGAGATTAGGATCAGACATCTGGGGTTTTCAGGGTCGTTCCCCCGTACGTAATTCATACCTAGGCTGGATAAGGTCCACTACTTGTTTGCATATTCCACACATGTACGAACTCTTCTGGTCCTATGTGGGTTTTCATCCCCGCAAGGCACCCTATTCCAATGAACTTCAAGTATTGAAGACCCTATATGTCATTAGGGAGGACACGGTCCCAAGACGCTTGGGGGGCAAGACCCTCATGAGGTGCTGGTGTGAGACAGAGCGTGCAAGGGGCCTCGCAAGATGCTGGCACGAGGCAAAGTAGGCAGGTGCTCGCACGAGATGCTGGCGTGAGGCGGAACGTGCGAGGGGCCTCGCAAAATGTTGGCGCGACGAGGAGTAGGCGAATGCCCTCGTGAGACACTGGCGCGAGGTGGAGCGTGCAAGGGGCGTGAGACGAGGTCATGAGGTAGAGGCTTGGGGTGCGAGACAGGGTCTGTGGCGCAAGGCCATGCCCCACTTGGTGCTGTCGCGGGGCCTTTAGCACAAGGCGTAAGGTCGGGCTTGGTTGTTTCCATCCTAAGCCTATATTTTGAAGGGCACAAGGCGGGGCCTCGTGCAACTAAAATTTTGGCATCCACACTTGCCCCTCAGTCTATGTGAGGGCCTTTAGGCGCTCCGGTGGACTTCTTGGTACGGTGGCTTCAAACCACTTGTGATGTTAGTGTGTTTCTTTGCTTTGGTGGCATGAAGTAACACACTTTGGAGTGGTGATCTTCATGATTCCTTGAGGATAAATGTGAGCCTATCATTTGTCTTCGCGGATCCCAATGCGGGTGTTTGGCTTCATTCTTGTCCATGGATAAAATATTGGGTTCAATGGCTAGGATGAGTTTGAGCCTCCTATAAATAGGTCTTCTCCTTAAAGGTAATCACTACAGTCATTTCTCTTAGCTCAGTGGTGCTTTAATCTTCAAAACTTCCAAGAGGTGGATGGTTCTATCCCCTACAAGTGCGCTTTGTATTTTTTTTTCTTTTTTTTTTATATACACAGATATTTGTAAGTATACATGGAAACTAAACATTGTATTATATATATATACCCCCTTCCTTTTTTGTAGGCGTGTACTTTTGACCTTGGGTACTTCTGCAGTTACGATGGCGTGCAACTTCACCTATTTAAGGTATGCCTCCACCCTTTCTCATGTTCATTGGGTCTAAATCAATGTTATTTGGGAAGGGTTACTTCGGCTGGAACACCTTGTGAATTGATGTATGCATTTGTACCCCGTAGTTGGTCATTTGGAGCACTTGTGTCTAAGGGTTTTGAGATTATTCATTTGTGTCTTGTAGTACACTTTCCTCATACACTTGCATCCATGTTCCCAACGAGGCGTGCTTTATGGCATTTGAGGGGTCGTCTAGTGTTCCTCTGGGGCTTCTACTTTTACAGAAGGCCAATTCCCAGATCTCTTTGATCGAAGGATCTGTTTCTAACCTGGTTTTGTGGAAGCAAGAATTTTTCTTTGTCAAAGGCCCTATTTCTATCCGTGAACATTTCCATTCCTCTCCAAGTAAGTACTTCAAGTCTTTTCTTTAACATTGAGCTTGATTTTATGGACCTTATATTCATACTGATAGCTGAGTTGGTTGTTCAGAGAATTTTACTATCCCTGACATTCCTAAGTCGGAGGCGGCGCTAGTGGATGTCTTCCTTGATGCAGATCCTTCAACGAAAATGGCTGCCCATCTTTATACTATGGCCAACCTCAACCATTATGGTCTATCCAGGGTTTCGTAGCCCGACATGCTATGGCACATTTCTGAGTGAAAGAAGAAAACAGCTCCGACAGAACTTCACTCATACGATGGTGATGTTGAATGGGTGCCTGAGGAGACTTCTCCCAAATAAAAACATCCACCCCAACTGTCTCTAGCCTCTAGGGGATGCCCTTCTTCTATTCCTATGGACCGCGACAAGACTTCTCATTCCCACAGTTCACAGTCCATGCAAGGGCGCTTTGTTCTGCCTTCTTATGATGAATTTGACAATCTCCCTTATGCCCCTGCTAGTCATGGCTATTCTAGGTACCCTTCGTCTAATGCTCCCACGCCTTCTCGTTGCTCAGTGAGTGAGTCATCTGTTCCTACTCACCTAAACACTCCTGATTTGGAGGGGATGTCTTGGGTGAGTCACACCTCAGCCCCTTATGTACAAAGGTATGCCTGGGTTGCCGAATATATCCCTGAGACCCTCATGCACTCCACTACTTCGGTGAGTTCATGAGTCCTACATTGGTCTTTTTTGTGTTTAGGTTCCTTATTTGCTCACATTTTGCTTCCTTGAAGATTTCTCTGGTGGCTCAGTGCTTGATAGACTCGGTACAAGACCTATCTTCATCCAATGTTGAAAGGGATCATCTTGCGGCCATAGTTCAGAAGCTTGAGGGACAACTTGCTAATCCCAATCTCAAGCTAGAGACAGCCCTGGCGAAGGCCTCATCGTCAGCCAAAAATAAGAAGAGAACGAAAGCCTAGGCTGAGGTGTTGCAAGAGAGGATCACCATCTTGGAGGCCGATCTGGAAGAGGTTGAATATAAGTCTATTGAGCGCACCTTGTATGGAGTGTGGAGGCAGAATTTGGTTTTGACTTCTCCTCCTTTGGTGATCATGTCGTTGCCAAGGCGGCAGAGAGAAATGCTCGCGGCGGGAGGCCTTGAGATTCCTTTTTGCAGCTTTTATTTTCCCATTTCAATTTGGTTGTATAATTAATCAAACCTTATTATGTCGGAGATGTTTCTCCAAGTTCTTTGCTTTTTCCTTCAGGAACTTTGATAAGCCTTGTTATGGTTGATGTTGACTTTATCGTGCAGGATTATCATGACCTTTTTATATATATATATATGTGATCTCTTGTCATTGTTTCTTTATGTTTAAGGTCCTTTTCAGCCCGCTGTTGTATGCAAGAGCAAAAAGGGGTTCGATAGGTCTCTCTTTTTTGATAACTTCCTAATGTTTTATTTGGACCATTAGTAATAGTCTCTTCAGTGAACCATGACTGTATTTGTAAGGATATGTTGACCCTTCGGGTTCTAGCTATCCTTTTATATATTTTCACGTGTGCTTGTTATTTTTTGCGAGAAGCATCCTTCTCGTCATTATGTACCGGTCTCTTTTAGGACCCTTTTTGGCTAGACGGCTTGGTGGCCGCCCTAGGCTTATTGGTGGATGCTCTCCCTGAGGCCTTTCTCCTTGTGGAGGTATCAGCCTTATTAGGGGGTTATCCTCGTGAAACCATTTGACTTCTTTTCACAAGTGTCTCTTTTACAAGGGTCTCTTTTAGGACCCTTTTTAGCTAGATAGCTTGGTGGCCGCTTTAGGCTTATTGGTGTGTGTTCCCCTTGAGGATTTACCTCTCATTGAGGTGTTAGCCCTTATTAGGGTGTTATCCTTGTGAGACATTTTGGCTCCCTTGACACCCATAAGGGTAGCTAATCCTTATGAATCCAAGAAGTGCTCTAGGTTTATCAACATATATTCTCATTGAGACCATACCCCTCACGGAGGTGTTTAGCCTTTGTTGTGAGGTTATCCTCGTAGGACCTTTTTGCTCCCTTAATATCCATAAGGGTAGCTAACCCTCATGAACTCAAGAGGTGCCTTGCAAGGTTTTCTTCTTTATTGCTTTTTTTTTTCTTTGCTATATACTCTACCCCCAAGTGGTTGGCGAGATTTATCTCGTCAGGGACTTTGATCGTTTTGCTAATGTACTTTGATAATTTTGATTGGCGATGGGTACACAAGAGGCATATATGTGCCCGAGTAAATGAGGAGTGTGACACGCTAATAAGAAACATATTCATTAAAAATTAGTACAGTACATAGATATTTATGGCAACAGTGTGCCTACTTCGTACCAGGGGATCTAGATGACCCCTTTAATTCATTGCTGCTTCTGAGGGGAGGACTCACAACTACGCTAGGAGGTTAACTAGGGTAGCCTCTTTGATTCATCATATCTAAAGTGGAGCTTTACTCGATATTCTCTCTCAGGCGCGTATCCTTAGCTAGTCACGTTCATCCTCTGCTCAGATGCATTCTAAAGCTCTTTCATAGAAATCACCTATGTCCCCTATTTCTCTCTTAAGCATACTTCCCCACATTCCGCTCTTTGGATGTACCCCTGCGGTGATGGCCATTCTTAACTCATCTTCAGATAACCTTCCCACTTTGTCGACCTCTGCGTTGAAGCACTGGATATACTTTCTCAAGGTTTCATTTTCGCCTTGCTATACATTGACGTGGCTCCTAGTGGGTGTCACATAGCCATGGAAGGCGTATTGTTCCGAGAAGCATTCCCTTCCTCAAGATGTCCTACGCGGTTTTTTGGGGTTAGATGGGAGAGATTCATCTAGGATCTCCTTCGATAGTGGAGACTTTTCTATGGATTTTTTGGCTTCCAGCTTCCTTTTCTACGCAACTGCTATCTGTTTTCTAAGGTTCTTCATCATGTTTCCTAGCTCCTTCCTCCTCCTATTTATCGAGTTCATAAGGTCACAAGTAGACAGAGCTCAGATCTTTCTCTCCTTCATGAAAGAATTAGTGAGGATCTTCTTTCCTTTCACTCCATCTTCTCTTTGTTGGGACATGCCTCTCTTGTCCCCCAACTTCTTCCTCAAGAAGGTGGTATTTGTATCATGCGTGTGCCCCCCACTTCTTGACCGTACCTATGGCAAGGAAGCTTCATTGTGCTTCAGACGTGGGGAACTACTCTCTGGAAGTTGGATTTTTCCATCGTCAATGGGGATGGTCATTTCCTTCTTTCTTTGTTCTTCTCTTATGTTCATGGTGAAAGGTACATCAGATTTTTCTAGTGCCATGCAGTAGAGCATTTCTAGAATTTTTCGCAGTGTCTCCTCTAATTTTTTATTTTTTATGCATAGCTCATCTAGCTCTCTCTTATCCGTTTCGATTCTGATCTCCTCGGTAACCCAGGGGTCTAACTCATGTGGGTTTATGCTTCCATGCATTACCATCACCATAGGTACCAGAGGTTTCATGACTGTGGGGTGGGTCATTATAGCATTCCCTCGCTTCCTTATGTTCCCCTTTCTCATTCGCTATCCCTCCAAGAGTTGGAAATTTTAAGGCCAAGTGGTATACTGAGGTTATTGCTTTCAATTCTCTTAGGGAAGGTCTCCCTAATACCGCATTGAAGGCTGAGGCAGGGTCTACCATGACAAATTTTGTCATTACAGTGGTTTGTCTAGGTTGCTCTCCCATGGTGAGGGCTAACTCGATTGCGCTTAGGGGTTGTATTGAGTCTCCTGTAAACCCATACAGGGAGGTATTGTAGGGCTTTAGGTTCCTGATGCTCAATCCCATCTTCTTTAAGGCTGGGCGTTATAGGATGTCTACGGAGCTCCCATTGTCTACCAGGACCCGATGCACCCTCATGTTAGCCAGTTGTACAGTCAGTACCAATGGGTCGTTGTGTGGAAAATGCACACCTTGTGCGTCTTCTTCGGTGAAGGTTATTGAGTCGTTTTCTCCCTTAAATTTTTTTGGGGGTCATCATTCCAAGATTACGACGCATGGGAGTGGACTTCGCCTGACTTCCCTGGCGTATCTATCCCGCCCCTACCTTGATTCATCTCCGAATCCTGGCCCTCCGAAGGTGGTCCTCACCTCTCCTTGTACCTCTGTGGCTACATCTCGTTCCCATGGAGAGGCTGGTCTGTCTTCTGATCTTTGATTTTCTCATCGAACGTATCTACCCAGGTGCCCCTTGTGTATGAGTTCTTCGATTTCCACCTTTCAATTAGTGCATTCTGTTGTGGTGTGACCAATGTCTTTATGGTACTAACAGTACTTACTGGGATCTCTCTTCAATTGATCTCTCTTCATTGGTGGGGGTCCATTGAAGGGGACCTGATTCTCATTCATGACAAATATATATTCCCTAGTATGTGTTAGGTCAGTATAAAAGGTGTATGGGGTCTGCCTATGTTCACCCACACGTTTGGGTTTCCTAGGATGACCATCGCTCGGCCTTTCGTAGGCAATCCTTTTCTTTGCGCTAATTAGGCCTTCATGGGTTGAGGGTTTTAGGGATGGCTCACTCTTTCCAGCCTTAAGACTCTCGTGGCCATCCTCAATGTGGATGTATTTTTGTGCCCGTTCGTAGAAGTCGTATAAGTTAGTGACATCCCTCTTTAGCATGTCATCCCATAGCTTATGGCTCGGGCGCACTCTGGCTGTAATAGCCATTTTTAATCCCCCTCAAGTCAGGCTTCCTAATTTAGCTACCTCCATATTGAACCTATGGTTATAGCTCTTTAGGCTCTCATCCTCCCCTTGTTTTACGTTAGTAAGGCCGGTGCCTGGCATGGTGTAATCACACACTGCATGATGTTACTGGAGAAATTTGTCGGAAAATTGTTGCCAAGAACTGATGGACCCTGGCCTAAGTCTCTTGAACCACTTGTATGCAGGTCCCTTCAACGTGACAGCGAAGTAGTGGCATCGGGCCTTGCTGTTAATTCCCCTTAACTTCATTAGGTCATTGAATGTATCAAGATGGTACTTTGGCTCTGTATTGCCCCCGTAGGGGGTCATGTGTGGTTCTTTGAAGTTGGCTGGGAAATGCACGACTTGAATTTCTCTAGTGAAGGGTGAGTCGTAATCAAACCGTCGTCGACAGCATGCCCCCCAGACATAGTGATTATCTTGCTCCGTAGGCTCCGCATCTCGATGTCTAGGTCTTGTCTCCTTTGATTCAAGGAGTCCCTCAAGACGGATGGGTTAGCCTTTCCTTTCCTTTTGTCTTCTGGGGGAGCCGCAGGAGGTGTGGTCCTCATGCTCGACCTTCTCCTGTCGAGCTCTTCCCTCAAGTCTGGGGGTTTTTCCCTTGAATTGACCTCAACTTCGCTTGAGGATTAGCGCCGTTCCTCAACTCTGACCTCTTAGGCTGCTTCGCCTGCCCGAGACGCTCATGCTGCTTTGGCCAAAGGGTATTGCTAGTAAAGAGTTGAGTCCTCCCGCCATCCATAGGAACTATGGACTCTCCTCCCTCATGGCCTTTCTCCTTTCTCTTAGGAAGAGGCATGCTTGACTTTCCCTGTAACAAGCCATTTAACACCTCTTGCATATTTTCTAAGGTGGTTTCTAGCCTTTGATTCTTTCAGTGTAACTCGCATATCTCATCTTTGGAGAATCGAGTCCTAGAGCTCAAGCTTATGGAATGTACTTGGGGACACTTATCGGGCCTATGCGTTGAAGGGCCTGGATGTTGTCGGTCGGAGTTAGGCACCTACGGTGGCCTTGGGGGAGGAAACGCTCCTGCGCCACCCGTAGGGGCAGCTGCTGGTCCTGGACGGTCTTCATTAGGCTGGACAGCTAGGGATGAAGCCTCCCTTTCATCTTCAGGAGCCCAGGGCTCCTTTGGTGCATCCACATTTTTGGGTGGTGGAGGGTTCCTCATGAAGGCTTTCAGCTGATCTCTATCAAGACGGACCTCCACCTCTCGTGGTTCTCTCAAATGTTTAGAATGTCTTGGCATCTTTCCCTCCTAGAATCAATAGAAGAACAATGGGTTGACACTTATCCTTCCCACAGACGGCGCCAAATTGTTGACGGTAAGAAATCGTCAACTAAGTTAGATCAAGAACTTTGTGAGTTGTAAAAGAAGCGAACTTAAATTGGTTGAACTTCAAGCAAACTTTCTAATGGTTCCAAGAACACAACACGTAAATGATAGAATTTTAGAATGGAAAATAGAGAGAATGTAGAATGTGTGTTTTCATTAGCCGGGCCAAGCCCTAAACGCAGATGGGATGCATTTTTCTTACAATAGGTCTGAGTTCAATGTAAAATAAGAACGACCCCCGAGCATTATCCTTGTTTCGAGCCCTCTAACGGTAACATAGTCACAACCAAATATAGAATCTCATCAATAACGAGCGAATAAAAGCTTTCGAATCGAGTCCTAGCCTCCGGGATGTCGAATTCTACTAAACCAGGTAATAGAATCAGTTCCGAGCCCTTAGGTTTGAGCTCATCCCGTCACTCAAAACCCTACCTAGCTATTTCTGCCTATGCGCAATGCGGTGCCCCCCAAAGGGTCGCAACCCGCCTCAAGTCAGGGGCTCCCAGCCTCTTCATTTTCTGGGACACTCATCGTGGCTCAGACCAGCTGGGTCGCGGCGCGCCTCTGTAAGACACAAAACCCAAGGCCCCAGGTTCACACGGGTTGCAGTGCCCCGACCCTACGAACCCAAATTTCCAGCTTTCTTCCTCAGCCAAAACCTACCAAAATCATCCAAAATAATCCCTAAATCCATAATTAAATCCCCCAGACGTCATCAACACTTTAACACCAACAAAACCCAGCCCTATACTTGGCCAATATCCCACCAAAGCTCATAATCAACTAGCTTGAGCCACGAAGCTCAAGAACATCTTAAACCAAAACAGAATTCAGTTTAAACAGGGATTAGAGTTTACCTTAGTTGTAAATTCTTTCCTTCTACTTGCAGCAAATCCCAATCCCAAGGTTAAGCCTTCAAACCTTGAATTTTCTTAGTTCTTTCCTCAAGAAATCCACACCAAGGGTTGAGAGAGAGAGATGAGCGAGTGAGAGAGAAGAGAGAGTTGTTGAGAGTTACATGCTGTGTTTTCTATTTTCGTGTGGTATAGATAGGGTTCAAGTAACCTCAAGAAAATCTCGAGGCACGGGATACCCAAAAACATCCCTGAGGGTAAAATGGTCAAAATCCCTCCTAATCTCACTAAATTTGAATATATCCTCAAATATGTATTCCCATTACCCGATATCTCTGTAATGTACTAGATACCTAAAATACCCCTTGACTTTCCCCGAGTCGAGTATTAGGTCTAGTTGTGACTTTCCTGCTAACTTGCTCCCTAGGATCGCCTTGTGGCGAGTAACCCAAATATATCCACATTATAATGTGGTCTCACACATCTATAACATATATGCACATCAGAAGGTCAAGTTGCAGATGTCCTCACCAAACACTTACTTGTGGCCAAATTTCCTTCTGTGTGTAGCAAATTGATTGTCTTTCCTCGACTGCTCAATTTGAAGGGGGTGTTAGTCATCACTCATAGTTCAGTTAGTTAGTTTAGTTAATACCATTACTTGTTACTAACTGTAATTAGTTAAGTGTGTTGTAACTGTTTCTAGCTTCTGTAATTGGTGGACTCTCACCTTAGTTTGTATTCCTCTCTTAAATAAATATCAAATGTTGGTATTAAATATGATAAATCAGGATATGCAGCGGAATGGATCTTGTAAAAAATTTATTAATACCAGCCAGAATAATACATATATAGATATATTAAATCATATACAAATAGATTAGATATTACCTCTTGTATCCTATCAAGAGTCCAAGAATCTTTTTGTATAAATCAACGATCTTCCTATCCTTATTCTGAAAGCTCACACCTTGATCTTCCAGACCAATCTTCAAACACACAAGGACGTGTGTGGGCACGTAGGATTCAAAAGATTGATTTAGACTCTAGAAGTACTCAACACATGAGATCTAGAGAGTTTTGAGAAGAGAGATGCTATTGAAATTAGAATTTTAGGTTTAAGAAATTATATGTTTTCTTTTCTTGAGAGAAAATCTTATAGTTAATTGCTTAATTCAACTTCTTAAAAGTATCACTTCTTTTTAGGTTTATAAATATAATTAGCTAATTTTATTAATCTTTACTTTATTTAAAATAAAATTGATCAGTTACATCTATTTAATTATTTAATTTAAATCTTATTTAAAAAAGAATAATTTAATAAACAAATTAATTTGAAATTCAAAAGTCAAATCCTAGGGATATTTCTATCTTTGAGTGGCGCCACACACACTCACTATGCAGTGAGTGTGTCGTGAGCAGAATTAGGGTTTTTCCTAATTTTCTCATTTGTTTGTTTAATTAATATTAAAGATAATATATTTATCCTAAAATAAATATCAGTTAATTCAAAATTAACTTTATCTTAAAATATCAGTTTTATAATAACTAAATAAATATCTTTTATAAATAAGATAGTTATTAATCTCTCTATATATTTAAATAATTAATTAATTCATAATTAATCAATTGCCCATAATTATTACATAATTATTTCCTTTCTCTAGAAAATCAATTCCTTTGCAATTAATTCATTCTCTCTACAAATCTTTTTTTTGACATCCTTACCCTTGATAGTGTAGGACAGATGTGATATGGGGACCATGAACCTATAATACGAAATGGGGACCATGAACCTATAATACGAAACTCCAATAAACCAGATTATTAATTAACTCTTTAATCTAATAATCTTATTTATTAATTCCATGATTACTCAACTATAAATATAGAATTGCAATCTAAGTATTTATAGAATTATCTTTACAGAGTTTTCTCTTGTAGTCCATTGATATAATTAATAAATGCGGTTCTGTCCTCTATTTATTGGTTTGTTAATTAAAGTTGGTCAAAATTACTGTTTTACCCTTCTAATTACCTCTTTATCCTTAAGTACTATTAATTCACTAGCGAATAATTAATCTACAATTAAATTATAGATTTGAGCTCAATAAATATTCGATTCCATAATTAACCCTTAAATGAACCAATATTCGATCTGTTAGGAAAGTATGGATTCCAAGATTGTAAATCATGTTCTCAGCCATTCAGGATATCGAATCTCCAAAACAAAAGTCTTTAGCCTCATTATACTAAGAAACCTTAACAAGTGAATCAAAAGATCCATAAGCACAAACATGAGTTCATGACTACTCAAGACATAGATTGATCTACAAATGATAATTTATTATGATAAGAATTAAATATTTATGGAAAATGGTAAGTTTATAAAGATAATTAATTCATATCGGTCATGTCATATATAATCTCTATTATATACGATACATTTACTAAGATGTCTATCCACATCAGTAATCTGAATCTAGATCACTTGCATCCTTTATGCTTTGTAAACCGTACTAGTAACCATTCATTAAAGATCCCTTACTTTAATATGTTACTTACTATTTTATTCATCATATATGATCTTAATTCTCTTGTACAAATACAAGATCATATTCTCATGAAGGAATATGAAATTTTCTTGATATTATTATATAATTAATGCAAACAATAATTATAATATTCAAATATAATAAAATTGTTGTTTTATTTAAATTAATAAAATACCTTCACTTGCTTTTAGGTCATTATTCCTAACATCAAATTCATTACCTCAACCACTTACTTGGTCAGAACCATTTCTCTCAACTTTCTCTATTTTTTCATATGGTAGGTCATATGCGACGGCATCCAACTAATTAATAAGACTATAGTTTAGAAAAAGAATGAACATATGAAAGAGTACATTTTATAGCTTACCTAGAATATTTTTAATGAAACAAGAATATGCCATAATTAAGCATCATTATTAATTCGGAAAACTTGGATTTAATTTATATTTCTTATTGTTATTCTCCTATATTAATTATTCTCAGGATGAGTGAGAGAAGGCAAATATCAATAACAAGAACTGTTGGGGATATAAGACTTATACTTTATTAAATCAACAATAAATAATGGAAATAGTATAATATTTCAAATCCTAGAGACTAATCAAGAACCATATTCATAGTTTGAATGTAAATCTTGATAATTAAAGAAGCATATTCAAAGTGTGAATGCAAATCTTGAAACTTAAATAAACATATTCAATGTATGAATGAAAATCTTGAAACTTAAAGATTAAATACATATAACATGAATTTAGAATGAAAACAACATAAATAAGATCAAAATGTAGAGCGGACCTTTCTTGAAGAACATCCCTTAGAACATAAAATCACAAAGCTATGATTTTATGTGAAACACAAAAGTTGCAAGGCTTGACAAAATGTAGATTTTTTGTCCAAAAATATATATTCCTAGTCTCAATGCTTACTACAATGGAATGAGATTGGGATACACAAGCCTTGATCAATCATACAAGCCAAGCTTTCTTGATAAAGATCTTGGACAAAACTAGTAATCTTGGAGCTAGAGAGAGAGAGATAGTTCTTCTTTTAGAGAGAGAGGTAAGAGATCAATCCACCAATTAACTCATATGAACCCCTTAAATAGTATCGGACCCTCATTAGACTCAACCAATGAGACTAGAGCATTTAAATTTAAGTTTTGGAGCTAAAACACATAACCGTACGAACATGCATGCATGGCCCACGCGACACGTCGACTGGCACCAGGCTGTAACGTCCTCCTATTCCAGGACCGTTACACTATGTACTTTAAATAGTGTCAGACTTGCTAATCAAGTCATTTGGTTATAAACGTGTAACTAAGGTTAACCTTAAGGGCCAGGGTTAAAAATTTTGGTCAAAGGAAACGTTGACTTTTCATTTAAAAGTTTAATACGTACATGGGATCCCAAAAGGTTACAAACAGATGTTTGAAAGGGTATATACAATCAAAAGTTACAACCAACTGACCTAAGCGGCAAAATAAGGGATACAACCCTAGTTCCTTTGAGATATCATCGGTTGTGGTGAAGGAGCAGCCGCATATATACATGTTGTCACTGAAGCTCTCCAACTCATGGCTGGTCTAGCTTTCCTTACCCCTTAACTGCACCACATAACACTCGTGAGCCAAGGTTCAGCAATAAAACTTAAACATGTGCATGAACAGTAAATATAGATTTCAAATACATATCTAGCATGCCCAGCAATAATAACCTACTCATGCATTAATACAATTACAAATAAATGATCATTGGATCATTCTGGGGCCTGCTGCCCTGAATAAATGACCATAGGGTCATGTCGGGGCCCTATGCTCTAGCTATGTGACCATAGAGTCACCTGGGGTCGTTGCCCTTAACTCTAAGTAACCAGCCGTAGAGCTATCCAAGCGCTTTGTTTCCCAACGACCATAGGGTCGACCAACATAATAGTACGTCCCTGATTAGGCCTAAACCTCTCGACCAGCGTGCTACTACCGCTCTTGACTAATAAGTCAAGGCTTTAATTAGACATTTAGATAACCAAACAAACAGATTCAGGCACAGATAAGCATACTTCAGAAAATACAAGTATGCACACATATAAATCATGGTATCTTAACCAATCAAACACAAACACAGTAATAACCATGTTCCTTAACGGGGTCGAGCCCTACCTATGCACACAAGGCAAGCATTCACTATAAAATTATCTAGACACAGATCATTCAAGCATAACCTAAATCACGTTCATTCTCAGGGGTCGAGCCCTATTCATAGTTATAATAAACAATTGAGCCAAGCCCTAATCACATATATCACGTATTGGGTGCAGTTTTCTTACCTTGGGTCCGAGTGTAATGTGTATTAAGAACGACCCTCGAGCATGATCCCGGTTCCGAGCCCCTAGCAATAACCTACTTACAACCAAAATAGAATCTCATCAAAACAATCGAATAAAGTCTTTCGGACCGATTCCTAGCCTTCGAGACGTTGAATTCTACTAAACTAGGTAGTAGAATATATCCTGAGCCCTTAGGTTTGAGATCCAACACTCAAAACCCTCCCAGGGATCAAAAACCCTTCAAGTGTCACGGCTCAAAACAAAGGAGTCACAGTCCGCCCCATGTCAGAGAGCCCAAGGCTCTCCTCTGTTTCGACACGCGCCGCGGTGCGCCACTACTGGCGCCGCAGCTCAAATGGAGGTTTGACACCTCATTCTCCTTCCTATTCATGAGAGTCGTGGTGCCCCAAGAATAGGGTCACGACTTGCCATGAAAACCCATAAATTTCCTTGATTTCTTCTATCCAAAACCCACCCAAAACCTATCCAAACATAGCTACATCCCCAAGGTAAAGTTCCCAATCAATTCAGCACCTCAAAGCACGCAAAACCCAAGCCTAAACTTGGCCAAAACCCTATCAAATCCAAAAATTCAACACTGAGTTTCAAAACTCCAAAACTTAACTAAAAACCAGAAAAACAGAGGGATTCAAGGTTGGAAATTGTTACCTCAGTTGCCCCAAATGATGTTGAGCTTCTCCCCAAGCAATCCCGAGCCTAAGCTAGCTTCGATTTCCTCCTAAATCACAAGATTTCGCAAGGAATTTGAGTGAGTGTATGAACGACAGAGAGAGAGAGAGAGAGTATGATGAATGTGCTTTCCTCTATTTTGGTGTTTGTGAGGATTACTTAGACTCTAAGTAACCTTAAGCAAATCTTGAGGCTTGGGGTACCAAAAACGTCCACGAGGGAAAAATGGTCAAAATCCCTGAAATTCCCTCCTAACATCACTAACTCCAAATATATCCTCAAATATTTATTCTTGTTATCCGATAACCCAGTAATGTACTAGATACCCAAAATACCCCTTGACTCGCCTCGAGACAGGTATTAGGTCTTGTTGTGGCTTTCCCACTAACTTGCGTCCTAGGATTGCCTCGTGTCGACTAACCCAAATATATCCACATAATAATGTGGTCTCACACATATATCACATATATGCACATATATTCCAAATATACTAATAACAGGCCAAATTATGAAAATTTCCCTTCTAATAAGAAATGGGCCAACATGCATGTTTAATACATCTAAACATGCATATCTAGTCATATTATCATATAACTCACATAATCATATAATAACACACACACACACATATATATATCACATAAACACATAGCTTTCCATAAAACACCATCATGGCCCCCTAATCAAGGCCCTAAGTCTTATTAGGTAATTTGGGATGTTACAACTATCCTCTTATAACAGAAATTTCGTCCTCAAAATTATACATGAACAGTTTGTGATACTTATTCTGCATATCTGCCTCCAGCTCCCAGGTCTCTTCCTCAACCTTGTTGTTCCTCCATAATATCTTCACTAAAGGTATAGTCTTGTTCCTTAGGATCTTGTCCTTCCTATCTAAAATCTAAACTGGCTGCTCCTCATAGGATAAATCTGTCTCCAGTTCCTAATCCTCATAAATCAGCACACAAGTCCCATCTAATACATACTTCCTCAGCATGGAAATATGAAACACAATGTGCACACTAGACAATGTAGGGGGTAAGACCAACCTATAGGCCACTTGATCGATCCTCTCCAGTATCTCAAATGCTCCAACAAACCTAGGCCTCAACTTGCCCTTCTTCCCAAATCTCTTCACCTCTGGAACTCCACGTTCCTCCGCTTTGGGTCTGAATAACTGTGAAGCGCACTATTCCATTACTTTGTAAAAACGTCTCTTATCTCATAAATAATTAGAAAATACAACATATGATATTCAGTGGGGCCTTGATAAAACATACAAGTTCGGCCCAATTGTTTAAAATGAAAATAAAGTGTTCTTATGCATTGTTTAAAAAAAAAATTAAGTCCCACTGATAGGTTTAAAACAAAAGTCCATAACATGACTCTTTAAAACTCGATGCTTATGATGATCGTTTATTCGTTAGGATAGCCCCACGCCATACAAACCAAGACGTCAAAATTCCCCACATCATAGCGCATCCCAATGAGAAATCCTATTTATTACCTGAAAGGGGGAAAGTAAGTGTAGTGTCCCAAATTTGCTAATAAGGCTTAGGGCCTTAATTAGCATGCCTGGAGGGCAATAAGTGGTTTATTATCTAAATATGTGAATTTGATGAGTATGTGATTAGAAACGCATGTTTAGGTGAACTAAATATTCATGTGGGCCCCATTTGGTTATTAGGGGCATGTTTGTAATTTTAGCCCGTTGAGGGCATAAATGCAATAGTTGTGATTATTGTGATCTTTACCATGTGTGAGTGGTGATATATTTGAGATGCAAGATTGAAGACAGTCCTAGGGAGCGGTTTAGCTAGGAAGTCACAACAGGACTCGAAACCCGACTTGAGGCAAGTCGGGGGCTACTCTGGGCATTATACATTTTATTGGGTTATGAAAATAAATATTTGGAGATATATTTTAAGTTAGAACGTATAGGAGGGAATATCAGGGAAATTTACCATCTTGCCCTCGGGGACGTTTTTGGTACCCCGAACCTTGGAGGTCACTTAAGTGACTTAGGATAAGTAAGACAAACATAAGAAACACTGATAAGCTTGGCATAAACCGACCCTGTCCCTATCACTTGGTGTTTCTCTCTCTTTGGAAGCTTGAAGGCTGAAGGAAGTTCTAGGGGAAATTGAGCTGGGAATTCAGAAATCTAAGGCTTGAATTGTTGGAGGAGTAAGCTTGGGAAATTGAAGAGCAAGTGTGGCCTGAATTCATCCTTGACGTAAAAAGCCTAATATTAAATTAACTGCGTTTAAGCTGAGATTTGTTAGAGATGTAAGTTTATACATGTAAGCTGAATGATGGATCACTCTTGGTTATCTAGATGAGTTTTTGGGATTAGTCTTGTTAGGTTTTGCTGCTGGGACCATTCTAGGATTACTGTAATGATTAAATTGAGTTGTGGGATTGATTTTGGGGTAAATTGGCTCGGTTTTGGTTGTGAAAATGGGGGATTTTTCTGGGTTCAAAGGGTCGGGCCGCGACATTATTCTTGGTGAACCGCAACCCTCTAGAACGTTTGGGAGGCTAGGAAGAGGGGTGGGCCGCGACACCCTATAGGTTAGGGCGCAACGCACATAGGGAGAAAAGGGAGGCTGAGCCTCTGGTTAAGGCGGGCCATGACATAGGGCCTTGGGGTCGCGACGCTTAGTGGGTTTTTGGACCCCAAGAAGGTTTTAGGCTAGGGAATCCAAAAGTTAAGGCTCGAGATGGATTTTATCACCTGGATTGATAGAATTCAAGGTCCTGGAGACTAGAATTATAACCCAAAGTTATTTAATGGATTAGAACTTGATGGATGGATATTTTTGATACGTTGTGACTAGGTTTTCAGCGAGGCTCAGACTAGGGGACTGTGCTCGGGATATCGGTTCTCGTAAAGCTTGGGACACAGGTAAGAAAATTATTGTACCAGTAGAGTAGGGTGTGGCCCTATAGCTTGTATTGCAGGGCATGGCCCTATGTGATTGTGTTGCAGGGCGTAGCCCAATTAATTATGTTTGTGTTTGCTTAAGTATTTTTTAAGTTTATGCTATGTGTTGCATATCTGTAAATGTACGGCAAGGGCCTGGAAATGGCGAAGCCCGAGAACGGCAAGGCCGAGTATGGAAAAGGGCCGGGAGCATTGTTAAGCATGTGGAGGGCAAGTTTCCTGGGTGAGACCCCTATAAGATACCTGGGATATCCTAACGATGTAGACCGCGAACCCAGGGCCTGGTAAAGCGCCTGGGACGGCATGGACGTTATGTGTTTAGCCTGTTGGCGGCTTTGTTATATGCTGATTGATAGTTGTAAATATGTTGATTGCTTGTGTGGTGTTTTCTTGCTGGGCTTAGGCTCACGGGTGCTCTATGGTGCAGGTAAGGGCAAGGGGAAGGTCGATCAACCATGAGTACAGAGAGCATGAAGCAGCGTGTACATGTTCGGCCTGCTTGGTTACCACAGCCAGTGGTATTTTTGGGAGGTGGTGTATATTAAACCTAATTTTGTCGACTAGTCGACTTTAATTATATATTTAGTTGTAAATATTTATAAACAGTATTTTGGGATCCCAAATGTGTAATACTTTATAATTTTCAATGATTGATTACGTTTTCAAATCATATGACTTTTATTACAGTTTAGCTACACTTTTAACCTAAAACCTCGATTAGTGAGTTAACTGGACATTTTAAACTCACTTAGTAACGACACTAAAGAAGTAGGGCGTTATAGTAAGGGGGTGAGCTAAAAGCCCATTAAGGAAGTACAAACAAATACAACAATATTCAAGGAAACATAATAAGAACTATTCATTTTGTGTAGTGCACCAATTTTTTTTTTTTTTAGATTATTAAAATTTTGTGATTTATTTTATTTAAGTGTTAAGTGTGATGAATTGTTTTATTTAAATGTTGTTTATTTTATTTAGTTGTTGTTTGTTTTACTTGATTGTTGTTATTTTATTTAATTGTTAGAATTGTTTGCAGAATATTTTTATGAAATTACTTGTTAAATAATATGTATTTATTTTATTTTAAAAATGTGATTATGTGAGATTTGGTTGAATGCACTAAGGTGCATGGTAGATAGTGATGCACCCTAGTGATTTAGTGTGTGCAAGTGCATGGTAGTGTGATGCCACTACACCAAACACCCATTACCATAACACATCATTATAATACTATTTAAAAAGAGTTATGGTATATTATAAAGTTTCAGGCGGCAAGTAAAATAAAAAAGCGCCAATCTATCCCGTGTACAGTAACTCCCCTTTCCTGTACCCATTTCCAATCTCATTTTCTTCAATCTTTCTCCTCCTGGTATACTCTCCCGTCTCATTTTTCCTGGTATACCCATTTTCCTTTAACCCATTTCCCGTAGACCTATCTCTCTCGGTCTCTCACTCCCCTTCACGGAAGACAAATCCTGAGAAGGGCTACACCACATTCGAAGGTGATATAGGAGGCACATCTCTTCTCTCTCGGATCTCTTTCTCCCACCAGACCTCTCTCCTTCCCTCTTTCTCTCTCACCTGTCTTTACAGAGCCCGACCTTCCCTATCATCGGCAAACGACGCAAATGACAGGAGCTCGTGGGTCTTGTGAAAAAGACGGGCTCAGGGTTGTGGGTGGCTCGATCTCGCAGAGAGGTCGTAGGTGGCTCGGTCTTGCAGAGGGCTCGATCTCGCAGAGAGGTCGTAGGTGGATCGTCCCATTTTTTCAGCTCCACACATTGAACCAAGGAATTTGTGTTTGAGTATACTTGCTAATGAGTGCAAGTCAGTAAGAAAGTTGCTGAGTCATTAGCTAATCCAGACGAATACCCTAATTTGTTTGACGACTGGGATGTTTCTCTTTCCCTTGAAGCAGAAAGTGGAAAAAACAGGCATGACTTCTTTTTTTCCTCTGATTTTTTATTGTGTGCATGATAGGTGTTCAAAGTTTTATTGCAATAGTTGGATAAACCATTTATGCTGTCTACTCTTCATTTATTTGCTCGTAATAGTGGATTGCCATGGATACAATTTGCAGGTGCAATTATCCTCCTGCTGAACTGTACCCAATCTATGCTCAGAAATCAACCACCAACCTTCTTGAGAAGTTTAAGAGCATGCAAATTGATTAAAACGATGATCCAACTGAAAATGGACAGCATGATCATGAGGTACGAAATGCCAACTTCATACAGATTTTTCTAGTGTTGCTAAAATTCTTGAACCGACAATAGGACAATATTGTTATACCTTTATCACTTTTCATCCTCCCGAAACCCATAGGACCAATTTTTTTATTTATTTTACTAGCCCATATCCATATGGTTATAGTTATGGTAATAAATTTATTTCTAATTTTAAGTAGGCCATAGGTATGATAAAGATATTATAGAATTGGACCATTACAAACATCACCTTTTTTATTTTAATCTGCGCGAGCTGAAAGCTTCTGTATATGACTTGCCTGCTTAAACTTTCTCATAGAACTGTTAAGGAGATGTCATGGGTTTAAACTTTGTGAAGATTTTTCAAAAACATTTTGCTGGCCATAAGACTGCTGAAATTATGTATGTAAATTTGGGTGTGAATTTGGCCCATCAAGTATCTTCCTAAGAAGTAAAATGGCGTGTTATTATCAGATTTGTCACTTTACAACTGTTCACTGTAATTCAAAATTGAGATTCTCTCATCTCTCTCCCAGAATAAGATTTTAGAGTTTTGTTTGCATTTTATTCTCTCCAGGAGACTCTGGGGAACAAGGAAAATCATGGACAAGAAGCTGTGGTTGAAGAGGATGCTAGTTCCACAAATGGTATTATTATTTTAGATAGTAAGGAGGATGAAGAAGAATTGGGAGCAAAGGATGAGAACAGTTCACCACAAAAATTGGAAGTTAAAGACGAGAGCACTTCAGCAGATGAATTGGAAGCAAAGGATGAGAACACTTCACCATCCTAAGGTGATGCTTTGCTGAAAGTATGAAGGTATCCCTTGGATTAAATTGTTTTGTTGGACTTTTTTTTCCTTTCCTTGAAGCAAGAATAGTATATATTATTGGTTCTTGTTGCCATTCTGGTCGCTTCCTCTTATACTTTGTTATGGAACTATCATTATGTTCACTACTTTTTTTTTTCTAAGTCAATTTTTTTTTCATCTTCACAAGTCTAGCCATCTCTTCTTTAGCAGGGATCAAGATTTTGATTTATCTAGACACTGGTTTTTGTGTGTTCAAATTTCCTGAATTATCTGTTTATCTACCATGCATGTTTTCCTTGTGAATAATATCTAGATATTTTTCGTGGTGCAGCAAATATTATATTTACATCTAAACTATGATTAATTATTAATGCTAGATATACGACAGTTTCCACACTTGATGCATTTTATATGTGCAATACTTGTTTCAAGTCAAATACCATGCCTGTTTTTAATTATGAATGTTGGCATTGTTTCAAATTTTATATGTAATGTCCTTCCAATGTCAGATATACATTACCATCTATTTAGTATTTAATTTTGTGTAAGAGTCAACTGGTGTTGATTGTTTTGATTTTCTTTACCTCTCATTTTCTCCATTTTTACTTCTGTCCTTATGGTTGAGATATCAGTGAACATAGGATACATTACCAGTTCCACAGGACAAGCTACGTCCAGCTGTTATACGCATATCTTCTGGTGAGAAAAATGTTTCTACTTTAGCTTATTTTTCATTTCTGTCAAAATCCTATGTTATTAATAGCTGTTGTGATTCATTTTTGTTGTGATCGCTGATTAACATTATGTTCTTTTTCCTCTTTTATCTTTAAGACTTGCATTTTCCTCACAA
The DNA here is from genome assembly GCF_963169125.1 of Humulus lupulus. NCBI lineage: Eukaryota > Viridiplantae > Streptophyta > Magnoliopsida > Rosales > Cannabaceae > Humulus > Humulus lupulus. Next base: position 207,039,113 of record NC_084794.1, on the reverse strand, counting down.
CCAGTTTGTGCAATCTTTTCACTAGCTTTAAGCATTGTTGCTATGTCAAAAGTTTGGAGTTTAAACTTTTAAATGAAAATTAGAAACCCTTGTGAGATGCAACCCTTACAAGAAGGAAATTATATGCATTGGTTCTGATGAATTTAGAAGCAACCGTTCGTTCTCTTGTTTTAGCAAAGCCAAGCAACACCTAATTCTTTTACATGCTGAACTAATGATTTAACAAAATATTCAATCTTTATTATATTTGTTTATTTACTCATTTTACTTCTATAAAATTTGGGTTGGTGGAATTTGATCCGTATGTCAGCTGATTTTGACATTTAGACTTAATTCATACAACTTGGTCCCTTCTGAATGATGAGTTCAACTAACCATCATCTGCCACCTATATATAAAATATTGCACTCTTTGTATTATTAAATTAATTTTTCTCATCAGTAATCTGAATTAAGACGATTTTGCCACACTACTGGTGATGTTGCTATGGTAAGTCAGCTAGCATTTAATATTACTCAATTTTTTTGAATTTTTTCCAAAATTCTCTAACAATATTCTTGAAATAATTTGTGATGCAAGATAATAACAATAAAATATTTCTTTGTTTATTTTGCAGATGTGACAAACTTCTATATCTGTCTTTGTTCCTTGCTTTGATTTTGCATTTATGTGATAGATTGCAAAACCTTGTTATGTGCAAGCTAAAAATCAAGGATTCAATATCACAGTGGAGTGATTTCTATGACACATGGGTCCTTTTTTTAACTTTTAAAACAATTGCATCTGCATGTGACACTTGTTGTACTAAAAAATTTCCCTCTTGTTTAAAGATTCAGAGTGTATTTTTTTTTTCATTATGCTTGTAAGTTTAAAAATTGGGATGGCAATCAGGTGTTTAATGGAGTTGTTGATAAAAATTCAGGGGTGTTTTTAAGCTTTCCTTGGTTCTATTTATGTTTTGTTATGACTTGTTTAGATTGAGAATTTAGGTTTTGGGATTTTGAAAAATGGTTTCGCTATCTCATTCTCTAGTTGTAATTCTGAAAAACCAGTTTCAGCTCTTCTTTGGATGCTGATTCAAGTGACATGCATTTGTTTTGTTCAAATTTGATGTTGGTTCTTTGCTAGGCACTTATTTTTGCGAAAGAATTAGCTATGCCTGGAAATGGAGAGAAAGAGTCAAATTTGAGCAAGAAAAACGCTCACAAACTCAGTGATTTATAAGGTAATTTCTTAGTTTTTGTTGGAATAAATTAACAAACAGCAAGCCATTTTAGCTTTTGATGTTCATTACTTAATTGGTATAACTAATGAGAATACATGACAAACTTCTATATCTGTCTTTGTTCCTTGCTTTGATTTTGCATTTATGTGATAGATTGCAAAACCTTGTTATGTGCATAGAGGGAATCATATATTTTGAGAATGGTTTATTTATGGTTTTGCATTTTGAGAATGGGATTAGTCAATGAGTAATGATCTTGAAATTATTACCAGGTCGTTGAGCATGGTCTGGGACATCTGCCATTTACAGAAAAACAGGTGGTCACTCCAACTGGTAAGCTGACAGTCAAATGGAATTTTTTAGTTCTTTGTCCCTTTCAGTTTTCTGTTTTCATTTTTAATGGGTTCCTTCAACTTATATGTGAAAAATTACTTATCATATTGTAACTTTTCTTTTTTTCTTTTTTTAAACAGGAAATTTTTAGCATATGAGTAACATTAGCTTCTTGTCTGAATGTGAGGGCATTAACTGTTTAGCCTCAACAATTAAGTGCCACTACTCATATTAGAAAAGCAAAGCATTATGTTGTCAGTACTGCAAAGCATGCTTAATACTTTTTTTTTCTATTTTTTTATTATTCAAGTGTATTTATCTTAGTACAATACAGTATGTAACTTTATTTTGACATTTGATGTTGCTATTGCTGATTGATTTTGCTATTGCTGTTTTGTTTCTTTATTTTTTTTTGGTGGTGTGTGCTCTGTAGCATTGCATTTAGTTAGCTTAATATTTAGCTCATATTTTCTTGAGTCGTTGCACCAGAATTCCCTTAATCAAGAGCCATATTCTGTCAGAAGTGAATCATGTCTTGTTAACAGAATGATTTTTCAACTGGTTACAGGTCTTTCCCAGAGCTTGGACATCAATTTTGATTTCTCTAGACAATAGTGGCATGTGGAACCTTTGAATAGACAATCTAAACTCATGGTATCTAGGCCAGGAAACGTACATTAGTGTTGTAAACTCTGAGTTTGTGAGAAGAATTGCAGAAGCAGCAGAAAGTAAGTTCAATTCAATTTCGTTTTCTGGTTTTAGATATGCAACACACATTTTATTGTTTTTTCCTCTTTTTTATTTCTATTTAATGTGATAAACATTTCCAAGTCTATACTTTACATTTATTCAATAAGACCAAATAAGAAAAGAAGAAGACAGAAAAAAGTCTACTGTTCTTAAAGATTATAAAAATCTGAAATCATCAATTACTGAAGTCAACATATTTTATATTTATTACACTCTTTGTTTCAAGGATGGAATCATGAAACTATACAATTAATTTCAGTCACATGAAAATGATGATTTTTTTGGACATTTGAGTTGGAATATGTTTCTTTATGTTAAGTTTGAACCATTAATGAATATAGTTTTATTTTGTCTCTCCATCTTTTTACTGTCAATTCTAAGTGCATTTTGTTTGCTTTGTTGCTAAAATTCAATTAATACATTGTTTCATATTGCATTTTCACAGATCAAAAACTCACAAGCCAGGCCCATGAAATTGTTGGACGAATTAACGGCAGATTTGGAACATTGACAGCTGTTCCAATACATCACTTGGTTCGTTTATGGCCATCTTAGTCAGTAATTACTATATGAATGGACAATTTATATCTCACTATATTCTTTTTGGGCTATTTGGTATTTGGACAAATGTTTTAAGTGTTGTTGATAGTTGTGTATACTGAACTGTATCTTATCATTGTTAGATTAAGCAATCACTTGTTTAGACACAATGGTTCTATATTTCAAATGGTATAGGCTTACCTGGTACGATTAAAATAGGACCTTGAGAGTGTTAAGCTTGGTATAGATCACATCAGTGACCCATCTATGTGGTATCTTGATGAGTAGGTCACATCATTGTGCCCCATCTTTGTTTTTTTCTTGAATTGAACCTCAGTTTCTCATGCCAGTGCGTCAACTAAATGTCTAAACATAAAAGCTAATAAGCTATATGTATTTTCATTCATATGATATTTATACACTCCAATTTTGCTATGATTATTTCTCACATGTTAGATGTAACTTTCTAGTTCCTAAGGAGTAACGACTGTGTACTCTTTCTGATCCTATCTTTCTTTCTTTACAGGATCGCTCTCTTGATTTCCATGCTTTTTATGTGCTCTATATGCTGTCACAGGTACAATTTTTTGTTCTTTTTAATCTACTCTCAGATTATTTTTACTCCGCAATGATGCATTCCAATTTTCTTACTTAATTTATTTCTGCGCATACCTTTTTTCTCTTGATTTTCTTATTGTAAACTTACCTGCCCCCTCTCTTTCCCTACTTCCTTTGGGGTTTGAAAAAGCTATCTTAAAAGTCATCTTTTACATCATATTAGCTATCTGTTTCTTTGGATATAAAAAATATCTCTGAATATTGTTGCTAAGAAACTCTGAGAATGAAAGACAGAGTGCTGAGGTACATGACAGGGAGATATTTAATATATTTGTTATTAGTTTTAGAAAGATCCCATACTTGTATTTGTGAAGTTATAGATGGACTATAATTTCCTAATAATGATGCAATTAAAGGCTATTTGCGCGCTAATAATCGATTGCTCATACTGGTATGATTTTATATGAAGCTTCATTGTAGTGGAATTGTTACTCTCTGATAGATTCACTCTCTATATTTATAGCATATGTACTTTACTGGTTAGTGGTTACAAATCGTTTTGGAGATAAAATAATTAACTTTTGTCTACCCTTGAAGCCCAATACCTTGATCAATTCTGTATTTGTCCATTACTGTACAATTCTGTCTACAAAGACAGCAGTTATTCTTTGGGAAAAGCTATCCTGGCTACTAAAATAGACATGCTGCATAATAGCTTTTTGTTTGGTTGTTTATTCTAGGTGTCAATATCTCTATTTGTGTTTGGGTTTGGATTGTGTTAAAGGGATTTTCAATATCTCTCTTGATGTTGCAAAATAGTATTTGATTCATAACTAGAAGGGATCCTTCTCTGACAATGATTTTGGTCCAGAATTGTTGGTTAATAAAACTTCCAAGTTTAGTCTGTTGTGTTTTCTCTCTCTGTTTTTTTTTTTTGGCAGTGGTTTTGATCATAAAGCACACTCTGCTACTGATTTTTGTAGCTTAGTTTATTGTGGTGTTCTATTTGTGTTTCTCTTTTATGAGTTTCTTATGGCTTGTTGGACTTAGTCTAAATACATGGTCATTCTCTTTATTTAATCTCTCAAACTATTTCAGACTAATGAATTGGCACAACCATTTATGCTCTTTATTGCTTCTTTTTTAGTAAGCCTAATCACATGTTTGCCTTGCACACATATAATATGAGTGTCATCTAGATTCTAGGCCATTGGATCTTATATATATCTTACATCACGCAGTTATGTTTATATGCACACAAGCATATATAGTGCTCTTTATTACTGTTATGATTGGAATAGTATGGTACATATATAAATTTTGTTTAACTTCTCTATCGTTTCCTTCCTCTCTTTCTCTTTCACACATATACATGAACACATGGTGGGGCTGTATCATTGGGACACCCATTAGGATGCAGTGGAGCTCGTATCTTGGTCACATTGTTAGGGGTAATCTATAAGCTTCCCTTCTCTTTCAATGCATTCCTAGTTTGACATTCTAATATCATTTATATAGTTCTCTAGTTTTGTTTACATGTTTTCTTAATGATCTAAAGTCATAGTTCGTGGTCATATCTAAGCTTATGCTTTCTACATATACTCATGTGAAGTGATCTCGTGTTTGTCATTTATTCTTTTAAATTTCTGTTGAGAGTTTAGCTGTGGAATAAAAGAGACATTGGTAACTATTCTCTCTCTGATATATTTTACTTGGAATTTCTGAAATAAGAATAATGTTGTTGCAGGTATTGAGACATAAAAAGGGAAAGTACGGGGTTTGTGTCATATGCAACGGTGGCAGGGGAGCTTCTTCACTTGTTCTTGAGGTCATGTAAGACCTGTAATTGTTTTTGAGCTTATCTTGATTGAATTCTCCTGATCCAACTGACTGTTTTGAGTCATCAGACTCATCACCATAGAGAAATTCTCTACTGATTCTCTCTTATTTTATTGTTCATCTGAAAATTCCCTAGCTCCTTCTTGATAGCTCTCTTATTTTATTGAACTAAAACAGATAAGTATTTATCTTAGTTTTCTATTTTCTTCTTTTGAAGTTTTCAATGTATCATTTAAGAAAAGACTGTAAGTTTGTTGTTGTGGTGGTGAGAACTTTTGTTCTTAATAATAAAAGGACTTTTTTTTTTACAATGTGCAGGTATATTGAGATGATTTCTTTGGAGCAATTCTTGACAACATTTCTAGTTGAGTCCTTTAGAATGGAAGAATGTATTTCACTAATTTTTGTATACATTTCTTGTTTTGTATTTAGTGATAAAGGAATCTGAATTGGGCATAAATTATGTTGTAATATGATTTCTTAAGCCTAGACTAGTAGACTACATATTGTAATTACATTTGAGTAATTAATAAAAATCTATTTATGTTACCTTATTTGGCTTCAATTTTCATATTTGTTTTCCTAGTTTTGTGTAAGTAAAAAAAGATTATGTTTCTCTAAGCTAATATAACACATGTGTTATACTAAAGTGTAGTATAACACAACAAAAGTGTTATACTAAAGTGTAGTATAACACAAAAAAAGTGTTATATAATCGACTATAAATAACATAATTAAACACTTATCTATATATTAAAATAACACAAAAATTGTGTTATCGTTGACAGTACAATAACACATCTGTATAACACTGATAAAGTGTTATGTAAAGTGCCCTGACCTACAATAACATAGTCGGTCTTAACACATCAGAAAGTGTTATCGTATGTTTTATTAACACATTTTTGGTGTTATTAAAAGCATTTTTTCTTGTAGTGCACATGTGTGGATTTTCTACACATTTTATAATTTCCTTTTATTTTATATAATTGAGTAATTTAATTTAAATAAAAAAAATAAAATAAAAGAGGAAAAGGGAAGGTGATGGACGATTTGGTGTAGGAAAAGGAAATGGCTTATTTCCTTTATATTATTTTTCAATCAATTAGACATGATTTTGGGGAATTATAGCTAATATTGGGTAAGGGAAATTTTACAATTTTAATTCAATTAAATCACTCTTTATTATAAAGGATTTTTAGGCTTAATTAGATGAGTGGATTAGGGAAATTACCATCTATTTTGGGTGAGGCTTTATGAGGAAAATAGGAATTAAAAAGGACACATGAAGGAAAAGAGGCCATTTGGCCGTGACCTAGAGAGAAGATAGAGAGAGAGAGTGGCGTGCTAGAGAGAAGGGGCTGCCATTTCTAGAGAGAAGGAGAAGAAGAAAGAAAGGAAGAAGAAGAAGAAGAAGAAGAAGAAGGGTTCAAGCTAGGGTAAGGCTCTTGTTTGTTTTAAGATTTTCCTTATGTTAAATCTAGTATTTTGAATTGGGTTGTCTCTAACTTTTGTTCATCTTCTTCTCCATCTTGATATCCAAAAAAATACAACCCCTAGGGTTTGAGCAAGGAGGTGCTTCTAGATTGGATTCTTGATTTCTATCAAGAGAGGTATTGAAATCCCTCCCTCAATTTTGTGGTTAATGGTTTTGATGACTAATATTATTAGAGGGACTATGGTTGAAGGGGATTTGTGTTTTGGGTAGGAAAATAGGTTACTTTGTGTTTTTGTTATCTTGTTGATAATGTGTTATTTTGATCTTGCATGAAGGGTATTATGCTTTAATGTATAAAAGGGTTTTGGTGTTGATTTTTCTATGTATAATGATTAGTGATAATTTATGAATGCATATATGGAGATTTCGGCCTAGGCATATCTAAGGATCACATTTAGATTTTTTGTTGTGTTTTGTGATTTTCAATATATTAGATCCATGTTTTAGGACCTATGTAATTTGGGTATAATGATAATTGGTAATCTTGATAATTGGATCCATGAAATTTTGATAGGATGCATCTGATATTGTGAAGAAATAAATTCTGGTATGCATGAAAATAATGATAGAAACATGTTAGGTTTAATATAAAGGCATATATGAATAATGGTGTTTATGTAATAATGAATGTTGTTATTATTGTTTTGTTGGATTTCATGTATAAATTCATTGGAATAGAATAAGGCTTTATAAGGTTGCATATGAGTATGTGTTAGTGATATTCTTAGAATTATTTGTATAATAAGAGCATGATAGGATTTGTGAGTTATTATGTTTATTGGACATGTATGATTTTATGTGAAATTTTTGAAAGCCATGAGATAGAAGATGAATTTCATGAGTAATTATGCTTGCTGATTTTTGTGAATAATTGGATAAAAAGTTTGGTGAAAAAATGATTTGCATACATAAGTAATGACCTTAATGCTATGTTGATTTTATGAAATTAAAAAGGGCATTTTAAGTCACAATAAAATGATATTTTACTCAAATAAATACCTACAGAATTTTTATTATATTTTTAGAAAAATATGAGGTTTTAAATTCAATATGGTGATTTTTAATAATAAATGTGATTGCTGGAATTTTTGTAAAAAAAATGTGAAGTGTGTTTTTAATAAGAGGAATTTAATTAGTTTTTGGAAATAAATTAATACCTTAAATTATGGTAATATTAAAAATAGTATTTTTAATATGGTATGAATGTATATTTTGATAGTTATGATTTTTCTTTATCTTGATTAAGAAAAATATTGAATTCAATTTATTTGTGATTTTTAAATAAATTAAATGGTGGCTGAAAGTTTAGTTTAAAATGTTTAAAATGATTATTTAATTGTCACTTATGAATTTATGTTCATAAAAACTAAGCCTTAAAATAATTCAAATAAAATATATTTTTCCACACTTAAAATATATTTTTCTCACATTATTTATGTAACGCAATTAACCAATATTAAAATTAATTTTTCTAAGGAGACATGGTAATCATAGGTATTTTAAATAAATTCCAAGCTTTGTTATTTCTTTGTAATTTGAAATTAATAAATGGATTTATCACATATTTTTTTAAGCTAAATGAAAGTATTTTATAAAATAAAAATAATGTTTTGAGAGATTTAATCAACCTAGAAAGTTTAAGAAAAATAAATAATGGTAAACAAAGCATGTTACAAGTCTACTCATTTTAAAACGATAGAAGTAAGACGTGTAGAATTATCGTTTTTAAACGCCACAATTACGCAACGTTTCCACGTATGCATGTTACATGAAAATTCACTTTTATGTCCAAAATTATGTCTATAATTCAACCATGTGATTTTTATAGAAAGATCATGCATGCAAAGTAGGTAAAATGAGCATTATTCTTTTATGGCCTTATGTGTAATTAAGTATATTTGCATGTTGTGTGTAACTCTTATTATGTGTGCATGACCCATGCACACATGAGTTGTATGAAAGGGCAAATTAGTAATTATGTGAAGCTAAGGAATGTCGTTTTGATTATGGTATAGGCTCATTGAGAAGTTGTGGTTTACTTAGCTTGGACTTGAGGTAAGGAAGTTAGATAGAATTTATGATTGTTTATGTTATGAATGGTAAGAGTGTTGTGTGAATGAAATGTTATGAATTATGAATGCCGTAATGTGATGATATGTTGCCTTGTATGAATACGTTATGTTATGAATGGATGTTAGCGTGATGAACGCGACACATCAAAAAGGGTTGCTAAGGATAAAGAAGACATAACCCGAGTTACTAAGGATATAAAGACGTAACTCCAAGGGAGGACACGCCGAGGTTATTCATGGACCAGAGCCTCCTCTTTACCTCAAAAGGGTGGCATGGACAAGTTAGCGGGCCATGTTCACAAGGAATTTTGTATGAATGTGTTATGATGCCTGTTTATGTTTATGATTATGTTATGATGTTGGTGATGTTAATAATTCTGTTATGATATCTATGATATGATGGTGGTAATATGTTTACATTTATTGATGCCAATGCTACGATGATGCCATGATGTATAAAGATGAACGATAGTGTTTGTAATTTTTTGTATCTTACTTGCTTATTGTTTGTACTTCCTTACTAGGCTTTTTGCTCACCCCCTTACTTTCCTTTCCAAGTAGCAAATAGGTTTCTCTATGGCACGCGTGGTGATGTGAGAAGTTCTATTGTCATGGGGTGTATGGCGTGGGGCATCCTATGGACGGAAAAACGATCACTTAAAGACGCCATTTTAATTATGTTATGTTTTAAGAGACTTTTTTTTAAAATTATCGGTGGGACTTAATTATTGGATTGTTTCTTTTGAACCTTGCATGAAAAACTCATATTTTCTTTTAAAACTATTGGGCCCAACTTGCATTGTTTTAAGCAAGTCCCCACTGAGATCTTTATAATAAGTGGTTTTCTTTTATGAACCAACGAAATGTGAATGTTTTATTAAGTACTAGTTTAGGGCGTTTTACAATTTTGTTAAACTCATAACATATCATATCATAGCCATATCACATTCCTTTCATATTCATATCGTATCACCTTCATAATCATAATCATAATCATACATCATAATCACACAATCTATCCCAAACGGGAGGACTGTAGAGTGAGGTTTGCTAGACCTCCTATTACTAACTCAATACCAGCGTTAATGATTTCTTTCTGCATAGGTGTCTCTATTGTACTCAGGGTGAGACACTTTCATGTACTCAGGGTGAGACACTTTCATGTCCTCGCCCAGGTGGTATAGAATTTCGCAATCATAGTCCTTCACCAACTCTAACCCCCTCCGTTGTCTCATATTCAGCTCTTTCTGAGTGAAGTAGTATTTCAGGCTTTTGTGATCGGTGTAAATTTCACACTTATCCCCATAAAGGTGATGTCCCCAAATTTTCAGTGTGAACACCACTACTGCTAGCTCAATATCATGGGTGGGATACCATTACTCATAGTCCTTGAGTTTCCTTGAAGCATAGGCTACCACCTTCCCATTCTGCATCAACACACAACCTAAAACGTTCTTTGATGCATTGCAATACACCACGAACTTCTCGTCCTCTGTGGGAACACAAAGGATAGGTGTAGAGATCAACTTATCCTTTATTATCTGAAAGTTTTCTTCAAATTTCTCAGTCCATGTGAACTTCTAGTGAGTGTGGTTTAAGTCGGTTAAGGGTGTGGCAAAACCTCAACAAACTTTTGATATTAACCCGCTATCTCGAAGAAGCTTCGAACCTCTGAGGCTTTCTTTGGTTGGGGTCGGTCTCTAATGGCCTCAATCTTTGCTGGATCTACTACTATTCCATTCTTGGACACTACATGCCCTAGGAAAGTCACTTGTTCCAACCCAAAATCACACTTAGAGAACTAAGCGTATAACTGATGCTCTCATAGCCTATTTAGCGTAAATCCATGACAACGTAGGAAAATGACAAGCTCTGAACCAATGCAACAATTAGGATAAGTAATGAGTTGCGACATGACAAAATAAGACAAAGACTACTAGTGCATGCTAAGGATTTCCAGGGACAACAAGATAATTAGAAATCCAAAAGATGGATGCTAGAATTTTGTGGAACTTGGTTAAGTAGACACAAACTTTAGACACCATGACCTGGGCGGACTTTGTACAAGTTTTTAGCAAAAAGTACTACAACTCTACAGCACTAGCAACTAGAGTTAATAAGTTTGTGACATTGACAGAGTATGCCCAGAAGTTTAACAGACTGGCAAGGATTGCATTTGAGAGTCCCAACGATGGTCATGAGAGTTCAAAGATTCATAAGGGGACTGAAGCCTATGATTGCTAGGGATGTCAAAATGACCAGTATAGAGCTAGTTAGCTATGCTGAGATTCATGACAAAACTTTAGATGTTGAGTACATGAAGAACTGTATATGAAAGGACAGTGTTGCAAAGAGAGAGACTAACAATAGTAAAGCCTTTCAAGAGAATAACAAGAGGATGCCCAATAGGGTCAAAACAGTGGCACTGACAAAAGGCCCAAGCTCACAGCTCCCAATGGTAATAATAACAACCACAACAACAATCATAATCGTGGAAACCACCAGAACTGCAAGACTAAGTTCCCCAATTGTCCAAAGTCTTCACGCATACATTTAGGAGAATGTCAGGCAGACTCAAACTGAAGCTACAAGTGCGGTCAAGCATGCCACTTGAAGGAGGATTACCCAAAGTGGAGGGCATGAGCTAGACAAGGAAACAATGGTAATCTAGTTCTAGCTAGAGTGTTTTCTTTGACCCAGGGAGAGGAAGCTAATAGTAACACGATTGTCACAGGAGACATTATGTCGTCAATTAGGTGGTTACAATCAACTACTATAGTAGTTGAGGGCAAAGAGTGCCTAGCAGACCTCATAGAGCTAGACATACCAATTTATGATGTTATACTTGGCATGGACTGGTTAGCCAAATACAGAGCAACAATAGACTATCAGAGAAAGACAGTAGAGTTCAGACCTAAGGAAGGGGAACTCTTTTATTTTAAGGGAGAAGTGACGGGATTTGTCACACCCATCGTGTCTGCGCTAGAAGCTTGGAACATGATGCAGCATGGGTGTTCAACATTTTTGCCAAATGTTTTGGATAAGTCTAGAGAGATCAAGATAAAACTTGAAAATGTACGCATTGTTTGTGAGTTTTCGGAAGTGTTTCCTGAGGATTTACTAGGATTACCCCCGGACAGAAAAATTGAATTCGTGATCGAACTTGCACCAGATACAACACCAATATCTAAAGCACCCTATCGAATGGCACCTATAGAGTTGCAGGAACTCAAGACCCAGCTATAGGAATTGTTGGATAAAGAGTTCATACGACCTAGTTGTTGCTATTAAATGATCAAATCAAAGGTACGTAGTGGAATATATGGACCCATTTCAATAAATATTAATATCAGCCATGATCATACACATATATAAATATTAAATCTCATACAAATAGATCAGGAATTACCTCTTGTAGCCTATCAAGTGTCCTTGAGTCTTTTTGTATAAATCAACGATCTTCCTATCCAGTGTTCTGAGATCTCACACACTGATCTTCCAAATCAATCCTCAAACACACAAGGACGTGTGTGGGCACATAAGATTCAAAAGGTTGATTTATGTGACTCCCTAGATGTACTCAACACATAAGATCTTGAGAGTTTTGACATAAAGAAGGTTTATAATAGTTTTCAGGTTTAGAGAAATCTATCGCTTTTGAGAGAGTTTGATTATTATTCTGAATATCACGTATATCAGATTTATAAGGATATTTAATCTAATTAAATAATCTTTATTTAATTCAAATTAAAATTGATTAGATATTTTTATTTAATTATGTATTTAAATCATATTAAAAAAAGAATAATTAAATAACAGACTAAAAAAATTTATTTGAAATTCAAATTTCAAATCCTAGGGATAAAAAACCCTGATGCTAGGCGCCACACACTATACTGTATAGTGTGTGTCGCCCAGCCCTATCAGGGTTGCCCTAATTTTCTCATTTGTTTATTTAATCAACTTTTAAGACAAGATATTTATTCCAACATAAATATTAGTTAATTCAAAATTAATTTTATCTTAAAATATCAGTTATAAATTAAATAAATAAATATCATATTATAAATAAGATATTTATTATTTCTCTCTTTATATTAATCCAAACAAAATTAATATTGATTTTAAACTATAGTTTTTCAAAATAAAACTATATAGTTAAATAATTAATTAATTCACAATTAATCAATTACCCATAATTATCAAATAATTAGTTCCTTGCCCTGGAAAATTAATTCCTTTGCAATTTAGTCATTTCTCTTAACAAATCTTTCTTTTGACATCCTTACCCTTGACAGTGTAGGATAGAGGTGATCTGGGGACCATGGACCTATAATACGAAGCTCTAATAAACCAAATTATTAACTGAAATCTTTAATCTAATAATCATATTTATTAATTCCATGATTACTCCACTATAAATATGGAATTGCACTCTAAGTATTTATAGAATTATATTTGCAAAGTTTTCTCTAGTAGTCCATTGATATCATCAATATATATAGTTCTGTCCTCCATTATTGGTTCATTAATTAGAGTTGGTCAAAATTATCGTTTTACCCTTCTAATTACTTCTTGTAACTAGATAATATTTATGTTGTATGTTGATTTCCCTTGTAATGCAACAAAGTTTATGGATTTTTCTTCTTCATATATGTCTTTCATCTTCAATATCCCATATTTTGGATTGTTAGATAATATGCACTTTGTTCTTCATTTTGCAAAACGTAATATTCTTTGTATAAGATGTGTCATTAAATTGTACACATCCAAAGCTTAGAACAAAAATATTATGTTTTGCCTTATAAATAATGTTATTTGATTTTTTGTTGTTTCATTAGGTTGATTCACATTAAATACTTTGAAATTATAATTTTTTGAAAAGTGAAGAAAAATCCTATCTTTTAGAAGTAATTTGTGCTTAAAATTATAAATCTATTTGGAAAATGATAGTTTGATTTATTTTAACTATCACTAAAACTTGGGAATCAATATACTAATAAATATTATTAAACTTACATTTTGTGGATTCTAGTATCTTAATAATCTTTCTTTTACATTATATTTTCAAACCATTATTGGTTTATATTCATTCTCTTAAATAGCTTTATTTTAAATATTTTATTTTATATTCATGACATTAAATCTCATCAATCTTTGGAGCTAGGTTAGAATTTATTAATTTTGGTTTAAAATAATTTTCTTTTTTATTTTAGACAACTCCTTTGGGTTCGATCTCGTGCTTACACGAACACTATATTTCATATACGATTCGTGCGCTTGCGAGTATAAATTTTTAAAACATACTCGTTTTGGATCCATCAAGTTTTTGGCGTTGTTGTCAGGGAGTTGCAAGAAAAGAAATGAAATTTATCTCAAGGTTAGTGAATTCTTCTACTAGTTATTAAAATTTTTGCATTTAAAAAAATATTATATACAAAAATATATATTTAAAACTAAAAAAAAAGATAAAAAGAATATTTGGGACGGTTCTACCACCCATAAAAAACAACTTACTTATATATTTATGTTTATTGTTTTTTTTAGTTGACGACACTTGTGCCTCCTATCAATCTATCTTTTTAATTTTTATAGTTCATGGCACTTGTGCCTTCTAATTTTGGTGTAATTTTGTTATAGTTTTTATTCCTTGCATTTATTTGTTAGTTGACGACACTTGTGCCTCCTAACCTTTGTTGTAATTTTCTTTATTTATCTTGTTGTTATTTTTATTTAATTATTGCAAGTTACTAGTTGATGGCAATTTTGCCTCCTAGTCTTTTATCTTATGTTTTAGTTGGTGGCACTTGTGCCTCATAATTTTTACCTTATTTTTGTTATGGTTGATGGCATGCTATGCCTCCCTACTCTTGCCTAATTTTCGATAGTATTATTTAATTTTACTTTATTTTTCTTTGTCTTTTATCATATTTTAGTGTAATTGTGAAAAAAATACTTGAAAAAAAGAAACCTAAATCTTGTCCTTTCACCATAAGCATTTTTTGCTTAAAGGAAATTTGAACAAAATTCCCAATCTGCCTCTACTAATTAACCTCAAGGAATTGTTAGTAGTGTACGAGTAAGTGGAATCAAAAAAGCCTGGGGACAAGTAAACCATAAGAATTATATTGTTGTGAAATCTCTAAAAATCCTAAGTATGCTCTATGGTTGCGGTTTTAACTGATCTTCCACATCAGAAAATTGCTTGTTTGAGATTATCCTTGTTGCCTTGTTTGTGAAAATTGTATGCATCATTGGGAACGTAACTCTAAAAATCGATTAGTAAAAAGACGTTTATTTTTTCTTGAAATTGAAAGTGTTAGTAAAAATTTGAGCATCATGGAACCAATTGCTAATCCTGTTGATGAAAATTTTGTGCCTGAAAAAACTTTGCTTGAATATTTTTCACCTATTTCATCTAATGCGCCTTCATGCATTGTTTTTCCTACAACTTTTGCTACTCATTTTGAGCTTAAACCAGCAATCATTCAATTGTTGCCATCTTTTTAAGGGTTAGATAGAGAGGATCCTTACATGCATGTCAAATATATCTTAGAAATTTGCTCAACATTTAAATTTCAAAATTTTTCTGATGAGTCGGTCAAACTAAGATTGTAACGCCCTACTACCTTAGAGCCGATACTAAGTGAGTTTAAAAACGTGCTTTCAACTCGCTAATTGAGGTTTTAGGTCAAATAGTGTAATTAAGCCATAAACAGAGGAAAAACTTTAGAAATAATAATTTCCATAGAAAATCATAAAAGTTTTACACATGGGATCCCAAAATACAGTTTAGAAACATTTACAACATATAAATTGAACCAAGTCGACTAAACGAAAAAATCTAGGTTTATTTACAAACATCTCCCAAAGTCCATTGGCTGTGGTAGCCAGGCTGGTCAAACATGTACACATCGCCTCACGCCTGCTACACTCATGGTCGGTTGGCTTTCTCCTTACCCTTACCTGCACCACAGATCATCTGTGAGCCGAAGCTCAGCAAGAAAACCCACAAATAGATAACATATGCAACACATAAGTCAAGCATATAAATAGGCCACCAATGGGCTAAACACATACGGCCTAGCCGTCCTAGGCATTTACCAAGCCCTGAGTTCGCGGTCCACGCCGTGAGAATATCCCAGGTATCCTTTTAGGGACTTGCCCTGGCAACTCGCACTCCACGTGCTCAACGCTGCTCCCGGCCCCTTGTCGTACTCGGCCTTTCACTAAACGTGCCTAACGTCGTTCACGGCCTCTGCCGTCCTCGGCCTACACCGTTCCCAGCTCTTGTCCATCATTCACATAATAGCATTCATTGCATAACAAGCAAATACATAATTCTAGCAAATTCAGTTAAAGGGCTACGCCCTGCAGTTTAAACACATTGGACTCAGCCCTGCATACCAGTTCTATTCAGACACATTGGGCTCAGCCCTGCATACAAGCTCTATGGGAACAAGGGTTTTCTTACCCGAGTCCCGAGCTTTCCGAGCACCGATGTCCCGAGCACAGTCCTCTAACTTGAGCCTCGCCGAAACCCTAGGGACAACACATTAACAATATCCATCCATCAAGTTCTAATCCAATAAATAACTTTGAGCCATAACCCTAACCTCAGGGACCTTGAATTCTATCAATTCGGATGATAAAATCCATCCCGAGCCTTAACCATTGAGTTCCCAAGCCTAAACACCCTAAAAAAAACACAAACTGGCGCTAAGAGCCACGGCCCTACCCACAAGCACCGCGGCTAGCCTCGAAACAGAGGCTAGCACCTCACTGACACCCACGCGAGCCGCGACGCGCGCACCAAGCATCATCTTATTGGATCTTGTATCCATCTCACATTTATTCTGTGTTATTCAGAACACTTTGTAGCCTTCTCTTTAATACATTTATGCTATCAAAATTTATAAAAGTTATTCCTCCACAGAATTTACCTTGTAGCTAGTCCTCCATAAAATTGCTGCAACAAAGGAAATTCATCTCTGCTATCAAAATTTATTAAAGAACAACAAAAAAAATCACAAGTTGCCTAAAATATCTTATACACAGTGACGTGCTTCTTACGAGTTAATTAGATATATAGGTGTAGAATGAAGAGCTGGATGAACACCCACAAGCAACCAAATCCAAAACAGTCCTTCCCAAATCAAGATTATGGTATGTAGACATCATTATTGTAAGCAAGACCCAAAAACTCAAATCGTCATAAAACACTCTGAAATCAAAAACCCAAATGTAAATTCTACTGGAAAAGTCAAGGGAAAATCAGCCCCCAAAGAAAGCATATAAAGTAATTCTTGTAAACTAAAAAACAGAGTAATTCTTGTAAACATAAAAGAAAAGTTGAGCAAAAACATAAATTTTGAGGCATCCAAAATCATGAACAAACTTAAAACGATGAAAACTTGGTTCGATCAATTCAAATGCAAAACCAGTGTAGTTTTCTGAAATGCAAATACAGAAAAAGGACCCAAAAAAATAAGTTTCAAAAACAGAGAAATCTAAATCATTTGAATTCTTACATGAAGACATATTTCACAGGTTGTATTCCCTTTCTTGTTACACCATTCCTGTATACAATCTTTATGAGCAAACTGAAAGTTTTTGAACAAGAAAAGCAAAAAAAGGATTAGAATTAGACAGTTCCAGAGCAAGCACAAGGAGCTTCCAAACACACCCAAAAGGGAAGTCCATAACTAAACATAGTTGAATACATCAAAAACCCTCACATATTATATAATTTACAACAATATTAATGGCATTTTCATTCAGTAAATTATATATATGTGCATATATATTAAATGCACTAACATATATATCATTAAGATTGTATCTTCTATGAACATTGTAAAGAACCCCGACTCATTCAAATAAAGTTAGTTCATCATATCATTAAAGCCTACCCCAAAACAATTAGAAACAAAAAGACTAAAATACAAAAAAACACATCATATTAGGAAAAAGGAATTACCAGTAACCTCCACCTTCGTCCTAGACATTGTGAAAACTTGAAATCTCTTCCCACCATAGTCGATAACCTCAGCCATAACCCAAGCTAAAATCTTGTCTTTGATCAAAACCCAATTAGTTAGTGGCTACAATTTTAGAATCTGATTTTTAAATTAAAAACAACACTTGAATCTCTTGATATTCATTTCAAGCACAAATGTTGTTACTTATTTTTCAAAGATAATATTAATAAAAAAACACAAAAATATGGGTTGGAAAGATCTCACCTCAATCCTCTTTTTCCATGCCAACGATTCCTAATATACATGTGTTTATGTGTGTGTGAGTGAGTGTGTGTATGTATATATAGAGAGAGAGAGATAGAGAAAGAGAGAGAGGTAAAGACTAAGATAATTACTAAAAAGGCTTGAATAGAGAAGTGTTTATTGAACTAGAGACTATTAAATGGATATAAAATAGTAGGGCAAACAAATGGAGTTGGGCAGAGAAGATGAGAGGCGGACAAAGAGAGTACGATGCATAGAGATATAGCCATGGCTTCTTTTCTAAAAATTTAAATGCTAAAATATTACAAAGAGGAAAATCACATACATCCCCTTCATCGAGTCTGACATAGGCTCTCATTCTTTTAGCTGAATTAATAGCTTTCCTTAGCAGATTAGGACATCCACTTCCAACAATCACCTCATTAACATTAGCCCACAAAAAAAAGTTAATCCTTTATATATTTATAATGTTAAACCATGAAAATGCTCCTAAGATAACTAGTAAAAGCCCATGAAAGTATGCTTGTGTTGGTGTTCAACTCAAACAAACAACCACATGAGATGAAGAAAACAGATTTCACAGTTGGCTGACTCAGTTTCATACAAACATTGACCAAAATATATGGAAAATTGAGACTAAGTATGAATAAAGTTGAGCTTTTATCTCATATTTTCTTGGCAACCAAACAAATAGAGAAAGAAAGAGATAATTTACTTGAGAACATCGTAACGGTCACGAGCGAAGCTGAGACAGGGATCTTTCAAAAGGCTCATATTCTTGTATAGACTGTCAGCCTCATCTTCGACAAGGGCTTCGCTGAAGTAACCCTTGGTGGTCAATCGGTCGACGAGGTCCGTCCATTCGGGTCAGGGGTGACGAGAGTCTTCCGCGCTGTCTACAGCGGTGACAATATCAACGGCAACGGAGGAACAGTAGCAAGGATTGGGATTTGGATTGTGAAGGAATAAAGGGTTTCGTCGAGTTGTGTGAAAAAATAATTAGTGTGAAAAAAAATATAAGTGGCGGGCTCCAAAATAAGTTACCGCCCTTTTTTCTATTACTTTGCCACATAGAATAGTTTTTCATAATACTTTTTTATTAGTATTATAGTCATATGTTATGGAAAGAGGTATTTGGTGTAGTGTATTATTGGTCATGGGAAAATTGTGTTATGGTTAAACTATGAAAAAGTTTTGTTTCTATTTGTATAAGATGAGATTGGGTGAAAGATAAGGGTTAGAAGTTTTACTATTTTATGTGTATTGGTTTCGGTTTATGGGCATGTTTAGGTTTATGACTGTTTGTGATTTTGAATATGGAATTATATTGGCTATGAAACTATGTTGATCTCTTGTTATATGAATTGTTTGATCTTAGGATCTTGAGTATGATGATATTGATGTTATGATATCTATGTGAAAGCATGCAAGGGTTTTGTTTTGATCCACTAAATATGATGATCTTGGTATTTTATGTTTATGAGAATGAGGGTTTCGGCCTATAGGGCATTGATGCATGATTGTGATGTTCTTTTTTTTCACCTAAACTTGTTAGGAACATGCTAGGTTAATGTAAAGGTATATATGACTATTGGAGTTGTATGCTAATAATGCATGTTGTCTTTATTATTTTGTTGGGTGGCATGTATGAACTCATTGGGAATATAATAGGGTGTTGTAAGGTTTTAAATGAATATGTGTTAGTTATTTTCTTTTGAATTATTTGTATAATAGGAGCATGTTAGGATTTATGATTTATTTGTGCTAATTAAACATGCATGATTTTGTATGAATCTTGTGAGGTGTGATGAAAAAGATGAATTTTATGATGATTTATGCTTGCTGGTTTTTGGTGTCTAAGGGGTTAGTATATGATGAAAATAATGATTTGGATGTTTAAATAATTTGGCTAATGTTTTGATGTTTCAAGAAATTAAATGGAAGGTTTTAAGATGCCTTGAAATGATATTTTTGCACAAATTATTACCTACAGATTTTTTCTTTATTTTTGAAAAAATATTGAGTTTTAAACATAAAAATGGTGTTTTTGAGAATAAAGATAGTTGCTAGAATTTTTGTAAAAAAAATGAAGTTGTATTTTTAATAAAAAAAATTTTGTGAGTATCTTGAAATAAATTAATACCCTAAACTATGGTAATATTAAAAGTGGTATTTTTAATGTAATATGAGTGTCTATTTTAATAGTTATGATTTTTCTTTATTTTTTATCAAGAAAAATGTTGAATTTAGTTCACTTGTGAATTTTAAGTAAATTAAATTATGGCTGAAAGTTTAGTTAAATATTTATAAAAATAATCATTGGATTTTTCACATATGAATTAATTCTATTTTAAAAT
Organism: Humulus lupulus; assembly: GCF_963169125.1. Lineage (NCBI taxonomy): Eukaryota > Viridiplantae > Streptophyta > Magnoliopsida > Rosales > Cannabaceae > Humulus > Humulus lupulus. The sequence goes on along the minus strand of NC_084794.1, from coordinate 207,018,696 downwards.
TAATCTTTAAAAAATAACACAAGTAAAAAAAAATGCATTTTTCCACATCTAAAAATTATATTTTTCTCACATTAAACTTGTAAATTTGTTAATTGGATTATAATGTTATTTTCTAAATAAACATGTTAATTTATGAGAATTTTACATAATTTTTAGTTTTGGTTATTTTATGGAATTTAAAAGTAAGTAATGGAGTTATTATATTTTAAGTGATTAAATAAATTATTTTATGAAATAAAATAATGTCTTGAGAGATTTAATTAACCTAGTAATTTTAAGAAGATAAAATAATGGTAAACAAAGCATGTTACAAGTTTATTATTTTGCAAACGATAGAAGTAAGACGCGAATAATTATCGTTTTAAACGCCACGTTTACGCAACGTTCCCACGTATGCATGTCGCATGCAAATTCACTTTTACGTTAAAAAATATGTCTATCATGCAACCATGTAGTTTTTATAGAAAGATCATGCATGCAATATTGGTAGAATGTGCATTATTCTTTTATGACCTTATGTGTAATTATGCATTTTTGTATGTTGTGAGTAACTCTCACCATGTGTGCATGGCCCATGCACACATGAGTTATATGAGTGGGCAAAATAGAGATTATGTGAAGCTAAGGAATGTTATTTTGATTATTGTATAGGCTCGTTGAGAAGTTGTTGTTTTACTTACCTTGGACCTGAGGTAAGGAAGTTAGATAGATTTTTGTTTATTTATGCTGTGAATGGTAAGAGTGTTCGTATGGATGAAAATGTTATGAATTATGAAATGCTATAATATGATGATATGTTGGATTGTATGATTGCTGTATGATATGAATGGATGTTAGCGTGATGAATGCGACACATCAAATAAAGGGGTTACTAAAGATATGAAGACATAATCGAGTTATATGTAATGGTTGTTAGTGTGTTGAACGCGACACAACAAAGGGGTTACTAAGGATATGAAGACGTAACCCGAGTTACTAAGGATATAAATACGTAACTCCAAGGGCGGACTCGCCGATGTTATTCAAGGACCAGAGATCCTGTTTACCTTAAAGGGTGACATGGACAAGTTAGCGGGCCATATTCACAAGGAAAATGTTTATGATGATGCTATGATGTTTTTGATGATGTTATGATGTTTATGCTATGATGATTCTATGATGTTTATGTTATGATGATGTTATGATGTTCATGTTATGATAATGATATTAATGTTGACGTGATTATTTTTATGTTTATGATATTGACACCATTATGACAATGATGCTATGATGTATAAAGATGGACGAATGTGTTTGTGACTTGTTGTATCTTACTTGTTTGTTGTTTTTACTTCCTTACTGGGCTTTTAGCTTACCTCCTTACTTTCCCTTCCAGGTAGCAAATAGGTTTCTCTATGGCACGCGTGATGATGTGGGGAGTTTTGTCGTCCTGGTGTGTATGGCATGGGGGCATCCTATGGACAAGAAACGATCAGTTTAAAACGCCATTTTCTTTTAATAATGTTATGTTTAATGGGACTTTTTAAAACTTATCAGTGGGACTTGAACTTTTGGTTGTGTTTAGAACTTTGCATGAAAACTGATATTTTCTTTTTAAACTATTGGGCCCAACTTGCATGTTTTAAGTAAGAACCCACTGAAATCTTTATAATAAGTGGCTTTCTCTTATAAACCAATGAATATGTGAATGTTTTACAAAGCACTAAACTAGAGCATTTTTACAATAACATCTCTCATATCTCGATGTTGCGTAAGTATGTGTCAAATCCCTCTCATGTTCTGAGTTATGAGTCGTTACAGCTGAAGCAAGACCTAAGTTACGATGAACAACCAAAACGTATCATTGAAAAGAGAATCAAGGAACTGAGATCCAAAAGGGATTCTATTAGTTAAGGTCAAGCGGAAGAATAGTATGGAAAGAGAAGCAACATGGGAGTTGGAGGAAGACATGAGAGAAAGATGCCCTGAGTTATTTTGGTAATAAAGAATTTCGAGACGAAATTCCTTTTTAAGGATGGTATATTGTAGTGCACAAAAAAAATTAGTTTAATTAATTTTGTGCTTTGATTTTTTTTTTATTAATTGTTAAGTGTTAGGGAATTATTTTTAATTGTTTGGTGGAAATTATGTGAATTTATTTTTGTTAATTATTTATTTAATTTTTTTTAATTTGTAAGTAAATGTGTTTTGGTTGTATGCACCAAGGTGCATGGTTAGTAAAAATGTTAGGGATCCTAAGGTATGGGTTAAGGTTCATATCATTACATTTTGTTTCCTCTACATCTTTATTCAAAACAAGCAAAAATGATGGCGATGATAGGTTTGGATTTTGTTACAAGAGGATTGGAGGCTAGGGTTCGAAATCCCTAGGGTAAGTATTCAGGTTCATAGTGATGTTGTTAGTTTCTACCTCTTCTTGAATCTAAAATCTTTTTTTTTTCTATTCTTTTGTGTGGTGTATTTGGAATCCCTAGGGGGGATTTGATCATGGTGGTGGCCATTGTTTGGGTCCTTGAGCAAGAGAGGTAATGGAAACCTTGCCTTATGGTGGTTGTTCTTGTTGTTTTGTTTTCATGAGGATATTAATTTTGAATGTTTGTATGAGGTTTTATTTTGAAATTTTGTTTTATGGCATTATTCTATTGTTGTGGCTATGAGGAATATGCATATTGATTAGGTATGAGTAGTTCTTGAGGCATTTGCTATGAATTTTATATGGCCTAGGCATGTGGGCTTTATGATTTTATGTGCTTGAGTATTCTTGGGCATGTGGTGTATATAGGCAAGCATGAATAGAGATTTTTGGGCATGTATGAAGTATGGGATCTTATGGTTATGTTTTCATGGTTGTTTTAAATATAACGGTTTATGTAACAAGAATGAAAGAATGCTAATAGACACATGCTAGGGCTTAAGTTTGCTGCCTATGTTATGATAATGTTGTCTTTTAAATATTCTGGTAAATGTGCAAAAGAAATATGAGATGTTGATCAAGAAAGTTTCAGCATAGGGTCATATTTGATGTTCGATGTTGTGTTGATTAAATTCCATGCTAAATGTAATAGTATGGTGTACAAGTGTAGGAGAATGTTAGGGTAAATTGTTAAATGGATAAAAGTATTTTATGAGCATTATTTAAACATGATTTGGTGATTTTATGCTTGCTGTTTTTTTTTTTTTTTTATATTTTGTGATGGTAATGGTAAAATAATGTTTTGAAATGATATGACTCTTCAAAGTGGTATTTGATTTTATGAAAATAAAAAGACATATTATTTCACATGTTAATGGTGCTTTTATCAATTAAAATACATGCAGATTTTTTAATATATTTATGAAAGAAAATATAGTTTTAATTCAAGTATGAGATTTAAATTAAATATAATAGTTTCTTGAATTTTTGGTTAATATTAAGAAAAGTCTTTTATATGAGATTAGTAAAACAAGTGCATCAAATAAATTGAACTTTAATCTATGTATATGATGAATATGATATTTTCAAAATGGAAACATGTATTTTTCACACTTTTATGAGCAGTTTTTTTTTATTATTTAAAATGCGAAAAGAATATGGTTTAATTTCATTTTTGTGGTTTTTAAACAAATAATTAGCTTGCTGGAATTTTGGGTTATTAAGATAAAATGATTATTTTATTTAAGATAAATAAGTCCTACACCTCAATAGTTTAAGTCTTAAACAATATATATGACAATGTGATTTTCCACACGTTATTTATAAATTTTCACATTTAAAAACATGTAGTTTTTTTTAGATTAGGAAAGCTATTTTCTAAAGGAAACAAGAAATTTATTAAGTATTTCTAAATAGCTACAAATTTTGTCACATTTTTTATGCTATTTAAATAATAAACGGAATTATTATTTTATGAAAATTTTGAAAAGGTTTAATGGATTATTTTATAAAGTAAATATGATGTATAAATTTTTTTTAACAAGTTTAGGACTTAAAAAAAACAAATAATGGTAATGAAATTATGTTGCTGAATTTTGTTTGAAGAGGCAAGAAATAAGCATGAAGGAATTATCGCTTTAAAACGTTAAATTTTAAGAACGCTCCCACGTATGCATATTGCATGCAAATACATTTTTACGTTCAAATATATGCCTATTGTTCAAACGTATGGTTTTTACTTTGTAACCATAAAGGGTTAATATGTAGAATTAACATTATTCTTTTATGATTTTACGTGAAAATGTGTATGTCTGGAATTATTGGGCAACTTGTACCACGGGCCATGCACACGTGGGGTATATGTGTTGGGCATGAGTGTTGCATTGTGATTCTAAGAGACGACGTTTGATTATGATTATAGGCTCGTAGTGAAGTCTTTCTCATTTTTTCTTTGCTTGGACCTGAGGTAAGGAAGTTAGATAGAATTTCTATGTTTATGCTATGAAATGGTAAGATTTGTTTGTTATGAGGAAAATGGTGTGCTATGTATGATGATGGACCATGTAATGTGAAATATGGAAATTCTATTTTGAGATGTTATGATGAGTATGATGCAACATGCGTTTCCTTTGTTTTGATGTGAAATGGATTACATGTGTTTGTATGTTGTATGAAAAAACAAAGCGTTGCTAGCGTGTTGAACGCGACACAACAAATGAGTTACTAAGGATATGGCGTAACTCATAGAGCATACGCGCTGAGGTTATTCAAGGACCTAAGATCCTGTTTGCCTCACAAAGGAGGTCTTTCCAGTATTATGCCTTTACTGGTTACCTCAAGATGTGACATGGACAATAGCGGTGCCATGATCACAAAGAGTATGATTATGATGTATGGTTATGATGTGTGATTATGATTATGATTATGAAGGTAATGTGATATGAATATGAAAGGAATGTGATATGCCTATGATATGATATGTTATGAGTCTTACGATATGAATATGTTCTTATTGTGTTTCCTTGAATATTTTTGTATTTGTTTGTACTTCCTTATTGGGCTATTAGCTCACCTCCTTACTTTCCCCCTTTTAGGTAATAAATAAAGTTTCTCATTAGCATGGGCTGTGATGTGGGGAGTTTCGACGTCTGGGTGTGTATGGTGTAGGGGTATCCTAGGAATATATAAATGATCAACATAAGTGTTGAGTTTTAAAGAGTCATGTTCTGAACTTTAGTTTTAAACCTATCAATGGGACTTAATTTTTTTTAAACAATGCATAAGAACACTTTATTTTCATTTTAAATTATTAAACCCAACTTGCATGATTTATCAAGGCCCTACTGAATTTCATATGTTAAGTTGTATTTTCTAATTATTTATGAGATAAGAGACGTTTTTACAAAGTAATAGAATAGTGTGCTTCACAATAACTCTTCTGTCTACTCTAAGAGGCGAGCATCTGAGCTCTAATCTTTTCAATAGCCTCAGTTGTCCTCTGAACTGCCTCACGACCCAAATATTTCCTCTCACTCATCTCATCCTAGTGAATGGGTGATTTACACTTCCTACCATACATCATCTCATAAGGTGTCACTCCAATAGTCGACTGGTAGTTGTTATTATAGGAAAACTCTATCAGAGGCAAATATTAACTCCATGACCCTTCAAAGTCCAATATACATGCTCTCAGTATGTCCTCCAGTATCTGGATAGTCCTCTCAAACTGACCATCGATCTGAGGATGATAAGTTGTACTAAACTTCAGTTGTGTACCCATCGCCTTCTGTAAACTTCCCCAAAACATGGAAGTAAAGATAGGGTCCCTATCAGACACGATAGACCTCGGAGTCCCATACTAGTCAACCGTGTAGTTTGTCCTCACTGGTAGAAAGTGAGCTGATTTCTTATACAGATCCATGATGACCCAGATTGAATCGTGCTGGCCCACTGTCCTGGGCAATCCTACCATGAAATTCATCGTGATATCCTCCCATTTCTACTCTAGGATATCTAGAGGCTGTAACAGCCCTTCTAGTCTCTGATGCTCTACCTTGACCTGCTGACAAGTCATGCACTTCGCCAGGTACTCAGTCAAGTCGCTCTTCATCCCAGGCCACAAATATAAGGCTTTCAGATCCTGGTACATCTTTTGTTGGGAATAGTGCCATTAAAACAATTGTACTTGACAAATATTTTAAATGAAATAAATAATTGAATTGAATTATTATATATATAATATGTCTGATATTATGTTGATAATATTAAGTAAATGTCATAAAATTCCAAAGTTTATCTATGTGGTCTTAATCTCATCTTGGTATGACAGGATCGATATTAAGATAATAAACTTGAAACAGTTTGAAGTAAAATAAAGTTATGAAATCTTTAGATTAATTACTGCTAGTATAGTTCGCTAGTATTATGAATACAAGTGACCTAGATCGAGGTCACTACTGTACTAAAACACTTTAGTGAAGGTACTTTATATATAGTGATATATAGAATTGGATCAGATGTGATTTGTTAATACTTGTTTAAACATTGTTTCATAGTATTAATCAAACACATCAAACGATGATCATATACATGATCTTATTCCTGAGGTTGCTATGAACTCCTATATATTTCATATGATCATTTGATTCATGCATTAAGGTTTGTTAGAATGATCAAGCTAAGAACAATTGTTTTGGGAACTCAATGATGCATATGGTTGGGGACGTAATTTAACAGATATGTAATCTATACCTTCGTATAGATTGAATAATGGTTCCCTATTGGGTTGGCTTTTGAAACTGAAAAGGTTATGAGCGCTCACGTCGCAAACTTGTTGTGACACAACCTTCACTAGTAAAGTCAATGGTACACTAGGAACATGATATAGTAAAACATGGTAAAATAGTAATTTTATTCCCTTTTAATTATGAACCATTAATAGAGGATTAACGTTCTATGTAATGATTATATCAATGAACATTCTATTATTTAATAAAGTACTCTGTAAATATACGTCTGTAACTATCAAGAGTTCAATCTCATATTTATAGTGGAGTAATTATAAGATTGATAAATATTATTATTTAATCAAAGAGCCTTGATTAATAATCTAATATTTATTGGAGCTTGATATTATAGGTACATAGGTCCCCAGGGTGGCTTTATCAACATCATATCAAGGTAATAGTTGATACAAGGGTAAATATCTTATTTAGAAATTTGAGAAGAATTTTATTCTTCAGGTCAAATATACAATTATATGATTATTGAGGTTGAATAATTAATTTGAAATTAATTATTAAATTTTTTAAAATATGTTTATTAATTTAAATATATAATTTTGAAATATATATAGATAAATAAATAAAATTTTGAATTAATTATTTTATTTTAGTGGAAGAGAATAAAATTAGTAAGTCAAAATAATTTTTGATTTATTGAATTTTAAAAGAAGATGATAATGATGATCATCAATTTGAATTTTGAATTTTGAATTTAAAATTTAAATTTTGAAATATGGTTGTGATCTTTTCCTTAAAAATATAATGCCATATTTTGTGGAATGATTCATTATATTAAATAAATAAATAATGCAATATCCCTAAAACGGGAATACTGTTATTCACGCATGACACAGTCCAGAGACTGTGCCATCCGTAGAGCAGTGTACTGATATAGTATCAGTATTGTTTTTATTTATTTGATAATTTAAAAATAGATATTTTCAAATTTGGTAAGTTAGATATTTACCTAAATCAATTCCTACCATCATTATGATATTATTATATTACTATTATTATTAGAAATAATAAGGTAATACATATTCTCTCTATATATATTATAGAATAACAAGAAGAAAAAAAGTCATTAGTAATTCAGAAATGGTTTCAGAATTTGTCAGACAAGAAATTGTCATATTCTTCTTTTATTCTAACATTTCTTAAGCCATAATCCAAGTTCTCATGTATTGAGATATACTTGTAATTTCTAAATTATAAATCCATGTTCTCTATGTGCCCACACACATCTTGAGGTGTAGAGAACACTCTGGAAGATCGTGGGTTGAGTACTCAAAGTGTTGGATAGGAAGATCGATATATACACGAAAAGACTCAAGGGCACTTGATAGGCTTCAAGAGGTAAGTATTTATGTTCTTGAATATTTGTGCATATGTGCATCTGATATATATATATAAGTACGTGTATATTTATATATATGTTGCATGATTAGTAATATTTTATATTAATGTCTTTGTCTGCGTGTTTTCTTGGACATATAAATTGTTTATATGAGAGATTGAAATTTTTTTGTGTTTAAACACTGGGCCCACCACGCCAATTCCATTGTGCACTCTGATTGTTTTTCCAGAAATTGGTACCAGAGCAGGTCATTAATCTCTGCATATTATTAAAGTCTGTGTGGGACTATGTACAATTTTATATTACATGTGATATATGTTTGAATGGATGGACGTTTGTATTCATGATAATAGATTCTTAAGGGTTGTTTATAATGGTGCTTTTGGGTTTAGGAATTGTTCTTAAAATTTCTAGATGAAAAATGTAAGCCAGTTTTTGGGCATAGGAATTTTTTCATTTTTCTTTTAAAATTGTAGATGAAATTCTAAGATGACTCGGGCCAGAGTCCCGAGTCGTGCCCCTGCACCTGCGCACGCCTGCGCGCCTGCCTGCCCAGGCACGTGCCCCTGCTGCGCCTATCCCGCACCCCTGCCACGCCCAACCATGCTAGTAGTGCACCCCCTGCCGCGCCTGCACCCAGTCGCACCACCAGCCGCACCTCGTCCCCGCCTGCCCCCAGCCGCACCCCATACCCTGCGCACACACCGTGCCTACCGCACGCCCAGGCCGTGCGGCACCGTCGCACCCTTTCTGCCACCCCACATTGGTACACACCTAGGGTTTGTATATGTGTTGTTACCATAATTGTTTTAATTATTCATTTAATTAAAAATATGAAATTGAATTAAAATAGTTTTAATCTGAAAATAATTTATTAAAATTAAATTGTTTAATTTTATTTTTTTGAATTGAATTACCCAAATTCAAATTGGGCCTTAGAAACTATTTGGGTGTTAAAACTCAAAGTTTAATTATTTTAAAAGTTTGTTTAAAATAATTAAAAAGTTTTATAATTCAAAATGGATATGGAAAAGGGTGGTACTAGCTCAACAAGACTACATCTCAAGGTTTGAGATCAAGGTGCTCTTCATCAAGCCTTAGTTAGTCTAGGTTACATTTTCATGTATTTTTTGCAAGTGTTGTAATTTTTCTAGAAATACCCAAAAGTTACCAACCCGCTTTTATTCACTTATTATAAATGTTTGGATGTGATTAAAATATTTAATATTTTGTCATGCATTATAACATGCCATTCATATACACACACAGTATGGAATTAGCATGCATTACATTCGTGTAGAAACATGCTATTAGGAATGTCCTATATTTTATTATATGTTTATATATGATAATTCATATAATAATAAATTTAGTCTTAATTAGTTAAGATGGTAAATCAAAATTAAAGTTGTTCAATTTGTTATTTTAATGAAAAATGTTTTATTAAAAAATTATATTCTCTTAATTAAAGAAAAATTAAAATTAGAATTAAGGGCACAGTTTTTCATTTTTTGCTTAATTGGATTAGTAATTATTAGAATATCATTCGGTAAAAATAATTAAATTTATTATTCAACTAAATTAAAAAAATATTGATTTTGTGAAAAACACACTTTTTCCAAAATAGTGGGAGAGGAAGTTATGAAAATAAGTCTCATGGTCTCTGTTATCGGTTGAACACCAAGAGGCATAGGAAGGGTCTCGTGTCGCCTCCGTTTGCGGCCTCCCTAAGGAAAGGCTTCCGAATATGTTTATTTTATCTCAAGGTTGACTTCTCTTATGAGAATATAATTAGTGATGTATTTCAAGTTTGACTAACCCTAAGGCACACTCTTGAGTTAAGTCATTGATTGAAAATAATGAGTTACACTCTGAAGGTATATCTAGGCTTTCGAGCACGACTAGTACATCTTGACCAAACTAGTAGTAGTTCATAAGTTAAAAGAGGCAAATGCATTTTTAAGTTTTCACATATAAATTTGAGAATTGTCTCAAAATTAATTTGGAGTTAGTCTGACCTACCCCAAGGTTGATCCATTTATTTTTAATTTAATTTATCATGGATTAGTATATAACTTTTTATGTGTTTTTATATGTTGCATTCATGCATCATGTTTACTTTTCCAAATAAAATCTAGTATTTATTATATTTTTTAATTCATTATATTTTATTTATTTATTTCCAGCAACAATGGTTCATTCTCTTAATCCTAATCAAGGACCTCAAAATGTGAAATAACCAGTCACTACAACAAAAATAGGCTTTAACTTCGGTTTTTACACAAGGATATTGGGAAATATATAAAAAGCGATGTTAAAACTTTTAAAAGACTTTTAACTTTGCTTTTTGGTTTGGCACTCATAGCAATTAAGCTATTATTTCAGTTATTTATGTAAAGTGAAGTTAAAGGTTAATAGGCGGAGGGGCATATTTGCGAGAAAAACTAACGGAACCTTTTAACTTCGGTTTTTTTATCAAAACTGAAGCTAAAGGTAACCCTTTAACTTCAGTTTTTTGTTAAAAATCGAAGTTAAAAGGTTAACATTTAACTTTGGCTTTTTGATAAAAACTAAAGTTAAAGGTCTTTATATCCGAACCCATACGCCTTCTCCCTCATTTCCGAAATGCTGAAACCCCCAAACAGAGAGCAAAAATGTAAAAACGCCCTAATCTAGTACTTGTAAAACTTTTACATACTCATAAACTTATAAAAGAAAGCCATTTATTATATGAAAAATCCCAGTGAGGCCTTGCTAAAACATGCAAGTTGGGCCAGTTCTGTAAAGTTAAAAATAAACATAACATTATTCTTTAGAAATTTTGGCGTTAAACTGATTGTTTTCTCGTCCATAGGATGCCCCACGCCATACACACCCTGACGTTGGAACTCCCCACATCACCATGCGTGCCACAGAGAAATCCTATTTGCTACCTAGAAGGGAAAGTAAGGGGGTGAGCTAAAAGCCAAGTAAGGAAGTGCAAATAACACACAACTATACACACAAAACATATTCATAACCATACATTGTTACACATCATAGACATCGTTATCATAACCATCATCATCATAAACATAATCATCATGAACATTATCGTCATAAGCATCATCATCATATACATAATCATCGTAACATTATCTTCATAAGCATCATCATCATATCTTTGTGAATATGGCCCGCTATCTTCTCCATGTCGCATCTTGAGGTAAACAGGATCTCTGGTCCTTGAATAACCTCAGCACGTCCACCCTATGAGTTACGTCTTTGCATCCTTAGTAACTTGGAATACATCTTCACATCCTTAGTAACTTGGAATACATCTTCACATCCTTAGTAACCCCTTTGTTGTTTCACGTTCATCACACTAACAACCATTACATAACATACAACATTCAAATCACATTAACACAAAATAGCATTCCATAATTCATATCGCAAAATATATCATAATACATAACATTCTCATTCATACCAGCCAATCTTACCATTCACAACATAAATAACCAAAAATTATATCTAACTTCCTTACCTCAGGTCCAAGCAAAACAAAACTGACAAACTTCACAACGAGCCTAAACCATAATCAAATAACATCATTTAGCATCACATAAGACATTTTTGTGCCCAACTCATATATCTCATGTGTGCATGGGCCATGCACACATGGTAAAAACTACTCATACTTTCTAAATAGGCATAATTACACATAAAATCAACAATAGAATAATACAGATTATACCTATGTTACATGCATGGTTTTTAAATAAAAATCATATGGTTGAATATTAGACACATTTTTTAACGTAAAAGTGAAATTGCATGCGACATGCATACGTGGGAATGTTGTTAAAAAGTGGCGTTAAAAATGATAATTCTTACGCTTATTTCTAGCGTCTTAAAAAAATAATGATTTAGTAACATACTTTTATTACCATTATTTATCTCTTTAAAATTACGAAGTTGATTAAACCTCTAAAACATTATTTTTATTTCATAAAAATAATTTATTTAGCTATTTAAAAATATAATAATTCCATTTATTATCGTTAAATCACATAGAAATAATGAAGGCTAGAAATTATTTAAAATACTTATAATTAGTATGTTTCCTTATAAAATAACAATTTAATTCAAATTAATACAATTACAAACTTGGTATGAGAAAAATATAATTTTTAGGTGTGAGAAAAATACATTTTATTTGTATTATTTTAAGACTAAATTTTTAAGTAGAATAAATTCATAAGTAATAATAAAATAATTAATTTTAATTTATTAGACTAAACTTTCAGCCACCATTAAATCTATTTAAAAATCGCAAGTGAATTAATCTCAACATTTTTCTTAATTAAGATAAAGAAAAAGCATATCTATTACAATGAACACTCATGGTTACACTTAAAATACAACTTTTGATATTAACATAACTTAGGGTTATATTATTTCACAAACACACAAATTTCCTTTCATTTAAAAACAACTTTCTAATATTTTACCAAAAATTCCAGCAACCGTATATACACTCTCAAAAATCACCATATTGAATTTTAAACCTCATATTTTCTCTAAAAATATATAAAAATTCGGTAGGTATTTATTTGAGTAAAAATATCATTTTAATGTATATTAAAGTTCCATTTAATTTCTTAAAAATATCATAGCACTTGCAAAATTATTTAAGCATTCAAAAACATTATTCTCATCATCTTTGACACCATTTATACACAAAATCGGCAAGTACTTCAAATCATGAAATTCATCAATTTCATCATGCCTCACAAAATTCACACATTAATCATGCATGTTTAATTAACAAAATTTAAACACAAACACTAGCGTGTTTTCTATCATTCAAGTAATCCAAAGAAAAAAAAACTAACATATACCCATTTAAAATCTTACAAACACCGTATCATGTTTCTAGGATTACAATTGACATTAAAACATACAAGGAAAACAAACATGCTTTGAACACCACCCCTAGGTCGAAACCCTTATAGCCCAAAATGATCAAATCTTTTCATGTTTTTTAAAAAAAAAATGAAAACACCCATCATCATATTTAATAGATCACAAATTAACACCCTTTCATGCTTACACATAGTATCCTTAAGCCAAACCATACCTATCATCAAATCATAGGAAAAACCTTAGGCAACATATCATCACCACCACCATGCTTATGATTTTTAACATCAAAACAAATATTAATAATAAGAGATTTACATAAAACCACAAATCAATAATCAATCCAATACACACACAAAAAAAAAAGGTTACAACAATAAGAACCAAATCAAGAATAGAGTTTCCATTACCTCCTTTGATAGAAATCAAGGAACCCAAAAATAGTTATGGTCACCCTTTTGTTTACTAGCCTCCAACACCTCATTGTTACCACCAAAACATTAGACCAAACAACCAAAAATCTCACATAGATCAATATTAGGAAATCAAAACACCCATACCTTAGAGACCTCGAGCCCTTCTTCCTCCTCTTCTTCTTCCTTCACGTTTTCTCTTTTCTTTCACCTCCTTCTCTATAGAAAATGGCAGCCTCTCTCTCCCTTTCTCTCTCTAGCTCGCCTACTCTCTCTCTCTCCTTCTCTCTAGGCCGACGACACCAAATGAGCATAATGCTCTCTTCATTTTTCCTTCCCTCTTTATTCTAATCTACCCATAATAGCCTAAGGAAAATAATTGGTAAGTTTCCTAATTGTGCCTATTTTCTCTTAATTTGATCTATTTGATTGAAGAGAAAAAATATATATATATAAATATAAATGGGACAACTCAATTTCCTCCTTTCCCTCTTGTTGTCCACCCTTGTTGCCCTTTCTCTCATTTATTTATTTTTAAATAAATAATTCTAATAAAAAGGAAACTAAAGTGTGTAGAAAATTCTACACATGTGCACCATGCAACCATGCACATGCACACACTCAATAACTAGGGTGCATCACTACCTACCATGCACCTTAGTGCATTCAACCAAAACTCAATTATTCATATTTTTAAAATAAATAAATTGATAAACAATTAATAATTAAATTCACTAAACACTACCAAATAATTCTAACAATTAATTTAAACAAACAAATAATAATTCACAACACTTAACAATTTAATAAAACAAAGCACAAAATTTAATAACTAAAAAAAATTTGGTGCGCTACAAAAAACCTTCATTTCCACCGTGAGAAAAATGAGGGTTTCACCATTTAGCACCATTTCCCCTCATTTTCTTCCATCAATCATATTAGAAAACTCAAATATATCATAGAAACATTGTTATTTTCAATTTTGAGTGAAAAAATTGTGTCTTGACAATGGTGATTTGTGGTGGATGGAGATACCCATTGTTTTGGGTTTTTCAACGGATTTCAGCTTCTATACAAAGTTTTGAGATTTGTACTATGTATTGATCGTTAAATAAATGTTTACATGATTTATATATCTATATATATTATTTCAGATTTTTATATTTTTTGATAATATATTGATAATGTATATGTGTTTATTGTTGATAATAATGTTTTAGAGTTGTATTTGATTATTTAAGAATGTATGAATCTTAAAAAATGTGTTTGTGAATTTTTTTTTTATTAAACCGAATTTAATATTAATGTATTACTAAATTTATTTGATTTATTTTTGTATTTTATAATATATTTTAATTTAGAATAATTATTTAGAAAACTAATGAAGTTAATATTTTGTTGTTGTTATAAAAAAGTTAATATATTGTTGTTATAATAAAAAAAGATCAAGTTAATATCTAGTTAAAAAAAATATTTTGTAAAATATAGTTTTATGTTTAGATATTTTGTTGTTGTAAAAAAAATTCAAGTTAATATTTACTTAAAATAAAATTTTATTTGTATAATATGCTTTAATGTTTGGTACTAGATATTATAAACTCAATAATTATAATATTTAATTTTGTTTATATTATTTTTAGGATGGTTATTGTTTTGGAAGTAATTTGGTTTTTCATTGGTGGTTACTAGCTTGAAGATTAATTTTAAGGTGAGTGAGAATTTTATTTTTATGTAATAATATTGTGCATATTTATAGAATTATAGTTAAATCATATTGAATTTAGTGGAAATTGGTGTTGAAAATTAGTGAAGTAGGTTCTGAGAAATTTGTGTGCTGCGGTGGTATAAAGATGAAATTATGCATGTTGATTATTGTGTTTGTTTGTGTTGAATTAATGTAGAATCCCAGAATGTTTACTTAGTTAGCTAGCTAGTAGTAGTTGTAGTATTTTAGATTTCGTGGATTTTGGTTCAAACCGAGAGTTAGTTGGAAACTCATAGCAATAGTTATGGATTTTATAAGTTTAACCTATAGTTTAAGAATATTAATTATAACATAAGGTTTGATTAATATTGCTGGTTATAAATATGATAATTATGATAACCTAAGGTTTAGATAGAGCCAATAAGAATATGACACTTGTCATGAGCATGGTTATTCCTAAGGTTTAGATAGAGTCAATAGGATTATGATACTTGCAATATGCATGATTATTAAGGAATTATTATTTTAATGATAAAATAAAGGAATATAAGACTTTGTCTTCACCAGAATCTGTTAGGCTCGTAATTTGACTCAATCAAAGTAGTTATCAAACCTTAATTATGCTGAAAAAGTACAATTACGTGTTTAAAATAATCACGTATACCGATATATCGCAGCACTAGAGCCGATATATCTCCTGACGCTAAATACGAAAAATACGTTGACGTTGCACGATCGTACGAACGGAGGCTCGGTGGCGATATATCGCCCATATTTAATTATTTATGTTTTAGTTATTATGTTTATGTGTTATGGCTAATGTTTTAGTCTTATGTTTTCAGTTAAGATATGGATGGAGCTTTATCATATAACGATTTTCGAGCCATTAAAGCCTTAAAAAGGATTAGAGAACCAAGAAATACCACAGGAATATTGGAGAGAATCACTCAGAGATTTCTTTTATTCCATAATCAAATAGTTCATCTCCAAGAAACTAAGCAAATAATGATGAGAGCTACAGGCAATATATTTTAGTAATTAGGCTTTTTAGAGATTTTCCTGTTGTAATTGCTGCTTTGGAAAAAATATGGGAGACAATAGATGTTGAGGATGAAGTACCACCGGCTATGAGATATTACTTTCTCATAATTAGATTTACATCTAAGATGGAATTCCAATTCACACAAGAACAAAAGAATAGAATATTTACCAATCTTCCAAGAGGAAGTTTTGAGGCTCACGAAAATGATGATTATGAAGAGATAGATGATGATATGTTAGATGAATGATCTGATGTAGAAGATCCTGATTTTTAGAATAGATTAGTTTATTTATTTATTATTTTTCTTTATGATTGTATTTAGTGAAAACTGTTTTTCCAAATTAATATCATTGTTATTTTGATGACATGTATGAGTTTGATTTTATTTTTGAAATCATAATAAATAATAAATTTAATAAATAATGACTAAGTTCGGTGAGGGTGGATACAAATCAATAAACTGATTTCTCTATATTGAGAGATAGGGGGCCACAGTAGTGAGAACGATTTTACTGATCCCAGCCCTCCCTCAGTATGGTTAACTTTGGAACAACGATGAGTTTCGAGCCTGAGAATTAAGTCATATAGGATAATTAGAAACACGCTTAGAAAATAATACAGATGGCTTATTTTTCTAAGTTTAGAAATACACCCTAATTATAAAGAAGGCTTATATAATTCTTTTCATAAGCAGTCATAATTAATAGGTCCGAGTTATGTTTGCTTAGATTAAGTTTTTGCCTTAGAGCCTATTAAGGAAAGTTCTAACATGTTTTTCTCAGCTGTTAGAACTCTGCTGAAGATGTCGCTCCGAAGATCTGCTCGCAATGTCCCCAACCTCGCCCTTGAGATGAATGAAGCCCCTCCAGTTCGCAGAAGGGGAAGGCGTCCAAATGCCAACCAGAATGCACTGCCACCACCGCCAGTTGATAACACTGCGAAAGTTGCTAGACTACGATGAAAAGTTGAGGAATTACTGTAGCAACAGCGACAACAGGCTCAACCTCAGCCTCCCCCTCCGCCGCAAACACAGCCCCAGCAAATGGCTCCAGCACCCCAACAAGTTGGTCCTTATGGGGGATGGCCAATGGCGAACTATGCGCCATACCCAGCTCAACATATGGAGCCTATCTATGAGTGGTTTCGTAAGCAGCACACTCCAAATTTTGAAGGGACAACCGACCCCTTTGAGGAGGAAGAGTGGCTCAGAAATGTGGAGTCGATCGTTGTGCACATGAACCTCGGCAAAGCGGACCGCATATCCTACGTTTCGTCTCTACTTAAGAAGGATGCAAGAATATGGTGGGACCTAGTACAGCAAACTCATGATGTTGCCACTAAGACTTGGACCAGATTAGTGGAGCTATTCCACAAAAAGTACTACAATTCAGCTATCATTGCTTAAAGGGTCGAGGAATTCGCTAGTCTAAAGCAAGGCAATTTGACGGTAGCAGAGTATGCTCGGCAGTTCGACCGATCAGCTAAGTTTGCATCTGAGATGGTTCCAACTGATTTTCTGAGGGTGAACAAGTTTGTTAGAGGACTTCGACCAAAGATCGAGCTAGGGGTTAAGATAGCAAACTTGGGGAATACTACTTATGCCGATGTTATAGAAACGGAAATAGAAGTGGAAAGGCTTCAGGAAAACGTTAGTAAATAGGAGGCTAGTAAGCCTGAGCCTAAGCAGCAGGGTCAACCCCAGAATGGTCGGAACAACCACAACAACAACAACCAGCAGTCCAACAACAATAATGGTCAGAAAAGAAGACATCCTGACAACAAGCAATCCGACAATGATAAAAGGGCACGAACGAACAATGGAGGAAATAGGACGGGTTATGTAGAGTACCCGCAATGTGCTAAGTGCCAAAAGAAACATCATGGTGAGTGTTGCGCAAACACCAAGGGATGCTACAACTGTGGTCAAGAAGGGCACCGGAAGAAAGACTGTCCCCAGCTCAAGTCAGAAGGGAAAAAGGATGATAAGATGGTTCATGCCAGGGATTTTGCTCTCACCCAAGGAGAAGCTGACGCTAGCAATAAAGTAGTTACAGGTCAGGTTTCTATTCTCCATAATAAATGTTATGTATTATTTGATTCGGGAGCCACTCATTCGTATATCTCGTTAGGAATGATAGAGAAATTAGACAAACCTTGTGAAAGATTTAGAACTAGGTTTTTAACAAAATTACCTTCGGGTGAAGTAGTCCTATCATCACAGATAGTACGAGGCGTACCGATCAAGATAGAGGATGTAGAGCTAGAAAGAGACCTGATCGAACTAGAGATTAAAGACTTCGACGTGATACTGGGAATGGACTGGCTAGCAAGGCATGGCGCAACCATCAACTGCAAATGTAAGCAAGTGATGTTTGAGACTCCTGACGGCCAGAGGCTATGTTTTATGGGAAAGGTTTCAGGTCTACGCACACCGCTTATTTCGTCACTTAAAGCTCCGAAGATGATAGAAAAAGGATGTTAAGCATTCTTAGCTAGTGTTACAGATGTGGTAAAGGAAACACCACTAAAGGTCGAAGATGTACATAATGTAAGGGAATTTCCAGAGGTATTTCCTGACGACTTGCCAGGATTGCTGCCGATGCGGGAAATTGACTTCACAATTGAGCTAGTACCGGGCACCGAGCCTATCTCCAAGGCACCATACCGGATGGCACCTACCGAACTCAAGGAGTTAAAGACACAGCTATAAGAACTCCTAGACTTGGGTTTCATTAAACCAAGCCATTCACCATGGGAAGCACCAGTTTTGTTTGTGAAGAAAAAAGACGGTAGTATGCGGATGTGCATAGATTACCGAGAGTTAAATAAGGTGACGATTAAGAACAATTACCCACTACCACGGATTGATGATTTGTTTGATCAATTCCAAGGAGCGACTGTGTTCTCAAAGATTGACTTACGGTCTGGGTATCATCAGCTCAAGGTACGGGAAGAAGACATTCCTAAGATAGTTTTAGAACTCGTTATGGGCATTACGAGTTTCTAGTCATGTCTTTCGGTCTTACCAACACTCCAGCCACATTCATGGATTTAATGAATAGGGTCTTTAAGGACTACTTGGATAAATTCGTTGTAGTATTCATTGACGATATCTTGGTGTACTCAAAGGATGAAGACGAGCATGAGAAACATTTAAGGTTAATCTTGCTGCGACTGAAGGAGCATTGGCTTTACGCCATGTTCAAGAAGTGCGAATATTGGCTTTCACAAGTAACATTTCTCGGCCACATATTATCCAAGGACGAGATTGCTGTAGATCCATCTAAAGTAGAGGCTGTGAAGAATTGGCCAAGACTAAAGAACGCGTTAGAAGTAAGAAGCTTTCTGGGACTAGCAGGCTATTATCGGAGGTTTGTAGAAGGCTTTCCTAGGATAGCCACTCCGCTCACCAACCTGACCCGGAAGCAGCAGAGGTTCAACTGGAATGGTAAGTGTGAAGAGAGTTTCCAGTTTCTTAAGGATAAGCTATGCTCATCACCAGTACTATGTGTACCGACACCCAATGATAAGTTTGTAGTCTACTGTGATGCGTCAAAGCAAGGGTTGGGTTGTGTGCTGATGCAGAATGACAAGGTGATACCCTATGCCTCAAGGTAGTTGAAGGATTACGAGCAACACTACCCAACACATGATATGGAGTTGGCAGCAGTGGTCTTTGCATTGAAAATCTGGTGCCACTATCTTTATTGAGAATGGTGTGAGATCTATACGGACCACAAAAGCCTAAAGTATTTCTTCACTCAAAAGGAACTCAACATAAGGTAGCGCAGGTGGTTAGAACTAGTAAAGGATTATGACTGTGAAATTTTATACCACCTAGGAAAGGCAAACGTAGTTGCTGATGCACTAAGTAGGAAGAATTATGGAAGTCTAGCAACGTTAGCTGGAATAGAAAAGTCGCTACAGCAGGAGCTGATCAATGCTGGAATAGAAGTAGTCATTGGTAAACTAGCTAACTTGTCCATTCAGTCAAGTCTGTTAGAATATATACGGAATGGGCAAGTGCATGATGACATGTTAGTAACACATATGGATGCTGTTAGAAAAGGGAAGGCCACATATTTCTCAATATCATGTCAAGGGTTATTAAGATATAAAGATCAGGTATGCGTGCCAAACGATTAAGGAATTAAGGTGAAGATTTTAGAGGAAGCGCACAATGCCCCATACTCAGTTCACCCAGGGTCGACCAAGATGACTCACGACATCAAGGAAATGTATTGGTGGCCAGGAATGAAGAAGGATATAGCAGAGTACGTGTCTAAATGTTTGGTGTGCCAGCAAGTGAAAGCAGAACATCAGCGGCTTGCAAGCTTATTACAACCACTCAACATTCCAGAATGGAAATGGGACGACATAGCAATGGATTTCGTGACGGGTTTGCCTCGAACAAATAAGCAACATGACTCGATTGGGTAGTAATAGATAAATTAACCAAGTCAGCTCCTTTTCTACCTGTCAAGACTTCATACATGGTTGAGAAATACGCAGATATTTATGTTCAAGAGATAGTAAGACTGCATGGAATCCCCAAGACAATAGTGTATGATAAAGGATCGATGTTTACATCGAGATTTTGGAGAAGCTTGCAGCAAGCTATGGGTACTAAGTCAAGTCTTAGTATAACATTTCATCCTCAGACAGACGGTCAGTCCGAGCGTACCATACAGATTTTAGAAGACATGTTGCGTGCTTGTGTACTTGATTTCGAAGGATCATGGAGTAAGTATTTGCCACTGATAGAGTTCTCCTACAACAATAGCTACCAGTCAACGATCGGGATGGCACCTTACGAGCTACTTTATGGAAGGAGGTGTCGATCACCGCTACATTGGGATGAGGTAGGAGAAAGGCAACTACTTGGACCCGAAGTTGTTAGAGAAGCTCAGGATGCAGTAGCGCTGATTAGACAGCGTATGCTCGCTGCTCAGAGTCATCATAAAAGTTATGTGGATGCCAAGCAGCATGATGTGGAATTCAAAGTCGAAGATCAAGTTTTCTTAAAAATATCTCCTATGAAAGGTGTGAAGCAGTTCGGGAAGAAAGGCAAGCTTAGTCCCAGGTTTATAGGTCCTTTTGAGATATTGGAAAAAATGGGAGCAGTTGCATATAGATTAGCCCTACCACCAGCTTTAGCAGATAGTCACAATGTGTTCCACATCTCGATGCTGCGTAGATATGTGTCAGACCCATCTCACGTCCTCAAGTATGATACGATAGCACTCTAGAAAGAATTGAGTTGCGAGAAACAGCCGGTTAGCATCCTAGATAGAGGGATGAAATAATTACGGTCTAAGAGTATTCCGATAGTCAAGGTCCTATGGAGAAATAGTTCTGAACAGGAGGCAATGTGGGAGTTGGAGGAGGACATGCAAGCTCGGTATCCGGAATTGTTTGGTAAGTAAATTTTGGGGAATTTAGTAGGGGAGAATTATAGAATCCCATAATGTTTACTTAGATAGCTAGCTAGTAGTCATTGTAGTATTTTAGATTTCGTGGATTTTGGTTCAAACCGGGACTTAGTTGGAAACTCCTAGCAATAGTTATGGATTTTATAAGTTTAACCTATAGTTTAAGAATATTAATTATAACATAAGGTTTGATTAATATTGCTGGTTATAAATATGATAATTATGATAACCTAAGGTTTAGATAGAGCCAATAAGAATATGACACTTGTCATGAGCATGGTTATTCGTAAGGTTTAGATAGAGCAAATAGGATTATGACACTTGTTATATGCATGATTATTAAGGAATTATTATTTTAATGAAAAAATAAGGGAATATAAGACTTAGTCTTCACCAGAATCTGTTAGGGTCGTAATTTGACTCAGTCAAAGTAGTTATCCAACCTTAATTATGCTGAAAAAGTGCAATTACATTTTTAAAATAATCACGTATGCCGATATATAGCAGCACTAGAGCCGATATATCGCCTGGCGCTGAATACGGAAAACACGTTGACGTTGCACGATCATACGAACGGAGGCTCGGGATTAGGGTCCAACCGATATATCACCCATATTTAATTTTTTTATTTATTTTTGTTTTAATTTTTAAAAAACCACCTTTGACTCCTTAGACCTACCTCTGTTAGTTTTGACCAAGTCTTCAGCCTCTGATTGACGAAAAATCAATTATCTTCAATTAAATTCATTATTTTTATTCAAATCAAAATGGGGTTAGTTTCACTCCTTACCTCTATAAATAGGACCTAGTACCCAACCCTTTCACTTACTCTTCAGCTGTGATCAGACTCCAAGGTGCTAGTGAGACCATAAGAGTGATACACTTGGGTGGGAAAGAAAAAAAAAAGCTTTATCATTCTTAAGCTTTATCAAACACTTGGGAAGTAAGGATTAGAGTATTTTGGTATTGGAGTTAAGATCAATTCTGTTTGATTCCTTAGTCTCTTTAGTTTTCATTCAGGTTCTAACTTTTGTTATGGTTTTGTGGTTAGGTTTTTAAGTTCTTTAAACTTAAGGTGTCTTTTCGGCAAGTTTTCCTATGGTGGTTTAGTTCTATTCTTGTTATCTCTTTCCTTTAGAAATACTCACTGTTCTATTGTTGGTTTTAGGAGTATTCCAAGCCCCGCATTTGTTCTCATATCCCGGTTTTGGTAAGGAAAATAGGCTAGATCTTGTATGTTTGTATGATATGTTATGCTATTATGTTATGTTATGTATAATATGTTATGGTAAGTTTATGTTTTAATATGTTATGATATGATTTACCCTACTCAAATATTACACAGGGGACGTAGATGGGTTATCATACACTACATGTGATCTAACCTACCTCAAATATTAGACAGGGGACGTAGATGGTTTATCACATGTCATAATGGCCATTATTAGTATAGTCTTATATGGAATATGTTATAATATGTTTATAGTATATGTTATAATATGTTTATAGAATATGTTACAATATGTTTATAGTATATGTTATGATATGTTTATAGTATATGTTATGATATGATGGGTATGTTTATGTTGTTAGTTTTTCCTTGTTGGGCATTAGGCTCACTCCTTTTCTTTTAGTGGGATGCAGGAAAATAGATGCAGAGGCGGAAGGATTCATGGAAGCTTGGTGTGTGTATGGAGGTGAATGGAGTGGATGGGCGGCGTGTCAATTCGAGGACAACATTTTTTTAGTCTTTAAATTATATTTTTATGTATTTTTCTGCATTTAGCTTTGTAAACAATTTTATTTAAAGTTATGTTTTATTTTAAAACAATGAGCTCATTTATGTATTACAAATATTTTTTTTAAAGTTTTCAATAAAGTTATGAATTTTCTTATGTATGTTTCTTCAAGGTTGTAGTTATGTCTAGTAGGTTTACTAACCTAAGTCTCATAGATAGTTGGGTCGTTACAATTAATAGGAAGTTATGAAATTGGAATATGTTATAGAAACAGAGGAAACTCTACCCAATTTTTTGTAGGTTTGTTAATTGATAAGGACATAACTATGCTTGTTATTATTGTGTTTTTTTGTGTTTAATTAATAGGTACTTATGAAATTGAGATATGTTATAGAAATAGATGAAACTCTGCCAATTTGTTTTAGGATTTAGTAATTTATAAGGACAAAAGTATGCTTGTTGATTATTGTGTTTGTTTGTGTTGAATTAATAGGTACTTATGAAGTCGGAATATGTTATAGAAATAGAGGAAACTCTGTTCAATTTTTTTTAGGATTTATTAATTAAACATGTTTTTTAATATGTTGGTCGGCATGAGCAAGCACTGGTCGGCCAAACCATACTGCTGGTCGGCATGGGCAAGCACCGATCGACATGAGCAAGACCACTGACTATTAATGTGTCATTTATTGACCATGCCCTACCACTTGTCCATCTGATTGCCACATCATTGGACAAAATTTTTGGGGATAAAATTTGCCCCCCCAAGTTTATTATATGATTTTCTCATATGATAAACTTTTCCTACTCTCTGCAAGGATCCACAGTAAATTTAACAATTAATGTTTCCCGAAATACTAAAAATGACCTTTGGTCTTCTCCCGCCTTTTATAAATAATTTAATTCCTAAATCATGAAAATGGCAGTTATTTGCTTCCAATCGTGGGAGAAGAATATCAAGAGCCTTCAAGGTGGAAGGGAGTCTCCCATTTTCTCCTTTAAATAGACTCACGGCTGCCCAATATTTCATATGCAAACCATTTCTTCATTTCTATTGGCTGAATCCTCTACATACTCCCAAGGTGTTTCAACTTCTCCAAGCAACTCAAAGCTTTCTCAAGGAATCAAACCCTCTCCAATACATTTGGGTAAGTTTCTCCTTCTTCATCCTTATATTTAAGCTTTGTAAACTTACAAATCTACACAAAATTTGCTTAGAACACACCATGCCGAAAACCCCATTTTGAAACATACTTTTGGATTTTTTCATAATGAATCTTGGTAGGATAAAGACTTTGTGGCTGATAAAGTGTAGTTTAGGCTTTGGGTTAGTCAATTTTTCTTTCAATTTCATGAAATTTTGCAAGAAAAATGATTTCCCACTACACATTTTAACTTTTAGGTTTATGGGTATAAGAAGAGCATGAGATATTTCCTTGAGATTTGTTGAACTCCTAGAATTCCACTTTTTGATCTTGTTTGCATAGTTCAAAATCAAGAAAATATGTTTATGCATCATGCCCCTTAACATGTTATCCCCCAAAATTTTATTCAATGACGTGGCAATTGGATGGACAAGTGGCAGGGCATGGTCAATAAATGACACATTAATAGTCAATGGTCTTGCTCATGCCAACCGGTGCTTGCCCATGCTGACTAGCAGTATGGTTTGGTCGACCGGTGCTTGCCCATGCCGACCAGCAGTATGGTTTGGCCGACTGGTGCTTGCCCATGCCGACCAGCAGTATGGTTTGGCCAACTAGTGAATTATCTTGGCCGACTAGTAACTTCGGGGATGGATTTGGTTGGTCAACAGATCAGTCTCAGAGGTTACCTTCTAGTGACTCTTTAGTAAAGCTTCAGTAACAACTTCAACCCGAATCGCTCATAACTATCGCTGGAATCTCTTAAATATCCCGAGGTAGTAGCTATATTATTGTAATTTAAATTTGTTTATTATTTATTACTTAAAGTTGGTTGAACAACCAAGGACCCCATCAAAACGGGATATTTCTCATGTACGATCCATGAGCCTATAAATAAATGGCTCATGGCATCATTAGGGGGGATCTGATCTTTTTTAGACTGAAAGAACTCTCTAGTTTGGAGACTTTGGGACCGTTACTTGGGGCATTCTGAGAGTATTTATTGAGAGTTTAGAGAGAGAAACACTGTATCTTTTTATATACACTTGAGAAACTCAGTTGACTCGGGTTCATCTGATCTTAAGTGTATGCTAAATATATAACAACTCCAAGTGGATTAAGCTATTACCAACAAATTGGGGCTGAACCACTATAAAAAACTATTGGTGTTATTTACTTTCTATTCAAGGTTCTTGTCGTTTTTGCGTCTACTCGCAGTTGGCCAAAATCGTGGTCAACAATTTTGTTTGTATTTAATTAATAGATACTTATGAAATTGGGATATGTTATAGAAATAGGGGAAACTTTGCCCAATTTTTTTTAGGATTTATTAATTGATAAGGACAGAAGTATGCTTGTTGATTATTGTGTTTTTTTGTGTTGAATTAATAGGTACTTATGAAATTGGAATATGTTATAGAAATAGAGGAAACTCTGCCCAATTTTATTTAGGATTTATTAATTAAACATGTCTTTTAATATGTGATATTTGTTTTGTAAAACTTAATAGGAATTGTTTTTATAATTTTTATTATGGATAAATCGTGGATGTATGAGAGGAGAGAAACACCACAAATTCAAGATGGATTCAACAAATTTTTAGAGTTTTGCTTAAAGAATTGTAGTGATCCTCAAATAATTCCTTGTCCATGTGTAGATTGTGGTAATGGATCAAAAGGGAATATTACCATAATAAAAGATCATGTATTTGTCGGGGATTCAATAGAAGTTATACTACATGGTATTGGCATGGAGAATTATCAAATAATGATCCATATCCGTTAGGGAGGTGAGGGGTAGATGATTTTGATTCTAATGATTTTGATGATCATCCTATGGAATTTCTTGATGAAGCTCAAGAGGATTTTGTTGTTGATCTAGAAAATTTTGATAATTTGGCTAGAGATGCAGATAAACCGTTATTCAATGGTTGCAAAAACTATGATTAACTACAATGGTGAAATTTTACAACATAAAAGCAGAAAATGGAGTGAGCAATAAATGTTTTATTCAATTTCTAGCTACTTTTAAGGAGATTTTTCCTTTAGATTGGGCAAGATGGATGTATCCATTTGGCTCCCAAGAATACCAACATGGCCTCCAAAAAGCCAAGTACATGAAAAGAGCCTGCTAGAGCAGAAGGTCCTGGACCTCAGAACCCTGAGACTGAGCCCAGGGTCTTTCTCGAGGAGACAACTCCAGGAAGAAATAGGCGCTTTCCAAAAGGAGATGATGCAATTCAATGCTTGGTAGGAGTCTTTCACCGAGGAAATGGCCAGGCAAAAGGCTACATTAGAGCAACAAAAAACAGGAGATGGATGCCAGGAGTGAAGACATTAGGCGACGGCAGGAGGAGGCCGACCGGCGACATCGTGAGGCTGCACTTGCTCTAGAAGCGGCCACCCAGTTGACCCAGGCCAATGCCCAAACCGCAGCACGAGGAGCAGCCACCCAGGGAGCAAGTAATAATAATGCGGGTCGGAGGACTGCTGGCAGAACTAATTCTCAGAGACCGGACAAAAGTAGGAGTAAACCCCCTGGTCAGGTGGATGATGGGGTCCGCTCTGGAACCGGCTCGACACAAAGGGAGAACTCTAGAACCCCCTCCAGGAGCCACCGATCACAAACTTCTAGATCAGGAAGTCACCGGTCTGGCAGTAAGAAGACTCCACCCAGGCAGTATCAGACCAGGACTCCTTGAGATAAGAAAACTTCACAGTTTAAAGATGGATATGGTCATGATGAGGTAGATAGTCATCACACTGATCGGTCAAAGGATAAAGAAGGCAATGATCCACAAGGAGGAAAAGACTGCCCGGGATGTACCGAAAAGCATCCACTACATCCCGGCCAAGAGCGTAGTGGGAGAGAGCAAGTTAGGAGGACGCACTTCCTGGAAGGATCTAAGGGATGTTATCGGTGACAAGAGAAGGACCGTCCCGGTCAAAGGGCGAGATCTGAACCGCCATGCTAGTCAAGTAGAAATACTTGACGACAGTGCACCAAATAGAAATGCCTGACCAGGAGGTCAAGACCTTGAGACCCCGACGGTCACCCCAGCCATCCAAGCCCAGCTTGATGCGCTAATGGCTGCAGTTCAAGGTTTGTCAAAACAACCTTCCGAAATGGATGCGGTAGACCACAAGAGTGTCAGTGCATTTTGTGCCCGAATCAGAGCAGCCCCGCCATCGGCAAAGTATAAAGCATCTGTGATGCTAGTATATACAGAAAATGTGGATCCCATAAGACATGTTGGGAAATTTGAAGACCAAATGGAGCTGCTCGGGGTAAGTGACGATTATCGTTGTAGAATTTCCCTACTACGTTATTCGATACTTCCCAGGAATGGTATTGGAAATTCAAGCCAAATTCCATTACCTCTTGGAAAAATTCCAGGAAAGAGTTTTGTAGACAGTTCAGTGCTGCTCGAACTCCACCAGTTTATGCCAACCACTTGGCAGACATCAAACAGGGAAAGGAAGAGTCTCTAAAGAACTATATACAGAGGTTCATGAGAGAAGCCAACTGAGCGACTGCTATCGAAGATGAGGGGAAGATGGTTGCCATATCCTTTGGAATAAATTATCGAAGCCCTTTGTGGGATAGTATACATCGAAATCCAATTTCAACACTTCAACAATTTCTTGACCGAGCGGATAAGTATATGAAATTAGATGATGCAATCGAGAAAGAGGAGAAAAGCATAAACAATCCAGGTGGATCAACTGACCCTCTTAAGAATGGTGGAAACAAAGAAAATAAGGCTAAGTCGGGTCTAAACTATAAGCCAACCAAGTATGAACCTCGGTTCACCAATTACACCACTCTTTCAGCCATCCGGGAAGAAATATATCTCGCAAGTCATCAAGAGGTTCCCTACCGAAAGGAAACCCTCACCCATCAGGAACGAGATGAGTAAAAGAGACATGAATAAGTTTTGTCGTTTCCATGGAGACTATGGTCAAGACACAAATGAATGCAATCATCTCAAGGACGAGATAGAGTTTCTTCTCCGGCCGGGAAAGTTGAAAAAATATCGGGCAGAGAAAACCCAAGGAGAAGGGAGCAACAACAATCCTGGGTTCAAACGGCAGCGGTCTCCACCCTTGCAACTCGAGCCTGTAGACTTCACATTAGACACTATATGTGGGGGTCCACACTTGGCTGGGGATAGTAATAAGGCAAGGGAAAGATATGCCCGGACACTTCGACATGAGTTGGATGCAACATCAACATCAGAGGTCATGATTGTAGAGGAGCGGCCTCCAAAGAATCCATGGTACGAAAGTGAGTCTCTTACTTTTACAGAGGACGATGCTAGACATGTGAGGTATCCTCATAATGAACCGCTCGTCATTACAGTCCAAATTTCAAACATGAAAGTGAAGAGATGCCTAGTTGACACGGGAAGTTCTGTGGACACTATTTACAAGTCATCTTTTGAAAAGATGAAATTATCCATCAATGACTTGAAGCCATGCTCTCAAGTTATTTACGGATTTCCTGGAGAAGGATTGTCACCGGCCGAAACAATCAAATTACTGGTCACAACAGGAGACACTACTAGGCACGAGACAGTCATGAAAGAGTTTTTGATAGTAGATTGTTCGTCGGCTTACAATGTTGTGATTGGTCGACCACTATTCATGCCTTACAAGCGGCAGTGTCTATATGGCACCTTTCCACAAAATTCCCGACCAGTGCAGGACTAGGCTGTGTCCGGGGAGACCAAAGAGAAGCTAGAGAATGTTATAATACTTCGATGGTTAAGGCACGGAAGGGATCCAAGGAGAATAATATGATTATGTGTGGAGAAAGAGAAGAAGTAGTCGATGAGATGGACATCGACCACTATAGCATTGTGAACTTAGCCGACCAAGAGAAAGCTTTTAAGGTTATCAACCAGGAATGTACTTCTTGTAATAATAATCAACAAGCCCCATCCAGTGATGAAGTCACCAAATAGGGCGTTGCCCAAAGCGAGGGAGTGGATATTGATCCTCGCTTTGGGGATTTGGAGAGTGAAGTAGGCCCTATGGAGGACTTAGAGGAGGTCCCAATAGATGAAAATGAACTGAAAAAAGTGGTCAAAGTTGGGAAGAAGTGAAAGATGGAGGTGAGAGCACAACTGGTAGATTTTTTGTGAAGAAATCAAGATGTCTTCGCCTGGTCTCACAAGGATATGGTGGGTATCTCACAAACTGTGATCAGCCACGTGCTCAACGTGGATGAAAACTACCCAGCAGTGCATCAGAAGAGAAGGTTACTTGGCAAGGAACGAGCGAAGGCTTTGAAAGAAGTAGTCGAGCGACTGAAGGAAAACAGGTTCATAAGGGAGGCTTATTACCCTGCCTGGGTTTCTAACCCAGTATTAGTGCCCAAGTCCAATGGGAAGTGGAGGACCTGCGTGGACTTCACCGATCTGAATAAAGCATGTCCCAAGGACTGTTTTCCCTTGCCGAGGATAGACCAATTGGTTGACGCAACTTCTGGTCATGAAACTTTGTCCTTCATGGACGCTTACTCGGGGTATAATCAGGTAAGTATGCACCCTCCCGATGAGGAGCATACCAACTTCTGAATAGACGTAGGATTATATTGTTATAAGGTTATGCCATTCGACTTGAAGAAGGTAGGGGCCACCTACTAGTGTTTAGTGAATGGCATGTTCCGCGACTTAATTGGAAAAAACATGGAGGTGTACGTAGATGATATGCTGGTCAAGTCAAAAGAAGCTGAAGGGCATGTACGAGATCTGGGGGAGTGCTTTGCAGTACTTGGAAAGTACCACATGAAGTTGAATCCCCTCAAATGCTCGTTTGGAGTAAGTTCTGGAAAGTTTCTAGGATTTATAGTTAACTTGCGAGGGATAGAAGTCAATCTTGAGAAGATTAAGGCACTCATGGAAATGAAGTGTCCAACCAGAACCAAAGATGTACAAAGCTTGATTGGGCAGATTGTTGCTCTAAGTAGGTTTGTTTCCAAGTTAACGGACAAGTGTGTCCCATTTTTTAACCTGCTAAGAGGAAGCAAGAAGTTTGACTGGACAGAAGAATGTGAGCAGGCATTCTAAGTCATAAAAAGACATTTGGCTGAGCCTCTAGTTTTATCAAAGCCCATTGATGGAGAGGACCTTTTCATCTATTTGGCAGTCATAGAGCATGCTGTCAATGCTGCTCTAATACGAGAGGAAGATAAGGTGTAGCATCCAGTCTACTATGTCAGCAAACAGTTGGTAGGAGCGGAGTCATGGTACCCTATGATCGAGAAGCTAGCATACTACTTATTGCTTGCATCTTGTAAATTACGACCATACTTCCAGGCACATCCTATAAAGGTGCTTACCGATCAGCCCTTGCGCCAAGTCTTACAAAAACCATAAACCTTTGGTCGTTTACTTAAATGGGCTGTCGAATTGGGCCAATTCGAGATCAAGTATCTACCCCGATTAGCCATCAAAGGACAAGCACTAGCAGACTTCATTGCTGAATGCACGAGAATTCTTGATATTCCCGACGAGACAAAAAATGTAGTTGGGCAGAGGAAAGTTTTTCCTACCTGGCAACTTTATGTGGACGGATCTTCAAATGAACATCATGTGGGGTTCGGACTTATATTAATCACACTGGAGCAACATCGAATTCATTGCGCATTAAGATTCGGATTCAATGCCTACAATAATGAGGCAGAATATGAAGCCCTGTTAGCAGGATTGCGATTAGCCAGAGATGTACACGCCCGATCAATCGAAATTAATAGTGATTCTCAGCTGGTGGTTTACCAAATTTTGGGAGAATATCAGGCGAGGGGTTTACGTATGGTGGCATACTTAAATAAAGCTAAAGACTTGTTAGCACAGTTTGAAGAGTACACGATCAAGTTGGTGTCACGAGAGCAGAACTCCAATGCAGACGCCTTGGCAAAATTAGCAAGTGCAAAGGATGTTGATACTCTGAACATAGTACGAGTTGAATACTTAGCGAGCCCAAGTATTACCGAGCAGGAAGCAATGCCAATTACTGTAATTGATACTTGGATGACACCCATCATCAAGTATCTTGAGCAAGGGACCTTACTCGATAACTGCAATGAGGCCAAGAGGACGATGAGACAAGCTGCTCGGTATGTCATGATGGAGGGGGTGTTATTTAGAAGAGGGTACTCGATGTCGCTACTCAGGTGTGTGATGCCCGACTAGTTGAAGAGCCTGTTAGTCGAAGTACACGAGGGATTTTGTGGAGATCGTGCTGGGGGGAAAAGTCTTTCTAAAATGAATTTTCAACAAGGATTTTTCTGGCCTACAATGAACGATGACTCCATGGAATATGTGAAGAAATGCGATAAGTGTCAGAGATTTTCTAAGATACCCATAGCACCTCCAAATATTCTAAAACAAATGCAAAGTCCTAGCCCTTTGCAGTATGGGGAATTGATCTGGTCGGGAGGCTACCTAAAGGAAAAGGAGGAGTGCAGTTTGTTGTAGTTGCTGTGGATTATTTCACTAAGTGGACCGAAGCTGAACCATTAGCCACAATCACATCAAAGAAAGTGTTATATTTTGTGGTGAAAAATATCATATGTCGCTATGGCTTGCCAAAAAAGATAGTGTCTGATAATGGTACACAGTTTGATAGTGACCTATTTACTGATTTTTGTTCTAGGCATGGCATCACAAAGAGCTTCTCCTCGGTGGCCCATCCATAGGCGAAAGGGCAAGTAGAAGCGGTAAACAAAACATTGAAAGACACCCTAAAGAAGCGGCTCGAGCAAGCTAAAGGATGTTGGGCGGAAGAATTACCAGAAGTTCTCTAGTCGTATAGAACCATTGCTCGGACAACAACTGGCCATACTCCTTTTTCCTTGGTGTATGGTTATGAAGCTATGATACCGGTCGAGATCAACCCCTCGCCCCATCAATGAAGCACTTACAACCAGGACGAAAACAATCAATTACTGGTTGAATCTTTGGATTTTATTGAAGAAAGGCGAGAAAAGGCGAGCATAAGGGTTGCTGCTCATCAACAATAGGTGGCCCGTTATTTCAATTCTAGAGTTAAAGATCGAAAGTTCCAGGTTGGAGATTTGGTTCTCAGAAGAGTGTTCATCAAAGACTCAGGAGCTGGAGTGCTAGGACCAAATTGGGAAGGACCATATCAGATCGAGCAAGTCTTGCCACCAGGCACTTACAAACTTTCCAGGCTGAATGGTGAACTGATCAGAAACTACTGGAATGGTGAGCACCTTAGGAAATATTATCAATAAATATCACTTGCGCAGTGGTAGCTTATATTCAAGTGCTTTACTTGTTATTTAAGTATGTTTATGATTTGGTTATTTGATGACCAGTCATTTGTTTTTAAACAATTTTTGTTTGTTTGAGACTCATTACTAGACACGTTTTATCCTTTTTCAAATTGATGAGTAATAAAAGAGACTATGCATAGCATGGTCGATTCTTACTACAAATATGCATATGTGTTAATTTTTCGAACAGTGTTTAACTGATCGAAAAAATCGGACATTGTTCAACTGCTCGGTATGTTCAAACAGTGTTCAACTGCTTGGATATTTTCTTTATATTCAATATGTTTCATGAGTAGTAATTGCTCGAACAAATCCGGTCAAGTAGCAAGTGGTCAAGGATTTTACAACCCTTGATCACTTCGGGGGCACATGGGGTATACTGGTAATTAATTCAACACATGCAATGAGAGCACAAATTAAGATATTTGTTTTTAGGCTAACTTGTAAGTTTTTGAAGTCAAAAAGGGCCATTAAGCTAACTTGTTTATCAAAGCTTAAGTAACTTTGCATCTTTTAAAATACCACCAAGTTAAATGCAAATATTCGTGTGAAATAAAACATTATGCTCATAAAATGTTAGAGCAATAAGGGTGTGAGAAAGTATACTTAGCAGGGACTTATAAAATGTCTGTAATTTCTAAGTTAGAAAACTAAGTACTGTAATTTCTAAGTTAGAAAACTAAGTACTCATACGAAAAATTTTATGGCATAGATCAAAGAGACTTTACTATTCACAAAAGACTTGGGAATTTTTAATAAATGAAAAGTAAAGTGTCAAGCAGCTCGGTCGTATGAGCAAAATATAAAAGCTACTGAGCAGTAATTGTCTCAACAAAAGTATAAGCAAAATAAGTAAATTGTTGGCCAGATACAAA
Source organism: Humulus lupulus (assembly GCF_963169125.1). Taxonomy (NCBI): domain Eukaryota; kingdom Viridiplantae; phylum Streptophyta; class Magnoliopsida; order Rosales; family Cannabaceae; genus Humulus; species Humulus lupulus. The sequence goes on along the minus strand of NC_084794.1, from coordinate 206,985,080 downwards.
GTGTCTGCTAGTCAAATGGGAAGCCTTCTGGTCGGTTAAATCATGTTTGCTGGTCAGGTAAACTAATTTCTGGTTGGTTAATACCATCAATAGCGTCTGGAGCCTCCTCTAGTCAGAACGATAGAGCAGGAAAAGCAGGCACGACACCAGCTGGATTAGCTGCCTCCTCGATGGCCTTGGCTTCACATTTGGCAAGCTCTTCTGCTCTTGCCTCTTCTGAGAGAAAGTTGAGATTGAGAGGCTTGTTTAACTTCCAAATATGGTAGAAGCAGTTGAAGCATATTTCTTCATAACGAGCCAGATCAGTTTCCTTGTCCTGTTTCAAATCTTCAATCTCTTGAGTATTCTTCTCCTATTGGTCGGCTAATGTCTTGATGGTTTGGATGTGCTATTTGTTCTCATCAGTCAAATCCTTCAAGGTTCCATCCTGGTTAGTAATTGTTTTCTCTTCCTGCTCAATCTTGTCTTGAAGATCTTTCTCAGACTTGGTCAGGTTTTCAATCTTCGTTTGAGATTCCACGAACTGATCATTCAAGACCTTGATCAACTCTTTATAGTCAACTGCTCTACGTTGGGCATGACTAACAGTGATAAGCCCCTGGAATAGATAACAGGGAAATATTAAGATATGAATGATAAATAATAAAGTAAATATTTTTGATGAAATGCTTACACTCATGATTTGAGCAAGGCCTTTGTGAAGGACAACTTCAACGCTTTAACAGGGTAGAGTCTCGAAAGTCTGAATTGTAGTTGCATGATGAAGGGTATGGTCTAGTAACTCTTTGTCATATTCACCAATGACGCGAAGGGGCTCACTTAAGCCAGTTGACCGAGTAGTCCGTAGAGTAGCAGAAAAGGGAATTGACAAAGGAGCCAGGCGTGGGAGAATGACTAACTAGTCAGATGATTTTCCCTGGCTAGGTGGTGTAGTCTTTATAACCTTGCTCGGAGGAGTTGAGTTGCTACCTTCACCAGTTTTCCTCTTTTGGGTAGAGGGGGTGTTGAATTGCTTGAACATGGTCGGATCTGCATAAAAGTGAAGCAAAAGATGGGTTAGTAGAAACAATAAATAAATATAGGTGAAAAATAAAATTCATTAGATTCATCACAAAATCCAGTTACGGTTACTGTCATTAAAACCTGAGTTCAGAATTTCGTTAAAAAACTTGTCTTCATCCTTCGACGATGAGCTATCCTCTCTCTCGAGCTCGATAATTTTGCCTTTACCAGGCTTGATAGGAAAGGCGGGTCGATGAGGATTTTCACAAGGAGGCTCTCTAATAATGGGACCACCTGGTCGGCATGGATGAGTGGATGGAACAGGAGAAAACTGGTTGGTCACTACTTCAGTTTCAGCATTGGACTGATCAGTCGTGTCTGTTTCATCAATCGTACTACCCGCAACAATATCTTGATTGTTCGGTAACAATCCCACTAGTCGGAGATTTTCCAAGGAGACTAACTGTTCAACGTCCTTTTTGTCTAGAGGCATGTTGGCAAGTTCTTCTGCTCAAGCATACATTGCCCTGGTTGGGAGAGGTTGATCAAAAGGGTCGACATGTGTAAAAGCCAGGTTGTTGGGTTTAATGTCTATAGTTAGGAAGTATTATGTGTAATACTTCCCAGGATTCGATTTATGGGCTATACCATGAAGGTACTCAACCCCTTTTTTCCTATGAAAGAGGTGAAAAAACTTGTATTCTTGTGGCTAGGGTTTGTCCTAAAATCGAACAAATAATGTACCTCATGAGGAATAGGCGGGTTCCAGCCCTGGAAATGGTAAAGAATGTAGAGAGTAGACAAGGCTTGTACACCATTTGGAGCAATCTAGAAGGGAGACACATTGAAGTAATCTGTTATTGATCGGAAGAAAGGATGCAAGGGGATTGTGGCTCTTGCATATATATGATACTTAGACCAGGCAGAGTAGGCTCCACCAAGATTATTGGCTCTTTGGTCAGGGCGTGGACATAGCACATTCACTTCTTCGAGACCCGAAGTCTTGATATGCTTATCAAACATTTTGGAATGTAGCTTAGATGGTTTAGCTACAAACCAAGAAGGCCCACTCTTTTCCTTGCTCCTCAGCTTACGTGTAGCAGTTTGTTGGATTTATGTGGCAAGTGATTGGGTAACCTGTCTCCTAGGTTTTCCAGATTTTCGAGCTTGGAAAGGGGTTTTGAAGAAGCTTCAATCTCGGCTTCTCCTAATAAATTTTCTCGCACACAGGGTACTCGTTCTATTACCTTTTGTGTTGCTCTATGAGCAACCTGAGGATCTTGTTCTTGAGAGAGTCGATTAGACTTCTTCACCCTCATCGGTTGGTGTTGGTGTTGTTGCTTAAGGAATTGATCTTTGTGAAGAAAATACAAAGCTTACCATGGAAGGATTTTCTTGAGACGACGGAGACGGTCTTCAGGAGTTCGTTTGCTGGGAGATTTAGAAGAAGAATCACTACTCGAAAAGGTGTCTCTTGAAGTGGGAGTTGAGGAATCGGAGTTTGTTTGGTCGTCAACTCCCATGTAGTCGAAGCGATTCATCTACAAAAGATAAGGGGAGGTGAGTAAACCAAACATAGACTGAATGAAAAAGATAAACAAATATATATATATATGTACAGTGCCCAGTGAAAACAATTTCTTTGAGAGGAAAGATATTTTTCCCCAAATGAAGACATTTATTCTTTTTGGAAATAATAGGAATTCTGAGAGATTCACACAAGATATTTTGGGTGGCGAATGGTGTTCGGAGAAATAAGGCCTAAGCTGGGGTGTCCAAGTGGTTCGGGCATGTGTTTGAGGGGCCGTGCAATGCCCCTGAATGGCTGGGGTGCATGTCCGAGCGGCTATGCTGTGTGCCCGAGCGTCTGGAGGAGTCGCGTGTCCGAGCGGCTCGAGGGGCATCCGAGGAGCTGCTGGCTGGTGGATCTGAGGAACTGCTAGGTCGTGCATCCGAGAAGCTGTCAGGCTGAGGCATCCGAGTAGCAGCTGGGCTGGTGCATTCGAGAAGCAGCTCGGCTGGTGCATCCGAGAAGTTTCCAGGCTGGTGCATCTTAGGAGCGACTGGGCTGGTTCGTCCGAGAGGATGGCATGCTTGAAGAGTGGTGTCCGTGGAGCAAGGGCATGCATCGAGGAAGTCCAATTGGCTAGAAATGGTCAAGGCTACGGATTTGATGGGCTAAAGGTTAAGGAGCATGATGCATAAACATATTTTCTTGATTTTGAACTATGCAAACAAGATCAAAAAGTGGAATTCTAGGAGTTCAACAAATCTCAAGGAAATATCTCATGCTCTTCTTAAACCCATAAACCTAAGAGTTAAAATGTGTAGTGGGAAATCATTTTTCTTGCAAAATTTCATGAAATTGAAAGAAAAATTGACTAACCCAAAGCCTAAACTACACTATATCAACCACAAAGTCTTTATCCTACCAAGATTCTTTATGAAAAAAATCCAAAAGTATGTTTCAAAATGGGGTTTTCGGCATGGTGTGTTCTAAGAAAATTTTGTGTAGATTTGTAAGTTTACAAAGCTTAAATATGAAGATGAAGAAGGAGAAACTTGCCCAAATGTATTGGAGAGGGTTTGATTCCTTGAGAAAGCTTAGAGAAGTTGAAACACCTTGGGAGTATGTAGAGGATTTAGCCAATAGAAATGAAGAAATGTTTTGCATATGAAATATTGGGCAGCCGTGAGTCTATTTAAAGGAGAAAATGGGAGACTCCCTTCCACCCTGAAGGCTCTTGATATTCTTCTCCCATGATTGGAAGCAAATAACTACCATTTTCATGATTTAGGAATTAAATTATTTATAAAAGGTGGGAGAAGACCAAAGGTCATTTTTAGAATTTCGGGAAACAGTAATTGTTAAATTTACTGTGGATCCTTGCAGAGAGTAGGAAAAGTTTATCATATGAGAAAATCATATAATAAACTTGGGGGGGAAAATTTTATCCCCAAAAATTTTGTTCAATGACGTGGCAATCGGATGGACAAGTGATAGGGCATGGTCAATAAATGACACATTAATAGTCAGTGGTCTTGCTCATCCCGACCGGTGCTTGCCCAGGCCGACTAGCAGTATGGTTTGGCCGACTGGTGCTTGCCCATGCCCACTAGCAGTATGGTTTGGCCAATTGGTGAATTGTCTTGGTCGGCCAGTAACTTCAGGGATGGATTTGGTTGGTCGACGGATCAGTCTCAGAGGTTACCGTCTAGTGACTCTTCAGTAAAGCCTCAGTAACAGCTTCAACCCGAATCGCTCGTTACTACCGCGGGAATCTCTCAAATATCCCGAAGTAGTAGCTATATTGTTGTACTTTAAATTTGTTTATTATTTATTAATCTAAGTTTGTTGAATAACCAAGGACCCCGTCAAAACGGGATATTTCTCATGTACGATCCATGAGCCTATAAATAAATGGCTCATGACATCATTAGGGGGGATCTAATCTTTTTTAGACTGAAAGAACTCTCTAGTTTGGAGACTTTGGGATCGTTACTTGGGGCATTCTAGGAGAGAGAAACATTGTTTCTTTTTATAAACACTTGAGAAACTCAGTTGACTCAGGTTCATCTGATCTTAAGTGTATGCTAAATATATCACAACTCCAAGTGGATTAAGTTATTATCAACAAATTGGGGCTGAACCACTATAAAAACTATTGGTGTTATTTACTTTCTACTCAAGGTTCTTATCATTTTTGCGTCTACTGGCAGTTGGCCAAAATCGTGGTCAACAGTGTTTGTTTGTATTTAATTAATAGGTACTTATGAAATCGGGATATGTTATAGAAATAGAGGAAACTCAGCCCAATTTTTTTTTAGGATTTATTAATTGATAAGGATAGAAGTATGCTTGTTGATTATTGTTTTTTTTTGTGTTGAGGAATATGTTATAGAAATAGAGGAAACTCTGCCCAATTTTATTTAGGATTTATTAATTAAACATGTCTTTTAATATGTGATATTTTTTTTGTAAATCTTAATAGGAATTGTTTTTATAATTTTTATTATGGATAAATCGTGGATGCATGAGAGGAGAGAAACACCACAAATTCAAGATGGATTCAACAAATATTTAGAGTTTTGCTTAAATAATTGTAGTGATCCTCAAATAATTCCTTGTCCATGTGTAGATTGTGGTAATGGATCAAAAGGGAATATTACTGTAATAAAAGATCATGTATTTGTCGGGGATTCAATAGAAGTTATACTACATGGTATTGGCATGGAGAATTATCAAATAAGGATCCATATCCGTTAGGGAGGCGAGGGGTAGATGATTTTGATTCTAATGATTTTGATGATCATCCTATGGAATTTCTTGATGAAGCTCAAGAGGAGTTTGTTGTTGATCTAGAAAATTTTGATAATTTTGTTAGAGATGCAAATAAACCGTTATTCAATGGTTACAAAAAACTATGATTAACTACAATGGTGAAATTTTACAACATAAAAGCAGAAAATGGAGTGAGCAATAAATGTTTTAGTCAATTTCTAGCTACTTTTAAGGAGATTGTTCCTTTAGATTGGGCAAGATAGATGTATCCATTTGAAAGGAATATTAAGGTGTTGAAAGGTTATGTGCGTAATCACCATCGTCCCGAAGCTAGTATGGTTGAGTGTTATATATTAGAAGAGGCAGTCGAATTTTGTTCAAAGTACATGGTTGGAGTCGAGGCAATCGGAATCTGCAAACCACGAAATAACTCAGAGACTGATAAAGGATTAGGGGGGAGAGGAACAGTTGTGACTGTTTCTAAGACAGAATTAGATCAAGCTCAATTAGTTGTACTGGATGACAATCCAGATGTCCAATCATATATAACGTATGTCATATATTTCAATCAGTTTTAACACTCATTTGTTACGCACTCATTTATGTATTGTTTAAATTTTAAACCATTAATGTTTTTTTGTAGTGAGCACATGGAGTTATTACAATCAATGGCTCCAAACAAGGTTAAAATAAACAGAAACGGGTTATAGATGAACATCATAAAACATTAATTAGGTGGTTGAAGAATACCATTCTAATGAAGTGGGAGAACAAAATCATGGAGTATCAGATGTGTTGAATCGCATATCTCTTGGAGCAAGCATTGAAGTAATAAAGCATCATTCTTCTATTGTCAGGGGAAAATGATTTCATACAAAGTCTAGAGATGATGCTCGAATGGTTCAAAATAGTGGAGTAAGTATTGTTGCAGAAGAAATGCTTTTTGCAAGTGCAAAAGACAATAATCCAGTTTCAGGTACTATGACATATTATGAGGTTATTGAAGAAATATGGGAACTTGATTATTCATTGTTCCAAATTCCCCTTCTTAAATGTTCTTGGGTAGACAACAATGTTGGAGTTAGAATAGACAAGCTTGGATTCACTTTGGTTGATTTAAGTAAAAAAGGAAGCAAGAACGCTCCTTTCATCATGGCTACCCAGTTGATGCTAAATGGTATGTTGTTTCAGCATGGAGTTAGAACATATGTTTTATATAACTAATCCAGTTGATGCTAAATGGTATGTTGTTTTAACAGTCCTAGAGAGGAAGTTTTTAGAGAATGAATACGATGAGGAAAATGATGATTTATGTCAAGATTGTTTCATAGTTGAACAACCGATACATGAACAAGTTGAGGAAATTCATTATTGTTCAGCAAACAATGATGGTGAATACATTTAAAGCGACATTGAAGAAGGAATATGGGTGGATTGTCAATCGACCCAAAATAAAAGAAAACGTGTTTAGTGAGTAATATTTGTTTATATAAGTTCCAGATGTTGGAAGAAAAAAAAGGAAAATGCCAGATGTTGTTTCTCAGGAAGAAAACAAGATTGCTAGACCCACAAAAGAAATTGAAGAGCTGAAGAGGGAAAGTGCTAGACAATCAGAGGAGAATAAGAATGAAGAATAATTCTACAATGAAGATGATAATATGGACACTGAAGTAGAATACAATAATGAAGAAAACATTGAATAACAATTTCAACCTGTAATGTATCAGTTCCCTCCACAACATAACAACGTTGTGAAACTATGTTCAGCTAATATTCACAACATAGTGGCTCAAGGTGTCATATTTGATTCAGTGGGCCCTGTCACAATTCATACAGTTCAATTGGATGATTCGGTCGCTTGAGTTTTGGTCACCAATTTTATACAAGAGGATGCCGAAATCCCAATTGCAGTTAGTGAAGTACGATATGTTTGTGATACAGCCGATACATTCCTTCCTTGGCCGAAACATTTTATTATGACTCATGAGGTATAAAAAAATTCATCACTTTATTCATTTGTTATATATGTATATAGTATTAATGATTTAAATGATATTATACAGGGTCCCCTACTAAAGAACCCTACAATGTTAAGAAGTGCGTCCAAGGCAAAACATAAATCCATGCCTAGCCCACATGTGTCATCAACTGGATCTCACATCAATGTAGGAGAAGCTGAAATAGAACCCCAACTACTCAATGCTCACATAATGAATCGCATCCACATTATTCTTAGATTTATTGTGAAGGAATACTGTTCGATTAAAGGAACAACAGGAGTCGTAGTAAATCACGTTGACCAATCATTTATGAATCGCAAGTCCATCTTCATCACTTCAGAAGATGTAGAGCAAGTAGCAACTTTGGATAATATTGGAGGCTCAGCCATACTTTTGGCACAAGGTATCCCTTTAACTTCAACTTAATCTTTAATTTAAGATAAACATGACATTATTCTGCTTATCTCCTCTGTGAACTATAGAATATTTTAGTTGTAAATTGAATGTTAACATATTTTGGTATTCCTATTTATAGGGGAAACTCTGCCAATTTTTTTTAAAAAAAATTTAATACTTGAGAAATTTTTACAGATGCATTTGGGAGAGCCTTTATGAAAATACACGTGTCTATTTCAAGTTTTTTGATACTGAGCTTCTTTGTACTAACAATGCAGAAGATGTGGAGCGTACAACTTCAATTATGGCTTGGTTGATGACAATAGATAGACCAGGAAAAATGTACTTTATTTCTTGGAACGTGAAGTAAGAAATACCTAAAACTACTTTAACTACTCTTTTCATATAATCATTTAATTAATTTAACTTAATTATCGTTTTAGTCAACATTGGATGCTAGTGATCACTATGCCGCAAGGAAAGGTCGTATCTCTTGACCCATTAAAAGTACATGAATGACTTCATCAAATTGATGCATTGATGATTGGGTAAATTTTATGTTTAAATGTATGTCTCTTATATTTTCAAGTTTAAATTCTTAAATTTTATTCAGTGCCCAAAACAACCAGAGTCATGAATGTGGTTTCTATGTATTAAAATACATACGAGATCTTGTAAGGGCAGCAAATGCGGTGGGAGTCCTAAAAAATAAAGTAGGTTTGTTTATATTTTTATAATTTATTTTGGCTTATGATAAACTATAAAATAATTAGTATGCTCATTAATTTTTATTTTTTAATTTTACAATTTGATGGGAAAAATGTGTACATTGAGATCGATGACCTCCTCCCTAAACAACATGAATGGTTAGCAAGATTGACAATTTTTATTTATTATTAGGTGAATTTAGTTTTATAGCTACTTATAATTATATCAATTAGGTTAGAAAAATATGAATACTATGTCCTTTGTTTTAGACAAAAGAATGAATGTTAGTATATATGAATGTTTTTATAAGATTACAAAGTTGTTGAATTTTATTTATGCAAATGAGAAATTAAATCATAATAATGTTAGTAAAGGAAATAAAACATTATTCATATTAAAATAAATTAGATTTCTAAATATTAAATTTAAAATAAATATTTGGTTATATAATATGAAATAACTATATATATTTCGGTTATTACAAAACAAAAAATATATATACAATTCGATTATTTCAAAACAAAATAATTTTTTTTAAATAACCCTTTAACTTCGGTTATTACATAAAAACTGAAGTCTATTTATACCTTTAACTTTGGTTTTCATGTAATAACTGAAGTTAAAAGGTTTAAATATTCACGCTGGAACCTTTTAACTTCGGTTATTACATTAAAACCGACGTTAAATCTAAGAATAGACTTCGGTTTTTATGTAATAACTGAAGTCTATTCATAATTTTTAACTTCGGTTATTGTAAGGTTTTAAGTTCACATGGATAGACTTCAGTTTCTATTTCAGCGAAAACCGAAGACTATTAGCCTAAAAGACCGAAGTTAAAGGCTATTATTGTAGTAGTGAGTGAATCCTTAGGACGGATACCTAAGTACTTTTAATTTAGACTTCAACAATCTTGATGATTGGTACAAAAACATACACATAGTTTCGAGTAAACTAAAAGTGTATGATGCAATCATTGATGTGCCTCCAGATGAGCCATCAATTTTATCTGATTATGATGATAATCAAAATAGGTAGATTTGATGAGATCTAATTGTTTGGCTCGTTATTGCATACTATTGAGTATGCCTGACGATATTAAATCGAGATATGTAAACTTTATATCTACATACGAGATATGAGAAAGGATCAAAAGAGACTCTTTTGATCACTTGAGAAGTTTGCAAGAAGAAAGGGTAAATATGATTTGCTCATCTCCTTTTAATATATTTGAATAGTTGATTCAAATTTGTATGCCACAATCCATATTTTTTCTTGTTTTCAGGAATGCATTATTCAAGAAAAGAAAGAAATGTGAAAGAGAAACAAGAAAATGATTGCAAATTGGTAGACCAAGAAATAACTTGCATGGAATTTAGTTTTTTTTTTTTCAACTTTGTATTAAGTCTGTTTCTTTAAATTAGTTATAGAATTCTTTCTAGAAACTATATTTTAGATTCCTTCATTCGATGAGTGAACAAATTTGATATTTCTTTTCAATAATAAATTAAGTAGTTATTTTTTAAATATATTTGTTCAATCTTTTTCATCAATGAGTATAAATGATAATTGTGAATTATTCATTATTGTGAAAACCATAGATTTAATAAGACATATTATTCCAACCACAATTAAGTGAAGCATAAATGTGACTTATATTTGAGATTGGCTTTTAATTAATATAAAAAAAAAAAGACAGTCTTTTATTGGAACCATTCATTGGTTCTCTCCCTGTTTATATAGTCTTTTAATTAAAGTTTACCAAAATACATTTCTCTAATAAAGGCTCAAAAATCACTTAGCTAATACATAGAGATGTATGTTGAACCTTTTAATGTTCAAAGATAAAAGAGATAATAAATAGTAAGCCAATATTGATTGACATTTATTTAAGATATGTTTATTTTTGTTGAATGCAAAGAAAAGTTTCTAGAAATTTTCATACAACATTCAACGTAAAGTCACTTAAAGACTTGTTTGGTCTGATCGAAAGGAAGTCTAAACTCGAATTCATAATTCAAGTGAATTGCATGTGAACTTGGAATTCAAACCCAACTCACATACAACTAGAATGCTAAGCAAAATTAGTATTTTAGAAATGGAATATAATCATATTAGATAAGATTAAATAGATAGTGAGTAATCATTATCGTCTTTATTATTTCTATAATTTTAACACTTGTTATACTCTTTACATGTTTATTGTACAACATCAAAGACTTAAAAGTTGGGATTCGCAAGTGGTTATGTGAATAAATTGAAATTTTTCCATGAAGTCATTAAATGAAGCAATTTAATAATCATAAAAGATTACAAAAGAGTTTGTACCTCTTAAATGCTACTTTAATGAAGTGTGATTATTATAATCACTATATTTTTCTAGTTAAATTGTACTAGAAATAATGACTATAAATAAAGTAAGCAAGTTACTGATAATTAACAATGATAAAACCAAATAATATCACAAAGTTTGTTAAGCATTATTGTAGTGGGAGCGTTAGTTAGTAACTACTTTGTTACAAATATAAAGTTTAGTTGGTTGTGTGTAACACAATCTAACTATATTTCATTCACATACTAGAATGTAATGAAAAGTTTTTACAGAAAACAGCGGTTGAAACACCATGAATCTAGAAATGAAATTTGAAATTCCTATGACATCTGGATCCTTGAACATCCAACTAAAGTTCATTGAACTTCAGTTTGAAACATGATATTCTAGATGAAGATGAGAACAGAGGAAAGTACAGACTTTTCAAAGTAAAGTTAGTAGCCTAAGGCTATAATTAGAAAGAAGAATTTATTACACGAATAAATACCTTCTACTGTAACCAAGCTTAAATTTGTTTACATACTCTTATCCATTGGTTATTGCATGAATTATGAGATTAATTTAAATGGATGTCTAAGTAGTCTTTACTGAATGGCTGACATGAAAAAACTTTTTGAAGATCTCGACCAGAAAGATTCTGTTGTGATTCTTACTCTTAATATTGAAAATGTTCTTATCATTGGGAATGATGTAGAGAAATTATCAAAAGAAAAGAAATGGTTAGCTGAACATTTCTAAATATTAGATTTAGAAAATCCTAGAATGTTCTATACATTCAATTCTATAGAGATTGAAAGAACAATCTTTTGACACTGTCTCCAACGACTTATATAGATAAGAAGCTTAAATACTTTAGTTTACAAAAATTCGAGAAAGGCTTTTTTCCTTCCCGTTCAGGAGAATGTATTATCTAAATAATGTCCATTTATTCACTGAAAAAAAATGACATGAGACAATATTCCTACAACTTAGTGATGGACTGTATAATGTATCGAATGTTATGTCTTCGGATTAACATTTGTTAAACGGTGGGAATAGTCGACAATTGTCAATCCAATGATGGATTGAGTCATTGAATAAATATAAGGACTTAATTTTTTGAGTATCTTGAATATAATGGAGATTATATGTTTGTGTACTTAGGTAGTGACCTAAGATCCCAAAGGATAAACTGATTTTAAACCAGATATAAATCTTCAAAGATTGATATCAGAATCAACTTCCATAACTGTGGAGAAAACACATTAATCTGGAAATGAATTGGACATTTCAGAATTGTATGTTTCATCATAGAAGCCAAAATATAACAGCTACGAGCAGTTAAATAGGCTATTTGAATTAGTTGAGTTCTTTACCATTCTAAAAAGGATTTCTGACTTGAATAGACTACTAGTATCTCATTGCAAAAGCAATGGAGATACAACTATTCTAGAAGAACTATAAATAATGAGAGGGTATAGTACATGAAATGAAGTATCATTTAATTCAAGACAATTTTACATAATTAATGATCTTGAAGATTGTTTACCGAGTTTTTCGGAAACGAATAACTAACAGAATAATAAAAAGATAAGGACTGTAGAAATGCTGAAATGTAATTAAACAAACAGTGTTTTTACGTGGTTCAGGCGTTAACAAGCCCTAGTCCACGAGTCGATGTTATTATACTTGGAAAAGGTTACAGTAAGATGGCTGGTGCACAAGAACTTCACACACTCACACTGTTTCTCTCGGGTTCTCTTGAAGAAGATGAAGCTAGAGAGATTTTAGTAGAGTTTTTGCTATATGATTTGTTCGTCCCTCTTCTTGTAAAATGAAGGGGTCTTTATAGCTAGGGTTTTGGATTAGGGTTTTTCTCTACGTACATGAGTCTTAATTACACCAGCCATAAATAGGGATACAATTACTGTAGTAGCATGGCTACAAGACTCTATGTGGGTATATTTACGTGAAAGTATGGGGAACACACAAAGTCAGCCGTCTTTTCCAAGTTGTCAGCGGAACAGTAGGCGAAAAGGTACCCTTAGGCGTGCTGGGATGTGTGCGGCTTTGACCTGACGGGCGTGTCAGGCGGGATCCTGTGTCAGGCGGATATCACTCCAAATATGCCTCCTCCAGGACTCGACCGTTTGGCTTTGTTCCGTGTGAGGCACGGGACTGCTTCCGCGGAGACCACCCGAAGAGCTTCTCCTGGAAGGAGCTTCCCCGAAGGATACTCCTTCGGGAGTCCGGGAGAGTTGATGAGTTTCCGTATTGTGTTTGCTTGGAAGAGTAATCCGGACACCCAGTGGGAGAGGTGAAGCCTTTCTGTTCATCCGCGAGCTCTGGTCACCTACCGTGAAAGACATCGATAATTCTGCTTCCCCGAGGCTATCAATCTAAACGCTATCCGGAAATCTGGATAACAAAGATAGCTTCAAAATTGTTTCTTACAAAACTGTTAACAAAGACTTTGTTAGACAAATTCGTTCAGGATAATGTGATTGACACATTGAGAGAGATGCCTCAATTTGCTTTAGGGCAAGTGGGAGATTGTTGGGAATAGTTCCCTTAAAGCAATTGTAGTTGAAAAATATTTTAAATGAAATAAATAATTTAATCGAATTATTATATATATACAGAATATGTCTGATATTATGTTGATAATATTAAGTAAATATAAAAAAATTCTAAAGTTTATATATATGATCTTAATCTCATATTTGTATGAGGGGATCGAGATTAAGATAATAAACTTGAAACAATTCGCAGTAAAATAAAGTTATGGAATCTTTAGAATAATTACTGCTAGTACGATTCGCTAGTATTATGAATACAAGTGACCTAGATCTGGGTCACTAGTGTAGTAGGACACTTTAGTAAAGATACTTTATATATAGTGATATATAGAACTTGACCAGATGTGATTTGTTAATACTTGTTTAAACATCATTTCATAGTATTAATCAAACACATCAAACAATGATCATATACACAATGAGTCTAATTCTGAGGTTACTATGAGCTCCTATATATGTCATCTGATCCTTTGATTCATGCGTTAAGGTTTGTTAGAATGATCAGGCTAAGAACAATTATTTTGGGGACTCAATGATATATATGGCTGGGGACATAATTTAACATATATGAAATCTATACCTTCTTATAGATTGAATAATGGTTCCCTATTAGGTTGACTTTTGGAACTAAAAAGGTTATGAGCGCTCACGTCGCAAACTTATTGTGACACAACCTTCACTAGTAAAATCAATGGAACACTAGGAACAAGATATAGTAAAAAAATGGTAAAACGGTAATTTTATTCCTTTTTAATTATGAACCATTAATAGAGGATTAACATTCTATGTAATGATTATATCAATTAACACTTTATTCTTTAATAAAGTACTATGTAAATATATGTCTGTAAATATCAAGAGTTCAATCTCATATTTATAGTGGAGTAATCATGAGATTCATAAATATGATTATTTAATCAAAGAGCTTTGATTAATAATCTAATCTTTATTGGAGCTTGATATTATATGTCCATAGGTCCCCAGGATGGCTCTATCAACATCATATCAAGACAAGAGTTGATACAATGGTAAATCTGTAATTTAGAAATTTTAGAAGAATTTTATTCTTCGGGTCAAATATACAATTATATGATAATTGAGGTTGGATAATTAATTTGGAATTAATTATTAAATTTTTGAAAATATGTTTATGAATTTAAATATATAATTTTGATATATATATAATTAAATAAATAAAATTTTGAAATTAATTATTTTATTTGAGTGGGAGAAAATAAAATGGGTAAGTCAAATAGTTTTTTATTTATTGAATTTTAAAATATGGTGATAATAATAATCATCAATTTGAATTTTGAATTTAAAATTTAAATTTTAAATTTTAAATTTTAAAATATGGTAGTGATATTTTCCTTAGAAAGATAATACCATATTTTGTGGAAGCATTGATTTTAATTAAATAAATAAATAAAATAAAAATGCAATATCCCTTAAAAGGGACTATTGTTATTCACGCATGTCATAGTCCACGGACTGTGCCATGCGTGTAGCAGTGTACTGATATAGTATCAGCATTGTTTTTATTTTATTTTTATTTATTTAATAATTTGAAAATAGATATTTTCAAATTTAGTAAGTTAGATATTTACCTAAATCAATTCCTATCATCATTATGATATTATTATTAGAAATAATAAGGTAATGCATAATCTATGTATATATATTATAGAATAACAAGAAGAAAAAAAGTCAGTAGTAATTCAGAAATAGTTTCAGAATTTGTCAAACGAGAAATTGTCATCTTCTTCTTTTATTCTAACTTTTCTCAAGCCATAATCCAAGTTTTCATGTGTTGAGATATACTTGTGATTTCTAAATTATAAACTTATTTTATTTATGTGCCCACACACGTCTTGATGTGTAGAGAATACTCTGGAAGATCGTGGTTTTAGTAATCAAAGTGTTGGATAGGAAGATCAATATATATACGAAAAGACTCAAGGACACTTGATAGGCTTCAAGAGGTAAATATTTGTGTTCTTGAATATTTGTGTATATATGCATATGATATATATAAGTACGTTTATATCTATATATATATGTTGCATGATTAATAATATTGTATATTAATGTTTTTGTCTAAGTGTTTTCTTGAACATATAAATTGTTTATATGAGAGATGGAAAAAAAAATTGTGTTTAAACATTGGGCCCACCGCGCCAATTCCGTTGTGCACTGTGATTGTTTTTCCAACATCTTCGTGGTTCCTGGATGTAGAGAATAAGGGGTATTATGAGATTCATCCAGAATCTCTCATCTGATCTCAGTGTCCATCGGAACGTAGATCCAATCCTTGTATCTCAATAAACTCATGTCTGACATTGTATAGTCCTTAGCTACTCTAGCTAGGACGTCCCCTCTGATCTTTCCCAATTGTGGGTCACTCAACTGCTTCTCCTTAATCCTCTCCAAAAGAGTAGATTGCAGGGTGATGTTGGCTAACTGGCCCACCACTAGCTCAATACTTGCTCTAGTCATATCCTCAGCCAACTCCCTGGATATCTGCCTAACACTATACAACTGTCTCGGACCCTTCTGGCTTAAGGCATCTACTACCCCGTTGGCTTTCCCTGGGTGATAGAGGATTTCACAATCGTAATCCTTCACCAATTCTAACCAACGTCTCTGCCTCATGTTCAAATCCTTCTGGGTGAAGAAGTATTTCACACTCTTGTGATCTGTGTATATCTCACACTTCTCACCATACAAGTAGTGCCGCCACACCTTTAGTGCAAAAACCACTGCTGCAAGTTCCAGATCATGTGTGGGGTGCCTTTGCTCATACTCCTTCAGCTAACATGATGCATAGGCAATCACATTCCCTGACTGCATAAGGACACAACCTAGGCCCTACCTCGAGGCATCACAATAAACCACAAACTTGTCCTGATTTGTAGGAAGACTCAAAACTGGAGCGGTGCTCAAATTCTTCTTCAATCTCTAGAAACTATCCTCACACCTATCTGAACATACGAACCTCTGATTCCTGCGTGTCAGCTCTGTCAGTGGTAACACAATCTTGGAAAACCCCTCCACAAAGCGTCTGTAATAACCTGCCAATCCCAAGAAACTTCTAATGTCCAAAGCATTTTCGGCCTTGGCCAATCTCTGACTTCTTCAATCTTCGCTGGATCCACCATAATTCTATCCTTACTGGCTATGTGACCTAAGAAAGTCACATGTGGCAAACAGAATTTTCACTTCTTAAATTTCGCATACAGCTTGTGCTCTCTCAGCCTTTGTAGTACTAATCTGAGATGTTGCTCGTGCTAGATCTCTGACTGAGAGTATACTAATATATCATTGACAAAGAAGATCACAAACCGATCCAGGTAATCTTTAAACACCATGTTCATCAGATCCATAAATGTTGCTGGGGCATTAGTCAGTCCAAATGACATCACCAAAAACTCATAATGCCCGTACCTGGTGTGAAAAGTTGTCTTCGATATATCCTTCTCCCTGATCCTCAGTTGGTGATAATCAGATCAAAGATCTATCTTGGAGAATACCGCCCTACCCTGTAACAGATCAAATAGATCATCAATCCTTGGCAGAGGATACATGTTCTTGATAGTCAACTTGTTCAGTTCTCTATAATCGATACACTTCCTTAGAGAACCATCTTTCTTCTTCACGAAGAGAACTGGTGCGCCCATGGCGAGAAAATGGACCTGATAAAACCCTAGTCTAGTAACTCATGTAATTGAACCTTTACTTCCTTCAGCTCTACTGGAGCCATCCTATAAGGTGCCCTAGACACTGGCTCTATTCCTAGAGCCAGTTCAATCAAAAACTCTATCTCCCTGTGTGGAGGTAACCCTGACAGATCCTCTGGAAACACATCCAGAAACTCACTGACTAATCTGGTTTGTCCTGGTCCCATTGGCACGACTTGAGTGGTATCCACCACGCTAGCTAAGAATCCTATGCATCCCCTCTGCAATAGGCCTCTAGCTCTAAGTACAGATATCATAGGTATACAGAGTCCTTGCACAATGCCAATGAATACAGAGGGGTCCTCACCCTTAGGCTTAAAGGTTACCATCTTATTCTTGCAATCTATCGTTGCTCCATACTTCTCTAACCAATCAATACCCAAAATTAAATAAAAAATCAGTCATAACCAACTCTACTAAGTCAACTGACAACTCCCTGCCATCCACTATTACTGGCAGTGATCTGACCCATCTCCTAGAAACCACTAACTCCCCAGTAGGCAGCATAGTACCAAACCCCACAGGATAAAAGTCACATGGTCTACATAATCCATCTATAATACTACTAGCAACAAAAAAGTATGTAGCACCTGAGTCAATCAAAATAGTATAAAGGGTCCTAACACTAGAAAGTTGACCTCTAACAACCGAGGGACTAGCCTCTACCTTTGCCTGGGTCAAGGTGAACACCTGAGCTGGCGTCAGGCTGTCCACCTTTTTGGGCTCTTCCTTTCTGGCTTTCAGGCATTCCTTCTTCAGGTGTCCCACACTCCCGCAGAGGCAACAGGCCTTCGCTTGACATTCCCTAATATGGCTCCTTCTACACTGAGTACACTCTGGGAATGCTTTCCAGGTCTCACCACCACCCTAGCAACCTATCTACATGCCCTGTGGACTCTTATCTTGCCTTGGAGTTGAAACTGTATCTAGAGTCTATCTCTTTTGGTTACTAGGGCCTCTACCCCTACCAAAGCCTGCAAATGGAGGTCCTGACCTTCTAGAATCCCTTCTAGTCGCATTCTCGTGCCAGAACTTGTTCTCCGCGCTTTCAAGCGCCTTCTCCACAGCCTGTGCATAGGTAATCACTTCTGACACAGTAGTAATATGAACATTCCGAGCTATCATAGGTTGTAGCCCCTAGAGAAACCTCTCTCTTCTAGTCCCATCAGTGGGCACCAGTTCCTCGGAAAACTTTTTCCAATTTGTCAAACTTCAAGGCGTAATTGGTCACTGGCATATTTCCCTGAAGCAACTTACTGAAATCTTCAGCCTTCGTAGCTTTAACTGTGTCACTGTAGTATTTCACATCGAATAGAGTTATGAATTCCTCCCATTCCATAATATTTACTGCCCTGGTCTGGGACACCACCTCCCACCATATTCGAGCATCCTCCCGAAACATGTAAGTGGCACATGCCACTCTCTCATTACCACCTACCCTCATGAAAGTCAGGATGGTGGTTATCATAGTCATCCATTACTCAGCCTTCAGTGGGTCTGAGCTGCCCTAAAAAACTAGAGGGTATTGTTTTCTGAACCTCTCAAACAGGGGTTCCCATCTATCTCCCACTGCTTGTGGTAGTACTGTCGCTGGTACCTCTAGCTGTAACATTGCCGGTACTATGGGCTGTAGGTTCCCTGCTTGAACCTGTTGCTGTCTCAAGAGGTGAATCTCATCTTCCTACCTCTGTAACCTGGCTTGCATATCAACAAGCACCTGTTGCCAGTTTTTTGGAGCTGGCTGTGGGGCCTGGCCCTGGTCATTCTCTTCCCTGGCCTGTATCTCTTGGCTAGCGAACATCTCTAACCTTCGAGGAAGCATACTAACAACTATCCCACTCTACAGTGATCAAATTGGTCGTAGGTAAGTAATAACTATACCTCCTGCTGCCTGATGGTCCAAGAACGAACAAACAAACAAACAAACAAATGCAATGCAATGCTAATAAGCATGCCAACACGTAATATATTCAATCATGGTGCTAATAAGCACTTCCTGATACTCATCAGCAAATAACAATGCTAATAAGCATTTATGGCATTCATAAGCAATTAGCGATGCAAATAAGCATGTTGAAGCATTTATACACATATATCAATGCTAATAAGCATGTTCTTTACTCCCTGCCAATATTAACAGTGCTGATAAGAATTTCTAGGTCTATATGCAAATAACAATGCTAATAAGTGTGTCCTGGCCTACATGTACATATAACAACGCTAATAAGCGATTCCTTTGCATTCACAAGCAATAATGATGTTAATAAGAATGTTCCTTATCATTCATGCAACAGTCAAGGGCCAGGCCCTATCAAAATATCTCATGCTCCCTAATAAGGCATGCAAATAGGGCGCAAACATTTATTTTAAGTAGTTCAAAACTTAATTACATAAGTAGTTACCAAACCTTGAGTCTAGCTTGTCTTTAGTGGTGAGTGTACATGCTCGGCCAGTCTTCAAGAACCCTTAAACCTTCGAAGCATTGAGACCAAGTTGTAACATCCTCCTAATCTAGGACTGTTACACTGTGTACTTTAAATAGTGTCAAACTTGCTAATTGTAAATGTGGAAATTTTTCCTTGTGAATTCTATTCACGAGTGAAGCTCTATACTACGAGACATCCTAAAAAGGGCGTCACATGATGGTGATAAGAGAGTCACCCTCACTAGGCGAGGGTCTTCGGCCGCTTGCCAATCCAAACGTCACCCTCGCTATGCGAGGGTCCCCAGCTGGTCGTCCGCGTGCGCCCCGTTCCATCAGGCATCGAGCCTCGCCTGCACTCGAGAGAAGAAGGTCAGCCTCGCTATGCGAGGGTGAGGCTTTGTTGTGGCAACCGTGCCCCTAGCCTCGCGACGCCTGCACCCGGGGAGAGGAGAGGCAGCCTCGCTATGCGAGGGTGCTGCCTTGTTGCGGCGCCCGTACCCCGAGCCATGCCTACACCCAAGGGAAAAGGACCAACCTCGCTATGCGAGGGTGTGGCCTTGCTACGACGCCCATGCTGCGAGCCTCGTGTCCGTGTGACCTGGATAAGCCAGCCCTGACCCCTGGCGCCTTGGCTTCTCAGGACACGCATAGGTTGAAGCCTCCTTGACATAGGCATGGGGACCACTTGGAGGAACCTTATTGATATGCCAAACGAACATGGGGCATTGAACGGGGATTGGTGAGGACGACCGAGTACGGAACACGTGCATTGACACGGGGCGTACGGTTGTGAAGAACAGAGGCACGACCCTGTGATCTGCATTTGAGGAGTAGTGGTGGTACGGACCTGTACGAAGAGTAGTGGTACCACTTGGACACCCCCGACCATATGCCAGAGCCGACAGTACTATGTCCTAGGCCACAACTCTGACACCATCAGGGTAGACACCACTACGCCCTGAGCCACTACATTATCAAAGTACCTGTGTACGTCCCTGTCGTTTGGGACTTATTTGTATCCAGGGCCAATAGAGCCCCCCTATAAATAGGCCCCAACCCCTCAGGCTAAGGGGTTGGAAAACTGAGTGTATGAAAGAGATTAAAGAAATATATGTTTCTGGTTTTCATTGTTGCCTGAGTTTTCTTCTGCTGATTAGAGTTCCTTCTATCTAATTCAAAGCTTTCTATAGTATAGAGATTGAAGTTTTCTAACCATCAATCGTTGATGAGTTCTTACCGTCAACAGTTTGGCGCCGTTTGTGGGAAAGTAAGCACCAAGCTACTGTTCTGCCATTACTTCCGGCAAGGAGAAATGCCAAGATGTTCAAAGTGACTCAGGGAGCCTCGAGAGGTGGAGGTCCACCTTACCGGAGTCCAGCTGAAGGCCTCCATGAAGGATCCACCTCCACCCCGAGACGTAGAGCCCCCAAGGGACCCTGAGGTTCACAAGAATGACAGGGAGGCCTCGTCACTGGCCATCCCGCCCGGTGAAAATCCTCCAAGGACAACTACTGTACCACCCGGGAATGCCAATGAGTTCCCTCCTCCCAAACCACCACAGGTACTGAACTCCGGCCGGCAAGACCCGGGCCGCTCGACGCGTAGACATGATAAGCAACCCCGGGTCCATTCCGTGAGCTCGAGTTCTAAATCTCGTTTCTATGAAGAGGAGATTCATGAACTGCACCGTAGAAACCAAAGACTGGAGACTACCCTGGAGAACATGCAGGAGGTGCTGAATGGCCTGTTTCAAGGTAAGTCGAACGTGACCCTGCCCAAGAGGAAAGAGAAGGGTCGGGAAACCACTGTCCCAGTAGACAACGGGAGGACCAGACACTCCACCAGTAACACCCCCAGGGAGAAGCCGCATGAGCGTCCCGAACCGTCGAGGCCACCCCAGGGGCCAAGGCAAGGGAACAATGGTGGCTCTCGTAATGACATCGAGGTCACCTGAAAGAGGACGCCCTCGGATCTACGAGAGGAGCTCAACAAGAAGAGGGTGGATAAGAGGACTACCCCTCCTACTGTCCCCCGGGACGGCGAAGGAAAGGAAGGTGTAAACCCGTCCATGTTGAGAGACTCCCTGAAGAAGAGGAGGCAGGACCTCGATACAGAGATGAAGAGCCTGCGGAGTAAGATTGTCACTGTGTCTGGAGGGCAAAGCCTTGAGGAGGAGTTCGACTATGAATCACCTTTCACCAAAGAGATCCAAGCCATCCGACTCCCAGCCAACTTCAAGGAGCCTCATATGACCCCGTATGAAGGAAGCACCGACCCCAAATACCACCTAGACGCATTCAATGACTTGATGAAGTTAAGGGGGATAAGTAGCGGGGCTAGATGCCACTGTTTCGCAGTCACGCTGAAAGGACCCGCATACAAATGGTTTAAGAGACTTCGACCGGGATCCGTCAGGTCTTGGCAACAGTTTTCAGATGAGTTTCTCCAACAACATCATGCCGTGCGTGATTATACAATGCTGGGCACCAGCCTCGCTAATGTAAAACAGGGCAAAAATGAGAGTCTAAAAAGCTACATCCACAGGTTCAACATGGAAGCAGCCAAAGTGGGGAGCTTGACCCGCAGAGAGTTAAAAATGGCCATCACTGCCGGGGTGCTTCCGGGAAGCAAATTGTGGGATAATATTCTCAAAAGGGAAGTCACAGACCTAGATGACTTCTACGAGAGAGCGCATAAGTATATTCGTGTAGAGGATGGCCACGCGAACTTAAAGGCGGGAAAGTGTGAGTCCCCTGCAAAGCCCCCAACTAATGAAGGGTCGAATGGTGCAAAGAAGAAAAGGGCGTACGAAGGGCCGAGGGATGATCAACATAGAAAGCCCAAGCGGGGAAGCGACCATAGGAAAACGGCTTATACCTTCTATACGGACCTGACGGATACAAGGGAGCATATCTACCTCACCAACGAGAAGCGGGTTCCCTTCAAGAAGCCCCCACCAATGAGGAAGGATCGGTCCCAGAGGGATCCCAATAGATACTGTCAATACCACAAAGATATTGGCCACACCACAACAGAGTGTATTCATTTGAAAGAAGAAATTGAGGAGCTTATCCGCAGGGGGCACCTAGGCCGATATGTCAGGAGAGAAAGGCCGAAGTCAGAGGACGAACCAGTAATATCTAAGACGCAAAGAGAAGCTCCAGAGATCCAGGGAGAAGTGATAACTATTTTCGGAGGTCCAGGGCTTGGGGGAGACTCCCGGAAAGGACGAGATAGGTACGCTAGAGAAGCCAGGCGAAGTCCACCACCCCGTGTCATGAGTTTGGAACAGCGCCCCCCGAAAAGCTTTAAAGGAGAAAATGACTCAATCACTTTTACAGAGGAGGATGCACAAGGGGTGCACTTTCCCCATAATGATCCTTTGGTGTTGACAATTCAGTTGGCCAACCTGCGGGTGCATCGGGTCCTCGTAGACAATGGAAGTTCCGTAGATATCTTATATTGCCCCGCCTTGGAGAAGATGGGCTTGGGCATCAGGCACTTGAAGCCTTGTCAATCCTCCTTATACGGGTTCGCGGGGGACTCAATACAACCTTTAGGGGTGATCGAATTAGCACTCACCATGGGAGAACAACCCCGACAGACCACGATCATGGCAAACTTCGTCGTAGTAGATTGTGCTTCGGCTTTCAATGCGGTATTGGGGAGGCCATCCCTAAGAGAATTGAAAGCAATCACTTCAATACATCACCTCACCGTCAAGTTCCCAACTCCTGGTGGGATAGCAGGCATGAAGGGAGAACAAAGAGAGGCTAGA
This sequence comes from Humulus lupulus, assembly GCF_963169125.1. Classification (NCBI taxonomy): domain Eukaryota; kingdom Viridiplantae; phylum Streptophyta; class Magnoliopsida; order Rosales; family Cannabaceae; genus Humulus; species Humulus lupulus. The sequence goes on along the minus strand of NC_084794.1, from coordinate 206,961,865 downwards.
GAGTGTTATAACACCACCCTTCACACGTCTGTTAGACTGTGAGAACCAATGGCGATGGTGGTGCATGGGGGCACAGACTGTAATGCCCCAAATTTCCTAATAAGGTTTATGACCTTGGTTAGGAGGTCAGGAGGGCCATAATTGATTTATTATAGTATTTAATGATTATATGCATGTTTACGTGGATTATTTTATTATATGATGGTGAATGCATGCATATGGGCTCATATGTTAATTATGAGGGTAATTTGGTAATTTGGCCACTGTGGGCGTAATTGTATATTTTGGGTGCGTGATTGTGATTAATCAATATAGCCACATTATAAGGTGGATTGGTTCGAGCTATCAACATGAGACGATCATGAGATGTAAGTGTTCAGTCTAGTCATAACGGGTTTAAGTTCGGGGCTCGGGGTGAGTCTCGGGGTGAATTTAATAATTAGAGCATTACCGAGAATTAAGGGGTAATGGGATATGATTTATTGGTATTTGGGAATATTGAGAATAGCAGGAATTGGAGAGTGTTAATTATAATTAACGAGATAGGTTGGAAAGGACGATTTTACCCTTGGGAGTGCTTAGAAGCCTTTAAATGACCTAGGGGCATTTAGGTCATTTGGCTTGGATATACACGAGGTTTAGTAGGCTGTAGAAAACATAATAAAAAGTAGAGCCTATCTTCCTCCTTCTCCCTTTCTTCCCGTACAAGCTTCTCCCTTCACTTTTCTTTGATTTTTGAGAGCCCAAATTGAGGGATTGAGCTAGGAGATCAAAGGTGGGAGCTAGGGAACTTGATTCAGACATTAAAGGGGATTCAAAATCGTGTTTGAGGTAAGTTTCAACCATTAGTTTCTGGTCTATGCTCTGTTTTGGGTTTAAACTTTCAGCTTGTGATTTTATGGTAAATAGTTGGAATTAATGGAAGTTTAGTTGATGTTTAACTTGGGTTTTGATGTGGGTGAGTTGTTGATGATGTTTGGTGGTTTAAATGAGTGTTTGGAAGAGGTTTTGAGTTGATTTGAAGGGTTGGTTTGAGAGGAAAACACAGGGGAGAGTTGGCTGGTGCGTGCTGGTTCTTGGCTGATTTGCGAAATGAGCCGCGGCCTGTCTATGGTGTGCCGCGGCCTGTGATGGCTCTAAAGGTGAAAATGGCTCTGTCAGGAGGGTGAGCCGCGGCATGGCTCTGGTGAGCCGCGGCCCATCAGGGCAGATTTGACCAAAAATGGGTTTTTGGCCTAGGGATGCTAGCTTAAGGCCTCGGGGTTGATCCTAGTACTCGGTTAAGTGGGGATTGATGTCCCGGAGGCTAGATATTGGTTTGGGAACTTATGTTGACTATTTTTATTGATGGTATTTTATATTTGGTTATGACTAGGTGACCGCTAAAGGACTAAAAGTTGATCATTCTCAAGGGTCGTTCCTTTAATCGTTCTAGCTCGACTTTGAGGTAAGAAAACTGCACCCTGTGTATATGAGACATGCATGGCTATTATTGATGCATGTCGGTTGATTATTATGTATGACATGCATGGTTATTATGATGCATGTTGGTTGATTACTGAGTATGACATGTGTGGTTATTATTGATCCATGTCGATTGATTATTAGGTACGACATGCATGGCTATTCTTGGTGCATGTTGGTTGACTATTTAACGTGACATGCATGGCTGCTATTGGTGCATGTTGGATTGCTGGATATATTGCATATGATGCATGAGAAACATGTGATTGGGACATGCTTTATATACTGAGTATGAAATTGTTCAGAGCTTGAGCCTCTGTGTTTATGCATGGCCCTGATAGCACTAATACCTATTTAGTAAGCATGCTAAATGCCTCGTTTACGGATATGGAACATGTGATATATGATTGGTGGCATGTCTTACTTGTGACACTGACTAGTCAGGGACCGAATCTAAAGTCAAGAATCATGCATTGAATGGCTCTATGGCATTAGTGCTAGACCGACCCTAGGGTCGAAGAACTTATAAGCACTTGCCTGGTCTACGACCAGATGACTATAGCCAAGGTATATGACCCCGGTGACCGTTTGTCACATGGCTAAGGGACGTTGTCCATAGTTTTGACTCTAGAGTCGTGAGGAAGGTTATGTTGGTGACTAATCACCTTGCACCTATCCTAATCAAACTTATGAAAGGATCACTTATCAGTTAAGCCCTGGTGACCCTATCGTCACATGGCTAGAGGCAGCGATGCTCATTATTGTGACTTTTGGCTATTGTCACCTATTTGTTTGGACTGATAGTCCTGAATGGTTATTATGATCGTTGTTGATATTATATCATGTTATATTGAGTTTTCTTGCTGGGCTTTGGCTCACGGGTGCTACGTGGTGCAGGTAAAGGCAAGAGGAAGCTGGACCATCCTTGAGTTGGAGAGCTTAGGTGATGACGTGTACATATGCAGCTGCTCGTCCGCCACGGCCGAGGTTTAAAGTGGAACTAGGGTTGAACCCTGTTTTGCCGCTTAGAACGGCCTGTTGTAAATACTTTTCTGTAATAGACTTTGAAACTTTATTTTCGGGATCCCAATGTATATATTAAACGTTCTAGTGAAACGTTACATCTTAACCAAAATATTTAATCCCTAAACCGCTGATCATACTTAGTTCACGCTTTTGGCCAAACGACTCGATTAGCGAGTTTAGCACTGTTTACAACGCACACCGTAACGGTCCCAGGAGTTGGGGCGTTACACAGACCCACAGGAACTAGACCCCAGAATCGTGAAGGGCCCAACCGGGTAAGACTAGCAGTAAGACTCCCACGCCTGATGCAAGTAGTAGCTGTGTTTAGTTTGTTGCAGGTTATGCTATTTTAGTAGACGAGAATCAAAGAGGTTACCTAGATAACCTCCCAAGTAGATGTAAGCCTTTTATCTATTTTACTACTATGAATGAAACTGTTTTCCACTTCGTATGTTATTTACTTCTTTGTGCAAGCATCAACTAAAGTCCCCGCCAAGATAAATCTCACCAGGTACTTGGGGTGGTAGGACGACAAAAGTAAACAAAAAAAAAATTCTCTTATATTCAAAAGGATTAGCTACCCTTATGAATATCAAGGGAGCAGTTTAAAAGGATGACCTCCAACGAAAGGCCGACACCCCAAGAGGTGAGGTTGTAAGGAGGGAATCACCCGATAAGTCTAGATCGGCCATTAAGCCGGCTAGCCCAAAAAGGGTCTTACAAGGGACCCTTGGAAAAAAAATAGTACTATGTATAAGGACGAGAAGGACGCTTCTCGCAAAAAAGTAATAAGCGCGCGCAAAGAACATAACAGGACCCCAACAGCCCAACGGGTTAACGTGTCCTTACAAGTATAATCAAGGTACACCAGAAAGATTATCTTCATCAAATCAAAGAAAAACATATAGCCCACGAACAACAGTAATAAGAGGGACTTACCAGAGCCCCTTAAGTTTGATAAAAAAAAGAAAGAGAAAAAGAGAAGAAGTGGTGCGAGGGATTACACAGCCAAAGCATACATAGACTGAGTACAAGGGGACCTACAAATCTCCACCTCGACCCTGCCACTCAGAAATCCTCTCGACGGCATAGTCCCCAAAAGAAGATAAGTCAACGGCGGGGTTAGTCCTCCAGACAGCATGCAACGTTTTCTCGATTATGCGATCCTCAACGGTCATAAGCTTAGCTTCAAGCACAGCGATCCTCCCGTTCAGAGTTTGGATGGTAGCCTCCAGCTGAATGTTGGCATGAGAGGTTGATGCAGCCCGGGCCAAGGCGGTATCCCTCTGGCATACCGCCTCGGCCAGTTGACTTGACAAGGCATCCTTTGCAATCTGAGCCACCCATAGGTTCCCCAGTGCCTCCTCAAGCTCGTGTTGCAACCGTTGGGCCGATGAAGAGTGGGAGGCGAGCAGTCGATGGTTCAAAATGGAAGCCTGAGTGAGGGCGAGGATATAAAGCAAAGCCTCAAGGGTTAGACGATATACCAGAAATAATATAAAAAGTATAGATATGGTCAGCATAAATGAATAAACCAAGTATCGCGACAGTTACCTGCAGGGAGGCTTGCATGTAGGCGTTCTCTAGCTGAGCCTCAGGGACATCGTGTAGCGTCCCCCATTCACCTTTGGGAAAGTTTCCCAAGTGATGGCTCATGGCTTCCCCATATTGGCTCACCAGAGGATGATCTTCAGGAATAGAAACATGAGCTGGGCCGGGAGAGGCGTGAGTACCTGCTGAGGCTCGCTTTGGCAAGGAGGGGGACCGAGAAGGCCCCGACCCATCTACAGTGGTGCGGGGAGCAGAAGAGCGCGGAGTCATTTCCTGGGGTAAAGAGACACCTATGGATGCCCACCTAGGATGCCTCCTCGGGGGTGAAGGAGCCCCTTCGAAAGAAGGAATGACAAAATTCCTCCTAGGCACGGAGGGGCAAGGGGCAGAGGCATCGAAGGCAAACTCGCCGCCAGGTGTTAACGGCGACATCCGAGAGGTAGCACCGCTGATATGACCGTCATCGGCTACACCCTTAGCCCTGCCAGCAATAGAGTACAAGCAGGAGTAGTTCTCAAACACCACGGTCTCCTCAACGTCCATATGGTCACCCGGGGAGTAGACATAATCCCTATCGGCTGCTTCATCATAATTCCTTTCATCGTGACCATATACCCACGGACTCTCGAGTACGGGTGCCGCTGGGGGTGGATCAACAGAGTTGAGTGACCTAAGGCATGGACCCGCAGGGACGGGTGGCACGCGGTCAAGTGACGCCGGGCGTGGATCCTCATATTCAGGGGAAATGGAGCATAAGGTAACTTTCTGGTCCGGGGTCAGCAGCCCGTACAAGTGGATATTGCTCTCTGTGAAAAGGGTGCTAGCGTGCTTGCATGCCTTCGACATGGCCAGGATTTGTATTACTCGGTCATGAGCCGACCATTTCAAGTCGGAACCAACAACCCCTAAGAGACCTGCCATCAAACGAAAGGAAATAACCACAGTCAGAAGAACTATAAAAAAAAAAAGAGAGAGAGAATTCGAATAATAAGAGAAATTTCTGATATATGGGATCAAGGTAAGGATAGCCTTACGTGGGGTGTTGAAGCTAGAGTATCGAGTCTGCCCACTATAAGTATAGAAGTAGTCTGAGTTCCACGCCCCCCTATTGGAAATAGATCCCTCCAAGAGGGAACTCCCTTTAAGGGCCGCGGCTTTCTGAAGTTGGTAGAACCCGGGGGCCGATGTGTTCTCCCTCAGGATGAAGAAGTAATGAACCTCGCTTGTCGAAGGCCCCCTAGAGTACACCTGATGGTACAACACATATAGATAGTTGAGCATCACCCAGGAGTTGGGGGACAATTGTAGTGGCGCCAATTCAAAGTAGTCCAGCACTTTGATGAAGAAAGAGTGGAGTGGCAGAGCTCCACCAGATCGGATTATGGAATCGCTGAATGCCATGAACCCCTTTGGCGGTGCGGACGCGCGTTCCTTGCGCTCTGGTATAACGAACTTGAGGTTCAAGGGTAACTTATGGGCTTTAATCATGTTGCCCAGTTTCTTCAGGGTAACGGTAGACCTGCCGGTTTCATCAGAAGTGTCCAAGGCTCTCTTCGACATCTCGGGTACCTGGACAAAAATAGGCAGTTTATGAGCAACAGACTTTCTTAGGGTCCTAGAAGATCCCCCACATGTCCTATGTCTACCAGCTCTTTGCTTGACCCTAGGGCGCAAGACATAGGATAGGAGAGGGAGCACGGGCGGCACCATGGAAAGGAACTCTGGTTCAACCAATTCACGACTACCGCCTTCAAAAGAAGAATCCCCATAATCGGGAGACTCGTCATGACAAAAGGAAAAAGGCTCAGGGGGCAAGTTTTCTTCTAGGCAAGAAATTTCGGAAAGGCAATCCTGGAAGATTGATTGTAGTTGGGAAATGTATGTCGCTTGCTGGGGGGAGAGATCAGAGCCCGCGTCCCCGGGATGGGATTCTAGCTCCCTCTCCAGACAGTACGCCTTATGTCTGAGGTAAGATAGTCTCCTGAGGTAGAGCGCCCGCACACCCCCGCGGTTAGAGGGTTTACGTGCGTCGACCCCCGAGTCGGAGGAGGACAACTCAATAAATTCAACATTAGACGGACCTTTGGGACATCGCCTAGACGCCATGGACAAGCTAAGACTCGAGGGCGTGTACGCATAAGGGCGACTTTATATCTACAACACGAGTGTGAGGGTATAAGAAAAGGGCCTGTGTATGGGTACTGGAAAGGTTATGCGAAGAAAATGTTAAACCCTGAAGAATGAGTGTCGTGCAACCATCAATTCTACCCTCGCGTAATCATTGCAAAACAAAAAGGAGAAGAGATGAAGGGGACATACCTGTGGGAATACGGAGCTGAGGGGGCGCAAGGGTAGACTTGCGAAGGAGCAGGAGCAAGACCGTTGGAGCAAGGGAATGCCCAGCGTCACCACGAAGCTAGAGAAGAAAAGGAAACAAAAAAAAAAAAAATTATGTAAAAAAAAAAAGGGAGAAAAAGAAAATGAATAACGAAAAAAAAAAAGAAAGGGTACCTCAAGAATGCTTTGGAGGAGGATAGAACCCTTGAACTCTTGAAAATAAGTTGGAGAGCATGCCACTAGGCTAGGCAAGTCTTGGTGTAGAGAAGTGGTTTCAAGCCTTGGAGTATTTATAGGGAAAGTTAATGCTCCCTAGCCATTGGATCTATTTCCCTATGAATGGTGGAGATCAAGAGTATGGGTAACCTTGGGATCCGCGATGGAGGATGATTGGTACTTATGCAATCTTAGGAACTTTCATGGATCCCCCAAGTGTTAGGTGGCTATTGTGTTTCTTTGGACACTAAAAAGAAACACAACTCCAAGCCTCACCTCGTGCTTCTTCGAGCGACGTTGGAAAATTTCCAAGGCTAAGCCCCCCAAGGTTGGCCGTGTGTGTCAAGCAAGAGAAATGGAGAAAGTCTACAAACACACTTGAAAGTGTAATTATAGACTCGGGGGGAAGTGTAAATGTGGAAAATTTTCCTTGTGAATTCTATTCACGAGTGAAGCTCTATACTACGAGACATCCTAAAAAGGGTGTCACATGATGGTGATAAGAGTCACCCTCACTAGGCGAGGGTCTTTGGCCGCTTGCCAATCCAAACGGCACCCTCGCTATGTGAGGGTCCCCAGCTGGTCGTCCACGTGCGCCCCGTTCCATCAGGCATCGAGCCTCGCCTGCACTCCGGAGAAGAAGGTCAGCCTCGCTACGCGAGGCACCCTCGCTATGCGAGGGTGAGGATTTGTTGTGGCATCCGTGCCCCTAGCCTCGCGACGCCTCACCCGGGGAGAGGAGAAGCAACCTCGCTATGCGAGGGTGCTGCCTTGTTGCGACGCCCGTACCCCGAGCCATGCCTACACCTAAGGGAAAAGGACCAGCCTCACTACGCGAGGGTGTGGCCTTACTACGGCGCCCATGCTGCGAGCCTCGTGTCCGTGTGACCTGCATAAGCCAGCCCTGACCCCTGGCGCCTTGGCTTCTCAGGACACGCATAGGTTGAAGCCTCCTTGACATAGGCATGGGGACCACTTGGAGGAACCTTATTGATATGCCAAACGAACATGGGGCATTGAACGGGGATTGGTGAGGACGACCGAGTACGGAACACGTGCGCTAACACGGGGCGTACGGTTGTGAAGAACAGAGGCATGACCCTGTGATCTGCATCTAAGGAGTAGTGGCGGTACGGACCTGTACGAAGAGTAGTGGTACCACTTGGACACCCCCGACCATATGCCAGAGCCGATAGTAATATGTCCTAGGCCACAACTCTGACACCATCAGGGTAGACACCACTACGCCCTGAGCCACTACACTATCAGAGTACATGTGTACGTCCCTATCGTTTGGGACTTATTTGTATCCAGGGCCAATAGAGCCCCCCTGTAAATAGGCCCCAACCCCTCAGGCTAAGGGGTTGGAAAACTGAGTGTATGAAAGAGATTGAAGAAATATATGTTTCTGGTTTTCATTGTTGCCTGAGTTTTCTTCTGCTGATTAGAGTTCCTTCTATCTAATTCAAAGCTTTCTATAGTATAGAGATTGAAGTTTTCTAACCATCAATCGTTGACGAGTTCTTACCGTCAACACTAATCAAGTCATTTGGTTATAAACGTGTAACTAAGGTAACTTTCAAGGGCTATGGTTAAAAAGTTTGGTAAAAGGAAACATTGACTTTTCATTTAAAAGTTTAATACATACATGGGATCCCAAAAGGTTATAAACAGATGTTTGATAGGGTATATACAATCAAAAGTTACAACCAGTCAGCCTAAGCGAAAAAATAAGGGATACAATCCTAGTTTCTCTGAGATATCCTCAGTTGTGGTGGACGAGCAACCACATATGTACACGCCACCACGAAAGCTCTCCAACTCATGGCTGGTCTAGCTTTCCTTTCCCCTTTCCTGCACCACATAGCACCCGTGAGCGAAGGCTCAGCAAGAAAACTTAAACATGTGCATGAACAGTAAATACATATTCCAAATACATATCTATCATGCCAAGCAGTAATAACCAACTCATGCATGCATACAATTACAAATAAACGATCATTGGATCATTCTGGGGCCCGCTGCCCTGAATAGATGACCATAGGGTCAACTCGGGGCCCTATGCCCTAGCTATGTGACCATAGAGTCACCTGAGGCTCTTGCCCTTAGCTCTGAGAAACTAGCCATAGAGCTAGCTAAGCGCTTTGTTTCCCAACGACCATATGGTCGACCAACGTAATAGTACATCCCTAATTGGGCCTAAGCCTCTCGACCAGCGCGCAGTGCACTATTGCAGCCCTTGACTAATAAGTCAAGGCTTTAATCAGACATTCAGATAACCAAACAAACAGATATAGACACAGATAAGCATACTTTAGACAATACAAGTATGCATACATATACATTATGGTATCTTAACAAATCAAACAAAAACATAGTAATAACCATGTTCCTTAACGGGGTCAAGCCCTTCCTATGAAAACAAGGCAAGCATTCATTAGAAAATTAACCATACACAGAGCATTCAAGCATAACCTAAATCACATTCATTCTCAGGGGTCGAGCCCTATTCATAGTTATAATCAACAATAGGGCCAAGCCCTAATAACATATATCATGTATTGGGTGCAGTTTTCCCTTAGGTTCAAGTGCAATGTGTATTAAGAATGACCCTCAAGCACGATCCCGATTTCAAGCCCCTAGCGATAGCCTAGTCACAACTAATAGAGAGTCTCATCAAAATGAGTGCATAAAGGCTTCCAGACCAAGTCCTAGCCTCTGAGACGTCGAATTCTACTAAACTGAGTAGTAGAATCGATCTTGTGCCCTTAGGTTTGAGTTCCCGCACTCAAAACCCTTCCGGACCTCAAAAATCCTTCAAGCGTTGCGACTCAAAATAAAGGAGCCGCAACCCGCCCCAAGTCAGAGAGCCCAAGGCTCTCCTCTGTTTCGATATGCGTGCGTGATGCGCCACTACTTGCTCAGTGGCTCAAATGGAGATTCGGTACTTTCTTCTCCATCCTATTCATGAGAGTCGCGACACCCCAAGAATAAGGTCGTGGCTCGCCATGAAAACTCATAAATCTCCCCGATTTCTTCTAGCCAAAACCCACCAAAATCCTATCCAAAAATAGATGAATCCACAAGGTAAAGTTCCCAATCAATTCAGCACCTCAAAGCACACAAAACCTAGGCCTAAACTTGGCCAAAACCCCATCAAATCCCAAAATTCAAAACTAGGTTTCTAAACTCCAAAACTTAACTAAAAACTAGAAAAACAGAAGGATTCAAGGGTGGAAATTGTTACCTCAGTTGCCCTAGATGATGTTGAGCTTCTCCCCAAGCAATTATGAGCCTAAGCTAGCCTTGGTTTCCTCCTAAATCGCAAGAATTCCCAAGGAATTTGAGTGAGTGTGTGAACGAGAGAGAGAGAGAGAGAGAGTATGTTGAACGTGTTTTCCCTGTTTTGGTGTTTGTGAGGTTTACTTAGACTCTAAGTAACCTTAAGCAAATCCCAAGGCTTGAGAAACCAAAAACGTCCCTGAGGGAAAAATGGTCAAAATCCCTAAAATTTCCTCCTAATCTCACTAACTCCAAATATATCCTCGAATATTTATTCTTGTAACCCGATAACCTGGTAATGTACTAGATACTCATTGACTCACCTCGAGTCGGGTATTAGGTCCCGTTTTGACTTTCCTGCTAACTTGCTCCCTAGGATCGCATTATGTCGAGTAACCCAAATATATCCACATAATAATGTGGTCTCACACATATATCACATATACGCACATATATTCTAAATATACCCATAACAGGCCAAATTACGAAAAATTTCCTTCTAATAAGAAATGGGCCCACATGCATATCTAGTCATATTATCATGTAACTCACATAATCATATAATAACACACATATACATATCACATAAACACATAACTTTCCATAAACTACCATCCTGGCCCCCTAATCAAGGCCCTAAGCCTTATTAGGTAATTTGGGATGTTACACAGCGATCCCAAACCTCTTGGGTACACTTATATACTCCAAATAAAAATTTTGGACCCAAAAAGTTGATTTATAAAGTCAACTTTCACATGTTGACTTTTGTGAAATCGTTATTGTTTTAGCACCTCTTCATGCCTAAAAAATTTCACCGTGTATTTAACCAATCTCAAAATTCCCCCACTTGGTTAAATACATCCTCACTTCTCTAGCCAATGATATTAGTGCATAAAGTAAAGTACCTTTTGGGCTTGAACTTTACCCTAGTGAAAACACTACAAAGCTTAAATTGAAATGCTAAGGTATTTTTTAAAAGATTGAACCCAACATTCCTAGTGATAAAAATCAATAATGTCTCACCCACCTCTATCTGACTACTTATGTATAATCTACTTTTCGCGATCAACACTTTTAATGGCCCTGTGCTTAATCCCTTCATGAACCATCCAGATAGAAAACTCATATTCTCTTGAGAGGCGACCCACCTTTAGGTTCACATAGGTGAAATTCTTACAACATCTTTGCTACCTTTAGAGATGCATGTTGCTCTTCAACTGAATTTCATTAAAATCCTATGGCTTAACCCTCATGTCTGGTAGCAACCAATATTAACGCACCCTTGGGACCTTTAATTTGTTAATTCTGAAAGTATTCTCTTATCGAATGACTTGTTCTGACCCATTGAACTCTACGCTCGATGTAAACAAGTTTTGAGTTGGGTTGCCTTCATTGGGAAATCTATTTATCAAAGAGTTTTAGTCCCATCCCTTTTGAAGTGGAACTTACTAACCTCTTTGCGAGAGGTTTTGTAAATGGATCCGCTAAAATCTTGTAGGAAATTGCATATTACATAATCTTTATTTATTTTCATGTAATTTACATATTATCAAACAAACATGTAAATTCCTAGAACATACTCCAATGAAATTGATAAAAAACAGAGTAAAGTAAAGAAACTTACATTACGCAGTGGAACTGGAACAACTCCTTCCTTCAATCTCTCTAACCCGTGATTCCTTTCTGTAGCAGAGTATTATCAAGATATTGAACTAGATCAGCAACACAGTCTTCCTCATCAAGTCTTTGATCAACCTGGAACTAGTGTGGGCTGGTTTCCAACACATGAGATAGAGATTTAGAAGAGAAGAAGAAGAGAGTAAGTGGCCAAGAAATGATTAGATTGTCTAGGTTTTCACTTACCCAATGAATCAACTGAGACTCACTTATGAAAACCCTAGATACATATTCCTTATATATGCAACTTCATGGGCTTTATTTAAATTTAAATTTAAATTAATTAAAAATAATAAACAAAAAATAAAATCCTTGGGCTCCCACAAATGGACTTGGTCCCAATCTCTTTGTTTTGAATTTAAATCCCAATTGGGCCTAAATTCAAAACATTTTTATTTATTTAATTAATTAATTAAATCCTTATTCAAACTAACTAATTATAATTTGAAACTTGATTTAATATTATTTATTTATATTGACACTAATTTATCAATATTAATAAATTTACCCAAAGCTTCTCTTTTATTCTCTAAATCTAATATCTCTATAAAAAATTTCCAAAATTGACATAGTCAACTTTAAAAATCCTAATTGATAATTAAATCAATTAATTGAGACATTCTAGATGATTTACTCAAAGGTGATGCGAGGACCATGGATCCATGAAATCAAGCTCCAATAATTTACCGTGAATTTATTTATGAATAATTTCACTATCTTATTAATTCCTCATGACTCCACTGTAGACTCGAAATTGAACTCTTGAATTCATACAGCGTATTTTCCAAACCACAAATACGTCATCCATTGTTATAACCATTACAGTCAGTCAATCCTTTATCGATGACTTACTAACGAGCTGGGTGCAAATTATCATTTTACCCTTCATCAGTATTTTATCCTTAACTCCCACTGAGTTCCTTATAAATGATATTTCAGTGAACTTAATCACAGAAATGAGATCTTAATCATTTAAACTTTTGAACAAAGCAATTAAGGAAATCATATTTTCACTTCTCATACAGAAGTTATAGATTTCATATCTATGAATAATACTCCCACTCAATTACACTACTAAATCTCCAAGATGTAAGTATGGGCTAGACCGTAGGGTAAGCTAGTAACGAAAAAGTCAAAAGATTTAAATAATATAATTAGCATAATATTATAACTTAGAATTATGATCGACTTACATATGGTCAACAGTTTAACATTGATTAGATTCGATAGCAACGATACTTATTTATCAATCAATAATCAATATCGGTCTTAGTCCGATGTAACTAAATACATTCAGTCTTATCTACTTGATCAATGCCTTGGACAAGACATCATACCCCAAATGTGTAAGTAGATCATATCATATATTGCCTAATTAGTAAAAATCTAATGCACTGATCTAATCTTAAGACTCGTTCTTTTGAACATATAATTACAACTATAATCCACTGTGACCTAGTCACTATAATTGTAACTATCCATATGTTAAGGATTTTATAAATGTTTGTATTATTTCAATAATCATGTAATAAAACAAGCAAGTAACATGGTTGTCAAAATAAATGATTTCTACTACTTTTATTATCAATATAAAATCGCATTACATGTCCAACGTGGTTTTATAAGGGCATAAAACCCAACAATTCTCACTTATATTTATATATGAGATTGATATGATTCCTCATCAAATCAATTGTCTCACATACTCATGTCTAGTCTTCCCATTTATATGCCATTATAAGCTCTAGCTAATGTGGCTTGTTTATCACCATTTGGGATATTCCTCATGAAATCCCTAAGCCATTTTGCATCTTTGCCATTTGTCGCTAGAGCTATAAACTCATTACCCATGGTTGAGTGAAATATATGTTTGTTTATTTGGGCTCCTAAGAAACCGCTCATATTTTTAGCATAACACCCAACCGATGGTGAAAAGATTGTCTCCCACACTCGATATCCAACTTGCGTTAGAGTATCCCTCAAGTGTCTTAGAAAACATTAGAGATCTAGCTTCTTGGTCCTCTCTAGGTACCCTATAATTCTCTCAATTGCCTTCCAATGTTCAATACTTGAATTGTTAGTAAACCAACTTAGTTTACTAACCGCTCTACCATTTTTCTTTTCAACTTTAGGTTTGAATCAAAAAGTGTATTCACCTCTTTGATTTTTAGATTACTAAACTTGTCAAGCACATTCTCAATAAAGTGAGCTTGACTTAAGGCATAACCCCCATTATTTCTTCTCACTTTTATACCAAAGAAGGCATCGACCTCTCAAAGGTCCTTCATCTAGAAACTGGAAGATAGAAACCTCTTTGCTTCTATTATGCCTCTAATCTCATTTCTCAAAATCAACAATCATCAATATATAGACACACCAAGATGACACAGCCATCACAAATCTTAGAGTATAAGCACCTGTCCACATTATTGTGTCTAAACCCATCTGAAACAATAGCTTTATCAAACCTCTCATGCCATTGTTTTGGTGCTTGTTTTAAACCATATAATGATTTAACAAGTCTAGACACTTTCTATTCATTTCTCCTTAGAACAAAACCCTCTGGTTGTTCCATATAGATCTCCTCATCGAGATCCCCATTTAGGAATGCCATTTGGACATCCATTTTATGAACATAAATTTTATATATTGATGATAAGGCAAATAGTACTCTTATAGTGGATGCCATAGCAACCGATGCATATGTGTCAAAATAATCGATTCCTTCATTTTGTTTAAACCCTTTAGCTACTTGTCTAGCTTTGAAGGTTTGTATGTGCCATCAGTGTGATATTTCCTATGAAATACGTACTTGCACCAAATTGGTTTTGAACCTTATGGAAGGTCTACCAATTCCCATGTGTGGTTTTACATAATTGAATCCATTTATTGCCTCCTTCCAAAAAGTGAAGTCTCTCAAAGACATTTATTCTTGGTATGTTTTTGGATCATCGTCAACTTAAAGAATCATAGGAAATTTCCATGTGAATTCTTCAAGTTTACAATACAGTATCTCTACTTGAGAACATTTCTCAATTAATCCCAACTCTTTAAGCTTTTGGTTTCTCTGCGACAATATTGGTTGCTCATCAACCTTTGGATCTTTCTCTTTATGAGATTCTCCAACACATGTGGGTTTTTGAGAGTTGCTATCACAATATAACATATTCTTAAAGAACTCAAATTCTCTTGATTCAATTATTACATTAGACTGAAAGTCTTCTAGCCTATAGGCTATAATCCACTTCCCTTGATTCAATTATTGCATAACCTACAAATGCACAATATCGACCCTTGAACTCAACTTGGTCATTTTAGGCTCTATGCTCTTGCAATAAACAAGGCACCCCCACACTGTAAGATAGCATTGGCTAGGCTTCTTTCCTCTCCATAACTCATATGGAAACAAATTGTTCTTTTTCATATGAATTCAATTTAATATATAACACGCAGCAAGAAAAGCTTCACCCCACAAAATATAACGCAATTTAGCATGTAAAAGCATAGAGTTAATCATATCAAGATAACTCTTATTCTTTCGTTCAACTATCCCATTTTTTTGTGGAGTGTATGGTGCAGTGCATTCATGTATAATACAATGTTGTTCATAAAATATATTGAAATCATTTGAAAAGTATTCACCACCTCTATCACTTCTAAGATTCTTAACTTTCATTTCCAATTGATTTTCTACTTCAGCTTTATAGTATGAATGCAAATCTTGATAATTAAATAAACATATTGAAAGTGTGGATGCAAATCTTGAAACTTAAAGAAGCATATTAAATGTATGAATGCAAATCTTGAAACTTAAAGATTATATAAATATAACATGAATTTAGAATGAAAACAGCACAAATAAGATCAAAGTGTAGAGTGGACCTTTCTTGAACAACAACTCTTAGAACATAAAATCACAAAACTATGATTTTATGTGAAACACAAAAGTTGCAAGGCTTGACACACATGTAGATTTGTTGTCCAAAAATATATATTCCTAGCCTTCTCTATGGAAATTCTTGAAGCTAGTACAATGGAATGAGATTAAGATGCACAAGCCTTGATCATTCATACAAGCCAAGATTTCTTGATAAAGATCTTGGAGAAAACTAGTAATCTTGGAGCCAGAGAGATATAGAGAGTTCTTCTTTTAGAGAGAGAGAGAGAGAGAGAGAGAGAGGTGAGTAATCAATCCACCAATTAACTCATATGAACCCCTTACATAGCATATGACCCTCATTAGCTCAACCAATGAGATTAGAGCATTTAATTTAAGTTTTGGAGCTAAAACACGTATCCATACAGACATGCATGCATGGCCCAGTCAACACGTCACCTGGCACCAGGCGATTGCCTGGGCAATGTATCGCCTAGTCTGTCCTGAGCCATTTTTCAAGGCATGGGCGATGTGTTGCCTCTGGGAGGCGATGCATCACCGATGTCTCTAACTTGGCATTCCAATACTTGTCTCAAAACATTCCAAAATTCTCCCAAACCTCTTGGGTACCCCTTATATACTCCAAATAAATATTTTGGACCCAAAAAGATGATTTATAAATGCCTATACCGAAATTCAACTTTCACATGTTGAATTTTTGTGAAATCGTTATTGTTTTAACACATCTTCGTGCCTAAACAATTTCACCGTGTATTTAATCAATCTCCATAAGAACAACAATGAAAAAAACTTCCTTATATTGCGGCAACCCAAAATGACAGAGTCAAGTCACACAAATAAATAAAATGGCTTAAAATATCGTAAACAATGAAGTTGTAAAAATTTGGTGAAGTATCTGCATCTCTATGAACACGGTTGATAATAAAAGCTAGTAGTGAATCAATTGAGTGTGGAAAAAATGTTGACAATTTGTATAATGGCTTTTTTTAAAAGGAAAAATGCATTAAAAAGGACTAAGAAATGGGCAATATCATGGGTTGTTAAAACTGAAAATACGGCATAAGAAAAACCCTCCTTCCAAGTGGTAAAGCTTTACAAACATTCTAATTTTTAACTTAGGAGATCGATCAATATGCAACCTACTACTTTGATAATAATATACACAATATATGTAGCAAACCATGTTATATTATTTATAATAATATAATGATAGATTAAATTAATGTGTAAGATAAGAGTTACACATTTCCAAATAAAATTTTATGAGCTATTATGTTGAATAGATGTTGGAGATGTGTTTTGACTCTTATTAGGTATATGGAAGTTACAAAATCAAAAGGGAAAGCGTTTGGACATTTTTGTGGCAAAGTGCAAAAATTGGAAGATTACAAGCGCTCTAGGCCACGACCTTGAGTATCCTAGGCCGCGGTCTAGGACGCTGACATCCAAATCCCATTTTGTATTTTCAACAATTTGAATGTTTGGAACACTTCAAGTAACTCCCAAATCTTCCATTTAATTCCATAAACAACTCAATTTAACATTGGTAACAGCCAAGGGGTTGATGAAATTTGAAATTCAAATGATGTCTCAAAACTCCATAAATAGAGACTATTTGGTCACTTGTGAATATAAATTTTTTCATACATTTTAGCACTTGGATGAAAAATAATAAACAATAAGACTTGATAATTCCAGAGAGTTATTTCATAAACTTGAGAGTCTCTTAGTGCTAAGAGAATAAAGAGAAATAAGATTTTGGACAAGAGTTTTGAACCTTATTAAAGTCTAGTGATCCTCGTTACTCTTCACTTAAGGTTGTGTAAGTGTGAAAATTTTCTTCTTTATTATTATTATTGTTTGATTTGTAACTCTTGCTTTGAATTTGTATTCATCTTCTTCTATTCTTCTATATTGTCTATACTTATTTTTATTTTAAGCATATTGTTGTAGTTTTATTTTACCAATCCACTACTACAAAAAAAAGGCAATTGTGTCAGTCAAACACGTCAGTCAACGCAGTTGACCAAAAATTAGCATTTGTGACAGTTGGGCACTGCCACAAATGAGGGGGCAATTGCATCATTACATACACTGACGCTGTTTAATGGGGTCGTTTGTGTCAGTGGGCCACTGACGCAAACAGGTCGTTAACAGCGTCAGTGGCCTACTAATGGTAATGGCCCGTTTGCGTCGGTGGGGCACTGACGCAAACAACCCTTTTGCAAAATAAAATAGCCCTTCATCCCCAACAGCCCCATTTTCCCTAAACTTTCATAAATGAAAAATCAAGAAACCAGCGGCGCCATTTTCGACTTTTACTCTATTTGGTACGTTTTTATCCATTTTTTTCTATTTTAATGTAAAAATAATGATTTATATATGTTTATGAAACTTATATATAGTGTTTTTCGAATTTTTTGTATAGATTTTCTATTTTTGAAGATTATTGTTTGAAAACCCATAAACTTTCTTGGTTTTTGGGGTTTTCTACTTCAAGCACCCACATTGCTCAATTACCACAAGTAAGTGCAATTTTATTAATTTTTATGATTTAAATTTAATTTTTGTGATTTTTTTTAAATTGACATAATTTCGGATTTTTTAATTTTTGGATAGTTTTATATTAATGATTATGTAATTGTTTTAGGTTTAAACTTTGCATTTTAATATTTTATTTTTTTATTATAATTTATTTATTTACTATTAACTTTTTTTTAAATTTAATTTAATTTTGCATTTACTTATGTAAATGAGTATATATATATATTAATGTATATATTTTGTATAAGTTTCATTTTATTAATTGTTTAGTTTGATTATTATTAGTAAATTTTTGTTTATATTTTGTTAACTTTTTTAATTTTTGGTTTAATTGGTTAAATATGTATATATTAAAATTCTTTATTTTTTTAAGTTATATTTTATTATTGATTTAGTTAGGATATTTATAGTCGATTTTTATTTTTGTGATTTGTTAACTTTTTTTTAAAAAAAATAAAAAATTATTTCAGGTTTAAGTATATAAATGTGTACATATAACAAATTATTTATTTTCTTTAAGCACTTTATTGTTTATTTAGTTACAATATAGCTTTAATATATTTTTCTTTATATTTTGTTAACTTTTTTATTATTTTTTTGTTTATTGTTATATTTGAGTAGGTATTTTGTTGACAACTTTGTTGGTGAGATCAAGCTTTGGAGGATTTTATATTAGAGGTAATATTTTAAACCTTAATGTATAATTAAGATATTGAACTTAGTAGAATGTATGAATTATAAAATAGTGGAGATAGGTTCTGGGACTGTGTGTTGCGGTGATATAAGGCTGTAATTATGCATGTTTGTTTGATTAATTGGTTTGTTGTATTTATGTGATAAATATAAGTTTATTTAAATTTTGGGATATATGATAGAAATAGGGGAAATGCTGCCCAATTTTTTTGAAGATTTAGTAATTTGAGAATTATGAATGTTTGATTGATTAATTGGTTTGTTGTATTTATGTGATGCATATAAGCTTATTTAAATTTTGGGAAATATGATAGAAATAGGGGAAATGTTGTCCAATTTTTTTTAAGATTTAGTAATTTGGGAATTATGCATGTTTGATTGATTAATTGGTTTGTTGTATTTATGTGATGAATATATGTTTATTTAAATTTTGGGAAATATGATAGAAATAGGGGAAATGCTGCCCAATTTTTTTTTAAGATTTAGTAATTTGAGAATTATTCATGTTTGATTGATTAGTTTGATATTTTTGTGTATACCATGTGCTGTATAAATGCACATTTTAAATTTGGGAAATGTGATTGAAATAGGGGAAATGCTGTCCAATTTTTTTGGACATATTGTTTCCTTTATTTACTTGTCAATTAAGTAATCCACGAACTTAATTATTAATGTTTGTTGCTTTTTTTTTTTTTTTGTGTGTGAAGTTTGACAATGGATAGAGATTGGATGTCAGCGGATAGGTTATCCGTGAAATATAGGAATGGAGATGAGTTTTTCCTTGAATTTTATGCAAGAAATACTCAATCTCCTAATAGTATTCCTTGTCCATGTGTTAAGTGTGGTAACGTTGTGAGGATGCCAATTTTTAAAATAAAAGACCACTTAGTTAGGAATGGAATAGACAAAAGTTATAAAGTATGGTTTTTGCACGAAGAAAGAATGAAAGTCACTGATGAGGGACCATCTAAGAATAATAAGTATTTTGATGTGGATTACAAAGTTGATGATATTTCAGAAATGATTGATGATGCACAATATGAATCACATGTGGATCCAATTAAATTTCCGTCAATCTTAGAAGATCCTGAGAAACTTATTTTCCCTAATTGTACAAGGTTCACTAAATTATCAGCACTGCTTAGGTTGTATAACTTAAAAGCCAAACATGGGTGGAGTGATAAGGGAATGACAGAGTTGTTAACATTTTTAGGAGAATTATTACTCAAAAGTAATGAAATGTCGTCTTCATTTTATGAAGCAAAGAAGACATTGCGTTCGTTAGGCATGCAATATGAAAAAATACATGCTTGTCCTAACGATTTCATCTTATATCAAAAGAGATTTGTTGATGCAATTGCATGTCCGACATGTGGCGAGTCTAGTTGGCAAAAGAAAAAAAAATCAGATGCAGTTAGAAAAGGTATCCCTGCAAAGGTTTTATGATATCTACCACCGATACCTCGTTTGGTTAGGTTGTACCGAAATGATGATCATGCTAAAAATTTAATTTGGCATGCTAAAGATAGAGTAAAGGATAGCAAGCTAAGACATCCAGCTGACTCACCCACTTGGAAAACAGTAGATGTTAAATGGGTAGAATCTGACAATGAACTGAGGAATATTCGTTTGGGTCTTTCTACTGACGAAATTAATCCACACAATTCCCTTAATAGTAAATATAGTTGTTGGCTTGTAATATTAGTCATCTATAATCTACAGCTATGGTTGTGTATGAAGAGGAAGTTTACCACATTGACCTTGTTGATATCTGGTCCTAAACAACCTGGAAATGATATTGATGTATACCTAGCTCCTTTAATTGATGATTTGAGCACATTGTGGTATGAAGGGGTTAATGCTTACGATGCTTATAAGAAAGAAAATTTTAATCTTACAGCAGTGTTGTTGTAGACTATTAATGATTTTCCAGCCTTAGGTAATCTTTCTAGATTTAGTGTGAAAGGGTACAAGGCATGTACCATTTGTGAAGAAGGGACTCATTCTAAATATTTAAAACATTCTAGAAATATTTGTTTTATGGGACACCGAATGTTCTTATCCGAAAAACATAAATTACAAAGTTTGACAGATACCTTTAATGGTAAACATGAGTTTGGAAAGGCTCCACCACCTTTACTTGGAGGACAATTGTTAACAAAGTTGAACAAAGTCCAATGCAAGTTCGGTAAACCTATAAATTTTACAAATAAGAGAAAAAATGTTATATGTGAAAAAACAAAGGAGGCTGTAGATGGTGCAACAGGTTGTTGGAAGAAGAAATCTATTTTTGTTTTTAGCTTGAGTATTGGGAGCATTTGGTTTTGCGGCGCAACTTGGATGTAATGCACATTGAGAAAAACGTGTCGGTAGCTTAATTATTACATTGCTGAATATTCCTAGTCGAAGTAAGGATGTTGGATTTAAAAGTAATGGGTATACGTAGTAAGTTACAACCAGAGGTTGGTGAGAGAAGAACTTATTTACCACTTGCGTGTTATACTCTGTCTAAAGAAGAAAAATGAATTGTATGTCATTCTTTTTCGAATGTGAAAGTACCAGAAGGTTATTTTTCAAATTTTTCTTCTCTAGTAGATATGAAAATTTTGAATTTAGTTGGAATTAAGTCTCATGACCATCACACATTACTTAAACATCTTCTACCGGTAGCTATCTGTTCTGTGTTACCCAAAAAAGTTCGATATGCAATTACCAAACTATGATTTTTCTTTAAATCTATTTGTTGTAAAGTGGTAGATGTGTCAAAGTTGGACAATCTTCAAACAAATATCGTGATAACTATGTGTGAGTTGGAGCAATATTTTCCACCTTCATTTTTTGATATAATGGTTCATTTAATAGTTCATTTGGTGAGAGAAGTAAAATTGTGTGGACTAGTATACTTGAGATGGATGTACCCATTTGAACGGTATATGAAGGTTTTAAAAGGTTATGTTAGAAATAGAAGTAGACCTGAGGGTTGCATAGTTGAATCCTACAACGTTGAAGAAGCAATGGAGTTCTGCTCAGAATACTTATCAGGTGTTGTGAGCATTGGACTATGTTTTTCTAAAATTGAGTTTGAAATAAGTAAAGGTGGTAGAGGTGGTGTTGTTTCTAAAGTAAATAAATCTGATAGAGATGAAGCACATCGCCTAGTCTTACAAAATGCCAGATTTGTGACAGTGTCCCACTGACGCAAACACCTGCCATTTGCATCAGTGGGGCACTGCCACAAATGCCAGTTTGTGACAGTGCCCCACTGACGCAAATGACACTCTGGTTTGCGTCATGGGAAATTGCGTCACATATCAAACTGACGCAAAAACTCAATTGTGACAGTTATAAACTAATGTAAATTTCCTTTTTTATTGTAGTGATCACCTTGTCTAGAGTTGTAATATTGGTTTCTATTATTTCCATTGAAATATAATATTCTCTAACAAACCAATCAAATAATAAAAATCTTAAAGCTTAGGAGTTAGTCGTGTTAGAAAAAGAGATTAAGTAAAATGGATAATTGATTCTCATTAACTTAGGAGTTAAAATACTAATATATATATATACAAAGTGCTAACAGAAATAATATAGTAGTAATTAGTGCTTAACAACCCCCTCAAACTTAGAGTAGATAATTTTTCAACTCTAAGTTTGTCCTTTATTAACAAAATAAATCTTGAATTAAAGAGGACTTTAGTGAAAATGCCTGGTGTTTGATCTTGAAAAAAGTGGTCGACAATGAGTTGCTTCTTAACCACTTTCTCTTGAACAAAACAAAGGTCCAATTCGATGTTCTTGGTCCAAGCATAAATAATTGGATTAGCAGACATGAGTATTATACTCAAGTTATCACCCCAAAGCACCGAAGTTACAGTTTCAGTAACTCCAATCTCATAAAGAAGAGCTTGTTATCCGAGTGATTTCAGCTGCAATAGTAGCCAAGTTCCTATATTCTACCTCAGTACTAGACCGAGATACTATGGCTTATTTCTTTGAGGACCATGACACAAGTGAGGAGCATAGCTACACACATAATTCGGATGTAAAACTCATGTCATCTGGATCAAATGCCTAATCAACATCACAAAAACCAAACAAATTCAATGAAGAGTGGCGACTAATGTGTATACCAAAATCAAGCTCTTCAAGTATCTTAGAATATATTTTACTGTCTTCCAATAGGACTAGAGGATTATTCATTGATTGAGATACCCTATTTACCATAGGAAATCTCTGGCCATAGAATAGTCTCATATTGCAAGGCTCTAACAATACTCATGTACATCTTAGGATTAGATAAATGGGTATTTGCAAACTTCATTTTTTAATTGCACAACAAATAAAATGGTATACTTTTTCTGTGATAAATGGAGACTTACAGTAATCCTTTGTACTTGTGTGCCAAGAGAGTAATGCACATCTCCAAGATCCTTGAGTGTAAAAACAAAATAAAGATGTGAAAGCACAAAAACAATTCAGAATGAGAATTTCCAATAAACATCGACTAAAATAAACATAATGTGACGAGAAGTGAATATGATAAAAAGAAATCGATCAACCTTTGATGCATGAAATCCGATAGAGATAAAAGTAGCTCGAAGCTTTTCTAACCATGCTCTAGGCACTTGTTTCAAGCCATAATGGAGCTTGCAAACCAAATGAGCAGACTTTCTATCTTGGAATCTTGGTGGTTGAGTCATAAACACCACCGCTTGTAGCTGACCATTCAAAAAGTTAGTGTTAAAATCTAACTGTTTTATTGGCCAGCCTCTAGTTAGAGCCATAGTGCATATAACTCTTATTGTAGTTGGTTAAACTACTATACTAAAAGTCTCAGTAAAGTTAAAATCATATTCTTGATTAAACTCCTTTGCCACAAATCATGCTTTGTGTTTTAATACTCCCATCAAAATTTTCTTTGACTTTAAACACCCATTTATAGACAAAAGCCTTTTGGTTTGGAGTTAGATCAACAAGTGTCCAAGTTCCATTCTTATGTAAAGCCCGAATCTCCTCAGTTATTGCATTGTTTAAGTGACAAAAGGATCTTTTGAGGCAATATACACCTTTGGCTTGTATATGTCAGCTTTGACCCGAGTGATCATCAAATGAATGTTAGTTTGGTCTTTGATTAGATATGATATTGGTGCACCAGCTAAAACAACCTCAATTTAAGGTGTTGGATTTTGGTTAGGCTCAAAAGGTGGAGAGGTTGGGAAGTAGAAAGTTCACACTAACCATTAGCGAGAACCTAGAAAGGAGTAGGAACCAGAAGAACTAGAAATAGAGGTGGATGGTGGGGATATTGTTTTTTATTCAGATGGGGGAGTATGAGCATGAGTATGGGAGATTGTTTTACGAGTGGATAATAAAAGAATGGTTGATTTAGTATACACAAAAGGTGAATTTATGATTAAGACAGATGAATTTTGAGAAAAGGGAAAAAGAAAGTTCATTGAATATGACATCCCTATAAATGTATAGGATACAATAACTCAAGAATACCAAACTATGTTTTGGACTATAATTGAAGAATGTACATTTAGATATAATACCATACTATGTTTTGGAGAATGTATATTTAGTATATCTAAATTGTAATTTTGTGCATTATATGTCCTAAGATTTAGTATATCATCTTTGAGTTATTGGCATTTAAAAATTACCAATTTAAAAATTGTCAACTTAAAAATGAAAGCAGCATACATAGAAAATAATTTTTTATACTTTTTACTTTTTATACTTTTTTTTGTAGGATGTGGGAATTTTTTTATACTTTATTTTGAGGGATAATGTGGGTTGTGGAAGGGAAATTTCATGTTATATGCATGATAACTTAGTCAAATTTTTTAATATGCCAACAGAAGTTACTATCCCAAATATATTACAATTTTAATTTTTTGGACAAAAATACCTCTAACATTCAAACACCACTTTTCTCTCTCAGTCTGAACTCTTTCTCTCTCTAACGTCTCTCATTCTCTCACTCTCTCTCTCATTCTAATCTTGTAGATCTCAAAAAAATACCAAAATTAAAAAAAAATCATTTGAAATGGACATTTGAGTAAAAAAATATGAACCTCCAAAGTTTTCATCAAATTTCAGTGCAGAGCATCGAAAAAGTAGGGGTGGCAATTTGGGTCACGACACGATGACACGACACGACACGTTTAATAATCGTGTCGTGTTCGTGCTTTCCTTAATCGTGTCGTGTCATAATCGTGTCAGACACGATAACACGAATACTTTACATAGGTTTTTTGATTTTTTTCGTATAATTATGATTAATCATGTCATAATCGTGTTATCGTGTTCGTGTCGTGTTGACCCGTTTAATAATCGTGTCGTGTTCGTGTTCGTATTTTTGACACGTTTAATAATCGTGTCGTGTTCGTGTTTACCTTAATCGTGTCATGTCATAATCGTGTCGACACGAATCTGACACGTTTACACGAATTGCCACCCCTACGAAAAAGCATGGTTTTGGCCAAAAATCAACTTTTCATGATTGCATCGCAAGAGCATCGAAACATCATCGAAATTGCACTGAAAAGGCATCATTTTGGCCAAATATCAAGTTTTCATGATTTCATCACAAGAGCATCAAAATACCATTGATTTTTCATCGATGGTGTTTCGATGCTCTTGCGATGCAATCATGCAAACTTGGTTTTTTTTGCTAAAACGATATTTTTTCGATGCAAAATTGATAGTGTTTCGATGCTCTTGCAATGCAATCATGAAAACTTGTGTTTTTTTAGCCAAAATGATGATTTTTCGATGCACTTTCGATGCTCTTGCGATGCAATCATGAAACTTAATTTTTCGCCAAAATGATGGTGTTTCGATACAAACTCGATGGTGTTTCGACGCAAATTCAATGGTGTTTCGATGTTCTTACGATGCAATCATGAAAACTTTTTTTTGGCCAAAACGATGCTTTTTCGATGCAAAGTTGATGCAATTTTCGATGCAAAATCGATGGTGTTTTGATGCAAAATCAATGGTGTTTCGATATTGTTGCGATGCACTCATGAAAACTTGATTTTTGGGAGAAACGATGCAATTTCGATGCAAGTTCGATGCTCTGCACTGAAATTTAACTAAAACTTTGAAAGTTCAAATTTTTTCACTCAAATGTCTGTTTGAGATGATTTTTTTTTTAATTTTGGTATTCTTTTGAGATCT
Source organism: Humulus lupulus (assembly GCF_963169125.1). Lineage (NCBI taxonomy): Eukaryota > Viridiplantae > Streptophyta > Magnoliopsida > Rosales > Cannabaceae > Humulus > Humulus lupulus. The sequence goes on along the minus strand of NC_084794.1, from coordinate 206,935,989 downwards.
ACAAGATTAGAATAAGAGAGAGATAGAGTGGGAGATATGCAATGAGAGACGTTAGAGAGAGTTTGGACTGAGAGAGTAAGTGTGTGTTTGAATGTTAAGGGTATTTTTGTCTAAAAAATTGAAATTGTCATATATTTGGGATAGTAACTTATGTTGACATATTAAAAAATTTTAAAAGTGGCATATCATGCATATAACATGAAATTTCCCTTGTGGAATTTTAAAAGTGTGTAACCAGTTTTTATTTTTGAGGGATGCGGAATTTCAAAAGTGTGGGTTGTGGAATTTCAAAAGTGTGTAATCAGTTTACATTTTACTATTTATACCAAGATATATATAACTAAAAGAGTTGCATCCAGCCATTTTGAATACAACTATGTGTGATTCAGACCTCCGTAACTATTTCTCTTTAGGTGGTGTTTGGTTGCAAAACAAAAATGAAATGGTAATGATAATAGGAATGGAAATGAGTGGAATTTTAATTCTTTTGTTTGGTTGAGACTTTGGAATCAATAACAGAATAATGATTATTATGTTTGGTATAGTGTGGAATGGAATGGAATAAAATTTAAGGAAATTTGTGGCAATAATACCTATGTAGTAGGATTTGTTGCACTTAAATGCTTAGGTAAAAATTTACCATTATGAATTTGGTGCAGCCGTTGGTCCTTGAGTCGTTAAATGTATAAAGGGGTACACGTGGCAGTACCTGATTGGGTCAAATTAATTTTAATTTATTAAATATTTTAAAAACCCTTAAAAATTATTTTTAAATTTTAAATAATAAAGGATTCAATAAATTAATTGAAATCAATTAAACATTCTAAAATTTAACATCTAACATCTAAGAATAATAAAAAAATTTAATGAATCTGTAGGCATGAACATGAACCCAAACCCAGTCCCAGAAAATTCCGTCAAAATACAAAACCCAAACCCATAAAATTCCATCAAAATACAAAATCCAAACCCAGAACAATACAGTTAGTGTCTTTGCAAAGAACAATACAAAACCCAGATTTGTGTCTTTTTTTTCTCAAACTTGTGTTCATTCAAAATAATAAAACAAATACAAAAAACCAGATCTGAAATTTCTTCTCTCCGCCAACCTCGATCTAGCCCAACCTCAGCTCAACCTCATTGTGTATGAAATGATTGGAAAAAAAAAACAAGAAGAAAACCATGGTAGCCCTGCTTGCCCAAGCGCAAGAAGAAAACCTCATCGTGTATGAACCTCCGGCCCCGTCCCTCATCTCTCATCTCGCCCATGCCTTCTTCTCCGGTCCCTTCCCTCGTAGCCCTACTCGCCCAAGCGTAAGACCTTCAGATCTAGAGAAAGAAAAACGAACCCAAACGGCAAGCAAGAAGAAGAAAAAGATCCTGAGTTTTCGGGTTCAAGCTTCTGGTTTGTGTGGGACAATGGGGGAGAAGAGAATGAAAAGAAGAAAAAGAAAACGAGGATTAGGATTCGGGATGAACAAGAGGGAGGAAGAAGGGGAGAAAAAGAAAATAAAAAATGTTTAAATTAGATTTTTTTAAAAATATTTTTTAAGGGTTTTTAAATATTTAATAAATTAAAATTATTTTAACCCAATCAGGTACTGCCACATGTACCCCCTTATACATTTAACGGCTCAAGGACCAATGGCTGCACCAAATTTGTAACGGTAGGTATTATTGCCGCTAAAATATTTACATAAACATTTAAGTGCAACAAATCCTACTACATAGGTATTATTGCCGCAAATTTCCATAAAATTTATATTATTTTGACCAAAATACATTTATTTTCATAAATAATTTTTAATCAATTTTTTTTTTTTAAATTAGTTTTTATTATATACCAAATTATCATTTTTATTCTAAATAATATTTTTTATTAAATTATCCTTATAAACAAAAATATTTTGTAGAAAAAAGTACGATAAAATATCATTAATACTTAAAAATTGTACTTAATTGAAAGAAATTTTTATTTTATTAAAAAATTCATGAAATCTAATTTTATTTTAAATCTTAGTAATATATATATATATCAATTTTAATAATTTGAAATTGATGTTATATTTTTAATAATTTAAAATTTTAACTAAAATAATATATATTTATATTATATACATATATATAATTTGAGCATATAATACATATACATATATATACTATTTTTTTTTGTTTAAAATATATAAATTCACAAGTTATACATAAACACATTTGTAGAAAAAAGATATGATATCATTTCAAGCTTAATGTATATATAACTTTATTATCACATTTTATTTTAAAAAAATGATTATATAATATATATATATATAAAAGAATGACTTATTTCAAATATAATAAAAATGTTGTTAAAAATAAATATGGGGTCATAATGTAATTAATATAAGAATCACATTCTTTTAATAATATAAAAAATGAAATAATAATGTAAATGATGGAATGGAATGGTTTTTCCACCCAATTTTGAGTGTAATAACAATTTCATCAAAATGTGTAATGACAATTTCATTGGAAACCATTTTCCTATTTAAATTTACCAACCAAACAATGGAATAGAATAAAAAAACATTTCATTTCATTTCATTCCATTCATTTCCCTCCAACCACACACTACCTAATTCCTTCTTTTTAGTGCATTAAGTTCTATTGTTTGATTTAAAACGGCCCTTTGTGAGAGCTTAAGTAGCGTTTGGTTACAAAATAAAAATGGAATGGTAATGGTAATGATAATAGGAATAGGAATTGAATGGAATAGAATTTTCTTTCTTTTGTTTGGTAGAGATTTTGGAATGAGTGGTTGAATAATGATTACTATGTTTGATATACTATGAAATAGAATGGAATTAACATTATTTTGACTAAATTACCCTTACTCTTATAATGAATAATTTTTTTTATCAAATTACTATTATTTTGTAATTTTAGTTTTTATTATATACCAAAATACAATTTTGTAATTGAATTGAACTTTTATTTTATTAAATTACCCTTATATACAAATTAAACAAATAAATAATAATAAAATTCTAATTATTAATACTCAATATACAAAAAATTTATAGAAAGAAATAATGTTATTATTACTTAAAAATATGTGCTTAATTGAATGGATTTCTTTTATTAATATAAATAAGTTATAAATTTATTGAATTTTATGATATTTTTATTATTAAAAAAATAAAATAATAAAATTACACCTTCTTAATATAATAAAATAGCAAATAATCATTACACAAAAAAGAACAATAAAAAATGTTAATCCTCTAGTGTTTATATTTTTTTTCTATCTCTTAGATATGATATAAATATATATTATAATATTATTATTTTTATCAAAACTCTTCCATGACCATATATATATAAACTTTGGAGAATGGCACATATGGAATAACAAAAATTATGATGGAATGGAATGATTTTTCAAGTCATTTAATTTAGTAAACTCAAATACCTAGTTTAATGGAATTAGAATTCCTATTGGAAAAATCATTCCAATGATAAAATGCAAACCAAAGACTTGAATGGGTTATCTTTAGAAATAGCAATTCCATTCCTATGCTCATTCATGTAAACCAAACATTACCTTAGTTCGTGGATATATTTATTTTATAGTATAGCTATGTTTTGGCCTTTGTTTGTGTTTCTTTTTTCAATGAATTGTGTGGCCTCTATTTTAGAGGCTGTTCCCCAGCTGATAAAAAATATAATGCCTCTTTATTCAATATTTAATTATTTAAAAATAAAAACAAAACAAAAAAACTATTGTTCAATGAACACTGCAATGCAATGGTTGTTTTGCTATTTTGTTTTACATCTTCCTTGTTTATGGATCAGGTCTATGTGCAATTGTTGCACCTCCAGTTATTTCTCAGTCTCCTTGTATTTAAAACCTTATGCAGCTTCCACATACTTCAACTCTACAAAACTGCAAGAAATATATGCAACTGATTTGTCATCTGCTTACACAACTGTCATTTAGAATCAACCTTCAGAAAATAAGAGGAAAAAAAAACCAATTCATTTTAAACATTTTAGTGAGTTCTTCTTGCTCACTCTTGTCATTTATAATCACAACATCAAGTTAATGGGGAGGAAAAAAGAACTATAACGTAAACTTAACAAAGCAACAATAATAATTCAATGATACTATGTCATAATTGTTAATAAACAAATAAATATATATATAAATAATTGATTACACCAAACAAGTTCAAAGAAAATAAAAACATCAACATAGAAAATCTGATCCTAAATAATTTAAAAAATATAGATTTATTTGAAGATTAAACAAATTCAAAATGAATTTTTCCACACAAAGCATAAAAGAACTAGAGCAAATATATACATCACCAGAAACCTAATATAAACCCAATGACAACTAAAACCGAGGGCTGAACATCAAATTCACAATAATCGATCCCAACTAAAATTTCATACATCAATCTTTCGAAACAAACGAAACATCAAGTCATCCAAGTGAAGAGAAATTGTATTTTAGAAAGATTAATACAAAGATTAATTGTGATGCTAAATAATAATAATAATAATAATACGATTTAGTAATCAAAGGTCCCCCATCGCTCAAACTTTTTTTGAATTTTTCCCGGCTTCACCAATCAGACTTTCAATACAAAGTCACCAATCAGAGATTGTATTTTAGAAAGATTAATACAAAGATTAATTGTGATGCTAAATAATAATAATAATAATAATAATAATAATAATAATAATAGATCAACAATAAAAGCATACGATTTAGTAATCAAAAATCCTCCATTGCTCAAACCTTTTTTTGAATTTTTCCCGGCTTCACCAATCAGACTTTCAAAGTCAGAGCTTTTCTAGTAATTTTTTTTAAATAGAGTTTCATGATTTTTCTTCCTCAAAGTGACAAAAACAGAACAAAAACAAAATTAGAAAGGTAATGTATGGAGTTCTGTTATCCCAAAATTAGAAAGCCCGTGCGGATGGGACGCTTCGAGACGTGCGCTGACACCCTAGCCTAGGCCTAGCGACCCTTGGGAGGGCTAGGCGACCTTTCAAGACCCGTGCAGCAATCACCTGATAACACGTGTATCCTTGCCATGAAGCGGGACAAAGGTAAACGTCCCCAGATCGTGGTAAACGTCCGGGCCAAACATCCAACCAGTGCCACGGCCCGCTGTCACGGACCCACGATCTTGGGCAGGAACTGGGGAGGCAACCACGCGAGCGTCCTGGGGACGATGCAACCCTCCTCCTGGCAGACCTAGGCGAAGGCTTGGGGGGTAAATGTTATGCCCATTTTTTGCATGGGCTCGGGGCCTTCGTCCAGGCCCATTGTCAGGGGCCAAGTAAGCATGCGGGCTCGGCCCAAGGCCTCTTGGTACGGAGAGTGTCCAAGGGGAGGGGAATGGACTGGGGATGCATGTCTGGGCCCATTAGAGGGGTCCGGCATGTCCCTCCGGGTCCGTCCTCCGAGACGATAGTCCGGGCGACGTACAGAGCGTTCGGACCCCCCGCGGCCTGCGTGTCCGGGCCTGTGGTAAACGAAGCGGGACAAAGGTAAACAGACCCGGATCACCTCACCCCTGGTTGAAGGGGTCAAGCGTCCAGGACCCTGAAGCCGCCTCACTCCGCGTGGGCGTTGTCCCCACTTTTCACCTGCAGAAAAGGCCACATCGGGATTGCACGCCGTTGTTTCAGGTCTGCGCTGTCAAGTACTCTGACTGATCTTGTCTCCTGAATCTGCCTCGTAACTCGAAGTGTCTAGACCAAAAGCACCGTTTTTTCGGGCGAAATGTAGCTCTAAGGTCAACCTGTTGGGCCTTAGCTGGTTTGGAATTCATGTATTTTGTACCTTTTGTATTGGGCCTCCACTAGAAAGGCCAGGAATATCCCTATCTCCGATGGGCCCGGGTCATACCTGGCCCAGACCCGGTGTTCCCATAAGCTTATAAATATAAGCTACAAAACACTATAAAAGGGTCTCTCTTCACCAAAAAAAATACAGTAACTCTGTCAAAATATAGAGGGAAACTCCATTGTAAAAGGTTCTTCAAGCTCTAATAATATAGACTCGTGGACTAAGGCTAGTTAACGCCCCAACCACGTAAAAACCCCGTGCTAATCTTCTGCTTTCAGTATAATTATCATATAGATAACAGATATTAATATAGTTGCCGAAAATCTCGGTTAACAGTTTGGTGCTTTCATTGAGAGCTGAAGGAAGCTAGTGCTAACGTCAGGCCTTTACTACGACGGTGAACACACGACACACCACCTTCGACCCTACCAATCCAGAGCAGGGCAACGGAGACCCGATGCCTTCACAGCATCTCCCTAAGGATCTGCCCAAGAACGCGCCTCCTCAAACATCTCACCAAGACGAGTCACAAGACTACAAGGGTGGGACAGAATACGAAGAGGAAAACAAGGAGGAGTATTATGAAGAGGAAAATGAGGGGGAGTACCACAATGAAGCTGCGGATCCCAAGACCCCCGAGAGAGAGCCCGATCAGCAAGACTTGGAGGTGACCAGACTAAGGCAACAAGTCCTGGATTAGGAAGCCAGGATCGCTGAGCAAGCGGAGGCACATCGACGGATGCAAGAGTCTCCCCAAGCCCTGCAAGCACTCATGGCCGCGCAGGGTCCGACAGCCAACCCTGCAACTGGCCCACTTCCAGAAATGCAGCAACCTGCACCACAAGAGCAAGCCGGGGTCCCCAGAGGTGCCAGTTCGGTCCCTCCCCCGGAGTTTTTTTCCGAGCCAGTTCCAGGAGGCCCGGACAGGGAGCGACGGAAGACCCGGGAGAAGACCACCCCCGTCGCAAGACCTGGGGCCCGTTCCCGGCCGCTACCTAGGAAAGAGAAGGTGTGCCCTGTCCCAGGACGTGGCCGCCCGATCGATCCCCAGGGGACGCGGCCGCAGAACGCACGGCCCCGACACGCCCCAGGGCGAGACGGGTGGGAAGGATCTTTGCACCCAAGTGCCTCGATTAACAAGAACCGTCGGGAACGACCTCGCCGCGAGGGACGTCATGACCTCAGTTCAGGGGACGACACCTCCCGGATAGACTTACGCGATGGACTGAACGCTCGGAAGGAGCGGGCCCGCAAGGAAAAGATCCTCCCCCGAGACGGCGACCTCAGGAACAACATCAACTACAGGAGGAACGAGAGAATCCCCCTGGAGGATGGCACGGCCAGGCAGTTCATGGAGCAGATGGCTGCATTGAAAAAGGTCACGGATCGCCTGGTCCGCAAGCAAGAGGGCGCGGACACCGACTCCGACGAAGAGGATAAAGAGCCCTGCGCAAGGCACATCCTGGACGCCGTACTCCCCAAGGGGTTCAAGATGTCAAGCCTCACTGCCTATACTGGAAACACCGACCCCAGGGACCATCTGTCCCGGTACAACAGACTCATGACAGTGGCCCATGTCAACGACGACGGAAAATGCCTCTGCTTCTCGATCACTTTGGGCGGTCCGGCCGAAGAGTGGTGGAAGAGACTGAAACCGGGGTCCATCCAATCCTGGTCCGGGCTGCAGTCAGCGTTTCGAAAGCAGTTCGTGGCCGCCATGAGGATGGATATGAAAATCAGCGCCCTCGCAAATATTAAACAACTCCCCACAGAGACGCTGAGGGCCTACATCCAGCGCTTCACTGAAGAAGCCTCCAAGAAGAAAGTAGACGACGGACAGCGCCTGGTGGCACTACAGTCCGGGATCCGGGCCGGGTCCCCTCTTTGGGACGACATGCAGCAGAACAAGGTCGCCACCTTGGAAGAGTTCATCAGGAGGGCCCAAGGATTCATCAACTGGGAGGAAGCCCAGATCCAGGCCTTCGGGTGGCCCCCGGCTCCGCATCCCGTCCCCCAGACATTTCCGGGGTATGCGGGACAATTCCCAGCGCAGTCCTACACCGCACCTCCTGTTGCCCCAGGACCGACCGTCGCGCTCGGAGTCAGTTACACCCCTACGGTGTACGACCCTGTCACTTCGGGATACGCCCCAGCCCAATCCACCCACTTCTCCGGTTATGGCGTCGCGCCGGCAGGACACAACACGGCCCCTGTCGGCGCCCAGCAGTCCCAGATAGGAGTAACTGAGGCAAGCGTGAATCCCTCCTAGGGGAAGCGGTCGGGCAAAGGCCAGAACCGGCCCGAGCCAGTCAAAAAGGGGAAGAGGGGCTATGAGCCCCAATATTCAGAATACACCAACCTAGTGGACACCAGGGAAAACATCTATCTGGCGACATAAAGGGCGGTTCACTACCGGAAGCCTGGCCCCATGTTTAAAGGAGGGAGAAATCCAAGAGATACCAGCAAAAGGTGCGCCTATCACAAGGATGTGTGCCACACCACCGATGAATGCCGACAGCTCAAAGATGAGATTGAAAATCTCATCAAGGTGGGACACCTCCACCAGTGGGTAAGGATGCCCGTGGGAGTCCCAGGCCTCTCAGCAAGCCCCGAACAACCCGCGGCCCCGGGAACGACTCGGGCATACCCCCCGCAGGGAGGGTATGCATAGGGACCCCCGGTGCAGGCCCCTCAGGGGGCCCCGCCGTGCAAGTTCCCAGCCCCGGAATGCCTTATCCCTCCGGGGCAGCACCCCCTCGAGTTGACGGACATGTGGCAACCATCTCGGGTGGACTGTAGGAAAAACTCATTGCAGGATCTTTATTTATTTTCATGCAATTTACATATTATCAAACAAACATGAAAATTCCTAGAACATGCTCCTATGAAATTGATACAAATACAAAGTAAAGTAAAAACTTACATTACGCAGCGGAACTGGAACAACTCCATCCTTCAATCTCTCTAACCCTTGATTCCTTTCTGTAGCAGAGTATTATCAAGAGATTGAACAAGATCAGCAACACAGTCTTCCTCACCAAGCCTTTGATCAACCTAGAACTAGTGTGGGCTGGTTCTCAACACATGAGATAGAGATCTAGAAAAGAAGAAGAGATTGTGGCTAAGAAAGGATTAGAGTGTCTAGGTTTTCACTTACCCAAATCAACTGAGACTGACTTCCTTCTGAAAACCCTAGATATCATATTCCTTATATAGGCAACTTAATGGGATTTATTTAAATTTAAATTAATTAAAAATAATAAACAAAAATAAAATCCTTGGGCTGCCATAAATGGACTTGGGCCCAATCTCTTTATTTTGAACTTAAATCCCAACTGGGCCTAAATTCAAAACCTTTTATTTATTTATTTATTTTTAATTAATTAATTAAATCCTTATTCAAATTAACTAATTATAATTTGAAACTTGATTTAATATTATTTATTTATATTGATACCAATTTATCAATATTAATAAATTTACCCAAATATTCTCTTTTATTCTCTAAATCTCATATCTCTGTAAATTTTCCAAAATTGACCTAGTCAACTTTAAAAATCCTAATTGATAATTAAATCAATTAATTGAGACATTCTAGATGATTTACTCAAAGGTGATGCGGGGACCATGGATCCATGAAATCAAGCTCCAACAAGTTACCGTGAATTTATTTACGAATAATTTCACTACCTTATTAATTCCTCGTGACTCCACTATAGACTCGGAATTGAACTCTTGAATTCATAGAACGTATTTTCAAAACCATAAATACGTTATCCATTGTTATAACCATTACAATCAGTCAATCCTCTATCGATGACTTACTAACGAGCTGGGTGCAAATTACCGTTTTACCCCTCATCAGTATTTTATCCTTAACTCCCACTAAGTTCCTTATAAATGATATTTCCGTGAACTTAATCATAGAAATGAGATCTCAATCATTTAACCTTTTGAACAAAGCAATTAAGGAAATCATCTTTTCACTTCTCATACAGAAGTTATAGATTTCGTATCTATGAATAATACTCCCACTCAATTACACTAATAAATCTCCAAGATGTAAGTATGGGCTAGACCGTAGGGTAAGCTGGTAACGAACAAGTCAAAAGATTTAAATAATATAATTAGCAGAATATTATCACTCAGAATTAAGATCGGCTTAATATATGGTCAACGCTGTGACATTGATTAGATTTGATAACAACGATACTTATTTATCAATCAATAATCAATATCGGTCCTAGTCTGATGTAACTAAATACATCCGATCTTATCTACTTGGTCGATGCCTTGGACAAGACATCACACCCTGAATGTGTAAGTAGATCATATCGTAGATTGCCTAATCAGTGAAAATCCAATGCACTGATCTAATCTTAGGACTCGTTCTTTTGAACATATAATTACAACTATAATCCACTGTGACCTAGTCACTATAATTGTAACGATCCATATGTTCGGGATTTTATAAATGTTTGTATTATTTCAATAATCATGTAATAAAACAAGCAAGCAACATGGTTGTCAAACTAAATGATTTCTACTACTTTTATTGATAATATGAAATCATGCTACATGTCCGACATGGTTTTATAAGGGCATAAAACCCAACAAACCTCACCTGGGAGGGCTATCAAGGAATGACCAAAAGCGCTACCTGATCGAGCTAGACCACGACCAGGAAGTTTGCGCCCTTGTCCAGGCTCCGGCTCAGCGCCCTAAGTTGATAGACCTCCCCATCACCTTCACGAAGGACGACGCCCGCAACGTCCACTTTCCGCACCACGACCTGCTGGTCATAGATGCTCAAATCGCCAACAAGTTGGTGTCCCGCGTGTTGGTTGATGATGGAAGTTCCGTCAACTTGTTGTTCAAGCCCGCCTTCACCACCATTGGCTTGACGGAAGCGGATCTGGCATCCTGCCCGACCCAAATTTACGCCTTCAACGGAGATGCGCTTCTCCCCATGGGAAAGATCCAGCTGCCAGTTACGCTGGGGGGTGAATTGCAGCACTCGTTCAAGTTCTGCACCTTCGTAGTGGTGGACTGCCCCACCGCTTACAACGTCATCTTGGGCCGGCCCGCACTGGTCGAGTTCGGGGCCATCACCTCCATCTGCCATCTTTGCATGAAGTTTCCATGCGACAACGGAGGGGTAGGGACCGTCCGGGGAGACCAAAAGAGCGCCCGAAAGTGCTACCATGTCTCCGCCCGGCCCGTATACATGGTCCGCGAGGAGCCCATCAAACCAGTTCCCCCCCTCCTGCTGAAAGGGTGGTCCAGGAATAGGAAGACCTGGACCCACGGATAGGGGACGATCGTGTCCTGGAGCCAATGGACGAAATAGAAGAGGTGCGCATCAGCGAAACCGATCCGACCCGGATCATCCAAGTCAGAAAAAGCCTACCGGCAGACATTCGGGCCGCCGTCATCGCCCAAGTCAAGGGAAACCAGGACCTTCTGGCCTGGTCCCACTCCGACATGACCGGGATCGACCGCAACATCATTTGCCACGCGTTAAGTATTGACCCAAACGCGACCCTGGTCCGCCAGAAACACAGGCCTTTGGGGACAGAGAGGGCCGAGGCCCTTAAACTGGAGGTTGAGAAGCTGTCTTCCATCAACTTCATACGCGAGGCTGTGTACCCCGTGTGGCTGGCCAATCCCGTCCTGGTACCAAAATCGAACGGGACCTGGAGAACGTGCATTGACTTCACAGACCTCAACAAAGCCTGTCCGAAGGACTGTTTCTCGCTTCCCCGGATCGACCAAATGGTGGACACTACGTCTGGATACGAGATCTTGAGCTTCATGGATGCTTACTCCGGCTACAATCAGATCTCTATGCACGTGGCTGATCAGGAACATACCAGTTTCCAAACCGACAAGGGCATCTATTGGTACATAGTCATGCCTTTCGGACTCAAGAATGCCGGAGCAACTTACCAAAGGCTCGTCAATCGGATGTTTCGGGCCCAGTTAGGGCGAAACATGGAGGTATACATCGATGATATGCTGGTCAAGTCTAAGACATCTCGGAACCATTCAGACGACTTGGCAGAGGCTTTCGCGGTTATCCGGAAGTACGGGATGAAGCTGAATCCTAAGAAGTGCACTTTCGGTGTTGCTTCCGGGAAGTTCCTGGGCTTCATAGTGAGTTTCCGGGGAATAGAAGCCAATCCAGATAAGATCAAGGCACTGATTGACATGGCCTCTCCCTGGAAGCACAAGGATGTGCAAAGCCTGACTGAGCGAGTAGCCGCCCTGAGCCGTTTCGTTTCTAAAGCCACGGACAAATGCGTCCCGTTCTTCAACGTCCTTCGGGGAAGCCAGCGTTTCGAGTGGTCGCCTGAGTGCGAAGAGGCCTTTCGAAAGCTGAAAGAACACCTGGACAAAGCCCCAATCCTGGCGAAACTGGTAGAGGGGGAGCCCCTGTACCTATACCTGGTCGTGACCGAGCACGCGATCAGGGCCGCGTTGGTGCGAGAGGAAGAAAGGATACAACTCCCGGTGTACTACGTAAGTAAGCGGTTGCTAGACGCTGAATCTCGATACCCATTGATCGAAAAGCTGACTTTCTGCCTGCTGATGGCATCCCAGAAGCTTCGACCTTACTTTCAGGCCCACGCCATAAAGGTCTTAACCAACCATCCCCTGCGGCAAGTGTTGCAGAAGCCCGAGTCATCGGGAAGACTCCTAAAGTGGGCCATGGAGCTGAGCCAGTTCGATATATCCTACGTCCCCAGGGTGTCCATCAAGGGACAAGCCCTGGCCAATTTCATCGTTGAATGTTCTGGCACGCCTCCGGAAAACGATATTCCCGAAGCCCCCGCGGCGCCTGTATGGAAAGTCTTCGTGGACGGAGCCTCGAATGAGAACGGGGCCGAGGCCAGGATCATCTTGGTATCACTGCAAGGACACCAGTTGCAAAATGCCCTCCGTTTCCAGTTCAAGGCATCAAATAACGAAGCGGAGCATGAAGCTGTCCTAGCCGGCCTGTGCTTGGCTCAGGAGGTAGGGGCAGCGAACCTAGAAATTTACAGCGATTCCCAGCTAGTTGTCAGACAAATCTCGGGAGAATATCAGACTAAAGGCGAGAGAATGGCGGCCTACGCGACTCAAATGAGGGAAATGCTATAGGCATTCGTTGCACATTCCATCCGCCAAATCCCCCAGGAGCAGAATGTCTTCGCGGATACACTAGTAAAGCTGGCCACCGACGCCGAGGCCGAGCTGGCCAGATTGGTCCCTGTCAACCATCTCCCCGCCCCAAGCATTAGGGCCCCCACCATCCACACCGTCGACCACTCCCTTTCCTGGATGGGACCGTTCATCCACTACCTGTCAACCAGAGAAGATCCAAGCGACCAGGTCGCAGCCAGGAAACTCCAGTACCAAGTCCACCGATACGTCATGATGGACGGAAAACTATATCGCCGGGGTCTATCCATGCCTTACCTCAGGTGTGTGTCTGGGATGGAACTGAGCGCCATCATGCATGAGGTGCATGAAGGGTTCTGCAGAGATCATACTGCCGGGCCCAGCCTATCCAAGAAGATCCTGCGCCAAGGATACTTCTGGCCAACCATGAAAAAAGACTATATTGATTACGTCCGCAAGTGCGAACAGTGCCAGAGGTACGCGAAGGTCCCACGGGCCCCCCCCCCCCCCCCCGACAGAGATTACCTTGATGAATAGCCCCTGGCCATTCGCAGTGTGGGGGATCGATCTCGTCGGATCTCTCCCGACCGGAAAAGGGGGGGTAAAGTATGCCATCGTGGCTGTGGACTATTACACGAAGTGGGTTGAGGCGGAGCCCATGATTACAATCACCTCCAAAAAGGCCTTAGATTTCGTCATCAATAGCATAGTGTGTCGGTATGGCCTCCCCTACAAAACCGTGTCCGACAACGGGAAGCAATTAGACAGCGCCCACTTCACGGATTTTTGCGAAAGACACGGTATAGTGAAGAGCTTCTTCGCAATTGCCAGGCCCCAGGCGAACGGGCAGGCCGAAGCCGTGAACAAAATCCTAAAGGGGACAATGAAGAAAAAGCTTCAGGCCTGTAAGAGCAAGTGGCCTGAGGAACTGCCCCGCGTACTATGGGCTTACCGGACAACCGAAAGGACGTCCACCGAACACACCCCCTACTCTATGGTCTATGAATGCGAAGCCGTCATCCCGATCGAAACAACCGTCCCATCCCACCGACGCAACACGTATGATCCCACCCAGAACCACGCCTTACTCCAAGAATCACTAGATCTCATCGAAGAGATATGGGAAGAGTTGCAGGTGCAGTTGAAGATGTACCAAGGCAAGATCGCGCGGCACTTCAACTCCAAAGTCAAGAGCCGTAAGTTTGGAACCGGTGACCTGGTCTTGCGAAGAGTCTTCCCTGCTACTCAAGATCCGGGAGTGGGGGTTCTGGGCCCAAATTGGGAGGGGCCATATGAGATCCAACACGAGGTATGCCCCGGAACGTACCGCTTAAAGCGGCTCAATGGCTCAGAAGTCCCGCGGGCCTGGAATGCGGAGCATCTCCGTAAATACTATCAGTAGTCAAGGAGCCTTTCCCAGTTTAATATTTCCGTTGTAAACAATGTACGCCTCAGGGCAAACCTTTTTCAAACAATGGAAATGACGTATGCAAAATGTCATAAAGAAATATTATGAAACTATGCTAATCTTTCTCAAGTGACCCCAGACCCGTCTCCGCTCACTTACGGGGGGTATCCCAGGTGTGGGCAAACACCTGGCGGGGCGCAAGCTCAGGCTAGTCCCAGCTCGGACCACCAAGGTCCGAGAGACGCAAACCCCACGGTCCCACCTCGGACAAACGACGTCCGGGGGTATAAAAGAGGACCGAGCCAGAGGCCGGTCCAATCCCGGACGAATGACGTCTGGGGTATAAAAAAGGACCGAGCCCAAGGCCGGTCCCACTCCGGACGAACGACATCCGGGGGTATATAAGAGGACCGAGCCCAAGGCCGGTCCCACCCCGGACGAACGACGTCCGGGGGTATAAAAGAGGACCGAACCCAAGGCCGGTCCCACCCCGGACGAACGATGTCCGGGGGTATGAAAGAGGACTGAGCCCAAGGCCGGTCCCACTCCGGACAAACGACGTCCGGGGTATAAAAGAGGACCGAGCCCAAGGCCGGTCCCACCCCGGACGAACGACGTCTGGGGGTATAAAAGAGGACTGAGCCCAAGGCCGGTCCCACCCGGACGAACGACGTCCGGGGGTATGAAAGAGGACCGAGACCAAGGCCGGTCCCACTCCGGACGAACGATGTCCGGGGTATAAAGTAAAGAAGGACCAGACCCAAGGCCGGTCCCGCCCCGACAAACGACGTCCGGGGAAGTAAAATAAAGAGGACCGAGCCTAAGGCCGGTCCCACCCCGGACGAACGACATCCGGGGGTATGATAGAGCACTGAGCCCAAGGCCGGTCCCACTCCGGACGAACGATGTCCGGGGGTATAAAGTAAAGAAGGATCGGACCCAAGGCCGGTCCTGCCCCGGACAAACGACGACCGGGGAAGTAAAATAAAGAGGATCGAGCCCAAGGTCGGTCCCACCCCGGACGAACGACGTCCAAGGGTATGAAAGAGGACCGAGCCCAAGGCCGGTCCCACTCCGGACAAACGATGTCCGGGGGTATAAAGTAAAGAAGGACCGAACCCAAGGCCGGTCCCGCCCCGGACAAACGACGTCCGGGGAAGTAAAATAAAGAGGACCGAGCTCAAGACCGGTTCCACCCTGGACGAACGACGTCCGGGGGTATGAAAGAGGACCGAGCCCAAGGCCGGTCCCACTCCAGACGAACGATGTCCGGGGGTATAAAGTAAAGAAAGACCGGACCCAAGGACGGTCCCGCCCCAGACAAACGATGTCCGGGGAAGTAAAATAAAGAGGACCGAGCTCAAGGCCGGTTCCACCCCGGACGAACGACGTCTGGGGGTATGAAAGAGGACCGAGCCCAAGGCCGGTCCCACTCTTGACAAACGATGTCCGGGGGTATAAAGTCAAGAAGGACCGGACCCAAGGCCGGTCCCGCCCCGAACAAACGACGTCCGGGGAAGTAAAATAAAGAGGACCGAGCCCAAGGCCGGTCCCACCCCGGATGAGCGATGTCCGGGGGTATAAATATAAAAGGACCGAGCCCAAGGCCGGTCCCACCCCGGACGAGCGATGTCCGGGGGTATAAAATAAAGAGGGTCGACCAAGGCCAGTCCCACCCCAGATGAATGGTGTCCGGGGATGTAAAATGAAGGACTGAGCCCAAGGCTCACCCTGTTTGCCATGGACAATTGGACAATTGGATGCCCGAGAGATAAAAGCATCCGGTTTGCCCCAGGGCAAAGCCATGGCCTAAAACTGATAAAAGAAGAATCAAAGCTCCAAGTTAGACCAAGCCCAAGGGCCCTGGACTTGGTGCCAGGATTAAAAACTTGGAGGGTTAAGTCGTTGGGTCCAGTCCAGGCCATTGGAACCGGAACTGAACCCTCACAATCAGTTAATCGCGGCAACAGAATGAAATTTGTACTTGGAATAACAAAGGGAAGCCTGCATTAAAACCAAAGAAGGTAGCAGTGTTTTAAATTTGATTACAAGCCCAAAAACACTAATAAAACTACATGGCCGGGGTTCGAGCTTACAGTGCATCCGCCCGGAGGTCCGCATCCTCCCTCTCCTTGGCCTCGTACTCGGCCCGCTTTGACTCAGGATCAGGGAAGACAAGGAGATTCATACTCTTATCCTTGCACCAGGCCATGTAGATGGCCTCGTCAAAGGTGACATCCAGTAGGCCCTCGGCCTCCTCCTTTTCTCGACGGGTCGTTTCGTGCGCCGCCTTCTCCTGAAGCAGAGAATCGCCCAGTTCGCAGACTCGGGCTTTCAAAGCCTAGATCTCCTCCTTATCCAGGGGGAACTGAGCCGCGGCCGTCTCCAAGAGCGTCGCCCGTTCATCGGCCTCCTTTGTCTTCCGAGACAACATCTCTTCCAACCCGGCCTTGGCGCGGCCGAGCTCCTCGCGCTCTGCCTTTACACAGACCACCTCTGCCTGGACGCGGGCCGTCTCCCAGCCAAGAGCCTCTTTGGCGGCCTCCCTCTGATTCACATCCGCCTCCAACTCCAGCTTGGCCGTCTCCATCTTCATGGCAAGCTCGCCCACCAGATCGGCACTCCGTTGGGACAACAGGTCAACCTGGAGCAGAGAAAAGTTAGAAAATAAAACCCTCATCAACAAGTAAGGGAAGGAGTGTAAGAGAAGTGAAAGTTACCGCGGTGGCCTGGTGGCGGAGAGCCTGGGAGATGAGCAGTACGTCCGGGTTGGCTATATTGGCGTACCTCTTGAGCTGAAGGTTGGACATGGTGCTCCCAACCTGGTCCAGCAGGTCAGCCGCCAGGGGGGCCGTATCCTGGCCGAGTTTAGGGCGGAAGCCCGCTTCGGCGGCTAGTCGGTCCATGATCGGCTGAGAAGTGCTGAACTCGGCAGGATGCTCCGCAAACTCAACCTGACGATGGATCGTCAGGGCCTTGTAAGTTTCTTCCCTCCAGCATCGGCCATTTTCCCAAGTCCGATTGATCAGCCGGGACTGCTCATCCCGCAGGGCCGACTCCCCCTCCTTGAGAAGAGTTGGGCGTAGGGGGAGAACTGACGATGCAGGGATTTCCTTCGCAGCCAGTCGACTCTCCCCATGTGACTCTTCAGTCGAGCTGGCTTGCCTCGCCTGGAGCCTCTTCCCGGTGTTGCCCTCTTCAGCGCCAGCATTTGGGCCTCTCTTCCCGGAGCTTCGGCTAACAGCCGCGCCCGCCTCCAAGTCAATCACGGGGGGCGGGGCGGAGGCGGAGTTTGCAGCAGGCTCCATGGCCCGGAAAGGGACCACGGCCAGGGCACCTTCACCAGGGCGAAGGTCCGTCCCAGAAAATTCCTTGGCAGGGTGGAGCTCCGGGCCCGTCACCTTGTTGTTCTTCCTGGCCGCCTTCTTGGTCGCCCTTTCCTTGAGGAGCCGCCTCATTTCACTGGCAGGGGTTGACATATCGGAGTCCCCTGCAAAAGTACAAAAAGGGGGGGGGGGGGGGGGAGTTAGGACGATAAACCAATCAAATAAAGACACAAAGAAAAGTTAGCAATGACCCGGGACGAACCCTCGTCTATGCCCCGGGCATGACTCAATTCTTCTAAAGCAAACGAATGGACCCGATCCTCTATGTCATCCGGGTTCAGGAAGCCCCCGTACTGGAGGAACCCGGATAAGAACATGAGGACCTCCGAGCCTACGGGGATGCCCCGAACATCGACGTTCTTCTCGCAGGGGATGCCCCGAAGGTTCGGGATAACAATGGTCTGGGTGGCCGCGAGCATCCCAACCAGTCGGAGATTGTCGTCCGTGACGTAGCCCCCTACGTCCAGATCCTCCGCACTCAACTTGGAATAAAATCTCCTCCTTTCCAGAATGAACTCGGTAAGGGGAGTTTGAGCGAAGGGCCCTGCCACCCGGAAGATATGATAAGAGACGAGTAGAAAAGATGAGGAATAAAAGAGAGGTCCAGGAAGTTACTTACCCACTCGCTGGAAGTCCAGCAACAGTGCGGGGTTCTTGTCCATGAGGAACCCGGGCGTCATGAACCAGTAATGCCTGACGTCCGGGGGATGCCTCCAGGAGTGGGTAGAAGCGGGATAGCTACTCTGCGGCTTCAACCTATAAAAGCCATCCAGGGTCTTGTCCTTTATGTAAACCTGCGGCTCCAGCTTGTAGAAGTACAGGACCTCCGCAGGGGTGGGCTCCGCGATCTCCTTCGCGGCGCAAAACACCCACCATCCAGCGAGTAGGCGATACGCTTGGGGCAGAATTTGGAATGGTGCGATTCCCACGTACATCAAGAACCGCATGAAATAGTCGTGAAGCAGGAGCGTAGATCCCGCGCTAATATGGCCAGCACTCCAGGCTCCGAATCCTTCCACGGACGTATGCGCCCGCTCCTCGATCCTGGCCAGGCGGTTGTGAAAGAGGCCCGGAGTTGATTCGATGCCCAGATGCTGCTCCAGGAGCAGCATCATTCGATAATTCTGGAACGAGTTGGGCGTCACGTCCATCTCCCACCTGTTGCCCTTAGGCGTCTGGGATCCAGGAACGATGACAGGGGCCCTATTGACCTCTTCTTCAGAATGGAGCGTAACGCTTGTTGCCATAGCTGATGATCTGGGAACAAAGAAAGAAAACCAAGCAGTCAGTACCTAAACCCAAGAAAGTTGGTCAAGGTACGGGGAGTCTCCTAAGGACTGCTTGGAGTCCCGTCGGATCAGGTCCAGGACTCCGGAGGGCCCCGAGACCCTGATCGGGAGGGGAGACTACTAAGACCCGCCCTTTGTCCGGGAAGCATCCAGATACAGAGCAACCTGAACCAGGCGGCCTTCCTAACAAATTCTAAGCATAGAGCCTAAACGAACGCATCAAAAGAACATCATAAGTTCATAAAGTTGTCAAGAGAGTCAGGAGGACTTACTGTGAGGTGTTGGTCGTAGAAGATGATGGTTGTCCGACTGTAAGGACGGAACAACCTCATTCCTGAAGTGGTGCAGCCGGTGTAGTGGTTCGTCAATAGGACAAACCCGATATGCGTCTTCAGGTAGAAGAGCGGAAGTTGGGGTTCTGGAGAACAGGCAGCGGCGCAGAGTTAGCAGGTGGCGATGTATGTCGTCGGCGATGTCGGACATGCAAGTCCCGAATAGTGTTTAGTGGTTCTTAAGCTGGTTCGAAGAGGTAAAAGTGCAAAATATGGTTTTCGTGGGGTATTTATAATGGCCCTAAGTCTTGGCCCACGATCCAACGGACAGGTGTCTCTTCATCGGACGGTCAGGAATCGCGCAGGGACATTTATGAGTCCTTTTAGGTTGGATCCTCGCCATCTCAGATCTAACGGCCCAGGAGTGACGGATGCCAAAGGTCGCCCCATCCTACGGTCCACCTCGTCCCAGGGACATTAATGATGGCCCCCCGTGCGGATGGGACGCTTCGAGACGTGCGCTGACACCCTAGCCTAGGCCTAGCGACCCTTGGGAGGGCTAGGCGACCTTTCAAGACCCGTGCAGCAATCACCTGATAACACGTGTATCCTTGCCATGAAGCGGGACAAAGGTAAATGTCCCCGGATCGTGGTAAACGATCCGGGCCAAACATCCAACCAGTGCCACGGCCCGCTGTCACGGACCCACGATCTCGGGCAGGAATTGGGGAGGCAACCACACGAGCGTCCTGGGGACGATGCAACCCTCCTCCTGGCAGACCTAGGCGAAGGCTTGGGGGGTAAATGTTATCCCCATTTCCTGCATGGGCTCGGGGCCTTCGTCCAGGCCCATTGTCAAGGGCCAAGTAAGCATGCGGGCCCGGCCCAAGGCCTCTTGGTACGGAGAGTGTCCAAGGGGAGGGGTATGGACCGGGGATGCATGTCTGGGCCCATTAGAGGGGTCCGGCATGTCCCTCCTGGTCCGTCCTCCGGGATGATGTACAGAGCGTTCGGACCCCCCGCGGCCTGCGCGTCCGGATCCCGGACCCTGATACGGTCCGGGCCTGTGGTAAACGAAGCAGGACAAAGGTAAACGGACCCAGATCACCTCACACCTGGTTGAAGGGGTCAAGCGTCCAGGACCCTGAAGCCGCCTCACTCCGCGTGGGCGTTGTCCCCACTTTTCACCTGCAGAAAAGGCCACCTCAGGATTGCACGCCGTTGTTTCAGGTCTGCGCTATCAAGTACTCTAACTGATCTTGTCTCCTGAATCTGCCTCGTAACTCGAAGTGTCCAGACCAAAAGCACCGTTTTCTCGGGCGAAATGTAGCTCTAAGGTCAACCTGTTGGGCCTTAGCTGGTTTGGAATTCATGTATTTTGTACCTTTTGTATTGGGCCTCCACTAGAAAGGCCAGGAATATCCCTATCTCCGATGGGCCCGGGTCGTACCCGGCCCAGACCCGGTGTTCCCATAAGCTTATAAATATAAGCTACAAAACACTGTAAAAGGGTCTCTCTTCACCAAAAAAAATACAGTAACTCTGTCAAAATATAGAGGGAAACTCCATTGTAAAAGGTTCTTCAAGCTCTAATAATATAGACTCGTGGACTAAGGCTAGTTAACGCCCCAACCACGTAAAAACCCCGTGTTAATCTTCTGCTTTCAGTATAATTATCATATAGATAACAAATATTAATATAGTTGCCGAAAATCTCGATTAACAGAAAGAATAACAGAAAGATCCCGATTATGAGGGACTGCGTTTGTACGATCCTGGGCTTATAAATACAAAGCTCATGGCATCAGGGAAAGGATTCAAATTCTAATTTTCCTAAGAGAGTATTTGTATCTTGAGAGAAATATTGTATTCTTTTCATCTGCACTGAAGAAACTCAGTTGACTCAGGTTCATCTGATCTTGAGTGTAGATTCATAATCATAACTCTAAGTGGACTAGGCTATTACCAACACATTGGGGCTGAACCACTATAAAAATTGTATGTGTCGTATTTTTCTCTTGAAGGTTTATTGTCATTTTGACGTCTACACGTCGTTGCCCAAAAACCGCGGTCAACATTTTGGTGCTTTCATTGAGAGCCTGAAGAGAAGAAACACACGACTATCGTATTAAGAATACCAGTGTGGCATCCAAAAAGTCAGGCACGTCAAAAGAGTTTGCTAGATCAGAAGGTCCTGGACCGCAGAACCCAGAGACTGAGCCCAGGATCTTTCTCGAGGAGACCACTTGTTGTGAAAATTCTAACGATTAAAATATGTGCAAGTATACACAGTCACAAACAAGTAATACAGTGATAAACTATCAAAGTTCGTCTCCACAGGGACTTTTAAACTAAATAAATGCAATATCAACCAAAAACAATTTAAAATAAAGTAAGCAATTCAAGAGAACAATTGAGTGATTAATTCTGGAATTAAATGTAAATAATCAAATTTAATTAAACTAAAAATTAGAGACCAAATGAAGTAATTCTGTGTAAATTTCAGAGGTGAGAAAATGGATCTGGGTGGTTAATTCCCCTCTGGTTCGTTCCAGTTGTTACAGCAATGGTTCAGCAATTATATCAGAGTTAACAGATTTCATAATTGCCCAGCAAGTTTTTCCCAAAACTTACAGTATATTATCTATAACCCCCTCAACACATTCCTGCATTAAATCAGGTTATAAACAATCCAACAAAAACCAAATCTCCAGTTATACAAGGCAGCAAAATATTCCTATTCCACTACTCAAAATTACCTAAAACTAGGCAAGTTCTTGCATCAATTAAATGGGTTCAGCTGGGTTTTACTTTTCCAAGTTAGATCCAGCTTAATAAATGTTAAATATGGCCAGTACATAACATTCAATCAACATTCCAGCACATTTAATTGAACAATGATATAATTACTCTAACCATGCATTCAAAATATTAATTCATACATAGGGTTCATAACCACCCAAATCCTCAAAAGCTTAGTTCATGACTGAAATTACAAAGACATAACCAGTAAGTAGAGTTTCCATAGAGTTTGAGCAGAGAAACTAGATAGAAAATTAATACAAAATGAGAGGGAAAGATTAGAGAGAGAGATGAGTTGGTGAGCTCAAGTCCCCCTCAGTGCGTCTGCCTTCTTCTCCTCTTTTTGGTACTCCTTTCTCTGTTTTCGTCCTCCCTTTTCTCTGTGTACTTCTCTCAAAACAATTCAGAATATCTTCAATAATGGGGGGGGGGGGGGGGGGGGGGGGGGTCTCCCTCTATTTCGGCTGGTACCCTTCTTTTTAGGGTACTTTGCTTTACCCTAATTAGAAAGTCAAAGTCTATCTTGCCCCTCTATTCTGCCATGCCATCCAGTCGCCGGCAAAATATAAAGCACTGGTTCTGCCAGTATATACACAAAAGGCAGATCCCATCAGACATGTTGGGAAATTTGAGGACCAGATGGAATTGGTCGGAGTAAGTGACGATTATCGGTGTAGAGTTTTCCCGACTACTTTGTCAGATACCGCTCAGAATGGTATTGGAAGTTTAAGCCGAACTCCATTACCTCTTGGGAGGCATTCATGAAGGAGTTTTGTAGACAATTCAACACTGCCCGGATTCCACCAGTTTATGCCAACCACTTGGCAGATATCGAACAAGGAAAAGTTGATTCTTTAAAGAATTATATACAGAGATTCATGAGAGAAGCCAATAGAGCAACTGCTGTAGGAGACGAGGGGAAGATAGTTGCCATATCCACTGGGATAACTTATCAGAGCCCTTTGTGGGATAGTATACATAGAAATCTAATTTCAACACTTCAACAATTTCTTGACCGAGCAGACAAGTATATGAAATTGGATGATGCAATCAAGAAAGAAAAGAATGGCATAAACAATCCGAGCAGATCAACTGACCCTCCTAAGAATGATGGAAAGAAACGTGGAAATAACGGGTCTGACCACCATGAGGAAAAGAAAGAAAATTTGAGTTCAAACGAAAAGCCAACCAAGTATGATCCTCAGTTCACTAATTACACCACTCTCTCGGCCACCCGAGCGGAAATATATCTTGCTAGTCATGAAGAGGTTCCCTACAAGAAACCTCCACCCATCAGGAAAGAGATGAGGAAGAGAGATATGAATAAGTTTTATCGTTTCCATGGAGATTATGGTCACGACACAAATGAATGCAATCACCTCAAGGACGAGATAGAATTTCTTCTCCGGTCGGGCAAGTTGAGGAAGTACCGGGCAAGACACCCCAAGGAGAAGGAGGAAGCAGCAATCCTGGGTTCAAACGACAAAGATCTCCGCCCTTGCAGCCCGAAACTGTGGACTTTACCTTAGACACTATATGTGGAGGTCCACACTTGGCTGAGGAAAGCAACAAAGCAAGGGAGAGGTATGTCGAGACACTTCGACATGAGCGGGAGTGCTAGGATCAGGAGCCACTGGAATGGCGAGCGTCTGTGAATATATTATTTCTAAATACCGCTTTCAGAGTGGTAGTTTAATTTCAAGTTATTTAAATTTGGTTTATGAGTTGGTTATTTGCTGACTAGTCATCCATTTTTGAACAATTTTTGTTGTTTAAGACTCGTTATTAGACACGTTTTTTCCTTTTTAATTTACGAGTAATAAAAGAGACTACGCGCAACGTGGTCGATTCTTGCTACAAATGTGCATGTGTGTTAATTATTCGAACAGTGTTCAACTGGTCGGTAAAATCGGACAGTGTTCAACTGGTCGATACATTCAAGCAGTGTTCAACTGCTCGAATATTTTTCAATATATTCTATATGTTTCACGAGAAATTAACTGCTCAAACAGATTCGGTCAAGTAGTGAGTGACCCAGGATCTTTCAACCCTCGATCGATTGGGGGGCACATGGGGTATACTGGTATATAATTTAACACAGGCAATAAGAGCACGAGTAAACATATTTGTTTTTAGGCTGACTTGTAAAATTTTGAAGTAAAAAAAAAGGCCATTAAGCTAACTTGTTTGACAAAGCTTAAGTAACTTGGAATTTTTCAAAATTTAAAGTTAGAAGCAAATATTCGTGTGACAATAAACATTATGCTCATAAAATGTTAGAGCAATAAGAGTGTGAGAAAGTATACTTAGCAGGGACTTATGAAATGTCTAGAATTTCTAAGTTAGAAAACTAAGTACTCATGCGAAAATATAAGGCATACATCAGAGTGACTTTACTATTCACAAAAAACTTATAACTTTTTAAGTCTAAAAATACTTAGAATGTTTCAAGTTAACAAAGAAAAGTAAAGTATAATTGCCAACAGCTGGGCTGTACGATAAAAATATCAAAGCTGCTAAGCAACAGTTGTTTTCACAAGAAAAAAGAGTAAACTACTGGCCAGGTACAAAGTTCAGCTGATCAGGTTAAAGTTTTCCTGGTCGGGAGAGCAGATACAACTTCCCTGGTCTGCTGAGCATATATCACTGGTCAAGTAGGAAACTATGTTGTTGAGCATGACTAACAATGATGAGTTCCTGGAGTGAACCATTTTTTACAAGCCTGAAGACTTGAGAGCAGTCAGAACCGAGAGCCGAGCGGTTAGGCTCTGGTGTCCGATCGGCTAGGCTCTGATCCAAGAAAATAGGTGTGCGGCCGAGCGGTTTTCGTGCGTGTCTACATGGGATGGGTTGCGTCCGAGCGGTTGGAGCTGGCATTCGAGCAAATGGTGGCGTGTCCGATCGGGTAGCGCGAGTGTCCGAGCAGCCTAGGGTCTGCGTCCGAGCTCTCATGCGCACATCCGAGCGGATGGTGGCAGGCGTGGTGCCCGAGTAGTTTGCTAGGCATCCGAGTAGATGGAAGAGTGCCCCGACCGGCTGGGTGATGGTCCGAGCGGATGCCGTGGTACCCGAGTGGTCCACGTGGTGTCCGAGAGGATGATGCGGTGTTCGAGTGTTTAGGCCAGGCATCTGAGTGGTTTGCATGGAGTGATAGAGCAGTTTTGGGGGCGTGTCTGAATGTCCGAGCGGGATGGGGTCTGCGTTCGAGCAGCAAGCGCGCATCCGATCAGTTGGGCCGAGCATCCGAGGAGCTGCTGGCTGGCCATCCAAGGAGCTTGTCATCCGAGGAGCTGGATTGGTGTGTCCGGGAAGTACAGGCACGAATCTGAGTGGTCTAAATAGCTTAAAGTGGCCAAGGTTATGGGTTTGATGGGCTAAAAGGGGAACCTATTTTCTTGACTTTGAACTACGCAAACAAGATCAAAAAGTTGAATTTCAAGGGTTCAACAAACTTCAAGATAACATCAATGATTATCCTATACTCGTGAGCCCGAAAAAGCAATGGAAATAGGAAACTAATAACTATCGTTTTTATGGACAGGAAAGTTAAGTTGTGGGTTTACTACAAAAGTGAAGGTTACTAACCGGATGGAAGCTTTTGGATGACCACGAAAACATTTTGCTAGAGGAAAAGTTTATCAAATGAGTAAATCATATAATAAACTTTGGGGGCAAATGTTATCCCCAAAATTTGAAAACGATGATGTGGCAATAGAAGTGACAAATGGCAAGGAATGGCTGGGTAATCTGGCTTAGGAGTGATCCGGTAGACTGGTGAAGATTTTTGACTGACCAGTCAAGTTTCATGACCGACCAGTCAGGTGCTTGTCCGACCAGTCAGGTGCTTGTCCGACCAGTCATGTGCTTGTCTAACCAATCATGTGCTTGTCTGACCAGTCATGTGCTTGTCCGACCAGTCAGGTGATTGTCCAACCAGTCAGGTGCTTGTCCGACCAGTCAAGTGTTTGGCTGACCAGTCACTTGTATTGGCCGACCAGTGAGGGTTTGGCCGACCAGAGAAGTGTTTTGGCCTTCCAGTTTTCCTTCTGGGTGCGATGTGGACCGACTAAACAGATCATTGCTATGCAAGAGATCCCAATAACGGCTTTAGCTAGAATCGTTCATACATGCGCGGGAATCTCTCATATTATCCCAAAGAATCACACATTATTGTATTTTAGATGTTATTATTAATTAAATATTGAAAGAATAACAGAAAGATCCTGATTATGAGGGACTGCGTTTGTACGATCCTAGGCTTATAAATACAAAGCTCATGGCATCAGGGAAATGATTCGGGTTCTAATTTTCCTAAGAGAGTATTTGTATCTTGAGAGAAATATTGTATTCTTTTCATCTGCACTTAAGAAACTCAGTTGACTTAGGTTCATCTGATCTTGAGTGTAGATTCATAATCATAACTCTAAGTGGACTAGGCTATTACCAACACATTGGGGCTGAACCACTATAAAAATTGTCTGTGTCGTATTTTTCTCTTGAAGGTTTATTGTCGTTTTGACGTCTACACGTCGTTGGCCAAAACCGCGGTCAACAAGTTCCAAATCAAAATTATAATTTAGAAGAAATAAGGCATGAATGGGTGCTTACCTCATTAGACTCTTCTAATGATGAGGAATTTATCGTGAAGAACTGTTGAGCCATCACACATAAAAGCACGCTCCGAAATTTTCCCCAACTTCCTGTTAACGATATCAATAATTGCAGAAACCCCATTGATTCCAGAGTTATTAACCACCAAACCAAAGTTCCTTTGCCAAAACTCTGAGCCAAAAAGCTTTGAGTTCTTCGTTGGGAATCAAATCAGGCAGGCTCATGTAAAGTTTTCACTGTTGCCTATTGCCTTCAACGGCAAGCAAATGAAAAGCAAGCCAATATCTAACGTTATAAATTCATCGATGGTTAAATACAATCCACTCCAATTTAAATACATTTCTATTTGAAGTTAATACAAATGACCAAAAATTACAAATGACGTTTATTAACCTTCAACAGTAAAGATAATATAAAATATGTGAAAAAAACACTTTAAAAACTATTATTCAAATATTACTACTCTAACATTCAGGTCAAAAGTAGAAAGATAGCCTATTCTACAGTAAAAAAAAATTGTCTCATATGACACTACAAAAAACAAGGCCTATACCGAGAACAAAAGTCATCGATAGAAGAGAAAATGTTCTCGGTAGAGGCTATACCGAGAACATGTTCTCAGTAGTAGGTCCTCAGTACAGCCGCGTCGGTAGAGGTAAACTTCTACCGAGGACATTCAATATGTCCTTAGTATAAGTTGTACCGAGGACATTGTCCTCGGTATAGAGTTGACAATGTCATCGGCACAACCTGTCCAATTTTGTCATATGGATGGGCTATACCGAGGACATTGTCCTCGATATAGACTGAACCGAGATTATTTTTATATGTGCAATATTTATTCACTTATATATTTATTTATTGATTTAAATTGAATTAAATATAAAACAATAGAATAAAATTAAAACACTTATATTAAACATATAAATAAAAACATAAGAGTATGTTTGCTCAATCAAAATAAAGAGTTGTCCTAAACATGAAAATATAATAGTCCATAGTAATAAAACTCATACATAAGTCCTACTGACTCGGTGCTCCAACATCGGGACCATCAGGTGGTGGTGAGGCACATTGAGATTCTGGGGTAAGACAATGAGTCCGAGTGCTCCTCTAATTTTCGAACACACTCTCTCATCTCAATCATCTCTTCATCTCTAGTTTGTGGAGGATCAATAGTAAATGGAGTTCGGCCCTTATGTTAAGGATACGTCCATATCCTTTATGGCCACGTCATTTTCTGAAGACAGTTTGTACCAAAGATAAGTCGTCATCTTCAGGCGCACTCGAAATTGGTGTAGAACTCTCAGTATCAGTTGTCTATGTCTGCTATGTGTTGCGATATGCACGCAATTCCTCCTATGATACAATATATAATGTAATTATGTATTGTAAACAAACAATTAAAATTTTGAAAAATGTTTAAAAAAACTTAACGTACCCAAGTTTTTTTGGTTGTCTCTGTCACCCACCCTGTGCCTGATTTATGGTGAGTATCCATCGAGCTATCCGGGATCGGCTCAAGTTGCCCAGTCTCTAAATTGCGCTGTCACGTACATATATTTTTATAAAAATAATAATTAAATGTAAATAAGAAAAACAAACTTAAAAAGAATTGATTAACTAACTTTTTTATAGCGCAGCAGTGGGATTGACTGAGAACCTCCGTAGCTTAGCTCTTTTAGTTTCTTCCTATTTTCCTTGTTGACCCCAGAAATTTTCTGCAAAAAATTTCTGTTAGTAATATATTTAATTAAGAGAGTTAAGTTTAGCAAGAAATTAATACCATAATTTCTCGATGTCGGAAAAATTCAATGGCTTTTTGCCACTGCGTATCTGTGCAACCACCATAATGATTTTCCGGCCCTTTAATCGTTAAATGTTCTTTAATATCGTACTTCCAATCAGAATACTTTTTAGCACATGATGTATCAATGCCTCTCAAGATCCCTGGCATGTGCCCATGTCCATATCTAGTACGCTCGATATCAAACAAATCATCCTAAATTACAAACATTTATTAGTAAATATGATATATAATTATATAGAATTAACATAAATACAGAAATTACTCACCTCCAGATGTGCAAGTATTCTTTGATTCGAGGCATTTGGTACTTTTGACCATTGAGGACAGTCTGGATCTGTGTACTGTCAAACAAGTAATCCCAGCTCTCTTGAAAATTTTGAGTTGTAATCTCCGATCTCTTTATATGTTCTCCCTCACACATCCCACTCAAGAGGGAGAGGACGCCCCAACTCTTCCCTTTTTTCCCGCGTGTTCAATCTTTTGTGGTGTCCACGTTGGTTTGGAGGCGTTATTGTAAGCAAATTTAATATTTTAAAATTAATATGTATTAACTATTAAAAGTTAAGGAGTGCATCAATGTGTAATGTATTACCTCACTCACAATCAGCCGGGATATCTGACGATCCACGTGGAGGATCGCATCCTCCACCATCACCCCCGTGAGATCGAGCAATAACGTCAGCCATATTGTCAAATTAATCGATATTAAAATTACATCTATACTAAACATAATAACTATAATAATCAATTATTGTTAAAAATAATTACTTCAACATATTATAAAATTACCACTTAATCATCACTATAATAATCTTCACTATCACCATCGGTTTCTATGTGTTCATCTTCCTCTTCATCATCTTCTTCTTTACATTAAACTTCCTCCTCCTCCTCCTCTTCCTCTTCCTCCCCCTCCTCTTCCTCCCCCTCCTCTTCCAAAAAATTTCAAGGATTTCTTACCAATTGGACGACCCTGAGATCGAAAGACTGACATCTTTTTAAGTGATGAACCAACATCTACATTTCGGTATGGACGATTGAACTTTGTTTCAACCCTTTTCAAGTACATGGAGCAAAATGTTAATGCCCCATCAACCACATATCCTTATGCTATTGAACCCTCTAGACGTGCTTTATTGCGGACATAATTCTTTAACTTTTTCATATACCTTTCAAAAGGATACATCCACCTCATGTGAACCGGTCCTCCAAGTATTGCTTCTTTCGGTAAATGTATTAATAGATGGACCATGATATCAAAAAAAATAGGGAGGAAGATGTTTTCTTACTTGCAAACAATCTCAACAATTGAAGTTTTGACTTTTTCTAAATCTGAGACTTTTAAAATTCTTGCACAAATGAGCTTGAAGAAAGTGCATAACTCAATAATAGTTGACTAATTGATTTCTCTAGGAATGCATGCACACCAACTGGCAAAAGGTGTTGCATAATGATGTGACAATCATGCGATTTCAAACCAGTGATCTTATTGTCATTATCAATCACATTCTTCCTTAGGTTAGATCCAAAACCATCTGGAAACTTCACTGATTTAAGAAATCGACAAAACTTTTGGCGATCTTCAACAGTGAAAGTGAATTTGGCCACATGCTTTTGTATCCGACCATTCAACTTCTTCAACTGTAACTCTGGTCTCATCTTCATCTCCTCCAAGTCTACTCTGGCACTAACTGTGTCTTTGGTCTTATTCTCCAGCCCAACTATTGTGCCTACTAAACTGTCGCACACATTTTTCTCAACATGCATAACATCTAGATTGTGTCGCAACATTATGTTGGCCCAATATGGGAGCTCAAAAAATATACTTATTTTGCGCCAACCTACTTGCTCTTTTGTACGCTTTCTTTTTTGGCCACCATATCTTACATGCTTACTAGGAAGAGAATCGGGTATAAAACTCATTTGTGTGAACATTTCTTGCATGGTTAATGGCTTTGGTGGTAGTCTTTTTTCAACAACACCATATGTCTTCTTGTCCCTTCTAATAGCATGTTTGATTGGTAAAAAATGTCTATGGCCATAAAAAGCAACCTTCTTTTGTAAACGAATAGATGGTGTTGCCACATTGCAAGTAGAGCAAGCATAATAACATTGGCCAGTACATCCAGAAAGGCTACTCCTTGCTGGGTAATTGTTTATAGTCCACATCAAAGCTTCTCGAAGAGAGAAGAAACTATCATCGACTGCATCTCGATTCTGTACACCAGTCACTCATAATTCTTTTAACTCATCAATCAATGGTCTTAAGAAAACATCAAAATATTTTCCTGGCGAATGAGGTCCCGAAATTAATAAGCTCACCATGAAATTAGTTTCTCTCATGCACAACCATGGGGGCAAGTTATATTTCATCAACACAACCGGCCACATACTATAAGAAAGACTCATATTACCAAAGGGACTGAATCCATCTGCAGCCAATCCAAGCCGCACATTTCTGGCACCACACCAAATACCCCTTTCCATAACATATGAATATAATAGTATTGAAAAGTATTATGATACATCAAATAATAAAATAATGGGTGGGAAAAAAATTGGCAGTACCAAAATTGGCGGTACCAAAATTTTGGAGCCCGCGTATTAGTAAATTATCTTCTACTTTTTACTTTTTTATTTGCCTCTACTTTTTTATTTCCAAACCTCTAAACAGTTTTCTAACACACTTCTGACCATCCCTCAAGCGATACCCAGTTAGGGTTTCAGTATCAGCCACCATCTTCCTCTTCTTCTTCTAATAACAATGGCGATCCCGATCCTGAAACTTCTGATCTCGGTCATGGGGCGGTCGAGAAGGAGAAGGAAGAGGAGGTAAGCAGAGCTTCTATTCATCAGGAGCTTGCGAGGTTGGAATTGAAGGAGAACGAGGAAGAGCCGGTTCTGAAACTAGATTTGGAGGAGAAGAAAGACGAAAAAGAAGAAGAGAAGGATGAGGAAAAGGTTGTTGACAGGTATTTGAGTGGAGAAGAAATGGGGAGCCGGAATGGAAGTGACGATGGAAATGAGAATGTGAATGAGGATGAGGATGAAGATGAAGATGAAGATGAGGATAGGAAGAGAGAAGTAGAAGAGAACGATGATGAAGATGGTGGAGTGGGAGAGAATAAGAGTGGAAATGAAACTGAAAATGGCAGTGAAGTAAATAATGGTAGCGACGAGATTGATAAGAAGCTTCGATTATCTCTGCAAGTCTCCTATCGTAAAAGAGAAACAAAGTGACTCTGGCCGAACTTGATGCTGGGCTTCTTCTCGGTAGATTGCCATTATCCTTTGTTAGGTATGCTTCTCTCTTTAGTTTAATTGTTATGATGTGTTTTAATCTTTTCTTTTCTGGAATTACTGAGCTTGTTTTTTTTCTTTTTTTGTTTCTTGTTGTTTCCAGTTTTATGGTGCAACAACATTTTTCATTCATAGATCAGACTTCAGTGTCTCCTTGATTATGCTTTGTATGAAGGTAAGAGCTTAATGGCTCTTTATTTGGAAATAAATTTTAGTACTTGAAATTTTTGTTAGTACTTTCTTTAAAATTACTAAAGAGATGTCAAATGAAAATATGAAATGAATAGTGTGGCACTAGAATATTGAAGTGCTAGTGTGGTAGTGAACAACTAGCATAACATGTTTAACTAATTGCTCTGTACTAATTGCTATTGGCATGTTAGATATAAAAGCCATAATGATTCTGTTGGTTTGTCTATCTATTCTTAAACACAATTGTTTATATAGAAAATAATATCACTAGAAAATCATGATCATTATTAATTCAAATATAAACATTAGTTTGGCCATACTTATGCTATGTTAGTTGTGTAAATCTATCGTCTGATCTTTCTGACAAACATGTAAAATAGGCGAGAAAAGAAAGAGGCTTGAGGAGGAGAAGAGCATTATCATTCGATTTGTCATTGGTCATAGGTGAGTGATTAATAGTCAAGCAATGAGAACTAAAGGCGGTAGCCATAATGTGATTTTATCTCTTTCTTGGTGATTATATTTCGTTGAGGGGGTGATTCATTTCCTTGTGGACAGCCCTTTGAGTTCCCACTCTGCAATTTAATGAAACTCCTATGCAAAATTCATCTTTTCTTCAATTCAGTTGTTCTTTTGACAGATTTTTAATTAATTAATTTTGTAAATTTTTCTTTTTCTCCACATTTAGTGCCACATCAGGGGGTATTCTAGACAGAGTTGTTGAAGCAGAGGATAAGAAACATGGAGATATTCTAAGACCGGTAAATTTTATTCTTCTTCTACATTGTACCCTTGGTGCAAAACATTGTCAATTCAGTTTGGTATTTTTTTTTTCAATAACTCATAAAGGAAAATATTTACAATGTTGTGAGCAGGACCACGTTGAAGGTTACCTTGAATTATCTGGCAAGACAAAAATATATTTTGCTACTGCTGCTGCTTTGTGGGATGCTGATTTTTATGTCAAAGTTGATGATGACGTACATGTAAATATAGGTGAGTCTTCTTCTTTATTTTTACTTTACAAGACATGTAAAGCTTATGCTAATTCACATTCTCAAATATAAATTTCATAGTAAACACGAGTATAAGTTTCCATGTAAAAGTTTACCATGGAATTGATTTGTTATGTAATATCTGTCACGCAAGCCCATTTCTGCTCAAGATCTGTGCCATTTTCAGGTTTGTATTTTTTTTCTACATTTTTATTTCTGCTCTCTTTGTCTCTCTTGGCTCCCTCTCTCTCTCTATATCTCACTCATCTCTTTTTTGCATTTCTTAACTATATCTACATTTTTTTTGTATTAATTTGTTCTCTGTTTTTCTTATGCGAAAGGGGAAAGTTTTTGGTGAAAATAGCTTTGTTTGTGCAGGCTATGATACTATAGTACATTGTATTCACTTATTATAAAAGTTTGATTACTTTTTAGTAATATATTATTTTGTTATTTATTTTATAAATTTTTTTTACTTTTTGTGTAACTTTTAGAATTAGAAAACAACTTTACAGAAGCAGAAGTGGTAGCATAGAGTACTTATTATTTTGGTTACTCTTTAGTAATATATGATATAAGTTACTTTTTTTAAAACATGTCTTGTTTTTGGATATTTTTTTAGTAACTTTTAAGTTAAAAATAACTGATCAAATTAGAATTAATAGTAAAAGCAATATCAACGAAGGATTATTATTGCTTTGGTTACTTTTTGATCGACACTTTACAAACAATAGCATAAAAGTTGCTTTTTCTCTTTTGGATAATTATCTATCAGCACTGGTAGATAATTTTGGGTTATGATGAATCTACACTACATATATATAATATGGCCAAATGTCTTAAGTACTTCTGTTATGAATACTAAAAAGGATGCTACGTACTTTTGCTACCATTTTATAAAAATTTGTTGAAAGCCGTGATTGAGATATTAATTTTGGTCTGGTTTTTGGTTGGTTCTCAGTTTGTAAAAAATAATTTTGCCTCTAAATTAGGAATCATTGGCAACATATTAATACCTTCAAGTTCATGATAATTTTGCCTTTTTCAAGTTATGTAATGGATCTTCATCTTCATCATTGATAAGGCTTTTGTTTGTGCAGGCTATGATACTATAGTACATGTATTTAATTTTTTGATCTGTATTGTGATTTGGAAACATTTTTTTTAAAATAAAATAAAATAAAATTTATATATGGTTGTTTCTTGATATAGTGTTACACTTAATGAGTACGACTTCTATTGTTGGGATTTTAACGAGGCAATTATAGGACCTGGCTTCACATTTATGTTGAGACTGACAGATATATATTCTTTAGTTGACAAGTATGTATTCCTTAGTTTAAAGAACTAAGACTAACTACTTAAGTCATGAGAAAGTGTCGATATTCTTAGCTGTACAAGGGTCCTGTTATTAGAACTTGAGAATTTCTTATTTTGATGTTCTTTACATTTTAGTCAAATTTGCTTTACTTGATAGGAAACATTGAGGGGAACTATGGTATATGAGTGGTTGAAATGACCATGGCAATAATATTTTTGGCTATGTAAGTTGGGCATTTGGTTTTGTACATAATAAAATCGTTGTACACTCGTTGATTTGCTTACTGACCTCACATGAAGCTTGTAGAGTAGTCTCTGAAAGTTCTTTTGTACAAGCATATTTTGTTCTTTTGTTTATGAGCTGATATTTGATATTTTTTATGTCTTTTGTAGGGCCTAATTTGAAGTAATTTGGATATAATTGTTAGTTTTGTTCTCTTAGTTTTGAAGTAAGCACAACATATGAACTTGAGATATATGGAAACTAGTGATTTTCTGCTAATT
Organism: Humulus lupulus; assembly: GCF_963169125.1. Classification (NCBI taxonomy): domain Eukaryota; kingdom Viridiplantae; phylum Streptophyta; class Magnoliopsida; order Rosales; family Cannabaceae; genus Humulus; species Humulus lupulus. The sequence goes on along the minus strand of NC_084794.1, from coordinate 206,901,091 downwards.
GTGGCCATTGCAACTTGCAAAGCTATTGAGTGTTGAAATTTTTGACTTAATAACTTGTGTTAATACAGGGTTGCCTACAAAATAATCAAACGACTCTAGAATGAACTCTTTTTCCTTGGATACATATTTGAAACCAAGTATGCCTCTCTTTCCGTCCACATATTGAAGGGGGTTTATTAGTCACTCCATTGGGACTGGTAGGGAGGTATTTATGAGAGAACATATAGTTTTATGGTGTCACACATGTATTAGTAGTTAAAGAACAAAAACTTTTGTTGATAGATTTTTTTTTCCACTCCAAAAACTAAATGACTTATTTTTTTTCTTGCTTGGGAAACCCCATGTATGCTTGTTTCATTTTTCAGTATTGAATATAGTGAAGTAACTGTTGTATATCATGCTTATTAACTATTGAATTAGGCTAGAAACTGTTGAAAATATGATTTATAATATTTAGCATCCAAGAGGATGTAATAGTGCAGTATTTGTTCTATATTGATATTTGGACGACTGTAGGTAGCAATTGAGGTCGTGAAAAGGTAGCCATCATCATAGAGATTTCCTAGCTTTTAGCAAAAAGAATATAACACTAGTTAAAAGATGAGACTAGGAAAGTTTGATGAAATTTTCATGCTATATAACCTTTTATAGGATAAGATCTTTGGCAGGAAATTAATTAAATGTATTGTTTTGTAAAAAGGTTTTGGATAATAAGTTGAGGGCAATATGAATCTTTTGAGAAGTTTCTGAATTACTTGAGATTTTAGCACTAAATAGATCCATGCATTATTGGTGAAATACAACTATAATACAGTTGGGACTCTCAAAGGGAAACATTTGGGACTCTCCACGAGTCCTAAAAACTTTTTTAGGACTCGCAATGCTAGTCCTAAAAAGTATTTTTTGTAGTAGTGGTTGCAGAATACTTAAGCACAACCACCATGAGAGCTTGGACAGATGAGATTCGTATAAGTTTAGAATGGGAATCCAGGTTAGCAAGAATATATACAGAAAATTCAGATTGTATTTTACTGTTCAGAACATATATATTTCACATGGAAAAAGTAAACTATTTCTTACTTTTGAACTTGGAAGTGGTACAAAAATACACACATATGTTTAGACTGAGATGTCTGAGTATCAATGAGAGCATTTTCCTTTTTTTCAATATTGAGAAACCCCTCTCCAGAGACTACTCTTTCACATATGCCTGTCCACCAGGTATTTTCTCATTCCTTATAGTTTGCATTTTATGGTTAATGTCTATACTTGATCTATCATGGCCCAAACTAGTATTATTTGTGACATGGTACTTTAATTCAAGAGAAGTAAAAATTTAATACTTTTCCATGAAAACATGAATAAGTGCCATCAACAGTGAAGAAGAAGAGGTTTAGTCGATGGTTAATTAATATTGTACCTGTTTTATTTGTCTCTGCTGAAATTGAAGCAGGTTCTTCATATTCTCTTGTTCCATTGGAGTCTATAGCACAATTTGTAGAGACGTTGATATGTTGCATTAAGCTTTTTTATGCACTTGGGTTGCACAGAGTTTGTTATGCATTATGCCAATAATATGCTATTGGGGTTGCTTTTCTGTGAATATACATTAAGATATATGGGATTGTGGCTTCTGTTTCAATGTGCAACATAAAGCTTCCTGCTCATATGTGCTAGAGATTATGAGCTCTTGATAATTGTTACTATAGTAGTAGATGAGTATTTTTCTTTATTTTGTCGCTGTTAAAAAAGTTGAGAGGCAACCAGAATATTTGTATTTCAATACCATGTGAATAATAGTTTTATTATACAGAGAATAACTAAAAATTAATCATTTTCCTCTTGCTCAATTTGCTAGGATGGTTCGTGCAATGGGCTACAAAATTATGCTTCCATGGGAAGGGACAAGGTACCCAACATCTCTTTTATTCGAGTTAAATAAAAACGCAGAGTGCAAAAGCTATAATATAAAGGCTGTTTTCTTGGAATTTGTGAATCCTTCTTGTCTACCTCATTTGCAGCATGTTCTTTTTATTTTTTATTTTTGTACGAAAAATTATATTGAATATAATGCATCAAAGGAATATGTACTCACTAAAATCGCATCTTATAATTTTTTTTTCCTATTAACTAAAAGTTGTCTTTTATTTGTCATTTTTCAGTTGGGAGCAGCTGCAGTAAATCTTGTTGTAGGAGACAAACATGTTCATGTCTACTCAGGAATAGCGTCCAGGTATCTGCTACTTTCTCTGATTGTAATAACTATTTACAAGTTAGAGCTAATGATCTCCAACTTATAGTTGTCCCTATGATAAAGGCAAGTGATCCTCCAAGAACAATCATGAGCTGAAGAACAAACACGCAAACATACATAAGAATTTAACTTAGATCATTGTGTTTGATTTAAATTAGGTTATATTTTTTTTTTTTTGTTTGTCTTCTTTGAGTCTCGTTAACGAAGATGTAGATAGATTTTTTTCTCTTTCAAACCACGACTTATTGTTGTCAATCACAATTGAATTGATATGTTGCTCCTTTTAAACATAAAACTTTCTTTCTACAGTTTGGTTGCTGAGAGATGTGTTTAAAATGAAAGGAAAATTTTATTCACTGTTGTTGTGATATTTTAGGGAATCACATATTTTGGATACCCTTTTGGTTAATATCAATGTTATAGTTGGTAACTAATTATTTGAAATGATAAATCATTTTGGAGATTTGGGTTGAGCATTTTATTTTATTTTTTTATAGTAAACACTGAATTTGATCACCAACACTCTTGATATTTGAGTCTCATAACTTAAATCATACCAATGTATAATTTGACTTTGATTCTAGTAGTGTCATCATGCCAATGCATGATTTGATTTTGATTATAGCTTTATAGAACTAGTAGTAGCCATTTTCATGGCTCATATTCTGAGGGATATTTTTTAAGAGCTTTGCTTTCCTTTTAGTCATTATAGAGATAGCAAAACTAGGAAAGTTTAAAGATGGATGAGATGTGCAAAGTATTTCCAAAATAAGGGAAATAAAACTTGTATTACTAGGCAATAGAGCCATCATTACTTAGTATGTGTGGCTCATATATATATACACATAGAATTACATGGGTATGTATAGATTAGAATGCTTTACAGCTTATGTAGCTGAATTAGTACATACTTATGGGAGGAAACTCTGGTGTTTCCATAGCTAGAACTGTATATTAATCTATTACAACAGATATATTTTAGTTTTGATGTCATGTCTACTCCTTCCTTTCTTTGAGAAATGGGGTTGAAGTTGGTGTTTTTTTTAGTGTTTTTTGAGTATTATATGAAAGGGGTCTAATATTCTGTTTCCCTGCACTGTTTGTTTATTTTACAGGTTAGACGACTTGGACTCTAGATTATCATCACCATCTGATACAGGAGGGAGAAAGTGTGGATTTAATATTGACGGAATAGGTGGTTCTCGGCATGCTAGGGATACAATGCCTAGATCATTTAAAAAAGGGATGATAAAGGGTTTTGAAGGACTAAAGTCATTGTTGGTTTTTTATTATTGATTTTTTAGCTGTGCTACCCTTACCACAGGTTTGAAGATCACTTCTGTTTTTTTGGGCCCATTTTTCTCTTAGTTGTTGCCTTTTATTATTCATTTTGCATCTAATTTTGTTATCTATTTTCTATATATTGCTTCAGAGTTCCTTATGTGTTTGCTACTAGTCTTCATGTCTAAATTTTATTAAGTCATTTCTCTTGTACATGTGTTTCTGTGTATAAAATAAAAATCTATAGTTCTTGCTAGTTCTAGAGCCAAAGTTCTGTGTAATTTTTGATTGTCAAGCTCTATTACTGGAAAAGAAAACATGAATTCTAATATAAGAACCAATACGAGTTTTTTTCTCTGAAATAGTTTAGTATATGGGCTTCTCTGTTGGCATTTTTAGGGATGAGGCTGCATTTTATTGCCTTTAGTATGGCCTTTTAACAAATTTAGCCCATAATCATTTCCTGGTTGCACTTGAAAAGAAAGAAAAAACTATGTTTTGCCAATAATTATGAGATCAAGTAGAATCCATATCATAATCATCATCATCTTCATAGATTTTCCCCCTTTTTAGATATTGTCTCCATCTATAGATTGTTGTGAAGTTTTAAATTGATCAATTATTTGGAAAAGGGGCATCGAATTTAATTCTGAAGATTTTTATGAAAGAACTACTGGAGCAGTTAATTTTTTTTTAGCTAAATGTCATTGTTAATAGTACATGCATCTGAAATATGTAATCAATTACACGCACACATATTGAATTTTATTTGTCTAGTAAAGAAGTTTCTGTCATTTTTGCAGGTATGCTTAGTTCTTATTACTTGAGTTACATTACTTAGTTGTCATCATCTTTGCAAGTACCTATATTTTTCTGTAAAATTATATTTTTTTATGTACTCATTATTTTCCTAGTTAAATAGTAATCTGGGTTTGGAGAAGTTTCTGCATTCAATTGATGTTAAATTTTATTTCCACCTCTGTCAACCTAACTTCATGGATCCTTCAACTATTATTTTATTGAAACTTTGCATTGTTGATAGTTCTTTAATTGTTAAGATTTTTCTATTATAAAATGACTACGAAGGTGGAGGTCTTTATTTCTAACTCCTTATCTATTTTTAATCTCTGCGGATAGCGGTCTTAAGATATCTTCAGTAATCTGATGGGTCAGATGTTCTTCCTACAAAACAAACATTGTTTTTCATTGTCTTACTCCAATATGTTCCCAGATTGCTTCGAGTGTTACCGTTAACTTCATAATTGAATTGAACAGTCGGTGTATTTGCTGAAACTGCTTGGGCAGGTGCTGCATACTATCTGCTATTGTACAAGAGGTACATTTTCATACTCAAAAAAGAACCAATGTCTTATAATTTAGTGTTTGGTTTCTTTGTTTTCTTTGGTGTAGTTGTGAATTATTTATTTTGTATGTGGTGTCCTCTCTTGGAAATAATTTCTATAGCATTTTTCTTGAAGTAATTTGTGATGCTAGATAATTACAATAAAATATTTCTTTGTTTATTTTGCAGATGTGACAAGCGAAATAGAAAATGATACTTAATTTTGAAGGCTTTGTGTTGGGCAGCTGTAGAATATTTTGTGCTGAAAGTAGTAACTTTTCAATATGTTGAATATTTAAGACTAATTGAATACTTAAAGAACATTTTGTTGTTGATGACAGTGTTGAATGTTTTAAACTAATTTGTGGATTGTTAATACAATGTTGAATGCTTTTACTTTTTGTTATTTGAAAATCAAGTTCATTTGATGATGCTAGTATATATTAGAAAGCTAATTTTAATTATATAAATAAACAACATATAATAGAATAAATTAGTGTTATATAAATGAATATATAATGAGAATTTAAACTTATCTAAATATTAAAATAATATGAAAAATGTGTTATAATATTTATTACAATAACACTTTTTATAGGTAAAGAATTTTGTTATGCAAACTTTATTATATAACACAAAAAATGTGTTATACTAAAGTGTAGTATAACACCAATTTATAAGTATTGAAATGTGTTATATAATCGACTATAAATAATATAATTAAACACTTATCTATTTATTAAAATAACACAGAAAGCGTGTTATCGTTGACAGTATAATAACACATATGTATAACAATGATAAAGTGTTATGTAAAGTACCCTGACCTACGATAACATAGTCGGGCTTAACACGTCAAAAAGTGTTATGGTATGTTTTGATAACACATTTTTGGTCTTATTAAAAGCATTTTTTCTTGTAGTGTGGGTTCCATTGCAAACGTTGGATTATTTTGGTCAAAGTCCATCCAAGCTTTCCCATCCGCAGGATGACGCAATACACCATCTTCTTTTATACGTTGCTCGTGATGCCATCTCATATGTTGAGCAATGTGCCTCGATGCATATTTTCACATTAACCTAGGGGCTAAAGGAAAATAACGCATCACTTTATGAGGCATTTTCTTGCCCTTAGTGTTCTAGTCCACCCACCGATCCTCCCCACAAACGGGACTTTTATTTTTTCCAGCATGTTTTTTTCCAAAACAGTGCGCAATCATGCTTGCAGACATGGATTGACTCATAGCCCAATACAAGTTTTTGCAACAACCTTTTCGCTGCATAATGCGATTTTGGAAGCTTATTTAGGGTTGGAAATGCATCATGTAACAACTCCAGCATTCCATCAAATATTTTGTTCGGAGTTTTACCCAACACTTTGAAATGCATCAAATTCACTAGGAAATTCAATGTTGTGTAATTTTGACACCCGGGGAATAAGGGAGCCTTAATCTCAGCAAACAAATCATTATAATGTTGCCCACCCCTGTAGTCTGCTATAGGTATCTCTTGATCGTGCTCATTCTCTTCATATTCATCATTGTCATTTTGCATAACATCATTGAGAACATATGTAATGACCCAAATTTCCTAATAAGGTTTAGGACCTTGATTAGGAAGCGGGGAGGGCCATAATTGATTTATTATGCCATTAAATGATTATATGCATGATTATGTGAATTATATTATTATATGATGATAAATGCATGCATATGGGTCCACTTTTCATTATAAGGGCATTTTGGTAATTTGGCCTGTTAAGGGCGTAATTGTGTATTTCCATGCATGTTGGTGAATTGTGAGTACGACCACATCATAATGTGGATTTGTTCAAGCCATTCGGCATGAGACGATCTTTGAATGCAAGTTATCGGTTTGGTCATAACATGGTTAATTTCGGGGCTCGGGGTGAGTCTCGAGGTAATTTGAGGATTAGTACAATACTGGGAAGTAAAGGGTAATGGAATATGATTTATTAGCATTTGAGGATATTGAGAATAATGGGAATTGGAGGGTGTTAATTATGATTAACGAGATAGGTGGGAAAGGATGATTTTGCCCTTGGTGGCTGTTTAGGGTTTTATATAAGCTTGGGGCATTTTGGTCTTTTTACCTAAGGGATATATATCAGCCATTAGAAGCTTAGAAGGCTGTAGAAAACAGAGCATTCATCTTCTTCTCTCGTTCATCATTTTCCCTTATTTTCTCTTTGAATTTTTAAACTCCATTTGAGGAACCAAGCTAGGGATTTTAACCTTGATGGTCTAGGTTTATGATCTACCATTGAAGAGGGTGTGATTCTGAGCTTGGGATAAGTTTCTAGCCATTAAAACTCTGGTTTTGCTCTGTTTTTCCTATTGATGTTCAGTTGGGATTTTGATTGGGATAATGAGAATTGATGGGAGTTTTTGGCAAAGGTTGCTTGGGTTATGATGCCTAGGACATGTAAAGTAGATATTTGGGTTCATTTGAAGGTTTTGATGGAGTTTGGGATCAAGTTTTTAAGGTTGGAAGTGGAGAAATTAAAGGAGGAAGAACCAGGGCTGTTTCAGCCTGGTCCTAGCGCTATACGTCGAAAGGAGGGCGCTACAGTGCTATCCAAAGCTAGACAACTCTGGTTGTAGCGTTGGGGCGCTAGGGGGGCAGCGTTGTAGCACTACCCTACTTTTCCTGATTCATATTTTGGGTACTTTTGAGGGTTTTTGGCTCGGGGTTTCAGGTCTTAAGATTCGAGGTCCCGGGAGTGAGGTTCAGATCATGAACCTTCTATGAATTATTTTATTGATGGAATCTCATATTTGGTTATGACTAGGTGACTGCTAGGGGATCAAAGGATTGATCGTTCTCAAGGGTCGTTCATTTGTTATTTCTCGCTCGAACTAGAGGTAAGAAAACTTCACCCAGTACGTGATGCATATGATGCATTAGAAGCATGTGATTAGGGCATGACATGAATATTGAATATGAGTTTGATTAGAGCTTGAGTCTGTGTAATTGTGCATGATCATAATTATGCTAGTGATTATTAAGTAAGCGTGTTGAATGCCATACATTTGGATATTTGACATAAGATATACGCCTGGTTGCATTGCTTACTTGTGAATGGCACTGACTCATTAGTTAGAATCGAAAATGGTGTCGATATTAACTGTGAAGTTGTGACTCATTAGTCAAGTTCAGCAGTAGTATTGAGCACTGGTCGTATGGTATTGGCTTAAGAATCAATAACGTTTTTAGCGTGTTTAACGCAAGCTGAAAAGATTAGATCTAATCGACATAAGCATTGAATGACTCATCATGAGCTTTAATGCCTGACCGAACTCAAGTTCGATGAAAACTAAAAGCACTTGTCTAGTCTAATGGCTAGTCACTTAGAGCCAGGGCCAAAAGGCCCAGGTGACTGCATCGTCACATGGTTATGGGCTTCAAGCCCCAGTATGATTATCAGAATCTCAAGTGTTAAATCACTCATCTGATTAAGGCTATACGCCCCAACATGGTTATCAGAACCTCAAAGTGTGAAGTCTTCATCTGATTAGGGTTATACGCCCCAACATGGTTATCAGAACCTCAAAGTGTTAAATCACTCATCTGATTAGGGCTATACGCCCCAGCATGGTTATCAAAACCTCAAAGTGTTAAATCACTCATCTGATTAGGGCTATACACCCCAGCATGGTTATTAGAACCTCAAAGTGTTAAATCACTCATCGGAGTAAGGATACATGCCCCAGCTTGGTTATCAGAACCTCAAAGTGTTAAATCACTCATCGGATTAGGGCTACATGCCCCAGCATGGTTATCAGAACCTCAAAGTGTTAAATCACTCATCTAATTAGGATTGACTTGATAGTCATCCATTCAGGAGGGCAGGACCCACCATCATTATTTGGACGTATTTGCATGCATGAATAGGGCTATTATTTCTAGGCATGCCTATTATGATTTGATAACATGTTATTACTGTTCATGAGCATATTGAGTTTTCTTGCTGAGCTTCGGCTCACGGGTGCTATGTGGTACAGGTAAAGGCAAAAGAAAGTTGGACCATCCTTGAGTTGGAGAGCTTAGGTGACGATGTGTACATATCCAGCAGCTCGACCACCATGGTCGAGGGTTTAAAGAGAAACTAGGGTTACGCCTTATTTTGCCGCTTAGGTTGACTGGTTGTAAATATTTTGTGGTAATTAACTTTTAAATTATATTTTTGCGATCCGAATGTATATAGTAAAAATTTTAGTGAAACGCTGTATCTTAACCAAAAAATTTAATCCTAAATCGTTAATCATACTTAGTTACAAGATTATGGCCAAATGACTCGATTAACGAGTTTAGCACTGTTTAAAATGCACACCGTAATGGTCCCTGGAGTTTAGGGAGTTATAAACTTGGTATCAGAGTTATAAACTTGGTATCAGAGTAAGCCAAGGTTAAGGGTTCCTAAAGACAAGCTGGGCATGTACACTCATCACTGACGATAGCTTCACTCAGGGAATGGTAACTATTTCTATAGTTATGTGCTTAACTGCTTAAATAGAATGTAAATGCTTTACCTGCACATTGTACTAGGGAGCATGAGATTCTGATAGAGCCTGGCTCTTGACTATATGATTACATGCTCCATGAATATATATAAATGTGATATTCTCATGCTGGAGTTGGAGGCGTGGTGTGAATGTTGGAAGAGCAGGGATTATGATTGATGTGTGAATGCCATGGGCATGTTTCTACCACTGCAGTGGGTTCGTGAATGTAAAGTGGTTTGAATGTAGTGTGGTGAGATTGTTCCCGTGGGGAAAGTTCTTGCTATGCTCTTCATGTTTAATGGGTCAAGTTATTGACTGCAAATTCAACCAGCAAGTATGTATCCAAGGCAGATAATGAGACCTGGTGATGATTATATAGAGGCTGGGAATTTTAGCCGTGGTTTGAGTTCTTCACCTGCCCCTTAGAATTTCCAGCAGGTGTTTACAGATGTGCAATTAAGATTGCAGAGGCAAGAGGAAGAGATTAGGTGTTTGAAGCAACAGCGGAACCTATCGGGGAACACCTCTTCCTTACTATGTCAGGAGTGGCACTAGTTTTGGCTCAGCCTAGGGTTAAGAACAGATGGAAATTTCTTTGTGGAAGATTCCAAGAGTATTACCCTCCAGTCTTTGAGGGAGGCCTAGATCCATTCGAAGCTGAGCAATGGATGGACATGATCAACTCCATTCTCGATAGTATGGGGGTGGTAGGTCACGATAGGGTGATCTATTCTACATATGTATTGGGGGATGATGCTCGAACATGGTGGGAAGTAGTATCTCAAACATGAGATACAGCTGTGATGGACTGGAAAGAATTTATGCAGCTATTCAATGAAAGATATTACTGTGATGCAGCCAAGAATACTAATATGAATGAGTTTCTGAACCTCGTTCAGGGTAATGCACTAGTAACCGAGTATGTTAATAGATTTGATAGGTTAGCCAAGTTTGCTTTTGATATGGTACCCACAGATGTAGCTCGGAAATAAAATTTTATCCAGGGATTGAATCCCAGAATAGCTCAGGGCATTAGAGTTGCCCCAGTGCATGGAATCTCTACCTACGCTCAGGTGGTAGGGAAGGCTCTTACTGTTGAGAGCACAAGAAATCAGACTAAGAAGGAGAGTGCTGGAGAGCACTGAGCTCAAACAGTGATACCTCCATTTATTGGAGCGAGTAAGAAAAAGAACTGGAGGATTTACCTAGAATGCACTTGGTGTAAAAGGCATCATCTGGGAGAATGTCGAGCAAAGGCATGTTTCTTATGTGGAATGGTTGGGAATTTCAAGAAAGATTTCCCAAGGCGAAGGAAGGATGAGCAAAAGGGGATGGGCAGCTCGACTCCAGCTCGAGTGTTCATTCTGATGCAGTCAGAGACTAAGAATGAGACTGAGGCTGGTTCTTTAGGGGTGGCAGGTCAACTTTCTAGTTTTGATTTTTGTATTGTGTTGACTATTTATGTGCTATGTTGTTCTTTGTTTGTTGCATATGGAGAAGCATAGATTTTTTATGCAGATTGCATGATTATGTTGTGATGAGTTAGATTGTTGTGGAAAGGACTCATCAATTGTTTTGATAAGGTTGGTTATGACTAACTTCAGTATGATCCTGGATATGGATTGGTTAGCCAAGTGTGAGGCAATGTTAGATTGCAAGGAAAGGATAGTAACTCTTGGATTTGAGAGTGGGAAACCCTTGTGGTAATTGGCACTGTGCATGGATTTTGTATGGCTATGACATCTGTATTGAGAGCTAGAGATCTATTGCAGGAGGATGCATAGAACTCCTAGCTAGTGTGATGAATACCACTTAGGTTGTGCCAATGCGATTAGGACAGACTGGAGTAGTCTGTGAGTTTCTGGATGGATTTCCAAAGGATTTGTCAGGATTACCTTTACATAAAAAGATAAATGGTGATTGGATTGGTGTCAGTGATGGAATCAGGTCTAGGGCACTATATTGAACGGTTTCAGAAAAGTTGTAAGACCTAAAGGCTCAGTTATTTGATAAGGTGGTGTTCTCCAAGATGGATCTTTGATCTGGTTAGTACTAGCTGAAGATGAGGGAGAAGGATAAACAGAAGACTGTTTTTATATCGGATATGGGCACTGGGAGTGCTGAGTTATGTTTTGAGGATTTGATTAACGCCAAGTTGTTTTTATGAATTAGATGAACAGAGTATTCAAGGGTTAACTGAATTGGATTTTTTATTGTCTTGATCGATGGTATTATGGTATACTCTCAGTTGGAGTTTTTGCCAAGGTCAAGGAATGCCTTAGAGGGCAGGAGTTTCCTTGGACGGGCAAGATATTATATGTGGCTTGGGGAAGAGTTCTGAGTTTTCTTATAGATCATAACCAATTAGTAGGTTGTTATGACACCTCAGTGACAGGGAAAAGTGATTGCCTATGCATCATGTTAGTTAAAGCATCTGACCAGGACTAGAGTAGAGTTATTGGTGGGCTAGATGACCATCTTTACACTTAAGATTATTATTTCATATAGGATCAAAGGAAAGACAGTTAAGTGAACCACAGATGGGAGAATTGAGGGGAATGTCTTAGATGGATTAGCTAAGGATTATGTAGTGTCAAGTATGGGTTTATTGTGGTATAAGGATCGGATTTGGAATCCGATGGACACTGGGATTAAATGGGAGATTCTGGATGAACCTCATACTACCTCTTATTCTTTTCATCCAAGCATCATGAAAGATGTGTTAAGATCTAGAAGCTTTATAGTGGTGGCCTGGGATGGAGAGGGACATAATGGAATACGTGGCAAAGTTCTTAACCTATTAGCAAGTCAAGACAAAGTATCAGAAATCAGTAAGGCCATTGCAGCATTTGAGTATTCTATAGTGGAAACAAGGAAACATCGTGATAGGTTTCGCGATGGGGCTGCCCAAGATAGTTGGCTAGCGTGACTTGGATTGGGTCATTATGGGCCAGTATATTAAGTCAGCTCATTTCTATCAGTAAGGACGAGTAACGCAGATGATCAATATTCGGATCTCTATGTGAGAGAGATAGTACGCCTTCATGGAATTCAAGGTCTATCTTATCAAATGAAGACTCTATTATTACTTCCAGGTCTTGGGAGGGTTAAGGAAGGCGATGAGTATATAGTTTGAACTTAGTACATTTGATTATCCTCAGACTGATGGTAAATCAGAGAGAGAGAGTTATCTAGTTATTGAAAGAGAACTTTATGATATGGGTGAGATGTTATATTTGGATCCTGAGGTAGTTCATGAGATCATTCAGGTTATTGAAAGGTTCGAGCTTGGAGGCTCACTTCTTAGAGTAAATGGAAAAGTTATGATAATCTGGGATGCAGGAACATGGAGTTCCAAGTAGAAGATTGTATCTTCCTTAAAGTATCACCATGGAAAGAGGTGAGGAGAAGGGCAAGTTGAGCCCTAGATTAATAAGACCGTTTGAATCCTGGATAGGACCGGTCAAGTTGCCTTTGTATTGGTCTTATCTTTGGCACTGTCAGCAGTACATAGTGTATTTTATATTTCCATGTTGAGGACATGGGTTAGAAAAGACTCATGAGTTGACTTATGAGAATCTGGAGATTGAGGCTAAGATATTCTATGAGGAGTAGCCAGTTCAGATTTTCACAGAAAGAATAGGATTCTGAGGAACAGAGCTATACCTTGGGTTAAGGTATGTTACAGAAATAGTGAGGTCGAGGGAACAACCTAGGAAACTGGAATCAGTTGTGCAGAATTTATATTTCGGGCGGTTCAGATAAATTTCGAGGACGAAATTTCTATAAGGAGAGGATAGTTGTAATGACCCAAATTTCCTAATAAGTTTTAGGACCTTGATTAGGAGGTCGGGAGAGCCATAACTGATTTATTATGCCATTAAATGATTATATGCATGATTATGTGAATTATATTATTATATGATGATAAATGCATGCATATGGGTCCACTTTTCATTATAAGGGCATTTTGGTAATTTGGCCTGTTAAGGGCGTAATTGTGTACTTCCATGCATGTTGGTGAATTGTGAGTACGACCACATCATAATGTGGATTTGTTCAAGCCATTCGGCATGAGACGATCTTTGAATGCAAGTTATCGGTTTGGTTATAACATGGTTAATTTCGGGGCTCGGGGTGAGTCTCGAGGTAATTTGAGGATTAGTACAATACTGGGAAGTAAAGGGTAATGGAATATGATTTATTAGCATTTGAGGATATTGAGAATAACGGGAATTGGAGGGTGTTAATTATGATTAACGAGATAGGCAGGAGAGGACGGTTTTTCCCTTGGTGGTTGTTTAGGGTTTTATTTAAGCTTGGGGCATTTTTCTCTTTTGACCTAAGGGATATATATCAGCCATTAGAAGCTTAGAAGGTTGTATAAAATCGAGCATTCATCTTCTTCTCTCGTTCATCATTTTCCCTTCTTTTCTCTTTGAATTTTGAAGCTCCATTTGAGGAACCAAGCTAGGGAGTTGAACCTTGATGGTCTTGGTTTATGATCTACCATTCAAGAGGGTATGATTCTGAGCTTGAGGTAAGTTTCTAGCCATTAAAACTCTGGTTTTGCTCTGTTTTTTCTTTTGATGTTCAGTTGGGATTTTAATTGGGATAATGAGAATTGATGGGAGTTTTTGGAAAAGGTTGCTTGGGTTATGAGTCCTAGGACATGTAGAGTTGATATTTGGGTTCATTTGGGGGTTTGGATGGAGTTTGGGATCAAGTATTTAAGGTTGGAAGTGGAGAAATCGGAGGAAGAACCAAGGTTGTTTCCGCCTGGTCCTAGTGTTGTAGCGCCCAAGGGAGGGCACTACAGTGCTGTCTAGAGCCAAACAGCTCTGGTTGTAGCCTTGGGGCGCTAGGGGGGCAGCACTGTAGCGCTACCCTACTTATCTCGATTCATATTTTGGCTCGGGTTTTCAATTCTTAAGGCTCGGGATCAAATTTACTAACCGTGTTAGTAAGATTCGAGGTCCCGAGAGTGAGTTTTATATCATGAACCTTTTATGAATTATTTTATTGATGGAATCCCATATTTGGTTATGAATAGGTGACTGCTAAGGGATCAAAGGATTGATCGTTCTCAAGGGTCGTTCATTTGTTATTTCTCGCTCGAACCAGAGGTAAGAAAACTGCACCCAGTATGTGATGCATGAGAAGCATGTGATTAGGGCATGACATGAATATTGAATATGAGTTTGACTAGAGCTTGAGTCTTTGTAATAGTGCATGATCATAACTATGCTAGTGATTGTTAAGTAAGCATGTTGAATGCCCTACATTTGGATATTTAACATATGATATATGCCTAGTTGCATTGCTTACTTGTGAATGGCACTGACTCATTAGTCAGAATCGGCAATGGTCGGTATTAACTGTGAAGCTATGACTCATTAGTCAAGTTCGGCAGTAGTACTGAGCACTGGTCATATGGTATTGGCTTAAGAGTCAAGAACGGTTTTAGCATGTTTAACGCAAGCCGAAAATATTAGATCTAATCGACATAAGCATTGAATGACTCATCATGAGCATTAATGCCTGACCGACCTCAAGTTCGATGAAAATTAGAAGCACTTGTCTAGTCTAATGGCTAGTCACTTAGAGCCAGGGCCAGAAGGCCCAGATGACTGCATCATCACATGGCTATGGTCTTCATGCCCCATTATAATTATCAGAATCTCAAGTGTTAAATCACTCATCTGATTAGGGCTATACGCCCCAGCATGGTTATCAGAACCTCAAAGTGTGAAGTCACTCATCTGATTAGGGCTATACGCCCCAGCATGGTTATTGTTATATTATTTTATAATATAATGTAATATTATATTATATTATAGTATAATGTTTTAGATTAAATAAATGTGACAAAGAGTGTCACATATTGTAACATATAATAGAGAGTTACAATATTTAGATATATGAGATATATCCAAATAATGTAACATATTTGGTGTTACAAATTTGTAACTTCCAAATATTACCCTTTATTGTGTAAATTTGGTGTTACACAATATTGAGATGAATTTCATAAAGCCATATGTGAAATGGCTGTTAGAGATATGATTTTAACAGCCAATAATGTGTTTTGGGGATTACAAAATCATTTGGGAGGGTTTGGATCCGTTTGAAAAAATAGCACATTTTTAAGTGCTGAAAATGGTCAGTGGTCGCGGCCTGTGGGACAGAGAGTAGTGGTCGCAGCCACTACTGTCTCTAGCCGCGGCCATAGGCCGAAACTGACCATTTTTTCAGTTTTTCAATCTTTTTTGAACGGCTCAAAAAACCCAAATAACTCCCAAATCTCATTTTTAATTCCATATTAACCCAATTAAACATTGATAACAGCCATGGGGGTTGGTGGAATTTTGAAATTCAAAGGGTGTCTCTAAACTCTATAAATAGGAGCCTATAGCTCACTTGAAAGACACAACATTTCTATCCATTAGAGCACTTGGCTAGAAACACCTTGAGGCTTGATAATTCCATAAAGCATTTCCAAAATCTAAGAGAGATCCCTTAGTGCTTGAGTTAGGGGGAAATAAGCTTTTGGACAAAGGTTTCAAACCTTGTTCGAGTTGGTGATCTCCAACACTCTTCACTTTGGTTGTGTGAGTGAGCGTATCTTATTATTTTGTTCTTGTTCTTATTTTCTTCTATTGTTTTTCTTCTTATCATTATTGTTATATTTACTTGTATCTTTGCTTAAGAGTTGTAATCTCATCCACATCTTTCTTTTTACTACCTCAAGTTTATTTGTATCTTTTTGTCAAAAGTTGTATTTTCTATTTCAATCCTCTTCTTCTTCTTTCTCTATATTTATTTGTATTTTCAGTTATAGAGTTGTAACACTGTTTTTAATCAATCATTATTTATTTGTAATATTATTGCATAGAGTTGTATTTTCTTACCATTTCCATTGAGGCAAATACATATTTTCCTAACATTCAAAAGCTTAACCCTTGTTTGTTTCAATGGAAGGTGAGACCATCAAGATAATGAATCTAGACCTAGTGAGATTGGATAGGTTTGATAGATCCAATTTCACTAGGTGGCAAGACAAAGTGAGATTCCTTTTGACCACTCTCAAAATCGCCTACATTCTAGAATCCACTCTAGAACCTCTCCCAACGCCATCCGACAAGGACACTCCCGATGAGGTTGAGAAAAGAAGGAAGAGGGAGGAGGACAATCTCCTTTGTAGGGGTCATATCCTCAACGTCCTTTCCGATAGGCTCTATGACCTCTACACCGAGATCAAATCGGCCAATGAGATATGGGATGCACTTGAGAAAAAGTTCAAGGCGGAAGAGGAAGGTACCAAAAAGTTTTTGATATCTCAATACTTTGATTTCAATTTTTTTGGTGATAAACCTATTCTTCCTCAAATTCATGAATTGCAAATAATTGTTAACAAACTTAAAGTTTTAAAGATTGAGCTTCCAGAGGCATTTCAAGTTGGTTCTATAGTGGCTAAATTACCACCAACTTGGAAGAGCTATAGGAAAAGAATCATTCATAAAAATGAGGATTATTCTTTGGAGGAAATCCAAAAGCATATTCGAATCGAAGAGAAATCGATATGTAGAGATAAACTTGTGGAGGGGTCTAATGGAGAGACTTCCAAAGCAAATGCGGTGTCACAACCAAAACATCCCAAAAACAAAGGGAAAAAGGGTAACGAGAAACCTTTGGGTCCAAAAACCAACCCAAACAAGTTTAAGGGCAAGAAAGGTCCTTGCTTTGTGTGTGTGAAAAAGGGTCACTATGCTAGAGAGTGTAGGCATAGAAAAGACCAACAAGGACCTAAGGTGAACGCAACTCTAGAGGAAAACATAGTTGCTACCCTTAGTGAGGTGAATGTGGTCCAAGGCAAGGTGAAAGGGTGGTGGTATGATACATGTACCACCGTCCATGTCACCTATGACAAATCATTGTTCAAGACCTTTGAAGAGTCAAAGGGCAACCATGAGATTCAAATGGGCAATGAGGGCAAATCCAAGGTACTTGGCAAAGGTACCATTGAAGTCTTTTTCACCTCTGGCAAGAAAGTTACATTAGTGAATGTACTTTATGTTCCCGAAATGAGTAGAAACTTGGTGAGTGGTGATTTGCTTGGGAAGCCCGGCATTAAAGCTGTTTTTAAGTCCGGTAAACTTATACTTACCAAATCAAATGTATTTTTGGGAAAAGGGTACTCTTGTGAGGGTATGGTTAAATTGTGCACCAATGATGTAACTTTCAATGTTATCAATAAAAATGCTAATTTCGCCTATATTGTTGAGTATGATTCTTTATTTTTGTGGCATCTTAGACTATCGCATATAGGTTTTTCAACAATGAAAAGAGTAGTTAAATGTGGTATGATTGCATGCAATATTAAAAACTATGGTAAATGTGGAACATGTGTTAAGGAAAAAATTATTAAGAAATCATTTCCTAGTGTAGAAAGATCATCTAATTTACTAGATTTAATCCATAGTGATCTTTGTGAATTAAATGGTGTTTTAACTAGAGGTGGTAAAAGGTATTTTCTTACTTTTATAGATGATTTTAGTAGATATACCTATGTGTTTCTTTTAAAGCATAAAGATGAAACTTTTGATGCTTTTAAATTGTATAAATTAGAAGTTGAAAATCAACTAAATAAAAAGATTAAGGTGCTAAGAAGTGATAGAGGAGGAGAGTACTTCTCTAATGAATTCAATACATTTTGTGAAGAAAATGGTATAATTCATGAGTGCACTGCACCTTATACACCACAACACAATGGTGATGCCGAAAGAAAAAATAGACTTATCTAGAGATGATAAATTCTATGTTGGTGTTTTCTAAGTTGAACTTCAACTTATGGGGTGAAGCTCTTTTAACCGCTTGTCACATTCTTAATTGAATACCGATGAAGAAAAATGAGATATCTCCATATGAGTTATGGAAAGGAAGAAAACCCAACATAAGGTACTTCAAAGTGTGGGGGTGTCTTGCATATTGCAAGAAAAACGTACCTAATAGAACAAAGTTAGGTTCAAGAGCCATAAAGTGTGCTTTTGTTGGTTATGCCAACAATAGTAAAGCTTCTAGGCTATTAGACTTAGAGTCTAATATTGTGATTGAATCTAGAGAAGTTGAATTTTTTGAGAATATGTTATGTGACAACAATTCTCAAGCTTCAACATCTCTAAAGGAGAATTTGTTATATGAGAACAATTCTCATGCTTCTACATCCAAAGTTGATTCTCAAGAGGAGAATTCTCAAAATGATGTAAAGCAACCCTTTGAACCTAGAAGAATTTAAAGGCTTAAAAATCATAAAAGTCTAGTAGTGGATGAGATAGATTCTCAACGAATTTCATTCTACATGGTAGAAGGAAATAGAGAGGAAGTTATTAGGAAAATTCCTATTATACTTCTCATTGAGGATGATCCTAAGACTTATAGAGAAGTTATGCAATCGAGATATAGTGCATTTTGGAAAGAAGCCATCAATGATGAGATGGATTCCATTCTTTCCAATAACACTTGGGAATTGGTAGACCTCCCACCGGGGTCTAAGACAATTGGGTGTAAGTGGGTATTTAGGAGAAAATACCACACTGACGGCACTATCCAAACCTTTAAAGCTAGATTAGTAGCTAAAGGGTTTAGGCAAAAAGAGGGTATCGATTATTTCGATACCTCTGCACTTGTTGCAAGAACAACTTCTATAAGAATTTTGTTCGCTTTAGCTTCTATACACAACTTGTATGTTCATCAAATGGATGTCAAAACGGCATTCCTTAATGGTGACCTCAATGAGGAGGTCTATATGGAACAACCCGAAGGGTTTGTCTGACCAAAATATGAACATAAAGTATGTAGACTTGTAAAATCCTTATATGGATTGAAACAAGCTCCTAAGCAATGGCATGAGAAATTTGATCAAGCCATAATGTCTACTGGGTTTAGACATAACAATGGAGACAAGTGTTTGTATTCCAAAACATGTAAGAGATATGTGATCATTGTTTGCTTATATGTGGATGACATGCTTATTCTAAGTAATAGCATGAAAGGGATAGAAGAAACGAAGAGGTTTATATCATCAACCTTCAAGATGAAAGATCTTGGAGAAGTTGACACCATACTTGGTATCAAAGTAAAGAAACATAGTGGGGGTTTTGCGTTAGGGCAAGTCCACTATGTTGAGAAAGTATTGAACAAATTTAACCATCTCAAGGTTAAAGATGCCAATACTCCATTCGATCATAGTGTAAAACTAGAGAAGAATAAAGGAAGAGCGGTGGCTCAATTGGAGTACGCTAGTGCTATAGGGAGTCTAATGTACGCTGCCCAATGTACTAGACCTGATATAGTATTTGCGGTAAGTAAACTTAATAGGTTTACAAGTAATCCAAGTGTGGATCACTGGAAGGCAATTGGAAGAGTCCTAGGTTGTCTCAAGAAAACCAAAGGACTAAGCCTTCACTACTCCAAATTTCCTTCAATTTTAGAAGGATATACAGATGCAAGTTGGATATCCAATCTTGGGGACAACTTGTCCACAACTGGTTGGGTATTTACACTTGGTGGAGGTGCAATTTCTTGGGGTTCCAAGAAACAACCCTGTTTATCTCATTCCACTATGGAAGCAGAGTTCATAGCTCTAGCTGCTACCGGAAAAGAGGTTGAATGGTTAAGGGATCTGTTGATAGAGATTCCCCTAATCAAAGAGAATGTATCTACTATATCGATACATTGTGATAGCCAAACGACATTGGCTAGAGCATACAGCGGAGTGTATAATGGGAAGTCTAGACATATTAGTCTAAGACATGGATATGTAAGAGAATTGATTCAAAGAGGAGTCATCTCAATATTCTATGTGAGAACATGTGAAAATCTGGCGGATCCTTTCACTAAGCCACTAACGAGGGATTTAGTGGCTGCATCATCTCAAGGGATGGGACTTAAACTCCCTAAAGAGATTCACGATTGATGGTAACCTATCTTAACACTAGTTATTCAACTAGTGTTAGGTTCAATAGGTAACAACAAGTCAATCAAGTGAATATTAGTTGTACTCAAAACAAGTCCCATATGAGATATTGAGTACTTGTGTGTTACCAAGTTGAGGGTTAAAACCGAAAGGTTTTTTTTAATAGAATTCAGTCTTGTGAAGACAAGTATTTTTGGTAACAAAATACTGTAAGAATTCTACCTATATGGACCTAGGGGTGGTGCCGCCTCTCATGCGAATTGGGAGTATTCTCAAGAACGTCCATGAATGGAAAGTGCACATGGCCATTAACGGTGCAAAGCGAGACATAGAGGTCTCAAGTGAACATCGCAAAGGTGTGTGTGTGTTTTCACCGATTTGTTATCATGAAAAGATTGTTCAATGCCTTGTGCAACCAAATTTTCAACAAATTTTGTGATAATTACACTATAGTAAAGTTCAAGTTGAAAAACACTTTGCTTTATGCACTAATGCAATGACTCCCATAAGAGAGAGTTCTTATTTAATCAAGTGGGGGATATGTTATATTTGAAAATATAATGATTGATTAAATAAGTGTTACAATAGATAACTATTTAATCTAGTGGGGGAATGTTATATTATTTTATAATATAATGTAATATTATATTATATTATAATATAATGTTTTAGATTAAATAAATGTGACAAAGAGTGTCACATATGGTAACATATAATAGAAAGTTACAATATTTAGATTTATGAGATATATCCAAATAATGTAACATATTTGGTGTTACAAATTTGTAACTTCCAAATATTACCCTTTATTGTGTAAATTTGGTGTTACACAATATTGAGATGAATTTCATAAAGACATATGTGAAATGGATGTTAGAGATATGATTTTAACCCCAATAATGTGTTTTGGGGGTTACAAAATCATTTGGGAGAGTTTGGAACTGTTTGGAAAAACAGCACATTTTTAAGTGCTGAAAATGGTCAGCCGTCGCGGCCACTGAATGTTGGTGGCCGCGGCCTGTGGGACAGAGAGTAGTGGCCGTGGCCACAGGCCGAAACTGACCATTTTTTCAGTTTTTCAATCTTTGTTGAACGGCTCAAAAAACCCAAATAACTCCCAAATCTCATTTTTAATTCCATATTAATCCAATTAAACATTGATAACAGCCATGAGGGTTGGTGGAATTTTGAAATTCAAAGGGTGTCTCTAAACTCTATAAATAGGAGCCTATAGCTCACTTGAAATACACAACATTTCTATCCATTAGAGCACTTGGCTAGAAACACCTTGAGGCTTGATAATTCCATAAAGCATTTCCAAAATCTGAGAGAGATCCCTTAGTGCTTGAGTTAGGGGGAAATAAGCTTTTGGACAAAGGTTTCAAACCTTGTTCGAGTTGGTGATCTCCAACACTCTTCACTTTGGTTGTGTGAGTGAGCGTATCTTATTATTTTGTTCTTGTTCTTATTTTCCTCTATTGTTTTTCTTCTTATCATTATTGTTATATTTACTTGTATCTTTGCTTAAGAGTTGTAATCTCATCCACATTTTTCTTTTTATTACCTCAAGTTTATTTGTAAATTTTTGTCAAAAGTTGTATTTTCTATTTCAATCCTCTTCTTCTTCTTTCTCTATATTTATTTGTATTTTCAGTTATAGAGTTGTAACACTATTTTTAATCAATCATTATTTATTTGTAACATTATTGCATAGAGTTGTATTTTCTTACCATTTCTATTGAGGCAAATACATATTTTCTTAACAGTTATCAGAACATCAAAGTGTTAAATCACTCATCTGATTAAGGCTATACGCCCCATGATGGTTATCAGAACCTCAAAGTGTTAAATCACTCATCTAATTAGGACTACACACCCCAACATGGTTATCTG
Source organism: Humulus lupulus (assembly GCF_963169125.1). Lineage (NCBI taxonomy): Eukaryota > Viridiplantae > Streptophyta > Magnoliopsida > Rosales > Cannabaceae > Humulus > Humulus lupulus. The sequence goes on along the minus strand of NC_084794.1, from coordinate 206,878,821 downwards.
AACCTCAAAGAGTTAAATCACTCATTGGATTAGGGCTACACACCCCAGCATGGTTATCAGAACCTCAAAGTGTTAAATCAATCATCGGATTAGGGCTACACGCCCCAGCATGGTTATCAGAACCTCAAAGTGTTAAATCACTCATCTGATTAGGATTGACTTGATAGTCATCCATTCAAGAGGGCAGGACCCACCATCATTATTTGGACTTATTTGCATGCATGAATAGGGTTATTATTGCTAGGCATGCCTGTTATGATTTGATAACATGTTATTACTGTTCATGAGCATATTGAGTTTTCTTACTGAGTTTCAGCTTACCGGTGCTATGTGGTGCAGGTAAAGGCAAAAGCAAGTTGGACCATCCTTGAGTTTGAGAGCTTAGGTGACGATGTGTACATATGCGGCTGCTCGACCGCCACGGCCGAGGGTTTAAAGAGAAACTAGGGTTACAACCTATTTTGTCGCTTAGGTCGGCCGGTTGTAAATATTTTTTTTGTAATTAACCTTTAAATTATATTTTTAGGATCCCAATGTGTATAGTAAACGTTTTAGTGAAACGTTGTATCTTAATAAAAAAAAATTAATCCTAAACCGTTAATCATACTTAGTTACATGAATATGGTCAACTCACTCGATTAGTGAGTTTAGCACTGTTTAAAATGCACACCGTAACGGTCCCTAGAGTTTAGGGCGTTACAACATCCATCATTTCATCTTCATCATTTTGATCTATCACTTTCCTCATTGGTATTATTTCATCATCTCCATGCCAATGCCAATTGGTATACTTCTGTAGAAATCCATTTACAAATAGATGATATTCTAATACATCATTCGTCTGAATTTCAACATTGACACACCTCCTACACAGACATTTCACCAATCCCCTTGAGTCAACGCACTGACTAGCTCTCTGAATAATATCTATCACACCTGCATCATACTCATCAGATAATCGATCTGTTAATCTAGCTCTTGTCGATTGACATTGTATGAGTGCAGCACTACACAGAACACTTATCATCAAACTTACAATCAATTTGTGTGTGTTTCTTAATTCAGAGAGAGGCAAATTTAAGAGTCTTCAATGACTCACCCTCTCCGAACGGGTCTAAGGCTTCTTGTGATGAACACTCATAAAATAAAAAATTATCACTAGGTGATAATAACATACTATCATATCTTTGGTAATAATTTCTTATTACCAAAGAAAAACAAATAAAATTAAATATTATTTTTATAATGTTTCATGCTCTTTGAAGTTAATTATGTTGTTTTATGATATCTAACTCCAATATATTTGAGAGTAAATATTATTAAAATTATTTAAATTTGACATATTTTTTTCTAACTTCAAATATTAATTTTAATTTTAATTACAAAAAATAGTGAAAATTATAAATGTTAATTAATTATTTATTAAATTAAATATTTTGCTTTTACTTTATTGAATAATTTAATTAATTTTCACACAATTTTTAGGATTTAGTCAAAAGTTATTTAATTACTTTATGATTTTTTTTTTACTAAACCTATTAAAATTTTTATTGAGTGCTTTTACTAATATTCACAAAATCTCTAAATTTTATAATTCTATGTAAAATTCGGCAGCATAACGACTGTATTGTCATCTATCCCAAAATTTAAAAACCTGCAAATAACACATAAAAAATATCCAGTCCTAGAACATGCACAGAGCAATACAAATGCATTGTAAATGACTATATAATTTATAATTATTAGTCTAAATTTTATTAATTATTCAATTTTCTAATCAAAACATCATAATTCTACTAAAAATTAACAACAGCAAATTATCAATATTCATATAATCTGATTTTTTACTACTAACATAACAAAAAAAAAAAAAACAACAACAACATACTAACATTAGCACCCAAAAATTCCAAATTAACACTCAAATATTTAATATGTTTAATACATAATTTTTACCAAAACAACAAAGAATCTATTTTAATAGAAAAAAAACTAATTAACCATCTAACAATTTTCTAATTCCTAATCTCATTTTTACTAATAAACATTTTTAAAACCTAATAATAAATACATTCACCCTAATATACTAATAGATTTTTATTAAAACTGATATTAATTCATTTATATAAAAAAAAACATAAATCATTCAAAAATTGAGAAAAAATCAAACAAAACAGAAAAATTAAAAACAAATTACCTTTGAATCTTGAAAGAGCAAGCTAACTTCAAATCCTTCACTATAGCTCAAGAAAAATCGCACCAACACCTTCAAACAAAAAAAATACAAAAATAGATTACCATTTTATAAATACATATATAAATGAAGAATTGAATCTTACCTTAAGAAATAGAGAGAAACCCCTTAACTTGGGAGATTTTTTGTCCTAAAATTGATATTTTTAGAGGGAAATGGAGGAATTTCGGTGGAGAGAGGCGGAGAAGAAAGAGAGGCTCGGTCTCTATAAAAACTGAGGGAAAGAGGAAGAAGAAGGGGGGCGGGGGTCACGTGCTGGGATATTTATTGACTCTATACCGAGAACATGTTCTCGGTATAGCTACTAACACTTTTCTAGAACCGTAAAAAGGTCCCGCACATCTGAAAATGCATATACCGAGAACATGTTCTCGGTATATCCCCTTTTTTGTAGTGTGGGGGATGTAAAACCTCATTTTCAGTGATAATTTCTCATATTCTAGATTTATATTAAAAGGATATTCTTCTTCATGTGAACTATTATTTGGTCTAGGATTATTTCTTCAATACTATAAATAATTTCTGTGTTAGACATATCGTCTTCAACATTAAGAAAATTCATATTAAATTGTTCTACTAACATTGATTCTCTACTAAAATTATTATTTTTCTTTCTACAACTAGTAGAAATGTGCCCTATCTCTCCACAAGAAAAATAAGTTATTTTATTTCGATAATCTCGTTTATCATTATACCTTCTTACATGTCTACCATTTTAAAGAATATGTCTTTCAGAATCACTTCATCTTAATTGATAGTACTTTTGATTCCCTTTATATTTTTTATTATGTCTTGGTTTATACTCTCTATCTTTTATTCCGTATTGTTGTGGAGTAAATATATTACTACAAAAACTAAAATTGTCTCATTTTAATTGTATTTTGTATTTGGATAAAAGTGCATTTATCTACTAAATGTTTTAGAATAAAATTTCCTCTAATACATAAACTATCCATGGCTGTATTCCTAGTGTGTGTCGTGTTATTATTCCATGAATTTACTATTTCTATTCCTAAAGCTCCAGATAATTTTATTAACATTTTATGTCCTGATTCACTATCAATAGTGTTTCCTAAAATACTTTCTAGTTTTACAAAATCATTAATATAAACTTAAATATATTAATTTCCAATCTCTAATATAAATTTGTTCTAGTTTCTTTATAGCATCTTGTTGAACACTTAATAATCCATTATTGAGATCTTCTCCAGTTATTAAAAAATGTATTTTATTAACAAAATTATAAGGATTATTTCCTAAATCAATTAATTCTTTTATTTCATTTGGGTATTGAGTTTTATACCTCTTTCAATGTGCTTTACTATTTCTCCTAAATAATTTTTTAAATAAGCATACATTTCTTCTCCCGTGTGATTATGTTCATTTTTTATATACTCTCTTATTATTTTTGCATTCCAACTCATTATTACTGAATTCCATAGTTAGGGGTCGATATTTGTTATATTTAGCTGTTTATTATTATTCCAATTTATACTTAAATCTCCTGGTTATCTCTGACATTTACTCTTATACTTAAGTGCTCTTTAGTAACTATAAGGGTATACTGGTTGTCTAGGGAAATTTCCTCCGCTTAATGGTTCAATTGTTCTAGTATAGGGTCTTAAAAATAGATTACTATTAGCATTAGTCATACTACTTTCCCCTAAACTATTCTCCATTAAATCTTTTTTATATGAAATATGAGATATTTCAGTATTATTTTCTTCTATAATATTTTCATTTTAAAATTTTTCTCTAATGATTAATATTTTATTTTTAAATTTATCTAGATTTTTATCCATATTATATTTTTCATCATCTTCTAATCCTTCTTTGTTACAGTATTCTCCATAATCTGAAAATGAAATACTAAGTCTATTATTATTTTGATATATACTTCCATTGGTGGGAACACTTATATTTTCCTTTTTATTTTCTTTTAATTTTACATCCCATTATATTCCTTCTAATAGTTGTGAAGAGTATTTAGGAGATTTTATCATTTTTATTCCTTTACTTTGATGGGTTTCTATGACTTTTTATATATTTAGGTTGAATCTTATGCTAGTATTATGTATTAATTTTCCCTGAAATCATGTACATATTATGAGGTTTTCTCGGTCTATTTTGACATATCCTCTACTTTGAATTCTTAGCTTAATACTTCCTATATCTTTAATCATCATCATAAAGACTGGAGTTACAAAGAATAATCCGTAATTATTATTCATATCTACTTCCATAATAGAGATAGTACTTTTTCTATCATCTTCGATACTTTCATCATATAATATTAATAAAAAATTTGCTCCTAATTTTTTCCTAACTAGTCCTTTTATTCCTATTATATATAAGACCTTGATGAATATATTTATATTTGTCTTCTTTTATTAAATTTCTAATATTTTCTTTAGGAATTATTTGTAAATCTTGATTGTTGTTATCATTGACTATTATTGGTATTTCTCTTTGATGATTGAAAAGACCTCTATTAGGCTGCCATCTTCTAGTATGGTATAATTGTCGGGCATTATTTAAGACTAAAGTTTATTGAGTAAATCTATCATAGGATTCGTTAATATCTACTACTTAATCTACATATAATATTTCTTGGTTATTATTATTAGTTGTTCGATCTAAAATGTCAGTAAATCTTCTACATAAAGTTCTACTATTTTTTAGATTACTAAAATGACTATTTACTTGTGTCTGGCTTGGTTGGCCTGATCTGTTCGACATATCTTTCAAATTTATTACTAAATCCTTTTTTATTTTTTATTACTACGTTTTCTTCAATTTTTAATTTACTAATTTGTTTTACTAACTAATCTATGTCAGTTTTTTTTTTTTTTTGTGGTTTATCTCTATTTATTTTTTCACTTATTTTATCTATTTTTTCATGTAATTTTATTAATAATTCAATTATGGTATTAAGTTAGTGGTTTCTAGTCTTATCTTGACCGGATGTAGCATAATAACTTAAATTGTCTAGATTTCTTTTACCATCAAAATCTTTAACTATATTATTTGCAATAATATAATCAATGTTATTAAAAGACATAAATAAAGCAGGAATTAAGAAAGAACTATATTACGAATATTTTCTACGTGTGTTTTTAATTTTTCTATATCCTTTATAAATAATAGATATTGATCTGTTATTAATTGTTTGGCATCTATTTCAACTATTTTAGGTTATTTGTTAACGTATTCTAATAGATCCTTTATTTCTTTACTAGGAAATTTTTCAATATTTATTAAAAAGTTTTCTATTTTATTATTTGTTTTTTGATATAGTCTATATTATCTAATATTTTATTTTTAAACCCTTGATCTTTAAGACTAGGTTTAATAATTTCATTAATCTTTATAAATTTTCTTTTTAATATTCTTATAATATAATAGATCTCATCTTGGATAAGATTTTGTGATTTAGCTAACTTATTTATCTCACAATCTTTACTAGAACTATGATAAGTATGATTGTGATTAGAAGAATCTCTATTGTTTTTATCTCATAAGCAATATTTTTTAATTATATTATTTGTATCTGTTTTCATAAATTAATTTTATATTATTAAAAATTAATAAAAACTAGACTTCTTTCTTTTTAAAAATTGTAAGCTTGAAAATTGGTGACAACTAATAATTAGTAATATTTATGATTGTCTAATTTCTATTTTTGAAAATATCACTTTTAATACTTTCTAATAAAGTTTTCTGACCAAATATAAACTTATAACTAATATTATATTCCTTGTTTAATAACCGTATATGATTTTCGTTAAGAGCATTTACTATGTTATGTGATAAATTATTAAACTGGTTATCTAGACTTTCTTTTAGTTCATTTATTAATTGATCTATATTGTTACTATCTATACTGAGTTGAGAGAGTTTATTGGTATATTTTTCTATGTTTCTAGGTACGTTCATATATGTTGGGGTTTTATGCCCTAATTAAACCCCAATTTCTTTGTAATCTCATTTATTATCAATAAAAGAATAGAAATCTTTGTTTTTACTTGGTCAATCACTTTGCTCACATGTTTTATTTTCATGATTATTTGTTTAATATAAACTTCTATTAAATCTCGAGCATATAGCTAATCGTATTTATAGTGAAGTAATCACAGTGGAAAATAAATGTGATTATATGTTCAAATATAAGTTAATCCTAAGATTAGTCAGTGCACATGATTTACACTGACTTGCCAATCTACGATATGATCTACTTACACATTGCGGTGTTATGTTCTTTCCAGAACATTAGCAAAGTAGAAAAGACTGGGTGTATTTATTACATCAGACTGGAGCGATATTGACAGTAGACAAGATAATTAAACATATCGTTATTATCTATTCTACTCATATCATATAGTTGACCATAGGTCAATTCAATCTCAATTCTGAGTGGTTAGTATTCTAACTGGTTGTATTATTTGAGTTCTTTGACTTGTTCGTTACCAGCTTACCCTACGGACTACCCCATACTTACATCTTGGGAACTCGGTAGTATAATTGAGTGGGAGTGTTAATCATAGATATGAACATCTATAGCTTCTGATGAAGAAGTGAAATGATGGTTTCCTTTTAGTTTGGTTCAAGGTGCTAAATGATACAGATCTCATTTCATTAATTAATATTAGTTTACTGAAATATCATTTACAAGGAACTAAGTGTTTTAAGGATAAAATACAATGAGGGGTAAAATGGTATTTTAGTCCCATCTCATTGTAGACCGTCTATAGAGGATTGAGTGACAATTATGGTTGTAACAATGGATAATTAATAATGTATCTATATTGCTTATAGAGCGTTCTATGAATTCAAGAGTGCAATTCTGAGTCTGTAGTGGAGTCACGATGAATTAATAAGTTAGTAAATTTATTTGTTAGATTTATGATAACTTATTGGATCTTGATTTCATAAGCCCATGGTCTCCACTGTACCTTGGATAAAATCATCTAGATAGTCTCAATTAATTGATTTACTTATCAAAGTTGACCAGGTCAATTTTGGATAGTTTCATAGAGTTATACAATTTAGAGAATAAAAGAGAAATTAGGGCAAATTTATTAATTAAGATAAATTGGTATCTATATTAATAAATAAGTTTAAATCAATGTTCAAATTATAAATAATTAGTTTGATAAAGGATTTGAATAATTATTTAATTAATTAAATCAATAGAAAATAATACAGGCCTTAATTTTAAGTTCAATGGGCTTATAATCAAATGAGAAATTTCTCGGGCCTAAAGCCCATGTTAATTTCGACCTATGGTTGTTAATTTGCTATTATTTTATTGATTTTTTCAATTAAATAAATGATCTAATTGAGTCTATAAAAGGAATGTTAAGTGAGAGATGAAATCATAAGTCAAAACATAAGTTAAATCACAAGTTTCTGATAGGTTTTAGATTCTCTCTAAACATAAGTCCTTTTCTAAGCCTCATTGTTATTTTCTTCTCTCTCTGTATCTATCTCATGTGTTGAGAATTGCCCACCCTAGTGTAGGTGATTCTAAGGATGCTTTGGAAGGCTGTGAAGAAAATTGAAGATCGGTTCAGTTTCTTGGTAATACTCTGAGACAGAAATGATACAAGGGTTAGAGAAACTGAAGGAAGGACTCTATTATTCCATTGCGTATAATGTAAGTATTCTTATCATTATTTCTCTTTGAATTCAATTTTAGAAATATGTTTGAGGTTGTCTCATATTAATTTGTTTAATATTAGATCTACATGAAAATAAATAAAGATATTGTATAAGTGTTCCCAACAACTGGCCTGAGAGCCTTAGGTAATCTTTATTTTCATGCATGAACATTGTAAAATTGAATTATTTGATGTGTTGAATAATTGGGTGTAATTCATGTTTTTATGATGCATATTGAATTTTATGTGATTATTAGCATATTTGAGTTATTTTGTTGTGTTTTCTTTGCAAATAATTTTCATATAAATGCTTTATTTGATGTAAATCATGGTAAAAATTATTTAGAAAACGTTTTTGGCTTGAAAAATTGCACAAATTTTATAAAAAAAAAAGATAAAAATTTCTCAAGCAGTGGCCACGGCTTGGGTAACAGCAGCTATTGGCTGCGGCCTTCACGGCCAGTGCACGAAAAGTGCCCAGAATTGTCCCGTGGCCGCGGCCACTCATTTTCACTTGTTGCGGCCTGCGTTAATTTTTTTTCTTAAAATTTGATTTTTTTTAATATATTTTTAATAGGTTAATACAAAAAATATCATATATTTTCTATTATTTAAAAATATCATTTTTGAAATATGATATTTTTGTTGTTTGATCTTTTAAAAATAGATATTTTCTACAAAGAGTCAAATTCAAATTTAAAATAGGTTAGCTAATTAATTTTAAATATTTTAATATATTAAAATATTAGAATTAAGTTATCAAATATTTAAGATATTTTTTTAAATTTGATATTTGAAAATAATAATATCTAATTATTCTATAGATTTTAATATTTAAATTATTTTAAATTAAAAAATTTGTTAACTAGATATTTTTATAGGTATTTGAATTTGTTTAACTGTTTAAGATATTTTTTTCAAAGCAATAGATAATATTTGTTTTAAAAAATTTATAATTGGTTAGATTTTTATAAATATCACGTTTTTCAAACCAATTAATAAAATAATTTTTAATAAATGGGATTTAAATTAACTTTGGTTAATTGTTGATAAATCCTATTTAAATTAAATTAATAATTTTCAAATTAACCTAAACCAAGTTGATTATTGATAAATGAAATTTAAATTAACTTTTGTTAATTGTTGATAAATTTCATTTAAATTGACTTATTTTTTGTAAAAATTTAATTAATTCAAATTTTTGTTAAATTATAGATAATTAATTGTGGTGTTTTTGTAAATGAAATCAATTGTGGTATTTTTACATAAATTCATAGACTTGCTCATATAGTAACATGATTAAGCCCATCCAATTACAACATGTCTTTTTGCACTATATGTGATATTTTTTTCAATCGGGATTAGATGCATATAGTGACCCATATTGCTAGATATATGAATTTTTGCCAAATAAAATATTCATAAAATGATAGGTTTTATTTGGGGCCATTAGAAAATGTAAAGTTTAAATTCCTCTCTTGTGGGTGATTCCACTTGTGTAGGCTCATTTGCTTTGCATGACTATAGTGGGCCTAATCAATTAGTAACAATTAATAAAACGAAGGTTTAAATTCCTGTCTTTTGGGCCTTGTATGGAAGTAAAGAGGCCTTAGTAGTGGGAACGACATACTGGACCTAGCCCTCCTCCATACAAACCCAATTGTTAAGGCCCATTTACCTGAGTTGGACTTAATTGTATAGGTTTATTAAATTAGTTAAACCTAAATATTGATTATCAACAAATTAATTCTAAATTAATTGAATTTGTTTCAATGTGACACTTTAGAATTAATAGGAAATTATAGGACTTGGGTTTTAAAATTTTAATCTTTTCAATTTTTTGGAGAACCATAGTCATTAATTTTCAAAAATTAATAATAAAAATACTATTTTATAATGAGCTTCTTTTATAAGAATAATATTCAATCTCCACCGTTGGTTTAACAAGGTCAATAGCTTGATGGGGCCTCGAGATGCTTTGATTCGTCCCCCTGCGAAAGTTGTTCGTTAGTTATTTTGACGAGGTTAGATTTCGAAAGATAGATAATTATAGGTCAAATTTTATTAGACTCACCCCTACGGTGACTACTAGAACTAAATCTATTGATTATCGAAATTGTGGGTCTAGCTCATCATGTAACGACCCAAATTTACTAATGAGGCTTAAGGGCCTTGATTAGTGTGCCGGGAGGGCACAATTGGAATATATGTGATTTAATTATTTAAAAGCATGCTATATGATAATTTGAATATCTGAGATGCATGGCTATGTGTATTAGTATGCATGTAGGCCCTGATTAGGTTAGAAAGGGCATAATTGTAATTTTGGCCCGTTGAGGGCATAACTGTATATATATGTGATAATTGTTGAGACCACATTATTATGTGGATATATTTGTGATCTGTGATTCGAGATGATCCTAGTGAGCAAGTTAGCGAAAAAGTTACGACGGGGATTTATACCCGGCTTGGGGCCAGCCTGGGGTATAAATGGGAATTTAGAGAATATATTGGGGTCTATTTTGACATCGAGGAATATAATTGGTGATTAATTAGGTATCGGGAAGTAAGCGGAAAATATTAGAGACACTTGAGGAATTAGCGGGAATTGGGTAAAATGACCAAAATGCCCCTAAGTGGATTAAAGGATTTAGAATTAAAGGGGAGGATATTGTGGTCATTTGGCATATGAAGATAGGCATAACTGAGGCTTTATGCTTAGTGGAGTTTGTAGAATGAAGTAGAAGTCTGAGGAAAGAAAGAAAAGAAGGGAAACAAAAGGGAAAGAAGAGCAGGCCATTTTGTCAAGGTCAGTCTAGGTTTTCTTCATCAGTTCTTGAGGTATTTTGGAGCAGAAACCCAGGGTAAGCTTGAGGAAAGAGTTCTTAGTCTGGCTTGAAGATTTGGCAAGGTTTTAGCAAGAATAAGCCATTTAGTTGAGGTAAGACTTTGAAGTTTCTTCAGTTTTTGGTTTTACTATTAAACTATGGTGTCTAAGCTGAATTTGGTGGGAAATCTAGGGAATTCAAGCCAGGGGTTTAAGGAGGAGTAAGCCAAGGAGGTGTAGAAGTTGACTTAGGGTCGAATCCCCATTGAAGGTATGAAATTCTAAGCTTTAAATTCTGAGGTTTTGACTTGTGTGCTGAAGTTTCTGAGTTTGAGGTTCAACCATGGTGAATTTTGAGATTAGGGGTGCAAGTGATTGGGCTTTATGTATTTGGGATGCTTGGGATGAGTGGAGTGTGTTGATAAGCTTGTTTTTAAGTTTGGTTGAAGATTAGAAAAGTTTTGGTAAGGGTTGGCTCGGGGAAATCGCAGGAAGGAAAAATGCAGGGGTGCTGGTTCTGTGACTAGCGCTACAGCGCTAGCCTTTGGGCGCCGTAGCGCTAGGCTTGGTTGTCTGGGAGATTTTCGTTCTGCTTGTAGCGGTGTAGCGCCCTCCAAAGAGCGCAGTAGCGCTACCCTGCTTCCTGAAGAGGGTTTTTGAGTTATTTTCAAGGGTTTTTGCCTGGGGGTTCGAGGTTCGATTCCACCACCCCGTTTTGTGGAATTAGAGCTTCCCAAGGGCTCGGGATTGGTCCCGATGTTAGGTTTTGGACTTGAGGTTTCGTGATGGTTCTGACTTGTGGTTGTGACTAGGTGTGCACTAGGGTTCAAGAGGAATCGTGCTCAAGGATCAAAGTAAACGAAGCTAGTAAATTGAAAGGTAAGAAAACTGCACTCGGTAATTTGTTTGTGATGGGACTAAGTGCTCTCGATATCTGTATAATGTCAATAATGGTATTATGCCATGGGACATGTGAGAGACGGCCTAAGGGTGTCGTATACAATATTTGCGCACAGGGCACAGCTTGGCCACTGGTAGCCGAGGACAGCTTAATATTCACTGAGCTCGGTTTAAGCGAGTCGGAGTTAGTGGGATAAACAGAGGGTGCGACCTGAGGGCGCTGACCCTAGTTATCATTTGTAAATTGGTGATTGATATGAGTTGATATGTTTAGTATGCTGAATACTTGATTATGATGAATGCTTATATGATTGAGAACATGCCTATGTGATATGAGATATTGGATTGTCTGTTGACTGCTTATGCTCTGTTATTGTGTTTTCTTGCTGGGCCTCGGCTCATGGGTACTACGTGGTGCAGGTAAAGGCAAAGGCAAGTTGGACCAACCCTGAGGTGGAGGGCTGCGGGGCAGAATGTACATAGTCAGTTGTTCGGTCTCCATGGCCGAGGAGTAGATCAGGACAGGGATTACTTAACTGTCTATTTTGCCTTAGTATGGCTAATACTGTAATTGAATCTCGAATCTTTTGTAAATGGTTTTAATTCTATTAATTTTGGGATCCCGTGTAAACAAAAAATGTTTATTTATAATAAATGCAGCGTTTGAGACCAAAATATTTTAACCCTAGTTCCATTATAGTTTCGGAAACACGTTTTTAATTAAATGACTTGATTAGCAAGTCTGGCACTTTTATAAACACACAGTGTAGCGGTCTTGGCTATCCAGGGCGTTACAACTTGGTATCAGAGCATCCTAAGTTTATGGGTTCCTGAAGACTGACTGAACATGTACATTCACCGCAAAAGACAAGCTCGACTCAGGGTTTGGTAATTGTATACACATGATTATGTGCTTAAATGATTTGAATGAGATATGACTGTTGATATCTGTTTGATTAATAGGGAGCATGAGATACTGATAGGGCCTAGCCCTTGACTATTGCATGATGTTATTGAGGCGTGCTTATCAGCACTGCTATGCATGTGAATGAATATATGGATAAATATTTGGATATATTGCTATGAAAATTGATTGTTTGTGAATGATTGGAGTTCCAGTGATGGATTATGAAAGGATTATTACCCGTCATCATAATCTGACTGCCGAGTCGTTGATTGCAGATTGACTTGGATAATTATGCGTCCAAGAAAATCTACGCGACTAGCCGGCAGGTCCGGGACTAGAGATGATGATCAGGGCCAGACCCCTCCGCCGGTCCCTGAGAACTGGCAGCAACTGATGGCATATATGCAGGCTCGGCTACAAAGCCAAGATGAACAGATCTGAATTCTGCGGCAGCAGTCTCCATCTAGGAGTGTTGCCCCTACTGTGCCACCTGTAGTGGTACCTGTTGTACAGCCAGTTGCGGTTGGAAATAGATGGGAGCCATTATATGAGCGGTTTAGAAAGCAACAGCCCCCGATCTTTGAGGGAGGACCTGATCCACTGAAAGCTGAATAGTGGATGACTATGATTACTACCATTCTTGATTTTATGAGGGTAGATGGGCATGACAGAGTGGCCTGTGCCACATATATGCTGAGAGAGGATGCCCGAATCTGGTGGGAAGTGGCATCACAGACCAGGGATGTTACTACTTTGACTTGGGAAAGATTTAAGGATTTGTTCAGTCAGAAGTATTATAATGTTGCCATCAGGGCAACAAAGATAAATGAGTTCGTGGGGCTGGTTCAGGGTAGCATGACAGTTACAGAGTATGCCCTGAAGTTTGACAAACTTGCAAAATTTGCACCAGATCTTGTGCCTACTGATGCAGCTAGGCAGGACAGATTCATTAGAGGGCTTAATGCTATGATAGCCCGAGATGTGAGAATTACAACAGTTCCTGGAAGGACAACTTATGCCCAGGCTGTAGAAAAGGCTCTTACTTCAGAGGAAGCAGAGAATAAGATATGGAGAGAGAGTGCAATGAGGAGGGAGGGTTGCAGGGCAGTGCCTCCATATTCTGGTTCTGGTAGGGGCAAAGGCCCCAGTGATTTGAAGAGGAAGACCCCTGAGGCTGCGATCGGTCCTGGTCCTGATAGGAGAGGTCGGGGTACTCAGGGTGGCCGTCAGGGAGGCGGTGATACATGGAGGACTTATCCTGAGTGCACGAGGTGCAGAAGACGCCATCCAGGCGAATGTCGGGCTAAGGCCTGTTATGTGTGTGGGGTGGTGGGACACCTCAAGAAAGATTGCCCGACAGTGAAGAAGGGAGATGCGGGGAAGGTGGACAGCTTGACTCCAGCTCGAGTGTTCACCCTGACGCAGGTGGAGGCCGAGGCTAGTCCCTCGGTAGTGACAGGTCAGCTTTCTAGTGCTGGCACTCCTTTTACTGTATTGATTGACTCTGGTGCTACACATTCGTTTGTTTCTAGTAAGGTCATTGATAGACTGTGTAGACCTAGTGAGTATTGTGATTCAGGGTTTGGGACTATTTTGCCTACAGGGGAACTGGTAGTATCTAGGAGATGGATTAGAGCACTGCCAGTGATAGTTGATGGTAGGGAGTTATCAGTAGACTTATTGAGTTGGGTATGGAGGACTTTGATATGACTCTAGGTATGGATTGGTTGGTTAGATATGGAGCTACCATTGACTGCAGGAAGAAGATGGTGACTTTTGAGCCAGAGGGTGAGGATCCCTTTGTTTTTGTGGGAGCGGTGCATGGACCCAACGTACCCAGGATATCGACGTTGAGAGCCAGAGACTTGTTACAGGGTGGATGCATAAGCTTTCTGGCTAGTGTGGTGGATACCACTAGGGTTTCACCAGTAGGACCAGGAGAGACTAGATTGGTTTGCGAGTTCTTAGATGTGTTTCTTGAGGACTTGCCAAGGTTGCCGCCGCGTAGAGAAATTCAGTTTGTCATTGAATTGGCGCCAGGGACAGGCCAGTGTCGAGGGCACCATATAGGATGGCACTGGCGGAACTGAAAGAATTGAAGATACAGCTGCAGGAGCTTCTGGATTTGGGGTTTATCAGGCCTAGTTACTCGCCTTGGGGTGCTCCAGTCTTATTTGTGAAGAAGAAGGACAAGACTTTGAGAATGTGTATAGACTACCGGGAATTGAACAAGTTAACTATCAAGAATAAGTATCCCCTACCAAGGATTGATGACCTGTTCGACCAGCTGTAGGGTAAGACGGTGTTCTCAGAGATTTATCTTCGATCTGGTTATCACCAGCTGAGGATCAAGGATGAGGACATACCGAAGATGGCCTTCCGAATGCGGTATGGGCACTATGAGTTTCTGGTCATGTCGTTTGGATTGACCAATGCCCCAGCAGCCTTTATGAATTTAATGAATAGGGTGTTCAAGGACTTTTTGGATCAGTTCATTATTGTCTTCATCGACGACATCTTGGTGTATTCCAGTTCAGAGGCAGAGCACGAGCTTCATTTTTGACAGGTTCTTCAGAGATTGAGGGAGCATCAGTTGTATGCCAAGTTTAAGAAGTGTGAATTTTGGTTACCAAAAGTGACATTTCTTGGACATATCGTGGGTGCAGATGGGATTAAGGTGGATCCATCTAAGGTAAAGGCGGTTAGGGATTGGTCGAGGCCAAGGAATGCTTCGAAGGTGCGGAGGTTTATTGGTTTGGCAGGTTACTAGAGACGATTTGTAGAGGGCTTCTCGAAGATAGCAACATCGATGACAGAATTAACACGGAAGAATTTAAAGTTTATCTGGTCAGACAAGTGCGAAGACAGTTTTCAAGAGCTAAAGCGATGGCTTATTACAGCGCCTGTGTTGAGTCTTCCTTCGGGGGAGGGGAAGTTTGTTGTTTACTGCGATTCATCGAGATTGGGTTTAGGCTGTGTGTTGATGCAGAATGAGAAGGTTATAGCATATGCGTCTCGACAGCTGAAGGAGTATGAGCAGCGGTATCCTACCCATGATTTGGAGCTAGCAGCAGTGGTATTCGCACAAAAGATTTGGCGGCATTATTTGTATGGGGAGAAGTACGAGGTATACACTGGCCATAAGAGTCTGAAGTATTTCTTTACACAGAAGGACCTGAACATGAGACAGAGGCATTGGCTGGAGTTAGTAAAGGACTATGATTGTGATATTCTTTACCATCCGGGGAAAGCCAATGTGGTGGCAGATGCATTGAGTCGGAGAGGTCCAGGTCAGTTATATAGTTCCATTCGGATCTCAAGGGAGTTAGCTGATGAGATGGTCAGAGCAGGGATAGAATTGGTGGTAGGTCGTTTGGCCAATATTACTCTGTAGTTGACCCTACTAGAGCGGATCAGAGAAGGACAGTTGGTAGACGTTCAGTTGCAGGGGATTAGGGAGAATGTCTTAGCGGGAGTAGCTAAGGACTATTCTTTATCTGAGGTTGGTTTGCTTCGGTATCAGGGATGGATATGTGTTCCAGTTGATGAGGGGATCAGACGTGAGATACTAGATGAGTCTCATACGACGCCGTACTCACTTCATCCGAGTACCACGAAGATGTACCAGGATTTATGGATGTTATATTGGTGGCCTGAGATGAAGAAGGATGTGGTAGAGTACGTAGCTAGATGTTTAACCTGTCAGCAGGTGAAAGCTGAGCATCAGCGACCAGCAGGACTGCTTCATCCTTTGGGTATTCCCGAGTGGAAATGGGAGGACATTACTATGGACTTTGTGGGAGGTTTACCCAGGACGGTGGGGCTTCATGACTCGGTGTGGGTGATAGTGGACAGGTACACCAAGTCAACCCATTTTCTTCCAAAGAGATCGACATATACTGTGGATCAGTATGCTGAGTTGTATGTGAGGGAGATCGTACATCTCCATGGGGTTCCTAAGTCTATAGTGTCAGACCGGGATCCTATCTTCACTTCCATGTTTTGGAGTGGTTGGCAAAAATCTTTGGGAACTCGGTTGAAGTTCAGTACAGCCTTTCATCCTCAGACTGACGGACAATCTGAGAGGACGATTCAGGTATTGGAGGATATGCTCAGAGCGTGTGTGATTGACTTTGAGGGTTCATGGAGTAAGTACCTTCCGTTGATTGAATTTTCGTATAACAATAGTTATTAGTCAACGATTGGAGTGGCTCCCTATGAGATGTCGTATGGGAGGAAGCGTAGATTGCCTATTCATTGGGATGAGATGGGTGAGAGGAAGTATTTGGGGCCAGATATGGTTCAGAAAACAAGTGAAGCTATAGAAAAAATCCGAGCTAGAATGCTCGCCTCTCAGAGCAGACAGAAAAGCTACGCTGATCCTAAGCATAGGGACGTGGAGTTCCAGGTTGGGGACCACGTGTTCCTTCGAGTTTCACCTCTACGAGGGGTGAGGAGGTTTTGAAAGAAGGGCAAGCTAAGTCCTAGGTTCATTGGACCATTTGAGATCCTGGAAAGGATTGGTCAGGTGGCTTATAGGTTAGCCTTGCCACCATCGTTGTCTGGAGTTCATGATGTATTCCATGTTTCTATGCTTTGGAAGTATGTCTCGTATGTAACTCATGTATTGAGGTATGAAGATTTGGAGTTACAGACAGATTTGGCTTATGAGGAGCAACCGGTTCAGATCTTGGATCGGAAAGATAAAGTATTACGGAACAAGACGATTCCTCTTGTTAAAGTTTTGTGGAGGAATAATAAGGTCGAGGAGGCGACCTGGGAGCTTGAGACAGCGATGCGGGATCTGTATCCCGAGTTATTCAGGTAAATTTCGAGGACAAAATTCTCATTAGGAAGGGATAGTTGTAACGACCCAAATTTACTAATGAGGCTTAAGGGCCTTGATTAGTGTGTCGGGAGGGCATAATTGGAATATATGTGATTTAATTATTTAAAAGCATGCTATATGACTATTTGAATATCTGAGATGCATGGCTATGTGTATTAGTATGCATGTAGGCCCTGATTACGTTAGAAAGGGCATAATTGTAATTTTGGCCTGTTGAGGGCATAATTGTATATATATGTGATAATTGTTGAGACCACATTATTATGTGGATATATTTGTGATCTATGATTCGAGATGATCCTAGTGAGCAAGTTAGCGAAAAAGTCACGACGGGGATTTATACCCGGCTTGGGGCCAGCCTGGGGTATAAATGGGAATTTAGAGAATATATTGGGGTCTATTTTGACATCGAGGAATATAATTGGTGATTAATTAGGTATCGAGAAGTAAGCGGAAAATATTAGAGACACTTGAGGAATTAGCGGGAATTGGGTAAAATGACCAAAATGCCCCTAAGTGGATTAAAGGATTTAGAATTAAAGGGGAGGATATTGTGGTCATTTGGCATATGAAGATAGGCATAACTGAGGCTTTATGCTTAGTGGAGTTTGTAGAATGAAGTAGAAGTCTGAGGAAAGAAAGAAAAGAAGGGAAACAAAAGGGAAAGAAGAGCAATCCATTTTGTCAAGGTCAGTCTAGGTTTTCTTCATCAGTTCTTGAGGTATTTTGGAGCAGAAACCCAGGGTAAGCTTGAGGAAAGAGTTCTTAGTCTGGCTTGAAGATTTGGCAAGGGTTTGGCAAGAATAAGCCATTTAGTTGAGGTAAGACTTTGAAGTTTCTTCAGTTTTTTGTTTTACTATTGAACTATGATGTCTAAGCTGAATTTGGTGGGAACTCTAGGGAATTCAAGCCAGAGGTTTGAGGAGGAGTAAGCCAAGGAGGTGTAGAAGCTGACTTAGGGTCGAATCCCCATTGAAGGTATGAAATTCTAAGCTTTAAATTCTGAGGTTTTGATTGGTGTGCTGAAGTTTCTGAGTTTGAGGTTCTGCTTGTAGCGCTGTAGCGCCCTCCAAAGAGCGCTTTAACGCTACCCTGCTTCCTGAAGAGGGTTTTTGAGTTATTTTCAAGGGTTTTTGCCCGGGGATTTGGGGTTCGATTCCACCACCCCGTTTGGTGGAATTAAAGCTTCCCGAGGGCTCGGGATTGGTCCCGAGGTTAGGTTTTGGACTTGAGGTTTGGTGATGGTTCTCACCTGTGGTTGTGACTAGGTGCGTGCTAGGGTTCAAGAGGGATCGTGCTCAAGGATCAAAGTAAACGAAGCTAGTAAATTGAAAGGTAAGAAAACTGCACTCGGTAATTTGTTTGTGATGGGACTAAGTGCTCCCGATATCTGTATAATGTCAATAATGGTATTATGCCATGGGACATGTGATAGACGGCCTAAGGGTACCGCATACAATATTTGCCCACAGGGCGCAGCTTGGCCACTGGTAGCCGAGGACAGCTTAATATTCACTGAGCTCGGTTTAAGCGGGTCGGAGTCAGTGGGATAAACAGAGGGTGCGGCCTGAGGGCGCTAACCCTAGTTATCATTTGTAAATTGGTGATTGATATGAGTTGATATGTTTACTATGTTGAATACTTGATTATGATGAATGCTTATATGATTGAGAACATGCCTATGTGATATGAGATATTGGATTGTCTGTTGACTGCTTATGCTTTGTTATTGTGTTTTCTTGCTGGGCCTCGGCTCACGGGTGCTACGTGGTGCAGGTAAAGGAAAAGGCAAGTTGGACCAACCCTGAGGTGGAGGGCTGCGGGGCAGAATGTACATAGTCAGTTGTTCGGTCGCCATGGCCGAGGAGTAGATCAGGACAGGGATTGCTTAACTGTCTATTTTGCCTTAGTATGGCTAATACTGTAATTAAATCTCGAATCTTTTGTAAATGGTTTTAATTCTATTAATTTTGGGATCCCGTGTAAACAAAAAATGTTTATTTATAATAAATGCAGCGTTTGAGACCAAAATATTTTAACCCTAGTTCCATTATAGTTTCGGTAACACGTTTTTAATTAAATGACTTGATTAGCAAGTCTGACACTTTTATAAACACACAGTGTAGTGGTCTTGGCTATCCAAGGCGTTACACATAATATAAGAGATTTTTTTTTTTATTTTGATTGAATAGTAGGTTGTTAATAATGGTGTCTATTATTAAATAAGTTTACAACTTTATTTAACTAGTGGTATTTTTTACTCTCGCCAACCGGGACAAGGATATCATAGATTAGTTAAAAACCTAAAGAAATAGACATATGATTGTTTTTGGTATTTTTTTATCATATCTTACATATTTTGTTATATGTTGTACTATTTCTTGAAATTAGAGTGAGAAGAAGTTTCATTGAGCAAATGTGATTGATTTCTATTTTATTGATAATTTGTAGTATCATTATGCTTGTGTCTACTCCCATCCTTTCTCAACTTTCAATTGAGAAACTCACTAGAGAAATCTTCCTTAAATGGAAGCAGAACATCAACATTGTGTTGATTGGTGACAACTCAAAGTTTGTCATGATTGAGAAATCCCTGGAAGTTCCAGCTGAAGGAACTACCAAGTCTGTGAGGGATAAGTATGAGCGTTGGCAGGCGGCTAACAACAAGGCACAGTACTACATGTTGACTAGTATGGTCGACACTCTCAAGACAAATATGGAGAATGTCGAGATGGCCTACGAAATCATGGATCAGCTCCAAGACATGTTTGGTTCCAAGTCAGCGCAGACTCATTTTGAGGCCACCAAGAAATATGCCAATGCTCGAATGGCACCTTCTCAACATGTTTAGAATCATTTGATCAAAATTACAAACTACTTTCAGGAAGATGAACTGCATGGAGCACCAATAGATGAGAAAACATAAGTCGGCTTAATCCTCAACAATCTCTCTCCAGCTTTTCTGCCATTCACCATCAACTATGTGTTGAATAAACTCAACTATGGTCTGACGCAGCTCATGAACGAGCTTCAGACTTTTGAGTCTATCATGGGTGGACCGAGTAAGGGAGGAGAAAAGAAGACAACTACTACTACTTCTGCTGATCCAGCTAACCAAGCTTCGTCTTCGAAATCTGGAAACAAGAGGAAAGGTGGATAAAACAACAACCCCAAGCCTGCAAAGGCTGCAAAGACGAGTGCACAACCAAGTGCACAGACGCCTAAGGGGAAGAACAAGAAAAATAAGAAAGGTAAAGGGAAGTGTTTTCACTACAAAGAGAAGGGGCATTGGAAACAGGATTGCTCCAAGTTTCTAGCAGCTAAGAACAAAGGTAATGATTATAGTTCATATATCTTAGAAACATGTGTTTTAGAGAATGATAAATCTATTTGGATTATTGATTCTAGATCTACTAACCATGTTTGTAACTCTTTATAGCTTCTTGAATCGTGGGAGGAAGTGGACGAAGGCAACTTAAAAGAGTTGGGAATAAAGCGTTCGTCGCGGTCCAAGCTAGAGGAAGAGCTCGTCTGAAGTTTAGAAATAAATTTTTAATTTTAAATGATATATTTTTTATTCCGGATTTTAGTAGAAATTTATTTTCAGTTTCCATGTTGCAATTAGAACAATTTGTTATGACTTCCACAAGTTCTAATATATCTATTTCTTTCAATGGGTTACAATTTTGTATTGCATGTTTGGAAAACGGGCTTTATATTCTGCGACCTAACGAACCCATCGCTCTTAACAATGATTTATTCAAAGTAGCTAAACCTAGGACCAATAAACGTCAAAAGATCGAAAACGACAACATGACGTACTTATGACATTTGAGACTAGGTCACATTGGCTATGATAGAATTCAAAGACTTACAAAAGACGGGCCTTTAAGGGAACTCACCTTAGGTGAATTACCTATCTGCTAATCTTGTCTAGAAGGATAAATGATTAAGCGTCAATTCTCTGCAAAGGGTGATATGGTCAAAGAACTACTTGGACTTATGCATTCAGATGTTTGTGGACCTTTGAATGTACAAGCCAAGGGTGGTTTTGAGTATTTCCTTGCTTTCATTGATGATTACTCTAGATACTCATGTCTTTACCTAATGCATAGGAAATCAGAAACATTTTCAAAGTTTCAGGAATTCCTAGCGATGGCTCAGAACCAATTAGGTAAAACGTTAAAGATCTTGCGATCTGATAGGGGTGGAGAATATTTGGATATGTGTTGGACCCAAAATGGGTATGTTTTAAATATTTATATTGAAAATGCACGAATCGTTCATATAGAATAGTGATCATGTAAGCAAGGATGTCGAACCCAAAAAACTTGTCTAAAATAAAAAAATAAAACTATTTTAAACCAAAATTAATAAACTCTAACCTAGCTCCAAAGATTGATGAGAATTTTGTATCAAGAAAATAAATGAAAGATAATAATAAAGATATTAAAGACAATATATATAACTAAATTAATAATTGTAAACAAGATGGTAGAAGAAATATTATTAAGAAAATAGAATCCACAAAACATAAGTTCAATAATATTTATAAGTACATTGATTCCCAAGTTTTAGTAATAGTAGAAATTAATCAAACCATCAGTTATTCAAATTATACATTCTTTTTAAGCACAAGTTATTATATTAATATAGGATTTATCTTCACTTTTAGCAATATAATATCAAAGTATTTAGTGTGAATCAATCTAAAGAAACAACAAATAAATCAATGAATATTATTTATAAGGCAAAACATAATATTTTTGTTCTAAGCATTTGATGTGCACACCTTAATCAAATAATATTATGATTTTTCACTAATGAAGAACAAAGTATAAATATATGCTAACAATAAAAAATACATGATATTTACAATGAAAGAAAATATTTGAAGAAGAAAAATCCATAAACTTTGTTGCACAAATGGGAAATCAACATACAAAATAAATGTTATCTAGTTATATATTTTTTCTTCATCACCTTAATAATCTTAAAAAGACTAGAAACTCATAAATAGAATAGAAATTACAAAATAAAAAGAAGACATACTTGAAAAATGCTCTTGAAAAACACTAAAATGAAAGAGACAATGGTAGAGAGAAATGGTAGAAAAGATGATGGCTACCCCAAAAATTAAGCACCCTAAAATGGTCTTGAAATTACATATTTATAGCAAAATGAGATTATTAAAATAATCAATTTAAATTAATTAAATTAATAATAATATGGCAAGTAGGGGTAAATTGTAGGGTGTAATGATGATTTTGTGGTGAAATATGTAGAAAAGTTGGGTAAAAATGTGGCATTTTTTGACAAAGGGACAATTTTTGGGCTCAAGAGAATGGGAAGGTGGCTAGAGGCTACTGGTGGCAGACAGGCCTGGGGTGTGGAGCAACTGGTGGGCCGAATGGGGCAGCTAGGCCGTGGCCAGAGGAAGCAGCTTCGGGCCTGGGCTGGCTGAAGGCTGGAGGGGCTTCGGGCCTGGGCTGGAGGGGCAGGTGCGGGCCCAGTGTAACGCCCTAATTTCTCATAGATTACTGAGAACATAGCGTTGGGTCATATTCGTAAATATTGCTCTTTTATTTAATAAAAACTTAAAAATAAATACATGGATCCATGGTTTTACAAAAACAAAATAATTGTCTTTAACATAAAAATATGAGCAACATTTAAATAAAAAAATTAAAATAATCATTCTTTAATAAAAAAAAAATAGGCCCGCTTGATCTTGCTCGACTATATGGTCCCCACAAATACATCACGAAGCTCTTAGGTCCCACACTCGCCACCGATTTTTCTATTATTAATTTCCTGAAATAAGGATATCATAAGGAGTGAGCTTCTAAGCTCAGTAAGGAAAATACAAACAAGAGTTAGTCATATAATCAAACATAACATAATTCACAAGAGTCATGCAAACACAAACCTCTAGATCATATCATAACTTAAGTCATAATTATAAATCATAATCTAAGCCATAAATCATAAATCATACTCTAAGTCATAAGTCATAGGTTATAAGTCATAGATCATAAATCATAACTATAGGTCATATATCATAATCATAACTAAAATAACAAGTCAGATATAATAAAAAGATAAGTGTTTATACAGGGGTGGCAATTAAGCCCCGGAAAAAAGTCTGTCATACACCGGACATAGGTCCGTCATAAAGTTTTGGCAACCGAGCCTACCGGACATAGTCCGTCATACATCATTGGACACCTTAGGTCCAGACACACTTACTCCTTTATTGTACCTGAAATGTTAGGTCATACAAACATAAACTATATCATACATTACATAAACTAGATCATAATACTAAACTATCTAATTTTCCTTACCTTGAGTGTGAAATGAGAAGAAAAAAAAAAGAGATTCCTCTTGCTATAGTGAATCGCCCAAACCTTATAACAATTAAAACTAATTAGAATCAATAATAACAACTAAAATTCTAAAATCTAAAACCTCATAGAAGTCATACCTTCACTCCTAGAAACAAGATATCACAACCTTAATATCCTGAGCCTCCAAAAACAACGTCTATCTTCAAGCAACTAAAGTTATGAACTTAGTATGCTTATGGTGTTCGGCTATATGGGGATTAATGAGCACAAATGGTAGTGCTTCTTGAAAAAAATGAGATAGTATTTGGAAGCTTTGATTGTGTGAAGAATGTAGAGTTATGAGCTCTATTTATAGGCTTAATAACTATCACACTTCCATTTAAATTTCAAAATTCCTAGAATATCTCCATAACTCAAATTTTAGTTCCTAAGATATTAATTAACTACTTTGACTTAACCAATCTAACCTAGTCGTTCCTGATACTAGGAATTTAGATTGTTATTATATTACTTAATTTATGCACCAATCATTTAGTTTATATAATAATAAAATACTATTAACTTTAACTATTACTAATATATCTATCTCTACCAGATTATTGTTAAGCCTATAATATAAACATTTAAATAATATTCTTTCTTTTAAGTACATATAAAATCATTCTTAACAACCCCTACTCACAGAACTCTCTATATATAATACTAACAAATATCTTTTATTTAATCTAACAATATACCAACCTAAAAAAATGGCCTTAACAGACCAAAATTTTGTACTGCTTATATCCTCAATTACTTAGTTCATCATTATTACTTTAGTTGCCACATTTGACCAACTCAAATACTTAAATATCTTAAGAACCATATCATACTATCATCTATTCAAAATAAAGTACTCTTTTTCAATTTCAAAGTATATATAACTTTGAAACTAACGTAGTCACTACTATAACTGTGACTAACATTATATAATTGAAAAATTACTAACAACTAAATAAAACTTAAAATTTATTCTCCATAATTTATTCAACCATTTTTTTTTTAAACTAGACATAACTTGATACCAATTTATCTAACAAGTTGGAATTCTATGCAATCATCTCACTTTTCTAAAATTAATTAAAATAATACCACAACTAAAAGTATTATTTTAAATTAACACTATTAATGAACATGTCATAACTAATAGCAAACAATTAAATAACTGGGCTACTTGGATATTACAAATCTTCCCTCCTTAAAGCAATTTCGTCCTTGAAATTTTACTCACCAAATATCTCAGGATATCGCTCCCTCATATCTGCCTCCAATTCCCATGTTGCCTCTCTTTCAGTGATATTGCTCCATAAGATTTTAACTATAGGGATACTTTTGGACCTTAACTCCTTAGTTCCCTGCTCTAGAATGCGTACTGGTCGTTCTTCATAACTAAAATCTTGTTTTAACTCCAGAGCCTTGTAATCGAGTACATGGGATGGATCTGATATATATTTTCTCAACATTGATACATGAAAAATGTTATGTGTTTCAGCTAATGATGGTGGTAAAGCCAACCAATATGCTACATGCCCTACTTTGTCCAATATCTCAAAAGGACCTATAAACCTCGGGCTTAACTTTCCTTTCTTTCCGAATCGCATAATCCCCTTCATCGGAGAAATTTTGAGAAAGACTTGGTCGCCTACTGAAAACTCAACATTTTGTCTCTTAGCGTCGGCATAGCTTTTCTGGCGACTTTGAGTGGCAATCATTCGTTGTCTTATCTTTTCTACTGCCTCTGTTGCTTCTCTTACAGCCTCGGGTCCTAAGTATCATCTTTCACCAACCTCATCCCAATGAAGTGGTGATCGACACTTTCGTCCATATAGCATCTCATAAGGCACCATGCCTATCGTCGCTTGATAACTATTATTGTAAGAGAATTCTATTAATGGATGATACTTGCTCCATGATCCTGAGAAGTCTAAAGCACACGCTCTCAGCATATCTTCTAATATCTGTATGGTGCGTTCTGACTGACCATCGGTTTAAGGGTAAAATGTCGAACTTAGTTTTAACTTAGTGCCCATTGCATGATGTAAGCCTTCCCAGAACTTTGATGTGAAAACCGATCCTCTATCAGAGACTATCGTCTTTGGAACTCCATGTAGTCTCACTATCTCTGCCATGTAAAGCTCTGTGTACTGCTCAGCATTATAAACTGTTCTTACTGGTAAGAAGTGAGCAGATTTTGTGAGTCTATCTACTATCACCCAAACAGAGTCATGCTGCTTGGTGGTCCTTTGTAATCCCATCATGAAGTCCATCGCTATATCTTCCCATTTCCATTCGGGAATCTCCAATGGTTGCAAAGTTCCAGCGGGTCTTTGATGTTCGGCTTTAACTTGTTGACATGTAAGGCATTTCACTACTAATTATGCTATGTCTTTCTTCACCCCTGGCCACCAGTACATTGTCTTGACATCGTTGTACATCTTGGTCGATCTCGGGTGAAGTGAATACAGAGTAGTGTGCGCTTCCTTCATAATACTTTCTCTTAATCCTCCACTTTCTGGCACACATACTCGGTTTCTATATCGTGGCATGCCTTCTTTTGTCAAGGAGAAATCGGCATTCTCTGAGCTTTGTATTGCTGCCTTCATCTTAACAAGAAACTCGTCTTCTTGTTGTTTCTCCTTTAGTTCCTCCATTAGAGTTGACTTGATCACAAGGTCACTTAGTTGTCCAATTATTAGCACTATTCTGGACCTCTTAATGCCATCTTGTAAGTGTTGAGCTATCCCCTTAAGTGTTGACAAACTTCCGTAACTCTGCCTACTAAGTGCATCTGCCACGACGTTAGCTTTTCCCAGATGATACAAGATCTCACAATCATAGTCTTTTACTAACTCCAGCCACCTTCGTTGTCTCATATTAATCTCCTTCTGCATAAAGAAGTACTTTAGACTTTTGTGATCCACACAGATTTTGTACTTTTCTCCGTACAGATAGTGCCTTCAAATATTTAGAGCGAAAACCACCGCTGCTAATTCTAAGTCATGAGTCGGATACCGCTGTTTGTA
This sequence comes from Humulus lupulus, assembly GCF_963169125.1. NCBI lineage: Eukaryota > Viridiplantae > Streptophyta > Magnoliopsida > Rosales > Cannabaceae > Humulus > Humulus lupulus. The sequence goes on along the minus strand of NC_084794.1, from coordinate 206,852,012 downwards.
CTCCTTAAGCTGTCTCGAGGCATAGGCAACCACTCTTTTGTCTTGCATCAAACGCATCCAAGTCCCTACTTCGACGCGTCGCAATACACTACAAACTTGCCCTTATCATTTGGAACACACAGAACTGGGGCTGTTATGAGCTTATCCTTTAACGTCTGGAAGCTTTCTTCGCATTTCTCCATCCATTCAAATTTATGTTGCTTCCTCCTCAAATTTGTTAAGGGTGTAGCTATTCTGGAGAACCCTTCAACAAATTATCTATAGTATCCTGCCAATCCCAGAAAACTTCTCACCTCCGTTGCATTCTTGGGTTTATTCCAGTCCTTCACTGCTTTGATCTTGGCTGGATCTACTTCCACGCCATCTTTAGACACAATGTGTCCTAGAAATGCCACCTTCTCTAACCAGAATTCGCATTTCTTAAACTTAGCGTATAATTGATGACCTTTGAGTCGTTCCAACGTCAGTCGCAGGTGCTCTTCATGCTCGGCTTTCATTTTTGAGTAGATCAATATGTCGTCTATAAACACCACAATGAACTTATCCAGGTAGTCCTTAAATACTCGGTTCATAAGATCCATGAACACTGCTGGTGCATTCGTTAATCCAAAAGACATTACTAGAAATTCATAGTGTCCATATCTAGTTCGAAAAGCCGTCTTTGGGATATCTTCTTATCGTACTCTTAGCTGATGATACCCCGACCACAAATCTATCTTCAAGAATACTGTAGATCCTTGTAGTTGATCAAAAAGATCGTCTACTTGAGGTAAAGGGTATTTGTTCTTGATCGTCACTTTATTTAGCTCTCGATAGTCGATACACATCCTCATACTCCCATCCTTCTTTTTGACAAACAGCACTGGTGCTCCCCAAGGCGAATAGCTCGGTCGGATGAAACCCTTGTCTAAAAGCTCCAGCAGTTGTTTCTTTAACTCCTTTAACTCAGTAGGCACCATTCTATAGGGAGCTTTCAAAATTGGTGTCGTTTCAGGTGCCAATTCTATTTCATACTCGATTTCCCTATTCAGAGGTAATCCCGGTAGATCTTCTGGAAACACCTAGGGAATTTCGCATACGATAGGTACATCCTTTGGTTCGAGCTGCGTCTCTCGTATTTTGTCCACCACACTGGCTAGAAACGCTTGGAAACCGCTATTAATTAACCGTTGAGTTTTGAGAGCTGAGACTATCGGTATGCGAGTTCGAAAAACTTCTCCTTTGAAAGTGAACTGCTCTCCGCCTTCTGGTTGAAAGTTGACTTTCTGGGGATTAATGAGCACAAATGGTAGTGCTTCTTGAAAAAAAAAATGAGAAAGTATTTGGAAGCTTTGATTGTGTGAAGAATGTAGAGCTATGAGCTCTATTTATAGACTTAATAACTATCACACTTCCATTTAAATTTCAAAATTCCTAGAATATCTCCATAACTCAAATTTTAGTTCCTAAGATATTAATTAACTACTTTGACTTAACCAATCTAACCTATTCGTTCCTGATACTAGGAATTTAGATTGTTATTATATTACTTAATTTATGCACCAATCATTTAATTTATATAATAATAAAATACTATTAACTTTAACTATTACTAATATATCTATCTCTACCAGATTATTGTTAAGCCTATAATATAAAATCATAATATAAACATTTAAATAATATTCTTTCTTTTAAGTACATATAAAATCATTCTTAACAACCCCTACTCACCGAACTCTCTCTATATAATACTAACAAATATCTTTTATTTAATCTAACATACGACCAGGACCAGAACAGCCACTTGATGATGGAATCCCTAGACTCAATTAACGAGATACGGGAGAAAGCCCAACTCTGAGTTGCTGCGTACCAGCAAAAAGTCGCCCAGTACTTTAACTCCAAAGTTAAAGAAAGAAAATTCAACGTCGGTGACTTGGTGCTACGACGAGTTTTCTTGAATACCCGTGACCCCACTGCTGGAATACTCGGACCTAATTGGGAAGGACCTTACCAGATTGAAGAAGTCCTTCATCCGGGCACCTACAAACTTGCACGCCTAAACGGAGATCTCGTTCCACATTATTGGAATGGAGAACACCTGCGCAAGTACTATCAGTGAACAGTCCTTTTTAAAGGACTGGCTTGTATTAAATTTTTATTTTTACAAGTTTAGCAAAGAGGGTTAGCCACGCTGAATGGTTAATCGCTCGTATATGTAAGATTCTATTTTAGAATCACTCGTAAAGACATGTTTAGTCCATTTTTAATACGAGATTATAAGGGACTGTGCGCAGCCAGTCATTCTTGCCAACCTTTGTAAATTTATATTTACAAGTATTTGTTCATTACGTGTGTTGTTTTGCTGTATTACAAGTATTACTTTTTCACCCGAGCAGAAATGTTCGAACAGGTCATGGTCAAGGCAAGTGACCAAGGACCGAAAGCTCCTCGATCACTTGGGGGGCATATAAGGCACATCGATAGCAAAGCGTACCATGAGGTATGTAAATACATGAACAAAATGAGTGAAAGCATGCTAAGGTCCTTAGAGTATTTTTCAAAATTTATATTTTGTTAAATCAAGCCAAAGTACTATGCTAAGTTCGGTCATGCAGACAGATGTTATAGTAGATGAAAATATTATAACATTATAAAGCAATCTTTTACACTGCAAGAATCACTGCTTGGATGTAACTGTTCAAATAAAAGGAAAAGTTTGCTGCCCTTGCAGCAAATTCAAAAAAATATATATATATTGTCTTTACATCACGACCCGTGGGTCGTGTAATCAAAAGAAACAAAAAAATAATATAAAAGCTCAAGAGGCATTGGGAGCAGGAGGGTCTTTATCAGCGCTCTGGTTGGCAGCATCCTCGGCAACTCCTTCTTCCTCTGCACCAGCAATGCTTGGGGAAACAGGGATCCTTGCTCTTGCCTCCTCTTCAGCCAGTTGAGCAGCATAGCGGGCCAGCTCAGCATTTCTGACATCTTCTGTAAGATAACCGAAGTTGGTGCCCTGATTGTTTTTCCAAAAGTTGTAAAAACACCGGAGCGTCGCGTTCATATACCTTTCCAGATTTTTGGAGTTCTCAAGCTTCAGTTGCTCTACTTGGCTCTCAAGAGTAGCGATGGACTCGTCCTTGGACTTGAGCACCTCGCCCAATCTCTTGCATTCGCGATACTGGACTCGGCTGGCCTCCTGATACTCCTCTCTCTGCTTTATTATAGCTGCCTTCGAAGCTTCAACCTCCGATAGCTTTGTCACCACAGCATCCCTCTACTGAGCGATCGCCTCCAACTCCTTCGCATGCCTGGACTCTACAGCCGAGAGCTCCTCGGCTGCTTTCACTTGGTACCTCTCGATGGCCTTTGCCCGAGCTTGGTCGATAGAGGCTTGGGCACGGGTACGAGCAGCAGTTGCAGACAGCAAAGCCTGTGAACAAAGGAAAAAGTTAGAGCCTGTTGCAAGGAAGGAAAGACAAAGGCTAGAGAGATGAAAAATGCTTACGCTGGAAATTTCGTTCAGGGTCCTGTTCAGAATTTGGTTGACCCCCATACTCTCTGCCTCAACCATTGCATCCTTGACGCGGTCGTTCTTCACGATGTGTGCAAGGCGGTCTTTGGCTGCTCGTAAGGCGCGGCTTGAGAGTTTGGCCCCAAGAGTTTCTTCCCGCTTGTTTTGTTCCCTGGTGGGCGCAGCTGGAGGGTTTGTCAGAGCAGGAGGAGTCTCCTTCTCAGCAGGAGCCAAAGGATGAGCAGAAGTTTTCCCAGTTGGCACGTCCTTGGAAGGATCTTCTGTTCGACTCTTTTTGGCAGGTCCCTGGCTTGTTTCGTCGTTGTGTCTCCTTGACGACTTTCGCCGGAGCTGAGGAACTTCCTCTTCCTCCTCAGCCTGGTATAGGTCGAAGACGTTGGGAGTGGCCATATCTGCATACAAGTAAACACATGCAAAGGGTAAGATAAAGGTAGATGAAAAATCTTTATCAAACGGAAAAGAATGTCACAAAGTTAATACCCGAGCTACAACTATTGGTCGCTATACTATTGACTCTATTAGTCACACACTCACTATCTAGCACGAAGAAGTCTGGCCCTAGATTTGGAGTATATGTAAAGTTTCCCTCCCCGTCAAACAAGTGACAGGGAATTGGCAAGCTATTTAAAAGCGAAATTACTGTACCGTTTTCATCGGAGGATTCCCCCAAGTCCACAACCGGCTCTTTTGCCTTTTGTTTCCCCTTGCCTTGGGGAGCAGAAGGCCTTTCTACGGAAGGATTTCCCGTGGGCTCCCTGATTGTAACCCCCGTCAGCCTCCTTCGGGGAGGGGACGCAGGGGGTTACTGCTCGGGAACCCCCTCGGCAGTGGCATCGGCTACCACGGGTCCTCTTGTTTCATGGTGAGGAGCCAGGAGGCCAGACAGCCTCAGGTTTTTATCAGTAACCAGGGACTTGACGATTTTCTCTGCGTCTATCATCCTGGCCAATGCATTGGACCTCAACACCATGTCTGGTGTTGGGGTCGGACGTAACCATGGGCCTAAAAGACAAAGTATACTTTAAGAAAGATGAAGGAAATTTCGATGATTGAAAAGTATCAACCAGTAAAACAGCACTTACCTCCTCGAGCAAAGGCCAGGTTGTTGCTGGTCAGGTCTGGTGTAAGGAAGTACTCCTTGCTATACTGCCCCACGTTGGATATGTGTGTGGTGTCAGTCAGGAAGGTCCGGTTAGTTTCCTGGTGACAAAGATGGAAGAAGCCCGTCCCATACTGTTGAGGGTTGGACTTAAGGTCGAAGAGATAATTGACCTCGTGAAGGGTAGGTTCTGGCCACTTTTTAAGTTTGTACAAGATATAGAGTGCGGCCAGCATTCTATATCCATTTGGAGTAATTTGGAAGGGGGCGACATCGAAATAATCGGCCACCCCCTGATAAAAAGGATGTAGAGGGAGGCTAGCCCCCGCCTCTATGTGATACCGAGACCAAGCACTGTATACACCTCCGGGGAGGTTAGCCCTTTGGTCTGCAGAAGGAATTTTGAGGTTGACCCCTGTGAGAGGATACTTCCTGAGATAGTTGGCAAGCATCCTGGGAGTCACAAGGCTGGTCGGGGAGAAATACCACTCGACATCAGGCAGATTCTGATGGCGAAGGCGGGCCCTAGCTTGGATATTAGGGTCAGGAACAGGATTGTCTCGACTGCTGGTCGAGGGAACCCTAGCCTGCGAATCAGGCTGGGCAGGAGAGCATGGACTACCTCCAGACTCAGGTCTTTTCTTGCCTAAAGACTTAGAACGGGCCATTTGAGGACGAGGTCTGGAGGAAAATCGTGAAAAGGGAATCTCGTGAATTTGGTCGGTCGGTCGTTCTTCGCCTTCGAGCAGCTGGGCGAGAAGATCGTCATCGATGGGCCGTTCACCTCCCCACAAATCTGGCATCAAATTCTGCAAACAGAAGAATGGGGAGGTGAGGATAGAGAATTTTTAAAGGCTTTTTAGAATAGCGCTGGTCGAGTATAAAAGTCAAGCTTTAATACAACAGCATTCTAACAAAAAGCTAAATCTTTCCACACGAACAGTTTGAGAAACGGATCAAAGGGTGAAAGTAAAAAGTTTTTCAAAAAAGCTTTTTCAACTCCCCTTAGGGCGAGAAAAACCTATTTTCCAACTAGCCTAAAGATCGAATTTTTACTTCGATTTTACGTCCTAAAAGTATGATCCCAACTATTAAACTAACTCGTAACCTTTTTCGCCTACAAGACATTCTACTCAGAAGCATCTCAAACCAGAAGCAGATAAACTCAAACAGTCAACATACAGAAGCATGCATTATGAAAATTTGAAGCATAAGGATTCAAAAACTTACCAAATAGATGGTCGTGGAGATTGGTAAAGAGTCTTCGGAAATCAAGGAACTCTCGGGCTGAGTCTTGAAAATGCAGAAGAACAGTCTCCGGGAGAAGATTGAAGCTCTGGTTTTTAGGGTTTCTTGAAAAGGCAATGGCGTGCGTAAAAAGAAAAAGGGAAGTTTGGAGATGTTATATAAGTTTGTCTATGGCATAAAAAATGTGTAATCATCAGTTTCCCTTTTTCGAAGTATGGGGAAGCGGAATAGCCGTTGAATTATTACTGGGGAACTGAAAAGTCATGATTAGACAGGAGTAGGTTGCTTTTTCCAAGAACACACGAAGGGTTCTGACACGTATGGCGGGGTTACCGAAGGGTCGTTCGCTCAAAAGTTTATTTATTGCTCGTAATAAATAAACTTGGGGGCAAATGTTATCCAAAAAATTGGCATTGATGACATGGCAAGTGATCCCTGGACACGTGGCTGACACCTGGAAGAGCTCTGCTAGTGTATCGACCAGAAGGCACATTATAAGCAGGAGGCGGCCCAATCTTACCTACGACTAGTCTGGTCGATGGTTCCGCATGCAATGTAATATTACTATAAAGATCTTTGTAAATCCCGAATTTAACTCACACAATCTCCTGGATATCCGGTTATTAAGGAGAGAATATCGGCAATAAAATCATGTAATCCCCCTTGAGCCTATAAATAGAGAAAGATAGCTCAAGGGGGGGGGGGGGGACTTTTGGCTTTCGAATGACTTGATACTAGTGTAATTCTATCTGAAATATTGTATTGTTCTTCAGAGGTTGGTGAAACTCATTGAACCCTTGTTCTTTGATTCTCATATCAATAACAATCTAAGTGGACGTAGGTCATTACCAGATCCTGGGGTCGAACCACTATAAAATATCGTGTTCTTATTAGTTTTTGTCATTCGGTTCTTTTCAATGCATTCATTCACATTAAGCATATTCTGACTCAGTGTCAATTGACCAAAATCTGGGTCAACACATATTAAGTCCATGAAAATATTAATTAAATTTTAATTTACTTTGGCAATTAAGTTCAATAAAATCACATCTTTAACTTTTAATCTAACAACACTAATTTTAAATAATTAAACTACAACATATTATAATAAAATATCTATAAAAACACACAAACATCTATAAAATTACAATAAGACTAATAAATTCAAAATTACTTATAAAAACTTAATAAGTTACTTAAAAACTCAAAGACTAAGCAACAATTAGCATAAAAAAATGTGGTAAAATAACTCTATTTTGTAGAGTTATCAATATGCAGTTCAAAGATCATTTAACTGAACTTGAGATTTTATAAAATCTTACAGCCCCAGGTACTCCGCAAAAAAATGGTGTAGTGGAACGCCGGAACAGAACTTTATTGGAAATGATTAGATGCATGCTTAGTTACTCAACTCTACCAACTTCATTCCGGGACATGCAATTGAAAATACGAATGACATTGTCAATGTCGTGCCGTCTAAATCAATCCCCAAAACACCTTTAGAATGCTAGAATGGTCGTGAACCTAGTCGCCATTATAGAATCTGGGGGTGTTCCTCCCACGTCCTGAGGAAAAAGGAAGGAAAGCTAGAACCGCAAACTGAAGTTTGCATGTTTGTTGGCTATCCTAAAGGTACTCGGGTGGACTTTTCTATAGTCATTCAGAAAAGAAAGTGTTTACTTCTACGAATGCTACTTTTCTGGAAAATGATTTATGTCCAAAACTTCAAACCACGCAGCAAAGTATTTATTAGAGGAGATGATTAAAGAATTGAATCTAACCAATGTTCCATCGTCATCAACGCGAGTTGATGATAAAATTCTCACTCTTCATGTCCAACCCACACAAGTCGATTTAAATGAAGAAAGTACCACTGTTCCTGAGCAAACAGTCACAAAGCCTCGTCATAGTGGGAGGGTTTCTAGGAACCCAGTTCACTATGGTTTGGATGGTGAAACCAATATGGTTGTTGGTGATACTAGTGATGATGATCTGTTGTCTTTCAAACAGGCAATGGCTAGCCCTGAAAAGGAACTATGGCTTGAAGCCATAAAATAGGTTAGGGAGTCCATGTACTCAAATTACGTCTGGGATCTTGTGGAAGCACCTAGTGACTTTAGGGGCATTGGGTGCAAGTGGATCTACAAGAAGAAACGAGGTGTTGATGGAAATATCGAGACTTATAAAGCTCGATTAGTAGCAAAGGGTTATACCCAAAGAAAATGCGTGGACTATAAGGAAACTTTTAGCCCGGTAGCCATGCTCAAGTCCATTGACATCCTCCTATCCATAGCAGCCGCTCTCGACTATGAGATCTGGAAAATGGACGTCAAGACATCTTTTCTTAATGGAAAGCTTAACGAAGTCATTTATATGGACCAGCCAGAAAGATTTAAAGTAGCTGGACAAGAAAGAAAATTTTGTAAGTAGAATATGTCCATCTATGGACTTAAGCAAGCTTCTCATTCCTTGAACCCTAAGGTTTGATGAAATAATCAAAACCTATGGCTTTGAACAAAATATTGATGAACCTTGTGTTTACCAACTGAAGGCAAATCAAGTAGTGGTATTCCCGGTTCTTTATGTAGATGATATCTTACTCATTGGAAACAATGTTAAGAAATTGTCAGATGTGAAGAATTGGCTGAGCACTCAATTCCAGATGAATGATTTGGGTGAAACAAGTTATGTTCTAGGTATCTAGATCATCGAGGATAAAAAGAACAGACTCTTAGCTCTATCTCAAGCAGCTTACATAGATAAAGTGCTTGAACGATTCTCAATGACAAATTCCAAGAAAAGACGTTTACCGTTCCACCATGGAATTCAACTTTCAAAGAAGTAGTCTCCCAGACTCCTGAAAAGGAAGATGCAATGAGAAAAGTTCCTTTCGCATCTGCAGTTGGAAGTCTAATGTATGCTATGTTGTGTACTAGACCAGATATCTGCTATGCAGTGGGAGTAGTGAGCAGGTATCAGTCAAACCCAGGACCGGAACATTGGATAGAAGTTAAGCATATCTTGTTGTATTTAAGGCGGACTAGGGATTATATGTTAGTCTACAAGAGTGGTGTTTTGAACCATGTAGGTTACACCAATTCAGATTTTCAGACTGATGTCGATGACAGGAAGTCTACTTCTGGAATGGTGTTTACTCTTGGGGGTGGAGCTATGATATGGAGAAGCATAAAGCAGTCTTCAATCTCATATTCCACCATGGAGGCTGACTATATAGCCGCGTCAGAAGCAACTAAGGAAATAGTCTGGCTAAAGAAGTTCTATTCGGATCTTGGTGTTATTCAAAAAATGGATAAACTGCTTGTGTTGTTTTGTGACAATACAGGAGTGATATCCAACTCGAAAGAACCTCATAGTCACAAGAGGAGTAAGCATATTGAAAGGAAGTATCACATTATTCGAGAATATGTGGCCAGGGGAGATGTGAAGGTTATGAAGATTGCATCTGAAGACAATCTTGCAAATCTGTTTACAAAGACACTACCAGAACTACATTTGATAAGCATATCAAAGAAATAAGATTAGTAGAATTAAGGCATTAGTTTCAATTAGTGCAAGTGGGAATTTGTTGGGGCTTTATGCCCTAATTAAAACCCAATTTCTTTGTAATCTCATTTATTATCAATAAAAGAATAGAAATCATTTTTTTTACTTGGTCAATCACTTTGCTCACATGTTTTATTTTCATGATTATTTGTTTAATATAAACTTCTATTAAATCCCGAGCATATAGCTAATCGTATTTATAGTGACGTAATCACAGTGAAATATAAATATGATTATATGTTCAAATATAAGTTAGTCCTAAGACTAGTCAGTGCACAAGATTTACACTGACTTGTCAATCTACGATATGATCTACTTACATATTGTAGTGTTATGTTCTTTCCAGAACATTAGCAAAGTAGATAAGAACGGGTGTATTTGTTACATCAGACTGAACCGATATTGACAGTAGATAGGATAAGTAAACATACCATTATTATCTATTCTAGTCATATCATATAGTTGACCATAGGTTAATTCAATCTCAATTCTGAGTGGTTAGTATTCTAACTGGTTGTATTATTTGAGTTCTTTGACTTGTTTGTTACCAGCTTACCCTACGAACTATCTCATACTTACATCTTGGAAACTTGGTAGTATAATTGAGTGGGAGTGTTAATCATAGATATGAACATCTATAGCTTCTGATGATGAAGTGAAACGATGGTTTTCTTTTAGTTTGGTTCAAGGTGCTAAATGATAGAGATCTCATTTCAGTAATTAATATTTGTTTACTGAAATATCATTTACAAGGAACTAAGTGTTTTAAGAATAAAATACAATGAGGGGTAAAATGGTATTTTAGTCTCATCTCATTGTAGACCATTTATAGAGGATTGATTGACAATTTTGGTTGTAACAATGGATAATTAATAACGTATCTATATTGCTTATAGAGCGTTCTATGAATTCAAGAGTGCAATTCCGAGTCTTTAGTGGAGTCACGAGGAATTAATATGTTAGTAAATTTATTTGTTAGATTTATGATAACTTATTGGAGCTTGATTTCATAGGCCCATGGTCCCCACTGTATATTGGATAAAATCATCTATATAGTCTCAATTAATTGATTTAATTATCAATTAGAATTATCAAAGTTGACTAGGTCAATTTTGGATAGTTTCATAGAGTTATACAATTTAGAGAAGAAAAGAGAAATTAGGGTAGATTTATTAATTAAGATAAATTGGTATCTAAATTAATAAATAAGTTTAAATCAAGGTTCAAATTATAATTAATTAATTTGATAAAGGATTTGAATAATTATTTAATTAATTAAATCAATAGAAAATAATACAGACCTTGATTTTAAGTCCAATGAGCTTATAATCAAATGGGAAATTTCCCGACCCTAAAGCCCATTATAATTTCGACCTAGGGATGTTAGTTTTCTATTATTTTATTGATTTTTTTAATTAAATAAATGACCCAATTGATTCTATAAAAGGAATGTTAAGTGCGAGATGAAATCATTAGTCAAAACATACGTTGAATCACAAGTTTCTGATAGGTTTTAGATTCACTCTAAACATAAGTATTTTTCTAAGCCTCATTATTCTTTTTCTCTTCTTCTCTCTCTGTGTCTATCTTATGTGTTGAGAATTGCCCACCCTAGTTTAGGTAATTCTAAGGATACTTTGGAAGGTTGTGAAGAAAATTGAAGATCGATTCAGTTTCTTTGTAATACTCTGTGACAGAAAGGATACAAAGGTTAGAGAAACTGAAGGAATGACTCTATTATTCCGCTGCGTATAATGTAAGTGTTCTTATCATTATTTCTCTTTGAATTCAATTTAGAAATATGTTCTAGGTTGTCTCATATTAATTTGTTTAATATTAGATCTACATGAAAATAAATAAAGATCCTGTATAAGTTTTCCCAACAATATATTCCTAGTATTTTTAGTAAATAAGAACTTCTTATATATTGTTTATAAAAATAGTTGTTTTTATAGATATGAAAAAGACTTAGGTTTTGAGAATGAAATTTATATTCATATGCTAGTAGATTGTAGATCTAGTCTTTTTACTGAAACTGCAGTCCTTCTAAAACATCTTCTTATCGTGTAAATTTATTATTTTCTCATATATAAGGTGACGTATCGATGCATATTCATATCTAGGGTGAACTTCAACACAACTTTTAACAAGCCTATCAATGGAAAAAAAAAACAAGTTTAAAGAAAGAATGCCTAGATCCTATTATATGCAACAACCAATGCTTATATCATTTTGAAATAATTTAAATACCTAATCGAAGATCTCTGAGAAAGCTTGGAATTTCTTAAAAAGATTCACTATCCCCTTCTACTAGCGCAAGGTATTTTAGCAACCCATTTTATTAATATAAACTTATAAAATATTATCCAAGAGAAGAGAAAGCTAGGTTTGATGGTTTTCAAGACTTAGAGGTTTCACTAAGTTTAGAGATTTAAAAAAAAAAAGTGAGTCTACAAGCCAAACTCCATAGCATATTTATACAAAAACAAAAAAGTTATCCTCTATTATTTTATTAAAGTGAGGATAAGATTCTGCACTTCTGGTCCTTTGCTTTTTCTGATAGGATAAGATGCGTAGTACATGGGCGGCTACCTTTGGTATTTTGGGAAAGAGCATCTTATCTTTAAATCAAACTTTAAATGATAGTGCTTCCCATAGTAGGGTCTGCAAGTTCAAGTCCCTCGTTGGAGTCTTCTGCATCATATGTCCCATCAAATTGACTATTCCACTCCTCCATCTTCTCGTCGACAGCTTTATTGATAAGAAGTTGTATGTCTTTGGTGGACATGGTTACTTGATTGGCGGTAGGTGGAGTGCTTTGTTGCTGAAGCTGATGGCGAAAGGCATCCACTTGAAGCTTAAGACTGGTAATTTGGTCCCAGCATGCTTCATTTTCTTCTTGTAATTTTTTGTTTACTAAGTCTTTTTCTATTATTGTTTTATTATAATAAATACAATTGGGGAAATTTAATTTGGTTATTTTTTCTTTCCCCTTATCTTTTGTCTCATCATAATAATTGAGACTCCAATACATAATAGCAGCTTTAGTAGCTTCTTCATAATTTACTTGGCATTTCCAAAGGGCATTATTAAATTTATCTACTATTTCGGCAACTAATTGACATGGCTTATACAATCTTGGTTTATTCCCTCGAAATACTAAATAATAATAATTAAATTTCTTACTCTGGAAGTATTCTATTAGGCATTTTAATACTGCCTAGAAATATCTATGATTATTAAATAGATAGGCGCGATGAAGATTATCTAATAAACATTGTTGTTCTTTACTAATGGCCTTGTGAGGGATATACTTAGTTTCACTATTACCATAACAATGTAATACTAGTTCTCCAAAGGATATTGCCTCACATTTTTCCTTTGGCTGACCATATATTATTTGGTCTACTACTTGTATGTTTGCCATTTGGGCTCTGGGATGTATTCCAGGCCTATATTTTCTTTGATAAATGGTTGTCGGTTCATCTGTATTATAAATTAATCGAGAAGCATAATAATTATATTTTCCTTTAATATGCTCAATAATAGGATTATTGCCTTCAATAATAAAATTAATAATAAATTTTGTCCATCTATTAGTCATTAATATTTTATTATTTTGCCTCATTTTTCCATAGAAGCTTACTATTGCTTGACAATCTGTTCTAATAGTAAATTATTTTTTATTAATTAAATAAAGATTGAATGCATCTAAGGAATATTCGATTGTCATTATTTCGACATCAATACTAGTAATATTTTTTTCTTTACACTGTCCTGAAGCATATCTTGATATTTCTTTAGTATCTTTATTAGAATATTTACTAGGATTTTTCTTTAATAGTGCTCCCCAGCCCTTATCACATCCATCTGTTTCTATTATTATATAGTTAGTTATTAATAGAAGGGATAATTTTTGTAAATTTTTTACTACTTCTTTGATTTTTTTTACTAGTTTAATATCTTCATTATTGAAGTATCTTTGAACATTAAGTTTGGTCTTATTATATAATGGCCCAAGTAATTTTGATAAATTCTTAATATATAGATGGACACAATTTAATCATCCAAGAGATTGCTGAATACTTTTTAAATCTTCAAACTTTTCAGGGAAATCTAGCATCTTCTTACTAATATGATCTTGTAATATTATTTTCCCTTTTCATATTTTGGATCCTAGAAATTTTATATATTTTTTACCTAATTCCATGTTCTTTTTGCTAATAATTAATCCATACTATTCAAAAAATTTAAAAACTTGTTCTAAATGGTACTGATGTTCCTTATGATATTTACTAAATACTAGAATATCGCCAATATATACTAAACAATAACTTAATTTATAAAAAAATATATATATATATTCATTCTTCTCTAAAATATCACTAGGGCATTTTTAAGTCTCATTGGCATCACTAACCATTCAAATAATCCTTGTGGGCAGACAAATGTTGTCCAGGGAATACTAGCTTCTGGCTTTTTTATTTGGTAGAAACCTGGTTTTAAATCGAATTTACTAAAAGCTCTACAACCTTGTATTTTATTTATTAAAATATCTATATCAGGAATATTATAAGAGTCGTCTTCAATACTATCATTTAATTTGTTATAATTTATTACCATTCTACTTTTTTCCATAATTATTTCACTATGGTTTCTTACTAGAAAGGCGGGACTCCTATGTAGTGAGTCACTATGTCTAATAAATTTATTTTTTTAATAATTCGTCAATATGATCCTTAAAATCTTCTATGTCTATAGGATTAAACTTTATTGCTTGACCAATTATTTTATAATCTGGTTTTTTTATTAATAATTTACATATTGGTTATCATTTTCTCTTAGGTTTTTTATACTATCTCCAATATTTCCTTGTTTTTCTAGTTTATATATTAAATGTTCTATGTCGTTACTAAATATTAAGTTGTATAATTCTTTTCCTGTTATTATTTCTCTATCTAGTTTTATTTCTTTTATTAGATCTACTAAATCATTTTCTTCTACTAAATGTTTACATGATCCTAATATTTTACAACTACATTGGTTATTTTCTAAATTACTAGGGTAGCCACCACACTTTCGCAACAACTCTGATTGAATGGGTATAATACTAGCCATTTTATAAATATTAACATAATCTTTAGTAATGTTAATACCTCTGTTTTGTTTTAATAGAAAGTCTAATTCTAACGTTCCAAAATTACCTAATAAGGCTTAGGGCCTTGATTAGGAGGCCGGGATGGCAATATGTGAAAATATGTGTTTAATTGCTATGTTAATTTTAATTATGTGAATTACGTGATAATATGACTAGATGTGTATATTTAGGGGTATTAAATATGCATGTGGGCTCACTTCTTATTAGAAATGCGACTTTGGTAATTTGGCCCATTGCGGGCATAATTGTGTATTTGTGTACATATATGTGATATATGTGAGAGACCACATTATTATGTGGGTTTATTTGTGTAATGCCCCGAATTTCCTAATAAGGGTTAGGACCTTGATTAGGAGGCCGGGAGGGCCATAATTGAGTTACGATGCTATTTAATGAGCATATGCATGTTTATGTGAATATTATTATTATATGATGGTAAATGCGTGCATATGGGGGTATTTATGGATATAGGGGTATTTTGGTAATTTGGTAATTTGGCCGCTGTGGGTGTAATTGTGTATTATGGGTGCATGGTTGTGATTAATTAATATAGCCACATTATAAGGTGGATTGATTCGAGCTATTCGGCATGAGACGATCATGAAATGTAAGTGTTCGGTCTAGTCATAACGGGTTTAAGTTCGGGACTTGGGGTGAGTCTCGGGGTCATTTCGATGATTAGAACATTACCAGGAATTAAAAGGTAATGGGATATGATTTATTGGCATTTGAGAATATTGAGAATAGCAGAAATTTGAGGGTGTTAATTATAATTAACGAGATATGTGGGAAAGGACGATTTTGCCCTTGGGAAGGCCTAGAAACTTTTAATGACCTAGGGGAATTTAGGTCATTTGGTTTGGATTTATATTGACTTTAAAGGCTGTAGAAACCTTTAGACAAAAACAGAGCATCATCCTCATCTCCTTCTTTCTCTCCCGCACATGTTCTTCCCTTCATCTTCCTTTGAATTTTGAGAACCAAACCGAGGCAACAAGCTAGGAGAGCAAGGCTGGAGGACTTAGGACCTTGGTTAAATAAGTGAGGGGTGCCCAAAGCAAGCTTGAGGTAAGTTCCAGCCATTAATTTTATGGTATACTCTGTTTTGGGCTTTAGTTTTCAGCTTGTGAATTCTTTATGAAAAGTTGGAATTAATGGAAGTTATGATTGATATTTAACTTGGGTTTTGATGAGGGTTTGATATAGATGAAGTTTAGGGGTTGAATTGAGTGTTTGGATGATGTTTGGGATAGGTTTGAAGGGTTGGTTTCAAGGAGAACGCAGGGGAAGAAATTCTGGTTCTTTGCTGTTTTGCGTAATGTGCCGCGGCATGGCTATGGTGAGCCGCGGCCTATGTTAGTTTCTGGGGTGGAAATTCCTCTGTCAGAGAGGTGAGTCGCGGCATGGCTATGGTGATCCGCGGCCCATGGAGGCATTTTTGGCCAGAAATGGGTTTTTGACTTGGGGATGCTAGCCTTAGGCCTCGGGGTCGATCCTACTACTCGGTTTAGTTTGGATTGATGTCCCGGAGGCTAGATATTGGTTTGGGACCCTTTGTTAATCATTTTCATTGATGAATCCTATATTTTGGTTATGACTTGGTGACCGCTAAAGGACTAAAAGTTGATCGTTCTCAAGGGTCGTTCTTTCAATCATTCTAGCTCGAATCTGAGGTAAGAAAACTGCACCATGTGTATATGTGGCATGCATGGTTGTACCTAACGCATGTTAAGTGTTTATATGTGATGCATGTAGTGAACAAGAAACATGTGATTAGGACATGTTTTGTTTACTGAGTATGAGAATGTTCAGAGCTTGAGCCTCTGTGTTTATGCATGATCCTAATTGTACTAGTATTTGTTTAGTAAGCATGTTGGATGCCCTGTATTCGGATATTGGATATGTGATATATGTTTGGTGGCATTGCTTACTTGTGTATAGCACTGACTTATTAGTCAAAGTTGGCAATGGTGTCAGATCCGTCTGTGAGGCTGTGACTTATTAGTTAAGTTCACAACGGGTTGAGCACTGGTCGTGTTTCACTGACCTGAGGATCAGAAACGGCATAAGCGTCAAGGACGCAGGGCCGAGTGAAGATTAGATCTAATCGATTTCAGCATTGAATGACTCATATGGGGTATTAATGCTGGACCAACTCTAGGGTCGATGAATCCTACAAGCGCTTGGTTAGTCTGAGACTGGTTACTGAGAGCCAGGGCATAGGGCCTCGGTGACTGTTTGTCACATGGCTAGGGAACGTTGTTCCATAGTTATGACTCTAGGGTCATGAGGAAGGTTATGTTGGTGAATAATCATCATGCACCTATCCTATCTAAGCTAGTGAAAGGATCACTTATCTGTTAAGCTCCGGTGACCCTAATGTCACAAGGCTAAAGGGAGTTGTCCCCATTCTAGTGACTTGTACCACTGTCACTCTTTAATTCAGGGCTATTAGCCCGGTATGGTTACCGGAACCATTGGTGTTAAATCACTTATCTGGGTGAGATTTACTTGATAGTCATCTCCTCAGGAGGGCAAGATTTCTTATCCTGGATAGCCATCATTACGTGATTCGTTGCCTGCTTGACTATGGCTATATTTGTTAGGCGTGTGCCTTATGATTTGATGAGATGTTATTACTGTTCATGAGCATATTGAGTTTTCTTGCTGGGCTTCGGGTCACGGGTGCTATGTGGTGCAGGTAAAGGCAAAAGAAGGTTGGACCATCCTTAAGTTGGAGAGCTTAGGTAATGACGTGTACATATGTAGCTGCTCGTCTGCCACAGCCGAGGTTTAAAAGAGGAACTAGGGTTAAACCCTGTTTTGCCGCTTAGAACGGCCTACTGTAAATATTTTCTTGTAATAGACTCTGAAAATATAATTTTGGGATCCCAGCATATATATTAAATGTTCTAGTGAAACGTTACATCTTATCCAAAAAATTTAATCCCTAAACCGCTAATCATGCTTAGTTACACGATTTTGGCCAAATGACTCGATTAGCGAGTTTAGCACTGTTTACAAGGCACACCGTAACGGTCCCTGGAGTTGGGGCGTTACAATTTGGGTTACTCAGCATGAGGTGATCCTAGGGAGCAAGATAGCCGGAAAGTCACAACGAGACCCAGTACCCGACTCGGGGCGAGTCAAGGGGTATTTTGGGTATTAGATATTTAATTGGGTTATCGGGTTATGAAAATAAATAATTTGAGATTTATTTGAAGTTAGAGAGTCTAGGAGGGAATGTTGGAGAAATTTACAATTTTTCCCTCGGGGACGTTTTTGGTACGCCGAGCCTTGGGATTAACTTAAGTCACTTAAGGGACAAAAGACAAAGGTGAGAAACATGTAGAGCTGCCTAAACCGACTCTCCCTCTCCAAACACTCTCTTCTTTTTCTCTCAAGGACTTCCAAGCTTGAACCATTGGAAACTAAGGGGATTTTTGGCTAAGACCACTTGAATTGAAGCTAAGGATTTGGGAAAGAACTCAGTAGCTGTAACGCCCTCCTAATCCAAGATCGTTACACTATGTACTTGAAATTGTGTCAAACCTGCTGATTAGGTCATTTGGCTTAAAACGTGTAACTAAGGCTAGTGACAAGGGTTAGGGTTAAAATTTTTTGTCAAAGAACCATTGACTTTTATTTCAAAAGTGTTATATAACATGGGATCCCAAAATATTACAACACAACTATTTAAAAGAGTAAATACATAACAAAAGTTACATCAGTCGGCCTAAGCGGCAAAATAGGGCTATAACCCTAGTTCCTCTGAGATAACCCCGGCCGTGATGGTCAAGCAGCCGCATATGTACACGCCGCCACCGAAGCTCTCCAACTCATGGCTGGTCAAGCTTTCCCCTTCCCTTACCTGCACCACAAAGCACCCATGAGTCGAGGCTCGGCAAGAAAACAAAACGTACGATAACAGAGAATATAACTTAAAATAACCATTCAACAAAATCAGCAACATCAATTCATAACAAATATTATATAAGTTCAATCGAGTGATCAATGGATCAACCTGGGGCTGTCATCCTATTCAATTGGATTTTAAGCCAACTATCGGGCCTATGCCCTAGCTACGTGACCATAGAGTCATATGGGGCCTTGCCCTTAGCTCTGTCTCACTAGCCATAGAGCTAGCCCAACCCCCGTGGTTCACCTTCAACCTTAGAGTCGATCAACGTAATAATATGTTGCTGATTTAGGCCAATGCCTTTCGACCAGCGCACAACGCGCTATTTCCGCCCTTGACTCATAAGTCAAGCCCTGATCTAGGATTTCATACCTTACTTATAAGGGACAGATGTGGATAGGCACATCCCTACAATTAAGCACATAATCATGATAATCACATAATCCCATTGGATAACCATTTTCATAATACTAAACATATTCACTTAACGGGGCCACATGCCCTAACCATAGAATTCATGTAACGAATATAAGCACTTTAAGCATTTATCAACAAGCACTTAGAGGAATAGCCTAACATATCAAATCATGGGGCCCAAGCCCTAATCATATTAATATACAACAGACAGACCAAGCCCTAATCACATAAAACATGTTCCGGGTGCAGTTTTCTTACCTTAGGTCCAAGCAAGAGTAAATAAAAGTGATCCTCGAGCACGATCCCGACTCCGAGCCCTTAGCAATACCCTAAGTCACAACCATAAAATAGTATCCTATTAAAATCGAGTGATCAAAGGCTTATGGACCAAGTCCTAGCCTCAGGGGCCTCGGGTTCCACCAAACCGGGTAGTGAAAACAATCTCGAACCCTAAGGAAAAAGTTCTATGTTTAAAAACAAACTCCCAAGGCAAAACTGCCCAGGCGGGCCGCAACTTGCCCCCCTAAGGGTCCCAACGCGCCCTCTGGCTATGCTCTTTCCCCCCTCTCTATCTAGAGGCACGGGCCGCGACTTTTCCTATCAAGTCGCAGCGCGCCCCCCAGGCAGAGGCCTCCTAAGGCACCTAGTTCAAGCTAAGTCGCGACTTGGCCCCTCGAACCCAGAAATTTCTCCACTTTCAACAGCCAAAACTTATCCAATTTATCCCCAAATCATCCCAACAACACAACTAAATCATCACAAACACTCTAATATGTTCCCGACAGCAAAACCCAACAGAAAACTAGACTCAAAACTCATCAAAACTCCAATTCAATCTTTGAAACTCACAAGCTCATAAACACCTTCAAACAGCCAGCAATTTCCATAATTTAAATGCTAAACCATAGTTAAAAGCTTACTTCTACTAAAGAATGAATCCACCAAGTAGTTACTAAGCTAATCCCCAAGTCCTTAGCTTCAATTCAAGTGATTCCTAGCCTAAAATTCCTCCTTAGCTTCAAAGTTTTTCTTAGAAAAGTTTCTTGAAAAAAGAAGAGTAGAAGGAAGGAGAGAGGGAGTCGGTTTAGGCAAAGTTTCTAACTATTTCCTTTGTTTTGTTTTATCTAACTTAAGTGACTTAAGTTAATCCCAAGGCTCGGGGTACCAAAAACGTCCCCGAGGGAAAAACGGTAAATTTCCCCAATATTCCCTCCTAAACACTCTAACTCCAAATATATCTCCAAATATTTATTTTCATAACCCAGTAACCCAAATAAATGTCTATTACCCAAAATACCCCTATGCCTTATTAGGTAATTTTGGGACGTTACAACTATCCCCTCCTTACAGAAATTTCATCCTCGAAATTTTACCTGAACACATATCTTCCTCCAACTCCCAGGTCGCTTCCTCGACCTTGCTGTTCCTCCATAATACCTTAACCAAAGGTATGGTCTTGTTCCTCAGGACCTTGTCGTTCCTGTCAAGAATCTGAACTGGTTGTTCTTCATAAGACAAGTCTGCCTCTAATTCTAAATCCTCATAACTCAGTACATGAGTCCCATCTGACACATACTTCCTCAACATGGAGATATGGAATACATTATGCACACTAGATAGTGAAGGGGGTAAGGCCAACCAGTAGGCCACCTGCCCGATCCTTTCCAGGATCTCAAATGGTCCCACAAACCTAGGGCTCAACTCGCCCTTCTTCCTGAACCTCTTCACTCCTCTCAGAGGTGAAACCCTAAGGAAGACATAGTCTCCCACCTGGAACTCCATGTCCCTCTGTCTCAGATCAAAATACCTCTTCTGCCTACTCTGAGAAGCGAGCATCCGAGCTCTAATCTTCTCAACATCCTCAGTGGTCCTTTAGACTGCATATGGACCTAGATATTTCCTCTCACTCATCTCATCCCATTGAATGGGTGATCTACACTTCCTACCATACATCATCTCATAAGGTGTCACTCCAATAGTCGACTGGTAGTTGTTATTATAGGAAAACTCTATCAGAGGCAAATATTTACTCCATGACCCTTCAAAGTCCAATATACATGCTCTCAGTATGTCCTCCAGTATCTGGATAGTCCTCTCAAACTGACCATCGATCTGAGGATGATAAGTTGTACTGAACTTCAGCTGTGTACTCATCACCTTCTGTAAACTTCCCCAAAACATGGAAGTAAAGATAGGGTTCCTATCAGACACGATAGACCTCGGAGTCCCGTGAAGGCGAACTATCTCTCTCACATAGAGATCTGCATATTGGTCAACTGTGTAATTCATTCTCACCGGTAGAAAGTGAGTTGATTTCATATACCGATCCATGATGACCCAAATAGAATCATGCTAACCCACTGTTCTGGGCAAGCCTACCACGAAATCCATCATGATATCTTCCCACTTCCACTCTAGGATATCCAGAGGCTGTAACAGTTCTGTCGGCCTCTGATGCTCAGCCTTGACCTACTGACAGGTCAGGCACCTCGCTACATACTATATCACATCCCTCTTCATCCCAGGCCACCAATATAATACTCTCAGGTCCTGGTACATCTTCGTGGTGCTTGGATGAAGAGAATACGAGGTGGTGTGAGACTCATCCAAAATCTCTCGTCTAATCTTGGTGTCCATCGGAACACAAATCCAACCCTTATACGTCAATAAACTCATACTCAACACTGAATAGTCCTTAGCTACTCCAGCTAGGACGTCTTTTCTAACCTGCCCCAACTGTGGATCATCCAACTGTCTCTGCTTAACTCTCTCCAAAAGATTCGACTGTAAAGTGATATTGGCCAACAGGTCCACCACTAACTCTATCCCCGCTCAACTCATCTCATCAGACAACTTCCTTGATATCTACCTGGTACTATATAACTGCCCCGGTCCCTTCCGGCTCAAGGCATATGCTACCATGTTGGCCTTCCCAGGGTGATAGAAGATCTCACAATCATAATCCTTTACCAACTCCAACCAATGTCTTTGCCTCATGTTCAAATCCTTCTGAGTGAAAAAGTACTTCAAACTCTTGTGATGAGTGTATGTCTCACACTTCTCACCATACAAGTAATCCCACCACACCTTTAGTGCAAAAACAACTGCTGCCAGCTCTAAATCATGTGTGGGGTACCTCTGCTCATAGTCCTTCAACTGACATGATGCATAGGCAATCACCTTTCTTGTCTGCATAAGTACACAACCCAGACCCTACCTTGAAGTGTCACAGTAAACCACAAACTTACCTTGATCTGTAGGAAGGCTCAAAATTGGTGCGGTGATCAAACTCTCCTTGAGCTTCTAAAAACTATCTTCACACTTGTCTGACCAAACAAATTTCTGATTCTTGCGTGTCAACTCTGTCAATGACGACGCAACCTTGGAGAACCCTTCCACAAAGTTCCTGTAATAACCTGCCAAACCCAAGAAACTTATGATCTCTGAAGTGTTCTTCGGTCTTGAAAAATCTCTGACTGCTTTAATCTTCGCTGGATCCACCTTCATACCATCTTTACTGACTATGTGACCCAAGAAAGTCACCTGTGGCAACCAAAACTGACACTTCTTGAACTTCGCATACAGCTTGTGCTCTCTCAACCTCTACAATACCAACATGAGATGATGTTCGTGCTCTGTCTCCGTCCGAGAGTATATCAATATATCGTCGATGAAGACGATCACAAACTGATTCAGGTAGTCCTTGAACACTCTGTTCATCAGATCCATAAATGATGCCGGAGCATTAGTCAATCCAAATGACATAACCAAAAATTCATAATGCCCGTACCTGGTGCGAAAAGCTGTCTTCAGCATATCTTCCTCCTTGATCCTCAGCTAGTGATAACCAGATCGAAGATCTAACTTAGAAAATACAGTTCTACCCTGCAACTAGTCAAACAAATCATCAATCCTTGGCAGAGGATATCTGTTCTTGATAGTCAACTTATTCAATTCCCTGTAATCGATGCACAGCCTCAAAGAACCGTCCTTCTTCTTCACAAAGAGAACCGGTGCGCCCATGGCGAGAAACAGAGCCTAATAAAACCCAAATCCAGTAGCTGAACATTCCGTTCCTTCAAATCTGTTGGAGCCATCCTGTAATGTGCCCTAGACACTGGCTCTGTCCCTAGCGCCAACTCAATCTCCCTATGTGGAGGTAACCCTGGCAAGTCCCTAGAAACACATCCAGAAACTCATAGACTAACCGAGTCTATTCTGGTCCCACTAGCATGACCTGAGTGGTATCCACCACACTAGCTAAGAACCATATGCATCCTCCCTGCAACAGGTCCCTAGCTCTAAGTACTGATATCATAGGTATACGGGGTCCATGCACAGTGCCAACAAAAACAAAGGGGCCATCACCCTCTGGCTCAAAAATTACATTCTTCTTCTTATAGTCTATCGATGCCCCATACTTCTCTAGCCAATCCATACCAAGAATTATGTCGAAATCAGTCATCTCTAACTCCACCAAGTCATCTGACAACTCCCTGCCATCCACTATAACTAGTAGTGACCTAATCCATCTCCTGGATACCACTAACTCTCTAGTAGGCAATACCGTACCAAACCCCACAAAAAAGAAGTCACAAGGTCTACACAACCCATCTATAATCCTAGTAGCAACAAAGGAGTGCGTAGCACCCGAATTAATAAGAGCAGTGTAAAAAGTTCCAAAACTAGAAAGCTAACTTGTAACCATCCAGGGACTAGCCTCTGCCTCTGTCTGGGTCAAATTGAACACCCGAGTTGGCGTCAGGCTATCCACTTTCTTTGGCTCTTCCTTTCTGGATCTTGGGCAGTCTTTCTTCAGGTGCCCCGTACTACCACAAACAAAACAGGCCTTCACCATGCACTCCCCAACAAGGCGCATCCTGCACCTAGAACACTCTGGAAATGCCCTCCATGTCTCACCGCCACCCTGGCGGCCCACCTGAATACCCCGTGGCCTTCTATCTGGCCCTAAAACTGAAACTGTGTCTGGGGTCTTCCTCTTCTGATCACTGGGGCCTCCGCCCCTACCAAAACCTGGAAATGGAGGTCTCGACCTCCTAGAATCTCTTCTAGCTACATTATCACGCCAGATCTTGTTCTCAGCACTATTAGTTGTAAGTGCCTTCTCTCCAGCTTGTGCATAGGTAGTCATTCCCGGCACAGTAGTAATGCGAACATCCCGGACTATCATAGGTTGTAGCCCCTGGAGAAATCTCTCTCTTCTGGTCCCATCAGTGGGCACCAAATCCCCGGAAAACTTTGCCAATCTGTCAAATTTCAGGGCATAATCAGTCACTGACATGTTACCCTGAAGTAACCTGCTGAACTCCTCAGCCTTCGTAGCCTTAACTGCATCGTTGTAGTATTTCTCGTTGAACAAGGTTTTGAATTCTTCCCACTCCATTGTGGTAACTTCTCTAGTCTGGGATACCACCTCCCACCATATTTGGGCATCCTCCTGAAACATATAAGTTGCGGAGGCCACTCTCTCATTACCACCTACCCTCATAAAGTCTAGGAAAGTTGTTATCATGGTCATCCACTTATGAGCCTTCAGTGGATCAGAAATTCCCTTAAAGACTGGAGGGTGCTGCTTATTGAATCTCTCATATAGGGGTTCCCACCTATCTCCCTCTATCTGGGGCTGTACAACTGCCGGTACCTCAGGTTGTACCAGTGCTGGCACCGCGGCCTATTGGTTCCTTGCTGGAATCTGTTGCTGTCTCAAGAGGCGTAACTCTTCTTCCTGCCTCTCTAACCTGACTTCCATGACAGCAAGCACTTGTTTCCAGTTCTCTGGAGCTGGCGGTGGGGCCTAGCCCTGAATATTCCCTTCACTGGCCTGTAACTCTTGGCCAGCCAGTCTCTCTGACCTTCGAGGGTTCATTCTGACACTCTATCCACCCTACAGATATCAAATCGACCATTAGGTAAGTAATAACTATACCACTTGCCGCCTGACTGTCCAAGATCATCAGAAAACACACTTATGCAAGGCTAATAAGCATGCCATCACACAAATAATATACTCATTCATTCATAGTGCTAATAAGCACCTCCTAATATCCATCATCAAATAACAATACATATAGGCATATCCAAGTATTTTCCACAAATCCAACATATAAGCATGTTTTTAATTCCTGCCAGTAATAACAATGAAAATAAACATTTTCCCCTGGCCTATATACAAATAATAGTGCTAATAAGTGGTTCCCTTGCATCCACAAGCAGTAACGATGCTAATAAGCACGTCCTTTAACATTCCCGCAACAGTCAAGGGCCAGGCCCTAACAAATAATCTCATGCTTCCTAAACAGGTATGCAGATAAAGCATTCATATCGTGTTAAAACATTTAAACATATAAACATATAACAGTTACCGAACCCTGAGTCAAGCTTGTCTTTAGAAGCGAGTGTACATACCCAGCCAGTCTTTAGGAACCCTTAAACCTTTGCAGCTCTGATACCAAGTTGTAACGCCCTCCTAATCCAGGATTGTTACACTGTGTACTTAAAATTGTGTCAGACCTGGTAATCAGGTCATTTGGCTTAAAATGTGTAACTAAGGTTAGTGACAAGGGTTATGGTTAAAAAATTTGGTCAAAGAACCATTGAATTTTATTTCAAAAGTGTTATACAACATGGGATTCCAAAATATTACAGCACAACTGTTTAAAACGGTAAATACATAACAAAAGTTACATCAGCCGGCCTAAGCAGCAAAATAGGGCTATAACCCTAGTTCCTCTGAGATAACCCCGGTCGTGATGGTCGAGCAGCCACATATGTACACACTGCCACCGAAGCTCTCCAAATCATGGCAGGTCAAGCTTTCCCTTTCCCTTACCTGCACCACAAAGCACCCGTGAGCCTAGGCTCAGCAAGAAAACAGAGCGTACGATAACAGAGAATATAACTTAAAATAATCGTTCAACAAAATTAGCAACATCAATTCATAACCAATATTATATAAGTTCAATCAAGTGATCAATGGATCAATGTGGGGCCATCACCCTATTCAGTTGGCTTTTAAGCCAACTCTCGGGCCTATGCCCTAGCTACGTGACCATAGAGTCACCTGGGGCCTCGCCCTTAGCTCTGTCTCACTAGCCATAGAGCTAGCCCAACCCCCGTTGTTCACCTTCGACCTTAGAGTCAATCAACGTAATAATATGTTGCTAGTTTAGGCCAATGCCTTTCGACCAGCGCACAACGCGCTATTGCTGTCCTTGACTCATAAGTCAAGCCCTGATCCAGGATTTCATACCTTACTTATAAGGGACAGATATGGATAGGCACATCCCTACAATTAAGCACATAATCATGCTAATCACATAATCCCATTGGATAACCATTTCATAATGCTAAACATATTCACTTAACGAGACCACATGCCCTAACCATAGAATTCATATAACGAATATAAGCACTTTAAGCATTTATCAACAAGCACTTAGAGCAATAGCCTAACATATCAAATCCTGGGGCCCAAGCCCTAATCATATTAATATACAATAGACGGGCCAAGCTCTAATCACACACAACACGTTCTGGGTGCAGTTTTCTTACCTTAAGTCCAAGCAATAGTAAATAAAAGCGATCCTCAAGCACGATCCCGACTCCGAGTCCTTAGCGATACCCTAAGTCACAACCGTAAAATAGGATCCTATTAAAATCAAGTGATCAAAGGCTTCCAGACCAAGTCCTAGCCTCTAGGGCCTCCGGTTCCACCAAGCCGGGTAGTGAAAACAATCCCGAGCCCTAAGGAAAACGTTCTATTTTGAAAACAAACTCCCAAGGCAAAACTGCCCAGGCAGGCCACGATTTTCCCCACTGTGGGTCACGGTGCACCCTCTGGCTAGGCTCTTTCCCCCGTATCTGTCCAGAGGCACGGACTGTGACTTGGCCTATCAAGTCGCAGCGCGCCCCCCAAGCAGAGGCCTCCTAAGGCGCCTGGTTCAAGCTAAGTTGCGACTTGTTAAGAACAAGGTCGCGACTTGGCCCCTCGAACGCAGAAATTTCTCCACTTTTAGTAGCCAAAACCTATCCAATTTATCCCAAAATCATCCCAACAACACAACTAAATCATCACAAACACTCTAATATGTTCCCGGCAGCAAAACCCAATAGAAAACTAGACTCAAAACTCATCAAAACTCCAATTCAATCTTTAAAACTCACACGCTCATAAATACCTTAAAACAACCAGCAATTTCTAGAATTTAAATGATAAACCATAGTTAAAAGCTTACCTCTAATGAAGAATGAATCCACCAAGTAGTTACTGAGCTAATTCCCAAGTCCTTAGCTTCAATTTAATTGATTCCTAGCCCAAAATTCATCCTTAGCTTCAAAGGTTTTCTTGGAAAAGTTTCTTGAAAAAATAAGAGTAGGAGGAAGAAGAGAGGGATTCGGTTTATGCAAAGTTTCTAAGTGTTTCCTTTGTTTTGTTTTATCTAACTTCAGTGACTTAAGTTAATCCCAAGGCTCGGGGTACCAAAAACGTCCCTAAGGGAAATATGGTAAATTTTCCCAATATTCCCTCCTAAACACTCTAACTCCAAATATATCTCCAAATATTTATTTTCATAACCCAAATAAATGTCTATTACCCAATATACCCCTTGACTCGCCCCGAGTCGAGTATTGGGTCCCGTGGTGACTTTCCTGCTAACTTGCTCCCTAGGATCGCCTCGTGTCGAGTAACCCAAATTAACCCACATAATACTGTGGCCTCTCACATATATCACATATATGCACACAAATACACAATTACGCCCGCAACGTGCCAAATTACTAAAGTTGCCCTTCTAATAAGAAGTGGGCCCACATGCATATTTAATACCCCTAAATATGCACATCTATCCATATTATCACGTAATTCACATAATTAAAATTAACATAGAAATTAAACACATATTTTCACATATTGCCATCCCGCCCCCCTAATCATGGTCCTAAGCCCTATTAGGTAATTTTGGGACGTTATAGTAGTAACTTGGTGGATTCATTCTTCAGTAGAGGTAAGCTTTTAACTATGGTTTAGCATTTAGCTTTCTATTGGGTTTTGTTGCTGGGATCATATTAGAGCTGTTGTGTTGGTTGAATTGTGTTGTTGGGATGATTTTGAGTTAAATGGAGGAAATTTCTGGGTTCGAGGGGTCAAGTTGCGACCTTGTTCTTGACAAGTCGTGATTTAGCTTGAACCAAGCACCTTGGGAGGTCTCTACCTGGGGGGGGGGGGGGGGGGGGGGGGGGGGACTTGATAGGCCAAGTCGCGGTTCGCCTGGGCAGTTTTGCCTTGGGAGTTTGTTTTCAAAATAGAATTTTTTTCCTTAGGGCTCGGGATTGTTTCCACTGCCCGGTTTGGTGGAACCCAAGGCCCCGGAGGCTGGGACTTGGTTAAGAAGCCTTTGATTGCTCGATTTTAATAGGATCCTATTTTATGGTGGTGACTTAGGGTATCGCTAAGGGCTCAGAACCAGGATCGTGCTCGAGGGTCGTTCTCATTTACGCTTGCTTGGACCTAAGGTAAGAAAACTGCACCCAGAACGTGTTGTGTGTGATTAGGGCTTGGCCCGTTTATTGTGTGGTATTATGATTAGGGCTTGGTCTGTCTGTTGTATATTAATATGATTAGGGCTTTTGCCCCAGGATTGATTATGTTAGGCTATTGTTCTAAATGCTTGTTGATAAATGCTTAAGTGCTTATATTTTTATGAATTCTATGATCAAGGCATGCGACCCCTTTATGTGAATATGTTTAGTATCGTGGGTATGGTTATTCAATGGGATTATATAATTAGCATGAATATGTGCTTAATTGTCGGGATGTGCCTATCCACATCTGTTTTTTATAAGTAAGGTATGAAATCCTGGATCAGGGCTTGACTTATAAGTCAAGGGCGGTAATAGCGCACTGTGCGCTGGTCGAAAGGCATTGGCCTAAACCAGCAACGTATTATTATGTTGATCGACTCTAAGGTTGGAAGTGAACCACGGGGGTTGGGCTACCTCTATCGCTGGTGAGACAGAGCTAAGGGCGAGGCCCCAGGTGACTCTATGGTCACGTAGCTAGGGCATAGGCCCGAGAGTTGGCTTAAAAGCCAACTGAATAGGGCGACGGGCCCAGGTTGATCCAATGGTCACTCGATTGAACTTATATAATATTGTCTATGAATTGACGTCACTGATTTTGTTGAATGGTTATTTTAAGTTATATTCTCTGTTATCGCATGTTCTGTTTTCTTGTTGAGCCTTGGCTCACAGGTGCTTTGTGGTGCAGGTAAGGGAAAGGGAAAGCTTGACCAGCCATGAGTTGGAGAGCTTCGGTGGCGGGGTGTACATATGCGGCTGCTCGACCATCACGGTTGGGGTTTATCTTAGAGGAACTAGGGTTATAGCCCTGTTTTGCCGCTTAGGCCAGCTGATGTAACTTTTGTTATGTATCTATCCTGTTTAACAGTTGAGTTGTAATATTTTGGGATCCCATGTTATATAAAACTTTTGGAATAAAAGTCAATGGTTATTTGACCAGAATTTTTAACCCTAACCCTTGTCACTAACCTTAGTTACACGTTTTAAGCCAAATGACCTGATTAGCAGGTCTGTCACAATTTTAAGTACACAGTATAACAGTCCTGGATAGGAGGGCATTACACTAATCCTATAATAATATATATATATATATATATATTATTCATTTTTAAGTCTCAGAGCCATACTTGGCCTGATTGATATTTTTTACTATAATGATTACAATTAGTAAATAATCTAAGATTACAAGTGTCAAGATAATATTTATAGTCAAAGTTATTTGTATCCATTTGTTGGGCTATTCTTGGTGTACTAGATGTTTTCCAATATTTTTCTAGGTATTAGTGTATTATTCATTACTACAGAACTACATCCTGTGTCAATAAAATTGATTATTTCTATTTTTATATCTTTATGGATGAATAATCCTTTTATTTTTAAACTATATAGATTACTAGAATTACAAACTATAGGTATGGCATCTATTAGTTCAGTTTGCTCTTCTTGATTATTTATGGTCTTATTAATATGTTGATAATTTATTATTTCTTCTTCTAATAGTGCTACTCTATTTTCAAGTGTTCTAACTTCTAATCCTTTCTTCTATTACTAAATTTCTATTAATTTTATTAACTTGATTTACTTCTCCTATATTAGTTTGATATAAATTATTAATACATTTAATGCACATTTCTTCAAAACAGTTACTACCTTTTGCTCTTTTACTATAGTCGGGGTAGAATTTACAATTACTACAGCCTCTTCTTAAGCTTCCCTTATTTGTTTCCCACTTATGTGTACATTATTGAATATCCATAAATTCATTTAATATCTCATATTCTAAATTTATATTAACAGTGTATTCTTCTTCATCTGAACAATTATTTTGTTCTTTTATTATTTGGTCTAGGTCTATTTCTTCAATACTATAAATATTTTTTGTGTTAGACATATCGTTTTCAACATTAAGGAAATTCATATTAAATTGTTCTACTAACATTGCTTCTCCACTAAAATTATTGCTTTTCTTTCTACAACTAGTAGAGACGTGTCCTATCTCTCCACAAGAAAAACAAGTTAATTTATTTTGATAATCTCGTTTATCATTATACCTTCTTACATGTCTACCCTAAATTAATAATTGATTACACCAAACAAGTTCAAAGAAAAATGAAACATCAACATAGAAAATCTGATCCTAAATAATGTAAAAAATTTAGATTTATTTGAAGATTAAACAAATTAAAAATGAATTGTTCCACATAAAGCAAAGAAGAACTAGAGCAAATATATACATCACCAGAAACCTAATATAAACCCAATGACAACCAAAACCCAAAGATGAACATCAAATTCACAATAATAGATCCCAACTTCAAGAAATAAATAAACAAAATTTCAAATAATAATAATAAGGGAAATTTGAGATTTTAGGCTTAATGGGGGGTTGTAATTAAAAATAATGCTAGGCATTTTTATCATATGAAAATGATGCCAAAAGTTTTGACAGTACCCAAAATGCCCTTACCACAATTCTGCTAGCCTCTTATCTTCCCTCTTCTCTTCCTTCTTCTCATTTCCTCCTTTCTCTCTCTTCGTTCACTTTCTCTTGCTCACCTCACCTCACAGCACCACTGGTAGAGATCCCTATACTACCAAAAGTCGAGCAACCCCCTACGAGGAAGCCATTTGTAGAGATCAAGACCAAAGTAAATTTTGAGAAATATTTGAGTAAAAATTTATGGGTAAGCAATTTTTTCTTAAATACTTGGATTAGTGATGTTTCCTTTAAACTTTTTGGGCATTTCAAATAGATCTGAGCAATATTTGCACATATTTTTCGTTTTTTTTTTTTTTGTTGATCTGCGTTTTCTGGAATTTTTCTGGGTTTGATTTGTGCTCGATGGTTGCTCAATGCCTGCTCAATGCAAGCTCGATGGCACATCATTTTTTATAGTTTCATGCTTGCTTGATGGTTACTCGATACCTGCTCGATGCAAGCTCGATGGTAATGTGCATTCTCACTATTTCATGCATGCTCGATGGTTGCTCGATGCCTGCTCGATGCAGGCTCGATGGCACATCATTTTTTACGGTTGCATGCTTGCTTGATGGTTACTCGATGCAAGATCGATGGTAATGTGCATTCTCACTATTTCATGCTTGCTCGATGGTTATTTGATGCCTAGTCAATGATGGCTCGATGGTCATGTGCATTCTCACGATTCATACATTCTCGATTGTTACTCGATGATTGCTCGATATAAGCTCGATGGCAATGTGATTTTGCATGTTTTCATACATGCTTGATTGTTACTCGATGCCTGTTCGATATAAGTTTGATGGCAGTGTGATTTTGCATGTTTTCATGCATGCTCGATGTTTACTCGATGCAGGCACGATGGTGTGCATTTTCATTCTGTTTTTTGGTGTGCTCAATGGGTATTGTGTCTTGCTAGATGGTCGTCGAGGCATACTCGATGGCATCCTCGACGCATGCTTGTTGATTTTTTTTTTCTAGTTTTTCAGGTAATTGTATTTGTGTTTTTTTTTATTTCAGGTTCTACTAATTACGTATTTGTTTCTTACAACGGTGTTTGGGAAACAGATGGTAGGAAATGGTATTTTAAAGATGCTGAAGGTGAAGTGATGCCAATAGAAAATGATGTCACTTACTTGCAACTACTTGACATACTGTACGAGACATTCCAGGTGGATAGAGAGGTGTATGAATTGAAACTCGAGGTGCCATACGTATGCGGCGACCAACCATTTGCACCGGTTCAATTGAGGAATGATCGTCAAGTTCGTGTATTCTTAGGAATAAGCTTGAAAGAACAGATTACCTTATGTGTGACTCCAGTTAAGAAGAATGTCATATCAGATCCTTCTCCTAGTGTGAACAAAAAAGACACGACCAGTGTTGATCCATCTCCTGCAGGTAGCAGTTACAAGCATCTTAGCGAGGTGGGCACCTTTGTTCCAGTTACTGATTCGATGGATACTATTCAGCTTGATATACCATATGGAGGTCCCACAGGTGTGCTTGAGGCATATGAGTACGATCTCTATGTGAATGATGATCCAGTTGGTAATTGCTTTGAAGTTAATGATGATGGTTCCGAGGATGACTCATATTATAGTGCAAATGTTTCAAATGAGGAGTTAGACATTTCCCAAGCCCAGCAAGAAGAAGAAGAATTAGGACTGCCTCTTGCACAGGCACACCTCCCAACTCAAGGACGTCGAACACCTGCCAGAAGGAGTAATCAACTTGATAGGATAGAAGATAACACTAGGTGGAGGGAGACAATTGTATCAAGAGAAGATCACACCAGATAGAGTGCCCTAATGTTTACAAAAGAAGATACTGAGGCATCTGCTAAAACCCATTCCTCGTCATCTGGTGCACCAATGGGAGAAATATATGTTGGGAAGACTTTTGAGGACAAGATTAATTTAAAAACCAAAGCTCTCTATTTGTAATGAAGAATAACTTTGAGTATATGGTGAAAAGGTCTGGTACTGACGTGTAGTATATCACATGCAAAGATCCTGACTGTTGTTGGAGACTAAGAGGGAAAAGACTACCAATGTCCCCCATGTTTGAGATCATGGTGTACAAGAGCGTACACATATGCTCACTAGAAGTGCGACAAAAAGGTCATCATCAAGCTGCACCGTGGGTTTTTGGACACCTCATAAAGAACAAATACGCAGTTGATGGGACCAGTTACATGGCAAACAACATAAGGGAGGATATGAAGAAAATTTTCAGTATTGATATGAGTTATGAAAAGGCATGGAGATGTAGAGAGAAGGCACTTAGGTATGTTAGGGGACATATGAAGATTTGTATTGTAAGTTGCCATCCTACTTGCACATGTTGCAGCAAAAGAATCCAAGTACAATTACTGATTTTGTCACTTAAGATGGTCGTTTCCTATATTGCTTCTTTTCCCTTGGAGTTTGTAGGAGGGGATTCAGATTTTGTCATCTTATGATATGTGTGGATGGCACATTCTTGAAGAACAAGTACGGTGGCCCATATGCTATGTGCCGTTGCTTTTGATGCGAATAGTCATTTATATCCAATTTCGTTCAGGTTGGTGGGTAGTGAGAACCACAACTCGTGGAAATATTTCATGACGAAGTTGAAGGAAGCCATTGGGGACATTGATGACCTGGCTTTCATGTCAAATAGGCACGCTAGCACTATTCATGCTCTAGAGGCTGTCTTTCCTGATGCCTACCACGGTGCATGCTACCATCACATCAGTATGAATGTGAAAGCTAAGTTCAAGAATAATCACTGTCACAATAAGATGTGGGCAACAGCCTATGCATGGAAGAAGACCGAATTTCTAAAGCCTTTTGAAATTATTAAGCTAAAGGATCCTCCCATAGCTGCCTATCTGAAGGGAATTGATTTCGATAAGTGGTCTCCTCCTGTCTTTCCTAGAAAACGATACAATATAATGACAAGCAACTACGTTGAAAGCTTCAACAACAATACCTAGGATGAAAGAACCTTTCCAGTTATAATTTTTTTGGAACTAATTTGGTTCACACTACAGTCTTGGTTTTCTGAACGACGTAGTGTGACAGAGAAGACTACCACCAAATTATCCACCCTAATGGAGGAAGATGTATCGAACAATGCTGACAAAGGAAGGTTCATGAATGTCTATGCCCTTGGCAAATTCGAGTTTCATGTAACTGGTATAGACAGTGATGTTGAGGTGAATTTGATGACAAAATCATGCTCATGTGGGGTATTCCAGCTCATAGGCACACCTTGTCCCCATGCAGCTGCAGTTGCTATAGAGCGTGGGGTGAACCTTTACTCTTTGTGTTCACTGTTTTACACCATTGAGTCATGGAGGAATTCGTACAAAGAAACCATTTACCCAG
Source organism: Humulus lupulus (assembly GCF_963169125.1). NCBI lineage: Eukaryota > Viridiplantae > Streptophyta > Magnoliopsida > Rosales > Cannabaceae > Humulus > Humulus lupulus. The sequence goes on along the minus strand of NC_084794.1, from coordinate 206,817,634 downwards.
CTGGGAACGAGGATGATTGGATACTTCTAGATGACATTAAGAATATGGTAGTTGGTGTACCCGTAGAGAAACAACAAGTTGGTCGTCCAAAGAAGCCAAAGCTAGGAAGACCAAGGACAAACCGTTGGCCATTTGGCGGGGAAAAAGATGTGAAAATGTGTAAGTGCATTAGATGCGATGGTCGTGGCCACAACAAGTCCTCATGCAAAGCTCGGCTCTGAGTATAATTTTTGTTGTATTTTATTAAACTTTATTGGTCAGGTTATTTTTTCTGTTTTTTTATTGTCGTTAATGAATTTTTGTCGCTTGAATTTTTAGTGCTAATTGTCGTTAATAAATAAAACTCGATGCAAGTTCAATGCATGCTTGATGTTGTTAATGATTTTCATGCTCGACGCTTGGATTTTTACTGCTAATTGTCGTTAAATATTTGCATGCTCGATACACAATTTTTTTTTAATAACTTAAATTTTAAGCAATGAAATATAACAAGAAGATAATGTTCAATGCCTAACATTCTGATACCATAAGTCAATTGTCCATTTGTTTCTGAACAACTCCATGTTGTCATCGCAGATCGTGTGAAGTGGTAGTCTACCCAATAAGTGCTCGATGTGCTTGATGGCGTACACACCACAATCTCCATTGTGAACGAAACATAAACTGCATTAGTAACAAAATTAGCATAGAATTTAATTTAAAAAACTTGAATAATAACTAGAATTTTGATTACCTGACTTTGGTTTGGGGTCCTGAATCAACTGCATGCGGTTCACCTTGAACTCTTTGCATCTTTTAGCTCCAGGTGAAATCGTCAACCGAGGGTCGTCCTTGAAAAGATGTGATTGCAATAACAGCAATGGGAACAAAGTAGACCATGACTTCATAAATGATTGCAGTTGCTTATCACTTATCGCCGTCACTTTTGAATCATAAACATTCAGAGTCCAAGTAGAAATGGATGCTTCATTTGCAAACCAATGCGCTTGAAGGTATTTCTGGCACCAATATATAGTGTCTACTCCCTTCCACGATGCCAGAAATTGATTGTCAATGCCCGCAATCATTGACATCACATCTGAATCCCACAAAAACCTTGTCTTATTCTCTTCCTTGGCATTCTGATATGCATCATAACGGGCCGGTACCACTTGTGAGAATATAATATTCATCACAACAGCATCTTGCCGATACGCCCTGGGATAGAACTGGCAACGCCTACGCAGCATATGCTTGGCCGCATCAATATGTTGCAAAAATAATAGGAAAGCAATTGTTAAAACATATGCCTCTACCCCTATCGAACCCAATTTGAAGATACTAGGAAGAAACCATCTGCCTCTACCCATCGAACCAACATCGAACCCTATCGAACCTACATCGAACTCAAATTATAGTTTCAAGGACCAAACCACTTGCCTCTACCCCTCGAACCAACATCAAACCCTATCAAACCCAATTTGAAGATACTAGGACGAAACCATCTGCCTCTACCCATTGAACACTATCGAACCCCTATCGAATCAAATGTTTGGAAATACATACCAGATAAAAGATATTAAAAAAATTACTTACCCCATCCTCGATCCAAAATTGTGGTGTCTTCAGCGTCAGAAACCAACTTGGACCATGCACACTAGTTTGGACATCCCTCTTCGTCTTGTTCGGAATATCTCCAAGCAACCACTTATCGACCATCTTGTACTATGTAGCAAGTGGCTTCTTTAGAGGATCGAAGACTAATGGCACATCATTAATCGCATCCACACGAGCTTTCTTCCTGGTTGGGTTGGTGTAGTCTTCAAATTTCTTAGGTTTGCATATTTTCCTCTTGGCCAATTCAAACTCTACCCCAGCAACATCCTCAGGTTCTATAATAGCAACATCTGGGGTCTCAGGATCTGCTATGAGTATTATCAGAGGAGGAGTGCCTGTGTCATGTACAACAAAATCATATGGGAGGTCAAGTGATTCGGAATCAGAATCATTCTCCGTCGTGTCTCTACGAAGATCTTGTACAAATGTCAAGATCTTACTGACAGCATCCATGATGACCGCCTGGTTCTGTAGGACGGTATCCTGACGACTCTCGACTCGCTCCAACCTCTCCAACACCTCTCATAAATCAAGTTGATCAGGACTGGGGTGTACAGATGGGGCGGGGGCCGAGGGTGTGGGTCTGATGGGGACTGGGGTATCCTCATCATCAGGCCCAGCATCAACAAAAATATTGGATGGCTTCGCAACCTCAGCAGCTATCTCCGCCACCTTCTCAAAATCAGTGGGAGTTGCTGCCTCTTCTTCTTGGCCCAACCCAGGATACAAGGGAGCATCACCCTCAATCAAAGTGCTATAATAATCTATCTCCAAAGGTTGGGGCTTCAACATGGACAACACAATCAACTACATCAAACACAAAGCATTAAGTTAGTTTGAAACCACCAAAGAATAATGTATTTTGACATAATATAGAAGAACTTACACTCGTCTTCTTGAACATCGGTGCAAGGTCGGCCTTCGAAATAGGACGCTCCTTACTGCTCGACCAACTGAACATCCTCGGAAACCAGTTTCCATGGTTAATACCATACTCACATGCAAACTGCAGAATGACCTCGTATGCTCAATACTGCAATGCAGGGACCTAACCATAAAAACTATATTTTGCTTCTTTCTGGTTCCCCTTAACTTCCTTCTTCTTCTCATAGTTCCTCTTCTGATGATGCATGTCTTTTTGACATGCATCCATAAGCTTGTTAAAAGACACATTCCCCCATGGGTAAGTAAAGAAGTACTCAATGTCCTCCACCATCTTCAACGAATCTATCCAGACATTTAACTTGCCCTTTCGTGCAAGTAAAACCCCCTCAACAAAGAAACATAGGCCCAACTTGTAGGCATCTTCAACTACAGTGTAGTTTTTTAAATCTTCCTCCAAATGCATCATCTTCACCGTTTCTTCATCATTAAAGTATTCATTGATTAAGCGGTCACTAGTCAAGTGTTTCTTCAAATCAGTCTCAGATTGCCCGGCACTGAAGTTCAACCCCATAACCAAAGCAAACTCGCATCTACCAAATCTATAGGGTCTAGATCCCAAATGGAAATGCAACGCATCCTCTTTGTTGCACTGGATCTTGCGCAACATTAATTGATGTATGAGAGATGCAGAGAAGCCCAACTTCTTAGGCATGAAAAACTGTTTGAAAGGGGATTCCTTCACTCTTTCTATCAACCCAAGCTCCTCGAAATTGTCCTTGATTGTTTTATTGTAACCATTACCCCTGTATGTGACTCAACCGGGAAAGTGATCGATCAAGGGAAAAAGAAACTTCAGCATCTGCAGAAAACAATATATAATATAGTTAAACAGAATCACATGAAAAATCCATCAACAAACATAAATGCAACCATCGAACCCCTATCGATTACCCATCAAACCGAAAAACTGGACATTTCCATAAAAAAAATACCCCATCGAACCACCCTACAATATCCATCAAACCACTATCGAGCTTGCATCGAACCACTACAACATTACTCTGTACACCAGATGGCCTACCCTATCGAACCCAGACAACACCCCCATCGAAGATCCATCGAGTATGCACCGAACCCCCTAAATGCCTACACGATCGAGCCTATATCGAGAATGCATCGAACCCTACCGACCATGCACCTAGAACCCCTAAGCCCCACCCTATCGAACCAACCTCGATCATGCATCGAATCACCATCGAACCTGCTCCTGGAACCCCTAAGGCCCACTCTATCGAACCAACATCGAACACCATCGAACCCAAAAAAATACCCAACCCATCGAGCATGCATCGAATCCCTCAATCTTAAACCTGGAACCCCTAATGGGCCTACCCTATGGAACCCAATTGAGCATGCATCGAACCCCCATCGAACATGCATCAAACCCACAGAAGCATAAAGCTAGAACCCCAAATGACCTAACCTATCAAACCCAATTGTAGAGTCCCAAAATGTTTACTTAGTTAGCTAGCTAGTAGTAGTTGTAGTATTTTAGATTTCGTGGATTTTGGTTCAAACTGGGACTTAGTTGGAAACTCCTAGCAACAGTTATGGATTTTATAAGTTTAACCTATAGTTTAAGAATATTAATTATAACATAAGGTTTGATTAATATTGCTGGTCCTAAATATGATATTTATTATAACCTAAGGTTTAGATAGAGCCAATAGGAATATGACACTTGTCATAAGCATGATTATTAAGGAATTAAGTATTTTATTGATAAAATAAAGAAATAGCAGCTTTAGTATTCACTAGAAACTGTTAGAGTCGTATTTTGACTCAGTCAAAGCAGTTATCCAACCTTAATTATGCTAAAAAAGTGCAATTACGTGTTTGAAATATTCATGTATGCCGATATATTGCAGCTATGAGCCGATATATCGCCTGATGAAGGATATGAAAAACACGTTGGCATTGCACGAACGTACGAACGGAGGCTCGGGATTAGGGCAGAGCTGATATATCGCCACTTAGGGGCGATATATCGCCCTAAGTTTTTTTTTTACTTTTTGTTTTTAATTTTAAAATCAAGCCTTGACTTCTTAGACCTGCCCCTGAATAGTTTTGACCGAGTCTTAAGCATCTGTTGACCGAATAATCACTTATTTTTCAATTATATTCATTATTTTATTCAAGCCAAAAAGAAGATATTTTATTCCTTGAACTCTATAAATAGGACCTAGTACCCAGCCCTTCCACTCATTCTTCAAGCTATGGTCAGAGACTCGAAGGTGCTAGTGATACCATAGAGTGATGAACACTTGAGTTGGGAAAAAGCTTTGTTATTCTTAAGCTTTATAAAATATTTGGGAAGTGAGGTTTAGTGTATTTCGGTATTGAAGTTAGACAAATCCATAAGGTCAACTAAGGTATTCTTATTCTTAAGTTCAAGTCTGTTTGATTCCTTAGTTTCTTTAGTTTTCATTCAGGTTCTAACTTTTATTATGGTTTTGTGGTTAGGTTTTTAAGTTTTTTGAACTTAAGGTGTCTTTTCGGTAAGTTTCCTCTTGGTGGTTTAGTTCTATTCTTTTCATTTCTTTCCTTTAGAAATTCTCACCATTCTTATTTTTGGTTTTAGGACTATTCCAAGTCCTGCATTTGTTCTCAAATATCCCGGTGTTGGTAAGGAAAATAGGATAGGACTTTATATGTTAATATGATATGTTATATTATCCTATGTTATCTTATCTTATGTTATGTGATGTTCACATTATGTATAGTATGATTATAGACCTTGAGCATATGACTTGTCTAGCTAGCAAGCCCCAAATAATTTATGGGCATATGACTTGCTTGACTAGCAAGCCCCACAAATCTAATGGGCATATGACTTGCTTAGTTACCAAGCCCCAAGTAGTATAATGGCCATTGTAGTATTATAGTATATGTTCATAGTGTATGGTTATAGTATATGTTGATGATGTAATTTTATGTATATGTTTTATGTTGTTAATAGTTTTTCCTTGCTGGGCATTAGGCTCACTCCTTTTCTTTTAGTATGATGCAGGAAAATAGATACAAAGGCGGAAGGATTCTTGGGAGCTTGGTGTGTGTGCTGAGGTGAATGGAGTGGATGGGTTGCGTGTAGATTCGAGGATGACGTTATTTTCTTTAGTCTCTTTAAATTACGTTTTAATGTATTTTCCGCATTTAGCTTTGTAAACAATTTCATTTAAAGTTATGTTTTATTTTAAAACAATGAGCTCATTTATGTATTACAAATATTATTTTAATGTTTTCAATAAAGTTATGAATTTTTCTCATGTATGTTCTCTTCAAACCTAGTAGTTATATCTAGTAGGGCTAATGATCTAAGTCTTAGAAATAGTTGGGTCATTACACCAATCGAGCATGCATCGAACCCTATCGAGCCTAAACCTGGAACCCTTAATAGCTTAACTTATCGAGCTTATCGAGCATGTATCAAACCACCATCGAAACTCCGTCAAACCACCATCGAGCAACCTTACCAGAACCACAAAAATACCCAAACTTCACTCTCAACATATCCACACTAATCCATACATTAACCAACCAAATTCAAACCCAAAACCAGACACAAACACACAAACAATCCTAAAATCTAACACTAAAACACAAATTGAATGTAATAAAAAATAAGAGGTTACCTTTGTAATGGTAAACGAGAGGGACGATATGAGCTCGTGGAGAGGGAGAAACTCGAACCCCTATCAAACATGGGTTTTGGTATAGATTGAGAGTCGAGAGAGAGGGACGAGTCGTGATGAGGGGGAATTGCTCGTGGGTTTTTTATGCGAGATTGAGAGACGAGGGACGAGACAGCCGGCAAGAAGGAGAAATTGAGGCTTCGAGGGAGGCGACACGGCGGTGAGACGGAGGCTTCGGCGGCTTAGATGACGATGGCGTTTTTGGTGAGTCAGGCAGGGGAGACGAACCGAGAGAGTGAGAGAGAGAAAGGAGCAATCAAAATTTGGGGGGAATTGTGTCAAGGGTATTTTGGGTATCCTCAAAAAAAATTGCATTATTTTGAAATGATTAAAATACCCTACATTATTTTTAATTACAACCCCCTTTAAACATAAAAACTCAAATTTCCCAATAATAATAATAAATACATTTCTATTCGAAGTTGATACAAATGACCAAAAATTGCAAATGACATTTATTAACCTTCAACAGTAAAGATAATATAAAATATGTGAAAAAAAAACTTTAAAAACTATTATTCAAATATTGCTACTGTAGCATTCAGGTCAAAAGTAGAAAGATAACCTAATCTGCAGTAAAAAAAAATTGTCTCATATGAGGGATGTAAAACCTCATTTTCAGGTGACTGACTACACAAACCCCTCTTTTAATATTCTCTGTTAAAAATGAAAAGCCAGCCCCCCTCTTGCCATATCTAAAATTTTCCTCTCAAAACTAAGGATGGCAAAATGGGGCGGCGGGGCGGGGCCCCAACTCGACGGGGCATCTTTGCCCCGGTAAAAACGGGACAGAATTCGAGGCGGGGCATCGCCTTGCCCCGTCCCGCTATGAATTTAAGCGGGGCGGGGCAGCCCCGACTCGCTAGGAATTTAAACGGGGCGAGGCCGCCCCGCCTCAATTTTTTTTTTTTTTTTATACTCTAACTCAATTATCTCATGCTACTTATATACATAGTACGTAAAATTGACATTTTATATGTGATTTAGAATATTTTTAATTCTATATAGACTAGAAAGAATTATAAATATTGAAAAATATGTTTTATATAATTCATCCTTATTCTTGTATTTATTTTGTAAATGTTAAAATAAAAAAACAAAATATAATATTTGATGGTGTAGTTGATACCAAGTGTAAAATATAAAGATTACAATAAAAAATAATATTTAGGATTAAGGAAAATTCTAAAATTATAATTTAATGTTTCTTAAAAAAAAAAAAAGTTAAATGGGGCAAATGGAGCGGGGCAGACCCGCCCCAATTAAGCCGGGGCGGGGCGGGACAGGGTGAGGCAAAATTTTAGCGGGGCGGGGCGGAAGCGGGGCAGACCCGCCCCATTTACATCCCTAATCAAAACTGTCAATAACGAACTTATTACCACAAAAGATAAAATAGGAAAAATAATCGAGACGGACTACAAACTGGGACCACAAAGAGCTCAGCCTTATTTCTATACCATGCCAAAATTAATGAGTCCCAACTCATAACAATAGCTAACTGCAAATAAATATAATCCAGAGGTACTCATACCCTCTAATAAAGCTCACTCGAAAATGGCAAATATTAAAAAACTGAATCTTAGTGCTCTGAAGGCTACATGACAGAAAAACAAGGGACAAGGAAAAGTTTCGGCTTCTTGTATGTCCCACATTATTTCACTATGCAGATCTTAATCACAGAGGCAGTTCCAATACGATGAAGTGCCACAACTGCATCACCAGGCTTACACAGCCCCCTACCAGTTGCTGATTTCAATGCAGCTTCCAAAATCACTTCTGTAGATTCCGCATCAGTGGCCTTGGCTGATCCTTCGGCCAACAGGGGAAGCAAACCCCTGTAGATCAGGCTGTGCCTTGCTGGAGTTTCATCACTGCAGGACCAATCAAATGTGTCTGTAGTCAATACTGGAACAACAACCGAAACGATTGGAACAGCTGGCCTATATTTGGCGACCAATTTGGCTGTTGTTCCGCCACGTGTCAGCACAACAATGAGCTTTGCTCTGGCCTTGTTTGCTGTTCGCACAGCAGAGGATGCAAGACTCTCCAAGGGACTCATTGGAAGAGGGGTTGACCTTATCATCTCCTTAAAGATTGCCCCATAGTCAAGAGATGATTCTGCCTCAATACATATACGAGCCATGATCTTAACGGCAAGTTCTGGATAGGCCCCAGCTGCACTCTCTCCACTAAGCATAACACAATCAGTTCCGTCAAGAACTGCATTAGCTACATCTGTAGCTTCGGCACGGGTTGGACGAGGAGACTTGATCATGGACTCAAGCATTTGAGTGGCAGTGACAACAGGCTTGCCCACAAGATTGCACTTATAAATCATCATTTTTTGTGCCAAGAAAATCTTTTCAACTGGGATTTCCATTCCAAGATCACCACGGGCAACCATGAATGCATCAGTCTCACGCAAGATCTCATCAAAGTTGACAACCCCCTCCTGATTCTCAACCTGATAACAACATAAATGTCAGATAAATAAATAAAATATATAAAATCAATAATTTTGAATTTTTTAGATTAATTAAGCAATAAATATTAGTTGGAAAGATAATGGTCACATTAATTATTTCCATTAATTCTAAAATGACTTTTTTTTCTCATGAAATAGATAAAATGATGAAGGAATGGAAAATGAATATTAAATAAGATTTTGTATTATTTTTTAATTAATAGATACTTGACAACCATGTCATTTGATAGCCCTTCCAAAAGTTTGAAAAAATCAAAATTTATTTTTAGAAATATTAATTAACAATTATAAATATTGACTATCTTAATCCAATAGTTAAGAGTAAAATAACCATCTATGTGTAGGAACCATTAAGAGAGTGTCCCGTATAAATAAATAAATATATATATATATATATCTTAACTAAATGCATCCAAAAATAATTATTTTCCACAACAGCCAGTTAAACTATCCTCCTGAAAAAATAACCAAGCAAGAAAGCATCTCCATACTTTCATGACAGATAGCAAAGCAACCAAGCATGCAAAGTCACAGTTACATGAGAAATAATGGGTGCAAGCATTATCTTAAAGACTAACACACCTGAGATGACACTAAACATAGACCATACCTTTGACATTAACATAATATTCTTGGCATGGGGGCCAAGAACCTTACGAACATTAACAAGATCTGACCCCTTTCGTACAAAAGAAAGAGCAATCATATCAATATTGTTTGGAACACCCCAGTCAAGAATATCTTCCTTATCCTTCTCAGTAAGGGTTGGAAGATCCACCACAACACCAGGAAGGTTAACATTTTTTCTCTCACCCAGCATTGCTGTGTTCTCACAACGACATCTCACAGACCCAGCTTTTGCATCGCAAGACAAAACGGTCAAAGTAATTGTTCCATCAGCACATAAAATGGTATTTCCAGGCTTCAAATCCACAGCCAGCTTTTGGTAGCTCATGGAAATCATCTCAGGGTCACCCTTGATGGTGTAATCAGTAGTGATAGTAATCTCCTGACCCTCCTTAAGTTGAATAGCTTTGCCATCCTTAAGGAAACCAGTTCGAATCTCAGGTCCCTGCAAGGACAAAGAAAAGCACCAATTCATGGTTAATACCATTTAATAGAACTTCTATTTGATGAAATAATTCTCTCTGACAGCTCGCAATAGCCATGTAGCATACCAAACAATATACCAATGCACGAAAATATGCAATTAAGCATGAAAACCAGAAGGATCCACATCATACATTGAACAGTAAAAAGATTACATACGGATTTTAATCGAGCAGTTCAATGTTCTTGAAAGTGAAATATGAGAAAACATTACTATTAAATTACCGCTGCATCAAGTGTCCGTATATCATAAATTGTAGTGTTTTTATTTCGATAGATTCCTATAACAACAGGTTTGCTTTAAGACTTGTTACTTTTTCATTATATTATCTCTTATGAGAATTGCTCAAATGAAGACTGGACATCGAATATGATGTTCACGAAATATTTCTTAAGTCCCCTGAATAGGCTGACATCTAACCAATTTCACATTTGCAATCCACACCGTTTCCCAATTACCATAGAAGAAATCATCAGTTCAAATAGGTACACATTTTTTACAACATTGACAGCTATACAAGTTCTTCAGCTCAGTAATTATCACATAATATTACTCTATTATACTTAAATAAAAAAATAATTATTGAAAAGAAATCAACCCAAATAATTGACAGATTTTTTTTAAAAAAATGTATCACATAATGATTGGAAAAAATAATTGACAAATTAACATGGTACATGTTGTGTAGTACGAGCAGTTCCCACTCGGGTTTCCTAGAAACAGAAGAACTTATTAATCACCATAATTTACCACTCGGGTTTCCTAGAAAGTTCTGATCCAGAACCTGACTTCACACAAATAAGCATCCATAGCATATAAAGTTTTTCCTTACCTGACTAATGTTATTCCATAATCCCCACAAACCAAAATCAAAATCATAAACGATTTTTCATTATATGAAAAGGAAAAAAAAAAAGCAAACCTTGGTATCAAGCATGACAGCGGAGAGGATCTGGGTATTATACATAGCAGTACGGAGATTATTCAAGGTCTCCTGATGATACTCATGAGTTCCGTGAGAGAAATTGAAACGAGCAACGTTCATTCCAGCTCTGAGAAGCTTTTCAATCATCTCCACGGACCTTGAAGCCGGACCCAGAGTACAGACGATCTTCGTCTTGGGGACGCGCCCATCGTTAGGGATCTCCTTCAATATTCCTTCGATGTCTATGTTCGCCATTGATAATCAAAATAAAAATACTCGGAAAGCAAATCAATGAATCAGAGAAAAAACTCAAAATTAATGAACGAAAGTATTGTCTGTGTCAAATTGATTTTAGATCTTCTGAGATTGGTTAGGTGAAACCCTAGAGAGAGAAAGTACAGAATTGAAAAACACAGGTCTCTTCCAATGGTGGTGACTCGTGCACTGTTTACCACACCTTCCCTTCAATATATCTTCCCCTCTCGTTACTGCCTACTTTTATATTATGGTTTTTTCTTCACTAAAAAACGAATCTTCTTATATCTATAATTTTTTAAAAAAAAATATGTAGACTTAAATAATATTTTTTAATATAATTTACAATCACAAAAAGCACGCAACACATTTAAATATTTATTTTAAAATTTATAATAATAACTTGCTAAGCAACCTTTATTTATTTAAGTAATATTATTTTTAACATGGTTTTCCAAGTCATTATCATTTTAAAAATAAATTCAACTTACTAGAAAGATAGTGTTAAATAAAAATTAGCGTTATTTATTTGAGATAATTAAGTGAACAATATTTTAAAAGTTGGGGTTTGGTGTTTGTTTGTAGCTGTTTAAATTAATGCATTAATTATTGAAAAAAGAAGAATAAAGAAAAAGGAAAAAGAGCGCACACAGAAGAATGAAAACAACTTTTAAACTCAGTGGGCTGATTTACCAAACAATTGACGGCTAAGATTCAAAGTGGAAAAAATGACTCTTCTGGTTTTCTATAATTATTATTATTATTATGTTATATTTGAATACTCTTGTGTCGTTTTGTCTACTCTAGACAAGTATAAATATTTGGCTTGGTGAAATCTAATGGTGCATGGTGTCATTAAGCACATGTACATTTTTAAAAACAAATATTTGAGTGTTGGGTCTTAAACGAATTTTGTAGTTGTAATTATAAAATAGGGTTTCATTTACAGATATAAAAGCTCCACTGCATATCCGTGGGCCATGGCATATCGGTATATCCCTTTTGTGATTCTCAGTGACACTAAAAAATTGAGACAGGTAAGATTCCAACCTCAAATGTGTTCAACCCCACTTATTGTATTTCCAGATGATTCATTGTTTTCTTCGGAACAGAAGTTAGGCAGACTATCTATTTTGTCAAAATTACATCATAGAAAATGAAATTAGTAAAATAAAAAACTATTTCAATTTATGTTTATTATTTTTTTTATTTTATTTTATCTTAGAATGTCCACATCCAAATAGATGTCAGGACATCAACTCACATAAAAAAAAATTATGGTTACTCAACTTATTGGAAAAATTACATCTAGTATTGATTTTTATATTTTATTTACAATTTTACCATTATTTTTTTAATTACAAATATAATGTTTTTCTATACCATTTTTCAAACTTAATATAACTTAAACCATTCTCTCTCATCTTCTATTCTATCCTCACTGTCGCCAACCACTGGAGCATTCATTCTCTACACGCGCCAGACCACTAGGAAGAGCGACCGCCGACGAAGGTTTGGCTGAAGTTTCGCCGTCATCAGTTCCTAGAAGCTACCGCACGCGCTGGTCAAAGATAGGGTCAGTGACATTTTGACTACATTTTCTAGCCAACTCCGACCACCCCGAGTCTCGGGGGTGGTACCGTTGGAATGAGCTCTTTGAGTGGAACATAGTCCAGCCATTCACTCTAGCTATATGACGGCTTTTTCCGAAGAGTTTGTGAGTATTCTACGACTTTAGAAGCTTTTTTCGGCCATATCATTGGTTGTTTGAGCTTAAGACTGATACCATGGCTACCTACTCTTGAACGTGGTCATTTTGGTATATGACAAGCATGAGTTTCTTGACGTCGCCGGAGAAGATGATTGGGATAGGGTAGGGTGTGATTGATTTATGATTTGAGAACAAAATATTTGGATTTTGAATTTGATTTGAAAAGAACTATTTGAAAATAATATTTCAGCATTTGCAATTATTGATTGGTTTGTGATGTTGTATTTTAAATAGTTGTGGGGCCCATTTATTTTGTCTAAATTTTGAGGAATTATAGAAAACGAGAAATTGTTGTTTTCTATTTGCATGTGTAATTGTTATTCACTTTCAAAAAGTTGTTTTAAATTTAGTTTTGGAAATGACCTACCAATCAAGAATTATGTGAGTCCATTTATATTTTAGTTTTCAAAAACTTAAAATTGTATCTGAATGTTGAATCAATCACTCTTGTAGATTTTGTGTTGTGTTTGAAAAGTACCGTTTAAGTTTCTTTTAGCTTTGTTTATAAAAAAACGAAAAAATTTCTTAATAGTTAGAATGAGTAATTATTATATTTTAATATAATGTTTGATTGATTAAATAAGTGTTACAAAAAAATGATTATTTAATCTAGTGGGAGAATGTTATATTATTTCATATAATATAATGTTAGATTAAATAATGTGACAAAATGTGATTTGTCACACCTTGTAACATATTATTGAGAGTCACAAAATTAGACACATGTGTGTTCCCAAATGTGACATTTTGGAGTTACAAATTTGTAACTCCCAAATATTTCCCAATAATGTGTATATTATATGTTACACATTTGAGATTGGATTTCACAAATCCATGATGAAATATGGATGTTGGAGACATGCTTTTAACTCCCAATAGGTGTTTGGAGGTTACAAAATCATGTGGGAAAGGATTTTGGATGTTTTGGAAAAATGACTTTTTTTGTGCTGAAAATGGCCTGTGGTCGCGGCCTAGGGGACAGAAGCTAGTGGCCGCGGCCATTGAAAAGTCCTGGGCGCAACCAGTGAGGCTGACAACCTATATGGTTTTTCAGTTTTTTCCAAATTGAACAGTTCTAACATCCCAAATAACTCACAAATCACTATTTTAATTCCATAAACATCTAATTAAACATTAGTAACAGTCATGGGGGTTGGTGGAATTTGAAATTCAAAGGGGTATCTCAAACTCTATAAATAGGAGCCTAAAGCTCACTTGTAAGACACACAATTTTCTATCCACAAAGTACTTGGCTGGAAAATACACCATAGAAGCTTGATAATTCCAGAGAGTTATTTCCTTGAGAGATCCCTTAGTGCTTAGAGAATATGGGGAATAAGCTTTTGGACAAAGGTTCTGAACCTTGTTCAAGTTGGTGATCCCCACTACTCTACACTTTGGTTGTGTGAGAGTTTGTTCTTTTTAATGGTTTTATTTTCATTCTTTTGATCTTGTTGATCTTATTTACTTGTACTATTATTGTTTTGAGTTTGTAATCTTCTTCTTCTACCTCTTTATATTTACTTACATTTTGAGCAATTGAGTTGTAATATTTATTTAATCAATTATCTTGTCTATTGTATTTTTTTCATAGAGTTGTATTTTGGTTTTTCCATGTTTCCATTGAGTATAAAAATATATTATCTAACAATCAAAAGCTTAATTTCCTTTTCAATGGAAGGAAAAACCATAGAGATATTGTGAGGATCCAACTTTGAAAAGATGGTAAGATAAGGTAATGTTCTTCTTTTGTTTTCTTAGAAGATCTAATGGTTTTCATATAGTGATAGACATGAGAAGAAGAAAATTTTATAAATGAGGTTCATTGTTTTCTAATCTCCTTTGTTTTTTAGTGGTTAGATTAGAAGATAATATAATATCTTGAGTTTTTGTTATATGTGATCAATGTGTAAATAATCTAGTAGATTATTGGGTAATATGCTAGCATGTCATAGAATTGTCTTATTTTGTGTTGATGGGAAATTATTAGAATGACAACTATATGAGTTTTTTATATGACATGTATAAATATATTGATTTTGTGAATCAATAGAAATGAGAAATCATATGTGTATGATATTTGTAATTCATGTTTTCATATTAATAAAGAGTCATATTAGTATGATATTAGTCATGTATGTTGACAACTATGTGAAATTATAATCATGCAAATATTTGTGAGATGATAATATGTTTTATCCTATATCATTAGAATGTAATAAGTTACCATTTATTTGGTGAATAAAGTGTATTATTTGAAAATTAAAATTCTCATTTAAAGTGTTGAGCATCTCAAATATGAGATAAGAAAAGATGAACCTAAGGGGGTTACATCTTTTGATAAGTGTCTTGCCATTGCAAGAAAAATGAATCAAAGTGGATTAAAAAATTGTGGGATGACATATTGACTCAATAGACTTATAGTCTACAGTGTGGTCAAATGAAATATATTTGAGAATTATTTAGTGACAATAATTCTTAAATATTCAATGAGAAGACATTTCAAAATTGGAGAAGCAATTTTGAATATTTACACCAATAGTGAATAGATTAAAGAGAACTTTATTCATTTTGGTTAAAGATGGAGATATGTTTAAATTAATCTCAATGAGGAGATCATTTTAAACAAAAAACATAAGAAATCAAAGTGTTTAAATAAATCAATAAGGGTTTATTTTCTTTGATTTAAAGTGTTTAAAAAATTGACATTTTCATTTTGATTTTGATGAGAAAATCAATGGATGTCAAATTGATGTTTTCAAAAGAATCTCAAAGAGACTCTTAAGAAATACACAAAAGTTGTTTAAGTGATTTTGAGATTATTTAAACAACGAAAAATGAAAATTTGTGATTATTTGTTTGAGAAATTCTCACATTACATTTGTGTTCACATTTTATTATGTGAAATATATAAAAGAAAGCAACCAAGTGAAAGTTACTTTCAAATAAGTGCATTGCTTTAGCAAGTAAATAAATCAAAATAAACATTGAGGTTTTTATCTTGATCTATCAAGAGTTTATCATGTGGCATAGAGGACTCATGATGAACTTTGAGAATCATACGTCTAGATTTATCTTGGAGGATAAAAGACTTAATAGAAATAAATAGATTTCTATTTTAAAGTGATATTTTTTTATCACTATGTGAGAAATGTGGGGGTGATGCTTCAAAAGTTAATCAATTTATTTTGTTGATAATAATTGATTAATTTGGTTATCCTATCAAATAGGTGATTTGGAATTCCACATTCTATATCACATTGGCTATATGTGTATAGAATGAACAAATCTAGACATGCTTGGTGTCTAAAGTTGTTGTTTTGAAATATTTTGATTCAAGAAGGAATCAATTTAAAACATAAATGAGAATTCTAGAAACAAAATAGGTTTGTAGAATTAATATTCAAATGTTTATCTTGGATATTAAACTATAAAATAGTAAGGGTGTTGACTATGGTCAAAATCACTATTTTAAATAGGCAACTATTTTAATCAAACTATGACTAGCAACAAAGTTTGAATAAAATAATGAGAGTTTCTAAGTATGCATACATGAGGAAAATGATTCAAATGGAATCATTTCTACATCTCAAGGGGTGGGACTTAGACTCCCTAAAGAGATTCACGGTTGATGGTAACCTATCTTAATACTAGTTACCAAACTAGTATTAGGTTCAATAGGTAATAACAAGTCAATCAAGTGAATAGTAGTACTCAAATTTTGTCTCATTTGAGATATGAGTACCAGTGTGTTACCAAAATAAGGGTTAAAACCGAAAGGTTTTTTAATAGAAATCAGTATTGAAAAGACAAGTATTTTAGGGTAACAAAATACTATAAGAGTTCTACCTATATAGACCTAGGGGTGGTGCCGCCCCTCATGAGAATTTGGAGTCATTCTCAAGAAAAGTCTATGAATGGAATGTGCACATCGCCATTAACGATGCAAAAGCGAGACATTGAGGTCTCAAGTGAACACTGCAAAAGTATGTGTGTTATCACCGATTTGTTATCAAGGAATAGTGGTTCAATGCTTCGGCAACCAAAATTTCAACAAACTTTGTGATAATTACACTAAGGTAAAATTCAAGTCGAAAGACATTTTACTTTATGCACCAATGCAAAGGTTTCTATAGAGAGTAATTATTTAATCAAGTGTGGGAATATTATATTTTAATAAAATGTTTGATTGATTAAATAAGTGTTACAAAAAAGTGATTATTTAATCTAGTGGGAGAATGTTATATTATTTCATATAATATAATATTAGATTAAATAATGTGACAAAATGTGATTTTTCACACGTTGTAACATATTATTGAGAGTCACAAAATTAGATACATGTGTGTGCCCAAATGTAACATATTTTGGAGTTACAAAATTAGTTACAAATTTGTAACTCCCAAATATTATCCAATAATGTGTATATTATATGTTACACATTTGATATTGGATTTCACAAAGCCACGATGAAATATGGCTGTTGGAGACATGTTTTTAACTCCCAATAGGTGTTTGGAGGTTACAAAATCATGTGGGAAAGGACTTGGGACATTTTGGAACGTTTTGGAAAAATGAATTTTTTTGTGCAGAAAATGACCTGTGGTTGCGACCACTGACTTTCAGCGGCCGCGGCCTGGGAGACAGAAGCCAGTGGCCGCGGCCACTGAAAAGTCCTGGTTGCGACCAATGAGGTTGACAGCCTATATGGTTTTTCAGTTTTTTCCAAATTGAACAGTTCTAACATCCCAAATAACTCCCAAATCTCCATTTTAATTTCATAAACATCCAATTAAACATTGGTAACACCCATGGGGGTCGGTGGAATTTGAAATTCAAAGGGGTATCTCAAACTCTATAAATAAGAGCCTAATGCTCACTTGTAAGACACACAATTTTCCATCCACAAAGCACTTGGCTAGAAAATACACCATAGAGCCTTGATAATTCCAGAGAACTATTTCCTTGAGAGATCTCTTAGTGCTTAGAGAATAGAGGGAAATAAGCTTTTGGACAAAGGTTTTGAACATTGTTCAAGTTGGTGATCCCCACTACTCTACACTTTGGTTGTGTGAGAGTTTGTTCTTTTTATTGGTTTTATTTTCATTCTTTTGATCTTGTTGATCTTATTTACTTGTACTATTATTATTTTGAGTTTGTAATCTTCTTCTTCTACCTCTTTATATTTACTTGTATTTTGAGCAATTGAGTTGTAATGTTTATTTAATCAATTACCTTGTCTATTGTATTTTTTGCATAGAGTTGTATATTGGTTTTTCCATGTTTCCATTAAGTATAAAAATATATTCTCTAACAGTAATTTCTATGTTGTATTTAAAAATTAACTATGAAGTTGCTTTTTAATTTGATCAAACAAAACTTAATAATAAAAGACTGAAATGTGTATTTATTATTATAATTCGAAAGTAACTTTTAAGTATCTTTTTTGTTTGATTAATAAAAAAATATTGTTACTCTCATGTATATTACATTAATGACTAAAATATGAATTAAAACTTTTCATTAAAATAGTTACTGTATAGCATACTAAAAGTAACTTTTAATAATAAGTTATATAGTAATTTGTTAGACTTTATTGTAACTCGTTAGTTTCTAAAAAATGACTAATCGGCAGCGTAAAAGTATTTTAAATAATAAGACACCACAATATAACTTAAAAATAACTAATTGGTATCTTAAGATAAAAAAGTTTCAACAAATAAGTTTTGGAGGTAACCAAAATGTATATAAAATAATATTATCTAAAAATAAAATTTTCATGAATAAGTAACAAATTTGTAACTTATTAATATTTTAAGTAACCAAAATGTTACTTTTTAAACCCAGAAAAATGGGATTTCGAGAAAGTTTCAAATTTAGGTATATTACTTTTAGAATCCGATATTTTTTTATGACGTGACAAGAAATTTTTGTAAATAAAATTTTGTAGGTGATTTTTATAATTATTTTATATTATATATATAATTGTAAATATCCCTTAAATATTAGATGTAATATTTCCTTATCCAACTCTCTAAAATCTTCTCCTACAATCTAACTTTTCATTTTTCTATTTTCAATATATGTGATTTTTTAGCATGATATATTTGTTTTATTTACTATGGTAACCTTAGTTTTTTTTTTTTTAATTTGATGGTATGAATTTATTAATATGTATATATTTATATATATAGTTATGTATTGTTATATATATGTTTTATTTCTAATTTATATACCCTTGAAAAAAAATACAAAAATGCAAATATACATTAAGTTTAAAACATGTTTTTGTCTGTTTTCAAGTTTTAAACTTCACAAATATGCATATGAGCATGTCAAACGTGTAGATCTTAAAAAAATACTTAAGATAAACAAAAATCACCCCAAACAGACACCCGAGTGAAAAATTATATCTCTTGCAAGATTCACATCGAGCCAATCGAGCTAGCATCGAGCACCATTGAACCACCATCGAGCAAAGTCATTTTTCATGAAAATCTTTATTTTGAAGGCCCATCACGCTAGCATCGAGTACCATCGAGCAATATCGATTTTCTACACATTTCAAAGTATTAGATCTGAAGAAAAAAAATCGCAAAAAAAATCCAAAAATCATGCCTAGATCTATTTGAAATGTAGTATTTAGTGTGGTGGTGTCGTGAGGTGAGAGAGAGTGAACCCAAAGAGAGAGAGAAAGAGAGGGGGAAGAGAGAAGTGAGAAGAGTGAAGAGAGAAGATAGAAGAGATGAGGGTATTTTGGGTAGAGTGCCAAAAAGTTGCATTATTTTGAAATATTTAATATGCCTATCATATTTTTTAATTAGCACCCAATATGATGCATAGAAACTGAAATTTCCCATTGTTTTTTATTTATAACTTTCGCACAAGGGCTAGTCAATTCTTATGGTTGGTTGCTTATAAGTGTAAAATCAATTATGGTCACTTGTACATACATGTTTAGTCTATTTTTTACGAGTTAATAAAATGACTTTGCGCAACCAGTTATTCTTGTCACTTATTGTATTTTTATAAGTATTTGCTTTTAAGTGTGTTGTTTTGCTATATTATAAGGTTAATTACTAGTTGTAATGAACAACAATGTTGGCATAGGTATGAGCTATGGCAAGTGACTGAGCACCTTTAGCTCCTCGATCACTTGGGGGCATACAAGATATAAGACACAAGCAAAGCATATGCAAAATTGTAAACACACAATTAAAATAAGTAAAAGCATGTAAAAACACTTAGAATATTTTTCAAAACTTTTTTTAGCAATATAAAGTGTTATGTTAGGTTCGGTCATACGAGCATGTATATTAATATGTAAATATTAAAATACTAATATGATTGTCATTGCACCACAAGCAAAAATGTTCGGATGTATATTGTCGCGAAATTAATTAGCAATATAAATGTGCAAGTGTACACAGTCGAAAAATAAGTGATAAGTGAGTATCGTTTCCACAGGGATTGTGTTAGTAATAAATTATGTAAAATCAACACTTAACAAATTGGAATAAAGCAAATAATAATGATTTGATTAAATCTAAAAAAACTAAACAAGAAAATAAATTAAATAACAAATGAATAAGAGAGCAAGACAATGATGATGAGCTAGTATAATTAATTCATCCTAAAATGTAAATATGATGCTAATGCTGCAGTAATGTTGTGGCAAACTGAGAATAATTAATCTAGAATTCCAATTTAGTTCATAGGCTTCCGTCGAAGTCACTATGGTATCAATTCTCTAATTAAACTAACATATGTCTATGTCAATCTAATTACAAGAATACATTCCCAAGCACCAATTCTAAAAGATTATGGAAGGTAACAATATATGTCTATATCGTTACAAAAATTAAATTCAAAAGAAATTAATCTTGCACCACTCAAGTTTTGTGTTAATTAACCATAACCCTTCCAGTATTAAAAGTTAGCTCAATTACTCACAATTGATTGCCAAAAAAAAGCAAGTAAATAGCATTAAAACCACTTGAATGAATAAAACTCAATTTCACATTAACACCATTAACAAAGTTCTAAAATGACACATTAGGATTCATTAACAATTCTAGCTATGAAAAATTTACCTTATAATTAAAACATCCAAAATACTAATAATAAATGCAAACATTGTCAAGAAAAATAAAAGAAAATAAATTAAATACTAAGAGAGGGATGAGAAAATCAAGCCCCAATAAGTGTGCCCAAGTAGTTCTCTTCTTGTCATTCTCCTTGAATCTTCTCCATTTTCTTTTTCTTTTTTTTCTTCATTTCTCTCTTTCAATATTGAAGGGCCTTTCTAAAGTCCCTCACTTGTATTTGAATGTTTTAGTCCATCATCTAATGTGAGCCGTTGGATTGTTGGTGAACGGTAAGATTGAGGGTAATATTGACAATGTGTTAAAATACAAGTATACCCCTTCGTACCCCTTAGTAAATGGCTACTGGTTGCACTTTTAATTTTTTACTTTCATTATTTTTTATGAGTTACTGGCCAAAAAAAAAAAAGAAACAGACTCCTTCTTCCCTCCGACTCTGACTCTGACTCCGACTCCTTCTTCTAGTTACCTTATTTCCCTCCGACTCTGACTCCTTCTTCAAGTTTATTTTATTGGAAGAAAGAAAGGGGAAAATCTTTGTTGTGTAATGAGAGGGTTGAGACGAAAAGGTTTTGGTAGAGCTTGGAAGACATGGGTTGAACGTTCCTCTGTGTTTGTCTCCCTCCCCGTTGCTTGATTTTGTCGGGCTTGTCCGTCTGCTAGGGTGGGAAGGTTTTAGTGTCTCTAGGCCGGAGGTTGGTTACAATGATTTTATTTTTTAATTCCCTGGGTTTCAGTCGTGGGTTTTAGTCGTTCTGTTTCATAGTTAGTAATTTTGGTATTATTTTGTAGTGGGTGGATTGGAGCGCGACTGCAGTTCATTTGCATATTGGTAAGTTTCGAACTTTGTTTTTGTTGCATGATGTTGGAACCGATTTGAGAAATGAATAGTTTAAAGTATTTGTATATCTTTTGTTGAAATAAAGTTGCTGCCTCATTCGTTTGTTATTACACCTTGTGGTGAGATTGTTTGATTTATTATTAAGGTACAGTGGAGATAGTGAGGCAATAACTGAAATGAAGAGATTACTTGAACTAATTAGGTAGCATAGAGAAGTGAATGTATTGGTATGTGGTAACATATAATTTAAGGAATGTTTAATTTAACCAGGTTATATTAATTTTTCCATAAGTTGGCATTGGATTTGCAATGCCTTGATAAAATGAATGGTTATGGTGCAGAAGTATTTTCTGAATGAGTAGTAATGAAAAAGCTATGTTGAGATATTGAATTCGAGAATGGATTTTATAGAATTGATTTAGTGTTGAAGTTAGTGTGTAATTGTACATTCATATTACAGGATTTCGATAAATAAAATTTAATTGACTAAATAATAGGAAATAGGAAACAGAGGAGTAGGTGGTCACCTACATCCACGGGAGGAAACATTGACAGTGGCTTAGAATCTTTATCGAAGAAACTCATTATAGAACTACAAGTAAGGTGTCTTGCACCAGCTCAAAGTACACTCAAATTTTACAAAACTTGGACAACTCTCAATTTTCTTTCTCTCCAGACTCTCAACTTGGAACTTAGTTCATGAAGTGGGGAACCTTTCCCTTTTATAGACTGAATGAGATAGACTTGAGTAAGCATAACTGTAATAACGGTCTTGAGCTGATAGGTTTGGTTATTAACAGCAAATTCTAGTTAATTGAGTAAACCTCCACAAAATCCACCTGGTTTAGTTTATTAACAAACTTGTTTGAGTTTAAAAACTTGTTGAGGCTTAATTCCTAATTCCAATGTACGTGTCTCGATGAGAGACTTAACATTTCTCAATGTTTAGTAAGTTTTGACAATGTCTAAACTTTTCACTGGTTACAGTCTTGGTAAATATATATGTTGGGTTATCATGAGTACTAATCATCTTGACAGAGACTTGTTTGGACAAAATAATGTGTCGAATAAAATGCATCTTGATGTCCATATGTTTCGACCTTTGAGGGAACATTGGGTTCTGCATGAGGTGAAGAGCACTCTGATTATCATTGTATACTGTGATGTTTTTTTTAATTGAATACTAGCTTTGTAGTGAATCCTTTAAGCCAGATTGCTTTTGTAATGGCCTCAGTAGCATCCATATATTCTGCCTCAGTGGAGGATAGAGCAACAACTTTCTGCATGTTTGATTTCCAACTAACACAGCCTCCAAGTACTGTGAACACATAGGCTGTTAGAGATCTTCTAGTATGTGGATTACCAGCGAAATCTGAATCAACATAAATTGTTACTTATTCCTGAAAAGAGCCATTGCATCTGAATAGTATACTTGTTTCAAGAGTTCCCTTCAAATACCCGAGTATCCATTTTAATGCGGCCCAATTTTGTGTTCTAGGATTTGCAATTAACTTGCTTACTACACTCATTGCAAAAGCCAAATTTGGTCCTGTACACACCATCGAGTACATCAAGCTACCAACACAACTAGCATAGGGAATCTTACTCATAATCTGTCTTTCTGCATTGGTACTGGGAGGTTGTGACAGGGAAAGCTTAAAGTGTTCAGCTACAGGTGTAGATACCGTCTTAGAGTTACTCATTCCAAATTTTTCCAATACCTTTTGTAAGTAGGCCTTTTATGATAGAATAATTGTGTGTTTATCAACTCTATGAATATCAATACCCAAAATTCTCTTAGCTGTCCCTAGGTCTTTAATCTGAAATTCTTCCATGAGCTTCCTCTTTAACACATTAATTTCTGATCTGTTACTCCCAATTATTAGGATGCTATCAACATATACGAGAAAGATATATTTTGTTATTAAAATAAATAGAAGGATCATATTGACCTTTGGAATAGCCAATCTTAACCATGTACTCATCGAATCTAATGTTCCATTGTCTTTGAGCTTGCCATATACTGTATAAGGATTTCCTTAAGAGACATACCTTGTTAGACTCCTTACTCTCAAAGTGTTCAGGTTGGTGAATATATATTTCCTCTTCTAGATTACCATGTAAGAAAGTTGTTCTTACATCCATTTGGTCCACCTCCAAATTCAATCTTGTAGCCTTTGACATCATTATTCTGATTGAAGTTTGATTGACAACCAGAGAGAAAATCTCATTAAAGTCAACTCGTTCTTGTTGTGTGAACCCATTATCAACTAAACATGCCTTAAATGTAGTTCCCTCAACACTCGGTATGCCTTCTTTCCTTTTAAATATCCACTTACATCCAACTAATCTCTTCTTATCTGGTTTGTCAACAAGCATCCACATTTTGTTCTTTTGTAGTGACATCATCTCCTCTTGTATGGCACTGAAGCCAATTTGCACCATCCTTACCATTGATAGCTTCTTGATAATTGGTAGGTTCTGAGCTGTCTATGTCTTCAGCAACTGAGAGTGCAAAGGCTATAATCCAACTACATATCCCAATCGTTCAGGAGGCTTAATATCTCTTCTTTCCATGTCTGTAGGTAATTGATATGAACTCCGTTATGATTGCATTTTAGTTTAACTGTCCACCTTAATCTGAGCACTAGTTTTCTGGTAAGATTTATTTTTGATACTGCTGCCGAATTTTGTTTCATAGCCATTTCTTCTTCTCTAAACACCACATCTCGGCTAATGAGGCATTTATTGTACCGTTGTTGTAAACACCAAATTTTAGACCCTTTAATCCCATTAGGATACCCCAGAAATAAACATTTGTAAGCGCAATGGTTACTTTGTGGGGAAATTATTTGAAGACATTGAGGTGGCATAATTAAGCTTTCTTAACATCTTTCCCTACTTTCATAATACTCGTAACGGTGTTGACACATGTCCTATAACAATTTACAGGCTATATTTTTTGTATTTGATTGAAAGCTTTATTTAATGATAAATAATTGCAGTAAATAATTTTTCCATTGTTTTAGTGTAATATGTATATATGAGTGGTAGCTGCTATATTTTATTTGGTTTCTTGGCTTTTCACATGAAGCAAATTTGGTGATTATTTATCATTGTTTGCTCACTGATTTATCAGTGTTTGGTGAAATTCTTCCGCGAAAGGGTGCTTCAAAATGGTTGAAGGGAAGAAGCTAGATTATAGATGCTCACCGCATAGGCTTGTTGCCCTAATCTCCAATTTAAGCGGGGCTCAAAAGGAGGTGGTGAAAGAAATAGGATTCAGGACATTGCTTGGCATGAAAGACTGTAATGTGCGAAGAAATCTTATATCATGGCTTTTGTCTAGATTCAACATTGAGGATGGCTCTTTGGATATTCATGGGAAGCACTTAAAACTTGACAGTAAAGTTTTTGGTGCTACGTTGGGTGTTAGGGAGGTGGTGCAAGATTTAGTGGATACCAATAAATGTCATTTGAACAAGAATGGTGGAAGGACTACTGTCTCAGTGTTAGAGGAAAAATTGAGACAATGTCAATTGGTGGACATGTCATTTGTTTGACAATTTTTGTTGTTTTTAGCTAGTGTGTTTTTAATGCCTAATACATCTCTATATGTTGCTCTGAAGTTTGAGGGTGGTATAATGTCCCTGAATGATATTCCTGCTGTTTGTCGTGTTAATTGGGCATCGTTGGCCTACAAGCATCTATGGAAGAGCATTTGACAGCATTATGCCAAACCAACCATGTTCGTAGGAGGATGCATCTATTTTTTTTCAGGTATTTACATTATTGTTATTTTCATTAATCACATTTGTGTTTTGGTTATTGGTGCATAAAAATCACTGTCAATGTTGTAGGTTTTTTATTGTCACCATATTGTTTGGAAGGAAGGCTACGTTGATAGGACCATATGCCCTTTAAGTATTTGGTGTGAAGATGATTTCAAGTCTGTACTTCAATGGGTGGACGAGCAAGGGGGGTTTGAGTTAGACAATGTAAGTATGTGATGCATTTTATAATTTATAATCCTATGCTTATATCGACTAACAATATTTGTGGAATTTAATAATACGTTTCCCCTTCTTTTCTAGATACCAATGTTAGAATTGGACGAAGGTGTGGATGTGTTGAGGTTGCCAGCCACTATCTCCTCTTTGTGTGGTATGGTACGTTCGTTAGAGAAGAAATTGATTGCCAAGGATAATGAAATGGTTAAATTTAAGCAGGATGTGAAGTTGCAGTTGGAAATGGGATTTGATCGTTTACATCATACTTTTATTAGTGCAGTTAGATCAATGGTGGTGGGGGGTGTTTCACTAGCTAACAGTAGTGAGAAGGCTTATGAGTTAGGTCATGGAAGGACACCCATTAATGACCCCATTTAGGGAAATATTTTTTCCACTGATAGTAGGCAATGCAGTCAGGTTTCTTGTCGAATTGACCCAATGTGAGTTAAGTTGGGTGTACAACTTCCTAATGAATTAGGGTCATCATATGCAAAGGTTTATGTAAAAGATTTCAAATCGAATGACAGCGAACCAACAATTTCCACTTTGGAGAACTTTATTGATAATGTAGCACCTTATAATGATTTAGACATTTCTTCTACCGTCGTAACCTCTTTAAAAAATGAGAAGATAATGATACAAAAGGAGAAATGTGTGGAAGAGGATGCTTGTAAACTTCCACCCACTAACAAGGAGTACATAGAAGCAGAAATGGGCAAGGGTAAGGGTGTTGCCGAGGATGTCATCGCGTCTGCACCAGGTGTGTGTGGTAACATGGACCATTCAATGGTTTTTGAATTAGAGGACGGTGACAACGTGAAGATCGATCGTGCTATTCTAAGGAGAGACAAAGAGTTGTGCAAAATGGACAAGGCATTCCAGAATATGATTCCTAAATATGAACAAAGCAAATGCCACAAGATGGGAGCGTTCAAATTCAAAGCATCCCTGCCGAAGGAGAACTTTGAACTTGGCCTATTTCTATTCGAATTTAGTTTTTCCTTGAAGTACGTGATAGTTGTACTTCAATTCTTCAATTGGTTGTTCGCCCACTATCTGTGTTCCTTTTTTTTCCTTTGTAATTACGATGATCAGGATGCTTCATTAACCCAGTGCTTCATTTTCAGAGAGGAGGTGGTACATAACTCACTAGGAAAGTTGGAACACTGGTATTTTAGAAGCCTTAGACCTGAAGCTGAGGTGGATATGAAGGTAAATTCTTATCAACCCAATATCTTGTAGGGATCTTATGAGCAATTCATTGTTAATTTTATGAATATGGTTAATTTCGACTAAAGTTGAAAGTTGATCCTTGCTTGTAGATCATTGATGCTTTTGGGTGTGTATTACGATATAGAGACACATGTGACGGTGTACTACATGATGATGTGGACACATTGATTTTTCCTACCTATTGTCCTGGTTTTGTAAGTTGTAATATAACTGAATTTTGGTTTCTTGAAATTTGGTAAATTTATTTTATATTTCACTTTTGATAATGATGATCTCATAACTTTAAACAGAGAAGCAATAGTGGGATAAATTTTTGGGAGACGGGGAACTTTGGCTTTCTTGGAGGCAACATGGATATTGATGACCTTCTGAGGAATATGGAGAAGGTATTCTTCTGGTTCCTTTTCTATTTTACACCATAATAGTATTACCAACTTGTAGAGTCCAAGAACTTTACTTAGCTAGTTAGATAGTAGTATTATAGTATTTATAGTATTATCTTTATAACTGTGGACTTTTGGTTCAGACCGGGATTTATTTGGACACTCATAGTAGTACTTGTAGATTTCCTAAGTTTAACCTATAGTTTAAGAATATTAATTTTAACCTAAGGTTTGATTAATATGACTGATATTAAGGATAATATTTATTATACTATAAGGTTTAGATAAGAACCAATAGGATTTTAAGCACATGTTATGTATGGGTGATTAAGGATTAAGTATATAGAGGATTAAATTTAATAAGGGTAAAATTTGAATGCTCTAAGGTCAGTCAGCAGCTTTGAATACGTTTGAGGGCTTAGTCAAGGCTGTTTACTCAATTTGAATTAAGCTAAAAATGTGTAATTTCGTGTTTAAACAATCAGCGAATGCCGATATATCGCAGCACGTAGACACGGAAAACACGAAACGATGCACGGTTGCCTCGGGCATAATGGTCCAGGCGATATATCGCCTATAGGGGGCGATATATCGCCTCCTTCAACATATTTTGAAAAGTTTTGAAATCGTTTTCCATTCAGCCCTTCAACCTCTTGATAAGTCCATCACCTTTTTGAAAGAGTCTTCAGCCTCTGCTGAACAACAATTCAAATTATTTTCACCTAAAAAGCCATTATTTTTATTCAAGTAAAATTAAGATCCTTTCATTCCTAAACTCTATAAATAGGACCTAGTACCCATCCATTATTCATCTTTTGCTCTAAGTTCAGAGGCTGCAAGTTGCTAGGTGAGTGTGAGAGTGTAAACACTTGGGTGGGGAAATCATAAGCTTGATCATCATAAGCTTATCAAACACTTGGGAAAGTAAGGATTTATAGTATTTCGGTTCGAGGTTTAGATTGGTCTTACAAGTCTTCAAGGTATTTCCACACTCTAGTTCATTGGTATTATTTTCTTTAAGTTCTCATAGTCTTTTACCTATTCTAACCTTATTCTTATTTTGGTTAGGAAATTTAAGAACTCACACATAAGATTTTGGTAAGTATTTTCTCAATGGTTTAGTCCTTCCATTCCTTTCAATTCTCTTCTTCTCTATACTCTCTTTTTTTTTCAAATGGTTCTTAGGAGTGTTCCAAAGTCCCACCTCTGTCCTCTTATCCCGGTATTTTGGTAAGGAAAATAGGATAGGATTTATGTGCTATATGTTTTATATGTTATCTTATGGTTTTTATGTTATGAAATATGTTATGATATGTATGGTTGTAGGCTTGGGCATATGACCCATATGACTAACAAGCCCCAAATAGATTATGGGCATATGACCTGCTTAGCTAGTAGGACCCCACTAATCTAATGGGCATATGACTTGTTTAGTCTATGGGACCCCAAGTAATAATGGCCATTATAGTATGTGTATGATATAAGTGTTATGTTTCTTATGAAATTTATGTATATGAACTATGTGTTAGATTTTCCTTGCTGGGCATTAGGCTCATTCCTTTTTGTTTATATGTGCAGGAAAATAGCTATAGTGGCGGGAAAGATTCGTGGATGCTTGGGAGAATGTGTATCAGTGATGAATGGATTCAAGGAGTCGAGAGTTCGATTTCGAGGATGTAGTCTTTTATTTATGGTTTACATGTATTTTTCCGCACTTGTTATGTAATCCCTTTTTATTCTAAATAATGTTATGTTTTGTTTTTAAAACAATGGGATCCCATATCCTACTTGAGATTTTATGTAAGTTAACTCTTACTTTTACAAGTTTTCTTAATAAAGTTATGGTATTTTCACTTGTAAGTTTTATTAAGGATTAGTATGTTTAGTTTTCATTAATGGTCCAAAAGTCTAGAGTAGTTGGGTCATTACAAAGGTTTGGGAATTAAAAACTTTTGATCATTTCATAAACATTTCCATTAAGTTAATAACCAGTTATTTACATGGGATCCCAAAAACATTGGTTTAAAAGCCTGTTACAAAACTCAGATTACACATTAAGCCGTCCTAAGCGGCAAAAGTTGGGTTTAACCCTAATTCCTCTGAGCATCTCGGCCGTGGTGGTCGAGCGGACTGCATATGTACATATCACTTCTAATGCCCTCTGACTCATGCCTGGTTGAGCTTCTCTTTACCTGTACCTACACCACAAAGCACCTGTGAGCCAGAAGACTCAGCAAGAAAACTTAATCAACAGTTCAACGAATAAACAACCATCAAACAGTAATAACTGAATCCAATGCATTTATTAAACTCAATTGGAGACCATAGAGTCACACAAGTGCATGTCGCACTTCCTTTCCAGTTGTTGGCATCCGAGCCAGTCAAGTGCATGTTGCACTCCCAGGGTGGCCCAGCCATGGTGGCCTGCACTCCACGTGCATTATGCCAATCTTAGCTTATAAAATAAGTCCCTTATGCCCTTGACTTATAAGTCAAGCCACCACGTGCCTCCAACTTATAAGTTGAAGCCTTGAGATTCTTAACTATTAAGAATCTCCCAGAGTCCAACATATTTTCAACTAATAAGTTGATCTCCTTTTCACACTCTAATGATACCCTAGTTTATAAACTAAGCCTCACAGACATAACAGACAGCCACATGTTTCATATAGCATACTTAACAGATAATCACACAATGCATTATAATACATTCACTCACCAGTCATAAGCATAATCATAATCATGCACGTCATAGCGTATCTAATCAGACATTCACAACATAATTATAATCATGTTCATCACCTTCACTATGCTCTAATCATGCATTCGCATAACAGGTGCAGTTTTCTTACCTTTGGTCCGTATGCGGGTTACTAGCGACAACCCTCCGAGCATGATCCTCGATTCAAGCCCTTAGCAAAATCCTAATCACAACCGCGATAAAGAAGTTCCCATCAATAACAGGTAAATAACAACTTCCAGACCAACTCTTAGCCTCCGGGACATCGAATTCCACTTAACAAGGAAGTAGGATCGATCCCGAGCCCAAACGGTTAAGTTTCCAACCTAAAAATCCCATTAAGGTCAATTTTCCCCTTAAGAGTCGCGGCCCCTCACAGCCGAGCCGCAGCCCGCCTCTGATTCCAGAGGCTCGGCCTCCCTGGAAACCAACGTGCGCCGCGGCGCGCCCCTGAGGCGCCGCGGCCCGCCCTGCCTCCGAGCCCTACTGGCTCCATCTTCTTTGCAGGCTGCGGCTCACCATAGAAGAGCCGTGGCTCATCACCACGAACCTAGAATTTTCTGGGTTTTTCTTCAACCGAACCCAACTAAAACCCATCTAATTCCACTCTAACCTTCCAATTCAGTTCCCATAATTATCACAACCTTTTCCAAAGACAAAACCCAACCATATATCACAATAACACTTACCAAAACCCACAAACTCAACCCTCCAATTATCTAACATGCATCAACACCATAATTCTAGATTATTCAGCATAATTAACCAAACAATTACAGTCAAAACTCTTACTTCAATTGGAATGAATCACTGGAACCTAGCTTCTGTTTTCCCCCAAGCCTAACACCTTGATTTCCTAAGCTTTACTCCTCAATTTTCCAAAAACCTCCTCAAGCTTCTATGGCACCTAGAGAATGTGAAAGAGAGAAAGGGAGCTGCTGGATTCTTTTTCATGTAATTTCTCAAACTTTCTGAGTATATCCCAGCCATCTAACTCTTAAACTACAGTGGGAATTACTAAGTTGCCCCCTTGCCCTTATCTTATTCCCAAAGTGTTCACAAGGGAAATTTTGTCATTTTCCTTAAATCCCGCTATCCTCAATTTGCATTCTATAATTCCCGCTACTTCCATTATTCTCACACAATTACCAATAAATTCCCATTACCCACTAATTCCCGATAATGTACTAAATTACTAAAATACCCCGAACCGGGTATTTAGACCCCGTTGTGACTTTTTCGTTAACTTGCTCATCGGGACCGCCTCTCGTCGAGTAACCCAAATATATCCACATAATAATGTGCTCTCAATCACACAAACTCATATTTGCATTTATACCCCAAACGGGTCAAATTACTACTATACCTTTCTTATAAGAAACGTGCCCACATACACATATTCAATATCTTTAAAATACAAGCATGATTATATTATAATATAATTCACATAAATAATTCAATTATTGCCTCCCAGCCCCTAATCCAGGCACTAAGCCTTATTAGGAAATTTGGGATGTTACAATATTAGTCTTCATTATAATGAAACTTTCCATAAAACCTTGGGATCGTTTTTCTGTGATGGTTAGTACTAGTAAAATTGTTTAACTGATAAGTAACATTAATCACTAAGTGGTGGGACCATAAACCAAACATGTTTGAATAAATTTAAATAAACATTCACACAAAGAACTTGATTTGATACTTGGAAACACTAAACCCAATACAGAAAGGCCCAATCCCTCCATAATTGGCAATATATTGTACATAACAAGGCTATTTGAATTATCATATATTAGTTTAGAATATGCCTTAGAAGAGGAATCAGGTAAATTGGAAAGTCATTGAAGCGTAACTTGGCCAAACACAATTTCCTTTCAAAAACCAAACTAAGTGCACGAGGAATCCCCCCTTGCAATTTTCTTTCCCTATTTTTGGCTGAGACCCGTCCACACTCGACACTTATATCAATCAAATTAAGGTGTATCCTATAAAATGGGGTTTGTACTCATTATGAGTATTGATTTTTTTGTTCAAGTTGGATTGCTTCTGACATTGAGTAAAACCCTAGTTTATGATACATGATCTTAGGTTCACACCCACTCCTCCATTAGCTTGGACAAACCCCCTCATAAGTACCAATATGAATAGTAATAGGCATGGCCTCCCACCAACTACATCAGGGTCCCATCCAAGTTTCACTTGTAATGCAACTATACGACTTTTTCTGCCAAAATTGAACTTCTTCATGTGAGGATGTAATTATCATTACTAATACTAAGGTTCTCATAACATTTAGAATAAGTGACACGTCATACCGATATTTAAAGTCCACATTACAAATATTAATAGACCTAAATACAAAGTTACTCATACCAAATTTTTTTTAAAATTCTTCTTGGAACTGAAACTTACTAATGCCAATAAGATAAATTTTTAATTAGTTAAAACCTATTATAACAAACCGAAATTTAGCTTCATAGTTTATGCTCCACTTCTTCCATGGATGTTGGAGTCATGGCTAACAATGTTACTGACTCTCTCATCTAGGAACTCTTCGTATCGACACATTACCTCTACCTTCAGTTTGTGGATGACTTCAGACAAACTTTTGTAATCTGCAGTCCACTCCTCATATGAGTAGGAACCCTCCTCTTTCAGTTCCTTCAGAATCTGGTTCCTCTCTAGGAGTTGTGCCCTCAATTGCAATATCTTCTCCTTCATTGTCTTGTTTTGTTCCTCCAACATACGCTTGTCGATAGTAATAGAGAAAATCTCGTATTCCTTTTGCTATAATGTCGTTTTGAGATTGTTAATGTACTCGAGAGGTTGAGAGGGGAAGGTTGTGATTCTGCATTGGGAGAGGGGAGGAGACTTTACTTTGGACCATATGTGTGAGATGCAGGGATCCATAACCAAAAGCTTCAAATAAAGTATATGATGAACATATGAATTTTTTGGTAATAAATTATATAATTCTATGAAGGGGGAGGTGGACCAAGTTGTATATTCGAAGAACCATATAATTTGACCACTCTTTGCTAATTAAGTGGACAAACATGTGGAGACCATACCGCAGGCCCTACTCCAGTCACTGTCACTTGATCAATTTATTTGACACGACAAACTTGAAAATTAAAAAACAAAATAATGGAAAGCACACTCACCCACTTGGGATTACAGTAGAATGTTTTGCTTTTGTTATATAAACCATTTTCTTAGAACACATGTAGGTGGGCCCATACATTGTCTGCGGACAAGATTCATAATGATTAATTTACTCCATTTTCATGTTAATATGTAAATAGCCAAAGGAAAGTCATCATGGACAACCTTGTATAAGGGGTTACGTGTTTCAGCGTCTGAGATGCCACGTAATAAAAGTAGCTTGCGAAAAGAACAAATCGTAAGTCGTACGTAACAAATTAGTGCATAAACATGAATTATGATCTTCCTTTAATAACGCAGCACATATATTTCTGCATAAAATGGTGTACTAAGTGGTTGATTAATAATATTTGAATACCAACTATGTCTTTGCACAAGTTACCACCTTTCTAGTTTTACTTGATGATATTATTTGTCATTTATATAAATATTTACATAAATTCCATGGTTCTCCTCACCCCTATCACATAATCAACCACTTTCTTCATTTGTCTCTTCATTTTCTATTTACGATGGACTACACTCCCTCTGGAAAGAGTTCATGAAGAAGACAAAACTGATGCAAATGGAGTGGACCAAAGACATGGATGATTTGCGCAGTGCATATATGAACTTGTACACCCTCCATGTCCAAAGCCAGAAGCCACCAAATTAGTAGTTTGAAAAATATTGTTACATATAATATTATGGTCGTAGTAGTGTCCTATGTAATCTTTACAGTTAGCTTCCCTTCCCTGAACATGTGTCTCACTTGTGCGTTGTTTTGAGTTTGGTTTCTCATTTTGGATAATGACCTTCGTTAAAGAGTTCAAGAAACTAATTTTTTGGGATTGTCTATCACCTTTGAAACCATTGCACACGGTTAAATTTGAAGGGTTCGTTTATGTAAGCAATCCTCATGTAATGTCTCTGTTCCAAATTATGAAAATCATGTATGCAACAAGTCTCCGGTTTCTTGATGGTAAATTACTAAAAAAATTATATTTAAGAAAACTATTGTTATATGTCATATGGCATACCACTATTCAAGTATGTGCCCTATTACATTGCCGCCCGCACTTCTGTAATTTGTTATGGCCAGATAAAGCTAGAGACAACCTCTTCTCCCCCCTCAATTATTTGGACAACCTGCCATTTATCCCTTAACAAAGTAAACATTTAAAACTTGTGAACACATATGCACGTACAATTGCAGTCATCATTCATTAATTGTACAAACGATATGATGATCCAAATTGAAACAGTTTAACCATGCATACACCCAATCCCCCACCCCATCCGAGTATATAAATTTGTATCAAGTTCATAAATGTAACATGACTTGCCACACCAACCTTGAACCATCACATTAAATGCACCAGGAATACTTATATATAGGTTTTTTTTCAACCTCATTTGAAACCAAGTAAGCTCTCACTTCTCGAAGACTCATCCACTGTTACTAATCCAGCGTGTTAAGAATCGTTGGTAATGCTATATCACATTAAGGAGATGTAAGTTTCACAATATTTCTTTGAGTTGAAGTAACTTAGAACACTATTATCGTTTATACATATTTACATATTTTTAAAAAAGAACATTCCTTCTACCAACCAACTTTTCTTTTACAAAATCGATTAACCATTTCTTGGCTTAACTTATGAAATGGTTATCTCTTTCATTTGTAAAAATCTTATTGTATTGCCAACTTCATTTTCAGCAAGCACCTGATATCTCTGACTTGGAGGAGAATGGCTGGAAATCTTTTAGTCCAGACAGAATATTTTTCCCTCCACCGTCCACTCTCAGTAGATGGCCCACATTGACATACATGTCAGTGATTCTCCTACTGTACACATGATTTTCTTGCATCATCCTCCCCATATGTTTTGAACCGTATACTCCCAAAAAATCGTAAAGCTTTGATTTGTAGTGAGGCTTATAAAATATGTTAAACTACATGTTCATAGTGTCATTCACTAACCTTCACTTTAGCATCAAGATTAATATTTTGCTTTCAGATCATGGTACCTAGTATCCCCACACATTTTCTTGGCGAGAATGTCGTCTACACACCACCATCCCATGAACCCGTAGTATATATATCATGCTCCCCTAGTGTCTACATCCCACAATCCTTACCACCTCTTTCCCATTTCAGCCTTCACATATAGTGGTTTCCCCACCATATCCTCCTCTAAGTTATGCATCAATCTCTTCCCTGAGGAAGTGAAGGTGAAAACAGAAATGGAATCACCCACCAAAATATTTCCTATTCACTTTAGTGTGGACTCGACTTCCACTCAACCTTCATCCAATAAAACCACTAAAATGGCTTCAAACCACACCACACCTACCTCAGTCACTATGAAAGACACATCTTCGCCAATTGAAAAAGCCAACAAAAAACCAAAAAAAAAAAATGGGTCCAGGGGGAAGTGCCAAAATTGTATGAAGAAGGACTTGAAGATAGAGAAGCTAACAACTTTAAAAAATGTGGTTGCTAAGAAAGGAAACTCTTTAAGGATGACTGCAATGGACATTAATTCGTTCCTCTTTAAACAGAGACAGATTATTGACCACCTTGGGTCAATGGTGAAATGACAAGAGAATATGAGCAGTGAGTTGTGTGTTGAAGCCATCGACTCACCAAAGACCACAGACATCATTGACCTTGATTGATATTTATAAATATTTACCAATATTAGAACCAGCTACCTTCTTTGGTATTTGACAACTGATTCCCTTATACGTATCCACATTTTTTTGTTTGTTTTTAGATTGACTAGGTTTGACCTCCAGGTACTTAGTTTACCTTTACCAATGTTATAGGGTAATGGAAGTACCTTTAATGGTCTTTTGTAGTCTTGTCACATAATTGTTTGTTTTGGTGATTTCTCACCCTCTGGTATGTATATGTACTGTAGTTGATGTCTTTAATTGGTTCCATTAATATTATGCTAGTTAAATGTGTTCCTCGAAGTGGTGTTATTATTTCCTTCACTCCTTTCGTCAACAAAAAAATAACAAACAATTAATATATGGTTATTCAGATGAACTCCTCAGTGCCTATTTAAAGTTAACCGTAGTCTCTTTATAACATTGGAGTGTTAATTGAATAGACAGACCACATTTTTTTTAGAACTAAGTACGCTATAATGAAGTAGATCACTAATCATATAATTAAATGGTTCGTGATTGAACTTACTGGCCACAATTTATGATAGTCACACCTGATAATATTTTTTTATTATAAACCCTTATAGATAACACTCCAAGTTAATTACTAAATTTTATGTTTTTCTCATTTCGTTTAGGCCAAGATAAAGGACTCCGAAGCCATGGACAATGATATGTCTTCAACACTTGCCGAACTTGAAATCTTCAACAAGCACCCACGAGAGTCAGTAAAAGAATACATTGTAGATAAACACCTCCCAACTCTTGAAAAATGGGAACAATTTTACCATACATACTCCAAATGGATAGGGTTTAGTGTGCGCAAGGAAGATGTACGACGAGACATCGATAATGTACAATGGCAAAGAAAATGGGTGTGCTCAAACCAAGGCTTTAGGCGTGACAAGTGGACTACCCTACTAAACCGTAAGAAAAAACCTAGACCTATCACACGAACAGGTTGCCTTGCACTTTTACGTGTCAATTTGGACAGGTCAGACAACAGTTGGGTGGCTAAAGACTTCAATCCAGTCCACAATCATGAGCTGGCTAAAACTACGGAGTTGCAATTTCTAAGGTCTAACCGAGCAGTACCCCAATCCATGGGTGCCCAGGTGATGTCAATGAGATGCTCTGGTATACGGACATGCCACATATTCAACCATCTAGCACAAGAAAGAGGAGGGCATGCGTACATTCCTTTCCTAAAAAAAGATCTTTATAATTGGATTGGTCACCAAAGAATGGAGCAAGACGAAGGAGAAACAGACGCTGAAGGAGCATTGGGGTACTTGGAATGTCTAGGTCTCCGGGATCCCCATTTTTTTGAGGCACACACAATCGACGTTGATAGTAGGTTGGCTGATTTTGTTCTGGGCTGATGGCAACTCACGCCGTGATTACACTTGTTTTGGTGACATAATGGCGTTCGACACAACATACAAAAAGAACGCATACAACAAACCCCTACTAATATTTGTTGGATTGAATCACCATTTCCGAACTATAGTTTTTGCCGTGGCATTACTTTACGACGAGAAAGAAGAGACATACATTTGGGCATTACAAGAATTCCTAGAGTGCATGAATAACAAACCACCAAAAGTTTTTGTCACTGATGGAGATCTTGCTATGGCAAACACAATACAAAGTGTGGTGCCCTCCGCCGTCCACCGCTTGTGCGCATGGCATCTTCAAAATAATGTCTCCATTAATGTGCCCCATCCTTCTTTTAAGAAAAAAATTTAATTATCTCCTTTATCAATATTGTACCGAAGAGGAGTTTGAAGCAACATGGACCTCCATGATTTCTGATTTTAACTTTGAAGATAAGCGTTGGGTTTCTCAAATATACAACAATAGAAAAAACTGGGCAGAGTGTTTTCTAAGAGGGAGATTTTTTGGTGGTCTTAGAACTACTCAAAGGTCAGAGTCCATTAATTCTTACTTGTCCCATTTCTTGACTAGTAAACTGAAACTTAGGGATCTGGTGGGCCAAGTGGACAAAGCAATACAGGGGATCCGTTACATAGAGCGGGAGGATGAGTTCATTAGCAACCACACCTCCTTGCTTTTTCCATCGAACGTCCTCTACCAATACTACCAACAAGCATCCTCAGTTTTCACTAGGAACATCTATGAGAAGGTTGCAACACAAATAACGAGTGCTCTTGCATACTCAATCGACTCGATTGAGGTTGCTTTTGAGTACAAGTTGTACTCCCTAACACGGTTTCCTAGAGGCGTTGTACGGAGTAGGGTCCGTAACGACATCGATGATGGCACTTTCAACTGTACATGCATGTTGTTTGAGTCTGATGGAATTCCATGTCGACATATTTTTGCAGTGTTGAAACACTTGAACTCACCATGCATTCCAGAAACCTTATTTAAATAGCGGTGGAAGAAAGACGCAAAGAGCATTATTGACTTAAACACTTTTCCCCACTCAAGGGTGCCTGGTGATGTCTTGGCGAGTACTAGGTGGGGAGCCTTGACATCATGATTCAATGCAATGGGGTACTATGCCACAAAGCAGAATGACACATATGAGGAGGAAATGAATGAAATGTCACGTATGGAAGATAAATTTAAAATAATGTCCATGGACCACAGTAATGAGATGGCAATGTCAGGCGCACCACCTATGCAATCACAACATGGTTACAGGACAATCTGAGATCCAGTAGTTGTGCGAACGAAGGGCCGAGAGCCAAATAAATCAAAATCAAAAGATAAGGAGCATCAAAACTCATGGTCCAGGCAAAATCGGTGTCGTAATTGCAACCAATTAGGGCATAATCGGGCAACTTGCAAATTTGTTACGCCTAACCAAAATAGCCAGAAAAATTATCACCCTTCCTTTAACTGCACATCAACAGAACAACAACCATGGATTGAGGACATGCATTCCCAAAAAACATATGCTAATGGCAACAATATGACCGAAGAGGAATGGTACAATAACATTGGCACTAGTTTTTCTGAACATCCACAATGGTTTGATGATAATCACTCAGAGTAGAATAGGTGAAACCATGTATGTACCTTTCATTGATGAATTAACTTTTCAATTAAGATGACATGAGCTATGCACATATTGTTATGCTCCTAAGATGGAAAAGCGACATGGTTGACTTTTTATATTTGGGAGCTTTGTGATCCAATTAAAATAACCTTTATGTTGTCTCCACCTTGTTATTCAATAAAGGTTGTATTAATATGATATCCCCTAGAGTCGGACAGGTGTAGCATAAATTTATTACAAAAAAATAAAAATAAAAGGTACCATTAACTCCAACCTAAAGCATTTTGTACGGATCGACATGTGAGTAAGTGTTGACCAGAAAATTCTCCCTTTCTTGCCTAATCGTGCTACAGAAGTTACATATAGTCATTTATTAACAATTAACGTCAACTTGACAGAGGTAGATTT
Organism: Humulus lupulus; assembly: GCF_963169125.1. Classification (NCBI taxonomy): domain Eukaryota; kingdom Viridiplantae; phylum Streptophyta; class Magnoliopsida; order Rosales; family Cannabaceae; genus Humulus; species Humulus lupulus. The sequence goes on along the minus strand of NC_084794.1, from coordinate 206,778,283 downwards.
GGCATATCCTTTGCCATCACCTCCAACACCCTATCCGAGTTGAGTATATAATCTTTTTTATTAGAATATGTAATCGAAGAAAACGACTCAAGCCGGCATTTTTGTCCCCGAGTTAAGAATATTATTTTAAATAATATTATATTTGTTTGGAAATTATTCCATGAGTTATTGCTAGCCAAATTATGAATTTTGTGATTTAAAAGTCAACATAAGACTTTCGGTCCTAGACCGACACAAAAATCCTGATCGGGTAAAAATCTCGGAAAATAAAATGAAAAGCTATGGCAAATATATTTTGGGCATAAAATACATTCATAAAAATTATATTTTGGTAAAAAATAATAAACCTAAGAGAAAGTGGAAAATTTAGGGCATTTTGTGTTAAATGCTTAATTTTGCCGAAATGGGGAATTTTATTTCATAAATGTGCCTTAGGTTAAATTTTATTGTGTGATTAATTAAATTAAATGTGAGAGACATTTAATTTAATTATTTAATGTTAAGCTTTTAGATTTAAAAATTAATAAGAGTGAAAAAGGTATCAAAAGTCAATTTGGACTTTCTTCTCATGAATTAATTATTCACCATTAAAAAAATATACATATTATAAATAGGTATTTTAGGATAGGTAGTCAGCCGTGTGGGGTGTTAAAAAGGGTATGAACCAAAAAATTTATTTAAGTTTAAATCCCATTTAATTACAAATTAGGGATAATGCCAAATAGGCAAGTGTGTAATGAAACATTGAAGTGGTTTTGGGATATTTTGAAGAGTTGTGTGAGCCATTCTAACCCCATCCGACCACACCTCTCTCCCATTCACTCTCATCTGATTTTTGAAGACTCTCTCAAGTGTTCTCTCCATTTTCAACCCCAAGAACACCAAGGAAACTTGGAAGCTAAGTCATGGTCTAGGAAGGGTTTTCCCTAAGGTAAAGTTTTATTAATCTAGACTTTTGTAAATTTTTAATCATAGAGTTTCAAATAGCTAATTAACTATGTTGTTAGGGGGAGTTGGTTAGGGTTTTTGACAGGTTTTGAAGGAGCCAAAGCTAATAGGAAGGTCCAAACCTTAAGCAAGAACAACAAGAGGTAAAACATTTGGTCATAATCGTGCAACTAAGTATGATTATCAGTTAGTGCTACAGTGCTGCCCCCCTAGCTCCACAACGCTACCACCTAGGGTTGATTTGCCTTGGCTAGCGCTGTAGCGCTCCCTTTGGGCGCTGTAGCGCTAGGACCAGGCAGATCACCGTGGTTCTTCCCCTCCTTCGAATCCTCCATTTTCAAACTGAAACTCAAGCTTCCAAACTCCATTTAAACTCCCAATTGAACCCAAAAACCATCTCACTTTCCGTAGGCATCATAACCCAAGTAACCCTAGCCAAAACTTCCATCAAATTCTTAACTTTCCAACTCAAAAACCAAACTGAAAACCAAATGAAAATAGAGCAAGTACTAAGGTTTTAATGGCCAGATACTCACCTCAATCTCAACTTAGCATCCTCTTCATTGGTGGAACACAACCTTAGCTTATCAAAGCTTGGTTCCTAAAAAAGAACTCAAAAATTGAAAGAGAAAGGAAGGAGAAAAACTATTGGGAGAAGAAAGAAGGAAACTCCGTTTTCTTAAGCTTCCTACACCTTCTAATGGATGATATAAATCCTTAACGTGAAAAGACCAAAATGCCCCTAGGTCATATAAAATCATCTTAACGCCACCAAGGGCAAAACCATCATTTCCTGCCTATCTCGTTAATCATAATTAACATCCTCTAATTCCCGTTATTGTGAATATTCTCAAATGATAATAAATCATATCCCATTACCCTTTAATTCCCGGTAATGTTCTAATCTTCAAATCACCCCGAGCCGCGAAATTAATCACGTTAGGAGCAGATGGATAACTTGCATTCAAAGATCGTCTCATGCCGAATAGCTCAAACAAATCCACATTATAATGTGGTCTTATTAAAAATTCACCCACATGCATGAAAATACACAATTATGCCCTTAACGGGCCAAATTACCAAAATGCCCTTATAATAAAATGTGGACCCATATTGTAGTGCACCAAATTTTTTTTAGATTATTTAAATTTTGTGTTTTATTTTATTTAAATGTTAAGTGTGATGAATTGTTTTAATTAAATGTTGTTTATTCTATTTAGTTGTTGTTTGTTTTATTTGATTTGTTTGATTTAATTGTTAGAATTGTTTGCTATAATCTTTTGAATTTAAATTTGTTAATTGTTTGTTTGGTTATTTATTTTAATAAGTGAATAATTGTGTAACATGTTTATTTTACCATTAGTGTTACATTTTATATAAGTGTGACAATTGATGTGATTATGTGAGATTTGGTTAAATGCACTAAGGTGCATGGTTGATAGTGATGCACCCTAGTGTTTTAGTGTGTGCAAGTATATGGTAATAGGGTGCACATGTGTGGATTTTCTACACATTTTATAATTGCCATTTATTTGATATTTTTGGGTAGTTTTATTATAATTAATAGGAAAATAAATAAATAAAATTCAAAAGGGGCAAGTAAGTGGACGTGTGGTATAGTGGGAAATGGAGTGATATTTTTCCATTATTTTTCTAAGGTAAATAAAGTTAAATTGGAAGAGGATAGCTATTATGGGTAAGAGAATTTGACCATTTTAATTCAAATAAAACAATCTTTATTATAAAGGATTTTAGGCTTTATTGGATGAGTTAATTAGGGAAATTGCCATCTTTTTAGTAATGGCTTTATGGGGAAAATGGGAATTAAAAAGGGGATATGGAGAAGATAGGCCATTTGGCAGTGAGCTAGAGAGAAGATAGATAGAGAGAGAGAGAGAGAGAGAGAGAGAGAGAGAGAGAGAGAGAGAGAGAGAGAGAGAGAGAGAGAGAGAGAGAGAGAGAGAGAGAGGCGTGCTAGAGAGAAGGAAGGGCTGCCATATTTTCTAGAGAGAAGAAGAAGAAAGGGAGAAGAAGAAAGGAAGAAGAAGAAGAAAAAGGGGTTCAAGCTAGGGTAAGGTTTTTGGTTGTTTTCCTTATGATTAATCTAGTATTTTGATTGGGTTGTCTCTAACCTTGTTCATCTTCTTCTCCATCTTGTTATTCAAAATATACAACCCCTAGGGTTTGAGCAAGGAGATTATTGGACTTTTGATTGGATTGGATTCTTGATTTTCTATCAAGAAGAGGTATTGAAATCCCTCCCTAAATTTTGTGATTATTGGTTTTGATGAATAAATTATTAGAGGGATTATGGTTAAAGGGGATTTATGTTTTGGGTAGGAAAAATGGGTACTTTGTGTTCTTGATATCTTGTTGATAATAAGTTGTTTGATTTGCATGAAGAGTATTATGGTTTGATGTATAAAAGGGTTTTGATGTTGATTTTCTATGTATTATGATTAGTGGTAATTTTGAATGCAAATATGGGGTTTTGGCCTAGGCATACCTAAGGATTATCTTGATATTTTGTTTGATGTTGTATGATTTTCAATATATTAGATCCATAACCTATGTAATATGGGTAAAATGATAATTGGCAATCTTGATATTTGGATCCATGAAATTTTGATAGGATGCATGTGATATTGTGAATGAATAAATTATAAGATGCATGAAAATAATGATAGAAACATGTTAGGTTAATATAAAGACATATGTGAATATGGTGCTTATGAATTAATGTATGTTATTGTTATTGTTAGTGTTTTGTTGGATTTCATGTGTAGATTCAATGGAATAGAAAAAAAGATATTTTATAAGATTGCATGTGAATATGTTAGTAATATTCTTAGAATTATGTATATAATAAGAGTATGATGAGATTTTGGACATGTATGATTTTATGTGAAATTTTTGGGATAAAAGATGAATTTCATGAGAAATTAAGCTTGCTGATTTTTGTAAATAATTGGGTAAAAGTTTGATAAAAAAAATGATTTGCATGCATAAGTAATGTCCTTGATGTTATGTTAATTTTATGAAATTAAAAAGGGTATTTTAAGTCCCAATAAAATGATATTTCACTCAAATAAATACCTACAGAATTTTTATTGTATTTGAGAAAAATATGAGGTTTTAAATTGAATATGGTGATTTTTAAAGATAAAAATGGTTGCTGGAATTTTTGTAAGAAAATGTGAAGTGTGTTTCACTAAAATAAATTTGATGAGTTTTTGAAACAAAATTATTATCCTAAATTATGGTAATATTAAAAGTTGTATTTTAATATGGTATGAATGCATATTTTGATAAGTTATGATTTTTCTTTATTTTGATTGAGAAAAATATTAAGATTCTATTTATTTGTGATTTTTAAAGAAATTAAATAGTGGCTGAAAGTTTGGTTTAAAGATTAAAAATGATTATTTAATTGTCACATATGGATTTATGTTACATAAAACTAAGTCTTAAATAATTTAAATAAAAATATATTTTTCCCACACTTAAAAATATATTTTTCTCACATCATTTATGTAACACAATTAACCAATATCAAAATTGATTTTTTTAAAGAAACATATTAATCATAGGTATTTTAATTAATTCCAAGCTTTTTGTTACTTCTTTGTAATTTGAGAATAATAAATGAAATTGTCACATATTTTTTTTTAAGCTAAATCAAATTATTTTATAAAATAAATTAATGTTTTGAGAAATTTAATCAACCTAGAAATTTTAAGAAAAATAAAGCATGTTATAAGTCTATTAATTTTAAAACGATAAAAGTAAGAAATGTAGAAATATCGTTTTTAAAACGTCTCAATTACGCAATGTTCCCACGTATGCATGTTACATGCAAATCCACTTTTATGTCCAAAATTATGTTTATTATTCAACTATGTGGTTTTTATAGAAAGATCATGCATGTAAAATAGGTCAAATGAGCATTATTCTTTTATGGCTTTATGTGTAGTTAAGAATAATTGCATGTTATGTGTAACTATTATTATGTGTGCATGGCCCATGCACACATGAGTTGTATGAAAGGGCAATATAGTAATTTCTATGAACCTAAGAAATGTTGTTTTGGTTATGGTATAGGCTCGTTGAGAGGTTGTGAAATTTCTTAGCTCGAACCTGAGGTAAGGAAGTTAGATAGATTCTATGATTTTATGCTATGAATGGTAAGACTGTTGTATGAATAAATTGTTATGAATTATGAATGCCATAATGTGATGATATGTTGGCTTGTATGAATATGATATGTTTATGGATGTTAGCGTGATGAACGCGACACATCAAACGAGTTACTAAGGATATAAAGACGTAACTCCTAGGGCGGACGCGCCGAGGTTATTCAAGGACCAGAGACTCTTGTTTACCTCATAGGGTGACATGGACAACTAGCGGGCCATGCTCATAATGTATGCTGTATGAATGTGATATGATGATATGTTACGATTACGTTATGATATGCTATGATGATATGTTACGAAAACGTTATGATATGCTATGATGATATGTTACGATAATGTTATGATATGCCATGATGTTTTAGATGAATGTTAGTGTTTGTATTTGTTGTATCCTTACTTGCTTATTGTTTGTACTTCCTTACTGGGCTTTTAGCTCACCCCCTTACTTTCCTTCCAGGTAGCAAATAGGATTTCTTAATGGCACGCGTGGTGACATGAGGAGTTCTATCGTCGTGGGGTGTATGGCGTGGGGTATCCTATGGACAGAAAAACGATCATCTTAGGACGCCATTTAAATTATGTTATGTTTTAAGAGACTTTCCAAATTATCAGTGGGACTTAGTTATTTAATTTTTGTTTCTTTTGAACTTTGCATAAAAATTCATGTTTTCTTTTAAAACTAATGGCGCCAACTTGCATGGTTTTAAGCAAGTCCCCACTGAGACCTTGATAATGAGTGGTATTCTTTTATAAACAATGTTATGTGAATGTTTTATAAGTATTAGTTTAGGGCGTTCTTTACACATATGCATGCATTTATCATCATATAGTAATATAATTCACATAAACATGCATATAATCATTATTATTCTATTTCTCAATTTAGTTTTTGTTGTAGTATACTACTACATAATTAATAAAACAATACTATTTAGTATCCTATAGAATCTGTTTGCTTGTATCTTATAAAATATTTACTATTTAGTGTCTACAAGCTAGTATATACAATCGGATATTTGTTGATATCATATGTAATTTGGTGTTAATTAGTATCTAAAATAACTTGTTATGAGCTACTATGCAATCTGATACTTATTGGTATCATATGTAATTGTGTATTAATTGTTATGCACTTTGGTATATATACTAGTTAGTATCCAAAATAACTTGTTATGATCAGCTAGTATACAATCTGATATTTATTGGTATCTTATGCAATTTGGTACTAATTGATATCCAAAATAATTTGTTATGAGTTGGCATAAAATATAATATCTATTGGTGTCATATGCAATTTGGAAGTAATTGGAATCTCTTAAATAACTTGTTATTGTGTATAATATGCAATCAAAACCTTCATAATATCATACTATAATATATAATTCGATGATATGTTTTATAATGTGATAACGTATTTCCACTTTAAAACGATTAATATGGAATATTTTATTATATTTAATAATTGTTTTAACAAGTGTTAAATGTTTTAGGAATATGTTATTAAGCCATGAATGATTCAAGATATGAATTAGTTATGTGAGACATTTGTGGTGAAATAAGAAATTTGTTATATTTAATAACATTGGCCATTTTGGTATATTATTTTTCTTATAACAAATTTGTAGTTATTTTGTTGTAGTGATATTTCATTGTAAAGTCCCGTTGTTCTAATCCAATATCCGAACAACCCAAACTCAATATAGTCTTAATTAACTTAAGTTTATAAAAAAAAAAAAAATCAAAATCAATCGACACATGGTGAGGTTGAGGGATTCATACACATTGCTTCCATTACTCTCTCAACAGAACGGATTGGACATTTGCAGCTAGTACACATCATGACAGTAGGTGTAGGTGAATGTACTAGAACTATTCACCTTCTTTGTGTCCAAGCAATGCCTCTCTTAATTTCATTAACATTTCACATCCATATATGTTTACTATCATTTCAATCTCTCTCTCAACTATACCCAGAAAACTCCCCTTTCTTGATAACAAAAATGAGGTTCAAAACTTGCGCTAACCGCCGATCTTGGAAGATGCCCGAAAAGGTTGACGACCACTCATCGCCTAGAGAAACAATTGCTCCAACTTCAAACGTGAAGAAATATCAAAGGCGAGGGAAACAACTGCTGGATGGACAAAGTCGTGAGGGCCACCATGCGAAAGAATCTCATTCTGAGAGTACACCACGAAGGAAACCAGGTGATCTAAACATCTCGTCTAAGTTAATGATAACTTTATTCTAATTACTTTGAATAATACAGTAGAATAACAGCCCATTTAAACTTTAAGGAAAGTTATTGTTTGATTATAATCTTTCCATGATCAAGGGTCGGTTGGCATGGAAAATGATGATGAATGTCCTTCTGTGCGACAAAACAAAAATATTGATGAACCAATCTCATTATCGGACTCCGACATATCCGAACCGGAGATGTACATGGGACGTAACACCTTCCAGAATGTGGCTCTTAGCATCTTGCTCAATCTTCTAACTAATGTGGAAGAAATTAAGAACAAAGGATGTTGCTATTGTCGTAAAGCTGAGGAAGAAGTTTATCCATCTCCCCCCTGTCCCAAGTAAAAAAAAAGTAAGGAATGTATGGGTTGGGCTTATTTTTGTGTGTTATGCAGTCTCCAAATAGAGTGGTTATGTAATTTTCTTATTTTGTTTTTTAGAGTAGAAGTGTCTGGTTCGCTACTTTGTGATCATGTATTACCTTAAACCTTCGTTTTGGATAATATGAATTTCATTAGTATCCTATTTTATGCTATTCATGCATTTTCTTACATGGTTAAAGTATATTACTGCACATAATTTTTTCTTATAAAATAAGTAAGCTGTAATATAATGTTAATGGAGTTTATAATATTTGCATAGGCAATCACCGCGACCATAACAAACTTCGTTATAAAGTAAGCAAATTATATAATTTTATTTGGTTTTACAATATCACTTATTTTCCTTTTGAAATTGTGAACAAGTATATGACATGTATAACATGGGGGATGACTTAGTTCCGACTTTGGTGTCTAACAAAACAACTGCTTCAATTCAATAATTTGGTTGTGCTAAGGGTGCTTCAAATCTATACTTTGGTTCTTCAACTATATTTTCATCAAATGAAGTTGTCAAATATTGTGATTAAAGATAATAAACTAACAACAAAAGAAAAATACATAGAAACATTCCCATGTATTCAACCACTTCTTACCATGTATTCAATCTTACCTTATTCTATATGTTTAGAAATACGATAAAATCTTCCATCACACTTTTACACTATATTTTTTTTGCTTTAGAAAGATTTCCACTGACAATATAGAAAGAGAAATAAAAAGAAAATCTGTTTTCAAAGAAAAATTAATGAAAACAGTTTTTCAAACTTATCATAATAAACATAAACTCACGTAATAAATATAATGTGAATAAACAAAAATGAATTGTAATAGAAATATAATATTAAACAAAATTAAAGTGAATATGTGTAAAGTAAATTATACATTCATCTAAATTAGGCTGAAATCTTTTATTTATTTCCTAGATTTTTTTAAATGCATTTTAATTATTGACATTTGAGATATAATTTTTTTTTATTATTTAATTTAATTTTGTTTAATTAATTAGTGAAGGAAAAAAATTAGAGTTATTTCAAATAAATATTATGTAGTGTAAGAATTATTATTTTAATTTACATACATTAATAAAGTTTAAAATTAGTCGTACAATAATTTCAACTTTTAATCTTAATTTTATTTATTAATTCATAATATAATATAAATAAATTAAGAATTTATTTTTCCTTCTACAAGGTTAGATCATCAACTTTTTGTAACTCAAAACAACAATCTGACATTTCTCAATTTGAAGAGCCTAGCCCATGTCAAACTAATAAACATTTCTCAAATGTAACCAATTTAAACTTATGGTGGTTAAGTGCATTATTTTACAATTGGAGTTGATGTTTTAGTTTGAATTGACTGTTGACAAAAACTTTGATAAACTCATTTACTTAATCTAATTTTCTTGTCCATTTCTTGGTACGAATAATGGCATTAAAGACCTATTTTCTAACAACATAAATCTTTTCGGTTTTGGTTAAGTTTGGTAACTATTTTAAATAGGCAAACATGGTACATCACTTTAATCACCTTATCCTTCAAAGAAACATTTAATTGTGGACGTGAGATTAATTATTATGAAAAAAATTTCTTCTCCAGTTATGGTCCTCTGTATTTACACTATATATCCTTCAACTTGCAAATTTATTTAGCAAATAAGGTTGTCCATGACAAAGTGAAGAGGACAAGGTTTTACCAACCAACCACCCACACGTTTAAAACAAAAATAATATAGTTTGCCTCTTAAAATGAAGAGGGTCTGCAATGAATCCCCAAAATTTCGCTTCCATCATCACGAGTAGAGATTTTATATTGCACTGTATTTGTCTAGGATTGAGTAAAACTCATTTGTGTTTGGTTCACCCACTCCTCCATTAGATTGGAAAAGACTCGTGCATAAGGTACAAATTTGAGCAGTGCATGTCGTGGGCACCCAACCACCTCATATGTCCCATCTATCTTAAATTGTGAATGGTGGTGCCAAAATTTATTGTTAGATGGAAATGGAAGGCTACTAAAGTAACCTTTTAATTGTCATAAACAAAGCCTCTTCTACGTTTACAAAAAATATCAGAGAGGGCTCTTCACACAAAGCATATATTAATGTAGTAAGTACATTAAATTATTATTTGACAAGATAATTAGATAAACAACTTGTAACATGAACCATGGATGCTGCAGTTAATAATAAAATGGACATATACTGTTAACTCAATAAAAACTCTTGTGACACACCTTTATTCAACTTAAGATTTCAGGCTGTCATTTGCTTCCACCATGTGTGCAGAGGTCACCGCTAACAATGTTATTGACTCTCTCCTGTAGGTACTCTTGGTATCGAGTCATGACCTCTGTCTTTAGTTTGTCCACTACTTCCGACAGTCGTTCGTAATTTCCCCTCCACTCCTCGTATGAGTACGATGCATCCTCTTTCAATTCCTCAAGATTCTTTGTCTTCTCCAGAAGCTGTGCCTCCAAATGCACAATTTTATCCTTCATTGACTTGTTTTGTTCCTCCAACATGCACTTGTCAATATTAATGGAGAAAATCTTGTATTCCTTGTGCTCCAAAGTGGCTTCAGATTGTTAATATAGTCGATAGGTTGTGGGGGAGAGTTGTGATTCTATAGTGGGTCACCTCTTCCCACTCCCTCCTAATTCTTTCTCTCTTTCCCATGCAGTGGCCCCCATATGAAGTCATTGTCAATTATGGGGAGAGTTTGACACGCTACCTATTCAACATGAATGTACTAGATAACATAGGAACTTACCCACTTAGCACTATAACGATACACAGTGGCTATGTTATGTTAATGAATTTAATAAACCCACCTTCTATTAATAAAAAAGAGGCACTTACTTGTATGGGCCCCAAGAAAGTGTACAAAAAAGATGTCAAAATGGTATTGATTGACATTGTCAATGACTATATATAAATGGGGGGTCAAATGGGAAGTCAACTCGGGGAGAGTTATTTGGTAAGGGTAACGTGGTTTTCAAATTCATATGCCACGTAATTACGATTTAATACCCACATATTATTGAGATGGTCGTACATTAATCATTAGTAGATTCACGTAACAAAAATAAAAGTTGGTCATATAATTAGCAGATATTGATCAATTGGCAGGATTTTGGTGTCATGTTTCTTCCTTAATCAGATTTGCATACCAACTCCACCTAAGGATAAGTTACCACCTAGAAGTTTTACTTCTTCAACTCCTCCCTCAACTAATCTTCCCTATATAAATACATAATGATCAGTGTTCTCCTTACCCGTATCTTTTAATCATCCACTCTCTTCACTTGAGTCTTACTAGCCTATTCGTCATGGAGTACACCCTTTCAAGAAAGAAGCATGTCTTTGGATGCCCACGCTTTGGAGAACTACGACTTGAGAAGATACAATACATCAACTACCTACTGGAGGAGAACTTAAGGTTAGCTACTGAACGGAGTGCGTACGAGAGTATGTATAATGTGTCAACCCTAGAGAACTGGATTCTTAAGTATGACCTACAAGCCATGAAAATGGCTTTTGGAGACAACCACAAAAACACACTCGTCATGGGAATTCAAGGGTTTGATGATGCCCAAGCCACTGCAAGCGAGATGAAACACCCAATCAACGACTACATGACCATGTACACCCCTAACGTCCAAACCCGAAAGCCATCAAATTAGTAATTTGCTGAATAGTCTTACATATTTATATATATGTATATATAAGGGTCCTAGTAGTGTCATGTGTACTTGGTTGTGTTAGGTTTCGTTGTTTGATAAACTTTTTGATTGGGCCTTCGTTTTCAGTTGTCTATTTTATTTTGTCAATGGTTTTCTTATGAAGAGTCTATGAAACTCTTCTTTTTGAGGATGTGTAAAACCTTTGTAACTGAGAACGTGGTCATAATTTAGGGTGTCGCTTTTGGGAGTGGTTTATGTAAAAAGTAATATGGTAACCTTTTAGCTTCTTTACAAAGAATCTATGAAACTAGTTATTTGTTATTCTCTCTAATTTTTTTACGAAAAAAAAGTTTATTACAAATGAGCTTTAGTTTTGTTGTACCACGTACAAGAACCTTGGTGTTCATATTAAATCAAAACTATTGCTGGCCTAAAGGTGGTAAGAGATAAGTAACAACTTTAGTCTCTGTTTTTTATACCATTTTTTGTGCCCCACCTTCATTACGTGGTCAATGAGATGGTTTCACTTTTGAATGCATGTCATATTCTATGCACGTCTGGTTACTTTGACACTGCATTAAATGAAGAGATAAATTTATCATAAAATTTAACAACTGTATAAAACAAAATATTTCCATCCCACACCTAATCATATGATCAAATAAGTGACCTTATTAAAAGTAACAAGTTTGTCCACAACAGCCTCCAACCATCACATTGAATGGTGTAAGAATTTTTATATATATGTTGCGCTTTGGGTGTCATCGACCCCGAAAAAGTCCCTGCATGTATTGCCCTCGTTTACTTAGGAACTATGTAAGCAAGTTTTGCGAACGAAATGGTACACTAACACAAGGTAGATTTCATACACTTCTTTCCAAGCACTTTAACTTACACTGCCAAATATAATTTTTAGTATTTTCTCTTATGTTTTCTAATTGTTAAACTATTCCCTTTAATTGTCCAATGGGTCTTCGCTTTTGTCTTTAACTCTACATGGTGTTAGTCAAATTTGGAGAAAGACTTATAATAAAAAGGTGAATTAATTATATCTTTTGTTGGTACTTAGTATATACAATGCACTAACTATACATTTTGTTTCTTCATCAACTCTTTCGACTATTTTAGGGTTCTCCAGTTAAGGAAAGTTAATAAACACTTGAACTCAAATAGGTACAATTGCATTCTAAGCCATGGTACACGTCCTTTTTCCTCTGGGACTTCCAAGCAAGTATATATTGAGGATTTCCCACCAGCTTCATGTTCATTGCATTATGGTGGGAAGCTATCAAGTACGTAAGGAATAGTTTCCATTGTAGCCACCATCACATACTTTGGCCCCACTTTGACATAAAGGTAATTGATTCTTGTACTGTGCGCATATCCTTCATCAATCATGAACTACGTCACAACTGCTATGTTAACTTTAAACACTTGTAAAACAAAATAATTTCAGGATGAGTTACAGTTAACAAATTTGTTAAAATAAGTCATCTAATTGGCGTCAAAGTCCGGGTTAGTCTACCCTCGACATTTATGTAATACTTCGTATCTCAATGTACATGCTGTGCTTACATATTTTTTTGGCGGGAATGTGGATGCCGCCATTATCCGTTCATGGCCTACTATATACAAGTATCGCCCCCTTAGAAAAGCACCCCCACTGAAAACCACCCCTGAGAGACTTCTACATTGACATCTAGTATTTTCCCGACCATGTCATCCTCTAAGTTATGCATCAATCTCTTCCCTGAAGAGGTGAAAGTCAAAACAAAAATAGAGTCACCAACCAACGTATTCCCCGTTCCGTTTACACACAACTCCACCCTGACTCCCTCTTCCTGTACTAACAACAAAAAAATGGCACCTCAAACCACACCCACCTCAGTCAGTAGGAGTGACACAAACTTTCAAAATGAGGATGGGTCGAGAAAACCTAGAAGTAAGACTGCCTTTAGGGGTAAGTGCAAGAACTGTCTGATGAAGGATTTGAAGATTGAGAAGCTTACTACTTTCAAAAATATTGTTGCTAAAAATAGAAACACTTTAAGGATGACCTCAATGGACATTAGGTCTTTCCTCTTTCAACAGAGGCAGATCATAGACCACCTTTGCTCAATGGTGAAGCGCCAAGAGAATCTAAGCAACGAGCTGTCTGTGGAAACGAACGACTCAACAAACACCAACGAAATCATTGTGCTTGATTGGTATTCTTCAACACCATCTTTGGCCTTCCCAATCGTTATCGTCCACTAATCTCCACCACTATGAGGTTGTGGTCCTTATTTTTAATTTTACTTTTTCGTTCTAGTAGTTTCGATTGGCGCAGTACCTGGAGGTACTTAAATTACCTTCAACATTCAATCAAGGGTAACGGAAGTACCTCCTAGTGGTATTTTGACGTCCCAACCAAGTTTGTTTTGTTAAAATATCCTATGTGTACTGCCTATGGTGTATGCTATATGATGTGATGCATTGGCTTCGTATGTATTATGTTATTAAACTATGTTTGTGAAAGTGGTGTATTCCTATTTAATATCAACTTTACTCCCATAGTGAACAAACAAAATAAGACACACCTACCTCTAATAACCAAAATATTCCATTTATATGAACATACATATACGTCATTGGACCCCACCATATCCAATGGAAATTAAATAACTTTATCCTTTTAATTGGAGTAAAAAATTTTGTGATAGTTAACCAGTTACGATAAATCTATTTAACTCTTACCATAATGTCATGTCTTAAGATAAATATAATGTCACAATAAAAGCGATATGTGATACTAATTTTTGGTTTATAAATTTAATTACGGATAAGGACTACTAAATCTAGTATAGGAAAGTCATATTTTTATGGAGGGGGTTGGGAAAATCCATAGTGCACGAACTTTTGGAGGTACACATGTTATTATTTTTAATCGAAAAGTAACAAGTTAATATTTAAATTCAATTCTTGCCAGAATGACTTCATGGGACTATAACCTCCTCGTGGGATTGGTAAACACTTTATATAGTACCATTAATAATAGGTCTGGGAAGACATTATAATTAAAGGACATTGTACACTTCATATTATTGATAATAAATGACTCTATCAACTTTAAACTCGTATATTATTTAGTACTAAATTCTATCGCTCTTTCATAGGGCACAAACAATGACAAACGAAGAAGATGAATGCATGGAGAAAGACGTGTTCAGCACTTACGGAGTTGAAAATATTGAACAAGCTACCACAAGAGTTATTGAAAGAAGATATTGTACAAAAACACCTTCCGACCCTTCAACAATGGGAAGAGTTGTACTACACCTACTCCAAATGGATGGGGTTCAGTGTTCGCAAGGACATAGTAATATGTTAATGAATAAAGGGTTAGTTTTTTTTTTAATTTATGTACTTAATTAAAAATCAAAAATAAAAAATGAAGAAAAAAAAATTAAAGTGTACCTTCAATTAAAAAATTTGTGGACAACAATTTTTTAACAAGAAAATACCACAAATTTAAGGGTTCATGTCACGTATAGAAGACACCATGTATTAGTAATTTACTCATATGTTTTGTGATGGAAAAAAAATGTAACATTAACTCCAACGTAGAATATGGTAAGATTGAATATGATCATAAAGTCCATAGCCTTTACCCTTGTATTGGGCACTTACAGCTGCATAGTAGGGATTCAATTAGGGTCTACATATACAGAACAATATGTTACAGGGCCTATAACGATTTAGTACATGATTCCCTGTGACGTCAATGAGCAAACACTACTGAAACTATTAATATTGAATAACCAAACCCATAGTTATTCAAAGTTATAGGGACCACCGAATATAATAAAAAATATTACATTAATACAAAAATGAATGACACAATTCATCATATTGAACCTTAAATTAAGTAATAACATTTAAAACAACATATTTTACGTTCATTAATTAATATTAATGAATAAACATTATCATCTTCTTCCATGCCCTTGGTTAACACCGCCGACTGTACTGTTTACTTTCTCTTCAAGATATTCTTGGTATCTTCTCACGGCCTCTGTCTTCAGTTCCTCCACTGCTTGGGACATGAGTTTATAATCCTCCATGACCGTAGAAGACCTCAAATCATCTAACTTTTTGCTCCTATCTTCCAACTCTGCTTCTAGTTGCGATATCCTTTCTTTTAAAGTTTGGTTTCGTTCCTCCAACATACGATTCTCATAGTTTTTGAAGAAAATCTCGGTCTCCTTTTCCTCTAACTTCTCCTTAAGCTCATTGATGTATTGTATTGGATCGGGTGGGAGGGTTGTTACTCGGTAGTGGGTGAACTCGTCCCATTCTGGGGGTTGTTCCTGCCGAGGTGGGGAGTCTGGGAAAACCTATATATTACACGAGTCAATGGAGGAATTTGAATCCATTATGGATGCTTTCAACTGAAGAGGGAGATAATTTCATTAAAGGGTTTCAGCAGAAATGAATATTGGAAAAAGGTGAATACAGAGAAAATGTGGTCTCTTCTTTTGACTGGAATTTTTTATTCGTTTATCGGGATGAGTAGACATTACGTGAACCTCATTCGTACCCCACCAAAATACTATCCATGGCTAGTGTACAGAAGGAGAAAATAAAAGGTACAAGTGAAGATACGACAAAGAAGATATGGTTTAAGATTTTATATTAATCTAATCCACTATTCATACTAAATTATTCACCATTAAATGGTCAAAATATATGACACCAAGATCCATAAGTACTTAAAAGCAATATATGCTTCACCTAACACACAAAGCCAGTTTAGTAACTGATGGAAGTCGTCAGTGCAAGCATACTTTGTGGATCACTCAAATTTTTTATTCGTGACCTGTTGGGGATGAGGAACTTTTAATCTAAAGTACTTCATTAAATTTCCATGTCAGTTAAAAAAAAATTGTACATTGCCAACCACTTTTATTGTCCAAGTACTCTATACACACAAAACCATGGCCTATAAAGGTATCAGGATGTGGCACAAACACTTATTGGATGCAAAGTACGAAAACATATTGATGTTACCATATAATTAAACTGACACTATTGAACGTGTAACTTCTCAGGAAAACACCATGGCCACCTCAAGCACGGTTTCAATGAAGGAGGATGAAGAAGAGGAGAAGCATTTTGATGCCAACACCGTAAATGTACCTGAAGAAACCTGGGATACTCAGATCGAGAAATATGTGCAGTCTTTACCAGATTCGATGAACGTTAAAGTAACTGAACTGGCGCCTGGGATGAAATTGACTACCATAGCTCCTTATGAGGCCAGTCCCAAACCCGTCCATGCCAAACCTGAGAAGGCAGAACCCGTTGATGTGAAAAGTTTTATTACTGAAAATATACGCAAGTTCAACGAAGGAATGGAGAAAGCTAAGTTGATTAGAGAGAAAATTGAAAAAAAAGGAATAAAATGGTCAACTGTCAATGCAATGCAGGATGCTCTAGACACTATGGTCTTGTGCTTCCAAGAGTTGGAGGATATGGTGGACGTCCAACTCAATGCATGAGTAATCTGATTAACCTAGTTGTTTTATATATTATGTACCTAGTTTCACTGGTTTAAAGGGTTTAAATCTCCTCTACACACTTGTATAGAAATTAATCAGTTGGAGTATATGGTGGACCTCCAACTGATTAACCTTGTTGTTTTATATATTATGTAATTAGTTTCACTGGTTTAAAGGGTTTAAATCTCATGCTCTACACACTTGTATGGAAATGCCAGCGTTGGAGGGTATGGTGGACCTCCATCTGATTAACCTTGTTGTTTTATATATTATGTACCTAGTTTCACTGCTTTAAATTGTTTAAATCCTTTAATATATATAAGTATGGGTTGCACCACATTTGTGGTTCTAATTAGAAGGGCTTTTAAATATTCACTTTGTTTATTGTATACACATTTGGGTATATAATAATATGAGTGGAGTGTATAACTTGGTATGTTGAAGCCGTGTGGAAATTATTTGTATGAAGCAGAAAATATTAGTTATTAATAACTAGTTCAATACATACATATATTTGACCCCTTATTTTATTATTAAATTAATGTTATGACAAAAATTTTAGAATAAAAATTCCAAACCGTGTTAGTGAAGACAACACAAGAAATTCTGGGGTTTTGTTATATTTATTTTCGTGTTTTCGCACCTTTTTGTGACAATTAATTTTTGTTACCTCATTTTGTTGGTTGCCTTGTTTAGGTACACCAAGTAGTTCTCCTACTTCTTTACATAGTTATGTCCTATATGGCCTAAAATTATATTACTACCTAATTCTAATTAATAATGTAGTATTCCACATAGTTTTTGTAACGCCCTACTAATTAGGGTCTATTACCAAGTGTGTTTAAAATTACTGTTGGGCTCGCTAAACAAGACATTTGGACTAAAACATGTGATTAAGCCCATAAGGGTTCAGGTATTTAAAATTTTGGTCAATACTTAAACATTTTCATTAAACTAAAACTTTAGTCTTTACATGGGATCCCAAAATGAAAGTTTAAAAGTTGTTTACAACCTACAGATTACAAAATAAGCCAGCCTAAGCAGCAAAACAGGGTCCACCCTAGCTCCCCTGTGATATCTCGACCGTAGCAGTCGAGCGAACTGCATATGTACACATCACCGCTATCGCTCTGCAACGGATGGCTCACCAAGCTTCTCTTTACCCTTGCCAGCACCACAAACCACCCGTGAGCCAAAAGAATCAACAAGAAAACATATTTAGACCATTCCCAGAATGTAATAGGTAATGCAAGTGCACACAGTCGTAATTTGTAATAATTTCTTGGGAAGACCAAGTATAGTCCCACAAGGACTGAATTATCAATCACCATTAAATTATTTGCTAGTTTCTATTTGGCTACCAAAAATTGAACTTGTGAAATTTAAAAACAAGAAAGCATAAATAAATGAAACTTGCAACAATCAAAATCAAATAATAACAAGGACACAATGATTAAATTCAGATACTCAAAAATAGGAATTCTAATATTCTGTACTATACACCATATTAAACTTTAATGCAATTACCATTGGAATTCTTCTCATTAAAATGATAGGCATACAAAAGTATTAACTATTCAGTTTAAGAAATAGAAAACTTAACCTAATGTGAATTTCCTCTATTTCTATGGTCAATTCAAACAATAGGAAGTAATAACTACAACCCTAAATCACATAGACCAATTTGATACTCTCGTTCTGAATTGAAATATATGTCTACTCAATTTTAGCATATTCAAATCTCACTTTCCAGATTTTGATTCAAATTCATAAATCGTATGTAAATGGTACGCAATTAATCACATACACAATAAACTAAAATTGAGTAAAATTTAGATGAAGAAGAAATAGACAAATGCATTAAATCATAATAGAGTGTCACATAATAGTCATATCTTAATATATCTCCTATATTTCACATAAGCACACATATATTCAATTAAATTTACTTATAAATTCATTTATGCCCTCCCGACTCGCTAATCAAGACCCTAAGCCTTATTAACAAATTTGAGATGTTACAATTTTCATATTTTTCTAATTTAATGCGAACACTAATTGCAGGGTGTACATCATGTTAGTATCAATGAGGAAGAACTTAATATTGACATAAAGTTATATATAAATTTAAAAATGAAAAATATACTAGTTACTCCAATAGTAAAGTAAAAAATTTCAAATCGATTCCCTTTACAACATGGATGTGATGGTCACTGGAACAAGCTCGGGTGATAATGCCTGTTATCCCCAAAGTTTCAGTTCAATGACGTGGCAATCAGAAGTGACACGTGGCAATGCATGGTCATCAAGTGGCACAATAATGCTCAATGACTTACCCGACTAGTTAAGAATTTATCTGGTCAGAAGGTGATTTACCCGACTAGGTAAGAATTTACCTGGCCAGTAAGTGATTCACCCAACCAGGTATGAATTTACTTGGTCAGGGAGTGTTTTACTCGACCACCAACATTAGAAGGGAGATTCACCTGACCAGCAACATCAGAAAGAAAGACTCAGCCGACCGGTTACTTCATAAGGGAGATTCACCCCAGCAGCAACATCAGAAAGGAAGACTCAGCCGACCAGTTACTTCATAAGGAATACTCAGCCGACCAGCAACATCAGAAGGGAGGTTTACCCGACCATCTACATCACAAGGAAGATTTAGTCGACCGAGTATGTTAGAGTCTCAAGAGTTAGCTGCCAGTGACTTTTTACGAATCTTAGTAACAACTACAACCTGAATTGCCCTTAACTACCTCGTGAATCTCTCAGATATCCCGAAGTAGTAACCATATTGTTGTAATATTAATTTTTTTATTATTTTATTAATTAAATTTGGTTAAAACAACCACAGACTCCGTCAAAACGGGAGATTTTTCATGTACGATCAATGAGCCTATATATAAAATGCTCATGCCATCATTTTAGGGGATCTGATCTTTTATAGACTTTTAGACTCTCTAATTTTGAGACTTTGTGACTGTTACTTGGGGCATTTTTTGGCCTTAATCTGTGAGAACTTAGAGAGAAACTTTGTATTTTTCGACTTATACTTATGAAACTCAGTTGGTTCAAGTTCATTTGATCTTAAGTATAGGTACATATATAACAACTCCAACCGGATTAGGCTATTGCCAACAAATTGGGGTTGAACCACTATAATATTGGTCGTGTCATTTTTATTTTCAATTCAAGGCTATTGTCTTCATAAACATTTTTCCGTCTACTTTCCGTTCGACAAAATCGTGGTCAATAATGCCCAACCTGGGATGGCATTGTAGTCTGTAGTGTGCCTTCTGAATTTAAAAAAAATCAATTAGTATAGAGAATATTAACATGTTCATCTTAACAAACATTATAGTAAATTGTTATGATAAATAAATAATAAAATCCTCGATTATTATGAACAATACATCTGTTGCACCGAGGGAAATCATTCCTTATTAAGTATTTTTCGTCCTCTGTAGGGTGTACATCAGTGAATTTAAAATGTCTAAAATGTGAAGAGTTTGAAATAATTTTTGTACTATGTTTCTTAGAACCACTAATTCTAACTTGGAAATTTACTCAAACTGAAATAAGGAACAAACTTCAAAAAATGTTTTAGTTGGAGGTATTTTCCTTAAATTTTGTTGTAAGATGGTACTATGAAGAAGTTGAGGGAAAAAGATATACTACTGATAATGGTATTCGACCCAATATAGTTGAGCCATTAACTCTTTAGGCCCAACAGAGATTGACTTATGAGAAGGCCAATTTATCCTATTATTCGAAATACAAACTCTAGATAAAAAACAAAAAAGCAAAATCTTGAAAATTTAAAATGCGTGTGAAGCAATGACAACCATTTGGTATGTCAGAGTGGTTGCCGTCGAAATAGTGATTTGTACAGGAGGTGTGATTGGACAAGTTTCCTTTGTAGCCATAATGACCCTATGTGTAGCACCTATGATATACTATTCAATTTCTTTGTGGGAAACACAAAGACCATCTTCACTTCACTATGCTATTTCTGAACCCTAACCCCTTTCCTATTCACATTCTCTATCGCTCTCTAAAACCAAAAACCCGAAATGTGGCCCCTTCCAAAAACCAGAAAGATGAGGTCCAAATGCTACGCTACCCGTTGAACATCGAAGAAATACAAAAGACAAGACGACTCTTTCCAGGAATCTTCCTGTAGAGCAATCGACCGACTTGCTACAAACTCGAGCAAACCCCTTCAGAGGGGTGGAAAAGAAGTGGTTCGTCATAAATGTTCACAGCGCCACCTTGCCCAAGAAGGTCATTCCCAAACTCAACCACGCCAGAACCCAGGTGCTCTAAATATCCCTGAAAAATCTCATCATTTTCATTATTGTAAATATTGTAATTTTGCCCCTTAAATTGTGTATCCCCTTCCAACCAGATTTCACCTCTGCTGATTTAGTAATAAGTCTATTATTGTTATTTAATTGGGAACTTGATCAAGGGCAAGTTTGTGAAAACGGGGTTGCTCAAGGGCCCTGTACTCCTCTGAACAGACCCAATCTCTATCCAATCACGATTTCAGACTCTGACTTCCGGGACTCTGACTCCAAGGTCTCCGATCCAGAGATTTACATGAGTCGTAACACCTTCCAGAATCTAACTTTCAACATGTTGTTCAATCTCCGTACTGATGTGAAGGAGCTGAAGTACAAAGGATGTTGCCAGTGTTGTCAGGAGAAACCAATTATGAAGGAAGTTGTTCCCCCATCTCCACCTTGTTCGACGTCCAAAAACAAGTGAGGGATGTTTGTGAAGATGTCATTTTGTCTTAGTTGCACTTTTTGAATAGGCAAGTGAACTGTTATTGTAATATATCGTTTTTTATATAGGACAAAACTATGAAGCTGGCCATTTTCTTAAATTGGTGTTTTTGAAATGGCAGAAACTCATACATGCATGTATGTGGTCATGTCAAATATTAGTCGAGTAGGCATTTGTTTTCATGAATGTCTTTAAGAAAATTCCTATTTTGTGCTATGAATGTCCTCTAGTGAGTAATTGATGGATTTTTTTGGGGACACTAACATCGATGAAGTCGCTTAACATAAAAGAATGTAAATGGAAATGATCTTATGTCTTGTTATTCTTAAAAAGGGCCTTCACAAACATGGTTAAAAAATGAACAAGATATTGATGGTTTTTTCACCCTCAATTCCCAAAGTGTTACACCATGAGTTCAATAATTCGATTTCTAATTTCTAAAGAAGTATGCGAGCCCACTTAATTAAACACTGCAAAGGAAAACAAAATTAAATTACCCCTTGTTTTCAACTATTGTAAGCCTTGTCTAGTTCTTACCAATTTCACAACTATAATAATTCTTAACTCGTACTTGGTCAATTAATAAACTAAAATTAATTATAAAACACAAAAAAATATATTAAGTAGCAGTCAAATTAGCAAACTCATCAAAATAAGAAACCCAAGTAAATACCAATTCAAATTTTATTAGTAAAAAGTAAAACAAATTTTAATATTAAACTCAACCAATTAAATTTGCATGAGGTATGGACAAAAAAAATTGAAAAAAAATTAGTGAATCAATAAATATTGGTGGGTATTTGGTAGTTGAAGTTGTACTACTTAATGAGTTACACCATCACTTCAATAATTCAATTTCTAATTCCTGAAGAAGTATGTGAGGTCACTTCAAATGCAAACAAAATGAACTTAACCCCTTCTTTTCAACTATTGTAACCCTTGTCTATTTCTTACCAATTTCACCACTATAATAATTCTAACTTTGTTGAAGGTGGTACTTGGTCAATTATTAAACTAACAATTACTTATAAAACACAAAAAGAGAAAAAAATTGAAGGAGCACACAAATTAGCAAACTTATCAATACTTAGTCAACATTTCAAAATAAGAAACTCAAGTAAATACCAAATCAACTTTTAATATTAAACTCAACCAGTTAAATTTGCATGAAGCAGTTCACCTAACCATATGGACAAAAAACATTCAAAAAAATAGTGAAGTAATAAAGATTGGTTGGTATCTGGTACTTGAAGGTGTACTAATGAACTTAATTTATACCAGCACAATTTTCATTGTCATACAACAAACTTGGTTCAAAACTTTCTCAAAAAGAGCATAAATAATTTCCATTAATATGAATACACAATCCTCTCCATTGGAGTACTACATGGTCTTCAAAACCAAGTTTTGCAAAGAAGTCTCATGCCTCCGATGGTGAATCAATTGTCCTAATATTTCACACAAGGTAACCCATCATTTTAATCACACATGCAAATTGATTAGTCACTACCATAATGCTTCAATTTGTCAAGTGGGCCTCAATTTCGTAGCCCAATATACACTACTTTCAATTATTTACCTATAAAGTTCTAAAAATCTCTACCCTTGTTGATGTAGGGAGATAAAAAAAGGTCCATGGGCTTTGTTCAAAATATACATGTCACTTTAAGCAAATGGTAAGTTATTTTTAATATTAACCTCCTACAAATATTACACTTGATTATGTGTTGAACAATGTGATGATATTACTCTTACTAATAGATGACTTTTATAAAGATTTTAATGCAAAAGATATTGCATCGAATCAAACTACTCGTTAAGCTTACAAAAACATCGGGGTGAAATAAAGGCCAAGCCACAAAGAAAAAATCAAACTTATGGACATAAACCCATTTAAAGTATTAGACTGTCAAAACACCCTAAACTAGTACTTAATAAAACATTCAAATTTTCATTGGTTTATAAAAGGAAGCCACTTATTATAAAGGTTTCAGTGGGGTCTTGCTTAGAACATGCAAGTTGGGTCCAATAGTTTTAAAAGAAAATATCAGTTTTTATGCAGAGTTCCAAAACAACCACTAATTCAAGTCCCGTTGATAAGGTTAAAAAGTCTCATAAAATTTAACATTATTAAAATGGCGTTTTTAATTGATCGTTTTTCGTCCATAGGATGCCCCACGCCATACACACCAGGACGATAGAACTTCCCACATCACCACGCGTGCCACATAGAAACCTATTTGCTACCTGGAAGGGAAAGTAAGGGGGTGAGCTAAAAGCCCAGTAAGGAAGTACAAACAACAAGCAAGTAAGACACAACAATTTACAAACACTATCGTTCATCTTTATACATCATAGCATCATTGTAAAATTGACATCAATATCATAAACGTAAACATATTACCACCATCATATCATAAATATCATAACATCATAACAGAATCATAAACATCACCAAACATCATAACATAATCATAAACGTAACCAGGCATCATAACACATTCATACACAATTCCTTGTGAACATGGCCCGCTAACTTGTCCATGCCACCCTTTGAGGTAAACAAGAGTCTCTGGTCCTTGAATAATCTCGGCGCGTCCGCCCATGGAGTTACGTCTTCATATCCTTAGTAACTTGGGTTACGTCTTCTTTATCCTTAGCAACCCATTTTGATGTGTCGCGTTCATCACGCTAACATCCATTCATATCATACAATATTCATACAAGCCAACATATCATCACATTATGGCATTCAAAATTCATATCATTTCATTCACACAATAGTCTTACCATTCATAATATAACTTTCATAAATTCTATCTAACTTCCTTACCTCAGGTCCAAGCTAAGTAAACCACAACTTCTCAACGATCCTATACCATAATCAAAACAACATTCCTTAGCTTCACATAATTGCTAATTTTCCCTTTCATATAATTCATGTGTGCATGGGCCATGCACACACAGTATGGGTTACACACAACATATTAATATACTTAATTACACATAAGGTCATAAAAAGAATAATGCTCATTCTACCTACTTTGCATGCATGATCTTTCTATAAAAACTACATGGTTGCATAATAGACATAATTTTGGACGTAAAAGTGAATTTGCATATAACATGCATACGTGGGAACGTTGCGTAATTGTGGCATTTAAAACGATAATTCTATGCATCTTACTTCTATCGTTTTTAAAAATAAAAGACTTGTAGCATGTGTTGTTTACCATTGTTTATCTTCTTAAAATTACTAGGTTGATTAAATCTCCCAAGACATTGTTTTTATTTCATAAAAACAATTTTATTTAGCCATTAAGAAAATATAAAAGACCATTTATTATTTTCAAATTACAAAGAAATAACAAAGGCATTGGAAATTATTTAAAAAAGAAAAATACCTATGATTACCATGTTTCCTTAGAAAAATCAATTTAATATTGATTAATTGTGTTACATAAATGATGTGAGAAAAGTATATATTTTAAGTGTGGAAAAATATATTTTATTTGAATTATTTTAAGGCTTAGTTTATGTAACATAAATTCGTAAGTGACAATTAAATAATCATTTTAAACATTTTAAACTAAACTTTCAGCCACCATTTAATTTCTTTAAAATCACAAATAAATTAGATTCAATATTTTCCTTAATCAAAATAAAGAAAAATCTTAACTATTAAAATATACATTAATACCTTATTAAAAATACTATTTTTAATATTACCATAATTTAGGGTATTAATTTATTTCAAATACTAATCAAATTCATTTTATTGAAACACACTTTACATTTTTTTTTACAAAAATTCCAGCAATCATATTTATTATTAAAAATCACTATATTGAATTTAAAACCTCATATTTTTCTAAAAATATAATAAAAATTATGTAGGTATTTATTTGAGTAAAATATCATTCTATTGTGACTTAAAATACCATTTTAATTCCATAAAATCAACATAGCATTAAGGATATTACTCATGTATGAAAATCACTATATCACCAAACTTATTACCCAATTATTCACAAAAATCAGCAAGCATAATTAATCATGAAATTCATCTTTTATCTCATGCCTTTCAAAATTCCATACAAAATCATATATGTCCAATAAACACAATAGATCACAAATCCTAACATGCTCTTATTATACAAATAAATCAAATAACATCACTAACACATATTCATATACAACCTTATAAAACCTAATTCTATTTCCAATGAATTCATACATGCAATCCAACAAAACAACAATAACAACATGCATTGATACATAAACACCATTATTCACATATGCCTTTATATTAAACCTAACATGTTTCTATCATTTTTCATGCATACTGTTGGGCCCAAAATATTCGGCCCAAAGTTCTTTCCTCATTTACCGAACATTCAAAATGGATTGTTTTGGCCTGCAGAAGCTCTGAAGGCAGAAGCAGTCTGCGCCTCTAACTTCCGAATGCATAATTTAAAATCAGCGTGTTTTGGAGGGAAATTCGGTTATCTTTCCTCCACCAATCAAGGGTTTGCTTGAACCAACTAACCACTTTACATTTCTGTTCTATAAATATGAGATTCTTATTCGAACAAAAGGATGATTCACTGACTTAGGCATCAGAGTGTCTTTCTTGCAGGTATCCTCGACGAGTTGAAGACGATCTTCATCATCGGAACAGCGTCAGAGCATTATCTACCGTTGGATCATACCTCCAAATATAGAAAGACAAATTGTTGCTTCAACAATTGGCGTCGTCTGTGGGAATCGCCGAACATTTTGGCCTTAGCCACATCGTCGAATCAAAAAATCAAGAATGTTCTTTTTTGCAACCAAGATCCTCTCAAACCTTGGAGCCATGCCACCAAAGGGCAACGAAGTTTAGGGTCCAGTCACCCAAGTTGTCCCACCAGCGAACGTGAGAGACCAGATTGACAGGATGTGTCGCCTGCTGGAAGCTAGCCAGCAGAGATCCGACGAAGCAATTAAAACGTTGACCGAAGCTCAGGCTAGGCTTGAAGCTGAGATCGCTGAGCCACTCAAATCCGCCGACGCCACACGCATCACCCAAGCCAACAACAATCTGGACTCTGGTAGACCCAAAGTTCCAATCGACCGCATCAGTTCCCCTCAACAAACCACGCACCTCGGTAGTGAAGGATCCCAGGGTCTCCCACCACCCTCTCCAACCCATCTTCGTCTTGGGGCCGAAGAACGACGAGCCCCGCTCTGTGACACACATGTGTGGACAGGAGCAGAGCCCACCCGGTCAGCTTAGCCGACCGCCGAAGTTAGGCCCCAACAAATCGCACAGCGAGCCGCGCATGACTCACCCGTTGAGGACCGTGCTCCCTTGGTCCGGTTCTTAGACAGTTGGAAAGAAGAGATGATGAGGGAAATGATGCAGAAGTTCTCAGACGGAAGGTCCATTCACACAACTGAACATATGGATCTGGTGTCAAGAACCACTGAGAAGTCTCCCTTCTCAGAGTGGATTCAGAATGAGCCTAAACCCCGAGACTTCGTCATCCCTTCCTTGCCTGCGTTTAATGGAAAGGGAGATCCGTTAAACCACCTGTTCCAATTTCAGCAGAAAATGGCGCTAGAAGTCAACAACGAAGCCATTCAATGGAAGGTCTTTTCAACGAATTTCTCTGGGCCAGCTCTACTGTGGTTCCGACAGTTAAAGCCCGGATCTGTCAACAGTTTTAGTGACCTCCGACAAACTTTTCTACAACAATATAGTGCGAACCGTGAGGCACCAAGAACAATGGCTGACCTCTATCGGATCGAGCAAGGGGAAAATGAACATCCGAAGGCGTATTTACATCGCTTCATTGACCTCGTGCATCAAATCCACGACGTCGACCCGATTACCGCAGCCAATCTCTTCGTCAAAAGCTTGCAGGTGGGATCTCTCTGACATGAAAATCTCACCATGACACCACCTTATGATATGGCCGAGGTTCAGACCCGGCCGAGGGCGTTTTCAGGGTCTTAGAATTTCGAGAGTGTGCACAGAAGAAATCCGCACTTATCTCCGCTCCACCAGCAAATAACCCTTCGCCACTTGCTAGAGATGACAAGAGGAAGAGAAACCACATAGACCACACAAAGGAAGGGAAGAGGCCAAGACAGGACTGACAGTCACCGCGATACCCTTCCTTCGAATACACCATCCCACAAGAAGTCATTTACGAAGAAAATAAATGTAATGCCCCGAATTCTCCGATGTGTTTAACGGCATGAATAGTAGGCCGGGAGGGCCATACTTGCTTAATTATGTTATTAATTGATAAAATGCATGTATATGTTGATTATATTATGATATGATGTGAAATGCATGCATGTGAGTCCATATTTCTTATTACAGGGGTGTGATGATAATTTGGCCCGTTGAGGGTAATTTGTGTATTTGGGTGCATAACTTGATTTGTGAATGAGATTCCATTATTATGGAGATATATTCGAGCTATTTGACATGAGACGGTCATTTTTAGTGGATTAGCAGTTTTGTCATAACGGGGTCAATTTTGGGGTAATAGAAATGTTCATTTGGTGATAAATTGGGAATATTTGAGATCAGGGTGAAATTCTGGAGGTTTTGACTATAATATCCCCGGGGGTGTTTTCGGGACCCTGAGCATTAGGTTTTATTTGAGGTTACTTAAGGTTGAAGTAGCTTATCAGATAGAATATACGATAAGAAAACCTTCCGTTCTCCCTTTTCAAAGTCCGTTTTATCGTTTGAGCCTCTTTGAGGAAATCTTGAGTTCTAGGAGTCGGAATCGAGTGAGGATCGAGGCATAGCGATCCTAGGAAAGATTAGAAGCTTCTTAACTGAAGGATTCGACGGAAAACAACCCAATTGAAGGCAATCGAAGTTTAAGTTTTGAGTTTTTCCGAGTTTCTAAGCTTTGAATTGATTTTGTGAATTGTTGAGTTTTCGATCTGTTTGAACCTTGGGTTTTGAGGGTTTTGATGCATGGGGGAGCTTGGGAACTTTGTTTTGATGATTGGGGAATGTTTAGGTATGTTTTTGGAGGCTTTGGAGTGCTTAAAACACGTTTGGGAATGGCCCAGGGTTAGGGGCCGCGACCTTGTTCTTGAGCGCCGCGGCCCTAGTTCGATGAAGCAGGTGTCAGGAATTTGTGCTTGCTGGGCGCTGTGGCCCTTGATGGAGGGCACCGCGGACCTTGCCTCTGGGAACCCTGGGGACCGCGGCCCAAGGTGCTAGGGCCGCAGCCCTTGCCCTGCTTTCACCCCGTTTGCTCGTTTTGGCCCCAGGAACCTAGTTTTAGGCCTCAGGAGTGTTCTTACTACTTGGATTAGTTTGGATTGGTTTCTTGGAGGCTAGATAATGGTTTAAGAACCCTTGATTATCTTGATTATTGATGGTATCCCATATGTGTTGTGATTAGGTAACCGCTAAAGGACTAAAAGCTAAACCGTTCTCAAAGGTCGTTCTTTTGCTCATTCTAGCTCGAACCAGAGGTAAGAAAACTGCACCCAAAGTGTGACATGCATGGATATTTGTGAGGCATGTTGGTTGTATGAATATGGACATGAATTGAATATAGAATGCTTAGCATATGTTGTTCACTTATGCGTGGTACTGACTCATTAGTCAGATTTGACAAAAGGTGCTAGTGTCAACTGTGAAGCTGTGACTCATCAGTCAGGTTCGGCAGTGGTACTGGGCACTAGTCACATTGCACTGATTCATCAGTCAGAATCGACAAAAGTGTTAGTGTTAACTGTGAAGCTGTGACTCATTAGTCAGGTTCGGCAGTGATACTGGACATAGGTCAGGTAGCGCTGACTCATTAGTCAGAACGGCCTTAGCGTGAATCACGCAAGCCAACAGAGATGAGATCTAATCGACTATAAGCATTGAATGACTCAAGGAGCATTAATGCCTGACCGACCCTGAGGATCGATGAATGAAATAAGAGCTTGGAGGCTAGTGGTTTACCTAACAGCCATTCTCCCGCTAGAATCATGTGGTGATCACTCATTTGTTTGAAAGCCTTATGTTCAGTGTGATTATAATGATAATCATTTGATAATGTTTATGAAAAGTGTTATGTTTTCTTGCTGGGCTTTGGCTCGTGGGTGCTATGTGGTGCAGGTAAAGGGAAAGAAAAGCTCACCTAGCCTTGAGTGGAGAGCTGATGTAGTGTTGTGTACATATGCGGCCGCTTGACCACCACGGCCAAGGAGTTCTCAGAGGAACTAGGGGACTTACCCTATTTTTGCCGCTTAGGTCGGCGGGATTGTAAATTTAAAACAGTAATGACCATTTTGTACTGAGAACCACTTGTAAATGTTTTGTTTAGCTCTGCAGAGCAGTTTGTAATAAAATCTCCATTTTCTTTTTATTGGTTTTATACCTTAACCTGTTAATTACACTTAGAGCACGTTTTTTTTACCAAAGGACTCGGGTAACGAGTCAAATTTCCGGTCCACCGTTCAACGAAACTGTTCTGGGGTAGCCAGGGCGTTACAATAAAGACAAACCTATCTAGCATGAGCCGTATAAGATTACCACTCCTCTAGACAGAAGGGATAAAAACAGATACTGCCTCTTCCATAAAGATCATGGTCATACGATCGCTGAATGCCATAACTTGATCAATCAGATCCAAGCCCTCATGTGAAGTGGGAGGCTTACCCAATACATTAAGGAGGCAGGAAGACCCGGCACCTTGCAACATAATCCTGCTTCTGCCCAGCACCACAAGCGGGAGACCTCGTGCGCACAACCTCTGCAAGCCCACAAGAGCCTCTTAAGCAAGTCCCCATGATACATGGGATCGTGGAGCTCACTGAAAACCAAGAGCGTGCCACCAAAATCCATAAGAGGATGGAGGAGCGGGTGAAGCGATACAGATCATTAGGCCACGCAGTCAATCTTGTCACTTTAGAGGACAGAAGTTATCCAGCCTCTGTAATCGCCTTTACCGATGATGACTTGCAAGGAGTGCACCTACCCCATGACGATCCTCTCGTCATTTCGCTACAGGTCGACCATTGCCAGTTGGGTAGAGTTCTAGTTGATGGGGGCAGTGGGGTTGACATCCTCTTTTGGGAAGCCTTCCAGAAGATGGGGCTAGAGGAAAATCAGATCTGGCCCTCTACTATCCCCATTTTGGGATTTAACAGCCAGAGAGTATACCCAAAAGGCGTCATGCGATTAACCGTGGTGGCCGCGGAGCGTACCCTGCCAGTAGATTTCCTCATTATAGATTCCATCACAAGCTATAATGCCATCGTGGGGAGAAATTGGATCCACAGGATGCAAGGGGTAGTCTCGACTTTGCATCAGGTGATGCGATGCCTCTCGTCCAACGGGCGCTACACCATCGACATCAAGGGATGTCAGAAGCAGGCCAAAAAGTGCTTCCTTACCTTGAAAGAAATAAACAGTTCTAGCACTTCCTCCCATAACGACAATCCTGACAAATAGTAAATACAGCACGACCTACCAACATGCCTCAAAGGAATCGATCTAGAAGAAGACCAAGAAAAACCCCAAGTCACACTCGATGACCTAGAGAAAATATGTCTAGACGACGCTGACCCATCTAAAATAGTGCTGGTAAGTACCAAACTCTCTGAAAATGAAAAACAGACCCTAGTCCAATTTCTCAAAACTAGAGTGGGAACTTTTGCCTGGTCTCCACACGACATACCCGGAATAGACTCTTCCATCATGAGTCACAACCTTAATATATCAAACAGCTTCCCACCCGTCAAGCAGAAGCAGAGGAGGTTCGCTCCCGAAGTAAACCAGGTCATCCAAGAGGAGGTACAACGGCTCCTGAGCACAGGGGCAATCGAAGAATGCCTATATCCCAGTTGGCTAGCCAACCCTGTCGTGGTCCCGAAGAAGAACAGGAAAAAGAGAGTATGCATAGACTACACCAACCTAAATAAAGCATGTCCAAAGGATAACTACCCTCTAACGAAAATCGATCAGATGATAGACGCCACGGCAGGGTTTGAAAGAATGAGCTTCCTCGATGCCTACTCCGGATACAATCAGATCCCAATGAAATCAGAAGATCGGATCCACACAACTTTCATAACAGAAGGTGGATTATATTGCTACAAAGTTATGCCCTTCGGACTAAAGAATGCAGGCGCAACATACCAAAGGCTAATGCACAAGTTGTTTTCCTCATTGCTTGGGAGAAACATGGAGGTCTATATTGACGACATGGTCATCAAGTCTAAACAAAGCTCTTCACATATATGCGATTTGACTGAGTGCTTCGACATTCTCGACACTTATAAAATGAAATTGAACCCCTCTAAATGCGCCTTTGGGGTGTCCTTTGGATAGTTCTTAGGATACGTGGTCAGTCAGAGGGGCATCGAGGCCAACCCAACACAGATTGCGTCCCTCTCAAAAGTTAAAGAACCCAGAACCATCCGAGATATACAGGCTCTGACGGGAAAAATCGTAGCATTAAGCCGGTTCATATCGCGCATGTCCGACCGTTGCCAGCCCTTCTTGCAATGCATAAAGAAATCCACCAACACCACCTGGGGAACAGAACAAAGTAAAGCATTGGAAGAGTTGAAAGCTTATTTGAGCTCCCCCATCGCCAATGAAGATCTATTCTTGTATCTGTCTGTCTCACACTTCGCTGTGAGTTTCGTTCTCTTTCGAGAAGAGGCTAGTTGTCAGAGGCCAGTGTTTTATTGCAGCAAGATGCTTCTGGACGCTGAAACTCGCTATAGAATGATGGAAAAATTGGCACTCGCACTCATCACAGCAAAGAAAAAGTTACGACAATATTTTGAAAGTCACACCATCATTGTATATACGAACTATCTACTGAAGCAAGTATTGAGTAAACCCGATCTCTCTGGAAGGTTATCTAAATGGGAAATTGAGATAGGGACGTATGATATACAATTCTCGCCACAAAAAGCAAAAAAAGGACAAGTACTTGCTGACTTCCTGGTCGAAATACAATCCTTCACCCCAGACACCCTGCCTGAATTGTTAGAATTAGAAGATGAATGGGTGTGAATGATGCATACGGATGGGGCATCCAATTCCCAAGGGGCTGGTATTGGCGTCGTGTTAGAGGCTCCCTTAGGCCTCAAAATCGAGGAAGCCATTCGTTTAGAACAGTTCACAATGAATAATGAAGCGGAATATGAGGCTCTGATCTATGGTTTAGAACTAGCACGAGACATGGGCATTAAACGTCTGAATGTCAGAGGAGATTCACAACTTATGATAGAACAAGTGGCTGGGAATTTCGATACCAGAGCACCCCATCTGGCTAGCCTACTACAGAAGGTAACTGACTTGCGATCATATTTTCACCAGTTCAAACTCGTACAAGTACCGAGGGAGCAAAATCAAAAGGCCGATGCCCTTGCCAAATTAGCCTCTGCAGGAGACTGTACACGCCAATCCTCCATATCTATAAGCCGATCAATCAAAGCTTTGGAAGTCTACCCAACCTCATCAGAACCCGAGTGCTGGATGGACCCAATCATTCGATACTTGTCCACCTCTGAACTACCCACTCATCCAAAAGAGCAAAGCTTCTGTGCCTTCGAGCACAATGCTATTCCATAATCCATGGAGCGCTATACCGCAAGTCCTTTGATGGCCCCTATCTTCGGTGTTTGCGTCCATCAGAAGCTAAAAAACTTTTAGAAGAGATGCACGAGGGAGCATGCGGAAATCACATAGGGGTTCAGAGTCTGGCACACAAGGCACTTACAGTGGGGTACTATTGGCCGTACATGATGATAGAAGCATGTGACTATGCCAAAAAATGTGACAAGTGCCAACGATTTGCACCAACCATCCATCAACCTGCTCAACCTTTACACTCAATCGTTGCACCTTGGCCTTTCGCAAAATGGGGTATGGATGTGGTAGGAGAACTTCCTAAGGTTGCTGGAGGAAGACGGTATGCTCTGGTAGCCACTGATTACTTCACTAAGTGCGTTGTGGCAGAAGTGTACCTCACGGTCAAAAAAACAAACACTATGACATTCATATGGAAGCACATCATATGTCAATTTGGGATACCGTGGGAGACAGTCATTGACAACGGAACCTCGTTCCAAAATTCCAAAGTACAAGAACTATGTGACACATACAAGATCAAGTTGAGTTTTGCCTCTGTCACTTACCCACAAGGAAATGGTTAAGCAGAAGCTTCCAATAAAGTCATTTTTGCCAACATTAAGAAGAACTTGGAAGATAAAAAAGGAGCATGGGCAGAGGAACTATTGAAGGTGTTATGGGCATACAGGACAACAAAAAGGTCCTCTACGGGTGAATCTCCCTACGCCATGGTATATGGAAACTATCATCCTGACAGAAGTAGGCCTACCTACACTTCGAATAGAGATCGCCTCTGATCAAACCACAAACAACATCAACTAATGCACAACCTAGACCTTCTGGAAGAAGTACGTACGATAGCACAATTACGAAGAGAAAATTATCAAAAGGCTGCAGAACGCTACTACAACAAAAGAGTCCACTCTTGCACATTTCAGAAAGGTGATTGGGTTCTGCGCAAGGTCGCCGGCAACAAAAAGAAGCTAGAACCAAACTGGGAAGGGCCTTTTGAAATCATAGAAGTACTAGGCAGAGGGTCTTACACCCTTAAGAATGTATGTAGTGGGAAGATCGTACCCCGTACTTGGAATTCAATGTCTTTGAAACAATATTATTGTTAATACTTGTACTGTGCAATTCAAAAGTAATACAACAACTTTCCTTTTTTCACATTATTTTGAATTTATCTTGCACATTCAATTTTTTGACATGACTTTGCATAAGGATTCCTCACTATGACATCACACCACGCAAGACATGTGCCAACTGACACTTCACTCGAAAGATGCTATCAAATATATCCCCACCTACCCATATTAAAAACAACATTATTCACGTGCACTTAAAACCACCTACCACTCTGGCTATAAATACGTGACTATCTGAACGCTTGTGATTATTAGTTTACCATCCTTTCAAAACATCATACAACAATACACCATAAGCCTTTGGTCCCAAGACAGCCATTTTCCAAACCTAAGTGATCATTTAAAACGAAGAAGATGTTTACCAACAAACGAAAAATAATGCATGGTGAGATGCAGCATCTCGCCTCACACATCGGCACAAGGCAGAACCCCAATGGGTCGCGACAGCAAAGCCACTACACACAATCTGTGTACACAATCTCGTTGCCTCTGCCACTTCAATCGATGTTATGCCTGAAAGCATTCTAATATGACTTGACTAAGCTTACGGGGAGCTAAGGCCAGCCATTTCGCAGTCTAATCTTCCCTGACTATGCTGATTTGGTCGTCCAACCATGTACATTACCTACCCTATCTTCTTACTTGAGTAAGAGGAGCTCCCCAATGCAGTATACTCTGCCCTGACTACCGCAGCCGAACCATTAGCTGCCACACTTCGGGTCCGAAACCAGTATATGTTAACTGGTTTGGCAATCCAAGGCTGGGAGGAAATTTTCCCGCAGTTGCACCCCTATCCCACACAACGGGTACCTCTCTCGGAGTACAAGACTACCCAAGCAAGCCTTCACACATGCCCCTCGGTATGGGTGCATTGGAAAGACTTCAGCCTCATGGCTCTGACCTCCTCGCCACTGCCTCGACGCCCAGCCCCACATGTTGTTTCCTGCGTCTGGCCTGAACCGCATCGAACCCTCTGGAAAATGGTAGAGCATCCACCATGCTCTTTCATACACCCCAGAGGCCAAACCCGTTCCGATGAGGCATCAACACGACTCTCGAAGCGTAAGAAAAAATAACAATTAACGATAACGACATCTTCATAGAGTACAACACTCTCAGTACCAAAATCTAGTTTGACAGATCACATGGCCATACTTGTATGATCGACTCTTTTAAATAATCAACGCACAAAAAAGAAGAAAAATTTGTAGTTCACGCTAGCACAGATAATCAAAAGTAGCAATTAAACAAAAGCTGTTATTTATAAATTACGTTACATTAATCACAATATTAGTTACATATTGCATATTGCTTTATCCACTATATACAAATATTCTCTTAATCATATTTAATCCCATTCAATACGGTGTATGTACTCTGCCATCGCACTCTCTAGCTTCGGATGGCCTAACCCATAGTGCTCACACGATACGTAGTATGGAATGCCGCTTCTAATCAGATCCTCCAGCGCCCACGTTGAGTATAACCACTGTGGGTTATCAAAGATTTGCCTTAAAAAAGGGACCTTCATCCACTCACGATGCTCACCTGCAACAGCAATGTCATCAGCCCCAACCAATCACTATAACACTAAGACGAATTGCTCACACAACACTTAACTAGGCATTCTCTCCCACCATCTGTATGGTTTTTTTACTGTATCTCACACGCAATGGCCTAAAAGGTCTATGAAGCCTCTGATCCGAATAAACCATCTGATTCTCACCTACCATAATGCCTTCAATTAAGTAACAAACAGAGAAAAACACATCCAATAACACACCAGACAACCAACATGAAACAAAACTCAACTTATATTGATAATTTGGACTATTACATATACAATTGTCTACATATTAACGGCCAAAAGACCAAAGAATGCATATACTGGCATCAATACAAAACAAAAAGTAACAAAATCAAGTAGAGGAGATAGTGTGTCATTCATTCTACGGCCCCTCTTTCGCCATCTGGCCTGGCTTCTGCAACTGGAGCGAGTTCTGTCGCATTCTGTTCAGAAGCCTCAACAGCATCACCTTCTTCTGCAGCTTCCCCGTTGGCATTATAAATCGACCCAAGCGCGTCGCCTTTCAACTTCAGCTTCTCCAAAGGATGCGCCAGATAGGTAATCTGCAGATCCCCGAGTTCATTCAGATACTCGTCAACATTGTACTCTCCTACTTTCACATCGATGCTTTTACAATACATCTCGAGTTTCGCCCATTTATCCTCTGGGGTCTATTTCTTATTATGCAGTGCCAAATCAAGGTACTTCGCAATATCCACCTCGGCCATCCTCACGAATTTCTGTTTAGTGATCTCACGATCTCGGATGCGCTGTCTCATGGCTTCCACTGCTGCCTCTTCCGCCCTCTGCAAAAATAAAGACATTATGTCGTCAACACACGCACCATATAGACCCACTATCTTGCCAATACATTAATGACTACAGAAATAACACATACCTCAACCATCTCCTTCAACTGTTTCTCGGTTTTGATGACCGCTTCTTTTTTTTCCTTTAGCTTCTTGTCTAACTAGAGTTCCACCTCCAGCTTCTGCTTCCTGGCATCTACTATGCTCATCTCCAGCACCTCTGACTTTTGTTGCAGTTCTTTCTTTTCTTTCTCCAAAATCTCCTTATCTGTCTGCAACGACACTATATCCTCATGAAGGTCGTTTATCATTCTGTCGAGCTTCCCCATGCGGGCTTCGTGTTGAGTGCAGACTTGGTTTCTCTCCATCCACTTATTGGTCATTGCCACCAGATCAGCTTTCAGTTTGTCTCGCTCCACCTCTAGTCCGACAGTGCCCACTAGCTTCTCCTCTGTGGCAGCCACCTTCTTTCTAGCCTCTGCCAGCTCTATT
The DNA here is from genome assembly GCF_963169125.1 of Humulus lupulus. Lineage (NCBI taxonomy): Eukaryota > Viridiplantae > Streptophyta > Magnoliopsida > Rosales > Cannabaceae > Humulus > Humulus lupulus. The sequence continues at coordinate 206,740,875 of NC_084794.1, read as the reverse complement.
TCTAACTTCTTTATGGCTTCCACAAGAACATTTCGGTTCGATTCGGCCATCATTCTCCCCGCTCGCTCCTCTTCCAACTTCACCGCCTGTTCTGCCAGTTTAGAGCTGTTCTACACAGCCGCTGCATACTCCCGCATCGCAGCAGAAGCACATACATAGCTCTGTCAAACATCAATTACACTCATCAAAAACCACATTACACACTTATCACATGATCTATTCTATAATAATAAAAGGTGCTAGTTTTCAGCTGACTTACCATCCAAATGTGGTCCGACACTTGTTGCAGTAAGTCACCTTGCGCACTCAGCGATCCAATAGCTTTTGCAGGAAGATGGGGTCTGCTTATGCGTATCATCTCCTCCATCACCTCCGTAGACGTAGAAGGACCATATTCGGACACGACCCCCACTCCGTTATTTGCTTCTCCCCCTGCTAATGCAGCAGCAGAAGCAACGGGGGCAACCGGCTCCCCACCTTCTGCAAACGATGACACCATAACGTTGTCAGACGTTAACGCGATTGTTCCCACTCCAGAAAGATATGGCTTGGAAGGGCGTACAAGTAAACTATCGTCTTCACCCAAGTCGCTTGGCAGGTACACTGGTGTTTGCACGACAGAAGACGTTAGTTGCTCTAAGAAAGAACTAGGAGACTCAAAAGTACCTGTACCCATCGGAGATACAATGATAACCTCTCTTGGATGGGACTCAGAAGCCACAGGTGGTGATGCAGATACAACAACATTAAGAGTACGCACACCCGCTACTTCGGCAGCCCCCGATTCCTGACGTATGGGGAGAGTCTCAGAAGTAACGGTTGTGCCTGACTCAACTGGCTGGGGGGGAGTTTTCACAGACTCAAAACCACCCTCGAAGGCATCCTCCAGAAGCTGGTTCTTACGAGAAGCAAAAGAAGGGCGTCTCCCCTGTGAGCCATGCTTACGGCCAGCATCAGAACCCCCAGCCAAAGCAGAAGCAGAGGGTAACGCCTATGACGACTTCATACAGACGCCAGGGGACTTTGCCTCGACTGGTAGGTCACCTTGCACACCATCTGCAGTCGTCGCCTCAAATGGTTTGGCTGGTATAGGAGACACAACCACAGCATGAGCCGCCCCTTCTGGACCTGCCTTCAAAGAGGATCCAACTACATGCAAAGAAGAAGATGACCCAGGTAATGATCCAGCGGGGGCAGACCCTCGGGGATTCTTGCACAACAATAGGGCCTGACCAGTTGGTAACGTCCTTGGAGTAAGCTTGGGGATTGCAAGGGGAGAACCCTTAGCAGCAGGGGCAGATCCCTTTGGGATCTGAAGCTTGGAAGAAATACACTTCCCATCGTCCGAATCTTCATCAGAGGATTCCTCATGCGTCTTTCTTCTCCCTAAGGCATCCTTAGGCAGAGGCACCTGCTGAAGAGACTGGATTTGGAGAGCATCAGAAGGCATGGAGGATCGCCCACGAATACAGGAAGATCTGCGTGTTGATCCCAAAAGAAGGTGTTTTAATATTTAAACTCGCAAGTGCACGAATCGTTTCGGAATATAATGTTCATGTAAGTACAAGGTCGAACCCATGGGAGTTGACTAACATCAAAAGAAACTATTTCAAACAAAGCAAGAATATTCTAACCTAGTTCCAAATATTTGATGAGATTTTGTTTTAGAAAAATAAAAGACAAGTAATGAAAAAATTTAAGATTAAATAGAAAAATGGTTTTCAAATGAGATAAGTAAAATAAGATTATTAAGATATTAGAATCCAGAAAATGCAAGTTCAATAGTATTTATAAGTATATTGATTCTCAAGTTTAGATATAGTTGAAATAAATCACACTATACTTTTTTTTTAAAATACATTTTCTATTCAAGCACAAGTTACTTTAAAAAAGGTAGGATTTTTCTTCACTTATATAAGATATAATTTCTAAGCATTAGTTGTGTTACAACCTAATGAAACTACAAAAAAATCAAAGAGATTATGTTTAGGCAAAATATGATACTTATGCTCTAAGAATTAGATGTGAACAATTTAATGAAAAACATTTAATAAAAGAATATCATATTTTTGCATAATGAAGAACTAAGTGTAATATGCTTTAACAATCAACACTAGATGAAAAATGCATATCTTTGATAGAAAAATCCATAAGCAATGTTGTACAAATGGGAAATCAACATACAACAAAAAATACTATCTAGTTATATTTTGCTTCATCATCATCTTAATAATCTTTGAAAAAGATTAGAAGCTCATAACTAGATTGAAATAAAAATTACAAAATAACATACTTGACATGCTCTTCAAAAGATGAAAATGGTAGAGAGAAAATAGTGAAAAGAAGAGTGAAAAAATATGAAGTGTAGAAGATGTTGAAAAGATGAAGAAGAGCCCCCCAAATGGTCTTACAAGACTCTATTTATAGGCAAAATATGGAGATTAAATTAATCAGATTAAAATAAATAAATTGATTAATTTAATTGTGTTGGGAAGTGGTAGGATAAATAGAGTAAGTGTAAGGGTATTGGAAAGATGAAATGTTTGGTTGGGTAAAAGATTAGTGAAAAGCTAAGGTGAAAAAATGAATTAGGAATGTTTATTTAGGTAAGAAACATAGGGAAGAGTGAATTGATATTTGAGTGAAAAACATTGGGAATAAAAATGGGAGTTTTGGCCTTTTGGTGGTGGCTGTGGCAGTTGGTTGACTTGGGCTGTTTGGAGGAAATGGCAGCAGCTGGGGTCTTGGAGATGCTGGCTCGGGTTGGGCCGTGTGGTTGGTGCAGGCCCACGATGGTCTGGTGAGGAGCTACTTTGTGAATTGGTACTGAAGGAGACCTGCATGGGGGAGCTTCGGCTGGGAGAAAGGCTGGTGTGGACAGGTGGCAAATGCTGGGCATAGCCAGGCGTTGGCTGAATGGAGATGGAGAGGCTGGATGGTGCTTGGCCACGCTGGGCTTCGGATGGCTGGCCTGCTGGTGGCTGAATGGAGGCAGGCGTGGGCCTGGAGAAAAATGCCACTTTCCTTGCTTTCCCTTTACAGAAATGCCATTTTTTTCACCATTCTTCTTGCTTTTCAAGAGCAAATAACATACAAAAAATTCCCTATAAAACAAACATAAATTAAATTAAAACTAAATATTTTCAATAATGAAGTATACAACAAAAGTTCAATGAAAATATTAATTAAAATTTAATTTACTTAAACATTTAAGCTCAAAATTGCATCTTTTTACTCCTAACTTAACAATATTAATTTTAAATAATTAAACTATAATATTTTACAATAATATAACTATAAAAATACACAAAAATCTATAAAATTAAAATAAACCTAATAAATTCAAAATTACTTAAAAACTTAATAAATCAATTAAAAACTCAAGAATTAAGCAACAATTAGCACATAAAAAGTGGTAAAATAACTCTATTTTGTAGAGTTATCACTGCGTGACAAAGCAGACTTATCAGGAGATGACTCTGTAGCAGTAGCTGAGCCAAAACCCTCTTTCTTTTTATTTTTTGGGATCCCTTGGCGCATGCGGTGAAGGCCTCAGAGCACGCTCTTTCACACTCGGTCTTCGATAAAGACAGAGTCGAAGAAGCAGGGGGAGACTTCTTCAAAAAAGCTCCCAGCTACTTTGCACATGTAGCTGTAATTTTGCCTAGGGATATGTCGCCTTTCTGTGATCTGACCCGCATGGCACCAGGATCGACTCGATCCATGAAGCAGAGCCAGGTCATAATTTGCATATAGTAGGGGTTCATCACGCCCCTAATACTAATTGCGTTCTCTTTGGACTCATGTAGAAGCCCCTTCTCTGTCAGCAACCTCTGCCGTTTAGGACTCATGTTAACCTGAGGCCATGAAAAATCTGATACGAGGAAGTAAAGCAGCGATACGCAGAGTTAGACTAATAGGCAATCATCCAGATATGATTAACTCACATGAAAAGCAATAAGGAATAAAACAAGAACATAACTCACCTTTTATGAACACCCTGGCCAAGGGAAAAATGTCTTGAGGCAGAAATTCAGGATACCACGCTCCACCAACGGCGAAGAAGTATTTATCCCAATTTCGATGGGAACTATCAAAATCAGTAAAAATCGTCCGATCCTTTTTAGGAGAGAGATAGAAGGTCTTCCAGGGTTTACCCTCTATCGCCTTGTTCGTCGACTTGGTAAAGCATGCATAAATGTCATATGACTGAATGTCGATGTTCCTAAGACTCCCTATCATCTGGGCCCCGACTATGGATTGAATAACATTTGGCAGAAATTGAGAAATGTGAGCTCCGGAGTTCGAAATTACTTGCACCAACAGATCAGGAAGAGGGAAACGGAGCCATTCGATGTGTCTCAGACTCATGACAATCTCAGTGGGCTTGACTACATCCTTGAATCGCCATTCCCGTAGTTCAGCATCCGAAAGCATCAGGACTGTGACGTTATCAGGAATGTCGAATGATTTGTGTATGCGTTCATAAGCATTTTTGTATCCATCGCGATCTATAGGTTCGGGAGATGAACGTGAAGACATGATCGAGAAAACTGAGATGATTGTTGTGTGGATAGAAGGATGGTTAACTTTAGGGTTTCTTCCCTGAAAAATTTAGAGTCAAGTTTGAAAAGTTTGAAATGGGAATTATTTAAATTAAAACCAGTTAAATGAGAAATGCAATTCCTTAATCGAGTGCTTCACTCGGTAACTGTGTTTGCATTAAATTTCAAGCGTAAAATGTCAGGAGATTACACGATCGTGTACCTACGAACCACCTCGATCTATGGAGAATGATGGCTTTAGGCGAAATTTTTGGCATTGAAGAGTCGGCCCAAGATTCGAGCAATTTAGCATGCCTCGTCCGTTCGAAGCTTGGGCCAGGGGGCATCTGTTGGGCCCAAAATATTCGGCCCAAAGTTCTTTCCTCATTTACCGAACATTCAAAACGGATCGTTTTGGCCTGCAGAAGCTCCGAATGCAGAAGCCATGGGTCAGAGGCAGTTTGCGCCTCTAACTTCCGAATGCATAATTTAAAATCAGCGTGTTTTGGAGGGAAATTCGGTTATCTTTCCTCCACCAATCAAGGGTTTGCTTGAACCAACTAACCACTTTACATTTCTGTTCTATAAATATGAGATTCTTATTCGAACAAAAGGATGATTCACTGACTTAGGCATCAGAGTGTCTTTCTTGCAGGTATCCTCGACGAGTTGAAGACGATCTTCATCATCGGAACAGCGTCAGAGCATTATCTACCGTTGGATCATACCTCCAAATATAGAAAGACAAATTGTTGCTTCAACACATACCATAATTCATTGATACATAATATCATATACATCCTATCATGTTTCTAAAATCACCATTATTTCAAAACATACAAGGAAAACAATCATGATTGAACCTTTTACCCTTAGGCCGAAACACTCAAGATCCACCACAAAATATCACAAAATTCTCATCTATCTTCACATGAAACCTAGCATGCATCTATCATCATTCTTGCATATTTTTACATAAATCAATGGTCTAAAATAATCATAGCAACATAAACACAAAATACAACCCTCATATAAATCTCATCAAACACATATTCTCTCAAACATTCCCATGAGCCTCTTTAACAAACTCTATTCTTTTCATGAGAAATAAAACCAAACATAACCACCTCATCACCAACCTACAATAACCAAACCATTAAACACCACCAAAATCAACATCAAGGATAGACTCATCAATCCAACATAGGTTAAGAAAAACCATTACCTCTCTTGATTATTGAATCAAGAATACTCTAGCAAGAAAAACCTTGTCACCTATAGGGATTTTTGAACACCATACATCCAAAGAAAGAAACCACAAAATAATCTTAGATTAGAGAAGAGGAGAAGACTCTAATTCAATATTCAAAACACCAATAGGTTAGAACTTACCTAGGGTTTTGAAACCCTCTTCTTCTTCTTCTTCTTATTCTCTACCTTTTTCTTTTTCTCTTCTTCCTTCTCTCTAGAAAAATGGCAGCCCTTTCCCTTCTCTCTCTAGCTGGCCACTCTCTCTCTCTCTTTCCTCTCTTCAACTCACGACAGCCAAGAGCAAAAATGCTCTTCCAATATTTCCTTCCCTTCTTAACCTAATCCTCTCATAAAGCCTCACTAAAATAAATGGTAAGTTCCTCAATCTACTCATCTAATTAAGCCTAAAATCCATTATAATAAAGAGTATTTTAAATAATAAAAGTTTCAAAATTCCCTTACCCATAATGGCTATAATCTTCCAAAATTTAAGTTTAATTGATTGAGAAAAAAAATAAAAGGAATAATGCCATTTCCCTTTTCCCACTCCTTGCCGTCCACCATCTTTCCATTTCTCTTATTATATATATATATATCTTTTTTTTTAATTAAATCAACTAAAATCTAATAAAAGGAAATATAAGGTGTGTAGAAAATCTACACATGTGTACCATGCTACCATGCACTTGCACACACTAAATCACTAGGGTACAACACTATCTACCATGCACCTTAGTGCATTCAACCAAATCTCACATAATCATATTTTTTAAAATAAAATAAATATATCATTTAACAAATAATTTCACAAAAATATTCTACAAACAATTCTAACAATTAAATAAAATAACAGACAATTAAATAAAACAAACAACAACTAAATAAAATAAACAATTCACCACACTTAACACTTAAATAAAATAAAACACAAAAAATTTTGGTGCACTACAAGGACGATATCAAAATAGAGATTTCTGCTTATGACCCAACGAGGGACAAGATTCCAACACACCTACGGCAACATGTTTTGCTTGCAAAGCGTCACATCGAACCATATGCTCTCTCATTTCCAACAAGGAGATACTCAAGATTTTTTGACCTTACTTGAAGACATGCAATTATTGTGTTTGATGAAGGACAATGTGGTACATACGACATTCTCACACATTCTGTAAGTTGAAATTACTAATTTACCTACTAAATTTTTAGACTAATCTACGTTCCCCGTTACACATGCCAGTAGTACATAATTAATTAAATCAATTCTTACATAATTTTACTTCATTAATTTTCATAATTAACACATTGCTTCCCTTACAATGTTTCAAAAAATACAAAAAGCTTTGTCAGGGAAAATTATCCCCTCTGGCATTTAGAATCGCGTTACGATCACCACCACTGGACCTTCTGAAGGTTGTAAAATTATAACTATGTACACAAAAGGGTTCAGCAAATTTGCTGGATTCGCAAGCTGGACGGACCACCATCCGTCCTCCCTATCCACATATATACACAAGCCAAATGCGAACAATATGTTAACCCAACAGGAAACCTACCACTGCCACGCTCCAACTCGATATTTGTTGCTCTATAAAAACAATGAAGACAACTTCATCAAATTGTTTAACCTCACAAATGGGAATATTAAAATGCATTGCGATGTTGGCCTTCCCCTACAACCAACCCTATTTACCAAACCAATGGGCTAGAGTAGCAATGAAACTATTATACTACAGTCTAGGGAGGGATTACGACTATGGGACATAGGTCGTGGACAAGTAATTCAAATACACAATATTCCATCAATGGGAATTACTGTCAAGACATTCACAACAATTAAAGATTTCAATGATAACCAAATTGGCGACAACAATAGGTCTCTTTAACTATCAACATCATCTGTCAAATTTGAAAAAATAAATCATTTTTTTATTTTGAAAAAATAAAATTGGGTTTACCAACTTATTTAAACCTTTGCCCACATGGTTATGATGGATGGAGTAGATGCAGTATACTGCACAAAAGAAAGCTTATACTTATTTGACTCACAAAGTCCAACCATTAAAATTATTCACTTACCCAAACAAATTCAAGATGTTTTCAGCATCAGCCTTAACAAAGAATCAGTCCTCCTTGGAGTACAAACTTCCGCTACGTCAAAATATTTTCCTAACCAAGACAAAGTTGTCGATATCGACATAAGGGGAGGTAGTTCAATGACAACGTACATGCTTCCAGCATCCCCACAACACTTACAGTTAGATACAAGAATGAGGCAAGTTTGATCAAATGGTCAAAGAGTATTAGCGCTAAACCAGATGGGCATCTTTGTTTTCAATCACCACAACTTAGATTACACTAGCGTAATATGGGACTTTCTACTGCCCCCAATTCGATACACGCGTAATATCGACACTTCACAGTTGGTTGACTCGATCTTCCACCCAGTCTGTGATAAAATAATAATTTCCTCATCAAATATACTACCAATGTTCTCTCCATTTTAAACCTATGTATCTTACAAGAAATTTCACCTAAAGTTTGAAAAATGTAGTACAAATATTTTTTCAATTATGTATCTTCAAATACTAGCATCTTTTACTTTTATTAAAAAATATTAAATAAATCCATAACTGAATCAATTAACAAATTTAATCAATGTTAAAAATTCTATCATTTATAGAAAAAAATTGTTAAATAAACATCTAATTAATGTTATTATCACTTATATTGGCAAAATTAATTAATGCTTAACATTATACCATCTATAAAACTCTTTTTTTTTTTTTTATAAAAAAATCCAATTAATCTTATTGTCAAAAATAATTGAAGCCAACATTCTTAAGTCTATTTTTTTATTAAAAAATATAATTAATACACTATAACACCAACCATAAAAAAAAATTAACGGAAGCAAAAATAAATGCAAATTACTGCTAATTTGGCCAAAAAAAATATAACAAGCAAAAATTGATAATGCAAATAATGTCTCTTCTTCATTCAACAATTTACTTAATATAATCTAATATCATATTCTGCTCATGCTCCAGTAATCTATTAGTCAAAGAAATAAACCTCAGCATTGAAACTTAATAAACAAATTCATATAAAAATAATTCAAAAGTATCAGTTTTTGTTATGTTACACTATAACAGTTTTCCGCAAAATCTTGTATTAATTACTTACCAGCGCCCAACACATTACATAGCCAATTTCTTAAATAACTCTAATTCATACTAATTTATGTAAAAACAGAAAATAACAGGCAAAATTTAAAAATGCAAATAATGACTCTTGATCATTCAATGATTTACTTAATAAACTATAATACTATATTCTGCTCATACTCCACTAATTCATTAGTGAAAGAAATAAACCTCACCATTGAAACACTTAATAAACACATTGATATAATAATACTTCATAAGTATCAATGTTTGTTATGTTCGACTATAATAGTGTTCCACAAATTGAATTATTAAATTACTTATTAGCATCCAATCCATTACGTAGCCAATCTCATAAATAACTACAACTTCTTACCAAAATTACTGTAATATCCTCACCTATACAGTAAAATGCACATTCAATTACCTAAATGCCCTTATTTTTCACTGCCACCTCCTCACACATTTTTCACCCGGTTAACATCACCGACTACTATAGGTCAAAAACAATATTTGACACTAGCAAAATTAGTGGGACCCACAGGTGGACTAAGTCATGTGAGGAACCATAGAAAAAGCCTTCAATATTTGGTGGTTGCTCTTATTCTTTTTTTCTCTGTGTCGTATATATATTCCTCTCCTCGAGAAAATGGGAAAGCTAAATATATATATATATATATCAACTAGTGTTCTTTTTCTTAATCCCCGCATGGACCTTCTTTTCCTATCCCATTTTTGTCTTTTTGCTACAAGTTATGGACCATTTAATGGAAGGGAAATTTGCGGCAACAATACCTATGTAGTTAACTTTGTTGTACTTAAATGCTTATGTAAAAATTTTGGCGGCAATAATGCCTACTGTTACGAATTTGGTGCAGACGTTAGTCCCTGACCGTCAACTCTGATTAGGGACCAACGTGGTAGCTATGTGGCGGCACTTGATTGGTCCAATCATTTTTATTTTAATAAAATATTATAAAAATATATCTTTTAAAATTTAGTTAATTAAAATTTTAATTTAAAAATATATTAAAAAAATTAATCTGATTATAAAAAAAAAGGTCTTCTTCAACCTCGCCCCCCGACCCCATGGGCCTTCTTCAACCTCTTCTCCCCCCAACCCCATGGGTCTTCTTCAACCTCATCCTCCCCCAACCCCTGCCTTGCGACAAGCTCCGGTCGACGCCATGGGTAGAGTCTAGACCCCCTCGACAAGCTCCAGTCAAATGGTACCACCACCAAAGCTCAAAAGCCAACAACAATGACACTGCAACACCAAAAATCCCAGCAACTATGATTATGGCAAGACTCTTCTTAGTCAACCCGCCACACTTTCCCAAAGGCTTCTCACAAAGCCCACTATTCCCATCAATTTTTTTTTTTTATAATCAATTTAATTTTTTGAGTTTACTCCCAAACCCTCTCTGCTCTTTTGGGTTCTCTGGTTCAACAATCTTTAAAGACCAAGTTTTTCAAAACCTTATCTGGGAGTGGCTAGATGATAACTCTACACAATAGAGTTATTTTACCACTTTTTATGTGCTAATTGTTGCTTAGCTCTTGAGTTTTTAATTGGTTTATTAAGTTTTTAAATAATTTTGCATTTATTAGTCTTATTGTGATTTTCTAGATTTTTATATGTTTTTATAGGTATTTTATTGTTTTATGTTGTAATTTAATTATTTAAAATTAGTATTGTTAGTCTGAATGCTAAAAATATGATTTTATTGAAATTAAATGTTATGTAAATTAAATTTTAATTAATATTTTCATGGAAGTTATATGGTATATTTTATTAATGAAAATATTTAATTTTAATTTAGTTTATAATTTATTTTGTAGGAAAATTATTGCATCTGTGGCTCTTGAAAAGCAAGAAAATCAAAAGAAAGAAGTGGCATTTTTGAAGAAAGAAAAGTGAAAATGACGAAATTGAAGCTCCATGAACCCAGCCACCCTAAAGCCCATGGCCACAGCCTCCTTCTCCTCTCCAGCCACGCCAGGCCCAACATCCCAACAACTCCACCCTAGGCCCGTGCCTGGCCCACTCTAGCGAAGCTGCCCAACCAGCCCACCGCTCCCCAGCTGCTCCTTCTCCTCTCCAGCTGAAGCCTGTATGCCAACCGCCTGGCTCACTTCCCAGCCAATGGGCCTACTCCCCTCCTTCAGCACCCTTTGGCCCAGACACCAAAACCACCACCGAATTGCCCCAGCCCAGGCCTGAAGCCAGTTGCCTCCTGCCCAACCCGTGAGGCCCACCTGCCACTAGCAGCCACTTTCTCCCTTGCCCCTTCCTTGAGCCCACAAATTGTCACTTTGTCCCCTTGTCTAAAATTGCCATATTTTTACCAAAATTTTTCCACAAATTTTACTCCAAAATCATTATTACACCCTAAAATTTACCCCTATTTCCCATATTATTATTAATTTAATTAATTTAATCAAATTAATTAATTTAAATTGATTATTTTAATACTTTTTTTTTGCTATAAATAAGGGATTTGTGGGTACTTATTTTTTTGGGAGAGGTTACACTACACAAGTTCTACACTTTCAAGACCTCTCTATTCTCTTCATCTTTTTCTTCTTTTTGATCATTTTTCTATGAGCTTTTAGAGGAAAAATTTGGGGGTTCCTTCTCCAAATTTTCCTATTTATGTTTGTAATTTCTATTCTAGTTATGTGCTTCTAATCTTTTTTATAAGATTATTAAGATCATGATGAAGTAACTTGTAACTAGATAATATTTATGTTGTATGTTGATTTCCCTTGGATTTTCTTCTTCAAATATTTTCTTTCATCTTAAATATCTTGTATTTTAGATTGTTAGAACATATTTACACTTAGTTCTTCATTAGTGCAAAAATATAATATTATTTGTGTAAGATGTGTCATTAAATTGTACACATCCAATGCTTAGAACAAAAATATCATGTTTTGCCTTATAAATAATGTTATTTGATTTTTTGTTGTTTCATTAGGTTGATTCACATTAAATACTTTGAAATTATAATTTTTGAAAAGTGAAGAAAAATCCTATCTTTTTAGAAGTAATTTGTGCTTAAAATTATAAATCTAATTGGAAAATGATAGTTTAATTTATTTTAACTATCACTAAAACTTGAGAATCAATGTACTTATAAATATTATTGAACTTATATTTTGTGGATTCTATTATCTTAATAATCTTTCTTTTACCATCTTGATTTCTACTATTAATTTATGTTTATACATTGTCTTTAATTTCTTTATTATTGGCTCTTATTTGATTTTCTTGTCACAAATTCTCATCAATCTTCGGAGCTAGGTTAGAGTTTATTAATTTTGATTTAAAATAGTTTTCTTTTTTATTTTAGACAACTCCTTTGGGTTCGACATCCTTGCTTACATGATCACTATTCTATATGAACGATTCATGCGCTTGCGATTTATAAATATTTAAAACATACCCGTTTTGGGTCCATCACCAGATCTCATTCACCCATCTTTTTCAATGCAGAGGAGATCTCAGCAATGCCGACTGGTACAACTGTGTGAGCAAGCTACCTTCCATGGTTGACAATCTTTGTGGAAAGACTGTAGCTGCGAGAGTCCAACTCTATGGTTGCTATTTGCTCTTTGAGGTCTATGGTTTTACTCAGATTTTAGGCATGGAGATGCTCTATGGTTTTACCCAGAAGATCATCCTCATCCTCATCCTCATCTTCTTCATCTTCATCAGGTATATACAAACAAACACATATATGCATAAACTTAATAAAGGTTCTTGGTTTTTCACAATAATATTCGAGGGTTTTTTTTTGTTTTTGGTTTTTTGTAATGAGGTTTGATTTTTTGATTAAGTGGGTGGAGCAAATATAGGAAAAATTGTGGCTATAATATTAGGAGGAACAACAAGAGTGGGATTTCTAAGCGTTTGTATGTTGTTTGCAAGAAATTTGATGAAGAAGACCTTTTTTTTATAATCAAATTAATTTTTTTTAATATATTTTTATATTTTTAAATTAAAATTTTAATTAACTAAATTTAAAAAAATTATTTTTATAATATTTTATTAAAATAAAAATGATTGGGCCAATTAGGTGCTGCCACTTGGCTACTACATTGGTCCCTAATTAGAGTTAACGGCCAGGGACCAACGTTTGCACCAAATTCGGAATAGTAGGCATTATTGCCGCCAACTTTTTTACATAAGCATTTAAGTGCGACAAAGTTAACTACATAGGTATTATTGCTGCAAATTTCCCTTTAATGGAATAAGGGGTCAGTTTTTTTATTTGCCAGTCCAGTCAGACTTCAATTCAAAAGTAGCAAATTAAATTACTGAGGTAGCATGCATCTAACGTGGGATACTAAAACTGCTGTTGCAATGCTCTAACATTGTTGAAGCATACTGAAAAAATTATCATTTTAAATCACATTAGCTCATTTCTATTTCATTCAACTCTATCAAATTAAACCGTTGTTTACTTATTTTTCATCATAAAACCAAAACTAACTCCTAAACACAAATAAGAAGAAAATGGCTAAAATTCCTATACAAAAATACAAATCACTCATCTTTTTAATCAGACTATAAGTTAAAAGTATTAAAGAAAACTCTATATTCTAGAGTTATCATATATGAAAACTAAAAGGAAAATTGTTTAAAAACAACATATTGTCTCAACACCACGAAGAGGTTGCTTGGATGTTGCAAAAATAAATATATATTACAAAACAAAAGGAAAAATATCAAGTGGCTGGAGAAGGCTAGCGACGACGGTATTGGCATTGTCCTCAGCTTGAAGACCATTAACTAGAGAAATATCTTCGTTAGAAGAGGGAGGGTTGTTCTCCTCAGTAAGTCGAGCAAAGAAATTTGTTTATCTCCGCCTGCTTCACATGCTCTGGGAGATAATCAAAATTGACATCTTGATTGCTCTTCCAAAATATATAAAAACAATTGAAGACAACTCATTTGAACCACTCCAGGTTGCTCGCATTCTCCTGCTCGAGGTTAGACACCTTCTCTTCCAGCTTTGAGACCTTTCCCTCGAGGTTGTTCGCCTCTTCATGACTCTTCGAAAGGTCTTTCTCCAACTTTAAGGCTTCATCGTTGTTGGATTTGGCGAGGTCCTTATACTTTTCCATTGATCCTTTTGCTGCCTCAAGTTCCTCGGAAAACTTCTTCTTTTCAACGACCTATCATGATTGGTTAAATACATAGTGAAATTGGTTAGGCACGAAGATGTGCAAAAACCATAACGATTTCACTAAAGTCAACATATGAGAGTTGAATTTTGGTATAGGCATTAAAAAATCATCTTTTTGGGTAAAAAACGTTTCTTTGGTGTATATAAGAGTACCTAAAAAGTTTGGGAGCATTTGAGGATGTTTTGAGACAAATTTTGAAGTGCCAAGTTAATGGGTTCTACTTTGTACTCTAGGAGGCAACGCATCACTGGTCCCATGAAGGACTACACAAGTGACGCATCGTCTACATAGTGGCTATTTGGCAAAAATTTCAAATTTAATATATTAAAATGAATGTCAAACACAATTTCACCTATGCCGATTTTTATAGCATAAGAGTTTATTAGTTTGAGTTCGACCCATCCAAGATTATAAGAATAACCTCTTAATTACTACCCTTTTTATTTAAAGGAAAACATTTTGATTCTAATTATGATGATATTAATTACTTGTGTAATTTTGAGGAATTTGGAATTGTGACTGCACTCTCTGACTGAGTTGCCTACATACTCTCTTTAAGAAGGATCAAGTTACTTGTAGTTCTAGATAGTTATTTTGGAAAATGAGTGGAAGAATTTCGGTAAATGACCATTCATAGGACTTCATGGTATTTTTTGAAATTTATGAAATTCTGGTAGATGACCATTTCATGAAATTATTTAATGCTTAAGAAGTTAGGAAAAATTCCGAGGTGAATGCCCTTTTATGGAATTTTGAGAGTTGTGTTTGATAATTTGAGAATTTGGGGAATTTGTGATTCATGTGACTGCACTTAGTTTTAGCGACTAAGTCGCATGCGTATCCTTTAGAGGAATCAAGTCAAACGTAGTTCAAATTGAATTCTTTGTGATGTTTTGAAAATTTTGAGGTGAAAGACCTCTTGTTTAAATCATTTGATATGATTTTAGAATTTTGTTGTATGTTGAAATCTCTTTATTTACAGAAAATTATTTTTTATATAAAATAAAGATATCAAAACTAATTTTGGTTGATTCTAGAATCGGTCAATTTAATTATTCTAAAATTTGGTAGTGAATAATTAAATTTCATATCAGATAATATCTATATATTAAAATTCAAATTTAATTTTAGAGATTTGAATTTATAATTTGTGATAAAATCTGATATAGAAATTTATAAGATAATATCATTACTTTATATTCTAAAATTCAATTTAAATTTGAATTTGAAATTGAATTAAAATATCATCTTTTGTTTATTTAAACCTTCTACCATACTCAGCATAGTGCATTCTTCAATGTTTTCTAAATTTGAGAGACATGGTTTAACTTTGAGAAAGAAAGTGAAGCAGATATTTGAGTATGTATATTTGTTCTATTTGATTGTTTATATCATAAACTATTATATAAATATATAGTTTTAATCTCTTATATATTTTTCCCTTAGGAGACAACGAATGTTTATTTACGACAATTATCTTTCTTCAACTGTTATATATTTATTGACTTAATGAGTCATTTTCAACAAAGTTTGCTCCTTCAGTTTTGGTAAACAAAATTTTGGTTTACATATATAAAATATATGCATATGCAAATGAGTATGAGTTTTTATTTATTTTTTTCATTTTTTTATATCATACCACTCATATATTTATATATATTTCTACATGCTACATGCTGTAATTGTCTAGCATGCGCACGTATGACCCCAATTTTTTATTTTCTCAACATATATATATATATATATATACATCCTCATAAATTATTTCTTTACTTATAACTACATCACAGGAATGCAGATATATGTATATATTTGTATAAATTTAACAAGAATGATAAATATATATATTGAGAGCCATGTTTGACTTTCCAAACAACCAAAAGAAATAAAGATCCATTTTTTTTGTTCCGTATGAATCAAATGACACATTTATATATTTCTTCTATATAAAAAGTGTGTAGATAACGAAATTTTTTTGTTTTAACAATTTTTTTATATTTTTTCTGTTAACTTTAACGGAATATTCTTATATTTAACAAAATATTATTATATTTAACTTTAGATTGTAAAAATGACTAAAACTTAAATAAAATAAAATAAGATATTTTTAGATATTTTACAATGATAATTATTTAAAAATTATAAAACCATATATTTTACAACTTAAATAAAATTTAATTAAACTTAAACGTAATATTATATTAAACATATAATATATAATATTTTGTTGTCACTGCGAAATTAAAAAACTAGAACAAATATAATCTTAAACAAAATTAATTAATTAATTAAAATATGATATTTTAAAGATATTTTATGATAATTTAAATAATTAACTCATATTTATTTAAAAATAATAAAGACATACATATCATTTTTTATCTCATAAATTTGTGTGATAGTTTATTTTTTATCAAATGATTGAAGCTCTTTTTCTTCATCAAATTCACCAAAAGACATTGTGAGATACATTAGAAACTAAAAATAATTAATGCATGTATACTACTGTCTACACTATGACTTCTTCTATTCATATTTTATTTCTATTATTAATTTCTTTATAAATATTATTGTATTTTATATATATGTCATGTAGCCATATAAATACATATCTATATCAACGTTGTGTTTAGATGTCCTATATATAGATATTATTGATATAAATATTTATATATATTATATAACTATAATTCATTCTATTATATATATATATATATTTAAAAATAGTGAACTGGTTTTTATTAAAATTATAGACAATGTTTACAACTTTGAAACTAAGGAAATATACATTGCACGTTTCTTCTACCTAGTATATATATTTATATATATATATATATATATGAGTATTTTATTTTACTTTGTCTCCCCCCTCCTTTTTTTTTTATCACAAACGCATATGGTTATATATCCATATGAAGGAATGTATAACATGTCAGTTTTGGGACTTTTGGAATTTAATTTCTTTTATTTATCATTTTTAATTAAACATATATATTTAGAAATATATGGTTTGTTTTAGGAAGCCTACAATTAAGGACCAATTCAAATAAGACTTTTGTTTTAGACGATATCTTTTTTTTTTTTTGTTAACCTTAACTTTGAATATAGCAAAGTTGAACATTAATCCAACAGTAATATTTAGAAGGATTTTGTAAAGGTAATTATACTGAATTTCTTCAATTTGGCAGGATAACTATATTTAAGTTTTTTGTTTTATGATTTTGTTATATCCTCTATGACTATATCCCACTTTTGGAGACATTTTGTGACTTATAAAGTCTAGGTCAAAGTGGACCATGAAGAACATAAAAATCGATTTCAATCCTTAGAGAAATTTAGCCAGTATAATGGCATGAAGATATCATACTTCCTTCTTTCCCCCTTGGGCATATCTCACATTTGGAGACCTTTTGTAGCTTAAAAAGCCTAGGTCAAAGTGGACCAAAGACAAAAAAAGAGAATCACTGGAGGAGAAAGGATACTTAGAAAGTTGAGAAGAAAAATAGGGACAAACCCTATGCTTACTTTATAGAATTCTCTGAAGAATGAAAACTTAACTTTCTTTGTATTTTTTTGGCAGTGTTTCTCTCTCTCTCTCTCTCTCTTTTTATCGTAATCTCTATTAGAATTTTGTCTGAGTTTTCTCTTCGCTTCCCTTTTCCCCCTGTGTCTGATTTATTTCCCCTTTTATAGACTCTATTTTACGTTAAGTGGAAAAAAGAGTGGAGTATGTGAAGAGTGGTGGGAGTGGAATGTGGGAAGGTAGAGAGAAAAGTGGAGATATTCATCTCCACTAATTTGACTGATATCACTTTTTGTAATAATATATTTAATCATATGTATTATTATATTTTTTTTTCGTTCAACAGATGCCCCCTTAAGCATGTGTGTGTCATTTATGTACATGTGCATGCTTGAGTTTTTTTTAATTTTTTTTATATACATATATAGTGAGAGAATTATCCCGAAATGTCTGCCTTCTGTACTCTTCATTCATAATGGGCTCCTGATGAAACAAGATTTGAAATTAAGATTGGGCCATCTTATCAACGTCTATACCATTGAAAGAAATTTGGGTTTCAGTGACTCCACATGACCTTGTTTTCTTGTCCAAAATTGAAGATGTTAGTTTTGGTGATTTGTGATATCACTTTCCGAATGATCAAGAAGTCGTCCAACATATGCGACATTATGGTCCTATTTTCAAGGCTAAGGTTCTTGAGTTGGTTAATAACAGAGATGATGGTGATACTACTCACAAGGTTACTAGTGAGTTTTTTCTCAGCCTTCATCGCATCTTATTGGAGAAGGAAACTCGTGGAAACTTTTCCTTTAGAGGGAGAGCTCAATTTCTTTCTTATCTTATGGAATGGACAGAAATAATTTTACGTCTTCATCGTGGTACTTTGACTAATGCAGACATTTATGGTGCCATAGCTGTATCTAGGTTCCCTTTTTTTTTAATTAAGAATAACATATGACAAGCTTTTACGGAACGACGGGGGCCTTTATCTAATACATTTCACCACAACAGCGACGAAATGGACATTCCTTTATATGACTTGAAAGTCATTGTTGGCTTACCAATTTTGGGGATTCCTTATGACGAATTTATTCCTTTAAATGCTAAATTGATGCAAGGGCTATGCGTAGCCCAATTGTTGTGGAAATTTTAAGGACTCATGCTCAAATTTGTGACCATTTGAACCTTACAAAACTAACTTGACAGCAATGGATCGAATATTTTTACAGAGGGCAAAAGATTTTTGAAAGTATTAAGGGAGCTTCCACCTCCAAACCCTCAAAGAAAACTTTAAAAAGGAAAAATGACAAATGAATTGATGTACACACTCTTCCTCTAAATACATCCGAGGAGTGTATTCTTGTAGCTTTCATATCTTTTTGGTTAAGTCGGTGTGTTTTTCCTTATCAAGGTTATGATGTAAGGCCTGAAACATTTTATATGGCTTCATTGATGGCACAAGGGGTCAGAGTTTCACTTGCACCTTCTCTTTTAGGATATATTTATCATGGTTTAAATATTGCAGCTACACTGTGAAAGGTCAAGGCCAAAGTTTCTTGCCTATACATTATGTATTAGGCTGGTTGGCTGAACATTTTCGTGACCTATATAGCAATTGGAGCTCTTCTATAGATTTTCCTTTTTTAAGCAAATATGCTGGGGTACTAGCTGAGAATCAGAGTCTTAATGCAGCCCGCCGTATTTTAAGAGAAGAGGATTATATTATTCACCGACCATATTCTTTCCCTGCTGAAGAAGATTTTGATTGCATGGACAATGAAGACCTATCTAATGATAGATTTGAGTTGTTGGTTTCTATGCGTTCTTCTACCTTACCTGTGAGAGTAGGTAATGTTAGCGAATATATGTTGTTGCTCAATGGAAATATGGAAAAAAAATATATAACTCTATGCAAAAAATACAATAGACAAGATGTAGATAAATAGGTTTACAACTCAACGACCAACAATACAAGTAAATGTAAAAATGAGAGAAAGAAGAGAATTATTAGAACTAAAACTCTAAAATAAAATATACCAATAAATATGTAAATAGAAATAGAAGAAGAGGATTACAAACTAAATACAATAATAATACAAGAATAACAACATAAATAAAAAGATCAATGGAAAAAAAAACTCTCACACAACCAAAGTGTAGAGTAGTGGGGATCACCAACTTGAACAAGGTTCAAAACCTTTGTCCAAAAGATTATTTCCCCCTATTCTCTAAGCACTAAGGGATCTCTCTAGGAAATAGCTCTCTGGAATTATCAAGCCTCTATGGTGTATTTTCCAGCCAAGTGCTTTGTGGATGGCAAACGATGTGTCTTACAAGTGAGCATTAGGCTCCTATTTATAGAGTTTGAGATACCCCTTTAAATTTCAAATTCCACCAACTCCCATGGCTGTTACCAATGTCTAATTGGATGTTTATGGAATTAAAATGAAAATTTGAGAGTTATTTGGGATGTTAGAACCATTCAATTTGGAAAAAACTGAAAAACCAAATAGGCTTTTAGTGGCCGCGACCACTAGCTTCTGTCCCCCAAGCCGCAGCCAGAGGTCATTTTCAGCACAAAAAAGTCATTTTTCCAAAACATTCCAAAATGTCCCAAATCCTTTCCCACATGATTTTGTAACCTCCAAACACCTATTGGGAGTTAAAAACATGTCTCCAACAGCCTTATTTCATCATGACTTTATGAAATCCAATCTCAAATGTGTAACATATAATATACACATTATTGGGTAGTATTTGGGAGTTACAAATTTGTAACTGATTTTGTAACTCCAAAATATGTCACATTTGGGCACACACATGTGTCCAATTTTTGTGACTCTCAATAATATGTTACAAAGTGTGACAAATCACATTTTGTCACATTATTTAATCTAACATTATATTATATGAAATAATATAACTGTAACGACCCAAAATCACTAATAAGGCTTAAGGGCCTTGATTAGTGTGCCGGGAGGGCACAATTGGTTTGTGTGTAAATTAAGTAGTTTAATGCATGATTCTGTGACAAGCATGCTTGTATGGTTATATGAGTGTATATGTGAGATGCATGTCTACGAGTACTAGTATGTATGTAGGCCCCGTTTAGCTTAAAGGGGTATATTTGTAATTTTTGTCCGTTGAGGGAGTAAATGTGGTTATATGTTATAATTGTGAGGACCACATTATTATGTGGGTAAATCCGCATCATGCGACTTGAGACGATCCTAGGGAGCAAGTTAGCGGAAAAGTCACAACGGGACCTAATACTTGACTTGGGGCAAGTCAAGGGGTATTTCGGGTATTAGATGGTTATTTGGGTTATCGGGTTATGGAAATAAATAATTGGAGATATATTTGAGGTTAGGGAGCTTAGATGGGAATACTGGGGAATTTTACCATTTTTCCCTCGAGGACGTTTTCGGTACCCCGAGCCCTCGAGATTGACTTAATTGCCTAAGGATAGATAGACAAAACTTAGAAAGTGGTGGAAACATCAAGAACCGACCCTTCTCTCTTCCTCTTTTTTTCTCTCAAGGAAAACTACAGAAAAACTAAGGGAAACCACAAGGAACCAAGGAGAACGTGGTTGGAATTCAGTGAATTGAGTAGAGATTTTGGAAGATTAACTCAGTAGAAGCTAAGGAAACTAACCAGGAACAGAGGTAAGCATTGAATTACATTTTTGATCAATTTATTATGTAGTTTTGGGGCTGGATTCTAAGAGTTCTTAGGTTCTTAACTTCAAGGTTGAATTAAGGCAGAAAGCTTGGGTGTTAGCTCAGTAATTGCGTGGAGGATTGAGTCTTCAGTCAAGGTAAGCTCCAATTTATGATATAGTGTTTGAATTCTGAGTTTTTATGACTGGTTTTAGTGTTCTTGATGTGTGAGTTTCAGAAATTAAAATGGTGTTTTGATGAGTTTTTAGATTAGGTTTCTGCTGGCTTATGCTTCTGAAATCATGCAAGAGTGTTTGTGATAATTGGAGTATATTATTGGGATGGTTATGGGTGGTTTTGAGTGAGGTTTGGGTGTTAAAATGGTGGTATTTTTGGGTTCAAAGGGGTCGGGCCGTGACATAGTTCTTGGTGTGCTGCGACCCTCTTAAGCTGATGGGAGCTGGAAATGGAGGGCGGGCCGCGACATAGGGTATGTAGGGCCGCGGCCCGTGTTAGTTTTTGGGTGAGGCTGAGCCTCTGGTTGGGGCCATGACACGACATAGGGAGCTTGAGTCGCGACCCTTAAGGACATTTGTGGCCTTCTGGAGTTTTTAAGCGCGGGAACATAACCTAGGGTGCTCGGGATCGATTCTACTACCGTGTTTGGTGGAATTCGATGTCCCGGTGGCTAGAACCTTACCCGGAAACCTTTTTACAACTATTAATGGTATCCGTTATCTTTGTTGTGACTAGGTATAAGCTAGGGGCTCGGGAAACGGATCGTGCTCAAAGGACATCTCTCGTAATTAATACATTTGGAAATTAAAGGTAAGAAAACTGCACCCGGTTGTGAATTTATAATGGGACTAAGGGTTCCCTATTTTGTATGCTTAATAAAGGTTGGTATTATGCCATGTGAATAACAAGTAAACGACCTAAGAGTGTCGAAGTTTATATTGGTGCACAGGCCGCGGCTCAGCCATTGGTAGCTGAGGACAACTTATTATTCACTGAGCTCAGTTTAAGCGGACCAGAGTTAGTGGGGTTAAACAGAGGGTTCGACCTAAGAGCGTCGACCCTGATTATCATGTGATTTGATTATTATTATTGGTTTATGGATTTGTCATGCTGATTAGCTGAGTGTCGGTTTGTTAATTCTCTGGTTATGTCTATGAACTATGTGATTAGTGTGGTATGCTAAGTGTATGAACATGCCGTAAGAGTTATCAAATTGTTATCATTGTTTGTGATAAGATGTCATGTTTTCTTGTTGGGCCTTGGCTCACGGGTGCTACGTGGTGCAGGTAAAGGCAAGGGTAAGCTTGATCAGCCCTGAATCAGAGAGCTCTGAAGGCGGAATGTACATGATCAGCTACTCGGCCACCACAGTTGAGGAGGAGACAGGAACAGGAGGGCCACAAATATCTGTTTTGCCCTTAGAGTGGCTAGTGGTTGCTTGTGCTCTAGAAATTTTGTAAACTGACTTTCAAACACTGTTTCTTTTGGGATCCCTTGTACAAAATGTTTAGTTATATAAAATGTATCTTTCGTGACCAAAACCTTTTAACCCTAGTTCATTAATGGTATCAGTGACACATTTTTAACTAAATGACTTGATTAGCAAGTCCTGCACCTTTATAAATTCACAGTGTAGCGGTCTTGGCTATCCAGGGCATTACAATAACATTCTCCCACTAGATTAAATAATCACTTTTTGTAACACTTATTTAATCAATCAAACATTATATTAAAATATAATATTCCCCCACTTGATTAAATAATCAATCTTTATAGAAACCTTTGCATTTGTGCATAAAGTAAAATGTCTTTCGACTTGAATTTTACCTTAGTGTAATTATCACAAAGTTTGTTGAAATTTTGGTTGCCGAAGCATTGAACCAATGTCTCGCTTTTGCACCGTTAATGGCCATTTGCACATTCCATTCATAGACTTTTCTTGAGAATGACTCCCAAATCTCATGAGGGGCGGCACTACCCCTAGGTCTATATAGGTAGAACTCTTACAGTATTTTGTTACCCTAAAATACTTGTCTTTTGAAGACTGAGTTCTATTAAAAAACCTTTCGGTTTTAACCCTCATTTTGGTAATACACTAGTACTCATATCTTAGATAGGACAAAATTTGAGTACTACTACTATTCACTTGGTTGACTTGTTATTACCTATTAAACCTAATACTAGTTTGGTGACTAGTATTAAGATATATTACCATCAACCGTGAATCTCTTTAGGGAGTCTAAGTCCCACCCCTTAAGATGTAGAAATGATTCCATGCATACTTTAAACACTCTCTTTATTTTATTCAAACTTTGTTGCTAGCCATAGTTTGATTAAAATAGTTACCTCTTTAAAATAGCGATTTTGACCATAGTCAACACCCCAACTATTTTATAGTTTAATATCCAAGATAAACATTTGAATATTAATTCTAGAAACCTCTTTGTTTCTAAAATTCTCCTTTATGTTTTAAATTGATTCCTTCTTGAATCAAAATATTACAAACAGTAACTTTAGACACAAAGCATGTCTAGATTTATCCATTCTATACACATATAGCCAATGTGATTTAGAATGTGGAATTCCAAATCACCTATTTGATAGGATGACCAAATTAATCAATTGATTAACAACGAAATAAATTGATTAAATTTTGGAGCATCACCCCCACATTTCTCTCATAGTGATAATCAATTTTAAGAATAAATTTCTTCATTTCTATTAAGTCATTTATCCTCCAAGATAATTCTAGACTTATGATTCTCAAAGTTCATCATAGTCCTCTAAGCCACATGATAAACTCTCAAGATAAAACCTCAATGTTTATCTTGATTTATTTACTTGCTAAAGCAAGGCACACTTATTTCAAAGCAACTTTTACTTAGTTTCTTTCTTTTATGTATTTCACAAAATAAAAATGTGAACACAAATGTAATGTGAGAATTTCTCAAACAAATAATAAAAAATTTTCAATTTGAGATTATTTTGAAAACATCAATTTGACATCCATTGATTTTCTCATCAAAATGAAAATGAAAATGTCAATTTTTTAAACACTTTAAATCAAAGAAAATAAACCCTCATTGATTTATTTAAACACTTTGATTTCTTATGTTTTGTTTAAAATTATCTCCTCATTGAGATTAATTTAAACATATCACCATCTTTAACCAAAATGAATAAAGTTCTCTTTTATTCACCATTGGTGTAAAGATTCAAAATTGATTCTCCAATTTTGAAATGTCTCCTCATTGAATATTTAAGAATTATTGTCACTAAATAATTCTCAAATATATTTCATTTGACCACACTCTAGACTATAAGTATATTGAGTCAATATGTCATCCTACAATTTTGAATCCACTTTGATCCATTTTTCTTAATATGGCAAGACACTTATCAAAAGATGTAACCCTC
Organism: Humulus lupulus; assembly: GCF_963169125.1. Taxonomy (NCBI): domain Eukaryota; kingdom Viridiplantae; phylum Streptophyta; class Magnoliopsida; order Rosales; family Cannabaceae; genus Humulus; species Humulus lupulus. Next base: position 206,716,097 of record NC_084794.1, on the reverse strand, counting down.
TTAGGTTCATCTTTTCTTATCTCATAATTGAGATGTTCAACACTTTAAATGAGAATTTTAATTTCCAAATAATACACTTTATTTACCAAATAAATGGTGTTGACGGTGAAATCTCGTCAACGAAATTAGATCGGAAAACTCAAAGGTAAGTCAGGTGAAATTTATATAAGGACTTAGAATAAACTTTAAGGACAAGTAAAAACAGATCAACAATGGTGCAAGCCTCTGTATATTTCTTAATAGCCTCTGCATACAATGAATTATCCAACCCCCTTCCATGTGGAATTGGGGTTCATTATATAGTGGGCTCTAATGGCCCTAGATACACTGTGGCCCAGGTAGCACATAAGTACACTGACAGGAGAGTGGTTCCAGAGGTAGTGGTGTTGCAGCCAGTACAATGACAGGTGCCAGGAGGATGCCTCCACTACTTGACCGTACGAATGTCAGAGGAGTGGTGCGGGTGGTAGTGGTGTCGACTCTGACATCTGGTTGGGAGCATGCAGGCCATGTCCTCTCTCCTAGTGCTCCAACTACTTGTCTAGCATGAGTGCCAGGATCATGCGTACGGGGTCTTAAAGGTTGTACCTCGTACAAGATTGTACCAGCATGATCCTTTTGAATCATTCTTGGGCCTTTCCCTCTAAACGTTGAAGTCATGGTAGACCTTCAGAGGAGACATCCACTTGAGGTATCAGGTGCGAGGAGGAGCCCTTGGGTTGTTTGTGTACATCGACCGTAGGCGTGTGTGTGACGCCGCCTCGCGAGGCCACCTGGTGCTGGGCCTCATGCGCACGGCCGAGGCATGGGTGAGGCACCATCTCGCGAGGTCCCTCACTAGTGTGGCCATCAGGTGCTACGAGGCGCTCCACTAGCGAGGCGCTCCACTGGCGAGGCCATCAGGTGCTGCGAGGCGCTCCACCAGCGTGGCCCTCAGGTACAGCGAGGCGCTCCACCAGCGAGGCCATCACGCGCAACGAGGCACTCCACCAGCGAGGCCATCAGGTGCTGCGAGGCGCTCCACCAGTGTGGCCCTCAGGTACAGCGAGGCGCTCCACCAGTGAGGCCACCATGCGCAGTGAGGCGCTCTACCAGCGAGGCCATCAGGTGCTGCGAGGCGCTCCACCAGCGAGGCCATCAGGTGCTGCGCGGCGCTCCACCAGTGAGGCCACCATGCGCAGCGAGGTGCTCCACCAACGAGGCCATTAGGTGCTGCGAGGCGCTCCACCAGCGAGGCCATCAGGTGCATGCGAGGCGTGGCCTCGCTGGGTACGTGGTTGGTGTGAGACAGTGGGGGCCCGAGGGCATCGCAGCTCAATCACGTAATTAGGCGCTTATGGGACCTTGACACTTGTTTTGGGTCTTCTACAAGTATGAAATTTTGAGCATCCACAGCCCCTTAGCCTAGCAAGACCATACTTCATGGCTCATAAGGTGATGCTTCCCTTGGGACAATCTCCCGGTTCCGCAAGACTTATGGGCCCGAGTTTAATAACATGACTAAGTGACCTTTAGACTTGTATTCCAACCATGGACTTAGATATTTTTTCTTTTTGGTGGATTTTTGGCATCCACAAATGGTAACTTATTACATTCTAATGATATAGGACAAAACATATTATCATCTCACAAATATTTGAAATATAATTTCACATTGTTGTCAACATACATGACTAATATCATACTAATATGGCTCTTTATTAATATGAAAACATAATTACAAATATCATACACATATGATTTCACATTTGTATTGATTCACAAAATCAATATATAGGCATGTCATATAAAACTCATAAAATTGTCATTCTAATAATTTATCATTATCACATAATAAGACAATTCTATAACATGCTAGCATTTTACCCAATAATCTACTAGAATATTTACATATTAATCACATATAACAAAAACTCAAGATATTATATTATCTTCTAATCTAACCACTAAAAAACAAAGGAGATTAGAAAACAATGAACTTCATTTATAAACTTTTCTTCTTCTCATTTCTATCACTATAAGAAAACCATCAGATCTTCTAACAAAACAAAGAAGAACATTACCTTATCTTACCATCTTTTCAAAGTTGGATCCTCACAAGATCTCTATGGTTTCTCCTTCCATTGAAAAGAAACTAAGCTTTTGATTGTTAGAGAATATATGTTATTGCTCAATGGAAATATGAAAAAACCAAAATACAACTCTATGCAAAAAATACAATAGACAAGATGATAGATAAATAGGTTTACAACTCTATGACCAACAATACAAGTAAATGTAGAAATGAGAGAAAGAAGAGAATTATTAGAACTAAAACTCTAAAACAAAATATACCAATAAATATGTAAATAAAAAAGGAAGAAGAGGATTACAAACTCAATAAAATAATAATACAAGAAGAACAACTGAAATAAAAAGATCAATGGAAAAACAAACTCTCACACAACCAAAGTGTAGAGTAGTGGGGATCACCAACTTGAACACGGTTCAAAACCTTTGTCCAAAAGCTTATTTCCCCCTATCCTCTAAGCACTAAGGGATCTCTCTAGGAAATAACTCTCCGCAATTATCAAGCCTCTATGGTGTATTTTCCAGCCAAGTGCTTTGTGGATGGAAAATGATGTGTCTGACAAGTGAGCATTAGGCTCCTATTTATAGAGTTTGAGATACCCCTTTGAATTTCAAATCCTACCAACTCCCATGGCTGTTACCAATGTTTAATTGGATGTTTATGGAATTAAAATGGAGATTTAGGAGTTATTTGGGATGTTAGAACCGTTCAATTTGGAAAATACTGAAAAATCAAATAGGCTTTCAGCCTTACTGGTCGCGCCCAGGACTTCTTAGTGGCCGCGGCCACTGGCTTCTGTCCCCCAGGCCGCAGCCACAGGCCATTTTCAGCACAAAAATGTCATTTTTCCAAAACGTCCCAAATCCTTTCCCACATGATTTTGTAACCTCCAAACATCTATTGGGAGTTAAAAACATGTCTCCAACAACCATATTCATCATGGCTTTATGAAATCCAATCTCAAATGTGTAACATATAATATACACATTATTGGGTAATATTTGGGAGTTACAAATTTGTAACTCCAAAATATGTCACATTTGGGCACACACATGTGTCCAATTTTTGTGACTCTCAATAATATGTTACAAGGTGTGACAAATCACATTTTGTCACATTATTTAATCTAACATTATATTATATGAAATAATATAACAAGTAAAGATTTATATGTTGAGCCATACTTTCCCAATAGATTTGCTCGCCAATTTGGTTTTGATCAAGGTGTGCCTTCAAATGAACTTTGTTATAGTTTTTCTCGAAGAACGCAATGTGGGATAGCTAGAGTTGCGAAAGCCTGGGCCTTGCTTTTAAGGAGAAATAATGGTATTCGTTTTCATATTCCTAGTATTACTCGTGTGGGTCAGTGTACGTGGTGGTACTGTCGTTGGTGGGCAAGGACTTGTATGCCTTTCTTAGGGAGATCTATTAAGAATCTTCATTTAGAGCTCTCGAAGCAATGTTATGAAGAAGAGGATCCTAAGTATATCATTAAGGACATTCAAGAGATTTATTCCACTCTTGATGAAGTATTTATAAAGTGTACTCCCAATGATACTGAATTTTCTAATGCCAACTATGTCGATGTTGGGTCAGATAGTGAAAATACCTCAGAAGTACATTTCAAAAGGAAAAAGCGTACAAAAACCCTTGAAATTAATCAAGATAAAAATATAGCTTTCCCAATTACACAGGATTCAAGAATTGCACCCTTTGACATTTGTATTGATTCCTCTAGTTCGATAATAGATGAGCTTGTTGATTTTGATGATTCTAATGACTGTGTTGATGTTGAATTTTTTGATGAAATGTTGTATCGAGAGAATATTGTTCCACCAGAACAAATCTCATCTATGTCTGTTTCAGAAATTACCAACTCAAATTTAAAGGAATACACCAAGGTGTTCGTAATTGGCATCATGAAAGACATATTTAATTTATTATCTCCTTCCCAACCAATACAAGACATTTTGGAATGTCGTGATGAAGCTATTAAGAAGCTTGACTTACTGGACACTGTTTGTAGGACGATGAATGTTGAAACTCCAGTTATTGCATGGTTTATCATTTCTGTCAATGATTCATTTGCGCTGAAAGAAAAATCTGCAGTTGCTACCTAAGTAGTTTAAAGTGCCATAGATATTGATATCTCTCTTATCCATGATATATTCATCGCGATGAAGAAAATTTGGCTACCATGGATAAACTGTCTATATCTGTGTCAAACAAGAAAAAAGTTTTGGAAGATCTTAAGATCAAGGAGGCATGAATTATCACAGTAGAATTGGCATTACAATAAAGATGAACTGAATACGAGATCTTTCTAATCTAGAAGACTCATTGAAGCAGCATTAGCAGATTGATGAGAGGATAAAGCAGTCAAAGGTTGAAGGTGGTGTGGAAAAATTCTATGAAGTCAAAAGAGCTAAAGCTGCAATCGAAGCTCACGAAGAAGAATTTAAGAAGATCCACAATTCTTTGACCTCATTCCTCAAGATAGATTGAAGATCTCATCAATCTTTTTCGTTGAGTTTCAAAACTTTTAGTATCAATTTTCTTCTTCTTTTTTTTTTGAAGGGGAACATGAGTTGTTTTATTTTTGTGGTTAGGCCTAGTTATAAACTAGATTGTCTACGTACCAAAAGTGGGATCAAGCCTTTCGTATTTCATTGCACACTTTTTGTTTTGTTTTGTTTTTTAGTTTACAGTCTACACATTAGGTGAAAACCTTTTTGTTGAAGTGTAGAATTTCTTGATGAACTTTCCGTTTACGCACGGGTAAATGCGTCGACCTTCTGAATTAGAAAGCTCATAAGCCCCTCTTAGGAAGACCTTAGTAACAACATATGGTCCTTCACATTTAGCTTCAAATTTTCCTTTCATTATTCTAGTTATAAACAATCGTTCTTTTTACAGTCAGCACAAAATCGCCAACTGAAGAGCATCTGAATTTGACTTTCTTGTTGAATGCCCCAACTACTTATGCCTGATATATTTCGAGCTTTTGCTGAACAGCAAGTCATTTTTCATCTAATGCCTTGAGCTTAGATAAATGAACTTGCACATTCTCATCTTGGGTCATTAATTGAGTAGAGATTATTAATGAAGGTATTTGAACCTCCAAGGGTAATACTACTTTAGACCCAAACACCAAGCTATAAGGTGTACAACTAGTGACAGTTCTTACAGTGGTCCTATAAGCCCTCTTTTGGGAGGCGTTCATGCCAATCCCTTTTGTTCTTGGTTACCATCTTCTTCAAGATTTTGCATAACACTTTATTAAATTCTTCCACTTGGCCATTTGAAGATGGAGTATATCTGGCTGAAAAACTATGCTTGAACTTGTACTTCTCCATTAGTTTGACAAGTGTCTTACATTTGAAGTAAAGAACATTATCTGATATAATTTTTTTATGGAACCCCATAACGATAAATTATGTGAGTTCTTATGAATTTGGCAACATCATCTGCACGCACTTCTTTTAAGGGCACAACTTCAGCCCACTTGGAGAAGTAATCTATAACGACCAAGATGTATTTGTGGATTTTGGAAGATGGCGGCGTGAAAGGACCAATGACATCCATTCCCCATGTTTCGAAAGGCCATGAAAATATAGAAGGAAGAAGTGGTTGAGGGGGTTGATGGATAAAATCTCCATGTAGTTGACACAACTTGCAACATTTGGCGAAATTAATCGCATCTTGGACCATAGTAGGCAAATAGTAACCCAACCATATCAATTGAGCTGACAATTTGGGGTCAGCTTGGTGCGCACCACATACCAGCATGAGTTTCTTGAAGAGCATGTGATGCCTTTTCTTTTGAAAGACATCTTAGCAACATCCCATCAAAAGAATGCTTATACAATGTATCATTGAGGAAAAAAATCGAAGAGCTCTTCTTTTTACATCCACTCTTTTTTTAAGTCTTCTAGCAAGACTCCTTTTTGGATATAGTTAATAATTGGTTGGTGCCAGTCATTGTCGTTTGTATTTTCAAGGAAAGTTACCAAATTTATGGTAATTATTTCTTCTTTCCTCTCCATAATTTGGGGTAACAAATGACGTTCTCCTATAGTAATTTCAATATCCCTTTCACCAAGTAGCGTTAGTGATGTAGCTAGTTTAGCTAAAGCATCAGCTTTGCCATTTTTTGACCTAGGGATATGATCTAACGTGATAGTTTGGAATTGAGCAATCAAATGCTTAGCCTTCTCATGATAAGGAATTAGAGCCTTGTGCTTGACTGCAAATTCACCATTAATTTGTTTGATAATTAGAAGAGAATCGCCATATACCTCCAGTGATTGTATTTACATTTCAAGTGCAATTTTGAGACCAATTATTAACGCTTCATATTATGCTACATTATTGGTACATATAGCCAGAATGTGAAAAGAGTAAGGTGTCAGTCCTCCAGAAGGTGTCACAAAGACAATGCCAGCACCTGCCCCACACTTCTTTGCTGCCCCATCAAAGTAAAGTTGCCAAGATGAGGTTTCAATTGTTAAAACTTCCTCGTCTAGAAGGTCCTCATGCAACTCCATATTGTCTGGAATCGGGTGCGCTGCCAAAAAATCAGCCAATGCTTGTCCTTTTATTACTTTTTGCGGGACAAAGTTGATTTCAAACTCTGACAAAATCAAGGAACATTTTGCCAATCGTCCAGACAACACGGGTTTCGATAGAATGTACCTCAAAGGGTAAGCTTTTGACACTAATGTCACAGTGTGTGAGAGTAATTAATGCCGTAATTTTGTAACAACAAAAATTAAAGCCAAACTTGTGCCGGATATGGCCACTCTATGGCTGACTGCCATAAGGTACAGAAAGATCCGGGGATGCTGAAGGTCTCTCCTTCAAAGAGTTCTGATCTGACAGGGAGAGACAAGGGTAAGGAAGATACTGTTATTTTTGCTATGACAGGGAAAGATAAGGGTAAGGAAGATGCTGTGATTTCTACTGGGATTTCTTCGTTAAAAAAGAATTCTATTAATGAGGAAATGGTTGTTGGTAAGATACAACATATTACTGAGGTTTCGCCAGATGAGAATGGCCAGAGTGGGTCTAAAACAGATTGGCAATCTCCTAAGAAGGTGGTCTATAAGCAGGGGAAAGTGGACAGGAGACAGCAGAGGGATAACTCAGGCTTAGCTGAATCAGGGAAGCCTTAGTCCAGTTCCTTTGTGGTTCTGCAAGATCAGGTAGAGAGAGGGAAAGGAGGTTTAAGTGATCCTTGCTCATCTCATGGATAATTGTAATGTTTTGAGCTGGAACTTAAGGGGTTTGAATGGTCCGAAAAAGTAGGTTGAAGTTTTAAATCTTTGTAGTAAGAATAAAGTTGGAGTGGGTGCTCTTTTGGAAACAAAAATGAGGGGGTCAAAAGTTACTGAGATGATGGCTAATAGGTTTTTGAACTGGGAGTACTACTCTAGTTCTATTACTGAAGGAAGAATTCTAATAATTTGGAGGAGGGTCTTTGCTAAGGTTACTGTGATTGAAGAAACTAGTCCGTTTGTCTACTGTCAAGTTCGAATGGCTGGTTTGAAATTCCCTTTTAGTGTTACGTTTGTATATGGGCGCAACACGTTGGAGGAAAGGAAGAATTTATGGCAGAACTTACCTATGAGTACAGCTGATGGTTGGGTTATGTTGGGAGACTTTAATGCAGTGTTTAAAGCTAATGAAAGGGATGGAGGAAAGCCTGTTTCCAAAGCTGAGCTTGTTGATTATTCTCAATGGTTAGCAAATTCTCAGCTTGATGTGCTTAATTAGACAGGTTCATTTTATACTTGGACGAATAATCAAAAAGGCCAGGCTCGAATTTTTTCAAAAATTGATCGTGCTTTTGCTAATGAGAAATGGCAGGACTTATTTCCTACTTCCACAACAGTGTTCAAATGGGAAACAATTTCGGACCACTGTTCTTGTACTATATCTATTCAGACAATGGAGTTTTTGGGTGTCAAACTTTTCAGGTACTATAATTTCTGGGCAGACCATAGAAGTTTCAAAGACGTGGTTATTGATAGCTGGAGTAAGCCTTCTCAGGGGACTGGTTTAAAGGCTCTGTTCTTTAAAATGTTGCGGCTGAAACATCAGTTGAAAAAGTTTAATAGGGATCAAATAGGAGATATTGGATCTCAATTTCAGAAGGCAAAAATAGAGTTTCAGGATGCTCGTCTTCTTGCTCAGCAATTCCCAAAAGATTTGGCTATCCAAAATGCAGTCAAGACAGCTGCTGAAGTGTACAGCAGGCAAGAACAGAGTATTATAGTTTTCTGACTCAGAGAAGTAAGATAGATTGGCTAAGGAAAGGAGACTCAAATACAACCTATTTCCATGCTTACTTGAAGAAACAAAGAGCTGAAAATCGGATAGCTTCGTTTATTAATGAGCAGGGCAGTTTGGTGGATAATTTTTCTGAGGTGGTTACTCATTTTTTGAACCACTTCAGGAGTATTATGGGAAGACCTAGTTCAGTTAAGAAGAAGATTAATACTCACTGTGTAGAGCTGGGTCCTAAACTAAATGTTGACCAGCAACTTTCCTTGTTAAAGCCGTTTTCTCATCAAGAAATTAGAGCAGCTTTATAGAGTATTCCTAGTATAAAATCCCCAGGCCCTGATAGTTTTGGTTCAGAGTTTTTCAAAGTTATGTGGCAGGAGTTTGGGAATGAAATATGTAGAGCTATTAGTCAATTTTTTGATACAGGCAAAATCCCTGAGGAGTTCCTTGACACCACTTTATCTCTGGTTCCCAAGTGTGAGAACCCTTCAAAGGCTAGTGACTATAGATCGATTGCATGCTGCTCTACCATTTATAAGTGTATATCCAAGATAATTTGTTATCCATTAGCTAAGGTTCTTCCCATTTTGGTTCAATCTAATCAGGGTGCATTTGTGAAAGGCAGATCAATAGATCACAACATAATGATTTTTCAAGACCTTATTAAGAACTATGGGAGATCAGCTACTTCCCCTAGGTGTGCTATTAAAATAGATATTAGCAAAGCCTATGACACTGTCGACTGGTGGTTTATTGGAGATCTATTATCAGAGTTGTGTTTCCCTGAGAGATTTATCAAATAGATAATGACCTGCCTGACAAACACCTCCTACTTATTACTTATGAATGGCAGGGTTCAAGGAAAATTTAAGGGTGAACAGGGGCTTAGGCAAGGGGATCCTTTGTCTCCCCTTCTATTTGTTTTAATCATGGAATATCTAACTCGGAGGCTCCAAATGGCTGCTCTTGACTCATCTTTTAGACACCATCCGATGTGTACAAGCTTGAATTTACTTAATCTTTGTTTTGCAGATGACTTACTCTTGTTCTGTAAAGGCACAATGGCTTCTGTTCAAGTGTTGAAGAAAGCCCTTGAGGAGTTCAGCTCTATTTCTGGGCTGGAAATAAATACCAGCAAGTCTCATGTGTATTTTGGAGGGGTTCTGGTCGAGGACAGGAAGTGGCTTGCTACTGAGCTGCAGCTGACCGAAGGCACTTTTCCCCTTAAATATCTTGGGGTTCCTATGAGGCCAACAAAATGGAAGCATGAAGATTGTGACATCGTTATTCAAAAGTTTAGAGTGCGAGTTCATAACTGGGCTAGTAGGCACCTATCTTTTGCTGGTAGAATTCAACTTATTCACTCTGTACTTTTTGGTCTAAGAAACTATTGGATGGGAATATTTACCATTCCGCAAAGTATTATCAAGGAGATTGAGAAATTATGTCGAAGCTTTCTTTGGGGAGTAAATGGAAACAGAAGTAAAATTCATTTAGCTTCTTGGAATAAGGTCTATCTCCCAAAAGTTTATGGTGGTCTTGGATTTAAGAATGGCTTAGCTTGGAACAAAGCAATACTAGCTAAGTACATTTAGGCCATCACTGAGAAGCAAGACTTGCTGTGGGTTAAGTGGATAAATGCAGTATATTTAAAAGGAACTGGGTTCAGGTCATATCAGATTCCTCATGACACTAGCTGGTATTGGAGAAAACTTTGTAAACTCAGGGATATCTATAGTTATGGAGAGATTAAGGCTGCTGGTCATGCTGGGAAGTTTCACCCTTCTCAGCTGTATAACAGTTCACTCTGCCAGCAGGAAGTAGGCTATCACAAAGCTGTTTGATGCAGGCTGTCATTACCTAAACATAGGTTAATGCTTTGGCAATCTGTTAACACCTATCTATTAACCTGTGATAAATTGGTCCGTTTCAAAGTGGTGCTCGATTCTCAGCTTTGTCCAGTCTGTGGAGAGGTTAATGAGACCCATGGACACTTGTTTTTTGATTGCTGTCTTTCTAGGCAAGTTCTCATAACTATTTTCAGCTGGCTGGGGTCTCAAGCATGGCCAATTGACTATCCTAGCTGGCTGGTTTGGCTATCTAACAGGAGGTCTGGTGTGATAGCAGACATCATCTTTTCAGTGCTAGCAGCTGTGGTGTATGGTATCTGGAGGAACCGAAATCGTTGTGTTTTTGATAGTTGTTCTTGGTCAGCAATTAGCATAACGAATGATATAAAATTAAGGATGAAGTATAGATTTTTCATTGTAAAATATAGGAAACTCTCAGCCCATGAGCAAAGGTTTTTAGATAGATTAACCATGTAATTCTAGTTTTTGAGTTTTTGGCTATTTATTTTAGCCTGGGTTGGAGGGTTTTCCTCTGTTGTTTTTGGTTGTAAGGTTTGACTGTTGTTCATTGTTTGATTTGCTAGTTGATTAATGAAGTAACCTTCTTCTTGATAAAAAAAAATTAAAGCCAAGCACACTTTTCAATTGGAGGATAGTTATGTTCTGCCCTACCAAAGTTCTACTTAGATAGTAAAGGTCGACTTCTTTTCCATCCTCATTATTTTGTGCCAGCAATGCTCCTAACGAGCGATCTAATGCTGTGATATACAATATCAACGACTTTCCTAAAATTGGAGCTCTCAACACTGTTGGGTGTAACAAGTATTACTTGATACTTTCAAAAGAATTTTGGCATGCCTTATCCCATATGAATGGTACATTTTTCTGCATTAGTCTTGTGATAGGTTGGCATCTACAAGACAAGTTTGAGATGAACCTTTGGACATAAGCAAGTCTTCCTTGCAGTCCCCTGTTGATGGTGAGAACTTGTAAACGATGTTAGGTCGAAAAACTCAAAGCTTAGTAAGAAGATAACTAAATAAGAACTTATAATGGACTTGAGGAAAAATAAGTGCAGATCAACAATAGAGTAAATATTCGTATATTGCTTAATAGCCCGAGTATACAATGAATTTTTCAACCCCTTATCTTGAGGGGTTGAGGTCTATTTATAGCTTGGCTCTAGTGGCCTTTGATACAAGGTGGTCGCAGGGGACAAGAAGGTACTTAGGTACACTGTCATGGTAGTGGCATAGGTCGTGGTGGAATAGAGGATCGTGGTGTCGAAGCTTGTTTGTGGTTCGAGACATGCAAGTCATGCCACCACTCCTCATACTTCCACTACTTGCCAGGGAAGGATGTCAGAGGTTGGCTTCGAAGGACCACATCAGGTACCTTACTCGTACGACCACTACTTTTGTGGTATGGATATGAGGATCAGATGCCTGGGGTCCTCAGAGTCGTACATCAGTATGTACTATATACCAGTACGATCTCTTTGAGTTGCGTGTAGGTTCTCACCCTCACAAGGCTCCTATTCTTTTAACGTTTGAATGTTCCTTCTTTGCTCATATAGTTACTCCATTGGGGACACCTTCCATGGAGAGCAAGGAGTTGTGAGGTTGCGTGGTGCGAGACACCATGTGGTTGATTGGTGTGCGCCAATGGTGCAGCTATGTGGTGCACAAGGTGCGCCTATTGGGCACGCACGGGGTGCATCTGCTGGGCGCGCGAGGCATGAGATAGGGGTCTCGCGTGGTGCACCTTCTTGGTGTGCAAGGCGCCTGACGAGGGTGCAATCGCTTGGTGCGCGAGGTGCGAGACGGGGGTCTCACATGGTGCATCTGCTTGGTGTGCGAGGCGCTTGACGAGGGTGCAGTCGCTTGATGTGTGAGGCGCCTGACAAGGGTGCAGTCGCTTGGTACGCGAGGCGCCTGAGGAGGGCCTCACGGGGTGCATCTACAGGGTGTGCAAGGCGCTGGTGTGCAGCATGGGCCTGTGGTGCTGGTGAGGAAGGGCTGCGAGGCACAGACTTGGGGCACGATGGTGTCTCGCCAGGTGGGGTTGCGAGGCGCGGACTAAGGGAAAGAGATGGTGTCTCGCGAGGTGCTGGCGCGTGGCATGGGTACGCGGCATCATGATGCTTGGGCACCTAGGCGAGGCGAGGTGTGCCGCACTATGCGAGGCCATCATGGCTCCTGGGCACCTAAGCGAGGCGAGGTGTGCCTCGCTATGCAGGGCCTTAGCATCTCGGAAAATGGACTGGGCGGCCAAGGCATGCATCACTTTGTGAGACCCTTGTGCCTGGCATGGACAATTCATTCCTTCTTTCCGAGGAATCTTGACGAGTTGGGAAACCATTCTTAGGGCATTGCATAAGAAACTGTCATATATTGAGGTCTATCCTTGCGACTTGGAGTGGGGTGTTCAAAGGGACAATTTCCCGTATTCACTGCATGGAATGACTTCGTGAGGGTCACGGGCCGCCAACTTCGGTACTCGAATTGACAGAACGTGCGACACTTGTTAGCGCTCTTAGCTAACAAGTCAGCCTAGAATTCACACTTGCGGCAAGCAAACTCAATGGTTAGCCACGTTACAAGTCTCACACAAGTAAGGGAAATTATGAAGCGGGAGAAAGCACGAGGCAAGCTATCCAGAGACAACATCCCACATAACAATCAGAGCATACAACACAGTCAAGTGGCACGCAATGGCCCAACGAAGGTAACAAACAAGCAACACATAGACCGTAAAGAAAGCATGCATAAAGGGACATGGAAAAGCATCATTTTATTCATATAAGGCCTTGATAGGGCAAGGGAGTACACAGCTTAAGCCCCTATCTGCTGGTGGCCATGGTGCTTCCTTAAGTCACCAGGTCACCCCCCCTAAGGAGCTTTCTAAGGAAATGAAGTCTTCCCAGGAACATATATGATTTTTGTCAAGGAGACATATGCATAATTACAAAAGTGCCATCCCCTACCCATGAGGTTACTTGGTGCAAGACTTGACTAATGATCAAGCACCAAGGCATGCTCATTGTTGATGCTCAAAATCTCACCAAGAGAAAATATGAGATCAATGCCATGAAGCCCCATTTACACGACATAGATGCCAAGACGCCATGGCCTCGCTCGGCCACGCTCGGCCACCCAGACGCGAGACGCCATGGCCTCGCTCGGCCATGCCCGCACACCAGGTCGCCTCGCTCGGCCACACCCGCACACCAGGTGGCCTCGCTCGGCCACGCCCGCACACCAGGTGGCCTCGCTAAGCCATGCCCGCACACCACGCGGCCTCGCGCGCCAGCAGGCCCTCGGCCTCGCGCAGCCACGCCCGCACACCAGGTGGCCTCACTCGGCCATGCCTGCACACCAGGCGGCCTCGCGCAGCCGCGCCCGCACATCAGTTGGCCTCGCGCACCCCAGAAGGCCCTCGGCCTCGTGCAGCCACGCCCGCACACCAGGTGGCCTCGTGAATGGGAGGATGCGTCAAAGGAGCCTCGCCACCAAGGGGCTCGCGAAGAAGTCATCTCATCTCACACCCGTCCATCAAGGCCCCATGCCTATCACGTACGCACGTCAAGTGTTCCGTTCCCTATACCTTGGGACCCCAATGCTTGGGGGCTCGGGTATGAGATGAATGGGACGTACTTGTACGATCTCATATGGAGTACGGCCGCTAAGACCCCGTATGTCGAGTACAGACACCCGTACCAGTGAGGGACTGGGAGTGCTGGAATAAGAGTTGTGGCCCGTACGTCTACGGTTAGGAGTCAGAGCCGACACCACTACCACCTGTGCCACTACGCCTGTCACCACCCATTAGACATGGATACGGACAAGTAGTGGAGGCATCCTCCTGACGCCTGCCCCTGTATAGGATGTACGACCACCACCTCTGAAGCCACTCTCCTGACAGAGTACTTATGTACCATTTGGTCCCCTGGACCACCATGTACCCAGGGCCATTAGAGCCTACTATAAAATGAACTATAACCCCACCTGAAAGGGGGTTGGGAAATTTACTGTAGCAAAGGCTTGAGAGTGAATGAAGGATTGATTTCTCCATTGTTATTCTGTCATTGTTCTTGATTTATCACTTACATTTCTACAACTTTTTTATTGACTATCCTTACTTGATAATTTTTTCCAACTTAACTTAGTTGAGGAGTTCTCACCGTCAACAGTTTCGCGCTGTCTGTGGGAACGTTAGTTTCAAGCTACTGTTCCACCATTGTTTCAGTCAAGAAGAAAATGCCAAGACGTTCAAAGCGACTCAGGGAGCCACGAGAGGTAGAGGTTCACCTGAACGGAGTCCAGCTGAAGGCCTCCATGAAGGACGCTCCTTCGCCCAGAGACGTGGAGCCCCCGAAGGACCCTGAGGTTCACGGAGGTGATAGAGTGGCCTCGTCACCGGCCGCTCCACCTAGAGAAAGTCCTCCAAGAGCACCACCGGGAAATGCTAATGAGTTCCCTCTCCCAAAACCACCGCAGGTACCGAACTCTGGTCGGCAGGACCCGAGCCCTTCTACCCGTAGGCATGATAAGCACCCCCGGGTCCATTCCGTGAGCTCGAGTTCGAAATCTCGGTTTTATGAAGAGGAAATACGTGAGCTCCACCGTAAGAACCAAAGGTTGGAAACCACCTTGGAGAACATGCAAGAGGTCCTGAATGGCCCGCTTCAGGGTAAATCGAGCGTGACCTTGCCTAAGAGGAAGGATAAAGGCAAGGATGGGGTGGAAACCACCATACCAGTAGATGATGGGAGAACCCGACACTCTACCAGTAACACCCCCCAAGCGAAGTGACACGAACACCCTCAACCACCTAAGAAGGCACAGAAACCAGCACCAAGGACCAACGCTGCCCCTCGCAACGAGGACGAGGTCACCTCTAAAAGAGCACCTTCGGATTTACGGGAGGAGCTTAATAAAAAGAGGGCGGGCAAAGGGACCACGCCCCCTACGGCACCTGGGGAAGGCAAGGGAAAGGCGGATCTTAGCCCGTCCACTTTGAGGGACTCTCTAAGCAAGAGGAGGCAGGACCTGGACACGGAGATGAGGAGCCTGCGAAGAAAGATCGTCACCGCATCAGGCGGCCAGGCCTTTGAGGAAGAGTTCGACCATGAGTCACCCTATGTGAGGGAGATTCAGGCCATCCGGCTCCCTGCAAACTTTAAGGAGCCCAATATGACCCCCTACGCAGGAAACACAGATCCAAAGTACCACCTGGATGCGTTTAACGATTTGATGAAACTGAGAGGGATTGGAAGCGGTGCCAGATGCCATTGCTTCACTGTCACTTTGAAGGGACCCGCCTACAAATGGTTCAAAAGATTAAGGCCGGGGTCAATCAGGTCCTGGCAGCAGTTCTCTAACGAATTCCTCCAACAACACCATGTCATGCGGGACTACACAATGCCGGGCACCAGCCTAGCCAACGTGAAGCAAGGGGAGAATGAGAGCCTGAAGAGCTACATTCACCGGTTCAATATGGAGGCCGCGAAAGTGGGGAGCCTAACTCGCCGAGAGGTAAAAATGGCCATTACAGCCGGAGTGCTCCCAGGAAGCAAGTTGTGGGACAACATGTTGAAGAGGGAAGTCACCGACTTAGATGACTTCTACGAGAGAGCGCAGAAGTACATCCGTGTGGAGGATGGCCACGCCAACTTAAAGGCAGGAAAGGAGGAGCCCCACGCGAAGCCCCCAACTAACGACAGGTCGAATGCAACAAAGAAGAAAAGGGCGTACGATGGATCAAGAGATGACCAGCAGAGGAAAACCAAACAGGGGAATGATCATAGGCAAGCGGCTTATACTTACTACACGAACCTCACAGATACCAGGGAGCACATTTACCTCACCAACGAAGATCGAGTTCCTTTCAAAAGGCCCCCACCGATGAGAAAGGACCGGTCCAAAAGGGATCCTAGTAGATACTGCCAGTACCACAAGGATACCGGTCACACCACAGCAGAGTGTATCCATTTGAAGGAAGAAATTGAGGAACTCATCCGTAGGGGGAATTTGGGCAGGTATCTGTGCAAGGATAACCAGAGGCCAGAAGGAGGAGTGTCCCCATCGCAGGCACGTGAGGTGGCCCCGGAAGTGCAAGGAGAGGTCAGGACCATCTTTGGAGGACCAGGGTTCGGAGGCGATTCTAGGAAGGGGCGAGGCAGGTATGCCAAGGAGGCCCGACGAAGTCCACCACATTGCGTTTTAAGTTTGGAGCAACGCCCCCCGAAGAGCTTCAAGGGCGAGAATGACTCAATAGCTTTCACTGAAGAAGATGCGCAGGGGGTGCATTTCCCTCATAATGACCCCTGGTGCTAACCGCCCAACTTGCTAACATGAGGGTACATCGGATCATGGTGGATAATGGGAGCTCTATGGACATCTTGTATCGACAGGCGCTGGAAAAGATGGGATTGAGCCTCCGCCACCTAAAGCCTTGCACTACGACTCTGTATGGGTTTGCGGGAGATTCGATGCAACCCCTAGGGACAATCGAATTAGCCCTCACCATGGGGGAGCAACCCAGGAAAACCACCGTAATGGCTAACTTTGTCGTGGTAGATTGCACTTCAGCCTTCAATGCGGTATCAGGGAGACCCTCTCTGAGAGAATTGAAGGCGATAACTTTTGTGTATCACCTAGCTATGAAATTCCCTACCCCTGGGGGAGTAGCATGTGTGAAAGGGGAGCAGAAGGAAGCGAGGGAATGCTATAACATGTCCCTCCGCGCAGCCACCAAACCATCTATGCCAATGATAACGGCTGTGTATGAAGAAGCGACCCACACAAGATTGGACCCATGGGTTACGGAGCCTCTCGAGAAGTGCTACCAGCAAGGCTTCGGCTCCCAGTGCCAAAAGAACCTATGTTTAGTTTGTTCTTCGTTATTTTAGCTTAAGCAAGTAAGAATCAAAGAGGATACCTAGGTAACCTCCTTATTAGATGTAATCCCCCTTCCTTTTTATTTACAAAGTCGGCTGTAAACCGAGTGTTATGAATGAAACTATTTGCAACTTCATGTGTTATTTTTCTTCGCTATGCGGGCATCAGCCAAAGTGCCTGCCGAAATAAATTTCACCAAACACTTGGGGGACAGGACAAGAGGCAATAACATGCGGCTAGCGAGGGGAACTTAAAAAGGGCCCTCTAACGGAGGATCCTAAAAAGGACCCCTCGCCCTCCTAAAAGGGAGGCCCCCAAAAGGGACCCTCTACCAAGAGGACCCTAAAAACGACCCCCTGTCAGGAGGATCCTAAAAAGGGCCCTCCATCAGGAGGAAGTAGGACAGGAGGTAACAACATGCGGCTAGCAAAGGGAACCTAAAAAGGGCCCTCTAACGGAGGACCCCAAAAAGGACCCCTCACCCTCCTAAGAAGGAGACTCCTAAAAGGGACTCTCTACCAGGAGGATCCTAAAAACGACCCTCCATCAGAAGAACCCAAAATGGACCATGACCCTAAAAAGGACCCTTTAACGGGGATCCCAGAGTGACCCCCTATATCAGGGCCTTAAGCGAAGTCCATGCAAGGCATCTCCTGGGATCACAAGGATTAGCTACCCTTGTGAACATCAAGGAGGCCATAGGGACTTACGAAAAATATATGGTAACGACAGTAATAAGTCTAGAGCGGCCACCAAGCCATCTAGCCAATAATAAGTCTAGACAATATATGGTAACGACGATAATAAGTCTAGAGCGGCCACCAAGCCGTCTAGCCAAAAAGGGTCCCAAAAGAGACCCTTGCAAAAATAGTACTATGAATAACGACGAGAATGACGCTTCTCGCAAAAAACAATAAGCGCGCGCAAGAATATATAAAAGGATAGTTAAGACCCAAGGGGTCAAAATATCCTTATAAGAGCAATCAAGAGGCACGAAAAGAGGTCCCAATGAACCCTTTCACATGGGCTCCAAAGGACCTCCAGCCTGGTAAATAAAAGAGGGGAACCAACCAAACCCCATCATACAGGCTTAAAAGGGCCTCAAATGCAGTCGAATAAGAGATAAATAGCAACACATGTATATATACATTGAAAAAGAAGGTCTTGAAGATAGTACAAGAGTTACCAAAGGAAAATAGTAGTGACAGTCATATTATAAAGGCCCGAAGTACAAAAAAACAAAAAAAAAGGAAGAGAGCATACACCCACGGAGGGCTAGCCGGCAAATGTTATGAAGTAACTACTTCAGGGCCTCCTAACATGGGCGCTCCACAGGGCCGCTCGAGCAACGGCATGTTCACCAAAAGAAGAGAATTCGAAGTTAGGATCCTGCCTCCACACATTGTAGAGGGCACGGTCTATGGACCTGCGCTCGGTGGTAGCCCTCTCCGCCTCCAAGGAAGCACTCCTCTCCTGCGCTAACTGAAGTTCGGCCCTGAGGGCCTCGACTTTGGCCTCCAACAGGGTAACTCTCTGCTGTGAGGCGGCAACGATGGCATTGGCTTCCTGGAGTTCACGCTCCAAGCGAGTAACCTTGTCCTCTAGCCTCTTCGTCTTGGCCTTTACTTCCTTCCTCTTCGATGACAAGTTGGAAAATTTGGTCCGGACCTCTGACAACTTAGCATTGGTTTCATTAAGCTCTTCCTCAAGCTCTTGCACTCGGGCTGTAAGGCAGTTCCTCTCAGCAGCAGACGCGGAGAGGTTGTTAGACGAGTCGGCAAACCGCATAGCCAACGTATATGCCTGCACAAAAAAAAAAAAAGGTTAGCAACAGCAACAATGAATGACAAAGAAAAAAAAAGAATATATGCATAAACACCTATACATAATAGGGTCGACGCGAGGAGCAGGAACTCACCCAAGCCATGGAGCGCCTTAGGTTCTCCCCGAGGTCCGCCTGGGTCACATTCCCAAGGCCATTCCAGTCGGATACAGGGAGGCTCGAGGCAAGCTGGATGTATCACTGTCTGAACGACGTTGCCATCTGAGTCACCCAAGGCTCCCCATCCGTACAAGGGGCACCTGGCTAGATGGGGACAGATGACCCGCTTGCCGATGCGGGAGGGGGCGTGGTGAAAGTGGAAAGTCGAGGCTCTGATAGATCAAAGGGGGGGTCCGAAAGGCCGACGTAATCAGCCCCCGGCGATCCAGGGTCGAGAGGAGCCTGAGCGAAGGCATCGTGGCCCTCAGGGTCAGGGTAAACACTACACCTCAGAATGTCCTGCTGGTCTTGTGAGGGAGGGGCTATGTCCGGATCATAGGGAGCACATGGAGGGCACCCCCTAGGAGATGGAGGTAGCTGGTGGAATCCCCCGCGGTCAAGGGGGGCTTCATCCGGCCCCTCCTCATCCTCATCGTCATCCGGGCAAGGCTTAGCCAAGGTCTCCTTCATCTTCGTGGACCCAGAGATGGTCCAAAGCAACTTGAGTCAGAGACGGGAGATAGCTTGTGGCGGTTCAGATTCTTTACGGTGAAAAGGCGTGCCGCCTCTTTCCTGGTAGGTTCAGCGTTGAGGAACCGTCTCATGTATTTCGCTTCTAACCCAATGATGGAGGGTTCAGCGAATCGCTCTGCACACTACGAGCCATAGTCGGTGTAAGCGCAAGGCACGAAACCATAAGTTGCAAAAAAAAAAAAAAACAACATACAAAAAAAAAGAGAGAAAGTGATGCTCAAAGTACTTACTGGGAGTGGTCCGGATATCCTCACGGACAGAGAGTGGACCTTCCACGAAGGAAAAGTCCCGCTTCCAAGCCCCCGGGTTAGACACCGAACCCTCTATCAAAGAGGCCCCATTGTTGGTTTTTGTAAGTAGTAAAAGCCTTTTGAATTGGGGAGGGGCATGAGGTTGTAGAGGAAATGTACCTTGGTGGCCGTAGGGGCGCGTTTCAACAGTTTCATATATGCAATGAAAAGGCAGCTCAAAGTCAGCCAGCCATTGGGTGCCAGCTGAAGCGAGGCAAGATCGAAGTAGTTGAGGACTGCAATAAAGAACGGGTGCAGCGGAATGGTACCACCCGTTTTTAGAATTTGCTCGCTGAGGGCCACGAAGCCGAGCCTAGGGCGGTCGGCCCGGCATGCCTCCAAAGGGGCGTATAGAGCATAATCTGGAGGGACGTGATAGTCATTCACGATGTCCATCAGTTTGTTGTCGGACACGCGCGACACCAGCTCGGACGCTAGTAAAGGGGCGTCGTCCTGCTCTTGGGTAGATACCTGTCGGCGTGCCTTCGGCATATCTGCAAAATCAAAAGAAAAATGTGAGGAAGAGATAGAACACTTGACCCTCCATTTTTTCTTCCTAGCAAGAGTCTTCCATCGAGGGAGCGACTGCGGAAGTGCTAAGCTAGGACAAACTGAGACTAGGGGCTGAGGAGAAGCAGAAGCAGCCCCCTGATAGTCATCAAGCGAGGATGGGCTGGAAGGCTTAGGCGGAAGGTGTCCCTCCATAAACTCTAACTCCCACTGCAATTCAAAAAGGGTCATCCTAAGGCTCGCTACGTGGTCACTAAGGTCTGGGGGGGAAGGTCCTCCGTCTCCTCTCAACACCGAGTCAATTTCGCTCTCCACCACCCAAAATTTATGTCTAAGTTTAGCCATGTACTCAAGGTGGCAGATGCGGGCCTGCCTTAAGGAGTCATAGTCCTGGTGAGGGTTGCCCTCAGGGGACTCTGAGTCTGAGGACAGGTCAATAAACTCAGCCCCTGGGGGTATGTCGGACGGGCCGTCACTGGCAATGAGACCTCATCCCAACAGCAAAAAGGGGTTCACGTATAAACGAGGGAAATGCTACAAAACACAAAGGAATAGGCTTAATATCTCTAGATGCAAACGCCCTAAATGGCCCACTACTGGGTATAAAAAAAAGAGGAGGGGCGTGCATATGGTCAAGCTCACTACAAGCTCAGGCCAAGGTACCCCATCCCGAGTAACGCTTATGTGAACCTAACAAAAACCAGGGAAAAGGAGAACATACCTCAAGATGTAGAAATTGGGGGCTGTCGAGACCAAAAAAGGAGGACGAGAGCCAAAAGCACCAAAATGGTAGAAAATGCACGTCTGCAAAAATAGGCAAAAAGGAGGTGTTAGTCACTAAATAGACACACCAAAAAATTAGCTCATATGTAAAAAAAAAAAAATGAAATGAAGTGAAAAAATAAAACAAATGAAACTATGGAAAAAATGGGGTTGTGGGGGATTGAACCCCTTCCTCTTGAAAAAGGAAGGGTTCTCCAAAACACTAAGCCAAGGAAGTAAGGTGGATATATTAAGCCATGCATGAAGGCCTATTTATAAGAACCAAGGTGAATAGTCTACAAGAGCACCTAAAGGTACTCTCCTAGACTGGGGGGGGGGGGAAGTGTTGATGCTCAAAATCTCACTAAGAGAAAATATGAGATCAATGCCATGAAGCCCCCATTTACACGACATAGATGCCAAGATGCCATGGCCTCGCTCGGCCACGCCCGCACACCAGGTGGCCTCGCTCGGCCACGCCCGCACACCAGGCAGCCTCGCGCGCCAGCAGGCCCTCGGCCTCGCGCAGCCACGCTCGCACACCAGGTGGCCTCGCTCGGCCACGCCCGCACACCAGGCAGCCTCGCGCAGCCGCGCCCGCACATCAGGTGGCCTCGCGCGCCCCAGCAGGCCCTCGGCCTCGCATAGCCGCGCCCGCACACCAGGTGGCCTCGCGAATGGGGGGACACGCCAAAGGAGCCTCGCCACCAAGGGGCTCGCGAAGAAGTCATCTCATCTCACACCCGTCCGTCAAGGCCCCATGCCTATC
The DNA here is from genome assembly GCF_963169125.1 of Humulus lupulus. Taxonomy (NCBI): domain Eukaryota; kingdom Viridiplantae; phylum Streptophyta; class Magnoliopsida; order Rosales; family Cannabaceae; genus Humulus; species Humulus lupulus. The sequence goes on along the minus strand of NC_084794.1, from coordinate 206,694,140 downwards.
ACGTACGCACGTCAAGTTTTCCGTTCCCTATACCTTGGGACCCCAATGCTTGGGGACTCGGGTATGAGATGAATGGGACGTACTTGTACAATCTCATACGGAGTATAGCTGCTAAGACCCCGTATGTCGAGTACGGACACCCGTACCAGTGAGGGAGTAGGAGTGCTAGAATAAGAGTTGTGGCCCGTACGTCTACGGCCAGTCGTCAGAGCCGACACCACTACCACCTACGCCACTACGCCTGTCACCACCCATCAGACATGGATACAGACAAGTAGTGGAGGCATCCTCCTGATGCCTGCCCCTGTACTGGATGTACGACCACCACCTCTGAAGCCACTCTCCTGACAGAGTACTTATGTACCATTTGGTCCCCTGGACCACCATGTACCTAGGGCCATTAGAGCCTACTATAAAATGAACTCTAACCCCACCTGAAAGGGGGTTGGGAAATTTACTGTAGCAAAGGCTTGAGAGTGAATGAAGGATTGATTTCTCCATTGTTATTCTGTCATTGTTCTTGAGTTATCACTTACATTTCTACAACTTTTTTATTGACTATCCTTACTTGATAATTTTTTCCAACTTAACTTAATTGATGAGTTCTCACCGTCAACGCTCATATATACAAAATGGCCCCCTGGAGGTGTGTCATGACGCAACACGTCACACTCTCCCCCCCTTAAATCTTCGGCGTCCTCGACGAACCTGCCCCTTGATGATCTTCAATCTTCCGCGTATGCTTGTACAAGTCCTCTGCCCTTTCCCAGCAAATTTCTTCATCTCTGAGCCCTTTCCACTTCACCAGAAACTCTTTCTTCTTCTTTCTATCCACGAACACAGTCCTCTCTGTTAGGATTTCTTCAGGTTGTCTGCTGCTTCGTGGCTTGACGCTGGCTCCTTCTCTGGTAGACTGGTTGCGCGCTGGATCTTCTGGATCTTTGTGATACGACTTAAGGTTGCTGACGTGCAACACCGAGTGTATCTTCATCCATTATGGTAAGCTGACTTTGTAGGAGGTGAGGCCCACTTTCGAGATGACTGGAACAGGACCCTCATATTTACGGACGAGTCTGATGTCCTTATTCCCTCAGAATCTCAGTTGTTCGGGCCTCAGCTTGATCATCACTAAGTCGCCTACTTTGAATTCCAGTGGTCATCTCTTCTGATCTGCCCACTTCTTCATTCTCTTTGATGCCTTCTCCAGATAGGCTCGGGCAATCTCAGTGGTTTTCTTCTAGTCTTTCGTGAAATTAAAGGCTCTCGGATTTCTTCCTCTATACTCATCCACTGTGTGGGGTAACAGCAGTTGCTGACCGTTAACAACTTCAAAAGCGCTCTTGTTTGATGAAGAACTCTTCTGAGAGTTGAAACAAAATTGAGCTATGTCTAGTAGTTGCGGCCAATTCTTTTGGTTGGCACTGACGAAATGCCGCAAGTACTCTTCCAGCATCCCATTGAATCTTTCAGTCTGTCCGTCTATCTAAGGATGGTAGCTCAAGGAAATATTTAGTTATGACTCGAAAAGGTTGAATAACTCGGACCAAAAGGTCCCTGTGAATCTTCCATCCCGGTCACTAACTATATTTTAGGGTACTCCCCAATACTTAACTACATACTTGAAGAAAAGTCTCCCTGTCTCTTTTGTCGAGCAATATTTCGACATCGGTATGAAGGTTGCATACTTTGAAAATCTGTCCACGATCACCAAGATCGCACTCAAGTCTCCCGTCTTTGGTAAACTAGTAATGAAGTCTAGTGACACACTCTCCCATGGTCGGCTTGGGACTAACAAGGGTTCCAACAACCCTGGCGTCTTGTGTCTCTCCACTTTGTCTTGCTGGCAGGTGAGACAGGTCCTTCATCGCTCGTTCCACTGCCTCCATATGTTCCTCCCTCTGAGGACTATTGGATGTGCTTGAAAGGTTTTCTCTCTGCTCGATTGCAGTTATGCGGGCTAGTAGATTGGTCGTATCCCGCTCCAACACAGCCACACATTTTTGTGCATTAGTCGTCTCCAGTTCTAGCCTGACAGAGCTAAGATCCCTGACTCTTTCATCCAGGACATCTAGCTCTCCAACGCGCCTCTCTAGCGCTTCAATCCTTTGAGTGTTGCTCACCATCTTGCAGGGTCCCCAAGCTTTCTCAAACTTAGCTCTGATACCAACTGTCACGGGCCGCCAACTTCAGTACTCGAATTGACGGAACGTGCGGCACTTGTTAGCGCTCTTAGCTAGCAAGTCAGCCTAGAATTCACACCTGCGGCAAGCAAACTCAATGGTTAGCCACGTTACAAGTCTCACACAAGTAAGGGAAATTATGAAGCGGGAGCAATCACGAGGCAAGCTATCCAGAGACAACATCCCACACAACAATCAGAGCATACAACATAGTCAAGTGGCATGCAATGGCCCAACGAAGGTAACAAACAAGCAACACATAGACCGTAAAGAAAGCATACACAAAGGGACATGGCAAAGTATCATTTTATTCATATAAGGCCTTGATAGGGCAAGGGAGTACACAGCTTAAGCCCCTATCTACTGGTGGCCATGGTGCTTCCTTAAGTCACCAGATCACCCCCCCTAAGGAGCTTTCTAAGGAAATGAAGTCTTCCCAGAAACATATATGATTTTTGTCTGGGAGACATATGCATAATTACAAAAGTTCCATCCCCTACCCATGAGGTTACTTGGTTGAAGACTTGACTTATGATCAAGCACCAAGGCATGCTCATATATACAAAATGGCCCCCTGGAGGTATGTCATGACGCAGCACGTCACACCTGGGGCCTCGCAAATGTGTGGCCTCTTGGTGGCATGTAATGACCATCTGCCTCTATCACGTACTTGACGCCTTCGGTGCCCCTTAGTCATTTACTTCAATAAGGGACCGAACCTTTTTCCTTTGTGGATTTTTGGCATCCACACTTGCCCCCAGTCTATAGGGAGGCCTTTAGGCATTCTTGTATACTCTTATCTCTCTCTCTCTCTCTCTCTCTCTTTTGTGCCATCTTTTTGACATTCATGGTGCAAGTGCTTTTCTCCATTTACAAGATATAGAAAAACATATTTCATGAGTGGCGATCCTTAGGACTCCTGTGAAGCTTAATTAACACCAATCATTCTTTTATATAGACCTCAAGGTTGTCATTGTTGTACCATTGTTGAGTCATAGGAAGAAGCTTGAGGCACTCTACCCAAAGTGCTATAGAAGCGTCGTTCGGACAGGGTTTGCTCTCAGGTGGTGCTCTTAAGTTGTTACCCTGGGCGCTTTACGCATATCTAGCGCTTGTCAGATTTCAGAGTGAAGAGTGCTTTAGCCATTCTTTCTTGTAGCCCCTTCGTCTTGTTGGCTTCTTCTTTTTTATCAATAGGTTGACTTAACCAGGAAGTCTATCAGTACTTTCCCATCGATTGATACCCATGATGTATAAGTGATGTCGACTAAAGATCTACCTTTGGTCGGGGCGGAGAATGATAAGCTTATTACCAAGATTCAGGGACTTGAGAAATAGTCTATTGAGGCCATACACAAGATAGGAGCGGTTGTAGAGTAGACTTAATCTCCGTCTAAGAGTAAGAAAAGAGCGGAAGCTAAGGTTCTTATATGGAACAGAATCTTAGCCCTGACTTTTCCTCATTCGGTGACCACGAGGTTGCTAAGGTTTCCAAGTGGAGTGCTTGTGTCGGGAAACCATGACGTTTTCTCCTGCCCCATCTTTCGGTCCCATGTGTGGGCGGCTTCTTTATTTTTACTTTGATTTGGTTTTAATGTTGCTTAACTCATTTTACCTAAGAGGTTTTTCTGGATTTCGTGTTTTCTTCATGAGTAACTTTTAATGAGTCCTGCTATGTCTTATGCTTATCTTGTGACAAAGCATTATCACGTGCCTTTATGCACGCGGGTCTCTTACTAGCACTCCTTTATTTTGAAAGGGTTCCTTTTAGGACCTCTCTACTGCATATGATTCGTGTCTGTTGGTGCACCTTGACTACTTGTAAGGATATGTTGGCCCTTTGGGCCCTCACTATCCTTTTATATATTTTTATGTGCGCTTTTTATTTTTTGCGATAAGCGTCCTTCTCGTCATTAGGCATAGTACTATTTTTGCAAGCGTCTTCTTTGAGACCCTTTTTGCAAGCGTCTCTTTGAGATCCTTTTTATAAGCGTCTTCTTTGAGACCCTTTTCATAAGTGTCTTCTTTGAGACCCTTTTTTTGTTTTTGAGGTGATCTCCCCCCGGATCGGGACCCTTATAGGGAGATGGTCCTTGGGAAACCTTGCGAACACCTATTTTCAAGGCCCTTTTTCCCTTGGTAAGGCGACTCAGTTGATCTAGACTTGGGGATCTCTTTGGGCTCCCCTTTCGTCTTCTACGATGTGGTCCCTTTGCATGATGGGTTTGTTCATGAAGAGGTCACTTTTGAGGGACCTTTTGACTTTTTTAGATTCTATAAGGATAGCTGGTACTTATAGATTCAAATGTTGTCTCATAAGGTTCACCGCTCTCACATATATGTATTATAAGTACTTATATATATATATGTCACAAGGCTAGACACCTGTTTTGCACTTGGCCAAGCACCTATTGAGGCTCGTGAGGCTAAGCGCCTACTTTGCACACGGCTAGGTGCCTGTTGAGGTTCGCAAGGTTGGACAACTAATTTGCACAAGGCAGGATGCCTATTGAGGCTCGTGAGGCTAGACACCTATTTTGCACATGGCTAGGTGCCTGTTGAGGCTCGCGAGGTTGGACACCTATTTTGCACAAGGTGGGATGCCTGTTGAGGTTGGATCTAATACCTCCTAAGTCGTTTGTTGGATCTTTCTTGCCAACCACTTTGATTTTCATTTTCTACGATATGATTTGACAATTCCAGATCTCTAGAATCAGCTAGGCGACTTATTTGGATCTTTTTAAGAGCCGATTGTGATGATTTGATGAATCCTACTAGCTTATTCTTTGAAGCCTTTTTGTAGTCCTCTTCCAATTTTCAACTTGGTCAGCGACTCCTCTATCATGACGTTCTCTTCTACATTGAATCTTCAAATGTATTGGTAGAAGGGTGATTGGAGGAAGGTTTGCTTCCCTCAATATGCAAGTTCTTATGGCCCTCTTCCACACTTATATACTTCTGTGCTCTTTCGAAGAAGTCATCTAAGTTTGTAACCTATCTCTTGAGCATGTTACCCCATAACTTGCTTCCTGGATGAACTTCGACTGTAATAGCCATCTTGAGTTTCGCTTTAGTTGAACTTCCCAACTTTGTTGCTTCCATATTGAACCTATGGATATAGCACTTTAGACTTTCATTCTCACCTTGTTTTATGTTAGTGAGGTTGGTAATTGGCATAACGTAATCACAGACAGCATGCTGTTATTGAAGAAATTTGCCAGAGAATTGCTGCCACGACTTGATTGTTCCTGGCCTTAACCTCTTGAACTACTTGTACGCAACTCCTTTAAGTGTAACGACAAAGCAATGACACTTTGCTCTATTGTTTACCCCCTTAACCTCATCAAGTTATTGAAGAAGTCTAAGTGATACTTTGGATCCGTAGTACCCTCGTACAGAGTCATGCGAGGCTCTTTGAAGCTGGTAGGGAGTTGCTCAACCTGGATCTCCCTTGTGAATGGAAAATCATGGTCAAATTCTTTGTCATCTCTGTGCCCCCCAGGTGCAGTGATAATCTTGCCTCGAGGGCTTTGCATTTCGATGTCTAGTTCCCTCCTCTTTTTGATTAAGTAGTCTTGCGGGTTCTCAAACTAAACCCATGATTTGGTTGTGCCCCTAGGGGGAGCTACGGTGGGTGTGCTTTTTACCTCGGACCCTCTTGAGTTAAATTTCTCCCTCAAGTCAGGTGAAGCTCTTGTGGGGTTAGTCTTGGGTTCGCACTTCCCGTAGGTGGGGTTCACGCTAGGTTTTGCCACTAGTGTACAATTTTCCTTGCGTTCTAGGCGAGGGGTACAACAAGTGGAGAGCTGCGTTTTGTCACCATCCACGGGTATGGTGGTTTCTCCTCGTGCATGCTTTTTTCTCCTATGTTGGGGAAGGGGCATGTTTGACCTTCCTTGTAGCAGGTCATTCAACAGCTCCTGCATGTTCTCTATTGTGGCTTCCAGCCTTTGATTTTTTATGCGCAACTCGCATATCTCATTCTCGTAAAAGCTAGTTCTAGAGCTGGGACTCACGGAGTGCAGCCGCAAACTGTTGCTAGGCTTGCAGAAAGAGGGCATGGATCCCGGTGGCCAGAGTGCGGTGCAATTGGTGGTTGAGGAGGAGGGTGCGTACTCAGGCCACCAGCTTGGGTCATAGATGGTTCACGATGACCTCCCCTAGGTTGGACCATTGGGAGTGATGCCTCCTTCTCCTCTCCAGGGATTGAATGCTCCTCTAGCTTGCCTCCATTCTCAGGTATCGGAGGCTCTCTTCTGGAGGCTTTTTGTTGGCATTCGTCAAGGTGGATCTCAGCATCCTGAGATTCCCGTAGGCGTTTTGAATGCCTTGGCATTTTTTCTTGTCAAAAATGATGAAAGAACAATGGCTTGATAGTCGTCCTTCCCACAGACGGCACCAAACTATTGACGATGAGAACACGTCAACGATGTTAGGTCGGAAAACTCAAAGCTTAGTAAGAATATAACTAAATAAGAACTTAAAATGGATTTGAGGAAAAATAAGTGCAAAAAAACAATGGAGTAAATATTCGTATATTGCTTAATGACTTGAGTATACAATGAATTTTCCAACCCCTTAGCTTGAGGGGCTGAGGTCTATTTATAGCCTGGCTCTAATGGCCTCCGATACAAGGTGGTCCCAGGGGACAAGAAGGTACTTGGGTACACTGTCATGGTAGTGGCATAGGTCGTGGTGGAACAAAGGATCGTGGTGTCAATGCTTGTTTGTGGTCAGAGACATGAAAGTCATGCCACCACTCCTCATACTTCCACAAATTTCCAGGGACGGATGTCAGAGGTTAGCTGAGAAGGACCACATAGGGTACCTTACTCGTACGACCCCTACTTATGTGGCATGAAATGGGGATCAGATGCTTGGGGTCCTCAGAGTCGTACATCAGTACATACTTCATACTCGTATGGTCTCTTTGAATCACGTGTAGGTTCTCACCCTCACAGGGTGCCTATTCTTTTAACCTTTGAATGTTTCTTCTCTGATCATACAGTTACTCCATTGGGGACACCTTCCATTGAGAGCAAGGAGTTGTGAGGTTGCGTGGTGCGAGGCGCTGTGGGGTTGATTGGTGTGCACCAAGGGTGCAGCTATGTGGTGCACGAGGCACACCTGCTGGGCATGCGCGGGGTGCATCTGCTGGGCGCACAAGGCACAAGACAGGGGTCTCACATGGTGCACCTGCTTGGTGTGTGAGGCGCCTGACGAGGGTGCAATCGCTTGGTGCGTGAGGCGCCTGACGAGGATGCAGTCGCTAGGTGTGTGAGGCGCCCGACGAGGGTGCAGTCACTCAGTGCGCGAGGCACATGAGGAGGGCCTCGCGGGCTGCACGTGGCACTGGCACGCGACATGGGCCTGTGGCGTGAGGCGGGGTCGTGAGGCGCGGACCTAGGGCATGATTGTGTCTCGCGAGGCGCGGATCTGGGGGAAGAGATGGGGTCTTGCGAGGCACTGGCACATGGCATCATGGCGCCTGGGCACCTGGGCGAGGTGAGGCGTGCCTCACTGTGCGAGGCCATCACGACTCTTGGGCACTTGAGCAAGGCGAGGTGTGGCTTGCTATGAAGGGCCTTAGCGTCTCAACGGATGGACTGGGCGGCCATGGCATGCCTCGCTATGCGAGGCCCTTGTGCTCGACATGGACAAGTCATTGCTCATTTCCAAGGAATCTTGAGGTCTTCGGAAACCATTCTTAGGGCGTTGCATAGGAGACCTTCATATATTGAGGTCTATCCCTGTGACTTGGAGGGGGGTGTTCAAAGGGACAATTTCCCGTTTTCACAAAATGGAATGACTTCATTAGGCTTGGGGCCTCGCAAATATGTTGCCTCTTGGAGGCACTTAATAACCATCTGCCTCTATCATGTACTTGACGCCTTCAGTGCCCCTTAGCCACTTACTTCAATAAGGGACCGAACCTTTTTTCCTTGGTGGATTTTTTGCATCCACATCCTTGTATTTGACGCAAGTTGCGTGGGGGTGGCATTTCCAAAATCTCTTTTATTTTTGCGGGGTCAATTTCAATTCCTCTATGTCTAACAACAAACCCGATGAACTTTCCTGATGTTACCCCAAATGCACATTTTAAAGGATTCATCTTGAGGTGATGTTTTCTAAGTCTATCAAAGACTCGCCTTAAGTCATCAAGATGATTTCTCCTTTCTTTACTTTTCACCACCAAATCATCGACATAACATTATATAGTATTGTGAAGCATGTCTTCAAAGACAATGGTCATTGCCCTTTGGTATGTTGCCCCTGCATTTTTAAGCCCAAATGGCATAACTGTGTAATAATAAATGCCTTTTGGTGTTCAAAAAGCGGTGAGCTCTTCATCTTCAGTTGCCATTTTGATTTGATTGTACCCAGAAAACCCATCCATGAATGATAATGCATTAAATCCAGTAGTAGCATCTACAAGCAATTCAGTATTGGGAAGTGGGAATTCATCTTTTGGGAAGGCATGGTTGAGATCTTGATAATCCACACATATGTGAATTTGCCCATTTTTCTTTCACATGGGAACAATGTTTGTAATCCAGGTTGGGTATTTAACTCCTCGAATGAAGCCAACTCTTATCAATTTGTTGATTTCTGCTTCAATTTTTGGAATTAACTTTGGTCGAATTCTTCTTTGAGATTGTTTCACGGGTGGAACATCTTTTGATACTGCCAACCTATGTACAACAACATTTGGATCCAAGCCTGGCATATCTTGATACCCCCAAGCAAACACATCTTTGTATTCATAAAGGAATTGTTTGTACTTTTGCAATTCCTCTTAAATTAATAGCAAGCTGACAAATACAGGCTTTGGATCATCCTCGATACCAAGATTGAGTTATGTTAAATCATCAACTATTGCTTGCCCCCCGTCTTCTAGTTCATGAGGTGTCGGTTGAATAATATCCACAAAATCATCTGAAGAATTTGAGCTTGAGTTTTATTTATCTACAACTAAACTTTCTTCAAAAGACATATAGTTAACTTGCACAACATCTTCTTGATCCTCTTGTGCTTCGTACCCCTCTTTTTGGTGAGAATTAATTTTCAAATGTTTATTTTGCTATATCTTCCATTTCTTATTCTTTCTTAATGCCTTTGGTTGAGAAACAGATGGAAATTCAAGCCTCTCAAATGCTGACACTTGTGGAGTTGATGTGCCTACTTTGAGTCTTTCGAATACCGACACTCATGGGGTCGATGTACTTGTTTCATCACAAAAAAACATCCTTTGTTCCTATTTTGTTAACTTATCAAGCTCAAGCGAGGCCTTTAAACAATCACTATTTTGATGAATTATGATTTGTTTTTGTTTCTTAACATGGAGTTTTTTCTTTTCCATTTTGATGGCTTTTGGAGTTACATTAGTTGAGGATCTTTTGCTAAGAGTAACAACCCTTTTGTTTGTTTTGACATTTTTACCAAAAGTTATTGATATTTGCATTCTTCCATAGGGAAGTGACTGATTAATCTTTCATAATGGTAAGGTGAAACTCGTCATCAGGGTTGTCACTGTATCTTCAATAGGTGTTGATGCTTTTTGCCTTATTCCCCGTTGACTTTTCGGAGTATATTTAAAGATTCTTTTATGGAAAGAAACCTTTAACTTATCCTCTTCCTTTTGAGAAGATTTCATAGGGGTTAATTGCTTGATTTGTAGGAATTTTTGTGAGGTTGAGCCCACAATTGTTTGGGACAACATTTTGCTTCCTCAGGTTTCCCTTTTGATATAGTGACATTAGATGGCTTGTAAAATTTTGCATCAACATAATTCACTTGTTCCCCATAAAAGGTAATTGGGTTTGCATTAACCATTTTAACTTTTCCTTCTTTGCAAAAATTGAAGCATTGGTGAAGTATTGAAGGAATGACTCCATATTCATGAAGTGAGGGTCGCCCTAACAACATGTTATAGGATGTATCGGAGTCAATAATATGAAATAGGGCCTCAGATTTTAATTCACCTATTTCAACTTTTCATGTGATACTTCCCCTTACTTTTTCTCCAACTTGATTGAATCATTGGATTGTTAATGATGATGGAGATAATTGACGTGGTTGCAAACCAACATCTTTCAAAGTTTTACATGAATTGCATTAACAATTGACCCACAATCCAACATGATGCGACTTACACGAATATTGGCAATCATACCTCTCACATAGATAGGATAATTATGCAAGGCAGCTCCCAATTGACGATCTTCAACATCAAAAGTAATGCATTCCATAAAGAAGCATTTCCCTCAATTGACGTAGGTTTAATTGGCTCTATCTGCTTCGTATAAAATTCAAGACTTGTTAATGCAACGACAAGAGAATTTCTATGCTCATGAGACATTTTTAAAGCATCGTAGACACTCAAAAGAGGAGGGATGCATTTTAGATGAGTCAATATGTCATATTTTGCTCGCGTCATCTCATGTTCACCATTACTTTTGCTTTAGCGACTATCACTGCATATTTCTTTATTGATCGAGGATGAAGATTTTGAATTGAATGTCATGCTTAGATTTTTCAAGCTCTTTTGCTTCTTTTGCCTTCTTTGCAATGATTTTCCTGCGCATGTCTTGCAAAGTAAGCTCATCCACCTCAGTTTCATTTTCCAATAAGCCAGAATTATGATTTTATTCTACAAGTATCGCCATGCAATAATTCAACACTTCATCCTCATTACTAGTGATAGTCATTTGACGCAGCTTCTCTGGCATGAATTCTTCTAGAGTTATGAAATTTATTTTTTGATCATGTTCATTCTCTTTATGGACAGATCTTTGTTTTTTGGCATTTTTCTTTTTGTCGTTCTTTTATGGTCTTGCTTTGTTGCCCCAGAATTTGACTCCAGAACTTTCAGATGAAATATATTTTTTTAAGGATGAACCTTGAACTTTTGTAGATTTTTTTTCGAGAACATGTCTGCCACTTACTTTCTAACTCTTCAGACCAGTCGTCCCACAACTCCAAATTTGGTTCCATCATAAGTTCATACAAAGTAGGAATATTTGGATTTCTTGACTTTGGCATCTCGAAATGAGCTTGAACTATTGTAACTTCTTTATCAACTTCAAATGCTACAGAGATTACATCTTTGTGTAACGGTTGGTCATTTTCAATTCATGAAGTTGCATTCATAGTCGCTTTTGCAGAAGAAGAGTCGATCTCAATCTCCTTTATTTTAATCATGCCTTCAATGATGTTTTTTAGGACACAACAATCCTTCATCGAATGGCTAATAATTCTGTGATATCGACAATAATTTGGATCATTAGTCTTGTTGACTTTGTTAGGTCTTTTAGGCTCGGGGAACTTAATAGCTTTGGAATTTATTAACTCATCAAAAATTTGTTCAACATATTCATCATCAAATGAATATTTGACTTATTTTCTTTCTTTGAGAGTTGATTTGTTTGGTGGCTCTTGCGTTTTCCCGTATCCTTATTATTGTCAGCATTAACAAAGGTGGCCATTGACCGCCCTTTCTTCGGTGCACTTTTGTTAACAATTTTTGGGTAGGACTTTTGTAAGTCACCCTTTTGCCGAGAAATTTGAATCTCCACATTACATGCTTTTGACACCATCTCATTAAAGGTTTTAGGCTCTATTGTTCCAACAAAAGTGGCCACCTCAGGGTTGAGGTTCCTAGCACACATCTAAACTGCAGCTTGTTCTGATAGCTTTTCCGGACATTGGAGATTGAGACTTCTCCATCTTGTAATGAATTCATTTGCATTTTCATTCAACATTTTTTTGGTTTCCACCAAATCATGGATGTTTATCTCCTTTCTTAAATTGAAAATTTGTGCTAAAAAGGCCTTTGGCATATCATCCCAAGTATTTATGGACCCTGGTGGAAGTTGGGTATACCACATACAAGTTGCTCCATTTAGTGGTTGCACAAATTGTTTGATCAAAAGTGCATCTGACTGAGCAGATTCACCACACTCGAAGGAGAAATATTTCAAATGTTCATGGGGAGATCCTTTTATTCCATTCAACTTTTCAAATTTTTGTCTAATGTAGTTTGCTGGAAATAGAATTTGATCATAGTAGGTAGGATAAGGTTTGTGATATCCAAGAATAGGCATGCTTGTTGCAACTTGGTACTCTCGAATACTTTCCATGATCAAATTTTTCAGATATGATGATGATTGACACTGACTGGTGGAGGTTGCATACTGGCTGGCAGAGGTATTGAGGAAGAAGAATTTTGCCCAACTTCAGTCTCTTTTTGTTTTGATGCATTAACATTAGCTTGTTGTGCTAATTGTGTATAAATTCAAGCAACTTCTTTGTCTCTTTCTGCTAACCGCTTGCGAAGCTCTTGCAACTCCTCTTCTGGACTCATTGCCCTAGTTACTGACATTGGCATATTTTTATCACTACCATTTGTTAGTGCTTCAAATTAAGAAATGAGCTCATTGGGAACCACCTCTTCTTGATCACTGAAATAAGTGTAATTTATGGAGGCTTCTGACATAATACTTTCCACTCCTTGAGTCGAGGATTTTAAAGATTTTTCAGTATCCGTCATGCTCATAGTAGGAGCTCTTGAACGAGTTATAGGTCCCGTGTAGGGTGTTGAATCGTTATTTTTTCAACTCTTGTGGGTCGATACCCAGGAAGAAATACCCATTCACTTTGTCCCTTTTGAGTTGTTGACCATCCTTCTCTTTTGTTGAAGAACGAGCAAGGGTTTTCTTTAGGCACTTACGGATGGGAGCTTCTAGCCCTCTTTGGGAAAGAGGAAAGTGTCTTTAATCCTCCATCTAATCTCAGGTGATCCAACATATGCCTAGTCTCCTCCATGAGTGGTTGTTGTTGTCTTTGATGACTAGACGAGCTTTTTGTCAGAATTTCTGGCCGTGCATATTATGCCAGTATTCCAACTTTGGGCATAATAGAGTCACCTTTTCCTAGCTTTCACGTTTTGGGAGTACTTGGTGTAGATGAAGATTTTGTTGCCTTGGTGATCCTCAAAGTTCAGGGAATTGGTGCAATTTCTTCATCCACAACCAAAGTGACCATCATAGATGCCACTATGGACAAGTTGATAGGGATAGAACAAATCATAATTTGAACAGCTTGTTGGTTTGATTCCCTTTGATTTTTAACTGAGTAACCCCTGATTGGTAGTGATTTTTCTTTGGTAGTTTTGACTACCTCAGAAAGAAATGACGCAGAAGCTTTCGCAATTTTGGCGTTGTTTCTTTTGATGGAGCGATTTTGCCTCTTTTTGAAACCCTTATCTGCCTTGCCTTTCAAGGCTTTCTGACTTTTGGTGGTGCCTCTAGTAACCTTGCCTTTAAAGGCTTCCCGAGCTTCGGTGGTGGTTTTCAAGTTCAACATTGGCTTGGTTACACTGTAAGTGATAAGCACCTTGCCAATAGAGAATGAGGCCAAAATTCGGTTCCTCTTAGGCTTTTGTCAATTATTATTGTCGAGAGTTGGTACCTGATGGAAATAAACAATAACTTATGGTGCCATTTTCCCCTGTAATATAAACAACAAGGTTAGCACTAAAAATTTGAATTTGTAAATCATCATATTTGGAGATGAAAAGGAGAATGGGCCCCACTAGGCGTGCCAAAAATAATGTTAGACAAAAATTTCAAATTTAATATATTAAAATTAATGTCAAACACAATTTCACCTATGCTGATTTTTATAGCATAAAAGTTTATTAGTTTGAGTTCGACCCATCCAAGATTATAGAAATAACCTCTTAATTACTACCCTTTTTATATAAAGAGAAACATTTTGATTCCAATTATGATGATATTAATTACTTGTGTAATTTTGGGAAAATTTTGAGGAATTTGGAATTCTGACTGCACTCAGCAAATTTGACTGACTAAGCTACCTACATACCTTCTTTATGAAGGATCAAGTCACTTGTAGTTCTAGATAGTTATTTTGGAAAATGAGTAGAAGAATTCCGGTAAATGATGATTCATAGGAATTCATGGTATTTTTAGAAATTTATGAAATTATGGTATATGACCATTTCATGGAATTATTTAAAGCTTTAGATTTTAGGAAAAATTCCGAGGTGAATGACCTTTAATGGAATTTTGAGAGTCGTGTTTGATAATTTGAGAATTTTGGGAATTTGTGGTTCATGTGACTGCACTTAGTTTTAGCGACTAAGTTGCCTACGTATCCTTTAGAGGAATCAAGTCAAACTTAGTTCACACTGCATTCTTTGTGTTGTTTTGAAGAATTTGAGGTGAAAGACCTCTTGTTTAAATCATTTGATATGACTTTAGAATTTTGTTGTATGTTGAAATCTCTTTATTTACAGAGTTTTTTTTTATAAAATAAAGAGATCAAAACTAATTTTGGCAGATTCTAGAATTTGTCAATTTAATTATTCCAAAATTTGGTAGTGAATAATTAAATTTCGTATCAGATAATATCTATAGACTAAAATTCAAATCTAAAAATCATGTTTGGCAAAACTTTCAAAATTAATATATTAAAATTAATGCCAAACACAATTTTACCTATGCCGATTTTTATAGCATAAGAGTTTATTAGTTTGAGTTCGACCCATCCTAGATTGTAAGAATAACCCCTTAATTACTACCCTTTTTTATTTACAGGAAAACATTTTGATTCCAATTATGATGATATTAATTACTTGTGTAATTTTAGGAAAATTTTGAGGAATTTTGAATTGTGACTGCACTCATTAAATTTGACTGACTGAACTACCTACATACCTTCTTTATGAAGGATCAAGTCACTTGTAGTTCTAGATAGTTATTTTGGAAAATGAGTGGAAGAATTCTGATAAATGATCATTCATAGGAATTCATGGTAATTTTAGAAATTTATGAAATTTTGGTAGATGACCATTTCATGGAATTATTTAATGCTTTAGAAGTTAGGAAAAATTCCAAGGTGAATGACCTTTAATGGAATTTTGAGAGTCGTGTTTGATAATTTGAGAATTTTGGGAATCTGTGGTTCATGTGACTACATTTAGTTTTAGTGACTAAGTTTCCTACGTATCCTTTAGAGGAATCAAGTCAAAAGTAGTTCAAACTACATTCTTTTGTGATGTTTTGAAAAATTTGACTTGCATGAAGATTCAAGGCTTGTGAATCCCAATCTCATTCTATTGTACTAGCTTCAAGCAATTTGAAGGAGGAGGTCAGGAATAGAGATTTTTGGACAACAAATCTTCATTTGTGTCAAGCCTTTATTACATTATGTTAGTCACATAAAATCATTGACTTGTGATTTTATGTATCGAGGTTCTTCACCCTAAAGGTCAATTATATCACTTGTTTTACTTATGTTATGTTCTTTGTATTATTCTTCCATTAGATTATAGATTATCATAGTTTAATTCTTTGAGTACATATACTTGAAGTTGAGGGAAACTTCATCGCCAGGTGTCAGATTGAGGGGATGGCCTCAAAAGTCATCAGCGCGGGTCGCCCCAAAATTGCATTGTATGTTTCCGGGCAATCGATTACAACGAACTCAAGTATTTTAGAAACAATTCACATATCATCCCCTAGAGTAACTACTAGTCGATCATCCATATGGCTGCTATTCCTTCACCTGAGAATCCGTACAGGGTCATTGAGGTCGCCTTAAGATCGGTTACAGACAATCCCATCTTTTCTAGGGTGGACCTAAATAGTACATTTACTGAGCTCCTATTATCAACTAATATCCTTCGTACCCTTCGGTTGGCGAGCTAAATGGTTACCGCCAGCAGATCATTATGCCGAAACTGAACGTGGCTAGCGTCCTCTTCTGTGAAAATGATTGGTTGTTTCTCCAACCGTTGTTGTTTTGATGACTGTTGCTCCGGGATAAATTTAGCACCGTTGTGGATTTTCAGCTCTTCTATATACCTTTTTTGGGCCCCATTGCTTGTGCTCGCCAAATGGGGTCCTCCGAGAGTAGTGGTTATATCCCCTCCTACTATTGGAGGGGGATCAACTTGGTTCCCCTGATCTATCTGAGCTCTAGGTTGGCCGATCAGAGTTTCTAGGGCTAGATGAGAATTCTGCCCGGTTGATTGATTGGGAACTACTCGATTTTGGGCATACTAAGCTAATGATCAAGCTCAAGTGAGAGTTTTGATCTCGTCTTTCAATTGTCAGCAATCATCAGTGTTATGGCCGATATTATTGTGATATCGACATAACTTAGAGGGATCTATCTTCGTCCTTTGGTGCCTCAATGGCTCTGGCTTCCTCCATGGAAGCCAATTAGAGTTTGCTAGGAAAATATGTTCTCGCGTATCGGTCAGGTCGGTGTAGGAGACATAAATGGCTTGAATTTTTCCCCGGGCTTGTTATTCTTTGTGCCGTTCTGGTCACCCTCACCATTCCTCTTTCTCTTATTGTTTCCCACAAGGTTATTCTGGGTAACAGGTTAAGTCATAGCTGCAACATCTGCCACCACTCAAGCGGGCTGAATGGGGGTCTGGCTGGTTCCCGCAATAGCAGCTCGCGCCTCCTCCAAATTTATCCATTCCAGAGCCCGGGCCAACAATTTATCTACACTTTTTACTCATTTTCACTGGAGTTCCTGCCATAAATAACCTGCTACTGTGATTCCCGTCCTCATTTCCATGAGCTTGGAGCTATCATCAACATCTCTAGCTCGTGCTGCAGTGTTGGTGAACCTGCTCATATATGCTTTCAGGGTCTCATCGGGTTGCTATTTTATGTTGGCCAACGAGTTGGTCTCAACGCGAGTTTTCTTCGAAGCCCTGAACTGTCTTTCAAACTCGGAAGACAATTTCTTGCACGAGGTAATTGTGTTGGTATTAAATGATCAAATCAAAGGTGTGTACCAGAATATATGGACCCATTTTAATAAATATTAATACCAGCTAGGATCATATACATATATAAATATTAAATCACATACAAAAAATGTCAGGGATTACCTCTTGTAACCTATCAAGTGTCCTTGAACTTTTTTGTATAAAATCAACAATCTTCCTATCTACTAATCTGAAAGCTCACACATTGATCTTCCAGACCAATCCTCAAACACACAAGGATGTGTGTGGGCTCGTAGGATTCAAAATGTTGATTTATTTGACTCTCTTGATGTACTCAACACATGAGATCTAGAGAGGTTTGACTAAGAAAAAAGGTTTAGAATAGTTTTCAGATTTAGGGAAAATGATCGCTTTTGAGAGAGAGGATATTTTTAATTTCATAAAAATAATGAAAAGCTACTTTTGAAAGTCAAGTACTATCAGACTTATATATAAAAAAAATTAATCTAATTAAATAATCTTTATTTTATTAAAAATAAAATTCAAATTAAAACTGATCTGATATTTATAGTTAATTATTTATTTAAATCATATTTAAAAAGAATAATTAAATAACTGATTAAACAAATTTATTTGAAATTCAAAATTAAAATCCTAGTGATAGAAATCCCTGAGTTAGGCGCCA
Organism: Humulus lupulus; assembly: GCF_963169125.1. Classification (NCBI taxonomy): domain Eukaryota; kingdom Viridiplantae; phylum Streptophyta; class Magnoliopsida; order Rosales; family Cannabaceae; genus Humulus; species Humulus lupulus. The sequence continues at coordinate 206,676,502 of NC_084794.1, read as the reverse complement.
CACACTGTGTTGTACAGTGTGTGTCGCCCAATTATATTAGGGTTTACCTAATTTTCTCATTTGTTTGTTTAATCAACTTGTAAGACAATATATTTATCCCAACATAAATTTCAGTTGATTCAAAATTAACATTATCTTAAAATATCAATTTTAAAATAAATAAATAAATATCATATCCTAAATAAGATATTAATTATTCTCTCTCTTTATATTAATCTAAACAAGATTAATATTAATTTTAACCTATAGTTTTTCAAAATAAAAACTATATAGTTAAATAATTAATTAATTCACAATTAACCAATTACCCAGAATTATCACATAATTATTTCCTTGCCTTGGAAAATTAATTCATTTGCAATTTAGTCCTTCTCTCTACAAATCTTTCTTTTGACATCCTTACCCTTGACAGTGTAGCACAGAGGTGATCTTGGGACCATGGACCTATAATACGAAGCTCCAATAAATCAGATTATTAATCAAACTCTTTAATCTAATAATCTTATTTATTAATTCTATGATTACTTTACTATAAATATGGAATTGCACTCTAAGTATTTATAGAAGTATATTTATAGAGTATTATCTTGTAGACCATTGATATAATCAATATATGTAGTTTTGTCCTCCATTATTGGTTCGTTAATTAGAGCTGGTAAAAATTATTGTTTTACCCTTCTAATTACCTCTTGATACTTAAGTACCGCTGATTCACTAGCGAATAATTAATCTATAATCTAATTATAAATTTGAGCTCAATAACTATTTAGTTCCAGAATTAACCCTTAAGGGAACCGATATTCGATATGTTAGGAAAGCATGGATTCCAATATTGTAATTCATGTTCCCAGCCATCCATGATATTGAATCTCCAAAACAAAATTCATTAGCCTTATTATTCTAAGAGATCTTAACTAGTGAATTAAAAGATCCAATAAACACAAACAAGAGTTCATGAATACTCAGGATTTATACTGATCTACAAATAATCATCTATAATGATAAGAATCAAATCTTTATGTCAAACGGTAAGTTTATAAAGATAATTAATTCTCATCGGTCATGTCATACATAATCTCTATTATATACAACACATTTACTAAGATGTCTATCCACATCAGTAATCCGAATCTTGATTACTCGCATATCGTATGCTTAGCAAACAGTACTAGCAACCATTCATTAAAGATTCCATACTTTAATATGTTACTGACTATTTTATTCATTATATATAATCTTAATTATCTCGTACTAATACAAGATCATATTCTCATGAATGAATAGGGAATTTTCTTGATATTATTATATAATTAATTCGAACAATAATTATATCATTCAAATATAATAAAAATTATACTTTTATTTAAAGCCAATAAAATGTCTTTACATGCTTTTAGGGCATTAATCCTAACAAATTGAGTGTCTTTCGTACTTGTTAAACAATAATCTGGCCGGTCCAATTAGAGTTGCGGGGAACAAAATACACCTTAGGTCAAACCCGACATTGTGGGCAATCATTATCTTATTGAATGTCCTGAGGTGATTGAATGGATATGTGTTTCCATCAAATGCAGGCACGGTCAGCATCCTGAAGCCAACAGGATATGGAGCTGATGCGATGTTTGGAGCGAAAGGCTCGAGCTCCTCATCAGAATCACAATCATCAATTCCTTTTCCAGATAAGAGCCTCTTCATCTGCTCCTCCATCAAGGCTAGCCGCTCGAGGGTTGGATCTTTGGTCTCTAGGTTAGTTGGGAGCTGATCACCAGCCTCCATCCTATTGTATGCGTTAGATAGGTTGTTTTCCCTCCAAGCTTGAGCTCAGTTAGGTGGGATACTCCCATTGTCACGTACGACAAACGACTCTCCCCCATGTTGAGTATAACTCACATCATCATGGCGAGTTGGATACCTCCTTTGTGCATTCAGATGATCACGCAGGTCAGGTTGTGGATCAGAATGAAGACTTTGTGCAAAACTCAAATGATTCCTCAGGCCACTTTCAGACCTGCCTCCATGCTGACTCCCCGTCCAGTAACTTCTGTTTGCGAAACTTACAACCCACGACTGGGATCAAGGACTTGGATTATTAGCACGAGGCTGTGGGACATAGATGTCCTATGAGGGAGAAGGATATCTCCTGCTATCCCCTCAAATTGGAGCGTTCCGCTGAGGACACGATGGTATTAAATGTCTAACTGGTGATGGCGAGTGTCTTATCGATGATGCTATCCTTGTTCCATTGAGGCGCACTAGGTTGGATCGTCTCGGTTCTACCCCGATCTCTTGGGTCCTCTGTGCTAGAGGCTCTGATCACGACATGGATGGATTTGCTGGGGTGTTTTGCCTCCTTGATTGGTCCCAACTTGCCCTGTTAGGTTGTTGTGAGTATGCCTTGAAATATGTTTGTAAGGCGCGGAGTTAGGGTTGCAGTTCTGACCAATCAACTATCATGGGGACGATGGTTCCTGTGAGGATTAGCAGATTGAGTACTCCACTGATTTTGCTCGGAAGGTACGGAGCTCGGAGTTGCAATCCTGACAGAACGATTGGGATTAGGTCGGTTATTCCTTTGGGACCTATGGGACCCACTTTGCCTCTTTTGACGTTAACATCGGTTGCAAGAGGGGGTAATCGACCCAGGACCTCCTCAATTTTCCTGTTAGCCTGAGCAAGATGGCTCCTTAATTGGGCATTTTCCATCTCTATGGTTGTTAGATACCCCGGGTTAGGAATTGGTGGGCGTGATGATGAACTCCCAGTATTGTCTTGGCCCATATGTTGCTTTCCAGGGCGTTGCTGAACATCTGGGCCTTTTCCAGCGAAAATGACCTCTGACCACCAAGCTACTCCATTTTTTTTTTCATGAATAGATTGGGTGACCACCATGATGCATGTTGAGTGAAACTTTGCGTAGGGGATTAAGCACTAATGAACTCTCAACGAAAGCACCAATCTATTGATGCGGGTTTTTGCCAAAAGTGGATTAAGAAATCTGATAACAGAGATATTAGTGCTCTTTTCTAAACCGTAATTAACCAAATGAAAAATTTATCACACTCACATTTTTACGTGGTTCAAAGGTTAAAATCAACCTAGTACACGAGGCAATATTATTAATCTCTTACAATTTCTGCAGAGTTTCTATATCTTAAAAAGCAGTCTCCTTTTCTGTCCATTTTTTTTTATATCTATAGTGGATATTCCTGGACAGGTTTGGGTAACCACATGCATAAATATGGCAAATAATAAATCAGGATAATTTCCCACTTACATAGGGATGACTGCCTATGGAATTTACATCCATTATCTCACGCAATAAATGTCTAATACAACTTGGGCATTAATGAGCGTATAAGGAACCTTCGAGTCTGTTGGGATCCTTCACTGTGCATCATGATAGATTTCCACGAGCTGGACATTTTCCTCGAGCTGGAGATCAAAGAGTGAACGGACTTTCGTATGGACCAACTTTAGAGTATCCAGAAGGTGATCTAGCTATCACATGTCTCGAATAAGGTTATTGTTCTGGGAGGCGATCTGGAGATTAACTGGTTGTCATACTCGAGCTGCTCACATCAAAGTTAGCTAGATGTCCTACTCGCATGATTTCTCCATGTTTTCATCTACCCACTGTACCCCTGGGCTGAATGATTGAATCCATGCTTATTTTGGGGTACAACAAGTAGGAATCTTGTGAGTGGGCACTTGTTGAGCAAATCATGCATCAAAGCGGTGTTTGAGTCCGTTGACACATTTTTTTGCCAACAGTGTATTAAGAAATAATAAGGTAGATTAGTGCTTAATGATAAACCGCAGAATTCACTCAAGAACACGGAAATTTTACGTGGTTCAGTGGTTAAAATCCACCTAGTCCACGAGTCAATATTATTGCTGTTTCCCTCTCTATTTTGGCAGAGTTTTGGTATTACAGATTTGTGGTCCCCTTTTCTGTCCAATATTCCTAGTATTTATAGGGGAATTCCATGGACAATTTTGGGTAACCGTGTGAGTCAATCACAAATTTACGTAATGTCTACATTTATACATATAATTCCCATTTATATTAGGATATGTTTTGATAACAAGATAACATGTTCCTGTTATCTCGGATAATAAATACGACAGCCTGGTCATAAATAAACGTATAAAAGGGATCCTGAGTCTCTGGGGATCCTTAAGTATGCAATATACTAGAATTACCACGAGCTGGATATCTCGTCCAAGCTCGTGCTTCAACAGCTAGTTAATATTCTGAGCTCACACTTCACAGCCATCACATCCTTAGTTCAAGTTAAACTCAGGTCGCCTAACACCACGTATGATCACTATGAATCTCGAGTTGTCCACATGGATAATAAGCAGATATTATTCCCCTTAGTCATGTCTCCATATATTTATCTGCCAGCTATACCCGAGCTGAGTGAATGAACTCGTGCTAAAATTAGGGTACAACATTTTCCCCCTAAGTTCCTTCTCATGTACGATGTCGTCATTTTTTGACCTACACAGTAGGGGCTTTTAGACTTCTGTTACATAAAACCACGCTTGCCCACTACTCGAGTACTGGACACGTGGTCTATTGCGATTGGCGTCTGTTCGGGTTTCGAGGACTGCAATAATTGTCTTGTCAACTTTTTGCTGCCAATTGGTCTATTTAATCTTGGCCCTTGGATTTTGAACCAACCCAATTGGATGGCCTAGATTAATTTTCATAATTTACGTATAAATAGGATGACCAAATTTCAAACCTCACCACCTTTGAATTTAAAAATTTCCCTTTTTTGAACTTCCAAGCTTCCCTTCTTTCCCAGAATCCCCAAAATTGTTCATCATGCCCAGACATTCAAAAGCTTTCTAAGAGCTTCCCATTACCGAGTCTGCTTCCTCTAATCAACGAACGTATTTTCATGTAAGTATCTCATCCCTTGGTTTCAAGAGTTTTTCCTCTTATTTTTTTTATAATGGAATTTATGTTCATAACTATGTTCATCCACAACACTCCTTGTAGTTACTATTAGGCTATTTCTAAATGTCCATAGGGAATAGGTTTTGTTTTAGGTTCAATGGGTGAGTCCAAACATGTTTTAGAAATAAGACGTCCATAAAACTGGGGAAATTTCTGGGTAAATATGAGTAACCCTAATGGTGAATTGATTTAAAAAATACTCATTCAGGGTAAAGAACCTGAAGGGTTTTTAGATTTAAAACTAGATAGCTTAGGGGTTACGTTTTCTTGGGTGATTTTGCCCTAAACTGCTTCCCAAGGAAAGTAGTGGTCTAACATTTTTGACACACGGATCACTAAATATCAGGGGATTGTTAGGAAACCGAGGCGTGTGGCATCACGCAATGGGGCTGAGGCCTACCTTAGCTCATTTAACCAAAATAACCTGTTTCATCCTTCATACTCTCATGTCATAGTTATAGATCATCTTAGGTCGCCTACTAACTAGGCCGCTTTGTCATCAAGCGATTTGATGGCTCGTCCGAAGAAGAACGCTCCGTAGAAAAACGCCTCGAGCTCATACTTTAACCACAAGAACAAGGGGAAGCAGGTCGCCTTCGATTCTCCCATCCCGCACTTTGGTCCAGTGGTTGAGAAAGAGCTCGTTATCGACCCCAATTCTTATTTCGAGGCTGAGCGTATAGTCTCAAAAATCACGACTCAAGGGAAGGTCAACAAAATCCTGTTGAGTCACAACATAGAAGTAGGATCCGACATTCTTCTCACCCGACCTGCGTTTGAGGGGGAACAGAGCTATGCCCCCTTCTAGGATGATTATGTGGCCTGGTGCGATGAGCATATAAAGGCTGGCGCCTTCCTTACTTTGGACCAGTACTTCGCAGACTTCTTGAACTACGTGAAACTGGCTCCATTCTAGCTTTGCCCAAACTCCTACAGGCTTATGGCAGGGCTGAAGTATCTGTTCTTGAAATACGAGTGGGAGGTCCCCACCCCGGCAAACATACTATACTTATTCTGCCTCAAGGCTAGCCCTGATCAGAGAGGGCGAGGTGACAGATTTTATTACCTCGCACGGTTTTCCAACTCCGCCCCCGTCAATGAGCTTCGTAGTCATCCAAACGACTATAAAGATATATTCTTTATGTTGAATGGCTTCAAGAACTGCGAACATCGTAAGTCTTCCATCCTTGTAAATCCAGCTCGTGTATTTTTGTTCCTATAAAATATATATATTTTTGTACATCTCTTAATAAGGACGGAAAAGTCTGCAACCCTCGGGGGTCAGTATGAGACGCTGTCCAGACTTCCCCTCAGTGAAAAGGACTATTGCGAGGTCGTGAATGACGTCATGATGCTGGCCTATAAGTTGATTGGCGAGAGTCAAACACTGGACTTGAGGACTTGGGCTCCTCTTACGGTGATCCCCGAGCTGCCCTCCTCTCAAGAGGCCTTGTTAGCCACTGGGGACGAGGAGGAGGAAGAAGACGAGGTGCCTCTCATGTGAAAAAGGTGGGCCCCCGAAGCAAACCAGAGACCTGATCTTGACCAAGCTGCTTCTAGGGCAGCAGCCAACCCTTCTGGCCAAGGCAACCCATACCTTTTTAGGGAATTAGAACAGGTTGTTGCCGACTTTAGGTTTATTCGTTATAACCCAAATCAGCTCGTTAGCTGACATCCTTCCAACCCGGATCTAAATGTAACCCTTCTCCAGTGCGTAGACCACCTAGTGGTACGATACGATAATAGCTACCCTAGGGGCACAATTGTAGTTGATAACACCTTAAACTTTAGATCCACCATTTTTGAGGAATATGGAGCAAACCGTAGGACCTGGCCTTCTTTGCTCCAAGGTGCATTTTCCCCTGGGTTCAAACAATACTTAGATGAGTCCAGCCCCGAGGAAGGACCTGAACCCCCTAGGAGCCAAGAAATATAAACTTTAGACTCCCCTTCTCCTTTATTAAATCAAGGGCTAGAGGTCGTGCCTATTTTGGTCAAATCACCCGAGCTGGTGATAATAGACTCCTCCCCCAGCCCGGAGGGTAGGATCTTTGTTTTCTCTTTCTTTATAAATGGTTGATACAACTTTTGGTGAACTAACTCCCTTTGTTCTTTAAAGGTGAAGAGATGGAACAACCAGAAGCTCCCAACCTGCGGACTGCCTTTCAAGCCAAGAAAACCAGCACGGGCCCCATTGTGAAGAGGCTCCGGATGGCGAAGAAGGCCACCCCTCCATCGAGGAATACCTCAAAATCCCCTGCCAAAGGTAAGGACACGGGCACAGCTCAGTAACCAGCTCCGGCGACTTCTGTCACTGTTAGGCAGGTTCCCCCTCCCCCACCTCGATTCATGCCTCCTCAAGCAATACAAACCGAGGCCCCCACCGTCAAATTACCAGTCGATCCTCAGGACCTGGAAAAGATCCCTGAAGCCTTTCGGGGTATCATCTATGAGATCGCGACTCATATGGTGGGTCATGCTTATAAAGCCAGCGCGAGGGACCTGAGGACCATTGAGGAGTGTAGCCCCGAAAACGTCCTTGATTCTGCCATGGGGATTAATCTCACCGTGAGTTATTTTCCTATACTTGGTGGTGAAATTATTATGTTGTTTTTTTTACTGTGCTCACCTTATATTTTTTATATGTTCTGTTATTTTGTAGTCCATCCTGGCCCAATACCACAGCATAGCTCGTGCTAGGCCAGAAATGAAGAGCTCCGAGCTGAGCTAGATGCTGCCAAGGAAGGTGAGCAGGCCGCCAAAGCTTCCCTGACGAATGCTCAAAAGAATGAGCAGGCTGCCTAGGCTGCTCTCACCACTTCCCAAGAAAGTGAGCAGGCTGCGAAGACCGCACTGTCTGTCTCCCAAGCTCAAACAGCCGAGGCGAATCATCTTTTTGAACGTCTTTAGGTCGAGATTGGTGAGCTCAAGGAAAAATTACTTGAGGCCAAAGCTAAAGCCAAGGAGGAAAAAGAGGCATCTTCATTAGCCGTGGAGGAGATGCTATACCATTGCTGGGCCTTCAACCAGGATGGGAACTTCTCTTTTATGGAGCCTGGGTTATTGGATCCGTACCTTGCTAAATTAAAGGCTCGACTTTCGCAAGAACCGTCAGAGACTGGTGAGGCATCCGGAGTGGCGGAGGGAGGCGAGGAGGTCACTTCTGCGGGGCGAGCTGATGGAGCCCAATGATCCTTTTTTTTTTTTAGTTTCCTTTGTAATTGTCTAACCGTTTTTTTTTTATATTAAACAATTGCCTTTGGGCTTAGCTTGAGGTTTTTTCTCCTCAACGTGACAATATACTTGTTTGTCTTATTTTAATATATATCTAACTTTTGATATGTTCGTCTTTCCTTTATTAACTTCTCATGCTTATGAATCCTTAGACTCTTGAGTATTCGAGATTTTAGGAATCAACTTTTAGATCAACATAGATTTTATCGAACTTGGTTATGTCCAAGTTTTTAATGCGTATTTGTATCATACCTGTTAAGAATCAGGCCTCAAAGTTGGTTATATCCAGGATTTTTAATGATTTAAACTTAGTTCGTGCTAGGTTTATTGATTAAAGAGCTTTAAAAAGCCCTTTAATCAATTTTCCCAAATTTCAAAGTTTCGGATCTGGTTACGTCCAGGGTTTTAAATGATTTAAACTTAGTTCGCGCTAGGTTTATTGAAAACTCGACCTTCTAAAAAGCCATGAATAATCAATTTTTCTAAGCTTCTAAATTTTTTAATCTTATCAAGCAAGCTTAATTTTGCCAACCTCGGGTTATGTGCCCCCAAGCAACCATAATGTATAAACTTTCTTGGTTGCTTCTGCAAATATGAGAACACGAGCTAATACAATACTAAGAAATAGTTATATAGCAATCCATTTACTATTTAATCAGAACGACTTTTATAAATAAGCCTTACATGGATGGTGGTACTATTGGTAATATTTTTTTTCAAATGTAGAGCATTCTAACTCCGTGGGACTACTTCCCCATTCAGCCGAGCTATCTTGAAAGTTCCCTCACGCAAAAGCTTAACGAACTGATATGGTCCTTCCCAGTTCAGGTCTAATACACCGTCCTTGGGGTCCTTATTTTCCAAAAAGACCCGTCGGAGAACTAAGTCGCCTAACCCCAGTCTACAACTCTTGACTTTTGAATTGAAATAGCGAGTGATCTTTTGTTGATAATGGGTGAGCTATAGTTGCAATTCCTCTTGTTTTTCTTCGATTAGATCGAGGGATGCGTTAAGTAATCCATTATTCTGTTCTTGACCAAACATCCTTTTCCTGTGATTAGTTACCATTGCTTCGATTGGAAGCATAGCCTCGCTTCCGAAAGTTAGGGAAGAAGGAGTATACCCCATGGAGTTCCTGTGAGAAGTTCGGTAGGCCCAAAGTACTTGCGGGAGCTATTTGGGCCATAGTCCTTTGTCTTCGTCTAACCTCTTCTTTAGGCTTGCCTTAAGGGTTTTGTTTACAGCCTCGACCTCGACATTGGCCTGCAGATTAGCTACTGAGGAGAAGCTCTTAGTGAAACCATATTTTTCACAAAAGAAGAGATCGTTGTCGAACTGTGTCCCGTTGTCTGACACAATTATTTTAGGAAGCCCAAACTGACATATAATACTCTTCACTGCGAAATCCAGGACTCATTTTGAAGTGATGGTTGCCAGAGGCTCGACTTCTACCCACTATGTGAAACAGTCGATCGCCACCATCGCGTAACGAACTCCCCCCTTTCCCATAGATTGGGAGCCTATTAGGTTGATTCCTCATACCGCAAATGGCCATGGGGATGAAGTCGATACAAGTCCTCCATTTCCCATTTAGCCTCGAGACCAGCATGGGATTGGCGAACCAGATTAGGTATTTTGCCTCGTGGATAAACCCACATTTTAATAGTCGTGCTACTTCTTCCTCAAGAGCTTTAGCTCGGACCGTTCCCAAGCGTCTCTGTTTTTGGGATTTTGCTGGCATGTTCTTGTCAAAATTTAAGGTGTTCATGATTACATTCGGACTTATTCCCACCATATCTTCATGTGACCAAGCGAAAACGTCCAGATTCTGCTGTAAGAAATCGACCATCTCTTTCTTCCTTTTATCATCAAGATTCTTCCCAATCTTTACAACTCTTGAAGCTTCTTTGGAGTCAAGGTTTACTTCCTCGAGCTCCTCTATGGTTTGGATTTCTGACCTATCTTCGCCTATCCGTGGGTCAATGTCATCGCGTTGGGTGACGTCACTATCCTCTTTTTGCTGTGGTTCTTATGTCCCGCAAGTAACTTCTACTTCATGGGACTCCTCACCTCCATCATTTATGACCATCGCTTGCTACCCTGGTTGTGATTTTCCCTTCATAGAAACGCTATAGCATTCTCTGGCAGCGAGCTGATCACTTTTGATGGTGCATATTCCCACGGCTAAGGGGAATTTTTTTGCTAGGTGGCGGATAAAGGTTAGGGCTTCAAATGCCTTCAGCGCAGGTCGGCCCAAAATCGCATTGTACGCAGTTGAAAAATCGATTACCATGAATTCAAGCAACTTGTAAATAGTTCACGAGTCTTCTTCCAATGTTACCCCAAATTTGATCATCCCGATAGTTGTAGACCCTTCACCAGAAAACCCGTACAGAGTCATTGAGGTCGCCTTCAAATCAGTTACAAGTAACCCCATTTTTTTGGAGGTGGTCCTGAAAAGTAGATTCACAGAACTTTCGTTATCTACTAATGTTCTCTAAACCCTCCGGCTGGCGAGCTAAACGGTTATGACCAATGGATCTTTATGTGAGAATTGGACGTGGCTAGCATCTTCTTCTGTGAAAATGATTGGTTGATTTTCCAATCGTTGTTGTTTTGATAACCGATGTTCTGGGACGAACTCCACCCCGTTATGGGACTTTCGTTCGTTAATGTACTTCTTCTGGGCCCCGCTGCTCGTGCTTGCCAAATGAGGTCCTCCCGAAATGGTGGTTATATCCCCCTACTATCGGAGGAGGGTCGACCTGATTTTCTTGAGCTCCAGTTTGACTTATTGGAGCTTCAGGAACTGATTGAGTGTTTGGTCTAGTAGGCTGATTAGGGACCACCCGATTTCGGGCGTACTAGGCCAACGGTCCAGCTCTGATGAGAGTTTTGATCTCATCCTTTAGTTGTCGACAGTCATCAATGTTATGACCGATGTCGTTATGGAATCAGTAGAACTTTGAAGAATCTCTCTTCGCCCTCTGGTTCTTCAATGATTCTGGCTTCTTTCCATGGAAGGCGATTAGAACTTTCCAGGAAGATGTGGTCCCTGGTGTCCATTAGGTCAGTATAAGTAGGGTAAACAGGTTTGAACTTCTCCAAAAATTTATTTTTCTTCATCCCTCTTTGGTCCCCCTCGCCATTTCCCTTCCTTTTGTTATTTCCCCCTTGGTTATTCTGGGTAACGGTTTGAGTCATAGCTGCAATGTCCGCTACCGCTCCAACGGGCTGGACAGGGGTCTGGCTAGTTCCCGCGATGGAGGCTCATGCCTCCTCTAAGTTAATCCACTCTTGAGCTCGGGCCAATAATTATTCCACACTCTTAACTCATTTTCATTGGAGTTCCTGCCACAGGTCGCCCCCAACAAGGATTCCCATCCTCATTGCCATAAGCTTGGAGCTATCATCAGCATCTCTAGCTCGTGCAACAACATTGGAAAACCTACTCACATTTTCCTTCAATGTCTCGCCAAGTTGCTGCTTTATGTTGGCCAATGAATCAACCTCAACTCGAGCTTCCATTGAAGCTCGGAATGCTTTATTTAACAGAGGAAAACTTTTTCCATGAGCTTATGGAATGTCTCTTGTATTGCTTAAACCACTGCCTGTCTGGCCCGATTAGAGTTGCAGAGAATAAAATACACCTTAAATCAAGCCCAACATTGTGAGCCCTCATCATGGTATTAAACATTCCGAAGTGATCTGATGGATCTCCATCTCCATCAAATTTTGACAAGTGTGGCATTCTAAAGCCTACCGGATATATGACCGCAGCAATATTTGGAGCGAAAGGCTCAAGCTCGTCCTCTAAGTCATAATCATCTTTTTCTTTTCTAGATAAAAGTCTCTTCATTTGTTCTTCCATCAAAGCTAATCTTTCGAGGGTTTGGCCCCTAGTCCCTAGGTTACTTGGGGGCTGTTCAACAGCTCCCATTCTATCGTATACATTTGATGGGTTATTGTCACTCCAAGATTGAGCTTTGTTTTGTGGGTAATTCCCATTATTGCGTACTATAGACGGACCTCCTTCTTGTCGAGTATAGTTACTATCTTCATTCAGAGTTGGATTTCTTCTCTGGGAATTCATACGATCGCGCAAACCGGGTTGTGGATCGTACCGAGGGCTCTATGCTGAACTCAACTGATTTCTTAGGCCCCCCTCGGACCTACCACTACGATGAATTACTCTCTAGTAACTCCCACTTGCAAAGCTTACAACTCGCGGTTGGGGTCGAGGATCTGGATTTTTGACACGTGTCTATGGGACGTAGGTATTGGCAGAGGTGGTGTCGGATGTCTTATAGGTGACGGGGGATGCCTTATTGGTGAGTCTATCCTCGTTCCATCAGGGTGGACTAAATTAGCTCACCTATGTTCTACTCCAATGTCTCTAGTTCTCTGTGCCTGGCGATCTGATCGCGACATAGGAGGGTTTGTTGGAACATTTTGTCTTGTGAGCCTATCCCAGCCCTTCCTCGTGGATTTCCATGGGCATTCCTAGGGACCTGTGAAGAAGGCACCGAACTTGGGGTTGCAGTCCTAACCGACCAACTGACATGCTGACGACCCCTTTGATGGTCGCTGGGTCGAGCATTTTGGGGATCTCGCTCCGCAGGTACAAAACTTGGAGTGGCGGTGCTGATTGATCGACTTGGTTTGGATCGATTATTCCTGTGGGACTTGTGAGACCTACTTTCCCTCTTTCTGACTTTAACGTCGGTTGCAAGAGAGGGTAATCGAGCCAAAACCTCTTCAATCTGCCTGTTTTCCTTAGCGAGATGGCTTCTCAATTTCATGTTTTCCAACTCAACGACTGTTAGGTAGTTTAGATTTGGATTCGGCGGCAATGACGCCGAACTCCCAGTGTCGCCATGACCCACCAGTTGTTTTCCCGGACGTTGCTGAATCTCATGGCCACATTCATTCGGAACAGCGGTATGATGGGCCTCTTGCTCACCGGGCTGTTCTCTTTGATTATCGTGCATTGAATGAGTGGTCACCATGATTAGAATCAACTGAGATTTTGATGAAGCACTAATTTTCTCTCAATGAAAGTACCAAACTGTTGACTCGATTTTTTGTCAACAGTGTATTAAGAAATAATAAGGCAGATTAGTGCTTAATGATAAACCGTAACGAAAAATAAACATAATTAACTCAAGAACATCGAACTTTTACGTGGTTCAGTGGTAAAATCCACCTAGTCCACGAGTCAATATTATTGTTGTTTCCCTCTCTATTTTGGCAGAGTTTTGGTATGAAAGATTTTTGGTCCCCTTTTCTGTCCAATATTCCTAGTATTTATAGGGGAATTACATGGACATGTTTGGGTAATCGTGTGAGTCAATCACACATTTACATAATGTCTACATTTCTACATATAATTCCCATTTATATTGGGATATGTTTTGATAACAAGATAACATGTTCCTGTTATCTCGGATAATAAATATGACAGCCTGGTCATAAATAAATGTATAAAAGGGATCCTGCGAGCTGGATATCTCGTCCAAGCTCGTGTTCGATAGCTAGTTAATATTCCGAGCTCACACTTCACAGCCATCACATCCTTAGTTCGAGATAAACTCAGGCTGCCTAACACCAAGTATGATCACTATGAATCTCGAGTTGTCCACATGGATAATAAGCAGATATTATTTCCCTTAGTCATTTCTCCGTGTATTTATCTGCCAGATATACTCGAGCTGAGTGAATGAACTCGTGCTAAAATTAGGGTACAATAGACTCTGACAAGCTAATCTTTTTCAAGGGGAACTACTAAGTGGAGAAAGGTTATGTGTGTGATGGAATGATAAAATTTTGTACCAAAGACTCGTGTTCTGATAATAATGCATGCATGTCTTCCTCTTATATGCTTGGCTTTGATTCTATTACTTTGTGGCATATAGACTTGCTCATATCGGTTATAGTACAATTAAAAGAGTTATCAAATGTGATTTAATTGTATGCAATGATTTTGAGCATGATAAATGTGAATTATGTATTAAATCTAAGATGGTAAAGAAACATTATCCAAGTGTTGAAAGAGAAACTAACTTGTTAGATTTGATACATAGTGATTTACGTGAATTGAATGGAAAAATTACTAGAGGTGGACATAGGTATTTTATTACCTTTGTTGATGATTGTCTAGATTCACATATGTGTACTTGCTTAAGACCAAGGACGAGGCCTTTAGCATGTTTACAATCTATAAAGCCAAAGTTAAAAATCAATTGGAAAAGAAAAATAAAGTGATAAGAAGTGATAGGGGCAGTGAATAATTTTTGAATGAATACAATGTTTTGTGAAATTCATGGTATAATACATGAATGTACAACCCCTTATACACCCCAACAAAATGGTATAGCGAAAGGAAATAATAGAACATATGTTGAAATGATAAATGCTATGTTATTACATGCAAGTTTGAGTTTTGCGTTATGGGGAGAAGCCTTGCTAACTGCTTTTCATATTCTAAACCAAATTCCTCTAAAGAATAATCAAATTTCACCATACGAGATATGGAAAGGAAAGATTCCTATTACAAGAGCACGAAGCCTAAAAGGGCCAAGTTGGGTCCAAGGGCCATCAAATGTGTATTTGTAGGCTGTGCCTCAAATAGCAAGTCCTATAGGCTATTAGACTTAGAGACTAATGTGATAATTTTATCAAGAGAAGTTTAGTTCTTTGATAATTTGTTTTATAGTGACAATAAGCCTCAAGAACCGATCTCATTAGAAGGAACTCAAGAGGAGTTACCTTCAAGGGTTGTAGGGTGACCGATATTGCCTAGAATAATCCAAAGGCTTAGAGAGAGTAGATCACAAAATAAAACCTCTCAATTGGAGACTTTTAACCTAGTAGAGGGAAATCACAAGGGAGACACTTGGAAGTATCCTATGGTACTTTGAGTGGAGGATGATCCTAAACCTTTCCAAGAAGTTATGTCCTCAAGGGATTATAACTTTTAGAAAGAGGCAATAAATGATGAGATGGATTCAATTATGTCTAACCACACTTGGGAGATTGTTGATCTACCACAAAGATAAAAGCCAATAGGTTGCAAGTGGCTATTTTGAAGAAAATACAACACTAATGGGACAATTCTAGCCTATAAGGCAAGGTTGGTGGCCAAAGGGTTTAGACAAAAGGAAGACATAAATTATTTTGATACTTATGCACTAGTAGCATGGACAACATCTATAAGATTATTTTTTTTCCTTATCATCAATACACAACATATATGTT
The DNA here is from genome assembly GCF_963169125.1 of Humulus lupulus. NCBI lineage: Eukaryota > Viridiplantae > Streptophyta > Magnoliopsida > Rosales > Cannabaceae > Humulus > Humulus lupulus. The sequence continues at coordinate 206,661,042 of NC_084794.1, read as the reverse complement.
CATCAAATGGATGTCAAAACGACATTCCTAAATGTCAACCTTGATGAGGAGGTTTACATTGAACAAACAGTAGGGTTTGTTCTAAGGGGAAATGAACATAAGGTGTGTAAGCTTGTTAAATCATTATATAGTTTAAAATAAGCACCAAAACAACGACATGAGAAGTTTGATGAAGTCATTGTTTGAGATGGATTTAGACACAAAAGTGTAGACAAGTGCTTATATTCAAAGACTTGTGATGAATATGTCATCTTAGTGTGTCTATATGTTGATATTAAGTAATGACATGAAAGAGATAATAGAAGCGAAGAGGTTTCTATCTTTTAAATTTCAGATGAAAGACCTTGGAGAGGTTGATACCATACTACGTATCAAAATTAGAGGAAATGGGGATGGGTATGCCTTAGGTCAAGCCCATTCTATTGAGAAAATGCTTCACAAGTTTGGTCATCTTAATATCTAAGAGGAAAACACAACCTTCTACTAAATTCTAAAGCTTGAAAAGAATGAAGGGAGAGTGGTGGCTTAACTAAAGTATGCAAGTACAATTGGGAGTTTGATGTATGCCACACATTGTACTAGAGCGAATATTTCATTCGCGGATAGTAAACTAAGTAGGTTAACTAGCATTCCAAGTATCAAACATTGGAAGGCCATGGGATGAGTATTTGGATACCTTAAAAGGACCAAATAGTTATGCTTACAATATTCTAAGTTTCCTAAGATACTTGAAGGATATTCCGACGCAAGTTGGATATCCAGTGTAGGAGATATTCTCTCTAGAACCAGTTGGGCGTTAACCTTTGGTGGGGGTGTCATTTCTTGGGGTTCTAAGAAGAAACATGTATTTGTCACTCAACCTTGGAGTTCGAGTTTGTAGCTCTAGCGGCAACTGGCAAAGAGGCCAAGTGGCTAAGAGATCTCATGAAGGAGATGCCAAAAACCGCGGTTGAAATATCGACGATTTTCATACATTGAGATAATCAAGCATCTTTGATTAGAGCTTACAATAAGATATACAAAGGGAAGTCTAGACATATAATTCAAAGACATGAGAAATCCAAAGTTAAGCGTGCTTGACCTGGAGTAGTCTCATGATGGGTGACCTCATGAGAATTTTTCCCAGGAAGCATGCGAGTAAGGACAAAGCATGCTGAAAAGACTAGTTTGGCTTGCAGGGCCAATCATCATTCCAGGAAGCATCCATAGTGACGTGGGGCATTACAAAATGGTATCAGAGCCTTGAATCATCTGGAAGTGTGGCTGACAGGGACGTCAGACCCTTAAGGGGGGTGATTATGACAGTCAGAATCCCGTGATCCGCTGGGGGAAAGACCGGGTAAAAGTCGTGCAATCCCACATCGCCTGGGGAAGATCAAGTGTGATGATTCTAAGACTGTGTAGGTATGGGACTACACAATGGAAGATGGCTTAAATGGATTGATAGGTACTACCTATGCTAACAAGCATGTGTGTATATATACATCAAAGGAAAAATGGTGGTTTTCGTAGTTCTTTACGCTGATGACATTTTGCTCATTGGGAACAATGTAGAGACATTGTCAAACGTGAAGAAGTGGTTAGCCAAAAAGTTCAAAATGGAAGATTTGGGCGAGGCGAGCTATGTTTTGGGAATACAAATCCTAAGGGATAGGAAGAACAAGCTCTTGGAACTTTCCCAGGCAAATTATATAGACAAAGTGCTTGAAAGATTCTCTATAGAGAATTCCAAGAAAGGTCAGTTACCGACTAGAAATGGAATTGCTCTCTCCAAGGAACAATGTCCTAAGACACCTCAGGAGGAAGAGGATATGAGAAAGTATCCATATGATACAACCATTGGGAGTCTGAGGTATGTTATGTTGTGTACTAGGCTCGACATATGTTATAGAGTTGGGATTGTAAGTCGTTATCAATCAAATCCTGGTTTGGAACACTGGATTGCAGTAAAGCATATTCTCAAGTATCTTAGGAGAATGAGAGATTATATGCTTGTATATTTGGGGGGTAAGCTGAACCACACTGGATACAATGATTATGATTTCCAATCAAACAAAGACAGTCAAAAGTAGACATTTGGGTCAATGTTCACTCTTGGTGGAGGAACTATTGTCTGGAGAAGCATTAAACAACACAACATAGCTGATTCAATCATGGAAGCCAAATACATAACGATTTGTGAAGCAGCTAAGGAGGTGGTTTGGTTGACGAAGTTCTACACTGATCTCGAAGTAGTTCCAGATATGGATAAGCCACTAATCCTGTAATGTGACAATAGTGGAGCAGTAGCTAATTCCAAAGAACCAAGAAGCCACAAGAGAGGAAAGCATATAGAAAGAAAATATCATCTAGTAAGAGAGATTTTACACCGAAGTGATGTGACTGTTATGAAGATAACGCCGAAAAAGAACCTGGCTGGCCCATTTACCAAGACACTTCCTGCAAAGTCGTTCATGGGTCACATACGCAACGGGAGATACCTCACTTGCTTTGAGGGCAAGTGGGAGATTGTTAGGATTAATGCCCTAAAAGCATGTAAAGACATTTTATTGGTTTTAAATCAAATTATGTGGAAGTGGGGTTCCTTTTATAGTGCGCTCTAATGGCCCCTGATACATTGTTGTCCAGGGGACCAGATGGTACGCAAGTACACTGTCAGGAGGTGGTCTCAGGGATAGTGGTGTTGGCTCCAGTACGTGGTCAGATACCATGAGGATGTCTCCACTACTTATTTTGTATGAATGTCAGAGGAGTGGCACCAGGCGTAGTGGTGGTGGTGGTGGTGTCGACTCTGACATCTGGTTAGAAGCATACAGGCCATGTCCCCTCTGATAATACTCCCACTACTTGTCTGGCATGAGTATTTGGATCAGACATACGGGGTATTACAGGTCGTACCCTGTATGAGCTCTGTACTTGTATGATCTTTTCGAATTATACTTGTTCTTTTACCTCTAAACATTGGAGTTTTCGCAGGTCCTCATAGGACACACCATATTGAGGTGCTAGGCACGAGGCCACCTAGGATGCCTTGGGCGCACGAGGCGCTGGCCTGGGGGAGGCGCGAGAGGGAGCCCTTCGGTCATTGGCGTGGGGCACTTGTAGGTGAGGGTAAGTCACCGTCTCACGAGGCCCATGGCATGGTTGATACGCGGGGCGAGGTGAGGGTGAGACATCATCTCGCGAGGCCCATGGTGTGGGGCCTCAGGTGTGCGACCAAGGCATGGTGAGACGCGGGACACTCCCAGGCGCGAAGCACCTCGTGGGGCTCCTCCTGGCGTGAGGCGTCTCCTGGTGTGAGACGTTTGTGTGGGGCTCCTCCTGGAGCAAGGCATCTCTTGGCGCGAGACGCTTGTGGGCGAGGATTCGAAGGACGCGACAGTGGCGAGGCTCCTAAGGACACGCCTCTGGCGAGGCCCCTTAGGATGCGGCTGTGGCGAGACTCTAAAGGACACAGGTTCGAGGCCATGAGCACGTAGACGCAAGGCCATGAGCGCGCGGGTGCGAGGCCAGGTGCATGCGAGCGTGAGACAGGACCCTTAAGCAATTGGTGCGAGACACCCAAAGCACCTCAGGCTCTCCCACGAGGCGTGGGTGATAGACGTGTGAGACAGGTCTCGCGAGGTGCATGGCTAGGCGTGAGAGTTCCCATGGGGTGCATGGGTTCTAGGGATGCCGAGAATAGCCTCATGTGCCTCCTTGTGAGAAGATGGTGGCCTAAGGGTCTCACGGCATGGGCACGTATTTAGGCGTTTATGGGACCTTAGCACGCGTTTTTGGCCTTTTTACAATTGTGGGATTTTGAGTATCCACACTTGCCCCCCAGTCTAGGAGAGGACCTTTAGGTGCTCTAGTGTAATTTTCTCTTTGGTTCTTAGAATTAGACTTCCAAAGCATAGGTGGTGTTTGTGATGATCCTTGTCATCACTTTGATATTGAATGTTTGCCCATCGTCTTGCTTTGCAGATCCCATTCCAGGTGCCAAGCTCCCTTCTTGGCCATTGATCAGTCGTTAGATTCGATGGTCAAGATGAGTCTGTGGCTCCTATAAATAAGCCTTCACATCTAGCCCATTATTCACACCCCATCTTCTTAGCTTAGTGGTTTTTAGATCCTTGCTCCTTTCCAGAGGTAAGGGGTTCAATCCCCCACAACCTCACTTTTGTTATCTTTTCCATTTTTTTTTCTGTTGTTTATACTTGAGTTCATTTCTTGTATGTCCATATCCATGCAGGCATTTTAGGACTAAAACACCCTTTTCCTCTATTTTTGCAGATGCGTACTTTCGACCACTTGCCTCTATTTGACTGTGATGGTGCTTTCGGCCCTCGACCTCCCTTCGACCACGATAGCGCCCAATTTTACTTGCTTGAGGTATACTTTCTTTCTCCCTTATGTTTATTGGGTCCAAATTAGCACCACTCGGGAGGGGGTATTTTGGCCTGAGCTTGTCGTGAGTTAACCCTGTTGCATGCCCTTATTCATACCCCGTAGTGGGTTATTTAGCGCGCTTGTACCTACAGGTTATGAGCCCATTCCTTTGTGTTTTGTTGCAATCCTCTCATTTATACGTGAACCCTTTTTGCTTTCGGGATGAGGATTCATGGCATGTGAAGGTCCATTTGAGGCTCCTCTGGGGGTCGAGTTTGTTGACTTGTCTTCAGAATTGAAGTCCCCCGAGGATAATCCTCACCATGACTACGACTGTAACGCCCTGGATAGCCAAGACCGTTACACTGTGTGTTTATAAAGTGCCAGACTTGCTATTCAAGTCATTTAATTAAAATCGTGTTGGAGAAGCTACGAAGGAACTAGGGTTAAAGGCGTTTTGGTCTCATAAGCCACACTTTTCATTAAGAAACATTATCTTGTTACACAGGATCCCAAAAATACAAGTTTAAAGATCGTTTATAAAAGTTGTAAGACTCAGATACAACAACCAGCCATGCTAAGGAAAAACAAGCAGTTAGGTAGTCCCTGTCCTGGTCCACTCCTCGATCGTGGCGATCGAACAGCTGGCTATGTACATTTCACCTCGGAGCTCTCCACCTCAGGCTTGGTCCAGCTTGCCCTTGCCTTTACCTGCACCACGTAGCACCCGTGAGCCAAGGCCCAGCAAGAAAACACAATATAAACAGAGCATAAGCAATTATCAGACAAGTCAATATCTCACGTTGCATCACATAGCCTCAGTCAAATAACCATTTAGTATAGTCAGGTATTCCACATACTAGGCATATCAACTCATAACATGCACAGTTTATAAACGATAACCAGGGCTAGCACTCACAGGCTGCTCCCTTTGTTATCCCAGTGTTCATGGCTCCCAGTGGCCAAATCGCGCTATGTGCGCTAATAGTATGTACGACACTCTTAGGCCGCTTTTACATGTCCCAAGGCGTGATACCAACATTGACACGATACAATTCTAGGGAGCACTTAGTCCCATCACAATCATATAACCGGGTGTAGTTTTCTTACCTTTCAATTCAATAGCTTTGATCCCTCGACACCTTGAGCGCGATCCCCCTCGAGCCCTAGCACTCACCTAAAAAAAATCATGGCCAAAGTCATCATCAACCCTCAAGTTCAAAACCTAGTCCCGGGACCAATCCCGAGCCCCCGGGAAGTCCTAGTTCCACCAAACAAGGTGGTGGAACCAAACCCCAAACCTTAGGTCAAAAACCCTTGCAAATAATTCTAAAATCCCCTTCAGAAGGCAGGGTAGCGCTACAGCGCTCTTGGGAGGGCGCTACAGCGCTATAGACAGAAGCCAAATACCCTTCAGCATTATGGCCTAGCGCTACAGCGCCCAAAGGCTAGCGCTGTAGCGCTAGTCACAGACAGCCCAGCACCAAAATTTCACTTCTGCGATTTCTTCGAACCAACCTCAACCAAACCTTTTCCAACTCTTACCCAAGCTCAAAAACAACCTCATGAACACACTCCACTCATCCCTAGCACCCCAAACACCTAAAACCCAAGAACATGCATCCACAAACTCAGATTTCACCATAGCCACTCCTAAGCTCTAAAACTCAGTAAAAACCAGCTGAACATCAAAGTTTAGAGTTGAGACTTTATACCTTTGATAGAATTTCGACCATAAGCTGCCTCTAGACTCCTTTGGCTTGCTCCTCCTCAGCCTTAAGTTTGAATTCCCTAAGGTTCCACCCAATTTCAACTTAAGCACCACAACTCAAAAACCAGAAACTGAAACTGAAGAATTCTAAGTCTTACCTCAAGTGTTGATGAACCCTTGCTAAACCTCTGTCAATTCCTCAGTCTTAGGTTAGGAACCTTGATGCCTAGTTAATCCCAGCTCTCCTCTGAGCTTTACTCCAGAAATCCTCAAGAAACAAGTGAAGGAAGCACAAACCGACCTAGAGAATTCTCTCTGTTTTCTCTCCTTTCTTTTCCTTTTCTTTTCTTTCTTTTTCAAACTTCTGTAATATTCTACAAATCCCACTAACATAAAGCCCCAGTAATACCCATCCTTAAAAGCCAAATGACCATTATGCCCTCCCTATTAATTCTAATCTTTTAGTCCACTTAAGGGCATTTTAGTCATTTTACCCAATTCTCGCTAATTCCTCGAGTGTCTCTATTATTTCCTGCCTAACTTTCGATACCTAATTAATCACCAATGATATTCCTCAATGTCAAAATGGACTCCAGTTCATCTACTAAATTCCCATTTATACCCCTAAGCTTACCCCGAGCCGAGTATAAATCCCCGCCATGACTTTTCTGCTACTTTGCTCTCTAGGATCGTCTCGAGTCACAGATCACAGATATATCCACATAATAATGTGGTCTCGACAATTATCACATATATCAAAGCAGTTAAACCCATAATGGCCAAAATTACGATTATGCCCTTCTAACCTAATCAGGGCCTATATGCATACTAATACACATAGTCATGCATCTCAAATACTCAAGTAATCATATAACATGCTTTAAATCATAATCATGCATCTTAATCATAAAGCCACACATAATCCCCATTATGCCTCCAGGCACGCTAATCAAGGCCCTTAAGCCTTATTAGAGAATTTGGGTCGTTACAACGACACCTTACGGCAGGCCCGTATTCGTCATCTTGAGCATATGGCTGAACTTAGGCGTAAAATTTGGGTGGTACAGGGCGAAATAGACTCAGTTTTGAGGGGAGACGGAGTACCTTTCCCCCTGGACCTTAACGATCATGTAGCGAACCTTAGGGTGACCCTTTTAGATTTGTAGATAGAGTTGGAGTTTATGGAGGGAAATCTCCCGCCCGAGCCTCCTACCCCATTTTCCCCTAATGACTGTCATGGGGCAATCCCGTCTTCTCGTCAACCCTTATTCTCGATCTACCCTTGCTTAGCGCTTTCACACCCGGTGCTTCGGTGGAAGACCCTTGCTAGGAAGAAAAAAGGAGGGTAAAGTGCCCTGTTTCCACCTAACCTTTTTCTTTTGGTTTTGTAGATATGTCGAAGAGAGCGCGGCGACAGGTGACTGCTGATGATCAAGACACTGGCCCCCTATTGGCATCCACTCTAGTGTCCCATGTGTCCGAAAATAAATTGTTGGAGATAATGGAGAACTACTTTGTTGTCCTGGAATACACGTTATACGTTCCTTTGAAGAAGTGTCGAACTGATGGACCAAGTCCTATTTACATGGCCATGAGCGAGCATATCTTGAAAGTGGGTGGCACAATCCCACTACACCCATTTTTTATCACGGCTCTCAATTATTTTGACCTTGCTCCGCTCCAGCTGGCACCCAACAGCTGGCTGACCTTGAGTTGCCTCTTCATCTCGTATATGGAGCGTTTCAAGCATGCTCCCACGGCCCAAGAGGTGTATTTCATGTACAACCTCATGCCCTCTCCTAAATCCAAGGGTTTTTATTTCTTGCAAAAAGTCAATACTTCAGTCTCCTTGATAGAGGGCTCTGTATCCAACCCAGGGTCTGGGAAGCAAGAATTTTTCTTTGTGAGGGGTCCCTCTCTGTTTGTGAGCACTTTCGCTCAGCTCCTAGTAAGTACTTCAAGCCCTTTTTTTTTTTTGAAACTTACTGTTTTGGGACTTGTGTTTGTGTCGGCAACTGTGTTGATTGTCCAGAGTATTTCGCCATGCCTGAAGTTGTTGGGTCGGAGGCGAATGTAGTGGATAAATTTCTCGAGGCTAACCCTGCCGAGAAAATGGCTGTACACCTCTTCATCGTGGACAAACTCAACTTTCATAAGCTGTCACCGATTTCGGAGCCCAGGTTGTTGTGGACTATTTCTAGAACAAAGAAGAAGAAGGTTGCTTTGGCTGAACATCACTCGGACGGGGGTGAGGCTGAGCGTGTGCCAGAGGGGGCTCTCCTGGACATGGGCAACCCCACCAACCATCTTTGTCTCCCAGGGGGTGCCCTCCTTTAGCTCCTACAGACCATGACATGGCCTCCCACTCCCAGGATCAACAGGCCATGCCGAGGGGTTTTGTCTGTCCTTATTCTGAGGGCTTCGACGCTTTCCCTCAGGCTTCCCTTGATCCTGGTCCATCGAGGGTTCATTTTTCTTATCTGTCTGTGCCCCCTCCTCCTTCGGTGAGCAGGTCATCTATCCTTACCCAGCCAGACGCCCTTGGCTCGAAAGGGGCGACCTCTTATGGGCGACGATATGTCTAGGTCACTACAGATCTTCCTGAGGCTGATTGGAGTGGTCTTGGAAATTTTTCCATGTCAGAGCCCGGGGATACTCTTGCGCGTTCCACCATTTGGATGAGTTAATGCATCTTACGTCGGCCTTATCCATTTTCTCTCTCTTTCTTTTTGTTGCTTATCATTGTTATTGTTATTTTTCTTGTGCAGACCTATACAGTGGCTCAGCGATTTGCCGACTCGGCTCAAGACCTCTCCTCGTCGAATGCTGAGAGAGACCTTCTTACGGTCCAGGTCCAGGGGCTCGAGAGGGAACTTGCTGAAACCAGGCTTAAGCTAGAGGAGGCCCTGGCGAAGGCCTCTTCCTCATCAAAAAAGAAGAAGAGGGAAATTGCCAAGGACACAATGCTGCTGGAAAAGGTCACTTCCTTAGAGACCGAACTTAAGGGGGCCAAGGCTACCATCGCAGCTTTGCAGGGGAGGGTCGCTTCCTTAGAGGTGGACAAGGCGGCCATTTAGTATAGATCCATATATCGCGCCCTCTACGAAGTATGGAGGCAGAATCCTAACTTCGATTTCTCCTCCTTCAGTGAGCATGCTGTTGCCTGGGCGGCTGAGTGGAATGCTTGTAAAGCCCCGAATTCTCTGATGTGGTTTAAAGGCATGATTAGTAGGCCGGGAGGGCCATAACTATTTAATTATGCCATTAAATGATAATATTCATGTTTATATGAATTATATTATAATATGATGTTATATGCATGCATGTGGGTCCACATTTGAGTATTATGATATTCTGGTAATTTGGCCCGTTAAGGGTATATTTGTATATTTGGGTGCATATTGTGATTTGTGAATGAGATCCCATTATTATGGAGATATATTTGAGCTATTCGGCATGAGACGATCCTATATAATGGATTAGCGGTTTTATCATAACGGGGTCAATTATTGGGTAATAGGAATGTTATTTGATGATAAATTGGGAGTTATTGAGATCAGGATGAAATTCTGGAAGTTTTGACTATAATGTCCTCGAGGAGGTTTTTGGGACCCCGAGCACTAGGTTTTATTTGAGGGTACTTAAGCTTGAAGTAGCTTGTCAGATAGAACGTACGTTAGAAAACCTCTCGTTCTCTTCCCGTAGTTCAATTTTACCGTTTGGAGCCTTTTTGAAGAAATCTCGAGTTCTAGGAGTCGGATCAAGCAAGGATCGAGGCATAGCGATCCTAGGAAAGATTAGAAGCTTTTTGACCGAAGGATTTGACGAGAAACAACCCAATTGAAGGTAATCTAAGTTTAAAGTTTTGAGTTTTTAGAGTTTCTAAGCTTTGAATTGAACTTTGTAAACCGTTGAGTTTTTGGTTTGACTGAACCTTGGATTTTGATGGTTTTGGACCATTGGGAAGCTTGGGAACTTTGATTTGATGATTTGGTAATGTTTAGGCATGTTTTTGGAGGGTTTGGGATGAAGAGGAACGAGTTTGGGCATGTTCTGGGTTGGGCACCGCGGCCCTGTTCTTGGAGAGCCGCGGCCCTAGCTCGAAGAAGCAGGTGGGCGAATTTGCTCTTGCTAGGCGCCGCGGCCCTTGCTTCAGAGGTGGCTGGGGGCTGTGGCCAAAGGTGCCAGGGCCGCGGCTCTTGAGCAGGGTTGAGCCCGTTTGAGTGTTTTTGCCCCGGGAACATAGATTTTGGCCTCGGGATTGTTCCTACTACTTGGATTAGTTTGGATTGATGTCCCGGAGGCTAGATATTGGTTTGGGAACCTATGTTGATCATTTTTATTAATGATGTCCCGTGTTTGGTTATGACTAGGTGACCGCTAAAGGACTAAAAGTTGATCGTTCTTAAGGGTCGTATCTTTGTTCATTCTAGCTTGAATCTGAGGTAAGAAAACTGCACCCTGTGTATATATGACATGCGTGATTGTTATTAAGGCATGTTGATTGGTAAATGTGGACATGGATTGCATATTATATGCTAGCGAATATTGTTTATCTGTATATGGCATGGACTAGTCAGGGACACCGACCTAAGAGTCAGGACCGACATAAGCATCCTGAACGCAGGGCCGAATGAAGATTAGATCTAATCAATATCAGCAATGAATGGCTCTAAGGCATTAATGCTGGACCGACCTTAGGGTTGATGAAATTTGTAAGCACTTGGCTAGTCTAAGACTAGTTACTCAGAGCCAAGGCCTAAGGCCCAGGTGACCTCTTGTCACATGGCTAGGGAACGATGTTCCAGGGTTATGACTCTATGGTCATGAGGAAGGTTATGTTGGTGACCAGTCACCATGCACCTATCCTGGTTAAGCTAATGAAAGGTTTACTTACCTATTAAGCCTCGGTGACCCTATCGTCACAAGGCTGAAGGGAGTTATTCCCAATTTAGTGACTTTTGCGACTGTCACCTATCTGTTTTGGACTGATAGTCCTGAATGATTATTATGATCATTGTTGATGTTATATTATGCTATATTGTGTTTTCTTGTTGGGCCTCGGCTCATGGGTGCTATGTGGTGCAGGTAAAGGGAAAGAAAAGCTCACCCAGCCTTGAGTGGAGAGCTTAGGTGGTGATGTGTACATATGCGGCCGCTTGACCACCACGGCCAAGGAGTTCTCAGAGGAACTAGGGGGTTTACCCTATTTTTGCCGCTTAGGTTGGCGGGGTTGTAAATTTGAAACAGCAGTGACCATTTTGAGTTGTAAATCACTTGTAAATGTTTTGATAAGCTCATGAGCAGTTATATATTTAATAAAATATATCCTTTCCTTCTTATGGTTTTCCACCTTAACCTGTTAATAACACTTAGAGCACGTTTTTAACCAAAGGACTCGGGTAGCGGGTCAAATTTCCAGTTCACCATTCACCGTAACTGTTCTGGGGAAACCGAGGCATTACAATGCCCATGGCAGGAGGCCTTGAGATTATCATTCTGTGATTTTTGTCATTTAGTCCAATGCGGTTGTCTGCTCGTTTGATCCCTATTTTGCTTGTAATTTCTCTGAGCCTTGTTATATTATCAAAAGTCCCTTTTTTTTATATGCATATGTGATTGTTCATCTTTATTCCTCTGTGTTCGAGGTCCCTTTGAGCCCACACAATGGGTTTCAATTGGTTCTCTTTTTTATTTATCAGGCTTGAGGCCCTTTGGAGCCCATGCAAACGGGTTTAATAGGTCCCTCTTTGGTGCCTCTTGATTGTTCTTATAAGGATATATTGACCCCTTGGGTTCTAGTTATATTTTTATATATTTTTGCGCGCGCTTATTATTTCTTGCGAGAAGCGTCCTTCTCGTCATTATTCATAGTACTATTTTCGCAAGGGTCTCTTTTAGGACCCTTTTTGGCTAGACGGCTTAGTGGCCGCTCTAGGCTTATCGGAGGGTGCTTCCCCTGAGACATTTCCTCTTGGGGAAGCATTTACTCTTATTTAGATGTTTTTCTTGTAGGACCTTTTGGTCTCCTCGATGTTCATAAGGGTAGCTAATCCTTGTGTAAACTCAAGCGGTACCTTACAAGGTCTTCTTCTTGATTTATAAGGGGTATATATATATATAAGGGTCTTGTTTAGGATCCTAAGATAAGGGGTCCTTTTAGGGTCCTCCTGATAAGGGGGTCCTTTTAGGATCCTCCTGATAAGGGGTCCTTTTAGGATCCTTCTGATAAGGGGTCCTTTTAGGATCCCTCTTCCTCCTGATATAAGGGGTCCTTTTAGGATCTCTCTAATATAAGGGTCCTTTTAGGATCCTCTTGATATCAAGGATCCTTTTAGGATCCTTTTGATATAAGGGGTCTTTTCGGATCCTGCTAATACAAGGGTCCTTTAAGGATCTTCTTCTTTGCTATATATTTGGTCTCCTATCCTACCTATATATAAGGGTCTTGTTTAGGATCTTGAGATAAGGGGTCCTTTTAGGATCCCTCTTCCTCCTGATATAAGGGGTCCTTTTAGGATCTCTCTAATATACTGGGTCCTTTTAGGATCCTTTTGATATAAGGGGTCTTTTAGGATCCTCCTTATACAAGGGTCCTTTTAGGATCCTCTTATTTGCTATATATTTTGTCTTCTATCCTACCCCCCCCGAAGTGCTTGGTGAAATTTATTCCACCAGGTACTTTGGTGGATGCTATAGAGAAGAAAAGTAACATGTGAAGTTGCAAACAGTTTCATTCATAGCATGCGGGTTACAATGACATATATGAAAGGGTTACATCTGATTGGGAGGTTACCCGAGTAGCCTCTTTGATTCCTACCTACTAAGTTAACACAACAGGGAACAAACTAAACATAGGTCTTCTTTGTGTCGGGTGCAGAAGTCTCATTGGTAGTATTTCTTGAGGTGTTCCGCATTCCATGCTCGAGGTATGATGGTGTTATCCATGCGAGCCAGTTTATAGGTGTTTGGTGGTATGCATTGAGCGACTTTGTAGGGTCCTTCCCAGTTCGCCCCTAGTACCCCCGCCCCCGGGTCTCGCGTGTTTGGGAGTACTTTTCTCAGTACCAAGTCTCCTACCCTGAACATTCTCTCCCACACCCTTGAGTTGTAGTACCTCGCTTCTCGTTGCTAATATGTGGCTAACCTCAGTTGTGCCCTTTCTCTCTTGGCTTCCAATAGGTCAAAATTCCCGACCAATGCTGTGATATTAGCCTGGTCATCATATGATTGCATGCGGATGGAGTTAATCTTCATTTCTATCAGAAGGACAGCCTCGCAGCCATAGGCCAAGGCGAAAGGCGTCTCCCCAATGGTGGAACGAGGGGTGGTCATGTAGGCCAAGAGTACATTGGGGAGTTCCTCAACCCAGGTGCCTTTCAGCTTTTCCAACTTTGTTTTCAAGTTCCTTTTTAGGATCTTGTTGATGGCCTCTACTTGTCCATTGGCTTGTGGGTGTACTACTGCGAAGAAACTCCTCTTGATTCCTTTTTCCTTGCAGTATTCCTCAAATATTCCTCCTTCAAACTGCGTTTCATTGTCGAAGATAATCTTGTAGGGTACTCCAAATCTGCAGATGATATACTTGTTGACGAAGGTGGTGATTTTCTTAGCCGTTATGTTGACTAAAGGCTCTACTTCCACCCACTTAGTGAAATAATCGACCGCTACCACCGCATATTTAGCTCCTCCTCTTCCTGTTGGCAACACTCCAATCAAGTCAATTCCCCACACAGCGAAGGGCCACGGGCTGGTCATGTTCACCAGCTCATTTGGTGACTGTCGGGGGTAATTTGCATGTCTCTGGCACTTGTCACACCTTCTCGCAAAGTTACTCGCGTCCTTCTCCATGGTAGGCCAATAATACCCCTAGAAAATAGCCTTTTTTGCCATGGACTACCCCCAGCATGATTTCCACATTCCCCTTCGTGTATCTCTTGTAAAAAATTTAAAGCCTCTTCCTTATTTACGCACCGCTGGAGCGGGGTAGAGAAGCCTCTCTTATATTAGGCTCCATCTACTAGGGTGTACTGAGCGGCTTTGTACAATCTACATGCATATTTTCTTTCCAAAGGCAAGGTCCTATCATTTAAGTACCTCACGATGGGTGAAAACCATGACTCCCCAGTGCTATTGACCATGTTGATCCTTTCTTCTGCTATGCTTGGCTTGGGGAGGTATTCGACTGAGATGGACTTGAGCATGTCTTCATCTCGTGTGGAGGCGAGTTTCATGAGTGCATCGACGTTTGTGTTCTGTTCCCTTGGGATATGTTTTATGGTGTATTTTTCGAACTGCTCCAAATACCCCTTCACCTTGGCGAGATATGCATCCATTTTTGGACCTCTAGCTTGGTATTCACCCTTCACCTGAAGCACCACCAGCTATGAGTCACTAAAGACATGCAAATGGGTTACCTTTAACTCCCTAGCTAGTCGCATGTCGGCCAACAATGCCTCGTAATTTGGCTCATTATTGGAACCTTCGAATTCAAATCTCAAGGCACAGTACATCTTGTGCTCCTCAGGTCCCGTCATTATTATGCCAGCGCCGGCTCCTCCTTCGTTAGATGCCCCGTCTACATGGAGGCTCCATTCTTTAGGGTGCTTTTCCTTTTCATGCGCCGGTTCATTCTCTTCTATTTCTCCCTCCTCGTGGGGTCGGTGTGCAAACTCGACTATAAAGATTGCAAGTGCATGCCCATTGATTGAGGTCCTTGGGGTGTAAGTGATGTCGAATTGACTTAATTCAATCAACCATTTTAACAACCTTCCCGAAGTCTCCGGCTTGTGCAAGACTTGATGCAGAGGGGTGTTTGTGAGCATCTCGATAGCATGAGTATGAAAATAGGGCCTCAACTTTCGAGAAGCCACTATTTAGGCATATGCTAACTTCTCTATTTCTGGGTACCGGGCTTCTGCATCTATTAACTGTTTGCTCACATAGTACACAGGCTGCTAGTGCTTCCTTCCTCCTTTGACCAAGGTGACACTTATAGCATGCTCTGATACAGCTAGATACAAATAAAACTTCTCCCCTTTTTCTAGCTTGGCCAAAAGGGGTGGTTTTCCAAGGTGTTCCTTTAGCTTGGTGAAGGCATCCTGGCATTCATCATCCCAAGCAAACATTTTGTTTCCTTTTAGGATGTTGAAGAAAGGGAGGCATTTGTTAGTAGACCTGGAGATGAACCTATTGAGGGCTGCTACCCTCCCTGTTAGGCACTGCACCTCCTTCTTGTTTCATGGTGGGCTCATTTCCAGCAATGCCTTGATTTTCTCAGGGTTAGCCTCGATACCTTGGGAATTCACCATAAAACCCAGGAACTTTCTTGATGAAACTCTAAAGGTGCACTTGAGCGGGTTTAGCTTCATTCTAAACTTTCAAAGGGTATCAAAAATCTCAATGAGATCGTTGGTGAGCTCTCCTGCCTTCTTTGTCTTTACCAGCATATCATCAACGTATACTTCCATATTCCTTCCTATCTGATTTGCAAACATTTTGTTCACCAGCCTTTGATAAGTAGCACATACATTTTTTAAACCAAAAAGGCATCACTTTGTAGCAATACAACCCCTTGTCTGTAATGAATGAAGTGTGCTCTTCATCAGCCGGGTTCATGGGTCTTTGGTTGTACCCGGAATATGCATCCATTTGGTCGTGCCCCGCTGTGGCATCTACTAACTGGTCAATCTTAGGAAGCGAGAAGCTGTCCTTAGGGCAGGCCATATTGAGGTTAGTAAAGTCCACACAAATCCTCCACTTTTTGTTGGGATTCAGGACTAGCATTGGGTTTGATACCCATAGTGGGTAAAATGCCTCTCGGATAAACCCATTTACCTTTAACTTTTCAACCCCCTCTTTTAGGGCCGCGTATCTCTCTAGGTCCAACGCTCTCCTTTTCTGCCTCACAGGCCTTGCTTTTGGGCTGATGTTTAGGTGGTGGCACATGACCGCTGGGTCTATCCCTACCATGTCCTCGTGACTCCAGGCGAATACGTCGAGGTTGGCTTTCAAGAATTCTACTAGCTTCTCCTTCACATCACCCATCAAGTTTTTTCCTACCTTCAACTTTCTTAACGGCTCGTTCTTGACCGTGACTTCCTCCAACACCTCTACTGGTTCAACACTAGGTTCTTCTGCGACTCGTGGGTCTAACTCGTGCGGGTTTGTGCCTTCATGCATAACCATTGCCATAGGCGTTGATGGCTTTGTGGCCGTGCGGAGGGATGTGTTATATCATTCCCTCACTTCCTTCTACTCTCCTTTCATACATGCTATTCCCCTGGGAGTTAGGAATTTCATAGCTAGGTGGTATATAGAAGTTATCGCCTTCAATTCTCTACGGGAAGGTCTCTCTAATACCGCATTGAAGGCTGATGCGCAATCTACCAGAAAAAAGTTTGCCATTATGGTGGTTTGTCTGGGCTGTTCTCCCATAGTGAGGGCTAACTTGATCGCCCCTAGGGGTTGTATTGAATCTCCCATAAATCCATACAAGGAGGTATTGTAAGGCTTTAGGTGCTGGATGTTTAGTCCCATCTTCTCCAAAGCTGGGCGATATAAGACGTCCACAGAGCTTCCGTTATCCACCAACACCCGATGCACCCTCATGTTAGCAAGCTGGACAATCAACACTAGGGGGTTATTATGGGGGAAATGTACACCCCGGGCGTCTTCCTTAGTGAAGGTTATTGAGTCATTTTCACCCTTAAAACTCTTCGGGGGGCATTGCTCCAAACTTAAGACGCACGGTGGTGGACTTCGTCTGGCCTCCCTGCCATATTTATCTCGCCCCTTCCTTGATTCACCCCCGAATCCTGGCCCTCCAAAGATGGTCCTGACCTCTCCTTGTGCTTCCGGGGTAACCTCTCGTGCCCGCGGCGAGGATGCTCCTTCTTCCAACCTTTGGTTCTCCTTGCGGACATATCTGCCCAAATGTCCCCTGTGTATAAGCTCTTTGATTTTTACCTTCAAATGGTTTCATTTCACGGTGGTGTGGCCGATATCTTTGTGATACTGGCAATATTTGCTGGGCTCTCTTTTGGACCGGTCTTTTTTCATTGGCGGGGGCCTTCTGAAAGGGAACTGGTTTTCATTCGTGACAAAAATATGCTCTCTAGCATGGGTGATGTCAGTATAAAAGGTGTAGGGGCCCTATTTGCGCTCGCCAGTGTGCTGATGCTTCTGGGGTCGATCATCTCTCGTTCCTTCATATACCCTCTTCTTCTTTGTGCCATTTTGGCTTTCACAGATCGAGGGTTTTGGTGGCGACTGCCATTTTCTGGCCTTGAGGCTTTCGTGACCATCTTCCACGCGAACATATTTCTGCGCCCGCTCGTAGAAGTCGTCCAATTCTGTGACCTCCCTCTTGAGCATGTTATCCCATAACTTGCTTCCCAGGCGTACTCCGGCTGCGATGACAATTTTTAGCTCTCTACGGGTCAAACTCCCTACTTTGGCCGCCTCCATACTGAACCTGTGAATGTAGCTCTTTAGACTCTCATTTTCTCCTTGCTTCACGTTGGTGAGGCTGGTGCCCGTCATCGTGTAGTCCCGCACGGCATGGTGTTGCTGGAGAAATTCATCAAAAAATTGTTGCCAAGATCTGATGGATCCTTTTCTAAGCCCTTTGAACCATTTGTACGCAGGTCCTTTCAATATGACAGCGAGGCAATGGCATCTGGCCCTGCTACTAATCCCCCTTAACTTCGTCAGGTCGTTAAATGCATCCAGATGGTATTTAGGATTTGTGCTTCCTTCATATGGGGTCATATGGGGCTCCTTAAAGTTGACTGGGAGCCGGATGGCCTGGATCTTCTTGACGAAGGGCAACTCATGGTTGAACTCGTCCTTAATGACTTGTCCTCTAGAGGCGGTGATGATTTTGCTTCGTAGGCTCCTCATTCTGTGTCTAGGTCTTGTCTCCTCTTGCTCAAGGAGTCTCTCAGCGTGGATGGGTTAGGATCTCCCTTTCCTTTGCCTTCCCAGGGTGCCATAGGAGCTGTGGTCCTTTTACCCGCCCTCTTTTTGTTTAGTTCCTCTCGTAAATCTGAGGGTGTTCTCCTTGAGGTGACTTCGACATCGTTATGAGGGCCAACGTTGGTCTTCGGCTCTGGCCTCTGGGGCTGCTTTGGTGGTCCTAGACGTTCGTGCTGCTTTGTCAGAAGGGTGTTACTGGTGGAGAGTCGAGTCCTTCCATTGTCTACTGGGACGGTGGTTTCTGCCCCCTCTTGACCTTTCTCTTTTCACTTAGGGAGAGTTACGTTCGATCTCCCTTGCAACAAGCCATTTAACACCTCTTGCATGTTTTCTAGGGTGGTTTCTAGCCTCTGGTTCTTACAGTGCAGTTCGTGTATCTCATCTTCGTAGAATCAAGATCAAGAACTCGAGCTCACGGAGTGGACCCGAGGGTGCTTGCCGGCCAGAGTTTGGCACCTGCGGTGACCTTGGAGGCAGGAACTCACCAGCTTCCCTTGCTGGGGCTACCGTTGGCCTTGGACTATCCTCCTCAGGTGGGACTGCCGGGGAAGAGGCTTCCCTTTCATCTATGGGAACCTCAGGCTCCTTTGGGGCCCCCACGTTTGCGGGTGAATGAGGATCCTTCATAGAGGCTTTTAGCTGATCTCCTTTGAGAGGGACCTCCACCTCTCGCGGCTCTCTTAATCGTTTTGAACATTTCGACATTTCTTTCTTCTCGGAATCGATGGAAGCATACTGGCTTGACACTTATTCTTCCCATAGACAGCGCCAAACTGTTGACGGTGAGAACTCGTCAATGAAGTTAATTTAGAAAAATCAAAGTATAGACCTCGAAGATGAAAAATGAACTTAATAAGAAACTTAAAGAATAGTTGAAGAAAGAAAATGGTGAAAAGAACTTGTATTTCTTGTGGTATGATGCTACAGTGTTTATAGTGGGCTCTAATGGCCTCTGATACATTGTGGTCCAGGGGACTAGATGGTATGCAAGTACACTGTCACGAGAGTGGTCTCAGGGGTAGTGGTGTTGGCTCCAGTACGTGGTCAGATACTGTGAGGATGTCTCCACTACTTATTTTGTACGAATGTCAAAGGAGTGGCACCAAGCGTAGTGGTGCTGGTGGTGGTGTTAACTCTGACATCTGGTTAGAAGCATACAGGCCATGTCCCCTCTCATAGTACTCCCACTACTTGTCTGGCATGAGTATTTGGATCAGACATACGGGGTATTACAGGTCATACCCCGTATGAGCTCCGTACTTGTAGGATCTTTTCAAATTATACTTGTTCTTTTATCTCTAAAAGTTGGAGTTTCCACAGGTCCTCATAGGACACACCATCTTAAGGTGCTAGGCGCGAGGCCACCTGGGATGCCTTGGGAGCACGAGGAACTGGCCTGGGCGAGGCAAGAGAGGGAGCCCTTGGGTAATTGGCGTGTGGCGCTTGTAGGCGAGGGCGAGACACTGTCTCGCGACGCCCATGGCGCGGCTGATGCGTAGGGCGAGGTGAGAGCAAGACATTGCCTCGCGAGGCCCATGGCGTGGGGCCTCGGGTGTGCAGCCAAGGCGTGGTGAGACGCGAGATGCTCCCAGGCGCGTGGCGCATCCTTGTGTGGGCCTCCTCCTGGTGTGAGGTGTCTCCTGCGTGAGACCCTTCCGTGGGGCTCCTCCTGGCGCGAGACCCTTGTGGGCGAGGATCCGAAGGACATGGCCGTGGCGAGGCTCCTAAGGACACACCTCTCGCGAGGCCCCTTAGAACGCGACTCTGGTGAGACTCTTAAGGACGCGGGCGCGAGGCAAGGAGCGTGCGGACAGGAGTCCATGAGCGCGCGAGTGCGAGGCCAGGTGCGCGTGAGCACGAGACGGGGCCCTTGAGCAGTTGGTGCAAGATGCCTGAAGCACCTCAGGCTCACCCACGAGGCGTGGGTGATAGGCATGTGAGACGGGTCTCGCAAGATGCAGGGCTAGGCGTGAGAGGTCCCACAGGGTGCATGGGTGCTAGGTGTGGCGTGCTGCCCCTTTGGCACACCCACATGGGGCCATTTTGTTAATGAGCATGCCTTGGTGCTTGATCCTTAGTCAAGTCTTGAACCAAGCAACCTCATGGGATAGGGTAGTGGCAGTTTTGTAATATTGCATATGTCTCCCTGACAAAAATCATATATGTTCCTGGGAAGACTTTATTTCCCTAGAAGGCTCCTTAGGGGGAGGTGACCTGGTGACTTAGGGAAGCACCATGGCCATCAGCAGATAGGGGCCAAAGCTGTGTACTCCTTTGCCCTATCAAGGCTATATATTAATGAAATAACATTTGTCCATACTTGCCCCTGTGTGCTTCCTTGTTGCTTATGTGTTGCTTGTTTGTTACCTTCGTTGGGCCATTGCGTGCCACTTGCCTTGTTGTGTGCTTTGTGTTGTGTGGACGTTCCTAGGAATGACTTGCTTTGTGCTTGCTCATACTTCGTTATCGCCCGTTGCATGTCCGAGATGTGTATGTGGCTAACCGCTGAGTTTGCTTGCCTATAGGTGTGTGTTGTAGGCTGACTTGCTAGCTTGAAGAGTCTGCAAGTGCCGCACGTTCCGTCTAGTTGGAGTACCCAAATAGCCGGCCCGTGATAGTTGGTATCAGAGCCAATTTAGAAAGCGCTTGGCAAAGACACACTATGGTGAGCAACACTCAGAGGATCGAAGCTCTTGAGAAGCGAGTAGGGGAACTAGATGGCCTGAACGAGAGGGTCAGGGATCTTTCCTCTGCAAGTCAGGACTCGGGATCGTCTGATGAAAACAATCGCATAGCTGCGTTGGAAAAGGTGAATGATGTTCTCCTATCCAGAATTATCGCGTTGGAGAAAAGAAACACTCCAACAAGTACTTCTGTTTCCCCTCGGTGGGAAGAGCGCATCGCGGCAGTGGAGCGCATGCTAAAGGAACAAGAAGTCTCCATAAATGACACGATGGAAGACTGTAGAGAGGCAGTTGGCGTGCTCAGAGAAGAAATGGTTGAGCTATTCGCCAAGGTAAACCTGACCATGCGAGCGGTTGGGAATGCCCCTGCAACAGGGCCGATAGGTATGGAGTATGGCCGAGACAAAGTACCCGAGCCGAGGCCCTATAATGGGGCCAGAGACGCAAAGGATTTGGAGAATTTCCTCTTTGACATGGAACATTACTTTAGAGTCGTGCGGGCCGATTCGGAAGACGGAAAGGTTGCCATGGCTACCATGTATTTGTCGGGGGATGCCAAGGTGTGGTGGAGGACCAAGTATGATGACATAGGGAATGGCAGGTGTACCATCACATCTTGGGCGGACCTGAAGAGGGAATTAAAGACGCAATTTCTGCCAGAAAATGTAGCTTACATAGCTCGTCGCCAGTTAAGAGAGCTTAAACAAGTCGGGACAGTCCGAGAATATGTAAAGAGATTTTCAGGACTGATGCTCGATATAAAAGACATGTCCGAAGTGGACAGGCTCTTCTGCTTCCTCGAGGGATTGAAACTGTGGGCCAAGCAAGAACTTCAAAGACAGCGGGTGTCTGATCTGGCCACCGCTCAAGCTGCTGTCGAACGCTTAACAGACTACACTCCGGAGAGTTGCCTGCCGAAAAGGGCTACTCCTCCAGCCAGATAAAGTAGCGCCGGGAGTAAGAAGTCTGGGAAGTCCTGGCAGGGTAAGAGTGGGGGAGAGAAGAGGACAGCTGAGTCCAATTCTTCCAGTGGGACAGATGCTGCTGTAGGGAAGAAGCCGCTAGCTTGTTGGATTTGCAAAGGCCCACACAAGTCGACAGTTTTCCAATTCTGGGGCAATCTGAATACCCTCATCGGCCAAGAACAACAGGGCTAAGGAGAAGAGGAAAAAGAAGAGTACGCGCACATGGGCGCTGTCCGCCTGTTGAACGCTCTCAAGAAGCATGGCGAGAAAGGGAAGAATACCCTGGGGAAAGGGCTAATTTTCGTGGATGCCGCTATCAATGGCAAGCCTGCCAAAAGCGTGATGATTGATACTGGCGCCACCCACAACTTCATCTCTGAACTCGAAGCAAAGAGACTGGGACTGAAGCTGGAGAAAGATGCAGGCCGCATGAAAGCGGTCAACTCCAAAGCCTTGGCCACAACTGGCATGGCTAAAGGGGTAAAAGTGAAAATCGACACGTGGGAGGGGCAGATTGACTTGGTGGTCGTCCATATGGATGACTTCGATGTAGTTTTGGGAATGGACTTTCTAACCGAGAAAGGTGCCATTCCAATTCCTGCCACTGGAAGCTTACTCATAATGGGAGAGACTCCTTCAATGGTACCTGCAAAGGTGAAATCACCCCCTGGTGTGAAGCTTCTCTCAGCTTTACAGTTCAAGAAGGGTGTGAGGAAGCAGGAGCCCACTTATGTAGCTGTACCCACCGTGTTCGAAGAAGTGGTGGAAGAAATTGTTCCACTAGAAATTACGAGGGTCTTAAAGGTCTATGGGGATGTGATGCCAGATAAACTCCCCAAAGCCTTGCCACCAAAGAGGGGGATTGATCACCAGATAGAGCTGGTGCCCGGAGCGAAACCTCCAACAAAAGCGCCATACAAAATGGCACCCCCTGAGCTAGAAGAATTGAGGAAGCAATTAAAAGAGCTATTGGAGGCAAGCTTCATCAGACCGTCGAAGGTGCCATATGGCGCACCGGTGCTATTCCAGAAGAAGCACGATGGGAGCTTGAGACTGTGCATCGACTATAGGGCTCTCAAACAGGTGACAGTTCGCAACACCTACCCCATCCCTCTGATCACTGATTTGTTCGACCAGCTAAGTGGAGCCAAATACTTCACAAAGTTGGACTTGAGATCGGGCTACTATCAGGTGAGGATTGCAGATGGGGATGAACCAAAGACTACGTGTGTTACTCGATACGGAGCATTTGAGTTTCGAGTAATGTCGTTTGGGTTGAAAAATGCACCTGCTACCTTCTGTACACTAATGCACCAAGTATTCCACGAGTATCTAGATAAGTTCGTGGTGGTGTACTTGGATGACATTGTGGTTTATAGCGCCACGATTGAAGAGCATCAAGAACACTTGGCTCAAGTCAGAAGTTAAGAGAGAACAAGCTATATGTGAAGCGCGAGAAATGCTCGTTTGCACAGGAGAGCATCAAGTTCTTAGGCCACGTTGTGGAACGTGGCTGAATTCGTATGGATCTGGAGAAGGTGAGGGCAATCCAGGAATGGAAAGCCCCCACAAATGTGAAAGAACTCTGCTCCTTCTTGGGCTTAGCCAACTACTATAGACGATTTGTGGACGGCTACTCAAGAAGGGCGACACCCTTGACCGAGCATCTGAAAAAGGGTGTGATTTGGGCGTGGACTGACAAGTGTGCTGAGGCGTTTAGGAGTTTGAAAGAAGCCATGATGAAGGATCCTGTTCTTGCCTTGCCAACTTTTAGCAAGCCCTTCGAAGTACAGACAGATGCATCACATTATGCTCTAGGAGGGGTACTAGTACAAGAGGACCACCCGGTCGCATGCAAAAGTTGCAAGCTGTCTGAAGCTGAGAGGAGGTATACTGCCCAGGAGAAGGAGCTCCTCGCAGTTATACATTGCTTGCAAGTGTGGAGGCATTACTTGCTGGGGTCAAAGTTCGTGGTGAAGACGGATAATGCAGCTGTGAGTCATTTCCTTACTCAGCCGAAGCTGACCCCTAAGCAGACTCAATGGCAGGAGTTTGTGGCGGAATTCGACTTCCGTTTTGAGCACAGGGCAGGACGCTTGAACCAGGCAGCTGACGCCTTGAGTCGCAAAGCGGAGTTGGCGACTCTAAAGATCATGACTAGTTTATCGGCTAGCGTGGTGAACACTCCACTCAAGGAACGCATTAAAGAAAACCTGGAGAAAGACCCAGTTGTCAGGACCATCCTGAAGCTCGTAAAAGAAGGCAAGACTCGCCAGTTCTGGGTGGAGGATGATCTTCTGTGGGCTAAAGGGGGGCGCTTGTATGTTCCAAAAGCTGGAGATTTGCGAAGGACATTACTAAGCGAGTGTCATGACACTCTGTGGGCAGGTCATCCAGGGTGGCAGAGAACCCATGCCCTCCTGAAGCAGGGATATTACTGGCCACAAATGCGAGATGATGTAGTGGAGTACACCAAGACCTGTCTGGTCTGCCAGCAAGACAAGGTCGATAGGAACAAGACACCTGGGTTGTTGGAGCCTTGCGAGTCCCAAGCCGACCATGGGAGAGTGTGTCGCTTGACTTTATCACCAGTCTTCCGAAGACAGGAGATTTAAGTGCGATCTTGGTGGTCGTGGATAGATTCTCGAAGTATGCAACATTCATCCCAGTGTCGAAGTACTGTTCGGCAGAAGAGACAGCCAGACAATTTTTCAAGCACATTGTTAAATATTGGGGAGTGCCCCAGAACATTGTTAGTGACTGAGATGGAAGATTCACTGGGACCTTTTGGTCCGAACTGTTCAATCTCTTGGGGTCACAACTGAACATTTCCTTGAGCTACCATCCGCAGACAGATGGGCAGACAGAAAGATTCAATGGGATGTTGGAGGAGTACTTGCGCCACTTTTTCAATGCCAATCAGAAGAATTGGCCGCAACTACTCGATGTAGCTCAATTTTGTTTCAACTCTCAAAAGATTTCTTCATCGAATAAGAGCCCTTTTGAAGTTGTTAATGGACAGCAACCACTGTTACCCCACATAGTGGACGAATATCGCGGTCAGAACCCGCGAGCCTTTCACTTCACAAAAAACTGGAAGAAAACAACAGAGATTGCCCGAGCTTATCTAGAAAAAACCTCAAGAAGAATAAAGAAGTGGGCAGATCAGAAGCGCAGACCACTGGAGTTCAAAGCAGGTGACTTAGTGTTAATCAAGCTAAGGCCCGAACAGTTGAGATTCCGAGGGGACAAAGACATCAGACTCGTTCGCAAGTACGAGGGTCTGGTCTCAGTCATCTCAAAAGTTGGCCTAACTTCATACAAAGTTGACCTACCAGCTTGGATGAAGATACACCCGGTCCTTCACGTCAGCAACCTGAAGCCGTATCATGAAGATCCAGCAAATCCAGAGCACAACCAGTCAACCAGAGGAGGAGTCATTGTTCAGCCAAGGAGCAAGCGTCAACCTGAAGAAATCCTAGCGGAAAGAACGGTCACCACTGACCGTAAAAAGCATAAGGAAATATCTGGTAAAATGGAAGGGGCTCGCTGATGACAAAATCAGCTGGGAGAGGGCGGAAGACTTGAAGAAGCTCACGCAGAAGATTGAAGATCTACAAGCTACTTCGTCGAGGGCGCCAAAAGATTAAGTGGGGGAGAGTGTCGCGTGCTGCCCCTTTGGCACACCCACATGGGGCCATTTTGTTAATGAGCATGCCTTGGTGCTTGATCCTTAGTCAAGTCTTGAACCAAGCAACCTCATGGGATAGGGTAGTGGCAGTTTTGTAATATTGCATATGTCTCCCTGACAAAAATCATATATGTTCCTGGGAAGACTTTATTTCCCTAGAAGGCTCCTTAGGGGGAGGTGACCTGGTGACTTAGGGAAGCACCATGGCCATCAGCAGATAGGGGCCAAAGCTGTGTACTCCTTTGCCCTATCAAGGCTATATATTAATGAAATAACATTTGTCCATACTTGCCCCTGTATGCTTCCTTGCTGCTTATGTGTTGCTTGTTTGTTACCTTTGTTGGGCCATTGCGTGCCACTTGCCTTGTTGTGTGCTTTGTGTTGTGTGGACGTTCCTAGGAATGACTTGCTTTGTGCTTGCTCATACTTCGTTATCGCCCGTTGCATGTCCGAGATGTGTATGTGGCTAACCGCTGAGTTTGTTTGCCTGTAGGTGTGTGTTGTAGGCTGACTTGCTAGCTTGAAGAGTCTGCAAGTGCCGCACGTTCCGTCTAGTTGGAGTACCCAAATAGCCGGCCCGTGACACTAGGCATGCTGAGAATAGCCTCACGTGCCTCCTTGCGAGAAGATGGTGGCCTCTGGCGGTATGGGCATCTGTTTAGGCGTTTATGGGACCTTATCACACTCTTTTGGCCTTTTTACAACTATGGGATTTTGAGTATCCACAGCTACCAGAGGTAATCTCTGATCTGTTTTGCATGTGATTTAATGTTTTTATATGTATATGATCTTTGCTAGTATTAATATTTATTAAAATGGGCCCATATATTCCACTATGCATCTTTGATTTGATCATTTAATACCAACAACAGGCTCACTAAAGGTCGGGCCACATGTACACTTTTACAAGCAGACTCTAGCGCTCACTATTCCAGCTTTTCTTTGTCCTTACCTACAACATGAACAACTAGGTAAGTGATAACGCTTAGTAAATCAATATGACAAAACATAGAAAAATAAAATAACAGGAACCAATGACCAAGTTATTATCCGAACAACAAATATCTTACACACTTAGGGTTCTCAATAAATCTGAGCCCTAATCAAACAATTCAAGAGCGTCTAAGCGTCATAGCGGTGTCACAATACCTTAAGCAGAAACAACGAATCATAAAATCCTGCAGAAAATCTAGAACTGAGCAGAAGCAAAATAATAACTTCTAATAACATAACTAACCCAAGAAGCCAATTCAGGAGTTTCTAAATTATCCCCTAGCATCTTAGCTCAATACGCAGTGGAGACTCAAGTCTCTACACTAATGTCTAGTTCAGAAATCCCTCTCGAAAATAACCATCGGTTACCTAGGGCATTGATTCTAATTTCAAACAAAGAACGGGGTTTGGTGGATCCACAATCGTTCATTGAAACTCATAGGATATCTGGCTCACTTACCTCATGTCCAATTTCCACGGTAGCTAACTAGAACAATAATGTCAAAGGCAAGAATTGCCTACACAATGACAGAGTAGGCAGAAATCGTTCGCGTTACACATCAATGGGTGGAAATCATCCACACACTCACGAGCCAACCAGAAATCATCTGCCTAACAGTACATTTAGTGAAAACTTGTTCACAAACTAATGAGGTAGGCTAAAAAATAACAAAGGCAGAAATCGTTTGCATTATATGACAACATGAAAATCGTCAACATTTATAAATCACACATGGAGCGTAACCACCACTGAATCTTCACCTCTAAATGAGCCCACTCTCTCTCTCTCTCTCTCTCTAGCATATAATCCCCACTTCTAGCAAGAAATAGAATAGTTAACTCATGTTGTAGACATATAAATCATAAACTGACTTACCAGCTCTCCTTAGCTGCGTACAAGAAATCTTCCCTTGCAGAATCTCGCTTCGTAGCCAACACTTTATAAAATGTACTCAGATTAATTATGGCATTATAGTAGATTAACATTCTACTTTGGCATTAAGGCCACAACAAAATACCTACCAAGGGTATTTGCGTCCTCACACGTTTTTAAGCCACAACGACATTTTAAATATACGAGTCTAGTTATTTGAAAGTCGATTTCCTACCAGGTTTCCCGCTTCGTTCTCACTGCGAGCTTAGCCAGGAAAATATCGTTTTGGAAGCTTTAAGCTTCTCCAAACTTTACTATTTCTTCGATTTTACCAAAAATCCCACATTTTCTAGTAAAATCACATTAATTATAAACTTTGATAATTTAAGTTAAAATAATTAGTTAAGAAACAATTAAAAGACATATTTAATTAAGTTTAATATATTTAAGAGAAATTAATTTTATTTTAAAAAATAATTGAATTCATGTCTTGGAAAATTTGGGTTTTGGACCTTTTTTTATTTTTCTTAAACAAAACTATTTAATTAATAAAATTATTAACTCTCTATTATCCAATTAATCTTAATAATCATATAGTGCGCTAAACTAAATTTTACTCATAGGGTCCTTTGGAAAAATGACCTATTTTTTAAAGTTATTTTGTACGCAGGCCTATTTTTGATATTTTTTTACAAAATGACCTCCGACAGTTGTAGTGGGCAAAATCTGTCTAATTGATAAAAAAGAGCCCCACAATTATTCGGATTAGCCTCTTGGTCCAATAGACCAACCTGACTAGCCAGTAAGGCCCAAATCCATACCCAGGCCCGAACTCGGATATGCTTAGTCAGCTAGGGACCTTGAAACAGTCAAGGCTCATGCCACATTTTCTGAGAATTTCATAAAATAACTACTTGGAGCGAGTCAGACAAATTAGGAAGACGGAGGAACAATGGTAGAAAAAAATAATTATAAATTGGACCCTAAGTGGGGAGAATAGGGGATCGGATAATCAATACTCGATATACTTTCTCTTATTTTAAGTGAATCAAATCAATGAGACTGACCTGACCATACAGTCAACCTCCGCCGTCACTTGACCACGAACTAGTCAGACTGACCTGACCGGACCGTCAAGCTCTGCCGTCATTCGCACATCATTCTACTCATTCATTCAATATTATTTGCATTATTATTTTACTTTTCCTATTATCTTTAACGACTATCTGACTAACTTGGGTGTCGAAGTCTCTTTGGCTGACACCCCACCAGTGTTCCCAATTAAACTCTTGTCTCTTTCTTTGTTCTTGATAGGTTGTTGGTGCCCATTTAATCAATTGTAGGAAATCGCCTCTAAAAGTTGGCACCCACCGTGGGGCCCTAGCAATCAAACAAGTGATAAAAGATCCAAGAGTTTGTTTAGTGAACCATGTTAGACGTGACTAAGATGCTCGATCTGACCGCCCAACTCGTTGGCCTCACTGCCCGGATGAATGAAGAACGCGTGAAAATAAAGAGGCTCCAAGCTAAAAATGCTGACCTACTTATACAAATGAAGACCATGTGCTCATAGGCAACTGATGGTCAGCCATCTTGCTTCCGAGGCCCAATCAGACCAATGTAACCTCTGGGTGACCTCACCCCTATATCTTACAATGATGGATCGAGTTAGACTGATCCATCATTCTCAGTAAGAACTTATCAAACCCCACCTACTATGTCTAATGAACAGAATTCCACTGTTAATGCAGGTGAACAGGTGACCATGATTGAACATGCATACTCATCTGGCCCCAGACAATAGCAGGCTCAAGGAGTCAGTAAGCCTACCTTAGGAGCCGGACAACAGCAGATTCCAGAAGTCAACGAGCCAACCTATGATGTTGGACAAAAATAAGCCATAGCAGATTCTAGAAGACAACCAGCCAACCTATGATGTTGGACTCATACACTGGCTCCATGTTCGGTATTGGATACGGCGCGTAGTTCGTCATAGGCCATCCCCCATATGGACCAACTTGTTGGGGTTCTGGGGCCATTTGCTGTGGCTGCGGCTGCAGTTGCGACGAATGCTGAGGCTGAGTTTGAGCCTGTTGGCGTTGTTGCTGCAAAAGTTCCTCGACTTGCTGTCGCAGTCTGGCGATCTTCGCAGTATTTTCAGCTGGTGGTGCCGGCGCGTTGCGGCTAGTAGTAGCACGCACTCCTCTTCTGCGAACTAGAGGGGCATCATTGGTCGTTGGAACAGCGTTGGAGGCGTTTCCGTTGGTGCGTGCAGATCTTCGGAGCAACATCTTCACCGAAAGTTCTAACAGTCGAGAACATGTTAGAACTTGCCCTAATAGGCTCTAAGGCAAAACTTATTCTAAAACAAACATATCTCTGACCTATTTATTATGACTTCTTATGAAAAATTATATAAGTCTTTATTATTATTATTATAGTGGGTTTCTATACTTAGAAAAACAAGCCATCTTTATTTTCTAAGTCTGTTTCTAATTATCCTATATGACTTAATTCTCAGGCTCGAAACTCATCTTTGTTCCAAAGTTAACCATATTTAGGGAGGGCTGGGATCAGTAAAATCGTTCCCACTACTATGGCCCCCTAACTCTCAATAAGGAAACTTAGTTCATTGATTTGATCCACCCTCACCGAACTTAGTCATTATTCATTTTATTTAGTATTTATTATGATTGCGAAAATAAAATCAAACTCACACATGATAATAAAGTAGCATGTTATTCATTTGGAAAAAATTTCACTTATTACAATCATAAAATAAAGAAAGAAATAAAACAAACAATGAAAAACTAACTATTCTAAAAATCAGGATCTTCTACATCCGATCCTTCATCTAGCATGTCGTCATCTATCTCCTCATAATCATCATTGTCTTGAGCCTCAAAATTTCCTCAGGGAAGATTCAAGAAGATCCTATGTTGTTGCTCATTAGTGAATTGAAACTCTAAATCATAGGTGAACTTAAGTATGAGAGAATAATATCTTAGGGCTACTTGTAAGTCATCATCATTATTTATAGTCTCCCATATTTCTTCTAAAGTTGAAATTACTGAAGGGAAATATTTTAAAAGCCTAATTATTAGGGCATATTGTTCTGCAGCTCTCATCATGATTTGCTTAGACTCTTGAAGGTGACCTATCTCTTTGTGGAACAAGATCAACCTCCGAGTGATTTTCTCTAGTGTTCCTACGGTGTTCCTTGGCTCCCTTATTCTTTTTAAAGCCTTAATGGCTCGAATATCCTCATTGCTTAATGCTCCGTTCATACTTAACTGAAAACATAAATACTAAAAATCGTTAGCTATACACATAAGCAAAATAACTATAACTTAAATACTTACTTGGCGGTCAGATTCGGAGCTTTTGAGTGTGTGTATCGAGGAGAAATTCATGTGAAGGAACCGTTGGATTTGATACCTACTGTAATGACCCAACTACTCTAGACTTTTGGACCATTAACGAAACTATACATACAAATCCTCAATAAAACTTACATTTGCGAAAATACCATAACTTTATTAGAAAACTTGTAGAAATGAGAGTTACTTATAAAATATCAAGTAGGATATGGGATCCCATTGTTTCTTAAAACAAAACATAATTTAAAATAGAAAGGAGTTACATAACAAATGCGGAAAAATACATGTAAAATCATAAAACAAGACTACATCCTCGAAAATCGAACTCTCGACTCCTTGAATCCATTCACCACCGATACACATTCCCCAAGCCTTCACGAACCTTACCGCCACTATAGCTATTTTCCTGCACATATAAACAAAAAGGAATGAGCCTAATGCCCAGCAAGGAAAATCTAACACATAGTTCATATACATAAATTTCATAACAACATAACATAACACTTATAACATACACATACTATAATGGCCATTATTACTTGGGGTCCCATAGACTAAGCAAGTCATATGCCCATTAGATTAGTGGGGTCCTACTAGCTAAGCAGTTCATATGCCCATAATCTATTTGGGGCTTGTTAGTCATATGGGTCATATGCCCAAGTCTACATACATACATACATAACACATTTCATAACATAAAAACATAAGATAACATAAGCATATAACATATAGATTCTATCCTATTTTCCTTACCAAAGTTACCGGGATAAGAGGACAGCGTTGGGACTTTGGAACACTCCTAATAACCATTATGAAAGGGCGAGTCTATAGAAGAAAAAGAGAAATGAAAGGAATGGAAAAACTAAACCTTTGAGAAACATACTTACCAAAACCTTTTTGCTCAAGAGCTTAGATTTCCTAACCAAAATAAAGATTAAGATTAGAGGCTTAGTAGAAGATTATGAGAACTTAAAAGAACAAGTACAGAAATGAACTAGAGTTTTGGGTTACCTTGAAGACTTGTAAGACCAATCTACACCTCAAACCGAAATACTATAAAATATTACTTCCCCAAGTGTTTGATAAGCTTATGGTGATCAAGCTTATGATTCCCCAACCCAGGTGTTTACACTCTCACACTCACCTAGCACTTGCATCCTCTGAACTTAGAGCAAAAGATGAATAATGGCTGGGTACTAGGTCCTATTTATAGAGTTTAGGAATGAAAGGATCTTAATTTTACTTGAATAAAAATAATAGCTTTTTAGGTGAAAATAATTTGAATTGTCGTTCAGCAGAGGCTGAAGACTCGTTCAAAAAGGTGCTTGACTTATCAAGAGGTTGAAGGGCTGAATGGAAAACGATTTCAAAATGTTTCAAAATAAGCTGAAGGAGGCGATATATCGCCTGGGCCAGTATGCCCAAGGCAGTCGTGCATCGTCTCGTATTTTCCGTATCTACGTGCTGCGATATATCGCCCCCTATAGCTGCGATATATTGGCATACGCTGATTATTTAAACACAAAATTACACATTTTTAGCTAAGTTTGAATGGAGTAAACAGCCTTGACTAAGCCCTCAACGTATTCAAAGCTGCTGACTGACCTTATAGCATTCAAACTTTTACCCTTATTAAATTTAATCCTAAAAAATACTTAATCCTTAATCATCCATTCATAACATGTGCTTAAAATCCTATTGGTTCTTATCTAAACCTTATAGTATAATAAATATTATCCTTAATATCAGTCATATTAATCAAACCTTAGGTTAAGATTAATATTCTTAAACTATAGGATAAACTTAGAAAATCTACAAGTACTACTATGAGTGTCCAAATAATTCCCGGTCTGAACCAAAAATCCACAGTTAAAAAGATAATACTATAAATACTATAATACTACTATCTATCTTAGCTAAGTAAAGTTCTTGGACTCTACAACCTACCCCCAAGTGCTAAGGTTCCCAACCAAATGGGTGGTAAAGGAGATCGGAGGACAACAAAAGGACTCGAGGGTGTGCTACCGCTTGACTTCTGAATAGACCAACCAGACATCGAGGAGTTAGACGAAGTCCAGATCCATCCAGAATTCCCAGAGCATAAAGTTCAAATCGTATCGAGACTAGACCCTGAGATCAGGGAAAAACTTATTGAATTTCTTTGTAACAATTATGATTGTTTTGCTCGGTTCCATGCAGACATGACTGGAATTGATCCCGAGATCATTGTTCATAAGCTATAGGTTGATCCAGACTACCCACCAAGGAAGCAAAAGAGAAGGAAATTCACCCCTAAAAGAAACAAGGCAATCAACAAAGAAATCTATAAGCTCATTGAGAACGAATTCGCAAGGGAGGTGCATTACCCCGACTGGCTGGCCAACGTGGTCATTGTGAAGAAGAAGAATGACAAATGGCGAGTATGCCTCGACTTCATAGACCTCCACAAGGCGTGCCCTAAAGACTCGTTCCCGTTACCACACATTAACATGCTGGTAGACGCCACAGCTGATCATAAACTTCTAAGCTTCATGCATGCCTACACAGGATACAACCAGATCCTGATTCTCCCAGACGACCAAGAGAAGACAGCCTTCATGACCAACCTGGGCATTTTCTGCTACAAAGTCATGTTGTTCGAGTTAAATAATGCAGGGGCGATTTACCAGCGATTGGTGAAGAAGATGTTTGCTAACTTTCTGGGGAAAACGATGGAAGTTTACATTGATGACATGCTCGTCAAATCTCTCATTGCAGAAGACCACATCAGTCATTTAAAACAATCATTTGATATTCTTAGAAAATATAACGTGAAATTGAATCCGACTAAATGTTCTTTTGGTGTCACTGCATGAAAGTTCCTTGGCTACCTGGTCACTCAAAGAGGAGTTGAAGCTGACTTGGCACAAATAGATTCAATCCGAAGAATCCCCTCTCCAACATGCTTCAAGGAAGTCCAGAAGTTATCTAGACGTATTGCGGAACTCAACCGATTTATTTCAAAATCATCTGAGTGATGCCATACATTCTTCAACACGTTGAGGAAGTCAAAGACATTTGAGTGGACGGCATAGTGCAATAAAGCACCGACTGAACTAAAGCGCTACCTGACTAGCCCGTCTTTGCTGTTAAAATCAATAGACAATGAGACTCTGTTCATCTACCTCGCCATATCCAAGAAAGCAGTTAGTGCAGTCTTAATCTGAGAAGACAGAGATCGACAACACCCAGTCTACTATGTAACCAAATCCCTCCTTGATGCAGAAACAGGATACACTCAATTAGAGAAACTCGCATTAGCACTCAACCATGCAGCCAGAAAGTTACGCCCTGAGAGAAGTACCTGGACCTGAATTGACTCCTTGTCTGGAAAAGTGAAGAGGAATTTTCAATGAAATCTCAACTAATCAAACGTGGATGACTCCAATACTAGAGCACCTTGAAAGAGACACGATGCATGGAGAAAAGAATGAGGCACGACGAGTCAAGGCTCAATCAGCTCGCTTCACCATCATACAAGGTAAACTCTATTGTTGACGGTGAGAATTCATCAACGATATCAGGTTAGAAAACTCAAACTATATTGGAAAAGATATCTTAGAAGAAGATGGAGAGAACTTGAAGGAGTAAATATGCAGAACTACAATGGAGTAAAAATTGTATATTCCTTAATTTTCTGTGCGTACAAAGAATTTTCCAACCCCCCTCAATGATGATGTGAGTCCCTATTTATTGGAGAGCTCTAATGGCTCTTAGTACATTGTGGTCCCGAGGGACACGATGGTACACATGTACACTGTCAGAGTAGTGGCGCAGGTTGTAGTGGTTGCAGAAGGTTGTGGTGTCTGCCATGTTGCATGGTCAGAGATGTGCAGGTAGTGCCTCCACTCTTCATACTAGTTTGTTCCACCACCAATTACCTAATATGGATGTTAGGATCACATCTATGTCCTCCTCATGGTCGTACATCCTACACCCGTATACGTACAGGTACCTTGTACCAAATGGTTATTCTCACTCCTCTGAGACATGTATTTGCTTCCAAGCTATTCCGTATTCTTTTGGGCCTCTCTTATTGTTCCTCATACACCCATTCAGGAGGTCTAAAACTCCATAGGTTCCAAGACACCCTCGCGGTGTGAGGCTTCCCTAAGGCGCGAGGCTTCATGCGCGA
The DNA here is from genome assembly GCF_963169125.1 of Humulus lupulus. Lineage (NCBI taxonomy): Eukaryota > Viridiplantae > Streptophyta > Magnoliopsida > Rosales > Cannabaceae > Humulus > Humulus lupulus. The sequence goes on along the minus strand of NC_084794.1, from coordinate 206,626,220 downwards.
GACACCCTTGTGGTTCATGTGCATGGGTATGGGTGCATGTGTCTATGCATGCGGGGAGACAGCCCTTGGAGACTCACGATGGGTGCATGTGTCTATGCATGAGGGGAGACAGCCCTTGGAGACTCGCGTATGGATGCATGTGTCTATGCATGTGAGGAGACATCCCTTGGAAACTCGCGTATGGATGCATGTGTCTATGCACGCGGGGATACAACCCTTGGAGACTCGCGTATGGATGCATGTGTCTATGCATGCAGGAAGACAGCCTTTGGAGACTTGCGTATGGATGCATGTGTCTATGCATGTGAGGAGACAGCCCTTGGAGACTCGCGTATTGATGCATGTGTCTATGCATGCGGGGAGACATCCCTTGGAGACTCGCGTATGGATGCATGTGGGGAGACAACCATTGGAGACTCGTGTATGGGTGCATGTGTCTATTCATGCGGGGAGACAGCCCTTGGAGACTCGCATATAGATGCATGTGTCTATGCATGCGGGGAGATAGCCCTTGGAGACTCGCGTATTGATGCATACGAGGAGACAGCCCTTGGGGGCCTCTCTCAGGCTGAATTTTGGCGTCCACACTTGCTCCCAGTCTATAAGTACACTTTTAAGTGTCCTTGTAGACTTCTTTTTCCCCTCTTGTTTGGCATGGATGACGAGTTATGGGAGGTTTCGACCAGGGTGCGTCATCCAATGTTGCACCTTTTGTGATGATCCAAGTGAGTCCCTAAGAGTGAATAAGGGCCAACCATTTCCAAGGTTGCTCATGCTCTTGATCCCCACCATTCGTCTATTGTGATGATCCAATGGTCAGGAAGCTATGACTTTCCCTATAAATACCCCAAGACTTCAACTCACTTCACACCAAAACTAAATTAGTCCTAGTGGTATCCCTTCTAAGTTATTCCCAAGGTCTCGAAGGTTCGATCCTCCATAGAAGCATTCTTGTGGTAATATTTGTTTCTTGTGGTAACTCTTGGGTGATACTCAAGTGCATGTACATGTTGTATCAACAGGTGCAGTCCAAAAGGCCTTCCATGAGTGAGGTTCATCACCTTTATACCCTTAGGGCGAATTTATCTACCCCCGGCTTCTATCAGCTTTAGAATGCCATGGCCCATAAAGGGTCTTCCTTCGTCAAGGGTTCTATTTCAAACAAGGGTTCGTGGAAGACAGACTACATCATCACCCACAGTGTGTCCACCCGACATACTCACTTTAACGCTTCAAGTGAGTCAATTCCTCTTTTTCTTCACTTTTTTTTGTTTATCTAATTATGGTCATTTCTTGTTCTTTGGTTGCAGATCTCGTAGGGGTCATTGGCTCTCCCTTGAAATTGGCAGCTCATGATTGTGTATGAAGATCCTTGACTTGCCGGTTCAATGCAGACTTGTCTGTGCCCTTTTTTCCGAGGGCATTCTTCACTTGTACAAGCTACTATCCCCAGACCAAGCCATCTCCATGTGCTCCGTCTCATCTAAATTCGCAGATCCTTGGTTGTACGGCCATGATGAGGACAATTATGACGAGTCAGCTGACGAGGACTACGTTTATCCACCGGGGGATCATATGGACACTTAAGAGGAGGTAGAGTATGAGAACTACTCATGCCTTCACTCTTTGGTCGGCGGGGTTAGGGGCACATCCAGCGACGGGCATTTTGATGGTGCTACTTCTTGGATCCCTCCATCGATGCCCAGCAACGGACTTGACTACCAAGCCCCTGTACCCTGCCCTGCCATGCCTAAAAGGAACTTTGTCATTCCTTCTTTTGACAAGGCTTCTTCACCCTTGGGGGGACGTTCTCAGCGGGCCTCCTCTACGGATGGACCAGGACCTTCTCGGTCCCCTTCCCTGTTAAAGCGCGCCTCAGGTGGTGTCCACTCCTCCCCCCGTCGAGGTTGTAAATGCTTAAAATGGCATAGTTGATCGTATGCTGCATGGCATATGGAGACCAACCCCGCCGTTGACCTGTCTCCCTTCGGGGATTATGCAATCGAGAGAATCTCGAAGTTGAAGTTTCGGGATTGAAACTTGTAGATCCCCCTGCAGCTGGTTTATCTGTACACCTATGTGCTGTTGCTATGTAACCACCCTTGTCATTTTCCTTTTTTTTTTTCTTTTTTGTTAGCATACTTAAGGGGCTTTGGTAAGTTCCTCATATTATTATTTTTCGAACTTAAGGGACTTTAGTAAGCCCTTATTATTATTATTTTGTTTATCAAACCTAAGGGACTTTGGCAAGTCCTTCTTATTATGGCTTTTCGTGGATTATGTATCTCTTCCTTGGTCCGATGATGATAATCTTTTAGGTGCTCCTTGACTATACTTGTAAGGACATGTTAACCCTTTGGGTTTTTGAGGTCCTTTTATATTCTTTACGCGCACTTGTTATTTCTTGCGAGAAGCGTCCTTCTCGTCGTTATGCATAGTACTATTTCTGCAAGGGTCGCTCTTAGGACCCTTTTTGGATAGACGACTTGGTGGCCGCTCTAGGCTTATTGACGGATGCTCTTCCTAAGGCCCTTCCTCTCGTGGAGGTATCAACCTTTATTAGGAGGCTCTTTCTATAAGACCTCTTGACCCTCTTAATGTTCATAAGGGTAGTTAATCCTTGTGAACTCAAGAGATGGCTTGCAAGGTTTACTTCCTTATTTCCTTTCTTTTATTTATAAGGGTCTCTTTTGGGACCCTTTTTGGTTGTATACTCTGCCCCTCAAGTGGTTGGCGAGATTTATCTCGTCAGGCACTTTGATCATTTTGCTCATGCAATTTGAGAATTCTAATTGGTGATAAGTACATGGGAGTTATATATGTGCTCACGTAAATGAGGAGTGTGTCATGCCAATAAGAAACATATTCATTAAAAATAAGCAGAGTACAAAGGTTTCTATGGCAACATTTTTCTTACTACATATCAGGGCATCTAGGTTACCCTCTAATTCATAGCTGCTTTTAAGGGGAGGACTTGAACCTATGTTGGGGGGCTAACTATGGTAACCCTTTTGATTTAGCGTACTAAAAATGAAGCTTTACCTGATTCTCCCCTCAAGGCGCGTATGCCCACCCATCGTTGAACTCACATGGGTTTTCACTCCCATGCACTACCATTGCCATAGGTTCTGGCGACTTCATGACTGTGCGGAGGGACATGTTATAACATTCCCTTGCTTCTTTCTATTTCCCTTTCACGCTCGATACTCCCCCAGGAGTTGGGAATTTTATGGCCAAGTGGTATACCGAGGTGATCGCCTTCAATTCTCTCATGGAAGGTCTCCCCAATACCACGTTGAAGGCTGAGGAACAACTTACTACGACAAAATTTGTCATTATAGTGGTCTGTCTTGGCAGTTCTCCCATGGTGAGGGCCAACTCAATTGTGCTCAGGGGCTATATCGAGTCTCCTGTGAACCCATACAGGGAGGTGTTGCAGGGCTTTAAGTTTCTAATGCCCAGTCCCATCTTCTCTAAGGTCGGGTGATATAGGATGTCTACGGAGCTCCCATTGTCTACCAGAACCCGATGTACCTTCATGTTGGCCAGTTGTACACTTAACACCAAGGGGTCAATGTGTAAAAAATGCACACCCTACACGTCTTCTTCAGCGAAGGTTATTGAGTCATTTTCCCCTTTAAGGTTTTTTGGGGGTCGTTGTTCTAAGCTTAGCATGCATGGGGGTAGACTTCGTCTGGCTTCCTTGGTGTATCCATCTCGCCCCTTTCTCGCTTCTCCTCTAAATCCTGGTCCTCCAAAGATCATCCTCACCTCTCTTTTCACCTCTGGGGCTACATCTCATGCTTGTGGCGAGGGTGGTCTATCATCTGGTCTTTCATTTTCTCTTCGGACGTATCTACCCAAGTGCCCCCTGTGTATGAGTTCCTCAATTTCCACCATAAGATTAGTGCATTTCGCTATGGTGTGGCAATGTCTTTATGATACTGACAGTACTTTCTGGGGTCTCTCTTTGACTGATCTTTCTTCATTGGTGGGGGTCTTCTAAAGGGGACTTGATTCTTATTCACTATGAAGATATGCTCCCTAGTATGTGTTAGCTCAATGTAGAAGTTGTGGGATGTTTGCCTAGGATTACCCCCGTGTTTGTGCTTCCTCCGGTGGTCATCTCTTGGGCCCTCGTACATCCTTTCCTTTTTTATGTCATTTGAACCTTCATGGGCTGAGGGCTTGACAAGTGATGCCTTCAGGTTCTCATGGCCATCTTCGACATGAATGTACTTTTGTGCCCGTTCGTAGAAATCGTCTAAGTTAGTTGCCTCCCTTTTGAGCATATTATCCCAAAGTTTGCTGCCTGGGAGCACTCAAGCCATGATTTCCATCCTGAGTTCTCCCCTGGTTAGGCTTCCTACTTTAGCCACCTCCATGTTGAACCTATGGATGTAGCTCTTCAAAATTTCTCCTTCTCCATGCTCTATATTAGACAGGCTAGTGCCCGACAAGGTATAATCACGTATGACATGATGTTGTTGGAGGAACTCGTCAGAAAGTTGTTGCCATGACCTGATGGTCCACGGCCTCAGCCTCTTAAACCACTTGTATGCAGGCCCCTTTAGCGTGACTGCGAAATAGTGGCACCTTGCTCTACTATTGATCCCTCTCAGCTTCATTAAATCGTTAAAGGCATCGACGTTGTATTTGGGGACTGAGGTGCCCTCATATGGGGTCATTTGAGGTTCTTTAAAGTTAGCCGGGAGCCGTTCCAACTGGATTTCTCGTATGAAGGGTGATTCATAGTCAAACTCTTCATTGGTAATGTAACCCCCAAACGACGTGACGATCTTGCTCCGAAGGCTCCTCATCTTGGTATCTAGCTCCTACCGCCTCTTATGCAAGGAGTCCCCCAGGTCAGTAGGTTTGGCCTTTCTCTTCTCTCTACCCTTCGGAGGGGCCATAGGAGGTGTCATCCTTACTTTTGACCTCCTCCTATTGAGTTTTTCTCTTAGGTAAGGTGGCACCTCTTTAGAGGTGACCTCGGCATCGTTCTTACAACCAGCGTCGTCCCTCCCCCCTTGCTCCTGGGGTATTTCGTCGGCCTAGGTCCCTCATAGTACTTTGTTCGGGGGATGTTGCTGGTAGAAAGTCGGGTTCTACCATCGTCTACGGGGATAGTGGTTTCCCCTCTTTCACATTCTTTCTCCTTATGCTTTGAAAGGGGTATGCTCGACTTTCCTTGCAGAAGCCCATTTAAAACTTCCTGCATGTTCTCTAGTGTGGTTTCCATTCTTCGATTCTTTTTGTGTAACTCGCGAATCTCGTCCTCATAGAGGCGAGTCCTTGAGCTGGGACTCACTGAGTGTACTCAGGGACTCTTGCCTGGCCTGCACGTCGAGGGACCCGGGTCCCGGTAGCCAAAGCATGGTGCCACCGAGAGCTTAGGACCTGGGTGCGCTGGCGACTCTGGACGACCTCCGTTGCGCCAGACAGCCGGGGATGATGCTTCCTTCTCCTCCCTTGGGGGAGGACATTCTTCTGGCATGTCTCATTGCTCAGGTGAAGCAGGGTCTTTTCTGGAGGCCCTCAGTTGTTCTCCGTCCAGGTGAACCTCTACATCTTGTAGTGGTCATAAGAGATTTGAATGCCTTGGCATTTTTCTTTGTTGGAAGTGATGAGAGAACGTTGGCTTGATGCTTTTTCTTTCCTCAAATGGCGCCAAAATGTTGATGGTGAGAATTCGTCAACGATATCAGGTTAGAAAACTCAAACTATATTGGAAAAGATATCTTAGAAGAAGATGGAGAGAACTTGAAGGAGTAAATATGCAGAACTACAATGGAGTAAAAATTGTATATTCCTTAATTGTCTGTGCGTACAAAGAATTTTCCAACCCCCCTCAATGATGATGTGAGTCCCTATTTATTGGAGAGCTCTAATGGCTCTTAGTACATTGTGGTCCCGAGGGACACGATGGTACACATGTACACTGTCAGAGTAGTAGCGCAGGTTGTAGTGGTTGCAGAAGGTTGTGGTGTCTGCCATGTTGCATGGTCAGAGATGTTCAGGTAGTGCCTCCACTCTTCATACTAGTTTGTTCCACCACCAATTACCTAATATGGATGTCAGGATCACATCTATGTCCTCCTCATGGTCGTACATCCTTGACCCGTATACGTACCGGTACCTTGTACCAAATGGTTATTCTCACTCCTCCGAGACATGTATTTGCTTCCAAGCTATTCTGTATTCTTTTGGGCCTCTCTTATTGTTCCTCATACACCCATTCAGGAGCTAAAACTCCATAGGTTCCAAGACACCCTCGTGGTGCATGTGTCTCGCACAGCAAGACACATGTGTCTATGCATGCGGGGAGACAGCCCTTGGAGACTCACGATGGGTGCATGTGTCTATGCATGCGGGGAGACAACCCTTGGAGACTCGCGTATGGATGCATGCGGGGAGACAGCTCTTGGAGACTCGCGTATGGATGCATGTGTCTATGCATGCGGGGATACAACCCTTGGAGACTCGCGTATGGATGCATGTGTCTATGCATGCGGGGAGACAACCTTTGGAGACTCACGTATGGATTCATGTGTTTATGCATGCGGGGAGACAACCCTTGGAGACTCGTGTGTGGATGCATGTGTCTATGCATGTAGGGAGATAGCCATTGGAGACTCGCGTATGGATGCATGTGTCTATGCATGCGGGGAGACAGCCCTTGGAGACTCGCGTATGTGTGCATGTGTCAATGCATGCAGGGAGACAGCCCTTGGAGACTCGCGTATGGATGCATGCGTCTATGCATGCAAGGAGATAGCCCTTGGGGGCCTCGTTCAAGTTGAATTTTGGCGTCCACATCTATAAACGGTCATTTTTTGGTCCTTATTTATGATTGGTTAACCTTGCAGAAGAAAAATACATACTGGCTGAGTTACACAAAGGGGAGTTCGGAAACCATTCCAGAGGGCGAAGCTTGGCACACCGAGCCCTAACATAAGGGTACTACTGGCCGACCGTGAGAGTTGATTCCACTAACCACGCAAGATGATGTGATAAGTGCTAGAGGTTTGCTCAAGTGTCTCATCAGCCTCTAGAACGCTTGGTGGCAATCACTTCCCCATGGGCTTTTATGAAATGGGGAATGGACATAGTTGGCAAGCTCCCAACATCACCGGGGGAGAAAGTCTACATGCTCGTTGAATAGACTACTTCAGTAGTGGATCGAGGCAGAATCCTACTGTCAAGTGAGAGACAAAGAAGTGAAGAACTTCATTTGGAAGAATGTGATATGTCAATTTAGGGTACCTAAGGAGATTGTAATAGACAACAGATCTCAATTCATTAGCTCTGACTTCAAAAACTTCTGCAAATTTTGGAACATCAAGCTCCACTTCTCGACACCAAGGTATCCCCAAGCAAACGGACAAGCAGAGTCATCAAATAAGACAGTCATGAACACTATTAAGAAGTGCCTTGAGAAATCTAAGGAAATATGGGCAGATGAACTACCGAGAGTTTTATGGTCTTATCGAACCACAACCGGAACTTCAATAGGAGAGACACCGTTCTCACTAGCCTACGGGATGGAAACAGTCATCCCTACCAAAAGTGAAGTTCCAATAGCTAAATATGAATTGGCAACTGACAAAAAAATTGGGAGAACATGAACCATGAGCTCGACACCATTGATGAAAAAAGAGAAAAATCACTCTTGAGAATTTTATCCTACCAACAGAGTATCGCTAGACACTACAACAAAAACATCCACACTCGAGCATTCCAAATTGGAGACTGGGTATTACGAAGAGTGTTCCAAAACAGTAAGGAAGCAGGGGCAGGTATGCTCGCCCCAACGTGGGAAGGTCCCTACCTAGTCAATAAGGTTGTCAGGCATGGGGCATACAAGCTACAAGCTCAAGATGGTCGAGACATCAGCAACAGCTGGAACGCTATCCACTTTAAACAATATCACCCTTAACTTTATTTAGTCTTCATTTGTCTACTTTGTTCAGCGGTCCTACAAGACCATCATCCAAGCTACATACTGACACTATCATGCAAGAAGTGTCAGAACTACATTCAGGTTTGATCCCTGAGAAGGGTACGTAGGCAGATCTACGGAGTGTAGCCCCAATTATATCAATTTTTTTAAAAGCAACATGGTCAAGAGTACAAGCTAGTCCGAAAATATAAGTCTAAGTCTAACATACAAAGCATATTACACTTAGACTGAGGGACAAGGATAAAGTAAATCATAAGTTAATCAACCATCCTGAACAAAAGAAAAAGATGTTCAGACCAACTAAATAACCATCCAGGAAGTTATCCAGACAAGGTAAAATGCAAATGAAATGCAACACAATCAGTCATCCATTCTTCTAAAATGAAAAATCTTATAAACATTAAGACATATGAGTATTCAGTCATCCAACAAACCCTTCCTACAACAATTAGAGATAGTAATAACTCATCAACAACAAAATCATCAGTAGACAGATGGCCAAGGGAGGAAGCCAGCCCATTAGCTTGAGCTGCCTCATCAGCCTTCATCTCCTCAAGCTCCTCATAATCCGAGATAAATTTGGATATGTTCCAATCCTTAGCCTTCCCATCGCGATACTCCATGGCCATCTGCCCACGAAGCTAGATCTCAGTTTCCAGAGACGAGACCTCCAAACGATCTTCCAGCATGGAAACCCTCGCCTTAACTTCCTCAAGTTTAGTAAGGGTCGCATTCAGGCAGTCAACATCAACTGAGTTAGGTGTTTAACTTCGGCATTCAGGTAGTCAACATCAACTGAGTTAGGTTGTTCTTTGAGGCATTTAACTTCATCCTCAGATGCCTCCAACTTGGTGCGGAGATCATTGCGCTCGCCTATCACTTTCTTCAAAGACTATTGCATCCTTGTTAGCCCATCCCTGGCATACATCAGTCCTTGAAGACCCTATGATACATACAAACAAACAAACAAAACCAAAGCAAGTTAGTAAAGTCAGCCATGACTTACAGCCACACCAGAAAGCGCAAACAGAAATGCAAAAACATATCATACCTGAAATGAGTGAGAAATAGCCGAGTCTATCGATCCCTCCATTCCGACCGAATCCATCTCACATTTTTCCTCAGGCCACAAAATCTTCCTTAACTCCCTAAGATGACACCCATGTCAGAATAAGCCCCAGTGGACGAGGGAAAGGATAATGAAACTGTATTGCTGAATGGGTTGGTTGACTCAGCAAGATTAGACTTCTTCTTCTTCTTATTTTCCGCAAGGACCGGGGGCAGAACCGTAGGTACGGCTTCTTGTTGAGCACCTAAGCTACTTCCAGCTGAAGCCTTACGATGACACAAATGCTCTAAGGCATTCTCACCCGTCAACGGAACCCTGAATGGTTGAGACATTTCTTCTTTTGCATACAATCGTTTGTTCAACCACATGCCTGTTGGCAAAATTGGCTCATAGCCCAATAATTCAAGACATTTCCTGAGAACAACAATACGTTAATAGGCTCGGTTCTTGGGAAGAGGAATACCTTTGGGAATCGTAGGCAAAAAACACCACATAAATGATGAACGTAACACCGGTTCGGACAGAAGGTACCTCCAATCATGGAATAAGGCAGGAAGACGGGGCACTTGAGAAACTCAGTTATCTGCCCCCCTCAAATCCCAAAGGTACTTACTGGAAATCCTACCTTCACAATATAAAAAAAAGTTTATGAGATAAAATATAAGCATGTTCACAACAAGAAAATAAAAAAAAAAATACACAACTACTCACATCTAGGAGTCCAAGCATATGGAATCTCTAAGTCAGCTGGTAACCCCAACTGGTCAAGAGAAACAAACAAATAATGTTCATTCCATTTCTTATCACCAAACTTAATATCGGGAATTAACGGCCCTTTGTCCCCCTACAAGTCAGCTGGTACCTACCCTTTTCATAAACATGTTCTTTCACATAGTAAGCTTCCAGCAATTCTGCCACCCCGAAAGTGATATTATGCATCTCACAAGTCACTACAAGAGCCATTATCACTCGCCAAACATTAGGCACCAACTGGCCAGGAGAAATCCTATCATAGGAACATAACTCTAATACTAGTCTAGGAATAGGGAGCCAGAAGCCTTCTATAAAAGGGAGTTCATCCTATTAAAATCCAGCCTGGCAGGTTCCAGTCAACTCGCTCGGAAGGGTCAGAAGCATGAAGATCAAAGTATGAAGGGATATTGAAACATTGACGAAACACTGGTAGCTCATCTAAGCGGACTAAAGAATGAGGATTAGGGCAAGTTGAAAGGAGATGGCCAGGTTTGCCACTGACTACAAGCTCACCAATGTCGCACCCTACCCGACTATAATAATCTATAAAAGCATAATTTCCATAGCCTGCAATGTTCACGGGGCTACCCTAACGGTCTAACTGGTCTCTAAAGTCTTCGTTTCTAGATGAGCAAGATAGTTGGCTCAAGCTGCAAGTACAACTACCACGGTTGCTGGAAGACATAGTAAAGATCACCTAGACAAATTGCTAACTATGTTCTGGGAAGTCACGAATAATGCAAAAACAAACTTAACCATGCAGAGGACCTAGACATTTCTCACAACTAAGATATCAACCATCCAACCATCCCAAAAGACACTTCAAAAAAGTAAAGTGGTCATCCACTTCAACCAGACTCACTGTCAACAAAATATACCAACAAAAAACAAGCATACTCAAGAGGACAAAAAGACAAACGAGGCAACTAGACAACAAGACAATAAGTTACTCACTGACAGGCAACTAGTGCTCATCTATCCATACAGACAGTCGGACATCCTAAGAGGAGTGGAAGAAGAACTAGACGAATTAATTAATCAACTTACCTACTTAGTCAGACACTACATATTCACTAAGGCAAACTATCATAATACATTGCAACAATAAAAATAAATGTTCCTACTATCGACAAAGATCAAATGCAAACAACAATAAAAAGTGAATCGAACTAAAGCTACAACTACAATCTATTCAAAATGACTTCAAGATCAAATAAGAACATGAAGAACGACATAAGAACATTCAAAGGAAGAAAGGAATAGGAAACTAACCTCTAGAGAGCTTTCCTCAAAGCCTTCAAGACAAGCCCCACCAAATGCGAAGAGCTTGTAAATAATGCTCGCTTTTATAGGCCCAAAGGAACCTTGGATGGATGACAAGTGTCAACCATCCAACGGGGTAAGATAGTACACATACAAACAATTTTGCCAAAAAAACATGTTTGGGTTTTGACATACTTAGTAAATTATGAGTCCAGGCAATATCATACAAAGCTTGATAAAATTTGTGCGTTAGCAATCAGCACTGGCTCCCCTCATGAACACAGTTCATACGAGATGGTCTGTGCTCTAGTTAGCAAGGCATTTGGACAGTCTGCCACCTGGCCATGTGCATACCTGGCCAGTTGGCATCTTGATCGGACAGTCAGACAACCAGACTCATGGGTGCGTGTAACTCGACCAACTAGGCCCGCGTGCGTCAGCAGGACCCTCGGCCACTCGGACAACTGGATGCACGGGTGCATGTCACTCGGCCAACTAGACCACGCGTGTCAGTAGACCACTCAGACACACGGGCACACACACACCCTCGGACAGTGAGACCCCCGTGAAGGATTGCTAAAAGGGGTAAATAGATTCAAGGCATATTCTAACAAATTTTCTCCAAACTTTGGGACCTATTGAGTTGGTTAAATTCTGATAGAATTAATTTCTTTTTTCTACTCTTTGATAAAGAATGACTTCTATACCAAAGAGTGATGGACAAACTGTAGTGGACAAATTTTGTCTAATTCATAAAAAAGAGCCCAACAAGTAGTCGAATTAGCCTCTTGGCCCAATAAAACAGCCTGACTAGCCAGTAAGGCCCAAACCCATGAAAATAGGCTCGCATATATAATAAACCATCCAAATGCCCAAAGACATACCCAGACCTGAATCTGTATATGCTCAATCAACTACGGACCTTGAAACAGTCAAGGCTCATGCCACATTTTCCGTGAATTTCGGAAAGTAACTACTTGGAGCGAGTCAGACAAATCAGGAAGATGGAGGAACAACGGTAGAGAAGAATAATTATAAATTGGACCCTAAGGGGGGAGAACAGGGCATTGGATAATCAATACTCGATATACTCTCTCTTACTTCTCTCAAGTTGATCCCGTCAAGCGAATCGAATCAGTTAGACTGACCTGACCATACAGTCAAACTCCGTCGTCACTTGACCACAAACTAGTCAGACTGACCTTACTGCACCGTCAAGCTCTGCCATCATTCGCCCATCATTCTACTCATTCATTCAATATTATTTGCATTATTATTTTACTTTTCCTATTATCTTTAACGACTATCTGACTAACTTGAGCGCTAGAGTCTCTTTGGCTGTTACCCCACCAATGCTCCTAATTAAACTCTTGTCTCCTTCTTTATTCTTGATAGGTTACTGGTGCCCATTTAATCAATTGTAGGAAATCACCTCTACAATAGTCAAGACAACTGGTGGAAATTTTTCAGACAGCTGGTGGAAATTTTAAACAAATGTCATTTTGCAAAAAATTATCAAATCTAGGTCCTAATGCAAAATGACTTCAAAAAAGAGGCAAGTTTCACCAATTAATCATTTTATAATTACCAAGATTAAATTATTATTCACTTAGGTAAATATTTAGAAAAATCCTCACTTTTTCTCTAAGTATAAACCTTGTTGATTTTTAGTTATAAGTATTTTACTTTGGAAAATTATAGTCTGAAAACTGTAAATTCTAAAATTCTCAAACTTTTCATAACTAAACTTGAATATTCCAAGAATCTTCTTGAAAAATTTCATACAAAAGTAACCCTTTTTACTTAGTGAAATCCATATCCAAAAGCTTCATTTCAAAACTGCCTAAAAAATAAATCTTTTTAGTAAATTTTGAGAATTCATAAAATCTATTTGGTTCATTATTTGGGTCTAAGCTTTCTTATTCCTATACTAAGATATGTATATATTATCCATACAAAAAATTAGGTCATTTGAACTATTTTTACTTAGTGAAATAGGATCCCTAAATTGGTTGTCCAGAAGCTAATTTAAGCTTCCTAAATTTTTTGTCTAACTTTGCAAATTCATAACTCTCAGCCTTTTTAATATTTTTATTTGAAACCTAACCAATTTATTTGTCAATATTAAAATAATTTTTATTCCAAAAATAAGCAAAAAAATAAATATTTTTCCCAAATAAATCATTGTCCAAAGTTGCCTCTTCACCAAATTTTTGAAAAGCCGATTTCCAGATTGCACACAAATTTTGCAAAAATTATATCTTGGTCATTTCAAATATTTTTTGCACGTTTCTACACACTATGGAAATCTAAACATCATTAAATACAACATGAAACCAAGAATATCCAACTTCAAATTCATACAGAACTTGCTTGACCCATTGGAAGTCAAGTTTTAAATATTTTCTTGCAAAATCAAGATTTTGCCTATGGAATGTTGGATTCCATCACTAACAAATATCTAAACCCTTATGCATATATGATCAGCCATCAATTAAACATTATCACAGTTCCAATAATTAATTAAAACACGTCACATAACTAGAACATGGCAGATTCAACAAAATTCAACCAAAACCACATAGGAGGTGACCATTTACCTCTTGGTAACCTTAGTTTGAATTTTGGTGAACTCTAACACCTTGAATTCCTTGGTCAGCCTTTATTCTACAAATATTCTAGAACTAATTATAGGATAGAAGAAAGATTACAGATGAAATGTTCGTAAAGAAAAATTTCAAAGAAAATAAGTCCTAAGGCAGTCATCCAAGTGAGGGAAATTGATAGAGACATGAGAGAAACTTAGAGCTTAAGTTTTAAAATTTGTAGATAATGAACACTTTTGACATTTTTTTAGTATTTATAGGTGGTAAAAATTGAAACCTAAATTACTATTATATCCACCTTACTGGCGCCTCTCACTAAGCATAAATCAAACTTTTATTAGTTTCTAATTAATCCAACTTAAGTAAACTAATCCTAGGCTAATGGTGTAATTAAATTAAATAGGCCTTTCCATTTAATTTTAGTGCTCTCACTCCTATATTTACAACTCAAATAATTTAATCCGCCAAAATCTCATTTTTGGCTAAAATGTGCATTTTTCAAGATTTTTCACACAAAAATCAAACTTTTTGACTGTAATATAAATTAATCCAATAATTTAATGCCAATTATTATTATTTTTCCATAATTATGCTTCTCAAATAATAAATACCTGTGAATTTACCCGATTAGGGTTTCCATTTCGGTTTCGAGACTGAAATGCTCGGTTTGTCACCAAACCGCACATTTCACACTTCAGCTAACATTTGCAACATGAATTTTACTTCTCCAGCATATATTATCATTCATAATAATATTCCTATGCATCTCACCACCTCATTCTTAACGACTCGTAGGTTCCTATAACGCGTGGCGTTACATGCTGATCGAATGTGGGTTTGTACAATGTAACTCTATGAAGCCCAAACTTATTAGGGATATTCTCCACCACCTTACTCTATAGCTAACTAGGTGGGGCAACATACCAAGGCATTTGCTCTTTCCTTGTACCAAGCTTTACATTATCATGAGAAAGAAGTAGCTAGGGATCATCTTCCTCTTCAGCTCTTGATGCTTCCGCATTGGTTGCTTTACGACCAACATGTGGATATCTCTTTTTTCTACGAGCCACTTGATTGATTCTAGCCATCCTGGTCAAAGATTTTGAAGGAGGGGGATTGGTAGTGGATTCTGGAGTAGGATTTTAGGTAGGGGATGAGGAGTAGGTTGCTGGGTATCTTCGTAAAGTAGAGCGAGCAGGTCGTCGTCTATCGGTCTCTCACCTTCCCAATAGTCTTGCTTGAATATCTAAGAAGAAGAAGGGGAAGTGAGAATCTAGTGACCAATGAGGTTAAAAAGATAAAGGAAAGAAGAAGGCTGCTCATGGACAATTGAGCTAATTTTTAAGACAAACAACATTGACTATATGACCAGCAGAGATTCTATTCAAAAAGTGAAAATGAAAAGTTTTTCAAGAAAACTTTTAAACTTCTTTAGAAGCGGGAATAACCCAGTTTTTCTGAAAGGGTAAAAATTTAATTTTTACCTCGATTTCGTGTCAAAAACTGTGACTCTACATCAACAAAGCCTACCTAATGTCTCTACACATCCTATAAACTACCTTTCTAGTCCCTAAACCTCAAAATATTTAGCAGATTCATCAATAATTTAAGAAAAAATCAAGAACATTCTTTGGGTTTTTGACACTTTTACTATCACCAAAAATCACAAGAAATCACGCATATTTCTCAAATAAAATCGCTAAAAGATAGAAAAGTAGTTTGCAAACTTATTGGAATGAAGGTTAGTGAAGAAATCGACTGGGGATTGCTTAAAATAGCTTCAGGCAGATTGTGCTTCAAGAAGATGTTGGTAAAAACTTCGGTGTTATTGAAGAGAGAGAAAATGAAGGTGCGAATGAAAAAGAAGGAGATGAAAGGGCTTATATACTCTAGTAGTTAGGTGAGAGGAAGATGTCAACAGGTACCTTTTCGAGCATTGGGATTTGTGAAACTGTCATTTCTCTCTAAGGAAAAAAGCAGTACAATCAAAAGGACAGGTTAAGAAGGATTGGTCGTATAAAATGGTTGTTTGAGTAAGTCTATTTGATGTTGATCGCATCATAATAAACTTAGGGGCAAATGATTTTCCTAAAATCTAGAGTGAAGACGTGACAAGGGTTTGGGACATGTGGAAGGTAAACAACAGTGCAACTAATAAAGGGTCTAGTCGATACTCAACCAGCTGACAGAAAATTCCATGAAGATTCATCATACAGCTGGACCAAACTTAGTCAAAGCAGCATTTAACAGTTGGTTGTAAACTATTGACCAGGCTGGTCGATAGCAAGGTTGGTCGACTGTTCCAAAATAAATGCTCAGAATTTGTTAACACAAAGATATTTTTTAGATATTTCTTATTTTGAATGTAAAATGTATTAATTATTTATTATTTTATTATAGTTTGTTGCGCAAGTCATGGGAGGCCCACAACCCAGTTTGTAAATTCCTAAGCCTATAAATAAAGAGCTTAGTGAATCGTTATTTTCTACGCACTAGATTATCTAGATAAAGGTTGTCATTTTGCATACTTATATACATCGATTCTTGTATTCTCTCAAGCTTACGAAACCCGGATAATTCTAGCTCATATGATTGTGAGTTTGGGACTTTCTATAGTAATAAAAGTATAAGTGGACGTAGGTTATTACCGAACCTCAAGGCCGAACCATAATAAACATTTTCTGTCATTTTATTATTCTAGTTCGGTTCTTACTTTTACATCGTTTATTTGACTCAGAATCGTTGACCAAATATATGGTCAACACATATACATACAGGATCTTGCTTATTATCATGTGATTTCTAATTTAATCAAACATAAATAGAAATCCTAGAACGTGTATCTATTGAAATAAACAATAAAACAAAGAAAAAAAAAAGTAAATTACTTACTTGTGTGCAATGGAATTAATAAGACTCTACCCTTTCTGTTCTCCATCATTTTGTCCTTTCTGATTGATAGGAATTGTCAAGAACTAAAACACAAATGCAACCACATTCTTCCTCGCCAATCTTTGATCAAGTCTAACTAGAGTGGGCAATTTTCTCAACACATGAGATAGAGATCTAGAAGAGAAGAAGAGAGAGTGGCTAGAAGAGTGAATTCTAGAGTTTTCTTTAACTGGGCACTTACCAAAAACTTGTCTTATTAAAAACCCTAGCTATAAAATTCTATTTATAGACACATCCATGGGCTTATTTTCTAAAATAAATTAATTATAAAATAAAATGTAAATAAATTCATATCATGGCTGGCCCACACCATGTGGGCTGGTCTCATGATGTGTGTCTTAAATTTAAGGTACAATGGACTCAAATTAAAGACCCTTTTATTAATCCATTCTATAATTAATTAAATCCTTATTCAAATTTGTTGACCAATGTTTTGTTCAATGAAACCAAGTCAAGTTAAACGACATTTAAGAATTTAAAGAGCTGAATTCAAGTAAATGACACAAAAGAATTTATCATGGTTCGACCCCAAGAGTTGGTAATGACCTATGTCCACTTGCACTTTTATTAATAAAAAAGATCTCAGACTCAAGATCGGAAGAACAAGATTCAAATGAGTTTCCTAAGCCTTAGAGAGAATACAATTCTACAGAGATTTTGTATGTGAAGTCCGCATGACAGAATAATGACTGTGAGAGATCTTTATTTATAGAGTCCCTTAGTGGGCCATATGTCATACAGACATGGAATGGGCCCTACACATATAGTGCGAGTTTTTTACAACTAAATATATAATAAAAGAGTATAAAAAAAAATTCAAATATCGGTTACATAAATATCCCCTAAGATTCAGGTCATTCTGGTTGAATGCCATCAACCAAGCCATTTATGTTGGACCATCAACCTTTTTGTTATAACCTTCAATTTCTTATATGGTTCCAAGGTGGATAGCTTCCTCCATGTTGATCGAGTATAATCCATCAGCTCATGCAGATGGACCAGTATATACAAACTTAATAATTTTTGCTGCCACGTATCATTTTCATATGGTAGATCACCTAGCCAACTTTGGATTAAACATTTGCCCCTAAGTTAGTGCGACCAGTACTAGATAAACTTACATGCTTCGATCAGGTTGGTACCTTTTCAAATTCTGACACATTTAAAATTGAAGTACCACTTTTTCTAAGTAATGATGATACTTTTTTATAAAACAAATGGCAGTTTTGGAGTTTCCAAAGTATGTTGTAGTCACATCAATTAGGGTAATGATGATTTTCTATAATAAAAAAATGATGATGGTTCAACTTCCAATGCAGCTGACGTCACATCATCTTAAGAATCATGATTAATTTTTTTTTCTTATGGCATCAGCCTCTCGCATGCGAGCAAGGCTATATATAGCCTTGCCTTTCCACTTTCCTTACCTTTTTCACTTACTCAAACTTTCCTCTTTTCTTCAAGAAATCATCTTAAGCTCAAATTCTTATCTTCTTCATTTTCTGGATTTGTGACCCGATTCTCATCAAGTTCTTTGATATATTACTAAAGTAAGGTTCTGATCTCATGCTCGTAATCCTTTTGTAGCCTTTTTTCTTTGATTTTGGCTACATTTGCGATAAATTTGAACTTACACTATCATGTTCTTAATGTTCTTGAGCAATTCGTAGGAAATTTTAAATTTTGTTGAAATTTTGTTGTTTTTCTCGGGAAAATTGGTGTTTGGGTAGCAGGAAAATGAATTACAGGCTTCTGGTATGCTTACCTTTACATTTGATGCTAGAAAAATCCATAGAATTGAATAAAAATTTGATCTTTGAATTCTGGGAAAAATTGTGGGAAAATTCCCTCCTAATGGTAAGTGAAAAAGTTTGGGAAAAATATTTTAACAACCTTTTGGATTCGCTTTTTAAATTTGGTTGTATAGAAATTACGCTTATTCGAGCAACACATTTCCTTTATGCACACATATGTCGGTCGAATAATCCACTTCCCCTTTCTTTTTTATTAGATGTATGCACGCGATCACCAAGGAAATGATTATTCAATAGACCATGATTTACTCCAAACACTGGTCAATGATGGATGTCAGAATCGACTAGACATTGATCTCAACCAAGATACTCTTGAACCTTTATTTCAACCTGGGGAGAAAAATCATCAATATCATTTCCAATTTAACCCTGACCAGGAGTATCATTGTAAGGTTGTTGAGTTGCACTAAGGAATAAGGAAATTCCTTCCAAAGGACTGGACCTATGTTGTCCACCCTGATTTTGTTAATACTCTCCCGGTAGGAATCATGACCAATGGGAGAGCAATGAGCAGGGCTTTGATAATTGAAGAACTTGTAATTGTTTCTTTTTGTCCTCGAGATATGGTGAGAGTAAAACAAATGACTAGGCAGCGAACAACTTCAGATCCATAGGTTGCGAGGTAGGCTACCACTGCGGGGAAGACCAACAACCAACAAGAAATGATCAGCCCATAAGGGCCAAGTGAGTCATGGAGGTGATTAATTCCATTAGGCTTCAAGCAAAGTTGAACCCAAGGAAGAACAAGCATGTCACTTGGCACACAGTTCCTGGAAGCATTTTTTCGAGCAATGCTCTGGAAATTTACCTAATGAGGTATAGGATTCAAGAAATCAATATGGTTATCCCTCGAGTCGACCAGTGCGCCAACTTACTTGGTGGAGCCTACAATGCCTAATCACACTTTCATATCAAGGCTGGTGACACCTTGCCGTTGCACGATTATTTCAGAGGGGTGGCAGAGTACTTCGACATTGTTCCCTTTCAAATCACTCCCAACGGGTATCTAATGCTTTCATCATTATATATCTTGTACCACATTTGCCAGTGGGAGCCTCTAACCCCTCACGAAGTCCACTACCTCTTCGAGCTCAAATCCAATCCAATCCATAATGGTACTAGATTCTTTTATTTTTTCCATAGGGATACGACCAAAGTGGTTCTGACTGTCCCCACATTCAGAAGCAATGTGGGTCAATACCATAAAGATTACTTTCTGACAATTGACTTGGTCGTAGAAAATATGTCCTTTTAGCGAGGAGGTAATGATCACTTCCTCATTTCTTTTCATTATTTTTCCTCTTTAAGATTAGTTCTTAGTTATTCTTATTTCATTTTTTAGGGCCATGTGAACGACCTTCTCCTACTTAGGGCATGCTCGACTGAGCAGGCATACTGGCCAACCTCACCAGAGACAAAAATATTAGTCAATAGCTGATGAATATTGCAAATCCCAGGTTGTTCGACCTGTTTCAGCCTCACCGACCACCAAAGATACTACTGCAGAGAGTGCCACTAATGGAAAAGCCAACAAGCAGGAAGTTGGTGAGAAAATGGGGCAGATCGAGCAGCCCCAGTCAACCCTTTCTCCTACAAGGAGAAGGACATGGGGAATAACATTAAGGGAGCAAGAAGATGCTCCTCGTGCCAGAGCTCCAATAGCCCCTAAAGTTTAAAGAAAGGGAAAACAAGTACTGGTCTAAGATCCCCTAGACTTTTCCCTCTCTTCCACTGATGATGACGATGACAACCTTCCAAGTAATAACTAAAAATATAGTATTACTTATCCAGTAGCTAAGTGTAGGCGTAAATTTTTTAACTCACTCTCTTCCTTTTCTCACCTACTCAGAAAGGAAGCAGAGGTAGAGAGTTTTAATACTTTCGTGGTTGAAAAGCTCTTCTTTTTCAAGTTGTTTTTCAAGCAATAGTATAAATATGAGTACCAAACTTTACTTTCTAGCTGCTTTGCTTGATCTCTTTATTTTTTTGTTGTATTTTTTTAACATATTTGTTATTTTTTACAGCTATGTCAGACTCAAAGACATTCATTCTTTACACCACAGCCTCCCCTCCTGCCTCGACCAAGAAAGTTTTAAAAAGAGAAGCCACTGATGGTGGGTCGAGTAGAGATGAGCCTGCAGCAAAGCATCCCAGGCAAGACCCTTCTGCTTCAACAGTTCCTCCTTTGACAAGCCAGACTCATCCTCCAACAAGCCAAAATCCTCCTCCCACTAGCAGTTCTACAATAGCTTTGACGGTTGATCCCAACACTTCTCCAGCAATAATTCAACACCTCAAGGAATTCGCCGTGGAGATCTGCAGCCGAACAACCAAGCTAAGTGTAGAGGCATTTGCAGCCCTCCAGGAAGCCTCTATGGACCAGGTCTTTGGTCTGGCTATCTCTGAGGTGCTCTCGGTAAGTGTTTTTCCTCATTTGTATGTTCGATTATTAGTTTATGCTCATATCTAACTTTAAATTTTGCAGGGTGTGATGACTCTTACTCACACCCATCCTCAATCAAAGGAAATTGCTTAAGATCTTAAGAAGCAAAGGCCTCCTTGGAGAAGTATTGTGGCATTACCAAGAAGAACAAGGAGGATGTTGAGGAAATAGAGAAGGAGCTACTTGATAAAAATAATGAGATCGAGCAGAAAATTAAAGTCATTCAAGCTCTTCAGGAAAAGGAGACTAAGTGGACCCACCTCCTTGTTGAATGCGATCAATAGTTGAAGGATAAAGACGAGCAAATACGAGGTCTTGAAGAGAATTTTTCTTCGACCAAGGCCAAGTTTAAAAATGATTCATTCAACTGCTTCTTCATGTTTTGGAAGAACAACGAGGAGGAAAATTTTGATTACCTTCTTCTGATCTTCGGAGGAAGGAGATTGCCAAATGCATTGCTCGGGAGGCTGCTGAAGCTGGTGAGGCTGTTACCCCATAAACTCTTTAGTCAAAGATCTCCTTAAACTTGGATGGCAACCAAGGTCATGAAGAGACTTAGGAGGATGTTGTTGACCATGAATGATGATGGTCTTGTTACATTTTTCTTTTCTTTTATTTTGAAACACCCGAGCAATAATGTTCGTGGTGTAAAGACATTGGTTGTTCGAGCATCTTTTAACCTCGGGTATCTGTAATATTTTTCCAGCATATTGATACATTGTATTGCTCATTAATTTTGATGTAGAAATAACTTTTACCTACTATATATGATATTTAACTTGCTCAAACGAGCAAATTTTTCATTTCTATGTTCGATTGAACAAAGCACAACACTTTATAAATCATAAAAAAAATTAATTACTACTCATTTGTTCTTTTTACTCTTTTGCGTATGTGTGATTATGTATACCCTCTATGACCCTAAGTTATCGAGGTGGTAAAGTCCTTGGTCACTTGCCAAATAACTAGACCTGTTCGAACTAATATTGTTGTTCACAACAATTTCATAGAGCACTATACTTAGAAAAAATCATACTTGTTAAGCAATACTTGTTAAAATAATAAAAAATTGGCAAAGTTTGAAAGTGTCAAGCAAACTCCCTTGTAAATAATTCGTAATAAAATGGACAAAAACGTGTCTATCAAATTAAAAAATTCATACGAGCAACCAATGTTTTTGAAAGAAAACACTTGAAATGAATCCTATTAAATAGCTGGTTGTAACGCCCTAGTTAGCCAAGACTGTGACACTGTGTGTTTTAAATAGTATTTAACTCGCTAAACAAGTCATTAGTCCATAAACGTGCATCTAAATGTGATTAATCATCCAGGTTCAAAATTCTGGTAAAAAGGAATGTATATTTCATTAAAACGTTAAACAGTACATAAGATCCCATAATAAATATTTACAAAGTTGTTTACAATTCCAAAATGGTCATTACAACTCAAAAGTTACAATCCCCTGACCTAAGCGACAAAAATAGTGTTTAACCCTAGTTCCTCTGAGAAACCTTGGTCGTGGTGTTCAAGCGGCCGCATATGTACACATCACCACCTAAGCTCTCCAACTCATGGCTGGTCCAACTTTCCTTTCCCTTTACCTGCACCCCATAGCACCCGTGAGCCAAGGCCTAGAAAGAAAACTTAATACAAGTGCATGAACAATATATACAGATTCAGATGTATATCTAGCATGCCCAACAGTAATAACCTACTCATGCATGCATACAAGTACAAATAAATGATTATAGAATCATTCTGGGGCCCGCAGACCTAATCAGATTACCATATATCAACCTGAGGCCATTTTCCCTTAATAGATGACCATAGAGTCAACCTGGAGCCCTTTGCCCTGAATAGATAACCATAGAGTCAACTTGGGGTCCTTTGCCTTGGCTATGTGACAGTAGAGTCACCCGGGGTCCTTTGCCCTAGCTCTGAGTAACTATCCATAGAGCTAGCCAAGCGCTTTGTTTTCCAAGGGACCATAGGGTCGTTCAATGTAATAATATGTCCCTAATCAGGCTCTATTCTTTCGATCAGTGCGCAGTGCGCTATTGACTCTCTTGACGAATAAGTCAAGCCTTTAACAGGTATTCGGATATCTTGCTATAGATGCATATACAAATACAGATACAGATACAGGTAGGCATACTTCAGATAATTCAAGTATGCATACAGGATGATCACATATTTTAGCCAATTAAATACAAACATAGTAATAACCATGTTCCTTAATGGGGCCAAGCCCTAATTAGCAGACAATGCAAACAACCAGTAAACAATTATCCAGACAAAGAGCATTCAAGCATGCTTAATTAGCGAGCACAAATATAGCCTTAATCACGTTCATACTCAGGGGCCCGAGCCCTATTCATAGTTATAATCAACAACTGGGCCAAGCCCTAATAACATATATCATGTATTGGGCACAGTTTTCTTACCTTTGGTCCAAGCACAAATTATATATAAATGACCCTTGAGCACGATCTTGTCCCAAGTCCTAGCGGTAACCTAGTCACAACCATAAACAGTGTTTCAATGAGTTTAAATTCAAAAATCCAATCCTACGCTGTCACGGCCTCCAATCCCACTAAACAAGGTGGTGGAATCATCCACCGAGCCCTCGGGCCAAAACCCCAAAAAGTTACCGCTAGGACTTGGGACAAAACCCCAAAGAGTAGAAAATTTTATACCTTGGAAAACAATACAACGCCGCTTACCAGGCACTACGACGCCAAAGTTAGAAACGCCAACCTGACCACTCAACCCGCGCTATAGCGCCGAAGCCAGAGAACCCAAATTTTTGGGTTTTTCTCTTCGTGTTCTCCGAGTCTCAAACCTCAAAACCGACCCCAAAGGCCAACCAAACCTAGAACTGAGCCTTAAACTCACAGTAATTCATCCAGAACAATAACATATCATCACAACCTCTACCAAAACTCTTTTAAACCCAAAATCAAGCTTTGAGCTTTAAAGCTCAATAACACCCAAGACAAAGAGAAACTCAGAACAATTAATGGTCAAAATCATTACTTCAGTAACTAAGAACGATCCTATACTGCCATTGACTTTAAATTCTAGCTCAAATTCCTTTTAGTCCCCAAGCTTTCTCTTCAAAAATCAAAGGTTTCCAAGTGTTATAAGGGAACAAGAGCAAAACAAGAGAGAGAGAGAGAAAGAGAGAGAGGGATAGTGGGAGGAGAATGTTTCTATTTGAATGACTGAGTGAGCTTCTATTTTGTGGTTTCCTTCAGCCAAGGGTAAGTGACTAAGTCACTAAAGTAACACCAAAATGACCACTTTGTCCTTAAGCCCCTAATTTTCCACTTAATGCCCTTAACGTCATTTTGGTTTTTTACCACCATAATTCACCATTTATCTAAATAAGTCTCAAATATCTCCAAATAAAATTCCTATAACCCAAAAATTCCCAGTCATGCGCTAAATTACCAAATTACCCCTAGGCTCGTCCTGAGCCCTGTATTTGACCCTGTTATGACCAAACCGCTACTTTTCTCGCTAGAATCGTCTCATGCCGAATAATCCAAATATATCCACATAATAATGTGGTCTCATCATATATCACAAATATATAATCATTTATTCAAATATACCCCTAACGGGGCAAAATTATGAAAATGCCCACACGCATATTTAATACACTTAAACATGAAATATTAGTCATATAATAATATAACTCACATAATCATGCATATTATCACATAATAATACCATAAACCAAGTATTGCCCTCCTAGCCCCCTAATCAAGGAACTAAGCCATATTAGGGAATTTGGGACGTTACATGGGACCCCTAAGGGTGGGTAATTGTGACAGTCAGAATCCTGTGATCCACAAGGGGAAAGACCGGGTAAAAACTGTGCAATCCCACATCGCCTGGGGAAGGTCAAGTGTGATGATTCTAAGATTGTGTAGGTATAGGACTACACAGTTGAAGAGAGCTTAAATGAATTGATGGGTACTACCTATGCCAACAAGATGCATCTTATCTTTTTGGTAACCCATCACTTGAGAATTCCAAAGTTAAGTGTGCTTGACCTGGAGTAGTCTCATGATGGGTGACCTTCTGGGAAGTTTTCCCATGAAGTGTGCGAGTTAGGACAAAGCACGCTGGAAAGACTCATGTTGGTTTACAGGGCCATTCGTCATTCAAGGAAGCAGCCAATGTGACGCCGGGCATTACATTGGCCATTTAAAGATAGGCATAAATGTGTCTTGCGAGCAGTTAACAAATAGTTTGAAAAATGATTGGTTATTAAAAAAAAATGGGCAAAAAGGTGCCTTTACAATCAAAACTAGAAATACACTGGTCGTTCAAAATGGGCAAATATGTGCCTTGCAACCAGTATTTTGTTGTAATCATAGAATTACTAATAATACTTTCTAAGATATTTGTCATTTCAGTATCGTGCGACCGATTCTCCATTTAATCGAGCAAGTTTATATGTGCCAAGCTGTAAAACATCTATGATCTAGTATGATTCTTCCCAATTATGCCGCAAAACTTCTGATGTAGGATCTTTAGTGTTTTGGAACTCTTGTTGAAAGACTAAATCTCATGTTGCAAACTTTCTATCCTTGACTCGAGAGTTAAAATATCGAGAAACTTTTTGCTGGTAAGTAGCTACTCGCAATTGTGATTGTTCTCGTAGTTCGACGATTAAATCAAGAGTTTCAGCTAGCAGTTGGTAATTTTGGTCTTGATCATACATAATTCGTCGATGTGATGGGGGAGTTAACTCGACAGGTATCTTTGCTTCATATACATACGCTAAAGAGAATGGTGTGTGACCAGTTGATGTTCTAGCAGTTGTGTGGTATGATCACAGTACTTCTGGTAAGATGTCAGACCAATTGCATTTTGCTTGCTCGAGTCGCTTCTTCATGGTATCTTTTAAAGTTTTATTAACAGCTTCGACTTGTCCATTAGATTGACGATGAGAAATAGCAGAGAAACTCTTCGTGTTGTCAAGTCTTGTACAAAATTCTATGAACGAATTGTTATCAAAATGTGTGTCATTATCAGAAACAATCTTTTTTTTGTAGTCAATATCTGCATATAATATTTTTCACTACAAAGTCAAGTACTTTCTTTGAAGTGATGGTCACAAGAGGCTCTGCTTCAATCCATTTCCCGTAGGTAACTGCCCAATTAGGTCTATTCTCCATACAGCAAAAGGCCATGGACTTTGCATTTGTTTGAGCTCGTTAGGAGTTGCTCGAGGTATCTTACAAAACCTCTGACAATTGTCACATTTCTTTTTGTACTCTAGTGCATCCTCATTCATGGTTGACCAAAAGTATCCTTGCCTCAATATTTTCTTTGCTAGGCTCTGTCCCCTACATGATTGCCACATAATCCTTCATGTACTTGTACCATCAACAATTCAACCTCTATTTTAGTAACACATTGAATATTTCCATCTGTACATAACCCCATCAATGATTACATATATGGAAGCTTGTCGTGATACCTTTCTTGCTTCATTTCTATCTAGGGGTAAAGTACCATGCTCTATATAAGTAACGATACGTGTCATCCAAGATGGTGAGTTTTCTAGTAGTAATGATGTTTCTTTTTCATGGATACTGGGGTGGGCAAGGTGTTCAACCGGTATTACATTCAAAGTGTCTGCATCCTTGGTACTTGCTAGCTTGGCCAAAGTGTCAACATTTGAATTCTGGTCGCACGGGACTTGCTGTTTAGTGTATTTTTTGAACTGTGCAATTTTGTCTTTAGCTTTGCTCAAGTAGGTGGCCATCTTCATTCCTTGAGCATGGTATTCCCCCAAGATTTGGTTCACGACAAACTGTGAATCACTATAAATATCTATTGATAAGGCTTTGACATCTCTAGCAAGTCAAAGTCCGACGAACGGGGCCTTGTATTTTGCCTCATTATTTGAGGCATTAAATCCAAATCTTAGTGCACAATGAATACGATGTCCTTCAGTTGTAGTAAAAATTATACCAAATCCAGAGTTGTACTCATTTTATGAACCATCCATGAATAACTTCCATGTTGGCTAATTTTCCTCATTAATATATGGTGTTCGTCTTGCTCGTTACTGTCTGGTACACATGTGCACTCAGCAATGAAATATGCAATCCTTGCCTTTTTATTGATGTATATGGCTGGTAGATAATTTCATATTGCCCATTCTATATTTCCCATTTAAGCAAGCAATTTGATGCCTCAGACTTTTGTCGAACCTGCCGGAGGGGTTGGTCGATTAGGGCTTTGATCAGATGAGCTTGGAAATACGATCTCAGTTTCCTTGCTGCCTGTAGTAAGCAGTATGCTAGTTTTTAATTAAAGGATATCTCATTTCTGCTCCTACCAGCCTCTTGGTAATATAGTACCGCTGATGCTGAGTTCTATCTTCCTCCCTTATAAGTGATGCACTAACAACATGTTTAGTGACTGTTAGATAAATGAGAAGAGTTTTGCCATCAACTGGTTTTGACATGACTGGTGGTTGCACAAGATGCTCCTTGAGAGCCTAGAAAGCATTCTAACATTCCTCTGTCCACTCGAACTTGTTGTTATCCTTAGCAGGTTGAAGAATGGAGCTCATTTGTCTTTTCATTTTGACACAAATCTGCTAAGGGCTGTTATTCGTCCAATGAGGCTTTGTACATCCTTTATCTTGGATGGTGACTTCATGTCAAATAAAGCCTTTATTTTCTGTGGGTTTGTTTCTATTCCTCGTGAATTAACAATGAACCCGATAAATTTTCCAGAGCCAACTCCATACGAGCACTTTAGGGGGTTGAGTTTCATATGGTAATGATTCAAGATATTAAAGCATTCTGCTAAGTCTAGAACGTACCCCCAGCCTTTTTTTGATTTAACAATCATATCATCGACAAAGACTTCCATGTTGTTTTCTATCTAATTCTTGAGCATCACAGTGACCAATCGTTGATACATTGCACCAATGTTTTTTAGTCCAAATGACATTACTTTGTAACAATATAAGCATATGTCAGTCCTGAAGCTAGTATGTTTCTCTTCGGGAGGGTGCATGCTAATTTGATTATACCCTGAGTACGCATCCATAAATGTAAGGACCTCATGTCCTTCATTAGCATCGAATAGCTAGTCAATCCTAGGCAAACGGAAACAGTCTTTCAAGCATGCTTTGTTTAAATCCTTGAAATCAACACAGGTTCTCCATTTTCCATTGAGCTTTAAAACTGGAACAGGGTTTGGAACCCATTCAGGGTAAAAATATTCTCTTATGAACCCATTTTCCTTCAGTCTTTCAACTTCTTCCTTCAAAGCCTTAGACCTTTCTTTGTCGAGCAGCCTCCTTTTTTGTTGAACAGGCTTGAAATTACCTTTATCAATATTCAAGGCATGGCTAATCATAGTAGGGTTGATGCCTATCATATCTTTTTGCGACCAAGAAAACACATCTTGGTTGTGTTTTAAATAACTTACGAGTTCCATCTTGACCTTCTCAACTAAGTTTTTTTTTTCCAATTTTTACAGTCTTGGTCAGCCCTTCTTAGTCGAGTGGGACTTCCTCGAGGTCTTCAATTGGCCCCACTTCAGTGTCATAATCCCCAAATCGAGGATCAAAATCTATCTCCTCGCTTTGGGAAATACCTTATTTGGAGGTGATCTGCTCATTTGAGGTAGCCTACTCATGTTCCTTGAGATACTAACATCCAATGTTTATGCTGGCTTGTTTATTTTTGCCCCAGCAAAAATCATGCTTGTCAAATTTGGGCCTTTTTTAGCAGTAGTGATGGAAGAGTTGTAACATTCCCTGGCCTCTCTTTGATTTCCCTTAACACACCCTAGCCCAACATTAGTTTGGAACTTCATTATGAGATGGAAAATGAAGGTGATTGCTCTTAAATCAATTAGTATAGGCCTACCAAGCAATGCGTTGAACACAGATGGAAGATCGAACACAATAAAAACAACCATTATCGTATTGTTTGTTGGTGAAGCTTCGACTGTTACTAATAGCTTGATTGTTTCTGCTAGAGCCATTCATTCCCCAGTGAAGCCATACCGAGTTTGTGTATAGGGTTCAAGATCTCAAACAGAAAGTTTCATTCTTTCAAGAGTCGACTTGACAAGTATATTGACTGAAGAGCCACAGTCAACCATTGTTCAAGCAACAATCATATTAACAATTTGAGCTTCAATGACCAAGGGGTCATTGTGCGGGAATTTAACGTGACTGGCACCTTCCTTGGTAAACGTAATGGGATTACATTCATAACGAGACATTTTGGGAGTATGCTCCTCGACGATCTGCACATCCTCACCATGCTCGCATTGTAGTGTTCAAACATATCATTTTAGAGCCTTTCTACTATCATCGACTAAGTGTGGTCCTCCACAGATCATGTCTAGTCGCCCTACTTCAAGTGCTGGTAATAATGGTTGGGCCGGTGCATCAGTTATTCCTGCAGGAACTGGTTGTTGGTCAAGTGGTCGATAAATATATCTTTTCATTGCTTGGTGATTTTGATGAATTAGGAACTCGATTTCATCTTTGAGTTAATTACACTCATTAGTGTTATGTCCATAATCGATATGGAACTTGCAGAATTTATTAGTGTCCCTTTTACTGATAACCTTTTGGATAGGAGTTGGTTTCCTATACGGAACTTTAGCCTCCGTGGCTTGGAAAACATCTGCTCATGACTCTAAGAGTGTAGAGTAGGTGGTGAAAAGGGGTATGTACTCTTGAGGCTTATCATTTGTTTTCGCTCGTTTGTTGTCATTATTATTGCCACTATTAGAATTTTTTTTATGTTTCCCACTATTCTAGTTATTCTTATTCCCATTACCATTGGTTGTTTGGTTCTGGTAAGAATTTGCACCTTAGTATTTAGCAGGTGCAGTACTAGTTCCTGCTTGGTTAGCTTAGCCGGCTTTTCGAATGCCTTTCAATAATTTAATGAACTTGTCTTCTCGATCGAGAAACACTCTAGTTGAGTAGACAGTCTTTCATCTTAGATCAGACCACATTGGCCCTTTAAATTTTATTCTGGCCATGATGGCCATCAGCTTTCCATCATTGCTAACCGTTTTGGAATGAAAACTTCTTGCATAAACCATTGCACATAGTCGTTGAGAGGCTCGTTGGGTCCTTGATTAATATCAACAAGGTCGTTGAGCTTGGATGGTAGAGTTCGAGCATAGAAGAATTGTGAGTAGAAGAGTCTCACAAATGCATCCCATGAATTAATGGTTCCCGACTCCATTTTAAAGAATCATTATTGAGCAAAGTCAACCAAAGTAGCAGGAAAAATTCTACATCGAACATCATCCCAAAATCCCTGAAGATCTGTTTGAATCTTAAAGTTATTCACGTGGGATATTGGATCTTCCTTTCTAGTGTACATCATCCAAGTTAGTATCTTGAACTTAGGAGGAATTGTCAATGCATTAATCCAATCAGAGAAGGGTGACCTTTTCCTTCTCCATAGATCAATATTTGTAGGCTTCAGGGCTATTAATTGCCGAACCATCTGAGTTAAGGCATCTAGTTGTCTCTTAATGGTTTGAATAAACACAGGAGCAGATGCTGGAGCAGCAGCTAGGGGTGCTACAACTTCATTTTGTAGTGCTGGAGGGATTATTATTGTAATGGATCCCACAACATTAGACCCATTACCTTCCTGAAGCTAGCCAAGGACATCACGCAGGTCATGTCTCTGATTTCAAAATCAATTAAAGACGTTGTTTCCTCTTGGTTTCCCCCCTAGCATTTTAGCTATCTGCTCGAGGAGTACCAGGAGGTGGTCTAGCAGGGCAATTAGATTGCTCGGGCTGCCTTGGTGGGAGAAACGGTCCTTCAGGCTGCACATTTTCTCGAGCAGGGATGTTTTGAGGCCTTGGTGGAACAAATTGTCCTCTTGGATGTCCATCATTATGAGGATCATCATAATATTGGTTATTGTGGGGTTGGTAGTATCTACTGTCTCCCTAATCATAATTATAGCCATTCTAGTAGGATGTTCGATAACTGCTACTTACTTCCTGGTCATTTCTCTGTCGGTATCTCCTCAGCGGGTGACCCTGATTATACATAACTGAATGATTACATCGAGGATTATAGCCTCGGTCTTGACTTGCTGGTCGTTCATTCCTTGGTTGTCAAAAAATTTTACCAAGTCCTGGGTTTTGTTGATTAGGAGGTAGACCTCCTCTTGAGACTGATCGTTTTAGTTGCCCATCAGCAGGCCTTTCTACTCCAAGCACTTGTCTACCACAACCTTAGCCTAGGTCATGGTTGGAAAATACTTATTCATCTTGGTGGAGTTTGCGATATACTCTTGTTGTACCTTAAAATTAGCACGAAATTACTCTGCTCGGGTACAACTGGTAGATGAATATGAGGAAAAACAGCCAAGTAGATTATCTGATTAACAATGATGTGAGTAGCTCGAGACTCTATCCAAATTGTACACAACGTATAGGTTGCTATAAAATCGCCTCTTAGGATAACATTCCAATTTGAGACTTATAGTGGCCAGACCCACATTTGGGCGATCTGAGCTTAATACGAACAAAGGTTTAGATAGTCTTTAAACATCAGCTCGGGTGAGATATCCAACTCGTGGAAACCTGGTCAGAACACATACTAAAGGATCCTAAGAGATTCGGAGGCTCCTTATACCCTCATTAATGCCCAAATTGTATTGCATATCTATCATTTATTATCCGAGATAGCATGAGTATATTTTATTCTGTTATTAAATCATATCCCAATGTAAAAAGGAATAATCTGTATTAAATGTATACCTTATTTTTTCACGTGGTTACCAAAACCTGTCCAGGAAATTCCCCTATAAATATATCAGGAATAATGGATAGGGAAAGAGGAGGTCTTTTTTGTATGACAAAAACTCTGTAGAAATTGTGAGAGAAAAGCAATAATACTGTCTCGTGGACTAGGTGGATTTTAACCACTAAACCACGTAAAATTTGTGTGTATACGAAAGGGTTCTTATTTTTTCGTTACGATTTACAATTTAGCACTAATATCCCCATTAGATTTCTTAATATACCGTTGGCGAAAAACCGCGTCAATAGTTTGATGCTTTTATTGAGAGGAAATTAGTGTTTCATAAGTTTCGGTCGACATTCATCATGGTGCTCACTCAATCGATGCATGACAATGAGATGGAACAGCCTAGTGGGAAGGAGGCCCTTCATACCGTTGTTCCTATAGAAAGGGGCCCAGATGTTCAACAATGTCCTGGGAAGCAACTGGTGGGACCAGGACGACGCTGGGTGTTCAGCATCACTCCTACCAAATCCTAATCCAGGATATTTGACTGCCATCGAGATGGAAAATGCCCAATTAAGGAGCCATCTTGCTAGGGAAAACAGGCACATCGAGGGGGTCTTGGCTTGTTTACCCTTTCTTGCAACCGATGTTAATGTTGGAAAAAGGAAAAGTGGATCTCATAAGTCCCACAGGAATAACCAGTCTAAACCTAGTCGTTCTGTCAAGACCGCCACTCTAAGCGCTGTACCTTTAGAACAAAATCACCGAAGTGCTCAGTCAAATGGTAATCACAGGGGTCATCATCAGCATGTCTGTTGGTCGGTTAGGACTGTGAGCCCCAGCTCCGTACCTTCTTCGCAGGTTCCCAGGAATGCCCATAACAACCCACCAGGGCGAGCTGGGACAAGTTCAAGGAGGCAAAACGCTCCAGCGAATCCTCCTGTGCCGCGATCAAAACCCTTGGCACAGAGAACTCGGGACATTTGGGTAGAGCCGAGGAGAGCTAATTTTGTTCGTCCTGATGGAACAAGGATTGCCTCCCCAATAAGGCATCCACCCTCACCAGTTAGACATCCTACACCACCACACCCACAACGAGATGCTACAACTCATGGGAATAGTAGGAAATCATCCCTCGTTAGTAGAAATTTACGCCCCACGGGCACGTGCTGAGAATCCAGGTCCTCGATCTCAGCCGCAGATTGTAAGTTTTGAAAATGTAAGTTACTGGACAGGGAGCCAGTGCGGAGGCAGGTATGAGAGCAACCTGAAAAATAACCTGAGCTCAGCACAAAGTCCTCAGTATGATCCACAACCCGAGACCTGTGCGATCATTTGAACTCACAAAGAAGGTATCCATCTCGTAATGAGGATGTTAGTTATACTCAACATGAGGGAGGTCGATCTATCATATGCGACAATGGGAATGTCCCGCCTAACCAAGCTCGAACTTGAAGGGACAACAACCCATCAAATGAGTATAATAGGATGGCAGTTATTGAATAGCCCCCAGCTAACCTAAGGACCAAAGACCTTACCCTTGAGAGACTGGCATTGATGGAGGAATAGATGAAGACGCTCTTATCTGGAAAAAGGATGGACGATTGCGACTCAGATGAGGAGCTCAAACCTTTCGCTCCAAACATTGCAGCAGCTACATATCCTATTAGCTTTAGGATTCTAAACATGCCGACATTTGATAGAAACATGGATCCATCCGATCACCCCGAGATGTTCAACGCAATGATGATGGCCCACAATGTCGGGCTCGATCGAAGATGTATCCTATTCCCTGCGACTCTCGTCGGACCTTCCAAATAGTGGTTTAAACAATACAAGAAGCATTCGATAAGCTCGTGGAAGAAGTTCTCTTCTGAGTTTAAGAGAAAAATCCGAGCTTCACAGGCAGCTCGTGTAGAGGCTATTTCATTGGCCAATGTAAGACAATAACCTGGTGGAAGAGTTGTCTTCTGAGTTTAAGAGAGCGTTCCAAGCTTCACAAGGAGCTCGTGTAGAGGCCAATATATTGCCCAATGTAAAATAGCAACCTGGTGAATCACTGAAAGCATATCTGAGCAGATTCACCAATGTTTCATCATGGGCAAAAGATGCTGATGATAGCTCCAAGCTCATGGTGATGAGGATAGGAATCCTGATGGGAGGCGACCTATGGTAAGAACTCCCACAAAAAGGAGTTAAAAGTGTAGATGAGTTCTTGGCCCGAGCTCAGGAGTGGATAAATTTGGAAGAGGTGCAATCTAATGTCGCATGAACCAACCAAGCCCCTATCCAACCCGCTGGAGTGGTGACAGATGTTACAGCTACGACTCAACTTGTTACCCAGAATAACCAAGCGGGAAACAACAAGAGGAAATGGAATGGTGGGGACGACCAGAACGACGTGAAGAAGAACAAGTCTGTGGATAAATTCTAGCCCGTTTATGCCACCTACACTAACCTAACGGACACTTGGGAACATATCTTCTTGGAAAATTCTAATCGCCTCATGTGGAAGAAGCCAGAGTCTATAAGGCATCAAAGGGCAAAGAAAGACCCCTCAAAGTTTTGATGATTCCATAATGACATCGGTCATAACACCGATGATTTCCGATAGCTGAAGGATGAGATTGAGACTCTCATTTGGGTTGGACCATTAGCTAGTACAACCGAAATCGGGTGGTTCCCAATCAACCTGCCGGGTAGAGTCCTCATCCAGCTCCAAAAGCCCAGACAAGTCAACCTGGAGCTCAATCGAATCAGGTCAACCCTCCCCTGATAGTAGGAGGAGATATACTACTATTATTGGAGGACCTCATTTGGCTGGCACAAGCAATAGGGCCCAAAAGTGGTATATTAATGAGTTGAAAACTCATAACGGTGTGGAGTTTGTCCTGGAGCAGCGGTTATTGAAACAACAGCAGTTGGAAAAACAACCAATCATTTTCACGAAAGAGGATGCTAGCCACGTTCAGTTCCCTCATAATGACCCGTTGGTGGTAACTGTGCAACTCACTAACCAAATGGTATGGAGGATACTGGTGAATAATGGAAGTTCCGTAAATGTGCTTTTCAGGTTGACCTTAGAAAAGATGGGATTGTCCGTAACTGATTTGATGGCGACCTCAATGACTATGTACGGATTTTCAGGTGAAGGAACAACGACCATAGGGATGATTGGACTGGTGGTTACATAGGGAGAAGAGTCATGAATTGTCTCTAAAATACTTGAGTTCGTGGTAATCGATTGTCTGGTCGCGTATAACACGATATTGGGATGACCTGCGCGGATGGCTTTTGAAGCAATCACCTCGATCTGACACCTGACAATGAAGCTCCCCTTGACCTTGGTAATATGCACAATAGGAGGACACTAACTCACCATCAGAGAATGCTACAATATTTCCATAAAGGGAAAATCACAATCCGTTCAGCAGGCAATGGTTATAGGTGAAGGAGATGAGGAGTCCCAATAAATGGAAGTTACCCGTAGGATGGAAAGACATCGAGAAGGAAACGATGAGGTCACCCAATGGGATGACATTGATCTGCGGGTAGGCGAAGACAGATATGAGCTTAAAGCAATAGAAGAGCTCGAGGAAATAAACATCGACCCAAAAGAACCTTCAAGGCTTGTTAAAAATTGAAAAAATCTTGAAGTCGAAAGGAAGAAGGAGCTGGTCGAGTTCCTAAGGAAGAATCTGGATGTTTTCGCCTGGTCGCATAAGGATATGGTGGGAATCACCCGAGTATAATAATGCATACTTTAAACTTGGACAAGGATGTGCCTACAAAGTCCCAAAAATGGAGGCTTTCGGGGACAATACGATTTGAAGCGTTAGAGGAAGAAGTAGCTCGCCTACTTAAATGTAGATTTTGTTGGGAAAACTTATACAGGATCTTTATTTATTTTCATGTAAATACGACATAGCATAAAACATGTTTCTAAAATTGAATTCAAAGATAAACAAAGAATAGAATACTTACAGTACACGCAGCGGAATTAAAGAGTCCTTCCTTCAGTTGCTCTAACTCTTGTATCCTCTCTGTCGCAGAGTATTATCAAGAAACTGAACCGATCTTCTATTTTCTTCACAATCTTCCAATGTATCCTTAGAACCACCTAGACTAGTGTGGACAATTCTCAACACATGAGATAGATATAGAGAGAAGAATAGAAAATAACAAAGAGGCTTAGAAAATGACTTGTGTTTAGAGAGAATCTAAAACTATCAGAAAATCTGACTTGTGACTTATCAAACTTATGTTTTGACTTCTCTCTAAGCACTCCTTTTATAGACTCAATTAGGCCATTTAATTTAATTAAAAAATCAATAAAATAATAGTCATTTTGAAGCCCTAGGTCAAAATTATCATGGGCTATAGGCTCGTGAAATTTCCCATTTGATTATAAGCCCGTTGGACTTAAAATCAAGGCTTGTATTATTTTCTGTTGATTTAATTATTTAAATCATTTATCAAATTAATTATTTATAATTTTAACCTTGATTTAAACTTATTTAATAATTTAGATACTAATTTATCTTAATTAATAAATCTGCCATAATTTCTCTTTTCTTCTCAAAATTACACAACTCTGTGAAACTATCCAAAATTAACCTGGTCAACTTTGATAATTCTAATTGATGATTAAATCAATTAATTGAGACTATCTAGATGATTTTATCCAAGGTAGAATGGGGACCATGGGCCTATGAAATCAAGCTCCAATAAGTTATCATAAATATAACAAATAAATTTACTACCTTATTAATTCCTCGTGACTCCACTATAGACTCGGAATTGCACTCTTGAATTCATAGAACACTCTATAACAAATATAGATACGCTATTAATTATCCATTGTTACAACCATAATTGTCACTCAATCCTCTATAGACGGTCTACAATGAGATAGGACTAAAATATCGTTTTACCCCTCATTGTATTTTATCATTAAAACATTTAGTTCCTAGTAAATGATATTTCAGTAAACTAATTTAATTACTGAAATGAGATCTCTATCATTTAACACCTTGAACCAAACTAAAAGGAAACCATCATTTCACTTCTTCATCAGAAGCTATAGATGTTCATATCTATGATTAACACTCCCACTCAATTATACTACAGAGTTCCCAAGATGTAAGTATGGGCTAGTCCGTAGGGTAAGCTGGTAACGAACAAGTCAAAGAACTCAAATAATACAATCAGTTAGAATACTAACCACTCAAAATTGAGATTGAATTGACCTACGGTCAACTATATGATATGACTAGAATAGATAATAATGGTATGTTTACTTATCTTATCAACTGTCAATATCGGTTCAGTCCGATGTAACAAATACATCCAATCTTATCTACTTTGCTAATGTTCTGGAAAGAACATAACACTGTAATGTGTAAGCAGATCATATCGTAAATTGGCAAGTCAGTGTAAATCTGGTGCACTGACTAATCTTAGGACTAACTTATTTTGAACATATAATCATATTTATATTCCATTGTGATTACGTCACTATAAATAAGATTAGCTATATGCTCAGGATTTAATAGAAGTTTATATTATACAAATAATCGTGAAAATAAAACATGTGGACAAAGTGATTAACCAAGTAAAAAAAATGATTTCTATTCTTTTATTGATAATAAAATGAGATTACAAAGAATTTGGGTTTTAATTAGGGCATAAAACCCCAACAGATTTATCAAGGAAGCAAAATACCTGATTTGGGTTTGTAACCCCGTGCTGGTCCCAAAGCCAAACGGGAAGTGGAGAACTTGTATCGATTTCTCCGACCTCAACAAGGCTTGTCTCAAGGATTTTTTCCCACTACCAAGAATTGATCAGTTGGTAAACACCATGGCCAGTCACATGCTCATGTCTTTCATGGACGCATATTCTGGATATAACTAGATCGTGATGAACCCTGCAGACCAAGAGCATACTAGTTTCATGACCGAGCATAACGTATATTGCTACAAAATTATGCCATTCATGCTAAAAAATTTCGGAGCTACATACTAACGGTTGGTCAATAAAATGTTCGCTAATCCAATTGGGAGAAACATGGAGGTGTATGTCAATGATATGCTTGTCAAACCAAAGGCTGCCAGTAACGATGTATTTGACCTGGAAGAATGTTTTGGCATATTGAGAAAGTATGACATGAAGCTGAATCCTCAGAAGTGCACTTTCGGAGTTGCGTCAGGAAAGTCTCTAGGGTTTATAGTTAACACAAGGGGGATAGAGGCGAATCTGGTAAAAATCATGTCGTTGTTAGAAATGCCTTCACCCAGGTCACATAAGGAAGTACAGAGCCTAATCAGAAAGGTAGCAGCTTTAAACCGCTTTGTTTCAAAATCCATTGACAAGTGTGTGCCATTCTACAACTTGCTCAAGGGAAACAAGAAATTTGAATGGACCAAAGAATGCAAACAGGCATTCCGCAACCTGAAAACGCACCTAACTGAATCCCCCGTACTATCAAAACCGACATCCGGAGAATGTCAGTCTCTTTACCTGGCCGTGACAGAAAATGCAATCAGTGTTATGTTAGTTCAAGAAGAAAATCGACCGCACAAACTCAAATATTATGTAAGTAAGAGGCTTCTCAGAGCTGAATCACGATACCCATTGATAGAAAAGCTCGTGTTCTATCTCATTTTGACTTCAAGGAAGGTCAGGTTATACTTCCATTCCCATTCTATTCACGTCATAGCCAACCAACCTTTAAGGCAGGTTTTGCAAAAGTTTGAAATGTCGGGACATCTATTAAAATGGGCCATTGAACTTAGCAAGTTCTAGATATTATACATGCCACAAATGGCAATTAAGAGCCAAGCCCTTGCTGATTTTGTGGCTGAGTGCACAGGATTTAGGATGAGCTAATAAGGGAGCCAATGTAGGAATTATGGAAAAATTTCGTTGATGGATCATCTAACGAAAAAGGAATGGGAGCTGGGATAATCTTAATCTCACCTGTAGGACATCAGTTCCATACAACCCTCAGGTTTGGGTTTGAAGCATCCAACAACGAAGGTAAATATGAGGCCCTACTGGCAGAAAGAGCTAAAGGCAAAAGGCATCCAATGTTATAGTGATTCTCAACTCGTGGTCAAACAAATATTGGGGGAATACCAAGCACGAGGCATCAAGATGTCGGCCTATTTGGCTAAGGTAAAGGGCGAGTTGTCTGAGTTCGAGTTTAGCTCCATTGAGCAAGTACCCTACGAGCAAAATTCCAACAATGATGCTTTGGCTCGACTCGATACCACCAAAGAGGCAGATACATTGAATGTAGTTCCGGTGGAGTTCTTGGAAAGCTCAAGTATAGTAGCAGGAACGGTTGAGGTCAAAATGATTGATAAAAAACCTACCTGGATGACTCCCATAGTGGAGTACCTCACAACTGAAAGACTACCTAAAGATAGGAAGGATGCGAGAAAGTTGTTGTATCAAGCTCCGCGATATGTTATGATTGAGGGGATCCTATATCGATGAGGGCATTCGTTGCCCTTCCTGCAATGTGTTCTGCCCAAGGAAGCACATACTATTTTGCAAGAAATACATGAAGGCTTCTGCGGAGAACATGCTGGGGGGGAAAAACCTAGCTCTAAAGGTACTGAGACAAAGCTATTTTTGGCCCACTTTGACAAAGGGCTCGATCTCATATGTGCAAAAGTGTGACAAATGCCAACATTTTTCCATAGTTGCCCGAGCTGCTCCAGTCGAGCTAACCATGATCTCATCCCCTTGGCCATTTGCAGCATGGGGAATTGACTTAATTGATTTCCTGCCGATAGGAAAAGGAGGAGTTCGTTATACAGTAGTCGTAATCGATTATTTCACGTAGTTGGTAGAGGTTGAACCTTTGGCAGCTATCACCTCGAAGAGAGTCCTGGATTTTGTTGTGAAGAATATCATCTGTCGATTTGGACTCCCTAAAAAGATCATATCAGACAACAGAACTCAGTTTGATAGTGATCTCTTCACAGACTTTTGTGAAAAATATGGCATAACCAAGAGTTTCTCGTCGGTAGTGTACCCACAAGCCAATGGGCAGGTTGAGGCCGTAAACAAACCCCTGAAGGCAAGCTTGAAGAAAATACTAGATGAGGCCAAGGGATTATGGCCCGAGCAGCTCCCACAAGTACTTTGGGCCTACCGGACCTCACATAGAACTTCCACGGGACATACCCCTTTTTCTCTAACCTTTGGAAGCGAGGCTATGTTCCCAATTAAGGCGATGGTGACGACCCACAGACAAAAGACCTTTGATCAAGATCATAACCACGAGCTACTTAGTGCATCCCTCGATCTAATCAATGAAAAACCAGAGGCATCACAATTACATCTCGCCCATTATCAACAAAAGATCACTCGTTATTTAAATTCAAAGCTTAAGGGTCGCATACTCGGATTAGGCGATCTGGTCACTTACTTAAACCATATGAGTGAGTGATGAGTGAGTCACTAACTTGAAATCAGATGAGTGACTAATGCGTAAGTCACTAGTTTGGGCTCTGCACCCTTAGCCATGTGACGATGCAGTCACCTGGGCCTTCTGGCCCTCGCTCTAAGTAACAAGCCATTAGGCTAGACAAGCACTTTTAGTTTTCATCAAACTTAAGGTCGGTCAGGCATTAATGCTCATGATGAGTCATTCAATGCTTATGTTTGTTATATCTAATCATTTTGACTTGTGTTGAACACATCAGTACCGTTCTTGACTCTTAAGCCAATAACATACGGCTCGTGCTGATTTCTGACTCATGGGTAGTGCCATACACAAGTAAGCAAGATTTGCTAAGCATTTGATATGCAATCAATGTCCGCATATAGAGCACTCAACATGCCTCATTAATAACCATGCATGCCAAATATGGGGTGCAGTTTTCTTACCTCTGGTTCGAGCAAGAATTAATAAAACAACGACCTTCAAGAACGATCAATCCTTTGGATTCCTTAGCAGTCACCGAGTCAAAACCAAATATAATTTCCATCAATGAAAATGAGAAATAAAAGGTTCATGACCTAAACCTCACT
Source organism: Humulus lupulus (assembly GCF_963169125.1). Taxonomy (NCBI): domain Eukaryota; kingdom Viridiplantae; phylum Streptophyta; class Magnoliopsida; order Rosales; family Cannabaceae; genus Humulus; species Humulus lupulus. Next base: position 206,585,520 of record NC_084794.1, on the reverse strand, counting down.
CCCGGGACCTCTAATCGTACCCAAATGGTTAGTAGATTCGATCCTGAGCCTTAGGAATCGAAACCCCAAGCCAAAAACCCTCAAAAGTGCCTAAAATAGAAATCTAGAAAATTAGGGTAGTGTTGTAGCGCTGCCCCCTATCGCCCCATCGCTACAAGCAGAGTTGAATGGCCCCTTGCTAGCGCTGTAGTGCCCATACCTGGGCGCTACAGCGCTACAACAGGGGTTTTCAGCTTTAGTTTTTCCCTCCTTCGACTTCTCCATTTCCAACCTTCATGAATTGATTCTAAAATTCACCCAAACTCACAAAAGAACCCCAAAACCATATATACAAGTCCTAGGCATCAAAACCTAGTCAATCTTTGCCAAAAACCTCAATGAATCCCCAACTATCCACTTCAAAATCTCATCTAAAACTAATAGAAAAATATAGCAAAACCAGAGTTTTAATGGTTAAAATCTTACCTCAAGCTCAGTATAGAATCCTCTTCAATGGTGGAACACAACCCTAAGCCCTCAAGACTCACTTCTCTAGCTTGGTTCCTCAAATGGAGCTCAAAAATCCAAAGAAAGAAGAAGGAAAAATGGCGATCGAGAGAAGAAGAAAACATACTCTGTTTTTGCAAGTTTCTACAACCTTCAATGGCTATTTCTATCCTTAGGTCAAGAGACCATATTGTCCCTAGACTTAAATAAAACCCTAAACAACCACCAAGGGCAAAACCGTCATTTTCCACCTATCTCGTTAATCATAATTAATGATCTCCAATTCCCGTTATTCTCAATTTTCTCAAATGCTAATAAATCATATCCAATTACCCTTTAATTTTTGATAATGTTCCAATCACCAAATTACCCCGAGACTCACCCCGAGCCCCGAAATCAACCCCGTTATGACCAAACCGCTAACCTGCATTAAAAGATCGTCTCATGCCAAATGGCTCGAACAAATCCACATTATAATGTGGCCTCATCAATGATTCATCAACATGCATGAAAATACACAATTATGCCCTTGGCGGGCCAAATTACCAAAATGCCCTTATAATGAAATGTGGACCCACACGTGCATTTTTCATCATATAATAATATAATTCACATAAACATACATATAATCATTTAATTGCATAATAAATCAATTATGGCCCTCCCGGTCCCCTAATCCAGTCTCTAAGACACATTAGGGAATTTGGGGCGTTACAATTATCCCCTCCTTACACCAATTTCGTCCTCAAAATTTACCTAAGCAGCTCGGGATACTGACTTTGCATATCTGACTCCAGCTCCCATGTCGCTTTCTCGACCTTGTTGTTCCCCCATAATACCTTAACCAAAGGTATTGTCTTATTCCTAAGGACCATGTCCTTTCTGTCAAGTATCTGAACTGACTGTTCCTCATAGGAGAGATCTGCCTCAAGCTCAAGATCTTCATAACTCAAGACAGGAGTCACATCTGATACATATCTCCGAAGAGCTGAAACATGAAATATGTTATGCACGGCTGACAATGCCGGTGGTAAGGCCAACCTGTAAGCCACCTCACCAATCCTCTCCAGGATTTCAGATGGACCTAGATATCTAGGGCTCAGCTTGCCCTTCTTCCCAAATCTTCTCACCCCTTTCCATGGCGAGACTCTAAGGATGATGTAGTATCCCACTTGGAACTCCACGTTCCTGCGCTTGGGATCTGCATAAATTTTCTATCTGCTTTGAGAAGTGAGCATTCGAGCTCTAATCTTCTCAATGGCCTCACTGGTCCTCTGAACTGCCTCAAGACCCAAGTATCTCCTTTCTCCTGTCTCATCCCAATGAATGGGAGATCAGCATTTCCTATCATACAACATCTCATAAGGTGCCACCCCAATGGTCGACTGATAATTGTTATTGTAGGAAAACTCTATCAAAGGTTATTCTTACTCCAGGACCCACCAAAGTCCAACACACAGGCTCGCAGCATGTCTTCTAATATCTGAATCGTCCTCTCAGATTGTCCATCTGTCTAATGATGATAAGCAGTACTGAACTTTAGTTGTGTTCCCATGGCCTTCTGTAAACTCCCCCAGAACTTGGAAGTGAAGGTGGGGTCCCGATCTGACGCGATCGACCTCGGTGCTCCATGGAGGTGCACGATCTCTCTCACATAGAGATCTGCATACTGGTCAACTGTATAAGTAGTCCTCACTGGTAAGAAGTGAGCCGACTTGGTGTAGCGATCAACAATAACCCATATTGAATCATCTTGACCAACAGTCCTAGGAAACCCCACCATGAAATCCATCGTGATGTCCACCCATTTGCACTCTAGGATGTCTAGAGGCTGCAATAACTCTGCTGGTCTCTGATGCTCAGCCTTGACCTGTTGACATGTCAAGCACTTAGCCACATACTCTACTACATCCATCTTCATCCCATGCCACCAATATAGTGATCTCACATCCTGATACATCTTCATGGTTCCTAGATGCAAAGAGTAAGGAGTGGTATGAGATTCATCCAGAATCTCCCGTCTCAAAGCAGTGTCTAACGGAACACATATCTAACCCTTGTACCTCAACAAGCCCAAATCAGACACTATGTAATCTCTGGATACTCCAGCAAGAACATCTTCTCTAATCTTGGTCAGTTGTGGATCACCCAACTCACCCTCCTTTATCATTTCCAACAGTGTAAAATGAAGTGTAATATTGGCCAACTGGCCCACCAGCAACTCTATACCAGCTCTGGCCATATCCTCTGCTAACTCTCTAGCTATCAGCCTTGCACTATAAATCTGTCTCGGACCCTTCTGACTTAAAGCATCAGCTACTACGTTGGCCTTTCCTGGATGATACAAAATCTCACAATCATAATCTTTTACTAACTCCAGCCAATGCCTTTGTCGCATATTCAGGTCTTTCTGTGTGAAGAAGTACTTCAGGCTCTTGTGGTCAGTATAAATCTCACACTTTTCCCCATAAAGGTAATGCCTCCATACCTTTAATGCAAATACCACAACCACCAACTCTAAATCATGAGTGGGATATCTCTGTTCATATTCTTTCACTTGACGTGAGGCATAAGCAATCACCTTCCCTAACTACATCATAACACAACCCAAACCTTGATGTGAGGCATCACAGTAAATCACAAACTTCTCCTGGTCTGTTGGAAGACTCAGAACTGGAGCTGTAATCAACCTCTGCTTCAGTTCTTGGAAGATGTTCTCACACCTATCTGACCATACAAACTTTTGATTCTTGCGTGTCAGCTCAGTGAATGAAGTGGCAATCTTAGAGAACCCTTCCACGAAACGTCTGTAATAACTTGCCAACCCAAGGAAACTTCTAACCTCTGAAGCATTCTTTGGCCTTGATCAATCTCTGACTGCCTCAACCTTGGCTGGATCTACCTTAATCCCCTCCTTACTAACAATGTGACGAAGGAAAGATACCTGAGATAACCAGAACTCACACTTCTTGAATTTTGCAAACAATTTATGCTCCCTCAGTCTCTGTAGAACCAACCTCAAATGTAGCTCATGCTCTGACTCTGACTGAGAATAAACCAGAATATCATCGATGAAGACGATCACAAACTGGTCTAGATAATCCTTGAACACTCTGTTCATCAAATCCATAAAAACAGGTGGGCCGTTAGTCAATCTAAAAGACATGACTAAGAACTCATAATGCTCATATCTAGTGCGAAAAGCAGTCTTTGTTCTGTCTCCCTCCTTGACCCTCAACTGATGATAACCAAAACGAAGGTCTATCTTTGAGAATACCTCTTACCTTGCAATTAATCAAACAAATCATCTATCCTTGGCAGAGGATACTTGTTCTTAATTGTCAACTTATTCAGTTCTCTGTAATCAATACACATCCTCAGAGAACCATCCTTCTTCTTCACAAATAGAACTGGCGCACCCCAAGGTGAGAAACTAGGTCTGATAAAACCCAAATCTAACAGCTCTTGCAACTGTACTTTCAATTCTTTTAACTCAGCTGGGGCCATTCTGTAAGGTGCTCTAGACACTGGCTCCGTCCCTGGTGCCAATTCTATCACAAGCTCAATTTCTCTGTGCAGTGGCAACCCTGGTAAATCTTCTGGAAACACATCCAGAAATTCACAGACTAGTCTGGTCTCTTCTGGTCTCACTGGCATGACCTGAGTGGAAACCACCACACTGGCTAAGAATCCTATGCAACCTCCTTGCAATAGGACTCTAGCCATCAAAACAGAAATCATAGGTATGGGGGGTCCATGCACAGTACCAACAAACACAAAAGGATCCTCACCTACAGGCTCAAAGGTGACCATCTTCCTTCTGCAATCTATGGTTGCCCCATACTTCACTAACCAATCCACACCCAGAATCATATCAAAGTCAGTCATAACTAAGTCTATCAAATCCACTGACAACTCTTTGCCCTCCACTGTCACTGGCAAAGATCTGACCCATCTCCTGAATACTACTAACTCTCCAGCGGGTAATAAGGTCCCGAACCCCACAACATAATAATCACATAGTCTACATAGTCTATCAATAATTCTACTAGCAACAAAAGAATGCGTAGTACCAGAATCAATCAAAATAGTATAAGGGGTTCCAACACTAAGAAGCTGACTTGTAACTACTGAGGGTGAAGCCTCAGCTTCTGCTTGTGTTAATGTGAACACTCGAGCTGGGGCCGAGCTATCCGCTTTTCTGGGTTCTTCCTTTCTTGCTTTAGGGAAATCTTTCTTGAAATGCCCCACTGCCCCCACATAAGAAGCAGGCCTTTGCCCTACACTCTCCCAAATGGTGCCTTTTTCACCTAGGGCACTCGGGATAAGTCTTCCAGGCCTCACTGCCACCCTGGCGACACATTGTAATACCTCGTGGTCACCTATCAGGTACTGGACCTGGGAAGGTATCAGGAACCTTCCTCTTCTGATCACTAAGGCCTCCACCCCTACCAGAACCCACAAATGGAAGACTTGTCCTCCTAAATTCTCTTCTCATTGCGTTGTCCCGCCAGATGTTGTTTTCTGCCCTCTCAACTGTGAGCGCCTTCTCAACCACCTGTGCATAGGTAGTAACCCCAGCCACAGTGGTGATACGAATGTCCCGGGCTAATCTAGGTTGTAGCCCCTGGAGAAACCTCTCTCTTTTGGTCCCATCTGTGGGCACCAGCTCCATGGCAAACTTTGCCAATCTATCAAACTTCAAGGCATACTCGGTTACTGATAAACTCCCCTGAAGTAACCTAATAAACTACTCAGGTTTTGCAGCCCTGATGGCATCATTATAACACTTCTCATTAAACAGAGTCTGAAACTCTTCCCAACTCAGCGCATTGATGTTTCTAGTCTAAGATATAACTTCCCACAAAATTTAGGCATCCTCCTGAAACATATACGTGGCACAGGCCACCCTCTCATTACCAGACACCCTCACGAAGTCAAGGATGGTGGTAATCATGCTTATCCACTTCTCTGCCTTAGTAGGATCTGCACTACCCTCTCATCACCAGACACCCTCTGCCCAACCAGTCTACAGGAACCCTAAACCTTGTCACGCTCTAATACCAAGTTGTAAGGCCCTGGTTACTCCAAGACCATTACTGTGAACTTTGAACCGTGCTTAACTCGCTAATCGAGTCATTTGGTTATAAACGTGCATCTAGGTGCTATTAATAGGCTAAGGTAAAAAAAATCTATCAAAAGGAAAGGATATGTTTTATTTAAAACATAAAACTGTACATGGGCCCAAAAAGTGTTCACAAGTTATTTACAATACAAAACGGTCATTACAATGTAAAAATTACACCCCGCAGACCTAAGCGGCAAAAATAGGGTTAACCCCTAGTTCCTCTGAGTAAATCTTTGGTCGTGGTGGTCAAGTGGTCGCATATGTACACATCGCCATCTAAGTTCTCCACTCAAGGTTGGGCGAGCTTTTCTTTCCCTATACCTGCACCACATAGCACCCGTGAGCCAAGGCTCGGCAAGAAAACTCATTACTACATGTATATAATATCAAATGATGATTATGATAATCATACAAAGCTTATAGCCCTAAATAGATGAGTGAATATCACTTCACGATTCTAGTAACCATGCTGGGGCTTGTAGACCTAATGAGATAATATCAAGATTCTGATAATCATGCTAGGGCGTGTAGTCCTAATTAGATGAGTGACTGATGAGTAAGTCACTAACTTAAACCAGATGAATGACTGATGAGTGAGTCACTAACTTGAAATCAGATGAGTGACTGATGAGTAAGTCACTAGTTTGGGCTCCGCACCCTTATCCATTTTGACGATGCAGTCACCTGGGCCTTTTGGCCCTGGCTCTAAGTAACTAGCCATTAGGCTAGACAAGCACTTTTAGTTTTCATCGAACTTGAGGTTGGTCAGGAATTAATACTCATGATGAGTCATTCAATGCTTATGTTGATTAAATCCAATCATTTCGGCTTGTGTTGAACACATCAATGCCGTTCTTGACTCTTAAGCCAATACCATACGGCTCGTGCCAATTTTTGACTCATGGGTCAGTGCCATACACAAGTAAGCAATATTTGCTAAGCGTTTGATATGCAATCAATGTCCATAGAGCACTCAACATGCCTCATTCATAACCATGCATGTCACATATGGGGTGTAGTTTTCTTACCTTTGGTTCGAGCGAGAATTAATAAAAGAACGACCCTCGATAATGATCGATCCTTTGGATTCCTTAGCAGTCACCTAGTCATAACCAAATATAACGCCCATCAATGAAAATGAGGAATAAAAGGTTCATGACCTAAACCTCACTTCTGGGACCTCGAATCGAACCCAAATGGTTAGTAGATTCGATCCCAAGCCTTAGGAATTGAAACCTCGAGTCAAAAACCCTAAAAAGTGCCTAAAATAGAAATCTGGAAAAGCATGGTAGCGATGTAGCGCTGCCCCCCCTAGCAACCCAGCGCTACAAGCAGAGTTGAATGGCCCCTGGCTAGTGATGTAGCGCCTATACCTAGGCGTTGTAGTGCTAGAACCAGGGTTTTCAGCCCTGGTTTTTCCCTCCTTCGACTTCTCCATTTCCAACCTTCATGAATTAATTCTAAACTTCACTCAAACTCAAAAAAAAACCCCCAAAACCATATATACAAGTCCTAGGCATCAAAACCTATTCAATCTTTGCCAAAAACCTCATTGAATCCCCAACTATTCACTTCAAAATCTCAGTTGAAAACTAATAGAAAAATAGAGCCAAACCAGAGTTTTAATGGTTAAAAACTTACCTCAAGCTCAGTATAGAACCCTCTTCAATGGTGGAACACAACCCTAAGCCCTCAAGACTCACTTCTCTAGCTTGGTTCCTCAAATGGAGCTCAAAAATCCAAAGAAAGAAGAAGGAAAAAATGGTGCTCAGGAGAAAAATAATACGTATTCTGTTTTTGCAAGTTTCTACAGCCTTCAATGGTTATATCTATCCTTTGGTCAAAAGACCATATTGCCCCTAGACTTAAATAAAACCCTAAACAACCACCAATTGAAAAACTGTCCTTTCCCACCTATCTCGTTAATCATAATTAATGTTCTCCAATTCTTGTTATTCTCAATATTCTCAAATTCTAATAAATCATATCTCATTACCCTTTAATTCTCAGTAATGTTCTAATCACCAAATTACCCCGAGACTCACCCCGAGCCCCGAAATCAACCCTGTTATGACTAAACCGCTAACTTGCACTAAAAGATCGTCTCATGCCGAATGGCTCGAACAAATCCACATTATAATGTGGCATCATCAATGTGACACCAACATGCATGAAAATACACAATTATGCCCTCAACGGGCCAGATTACCAAAATGCCCTTATAATGAAATGTGGACCCACATGCATGCATTTATCATCATATAATAATATAATTCACATAAACATGCATAAAATAATTTAATTGCATAATAAATCAATTATGGCCCTCCCAACCCCCTAATCCAGGCTCTAAGACACATTAGGGAATTTAGGGCGTTATAGGGGACCTCTCACTCGTGCCTAAAAATAAATACTTTAACCCCGCCAAAAGTCTGTATGAGTTTGGTGGGAGCTGGAATGAAGCAAGTTTGACGTAGTTTGGGAAGTCTACAAAATACTGGTCCAGGAGGAGGAAAGTACCTTCCTTCAGATGCTCATCACTCCAAGCTCCGTAGTCATCTTGGAGAGGGGCACAGCTTCGGTATCCTTCTAGCACAAATCTGGCATGGAAGCCATCAACTCCCATCTCAATCCCATGACTCAATAGGATCTTGTTAACTTTCCCTTGAGTCATGATCTAAGATACTATGTGCGCAGCCTCGAAGAATGCGTTGGGGTCAACCACGATTTCCCTATCCACCACAGGTTTGAAATGAGGGATGGGAGAGTCAGAGGCGACCTACTTGCCCATGCCTTTGCTCTGACTAGAGGAGCTTGTGGTGTTTTTCTTTGCGGAGGCCATAATTTAGATCACCTGATGACAAAGCAGACTATTAGTGGTGACCTAAGAAGATTACTAGCTACGGTTGTGGAATTATGAAAATTTGAGAGTTTAAGTGGTTTACTTTTGGGATCTTAAAATTTATACGAGCTAAGTTGTGTCCTAAACTCAACGCGTGGTCCTAAGCCACACACTTTGATTTCTTAAAATTCCCTGATACTCTGGGATTCGTGTGTCAGACTCATCAGACAACTACTTTTCTTTTGAAAGCAGTTTAATGCAAAACCGCTTAAGGAATCATAACCTATAAGCTACCCAGGACCAAACCTAAAATCCTTTTGGCTTCTACACCCCCAAACAGGTATTCAAATCGATTCACCAGTATAATTTTCTTTGAAAAACCTAGAAATTTTGCCGAGTTCTAGGAAATCCTTATTTCTAAATAAGCCTTGTATCGTTCATTTAGCCTAAACTGGACCCTACTTCCTATTTACACTCAGATGTAACCTAATCGACATTGAGCAAAGGAACTTTTTCACAAAAAACAAAACTCACTGGAAAGCAAAGAATTGAAAAATTCAAACCAGGTAAGGAAATACTTACAGTTTATATGATCGATTCAAAGAAAGTGTCGATACGTCCACAGGAAGCTCCCTGAAAACTTCTAAAAATCTTGAAGGGGATGAGGATTTTTGGGAGAAGTTGGAGAAAAAAAGAAAGGAAAATTTGTTTTTGAAAAAGGAAACTTTTTGAATGCAAAGGTGGTGAGGGTTTAGGTCCGATCACCATATTTGTACATAAACTACAGGAATTAATTCGGGTAATCAGATTGGGTTAGCTCGAGATACAAAGGCCAAGATTAAATGAAACATACGGCGGCAAGAAGTTGACACGACAGTTGTCACAGTCCTCGAAACCTGAATGGACGCCAATTATAGACAGCCATGTGTCCAATACTCGAGTAGTGGGCAGTTACGATTTTACATGGCAGAAGCCTAAAAGCCCCTACTGTGCATGTCATAAAGTGATGACATCGAGCACGGGTAGGAGTTTGAGGGAAAATGTTGTACCTTAAAATTAGCACGAGTTCAATTACTCAGCTCAGGTACAGTTGGCAGATGAATATGTGGAAAAACACCCAAGTAGAACATCTGATTAACAATGATGTGAGCAGCTCAAGAATCAATCTAGTCCGTACACAACGTATAGGTTGCTTTCAAACTGCCTCTTAGGATAACATTCCAATTCGAGACTTATAGTGGTCAGACCCGCATTTAGGCGCTCTAAGCTTAATACGAACTAAGGTTTAGATAGTATTTAAACACCAGCTCGAGTGAGATATCCAGCTCATGGAAACCTGGTCAGAATGCATATTGAAGGATACGAAGAGATTTGTAGGCTCCTTATATGCTCATTAATGCCCAGATTGTATTGCGTATCTATCATTTATAATCCGAGATAGCAGGAGTATATTCTATTTTGTTATCAAATCATATCCTAATGTAAAAGGGAATAATCTATATTAAATGTATACCTTATTTATTCACGCGATTACCCAAACTTGTCCATGAAATTCCCCTATAAATATCATGAATAATGGTCAGGCAAAATGGGGGGATTTTTGTATTACTAAAACTCTGCAAAAATTATGAGAGAAACAACAATACTGTCTCGTGGACTAGGTGATTTTTAACCACTGAACCACATAAAAGTTGTGTGTGTATGAGAGGGTTCTTATTTTTTCGTTATGGTTTACATTTTAGCACTAATATCCCTATTAGATTTCTTAATCTACTGTTGGCGATAAACCGCGTCAACAACTCCTGGTCGAGTTTCTCTATTCGAACGAGTGCTGCGGGTTTTCCCAAGTGGAACTACTAGGCCTTGGGATCGTGTCGGCTCATGGACTCGAGTAGTCTGGTTTTGCTCAGCATTCACTCGACTAGGTATTTTAGGTGGTGGATTCTCTAGGCGATTCACATAGGACTGAGTTTGCTGTAAGATAGCTTCTAGCAGCCTTGCCGCATTAGTATTACAGCGATTAGCTTCTTCTTGTCGAGCATCAAGGGCTCGCTGTCGTTGATCCATCCAAGACTGAAAGTCCTATCTCTGCTTGTTCATGCATGGACACAAATTTCTCATGCATTTGTCCCATGAATTCTTTCAGCTGGTCAATGTCGAGGTTGTTGGGGGAGAGTGATATTACACCACCACAAAATCTAGAATCTACAAAAAGTATTGGCTAACAGAGACCAAAGAAAGATTGAGAAAGATGATTCAAACCCTAGTTGTATAAAAATCTTCTTCAACTTTGATAAACCTTCAAAACCCTAGGAGAACCGCCACTTTGAGATTTTCTTTCTTCAATGCAAAAACACAAAACCATGGCTTATACACAATTCGTACAGCGGTCCTATTTCTCTATTTTCTAGCCACCATGGATTCTTGAGGCCTTTTCTAAGAGGAAATGAGGACTGGGATTGAATAAGCCTTAAACTAACAAAGTGAAGCAATTTCTTTATGAGTTTCTTATAGAAAACTAGAAATCCTTGAAAGTTAGAGAGAGAGGTTAGAGAAATATTTGAGAGAGTGATCATGTCTTCCAAAACTCTATGAGGACCCTTTTATAGTGCAGGCATTGTCATTAGGTCTAACTAATAGAATTAGAGATAATTAACTCATCATTTGGATCTCATTTTACGTGTTCGTACGGACACGTCAGATGATACGTCGCATGCATGTAGGCGATGTATTGCCTGCCAGGCAATATGTCGCCTATTAGCAGGCGATGTATCACCAAGTGGGGATTTTGAGCTTCTTTGCATTTAGGCATGCAATGCCTCTAAAGACACCCCCTCTGAATTTTTACCCTTCCAATGGTCCTAAAATTTCTCCAAATGCTACCAAACATTTTGGGGATCCTTAAATACCTCCATGTATCACTTTGAACCCAAAAACACATTTTTAAAATGCCTACAATTGAAACTAAAATTTCACATCTACACTATGTGAAATTCACTAAGTGTTTATACCTAGCTTATATAATAACACTTATCTTTTGTATTTAACTAATCATAACATTCCACCACTTGGTTAAATACAAGCCTCAACCTCTAGCTCAAACAGTTTTGGTGCATAAAGTAAAGTGCCTTTCAGAACTTTACCTTAGTAAAAATACCACAAAGTCTTATCTAAATCATTGGTAGCTTAAAAGCTTGAACCAAGTATTCCTTATGATGAAACTAGTGAACCTCACACACCTCCACTAGAACTTTTGTTTTCTCACTTTCTCACTTTAGCACTCATATGGCTATGTGCTCATCCCTTCATGAACTTTTTAGGGAGAAACTCCAACTCCCATTAGAGGCGGCACCACCTCTAAGTTTTCATAGGTGAAGTTCTTATAGCATCTTTGCCACCTTTTGAGATTCTTGTTACACTCAACTGAACTTTATTAAAATCCCTTGGCTTAACCCTTGCTCGGTAGCAACCAACACTAGCCATCTCGAATGGAACTTACCAAGTTTTAGTGTTGAAACCATTTACTTATCAATGACTTATTCTTACCCATTGACCTTTTTCCCTTGATGTACACAAGTTTGGAGTTGGGTTTCCATCATCGGTGAATCTATTATTTTAAGAGTTTCAATCCCATCCCATTTGAAGTGGAACTTTCTAACCTTCTCACAAGAGGTTTTGTAAATGGATATGCTAAGTTCTCACTTGTCTTAACATATGAGATCAATATGATTCCATATTGAATCAATTGTCTCACATACTCATGTCTTAGACTAATATGTTTATACTTTCCATTATATAGACAATTATATTCTCTAGTAAGTATGAATTGGCTATCACAGTGTATTGAAATTGTTGATTATCATATCCACGATAAAGGGATATCCAACAAGAGATCCCTAAGCCACTCGACCTCTTTTTTGGTTGCCGCTAGAGCAATAAATTCCGCTTCCATGGTTGAGTATGATATACAAGTTTGGTTCTTGGAGACCCACAAGATCGCACCTCCTCCAAGAGTAAATACCCAACCGGTAGTGGAGAGATTATCTCCCACTCCCAATATCCAACTAGCGTCGAAATATCCTTCAAGTGTCCTTGGAAAGTTTGTATAGTGAAGACTATACTCTTTGGTACCCTTAAGGTAACCAAGAATTCTCTCAATAGCTTTCCAATGCTTGATACTTGGATTTCCAGTAAACCTATTAAGTTTACTAACTACATATCAAATATCCGCTCTTGCGCAATGAACAGTATACATTAGGCTTCTGATTGCACTTGCATATTCCAATTGAATTACCGCTCTTCCCTCATTCTTTTCAAACTTCATGTTTGAATCGAATGGTGTATATGCTTATTTGATTTTGAGATGACTAAATTTGTCGAGCACTTTCTCAACATAGTGGGTTTGACTGAACACAAAACCCTCACTGTTCCTTATAAATTTGGTATCTTGAATGGTATTCACCTCTCCAAGGTCTTTCATTTTAAAGTTAGAAGATAGAATCATCTTCATTTCTATTATTCCTCTCATGTCAATACTCAAAATAAACATATCATATACATATATACACACTATTATGACATAGTCATCACAAGTCTTAGAGTACAAGCACTTGTCCGCATTGTTGTGGCTAAATCCATTAAAAACAATGACTTTATCAAACCTCACATGCCATTGTTTTGGAGCTTATTTCAAATCATATAATGATTTTACAAGTCTACACACTCTATGTTCATTTCCTTGAAGAACAAAACCCTCCGGTTGTTCCATATAGACCTCCTCCTCGAGATCACCATTTAGGAATGTCATTTTGAAATCCATTTGGTGAACATAAATGTTATATATAGATGATAAGGCAAATAACAATCTTATAGAAGTAGTTCTTGCTACTGGTGAATAATGCCAAAGTAATCTATTCATCCTTTTTTTTGAATCATTTGTCTACTAATCTAGCCTTTAAGGTTTGTATGGTGCCATCAGTATGGTATTTCCTTCTAAATACCCATTTGCACCCAATTGGTTTAGACCCCTTTTGAAGGTCAACCGATTCCCAAGTGTGGTTTGACAAAATGAATATATTTCATCATTAATTGCCACCTTCCAAAAAGCGGAGTCCCTTGAGGACATTACTTCTTTGAAAGTTTTGGGATCATCCTCTATTTGAAGTACTATTGGATATTGCCAAGTGAATTCCTCATTATTGCCTTCAACAAGGTATAGTGTCTCTATTTGAGAACACTTCTCACTTGATCCCAAATATTTGAGCCTTTAGCTCCTTCTAGGCAATTGAGGTTGCTCACCAACCATTTTAGGAGTCTCCTCTTGAGGCTCTCTAGTTTGAGTTGTATCTATTAACTTGTTGTCAATGCTTGACATGTTATCAAAGAACTCAATCTCTTTTGATTCAATTATCACATTAGGATCAGTGTTCTTGCAATAAGCAAAACACCCTCACACTTTAAGATGACCAATGTTTGATTTCTTTCCATTCCATAACTCATATGGGGAGATATTATTTTTCTTCATGGGAATACGATTTAAAATAAGACAAACAAATAGGAAGGCTTCACCACACAAACTAAAACTTAATTTAGAATGTAATAGCATATCATAAATCATCTCAAGAAACATTCTATTTTTCCTTTCCGCAATACCATTTTGTTTGAGTTGAGTTATTTCTTGCTTCATTGTTATGGTTCCTCTTGAACCTACAATCTCTAGCAAATTGGCTATTCTTTCCATACACAAAGAAAGGTCCCTTGGAACATTTGAATTGTCTCTCATTCTTCTTGTGCCCTAAGGGTTTTTGACCCTTGCCCTTGTTCTTCCCACTTCCTTTGCCTTTGTTAGGAGGATTGGCCACCACATTGGCCTTTGAACTTTCTCCATTAGACTTCTCCTCGTTCTTATCTCTAGAATGAGATTCCTCCTCAATCCTCAAATTGTTTAGGATTTCCTCCAATGAAATCTCCTCATTCTTATGGAGGATCTTCTTCCTATAGCCCCTCCAAGATAGAGGCAACTTGGCTATAATAGAACCCACTAGGAATTTTTTTGGCAATACAATGTTGAGTGTAGATAATTTATTCACAATAATTTGCAACTCATGTATTTGGGGGAGAAGGGGTTTCATATCATAGGACTTAAATTCCATATATTGAGTAATAGGGAATTTCTTTGTACCTTCTTCTTTGGCTTTGTACTTTTTTTCCAAGGCTTCCCAAATCTCTTTGGTGATCTTGGTGTTGGTGTAGAGATCATACAAACAATTTGCTAGTGCATTAAGAATGTGACCCTTACAAATCAATTCATCTTCTTCATGCTTCTTCCTTTCTTTGATGACTTCTTGAGAATCATCTTCCTCAGCCGCTTCCAATGGTTTTTAGGTCTTTATTCAAGACATAAAATACATTTATAGTGGTTACAAAGAATCTAATCTTGTCTTGCCTACGAACAAATTTAGTCCTATCAAACCTATCCAAGTTTACAAAGCCTTGAACTGTTAGGATTAATGCCCTAAAAGCATATTGAGTACATCTAGAGAGTTCTAAATCAACCTTTTGAAACCTACATCACCACACACGTCCTTATGTGTTTGAGGATTGATCTAGAAGATCAAGGTGTGAGCTTTCAGAATCTGGATAGGAAGATCATTGATTTATATAAAAAGATTCATGGATTCTTGATAGGCTACAAGAGGTAATCTCTAATCTATTTGTATGTTGTTGACGGCAGGAACTCGTCAATGATATATTGATGGAAAACTCAAAACTTGTTATGAAAACTAGGAAGAAAGAACTTAGGAAAAACTTAAGAAAGAAACTTGCAGAACAACAATAGAGGAAAATCTCGTATATTGCTCTACTATCTCTGTCTACAATGAATTATTCCCCCCCCCCCCTCATTTGAGTGGTCGAAGCCCATTTACAGAAGGGCTCTAATGGCCTTCGATAGAAGGTGGTCCCAAGGGACAAGATCATACGTTGGTACCCTATCAGAGTAGTGGTGCATGGTGTACAGGATCAGAGGGTCGTGGTGTCAGTTGTCAATATAGGGTCAGAGGTATGCAGGTCATGCCACCACTTCTTGTACTGATTCATACCACCACTACTTGTCGGGCACTGATGTCAGAATCACGCCCTTGCCTCCCTCAAGGTCGTACACCTCATACCTATTCACGTGCCCCGTACTTGAAGGTCCTGCTCACACTTCCAAAATATATCTTCTCTCATTGCCTTCTAATATTTTGCTAAGTACTGGACAAATTTACTAGTTCTCCTTCTCTACTTGGGAGTCTTGGGACATATGGTACGTGTTGAGGCAATGAAGCCCTCACTACGTGTGGCTCTCCTCCATGCTCTGGCATCATGGCAACGAGGCCCTTTACATATTTTACATATGGGCGAAGTGTCTTCAGCTCATAGGCGATGTCACCACATCTGGAGCAACACAACGAGGTGTTGGGGCTCCGTTTGGCCCCCGGGGTGCACCAAGCAAGCCTTCAAGATGGTGCCTAGCCTTTCTATGCAAGGCTCTCCGTGTGTTGCGACACCGAGGGATCCAGACCCTTGCGTAGCCTTCTGCGTGGGCTTACCATCCTCAACACACAGCCTCGTACATGGGCGGCATAGCAGAGCGAGGCACCTTGACGTCGCAAGGGGTTGTGCGAGGCACTTGGACATTGCGAGGGGTGCACGAGGCACTTGGCTGGCTGCAACATGTGGGGCCTTGCTGTGCAAGGCACTTCGATGTCATGAGGGGTGCACGAGGCCCTTGGCTGGCTGCAGCATGTGTGGCCTCACTATGCGAGGCACTTAGCATCATGAGAGGTGCACGAGGAACTTGGTTGGCTACATCATGTGAGGCCTCGCTGCGTGAGGCACTTGGACTCCACGATGAGCTACACGAGATGCTTGGCTGACATGCGGCGTGTTGGGCCTTACTATGCAAGGCCCTCTACGTATGCGAGGATCCCTTCTAGAGTGCCTTGCTTCTTCAACGAATTTCCTGTATTCACAGTCTTCTCAAGGTTTTAGGTTTGTGCAAGACCTATCTCAAGGGGTTATCAGTGAATACCTCAATCGCGTGGGCATGGAAGTGGGCCTTAACTTTCTTAAGGCCATAACTAAGGCATATGCTAACTTCTCTATCTCTGGGCATCAGGTTTCCGCTTCTACCAAATGTTTACTGACGTAGTACACGGGTTGTTGGTGCTTCTTTTCTCCTTTAACCAGGGTAGCGCTTATGGCATGCTCGGATTCTTCCAAGCATAAGTATAGCCTTTCACTATTTTCGGGTTTAGCCAACAAGGGTGGCTTCCCTAGGTGCTCCTTCAACTTGGCAAAGGCTTCCTTGCAATCTCCATCCCAAGCAAACTTTTTTCTCCCTTTTAGGACGTTGAAGAAGGGGAACCACTTGTCCATGCACCACGAAATGAATTTGTTGAGTGCTGCCACCCTTCCCGTTAGACATTGTAAATATTTCTTGCTCTTAGGTGGATTCATTTCTACTAGGGCCTTTATTTTTTCAAGGTTAGCTTCAATGCCTTTGGAGTTGACCATGAAGCCCAAGAACTTTCCTGAAGAGACTCCGAAAGTGCACTAGAGTGGATTCAGCTTCATCTGGTATCTTCGGAGTGTGCCGAACATCTCACTTATGTCCCCGTTGAGTTCTTCGTCATTTTTGGTCTTCACCAACATATCGTCAACGTATACCTCCATGTTCATTCCTATCCAATTAGCAAACATCTTGTTCACCAATCTTTGGTAGGTGGCACCTACATTCTTCAATCCAAAAGCCATCACTTTGCAGCAGTAGAGTCATTTATCCGTTATGAATGAAGTATGCTCTTCATCAGCTGGGTTGATGGGTATGTGGTTGTATCTAGAGTAAGCATCCATGAAGCTAAGTAACTCATGTCCGTCTACTGCGTCCAACAATTTATCTACTCTTGGAAGTGGGAAGCTATCCTTAGGACAAGCCTTACTGAGGTTAGAGAAGTCCACACAGGTCCTCCATTTTCCATTCAGTTTTGGTACTAGTATGGGGTTTGATACCCATACGGGGTAGAACACTTCGCGGATGAACCCATTTGCCCTCAATTTGTCGACCTCCTCCTTCAAGTCTGCATATCTTTCTGGGTCAAGCCCTCGTCTCTTCTGCCTAACTAGCCTCACCTTGAGGTTATTATTTAAATTATGCCATATGATGGAAGGATCTATCCCCACCATGTCTTCGTGACTCCAAGCAAACATATCGAGATTATCCTTCAGAAACTTCACCAATTTCTCCTTTGTGTCGTCTTGAAGGTCTTTTCCCAACTTCAACTTTCGCAATGGTTCTTCCATTACAATGATTTCTTCTAACTCCTCCATAGGTTCGACCCCTGGCTCCTCTGTGACTCGGGGGTCTAGTTCCTGCGGGTTTGTGCCTCCATGAATTACCATTGCCATTAGTTCCCGTGGCTTTATATACATGCGGAGGGAGGTGTTATAACACTCCCTTGCTTCTTTTTGTTCCCTTTTCATACTTGCTATTCCCCCAGGAGTTGGGAACTTGATAGCTAGGTGATATATTGAAGTTATCGCTTTCAATTCACTTAGGGATGGTCTCCTCAATACCGCATTGAAAGCTGAAGCACAATCCCCCACAACAAAGTTTTCCATGATAGTAGTTTTTTTGGGTTGCTATCCCATGGTGAGGGCCAATTCGATCACCCCTAAAGGTTGCATCGAGTCCCCTATGAATCTGTATAAGGAGGACTGGTAGGGTTTCAAGTGTCTAATGCCCAAACCCATCTTATCCAAGGCGGGGTGATACAAGATGTCCACAGAACTTCCGCTGTCTATAAGGACCCAATGTACCCTCATAGTGGCTAGTTGGACGGTCAGCACCAAAGGATCATTGTGGGGGAAATGCACCCCTCGTGCATCCTCCTCAGTGAAAGTGATTGAGTCATTTTCTCCCTTAAAACTCTTCAGGGTTGTTGCTCCAGGCTCATGACACACGATGGCGGACTTCGTCTAGCATCTCTAGCGTATCTGTCTCGCCCCTTCCTGGACTCTCCTCCAAATCCCGAGCCTCTGAAGATCGTTCTCACTTCTCCTTGTACTTCTGGGGATCTTTCTTGAGCCCGAGGTGACACCGACCCGTCCTCTGGTTTTTGTTTTCCCTTTTGACATATCTGCCCAGGAGCCCCCTGCGTATGAGCTCGTCAATTTCTACCTTAAAATAGGTACACTCTGTTGTGGTATGGCCAATCTCCTTGCGATACTGAAAATATTTGCTAGGGTCCCTTTTGGATCAATCTTTTCTCATTGGCGAGGGTCTCTTGAAGGGGACTTAGCCTTCATTTGTGAGG
The DNA here is from genome assembly GCF_963169125.1 of Humulus lupulus. Lineage (NCBI taxonomy): Eukaryota > Viridiplantae > Streptophyta > Magnoliopsida > Rosales > Cannabaceae > Humulus > Humulus lupulus. The sequence goes on along the minus strand of NC_084794.1, from coordinate 206,566,706 downwards.
TAGATATGTTCTCTGGTGTCTGTCAGGTTCGTATAGAAGGTGTAAGATGTTTGCCTAGGGTCACCTCCGCGTTTGGGCCTTCTCTGGTGGTCATCTCTCGGCCCCTTGTATACCCTCTTTTTTTTTACACCATTTGAACCTTCATGGGCTGAGAGTTTGACATGGGATTCATTTTTCCCTGCCTTTAGGTTCTCATGGCCATCCTCGACACGAATGTACTATTGTGCTCTTTCATAGAATTCATCTAAGTCGGTGACCTCCTTTTTGAGAATATTATCGCAAAGCTTACTGCATGGGGGCACTCCAGCCGTGATTTCCATCATGGGTTCTCCCCTGGTCAGACTTCCCACTTTAGCCTCCTCCATGTTAAACCTATGGATATAGCTCTTCAGGCTTTCTCCTTCACCTTGCTTTATGTTAGTGAGGCTAGTGTCTGGCATGGTGTAATCGAGTACGGCGTGATGTTGTTGGAGAAACTCGTCGGAAAATTATTGCCATGACCTAATGGTCCCCAACCTCAGCCACTTGAACCAATTGTATGTAGGCCCTTTCAGCGTGACAGTGAAACAGTGACACCTTGCTCTGTTATTGATCTCTCTCAGCTTCATTAAATTGTTGAAGCCATCTAAGTGGTACTTGGGGTTCGAAGTGCCCTCATATGGGGTCATATGAGGTTCTTAAAAGTTAGTTGGAAGTCGTTCAAGCTGGATTTCTCACGGGAAGGGTGACTTGTAGTCGAACTCTTCATCGGTAACGTGCCCTTCAGACACCGTGATGATTTTGCTCTGAAAGCTCCTCATCTCGGTATCTAGCTCATGTCGTCTCCTATTCAAGGAGTCCCTCAGCTCGGTAGGGTTGGCCTTTCTCTTCTCTCTGCCCTTCGGAGGGGCCATATGAGGTGTCGTCCTTACTTCTGACCTCCTTCAATTGAGCTTTTCTCATAGGTCAGGGGGCACCTCCTTAGAGGCGACTTCGGCTTCGTTCTTACGACCAGCGTCATCTCTCTCCTTTGCTCCTGGGGGTATCTTGCCGACCTAGGTACCTCATGGTACTTTGTCTGGGGAGTGTTGCTAGTGGAAAGTTGGGTTCTCCCATCGTCTACGGGGATAGTGGTATCCCCTCTTTCATGCTCTTTCTCCTTATGCTTGGGAACGGGCATGCTCGCCCTTTCTTGCACAAGGCCATTTAAAATCTTCTACATATTCTCTAGTGTGGTTTCCAGCCTTCGATTCTTTTTGTGTAACTCGCGAATCTTGTCCTCATAGAAGCGAGACCTTGAACTAGAACTCACCGAGTGCACTCGGGGAACCTTTCCTGGCCTGTGCGTAGAGGGACCCGGGTCCCGGTGGCCAGAGCAGGGTGCCACCGGGGGTCGAGGATGTGCGTGCGCTGGCGGCTCTAAATGACCTCCATCGGGCTGGACAGTCGGGGATGATGTTTCCTTCTCCTTTCTTTGGGCAAGATGCTCCTCCGACATATCTCCATGCTTAGGTGGAGGAGGATCTTTTCTGGAGGCCCTCAGTTATTCTCTGTCTAGGCGAACCTCAACATCTTGTAGTTGAAGTAGGCATTTCGAACGCCTTGGTATTTTTCCTTGCTATAAGTGATGAAAGAACTCTGGCTTGATGCTTGCTTATTCCCACAGAAGACACCAAATTGTTAACAGCATGAAATTGTCAATGATATATGGATGGAAAACTCAAAGCTTGTTACAAAAACTGAGTAGAAAGAACTTAGGAAAAACTTAAGAAAGAAACTTGCAGAACGACAATAGAGGAAAATCTCGTATATTGCTCTACTATCTCTATCTACAATGAATTTTTTCCCACCCCCTCATTTGAGGGGTCGAAGCCTGTTTATAGATGGGCTCTAATGGCCTCTGATACAAGGTGGTCCCAAGGGACAAGATCGTACGTTGGTACCCTATCAGAGTAGGGGTGTATGGTGTAGAGGAGCAGAGGGTCGTCGTGTCGGTTGTTGGTACAAGGTCAGAGGTATGCAAGTCATGCCACCACTTCTTGTACTAATTCTTACCACCACTACTTGTTGGGCACTGATGTCGAAATCATGCCCTTTCCTCCCTCAGGGTCGTACACCTCGTACCTGTTCATGTGACCTGTACTTGAAGGTCCTTCGAACACTTCCAAAATATATCTTCTCTCATCACCTTCTAATATTTTGCTAAGTGTTGGACACATTTACTAGTTCTCCTTCTTTACATGGGAGGCTTGCGACATATGGTACATGAAGAGGCAACAAAGCCCTCACTACGTGTGGCTCCCCTCTGTGCCCTGACATCATGGCAACGAGGCCCTTTGCATATTTTAAATAAGTTTCTTTGGCTCATCGGCAGTGTCACCACATTAGGAGAACCACGACGAGGTGCTGGGGCTTCGCGTGATCCCCGAGGGTGTGCGAGCCTTCTCGAAAGCCTTCACCAAGCAAGCCTTCAAGATGGTGTCTGGCCTAGCTATGCAAGGCTCTCCATGTGCAACGACACCGATGGATCCAGGCCCTTGCGCTGCCTTCCGCGTGGGTGTACCAACCTCGGCACAAAACCTCGCACATGGGCGGCGTAGCGGAGCGAGGCACCCTAACGTCGCGAGGGGTTGTGTGGGGCACTTGGCTAGCTATAGCATGTGAAGCCTCACTATGCAGGGCACTTAGACATTGTGAGGGGTACGCGAGGCACTTGGCTGGCTGCAACATGTGGGGCCTCGCTATGCAAGGCACTTGGACGTCGCGAGGGGTGCGCGAGGCGCTCGGCTGGCTGCAGCATGTGAGGCCTTGTTGTGTGAGGCACTTGGCATCATGAGAGGTGCACGAGGAACTTGGTTGGCTGCAGCATGTGAGGCCTCGCTGCGTGAGGCACTTGGACTCCGCAAGGAGCTACGTGAGATGCTTGGCTGACATGCATAGCGAGGCCCTCTACGTATGCGAGGCTCTCTTCTCGGGTGCCTTGCTTCTTCAAGAAATTTCTCATATTCACGTATGTAATTTAATATATCTATATATGTATAATCCTGGCTGGTATTAATAAATTTTTAAAAGACTCATTCCGCTGCATACCTCTGATTTACACTTTTACTACCAACATGAACTTCAAAGTTTAAAAAGAGTTAGATTCTTCCATGATGTTCTTTCTCAGATAATAGAGAATTAGAATGTTGGGGGAGAGTGAGAATACACCACCATAAAATCTAGAATCTACACAAAATAATGGTTGACAGAGACCAAAGAAAGATTGAGAAAGATGATGCAAACCCTAGTTGTAGAAAAATATTCTTCGACTTTGATGAACCTTCAAAACCCTTGGACAACCACCACTTTGAGTTTTTCCTTCTACAATGAAAAAGCACAAAACCAAGCCTTATACACAATTCGTACCACTGTCCTAATTCTCTATTTCCTAGTCACCATTGATGCTTAAGGCCTTTTCTAAGAGGAAATGAGAATTGGGATTGAACAAGTCTTAAACTCACAAATTCAAGCATTTTATTTATGAGTTTCTAGGAGAAAACTTGAGATTCTTGAAAGCTACAGAGAGATTTGAGAGAGTAGTCATGTCTTCCAAAACTTTATGAGGACCCTTTTATAGTACGGACATGCCAGGCGTACGTCCCCTGCATGTAGGCAATGCATCGCCTGCCAGTCGATATGTCGCCTACTAGCAGGCGATGGATCGCCTGCTGGGGCTTTTGAGCCCCTTCACATTTAGGTGATGCAATGCCTCTTAGGACACCCCCTCTGACTTTTTACCTTTCCAATTTCCCAACCCAATTCTCCTCAAAAATATCAAAGAATCCAACCAACAATGAGGGAGAGAGAGAATGGAGGACTGCAAAGTGTTTCGTTTGTCAGGAGTGTGTCCTAAAAGCATGTAAAGACATTTGTTTTTTCTATGAATAAATAAATACAATGGTTTATTATTATTTTCATATTTAGATTGTTAAATTATTGTTTGAATAATTTTGTAAATATCAGAAAAATTCCATATTCATTATTGAGGATGTGATCTTGTATTAGTACGAGAGAATTAAGGTCACATGAATGAATAAAAATAGTCAACAACAACAAATTAAAGTTATGGAATTCTTTAATTGGAGTTGTAAGTACGGTTTACTGAATATCATAATGATACAAATAATCTAGATTCGGATTATTGATGTGGTAAGACATCTCGGTAAAGGTGCTTTATATAATATGATTATATATGACATGGACCGATATGAATTAAAGTCTTTATCCAAAAACCATTTAACAATAAAGACTTGTAATTCATATCATAACTGATGATCATTTATAGATCAACCTAAATCCTGAGTGTTCATGAACTCCTGTTCATGTTTATTAAATCTTTTGATTCATTCGTTAAGGTCTCTTCAAAGAATGAGGCTAATGACTTTTGTTTTGGAGATTTAATATCATGGATGGCTGGGAATATGTATCAACAATACGGAATCTAATCTTTCCTAACGGATCGTACATTAGTTCCCTTAAGGGTTAATTCTGGAACTGAATGATTTTGAGCTCAAATCTATAATTAGATTATAGATTAATTATTCACTAGTGAATTAATGGTACTTAAGGAATAAGAAGTAAATTAGAAAGGTTAAATGGTAATTCTTCCATTCTAATTTATGAACTAATTAATTAGAGGGTTGAACTATTGTAAGATGGTTATATCAATGGACGACTTAAGAAAAAGATTTCTATAAAAGTATATCTATAACATAAAGAGTGCAATTCTGAATTTATAGTGGAGTAATATCAGAATTAATAAATTAACTATTATTATTAAAGAGTTTATTTATTTAGTTTCAATTTATTGGAGCTTAATGTTATAGGTCCATGGTCCCCGAAATGGCTCAAACAATCACTGTCAAAGGCAAATGCAAAAATGGCCAAAAAGGACTTATGTGATAAGTAAAATATTTTTCTATGTATCAAACATAATTACTGTTTAATTATGTGTAATTAATTAATTATTTTATTTATCAAAAATATAATTAATTTTGAATTAATTTATTTTTGGGATTTTTGGTATTTAAATAATAATAAAAATTGGGAAAAATCACATGCCTGCACAGGCATGTGGTACACATGTGGCACAGTGCACAAGCACTGTGCTACACGCATAAGAGATGGACTTAGTCTCTTGATTCCACAATTTTAGTTATTTAAATATTAAATAAATAATGAGATATTTTAATATGATTAAAATATTATTATTTAAACAAAAATCTGATAATTGATCAGTTATTTTGAATTTGTTTAAAATAACAAATATTTTAATATATTGGATATTATTAAATATTGGATATCAGTTTTCACAGAACGTAATTTTTCAGGGATAGAAAAATATCTAGGATTCTCTTAAAAAAAAACAGTGAAAAAAACAAAGGTCATTGTTCTTCACAAAACCTAGGTCCAAACTTTATCAGATCTCATGTGTTGAGAACATCTGATAAATAGTTATTGCCTATTATTTGTATAGCGAGCCCACACTCGTTCTTTGTGTGCCTGAGAACATTTTGGAAGATCTTGGTGTGAGATCTCAAGGATTCAGCCATACGAAAAGATAGCAGCAAGGAAGGACCTGAGGTAATTTTTCTATTCTTGTCCTTGATTCAATATATATATGAGTGTGAAGAAGTAGATCTAGAAATCTTATGGGATTAATCTGACAATTTGATTGTTGTTCCGCTGCGCATAATCTCTTATTTGATCAATAAAAACCAACAAATGGTACCAGAGCCATCTTCACATATATATGTATTGAATCTGTGTGGGTTTAATTTTATGCATTTATTTATTATGATGAATGAATGGATGGCTTAATGTGATTGAATGCGTGGGAATGTTGAATCGTTAATTGTATGGTGTTTTTGGGTTAGGATTTGTTTATGATTAGATCATTGTGTAAGTCATTAAAGGGCATAGGATTTATGTAATTTTCTTTGGTTTTCGAAACCATAAAATTGTAATTCTGATCACACAAAAGTCAGAACGGAGCCCGGGATTCAGAACTCAGCCACCGCACCTCCGAGGCCGACCTCCGAGCCACTGCCGAACATCATACGGATGTCGTACAGACGCCGTACGGCCCGTACGGTCCAGCCCCGGTGGCCCCGTTTTGAAGCCGTGTGTCCCCGCCTGACGGTGCAGAATTTTTTTTTTTTCTGAAATTAATCTGTTATTTTTTTAAAAATTTTAAAATGTTTAAATATCCTGTTTTTGAATTTTGATATTTAAATAATGAGATATTTTTGTTGTCTTAACAAACCTTTTTTTTTTTTAATATCTTATTTAAAATTTTTTTTTTTTTAAAATAACAGATTTTAATTTAAATTCATTTCAGTTTTAATTAAAAGTTGTTTTAATTAAAAAGAAAATTAAAAATAATGATTATTTAAAAGTTTGTTTTAATTAATAAAAATAATTTGAAAATTGTTTTCTTATTATTATTCTGGACCAACAATGCTACAAATCCTACCGACAATAAAGTAAAGAAGCCCGATGGAGATCAAGGCATTTTATTTTATTTATTTTAATTTTATAAAGTGGTTGTAAAATTAGAAATACCCAAAAACACCCGATTCAACATTTATTGTTTATTTATTTATTTAAATATTTTTTTTCATGTGGTTAATGTGATTGATAACATGTTCATGCATTGTATGCCATACATGAAAACCCACACAGTTATAATCATGCATCTCATTAGTAGTAACATGATTATTAGGATTGTCCTATATGTTTATATGAATTGTTTTGTGAAATCAATTGCATGTAAATTACTTTGTTTTATTTTGAAAACTTGGTAAAATATCACACCAATTTTTTTTAAGTCTTTATGACTTAATTTCTTTAAACCAACTTTATTTTAAAAAGTGTTTTTTAGTAAAGTTTAGATGAACATGATTGGTAATTTAAAATTGGACATGGACCTAGAAACTTGCTTTCTTTCCAATTTTAATTATGTTCATAAAGTTTAAAGAAACTGTAATTAATTGGGAATTAATTAGGTTAAAAACACTTATTTCAAAATAGTGAGTGGGAGAGGGTTGATATCTCAAACATAACCCATGGTCTCCATTATTAATATGACACTGTGAGATATGAATTGCGCCTCGCGACAACTTTGTTTTCGTCCCCCTAAGGAAGGTGTCTGGACATATCAATAGCAAGGTTATATTTCTTACATAGATAGGAACTAATGATGTATTTTAGGCTTGACCGACCCTAAGGTGGCATGTCCTAAGTTAAGTCATGAACTCCGAAATAATGGGTTACACTCACAAAGTTATGATTAAGCTTGAGAGTGGATAATCATAACTTGACCAAACTAAGCGGTACTTTAATGTTTAAAAGAGAAAATAAAGAGTTATTTTAAGTATTAAACAATAAAGATAAGAATGTCTTATAAATTCTCTAAAATTAATTTGACCAACCCTAAGGCGGCACTTTAATTGTTAGAAAATATTATCGTGGAAATTAATCTTTATTTTATGTGTTTTAATTGTGCTCATGCATCACGTTTAATTTCCGAAACTTTGATATTTATTTTTCTAAATATAATAATAATATTTATTTGTACTTATTTATTACCAGCAAAATGTCTATTGGTGAATCACACACCGATGCCTTTCTCAAATCCTTGGTTTTCGAACCTGGAAATATGAAATACTGGTTTCGAGGCATGTTGACTATATTTTCTTATAAGAAAATGATTTCAACTGTTTGTGAAAAACCTCCAACAGAACCACCTCTGGCTACTAGCTATGAAGCAGAAGAAAAATATGCATATTGGATGAAATCCGATCGTATGGCACGTTATTGCATGCTTTCCACCATGTCTGACGAAACAAAGGAAAAATATATACACTATGACTCAGCACATGAGATGTGGCGAGCAATGACAGAGGAAGTCTTTGCTGAGTGTCATCGTTTATCTCAAACGAAAAAGGTGAATAAGATTCACATATATTTTTTCAACTTTGAATACTAGATTCAAACACAATGAATATCATATTCAAATTTTTGGATAGTAGATTCAAAAATATATGCCACTAATCTATTTTTCTTTTGTCTTTCCTTTTGCAGAATCAGAACCCTGAAAAGGAGGAAGAGACTGATGAGGATTTTGGTAGCAAGTAAGGAGCTGGAGAAATTGGAGAGCAGTAGTTTTATTTAGTAATTTTTATTGTTAGTTGAACAATTTAAATTTCTTTATTTTGTTTTAGAAATTTTAGATTTCTTTAAACAAAGAAAACTACAGTCTAGAAATTTAGTTTATTGTTAATAACTTTGATTATTAATGTTTGGAAACTTATTTCTATTTTTTCATAACATTTATTTCTTTTATTAATAAAGTAGTTATTATTTTAAAGAAATTATCTATTTACTTGTTATGCAAATACTTTGGGATAAACAAAGTTTACATACTTATAATGAATGACAAATTTTTATAATTTTTGAATTATTTAAAAACAACTAATCCTAGATCTATTAAACTGATTCCGATAGTGAAACATATCTGTGACACTTGAGATTGGGCCATATTGGTCTAGACAGAATAAATAGGCTTGCAAAGGATAGTCCTTTAAGAGAACCATTTATTGGATCTCTCCCTGTTTGTAAATCCTGTCTAGAAAACAAAATGACCAAGAGACATTTCTCTGCTAAAGGTTCAAGAGCCACAGGACCACTTCAGCTAATACATATGGATTTTGCAATCCACTTAATGTACAAGCAAGAGGAGGTTGTGAATCTTTCGTCACTTTCATTGACGATTATTCGAGATATGGTTACCTACACTTAATGCAAAGAAAATCTGAGACTTTTGGAAAGTACAAAGAATTTAAAGCAAAGGCTGAAAAGCAATTAGGTATATCACTAAAAAGCACTTCGATCTGATCGAGGAAGAGAGTACTTGTACTGTGAATTCAAGAACCATCAACGTGAGCATGGGATTCAATTCCAACTCACTACACCTGAAACAACACAGTAAAATGATGTTTTAGAAAGTCGGAATAGAACGTTATTTGATATGGTTAGATGAATGATGAGTTTCTCATCATTACCACTGTCATTCAGGGGCTATACGATTCAATGTGTTCTATACACATTGAATGATTTTCCACCTAAGTCTATCCAAAAGACATCCAAAGAATTATGGAATGGTTGTAAACTTATTTTACACCATTTTAGAATTTGGAGGTGTCATGCATACGTGCTCAAAAGGAAGACCGGGAAGTTGGAAACGTGCTCTGAAGTGTGTATGTTTGTGGGATATTCCAAAGAGACTAGAAGTGGATTTTTCAATAGTCTAAAGAAAATAAAACATTTGTATTGACAAATGCAACTTTTATTGTATATTACTATGTTAATAACCACAAACCTCATAGTAAGATTGTACTAGAGGAGATGGTCTCAAATAAAGTCGCAAAGTCACCAGTAATAACCAATGAAAAACAGCAAGAGGAAACTGGTAGTTCTAGTCAGAATAGTAGAGAACTTCATCGTAGTGGGAGGGTTAGTAAGTAACCCACGTACTGTGAACACGAGGTTCAAATGCTTGTGTTTGACACAAACAAAGATGATCCATTGACATTTGAAAATGCAATGAATCATTCTGACAAGGAAAAATGGCAAGAAGCCATGAACCAAGAAATGGAATCGATGTGTTCCAATTCTATCTGGGTTCTTGAAAATCCACCTGAGAATATCAAACCCATTGGTTGCAAGTGGATATTCAAGAAGAAAAGAGGAGCAAATGGGAAAGTAGAGACTTTCAAAGCAAGGCTGTAATAACCTCGCTGGTCTCTGATGCTCAGCTTTGACCTGCTGACATGTCAGGCACTTAGCCATACACTCGGCTACATCTCTCTTCATCCTAGGCCACCAATATAACGTCTTCAGATCCTGGTACATCTTCGTGGTGCCTGAATGCAAAGAGTAAGGGGTAGTGTGAGATTCATCCAGAATCTTCTGTCTGATAAAAACATCCATCAGAACACATATCTAACCCTTTTATCTCAGTAAGCCCATATCTGACATTGTATAGTCCCTAGCCACCCAAGCTAGGACATCCCTTCTAATCCTCGTCAATTGTGGCTCATCCAACTGACTTTCCTTTATTCTCTCTAAAAGAGTAGATTGCAGGGTGATGTTGGCTAACTGGCCCACCACTAACTCTATCCCTGCTCTGGTCATATCCTTTGCCAATTCCTTGGATATCTGCCTCAAACTGTATAATTATCCCAGACCTTTCTGACTTAAGGAATCTTCCACCACATTGGCTTTTTCTGGGTGATATAGGATTTCACAGTCATAATCCTTCACCAGCTCTAACCAATGCCTATGTCTCATGTGTTAAATCCTTCTGTGTGAAGAAACACTTCAAGCACTTGTGGTCAATGTATATCTCACATTTCTCACCGTGAAGGTAATGCCCCCATACCTTTAGTGCAAAAACCATCACTGCTAACTCCAGATCTTGCGTTGGGTACCGTTGATCATAATCCTTCAGCTGTCGTGATGCATAGGCAATCACCTTCCCTGTCTACGTAAGAACACAGCCTAAACCTTGTCTCTAGGCATCACAGTAAACCATAAACTTCCTTTGATCTGTTAGAAGACTCAGTATTGGAGTTGTAATCAACGCCGCTTCAACTCTTGGAAGGTTTTCTCACACCTATCTGACCACGCAAACGGCTGGTTCTTGCGTGTCAATTCTGTTAGTGGGGTACCAATCCTTGAGAACCCTTCCACAAAGCGCCTATAATAATCTTCAAATCCTAGGAAGCTTCTGATCTCTGAGGCAATCCTTGGCCTTGGCCAATCTCTAACTGCCTCAACCTTAACTGGGTCCACCTTGATTCAATCTCTACTAACAATGTGACCAAGAAAAGTCACATGTGGTAACAAAAATTCATACTTATTGAACTTCGGGTAGTCTATGTTCCCTCAATCTCTGTAAAACCAACTTGATATGTTGCTCATGCTCTTCCTCCAACTGAGAATAAACTAGAATATTGTCGATAAAGACGATCATAAATCGATCCAGATAATCCTTGAACACCATGTTCATCAAATCCATAAAAGTCGATGGGTCATTAGTCAAATCAAATGACATAACCAGAAACTCATAATGCCCATATCTTATGCGAAAAGTTGTCTTCGGTATATCTTCCTCCTTGATCCTCAGCGGGTGATAACCCATTCGATGATCTATCTTCGAGAATACTATCTTACCCTGCAATTGATCAAATAGGTCATCTATCCTCGGCAAAGGATACTTGTTCTTAATGGTTAGCTTATTCAATTCCCTATAATCCATACACATCCTTAGATAACTATCTTTCTTCTTTACAAATAAAATTGGTGCGCCCCATGGCGAGAAACTGGGCCTAATAAAACCCAAGTCTAACAACTCTTATAATTGTACCTTCAGTTCTTTCAAATTTGCTGGGGCCATCCTGTACGATGCCCTAGACACTGGCTCTATCCCTGGTGCCAATTCAATAACAAACTTTATCTCTATATATAGCTGCAACCCTAGCAATTCCTTTGGAAACACATCCAGAAACTCACAGACTAGTCTAGCCTCCTCTGGTCCCACTGACACGACCTAAGTGGTATTAACCACACTAGCAAGGAATGTTATGCAACCACCTCGCAATAGGTCTCTCGCCCTCAATGGTGATATCATTGGTACAGAGGGTCCATGCACAGTGCTAGCAAATACAAAGTGATCCTCACCCTCAGGCTCAAAGGTTACCATCTTCTTTTTGCAATCTATGGTTGCCCTATACTTAACTAACCAATCCATGCCCAAAATCATTCAAAACTAACTCAATCAAATCAACTGACAACTCTCTGCCATCCATTGTCACTAGCAATGATTTGATCCATCTCCTACAGACTACTAACTCTCTAATGGGCAGTAGAGTTCCAAATCCCACTGTATAGTACTCACAAGGCCTACATAGTCTATCAATTATTCTACTAGAAACAAAAGAATGTGTAGCACCAAAATCAATCAAAACAATATAAGAGGTTCCAACATTAGAAAGTTGACCTATCACTACTGAGGGACTAACCTCAACCTCTACCTGCGTTAATGCGAACACTCGAGCTGGAGTCGAGTTGTCTGCTTTCCTTGGTTCCTCTTTCTTCGCTCTCAGGCATTCCTTGTTCAAGTTTCCCACTATCTTGCATTGAAAGCAAGCCTTTACCCGACACTCTCCCACATGACGCCTCTTACATCTATCGCTCTCTCGATAGGTCCTCCAAACCTTATTTCCGCTTTGGAGGCTTATCTATATACCACGTGGCCTCCTATCAAGGCCTGAAACTGAAAATGTATTTGGAGCCTTCATGTTCTGGTCCCTAGGGCCTCCGCCCCTACCAGAACCCATAAATGGAGGTCCCATCCTCCTAGTGTCTCTCCTGGCTGCGTTCTGACACCAAATTTTGTTTTCTACACCCTCTACAGTAAGGGCCTTCTCTACCACCTAGCATATGTCGTCACCCCAGGCACGGTAGTAATGCGAACATCTCGGGCTATCATAGGTTGTAGCCCCTGAAGGGACTTTTCCTTCCTTGTCCCATTAGTGGGTACTAAGTCTGCAGCAAACTTGGCCAGTCTATCAAACCTCAATGCATACTCTGTCACTAACATGTTTCCTTATAACAATTTACTGAATTCCTCTGCCTTTGCAGCTCTACCTGCATCATTGTAGTACTTTTCATCGAATAAAGTTCTGAACTCTTCCCAATTCAGGGTATTGACGTTCTTGGTCTGGGAGATCACTTCCCACCAAATTCGGGCATCCTCCCGAAACATATATGTGGCACAATCCACCCTCTCATTACCAATTACCCTAATGAAATATAGGATAGTTGTTGTAACGCCCTGGATAGCCAAGACCGTTACACTGTGTGTTTACAAAAGTGCAAGACTTGCTAATCAAGTCGTTTAGTTAGAAATGTGAACTGAAACTGTAGTTGAACAAGGGTTAAAAGATTTTGGCCACAAAAGCTACATTTTATATAATCAAATATTCCTTTACATGGGATCCCAAAAACAATAACGTTTAAAAGACGGTTTACAAAAATTCGAAGTTATAAGTACGGCTAATAGCCACTCTAAGGGAAAAATAGACATTTAGGCTTTTCCCGTCCTGTACTACTCCTCGGCCGTGGTAGCCGATCAGCTGACTATGTACATTCAGCCCTAAAGCTCTCCATCTCAGGACTGGTCCACTTTTCCCTTGCCTTTACCTGCACCACGTAGCAACCGTGAGCCAAGGCCCAGCAAGAAAGCACAATAACAGAGCATAATCATCAATCAAACAATCAGATAACCCATACAGCATAATCATAAACTCAACAATCCAAATATTCACAATAAGCAAGTATTCAGCATACCAAGATCATCATTTCACATTAATAACCAATTCACATATGATAACCAGGGTCATCGCCCTTAGGTCGCACCCCCTATTTATCCCACTAACTCCGGCCCGCTTAAACTGAGCTCAGTGAATATCAAGTTGTCCTCAGCTACCAGTGGATGAGCCCCTGTGCGCAAATATTGATTTAGGCACCCTTAGGCCATTTATCACATGTCCCATGGCATAATACCATCTATGACATTATACAAATATAGGGAGCTCTTAGTCCCAACATAATCACATAACCAGGTGCAGTTTTCTTACCTTTGAATTCTGGTAGCTTTGATCAATGATGATAACCCTCAAGCACGATCCCTTCCGAGCCCTAGCATACACCTAGTCACGATCACAAATTAGAACCATACCGAACTTTAATTCCAAAACCTAACCTTGGGACCAATCCTGAGCCCTCGAGAAGCTCTAATTCCACCAAACGGGGTGGTGGAATCAAACCCCGAGCCCCCGGGCAAAAACCCTAAGAAATATCCCAAAAACCGCCTTCGGGAAACAGGGTAGTGCTACAGCGCCATAAGGAGGGTGCTATAGCACTAAAAGCAGAGACAAAAAGCTCTGAAACATCAGGGCCTAGCGCTGTAGCGCCCAATGACTAGCGCTACAGCTCTAGTCACACCACAGCCCAACTTCAGATTTTCTTCCTTCGAATTTCCCCGAGCCAAACCTCTCCAAAACTCAACCAAACCTCAACCATACCCCAAAGCAAGCCTACCAACATCTCCAACTCACCCCCAAATGACCTAACCATATGAAATTCAATCACAAGCACCCCAAAATAAAGAAATCACCATGGTTGAGCTTAAAGCTCAAAAGTCAGCTGAACATCAGAAATTTTAGAACTTCAAAGCTGGAACTTCTTACCTTTGATGGAGGATTTCAACCTAAGTTACCTTCCACACTCCCTTAGCTTTCACCTCCTCAAATCCACAGGCTTAATTCCCTAGAATTCCAATCAAAATTCAACTTAGAACAACCATTTCAACACCAAAAACCAGAACTGAAAAACACTTTAAAACTTACCTCAAATGGATGAACTACTCTTGCTAACTCCTCAAGCCAAATCAAGGACTCTAGCCCCAAGCTCCAGCCCAAACTCTCCCTGAGTTACAGCTCCAAATTCCTTCAAGAAATGGGGAAGAAACCTAAACCGTGAGAGAGAAACAAGACTTCTGTTTTTCCTTCTTTCCTTTTCTTTTCCTTCCTTTCTTTCAGCTTCCTTTAAATTCTAGACATTCCACTAAATGATAAAGGCAGAAATAAATCTCATCCATTATAAACTAAATGACCATAATACCCTCCCATTAAATCTAAGCCCTTAATCCTTCCAAGGGCATTTTGGTCATTTGTTCTCAATTCCCGCTAATTCCTCGAGTGTCTCTAATATTTACTGCTTACTTTTCGACACTTAACTAATCACCACTTATATTCCTCAATATCAAATAGACTCCAATATATCTCCTAAATTCCCAGAAATACCCCCAGGCTCGCCTCGAGCCGGGTATAAATCCCCGCCGTGACTTTTTCGCTAAACCGCTCACTAGGATCGCCTCGAGTCACAAGCTACAAATATATCCACATAATAATGTGGTCTAAAAAATTTATTACAGATATTTACATTTATGCCCTCAACAAACCAAAATTACGAATATGCCCTTCTAACCTAATCAGGGCCTACATGCATACTAATACACATAGTCATGCATCACACATATCCAAATAATCATATAAACATGCTTTTAATCATTTAAATCACATATAATCTAGTTATGCCCTCCTGGCACACTAATCAAGGCCCTAAAGCCTTATTAGTAAATTTGGGTCGTTACAGTTGTAACCATGCTCATCCATTGCTCGGCCTTGGCTAGATCTGCACTACCCTCAAAACCTAGAGGGTGCTGCTTTCTGAACCTTTCATAAAGAGGTTCCCATATGTTCCCAGACTCTGACGGCTATACTACTGTTGGTACCAACGCAAGTTGCACCTCTGGCTGAACGTTCCCTGTTGGAACCTGTTGTTGTCTACACAGGCGGATCTCTTCTTACTGCCTCTATAATCTGGCTTGCATATCAGCAAGCACTTGCTGCCAGTTCTCTGGAGTTAGCGGAGGGGTTTGACCCTGATTATCATTCTTGGCCTATATTTCTTGGCCGGCTACTACATCTAACTGCCCTGGAAGCCTTCTTCCAAGCTTATATCTTTCGACATTAATCAATTCAGCCTATTAGGTAGTAATAACAATACCTCTTGCCGCCCTGCGCTCCAAGACCGAACAAACAAACATTCACACTCAACAGTCACACTAATAAGCATGTCGTTCATATTCATACTCAATCATGGTGCGAATAAGCACTTCCTAACATTTATAAACAGATAACGATGCTAATAAGCATTTCGTGGCATTGATAAGCATATAGTAATGCTAATAAGTATTTCTTTAACATTTACCAGTGCTAATAAGCTTTTTCTGGCCTACACATGCATAAAATAGCATTGATAAGTGTTTCCTTAGCATTCACAAGTAATAATAAGGCTAATAAGCACATCTCTAGCATACACACAGCAATCAAGGGCTAGGCCCTATTAGAATATCCCATGCTCCCTAATAAGGTAGTCAGATAAGGCATTTATATCATATCTAAATAGTCAAACACATAACCACAAAAATAGTTACCAAACTCTAAGTCGAGCTTGTATTTAGTGGCGAGTGTACATGCCCAGCCAATCTTCAGGAACCCTTAACCTTGGCACACTATGATACTAAGTTGTAACACTCCGAATAGCCAAGATTGTTACACTGTGTATTTTAAATAGTGCTAGACTCTCTAAGTGATTCATTTGGCCATAAACGTGTAACTAAACATGATTAACGGCTTAGGGTTAAAAATTTTGGATGAAAGGAATAGTCATTTCATTAAAACATTAAGTTCGTACATGAGATCCCAAAATAAACATTTAAAAAAGTTATTTACAACTTAAAATGTTACAACAAGCCATCCTAAGCAGCAAAATAGGGTTTAACCCTAGTTCCTCTGGGAAACCTCAGTTGTGGTGGTCGAGCAGCCACATATGTACACGCCACCACCGAAGCTCTCCAACTCATGGCTGGTCTAGCTTCCATTTCCCTTATCTACACCACATAGCACCCATGAGCCAAGGCTTAGCAAGAAAACATAAACATGCTCATAAGAAGTTAATAACATACCATAGAATCATAATTAGCATGCCTAGCAGTAATAACTATACTCATGCATGCATTTTATTCAAATAAGTGACTACAAGGTCACACCAGAGGCCCGTTTCCCTAAATAAATGATCATAGAGTCATATTGGGGATCGTTAACTTAGGATAAGTGACTATAGAGTCACCCTAGGGCTCAATGCCCTATCCTTCGTATGACTAGCCTTAGGGCTAGCCAAGCATACCTAGTGCTTTATTTTCTAAGAAACCATAGGGTCGATCAAGTGTATACCATGCTCCTGATTAGGCCTTAGCATATCAACCAGCGCTTAGCACGCTATTCTCACCCTTGACTTATAAGTCAAGCCTTTCGACCAGCGCTCAACGCGCTATTGTTGTCCTTGACTTATAAGGCAAGCCTTTTCAATCAGAAAATGCAGAAAAGCATACATCATTTAATAATTATCCAAATATAAAGCATTCAAGCATTCTTAATTAAACAATCACAGACATAATCATAATCATGCTTATTCACAAGGGCCTAAGCCCTAATCAAAACCATGTTCAACAACCGGGCCAAGACCTAATCACATATACCACGTATTGGGTGCAGTTTTTTTACCTCTAGTCCAAGCACAAGCTAAATAAAAATGACTCTCGAGCAAGATCCCCTTCCGAGCCCTAGCGATATCCTAGTCACAACTATAATAAATGATATCCATCAATATCAAGTAAATAAAGGCTTATGGACCGACTCCTAGCTTCCAGAACCTCAAATTCTACTAAACCAAGTAGTATAACCGTTCCAGAGCCCTTAGGATTGAGTCTTCGCAACTCAAAACCTAAGATGGCCACTATCCCCAATTTGAGTTGCGGTGCCCCCCACATAATTGAATCTCAAAACATCACTAATACACTATAAACATCAAAACTCAGCCTTAAATTTAACAAAATATCCACCAAATTCAAAGTTCAAACTTGAGTTCCAAAACTTAAGAACACACCATGAACAAAGGAAAACTCAGAGATTAAGTGATAAAACGTTACCTCAGTTGGATGATTCGACCTTAAGCTGCACTCTAAGCCTAATTCCTAGCTCCAAACCTTCAATTTCCCAAGCCAATTCTCCTTAAAAAGATCATAGAATCCAACCAAAAATGTGGGAGAGAGAGAAGGCAGGACTGTTGAGTTTTCTTTGGTTTCCTATTCCTGAAGAATTCTAGTGACTAAGTCACTCCCTTGGCACAAAACACCAAAATGTCCCTTGATAAAACCTTACTCCAATAATGCCCCTAATGGCAATTTAGTATTTTTCCACATTTCCCGCTAATCTCAATTAACACCTCATAATTCCCCAAGTAATCATCAAATAACTTCCCATTACCTAATGAATCCCGGTAATGTACTAAATTACCAAAATACCCTTGGGCTCATCCCGAGTCGGGTATTGGACCCCGTTGTGACTAATCCATCAACTTCCTCACTAAGATCGGCTCGTGTTGAATAACTCAAATATATCCACAAAATAATGTGCTCTCGGTCATAAAATACATATATTTACAAATATGCCCTCAATGGGTCAAAATTACAAAAATGCTCTTCTAATAAGAAACGAGCCCACATGCATGGATAATACACCTAAACATGCAAACATGGTTATATTATAATATAACTCACATAATTCACATAATCATGCATATAATCACATAATTAATTCAATTATTTCCATCATGGTCCCCTAATCAAGACACTAAGCCTTATTAGGGAAATTGGGACGTTACATGGAGGCAGATTCCCAGTTTGGGGGACCTGCTAGCTAGAATGCAGAGGAGGAAAATGACTGCTCGAGAGGTGGTCATGTGGACTAGTAGTTTGGTTTCCCCCTTGGGGTTCCTAGCTTTGGCTTCTTGTGGCAATGCCCATTGTTTTCAAATTATGAAGGAATTACTTTCTTGAGTTCAGCTCTCAATGAAGGCAACAAAATCTTGACCAATGTTTTGGTCAATGACACTGAGTCAAATTAAACGGTAGTTAAGAATTTAAAGAGTTGAATTCAAGTAAATGACACAAAATAATTTATAGTGGTTCAACCCCAAGAGTTGGTAATGGCCTACCTCCACTTGCACTTTTATTAATCACAAAGATCTCAGACTCAAGATCAAAAGAACAAGATTCAACTGAGTTTCCTAATCCTGAGAGAGAATACAATTGGACAGAGATTTTGTACGTAAAGTGTGCATGAGAGAATAATGACTGTGAGAGATCTCTATTTATAGAGTCCCTTAGTGGGTCATGGGTAATACAAACATGGAATGGGGCCTACACGTATAGAGCGAGTTTGTTACAACTAAATATATAATAAAAGAATATAAAAAATACATTCAAATATCAGTTACATAAATATCCCCTGAGATTCAGGTCGTTCTGGTTGAATAAATTGTTCTTCGACTAGCTCAATCTTCCGAGCAGCTTGTGTGGAATATGCCATTGACAAAGCCCTTTCTGTCATCCAGCAACCTCTATGTAATAACCTTCAATTTCTTATCTGGTTCCAAGGTGGATAGCTTCCTCCATGTTGATCTAGTATAATCGACCAGTATAGACAAACTTGATACTTTTAATTGCCACGTGTCCTTTTCATATGCCACATCACCATGTCCATCTTTTGGTTAAACAAAATAAACTATTTATAATTTGAAACTTTGATTAATATTATTTATTAATATTAACACCAATTTATCATTATTAATAAATATGCCCAATATTGTATAAGAAATATCTTATTTTCTCAAATTCATAATTCATGTAAATATCACAAAATTGATTTAATCAAAGATGAAGTAGGGACCATGGATCCATGAATACAAGCTACATAAGTTCTCATGAGTTTATTTATAGAAAAAATTATCTCACAACTTATTAATTCCTCATGATCCATTATAGACTCGGAATTGGAATCTTGAATTCATAGAATGTATTTCCACTAATGTAAATACATTATTCATTGTTATAACTATTACCATTAGTCAATCCTTTATCGATAACCTACTAATGAGTCGGGTAAATTTTACCATTTTACCCCTCATTGGTATTTTATCCTTAACTCCCATTAAGTTTCTTATAAATGATAATTCTGTAAAATTAATTATAAAAATGAGTATTCAATCATCTAGCCATTTGAACTAAGCTATTAAGGAAATTATATTTTCACTTCTATTACAAAAGTTATAGATTCCGTATCTATGATAAATATTATCATTCAATTGCACCATTGAATCTCCAAGATGTAAGTATAGGCTATGCTATAGGGTAAGCTTGTAATGAACAAGTCAAAATATTCAAATAATATAATTGTTATCCAAAAAAAGGCACGGATGACGTGGCAAGCGATTTTTGAACACATGGCTGACACCTGGCAAAGTTCTGTTAGAGTATCGACCAGTAAGACATTACAGGCGCGGCAGTTGAGTTTTTATCACGACCAGCATGGTCATACATTCCAGATATTTCAAGATAATCCTGTAGGGATCATAATCAATTCCGAGATTATCTCCAATGATTCCTGATTATCCGAGTAATTAGGAGAGAATATCTGTAACAAATTCATGTAATCCTCCTTGAGTCTATAAATAGAGAAAGATAGCTCAAGGGGGGGACTTTTGGCTTTTGCTTAATTAAAACTACATATTTACGAGAGAATTAGAGCTATTGGATTATGATTGTACTGTTTATCTCTCTCATGTTTGTGAAACTCGGAGAACCCTAGTTCTTTGATCACCCCTTTGAGATCTCACATCAATAATAGCTTAAGTGGACGTAGGTCATTACCAGTTCTTGGGGCCGAACCACTATAATTTCTTGTGTCCTTTACTGTTTTTGTCATTACATTCATTCCAACACATCTATCCACATCAAGCTTTTTGACTCTGTGTCAGTTAACCAAAATAAGGGTCAACATTCTGGTGCTTTCATTGAGAGCTTGATATGAAATCATTGATATAGTAATGGAGAAAACAACAAAGAAGACTGGACAGGCGGCTAGCGCGGCACCATCTCAACCGCCTCCTCCTCCTCCAAACATGGCTGAAAATGAGCCACATTTGGAATTTGATGAAGAAGAATTGGATTCCGAGACACTGAGAAATACCCTGGGGGTATTGCAGGATGAACTGGCCAATCTGAGGGCCAACCAAGAAAGTGCTGCTGAGATTATGGCGCGGCAGCAACAAGAGATTGAGCGACAACGCCAGGAACTGAGTGAAAGACAGGCGGAGATGGACCGTCGTCAGAGGGAGGCCATGGCAGCCCTCGAAGCAGCCCTGCAGTTGGCTAGGAATCAGGCTGCACCTGCCTCACAGCCTAATCAACCTGCAAATGGGCCACCCCAAAGGGGTCCCAATCCTAGCCCACCGATCTAACCCTCGAGCCCGTAAAGGCCCGAGCAACCACCAATGCCTCAGGATGATGTCCCACCAAGGGATCCTGAAGCACAGCCTCCATCCCAGGCTGGTCGGGGTAATCCCCCACAGCCAAGGCAGAATAGGGTCGGGCAGCAGCCCCGTAGTCCTAGACGCCACAAAGGCGAAGAGCCGAACCCACCGAGCAGGGGGCAGCCTCCTTCTGGCGAAGAGACGTGACGCTGGGGGGCAGCCCAGGAAAAATAACGTCTTTAACCGGATCGGAGAAAGCGAGCAGCGGCGAAGAGACGAAGATTTAAGAGATGTACTCAACGATCGCCGGGAACGGCATGATGAGTACATACCCCCAACAACAGAGGCTCCGGAGATTCCTGATGCCGTGCAAGCCCAAATAGATGCCCTGAACCAAGCAGTACAACAGCTGGTCGGGGGAAGAACGTCTCATATTGAGTACGACAGGAGAAGGGGCACTCCTTTCATTTAGAGGATAGCAGTGGCAGAAACTCCCAGCAAGTTTAAGATGCCCACGCTTCCAAACCTTGACGGGTATGGTGACCCAGTATCTCATGTCAACAAGTTTGAGATACAGATGGACATTCAAAAAGTGTCCGAAGATGCTCGGTGCAGAATCTTTCCTGCAACACTTTCTGATGCTGCACAGGAGTGGTTTTTAAAATTCCCTCCTGCAAGTATTGTTTCTTGGGAGATGTTCGTAAAAAGAATTTTACAGGAAATTCTATGCGGGTCGTGTGCACCCAACTCAGGCGAATCAGCTGGTGGAGATACGCCAGCAAGAGGGAGAGCCACTGAAGGATTACGTCCAGCGCTTCATGCGAGCAGCGGCTAGAGCCAAAATAGTGGGTGATGAGGGCAAGATGAAGGCCCTAACTGTGGGAGTTAGGCGCCGCACGCCTTTGTGGAGTAGCCTCAGAAAGCTTAGAGTTAAGACTACTCAGGAATTTTTGGAAAGAGCTGATCGATACATCAAGCTCGAGGATGCCATCGCCAGCGAAGGGAAATCCCCAGGCAAGGATAAGGGGACTGCCGAGCCCGCCAAAGACGCCAATGGGTCAAAACCCAACGGCAAAGGCAACGGGAACGGCAATGTCAATGGCAAGAATGGGGGGAAACGGCCGCACAATGAGCCTTCCACCTCTGAAAATAAACGCGCCAAGGGAAATCGTTATGAACCGCGATTCACTAACTACACTGCCCTTGTCGAGTCTCGGGGAGAGGTGTATCAGGCCACGAGTTCTAGTGTGCCTTACAAAAGACCCGCTCCCATTCGAAAAGATATTTCGAAGAGAGATACTACCAATTTCTGTTGTTATCATAATGACTAAGAAAATGATACAAACGAGTGCAACCAGCTGAAGGATGAAATCGAGTTCCTTATCAGACAAGGACACTTGAGGAGATACATACGGGCCTCGGGAACTTCCCAACGAGAGGCTCCAGGTGGCAACGAGCAGGCGCCTGCATGCCAACACTCGCCCCCTTTGCAGCCTGACCCCGTAGCTGGCACTTTACTCACCATCTGTGGAGGCCCACACCTCGCGAGAAGCAACGAAAAAGCAAGGGAACGATATGCTAGGACCCTACACCACGACCAGGACATCGAGATGATGACTATGGAAGACCGGGCATCAAAGAAGGCTCGATCAGAGGAGGGTGAAATAACCTTCTCTGATAGCGACGCCCAGCATGTCCAGTTCCCACATTCCGATCCACTGGTCATGGACGTTCAAATTGCCAACATGATGGTGAAGAGAGTACTGGTCGATACAGGAAGTTCAGTTAACATCCTGTACAAATCTTCACTGGAACGCATGAAGTTATCCATCAAGGACTTGGAGCCCTGCAACCAGACAATTTATGGCTTCTCTGGTGAGGGACTCACCCCTACGGGGTCAATCAGACTTCCGATAACAACAGGTACAGCGCCTGCTACCAGGACATTACTCACTACTTTCATAGTAGTCGATTGTCGTTCGGCGTACAATGTTGTAATCGGAAGGCCCATACTGGTTGACCTTCGGGCTGTCACCTCAATATGGCATCTGGCCATGAAATTCCCAACAGACGCAGGGGTAGGACGCGTGTTGGGAAATCAGAGGGAAGCAAAGGAGTGCTACAACGCCTCGATCATAAAGGCAAAGAAAGGAACGGTGAAGAGCACTCCCCCAGAGAGGTTGCAGATGACCATTGATGCACAAGCCCAATCCGGTGATGGAGTCACCAAATAGGGTGTTGCCCAAAGTGAGGATAGAGATTTAGATCCTCGCTTTGGGGATTTTGAAGAAGATGTTGGACCCGTTGAGGACCTTGAAGAGGTCAAACTTGACGAAAAAGACCCGACCAGAGTTGTAAAGGTTGGGAAAAATTTAGAAGCAACAACGAAGCACGCACTGGTGGAATTTTTGAGAAAGAACCAGGAAGTTTTTGCCTGGTCACATAAAGACATGGCTGGGATAGATCCTGCAGTTATCAGCCATGTCCTAAACGTTGACAAGAGCTTTCCACCCGTGCAACAAAAAAGAAGGATGCTCGATAAGGATAGATCGAAAGCCTTAAAAGAGGAAGTTAAAAGACTGAAGGAGAATGGGTTCATCAAGGTGGCATTTTATCCATCGTGGGTCTCTAATCCGGTACTGGTTCCCAAGCCTAACGGCAAATGGCGAACCTGTGTGGATTTCACAGACCTTAATAAAGCCTGCCCAAAAGATTGCTTCCCACTCCCAAGGATCGACCAGCTGGTCGATGCAACTGCAGGACATGAGATCCTCTCTTTCATGGATGCATACTCAGAATACAATCAGATCAGTATGCATCCCCCTGACGAGGATCACACTAGCTTTCGAACTGATACGGGGTTATAGTGTTATAAAGTAATGCCCTTTGGACTGAAAAACGCTGGTGCGACTTACCAGCGATTGGTTAACCACATGTTTAAGGAGTTGATCGGGGTAAACATGGAGGTGTACGTGGACGACATGATGGTAAAGTCAAAAAAGGAAGAAGGACATGTGAAGGATTTACAAGATTGTTTCAATGTTTTGAACAAATATCAGATGAAGTTAAATCCTCTCAAATGTTCCTTCGGAGTAGGATCAGGGAAATTTTTGGGGTTCATTGTGAATTTAAGAGGAATCGAGACCAACCCCGAAAAGATCAAAGCCCTGATCAACATGAAATCGCCGGTGAAAATCAAGGATGTGCAAAGTTTAACTGGAAGGATTGCCGCACTCAGTAGATTCATTTCCAAGTCGACGGATAAATGCGTCCCTTTCTTTAATCTACTTAGAGGCAACAAGAAGTTCGAATGGACTAGGGACTGCGAACAGGCCTTCCAAGCCTTAAAAGCCCACATGGCACAACCTCTTGTTTTATCAAAACCTATAGATGGAGAAACTTTGTTCATTTACCTGGCGATCACCGAATTTGCTGTAGTGCGGTGCTAGTACAAGAAGAAGAAGGCGTACAAAAGGCAGTTTATTATGTTAGCAAGAGGTTAATCGGTGCCGAATTGAGGTATCCTCCCATAGAGAGATTAGCCTATTGCTTAATCTTGGCCTCAAGGAAGTTACGTCCTTACTTCCAAGCCCATCCCATCACAGTCTTAACTAACCAACCCCTTCGGCAAGTTCTGCAAAAACCGGAAGGGGTTGGACGCTTGTTAAAATGGGCAGCCGAACTCGAGCAGTTCGATATCACATATTCACCACGAGCAGCAGTAAAAGGACAAGTCTTGGCTGATCTTATCGTTGAATTCACTGAGCTCCCAGATAACAAGCAGTGCGAAAAACTTAGTGCGCATGAGCCCCAAGTCAAAGCTCCTTCGTGGAAGTTATTCACGGATGGATCGTCCAACGAATCTCACGCAGGAGCAGGAGTGATATTGATAATGCCAGAAGGGCATCGATTTCACAGCGCCATTAGGTTCAATTTCACCGCATCAAACAATGAGGCCGAATTTGAAGCACTACTCGCTGGACTAAGGTTGGCCAAAGACATGAGTATAAAAGTTCTTGATATTTACAGTGATTCACAGCTGGTAGTGAATCAGGTCTTAGGGGAGTATCAAGCGCGGGGCCTGAAAATGGTGGCCTACCTGAACAAAACCAAAGATCTGTTGGCACAATTCGAAAAGTATACCCTCCAGCAAATACCTCGAGACCAGAATTCAAACGCAGATGCCTTAGCCAAACTCGCAAGTGCAAAAGACGCTGACACGTTAAACATAGTGCCAGTGGAGAGATTATGCGAGCTGAGCATACGAGCAGATGAAACCAATATGGAAATTCGGATAGAAGATACATGGATGGCACCGTACTTGGAGTATCTCACGAACGATGTACTACCAGCAGATAGAAACAAAGCCAGGACTCTTCAGAGACAGGCTGCTAGGTATATACTGGTCGATGGTGTTCTTTACCGAAGAGGATTCTCCATGCCACTACTCAGATGTATTACACCAGAAAAGGCTAAAGAGCTGATGAGGGAAGTACATGAAGGCTTCTGTGGGGATCACGCTGGGGAGCAGAGCTTGTCGAAAAAGATTCTGAGGCAGGGTTATTTCTGGCCAACTATGAACGAAGACTCAATGGAGTTTGTGCAAAAATGCAATAAGTGTCAGAGATTTTCCAAGATCCCACACGCAGCTCCCAACGAGTTAAAGCAAATGCAAAGTCCATGGCCCTTCACAGTATGGGGTATCGATTTAATTGGATCCTTGCCAACGGGAAAGGGTGGAGTAAAATATGCAGTTGTAGCAGTCGACTACTTCACCAAATGGGCCGAAGTTGAGCCACTCGCTACCATAACGTCAAAGAAAGTTCTTGACTTTGTCATCAAGAACATTGTTTGCCGTTATGGTTTGCCTCGAAAAATTGTCTCAGATAACGGCACCCAGTTTGACAGTGACCTATTCACATACTTCTGCAAAAGGCATGGAATCGTTAAAAGCTTTTCTTCGGTCTCACATCCACAAGAAAATGGGCAAGTTGAAGCAGTGAATAAAACACTTAAGGATACCCTGAAGAAAAGGCTCGAAGAAGATAAAGGAGCATGGCCGGAACAGCTGCCCAAAGTACTCTGGTCGTATAGAACTTCTCATCGAATAGCAACAGGTCATACCTCATTTTCCATAGCATACTGGTATGAAACCATGTTGCCAGTCGAGTTAGATCTGCCCTCACATCGAAGAGTCACATACGACCAAGACCAGAATAGTTAACTGTTGATGGAGACCCTAGACTCGCTTGAAGAGAAAAGAGAAAAGGCCCAACTCTGAGTAGCTGCGTACCAGCAGAAAGTCGCCCAGTATTTTAATTCAAAAGTAAAAGAAAGAAAATTCAACGTTGAAGACCTAGTACTTCGACGAGTTTTTTTAAACACCTGCGACCCGGCTATTGGAGTACTCGGACCGAACTGGGAAGGACCTTACCAGATTGAAGAAGTCCTTCATCTAGGCACATACAAACTTGCAAGCTTGAATGGAGATCTCGTTCTGCGCTATTGGAACGGAGAATTCCTGCGCAAGTATTATCAATAAACAGTCCTTCTTAAAGGGCTGGCTTGTATTAATTTTTACTTTTTACAAGTTTCGAAAAAGGGTTAGTCATGTTATATGGCTAATCGCTTACAAGTGTAAGATCTTTTTAAAAGATCACTCGTAAAGACATGTTTAGTCCATTTTAATACGAGAATTATAAGGGACTGTGCGCAGCTAGTCATTCTTGCCAACCTTTGTAAATTTTATTTACAAGTATTTGTTCATACGTGTGTTGTTTTGCTGTATTATAAGTGTTACATTTTATACCGAGCAGTAATGTTCTCACAGGTCGTGGTCAAGGCAAGTGACCATGGACCTAAAGCTCCTCAGTCACTTGGGGGCATATAAGGTACATCGATAGCAAAGCATACCAAGAGGTATGTAAACACATGAACAAAATAAGTGAAAGCATGCTACGGTACTTAGAGTATTTTTCAAATTTTATATTTTGTTAAATCAAGCCAAAGTACTATGCTGAGTTCGGTCATGCGAACAGATGTAATAATAAGCAGAAATATTATAATATTAAAAGGAATTCTTTTACACCGCAAGCAGTACTGCTTGGATGTAATTGTTCAAAGTAAAAGGAAAGTATGCTGCCCATGCAGCAAAATTAAAAATAAAAAATTTAGTCTTTACATCACAACCTGTAGGTCGTGTAATTAAAGAAAAGTAAAAGAACAAAAAACTCTAAGGAGCTTGAGGAGCAGGAGGATCTGTTGGATCATTTTGCTTGACTACGTCCCCTCCAGCTTCTCCTCCCTCCACTTCGGCGGCTGGCTGAATGCTTGGGGAAGCAGGAACCCTAGTTCTCTCTTCAGCAGCTAACCGAGCAAAACAGCGGGCTAGCTTGGCCTTCCTGGCATCTTCTGGGAGGTAACTGAAATCGACACTTTGGTTGTGTTTCCAAAAATCGTAGAAACACCGAAGTGTCGCGTTCTTATACCTCTCCAGGTCCTTGGCATTGGTGAGCTTAAGCTGTTCCACCTGGCTTTTGAGAACAGCAATGGCCGTGTCCTTAGCGAGATGCTCCTCCCTAAGTTTCTTGACTTCACACCATTGGATTCGGCAGGACTCCAAGTATTCATCCCTCTGCTTCCTCAGAGTTTCTTGAGAAGCTTGCTTCTCTGCCAATTCTGCCACCAAAGCATCCTTCTGCTGGGTGACCACCTCCAACTCCCCAGCATGCCTAGCCTCTGCGGCCTGAAGCTCCTCGATGACCTTCGCCCGAGACTGCTCGATGCTAGCGCTAGCACGAGTACGAGCTGCGATCATTGTCAGCATGGCCTGCAGTCAAAGAATGAAAGTTAGGCTATATTACAAGAAGGAAAGATAAAAGCCAAGAGAAAGAGTACTTACATTGGCCACTTCGTTAAGAGCCCTGTTGAGGATCTGATCGACCTCCATGTTCTCAGCCTCAGCCATTGCCTCCCTGCAATGGTCATGCTTCAGGATGTGAGCAAGGCAATCTTTAGCTGATCACAGGGAACGGCTCGAGAGTCTGGTCCCAGGAAGTTCGGCTTGTTGAGCTTCTTCTTTTTGAGCCGGCGGAGGGTTGGTGGCGGCAGGTGGGGCCTCTTTCTCAGCAGAGGCAGGTGTTTGAGTTGAAGGTTGGCTAGAGGGCCCATCCTTGGGAAGATCAGCTGCTCGACCCTTCTTGGCCGAGGGTGCTTGGCTAGATTCGTCGTCGTGTCTCCTGGCCGATTTCTTCTGTCGGACCAGGGGGACCTCCTCCTCCTCCTGAGTGTGGTATAAGTCAAAAACATTGGGGGAGGCCATTTCTGCAGAAAAAGATAAGCATGCAGATAGTAAGAAAAAATTAGATGACAAAAGACGGTACATCAGAAAAGAAGTAAGGAAAATCACAAAGTCCAATACCCAAGCTACTACTGCTTGTCGCTACACTACTGACTCTACTAGTCATACACACACTCTCTGTTACGAAGAAGTCTGGCCCTAGATTTGGAGTATACATAAAATGGTCGTCCCCGTCAAATAAGTGACAAGGAATTGGCAAGCTATTTAAAAGCGAAATAACAGTACCGTTTTCGTCTGAAGACTCATCCAAGTCTATGACAACTTTTGCTGCCTTTTGTTTCCCCTTCCCTTGGGGGGGCAGAAGGCCTTTCTGCTTAGGAGGCACCAGTTGGTTCCCTGATCGTAACCCCAGTCGATCTCCTTCGAGGAGGAGATGCTGGGGGTTGCTGCTTGGGATGCCCCTCGGCAGTGGCGTCTGCCACCATCGGTTCCCTCATTTCCTGACGAGGAGTCAGGAGGCCAGAAAACCTCAAGTTTTCATCAGTGACCAGAGACTTAACGCTTTTTTCAGCATCAGCCATCCTGGCCAATGTGTTGGACCTCAACACCATGTCAGGTGTTGGGTTCGGGCGTAACCATGGTCCTGAAAGGTACAAGATACTTTAGAGAAGTGCAAAGGAATTTGTTAAGAAAAGTAGCGACCAGTGGAAAAGGACATTTACCTCCTCGAGCGAAGGCCAAGTTGTTCGTAGTCATGTCTGGCGTGAGGAAATACTCCTGATTGTATTTCCCCATGTCGGAGATATGAGTAGTGTCACTCAGGAACGTGCGGTTTGTTTCTTGGTGACAAAAGTGAAAAAAGCCTGTCCCGTACTGTTGCGGGTTGGACTTAAGGTCAAAGAGGAAGTTGACCTCATAGGGAGTAGGTTCTGGCCATTTTTTGAGTTTGTAAAGGATATAGAGTGCAGCGAGCATTCTATATCCATTTGGGGTAATTTGAAAGGGGGCAACACCAAAGTAGTTTGCCACCCCCTAATAAAATGGATGTAGAGGAAGGGTAGCCCCCGCCTCTATGTGGTATCTTGACCAAGCGATGTAGACGCCCCCAGGCAGATTAGCTCTCTGGTCAGCAGCAGGGATCTTGAGATTGACCCCGGTGAGAGGATACTTCCTAAGGAAATTGGCAAGCATCCGGGGAGTCACCTGGCTGGTGGGAGAAAGATACCACTCGACATCAGGAAGGTTTGAATGTCGAGGGCGAGCCCTGACCTGAATGCGAGGGTCAGGGGCAATGTTTTCTCGACCACTGGTCAAGGGAACCCTAGCCTGCAAATCAGGCTGGGCAGGAGGATTGGGGTTGTTTTCAAGGTTTGGTTTCTTTTTGCCTGGAGATTTAGAGCGGGCCATTTGAGGTGGTGACGGTTGAGGTCTACAAGAAGAAACTCTTGAAAATGGAATCTCGTAAACGCAATGGGCCAGCTGTTCTTCGCCTTCAAGCAGTTGTGCAAGAAGATTGTCGTCGATTGGCCGCTCACCTCCCCACAAATCTGGCATTAAAATCTGCTAACAGAAGAATGGGGAGGTGAGGATGAAGAATCTAGAAAGTTTTTTAGAATAACGTTGTTTGTGTACAAAAGTCAAGCTTTTATACAACAGCATTCTAGCAAAAAACTAATTTTTTCACACGAACAGTTTGAAAAGAAGATCAAAAATTGAAAGTAAAAAGTTTTTGAAAAAGCTTTTTCAACTCCTTTAAGGGCGAGAAAAACTCAGTTTTTCAACTAGCATAAAAATTAAACTTTTACTTCGGTTTTACGTCCTAAATTCATGATCTCGGCTATCAAACTAACTCGTAACTTCTAAATGGCAAAGAAACATCATCCTATCTACTATCACCCAATAAATTCCCTACCTCCATGCATTTCAACCCAGAAACACAGACAACACCGGAACTTAACAGCTAACCCACAGAGGCGTGCACGGCAAAGATAAAAGAGCATAAAGGTTATGAAACTTACCAAAGCAAAGGTCGTGGAGATTTGGAAGAGCTTCAAGCAAAGAAGAACGGACGACTGGTTCTTGAAACGCTAAAAGATGGTCTTCGGAGAGATTGAAGGTTCTGGTTTTAGGGTTTCTTGAAGGAGAAATAACTTGCGTAAAAAGGAAAAGCAGACTATGAGAAGGCTATATATATTTTTTGTCTGTGGCATGAAAGAGGAAGTAATCATCAGTTTCCTCTTTTCGAAGCATGGGGAAGGGTGATAGCCATCAATAGATTACTTGGGAACCGAAAAGCCATGATTGGACAGGGGTAGGTTACTTTCCCCAAGGATGCACGAACTCCTCTGACAGATCTGGTGGGGTAATCAAAGGGTCGCTTCCTTAAAGTTTATTTACTGTGGGTCGTAATAAATAAACTTGGGGGGCAAATGTTATCCAAAAAACAGGCACGGATGACATGGCAAGCGATTTTTGAACACGTGGCTGACACCTGGTAGAGTTCTGTTAGAGTATCGACCAGTAAGACATTATAGGCGCGACAGTTGAGTTTTTATCACGACCAGCATGGTCATACATTCCAGATATTTCAAGATAATCCTATAGGGATCATAATCAATTCCGAGATTATCTCCAATGATTCCTGATTATCCGAGTAATTAGGAGAGAATATCTGTAACAAATTCATGTAATCCTCCTTGAGCCTATAAATAGAGAAAGATAGCTCAAGGGAGGGACTTTTGGCTTTTGCTTAATTAAAACTACATATTTACGAGAGAATTAGAGCTATTGGATTACGATTGTACTGTTTATCTCTCTCAGGTTTGTGAAATTCAGAGAACCCTAGTTCTTTGATCACCCCTTTGAGATCTCACATCAATAATAGCTTAAGTGGACGTAGGTCATTACCAGTTCTTGGGGCCGAACCACTATAATTTCTTGTGTCCTTTACTGTTTTTGTCATTACATTCATTCCAACACATCTATCCACATCAAGCTTTTTGACTCCGTGTCAGTTGACCAAAACAAGGGTCAACAATAATTAATAGAAATATTATCACTCAGAATTGAGATTGACTTGACCTATGGTCAACGTTGTGACACTAATTAGATTTGATAATAACAATACTTATCTATCTATCAATAATTAATGTCGGTCCTAGTTCGATGTAACTAGATACATCCGATCTTATCTACTTGGTCGATGTCTTGGATAAGACACCACATCATTGTGTAAGTAGATCATATCATAGATTACTAAATCAATAAAAATCATGTGCACTAATTTAATCTTAGGGCTAATTCTTTTGAATATGTAATTATAATTATAATTCATTGTGACCTAATCACTATAATCGTAACTAGTTACACATGTTCAAGATTTTATAGACGTATGTATTAAATAAATAATCATGTATTAAAACAAGTGAGCAATGTAATTGATAAACAAAAATGGTTTATATTCTTTATTGATAATAAAATGTGTTACATAAAAAATATGGATTTACAAGGGCACAAAACCCAACAACCTCTATGTTAGGCCCAAGCTAATTTGTGGCCACTTAATAATAAAATAGTAAATGCCTTTTTTTTTTATAAGCATACAACTATTTAAATAAATGATAATAATGATACACTTTTTTCTATTTTTATTATTAGTACAAAAATAAGTCAATCATGATAGAAAATCACAAAATGGTGGTTGACATTAAAGGAAATCAAAAACTAATCCTCACCATAAATAAAATATCCCTCATTAATATTATATTATAACCCAACTAACGATACAAAATAAAATTGCTCATTCATGCATTTGAAATTACGGAGCAAGAAAAAATTGTGGCAAAAATCTGCAAAAAAAATCTATATATTCCGGTGACTAAAAAATGTTTGCCAATTGCAACATAAACCAATAGGTTTATTATACATTACTCGCCAATTGCAACATAAATCAATATGTTTATAATACACTGTAATAATTCATAATTTAAATATGCATGTTAATAATTATAAAACAGATATTTAACTAATTAATTTATATTTGATGTAAGCAAACACGCTGAGAATAAAGATCAAATTTCTAAAATACAAACTTATAATTTATTCAAATATATAAATCAATAGAATAGTATTTCAAGAAACTAGCATGTTTATTTATATTTCATAAAAACTAAAGAAAATTATTTAAGAGAGGCTTACAAATAAGACAACTACTCTAAAAAAATTATGGTTTATTAAATAACGATATAAATCAAACAGTTTATAAGAATATGTTTCAAAGCAAAGATAAACCAAAAAGATATAAATCTAGTACTTATCCCATAAATAAAACTTCATTACACACTCAACCTGATAACTTGAAACGAAGAGATTGGAAGAGGGAGAAAAGATGAATTTTTTTTAATATTATAATATCTCTTATTATAATTCAAAATGAAGTAATAATGGTGGGGAAGTTAAAAACTGATGATATTAATAAAATAATTAAGATATTAAATATTTTTTATTCATTTTAAATAAATTCTATAACTATCAATAATTTCCTTATTTCTTTTAATATTTACAATATCTACCCACATATAATATCACATAATTATATCATAAATTAAATATATCCAAATTTATAAGATAAACTAAAATATCAATTAATCTAAAAATTTACAAACAATAAATTTTATTATTCTCAAAGTAGAGTATTCATTGGAGATATTTATATATAATAGAATATTCAGAAGATATTCTTTGGTATATTTCATAGATATTCATCTTTGATAATTGTGAGAGAATATTCTTAACATATTCTTTAGTATATACTAAGAATACTCTTTTCATTTTCTCGAAACTTCAACTATAAGCAATATCATTCTTTTACAAAGTTTCACCAACATCTTCATTTTCATTCTTTACACACTTCTTATTTGTATTCTTTCAATATAGTTCATATGGATCTAGGCATTGAGATATTTGACTATTCGTCATCTGAGGAGGAGTTGAAGATAATTTTAGCTCTTGCTATTGAATAAGAATGCTTGGGTAATGAAAGAGGCTCAACATCACATCGTTGCTCTATTCTATGTCGTGCACTCATTTGAAGAAATCGCTTGAAGTCCATCAATGCCTTTTCAATATTATTTTACTGAGTCACCAACGTATCCACTTAATTTATTCCGCAAGAGGTTCTGAATGCAACATCATCTTTTCTTGTGTATTCAAGTTGAAGTCGAAGCATATGAACCATATTTCGTCCAAATAAGAGATGATACTTGAAGACTTGGTCATTGCTCACTTCAAAAAATAATTGTTGTGATGAGAATATTAGTTTATGGAGTCTCTCGAGATGTTGTGAATGAATACTTGCAAATTGCAGAAAATATAGCAATCGAGTTGTAACGCCCTGGATAGCCAAGACCGCTACACTGTGTACTTATAAAGGTGCAAGCCTTGCTAATCAAGTCATTATTTTAAAAATGTGTCACTAAACATGTAAGAGCTAGGGTTAAAAAGGTTTTGGTCTCAAAAGACTCATTTTATATAATTAAAATGTCATATACACGGGATCCCAAAAGTAACAGAGTTAAAAGTTGATTTACAGACTCCCAAAAAAAAACACATAAAGCAAGGTTGGCCATGCTAAGGCAAAATAGTAAATCTCTGGGTCGCGTGTCCCTGCCTAAACCTCAACCATGGCGGCTGAGCAACTGGCTATGTACATTTCGCTCGCAGAGCTCTCCAATCAAGGTTGATCAAGCTTACCCTTGCCTTTACCTGCACCACGTAGCACCCGTGAGCCAAGGCCCAGCAAGAAAACATCATATACAACACAATCAACGATATCAGACAGTTAATTCATCAAGCATGAACTCTCATCAAATAATCCACAATAGACATTCAGCACATATATTCAGATTCAAGATACAATCAAACACATATATCACTCATATCACATAATATTCAGGGCCGACGACTTAGGCCACACCCTCTGTTTATCCCACTGACTCCGGCCTGCTTAAACCGAGCTCAGTGCATAATAAGCTGTCCTCGGCTACCAGTGGCCGAGCCGCGCCCTGTGCGCTAGTGAAACCCTTGGCACTCTTAGGCCATTGGTTCACTAAATGGCTTGCATGGCATAATACCATCTTTTCAAGCATTTACAATAGGGAACCCTTAGTCCCATCACATATATTCAACTAGGTGCAGTTTTCTTACCTTTAATCTTTACAGTTACTGAATTACGAGCAACGCCCCTCAAACACGATCCGTTCTCGAGCCTAAGCCTTTATCACCTAGTCATAACCAAAATATAGGGTTCCATTAACATTCAAATATAGGTTTTCAGTTACAAAACTAACTCTCGGGAATCCGAATTCCACCAAGCACGGTGGTGAAACCAATCCCGAGCATACTAGACCACATTCCCTTGCCTAAAATCCTCAAAAGTTCATGAGCACAACTAAGGGCAGCGGCCCTTAAAGCTTAGCCGTGGCCCTAGCCTCAAAACAGAACCAAGGCCATCCTGGACAAAGACACGCGCCGCGGCGCCCACCCTTGGTCGAGCCTCCTTGGCTTTTCTTCAACCTAGGGCCGCAGCCCTTCCCTTCGAACCCAGATTTCCCACCATTTCTAAGCTTGAAACCTCACCTTAAACCATCCCAAAGCTCCCCAACTCATAACCAATTAATCCCAACTCCTTTGGCATGACTTAAACCACATAATTCCACAGAAAACTCAGCCTAACACACACTAATCTTCTCTTTTCAATTTCTGAAACTCAAGAGCTATGAACACCCAAACCAGCCATTCAAATCCAAATTAAAACCTTTAAATCATGAATTGAAACTTACCTCTTCTGCTGAATCACTTCACCAAGCCAAAGCCTAGCAAATTCCCTAGCTTTCCTCCTTAATTCTGTCTTAAAACATCAAAACCATATTTGCCTCAAAACCCAACAAAAACTCAGAATTTCTAACCACAGAAAAGAAGATTGAATGCTTACCTTAACCCTGATTTAGTTCTTGATTAATTCCTGAGCTAAGCCTCCAAATCCTCCACCTCAATTCTCAGAAATTCCATGTAACGACCTGAATTTGCTAATCAGGCTTAGGGCCCTGATTAGTGTGCCTGGAGGGCAATAAGTGATTTATTATGCTTTAATGTGAATATATGATAGTGATGCATGTTTAGTGAGTTAAATGTGCATGTGGGCCCCGTCTGGATATTAGGGGCATGAATGTGATATATGTTATATATATGTGAAATGTCTGTGCAGCACGATCCGAGACAGTCCTGGGGAGCGGTTAGCCAGAGAGTCACAACGGGGTTGAGATTCCGACTCGGGGCGAGTCGAGGGGTAATTTGGGTACTAGGAGTGTTATAGGATTATTGGGGCATGAAAATAAATATTTGGAGATATATTTGAGGATAGAATGTCTAGGCGGGAATATTGGGGAATTTTACCATTTTGCCTTCGGGGACGTTTTGGTACCCCGAGCCTTGAGGTAACCCTTTAGACTTAAGTCAAATAAAACAAGATAAGAGAATAGTTTAGAAACTTTAGAAACCGACTCACCTCCTTTCAGCTGAAGATAAACCATATCTCTTCTTCACTTTCACCCCCTAAGACAAAACTCAAGGAAACTTTGGTGGAAACTAGCTTAAGCAAGGAATTGGCTGGGGAAAACTAAGGGAACTTAAAGCTTGAAGATTGTAGCATAAAGGGGCTGGTTCTAAGGCTCAACTCAACAAGAGGTAAGCTTTTTCATGGTAGTTATGCTTAAGTTTCAGCTGTGTTTTCAAGCTTTGCATGTGGGGGTGAATTTAACTTGTTCTTGGGGTTCTAGTTGGATTTTTGTAGTAGACTTTGATGGATTCTGATGTTGTTACTGATTTATTGCTGGGCTGAAGTATGTGTTTAATATCTGGGTTAGATAGGAGAGTTTTGGTGAGGGTTGGCTTGAAGAAAAGGGAGGAAATTGATGAAGAATTCTGGGTTCAGCGAGGAGCGCCGCGGCCCTAGGAGGGGTGCGCCGCGGCCCGTGTGTGCGCGCAGCCATGGGAGGCTGAGAAGGTTCATGCGCGTCGCGGCCTGCGTGGGGGTCAGTGTGGTGCTAGCCTCTATTTTGAGGTTAGCCGCGGCTCTTGAGGGTGGGGCCGCGGCCCTTAGTGCCAATATGTATTTTTAAGGGTGTTTAGGCCTTGGAATTCAATGGTTAAGGCTCGGGATGGATTTTATCACCCGGATTGATAGAATTCAAGGTTCCGGAGGTTAGGGTTGTGGCTTGAAGTTATTCATTGGATTAGAATTTGATGACTGAATATTGGTGATGTGTTGTGACTAGGGATTTTGATGAGGCTCCAGTTTGAGGGCTGTGCTCGGGACATCGGTGCTCAGAAAGCTCGGAACTCAGGTAAGAGAACCCTTGTTCCCATAGAGCTTGTATGCAGGGCTGAGCCCAATGTGTTTGAATGAACTGATATGTAGGGCTGAGCCCAGTGTGATTGAATGGATTAATATGCAGGGCCGAGCCCAATATGTTAGAACTGTGGGGCGTAGCCCTTTATCTGATTATGTTAGAATTCTATACTTGCTTGTTATGCTATGTGAATGGGCGGCTTGAGCCAGGAACGGTGTAGACTGAGAGCGGCGAAGGGCCAGGAACGGCATTAGGCACGTTGAGTGCAAGGCCGAGAACGGCAAGGGGCCGGGAGCAGCGCTGAGCACGTGGGGTGCGAGTTGCCAGGGCGAGTCCCCAGCAGGATACCTGGGATATCCTCACGGCATGGTCCGCGAACCCATGGCTTGGTAAATGCCTGGGATGGCTAGGCCGTATGTGTTTAGCCATTGGTGGCAAGTCTACATGTTTGATTTATGTGTTGCATATATTGTCTGCTTGTGGGTTCTCTTGCTGGGCTTCGGCTCACAGATGCTCTGTGGTGCAGGTAAAGGGAACAGAGGTGATCAACCAACCTTGAGTACAGCAGGCGTGAAGCAGCGTGTACATGTCTGGCCAGCCTGGCCGCCACGGCCAGAGGATTTTGGGAGACGTTTGTAAACAAACTATGATTTTTTCTTCTAGACGACTTGGTTAAATTAATATGTTGTAAACATTTCTAAACTGTATTTTGGGATCCCAAGTGTAAACTTTTTATGATTTTCTATGGAAATTAATATTTCTAAGGTTTTTCCTCTATTTATAACTTAAATACACAGTTTGATCTAAAACCTCGATTAACGAGATGAAAGCACGCTTTTAAACTCACTTAGTAATGGCTCTAAGGAAGTAGGGCGTTACATTCCAGCTTGATTCCCTTAAAATTTATGTGTTCCTTTCTTTCCTTGTGTTTCCTTGAAAGAGAGTGAGAGTAAAGCTGATAGGAAGAATCGGTCTATTTTCCTTCTAAGGGTTTCCTTATGTTTATCTTACCTGCTAAGTTAATTCCCAAGGCTCGGGGTGCCGGAAACATCCTCGAGGGCAAAACGGTAAAATCCCCCAATATTCCCGCTTAGACTTCCTAACCTCAAATATATCTCCATATATTTATTTTCATAACACAATAATCTAAATAGCTACGCGATACCTAAAATACCCTTGACTTATCCAAAGTCAATTATTAAATCCTGTTGTGACTTTCTTTTCCGCTATCTAGCTCTAGGATCGCCTCGAGTCGTGCTTTGCAAACCTACCCACATAATAATGTGGTTCTCACATTTATCACATATATACATCATATTATCATCAATTATCATAAAAACATTATTAATCATATAATTACACATTTAATCCAGTAATGCCCTCCTGGGACACTAATCAAGGCCCTTAAGCCTCATTAGTGAATTTGGGGTCGTTACACGAGTGTTTGAAAAACTGTGTTAAGGTTGTCATGGAATATTCTCCAATGAATACTTAAGATCCCCAAACGATAACGATATTGCTAGATTGTGTGCAATTATAAATATTCGTGGGTTTCCAAGGATTTTAGGAAGTATTGATTGCATCCATTGGAAATGGAAAAATTGTCCCAAGTGCATGGAAAGGAATGTATTGTGGTCATAATCATGACCAAAATATAATTTTAGAAGCTATAGCATCATATGACCTCTGGATATGGCATGCACTTTTTTAGATTACCAGGCTCCCATAATGATATTGATGTCCTAGAACACTCTTATATTTTTAGAGAGCTTGCTGAAGGATGTGCTCGAAAGGTTAACTACTCAATAAATGTAAATGACTATTAAATGATATTATCTTGTCAATGGTATATATCTTTCATGTTATATTATTTTATATAAATAATATAGCGTTGATTAAATGAGTGTGAGAAATAAAATGGAATGTGACAAAATTTCCTTTTGTCAATTTGTAACATAAGAAGGGAAGTTACAAATTTGGTTATTGATTTGTAACTCCCAAAATATCATCATAATCAATATGTAAATAGAGTTACATATTCTTGATTTGATTATCGTGTGCTATAATATTTTATGGCTATCATGGGTGTTATTTTGATAGTCAATTTGTGTTTGGATGCTACAAAATTTCATGGGAGAAGAGTTGGAATGTTTTGGCAGCTTGTAGCCAAAGTTGTAACTTGGGGTTATAAATCAGTATCTTGACAGTTTCAGTTTTGAAGCATCTTTTTTATGCTTTGAACGTTATAACTCCCTAAGTAACTCCCAAATCATTCATTTAATTCCACAAACACCCAATTTATCATTAGTGACAGCTTAGGGGTTGGTGGAATTTGAAAATCAAATGGTGATCCAAAACTCTATAGATGGAGAGCATTTGGTCACTTATGAATATGAGTTTTTCATCAATTTTAGAACTTGGCTGAAAAAGAAAAAGGCTTAATAATCCTAGAGAGTTATTTACTAAACTTGAGAGTCTTTTAGTGCTAAGAGAATAGGGGAAATATGCTTTTAGATAAAGGCTTCAATCCTTGTTCAAGTCTAGGGATCCCCACTACTCTTCATATTCTTCTATTGTTCTTATTTTATTCTCTTGTTCTTATTTTATTTGTATTGTTATTGTCTTGAGTTTGTAATCTCCTTCTCTTCTACTTCTACATAAATCTATTTTATTTGTATCTTTTGCAATAGAGTTGTAACTTTTTTATCCATCAAATTTTCCAATTGTAATTTCTTGCTTAGAGCTGTATCATTTCCATTGGAATATATAATATTCTCTAACACTTCGTGGTCGGTGTTTGTCAAAAAATTACTGCTCCACGTGGCCGTAAAAAGAAACATTTTGTAGCAACTCAAGAATCAGTAAGAAAAGATGTAGAACTAGCTTTTGGAGTTCTTCAAGCTCAATTTGCTATTGTACACAGACCTGCACGTTTTTATGATCGACAGACATTATAAAAGATTATGATGGCATGCATTATTTTGCATAATATGATCGTAGAAAGACCTTGTTTACGAACAATGCAATAAAATAACCCAAGAGATTGTGTCCCATGAGCATACAAATGAATTTGTAAACTTCATTCAACGCCATCATCACATTCAAGAGAGAGACAAAAATACAATACTAGGCTTAACATAGTGAAAAGAAATAAAATAAAGTTACATCTTCCTCTAATGTAATGTTGACGTTGAATGAAGTTTGCAAATTCATTTGTATGCTCATGGGACACAGGTTCTGTGGATGCCAAAAATCCACCAAATAAGAAAAACAAACAAAAGAAGTTTCTAGACCCTAAAAGAAGTAAGCAGCTAAGGGGCACCAAAGGCGCCAAGTACGCGATGAGGGCAGAAGGTTATTACAGGCCATCAAAGAGTTAGACACTCGCAAGGCTCTAGGCCTCCCGAGGTCATTCCAAGCCTCCAAGCTGCATCACCTTGTTAGACGCCTCTGTCATGCACACATGGCCCTTATCCATGACCCTCGAAGTTAAGGCCCCAGCCTCGCGAACACCACTCCAGCAGTACCCCGTTGCACCCTGCACATGCCAACACCTCATGCACCTAGCCTTGCCCCGAGGTGTCCCACACCAAGGAACTCATGCCAAGGAAACATTTTGCATCTAGGATGTATTCCACGTCTCGCCAAGGCATGCGCCTCGCACCCGCGCGCACCAGGGGCCTCGCGCCCCGCGCGCACATGGGCCTCGCACCCCGCGCGCACCAGGGGCCTTGCGCCCGCGCGCACATGGGTCTCGCGCCCGCGCGCACCAGGGGCCTCGCGCCCCGCGTGCACCAGGGGCCTCGCGCCCCACGCGTACCAGGGGCCTCGCGCCCACGCGCACATGGGCCTCGCGCCCCGCGCGCACCAGGGGCCTTGCGCCCGCGCGCACCAGTGGCCTCGCGCCCGCGCGCACCAGGGGCCACGCGCCCGCGCGCACCAGGGCCACGACCGCATGCCTAGTGGCCACGCCCAAGGGCCACGAGTGCCTCGCCTCGCTCACCGGCCACGTCAAAGGCCTCAAGAGACATAGCCTCCACTAAACACCCTTCGGCCATATATCAGGAGCCTCGTAGTGTGGGGGCTGCAAAGTGATGGTTTCACAAGATGAGACCCTCATCTCATTTGTAGGCGTCATGCCTCATCACACACGTAGCAGGCCCCGTTGAAGAGGCCTTATCTCTCTTCCTGAGGTAAGTGCCGCCAACGGGGCACCACTCTCCCAATGAGTCACATGAGGTGAAGAGCAATAAGAGAGACCCAATAACTATTAGGTATAGAGCCAATAGTGGAATAGATGACTGAGTATATCATTAATGTCAACACACTAGCTTCCCTACACTTAGTAGGACGTGGAATAGCCTTGAGCAGATACATGCCTTGGGGAGGCGAGAATAACCATCGGGTACATAGTACCCGTACGTGTACGGGTGCATGACGTACAACCATGAGGAGGACAGAAGCATGACCCTGACACCTGTATCACACAGGTAGTGGAGGTACGGATTTGTACAGAGAGTGGAGGCACTATATGCATGCCTCTGACAATGTACCAGGCTGACACCCTGATCTTCTGCTCCACCACTCTTCCCATACCACTACCACCTGTGCTATTACCCTGACAGTGTACTTATGTACTATATTGTCCCAAGGGACCACCATGTATAAGGGGCCATTAGAGCCCAACTATAAAAGGAGCTTGACCCCTCAGAATGAGGGGTTGGAAAATTCATTGTATGCAGAGGCTATTGAGAAATATACCAAAGCTTGCTCCATTTTTGATCTGTGTTTACTTTTCCTTAAAGTTTATTCTAAGTTCTTATATAAATATCATCTAACTTACCTTTGAGTTTTCCGATCTAATTTCGTTGACGAAATCTCACCGTCAACAGTTTGGCGCCGTCTGTGGGAAGAGCAAGCATCAAGCCAGCGTTCTTCCATCATTCCCAGCAAAGAAAGATGCTAAGACGTTCAAAACGCCTATGACAAATACAAGATGATGAGGTTCTCCGGGATAAAGTAGAGCGAAGGGCTACCCAGAAAGACCCCCCTCCGCCTAAACATGGAGGCAGACCGGAGGAGTCTCCTCCCCCAAGGGAGGAGAAGGAAGCCTCATCTCTGACCATCAGGCCCGACGGAGGTCATTTGGAGCCGCCAGTGCATTCACTTCACCGGCCTCCGGTACCACCATGCTCAGGCCACCAAGACCCAGGTCCATCAACGCACGGGCCAAGCCAGAGTCCCGGGGTACGCTCGGTAAGTTCAGGCTCAAGGACTCGCCTCTACAGGGATGAGATTCAAGAGTTACACAAAAAGACTCGAAAGCTGGAAACCCAGATAGAGAACATGCAAGAGGTTTTAAATGACCTACTGCGAGGAAAGTCAAGCACACCCCCTCCTATGCGTAAAGGGAAGGAGCATGAAAAATGGGAAAGCACTGTCCCCGTAGATGATGGGGGAACCCAACTTTCCACCAGTAAAACCCCCCATGCAAAGTGCCATGGGGGACCTAGGCCGACAAAATGTCCCCAGGAGCATAGGCAGAGAGAAGATGATGGTCGTAAGAATGAGGCCGAAGTGCCCTCAAAAGAGGCACCCCCTAACCTAAGAAAAGAGCTCCATGGGAAGAGGTCAGAAGTAAGACATGCACCCCCCGCGGTTCCCCCAAGGAACACGACCAAGGCAAGGGATCAGCCCAAGAACCCGCAAGACTCCTTATGCAAAAAGAGGAGGGGACTAGACTCCAAAATGCGAAACCCTCAAGGCAAGATCACCACTGCGCTTGGGGGGCACATGGATGACGAAGAATTCGACCGTGACTCACCCTTCACAAGGGAGATTCAGGCTGAGCAAGTGCCCACTGGCTTCAGAGAGCCTCACATGACTCCGTACGAGGGTACGACAAACCCAAAATATCACATAGACTCCTTCAATAACTTGATGAGGTTAAGAGGGGTCAACAACAGGGCAAAGTGTCATTGCTTTGTCGTTACGCTTAAAGGAGTGGCGTACAAGTGGTTCAAGAGGTTAGGGCCAGGAACAATCGAGTCATGGCAACAATTCTCTGATGAATTTCTTCAGCAGCACCATGCAGCCTGTGATTACTTCATGCCAACTACCAACCTCGCTAACATAAAACAAGGCGATAATGAAAGTCTGAAGGACTACGTCCATAGGTTCAGTATGGAGGCGACAAAGGTGGGAGATTTAACCAAAGCGGAGCTCAAGATGGCCATTACAGCCGGAGTTCGTCCAGGAAGCAAGTTATGGGGGAGCATGCTCAAAAGAGAAGTTTCGAATTTGGAGGACTTCGAGAGAGAGCACAGAAGTACATACGTGTGGAAGAGGGCCATAAGAACTTCCATGTCGAAGAAAGCGAACCTTCCTCCGGTGGCCATACTACCAACACGTCTGGAGATTCCATATAGAAGGGGACCTCATGCTAGAGGGGTCGCTGACCATGTTTGAGATCGAATGAAGACCCTCTAGCCATAAAAGTCCCCACCCGAGGGGAAATCACCTCAAAAGTAGATGCCTCCAAAAAGGGTCTCCAAAGTAGATGCCTCCAAAAAGGGTCTCCAAAGTAGACGCCTCCAAAAAGGGTCTCCAAAGTAGACGTCTCCAAAAAGGGTCTCCAAAGTAGATGCCTCCAAAAAGGGTCTCCAAAGTAGACGCCTCCAAAAAGGGTCTCCAAAGTAAACGCCTCCAAAAAGGGTCTCCAAAGTAAACGCCTCCAAAAAGGGTCTCCAAAGTAGATGCCTCCAAAAAGGGTCTCCAAAGTAGACACCTCCAAAAAGGGTCTCCAAAGTAGACGCCTCCAAAAAGGGTCTCCAAAGTAGACACCTCCAAAAAGGGTCTCCAAAGTAAATGCCTCCAAAAAGGGTCTCCAAAGTAGATGCCTCCAAAAAGGGTCTCCAAAGTAGATGCTATAAAAAAGGCTCTCAAAGTAGACGCTTCCAAAAAGGGTCTCAAAGAAGATGCTTGCAAAAAGGGTCTCAAAGAAGACGCTTGCGAAAATAGTACTATGCCTAATGACGAGAAGGACGTTTCTCACAAGATATAATAAGCGCGCGCAAAGATATATAAAAGGATAACTAGAACCCAAGGGGTCGATATATCCTTATAGGTGCAACCAAGGTGCACCACAGAGAGACCTACCGAACCCCCTTTCGCGTGGGTTCCAAAGGACCTCGAACATGATAAATAAATAAAAAAGAGAGAGAATAAGAAGAAGAATAAGAGAATAATAAAAAGGAACGAAAGAGTCTACAAGAACGCCTAAAGGCCTCCCTATAGACTGGGGGGCAAGTGTGGATGCCAAAAATCCACCAAATAAGAAAAACAAACAAAAGAAGTTTCTAGACCCTTAAAGAAGTAAGCAGCTAAGGGGCACCAAAGGCGCCAAGTATGCGATGAGGGCAGAAGGTTATTACAGGCCATCAAAGAGTTAGACACTCGCAAGGCTCTAGGCCTCCCGAGGTCATTCCAGGCCTCCAAGCTACATCACCTTGTTAGACGCCTCTGTCATGCACACATGGCCCTTATCCATGCCCCTCGAAGTTAAGGCCCCAGCCTCGCGAACACCACTCCAGCAGTACCCCGTTGCACCCCGCACATGCCAACACCTCATGCGCCTAGCCTTGCCCCGAGGTGTCCCACACCAAGGACCTCACACCAAGGAAACATTTCGCATCTAGGATGTATTCCACGTCTCACCAAGGCATGCGCCTCGCACCCGCGCGCACCAGGGGCCTCGCGCCCCACGCGCACATGGGCCTCGCACCCCACG
This sequence comes from Humulus lupulus, assembly GCF_963169125.1. Taxonomy (NCBI): domain Eukaryota; kingdom Viridiplantae; phylum Streptophyta; class Magnoliopsida; order Rosales; family Cannabaceae; genus Humulus; species Humulus lupulus. The sequence continues at coordinate 206,522,122 of NC_084794.1, read as the reverse complement.
CGCACCAGGGGCCTCGCGCCCGCGCGCACCAGGGGCCTCGCGCCCGCGCGCACCAGGGGCCACGACCGCATGCCTAGTGGCCACGCCCTCAAGGGTCTCGCCCAAGGGCCACGAGTGCCTCGCCTCGCTCACCGGCCACGTCAAAGGCCTCAAGAGACATAGCCTCCACTAAACACCCTTCGGCCATATATCAGGAGCCTCGTAGTGTGGGGGCTGCAAAGTGATGGTTTCACAAGATGAGACCCTCATCTCATTTGTAGGCGTCATGCCTCATCACACACGCAGCAGGCCCCATTGAAGAGGCCTTATCTCTCTTCCTAAGGTAAGTGCCGCCAACGGGGCACCACTCTCCCAATGAGTCACATGAGGTGAAGAGAAATAGGAGAGACCCAATAACTATTAGGTATAGAGCCAATAGTGGAATAGATGACTGAGTATATCATTAATGTCAACACACTAGCTTCCCTACACTTAGTAGGACGTGGAATAGCCTTGAGCAGATACATGCCTTGGGGAGGCGAGAATAACCATTGGGTACATAGTACCCGTACGTGTACGGATGCATGACGTACAACCATGAGGAGGACAGAAGCATGACCCTGACACCTGTATCACACAGGTAGTGGAGGTACGGATTTGTACAGAGAGTGGAGGCACTATATGCATGCCTCTGACTATGTACCAGGCTGACACCCTGATCTTCTGCTCCACCACTCTTCCCATACCACTACCACCTGTGCTATTACCCTGATAGTGTACTTATGTACTATATTGTCCCAAGGGACCACCATGTATAAGGGGCCATTAGAGCCCAACTATAAAAGGAGCTTGACCCCTCAAAATGAGGGGTTGGAAAATTCATTGTATGCAGAGGCTATTGAGAAATATACCAAAGCTTGCTCCATTTCTTATCTGTGTTTACTTTTCCTTAAAGTTTATTCTAAGTTCTTATATAAATATCATCTAACTTACCTTTGAGTTTTCCGATCTAATTTCGTTGACGAAATCTCACCGTCAACAGGTTCTTTGGTTATTTCATCGCTTTATTCATAAACAAAGTCTTTTACTAGAAGATAAGCATTTAGCTCATCTTCTAGGATCATATTATGCAAAATAACGCATGTCATCATAATCTCGTTTAGCGTTTATCGATCATAAAATTGTGCATGTCTGCGTACAATAACAAATTGAGCTTGAAGCACTCAAAAAGCTATTTGTACGTCTTTTCTTGCTAATTCTTGAGTTGCTACAAAATGTTTCCTTTTACGGCCATATGGAGCATTAATTGTTTTGACAAACATGGACGACGAAGGATATATACTATCGGCAAGATAATATCCCATTGAATAATCATTTCCATTTACTGAGTCATTGACCTATGGAGCATGTCCTTTAGCAAGCTCTCTAAAAATAGAATAGTGTTCTAGGACATTAATATCATTATGGGCCTGGTAATCGAAAAAATGCATGCCATATCCAGAGGTCATATGATGCTACAACTTATAAAATTATAGTTGGCTCATGAATATGACCACAATACATTCATTTCCATGCACTTGGACAATTTTTCTATTTCCAATGCATGCAATCAACATTCATTACAAGAAAAAGACTCTACATCGATGACTTTTGTCGTCCCTGTAGATCAAGAAGTCGTCGATGTAGGTCTACTGCGACAACATGTCATCACCAAAACGGTGTCGCTGTAGATCTGTATGTTTAGCGACCTACAGCGACGACAAAATGTACTCATTGCAGTAGTGTTTTACTACAGCGAAGACATGTCGATTGCAGTAGGAAATCAATTTTTTTGGTTGGACTGGAATATTGCGACGACATGTCATCGCTGTAGGTGGTTGCAAAATTTGAAAATTTGAATTTCAAAAACTCCTACAATGACCACATGTCGTCATTGTAGGTCTGTCGACCGCCCACATCTACAGCGATGACATATCATCACTGTAGAGTGTGTGGGTTTATATGCCTTCAGCGACGACATGTCGTCACTGCAGGGTCAAAAAATCTCAGATTTCCGTGTTCAGCGAGCACTCTACCATCGCTGTAGGTATATAATTTTTTCTAAAATGATAATTAATTATATTAATTAAATTTTATTTAATAAATATTAAATGTTAAATAAATAGATAAAACTAATTTATTTAATTGAATAATAAAACCAATTTATTAATTAAATAAGTAAAATACAAAACATAAGTAGTATAGTCTCCAAAATAAAATAAAAAACAACACAAAATATTAATAAGTTCAAAATAATAATATAACCAAACTAAATGTCATCTAAATCAATTCCAAAGTCATCATCATCGTCGGGTTGTTGTGGTGGTTGTGGTGGTTGTGGCTGTTGTGGTTGAAAGTTCAGCATCATTGACTATATCATATTCATGTCCAAGTTGACAGGCTAAAATTGTGGAGCTTGGATGTTCGAATTTGTAACTTGCATAAATTGTTGCATTGTCTGGAAGTTGTTGTTCTGGGTCATAATGGCTTGACTGAAGTGTTGAACTATGAACTAGAAAACCTTAACTGGTACCATTGGAGGGCCGACTGTGGTGGACGAAAGTGGTGATGCCTCTAATTGTGAAGAGGATCTGGTGGCGCCTGAAGCAAAGGTACTAGTGCCCTTCAAGTTGCGCCCAATACCTCAGTTGTGGCCACGACGTTAACCAAGTACCTTTGAGACAACTTGTGTCTCATCGACAAAGGCACTTCCTGCTGAAGATTCAGATTGAGATTGGGATTGGGATTGTGTCTGGACTTCTTGATGCAAGGCATCTTGCAGTTTAGAAACAAGACTTTTAATACATAATATAATTAAATAATATACATATATACAAAACTTAGAAAGTTACTTACATATGCATCCTTAGCATTCGTGTTCACCCATCCACGTGTCGAATGATTGTGCATGTCATGAAACATATCGATAATGATGGGAAATTCCTTAGTCTGAAGATTCATCTTTAGAAAACAAAATGTAACAAAATAATAGTTAAATATTGAAATTTTTATTAAGATAACTAAAAATATTTCAAATTATCTATATATTTTTATTTACCTTCTTAAATCAAGCAGAAGCATAAGAGGTCGATCCATGGAGACTTTGATACTTCTGTTTTGCTCTATTGGCATCTTTTTCCTTTGAGCGTGCCGTGGTGAAAAGGTCAACCAACTTCTGCCAACTCTTGTTGTCCATATCCTTCGATGGATTCTTTCTGGTTGTCTCGATATCATCATACCCCCCATGTTCATCGAAGTATTTTTTTTCTTGAGATCTTTTCTATCATTGTAGTGATCCTGAAACTCTCACTCAATCCCAATCTCTATCAGTCACCACTTAGGGAGAGCTCGGGGAAGAATGAAAAATTCCTTCAAAATAAATTAAACTAGTTAGAATTTTGAAATTATAAAAAAAACATTACATGTAAATAAGTTGAAAATTTTACCTCAATCTTTTACATCAATCATATCTTGTGCTCATCCGGAACACTCTGCCACAAGTCATAATATAACGAGACATGGTGACAAATAAGGTTACCAATAAGTCTCGTGAACAATGTCCCAAAATCACCAATTGCTTTGTAGGTTCCCTCCTTCAAATCAAATTGTAAAGCCAACGAACCTTTATTGTCATTGACGAGCTGCTGCAAATTTTTGGATCGAGACCGACCTCTTCTTTTTACGGCAGTCGCTGCATATTTTAATTAAACAATAAAATTAAATTGAATAAAATAATATTTTGTCATTTATTGACAAAAAATAGACTAATTATAGTATATTACCTGTCTCACAGGAAGTAGGAACTCACGTAGGATCTGGAGGAGGATCACTCGCTCCATCACCACCATGAGAACGAGCAACAGCAACAGACATATCTTTATAGTTTAAATAATTATTAACTTAAAATTAGTTATAGTTGGAGTTTAATTACATAACTTAAATAATTTTAGTAATGCATTTGAAACTATTGAAAAACAAACATTGTTGAGAAAAGTCATATATTGATTGAAAAGTCTTGAAATTAAAACATACACATTAAACATACAATAAGAAAATATCATTCCTCATCAATGTCAATTCCTACATCATCATCTGTACTTTGTGTTTACCGAGTTTTTTGGAAACTAGAATTATCAAAGATAAGAGAGCTTAGAAAGTAATAAATAAAGATTATCTTATAAGGAGTTTTACGTGGTTAGGGCATTAAAGAGCCTTAGTCCACGAGTCAATTGTATTATAGCTTTTAAGAGCTTAAGTAATGAACTCTCTGAATTTGAGCAGAGTGTGTACTTCTTTGAAAGGAATTCGATTCTTTTCCCCAGTGCACCACTGTTCATATTTATAGGCAAGTGAGTGCACTGGACTTGGGCTGGATTAATCCGGGCCCAATAAGGGTGTAAATACTATTTGCTCTCTGATGGAGGCGTAATACAAAGGATTGAAATATAAAAAGTACATTAACCAAGGCCCATTGGGCCTGCCCAAACATAACCATACTAAAAGGCTCACGACAGAATGTTGCGTCAGTCTGGGTGTCGTGGGCTTCGAGGGAGATTCGGGGGACAGGATCTGTCAGAGTAGTGGTTGTACAGTTCTGAACCGACGGCGTACATTCCCAACGTAACCACTTCTGCAAGTTAACTATGGGGACATAGCTCCACACTTCTTGGGGTAATGTCAGTATCAGGGATACTTTATCAAGCCCAACCTCGCCACCGGGTCCAGGATTGTTTACCAACGTCCCTCTTCATTTACCAGGGTCCCAGTTCATTTACCAGGACCCTGGTTCATCCATTGCCGCCCCAGTCTAATCTCAGACTTGGGAGCCATGACCTCTTCATTGGATCCCGGGAAACATCCCAGGACGCAATCTCAGGAGTATGCAACACACCAAGGCGATGGTCCTGGCTTATATTACAGGATGCCCTTTGGGCTTTACCAAGACTTGGGCCGCCAATATTAGTTCTTTCTTCGTCTATTGGGCCTGATCTGGGCTTTAAGTCCCTGGAAGGGAGCCCATAAATTTAGAATGTGGGTCCGTACACTTGGGGATAAACGGGGATAACAATTACCCCCCAAGCCTTCATTTGTGCTTGTGCGGTGGAGGCTTGTTGCCTTCCTGGATCAGCTCTATACTTCCCAGTTCATTTCCAAGGCGACGGGTCCACTGTCGTGGGAAATTTCTTGTCGAAAGCTCGTGGAGTGAACGCCTGTTTTAACATCCCGGATCGAATCCTAAAAGCTCGGTTTGTTTACTAGGATCCGAGTTTATTTACTAGAGCCTCGGTTCATTCACTTAGGGCCGTTTGGATGCCTCTCGTTTGTTCAGCTTCATCATGATGTGCATACGTGTCCTCTAGTGATTGGCACGTCGATGGAACTCGAATTTGAAGGGTCAAAAAACATTCTATTGGTTGTCGTGTTGACAGGCATACGTCAGCGCGACTTTCGAAGCGTCCCATCCGCACGAATGTCCTTTTTATTATCTCTGCGTTAAAGAGTACCATTGGATGGGATGACCTTTGAGATGCTCTTCCCCTGGGCCGTTGGATCAGGGCGGCGCGGATCGCACCTTTGGGTAACTGTGATCCGGTACTCGAGTAGACTCATTAATGCCTCTGCACGATCCAGGACCGTTCGATGGGTGGGATCGCGCCGAACTGTTATATCAAAAACAGCCTTTCGGTTCTTATAAATACCCTTAAATTCTCAATTAAAATCTTTACATTCTCAAAACAAAATCGCACAAGGGACCTTTTATGTCCGAGCTCGCCGACGACATTTACCATCGGCTACTTTGCCTTCATCGTCATTTATTTCCAACGTGCCTGATCTTCGCACCTTTGCCTGAACGGAAGACCTCGGCTTGTCCACTAGACAAACTTTTGCGCCGCCTTCACCTGTTCAAGACTGTGATTTTGCCGTCACTGTCGTCGGAAATGCGCCATTCTTCATGACCAGTCCTTTCCAGTAAGCTTTCCTAACTTTTTGCTTTAATTTCCTCGCGTTTATCAAATCTTCATATTTTTTTTTATAACCATAAGGTTGCTAGAGCCTGTGCCTCTATTTAGGGTGGCTCTGGGTGCATTAGAGTAGGTGAGGAAAAAGTTTTCTGGGCTGTCCCGGATCCTCTCAAGTTCGGGTTGTCCCTAGACAAATGGTAATAGGCTGGCTTAGGAAAACTTTAGCAAGAACCCTTCCTATTTGTTCCCAATCAGGGTCTTGCGAATCCTTGGTGATCCCGGATCTGATCTGAAGGGGACTCTTCCAAGCAGTTCATAGGAGAGCCCCCGTACCTTAACCAACCTTCTTGGGTTTTGGTGGTGACTGCTTGGTTTGTTTTGCTTTCTTTTATTCTCAGATCATCAGCTATGACTTCTGGTGTCACCCTCCAATCGGAATAACATGTTCAAATATCCTATTTCACTCTGCTAGGACATAAGGCTCCCAGTGGCAACAAATGGGAATTGGACGGGGTGAAGAACCTATTCCGGAACTATCAAATGTTGTACGCCCTAGAGAAACATTTGGGCGTGGAATCGACTCCCGGACTGTTCTACAACCGCCTAGCTAGAAAAGAAGAAAAAGCCCACACCGCCATGGGTGAATTTGGGGCCTGGAGCGTGAGCCACCTCTGCGCAGGAGTCACTCTCCCGCTTCACGATTACTTTTTGCAATTCCTCAAGTTTGTGGGGATTGCGCTATTCTAGCTCTTGCCTCAAGCATACCGACTGCTTGCAGGATGGCGCATTTTCTGCGTGCGAAGGAAATCTCGGACCCGACTCCTGCAGAGGTGTTGTACTTCTACAAGCTGGAGTCACAGCTTAATGCCAAGGACAAGACCTTGGATGGCTTCTACAGATTCAAGCCTCGTGGCAACTACGCTGCCCCCACCAGCTCATGGAAGTACCCCCCAGATGTCAGACACTATTGGTTCATGAAATCCGAGTTTCTTTTGGAAAAGAACCTCACGGTGATGTTGGACTTCCAGTGAGTGGGTAAGTAGCTTCCCATTTCCTAGTTTAATTCTGTTTTTCAATTTTTATTCCCCACTTTCAACTTACTGCCCTCGATGACAGGACCCTATGCCCAGACGCCCCTCTCCCAGTCGATCCTAGTTCGAAGGAAGTTCTATTCCATGCTAAAGGTGGAGGACCTGGACGTAGGGGGCTACGTTAACACCAAAATCCTTCGAGTGGTCGGGATGTTGGCAGCCAACGAGACAATCAGGGCCCCTAGCCTCTGGGGGATACAATGCGAGAAAGATTCAGCCTTAAGGGAAGAACTGGCCCTCGAACACATCAAGGTTGTGGAAGCCGCGCCCTGGCAGACGCAGAAAAAAGGAAGAGAGACTAGGCTTAACAAAAGGATAGTGCCACCTCCGAGGAGCTGGAAGCCCTTTTTGACGAGGCTCAACTGAACACGGGGACTCCCGGTGCTAGTGTATCAGGGCGAGGTAATTCACCTTTGCTTTTGACTTATGCTCCCCGTGTTGGGGACTTAATTAGGAATAGACTAGTTTATCGAGGCCCCCTGTTCGGGGCTGATGGAGAAACTAGACCTTCATCCCCCATCACTGTAGACCCGGAAACTCTCATGTACTCGTCTGGGTTCCTTCAATATGGGAACTTCCTGGACCCGGATGACATGGGAGACCGAGTTAATTCCTTCGCTTTAGGAGAATTGAGTCAAGTCCAAGTTCTAGATAAGGGTTCGTCCCAGAAGACTTTTAGCTTAGTTTTTACTTTCACTTATCCTGACCCGTTTATTTTGCTAATTCTCTTTCTGTTTTTCCATTTCAGAAGAATTCGACATGTCTAACCCAGTGGAGAAGATGAAGCAAGCCGTTGAGGCCCGGGCTGCCAAGGCCAGGGCTTCAGCTAAGAAAGCTGCTAAAGGTATGCCCAAGCAGAAGGTGCGGGACGTGATTCTCGAGGGTTCGGTGCTGGAGTTGAACCCGGTCAGGGAGGCCCCAATCGCGCTCCCCACTATGATAGTCCACACTGAAATCGTGCCACCTCTCCCCGCATGACCTCCGGTAATCGATCTGGAGCAGGACCCTCTGACTAGTCAGGGATCCGAGAAGAGGGCTGCGGACTCGGCTGCGGGTGAGTCCGCGAAGGGGGAGAAGAGGGCCAAAACCAAAGACATTTCCTTGGTTGAGGATTCTTCCGGGGAAAGTCAATTTGTCACCCGGAAACTTCTGGAAGCGCTCGTGCTTCCCATCAATCCGGCTCTACCTGAAGAGGGAGAGATGATCTTGCTGGAAGAGCGGTCAAAAATGTTGTTCCGGACATGGGAGAATGGTCAGGGGAATAGGGAGGAGGTTTATCGGGCCTTGACAATTCGTCCTAAGGTCCATTTCTCCGAGCGCCCGGCAGCCTTCAGCGTTCCCCAGCCGATCATGGACCTGCTTGTTGCCGATATTGGGTTTCGTCCCAAACTGGGGCAGGAAATGGCTCCATTCGCCGCATACTTGCCGGAGCAGGTTGGGGCTACTATGTCCAAACTCTAATTGAAACAATACGCCACCATAGCCATCCAGGACACGCTATTCATCTCCCAGGCTATCCGCCATCAGGCCACTGCTGTGAGTTATCCGTTTACACCTCCTTTTGCTTTTCGTATTTTTAGTTCTACAGATTTTTCTAACTTCAATTCATTCCAGGACGCTTTACTAGCCCATCAAAATGCCGACTTGGTGGCCGAGATGGCGATGAAACTGGAGATGGGCCAGTTGGAACTAGAGGTGGTCATGAACCAGTGGGAAGCCGCTAAAGAAGCCCTGGCCAAGGAGGTGGCTCAGGCCAAAGCAGACCATGAAGAGGCTGCTCGGACCCGGTTCCAACTTGAAGATGCATGGGGAGACCCGTCAAGAGAAAGAACAAGCGGACGCCTTGCTAGAGGCTACCTTCAACGAGGCCATCTACATGGCCTAGCTCTAGGACAAGAACATGAACTTCCTGCTTTACCCCGACCCTACCGCGAAAAGAGCCGAGTTTGAGGCCAAGGAGAAAGCTGACGCAAAACCCTTGGACGAGGAAGAGGCAGGCCAGGCCAACCCGGAGGCATCAGGACATGGGGAGGCCTAAGCCCGGGTCTTTTGCTTTGTGTTGTTCTTGCTCCTTTTTTTATTTCTTTTTGTAACCCTTTTATGGACGCGGGTGCGTCCAAGACAATTTATATTTATATATATCTGATTTTCCTTTGGTAAAAGCATTCCCTTTGTATGAAAGAGTCAAGTATTCGATCTTGGTTCCAACGGCCAGGACCATTGTATTTTTTTTAACTCACTTTAATCATGTTGCCCAGGTTCCAATGGCATGGGTCCTTAGGGAGTTAGCAACTGCTACCAAGTTTGTTTGTCCTAATTTTGGTGTTCAAGTTCCAACGGCCTGGACCATCAGGGACTAATTGACCATTCAAACCCAGAATGGGACTTGGCTTTGTGCCTTTCGTCCCATTCTGGTATAAACCTTCCGGACTATTTCATGTCAATGATGGGAGTGGTTTTTGTGCATGCGTCCCCTCCAGTTCGTACCCCCCGGACCGCGTCAATCCGGGTTGGGACTAGGTGTTGGCCTTGCGTCCTCCCGATAGGACTTGTTTGTACTTCTCGGACCCTGTTGGTCCGGTTTAGGACTAGGCATTAACCTTGCGTCCTTTCGTGTTTGTACCCCCTGGATCTTGTTGGTCTGGGTTGTACTAGGCCCTAGCATTGCATCTTTCGGGTTTGTACCCCACGGACCTTGTCGGTCCAAGTTGGGACTAGGCGTTAGCCTCGTGTCCTTTCGGGTTTGTACCCCCCGGACCTTGTCGGTCCGGGTTGGGACTTGGCGTTAGCCTTGCGTCCATTCAGTAGGAGTTGGGTTTCCATTGCCGTCCATTTGTATGATTCGAACCAAGAGCATTTAGCTTCTTGTCTTTTTTTTTTCTCGGACTTGCTCATATGAATGGATATACCCCCCCCCCCCCCCCCCCGAGTGAGCGAAGACAGGTCTTGGGTCACTTGTTTATGGAGACGGACGACAACTTTCATTGTTTCATAATATTTCTTTATGATGTTTTGTACACATCATTTTTATTATTCAAGAGATCTCCCTGGGGCATACATTGTTTACAAGGAAAATTAAAAGCCGAAACATGCTCTCCTGACTACTAATAGTACTTACAGAGATGTTCCGCGTTTCAGGCCCTTGGGACTTCGGTCCCATCAAGTCGCCTTAAGCAGTACATTCCCAGACATACTTCATGTTGGATTTCGTATGGTCCTTCCCAGTTTGGGCCCAGAACCCCCACTCCTGGATCTTGGGTTGCAGGGAAGACTCTCCTTAGGACTAGATTGCCGGTTTCAAACCTTTGGCTCTTTACTTTCGAGTTAAAATGTCGAGCGATCATGCCTTGATACATCCCGGATCTCTTCAATAAGATCTAAGGATTTCTGGAGTAAGACGTGGTTCTGAGCGGGATCATACGTGTCCCTCCTGTGGGATGGGACAGTTGTTTCCACCAGGATGACGGCTTCACATCCGCATACCATGGAGTAAGGAGTGTGTCCGGTGGACGTTCATTCGGTGGTCCGGAATGCCCATTTGCTCTAGCAGGCTTGAAGCTTTTTCTTCAATGTTCCCTTCAAAATCTTGTTGACGGCCTCTATTTGCCCGTTTTCTTGAGGTCTGGCGACCGCGGAGAAGCTTTTGATGATGCCATGCCTTTCACAGAAGTCCATGAAGTGGATGCTGTCAAATTGCTTCCCGTTGTCAGACACGATCTTGTAGGGGAGCCTGTAACAGCACACGATGTTGTTGATGACGAAGTCCAGGGCCTTCTTTAAGGTGATGGTGTTCATGGGTTCCACTTCGACCCACTTGGTATAGTAGTCGACGGCCACGCTAGCATACTTCACACCACCTTTTCCGGTCGAGAGCGATCCTACTAGGTCGATTCCCCATACCGCGAAGGGCCAGGGACTCCTCATTAGAGTTATTTCCGTTGGAGGGGCTCGCGGGATCTTTGCGTACCTTTGGCATTGTTCGCACTTGCGGACGTACTCAACACAGTCTTTCTTCATGGTTGGCCAGAAATATCTTTATTGCAGGATTTTCTTGGACAAGTTGAGTCTGGCTATATGATCTCCGCAGAAACCTTCGTGCACCCCATGCATGATTGCACTCATTTCGGTCCCGGATACGCATCGGAGGTATGGCATGGATAGCATTATGTGATAGAGTTTTCCTTCCATCATGACGTATCTAGGGACCTGGTACTGAAGCTTCCTGGCTGTTGCCCTGTCCGTGGGCAACCCTCCGGTTGTTAGGTATTGGATGATGGGTCCCATCCAGGACGTGTAGTAGTCTATAGCGTTGATCGTGGGGGCTTGAATACTTAGTGCGGGGAGATGGTTGATCAGGACCAGCCCAAAAAGTTCTGCCTCAGCATCTGTGGCCACTTTTTCCAACGTGTCTGCAAACACGTTTTGTTCCCTGAGGATCTAGCAAATGGAGTGCTTCTTGAAAGATTGAAGTATTTCTCGCGTCCGTGCCACATAAGCTGCCATCTTTTCCCCTTTTGTTTGGTATTCTCCCGAGATTTGTCTGACAACCAATTGGGAGTCGCTATAGATCTCCAGGTTCACGGCCCCTACTTCCTGGGCCAGGCGCAATCCGGCCAACATGGCCTCGTGTTCAGCCTCGTTGTTCAAAGCCTTGAACTGGAACCGTAGGGCGCTTTGTAACTGGTGTCCCTGTGGCAACACTAGGATGATTCCAGCTCTTGCTCCGTTTTCATTCGAGGCTCCGTCTACGAAAACCTTCCACAAGGGTACCATGGGATCAGCGGGATCATCCTCTTCGGTGATCCCGGAGCATTCCACGATGAAGTCGGCCAGGGCCTGCCCCTTGATTGATATTTGAGGGACATACGCAATCTCAAACTGACTCAGTTCCATGGCCCACTTCAAGAGCCTTCCCGATGATTCGGGTTTTTGCAACACTTTTTGCAAGGGATGGTTGGTCAGAACTCTTACGGGATGGGCCTGAAAATAAGGCCTAAGTTTCCGGGACGCGATTAGTAGGCAAAATGTCAACTTTTCGATTACTGGGTAGCGTGATTTCGCACCTAATAACCTTTTGCTTACGTAATAGACCAGGAGTTGGGCCTTCCCGTCTTCCCATACTAGTGCGACACTTATGGCGTGTTCGGCCACAACCAAATAGAGGTACAACGGTTCTCCCTCCACCAGTTTTGCTAGTATTGGTGATCGGGCCAGATGTTCTTTTAGTCTTTGGAAAGCCTCTTCACATTCAGCTGACCATTCGAACTTTTGGCCTCCTCAGAGGATGTTGAAGAATGGGATGCACTTGTCCGTGGCCTTTGAGACAAAACGGCTCAAGGCGGATATCCGCCCTGTCAGGCCCTGAACATCTTTGTGCTTCTGTGGCGAGGGCATGTCAATTAGTGCTTTGATTTTGTCCAGGTTGGCCTCTATTTCCCGATAGCTTACTATGAACCCTAGGAACTTCCCGGATGCCACGCCAAAGGTGCATTTTTTGGGATTCAACTTCATCCCATACCTTCGAATGATCACGAAGGCTTCGGCCAGATCATCAGCGTGTCCTCCGGAGGTCTTGGACTTGACCAGCATGTCGTCAATGTAGACCTCCATGTTCCTTCCTAGCTGGGCTTGGAACATTCTATTGATGAGCTGCTGATATGTGTCTCCGGCGTTTTTGATTCCAAAGGGCATGATGATGTAGCAGTACACCCCCATGTCAGTTTGGAAGCTAGTATGTTCCTGGTCCGCTACATGCACAGAGATCTGGTTGTAGCCTGAGTAGGCATCCATGAAGCTCAAGATTTCGTAATCGAATGTTGTGTCCAGGAAACAATCTTTAGGGCAAGCTTTGTTGAGATCCGTGAAGTCGATGCACGTTCTCCAAGTCCCATTCGACTTAGGCACCAGTACTGGATTGGCTAGCCACACGGGATATGATGCTTCTCGGATGAAGTTTATCGAGTACAACTTTTCAACTTCCAGTTTGAGAGCTTCTGCCCTTTCTACCCCTAGGGGTCTCCATTTCTAGAGGACCGGGGTCGCATCCTTGTCAATATTCAAGGCGTGGCAGATGATATTGCGGTCGATCCCGGTCATATCCGAATGAGACCAGGCCAGGACATCCTGGTTCTCTATCATCTCGACGGCGATGGCGGCCCGGACCTCTGCATTCAGGTTCTTCCCGACTTGGATTACCTTGGTCGGGTCGGTGTCGCTAATGCACACCTCTTCAATCTCCTCCATGGGCTCTAGTACGCAGTCCTCCCCTATCCGCGGCTCCAGCTCGTCTTCTTCCAGGACAATCCATCTTGATGGGGGAGGAGGTGGGACTGGATCGACGTTTTCCTCCTCAAGAGGTTCTTCGCGGGCCATGTAAATGGGTCGGGCAGATACGTGGTAACATTTTCGGGCACTCTTTTGATCTCCCCTGACTGTTTCTACTCCTCCGTTGTTGCAGGGGAACTTCATGCAGAGGTGGCGGATGGAGGTAATAGCCCCGAAGTCAACCAGTGCGGGCCTACTGAAGATGACATTGTACACCATGGAGCAGTCCAACACTACGAACGTACAAAATTTGAACAAGCCTTGGATCTCGTTCCCCAGTGTTACGGGCAACTGGATTTTTCCCATCGGGAGTATCGAATCTCCATTGAAACCGTAGATCTGGGTTGGGCATAAGGCCAGATCTGCCTCAGTCAAGCCAATCGCGACAAAGGTGGGCTTGAACAAGATGTTGACGGAGCTTCCGTCGTCCACCAATAATCGGGACACCATCTTGTTAGCTATTTGGGCATCAATTACCAAAGGATCATGATGCGGGAAATGAATGTTGCAGGTGCCGTCTTCCGTGAAGGTGATGGGGAGGTTCATCAACTTCGGGCGTTGAGCTGGTGCTTGTACCAAGGCGCATACCTCTTGCTCATGGTCAAGCTCACTGAGGTAGCGCTTTTGATCATTCCGGGACGGTCCTCCCAGATGGGGCCCGCCCGAGATGGTGGCTACATGACCATCTACTCGCGGGGGCGCAGTCCCAGCAGGGTAGGGCATTCCAGGTCCGGGCGCCTGCACAGCGGGGGCCCCCTGAGGGGCCTGTGCTCCCAGCCCCGTCGCGTATCCTCCCTAGGGTGGTGGGTACGCTCCAGGTACACCCGGGATCGTGGATTGTCCGGGGACTGCTGGCAGTCCCGGAACACCCACTGGCATCCTGACCCACTGGTGGAGATGTCCAAGTTTGATCAAATTTTTTATTTCATCCTTCAGCTGCCGACATTCTTCGGTTGTGTGGCCCACCTCCTTATGGTATGCTCACCTTTTGCTGGTATCCCTTGGATTCTTTCCCCCTTTCAACATGGGGGCGGGCTTCAAGTAATGAACCGTTCTTTCTGTGGCCAGGTATATATTTTCCCTAGTATCCACTAAATTGGTGTATTATGAATATTGGGGCTCGTAACCCCTCTTGCCGTTCTTAGAGAGCTCAGATCGATTTTGTCCTTTCTCGAATCTCTTTCCCCGGGAGGGATTTACACTTGCCTTAGTCCATCCCATCTGGGATGGCTGGGCCTCGCCGAGAGAAGCACTGTATCCGACTGGCGCCACCCCATACACGGGCAAGGAGGTAGACTGGGCTGGGGCATATCCGAAAGATGCAGGATCATAGACCGTAGGTGCAGCAAAAGTCATTCCAGGCGTGCTCGCTGATCCTGACGTTATTGGGGGCGTTAGATACTGTGGGGAGGAATACTGCATCCCGTACCCCGGAAAGGTTTGGGCACTCGGCTGTGGAGTCGGCTGCCATTTGAATGCCTGGATTCGGGCCTCCTCCCAGTTGATAAAGCCTTGTCCCTCCTTATGAAGTCTTCGAAGGTGGCCACCTTACTACGTTGCATATCATCCCAGAGGGGAGACCCAGCCTGGATCCCGGATTGTAGGGCCACCAGGCGCTGCCCATCGTCCACCTTGATTTTTGAGGCTTCGTCTGTGAAACGCTGGATATAGGCCCTCAGAGTCTCCGTGGGGAGCTGCTTGATATTAGCGAGGGTGCTAATTTGCATATCCATCCTCATGGTAGCCACAAATTGTTTGCAGAACACCGACTGTAATCCAGACCAGGACTGGATGGATTCTGGCTTGAGCCTCTTCCACCATTCCTCCGCAGGTCCATCTAGAGTAATCAAAAAGCAGAGGCACTTGTCGTTGTCGCAGATGTGGGCTACGGTAATTAACCGATTATAGCGCGATAGATGGTCTTTGGGGTCGGTGTTCCTAGTGTAGGCAGGTAGATTTGGCATTTTGAACCCTTTGGGGAGCACCACATCCAGTATGTGTTTGGCGCAAGGTTCCTTTTCCTCTTCTTCGGAGTCAGAATCTCCTTCCTCCTGCTTGCGGACCAGGCGGTCCGTGACCTTTTTTAAGGCAGCCAATTGTTCCATGAACTGTCTGGCTGTACTATCATCTAGGGGAACCCTCTTGTTCCTCCTGTCATTGAGATTATTTCTCAAATCGCCTCCTCGGGGGCAGATCTTTTCCTTGTGGGCTCGCTCCTTTCGAGCGTTCAGCCCGTCGCGCAGGTCTACCCGAGACGTGTCATCCCTTGAGCTTAGGGCGTTTGGCTCGGCATCATGTTGGTGTCCTCGATGATCTTTATTCATGGAGGCGCTTGGGCAAAAAAGTCGTTCCCATCCAGTCTACCTAGGGGCAGCCCGGGGCCTGATACCCTGCGGGCGCATCCCTTGCAGATTGATTGGGTGGTCTTGTCCTGGGACGGGACGCACCTTCTCTCTCCTAGGGAGCGGCCAGGGGTTGAGCCCTGTTTTCTGGATAGGAGGAGTTTTCCTATGGGGGTTTGCTTTTCCCTTGGGGTTGGCCTCTTTGGCCTTCCCTTTCTCTTGAACTGGATTAGACGGGCCCTGTTCGGGAGCTTGTCTCGGGGAAGGAATCGGCCTCGCATTTTCAAGCACGTTATTCCTAGCCTGCGAAGTAGGCGGTTGTGTTCTTGTAGGCGGAACTGGAGGACTGGCCACCAACCCTTGGGCGGAAATGAAAGCTTGTAGGGCCAAGAGGTATTCTTGCATCCGTTGAGTGGCTTCTTTTTGTTCAGCAATCTTGGCTTCTTGGTCCAGGACTTGTTGTCTTAGTTTTGTCACCTCTGGGTCCTCCTAATCAGGGTCTACTTCTTCTGGGATCGCTGGATCCTCAGTTTTGAGATCATGGTATTCCCCTCATTTCCCTCCCCTTCCTCGTAGTAATCTTCCTCATAATCTGCCCCACCTTCATAGTTCTGTGACTCGTCACGCTAGGGCATCTAATAAGGTGCGTCCTCAGGTTGGTTTTGAGGAAGAGGTTGGCTGGGCAGTGGCTCTCCGTTGCCTTGTTCTTGGTTAGTAGGGTAGAAAGTGGTGTGTATTGTGTTCACCATTGTTGTAGATGTTTGAGATCAACTCAAGCTTTCTTCAGCTCTCAACGAAAGCACCAAAATGCTTACCAAGTTTTTCGGAAACTAGAATTATCAAAGATAAGAGAGCTTAGAAAGTAATAAATAAAGATTATTGCACAAGGAGTTTTACGTGGTTGGGGCGTTAAAGAGCCTTAGTCCACGAGTCAATTGTATTATAGCTTTTAAGAGCTTAAGTAATGAACTCTCTGAATTTGAGCAGAGTGTGTGCTTCTTTGAAGAGAATTCGATTATTTTCCCCAGTGCACCATTGTTCATATTTATAAGCAAGTGAGTGCACTGGACTTGGGCCGAATTAATACAGGCCCAATAAGGGTGTAAATATTATTTGCTCTCTGATGGAGGCGTAATACAAAGGATTGAAATATAAAAAGTACATTAACCAAGGCCCATTGGGCCTGCCCAAACATAACCATACTAAAAGGCTCACGATAGAATGCTGCGTAAGTCTGGGTGTCGTGGGCTTCGAGGGAGATTCGGGGGACAAGATCTGTCAGAGTAGTGGCTGTACAGTTCTGAACCGACGTCGTACATTCCCGATGTAACCTCTTCTGCAGGTTAACTATGGGGACATAGCTCCACACTTCTTGGGGTGATGTCAGTATCAGGGATAATTTATCACGCCCAACCTGGCCATCGGGTCCAAGTTTGTTTACCAACATCCCTCTTCATTTACCAGGGTCCCGGTTCGTTTACCAGGACCCGGGTTCATCCACAGCTGTCCCGGTCTAATCTCGGACTTGGGAGCCACGACCTCTTCATTGCACCCCGAGAAACATCGCAGGACGCGGTCCCTGGAGTATGCAACACGCCAAGGCAATGGTCTTGGCTTATATTCCGAGATGCCCTTTGGGCTTTACCGACAGTTAGGCCGCCAATATTCTTTCTTTCTTCGTCTACTGGGCCTGATCTGGGCTTTAAGTCCCTGGAAGGCAGCCCATAAACTTAGAATGTGGGTCCGTACACTTGGGGAGAAACGGGGATAACACTTTCTAAATCATCTTCATTAATTTTTTCATCATCATCGTCATTGAAAAAATCATCATCCACATCCGAAACAGATCGAGGTGTTTCCCCAATTATGCTGGTGTGACTAGGTCGATCCAAATGCATAATTTCCAACTCTTATAATTCCACAGGGAGTACAAAATTTGATGAAGTACTATCATGCACAACATCAACGTCGTTATCATCATCGATACTTGGATGATCCCAGATCTTTTGATGATTGACTTCTTCTACAACCTTCCAATTTTTTTTTCTTGAAGGATTTTCCAAGTAGAAAACTTGTTTTGCTTGAGTGGCGAGAATAAACTGCTCGTTCTTGTACCATTCAGAATTAATCATGATACTAGTTATGTTATTCTTAGTTACATTTCGACCCTTGCTTGCATTGGTGTTGAACCATTTGCATCGATACAATACTACCGAGTAACAATGGGATTAGGATAACTCTACAATCTCATTAAGTTGGTCATAGAAAGTGAAATCATCGGTTCTTGGCACCGAAACTCCACTATTTTGTATGGTACGTCTTTCGTCACGACTATGTACCAAAAACTTCACACTGTTAACAATGCAAGCAGTGTAGGAGTATGCATTCTGATTGGACCCATTTGCTAAAGCAAATAATTCATCATTATTATTTTTTTCTTTAATAATTATCGAATTCTTATTATAATTTTCACTTTTTATTTAAAAAAATAACAGTAAATTCTTATTATTTTAATTTTAACTTAATTACCTATTTTATCTACATATATTATCAAATTTTATGAATATATTATAAAATTAATTAAATAAGCAAATATTTAATTATAAATTTATTAATTTACCATTAAAGACTATTATTTTAATTTCTACTTATTTTATAAAAAAAATATTAATAAATTTTTATACTTGTAAAATTATTATTTTAATTTATACTTTATAATTTTTTTAATTAATTTAAATTAATTTCTTTAAAATTTATTAATTAAAAAATTTAATCACACTAACTTTAAAACTACTTTGTAATGTTTAGTTTTTCTAAGTCTACAAAAATTTTGGCAGCATAACGACTATAATCTAGCCTATCCCAAAATTTAAAATATGCATAAAAATATATAAACCAGTCCTAGAACATACATAAAATTTAATACAATCATTTGAATTCACAAATAAACAACAAAAACATATTATAAACATACTCTCAAATCAACATATTATTTATCTAACCTAAAATATATATAATTCAAAACATAAAATTTATTTAACCTAACATATATACAATTGAAAATAAAAAATTAATCTAACCTAACTGTGACAGTCAATATCCCGTGATCCATAGGGGGAATGACCGGGTGAAGCTGTGCAATCCCACACCGCCTAGGGAAGGTTAAGTGTGATGATTCTAAGACTGTGTAGGTATGGGACTACACAATTGAAGAGGGCTTAAATGGATTGATGGGTACTACCTATGCCAACAGCATGCATCTTCTTTTCGGTAGCCCATCAATTGAGAACTCCAAAGTTAAGCGTGCTTGGCCTGGAGTAATCTCAAGATGGGTGACCTCCTGGGAAGTTTTCCCAGGAAGTGTACGAGTGAGGACAAAGCACACTGGAAGGACTCGTATTTGTTTGTAGGGCCAGTCGTCATTCCAGGAAGTAGCCATATTGACGTGGGGCATTACAAATGGTATCAGAGCCTTGACCCAGCGGGGACGTCGGACCCCTAAGGGTGGGTGATTGTGATAGTCAGTATCCCGTGATCCGTAGGGGGAAAGACCGGGTAAAGTTGTGAAATCCCACACCGCCTAGGGAAGGTTAAGTGTGATTATTCTAAGACTGTGTAGGTATGGGACTACACAGTTGAAGAGGGCTTAAATGGATTGATGGGTACTACCTATGCCAACAAAATGTATCTTCTTTTTGATAGCCCATCACTTGAGAACTCCAAAGTTAAGCGTGCTTGACTTGGAGTAATCTCTAGATGGGTGACCTCCTGCGAAGTTTTCCCAGGAAGTGTGCGAGTGAGGACAAAGCGCGCTGGAAAGACTCGTGTTGGTTTGTAGGGCCAGTCGTCATTCCAGGAAGCAGCCATAGTGACGTGGGGCGTTACACTAACAATTTTTCATAACTTAATATCAAATTAACTATAAAATTAACAAACATACAAATTTAATTTAAAAACTATTTAAGTATACAAATTAACTATCATTATTTATCAACACACTAATAATCACAAAACTAAACAAAAAAATATTAAAATTTGGAAACAATACCCAAAAGCTAGAAATGATATCCAAAGACTCCAATGCAATCAGAAAAAACAAAAAATTTAACAAATATTTATCAACTAATATACTAATCAATCACAAAAAAAATAAAAAAAATTACAAACAATACCCAAAGGCTCAAGGTTATATCAATGAATTGGGCAAAGGCTCGGGACACTCCAATACAATCTGAAAACAAAAAAAAAATCAATAAAAAGTTTAACATACTCATTACAATAACATACAAAATACACTAAAATAATCATAAAAAAAAGTAAATTTAAAAGAAATAACTAGATTATTAGGGTATACAACAACTAACCTTAACAATGGAGGGCCAAAATAGCATCGAAAATCTTTGGGCGGCGCTGGGTGGCGGAGTAAACGTAGAGAAACTATCTTTGTTTGAGGAAAAAGTGACCAGAAATGAGAAAGAAAGGCTCTGCCTGGGGGTTATATCGCTGGGACCTATAGGTAATAAAAATGTCGTCGCCGAGGTTGAACGCACCGTTCCACTCAAACGGTGAGACCCTACAGTGACGACATGTCGTTGCTATAGATAAGGGAATAGTACACGAATCGTTTCGTTTACTACATGTTCGGTCTATCGATGACATGTCGTCGCTATAGCCAGTGAAAATTTGACTAAAATTTTGGGCGATCCACTTTCCCTCCATTTTTTTTACCCCATAGCGACGACATGTTGTTGCTATACACTAAAATTTTAACTGATCAATGGATTAAATGAGACTCTACAGTGACGACATGGAGTGAAAATTGACAACCAACTTTTGGAGGTTAAGTTCCCTCCGTATCTTATATAGACAAAGATATTTCCCTCTTTTTTTCGACGAGGACTCTACGACAACGACATGTCATCGCCGTAGAGTTAGTTTTCGCCTCTTATTCCCTCCAAATTCCTGGTACCCTACAACGATGACATGTCATCGCTGTAGGGTACCAGGAATTTGGAGGGCCTGGTCTTGTGTTGTTGACGACCCTACAGCAACGACATGTAGTCGCTATAGCTTATTTATTTTAATAAATTAAAGAAAAAGAATTTTTCGTGAATTTCGATATACAACGATGAATTTGGAGTCGTCGCAATAAATGTCGTCGTTGTAGAGTCTTTTTCTTGTAGTGACTTTCTAACTTCCTAGGAAACCCACAACTATCTCCAACTACACAATCTAGCAATATATCATTCTCATTTGGGGATATTAAGTATTCATCGGAGAATATGTCGATGAGAGCCTTAACAAGTTGTTGTATTTTCTGCAATCTGCAAGTATTCGTTCACAAAATCTCTAGAGACTCCATAACCTAATATTCTCATTACAACAATTATTTTTTGAAGTGAGGAATGGCCCAGTCTTCTAGCACCATCTCTTCTTTGGACGAAATATGGTTCATATGCATTGACATCAGCTTGAATACACAAGAAAAGATGATGTTGCATTTGGAACCTCTTGCATAATAATTTATGTGGATACGTCAGTGACTCAGCAAAATAATCTTGAAAGAGGCGTTGATAGCCTTCAAGCGAATTTCTTCTAATGAATGCATGATGGGGAATAGAGCTATGATGCGATGTTGAGCCTCTTTCATTACCCAAGCATTCTTCTTCAATGGTAAGAGCTAAAATTATCACCAACTCCTCTTCCTCAGATGAAGAAAAGTCAAATATCTCAAAGTCAGTGTAACGCCCTACTACCCAAGGACCGTTACGGTGTGCATTTTTAAACAGTGCTATTTTCGCTAACTGAGTCATTTGGCCATAATCGTGTAACTAAATGTGGTTAACGATTTAGGGTTAAAAAAAAAATTTAAGATACAACGTTTCACTAAAACGTTTACTGTATACATTGGGATCCCAAAAATATAATTTAAAGGTTAATTACCACAAAAGATTTACACCCAACCGACCTAAGTAGCAAAATAGGGTTTAACCCTAGTTCCTCTTTAAACCCTCGGTCGTTGCGGTCGAGCAGCCGCATATGTACACATCGTCACCTAAGCTCTCCAACTTAAGGATGGTCTAGCTTTCTTTTGCCTTTACCTGCACCACATAGCACCCGTGAACCGAAGCTCAGCAAAAAAACTCAATATGCTTACGAACAGTAATAACATGTTACCAAATCATAATAGGCATGCCTAACAATAATAGCTCTATTTATGCATGGAAATAAGTCCAAATAATGATTGTGGATCCTGCCCTCCTATATGGATGACTATCAAGTCAACCCTAATCAGATGAATGATTAACACTTTGAGATTCTGATAATCATGATGGGGCTTGTAGCCCTAATCAAATGAGTGATTAACACTTTGAGATTCTAATAATCATGTTGGGGCTTGTAGCCCTAATCAAATGAGTGATTAACACTTTGAGATTCTAATAATCATGCTGGGGTTTGTAGCCCTAATCAGATAAGTGATTAACACTTTGAAATTCTAATAATCATGTTGGGGCTTGTAGCCCTAATCAGATAAGTGACTAATGAGTAAGTCACAAACTTGGGCTTAGCACCCACAGCCATGTGACATTGCAGTCACCTGAGCCTTTTGGTCCTGGCTTAAAGTAACTAGCATTTAGACTAGAAAAGCGCTTTTAGTTTTCATTGAACTTGATGTCGGTCAAGCATTAATGCTCATGATGATTCATTCAATGCTTATGTCGATTAGATCTAATCTTTTCGGCTTGTGTTAAACACGCTAATACAGTTCTTGACTCATAAGCCAATACCATATGACCGGTGCTCAGTACTACTGCCGAACTTGACTAATAAGTCACAGCTTCACAATTAATACTGACACCATTGCTGATTCCTGACTCATAGGCCAGTTCTATTCACAAGTAAGCAATGCAACCAGGCATATATCATATGTCAAATATCCAAATGTAGGGCATTCAACATGCTTACTCAACAATCACTAGCATAGTTATGATCATGCACATTTACAGAGACCTAAGCTCTGATCAATCTCATATTCAATATTCATGTCATGCCCTAATCACATGTATCCCATGCATCACATGCATCACATATCAGGTGCAGTTTTCTTACCTCTGGTTTGAGTGAGAAATAGCAAATGAAAGACCCTTGAGAACGATCGATCATTTGATCCCTTAGCGGTCACCTAGTCATAACCAAATATGGAATCCAATTAATGAAATCAACAATAAAAGGTTCTTGACCTATACCTCACTCCTGGGACCTCGAATCGTACTCAAACAGATAGTAGATTTGATCCCGAGCCTTAGGAATTGAAACCCTAAGCCAAAACCCTCAAAAGTGCCCAAAATAGGAACCACAAAAAATAGGGTAGCACTGCCCCCTAGTGCCAGAGCGCTACAAACAGGGATGACTGTCCCTGGATAGCGTTGTAGCGTCCTTCTTTGGGGGCTGTAGTGCTACAACCAGGGTTTTTCAGGCCTAGTTTTTCCCTCCTTCGACTTCTCCATTTCCAAGCTTCAAAACCTGTTTCCAAACTTGATTCAAACTCCCAAATGAACCCAAATACCCAACATACAAGTTCTAGGCATCATAACCCAATCAATCATTGCCAAAACTTCCATCAATTCTCAACTTTTAACTTCAAAATTCCAACTGAAACTCAATAAGAATACAGAGCAAAAATCAGAGTTTCTATGGTGAAAAGCTTACCTCAATCTCAGTATGGAACCCTATTCAATGGTGGAACACAACCCTAGACCCTCAAGGCTTGGTTCCCTAGCTTGAATCTTCAATTGGGGCTTCAAAAATTCAAAGAAAGAAGAAGGAGAAGTGATGATCGTGGGAGAGGAAACCAGTCTCTGTTTTTGCTCCTAAGGTTTCTACAACCTTCCTATTTTAAACATATCCTAAGGTCAAATGACCTAAATTCCGCCAATCTTATTTTCTTTTCTTAACGGCCCCTAAGGGAAAAAATGTCATTTCCCACTTATCCCGCTAATCATAATTAGCGTCCTCCAATTCCCGTTATTCCCAATATTCTCAAATGCTAATAAATCATATCCCATTACCCTTTAATTCCCGGTAATGATCTAATCACCAAATTACCCAAGACTCACCCCGAGCCCCGAAATTAATCCAGTTATGACCAAACCGATAACTTGCATTCAAAGTTTGTCTCATGCCAAACAGCTCGAAAAAATCCACATTATAATGTGGCCTTATCACTAATTCACCAACATGCATGAAAATATACAATTATGCCCTTAATGGGACAAATTACCAAAATGCCCTTATAAAGAAATGTGGACCCACATGCATGCATTTATCATCATATAATAATACAATTCACATAATCATGCATATAATCATTTAATGGTATAATAAATCAATTATTACCCTCCCGGCCTCCTGATCAAGGTCCTAAACCTTAATAGGGATTTTGGGGCATTATAGTCAGGACCCATAGGAACTATATAGAAAGAAGAAAAATAAAAAAGAGTAAAGAAATGAAAATGAAGATGTTGGTGAAACTTTGTAAAAAAATAACATTGTTTATAGTTGAAGTTTTGAGAAAATGAAAAGAATATTTTTAGGTTATATTGAAGAATACGTTAAGAATATTATCGCACAATCATCAAAGATGAATATCCATGGAATATACCAAAGAATATATTCAGAATATTCTATCATATATAAATATCTTCAATGAATACTCCCAAAATATACTTTGAGAATAATAAAATTTCTTACTTGTAATCTTTTAGATTAATTGATATTTTAGTTTATCTTATAATTTTGGATAAATGTAAATTATAATATAATTATTGATAAACGAGTTTTAGGCTCGTTTATGGTCTAGTTTTTAGCAATGTTTTCATTAGTTTATGGCTATTTTATTGTAGAATTATGCTTGTTTGTTCATGTTTCAGGTTTTTTATGCTAAGATGGTGAAAAGAGTGGAATGAAGTGAAAGTGGAAGAAAATGGAGTTATTTTGGAGAAATTGAGTCATTCGGGAGCAATAAGTCTGAGTGTTGAATCTGTCAATAGAGCTACAGCGCTATCAAAGTGGCGCTACAGCGATAGAAAAGAGAACTTAACGTTGTTTAATCTGTCAGTAGAGCCCGAGCGCTACAAAACAAGCGCTACAGCACTTGCAGGACCTGAAGATTAGCGCCCCAGTGCTACATTACTGGCTACAGCGCTAGAAAAACAATTTTTTGAGGCAATTAGCACTGGCAATAGCGCTACAACGCCTAAGACCTAGCGCTACATCGCTATCGATGCGGTTTTGAGATTTTTAGCCACTTTTTGAAGGACAAAACGGTATTTTCACTTGGGAGCATTGGAAAATTATTTAAGGGACATTATTCTGAGAATTTAGAGAAGAGTTTTAGTTTTAAAAACCCTAGGTCTAGAAAAGGCTGTTGTAATTAGATTTCTTTTTTTGGTTTATGACTTTCTAGATTTCTTCTTCATCTGAATTCTTTAGGTTATTTTCTATGAAAAATTATTTGAATTTTATTGTCATTATGTTATCTATGAACTAAATCTTTTATCTAGGGATTAATTTAGTCACTTGAATTTCAATTTAATTTCATTATGATGTTCTATTGATACTTCTTCTCTATTCTAATATGTATGATGTTTGTTTAATGCTAGTAAATACTTGATCACTATTTACTTGATCTAATGGTTTTGATTTAAAATTCGAAAGATGAGAATTGAATATGCTATCATTATATAGACATAGGTTGCATATTGGACAAAAGTACATGTATGACTTGTGTAGTACTTAGTTTTACATGGTTAATGCCTTCTATATGTTTAAGTTTATCACAGAAATGTAGAAAACTTGCATATAGGCTGAGATCTTATATCTTGAAAAAGAATAGGAATCGATTAGGTTAACCTGCTATTAGAATAGGAAGAAGGGATTTAGAACTAATTAGTAAAATTAATAGAATAAAAAGTTGATGAAATTAATTCCTAGGCCTTTTATTATTGATTTTTAATTCGTTATTATATTATTCTGCTTCTAGTTATTTAAATTAAGTTCATAGTTTAGAATTATTCATCTTAATTTTAATCACCAAATAGAAAGTGAAAAACAATTATTGGTAATTGGTTAATAGTCTCTGTGGGACGATCTCTGTTCTTACAGACTTTATTACTTGACACGACTACGTATACTTGCGTATAGAATTTACAGATCAATTATGTGATATTATATATGGGTAGATATTAAAAATATTAAAAGATATAAGGATATTATTGATAGTTATAGAAAATATGTGAAATGAATAAAAAAAAATATTTAAAAAATAAAATTTAAATGATACAGAGAAAAAAAATAGAGAAGGTATAGTACAATGTAAAAGTTAGATGTAAAATAGAAAAATGTGTGTTTTGGTGAGATATTTTAAAGGATGGAGTAGAG
The DNA here is from genome assembly GCF_963169125.1 of Humulus lupulus. Classification (NCBI taxonomy): domain Eukaryota; kingdom Viridiplantae; phylum Streptophyta; class Magnoliopsida; order Rosales; family Cannabaceae; genus Humulus; species Humulus lupulus. The sequence continues at coordinate 206,495,944 of NC_084794.1, read as the reverse complement.
CAACCATTGTGAGTGCTCTAACAGAACAAAGGCACACAAAAATCCAAATTAATTTCATAACTATTAATTTCGAAACTCGATAAAACAATATGATATTGAAATATAAAAATAACAAAAAGAGAGAAAAATTGTGTGTGACTAACAGTGTGTCAACATAAACAACGTAGAAAACAAAATCTTGTTCCAAAATTTCATACCAAAACAAAGAAATACACAGACACAACCTTGTGCCTGAGAAGCTCCTGCCGCCGAGTGACTGTGACGGTGGCTCCAAAATTGAGAAAGGGAGGGCCAAGGTGGACGATTGGACAAGATTGATTGAGGGAGGTCGGGGTCAGCTCCGACCAATGGAACTAATGAGAAATGAAGGGAGAGATAAGAAAAAAATAAAAAAAAAACTTGGATCTTACCCAAATCAATAGCCCTAAATGGGTCTCCCCAAGCATAGTCCACAAAGAGTTTGGCACCAATCCTGAAAGAAAACGAGGGAAGAGATAGAGGAAGAGAGGAGCAGTGAGAAATCAATAAAATAATGTGTTGAAGCATGGACAATAGACTCCCGATGTAGCGTGGTACTGTAGCTTTTTGTAAAAGTATATGTAAAATGGATCATCCATTAGATGCCTCTTTTCCTTATTTTTTGCTACTTTTTTTAGTTTGAGGTAGTATACTTCATCTATTGGGACTGCTATTAGTGTTTTCTTGTCCATTAATAGTTATTTTTGTATGATAACCAGTTACCATTATCAACCGTTCTAGTTTTCTGTTTTAATTTGCAGTTATTTATATAAATATATATATGAAAGATTTCTCAATCGTTATTACCCATGGATGATTACCATAAATCACTAAACAAGTTTTTTATGATGAATTATTATAATGATGATGAAAATAAATAAATAAAATATATAAAATCAATAATTTCAAATTTTTTAGAATAATTAGGCAATAAACATTAATTAGAAATATAATAGTCACATTAATTATTCCCGATGTCCCATATCTATCTATATAATAAGTGTGTAGATAACGAAAATTCTTGGTTTTAACGGTTTTTTATTTTTTAAAGGTTAACTTTAACGGAATATTCTTATATTTAACAGAATATTATTATATTTAAGAGTAGTTTATAAACACTTAAGCTTAAATAAAATAAAATAAATAATTAAAAAATTAAAATAGGATATTTTTGAGATATTTTGCAATGATAATTATTTAAAAATAATTAATGATTAAAAAAATTAAAAATAAGATATTTTTCAGATATTTTACAATGATAATTGTTTTTAAATAATAAATAATTAAACAAACTAAAATATGATATTTTTTAGATGTTTTACAATGATAATTATTTAAAAATAATAAAATTATATGTTTTATAACGTAAATAAATATTTAATTAAACGTAAACTTACTTATTAGAATAATATCATATTAAATATATAATATAATCTACTGTAAATTAGCAACAAATTATTATTTTTTTAAAAAAACTTGAAAGAAACTTAAATTTAAAATTCGCGTATAATATTTAATATTACATTAAACATATAATATATAATCTTTTGTTGTCACTCCCAAATTCATAAACTAGAACAAACATAAACTTAAACAAAATAAATAAATTATTTAATTAAACTACGATATTTATTTCAAAATTTATATAACATTAATATAAATTTAATAAAAATAATTAATAAATTCTATAAATAAAACTAAACAAACGTGTATATTGCATGTTTCTTATATCTGTTATATATATATATATATTTAATTTTCCTTTTAACTCTTTTTTATTATTATTGTTATTATTTTCAAATGAAAGCTATTCATGTGCTTCCAAATGATGTGGGATAGTAGGAAGCATAATGCTCTAAAGGAAAGCTCTTGACAGTGGCAGTAGTAGTAAGTTGCTGTCTAAGACATCATCTTGAGGCATGTACTACCTCGGTATCAGAGAAAAAAAAAAAGAGAAAGTCAATGAATATACTTAGCGCATCTCCACTGCTGGCACTACTGGCTACGATGCTAATTTTGGGAAAAATACAAAATCTAATATTTTATTTAATTAATATAACTTTAACTAAATATAACAAAAGAAAAACAAAACAACAATGTTACCAAAAAAATAAGGTTGAATATGTATTATCTTGTTGATTTTGAGACCTACTTTAACATAAACACCACTTTTGGCAACAATCATTGCTGATACCCTTATAGGAGATTTCTGGTATGGGACTTACAGCTTTCATTTTAATTTTCTTTTTGATAAAGCTGCCATTTGTGTAGCTTTTTGATAACTTTATATACTTTTTTTTGGTAACACGTGGTGGCCTGTGGATTTTTTTTTTTTTTAAACTTTAATATATTTTTTGACAAAAAAAAAATAAAAATAAATACATTTCCCAATTATTTATAACACATATAAAATCATTTTTTCTATTTTTTTTATTTTGGTTGTTTAATTTTGGAAAATCATTATGTGGATGCTAAAAATTTATAGTTATGTTGAGTTTTATTATCTACCGTGGATATTTTTTTTTTATGGTGAGTTTACTTTTATTTTGCTCAAATTTATAAAATAATCTTTTATCATATTATTAAGAATTAACAAGTTAAGTTTGTAATTAGGTTATATTTTAGCACATATTTTTATAATTCCAATCTCTACATAATTCACTCATGTCCTTAATTCATTATTTTTTTAGGATGATATTTACATGGCAATAATATATATACACCCCACTTATTAAAAATAAATTAATCTATCTTTTTTCAAATAAATTTTTAACACCCTTTTTCAATTTTTTATACTTTTTAATTTCATTTTTGTGTTATTTTCAACCATTTCATTTTATCTTATTTAAGTTTATTATTTTTTTCTTTTTTAAAAAAAAACTTTGACAAGTTTTATTATATATTTTTTTTGTTTAACTTTTTGTGTGCAAATATTTAAAATATATATTACTTATTTATCTTTTCTACAATATAAAAAAGAAGAAATATATAGAAAAAAATTGAGCATAATTTAAAAAGATATATAATTCACTAAAAAAATTGAGGTATTTTAATAAAGTTTTGGAGCATCCCACAATGCCCCATTTAAAAAAAATTATAATCATCCCTTCGTTATAAAAAGTGGAAAAAAATTAATAGAAGACAAAATCTAACTGCAGAATGTAACATTTAATAGTATTGGGTTACAAATAAGAAGAAAATAAAAGTTTGGGAACCAATTTACCAATTGCAAAAAATAAAATTCGGGAACCAACTTGTCAAACACATGTATAGTTTAAAGACCTTTAACACAAATAAGTCTACCTAAATATTTAAGTTTTCGAAGTTCAATTTGGATTATTATTTTTATTTCAAATTCAATCCGAAAATAACAAATCCTCTTAAATTAACTAAACATGTATTTTTTAAAAAACATTATAAATGCCTTTCAATAAATTAATTATATTATGTCCTCTTAATGCTTAACAATTATTTTCTCTTTATTCTGCAAATAACATCTTACATTTGAAATATTTAATTTTTTGTATTTTGTGTAAATGTTTAACATGAGTTCTTATATCCTTTTGTATTTACAAAGGTATGAAATAGTTGAACGTGAGATTGGATATGCTTGATAAGATATTACTTGTATCATAATTTTTTTAAAGTCATTTGTTAACCAACTTTTTCGCTGACAAATAATTAAACAAAAGCTTAAAGAAATGTAAAATGAAACACGTGGATTTACGTGCTTCAAGTTATTAATTAACCCTAGCCCACGAGTTACTCGTATTAGGATAACAGAAGCATGGGGGTAAAAGTTTCAATGGAGTTTCAAGCAACATTTTAGTAATGCTCTGAGGTTTCACAGTGGGCCTATTATGAGGTTTTAGCTGACTACTTTTTGGGGGAGCAGCTCTGACAGTGTCAAGGGGTAGCTGCACGTTTTTCTATGTCAAGCTTGAACATAGAGCGCTCAATTTTTGTTAGAAAACAAAAAATACATTCTATAATTAAATTTATATAATAATTTTTATTAGAGAATCAATGAAACTAATTGATAAAGACATAATTAGAGAGGTTAACAGACTTTAAGACCTAACTTTAATTATGAACAACTAGTAGAGGGTCATAACTCATGCAATGACTAAATCAATGGACAACTTTATAGTTATAGCTTATAATAATATAGGACTGTAGTTTTGAGAGTTCAACTATGAATTTCTAGTGAAATAATTCATAGCTAATAAATTAATTAATGGAACTAAGAGTTAGTGAAATTAATTAAATTATTGGAACTTAGAACTACAGGTCCATAGTATGAAAGATGGTGGGTTAGGAGGCTAAGACACTATTTGATCTACATCTACAAAAAGTATTTTTATTTTTATTCAGATTAGGGGTGTTCATTGGTCAGTTTGGTCGAGTTATAACATATTTTAGTTAACCCGTCCCATTAACTAAAAAATGGGTTGCAAAAATTCAACTCTACCCCTCCAATTAAGAAAATGAAAAAGTTAACCTGTCCAATGTTTTAGGCAGTTTGGTCGGGTTAACCTGCTCAAACAAATCTTAAGTTTTTTTTTAATATTCAAATAATTAGATTCAACAAACTAAAAATATAGTGTACATCTTCCAAACTTAGACATATTATTCTAAATTGAAATTTTAAAACATTATTCTAAATTCATTGTTAAATTTTTAAAAAAATATATATTTAATATTACATATAATATGTGTAATAATATATGTATAAATGAAGAAAAAAATATTAATCGATTTATTCAGGTTATTTTGGGCGAGTTGGTATAATTCTCAAACCGCCCAATATAATAATTGGCGAGGTTTGAATTTTTGTCGGGTTATTCAGGTTGTATTTTTTGTCAGTTTTTTCGGTTTGGTTTGAGCGGTTTATTCGGGTTGGACAGTTTGCAAAAAAAATTTCACAACCCTAATTTAGATATATGTCGCATGATAAAGATCTCATTCTAGTTATGGTTCCTAGAGTGATACGATCCTGTGTTTTAATAATTGTTCCTATTGCATTGAAATATTATTTCATGCTTCCTGTTATCCCCAAAATTTGAAAACGATGACGTGACAATAGAAGTGACAAATGGCAAGGAATGGCTGGGTAATCTAGCTTAGGAGTGATCTGGTAGACCGGTGAAGATTTTTGACTGACCAGTCAAGTGTCATGACTGACCAGTCAGGTGCTTGACCGACCAGTCAGGTGCTTGTCCGACCAGTCATGTGCTTGTCCGACCAGTCAGGTGATTGTCTGACCAATCAAGTGTTTGGCCGACCAGACATGTGTTTGGCCGACCAGTCACTTGTCTTGGACAACCAGTGAGGGTTTGCCCGACCGGAGAAGTGTTTTGGCCCTCCATTTTTCCTTCTGGGTGCGATGTGGACCGACTAAACAGATCATTGCTACGCAAGAGATCCCAGTAATGGCTTTAGCTAGAATCAGTCATACTTGCGCGGGAATCTCTCATATTATCCCAAAGAATCGCACATTATTGTATTTTAGATGTTATTATTAATTAAAATATTGAAAGAATAACAGAAAGATCCCGATTATGAGGGACTGGGTTTGTACAATCCTGGGCTTATAAATACAAAGCTCATGGCATTAGGGAAAGGATTCAGATTCTAATTTTCCTAAGAGAGTATTTGTATCTTGAGAGAAATATTGTATTCTTTTCATTTGCACTGAAGAAACTCAGTTGACTCAGGTTCATCTGATCTTGAGTGTAGATTCATAATCATAACTCTAAGTGGACTAGGCTATTACCAACATTTTTGGGGCTGAACCACTATAAAAATTGTCTGTGTCGTATTTTTCTCTTGAAGGTTTATTGTCGTTTTGACGTCTACACGTCGTTGGCCAAAACTGTGGTCAACATTTTGGTGCTTTCATTCAGAGTCTAAAGAGAAGAAACACACGAATATCGTATCAAGATGGCGCCCAAGAATACCAGTGTGGCATCCAAAAAGTCAGGCACGTCAAAAGAGTCTACTAGATCAGAAGGTCCTAGATCGCATAACCCAGAGACTGAGCCCAAGGTCTTTCTCGAGGAGACCGCTCCAGAAGTTGAACAACTCCAGGAAGCAATAGGTGCTTTCCAAGAGGAGATGGTGCAATTCAATGCTCGGCAAGAGTCTTTCGCTGAAGAGTTGGCCAGGTAGAGAGCTGTGTTAGAGCAGCAAAGGCGCGATATGGAGGCCAGAAGCAAAGAGCTCAAACAACGACAGGAGGAAGTCGACCGGAGACATCGTGAAGCAGCACTTGCTCTAGAAGCGGCTACCCAATTGGCCAAAGCCAATGCTCAAGCCGCGGCACGAGCAGCCTCCCAAGGAGCAATAAATAATAATGTTGATCGGAGGACCACTGACAGAGCCAATTCTCGTGGACCGAACAGAAGCAGGAGTAACCCCCCTGGTCGGGAAGATGATGGGGTCCGCTCTAGAACTGCATCAACACAGAGGGAGAACTCTAAAACTCCCTCCAGGAGCCAACGATCAGAAACTTCGAGATCAGGAAGTCACCGATCGGGCAGTAAAAGGACTCCACCCAGGCAGGATCAGACCAGGACTCCTCGAGATAAAAAGGACTTCACAATTCAAAGATGGGCATGGTCGTGATGAGGCTGATAGTCACCACACCGACCAGTTAAAGGATAAAGAAGACAACAACCTATAAGGAGGAAAAGATTTCCCGAGACGTACCGAAAGGCCTCCATTGCACCCCGGTCAGCATCGTAGTGGGAGAGAGCAAGTCCTGCGTAGTAAGCCATCTGAAAAATTGAAAAGTATTGTGTTCGATCGGGCAGGAGAGCATGCTTCCCGGAAGGATCTAAGGGACGTTATCACCAACAAGAGGAGGACCGTCCTGGTCGAAGGGCAAAATCTGAACCGCCCTGCCAGTCAAGTAGAAATACTTGACGACAGTGCACCAGATGGTAATGCCCGACCAGGTGGTCAAGACCTTAGAACTTCGTCAGTTGCACCAGCCATCCAAGCCCAGCTTGACATGCTAACAGCTGCAGTGCAAGGTTTGTCAAAACGACCTTCCGGGATAGATGCGATAGACCACCGGAGTGGCAGCCCATTTTGTGCCCGGATTAGAGCAGCCCAGCCACCGGCAAAATATAAAGCACCGGTTCTGCCGGCATATACAGAAAAGGTAGATCCCATCAGACATGTTGGGAAATTTGAGGACCAGATGGAATTTCTCGGAGTAAGTGACGATTATCGGTGTAGAGTTTTCCTGACTACTTTGTCAGATACCGCCCAGGAATGGTATTGGAAGTTTAAGCCGAACTCCATTACCTCTTGGGAGGCATTCAGGAAGGAGTTTTGTAGATAATTCAACACTGCCTGAACTCCACCAGTTTATGCCAACCACTTGACAGATATCAAACAAGGAAAAGATGAGTATTTAAGGAATTATATACAGAGATTCATGAGAGAAGCCAATAGAGCAACTGTTGTAGGAGACGAGGGGAAGATGGTTGCCATATCCGCTGGGATAACTTATCGGAGCCCTTTGTGGGATAGTATACATAGAAATCCAATTTCAACACTTCAAAAATTTCTTGACCGAGCAGACAAGTATATGAAATTGGAGGATGAAATCGAGAAAGAGGAGAATGGCATAAACAATCTGGGCAGATCAACTGACCCTCCTAAGAATGATGGAAAGAAACATGGAAATAATGGGTCTGACCACCATGAGGAAAAGAAAGCAAAGTTGAGTTCAAACGAAAAGCCAACCAAGTATGAGCCTCAGTTCACCAATTACACCACTCTCTCGGCCACCCGAGCGGAAATATATCTTGCTAGTCATGAAGAGGTTCCCTACAAGAAACCTCCACCCATCAGGAAAGAGATGAGGAAGAGAGATATGAATAAGTTTTTTTGTTTCCATGGAGATTATGGTCACGACACAAATGAATGCAATCACCTCAAGGACGAGATAGAATTTCTTCTCTGGTTGGGCAAGTTGAGGAAGTACCGGGCAGAGACACCCCAAGGAGAAGGAGGCAGCAGCAATCCTGGGTTCAAACGACAAAGATCTCTGCCCTTGCAGCCCGGACCTGTGTACTTTACCTTAGACACTATATGTGGAGGTCCACACTTGGTTGAGGAAAGCAACAAAAGCAAGGGAGAGGTATGCCGAGACACTTCGACATGAGCGGGAGTGCTAGGATCAGGAGCCACTGGAACGAAGAGCGTTTGTGAATATATTATTTCTAAATACCGCTTTCAGAGTGGTAGTTTAATTTCAAGTTGTTTAACTTGTTATTTAAATTTGGTTTATGAGCTGGTTATTTGCTGACCAGTCATCTATTTTTGAACAATTTTTTGTTGTTTAAGACTCGTTATTAGACACTGTTGACGCGATTCTTCGGCAACAGGTAATTAATAGAATGAGGAGTGGGATTAGTGCTAAATAATGATCCGTAATAGATGAATGATCTCTTAGTAAAATTATAACTCAAATACTTGTTTAGGTGGTTCAAAGGTTAAAATCATTCTAGTCCACCAGCAAATATTATTGATATCTCTCTGATATTCTTTACAGGGTATTTCCTTACAAATTAGAATCCAACCCCTTGCAACTTCCAGGGTCTCCATATTTATAGGGAGACGGCACCTGGGGGTTGGCAAGGGAGGTCATCCCGTGACCTTCTTACCCATCATGTCACTTCTGTGACATTCATGATTAATTCCTAAAACCTGACAATGAAGTGTGGTCTAATCAATAGGTAAGGGGGATAATGGGTCGCACGGCTCGTGGTGTCCATACTTCAGACCTGACTCCTTAGTAATCTCATTAAGCCTTTGGTTACCTTAAGCTAAAGAGGTAGGACCTTGTAACAGCAGCTCCAGGTACATGGCATCCACGTGGCCGTTATAATTATACCCTCTCTCAGCTCGCTAATAGCCCGTGGATATTTAGGGCGTATATTTTCCCCCCAAGCCCCTGTTTGTGGCATACGACGTCACCTGGGGCCACAGTGGGGGCTTTTAGGCTTCTTTGTGGACTCTTCACATTCCGCCCATTACGCTAGCGTCGAATACGTGGAGCATCATGGTTGGTGACGGTCCGTCTTCCGAGAACCGCATTAAATGGCCTAGCCTATATTCGGCCGTCGTTTCGTCTTTCGAGTAGTGATTCTCGTATCCTACATCAAGATGATCGAATAGCCCTCACCCTCTGGCCTTTTACGTATATAAAAGGGCTAGCCACCTTTCGCATGGGCTACCCATTCATTTGAAAATTTTCTCATCTTCTTCTGCCTCAAAGCCAACCCGGAGCAGCGGGGGCGAGGCGACGGGTTCTACTATCTGACTTGTTTTCCAAATTTGGTTGCGGTCATCGAGCTGCCCAGCCACCCCAATGACTTCAAGGATCAGTTCTTCATGTCAAAGGGGTTTCGCAACTGCGAATTCCACTACTTCAACCATCCTCGTAAGTTTCTTCTGACTTTTAGCTCGTAATATGGTTGTTGATTCGTCTCTTATCATTTATTGCTGATCTGAAAACTATCGTGTAGCAATTTTCGCGAGGACGTCTAAGTCAGTGACCCTTGGGGGTCAGTATGAAACCTTGGCGGGGCTTCCCCCAAGTGAAAAAGATTACCGCCAACTCGTGTCTGACGAGATGATGCTGGCGTGTAAGTTAATCTCCCCTAGCCAGACTCTGGCCTTGAGGAGGCCGCGGGTCATCCCCGCCGCTCGCGAGATGTCGCCCATCCCCGAGGAGGAGGCCGCGGACGAGGACGAGGAGGACGAGGTGCCCCTCATACGCCGGAAGCGGGCTCTGGAGGTCGCCCAGGAAGTCAATGCGGTGAGGATCCAGTCCGGGGCAGAAACCGGCCCCTCTGGTCAAGGTAACCCTTACTTATTTAGGGACTTAGACAGGGCCACCGCAGACTTAAGGCTTGCTAGGTTTAACCTCGGCCAACTCGTTCACCGCCACCGAACAGACCCAGGCTACAACCTCACTTTACTCCAGTGTGTTGACCAGCTCGTGTTGCGTAATGACATGGGCCGCCCTAGGGGAACTGTAGTAGTAGACAACACCCTAGCCTTTAGGTTGGCCCTCTTTGAGGACTATAGGACCAATCTTAGGTCGTGGCCCTCCCTTCTGGAGGGTGTAGTAGCTCCGGGTCTTAGGCAGTACGTAGAGGAGTCTAGCCCTGAGGCGGATCCAGATCCAGAACCTCTTCTCACCCGCGAGATCATTACCTTAGACTCTCCCATAGAAGCTCCGGGGCCAGAGGTCGTGACAATAGATTCCTCCTCTAGCTCGGAGGGTAGAACCTTTTCCTATACTAGCCCTTTTTTTTATGATCAAAGTATTTTCACATGTATATTAATACTTTGCTGTCTTTGTTTCAGCCGAGGAGATGTCGCAGGCCGGGGATGACAACTTGCGGTCCATGTTCCAGGGGGGAAATCTTCCCTCTGGGCCCTTGGTGAAGATACTTCGGATGACGAAGAAGGCTGTTGGGACATCCTCCAAGTCCCAGGCTAAGGGGAAAAACCCAGGCCCCTCTGCCACTGAAAAGGTACCTCCACCCCCTCCTGTCGCAGAGAAGATGGCTCCACCTCCCTCGTGACCTCCTGTTTCTGCTCGGGAAAAGGAGGCGTCAACCGGGGCCTTGGCTACCCCAGTTCCCCTGGTGCGCATCCCAGTCAACACCCAGGCCTTAGAGAAAATCCTCGAGGTCTTTCGGGGGACGGTCTACGAAACTGCGAGCTACACAGTGGACCACTATTACAACGCCACCCCGAGGGACCTGCGGGAGATCGAGACGAGGAGTTCTGAGAACATGATGAAGTCTTCAATGGGAATGACCCTCACGGTAAGTAAGCTCTACCATTTGTTTCTTTTCATTTGCTTTATTTTTAAGGCACCCGCCTTACACATTTTTTATTCTTGCAGGCGGTTTTGGCTCTTCACCGAAGCATATCCCGATCCAGGGCCAGGCTTGAGGAGATGAGGAATGAGCATTAGACTGCCCTGGCCACCCTTACGTCTGCCCAGAAACAGGAGCAGGATGCCAAAATCGCCCTGGCGACCGTGCAGGCTGAGCTTGACGTATCTCGACCTAAGCTGCTGGAGGCCGAGTCCACCAAGGTCGCCCTGGACGCCGCGAAGGTGGAACTTGAAGAAGCTAAGGCTGCCCTTGTGGCAGAGAAGGCGACCTCCATCACCTCCATGGAGACCATGTTGTACCATTGCTGGGCCTTCAACCTGGATGGTGACTTTTCCCTCTTAGGGACGGAAGCGTGGGAGTCCTTCCTGGGGAAGTTCAAAGCTCACCTCCAACAAGAGGCGCCTTCTGAGACCGGGGAGACTCCGACTGCAATCGAGCAGGACAGCGAGGGGGTGACTTCATCAGAGCGGCCTGGCGGGGCTTAGGATTTTTCTCCTCTTTTATCATTTATATTTTTTTGTAATTTTATCTGATGAGGTTTTTTAACCTCGAGACAATTGATTTCTTCAACTTTATTTTAATTGATTTACATATTTTTGCCTCTATCTTATTTCTCTTCTATGCATTTGGTAGTAATCTTAGTTTTTGTTGGTGTTGTGATTGGCATCTTATGCTTTTCTAGGAAAAAACATGCTAATCAACTTGAACCAACTTCTAAGACTTGTCCTGGTTGTATCCAGGACATTAATTTGAAAACTTAGTCCGCGTTAATCCTTTATCGGTATCTCGTGCTTTTTAAGAAAAACCTCGATCAACCAATTTGAACTAACTTCTAAGTTTTAGGACCTGGTTGAATCCAGGACATTAATTTGAAAACTTAGTTTGCATTAATCCTTTATCGTTATCTCGTGCTTTTTAAGAAAAACATTGATCAATCGATTTGAACTAACTTCTAAGTTTTAGGACCTGGTTATATCCAGGACATTAATTTGAAAACTTAGTTTGTGTCAATCCTTTATCAATATCTCGTGCTTTTTAAGAAAAACATCGATCAATCGATTTGAACTAACTTCTAAGTTATAGGACCTAGTTATATCCAGGACGTTAATTTGAAAACTTAGTTCGTGTCAATCCTTTATCAATATCTCGTGCTTTTTAAGAAAAACATCGATCAATCAATTTGAATTAACTTCTAAGTTTTTAGGACGACCTGGTTATATCCAGGATACAACTTAGTTCGCGTTAATCCTTTATCGATATCTCGTGCTTTTTAAGAAAAACATCGATCAATCAATTTGAACTAACTTCTAAGTTTTTATGACGACCTGGTTATATCCAGGATACAACTTAGTTCGCATTAATCCTTTATCGATATCTCGTGCTTTTTAAGAAAAACATCGATCAATCAATTTGAATTATCTTCCAAGTTTTTAGGACGACCTGGTTATATCCAGGATACATATGCCCCCCAAGTAATTAGGAAAGGGTCTTTCATGGTTACTTGATATTACATCCACAAATATACACCATAATGTAAAAATATTTAATTCTCATTATTTTATATACAAAAGACGACCTTTCTGATTAAGCCTTACAAAGGTATCATTGATAATATTTCTTCAAATGGATAGCGTTCCAAGTTCGTGGGACTGCTTCTCCATTAAGCCGAGCTAACTTGTAGGTTCCCTCTTTTATGACCTCGGCTATTTGGTAGGGCCCTTCCCAGTTCGGTCCCAATACTCCGTCTTTGGGATCCTTACTGGCCAAGAAGACTCTTCTGAGGACCAGGTCGCCAACGCTAAAGGCGCGTTTTCTGACCTTTGAGTTGAAATAACGAGTGATATTTTGTTGATAATGCGCGAGCTGTAGCTGTGAATCTTCTCATCTTTCATAAATCAGGTCGAGGGATGCGTAGAGAAATTCGTGATTGCGGTCCTGGTCAAATGCCTAGACCCTATGCGAGGCTACCTTTACTTCGACAGGAAGGACTGCCTCACTCCCGAAAGCCAGGGAGAAAGGAGTATGACCCGTCGGCATTTGATGTGAGGTCTGGTATGCCCACAGTACCTGGGGGAGCTGTTCTGGCCAGACTCCCTTGGCTTCGTCCAGTCTTTTCTTAAGGCTTGCCTTTAGTGTCTTATTGACGGCCTCGACCTGCCCATTCGCCTGGGGATAGGCCACGGAGGAGAATCTTTTTACAATGCCTTGCCTCTCAGAGAATTCGGTGAAGAGGTCATTGTCGAAATGCGTTCCATTATCTGACACGATCTTCTTTGGCAGCCCGAATCGGCAGATAATGCTTTTGACCACGAAGTCGAGGACTCTTTTTGAAGTGATTATTGCCAAGGGCTCTGCTTCTGCCCACTTGGTGAAGTAGTCGATAGCCACCACCGCGTAACGAACTCCTCCCTTTCTAGTAGGGAGGGCGCCAACCAAGTCAATCCCCCAGATCGCGAATGGCCACGGGGACGAGATCATCTTCAGCTCGACCGGGGGAGATCGGGCAACTGTTGCAAATCGTTGGCACTTGTCACATTTTTTGACATAGGAAATCGAGTCTTTTGACAGAGTGGGCCAGTAATATCCTTGCCTTAAGATCTTCAGGGCCAAGCTTTGCCCCCAGTGTGATCTCCGCAAAAACCCTCATGCAATTCCTGCAAAATGGTCTTCGCTTCACTTGGCAGGACACACCATAGGAGAGGTAAGGAGTGTCCACGCCGGTATAATATCCCATCTACCACTGTGTACCTTGGAGCTTGGTAAAGTACCCGCCTTGCATCATTTCGCTCTTCAGATAACTTTCCTGCTGTGAGATATTCGAGGATGGGGGTCATCCAGGTCGGTCTAGCGTCGATCATCTCGACCTCCATCCCGACTCCCTCTATGCTTGGTTTCTCCAAGAACTCTACCGGCACTAACCCTAAAGTCTCCTTCTCCCCGGAGGTAGCGAGCTTTTCCAGGGCGTCCGCATTGGCATTCTGCTCCCGAGGTATCTGCTCGATTGAGCCACGCTCGAATACAAACAGCTCGCTCTTCACCTTGGCCAGGTAAGAAGCCATCTTGGTTCCTCGTGCTTGGTACTCACCTAGCACTTGGTTTACCACGAGCTAGGAATCGCTGTAACACTGAACGGAGTTGGCCTTCAGCTCCTGGGCCACCCTTAGCCCGGCCAGTAAAGCTTCGTATTCAGCCTCGTTGTTGGACGCTTTGAATCCGAATCTCAACGCCGAGTGGAATCGATGTCCTTCTGGGGATATCAAAATGATTCCAGCCCTGGAGCCGTTCTCGTTACACGAGCCATCTACGAAGACCTTCCATGAGGTCTGGACTAAGGAGGCCTGGGCTATGGCGGTCTGGGTTGAATCTTCCACAGGATCTTCTTGGAATCCTGTGCATTCTACCACAAAATCAGCCAGGGCCTGGCTTTTTATTGCAGTTCGTGGTATGTACAAAATCTCGAACTGGCTGAGCTCAATAGCCCACTTCAACAGACGTCCCGATGCTTCAGGTTTTTGCAAAACCTGTCTTAAAGGCTGATCGGTTATGACATGTATTGAGTGGGACTGGAAATATGGCATGAGCTTTCGGGAGGCCGTAATGAGACAAAAAGCCATCTTTTCCATCAACGGATACCGGGACTCAGCTCCGAGAAGTCTCTTGCTGATGTAATAGACTGGCTTCTGAGACCGGTCTTCTTCTCGAACTAAGACGGCGCTAGCTGCATCTTCCGTGACAGCTAGGTAAAGGAAAAGAGGCTCTCCTGCTGTTGGTTTGGACAATATGGGCGGCTCGGCTAAATGTACTTTCAGTTCGAGGAAGGCACGTTCGCACTCCTCGGTCCACTCAAACTTCTTATTCCCCCGGAGCAGGTTGTAGAATGGCAGACACTTGTCGGTAGATTTTGAGATAAACCGATTAAGGGCCGCCACCCTTCCTGTCAGACCCTGAACGTCCTTTCACGACCGAGGTGAGGGCATCTCGAGCAGTGACCTGATCTTATCGGGGTAGCCTCGATCCCTCTGGTATTGACAATGAAACCTAGGAATTTCCCTGATGCGGCCCCGAAAGTGCACTTCTGCGGGTTAAGCCTCAAGTCGTACTCTCTCAGTATCTTAAAGCATTCCTCCAGGTCAGAAACATGGTTATCGGCAGTTTTTTACTTGACCAGCATGTCGTCAACGTACACTTCCATGTTCTTCCCGATCTGGTTGGCAAACATCCTATTTACCAACCTCTGGTATGTAGCTCCGGCATTCTTCAGCCCGAAGGGCATGACCTTGTAACAATAAACGTTAGTTGGGGTCATGAAGCTAGTGTGTTCCTGATCTTCTGGGTTCATAGCGATCTGATTATAGCCCGAATACGCATCCATAAAGTACATGAGCTCGTGCTCCGCCGTGGTGTCTACCAATTGGTTGATCCTCGGCAAGGGGAAGCAATCTTTGGGGCAGGCTTTGTTCAGATCGGAGAAGTCGATGCAAGTTCACCATTTCCCATTGGGCTTCGGGACCAACACAGGATTGGCGACCCAGACCATGAACTTAGCTTCACTGATAAAGCCGCACTTTAAGAGCCAGGCTACTTCCTCTTCTAGGGCTTCAGCTCGGGTTGTTCCTAGGCGCCCTGTTTCTGGGATTTCGTAGGCACGCTTTTATCCAAGTGGAGGGTGTGCATGATGACGCTCGGACTGATCCCCACCATGTCCTCATGAGACCATGCGAACACGTCCAGGTTCTCCTGCAGGAACTTAATCAGCTTTGCCTTCCTTTCGTCACATAGATTCTTCCCGAGCTTTACCATCCGCGAGGGATTTTGTGTATCGATATTTACCTCCTCGAGCTCTTCGATAGCTTGGAGCTTGGATTTATCCTCGCCTATTCTGGGGTCGATATCATCACGTAAGATGATATTTTCCCCTTCGGCATTCTGAGGTTTTTCAATCTCAGGATTAGGCACAAGTTCTTGAGATTCCTCATTTCCGCCCTGGATGGTCATCGTCAACTGCCCGGGTTTTAATTTTCCCTTCATAGAAATGCTGTAGCACTCCCTGGCAGCAATTTGATCACCACAGACCGTGCATATCCCCAAGGAAGAGGGGAATTTTAACGCGAGATGGTGGATGGAGGTAATGGCTGTAAACGCTATTAGTGTAGGTCGACCCAAAATGGCATTGTACGCGGCGGGACAATCGATGACCACAAACTCGAGGAGTTTCGAGACTGTCCGAGGTCCCTCTCCCAGGGTGATCACTAGCTCGATCGTTCCTATTGCCGCCGATCCTTCTCCAGAGAATCCGTATAGCATCATGGAGGTGGCTTTCAGCTCAATGACAGACAAACCCATCTTCTCCAGCGTAGACCAGAACAGTAGGTTTACCGAGCTCCCATTATCGACCAGTACTCTCCTAACCCTCTGATTAGCGAGCTGAACGGCTACGACCAGAGGGTCATTATGAGGGAACTGGACGTGGCTGGCATCTTCTTCAGTAAATATAATTGGTTGCCTCTCCAATCGTTGCTGCTTTGGTAGATGCTGCTCAGGGACGAACTCCACTCCATTATGAGCCTTAAGTTCGTTGACGTATCTCTTTTGGGCACCTCTACTCGTGCCAGCCAGATGGGGACCTCCAGAGATCATGGAGATCTCTCCTCCTATCACGGGAGGAGGGGCGTCCTGATCTACCCGAGACCCATGCTGACTTATCGGGACTTCCGGAGCTGGATGACCGGCGGGAACTCTATTCCGCGCATACTGAGCCAAGGGTCCGGCTCTGATGAGAGTCTCGATCTCATCCTTCAGGTGCCTACAATCATCAATATTGTGGCCAATGTCATTGTGGAACCGACAAAACTTGGAAGGGTCTTGCTTACCCTTCTGGTGCTTCAACGGTTCCGGCTTCTTTCAGGGGAGGCGAGCAGAATTTGCTAGGAAGATGTTCTCCCTAGAATGGGTGAGCTCGGTATAAGTCGTGTAGACCGGCTTAAATTTTTCTACGGACTTGTTCTTCTTTGGGTCGTGCTGGTTGCCTTCGCTGCTCCCTTTTCTCTTGCCTCCACCAAACTGGTTATTCTGTGTAATGGTTTGGGTCGCTGCCACGACGTCCATTCCCACTCTAGCTGGCTATTCAGGGGTCTAGCTGGTTCCCGCGGCTGATGCTCGTGCCTCCTCCAGGTTTATCCATCCCTGGGCCCTATTTAGGAATTCATTTACGGTGCTGACTCCCTTCCTCTGTATCTCCTCCCAGAGTCCTCCTCCGACGAGGATCCCAGTCCTCAAAGCCATGAGCTTGGAGCTATCATCTGCGTCTCTGGCCCGAGCAGCGACGTTCGCGAATTTGCTCAGGTAAGCCTTCAGAGGCTCGTCGGGTTGCTGCCTTACGTTTGCCAGGGTATCGGCCTTGACGCGGGCAGCCTGGGAAGCTCGGAATGCTCTCTTGAAGTCAACAGAGAAAGTTTTCCACGAGCTGATTGATTGCTTCTTACTCTGTTTGAACCATTGTCTTGCCGGCCCAGTCAAGGTGGAAGGGAATATTAGACATCTCAGCTCGAGACCAATGTTGTGGGCCATCATTAGGGTGTTGAACATACCCAGATGATCTGACGGATCCCCGTCTCCATTGAATTTGGACAAGTGCGGCATACGGAAACCAGGTGGATATGCCATTGCTGCTATGCTGGGGGCGAAGAGCTTAAGTTCGTCCCCTGAATCATACTCATCTTTTTCTTTTTCTGATAAGAGCTTCCTCATCAGTTCCTCCATCTGAGCCAAATGCTCAAGGATTTTGTCCTGACTTCCTTGGTTGTTCTGGGGCTGTTCAACAGCTCTGGATCCATTGTACGCGTTTGGCGGGTTATTGTCCCTCCTATCTTGAGATAGGTTATATGGGACGTTCTCGTTGTCGCGTACTTCGAACAGGTCTTCCCTTTGGCGATTACGGCTGCCGTTTCCCACTGGGTCTCCCCTTTGAGAGTTTAGACGATCTCGGAGGTCGCCCCTCGGGGCAGCCTAAGGACTTTGCGCCGAGCTCAAGCGTTGGCGCAGGTCTCCGTCGGAGAGGTCACTTCGACGACTTCTGGTCCAATAGCTCCCATTTGAGAAGCTTGGAGCCCGCCTCTAGGGGTGAGGATCTGGGACTTCTCTGGGTGCTCGGCTACGATGGGAAGGTCCAACGGAAGGAGGATTTCTCCTACTGCTCCCATGAGCCAGAATGTCTCGGACTGGCCGGGGAGGAGACGGGTATCTTATTGGTGAAGGAGGATGTCTGACCGGGGATGCAATCCTAGTCCCGTCAGGACGGATCAAGTTAGGTCGCGGCCGCTCCGCTCTTCCACCCTCCGCGTCCTGTGCTCAGCGGTTCGAGCGGGGCGCAAGATGGCTGGCCGGGGCGGGCTGTCGTTGTGAGCCCTCCTCGGATCTCCTTTGCGAGCTTCCTCGATCCCTCCTGGGTGCGCTTGAGGGAGGAAGTGAGCTAGGAGTTGAGGTCCGGACCGATCGGCTATACTGGTGCTCGACCCTAGGAAGTTCCTCAAATGTGGTTTCCCAGTGGTGCGATGTGGGAGTAGAATTTGATGTTGGGGGTCTGACCAACCGACTGGGCCTGGACCGATTACCCCGGCGGGGCTTATGAGTCTCGCCTTGCCTCTTTCCGACGTTAGCGGCGTTGTAAGAAGGGGTAGTCGGGCCAAAACCTCTTGAATCTGCTGGTTAGCTTTCGCCAGCTGACTCCTCAACTGAGCATTTTCCATTTCTACCGCCATGTAGAAATCTGGGTTCGGATTGGGCGGTCGGGGAGCCGAACTTCCAGTGTCGTCTTGGCCTATTGGCTGCTTGCCCGGCCGCTGCTGAACCTCAGGGTTCCGTTCATCGGACATGGCGGCATGATGGGCCTCCTGCCCATCACGTTGGTCCGCCTCGTTACCATGTCTTGAGCGAGTGACTACCATGGTTGGGTATTTGCGATAACACCAATCTAACAGCCTCTCAATGAAAGCACCAAACTATTGATGCGATTCTTCGGCAACAGGTAATTAATAGAATTAGGAGTGAGATTAGTGCTAAATAATGAACCGTAATAGATGAATGATCTCTTAGTAAAATTATAACTCGAATACTTGTTTAGGTGGTTCAAAGGTTAAAATCCTTCTAGTCCACCAGCAAATATTATTGATATCTCTCTGATATTCTTTACAGGGTATTTCCTTACAAATTAGAATCCAACCCCTTACAACTCCCATGGTCTCCATATTTATAGGGAGAGGGCACCTGGGGGTTGGCAAGGGAGGTCATCCCGTGACCTTCTTACCCATCATGTCACTTCTATGACATTCATGATTAATTCCTAAAACCTGGCAATGAAGTGTGGTCTAATCAATAGGTAAGGGGGGTAATGGGCCACACGACCCAACCCAGTTGTGGGTGCCTGAACACGCACGTTTATGCTGCGTGTCCAAGAATTCAGGGATGGATCAAACACGCGATGTCTGATATATGCACGTTTACATTGCGTGGTTGACTTTATAAAAGGTTAGAGGTGCCAACTCAAGCTCGTACTTCGAGCTTGATGTAGTCTCAGCTCGTGGTGTCCATACTTCTGACCCGACTCCTTAGTAATCTCATTAAGCCTTTGGTTACCTCGAGCTAAAAAGGTAGGACCTTGTAACAGCAGCTCTGGGTACATGGCATCCACGTGGCCGATATAATTATACCCTCTCTCAGCTCGCTAATAGCCCGTGGATATTTAGGGCATATAGACACGTTTTGTCCTTTTTAATTTACGAGTAATAAAAGAGACTATGCGCAGCGTGGTCGATTCTTGCTACAAATGTGCATGTGTGTTAATTATTCGAACAGTGTTCAACTGGTCGGTAAAATCGGACAGTGTTCAACTGGTCGATACATTCAAGCAGTGTTCAACTACTCGAATATTTTTCAATATATTCTATGTGTTTCACGAGCAATTAACTGCTCGAACAGATTCGGTCAAGTAGCTAGTGACCCAGGATCTTTCAACCCTCGATCGATTGGGGGGCACATGGGGTATACTAGTATATAATTTAACACAGGCAATAAGAGCACGAGTAAACATATTTGTTTTTAGGCTGACTTGTAAAATTTTGAAGTAAAAAAAAAGGCCATTAAGCTAACTTGTTTGACAAAGCTTAAGTAACTTGGAATTTTTCAAAATTTCAAGTTAGAAGCAAATATTCGTGTGACAATAAACATTATGCTCATAAAATGTTAGAGCAATAAGAGTGTGAGAAAGTATACTTAGCAGGGACTTATGAAATGTTTAGAATTTCTAAGTTAGAAAACTAAGTACTCATGCGAAAATATAAGGCATACATCAGAGTGACTTTACTAAAGTCTAAAAAGACTTAGAATGTTTCAAGTTAACAAAGAAAAGTAAAGTATAATTGCCAACAACTCGGCTGTACGATAAAAATATCAAAGCTGCTAAGCAGCAGTTGTCTTCACAAGAAAAAAGAGTAAACTACTGGCCAGGTACATAGTTTAGCTAATCAGGTGCAAAGTTTTCCTGGTCGGGAGAGCAGATACAACTTCCCTAGTCCGCTAAACATATATCACTAGTCGAGTAGGAAACTCTGTTGTTGAGCATGACTAACAATGATGAGTTCCTGGAGTGAACCATTTTTTACAAGCCTGAAGACTTGAGAGCATTCAGAATCGAGAGCCGAGCGGTTAGGCTCTGGTGTTTGATCGGCTAGGCTCTGATCCAAGAAGATAGGCGTGCAGCCGAGCGGTTTGTGTGCATGTCTGAGCGGGATGGGTTGCGTCCGAGCGATTGGAGCTGGCATCCGAGAAGTTGGTGGCGTGTCCGATCGGGTAGCGTGAGTGTTCGAGCGGTTGGAGGAGCATCCGAGCGGCTGGCGTGCGTGTCCGAGCAGCCTGGGGTCTGCGTCCGAGCTATCATGCACACATCCAAGCGGATGGTGGCAGGCGTGGTGTCCGAGCAGTTTGTTAGGCATCCGAGCGGATGGAAGAGTGCCTCGACCGACTGGGTGATGGTCCGAGCGGATGCCATGGTGCCCGAGTGGTCCACGTGGTGTCTGAGCGGATGATGCGGTGTTCGAGTGTTTAGGCCAGGCATCTGAGTGGTTTGCATGGAGTGACCGAGCGGTTTTGGGGGCGTGTCTGAATGTCCGAGCGGGATGGGGTCTGCGTCTGAGCAGCAAGCGCGCATCCGACCAGCTGGGCCGAGCGTCCGAGGAGCTGCTGGCTGGCCATCTGAGGATTCGTGCGCATCTGAGATGCTGGTTGGCCATCCGAGAAGCTTGTCATCCGAGGAGCTGGATTGGTGTGTCCGGGAAGTACAGGCACGAATTCGAGTGGTCTAAATAGCTGAAAGTGGCCAAGGTTATGGGTTTGATGGGCTAAAAGGGGAACCTATTTTCTTGAATTTTAACTATGCAAACAAGATCAAAAAGTTGAATTTCAAGGGTTCAACAAACTTCAAGATAACATCAATGATTATCCTATACTCGTGAGCCCGAAAAAGCAATGGAAATAGGAAACTGATAACTATCGTTTTTATGGACAGGAAAGTTAAGTCGTGGGTTTACTACAAAAGTGAAGGTTACTGACCGGATGGAAGCTTTTGGATGACCACGAAAACATTTTGCTAGAGGAAAAGTTTATCATATGAGTAAATCATATAATAAACTTGGGGGGCAAATGTTATCCCCAAAATTTGAAAACGATGACGTGGCAATAGAAGTGACAAATGGCAAGGAATGGCTGGGTAATCTAGCTTAGGAGTGATCCGGTAGACCGGTGAAGATTTTTGACTGACCAGTCAAGTGTCATGACCAACCAGTCAGGTGCTTGTCCGACCAGTCAGGTGATTGTCCGACCAGTCAGGTGCTTGTCCGACCAGTCAAGTGTTTGGCCGACCAGTGAGGGTTTGGACGACCGGAGAAGTGTTTTGGCCCTCCAGTTTTCCTTCTGGGTGCGATGTGGACCGGCTAAACAGATCATTGCTACGCAAGAGATCCCAGTAACGACTTCAGCTAGAATCGGTCATACCTGCGCGGGAATCTCTCATATTATCCCAAAGAATCGCATATAATTGTATTTTAGATGTTATTATTAATTAAAATATTGAAAGAATAACAGAAAGATCCCGATTATGAGGGACTGCATTTGTACGATCCTGGGCTTATATATACAAAGCTCATGGCATTAGGGAAAGGATTCAGATTCTAATTTTCCTGAGATTATTTGTATCTTGAGAGAAATATTGAATTCTTTTCATCTGCACTGAAGAAACTCAGTTGACTCAGGTTCATCTGATCTTGAGTGTAGATTCATAATCATAACTCTATGTGGACTAGGCTATTACCAACACATTGGGGCTGAACCACTATAAAAATTGTCTGTGTCGTATTTTTCTCTTGAAGGTTTATTGTCGTTTTGACGTCTACACGTTGTTAGCCTAAACCGCGGTCAACACTTCCGTTATACTGTCAATCACATGATCAAAAACCAACAATGACTTTCCTTTCAGAGAGCTCCAGGCGAGCCCACAAAGGTTTAATCATCTTCCATGAAGCTTAATTACTCACTAATGATTGCCACGTGGCCCTCGGAGAAAACATGAACAACACCATTAAAGAAAGTGAATAAAAGGAAGTCAAAATTTGACAGTCATATTTTCAAAGTTTTTTTTTTTTTTTTGTAGCCAATGATTTCAAAGCCATTATAAATATTTATGAAGACTTATTTGTGTTAAAGGTCTTTAAACTATACATGTGTTTGGAAAGTTGGTTCCCAGATATTTTATTTTTGGTAAATTAGTTCCCAAACTTTTATTTTCTTCTCATTTGTAACCCAATATTGTTAAATGTTACACTCTGCTGTTAGTTTTTTTTTCTTTTATTTTTTTTTTCACTTTTTATAAGGAAGGGCATGATTATAATTTTTTTTTAAAATGGGGCATTATGTGACTCTCCAAAACTTTATTAGGATACCTCAATTTTTTTAGTGAATGATATATTTTTTGAAATTATGCTCAATTTTTTTCTATATATTTCTTCTTTTTCATATTGTAGAATAGATAAGTAAGTAATATATATTTTGAATATTTGCACACAAAAAAGTTAAACAAAAAAATATATAATAAAACTTGTCAAAGTTATTTTTTAAAAGAAAAAATAATAAATTTAAATAATATAAAATGAAATTGTTGAAAACAACACAAAAAAAAGTATAAAAAAATTGAAAAAAGAATGTTAACAATTTTTTTTAAAAAAAAAACTAAATTAATTTATTTTTAATAAATGAGGTATATATATATTATTGCCATGTAAATATCATCCTAAAAAATAATGAATTAAGGACATGAGTGAATTATGTAGAGATTGACATTATAAAAATATATGCTAAAATATCATCTAATTACAAACTTAACTTGTTATTTCTTAATAATATGATAAAAGATTATTTTATAAATTTGAGCAAAAAAAAAGGAAACTCACCATAAAAAAATAATAATAATATCAACGGTAAGTAATAAAACTCAACATAACTATTTTACATAATTTACACATTATATTAAAAATATATATAACGGTAAGTAATAAAACTCAACATAACTATTTTACATAATTTACACATTATATTAAAAATATATATATATATAAATTTTTAGCATCAACATAATGTTTTGCCAAAACTAAACAACCAAAATAAAAAAAAATCTGATTTTATATATGTTATAAATAATTGGGAAATGTGTTTCTTTTTATTTTTTGTCAAAAAAAATAAACAAAAATTCCACAGGCCACCACGTGTGTTGGCATAAATTTTTTTTTTTAAAAAAAAAGAGAAAATTGTTGGCTCGTGTTACCCGAAAAAAAAAACAAAAAATGTATATAAAATTATAAAAAAAAAGCTGCACAAATGGTAGCTTTACAAAAAAAATTAAAATGAAAAATTGTAGGCGTTCTGTACGCCCACGTAGTAAAAATCTCCTATACTTATATATATTTGTTATTTTTATTTTAATTGTTTGTTTTAAATTAATTTTAATTTATGTGTTTATGAATGCTCACGTAGAATTTATGTCCAAGAGTTATGATAGTCATACGAAGGAGATTGATAATAAGATAAGGACACTCATCATAGCACTCCAAGGTGTAAAATATTTAATTTTTTATAATATAAAAAAAAGTATTAAATAGTCTTTCAATAGGTGATGTAAAGTTATATTTTTTTACCTAAATGAATAGTATTTCTTTATATTTAGTGAAATATTATTCACTAAGCTATAAATATTTTATTATTTTTTATAAACTTTTGTATATATATATATATATATAAGTGTGATATTATTATATTTAATTATTTTATTTCTTAAAATGAATAAAATATTTTTTAAAAATACAATATTTAAATGATATAGAGAAAAAATAGAGAAATTGATGTATGGTATAATGTAAAAGTTTGAGGTAAATTATAAAAAAAAATAAGTTTTGGTGATGTATTTTGTAATATATTTTCTCTCTAATATTTAGCTAAAACTCACAAAAATATCTTCTATTAGCTCCTTTATATAAATATTTATAATAGCTATGCACAAACTCCAATTAATCCATATCTACATTTGTATAACGTTTACATATCACTTATATAATATTTTAATATTATTATTTTTCTTTATAAGCTTTCTCTCTCCTATTTAGTATATATATTTATTATTTATTTATTTTTAATTATTTTATTTTACTTTAATTAATAAAATATATTTAAAGATATAATATTTAAATGATGTAGAGAAATATATAGAGAATCTAATGTATGGTATAATGTAAAACTTAGAAGTAAAATAAAAAAAATGTATGTTTTTTTAAAGTATTTTAAATGAAGTAAAACATCTATTAAGAGTGCTCTTCGGTCAAAATAATAGTGAATTTTCCAAGACGTGACTTTAACTTTTAAAAGAGCTGGGATTAAATTTTGGTGAGATTGTTGGATTGCTCAATGAAATTAACAAAATTGGTGTAAAAGCCAATGAGGTGTTGGTATGAGTGATGGAGTAAATGATGACGGCAGTGAGAAGAATTCTGAAGAAAGTGTCAAGTATAGTAAGGTAATCTGTACCTTGTGATCGGTGAAGGAGGAATTGCATGGTGGAGCTAGTATCCCGTTTTGGACGATGGGTATCGCTTATATTTATTTATTTATTTTGGGTGTAATTTTCCATGGAGTGTGAAAATTTCCTGTGTATGGGTTCAAGATTCATATATTTTGATTGGAAAAGTAATGATATGATTGAGGGAAAGAATGATATCCCATATATTTATAATCTGTGTTTAAAAAAAACCATAAATAACTCTTTCCAACACAATTTTTTTTCTTCATAAAATTTACCATATTTTTAAAATTCGTTTTGAAGATAATACCCTACTTTTGTTTAAAAAATAATTTTTTAATTTATTATTAAAAGCCTATGCAAATTCCAAATTAATCATAAAATGGTTTTAAAATATATTTGTGAAACTGTTAACCTCACCATTGTAAAAAAAAACCCCCCACAAATTGTTATTTTACTAGTACAATACTGAAAAAGTGATAGAAGTCATCAATTTCATCAGAGATGGTGTCAGATTCTATGTTTGTTTTTCTTTTAAAAATTAAGTAGCAATTGTACAATTAACCCAAAAAGCTACATTTAATCATTTTTATCACAAAATAATAGGGTGGTTTATTTACTTGCATATTTAGTGGTATGACTCATTATTGGGCTGGGGGAAATTGTTGGGTGTAATATTGGCATTCTAATGAACAATACGGTCCATCGTACACATCTAACCCCATAGCACCAATTCATGAAGTGCAATAGAAAAGAAATACACATATGCACATTCCTTTAGGTTGAACTGTTGAGAATATATAGACAGCTTAGCTATTAGTATTTAAACACATAAGCATGCATTCTTAAAGTTACTAGGCATTTTGTCTCTACAACTAACTGAACTTTTCATATCAAAAGCACAATGTAAACCGAGGATACTATGATTAACCTACTAATGGGGATTCACTGTAACATTTTAAGCAACTGAACAGTCACCAACCAAGTTCCTTCCCACAAAATGTTTCTACCTCACCGTAACTATGTTCAAACATCACAATTATCAAAATGCTTGACTAGCTTAGCCATTCACACGCGTTTTGGCGGCACATACTGAACTCTCTCGTCTTCGCATAAGTTCTGCATAAAGTCAGCAAACCGAGAGTCACTGAGAAATTTATGCTAGTAAAAAGTATTCGAGAGCAAAATTCTAAGATCCAACAACTTAATATGACCATTTCAAACTAAAAGAAAAACAAGACATTTTGCAACCTTAAAAATTGGCATATCGCATCCTTACGCAAATCTTTATCATATTGCTCAAATTGACATTTTCAGATCGTTTAAATATAGAAATTCAAACAACGTTAAAAGCATAATGTAGCTCAGCTGGTACTAAACTCCCGAAAACCATCTTCAAATTGTCTCCAATTTATTGGTTAATGTAAAATGAGGAAAACAATGGAACTGAAAGATTGGACAAGATTTGCAAAAACAATCAGTGGCAGAGCCACATGGAGAGGATCAAGTGGGGCAGTGGCTCCAAGTAAAACTTTTATATGTTATTTGCATTTAATTTTTTGGAACTTTAAACTTTGCTCCCATGACATTCACGATTCTACCACCGCTCCAATAGAAATACAAGATTCTCTATAATTGTCCCCATGAAGATTTTAAAATTAAACATTAGGGCTTACGACCCAAATCAGAGATGAATGTATTTGTTCAATTGTATCTCGACCCCAAATAAATTAAGGACTTGTATTAACAAAAGTTGACTCCTTAACATACAATGTTTAAGACAGAATGTTTAACCAATAAAAAACTACAGTTTTGTTTTCTTTTTGTGTGTGTTTATTATTTAGCCTTACACCCCACTGGATGTTAGAAATGGCTCTTGGAAACAATGAACACCCATCAAACTAACTTTAGTTCAATTTAATAAATCTTTTTTTTAAATGATGACTGCAGTCATCACTAAAGAGAGGCATGACAGGCTCAAGAGTTTGCCGCACACATGTGGTAAAAGATATCTCAGAAGCAACTCATAACACGGAAAGAAAAGATAGCATACTAACACTATTGGTGAAGATTCTAATGTCACGTTTACACCCCAGCAGGGAGAACATTTAGACACTTTCAAATGCCAAGTATCATGCGAACAAGCCATTCAAAAACCAAAACATCAGATTCCCTTACTTTCGGGAAGAGAAACTTAGGGATAGGTAGTCAGGTAAAAGCATCAACAATTTGTGCAGTACAGTAACCACTCAACAGAAGTCAAGAGTCAAGATTAGCCAAATTATAACTCGAATATTTGTAGAACAAACTAGCTTATCAACAAACTAAACTAGAGAAAATAACAAATATACTAGTTATCTCACCTGCAGGTCCTCTGGTAAAGCCTCTGAGACGGCAAGAGTGTAACAACCAGGGGCAAATTTGCCTGCCAGAACCCCAAAAAAGGTTTTATTACAGAAAATTAAACTATTCTTACAGAACAAAAAATAAAAGAATACGCATCCATAGTAATTAGGACATTTATAATTAAAACCAGCCATTACTTCATTCAGTTTTTCAAAACTAAGGAGGAAGGGAAATTGGTTAACTTCCAGATAACACCAATAAAAAAGGAAATCTGAATATATATATATATATATATGTATATATAAATACCAATTCTCAACCAGCGAGCAGCCCAACTTCTGGTAGGATCCATCACTGATATTATACTATCAAAAATCCAAATTCAAACATGTCATGACAATGTGCAACTATACAAAGATTTCAAAAGATATAAATATATTTATATATATATATATACGTATGAGAAAGAAAGAAAAAGAAAAATACCCATTGAAATTAGGGGTGGTGCAATCGACGACACGCTCGTGATCTTCGTCCATCTTGAAGAAGGGGCAGTTCTCACAACCCGATTCTCTGAACTAAATTACCCATCCACCATCATTTCAATATGATTTTACAAAAAAGTGATTAAAATCAGAAAAAAGAGTTTTGCTGCGGTGTCAGAAGCATGGAGTTATAAACCCTAACCCTGGAATTGTGAGTAAAAGAAAGTGAGAAAGAAAAAAGAAAAAGGAGACCTGATCATAAGTCTTGACAAGGCGGCAACGAAGGCAAGCCCTTAGTTCGTGGCCGAAGCTCGTCGGAATTTGGGCGGGAGCAGTTCCCATTTTTCTGTCTTGTCTTTTGTTTTCGCTTTTCCTTATTCAAATTCTCCTTCCAATTAAAACAAACAAGACCGGTGCTCCTCGTTCTCGACCTATTTGTATTGGAGAAGACACGAGAATTAAAAAGGAAATTTTTCGGAAATTTTACAAAAAAAAAAACTTTTTTTTTTAACTTTTCTACTTACACAAGGACTTTTAAACTTTTTTAATGTTCGTTGTTTATTTATTACACTTTTACGGACTTATCCTGTAATTTTGGTTTCTGCGTCTTCGTCCCTAGCCCAGACACGCGAACCCATGCCATCAGCTGCACCTCGCCAAGAGGATGAGAGAGCCCAGTCGTAGCCCAGCTCAGCACCGTGTGATGCCACCAAACCCACTACGAGAGAGAGCCCACCCCACAGCTGCATAACACCAGTTGCGAACCACCAGGCCCGACCCTCCTTCGAACCCAGCACCCTGACCACAAGAGCTCCATTACCACCCTCTGCAACTCGAACTCAGAGCCGAGAGAATCCAGGCGAGAACCCAACCCCAGCTGCGCGAATCCATTTGCGTTTCCAGCTGCACCACAACGAAGTACCCGAGAACGCATGCGACCCCAGTCTTCAACCCAAGTCCGAGAGCACTCATGCGTGTTTCCAATTGCACAGAGTCGAAGCACTCATTGTGTTCAATGGCTAGATTTGGATTTTTGGGCCACCCATTGTTTAGGTTTAGGATTATTATAATTGTCTAATATCATTTTGATTTTGTGTTATTTTTTAGTTGTTTGAGCTTTCTGTATAGTTGTGTTTCATGTTGTTTAAGTTTAAATATAGTTGTTTTGTTGATGTCTAATTTATGTTTAATTTTTTTCTGAGATATATTTTGAATTTTTTTTATAAAAAAAAAATGTGTTAGTATGTAATAGGTTGACTTCTAGTTGTTCAATTGTTGTTTTTTAGTTATTTTTTAATGCAGTGAGTTGATGTGTAGTTGTTGTCCAATTGTTATTTTCTAGTTATTTTTTCGATATTGTATTGCAGTATGTTGCTTTTTAAAAATGTAATGCATTGCACTGTATTGTTGTGGGGTCATTGTTTTTGTGTTGTTTAAATTTTATGTATAGTTTTTTCTAATGTTGGTTTTTAGTTGTTTAAGTTTATTATAGTTGTTCTATTGTTATGTTGATGTCTATTTGTTATTTGTTTATTTGCAGATATATTTTGATTTTTTTTTTTTTTAAAAAGCATGTTAGTATGCAGTTGGTTAATGTTTTGTTGTTGTCTTATTGTTGTTTTTTAGTTGTTTCATTGACACCATATTTTTGTAAATATAAGAATTAAAAAAATGTATTTTTGAAAACATAAGGTAATATTTTTGAAAAAAAAAATCAGGGACAATAAAAAAATATAAAAATAAAAAATATATATATATATTTTTTAAAAAACCTCATTAAAAAAATAGTATTTTTGTTCAATTGAAAAAGTTTTTTCTTGGGAATTTTAAATAAAATGATAAAATTGACAAAAATTTTACAATTTTACTGTTACAATGCAATTCTTACAATTTTATTGTTTAAGTTTAATTTTTGTACGGTTTCATTAATTTACATATTACACATATAATATCTTCCTTATACATCACTATTTCTCTTTCTTCTTCTTCTTTCTTCCTGGTTGCTTTTTCTCTCTTCTTCTTCTTCCATCACCTACTTGCCCAAGCTTGTCCTCCTCAATTCTGATCACCATGTCGTCAGCATAACAACGACAATTCTATTATATTTTTCGTTTTGTTGATTTTTTATTAGTTTGATTTTTATATTCCATTAGTTGTTAGTGTATTGTATTGTCTTGCTGTTTTTTTATATTTATGTTATCTTTTTTTGTTATATTTTTGTATATATTAGTGATATTTTTCATAGTGCATGCAATGTATTTGATGTAATGCTTGAATGATTGAGATAGGGTGTTTAGTGTTAGTTTTTATAATTATTTTGGTATGTTTATTTTTTTCATTTTATTAAGTATTATTTTAGGGTTTGTGTTGGGCTATTTCATTGTTTAGGTTGTGTTAGGGGTGTTGTTTTAGGGTTTGTCTGAGCAAGAAGATAAGCAAGTTGTTGACTGTATTTTTAGCCAACGACGTGAGAACGTCAATAACGACAAGCCTTCAAGAGAATGTAAACGACAACAGACAGTTTAATCAAGAAAAGTAAATAACACAGGAGATTTTTATAGTGGTTCAGCCCCGATTGTCGGTAATAGCCTAATCCACTTAGAGTTGTGATTTATAGATCCGTACTCAAGATCAGATGGACTGAGCCAACTGAGTTTCTTCAGTACAGATTGCAAAAATACAAGAATTCTCTCTTATTTCAGCACTTTCTCTCTCTAGAATACTCAGACCAAATTTTCTCTCTCTAGAAATAAGAAGCAGAAGAAGCCCCTCTCTCATCCCATAAGCTCTCTATTTATAGGCTTAGGGTCATACATACGGTATCCCTTAGAACCGGGATATTTTATTATATTTATTACATTTAAATTACAAAGAAACATTCAAAATTCGAAATGTAACAAACCCCCCATTTGTGGGAAGAATGAGAGATTCCCGCGTATGTTGTTGAAGCTGTCTCTGGGAATCTTGACTTAGTCTCCTCTAGCTAGTTGATCCACCTCCTACTGACCACTCATGCAAGTGCTGGTCGAACGTGCATGGTGGTAGGACTTGTGCATGGTGGACATGCACTTCTCTCCTCTAACATGGCACTCTCCTCTAGCATGCCATGTTTCTCCTCGGACCAAATCCTTGGGGTCTCCTCGGACCAAGGTGGTAGGACATGCACTTCTCTCCTCTAACATGGCACTCTCCTCTAGTATGCCATGTTTCTCCTCGAACCAATCTCCTTGGCTTCTCCTCGGACCAAGGTGGTCCGAGGCAATCTCCTTGGCTTCTCACCTCGGATACGTCCGAGGCAACCTCCTTGGCATCTCACCCCGGATAGGTCCGAGGCAACCTCCTTGGCATCTCACCCCGGATCGGTCCGAGGCAACCTCCTTGGCATCCCACTCTCCTTAGCTCTCCTAGGATGCATTCTCCTTAACCTCCTAGGACCAAGGTGCACTTGGCTTGGTTATGACATCTTTGAAGCAGTCCAAATTCTTCGTCAGTCTACCGGGTCACTTTATCACAACTCTGAGGAGTCAATGTATTTATTGACTATTAATGTGTCTTTTACTGACCATGCACTGCTACTTGTCACATTTATTGTCACGTCCTTGATCTCCAATTTTTGGGTATAACACAAGTATCTATTAAATTTTGTTTATGTTTCAAGTTTTATTTTGTTTTGTTGGCTTTTCATTTTGTTGATTAGTTATATGTTGTTGTTTTTATGTTGTTCTGAGTGATTATGGTGTTTTTGTATCGTCCTTTAATGAGTACTTTTGTCGAAAAAGCAAGTGGTAAACGTTAACAGTGATTGTGGTGTTTTTATTAATTAGATGTTTTAATGTTGCAGTTAGGTTGCGACGATCTTGATGTTTCTAAGTTAGATGTTGTACCTGAGATAAAATTACTCTTGATATTCAAAAGAGGAGTGACAAGCCTGGAGTAGCTTTGAAGTCTCCTTTTAGGAATGACTGTAGATCTTCAGATGTTGGAGTTATTTTGTAGTTTGTTTATTGTTGTAGTGTAGTTGTTGTTTTGATATTTGTTGAGTTTTGTTTCGTTGAGTATGTGTGTTTTGTTTTTAATTTTGTTTATCTCTGATGTGCATCATATGAATGCATTTTTTGTTTTTTAAATTCTGGATTATGTAAGAATAAATATATATATATGTATGTAACACCCTGGTTACCCCAGAGCAGTTACGGTGAACCGAAAATTTGACTCGCTACCCGAGTCCTTTGGTTAAAAACATGCATCTAACTATTATTAACAGGCTAAGGTGGAAAACCAATCAAAAGAAAATGATATATTTTATTTAATACATAAAATTGTTCATGGGCCCATCAAAACATTTACAAGTTATTTACAACTCAAAATGGTCATTACTGTTTCAAATTTACAAACCCGCCGACCTAAGCGGCAAAAATAGGGTAAACCCCCTAGTTCCTCTGAGAACTCCTTGACCGTGGTGGTCAAGCGGCCGCATATGTACACAACATCACCTAAGCTCTCCACTCAAGGTTGGGTGAGCTTTTCTTTCCCTTTACCTGCACCACATAGCACCCATGAGCCAAGGCCCAGCAAGAAACACACAATATAGCATGATATAATATCAACAATGATCATAATAATCATTCAGGACTTTCAACCCAAAATAGAGGAGTGACAATTGAAAAGTCACTAAGGTGAATTCCGTTACCAATAGCCATGTGACGATAGGGTCACCGGGCTTTAAAGATAAGTGATCCTTTCACTAGCTTAAACAGGTTAGGTGCATGATGACTAGTCATCAACATAACCTACCTCATGACCATAGAGTCATAACCATGGAACTCAGTTCCCTAGCCATGTGAAAAGCAGTCACCTAGGCCTTAGGCCCTGGCTCTAAGTAACTAGTCTTAGACTAGACAAGCGCTTATAAGATACATCGACCTTAGGGTTGGTCCAGCGTTAATGCCTTAGAGTCATTCAACGCTGATATCGATTAGATATAATCTTCATTCGGCTCTACGTTCAGGACGCTTATGCCGTTTCTGACTCTTAGGTCAGTGATACGCGACCAGTGCCATACACAAGTAAACAACATTCGCTAGCATTTAATATGAAATCAATGTCCACATTTATGAACCAACATGCCTCAACAACAATCATGCATGTCATATACACAGGGTGCAGTTTTCTTACCTCTAATTCGAGCGAGAATGAATAAAAGAACGACCGTTGAGAATGATCTGACTTTTAGTCCTTTAGCGGTCACCTAGTCATAACCAAATATGGGACACCATCAATAAAATTATTAACAAAGGTTCCCAAACCAAGATCTAACCTCCAGGACATCAATCCCCACTAATCCGGGTAGTAGGAACAATCCTGAGGCCTAAAACCAAGTTCCCGAGGTCAAAACACTCAAACGGGCTCAAAACTACCCAAGGGCTGCAGCCCTAGCACCTTGAGCTGCGGCCCCCAGCCACTCCAGGAGCAAGGGCCGTGGCGCCCTATACCCAGGGTCACGACGCCCAGCAAGGCCAAAACCTTCCTCCTGCTTCTTCGTGTTAGATTAGCTTATACAGGATCTTTATTTATTTTCATGTATATCTAATATTAAACAAATTAATACGAGATAGCCTAAAACATGTTTCTAAAATTGAATTCAAAGAGAAACAAAGAATAGAATACTTACAGTATACGCAGCGGAATTAAGAGTCATTCATTCAGTTTCTCTAACTCTTGTATCCTTTCTGTCGTAGAGTATTATCAAGAAACTGAACCGATCTTCTATTTTCTTCACAATCTTCCAATGTATCCTTAGAACCACCTAGACTAGTGTGGGAAATTCTCAACACATGAGATAGATATAGAGAGAAGAAGAGAAAATAACAAAGTAGCTTAGAAAAGGACTTGTGTTTAGAGAGAATCTAAAACTATCAGAAAATCTGACTTGTGACTTATCAAACTTATGTTTTGACTTCTCTCTAAGCACTCCTTTTATAGACTCAATTAGGCCATTTAATTTAATTAAAAAATTAATAAAATAATAGCCATTTTGAAGCCCTAGGTCGAAATTATCATGGGCTATAGGCCCGTGAAATTTCCCATTTGATTATAAGCCCATTGGACTTAAAATCAAGGCCTGTATTATTTTCTATTGATTTAATTAATTAAATAATTATTTAAATCCTTTATCAAATTAATTATTTATAATTTGAACCTTGATTTAAACTTATTTATTAATTTAGATACCAATTTATCTTAATTAATAAATCTGCCATAATTTATCTTTTCTTCTCAAAATTACACAACTCTGTGAAACTATCCAAAATTGACCTGGTCAACTTTGATAATTCTAATTGATGATCAAATCAATTAATTGAGACTATCTAGATGATTTTATCCAAGGTACAATGGGGACCATGGGCCTATGAAATCAAGCTCCAATAAGTTATCATAAATCTAACAAATAAATTTACTAACTTATTAATTCCTCGTGACTCCACTATAGACTTGGAATTGCACTATTGAATTCATAGAACGCTCTATAACAAATATAGATACGCTATTAATTATTCATTGTTACAACCATAATTGTCACTCAATCCTCTATAGATGGTCTACAATGAGATAGGACTAAAATACCGTTTTGCCCCTCATTGTATTTTATCCTTAAAACACTTAGTTCCTTGTAAATGATATTTCAGTAAACTAATTTAATTACTGAAATGAGATCTCTATCATTTAACACCTTGAACCAAACTAAAAGGAAACCATCATTTCACTTCTTCATCAGAAGCTATAGATGTTCATATCTATGATTAACACTCCCACTCAATTGTACTACCGAGTTCCCAAGATGTAAGTATGAGCTAGTCCGTAGGGTAAGCTGATAACGAACAAGTCAAAGAACTCAAATAATACAATCAGTTAGAATACTAACCACTCAGAATTGAGATTGAATTGACCTATGGTCAACTATATGATATGACTAGAATAGATAATAACAGTATGTTTACTTTTCTTATCAACTGTCAATATCGGTCCTGTCCGATGTAACAAATACATCCGATCTTATCTACTTTGCTAATGTTCTGGAAAGAACATGATACTGTAATGTGTAAGTAGATCATATCGTAGATTGGCAAGTCAGTGTAAATCTGGTGCACTGACTAATCTTAGGACTAACTTATTTTGAACATATAATCATATTTATATTCCACTGTGATTACGTCACTATAAATAAGATTAGCTATATGCTCGAGATTTAATAGAATTTTATATTAAACAAATAATCATGAAAATAAAACATGTGAGCAAAGTGATTGACCAAGTCAAAAAATGATTTCTATTCTTTTATTGATAATAAAATGAGATTACAAAGAATTTGGGTTTTAATTAGGGCATAAAACCCCAACACTTTGAGCTAGGGCCGCGGCGCCCAAGAACAGGGTCGCGGCCCCCAACCCAGAACCATCCACAAACTCGGTTTCCATCATCCCAAACCCTCCAAAAACATCCCTAAACACTTCCAAATCCACAAATCAAAGTTCCCAAGCTTCCCAATGATCCAAAACCATCAAATCCCGAGGCTCAAACAAACTAAAAACTCAATGATTCACAAAATCCCATTCGAAGCTTAGAAACTCTAAAACATCAAAACTTAAAACTTGGATTACCCTTGATTGGGTTGTTTCTCGTCAAATCTTTCGGTCAAGAAGCTTCTAATCTTTCCTAGGATCGCTATGCCTTGATCCTCGCTTGATTCCGACTCCTAGAACTCGAGATTTCTTCAAAAATGCCTCGAACGGTAAAATGAACTAACGGGAAGAGAGAAAGGGATTTCTAACGCACGGTTCTATCTAACAAGCTACTTCAAGCTTAAGTAACCTCAAATAAAACCTAGTGCTCGGGGTCCCGAAAACACTCCCGGGGACATTAAAGTCAAAACTTCCAGAATTTCCTCCTGCCGAATAGCTCGAATATATCTCCATAATAATGGGATCTCATCCACAAATTACAATATGCACCCAAATACACAAATATGCCCTCAACGACCAAATTACCAAACCACCCTACTAATCAAATGTGGACCCACATGCATGCATATAACATCATATTATAATATAATTCACATAAACATGCATATATTCATTTAATGGCATAATTAAACAATTATGGTCCTCCCGGCCTACTAATCCAGCCATTAAACCACATTAGGGATTTCGGGGCATTACAACTATCCCCTCCTTACAGAAATTTCGTCCTCGAAATTTACCTGAATAGCTCGGGATACTGACTCTGCATATCTGACTCCAGCTCCCAGGTCGCTTCCTCGACCTTGCTGTTCCTCCACAGTACCTTAACCAAAGGTATCGTCTTATTCCTGAGGACCTTATCCTTTCTGTCAAGTATCTGGATTGGCTGCTCCTCAAAGGAGAGATTTGGCTCAAGCTTCAGATCTTCATAACTCAAAATATGATTCACATTAGATACATACCTCCGAAGAGCTGAAACATGAAACACATTATGCACAGCTAACAACGCCGGAGGCAAAGTCAACTTGTAAGCCACCTGACCAATCATCTCCAGGATCTCAAATGGACCTACAAACCTAGGGCTTAGCTCGCCCTTCTTCCCAAACCTTCTCACCCCTTTCCATGGTGAGACTCTAAGGAAGACATAGTCTCCCACTTGGAACTCCACATTCCTACGCTTGGGATCTGCATAGCTCTTCTGTCTACTTTGAGAAGCGAGCATCCGAGCTCTAATCTTCTCAATGGCCTCACTGGTCCTCTGAACTGCCTTAGGACCCAAGTATCTCCTTTCACCTATCTCATCCCAATGAATGGGAGATCTGCATTTCCTACCATACAGCATCTCATAAGGTGCAAGTCCAATGGTAGACTGATAATTATTGTTGTAGGAAAACTCTATCAAAGGTAGATACTTACTCCAAGATCCACCAAAGTCCAGCACACATGCTCGCAGCATGTCTTCTAATATCTGGATCGGCCTCTCAGATTGCCCATCAGTCTGAGGATGATAAGCAGTACTGAACTTCAATTGTGTCCCCATGGCCTTCTGCAAACTCCCCCAGAACTTGGAAGTAAAAGTAGAGTCCCGGTCTGACACGATCGACCTCGGTGCTCCATGGGGACGCACGATCTCTCTCACATAGAGATATGCATACTGGTCAACTATATAAGTAGTCCTCATTGGCAAGAAGTGAGCTGACTTGGTGTAGCGATCCACTATCACCCAAATAGAATCATGCTGACCAACAGTCCTGGGTAAGCCCACCATGAAATCCATCATGATGTCTTCCCACTTCCACTATGGGATATCCAGAGGCTGCAATAACCCTGCCGGCCTCTGATGCTCAGCCTTGACCTGTTGACAAGTCAAGCACTTAGCCACATACTCTACTACATCTCTCTTCATCCCAAGCCACCAATACAACGATCTCACATCCTGATACATCTTCGTGGTGCCTAGATGCAAAGAGTAAGGTGTAGTATGAGATTCACCCAAAATCTCTCGCCTCAAAGCAGTGTCTAACGGAACACATATTCGCCCCTTGTATCTTAACAAGCCTAACTCAGACACCGTATAATCTCTGGATGCTCCAGCCAAAACATCCTCTCTGATCTTGATCAGCTGTGGATCACTCAACTGACCCTCCTTGATTCTCTCTAACAGTGTAGACTGTAGCGTAATATTAGCCAACTGGCCCAACAGCAACTCTATACCAGCTCTGGTCATATCATCTGCTAACTCTCTGGCTAACTATCAGCCTCATACCATAAATCTGTCTCGGACCCTTCCGGCTTAAAGCATCAGCTACCACGTTGGCTTTTCTTGGATGATACAAAATCTCACAGTCATAATCTTTTACTAACTCCAGCCAACGCCTTTGCCTCATATTCAAATCTTTCTTGGTGAAGAAGTACTTAAGGCTCTTGTGGTCTGCATAGATCCCACACTTCTCTCCATAAAGATAATGCCTCCATATCTTTAAAGCAAAGACCACAGCCGCCAACTCTAAATCTTGAGTGGGATATATCTTTTCATACTCCTTCAACTGACGAGAGGCATAAGCAATTACCTTTTCTGACTGCATCAGAACATAGCCCAAACCCTGATGAGAAGCATCACAATAAATCACAAACTTCTCCTGATCTGTCGGAAGACTCAGAATCGGAGCTGTAATCAACCTCTGCTTCAGTTCTTGGAAGTAGGGGTGCACACAGGTCGGATTTTTGGGTTTCGGGTTCATCGGGTTCGGGTTTTACTGGTTTCGGGTTGAGAAAAATGGTACCGAAACCGATCCAAAATTTTCAGGTTTTTTCGGGTTTTGGATTTCGGGTTTCAGGTTTTATTCGGGTTCAGTTTCGGGTTGGGCTGGGCCATTTGTGTTTTAGGCTGAAAAGCCAAATTTTGCAAAAATACCATTTTTTAGATTTTTTTTTCAAGAATACCATTTTTTTTGGATTTTGGGTTTGATTTTGGGTTGGACTTGGCCAATTGGGTTTTGGGCCGAAAAGCCAAATTTTGCAAAAATACCATTTTTTTTTTCGGATTTCGGGTTTGAACCCGAACCCGAGTTTTAAAAAATTTCAAACCTGACCCGACTTTTTTCGGGTTCGGTTCGGATTCAACCCGAATCCGACGGGTTTTCTCAAAAAACGGGTTTTCGGGTTGTGAGTCGGGCGGGTTTGCGGGTTTTGCAGGTCAAATGTTCACCCCTACCTGGAAGTTGTTCTCACATTTATCTGACCACACAAATTTCTGACTCTTGCGTGTCAACTCAGTCAATGCAGTAGCAATCTTTGAGAACCCTTCCATGAAACGCCTATAATAACTTGCCAATCCAAGGAAACTTCTAACCTTAGAAGCATTCTTTGGCCTTGGCCAATCTCTGACCGCCTCAATCTTTGCTGGATCTACCTTAGTCCCCTCCTTACTGACAATGTGCCCAAGAAAGGATACCTAAGATAACTAGAACTCACATTTCTTGAACTTTGCAAACAATCTGTGTTCCCTCAGTCTCTGTAGAACCAACCTCAGATGCTGCTCTTGCTCTAACTCAGACTGAGAATATACCAGGATATCATCGATGAAGACGATTACAAACTGGTCCAGATAATCCTTGAACACTCTGTTCATCATATCCATAAAAGCAGCAGAGGCATTAGTCAATCCAAATGACATAACTAAGAACTCATAATGCCCATACCTGGTACGAAAAGCAGTCTTCGGTATTTCTCCCTCCTTGACCCTCAACTGATGATAACCAGAACGAAGGTCGATCTTTGAGAATTCCTTCTTACCTTGTAACTGATTGAACAGATCATCTATCCTTGGCAAAGGATACTTGTTCTTAATTGTCAACTTATTCAATTCTCTGTAATCAATACACATCCTCAGATAACCATCCTTCTTCTTTACAAACAGAACTGGCGCACCCCAAGGTGAGAAACTAGGTCTGATAAAACCCAAATCCAACAGTTCTTGCAACTGTACCTTTAATTCTTTCAACTCAGCTGGGGCCATTCTGTAAGGTGCTCTAGACACTGGCTCCGTCCCTGGTGCCAGTTCTATCATGAACTCAATTTCTTTGTGCGGTGGCAACCCTGGCAAATCTTCTGGAAACACATCTAGAAATTCACAAACAAGTCCGGTCTCTTCTGGTCTCACTGGCACGACCTGAGTGGTATCAACCACACTTGCCAAGAATCCAATGCAACCTCCTTGCATAAGATCTCTAGCCCTTAATACAGAAATCATAGGTATGCGTGGTTCATGCATAGTACCAACAAACACAAAAGGATCCTCACCTTCAAGCTCAAAGGTGACCATCTTCCTTCTGCAATCAATGGTTGCCCCATACTTTGCCAACCAATCCATACCCAATATCATATTGAAGTCAGTCATAACCAACTTTATTAAATCCACTGACAACTCTCTGCCCTCCATTGTCACTGGCAAAGATCTGACCCATCTCCTGGATACCACTAACTCTCCAGTGGGTAACAAAGTTCCAAACCCCACAGCATAAAAATCACAAGGTCTACACAGTCTATCAATAATACTACTAGCAACAAAAGAATGTGTAGCACCGGAATCAATCAATACATTATAAGGGGTTCCAGCACTAAGAAGCTGACCTGTAACAACTGAGGGAGAAGCCTCAGCTTCTGCTTGTGTCAATGCGAACACTCGAGCTGGGGCCGAGTTGTCCGCTTTCCTGGGTTCTTCTTTTCTAGCCTTAGGGCAATCCTTTTTAAGATGACCCACTGCTCCATAAGAGAAGCAGGCCCTTGTCTTACACTCTCCCAAATGATGCCTCTTGCATCTGGGGCATTCAGGATAAGACTTCCAAGCTTCAATACCACCTTGACGACCCATTGAAATATCACGGGGCCGCCTATCAGGACCTGGACCTGGAACTGGGAAGGTGTCAGGAACCTTCCTCTTCTGATCACTGGGGCCTCCACCCCTACTTGAACCCACAAATGGAGGACCTGTCCTCCTAAACTCCTTTCTGGCTGCACTGTCTCGCCAGATCTTGTTCTCTACACTCTCAGCTGTGAGTGCCTTCTCAACCACCTGTGCATAGGTAGTAACCCCAGCCACAGTGGTGATACGTACATCACGAGCTAACCTGGGCTGTAGCCCCTGCAGAAATCTCTCTTTTATGGTCCCTTCAGTGGGCACCAGCTCCATGAAAAATTTCACCAAATGATCAAATTTTAAGGCATACTCAGTGACTGACAAATTTCCCTAAAGTAGCCTAATGAATTCCTTGGCCTTTGCCGCCCTGATGGCATCATTGTAGTATTTCTCGTTGAACAGAGTTTGAAACTCTTCCCAACTCAGGGCATTAACATTCTTGGTCTGGGTAATAACCTCCCACCAGATTCAGGCATCCTCCCGAAACATATAAATGGCACAAGCCACCCTCTCATTACCAACCATCCTCATGAAATCAAGGATAGTGGTAATCATACTCATCCATTGCTCTGCCTTGGCAGGATCTGCACTGCCCTAAAAAACTGGAGGTTGTTACTTCCTGAACCTTTCATAGAGAGGCTCCAATTTATTTCCAACCCCAGGCAGCTGCTCAGCTGCTAGCACCGACACAGGAGGTGCCTCTGATACACTGGCCACTGCAGGCGCTTGCTGCTGTTTCAAGAGACGAAGCTCTTCCCCCTATCTTAACACTATTGCCTGCAGATCACTAATTATCTGCTGCCAGTTTACAGGAGCTGGCTGTGAAACCTGTCCTTGGTCATTTTCCTAACCCTGATTGTTATTATTCTGGCCTTGATCACTCTGGCCAGCTGACATATCTGTCTGCCCTGGATTCATTCTTATCACTGATACCTTGCTGAAATAATGATCAATACAGCCAATCAGGTAGTAATAACTAAACCTCTTGCCGCCTTACGGTCCAAGAACAAGCAGACAATTACCATATTCCACAGTCATACAATTATACAGGCAGATCCATGTTTATAGCATTCAGCACTTAGCATGTATCACATAATACTTCACAAACAACAATACTAATAAGTATGTTCCAAAAATTTCAGTACTAATTAGCACACGGTTGCTGAGAATATAATATTTCAGGGCACAGGTTTAACATGGTGTCTCATGCACATAGGTAAAGCATATATACTACATTTAAGCAGTTATACATATAACTACATAAATAGTTACCAAACCGTGAGTTGAGCTTGACTTCAGTGATGTGTGTACATGCCCAGCCAGTCTACAGGAACCCTAACCTTGGCATGCTCTGATACCAAGTTGTAACACCCTGGTTACCCCAGAAAAGTTACGGTGAACCGGAAATTTGACTCACTACCCGAGTCCTTTGGTTAAAAACGTGCATCTAAGTGTTATTAACAGGCTAAGGTGGAAAACCAATCAAAAGGAAATGATATATTTTATTTAATACATAAAACTGTTCATGGGCTCATCTCAACATTTACAAGTTATTTACAACTCAAAATGGTCATTACTGTTTCAAATTTACAAATCCGTCGACCTAAGCGGAAAAAATAGGGTAAACCCTCCAGTTCCTCTGAGATCACCTTGGCTATGGTGGTCAAGCGGCCGTATATGTACACAACATCACCTAAGCTCTCCACTCAAGGCTGGGTGAGCTTTTCTTTCCTTTTACCTGCACCACATAGCACCCATGAGCCAAGGCCCAGCAAGAAACACACAATATAGCATGATATAATATCAACAATGATCATAATAATCATTCAGGACTTTCAGCCCAAAATAGAGGAGTGACCGTTGAAAAGTCACTAAGGTGGATTCCGTTACCAATAGTCATGTGACGATAGGGTCACCGGGCTTTAAAGATAAGTGATCCTTTCACTAGCTTAAACAGGTTAGGTGCATGATGACTAGTCATCAACATAACCTACTTCATGACCATAGAGTCATAACCATGGAACTCAGTTCCCTAGCCATGTGACAAGCAGTCACCCAAGCCTTAGGCCCTGGCTCTAAGTAACTAGTATTAGACTAGTCAAGCGCTTATAAGATTCATCGACCTTAGGGTCGGTCCAATGTTAATGCCTTAGATTCATTCAACGCTGACATCGATTAGATCTAATCTTCATTCGACTCTGTGTTCAGGACGCTTATGCCATTTCTGACTCTTAGGTCAGTGATACGCGACCAGTGCCGTCTCTGACTAGTCAGTGCCATACACAAGTAAACAGCATTCGCTAGCATTTAATATGAAATCAATGTCCACATTTATCAACCAACATGCCTCAACAACAATCATGCATGTCATATACACAGGGTGCAGTTTTCTTACCTCTGATTCGAGCGAGAATGAATAAAAGAATGACCGTTGAGAACGATCCGACTTTTAGTCCTTTAGCGGTCACCTAGTCATAACCAAATATGGGACACCATCAATAAAATGATTAACAAAGGTTCCCAAACCAAGATCTAACCTCCGGGACATCAATCCCCACTAATTCGGGTAGTAGGAACAATCCCGAGGCCTAAAACCAAGTTCCCAAGGTCAAAACACTCAAACGGGCTCAAAACTACCCAAGGGCTGCGACCCTAGCACCTTGAGCCGCGGCCCCCAGCCACTCCAGGTGCAAGGGCCGCGGCGCCCTATAAGTGATGTTTTTTTTTTTTTTTTTTTTAATTTTTTTTTTATAAAAGCAACGCCAAAGCATCTTAAGAGCAACTGAATAGAATGAACTGTAAGTGATGTTTATAAGTCATGGAAACAGTGCAACAACATGGCATAAACTGTATGACAAACTATTTTAAAATTTAAAAGCTAATTGTTAGTCTCAATGAGCACTTGCAAAAAGCTGTAAATGATTGTATAATAATAATATAAAATAGAGGAAATGGAGGTGCATGATGCAAATGAAGAGAGAGAGAGAAAAAAAAGTTATTTTTCAAAAAATAAAGAAAGAGGGAGATGGGTGGAACATGTA
This sequence comes from Humulus lupulus, assembly GCF_963169125.1. Lineage (NCBI taxonomy): Eukaryota > Viridiplantae > Streptophyta > Magnoliopsida > Rosales > Cannabaceae > Humulus > Humulus lupulus. The sequence goes on along the minus strand of NC_084794.1, from coordinate 206,452,575 downwards.
AAAAGTATTACTTATATTTTTTATTGCAATAAAAGCAAAAGTTGCATAAAATTTTGTCAGACATTTATGAGTACATCGTGTGGTCTTTTTTTTTTTTTTTTTACTTTATTCCTTCTTATCTTTTTTTTTTCTTTTCCGATGCTTAGTACTCATTATCTTTCTTTTTTCTTTTCTTGTGCCCAACACTTCTCTCTCCATATCTTTTTTTTTTCTTCTTCTTCTTCAAATTTTCTCAGCAACACCACCATCCAAAACCACTGCAATTTTGTTGTGATCTTGTGATTGCACATCTTTTGGATTAGGCTATCATACTTCCAATCATTTGTTATCAATGTGACATCCATGTTGTCTCAACTCTAAAGCAATGAGACATATATTCAAAAACATCAACAATAGCTCAATAATTACTTGAGGATATTGTTTTTTCAACTTTTGATTTGAATTTGTATCAGAGTCGGTATTGATTTCATTCCCTGAAAATGAACACAATAGAAGATATTTTTAGAATGTTAAGGGTGGGAATTATACAATTTATTTCTCAGGTTCTGTGACATCAATGTTATTGCAACATAAAAACAACACGACATCAGAGACTATTGTTAATTTATTGTTGCTTTTGTGGTGAGCTTACATTGACTGCAGATCAACAAACAAATATAAGTGAAATCAAATGATAAACTAAAATAATTTTGACTATATTATATTGCAACATAATTTGATGAATAATGTAGAGAATTTATATGAGAAAAGCATGCCCGATTGTATTATTTTTTTAGATAGGGCAACTTTTTTTCAACACTTTCTCCCTTGTTTTGAATTGTTATGCAAAAATTAAGACATCGACTATAATTTTTTGAGACAGAAGATGATTGAATTTTTTCCAAATTGTAAATTGAGTTTCGGTTGCTTACCTATTTTTATCTTGGTTTTTGTCTGAGATTGAATGTTGTCTTTCCACTTCAATGAGTGGTTGTTGTCTTGATGATTAATGTTGTTGCACAATCAAATCGTTGACATTAATGGAGTTTTCCTGTTGTCGGAGGTCGTTCCCATGAATGAATCGGGAGGAAGAAGACATCGGGGGGTTTTCCTTCTAATTTGTTAATAAGTAGTATTTATGAAGAAAAAAAAAGACCGGTACCGTAAAAAAGTGTTTTTTCCCGTGTGGTAGTATATAAGTAAATTTAGTGTAGTAATAGGCTATTACGGAAAAAAAAATTCCCTTTTTTCTTTTATGGTAAATAAATATTTGGTACCTGATTATATGGGTACCATTATAGTAGTGATTATTTTTAATCAATTTTAATATTTTTAGTACATAATAAGCTGCAACTCTAATTTTTTTACATGACGGTGTATAATGTAGTTACAGGGGACTTCCCACAAATTTCAGAAAATTTTGAATAATTTAGGATGTCAAAATCAAGATTCAAACAACTTGTTCCACATGTGTTTTTTTTTAATATTTATACGCACGTGCAATAGGCTATTTAAATTCTGATTTCGGCATCCTAATTTATTCGGAATTTCCTGAAAATTTGTGAGAGGTCTCTTGTAACTACATTATACACTGTCATGTAAAAAAAATAGAGTTACAAAATACTAAAAATAACTATCAGGAGTGATTAAAAACAATCACTACCCAACAAAATTTCTATATATATACTAGGCACACACATTGCTTAATTTTATTTAAAAAAAATTATTAAATATTTTTATTAATTTTTTTATGATTATCATATAATTTTTAAATAAATAAAAAATATTATATATAAAAAAGAATGACATTGTAGATGTGTTTTCCTACAATTGATTACTTGGACACCAGTAACCTGTCAATGACAAAAGAACGAGACTAGAGTTCAATTGGGAGCACGGGCATGGTGTTAGCCAAAGAGACTCTAACGCTCAAGTTAGTCAGATTGTAATAGTAAATAATGTAAATATGTAAAAATAATGAAATAGTAATAAGGAAGAGGCGAGATGACTAGTAGTGACGGAGACAGCGGCAGAGGATAAAAGAAAAGTCATAGTTGGATGATTGGTTCGACTGATTCAATTAGAGAGAATATTGCTAGTTAGAGAATAACACTTGTGAGAGAATAATTCAAGTGTTTCTTTCTTGATCCCCTCTTTGAACCCTTCGAGTTTTTCTTATAGTCGCCCATCCTGTGACTTTCTTTTCTTCTTGATCCGTTTGACACACTCCAGTCGGTTCCCTTTTGAGTTTCATGGGAAGGGTGATGTGTGTCTTGACTGTTTCGACGTCTTTGGCTGACTAATGCACTCAGATTTGGGTGCGGGTATGGATTGATTGTTGAATGGTCCATATAACAAAGGGTCACCTACTTATGTCAGATTGTTCATGGCCAGCTAGTCTGGTTTTTTGCCTGCCTGAGATATGTAAAATTGGGTCTGGTCAGATAGTTTGGTTGTCTACCTGCCTGAGATATGTCATATTGGGCCTGGCTGGCTAGTCTAGTTGTGTACTTGCCTGAGATATGTCAAACTGCACCTGGCTGGCTAATCTGGTTGTCTGCCTACCTAAGATATGTAAAATTAGGCTGGTTCGCTAGTCTGGTTGTCTTCATGTCAGAGATATGTAGGCCTGACTGGCTAGTCTAGTTGCTTGCATGACTGAAATATGTCAAACTGGGTCTGGCTGGCTAGTATGATTGCCTGTCTACCTAAGATATGTAAAATTGGGCTAGCTGGCTAGTCTGATTGCCTGACTGCCTGAGATATGTAAATTTGAGCATGGTTGGCTAGTTTGGTTGCCTGCATGCCCGAGATATGTAAAATTGGGCTGGCTAAATAGTTTGGTTGCCTGAGATATGTAAAATTGGGTATGGCTAGCTAGTATGGTTGTTTGCTTGAGATATGTCAATTTGGGCCTGACCGGCTAGTCCAGCTGGCTTATTGGGCTTTTGGTATGTAGACGAATTTTGTCCACTACAATCTGTCCCCCACTCTCTGGTTAGAATTTATTCTATCCAGAGAGTTTATAATGTCGAACGGGGTTTTTAGTAATTTTTTTTTTTTAGGTGGCCAAGTAGTCTGACTAGTCCAACTAGCAGTGTGGATTGGGTGGGCTGGCCCATGGGTGCACGCGAGGATGGCAGGGCCAGCTGGTCCGACTAGCGAGGGTGTGTGCAGGCCGAGTGGCCTAGGCGCAAGCAGGGCCATGGCCCGTGGGTGGGCGCAGTGTTAGGAGGACTAGTGTGTTCGGCTGGTCTGATTCGCTCGGATGCGATCGATCCGATTGACCGAGGCGTGCGTAGGGCCATGGCCCGTGGGTGTGCCTGGTGTCGACAAGGCCGGTAGGTCCGACTGGTCCGGGTGTATCATTTGGTAAATTTCATTTGTACATGTGGTGTTTCTAGCGTTTAGATGGTTGACACTTGCCATCCATCAAGATCCCTTTGCACCTATAAAAGTGGATGTTGTTTTCAAGTTTCCCCACATTTGGTGGAGTTTTTGGTGGAGCTTAGCTTGGAGTCTTGAGGAAAGCTCTCAAGAGGTTTTTTTCCCTTCTTTCCTTTTCTTTGAATGTTCAGATGTCGTTCTTCGTGTTCTTATGGATCTTCATGTTGTTTTTTGCATGATCTGCAACTATAACTTTTGTTTGATTCATTGTTTTCGTTGTTTGTGTTTGATCCTTAGTAATAGTAATAAATTGCATTTTCGCTATTTATCATGTATGATGGTTGTTTAGCTTGGTGCATAGGTAGTGTCCGACTGAGTAGTTAGTCTGACTCTTTGCTCCTTTTAGCAGGGTTTAGTCTAGATAACATGTCTGACGGGCTGGTTTAATAAATGAATATAAATTGTCTGCTAGTAATGATAAGTTTATTTCGATGGCATGCCATCTGGTAAGCAAATGATGCTTTCCATTTATACTTCATGTATATTCGATCTTAGATAGTGCCTTTTTTCTAGGTGGTTTGTATGACATCTCTTTCAGTAATCGTGGCAGTTGTCCTGGGTCTTCCAGTATGATGACTTGTTCATCTAGTGACAATGGTAGTTGCATGATTACTATTTGAAGGAGCATCACTATGATAAGAGTAGGTATCAGTTCTCATCTAGGTTGAAAGGTACTATAATTGCCGAGCTAAAGGATTGTGACAAACATTGTTTCTTTTGCAGGCATGATCAATTTTACCAATTCTTATCTGACTAGTTACCTTGTTTCTTTTGCAGGCATGATCAATTTATTGTTTGCCTGGGTGTGCTGAAAGGCTCAAGGAAGGGTCGACCGATTTGCCAGCTTCCTGGAGGACGACCGCAAGTATCAGGTTATCTTGTCTGAGTCAAACCTTTGACATAGTTGCTTGTCTTGTCAAGTTACCTGTAATGCCCTGGTTACTCCAAGACCGTTACGGTGAGCTTTGAACCGTGCTTAACTCGCTAATCGAGTTCTTTGGTTATAAACGTACATCTAGGCGTTGTTAATAGGCTAAGGTGAAAACCAATCAAAAGGAAATGATATATTTTATTTAAAACATAAAAATGTTCATGGGCCCATAAAAACTTTTACAAGTTATTTACAATACAAAATGGTCATTGCAGTGTAAAATTTACAACCCATCGACCTAAGCGGCAAAATTAGGGTTAGCCCCTAGTCCCTCTAAGAAACTCATTGGCCGTGGTGGTCAAGCAGCCGCATATGTACACATCGCCACCTAAGCTCTCCACTCAAGGCTGGGTGAGCTTTTCTTTCCCTTTACCTGCACCACATAGCACCCATGAGCCAAAACCCAGCAAGAAAACTCAATACTGCATGAATATAATATCAAATGATGATCATAATAATCATCCAGGACTTATAGCCCTAAATAGAGGAGTGACAGTTGTAAAAGTCACTAATGTGGGTTCCGTACCCTTTACAAGTGAGTGATCGAGTCACTAGCTTAAATAGGATAAGTGACTAATGAGCAAGTCACCAATGTAAACCAACTGAGTGACCATGGAGTCACTAATGTGGGTTCCGTACCCCTAGCCATGTGACGATACGATCACCTGGGCCTTCTGGCCCTGGCTCTGAGTAACTAGTTGTACGCCCTGATTTTCCCATGGGCTGTTAGCGAGATGGGATACGGCCTAATCATGACTACCACGTGGACATCCCCAAGACCGGAGCTGCCATAGAAAGGCCCTACCTCCTCAGCTCGAGATAACACAAGGGTTCGCCACAAATAGACTGTTTGGACTCTGAAGACCACAGGTCGAGGGAAGCATCCAGCTCGTGGTATGAGCTAGAGTTGGAGGCTGTGACCCTTTATAAAGTCAACCACGCAAGGTAAACGTGCATATATCAGACATCACGTGTCTGATATATCCCTGACTTCTCAGACACGCAGCATGAACGTGCGTATTCAGACACCCACGACTGGGTTGAGCCGTGCAGCCCATTATCCCCTTACCTATTGATTTGACCACACTTATGTGTCAGGTTTAGGAATTAATCATGAATGTCACAGAGTTGACATGATAGGTAAGAAGGTCATGGGATGACCTTCTTACCAACTCCCAGGTGCCTTCTCCTATAAATATGGAGACCCTGGGAGTTACAAAGGGTTGGATTCTATTATGTAAAAAAATACCCTGTAAAAGAATACCAAGCATATAGCAATAATATCGACTGGTGGAGTAGAAGGATTTTAACCTTTGAACCACCTAAAAAACATATTTTGTGTCACCATTCCATTTCCAAGATCATTCATCTATTTCGGTTCAACATAAGCACTAATCCCTTCCTCTTTCTTTTCTTAATTACTTGTTGGCGAAGAACTCCGTCAACAGTTTGGTGCTTTCATTGAGAGCAAATTAGATTGGTGCTGTCGCAAACATCCAACTATGGTGACCACTCGATCAAGACACGGTAACGAGACGGAGCAACATGATGGGCAGGAGGCTCATCATATCGCCATCCCCGATGAACAAATTCCTGAAGTCCAGCAGCGGCCGGGCAAACAGCCGGTGGGCCAGGATGACACTGGAAGTTCGGCGCCTCGACCACCTAATCCAAACCCAGGTTATTACACTGCGGTGGAGATGGAGAATGCTCAGCTGAGGAGCCAGCTAGCAATAGCTAATCAGCAGATCAAGGATGTGTTGGCCCGACTACCCCCTCTCACAACCGACGCTAACGTCGGAGAGAGGCAAGGCGAGACTCATAAGTCCCGCTGGGGTAATCAGTCCAGGCACAGCCGCTCGGACAGACTTTCGACAGCCAACTCTATTCCCTCATCGCACCATCGAGAGGCAAACTTCGAAGAAATGCCTAGAGCCGAACAACAACAATACAATCGTTCAGTCAGAACTTCGACTCCCAGCTCCCAACCAGCCTCGAGCGCGCCCAGGAGAGCTCGAGGAAATTTCAGAAGGAGATCTGGGGAGGGCTCACAGCGTCAGCCCATCCCCAACAGCCGTCCTGCGCCTCATCCAGATTGTCAGGCGCAGGACCCGCAGGTTGGCAGGGCCGAAAGGCCCCCACCTAACTTGATCCGCCCTGATGGAACCAGGATCGCATCCCCAGTCAGGCATCCTCCCTCTCCAATAAGATACCCATCTCCTCCTCGGCCCATCCGAGATATTCCAGCCTACGGAAGTAGCAGGAGAAACCCGCCGTCCGCAGGGCCTTCCCGACGTAGCAGGGCGCCGAGAGCAAGCCCGGATCCTCACCACCAAAGGCGGACTCCGAGCCTCTCTAACAGGAGCTACTGGACCGGCAGTCGCCGGAGCGACCTTTCTGGTGGAGACCTGCGTCAGCGTTTAAGTTCGGCATAAAGTCCTCAAGCCACCCAAGGGGGCGACCTGCGAGATCGCCTAAACTCCCATAGAGGGGAGCCAGTAGGAGGTGACAGCCATGCTCGCTCAGGGGGAGCCGTGTCCGAAGTACGTAACAGTGGGAATGCCCCAAATAACCTATCTCAAGATAGGAAGGGCAATAACCCACCAAATATGTACAATGGATCCGGAGCTGTTGAACAGCCCCGGAATAACCAAGGAAATCAGGACAAAACCCTCGAGCGCCTGGCCCAGATGGAGGAGCTGATGAGGAAGCTCCTGTCGGAGAAAGAGAAGGATGAATACGACTCGGGGGATGAGATGGAGGTCTTCGCCCCCAGCATAGCAGCAACGGCTTACCCACCCGGTTTCCGTATGCCGCACCTGTCCAAATTCAATGGGGACGGAGATCCGTTGGATCATCTGGGGATGTTCAACACCTTGATGATGGCCCACAACATTGGCCCCGAGCTGAGGTGTCTAATATTTCCCTCCACACCGACTGGACCAGCCAGGTAGTGGTTCAAGCAAAGCAAAAGACAATCAATACACTCCTGGAAGACTTTCTCAGCTAACTTCAAAAGGGCATTCCGAGCCTCCCAGGCTGCCCGCGTCAAGGCCGACTCTCTGGCTAACGTGAGGCAGCAGCCCGACGAGTCCCTGAAGGCTTACCTGAGCAAGTTCGCGAACGTCGCTGCTCGGGCCAGAGACGCGGATGATAGCTCCAAGCTCATGGCTCTGAGAACTGGAATCCTCGTCGGAGGGGAACTCTGGAAAGATATACAAAGGAAGGGAGTTAGCTCAGTGAATGAATTCCTGAATAGGGCCCAGGAATGGATCAATTTGGAGGAGGCCGAAGCCTCAGCTACAGGGACCAGCCAGGCCCCTGAGCAGCCCGCTGGAGTGGGGACGGAGGTCATGGCAGCGACCCAGAACGTCACACAGAACAACTAGCTCGGTGGAGGCAAAAGAAAAGGGAATAACGAGGGCAGCCAGCACGACCCCAAGAAGAACAAGTCCGTAGACAAGTTTAAGCCCGTCTACGCGACTTATACAGAGCTCACCCAGTCTAGGGAGAATATCTTCCTAGCCAACTCTACTCGCCTCCCCTGGAAGAGGCCAGAGCCGTTGAAGCACCAGAAGGGGAAGAGAGACACTTCCAAGTTTTGCCGTTTTCACAACGATGTTGGCCACAATACCGACGATTGTAGGCATTTGAAAGATGAGATCGAGACTCTCATCCGAGCTGGTCCCTTGGCCCAGTACGCGCGGAATAGGGTTCCAGCAAGTCGACCTGCTCCGGAAGTTCTGATCAGTCAGCCCGGGTCTCGGGTAGATCAGGACGTCCCTCCTCCCATGATAGGAGGAGAGATATCCACCATATCTGGAGGTCCACATATGGCTGGCACGAGCAGGGGCGCCTAGAAGAGGTACGTCAACGAACTCAAAGCGCATAATGGAATAGAGTTCGTCTCGGAGCAGCGTCTGCCAAAGCAGCAGCGATTGGGGAGAGAACCGATCATTTTTACGGAAGAAGATGCGGGCCATGTCCAGTTCCCTCACAACGACCCTCTGGTTGTAGCAGTTCAGCTCGCTAATCGGAGGGTTAGGAGGGTGCTGATCGACAATGGGAGCTCGGTAAACCTTCTATTCCGGTCCACGCTGGAGAAGATGGGTTTGACTGCCGCCGAGCTGAAGGCGACCTCCATGGTGCTGTATGGTTTTTCGGGAGAAGGTTCAGCAACAATAGGGACTATCGAGCTAGTGATCACCCTAGGAGAGGGACCTTGGACAGTCTCCAAACTCCTCGAGTTCGTGGTCATCGACTGCTCCGCTGCGTACAACGCAATTTTGGGACGACCCACGCTCATAGCCTTTGAGGCCATCACTTCCATTCGCCACCTCGCGATGAAATTCCCTACTTCCATGGGAATATGCACTGTCCATGGTGATCAGCTCGCTGCCAGGGAATGCTACAGCATTTCCATGAAGGGAAAATCGAAACCCGGGCAGCTAGCAATGGCCGTCTAAGGTGGTGGAGAGGAATCTCAGGAGCCCTTAGCTGATCCTGAGATTGAAAAACCTCAAAGCGCCGAAGGGGAAAATATCGTCTTAAGTGAGGATATTGACCCCCGAATAGGCGAGGACAGATCTGAGCTACAGGCTATTGAGGAGCTCAAAGAAGTAAACGATCTGCAGAACCCGTCACGGATGGTCAAGCTCGGGAAAAACCTCTGTATCAAGAGGAAGGCGGAGCTGACTAAATTTTTGCAGGCTAACCTGGATGTGTTTGCGTGGTCCCATGAGGATATGGTGGGAATCAGCCCGAGTTTCATCATGCACACCCTTCATCTGGATAAAAGCGTTCCTGCAAAGTCCCAGAAGCAAAGACGCCTAGGAACAACCCAGGCTGAAGCCTTAGAGGAAGAAGTAGCCCGGCTCAAGAAATGCGGCTTTATCCGTGAAGCCAAGTTTCCGATTTGGGTCGCCAACCCCGTGCTGGTCCCAAAGCCCAACGGGAAGTGGCAGACCTGCATCGACTTCTCCGACTTGAATAAAGCCTGCCCGAAGGATTGTTTTCCATTGCTAAGGATTGACCAACTGGTGGATGCCACGGCGGGGCACGAGCTCATGTCCTTTATGGACGTGTACTCAGGCTACAATCAGATCGCCATGAATCCGGCGGACCAGGAGCACACCAGCTTCATGACCCTGACTAACGTTTATTGTTACAAGGTCATGCCATTCGGGCTGAAGTACGCCGGTGCTACATACCAAAGGTTAGTAAACAGAATGTTCGCAAACCAGATCGAGAAGAACATGGAAGTGTACGTTGATGACATGCTGGTCAAGTCTAAGACTGCCGATAACCATGTTTCCGACCTGGAAGAATTCTTCAAGATACTACGGGAGTATGGCATGAGGCTTAATCCGCAGAAATGCACTTTTGGAGTCGCATCGGGAAAATTCCTAGGTTTCATCGTAAATACCCGAGGAATTGAGGCAAACCCCGACAAGATTAGATCATTGCTCGAGCTTCCCTCACCCAGGTCGCGCAAGGATGTCCAAGGCTTGACAGGAAGAGTGGCAGCCCTCAATCGGTTTATTTCAAAATCCACCGATAAGTGCTTGCCATTCTACAACCTGCTCCGAGGAAATAAGAAGTTCGAATGGACAGAAGAGTGCGAAAGCGCTTTCCTCGACCTGTAGGCACATCTGGCCGAGCCACCCGTATTATCCAAACCAAAAGCAGGAGAGCCTCTTTTTCTCTGCCTAGCTGTCACAGAGGATGCAGCTAGTGCCGTATTAGTCCGGGAAGAAGACCGGGTTCAGAAACCAGTCTACTACATCAGCAAGAGACTTTTCGGAGCTGAATCTCGGTACCCGTTGATGGAGAAATTGGCGTTCTACCTCATCACGGCCTCTCGAAAGCTCAGGCTGTACTTCCAGTCCCTCTCAATACACGTCATGACCGATCAACCTTTAAGGCAGGTTTTGCAAAAACCTGAAGCATCGGGATGTTTGTTAAAGTGGGCCATCGAACTCAGTTAGTTCGAAATTTTGTACACCCCACGAACTGCCATAAAAAGTCAGGCCCTGGTCGATTTTGCAGCAGAGTGCACAGGATTCCAGGAGGATCCTGCAGAAGACTCACCCCAGGTCACCGCAGCCCAGGCATCGTGGAGGATCTTCGTGGATGGTTCGTCCAACGAAAACGGCTCCGGAGCTGGAATCATTTTGATATCCCCTGAGGGACAGAGATTCCACTAGGCGCTGAGATTCGGATTCAAAGCCTCCAACAACGAGGCCGAATACGAAGCTTTGCTGGCCGGGCTGAGGATAGCCCAGGAGCTGAAGGCGAGCTCCGTTCAGTGTTTCAGTGACTCCCAGCTCGTGGTAAACCAGGTTCTGAGCGAATATCAAGCACGAGGACCCAAGTTGGCTACCTAGCAAAGGTAAAAATGGAACTGTCCGTGTTTGGACGAGGCTCGATCGAGCAGATACCTCGAGAGCAGAACGCTAACGCAGACGCTCTTGCCAAGCTCGCCACCTCCGGGGAGACGGAGACCTTGGGGTTAGTACTGATAGAATACTTGGAAAAACCATGTATAGAAGAAGCCAGGGCGGAGGTCGAGATGATCGACGCCAGGCCGACCTGGATGACCCCCATCCTTGAGTATCTCGTCGAGGGAAAGCTACCTGAAGGGCGCAATGATGCGCGGCGAGTGCTGTATCAAGCTCCCAGGTATACGATGGTAGACGGGTTGTTATACCAACGTGGGCACTCCCTACCTCTCCTACGATGTGCTCTTCCAGACGAAGCAAAGGCCATCCTGCAGGAGGTGCATGAGGGTTTTTGCGGAGATCACACTGGGGGGCAAAGCTTGGCCTTAAAGGTCCTGAGGCAAGGGTATTACTGGCCCACTCTGTCCAAGGATTCAATCTCTTATGTCAAAAAATGCGACAAGTGCCAGCGGTTCGCCTCAGTTTCCCGAGCTCCCCCAGTCGAGCTGAAGATGATCTCTTCCCCATGGCCGTTTGCAGTTTGGGGAATCGACTTAGTTGGCGCCCTCCCTACTGGAAAAGGCGGGGTCCGTTACGCCGTGGTGGCCATCGACTACTTTACGAAGTGGGCTGAGGCAGAACCTTTGGCAACGATAGCTTCCAAAAAATTCCTTGACTTCATGGTTAAGAGCATTATCTGCCGATTCGGGCTGCCCAAGAAAATCGTTTCCGACAATGGGACTCAGTTCGACAGTGACCTCTTCACCGAATTTTGCGAAAGGTACGGAATTATGAAAAGTTTCTCCTCCGTGGCCTATCCTCAGGCGAATGGCCAGGTCGAGGCTATCAACAAGACATTAAAGGCGAGCCTCAAGAAGAGACTAGATGAAGCCAAGGGGGTCTGGCCAGAATAGCTCCCCTAGGTTCTCTGGGCATACCAGACATCGAATCGGACTCCTACGGGTCACACTCCTTTTTCCTTGACCTTTGGGAGTGAGGCAGTCCTCCCCGTGGAGATTAAGGTGCTTTCGCATAGGGTCTAGTCATATGACCAGGACCGCAACCATGAGCTACTTTGCATCTCCCTTGACTTGGTTGATGAAAGACGAGAAGATTCGCAGCTCCAGCTCGTCCATTATCAGCAGAAAATCACTCGCTATTTCAACTCAAAAGTCAAGAAACGCGCCTTTAGCGTTGGCGACCTGGTCCTTAGAAGAGTTTTCTTAGCCGGTAAGGATCCCAAAGATGGAGTATTGGGACCAAACTGGGAAGGACCATATCAAGTCATCGAGGTCATTAAAGAAGGAACTTATAAATTAGCTCGGCTTGATGGAGGGGCGGTCCCACAGACTTGGAACGCCATCCATTTGAAGAGATATTATCAATGATTCCCTTGTAAGGCCTAAAAGGCCACTTTTTATGTATTACGCAATGAGAATTAACTCTTCATTTATGATTGTACATGTTTACAAGTGTAATCTAAAGTAACCACGAAAGACCCTTTCCTAGTTACTTGGGGGGCATATGGTACCTGGATATAACCAGGTCGCCTTAAAAGGCTTAGAAGTTATTTCAAATCGATTGATCATTGTTCTTCTTAAAGAGAACGAGATATTGATAAAAATTAACGCGAACTAAGCCGTACCCTGGATATAACCAGGTCATAAAACTTAGAAGTTAACTTAAATCGATTGATTGTTGCTTTTCTTAAAGAGCACGAGATATTGATAAAAGTTAACACGAACTAAGTTTTCAAATTAAGTTCCTGGATATAACCAGGTCATAAAACTTAGAAGTTAACTTAAATCGATTGATTGTTGCTTTTCTTAAAGAGCACGAGATATTGATAAAAGTTAACACGAACTAAGTTTTCAAATTAAGTTCCTAGATATAACCAGATCATAGAACTTAGAAGTTAACTTAAATTGATTGATTGTTGCTTCTCTTAAAGAGCGCGAGATATTGATAAAAGTTAACACGAACTAAGTTTTCAAATTAAGTCCCTGGATATAACCAGGTCATAAAACTTAGAAGTTAATTTAAATCGATTGATCGTTGTTTTTCTTAAAGAGCACGAGATATCGACAAAAATTAACACGAACTAAGTTTTTCAAAATAGTAACTAAAATGCGTAGAGGCAAAAGGGAGTAAACCAATTTAAAGTAAAAATTAATTGTCTCGAGGTGGAAACACCTCATGCAAAAGTTACAACAAAAAATAAGAATAATAAAAGAGTGGGAGCAAAATGGAAAGGCCCTAGGCTCCACCAGTTGGCCCCTTGGAGGTCACCGTCTCGCCCTGCTCAGCTGCGCTGGAGGCTTCCCCGGCCTCGGAAGGTGTTTCTTTCTCGAGGCGAGCTTTAAACCCTTCCAGCAAGGGCTCCCAGACGTCCGCTGCCAAGAAGGAGAAGTTGCCATCCGGGTTATAGGCCTAGCAATGGTAGAACATGTCCTCCATGGCAGTGCCTGAAGTTGCCTGCTCGGCCTCCAGGGCGGCCTTGGCCTCATCCTTCGCAGTGTCTAGGTCTGCCTGCGCAGCGGCGAGGGCGGCTTTGGTAGCCTCGAGCTCTTGTAGCTTGGGGCGGGCTTCTTCCAGCTCGGCCTGCGCGCCCGCCAGGGCATCCTTAGTCGTCTGCAAGGAAGTCTGGTGAGTGGCCACAGCCGCTTGGTGCTCGCTCCTCATATCCTCGAGATGGGCCTTGGTCCTGGCTATGCTCCGATGAAGGGCAACGGCGCTCTGCGAAAACGGAGAGGCAACTGCCTTAGAAAAAAAAAAGAGAAGGGAGAAAGGAAAAACAGGGCGAGGCATGATAATCAAAAACCATAAAAGGGTAAGGTCAGCTTACCGTTAGGGCCATGCCCAATGAAGATTCCAGCACGCCCACCGGGCTCCTTGTTTCGATGGCCCTGAGCCCCTTCTCGTTGAATTTGTAGATGTGGCTGACACCGTAGTTCACCGTCTTATATACCGTCCCTCGAAAGGCCTCTGGAATCTTCTGGAGGTCCTGGGGGTCAACCGGGATGCGCACCTCGGAAGGTGCAATTGCCAAAGCCCCGGGCTCCGCCCCTGTGTCCCGGACGAAGGCCGGAGCTCGCGGAGGGGGTGGGGGCATGCTGCTCCCCCCTGCAGTAGGAGGAACAGTTTCCACGACCTGGGCGGCTGGGGGCTGCTCTTTCTCCTTTGCAGGAGACTTGGTTGGGGTCCCGACGGTTTTCTTCAGCGTCCGGAGCTTCTTCATTTTGGGCTCAGAGGCCCCAGCTGGGGAGTTCCCCCCGGTGAACGCAGCTCGCAGACTTTTTCCTCTGGGTTGAGACATCTCTTCTGTCAAAACAAAGATATGGTTAGTACAGAAGTTAGCAGTCATACAAAAACAAAGGAAAGAAAAGAAAAAATGCAAAATTCAAGTATATATATGTACTAAAGGGGAATCCTACCCCCCGAGCTAGAGGAAGAGTCTACGGTTATGACCATCGGCCCCGGAGCTTCTTCGGGGGAATCTAAGACAATCACTTCTCGAGCTGGCGTGGGTTCTGGATCCGAGGCCGGCTCAGGACTAGACTCTTCTACATATTGCCTAAGTCCTGGAGCTACGGTACCCTCCCGGAGTGATGTCCATGATCGAAGGTTAGTCCCATACTCCTCAAATAGGACTGACCTAAAGGCTAGGGTGTTGTCTACAACTATGGTCCCCCTAGGGCGGTTACTTTCGTAATCCAGCACGAGCTGGTCGACGCAGTGGAGCAGGGTTTCATCTAAGTCTGGGTCACTTCGGTGGCGTTGGACGATCTGTTTGGGATTGTACCTAGCTAGCCAGGGGTCAGCAGTGGCCCTATCTAAGTTCCTAAACATGTAAGGGTTACCTTGACCGGAAGGACCCACGGCTGCTCCGGACCAGATCCTCTCCTCGTCCGTTCTCTGGGCAACCTCCAACGCCCGCTTCCTCGTCCTCATGAGGGGCACTTCGTCCTCCTAGTCCTCCTCATCTTCATCCCCCGCGACCTCCTCCACGATGATAGGTCTGGTATCGCGAGCTGGGGGAAGCACTCGGGACCTCCTCAGGTTCAGAGTTTGGCCTGGGAAGATCAGCTTACAGGCCACCATCGTCTCGTCTGTCACGAGCTGACGATAGTCCTTTTCACTAGGGGCAAGCCCGCCAGTGTCTCGTATTGGCTGCCAAGGATCACAGACTTCTCTGTCCTCGCGAAGATAGCTACAGAATTAATCTAAGTCAGAAATGGATACAGGAGGAGCTAACCGGCACCTAACTTACGAGCTAAGGTCGAAAGGAACTTACAAGAGCGATTGAAGTAGTGCAGCTCGCATTTTCGGAACCCCGTCGACATAAAGAATTGATCTTTGAAGTCGTTGGGGTGGCTGGGCAGCTCGATGACTGCAGCCATGTTGGGGAACCGGGTTAAGTAATAAAACTCGTCACCTCGCCCCCGCTGATCCGGGCTGGCCTTGAGGCAGAAGAAATACAGGATGTCCGCAGGAGTGGGGACCTCCCACTCCTGTTTCAAGAACAAGTATCTTAACCTCGCCAACAAATGATAAGAGTTGGGGGGGAGCTGGAATGGGGCCAACCCCACGTAATTGAGGAAATCGGTGAAGTATTGATCCAACGGGAGGAAGGCCCCTGCCTTGAAATGTTCTTCGCTCCAGGCCGAGAACGCCTCATCCAGCGGTGCGCAGCTCCGCTCACCTTCTGCGGGAGGTCGGGCAATCACGGATCCTCTCCCTAGATCGATGTTATGGGAGAGGAATATTTTGTTTACCCTCGCCTGGTCAGTAATCTTCGAGACGATCCTCTCCACCTCAAAGAACGCGTCGGGAGCCACCTCGAGCTCCTGTTCCACTGCTGGCCCGAAGTTGGGAATCGGGGATTCAGCCATCACCTCCTTTCCTTTGTCTTGTTGGGAGGACGAGCTGCCTACAGGACTTTTGGGAGCATTCTTCTTGGGTCCCATCTAGTCGCCTAGCAAACAAAAAGAAGAAATTTTGGAAGAAGGCGACCTAAAAATGGAGAAAATTTTGTGTTTCCTTGACACGAGCTGAGGTAAGCCCAGCCCGTGGAGAGTGAGACCACGCGGTTCTATGAACATGCGCCTGTGCTCCCAACAGATCCCCGATTACTCGGAATTTGTGTGTCAGGAGGGTCAGGATAGAATTTTCCTTGGAAGGAAAGTTTCAGTAGGCAAGGAAGGCAAAACCGCCTGTGAAGCGTGTCCCCTAAGCTACCCGGTTTTGCACCCAAAATCCTGGATATTTTGAACTAGCATCCCAAAAATCCTACCCAGAAATTTTCCCCAGAAAACGCACCCTATAAACCATGCTCCTAAACGGTTTTCTACTACAAACAATACCCTAACCTGAGAGGATTTTACCCTTCTTGCCCACAAAAAAACCAACAAAACCCTGCATGTGGCTACAGTAAATATTTACCTAAGCTACAGTGAAAAATAATTTCAAAACATGCACGGTCAGGAGACTTACTGAGTTTTCTGGTTGAGGGGAAGATGAAGGGATCGCCTGGGTTGGGGCTTCGTCGGAGTTGTTGGTTCCTAAAGCTTCAAAGGAACCCTTGCACCTGAATTTCTGGGACGCCGAAGATGGTAACCGGAAGGAAAAAAGGGGGGATTTTTTGAGAGCAAGAAGAAGAGAAAATTCTGGAAAATTTCAAATGAACGGGTGGCCCATGCGTAAGGTGGCCACCCCTTTTTTATACGTGAAGGGCCACGTGAGGAGGACCGTTGGATTGCCCTAATGTGGGATCCAAGGCCCTCCACTCGAAAGACGAAACGACGGCTGAGTATAGGCTAGGCCATTAAATGCAGTTCTCAGAAGACGTACCGTCACCAACCACGATGTTCTACGTATTCGGCGCCTGCGTAGAATGTGGAATATGAAGAGTTCATGGGGAAGCCTGAAAGCCCCTACTGTGGCCCTATGCGACATCGTGTACCACGAGCAGGGGCTTGGGGGTTAGATGTACGCCTTGATTTTCCCACGGGCTGTTAGCGAGCTGGGATACGGCCTAATCATGACTACCACATGGACATCCCCAAGACTGGAGCTGCCATAGAAAGGCCCTACCTCCTCAGCTCGAGATAACATAAGGGTTTGCCAAGAATAGACTGTTTGGACTCTGAAGACCACAGGTCGAGGGAAGCATCCAGCTCGTGGTATGAGCTAGAGTTGGAGGTTGTGACCCTTTATAAAGTCAACCACGCAAGGTAAACGTGCATATATCAGACATCACGTGTCTGATATATCCCTGACTTCTCGGACACGCAGCATGAACGTGCGTATTCAAACACCCACGACTAGGTTGGGCCGTGCGGCCCATTATCCCCTTACCTATTGATTTGACCACACTTATGTGTCAGGTTTAGGAATTAATCATGAATGTCACAGAGTTGACATGATAGGTAAGAAGGTCACGGGATGACCTTCTTACCAACTCCCAGGTGCCTTCTCCTATAAATATGGAGACCCTGGGAGTTACAAAGGGTTGGATTCTATTATGTAAAAAAATACCCTGTAAAAGAATACCAAGCATATAGCAATAATATCGACTAGTGGAGTAGAAGGATTTTAACCTTTGAACCACCTAAAAAACATATTTTGTGTCACCATTCCATTTCCAAGATCATTCATCTATTTCGGTTCAACATAAGCACTAATCCCTTCCTCTTTCTTTTCTTAATTACTTGTTGGCGAAGAACCGCGTCAACACTAGTCATGGAACTAGGCAAGCGCTTTTAGTTTTCATCGAACTTGGGGTCAGTCCGACATTAATGCTCATGATGAGTCATTCAATGCTATTGTTGATTAGATCTAATCTCTATCAACTCTGTGTTAATGACGCTTATGCCGCTCCTAACACATAGGTCAGTAACATACGACCAGTGCTCAGTACCGCTGCCGAACTTGACTAGTAAGTCACAGCTTCACTGACGGATCTAACACCATTGCTGATTCTGACTAGTAAGTCAGTGCCATTCACAAGTAAGCAAGATTTGCCAAGAATTTTTATGCAATCATTGTCCACATTTAAACATTCAACAAGACTTAATTATAACCATGCATGTCTCATATAGGGTGCAATTTTCTTACCTCTGGTTCGAGCGAGAATTAGTAAAAGAATGACCCTTGAGAATGATCAACCTTTTAGTTCCTTGATGGTCACCTGGTCATAACCAATTATGGGATTCCATCAATAAAATGAATCACAACAGGTTCCCGGACCAAAACCTAGCGTCCGGGACATCGAATCCTACTAAACCAGGTAGTAGGAATGATCCTGAGGCCTAAGGTTTGATTCCCTAAGCCAAAAACTCAATTTTGGCCAAAATGCCACTAAGGGCTGCGGCCCTACACCACCATGTCGCGACTCGCCTCCTCAAACTGAAGCGGCCAACCTTCCAAACCCCAACACGGGCCGTGGCCCTCCTTCACTACGCCGCGGCCCAATGGCTCTGCAACTCCTCCCTTCTTCTTCAGCAAGCTTGGGCCGCAGCGCTCTAGAACAGAGCCGTGGCCCCACCTGAAACCTAGCCAAAAATCCTTGTTTTTCCCCTTCGAACTCATTTCAAAACCTTATTAAAACACTCCCAATATCACAAAGCAAAACCACCAACTATTACCATAACTTATCTACCATACAACCATCAAAACCTAAGCCTTAAATCAATCAAAACTTCATCAAATTCTCATTTCCATGATCAAAACTCTAAATCTTAAAACCATCCCAAAAACTGAGCAAGGAACCATAAAATGGAACTAAAACCTTACCTTAAGCTTAGGCTGAACACTAGCCTAAGATCTCAAGCTTCAATCTCCAAGTTTGAATCCCCAAACTTGCTTCAAAAATTCCAAGGAAGGAAAAGAGAAATGACGCTCGTGAGGAAGGTAGAAAGGAGTCTCTGTTTTGATTCTATTTTCTACAGCCTTCAGCTTACATATAGCCTAGGTCAAATGACCAAAATACCCCCATGCTTAATTCATCTCTTAACAGCCCCAAGGGCAAAACCGTCCTTTCCCACCTATCTCGTTAATCATAATTAACGCCCTCCAATTTTCGTTACTCTCAAATACTAATAAAATAATATCCCATTACCCTTTAATTCCCGGTAATGCTCTAATCATCAAATCACCCCGAGACTCACCCCGAGCCTCGAATTCAACCCAGTTATGACCAAACCGATAACTTGTATTCAAAGATCGTCTCATGCCGAATAGCTCGAACAAATACACATTATAATGTTGCCTCAACAATAGTTCACTGGCATGCATACAAATATACAATTACACCCTCAACGAGCCAAATTACAAAAATGCCCTTATGATGAAATGTGGACCCACATGCATGCATCTATCATCATATAATAATATAATTCACATAAACATGCACATAATAGTTTAATGACATAATAAATCAATTATGGCCCTCCTGGCCTACTAATCCAACCATTAAACTGTATTAGGGATTTTGGGGCATTACATTGCCCATTATCCTGAAGGTATTTCCCTTCCTACAAATTGTGTTCATTCTCACATTATATTTATCAAAAAAGGTCTTGAGATTTTGGGGTGTGAGTGCTCTTTACTGACTGAACTAACGTCGCTCGAACAGAATCTTGCCCACCTGGTTATGGCACAACGAATGTTCGGTCTAAATCTGGCTGGCTCTAGAGCTATGGAGCGTATTTGAGAACGTAAGAAGTAGGTTGGTGCAACTTCACGTGCTGAAAAGGAGGTTGTTAACGATGCTCCACCTCCTCATCCTCCTTTTCAAACCCCGAAGAAGAAGAAACAGGCTTCTCCAACTAACTCGACTAACTAGTTTAATGAGAAGATAGAAATCTCTTTCCCGTCTTCTGCCTCAGCACATTTCAAGATCGGTCCGTACTTGGTGAAGTTAGTAAGTTGTTATGGCCTGAGGACAAAGACAGGTTTGATAAGCTTGGGGAGGAGTCATCTCTTTCCATGTCAATTTTCCATGCCTTTCGAGTATGTTAGATTCATTGGATAATATATTGTGTAAGGTTGGATGGTTGAATCATTTTTGTTTTGATAAGTATGTAGATCGTTCTATAAGCGAATGAGAGGATAAAGTCTTTTCAAGGGAAACTAAAAGAAATGAAGTCCGAGAAGGTAGAATTACGTGCTGAAGTTAAGGCTTTGAAAACTTGTCAGCTAGAATTGGAAAGGGTTAATGGGGAGCTGCAGGCTGAGTTGAATGCTAAGGAGAAAGATGTCAGTCGCTTGCAATCTACCTTCGTTGATAAGGTTGACATGTTGGAAGGCCATCTGATTGATATTGGCTTATTTAGATGACTGAATGTTGTATTCAGACTTGGAATGTTCTTCTAGCTAATTTTGTAACATTGTTGTTCATCTTGTCCAGATGGCTGGCTGACTTGACTTACCTTCTCCTTGTCCCTCAATCTAAGTGTAATATATTTATTATTTTAGACTTAGAATTCTTTATATTAATTCTTGATGGGTTACTCGTCCTTAGACGTGTTTATGGTCGGGCTTGTTCGTCTTCTTGACTGGTTTTCTAGTTTGTCAAAAATAAAAATAAAAATAAAAATAAAAAATTGTTGTAATAGGGGCTACGCTCAGTAGAGCTGCCTACATACCCTTTGTAGGGATTAAGCCCAAATGTAGTTCTGACTCCCTGCATGATTGGTGTCAGTGTGTATTTTGAATAAAGATCGATTGATGAAAGTAAAGTGGGAAAGACAAGGTGGAGTTTAAGTGTGATACTATTTTAGGTTGACTCCATTCTAGTTGTTATTGATGACACGTCCTTCTTGAGTTTGTAGCTTGTACGCTCCATGAGTGACTACCTTAGTGATCAGGGAGGGTCCTTCCCATGTTGGGGCACACTTACCTGCTCCTGCTTCCTTGGTGGGTGGTATAAGTGGATCTGAACTTCATCCAACTCCTTCAAGTCTGCCTGATGTGGCTGTGAATTAGTCAATCATTCTTGTTGTAGTTGTTATAACTGGTTAGGTCTGGCTTGTAGGATAGGATCTTTGTTTATTTTCATGTGATTTACATATTATCAAACAAATATGTAAATTCCTAGAACATGCTCCTATGAAATTGATACAAAACAGAGTAAAGTATAGAAACTAACATATATGCAGCGAAACTGGAACAACTTCTTCCTTCAATCTCTCTAGCCCTTGATTCATTTATGTAGCAGAATATTATCAAGAGATTGAACTAGATCAGCAATACAGTCTTCCTTACCAAGCTTTGATCAACCTAGAACTAGTGTGGGCTGGTTCTCAATACATGAGATAGAAATCTAGAAGAGAGTGGCTAGAAGAGTGTGATTCTAGAGTTTTCTATGACTGACTCTTATTGTCATGTGACTTATGAAAACCCTAGCTATAACACTCAGACACATTCATTGGCTTATTTTCTTATTTAAATTAATTAAAATATAAATAAAGCTCTATCATGGTCGGCCCACACCATATGGGTTGGACTCATGATATGTGTCTTAAATTTAAGGTCCAATGGACTCAAATTCAAGAACCTTTTATTTATACATTTTACAATCAATTAATTAAATCCTCATTCAAATTAATTATTATAATTTGAAACTTAATTTAATATTATTTATTAATATTAATACTAATTTGTCATTATTAATAAATATGCATAATATTCTCTTTTATTCTCTAAATCTCATATCTTTGTAAAATTTTCTAAAATTGACCTAGTCAACTTTAAAAATCCTAATTGATAAATAAATAAATTAATTGAGACACTCTAGATGATTTATTCAAAGGTGATGCGGGGACCATGGATCCATGAAATCAAGCTCCAATAAGTTTCCATGAATTTCTTTATGAATAATTTCACTACCTTATTAATTCCTCGTGACTCCACTATAGACTCGGAATTGAACTCTTGAATTCATAGAATGTATTATCCAAACCACAAATACGTTATCCATTGTTATAACCATTACAGCAAGTCAATCATTTATCAATGACTTACTAATGAGCTGGGTGCAAATTACCATTTTACCCCTTATCAATGTTTTATTCTTAACTCCCACTAAGTTCCTTATAAATGATATTTCTGTGAACTTAATCATAGAAATGAGATCTTAATAATTTAACCTTTTGAACAAAACAATTAAGGAAATCATATTTTCACTTCTCATATAGAAGTTATAGATTTCATATCTATAAATAATACTCCCAGTCAATTACACTACTAAATCTCCAAGATGTAAGTATGGGCTAGATCGTAGGGTAAACTGGTAACAAATAAGTCAAAAGATTTAAATAATATAATTAGCATAATATTATTACTCAAAATTAAGATCGACTTGACCTATAGTCAACATTTTGACATTGATTAGATTCGATAACAACGATACTTATTTATTTATCAATAATCAATATCGTTCCTTGCCTGATGTAACCAAATACATCCGATCTTATCTACTTGTTCAATGCCTCGGACAAGACATCACACCCTGAATGTGTAAGTAGATCATATTGTAGATTGTCTAGTCAGTGAAAATCCAATGCATTAATCTAATCTTAGGACTCATTCTTTTGAACGTATAATTACAACAGTAATCCACTGTGACCTAGTCACTATAATTTTAACTATCCATATGTTAAGGATTTTATGAATGTTTGTAATAATTAAATAAAAATGTAATAAAACAAGCGAACAACGCGATTGAATAAATAAAATGATTTCTACTTCTTATTGATAATAAAAACGTGTTACATGAGAAATATAATTTTATTAAGGGCATAAAACCCCAAAAAACTCTTACTTTCCCTTTTAAAACAAAAGAGACATGTTTCTCAAACCCATTCCCTATACATGCTTCACGAAAATTCTCTCTCCCAAAGTCTTGGTAAAAGGATTTGCCAGATTGTCTTCCGACGCTATCTTTATCAACTTGATGTCACCTCTAGCCACATATGCCCTAATGATATAATAATTCCTCTCTATATGCTTTGCTCTTTTATGACTTTGAGGTTATTTCGAATTCGCTATAGCCCTATTATTGTCATAGTACAATAAGTGGTTTATCCATTCCTGGAATAACACCGAGATTCGTGTAGAACTTCTTTAGCCAGACTATTTCCTTAGCTGCCTCAGACGCAGCTATGTACTCCACCCCCAAGAGTAAACACCATTCCAGAAGTAGACTTCCTGTATGACGTGGCGAATGAGAAAGCATCACGTGGCATCACAAGTCATAGAAAAATGACAAAGTATTGAAAAATACCGATGAACAAAAATGGATAGGTCCAGGACCTATGGGGAGGTCGAAAAGGCCTAAACACCCTAGGGGTGGTCGGCTTGACCCCAACCCCTAAGGGTGGTCGGCCAACCCTATTCTTCATAGGGTGGCCGGTCTAAACTCCCAAATACACTTCGCTGGATAAAGTTCACGCTCGTTTAAGCTGAAATCAACATGCCTAGCACCCAGAAGATCAACAAGCCTAGTACCTAGAAGATCAATAGGCCTAGCACCCAAGCTTTAAAGGGTCATCGGGCCTAGCACTTAAGTCTCATAGACCAACCAAGACTTAGCATATTCCCAAAGGTTTTAATTGTGCATCATCAACCACGATCCAAATAAATGACGAGAAGACCCATGATCTCATAATCATGGGGAGGTGGACACGTATCTCCACTTCCAATGATCGTGTACCAAACCACGATCTCTAGTCTTACAGATCATGTAACAGCCCCTGGGTACTATAAATAAAGGACCCAAGGCTTCATTTAAGGATCAGACAGATATTTTTTGGAGGAGAAACTCTGGGCAAATTTGTGAATGGTGAACTCTTTAGTTCATCTTTGTAATTGTCAATCGAGTGATTCAATACTAAAGAATAAGTGGATTAGGTTATTAATGTTCATCAGAACATGGCTGAACCACTATGAATTTGTATATGTTTTGTTTAGATATTTGTACTCTGTCGTATATTTATATTTATCTCGTTCAAAAGGTGTCATATACCATACATACGACCGTTGGCTAATTTCACAGGTCAACATTTTTGGTGCTTTCATTGATAGTTGAACACAAGAAAGACACTTTCGTCAGTTCTATGATGCCTCCAAAACCCAGTCAGACGAAGAAGATGGTGTTGGATTAGCTTATACAGGATCTTTATTTATTTTCATGTATATTTAATATTAAACAAATTAATACGAGATAGCCTAAAACATGTTTCTAAAATTGAATTAAAAGAGGAACAAATAATAGAATACTTACAGTATACGTAGCGGAATTAAGAGTCCTTCCTTCAGTTTCTCTAACTCTTGTATCCTCTCTGTTGCAGAGTATTATTAAGAAACTAAACCGATCTTCTATTTTCTTCACAATCTTCCAATGTATCCTTAGAACCACCTAGACTAGTGTGGGCAATTCTCAACACATGAGATAGATATAGAGAGAAGAAGAGAAAATAACAAAGTGGCTTAGAAAAAGACTTGTGTTTAGAGAGAATCTAAAACTATCAGAAAATCTGACTTGTGACTTATCAAACTTATGATTTGACTTATCTCTAAGCACTCCTTTTATAGAATCAATTAGGCCATTTAATTTAATTAAAAGATCAATAAAATAACAGTCAATTTGAAGCCCTAGGTCGAAATTATCATGGGTTATAGGCCCGTGAAATTTCCCATTTGATTATAAGCCCATTGGACTTAAAATCAATGCCTGTATTATTTTATATTGATTTAATTAATTAAATAATTATTTAAATCCTTTATAAAATTAATTATTTATAATTTGAACCTTGATTTAAACTTATTTATTAATTTAGATACCAATTTATCTTAATTAATAAATCTGCCATAATTTCTCTTTCTTTCTCAAAATTACACAACTCTGTGAAACTATCCAAAATTGACCTAGTCAACTTTGATAATTCTAATTGATGATTAAATCAATTAATTGAGACTATCTAGATGATTTTATCCAAGGTACAATGGGGACCATGGGCCTATGAAATCAAGCTCCAATAAGTTATCATAAATCTAACAAATAAATTTACTAACTTATTAATTCCTCGTGACTCCACTATAGACTCGGGATTGCACTCTTGAATTCATAGAACGCTCTATAACAAATATAGATACGCTATTAATTATCCATTGTTACAACCATAATTGTCACTCAATCCTCTATAGACGGTCTACAATGAGATATGACTAAAATACCGTTTTACCCCTCATTGTATTTTATCCTTAAAACACTTAGTTCCTTGTAAATGATATTTCAGTAAACTAATTTAATTACTGAAATGAGATATCTATCATTTAACACCTTGAACCAAACTAAAAGGAAACCATCGTTTCACTTCTTCATCAGAAGCTATAGATGTTCATATCTATGATTAACACTCCCACTCAATTATACTACCGAGTTCCCAAGATGTAAGTATGGGCTAGTCCGTAGGGTAAGCTGGTAACGAACAAGTCAAAGAATTCAAACAATACAATCAGTTAGAATACTAACCACTCAGAATTGAGATTGAATTGACCTATGGTCAACTATATGATATGACTAGAATAGATAATAACGGTATGTTTACTTATCTTATCAACTGTCAATATCTGTCCAGTCCGATGTAACAAATACATCCGATCTTATCTACTTTGCTAATATTCTGGAAAGAACATAACACTATAATGTGTAAGTAGATCATATTGTAGATTGGCAAGTCAGTGTAAATCCAGTGTACTGACTAATCTTAGGACTAACTTATTTTGAACATATAATCATATTTATATTCCACTGTGATTACGTCACTATAAATAAGATTAGCTATATGCTCGGGATTTAATAGAAGTTTATATTAAACAAATAATCATGAAAATAAAACATGTGAGCAAAGTGATTGACCAAGTCAAAAAATGATTTCTATTCTTTTATTGATAATAAAATGAGATTACAAAGAATTTGGGTTTTAATTAGGGCATAAAACCCCAACAAACTCCCATTTGCACTAATTGAAACTAATGCCTTAATTCTACTAATCCCATTTCCTTGATATGCTTATCAAATGTAGCTTCTGGTAGTGTCTTTGTAAACGGATCCACAAGATTGTCTTCAGTTGCAATCTTCATAACCTTCACATCTCCCCTGGCCACATATTCTCGAATAATGTGATACTTCCTTTCTATATGCTTACTCCACTTGTGACTTCGAGGTTCTTTCGAGTTGGCTATCGCTCTTGTATTGTCACAAAACAACACAAGGGTTTATCCATTTCTGGAATAACACCAAGATCCGAATAGAACTTCTTTAGCCAGACTATTTCCTTAGCTGCTTCTGACGCGGCTATGTACTCAGCCTCCATGGTGGAATCTGAGATTGCAGACTGCTTTACGCTTCTCCAAATCACAGCTCCACCCCCAAGAGTAAACACCATTCCAGAAGTAGACTTTCTGTCATCGACATCAGTCTGAAAATCTGAATCGGTGTAGCCTACAGGGTTCAGAACACCACCCTTGTAGACTAACATATAATACCTAGTCCATCTCAAATACTTCAGGATATGCTTAACTGCTATCCAATGTTCCGGTCCTGGGTTTGACTGATACCTGCTCACTACTCCCACTGCATAGCAGATATCTGGTCTAGTACACAACATGGCATACATCAGACTTCCAACTGCAGATGCGTAAGGAACTTTTCTCATTTCATCTTCCTCTTCAGGAGTCTGGGGAGACTGCTTCTTTGAAAGATGAATTCCATGGCGGGACGGTAGACGCCCTTTCTTGGAATTTGTCCTTGAGAAACGTTCAACCACTTTATCAATGTAAGCTACTTGAGATAGAGCTAAAAGTTTGTTCTTTCTATCCCTAATGATCTGGATACCTAGAACATAACTTGCTTCACCCAAATCCTTCATCTAGAATTGAGTGCTCAGCCAATTCTTCACATCTGATAATTTCTTAACATTGTTTCCAATGAGTAAGATATCATCTACATAAAGAACCAGGAATACCACTATTTGATTTGCCTTCAGTTGGTAAACACAGGGCTCATCAATATTTTGTTCAAAGACATAGGTTTTGATTATTTCATCAAACCTAAGATTCCAGGAACGAGAAGCTTGCTTAAGTCTATAGATGGACCTATTCAACTTGCAAACTTTTCCTTCTTGTCCAGATACTTTAAATCCTTCTGGCTGATCCATATAAATGACTTCGTCAAGCTTTCCATTAAGAAAAGCTGTCTTGACGTCCATTTGCCAGATCTCATAGTCGAGAGCAGCTGCTATGGATAGGAGGATGCGAATGGATTTGAGCATGGCTACCGGACTAAAAGTTTCCTCATAGTCCACGCCTTCTCTTTGGGTATAACCCTTTGCCACTAATCGAGCTTTATAAGTCTCGATATTTCCATCAACACCTCGTTTCTTCTTGTAGATCCACTTGCACCCAATGGCCCTAAAGTCACTAGGTGCTTCCACAAGATCCCAGACGGAATTTGAGTACATGGACTCCATTTCCTGTTTCATGGCTTCGAGCCATAGTTCCTTTTCAGGGCTAGCCATAGCCTTTTTTAAAGACAACGGGTCATCATCACTAGTGTCACCAACAACCATATTGGTTTCACCATCCAAACCATAGGGAACTGGGTTCCTAGAAACCCTCCCACTACGACGAGGTTCCGTGACTGTTTGCTCAGGAACAGTGGTACTTTCTTCATTTAAATCGACTTGCGTCGGTTGTATATGAAGAGTGGGAATTTCATCATCGACTTGCGTTGATGACGATGGAACATTGGTTGGAGTCAATTCTTTAACCATCTCCTCTAAAAACTACTTTGCTGCGAGGTTTAAAGTTCTGGACATAGTCATTTTCTATAAAAGTAGCATTTGTAGAAGTAAACACTTTATTTTCTGAATGACTATAGAAAAGTCCACCCCGAGTACCTTTAGGATAGCCAACAAACATGCAAACTTCAGTTCGCGGTTCTAGCTTTCCCTCCTTTTTCCTCAGGACATGAGCGGGACACCCCTAGATTCTATAATGGCGTAAACTAGGTTCACGACCATTCCAGCGTTCTAAAGGTGTTTTGGGGATTGATTTTGACTACACGACATTGAGAATGTCATTTGCGGTTTCAATTGCATGTCCCCAGAACGAAGTTGGTAGAGTTGAGTAACTAAGCATGCATCTAACCATTTCCAATAAAGTTCTGTTTCGGCGTTCCACTACACCATTTTGTTGCGGAGTACCTGGGGCAGTAAGTTGTGATAAAACCCCAAGTTTAGTTAAATGATCTTGGAACTGCATATCCAAATATTCTCCACCCCTATCAGATCGCAATATCTTTAACGTTTTACCTAATTGGTTCTGAGCCATTGCTAGGAATTCCTGAAACTTTGAAAATGTTTCTGATTTCCTATGCATTAGGTAAAGACATGAGTATCTAGAGTAATCATCAATGAAAGAAACGAAATACAAAACCACCCCTGACTTGTACATTCAAAGTTCCACAAATATCTAAATGCACAAGACCAAGTGGTTCTTTGGCCCTATCACCCTTTGCAGAGAATGGACGCTTAGTCAGTTTGCCTTCTAGACAAGATTCACAGACAGGTAATTCACCTAAGGTGAGTTCCCTCAAAGGTCCGTCCTTTGTAAGTCTTTGAATCCTATCATAGCCAATGTGACCTAGTCTCAAGTGCCATAAATACGTCATATTATCGTTATCGGTCTTTTGACGTTTATTGGTCCTAGGTTTAGCTATTTTGAATAAATCATTGTTAAGAGTGAGAGGTTCGTTAGGTCGCAGAATATAAAGCTCGTTTTCCAAACATACAATACACAATTGTGATCCATTGAAAGAAATAGATATATTAAAACTTGTGAAAATCATAACAAATCGTTCTAATTGCAACATGGAAATTGAAATTAAATTTCTACTAAAATTCGGAACAAAATACATCTTTTAAAATTAAAAATTTATTTCCGAACTTCAGACGAGCTCTTCCTCTAGCTTGGACCGCAACGAACGCTCCGTTTCCAACTCTAAGTTTAAGCCGCCTTCATTCACTTCCTCCCACTATTCAAGAAGCTGTAAAGAGTTACAAACATGGTTAGTAGTTCCAGAATCATTAATCCAAACAGATTTATCATTCTCTAAAACACATGTTTCCAAGATAAATGAACTATAATCATTACCTTTGTTTTTCGCTGCTAGAAACTTAGGGCAATCTCGTTTCCAATGCCCCTTCTCTTTGTAGTGAAAGCACTTATCTTTACCTTTCTTGTTTTTCTTGTTCTTTCCCTTAGGCGTCTGTGCACTTGGTTGTGCACTCGTCTTTACAGCCTTTGTAGGCTTGGGGTTGTTTATTTGTCCACATTTCCTCTTGTTTCCAGCTTTCGAAGACGAAGCTTGGTTAGCTTCAGCCTTAGCTAGATGTGCAACAACATCAGTAGTCTTATTTTCACCTCCTTTACTAGGTCCACCCATGACAGGTTCAATAATCTGAAGCTCATTCATGAGCTGCGTCAGACCATAGTTGAGTTGAGCATGAACGTGCAGACACGGTGCCATCCGAGAATTTATGGTGCCATCACGAACGTGCAGAGACGGTGCTATCCAAGCATTTATGGTACCATCACGAGCATTGATGGTGCCATCACTAACGTGCAGACACGGTGCTCGTTCTGGGGATTCCTCAATCATGACGAATTCAGAGTTGTCACTAATCAACACAATGTTGATGTTTTGCTTCCAATTAAGGAATTTTTCTCCAGTGAGTTTCTCCATCAAAAGTTGAGAAAGGATGGGAGTAGACACAGACACTACTTAACTTAAAACTACATATTATCAATAAAATAGAAATCAATCACATTTGCTCAATAAAACTTCTATTCACACAAAATTCAAGAAATAACACAACATATACAAAAAATATGTAAGATATGAGAAAAAAATACCAAAAACAATCATATATTTATTTCTTTAGGTTTTTAACTAACCTATGATATCCTTTTCCCGGTTGGTGAGAGTAAAAAATACCACTAGTTAAATAGAGTTGTAAGCTCATTTAATAATAGACACCATTATTAACAACCTACTATTCGATCAAAATAAGAAAAAAAAAAATCTTATTTTATGAGCTAGACCCACGGTTTCGATAATCATAGATTTAATCCTAGTAGTCACCATAGGGGTGAGTCTAGTAGAATTTGACCTATAATTATCTATCTTTCGAAATCTAACCTTGTCAAAATAACTAATGAACACCTTCCGTAGGGGGATGAATCAAAGTGCCTCGAGGCCCCATTAAGCTATTGACTATGTTAAACCAACGGTGGAGATTGAATAAAATTCTTAAAATAAGCTCATTATAAAATTAAAATTAGTATTTTTATTATTTTATTTTTAGAAAATTAATGACTATGGTTTTCCAAAAAAAATTAACACAGATTAAAAATTTTAAAAGCAAAGTCCTATAATTTCTTATTAATTCTAAAGTGTCACATTGAAACAAATTCAATTAATTTAGAATTAATTTGTTGCTAATCAATATTTAGGTTTAACTAATATAATGAAGCTATACAATTAAGTCCAACTCAGGTAAATGGGCCTTAACAATTGGGCTTGTATGGAGGAGGGCTGGGTCCAGTATGTCGTTCCCACTACAAAGGCCCCTATCTTCCATACAAGGTCCAAAAGACGGGAATTTAAACATTCGTTTCATTAATTGTTATTAATTGATTAGGCCCACCATAGTCATGCAAAGCAAATGAGTCTTCACAAGTGGAATCACCCACAAGAGAGGAATTTAAACTTTACATTTTCTAATGGGCCCAAATAAAACCTATCATTTTATGAATATTTTATTTGGCAAAATACCATATATTTAACAAACATATGGGTCACTATATGCATCTAAGCCCAATTGCAAAAATACCACATATAGTGCAACACAGACATGTTATAATTGGATGGGCCTAATCATGTTACTATATGAGCAATTCTATAAATTTATGCAAAAATACCACAATTTATTTCATTTGCAAAAATACCACAATTAATTATCTAGAATTTATAAAAAATAATTCAAATTAATTAATTTTTTACAAAAATAAGTCAATTTAAATGAAATTTATTAACAATTAACAATAGTTAATTTAAATTTCATTTATCAACAATCAACTTAGTTTTAGGTTAATTTGATAAAAAAAATATTAATTTAATTTAAATAGGATTTATCAACAATTAACCCAAGTTAATTTAAATCCCATTTATTAAAAAAAATATTTTGTTAATTGGCTGAAAAAAAATTGATATTTTTCAAAATTTAACCAATTTTAAATTTTAAAATCAATATCTTAATTATTTTCCAAAATATCTTGTGTTGTTATAACTATTAGCTAATATTTTAACCATTAAAAAAATCAAATATAAATAGTTATAACAACCCTAAAATATCTCAAATAGTTAAACAAATTCAAATATCCATAAAAATATCTAACTAACAATGTTCAAATTTCAAATAATTTAAATATTAAAAACTATAGAATAAAAAAATATTTATATTTTCAAATAAAGATTTAATAAAAAAAATCAAGAATTTAACTGAAAATATCTTAAATATCTAATATCATAATTATAATATTTTAATATATTAAAAGATTTAAAATTAAGTTCTTAGTCTATTTTTAAATTTGAATTTGAATATTTGTAGAAAATATCTAATTATTTAAATCCCAACTAACAAAAATATCTTTATTTTAAAAAATTTAAATAATAAAAAAAAAAGATATTTTAGGTTTTGATTATAAATAATAAATTTCCACAATTTTAATTTTCTTTAATTTTCAAAAAAAAAAAAAAAAAAAGGATGAACAGTACCCCGTACCGGGTACTGTTCATTGGCTGGGCTGCAGTGGTGTGCGCGCGCAGCACAGGAGGCTGCCGAGGGACGCGCGCAGGGCGCACGCGGAGGCGTGCTGGGCGCGCGCGCATGGCAGCCTGAACAAAAAATTTCGAAAAAAAATTTTGTGCAATTTTTTCAACCAAAACCATTTTCTAATTAATTTTTAACATGTTTTACACAAAATAAAGCATATATAAAAATTAGTAGCATAGAAAACACAACAAAATAACCTAAAAATTGCTAAAATTCACATAAAATCAATATGCTTCATAAAAACATGAAAACCATCCAATTATTCAAACATATCAAATAATCCAATTTTAAACATGTTCATGCATGAAGATAAAGATTACCAAAGGCTCTGAGGCCAGTTGTTGGATTAGCTTATACAAGATCTTTATTTATTTTCATGTATATCTAATATTAAACAAATTAATACGAGATAGCCTAAAACATGTTTCTAAAATTGAATTCAAAGAGAAACAAATAATAGAATACTTATAGTATACGCAGCGGAATTAAAAGTCCTTCCTTCAGTTTCTCTAACTCTTGTATCTTCTCTATCGCAGAGTATTATCAAGAAACTGAACCGATCTTCTATTTTCTTCACAATCTTCCAATGTATCCTTAGAACCACCTAGACTAGTGTGGGCAATTCTCAACACATGAGATAGATATAGAGAGAAGAAGAGAAAATAACAAAGTGGCTTAGAAAAGGACTTGTGTTTAGAGAGAATCTAAAACTATCAGAAAATCTGACTTGTGACTTATCAAACTTATGTTTTGACTTCTCTCTAAGCACTCCTTTTATAGACTCAATTAGGCCATTTAATTTAATTAAAAAATCAATAAAATAATAGCCATTTTGAAGCCCTAGGTCAAAATTATCATGGGCTATAGGCCCGTGAAATTTCCCATTTGATTATAAGCCCATTGGACTTAAAATCAAGGCTTGTATTATTTTCTATTGATTTAATTAATTAAATAATTATTTAATTCCTTTATCAAATTAATTATTTATAATTTGAACCTTGATTTAAACTTATTTATTAATTTAGATACCAATTTATCTTAATTAATAAATCTGCCATAATTTCTCTTTCTTTCTCAAAATTACACAACTCTGTGAAACTATCCAAAATTGACCTGGCCAACTTTGATAATTCTAATTGATGATTAAATCAATTAATTGAGACTATCTAGATGATTTTATCCAAGGTACAATGGGGACCATGGGCCTATGAAATCAAGCTCCAATAAGTTATCATAAATCTAACAAATAAATTTACTAACTTATTAATTCCTCGTGACTCCACTATAGACTCGGGATTGCACTCTTGAATTCATAGAACGCTCTATAGCAAATATAGATACGCTATTAATTATCCATTGTTACAACCATAATTGTCACTCAATCCTCTATAGACAGTCTACAATGAGATAGGACTAAAATACCGTTTTACCCCTCATTGTATTTTATCCTTAAAACACTTAGTTCCTTGTAAATGATATTTCAGTAAACTAATTTAATTACTGAAATGAGATATCTATCATTTAACACCTTGAACCAAACTAAAAGGAAACCATCGTTTCACTTCTTCATCAGAAGCTATAGATGTTCATATCTATGATTAACACTCCCACTCAATTATACTACCGAGTTCCCAAAATGTAAGTATGGGCTAGTCCGTAGGGTAAGCTGGAAACGAAAAAGTCAAAGAACTCAAATAATACAATCAGTTAGACTACTAACCACTCAGAATTGAGATTGAATTGACTTATGGTCAAATATATGATATGACTAGAGTAGATAATATCGGTATGTTTACTTATCTTATCAATTGTCAATATCTGTCCAGTCCGATGTAACAAATACATCCGATCTTATCTACTTTGCTAATATTCTGGAAAGAACATAACACTATAATGTGTAAGTAGATCATATCGTAGATTGGCAAGTCAGTGTAAATCCAGTGCACTGACTAATCTTTAGACTAACTTATTTTGAACATATAATCATATTTATATTCCACTGTGATTACGTCACTATAAATAAGATTAGCTATATGCTCGGGATTTAATAGAAGTTTATATTAAACAAATAAGCATGAAAATAAAACATGTGAGCAAAGTGATTGACCAAGTCAAAAAATGATTTCTATTCTTTTATTGATAATAAAATGAGATTACAAAGAATTTGGGTTTTAATTAGGGCATAAAACCCCAATAGATGGCTCCCAGGGATTTCACCACTCAGGATCCCATCGAGCCAGTTAACGAACCTAAGGTGGAGGTAAGAGATCAACCTGATGCGAAGGATCCACAAGACGCTCACCAGGAGGAGATGGCGCAATTTCTGGCAAGGCAGGAGGCCTTTGCTGCAAAAATTGTCATACAGAGGGCGAATATGGAACGACAATGATGGGAGATAAATGAGTAGGTCCAGAGGATGATCCAGAGGGAGCGGGAAGCTGACCAGAGGCACCAGGAGGCTGCTGTGGCCCTGGAAGTAGCTACCCAATTAGCCGAGCTAACATTGAAGCTGCTGCTTAGGCGATGAGGGAGGCTTAGGCCAAAGCAGCAGGGATGCATGAAAGCAATAACAGGGAGTCCCAGGGGATGATTTGATCTCCAAGAATGCTCTCAGAGCCACTTTCCAGAGACAGGATGAAGAGGAGCAGTCCAAGACTGCCTCCTCCATGACTAAGAAGAATAACACTTCCTCTCGGAGTAAGCGTGTTACCAACCTGAAGGCCCCCTCTTGGGGGGACAGACGAAATGACATAGGAGAAGAAGGCCAGACATTTGAGAGGCGTGACAGAAACAAAAATGGTCGCTCAAAGTCATGTAGGAGGAGAGACTGAGGGGCAGGATCACACCATCAAGGGCAAGGAGGACCTACCACCCCTACACCCTCTGTCTCGCAAGGGAAAGGAATCGATGAACAACACCAATATCGTGTTCGATAGGCTCGGGAAAGATGCACAACCTCAGGATCTGAGGGAAGTCATCAACATGAGAACTGGCGCTCAGGAAGGGGTACCGGGGATGTCTACCCCACTTGGAGCAGCGATCCCACCAGCAGTGTAGGCTTAGATAGACGCACTCACCACGACTGTTCAGGGCCTGACAAAGAAACCTTCTGATACCAAGCTAGCTCATATAAGTGGGAGTCCTTTCAGTGCCAAGATCCAAGCTGCTCAACCACCACCAAAGTACAAGACCCTGAAACTTCCAACATACACTGGGAATGAGGACCCAGTGCGACACATTGGAAAGTTCAAGGATCATATGGAGTTACTCGGTGTGGAGCATGATTATAGGTGCAGGGTATTCCTTACCACTCTCTTTGACTTAGCTCAGGAATGGTATTGGAAATTCAAATCTGGATCCATCACTTCTTGGGAGCAATTCAGGAAGGAATTTTGCAAGGTCTTCAGTGCCGGACGGATTCAACTAGTTTATGCCAATCAACTAGCTGACATCAAGCAAGGGAAAGATGAATCCCTGAAGGAAAACATACAAAGATTCATGAGAGAAGCAAATCGAGCATCCACTGTAGGAGATGAAGGGAAGTTCGTTGCCATCTCACCAGGAATCATTTATCATAGTCCCTTATGGGATAGCATCCACAGTAACCCCTTCAACATCTTGCAGGAGTTCCTGGACCGAGCAGACAAATACATGAAGTTAGATGACGCTATCATGAAGGAATAAAAAGACATAAATCATCCAACACTATCAAGGCAAGCAAGAATGGCACAAACCCTCAGGGAAGCAATGGGGGCAACGGTAAGAAGAGGAGTACCTCAGGGGCTGAGCAGAGTGGAGAAAAGAAGGCTAAGTCAGCACCAACCACCAAACAGCCTAAGCACCGGCCCTATCCACCCAGGTTCACCAACTATACTGTCTTGACTACAACAAGGGCTAAGATTTACTTGGCAAAATACCAGGAGGTACCATACCGAAATCCACCACCCTTGCGCTTAGAAGGAAAGAGGGACAAGAAAAAGTTTTGTTGGTTCCATAATGATTATGGACATGACACAAATGATTGTGAACAACTAGAGGATGAGATAGAGTTTCTCCTCCGATCAGGAAAACTCTTGAGGTAATGAGTCAAGGCTGAAAACCCAAGCAGGAATCCAAAGTTCCGAAGGCAAAGGAGTCCACCACTAGTCAGCGGCCGTGGACTTCACATTGGACACCATATGTGGGGGGGCCCCACATAGTAGGCAACCGTAACAATGCTCGTGAGCGATATGCAAGGACCCTAAGACGTGAGGTAGGAGAGTCTTCCCAGTGCATGGTAGTCGAGGAGTGGTCTCCAAAAAATTCAAGGTATGAAAGTGAAACTCTCACTTTTACGGAGGATGACGGAAGGCACGTGAGGTACCCCCACAATGACCCTCTGGTCCTTACCATTCAAATCGCCAATGCTTGAGTGAAAAGATGCTTGGTGGATACGAGAAGCTCAATAGATATCATCTACAAATCATCCCTCAAGAAGATGAAGCTCACGGTCAAGGACCTAACACCTTATTCTCAAGTAATATATGGGTTCATAGGAGAATGACTAGCACCAGTAGGAACTATCAAACTACCGGTCACTGTGGGGGATGCCCCTAGGCACGAGATTGTGATGACAGAGTTCCTGGTGGTAGATTACTCATCAGCTTACAACGTATTGATTAAGAGACCCCTCCTGATGGCATTACACGCGGTAGTGTCTATCTGATATCTGTCTTTGAAGCTCCCCATAAGGGCAGGGAAAGGATGCGTACAGGGTAGCCAAAGAGAGGCATGGGAATGCTATAACGCATCTGTGTTCAAAGCAAAGAAAGGACCATGCGTAAAGAACATGGTGGTGACTCGTTGCGAAAGGAATGAAGGAACCGATGAGGTTGTCAACATGGAAGTTGACGTTGAAGGAAACACTCTACTGGAGCCGGGGGCTCCTTTTAACGAAGATTTGTTATTGTAACAAGTTTCCCAAATCAAGGGAAACGACATCGATCCTCACTTTGGGGATGATGTCATGAGGATAGGACCAGTCAAAGATTTTGATGAAGTCCTACTAGATAAGGAGGACTCGACTAGAGTAGTCAAAGTCGGGAAGGAACTAAAGGTGGAAATTAAGGCACGGTTGGTAGAATTTTTGAAGAAGAACCAGGACGTCTTTGCCTGGTCACATAAGGACATGGTTGGAATTTCTCCGTCCGTGATACGCCATGTCCTTAATGTGGACAAAAATTACCCACCGGTGCAAAAAAATAGGAGATTGCTTGACAAAGACCGATCTCAAGCCCTGAAGGAGGAGGTTGAACGACTCAAGGAAAATGGTTATATAAGGGAGGCCTACTACCTAGACTGGGTATCAAACCCCGTGCTGGTCCCAAAACCAAATGGGAAGTGAAGGACAAGTGTGGACTTCAAAAATCTGAACAAGGCCTGCCCCAAAGATTGCTTCCCACTACCCAGAATAGACCAACTGGTCGATGCAATTGTAGGACATGAAATACTCTCATTCATGGATGCATATTCTGGGTACAATTGGATAAGTATGCACCCTCTCGACAAGGAACATACCAGCTTCTGGATAGACAAGGGATTGTACTGTTATAAGGTAATGCCATTCGGCTTGAAGAATGCATGAGCCACCTACCAGCGTTTAGTGAATGGCATGTTCCGAGACTTGATCGGAAAAAATATGGGGGTATATGTCGATGACATGTTGGTCAAGTCCAAAGAAGCTGGAGGGCATGTTCAAGACTTGGAGGAATGCTTTGCAATCCTTAGAAAGTATCGCATGAAGTTAAATCCTCTCAAGTGCTCGTTTGGAGTTGGTTTTGGTAAGTTTCTCGGATACATAGTCAATTCATGTGGAATCAAGGCTAACCCGGAGAAGATCAAAGCATTGATCGACATGAAGTCACCTACCACAATCAAAGAAGTGCAAAGCTTAACAGGGAGAGTAGCTACCCTCACTAGGTTCATATCAAAGTCTACGGACAAATGTGTCCCCTTCTTTAACTTACTTAGGGGCAGCTAGAAGATCCAATGGACCGAGGAATATGAGAAACTTTCCAAGCATTGAATGAGCATCTCGCTCAACCTCCCATCCTAGCGAAACCAATAGATGGTGAAGTATTATTCATCTATTTGGAAATCATCGAGCATGCAATCAGCACTGCTTTGGTGAAAGAAGAGAATAGGGTACAACACCCTGTGTACTATATCAGTAAAAGGTTAGTAGGGGAGGAGTCTAGGTATCCCCCTCTTGAAAAGATAGCCTACTGTTTAGTGATCGCCTCTCAGAAGTTGCGTCTATACTTCCAAGCTCACTCGATCCGAGTCCTAACCGATCAACCGCAACGACAAGTTCTTCAGAAGCCAGAGTCCTCAGGACAGTTACTCAAATGGGTGGTGGAGTTAGGACAGTTTGATATCATCTGAGGACTTTGATAAAAGGACAAGCGTTGGCAGACTTCATAGCCGAGGGCACGAACCTTGCAGACCCTTCCTACCAATCGGAGAATGGAGATATTGAGAAGGAAGGAGATACTCCCGTATGG
This sequence comes from Humulus lupulus, assembly GCF_963169125.1. Taxonomy (NCBI): domain Eukaryota; kingdom Viridiplantae; phylum Streptophyta; class Magnoliopsida; order Rosales; family Cannabaceae; genus Humulus; species Humulus lupulus. The sequence goes on along the minus strand of NC_084794.1, from coordinate 206,414,273 downwards.
AAGCTATATGTTGATGGAGCATCCAATGAGCACAAGTGAGGTACAGGAATCATACTAATCACTCCAGAGAATAATTGAATCCATTGCGCTCTAAGATTTGGATTCAACGCTTCAAACAACGAGGCTAAGTACGAGGCATTGTTAGCAGGATTACACTTATCTCGAGATGTGTATGCACAATCCCTGGAGATATTAAGTGATTCCCAACTAGTAGTGTACCGGGTACTGGGGGAGTATCAAGCCAAGGGACTTAGGATGGTGCAATACCTGAACAAGGTGAAGGACTTATTGAAATAGTTTAAGAGATACTCTATTACACAAGTCCCGAGGGAGCAGGATGCCAATGCTGATGCCTTAGCCAAGCTTGCCAAAGCCAAAAACATGGACACCCTAAATGTCGTTCCCGTTGAATACTTAGTGGAAAGAAGCATAATCGAGTAGGAGGCACTACCTGTTGAGTTAGGAGATACATGGATGACCCTTATTATTAATTACCTAAACATGGTCAAGTCCAAAGAAGGATAACCTATACGCCATTCTCTTTGGCGTTTGGGTATGAAGCCATGTTGCTAGTTGAACTCACTCCTCCATCGCATAGATGAGAGACATACGATCAAGGGAGGAAGCATCAACTAATAGAAGGGTCACTCGATTTAATCGAAGAAAGACGAGAAAAGGCAAGTCTCAAAGTAGCAGCACACCAGCAAAAAGTGCCCAGATACTTCAACTCCAGGGTGAAAGATCGAAAATTCCAAGTTGGAGACTTAGTACTCAAGAGGGTGTTCCTAAATGCTAAGGACATTGCAGCAGGGGTACTAGGACCTAACTGGGAAGGGCCATACCTTGTGGAGGAGGTAATCCCACCAGGGACATACAAGATAGCTCGTTTGAATGGAGAATTAATCAAAAACTACTGGAATGGCGAACACCTCTGCCGGTACTATCAGTGAAGTTGTTCAGCAGCGACACAAATTTTAACTTGCAAATGTATTATTTTCAAATTATCTATATAACAACCATTGTGGTTCAATGAATGAATGAATTTAATTTTTTTAAGTTTCACTTAATTCTTTAAATTTCTTTCAACGAGGGACTGGTCACTTTAGGCCTGTCAACCCCATCAGATCATGTTCGATTTTGGTCCTTGAGGGACATATCGACATATAAGATCCAAACAAGAGACTGGTCCAAGGACCTTGTCACCAAATTATTTGATCATGTTCGATCGTGGTTCTTGAGGAACCTATCGACCCACATGACCAACAAGAGACACCGGTCCTATGACCTTGTCGCCAAATTATTTGATCATGTTCGATCATGGTTCTTGAGGAACCTATCGACCCACACGATCAACAAGAGACACATATCCTAGGACCTTGTCGCCAAATTATTTGATCATGTGCAATCCTGGTTCTTAAGGAACCTATCGATTCACACGATCAACAAGAGACACCGATCCTAGGACCTTGTCGCCACATTATTTGATCATGTTCGATCTTGGTTCTTGAGGAACTTGTCGGCCTAAACGATCAACAAAAGAGACTGGTTTGAGGTGCAATCACAATTATTTGATCATGTTCAATCATGGTTCTTGAGGAAACTATTGACCCAAACGATCAACAAAAGAGAATGGTCTGAGGACCAGTCGCCATTATTTGATCATGTTCGATCATGGTTCTTGAGGAACCTATCGACCCATATGATAAAAAAAAAGACTGGTCCGAAGACCAATTACCATCATCGGATCATAATCGAATCTGGTCCTTGAGGGACCAATTGATAATTTGATCTAAGACTCGTTACAGGCTTGATTAGCCCATTAAGACTCGATTGGTCCAACTTAGACACTTCTGTCTACAATCATTATAACGAGTACACGAGAGATTACGTAGATCGTGATTGACACTTGCTACACAATCTGCATCTGTATATAGGTATCATTACTACTGAGTATGAAACCATCACTCGACTACCAATGAGGGACAAGCATTTGCTGCTTGCATCATTGGCTGAAAAGGATAGTACTATGTCTAAACGCTCGAAGCAAGGCATGGTCAAGTAGTAAGTGACCAAGGCTTTTAAACCCATGATCACTTGGGGGGCATGTAGTACATACCGATCGGGGTATACACAAGCAATGAGGATGTGACCTTAAGTACTAAGCAATCTTAAGTTTTTCTAGGACATTTGTTCAACATATATTCCGAAAGTGCAAAAACAAAAACAAAAAAGGCATTGTTGGGGAGGCTCCTAGCCAAGTCCCTTATAGGGTGGTCGGCCAGATCAAGTTTAGATTTTTGTTGGACTTCCAGATCAAGTAGAAGCAAGAGAAGCCAGTCTCTAAATATTCCTCTCGGGCCTTGTCCTGGGCAGCCTTGACCTCTTGCTCCTTCTCGACAAGAGCATCCTTCAGCAGTTGGGACATTTCAGCAATCAGCTTCTCTTTCTCATCTTCAGACTGTTTGAGTTGATCAGCAAGTTTCCCCTCCATCTGGGTTACCCTGAGAGTCAACTCGGTCACTTCCTGCTGTTTGATCTCCACAGTACTGCGGAGAGTGCTGATCTCTTCATCTTTCAAAGAAATGTTTGCATCCCTAGAGCCAAGAATGTGCCTAAGGTCCAGTACCTCCTGGCGGACAGCTTCAAGCTAAGAATGAAGGTTGGAAAAGTAGAGGTATACTCCACAGACCTATCATGAACATGGGAGACCAACATCAATGAGTGCAAAAAGCATACAAGTATTAGATAACATCAACACACAGACTAACCAGACAAAAAGGAAACTTTAGAGGACTTACACTGTGAATGCCAAGGAGTGACTTCGTGAGGATGGCGCTCAAGTCCTCATTCTCAATCCCATTAAAGGTCATTGTCGTCTGCTCCAGATGGGACACTTGGTCCATACTGGCACCTAAATTTCGTATGGCAGACTGGTGTGGCTCAGATAAGGAAGCAAGTGCAGAGGAGGAGGCACCCGCATCAGTGATACTGGGAGGAACTGGCATGGGCAAGGATGGATCTACCTCTATAACAGGACTAGACGTCAGTGGAACCAAAGGAGGCACCTCAGGAGGGACCTCTTTTAGCAGCTCAGGCTCAACCCTGACCCTTTTGGCCGCTCGAACAGAAGGACTAGTCTCAGTTGGAGTCAACCTTTGTTGGGTGTAAACAAATCCAAACATATCTGAACCTGAGAAGGAAAATCAAATATCAGCAGGATAACAAACACAGACAAAACATAAAGTGAAGATGATAGAAGTATCGAACCTTCTGAATGAGATTCAGGTTCAAACATGGCTTCATCAAAGTCATCTGAAGCAAGTAGTGAGTGCGCGGATGCACCGCACCCACCTCATCACCCTCCTGTCCAGCTAACACAGTCAAAGAGAGTACCTCCTCGATATGAATAGGCCCCACAGAGTCTATGGTGTTCACAGGCTCGGTACAATCTTCATCTGAAATATCAGCGACAGTAGAAAGAAATAGCCTGACCTTCCTAAGGTTCTCTGAAGTAACGAGAACCTTGACGTTCTTCTCCTCAAGGGTCATGACAATCAATGCCTTGGCCCTAATAGTCATGGCCTGGGTTGGGAGCGGTCTATAAAAAGGCCCAAAATGCTTGAACTTGGAGTAGTTGGCTTCTGCATCTTTTGTGAAGAAATAGTTGTCAGCATATCTAAACACCTTGTTGTTTCCAGAGAACTCTTCCAAGAAGGTGTTAGTACCTTCGCTCGTATAATGGTGGAAGTGAAAGTACCCTGAGTTGCGCTGAGAAGGGTTCATCTTCAGATCAAACAAATAGTGGATCTCATGAGGTACTGAAGCAGCCCATTTTCTACGATGATAAATAATGTACAACGCAGATAACACCAAGATAGCGTTGGGAGCCAACTGAGAAGGACTAATACCAAAATAATTTGGCACGCTATGAAAATATGGATGAAGAGGAAGTAAGGCGCCAGACTTAATGGTAGAGTGTGTCCAAGCGCACATACCCAAATGGGGTTCCTCAGCTCTGTCATCCGGACTATGAATAGTAATGGAAATGCCAGAAAGGTCGAAGGTCTTCCTTAAGTTCTTTACCTTCTCTTCAGTCATGTCAAAGGCAACCCCTTTGAACCAAACCACCTCGTAATCAGCAGGGCGAGGCTTCTCAATCAGTTTCCATATGATCTCATTGGCAAAGGTGGCCCCAAAATCTGATGAATGGAACTCTTTTTGTCGTCTCTTCTGCTGCTGCGCAGCTAGCAAGACAGTCTTGCTTTTGGGAGAAGAGCGAGCCGCCTTAGGCCGGAACCTTTGAATAGAATGCTCCTGAAGGTGAGTAGTCTGGCGATGAGAGCCCTCGGTATATTCTCACTGAGAAGAAGAGTGATGGGGAACCCAACTAGTATCCCGGTGCAAAGGGTGTTGCGAGGAGTCTCACTGGCCAGACATACTCCATTGAGAAGAATGACTTCGCTGAGATGTGCCCTGAGAGCCACGAGGAGTACTATGCTGAGAAGAGATTTGAAAAGAACCAGGAAAAGAGCCTTGAGTGATGTGCCTGACATTGTTTTTGGTATTTTTTCTCATATCTTACATATTTTTTGTATGTGTTGTGCTATTTCTTGAAATTAGAGTGAATAGAAGTTCTATTTAGTAAAAGTGATTGATTTCTATTTTATTAATAATTTGTAGTATCATTATGGCTCTCTCTACTTCTCTCCTTTCTCAACTTTCTATGGAGAAACTCACTGGATAAAACTTCCTTAAATGGAAGCAAAACATCAACATTGTGTTGATTGGTGACAACTCCAAGTTTGTCATGACTGAGGAATCCCCAGAAGTTCCAGCTGAAGGAGCTACCAAGTCTGTGAGGGATAAGTATGAGCGTTGGTAGACGGCTAAAAGCAAGGCGCGATACTACATGTTGACTAGTATGGTTAACACTCTCAAGACAAAGATGGAGAATATCGAGACGGCCTACGAAATCATGGATCAGCTCCAAGACATATTTGGTGCCAAGTTAGCACAGACTCGTTTTGAGGCCACCAAGAAATATGCCAATGTTCGGATTGCACCATCTTAGCATGTTCATGATCACCTGATCAAGATGACAAACTACTTTCAGGAAGTTGAACTGCATGGAGCAACAATAGATGAGAAATTTCAAGTCGGCTTAATCCTCAATAGTCTCTCTCCAGCTTTCCTGCCATTCACCACCAACTATGTGTTGAATAAACTCAACTATGGTCTGACATAGCTCATGAACGAGCTTCAAACTTTTGAGTCTATCATGGGTGAACCAAGCAAGGGAGGAGAAAAGAAGACAACTACTACTACTGTTGCTGATCCAGCTAAGGCTGAAGCTAACCAAGTTTACAAAGGTTGCAAAGACGAGTGCACAACCAAATGCACAAACGCCTAAGGGAAAGAAAAATAAAAACAAGAAAGGTAAAGGTAAGTGTTTTCACTGCAAAGAGAAAGGGCATTAGAAATAAGATTGCCTTAAGTTTCTAGCAGTGAAAAACAAAGGTAATGATTATAGTTCATCTATCTTAGAAACATGTGTTTTAGAGAATGATAAATCTGTTTGGATTATTAATTCTGGATCTACTAACCATGTTTGTAACTTTTTACAACTTCTTGAATCATGGGAGGAAGTGGACGAAGGCGGCTTAAAGCTTAGAGTTGGGAATGGAGCGTTCGTTGCGGTCCAAGCTAGAGGAAAAGCTCGCATGAAGTTCGGAAATAAATTTTTAATTTTGAATGATGTATTTTCTATTCCGGATTTTAGTAGAAATTTAATTTCAGTTTCCATGTTACAATTAGAACAATTTTTTATGACTTTCACAATTTCTAATATATTTATTTCTTTCAATGGATCACAATTGTGTATTGCATGTTAGGAAAACGAGCTTTATATTCTGCGACCTAACGAACCCATTGCTCTTAACAATGATTTATGTAAAGTAGCTAAACCTAGGACCAATAAATGTCAAAAAGACCGATAATGATAACATGACATTTAAGACTAGGTCATATTGGCTATGATAAAATTCAAAGACTTACAAAGGACAGGCCTTTGAGGGAACTCACCTTAGGTGAATTACTTGTCTGTGAATCTTTTCTAGAAGGAAAACTGACCAAGTGTCCATTCTCTGCTAAGGGTGATAGGGCCAAGGAACCACTTGAACTTGTTCATTAAGATGTTTGTGGACCTTTGATTATACAAGCCATGGGTGGTTTTGAGTATTTTGTCACTTTCATTGACGATTACTCTAGATACTCATGTCTTTACCTAATGCATAAGAAATCAGAAACATTTTCAAAGTTTCAGAAATTCTTAGCTATGGCTCAAAACCAATTAAGTAAAACGTTAAAGATTTTGCAATCTGATAGGGGTGGAGAATATTTGGATATGCAGTTCCAAGATCATTTAATTGAACTTGGGATTTTATCACAACTTACTGCCCCAGATACTCCACAACAAAATGGTGTAGCGGAACGCCGGAACAGAACTTTATTGGAAATGGTCAGATGCACGCTTAGTTACTCAACTCTACCAACTTCGTTCTGGGGACATGCAATTAAAACCATGAATGACATTGTCAATGTCGTGCCATCCAAATCAATCCCCAAAATAGCTTTCGAACGCTGGAATGGTTGTGAACTTAGTTTACATCATTATAGAATCTGGGGGTGTCCCGCCCACGTCCTGAGGAAAAGGAAGGAAAGCTAGAACCGCGAACTGAAGTTTGCATGTTTGTTGGCTATCCTAAAGGTACTCAGGGTGGACTTTTCTATAGTCATTGAGAAAAGAAAGTGTTTATTTCTACGAATGCTACTTTTCTAGAAAATGACTATGTCCAAAACTTCAAACTGAGCAAAAAAGTAGTTTTAGAGGAGTTGGTTGAAGAATTGACTCCAACCAATGTTCCATCGTCATTAATGCGAGTTGATGATGAAACTCGCACTCTTCATGTCCAACCAATGCAAGACAATTTAAATGAAGATAGTACCACTGTTTCTGAGTAAATCGTCACAAAGCCTCGTCGTAGTGGGAGGGTTTCTAAGAACCCAGTTCACTATGGTTTGGATGGTGAAACCAATATGGTTGTTGGTGACACTGGTGACGATGATTCGTTGTCTTTCAAATAGGCAATGGATAGCCCTGAAAAGGAACCATGGCTCGAAGCCATGAAACATGAAATGGAGTCCATGTACTCAAATTCCGTCTGGGATCTTGTACAAGCACCTAGTGACTTTAGGGCCATTGGGTGCAAGTGGATCTACAAGAAGAAACGAGGTGTTGATGAAAATATCGAAACTTATAAAGCTCAATTAGTGAAAAAGGGTTATACCCAAAGAGAAGGTGTGGACTATGAAGAAACTTTTAGTTCGGTAGCCATGTTGGCCGGATTGTGTGTGGCCCGGGAAGTAGGGGCAGCAAGTCTGGAGGTCTATAGCGATTCCCAATTGGTTGTCAGACAAATCTTGGGGGAATACCAAACGAAAGGGGAAAAGATGACTGCTTATGTGGCATAAGCTCGAGAGCTGCTTCAGTCTTTTAAGAAGTATTCCATCCACCAGATCCCCAGGGAACAAAATGTGTTTGCAGACACATTGGCAAAACTAGCCATAGATGCTGAGGCGGAGCTCTTCAGACTTGTCTCGATCAACCATCTTCCCGCACCAAGTACTCAAGCCCCCACGATCAACGCTATAGACTACTCCACGTCTTGGATGGGACCTATCATCCAATACCTAACAACCGGGGGGTTGCTCGCGGACAGGACAGTGGCCAGGAAGCTTCAATACCAGGCCCCCAAATACGTCATGATGGAAGGTAAAATCTATCGTAGAGGGTTATCCATGCCATACCTCTGATGCATGTCCGGGACCGTAATGAGTGCAATCATGCACGAGGTGTACGACGGTTTCTGCGGAGATCACACAACCAAATTCATCTTGTCCAAGAAAATCCTAAGGCAAGGATATTTCTGGCCAAAGGTAGGCAAAGATCCCGCAAGCCCCTTCAACAGAAATAATTCTGATGACGAGTCCCTGGCCTTTCGCAGTATGGGGTATCGACCTAGTAGGGTCGCTCCCGACCGGGAAGGGTGGTGTGAAGTATGCCATCGTGGGCATCGATTAATACACCAAGTGGGTCGAGGCGGAACCCATGAACACCATCACCTCAAAAAAGGCCCTGGACTTCATCATCAACAACATTGTGTGCTGATATGGCCTCCCTCACAAGATCGTGTTTGACAATAGGAAGCAATTTGACAGCGTCCACTTTACTAACTTCTGTGAAAGGCATGGTATCATCAAAAGCTTCTCTGCGGTCGCAAGGCCTCAAGAAAACGGGCAAATAGAGGCCGTGAACAAGATCTTGAAGGGAACATTGAAGAAAAACTTCAAGACTGCAAAAGCAAGTGGATGGAAGAGCTGCCCCGCGTACTATGGGCATACCGGACCACCAAAAGAACGTCTACCAGGTATACTCCCTACTCCATGGTATACGGATGCAAAGCAGTCATCCCAGTACTATACCATCCCAAAGATGGGACATGTATGATCCTGCCCAGAACCATGCCTTACTCCATGAATCTTTAGACCTCATTGAAGAGATCCGGGAAGAGTCTAAGGTTCAATTGAAGATGTATCAAGCCAAGATTTCCCAACACTTTAACTCTAAAGTTAAGAGCCGAAGGTTTGAATCCAGTGATCTGGTCCTGAGAAGATTCTAGCCTGCAACCCAAGATCCGGGAGTGGGGGTTCTTGGCCCAAATTGGGAAGGACCGTACGAAATCCAACATGAAGTATGTCCGGGAATGTATCACTTAAGGCAGCTTGACGGAACAGAGGTCCCAAGGGCCTAGAACGCAAAACACCTCTGTAAGTACTATCAATAGTCAGGAGGACGTGTTCTTACTTTTAATTTTTCTTTTAAACAATGCACGCTCCAGGGCGGCTTCTTATTTAATGAAAACGATGTGTACAAAACATCATAAAAAAATAATGTAAAGAAATAAAAGTTCGTGTCCGTCTTCCCAAACAAGTGACCCAAGACTATAGTCTTCGCTCACTTGGGGGTGTATAACCATTCGTACGAACAAGTCTGGGAACAAAAACAAACAGGATGCAAAATGCAAAGTTTATTCCTAGTTCGGACCATACAGACTGGGGGTAGCAAAAACCTGACTCCTAACAAAAGGATGCAAGGCTAAGGCCTAGTCCCAACCCAGACATACATGGTTTGGGGGTACAAACCCGATAGGACGAAAGGCTCAGGCCTAGTCCTTAACCCGAACATACATGGCCCAGGGGTTGCAGACTTGATAGGACGCAAGGCTCAGGCCTAGTCCCTAACCCGGACATACATGGCCCGGGGGGTACAAACCAAATAGGATATAAGGCTTAGGCCTAGTCCCAACTCGGACATACATGGTCCGGGAGTATAGAAAACCTGAAAATCGGTCAACCGAACGTGGTCCCAAATAACCAAATACCTGTCCACGCTTTCCCTATAATGCCCCAGAACCATTGGAACGTGAGTCCTAGATATAAGTTATCTAAAATTAGTCTTAGAAATGGCCCAGACCGTGGGAACCTTACCCATAGGTCCAAAATAAGCTAATCAACTAATCTCTAATGGCCCAGGCCGTTGGAACCTAAACACTAGAATCAGGACAAATAAAGTTGGTGACTAATTTTAACTCTCTAGTGGCCCAGGGCGTTGGAACCTGAACAGCAGGATTAAAACAAGTTAATAAGTTAAAATCTAAAAAGAGATCTTTGATGGTCTAGGCCATTGGAGCCCGTATTATAAAGTTGGGATGACTCACTCCGAGCCTTAAAGACCAGAACATGGGTCCCCAAACGAGATAAATGTCTTCTACAACTTTTCCCCAACTGTCCCAACCGTTGGAACCAAGACCAAACATTCAAATCATTCATACAAGGTGGTAGAACACTTAGTGAAATTCTAACGGATGGAACGAGAAAAACTTGTGCAAGAGATAAAATAGATACACATAAAAATTGTCTTGGACGCACCCGCGTCCATAAAAGTGTTACAAAAAAAAAGAGAGAAAGAAAAACAAGTAAAAGACCCGGGCCTAGGCTTTGCCGTGCCTTGATGCCTCTAGGTTGGCTCCATCTGTCTCCTCCTCAGTCAAGGGCTCCGCGTCAGCTTTATCCTTAGCCTCAAACTTAGCTCTCTTCGCGGCAGGATCGGGGTAAAGCACGAGGTTCATGTTTTTGTCTTGGAGCTAGGCCATGTAGATAGCCTCGTCGAAGGTGGCCTCCAACAAGGCATCCGCCTGCTTTTTCTCTTGTTGAAGCAGATTGTCCAGGACCTGGACCCGAGATTCAAGAGTGGTGATCTTCTCTCGATCCTGGCAAGACTGGGCTTCGGGTGCCTCCAGGAGGATCTTAGATGATACCTCAGAGCCTCGAACACGATGAAGTTCCGCCTCTAAGCTATCCACCAACTTTTAGTGGTCGGCTTCCTTCCAGGACAGAGTCTCTTCAAGTTGCAACCTCCTTGTCCAGGGCTTCCCTCGCGGTCCGTTTTGGCTTGAGCAACCTCCTTGGCCAGGGCTTCCCGCTGGTTCATAGCCCCCTCCAATTCCAGCTGGCCCGTCTCCAGCCTCATCACCATCTCTGCTACCAAGTCGGCATTCCGATAGGCCAGTAAGGCATCTTGGAACAAATCAAAGTTAGAAAACATACGGGTTAAAAATATAAAAAGTAGAGGAAGATATGGACAGATAACTTACAGCAGTGGCCTGGTGACGGATAGCCTGGGAGATGAACAAGGCGTCTCGGTTAGCCAAGGTGGCGTACCGCTTCAGTTGAAGGTTGGACATGGTAGTCCCAACCTGCTCCAACATATCTGCTGCAAGTGGGGCCGTGTCCTGCCCCAGTTTGGGGTGAAATCTAATCTCAGCAACGAGCCAATCCACGATCAGGTGAGGGGCACTGAAAGCGACTGGGGGCTCGGAGAACTCCACCTTGCACCAGATCGTCAGGGTTCGGTAGACCTTCTCCCTTCTGTCCCGGCCATCCTCCCAGGCTCGGGATACCATCCTTGATCTTTCCTCCCAAAGGACCATGTCTCCCTCCTTGGGGAGAGCCGGATTGACGGGGAGTGTGGGAGCTTCCGGGAGTTCCTCGAGTGGCAAGCTGGAGTTCCCCGAAAAGGTCCTTGGTTTTAGCCTTCTTAGCCTGGTTCGCGGACTCATCAACAGCCGAGTCCACAGCTTTTTTCTCTAACCCTGACTCGTCAGACTCTCTTGCTCTAGGTAATGACCGGAAAATGAGCAGGTTGAGATGGGGCAGTTTCAGTACGTACCGCCGTAAGAGGGATCACAGTTGGAGCCTCCCCGACAGCATCCACCTCTGGCACCGAGCCCCCAAGGATCAAATCCAACACCTTGTTCTTAGGCACACCTTTGGCGACTTTCTTTGCCGACGCCGTGGCCTTGGCCGCCCGGGCCTCCATGGCCTGCTTCATCTTGGCCATGGGGTTGGACATGTTGGAATCGTCTGAAGAAGACAAACAAAAGAAAGTCAACAAAATATACGAGTGAGGATAAGAAGTAATTAAAAAACTAGTCTAAGGTCCTCCGGAATGAACCCTTATCTAGAACTTGGGCTCGACTCAACTCTCCTAAAGCGAAGGAATGGATTCGGTCTCCCATTTCGTCCAGGTCCAAGAAGTTACCATTTTGAAGGAACCCAGACGAGTACATGAGAGTCTCCAGGTCTACGACGATGGGGGATGAAGGCCCCATTTCTCTATTGGCCTCGAACAGGTGGCCTGGATAAACTAGTCTATCCCTAACTAAGTCCCCAAAATGGGGAGCATAAATCAAAAGTAAAGGCGAATTACCTTGCCCCGATATACTAGCCCTGGGAGCCCCCGTGTTTGCCTGGGCCTTTTCAAAGAGGGCATCCAACTCCTCAGAGGTGTCTATCTCCGTTTGTTGGGCCTGCTCCCTCTTCTTCTTCGTCGTGTCCACCCCGGCCGCGGCCTCCACGACCTCGATATGGATGAGAGCCAACTCCTCCCTCAAGGTCGGGTCCTTCTCGCATTGCAGCCCCCAGAGGCTAAGGGCCACAATTGTATGATTGTTCACCAACATCCCAATTGTTCACAGGTTGTTAGTGTTTACGTAGCCTCCTATGTCCAGATCTCTCGTGCTTTAAGTAGCGTAGAACTTCTTCCGGTCAAGGATTGACTGGATGAGAGGGGTCTGGGCATATGGTCTTGTCATCCAGGATTGTAAGTCGAAAGCAGATAACAAAAAGAATGAAAAGAACGAACAGGACTAGGAAAAAAAGATTACTTACCCACTCACTGGAAGTCCAGCACCAGCGTGGGGTTCTTATCCAAAAGGAACCCGGATGTCATAAACCAATAGTGTCTGACATCCGAGGATGCTTTTAGGAGCTGGTGGGAGCAAGATAATTTCCATGAGGCTTCAGTCTGTAGAAGCCATCCCGGATCTTATCCTTGGCATTAAGATGCGACTCCAGCTTATAGAAGTACAACACCTCTGCTGGGGTCAGCTCCAGTATCTCCCTCGCCATGCAAAAGATACGCCATCCCGTAAGAAGTCGGTAAGCTTGGGGTAGGAGCTGAAAGGGCGCGATCCCCACAAACTTCAGGAACTATGCGAAATAGTTATGAAGCAGAAGAGCGGATCCTGCACTGATGTGGCCCATGCTCCAGGCCCCGAATTCTCCCACGCTGGTGTGGGCCTTTTCCTTCTTCCTAGCCAGGCGGTTATAAAAGAGTCTGAGAGTGGACTCCACTCCCAAATGCCTTTCCAGAACGTCCAGCATCCGGTAGTTCCAGAACAAATTCTTCTCCCCGTCCATCTCCCATGTGTTGCCATTGGGGGGTTTGTGTCCTTCCAGGATGAAAGGGGCTGATTGAACATACTCTTCTGGATGGAGGGTAACGCCATGACTCATGACTGATGACCTGGGAACAAAAGAAAAGGAAGCAAATAACCAAGCAGTTAGCACCAAAACCCAAAAATGTTGGTTAAGGTACGGGGGCTCTCCTACAAACTGCTTGGAAGAGTCCCCTCCGGATCAGATCCGGGATCACCAAAGATCCCCAGAACCCTGATCGGGAACAAATAAGAAGAGTTTTTCTAAAGTTTCCCTAAGTCAGCCTATTACCGTTTGTTCAAGGACAACCCGGACCTGAGGGGATCCGGGACAACCCAGATAATTTGTTCTTATATTCTAGTACACCCAGAGGCACCCTAAACGGTGGCCCCAGCTCTAACAGCCCTATAGCTACAAATGGGATACCACAAAACGATAAGCATGAGAAAAGCATAATTAAAAGGTTTGGGAAACTTACTGCAAAGTGTTGATCGTGGAGGGTGTCGTGTTTCCAGCGACAGGGATGGCAGAATCACAGTCTTGAACAAGCTGAGGCGACATAAAAGTTCGTCTAATGGTCAAGTCGAGGCCACACTTTCAGGCAAGGGCGCAGAAATTAGACTCGTTGAAAAGAGACGGCGACGGAGACAGAGTAGTTGATGAAGAATTTCATCGGCGAGCTCGGACATAAAAAGTTCTCTTTGTGGTTTTAATTGTTCAGAATGCGTAAAACTTGTACATGAAAATCTGGGGGTATTTATAAGGACCAAAAGTGTGTTTTTGATTCAACAGTTCAGAACGACCGCCCACATCAGACAGTCCCGAATCATACAGGGGTTTTAATTAGCCCACTCGGTATTGGATCGCGGATTCCCAAATTTGCGATCCGCGCCATCTCAATCCAACGGTCCAAAGGAAAGGCATTTCAAAATTTGTCTCGTCCAACGATCCTCAATAATGCAGGAATATTAAAGGATTTGTTCGTATAGATGGGACGCTTCAGAATTTACGTTGATGTTTGGTTGCCGACACGATAACCAAGAGATTGTCTCCAAATTTGTCAGATGTGAGAACCATCGATACACCAGTTATAGGGAGACACGTGTGTGTAGCATGATGAAGTTGAAAGGTCAAGGATCATCCAAATGGCCTTGAAGTAAATGAACCTGGGCTCTGGTAAACGAACTAGGGTCCTGGTAAATGGATCGGTCCTTTGGGATTTGATCAGGGATGCTGACTCTGATGCTTGTTATACAAGTTCCTAGCAATAAATCCCTTACAAAAATGGACCCGTCACCTGAGGAATGAACCAGGATATCGAGAATTGATCTGGGAAAGGAAGCAAGCCTTCACTGCGCAAGCATAGATAAAGTCTTGGGGGTAAATGTTATTCCCATTTCCTCCCTCCTTTCGGGGATCCATACATTTAGTCCATGGGCCACCCTGAAGGGACTTAAGGCCCAAATCGGGCCCAATAAACAGAGAGGGCGTGAGTCCCGATGGCCCAAATAACGGTATAGCCCAAACGTTGTCCCGAAGTGAAAGTCGGGACCGTGAGGTTGGCATGTTTCATCTTCCTGGACCCTTCGCATGGTGTGTCCAGGATGCGATAAGGATATTAATTCCTCCAAGTCTAAAAATTGACCGGGACGACAATAGACGAACCCGGATCCTGGTAAACGAACCAGGGTCTTGGTAAATGAAGAGGGATGTTAGTAATCAAACTCGGATCAAGCGACCAGGTTGGGCGTGATAAGTTGTCCCTAATACTGACATCACCCCGAGAAACACAGAGTTTTGTCCCCATAACTAACCTGCAGAAGAGGTTACATACAGAATATACACCGTTATTTCAGAACCGTACTGCCATTACTTTGACGGATCATGTCCCCCGGATCTCCTTAGAAGCCCACGTGAACCGGACTGACGCTGCATACTATTGTCATTCTTATAGCGTGGTTATGCTCTGGCCGGCCCAATGGGCCCTGATTAGTGCATTTTATTTATTACACTCCTTTGTATTAAGCCTCCATTGGTTAGCAAATAATGTTTATACCCTCATTGGGCCTGGATTAGTCCGGCCTAAACCCAGAGAACTCAACTGCCTATATATATGAACAGTTGTGCACTGTGGAGGGGGTCAGATTTTTCTCTTGTAAGCATATACTCTGCTCAAACTCAGAGAAAAACTCCATTACTAAAGCTCCTTAAGCTCTAATACAATAGACTCGTGGACTAAGTCTCTTTAACTCCCCAACCACGTAAAATTCCATGTGTGATTATTTCTAATCCTTTCTTTCTAAGCTCTCTTATCTTTTATAATTCTAGTTTCCGAAAAACTCGATAAACAGTTATCAAATGTGGTTTAATTGTATGCAATGATGTTGAGCATGATAAGTGTGAATTATGTGTTAAATCTAAGATGGTAAAGAAACATTTTCCAAGTGTTGAAAGAAAAACTAACTTGTTAGATTTGATACATAGTGATTTATGTGAATTGAATGGAATAACTACTAGAGGTGGACATACGTATTTTATTACATTTATTGTTGATTTTTCTAGATGAATATTTTCTAATAAATTAAATGTGTTTTGTGAGATGCATGGTATAATACATGAATGTACAACCCATATACACCCCAACAAAATGGTATAGCGAAAAGAAAAAATAGAACATGCGTTGAAATGATTCATGTTATGCTATTACATGCAAATTTGAGTTTTGTGTTATGGGGAGAAGCCTTGCTTACCGCTTTTCATATTCTAAACCAGATTCCTCTAAAGACGAATCAAATTTCACCATATGAGATATGGAGAATAAATAGGCCCAACCTAGGGTATCTCAAAGTGTGGGGGTGTCTTTCTTATTCCAAGAGCATGGAGCCTAAAATGACTAAGTTGGGTCTAAGGGCCATCAAATATATATTAGTAGGCTATGTCTCAAATAGAAAGGCCTGTATGCTATTAGAATTGGAGTCTAATGTGATAATTGAATCAAGAGAAGTGGAGTTCTTTGAGAGTTTGTTGTATGGTGACAATAAGCCTCAAGAACAAATCTCATTAGAAGGAACTCAAGCGGAGTTACCTTCAAGGGTGTAGAACAACCGACATTTCCTAGATTAAGCCAAAGGCTTAAAGAGATTGGATCACAAAATGAAACCTCTTAAGTGGAGACTCTTTACCTAGTAGAGGGAAACCATTAACTAGTACCATTGACTTTACTAGTGAATGTTGATTCACAAACTGGTTTATGAATTTGAGCTCAATAACCTTTCAGTTCCAAAAACTAACCCTTAAGAGAACCATTATTCAATTCCTCTCGGAAAAGTATAGATTCCATATCTGTATATTATGTCCCCAACCATTTACACCAATGAGTTCCCAAAACAAAAGTTTTGAGTCTGATCATTTTGCAAATCATAATGAGTGAATCAAAGAACTAAAATGACATAAACATGAATTCATAATAACTTTAGGATTAAGATCAATTTGTATAGGATCATCTTATGGATATGTTTAATTAATACTTATAAAATAAACAATATTTAGTTAAGTATTAATAACATATCGAGTCTCGTTCATGTATAACAACTTTATACAAAGATCCTCCACTAATATGTCTTACTACATCAGTAATCCAGATCTAGATTACATGTATTCCTAATACTAGTGAACCGTACTTACATTATTGAAAACATAGGGTACCAAGTCTGTATTTCGATAAAACAAAGAGTACCAAATGAGTATTCACCTTTTTAAAAAAAGATATTTGTGGAAAAAATACTTAAATTGTACTAAAAATTGCACTTAAATACTTAAATTTATTTTTCAATGACAAAAGTATTTAAGATGCACTGTAAGTACCCAAATTTACAACTTTTAGCTCAACTTAGATATTTTTGCTGCAAATATCCCTTTAAACTAATCTACCACATCATCGTCTAATGATAAAGCTAACGACAGATACTTACAGTGCAACTAAAAGTTGATCTTAGGTACTTTTCCTGTAAAAAAATAAAATAAACTTGAGCACTTGTGGAACTCTCAACATAGCTTAGATACTTTTGCTCGCAAATATTCATTTATTTAATAATTACATCTTTTTTCCAATTTTTACAAGTTTCCTTTCATGCCATGTCTTATGGACCATTTTCTCAATTGCTCTCGTGATACGTTTAGGATGGAATGCATGTAACCTAGGCAACCCTAGGTTTTAAGACATCTTCTTTTGTTATTCAACGACATCCACTCAATTGTTACTATAATACACTTAGGATAGAATGCATGCAACCTAAGCAACCCTAGTTCTTTAAGACATCTTTGTTTATTATTCAAACGACATCCACCATATCTAGTTTTCATTTTTGAGAATTGACTTCTAGCTGGTCGTGTTGACTTTTTCAAGTAATCTTTAAGTTTCACTACTAAAATAAAGGGAATTTGGCATCGATACATAACCAAAGCTTTTGTCATTTGCATCTATTTTGCATTGTCAACCCTATTATTTAAAAAAAACATCAGATTTGTATTTTACATTCAATTCATTTATCAAACCCAGAACTGATCTTACAAAGTCAAATGTAAAACTCAGTATATTCATAATTTACAAACACAATAAACCTAGAAATTACAAACTCAAATTACAACATAGAAACCCTATCAAATGTATACAATATCAAACCTATAATTTTACCAATAAACAAAAATCAGACAAATATCACAGGCACAAATACACAAAAATCAGAGACAATATCATGAAACTCAAAGAAAGAGAGAGTTAACCTGAAATCCATGAGCCCACACTTGCCCCTAACAACCATAACCCAAGCAGGCACACAAAGAGAGAGTCTTATCCACCATCCCGCGTTCACCCTCCAAGCCACCTCCACCAACATGAATGCACCACCACGTCAATCGCCAACAACCTACACAATAAAGAGAGATATTGGGAGAGAAAGAGAGATGGTGAGAAAGCCCTGACCCTTAGCTCCCCCACACCGGTCACTTGTAAAAGAGAAAAAAAAAAGACAGAAAGGGAGAGAGAATGAGAAAGAGAGTGACATAGAGGGAGGTGAAATTGAGAGAGAGATAGAGGGTGATGGAGAGGAAGGTGAAATTGAGATAGAGAGTGATGGAGAGGGAGAGGATTTGAGAGAAATAAGAGATAGGGAGTGTGGCTGGGGGTTGTAGAGAATGAGAAAGGATGAAGATAGGGTTAGGGTAATATGTGGGCTTTTGGGCTTTTTTTAGTTTCATTTTTAGCGTCGTTGCATAACCGACGCTATTGATATTAGAAGCATCGGTTTAGAAATGACACAATTGATATCAGAAGATTCAACTTTAAACTGATTTCCTTTACTAACAACATCAATTAGTGTACTGACGCAATTAACAAAAATTAGTGTCAGTTTAAAACTGAACTGACGATAATGAGCTGATTTAATCAATAATGACTGTGACTATGCAAAATCGACGCTCAAAAACATTTTGGTTGTAGTGTTTAACGAGTTTCTATGACTCACCCAAAGAAATACATAAGCATTACTCTTGGATATTATTACAAAAAATTAAGTCAAATACCCCATATTAATTGGATAGTTTTAGGAGATTTTAATGAAATCTATTTGGCCCTTGATATAGTAGGTGAAACATTACGTCTAGATGAACTATTTCTGCTTTCCACCACTGCCTAAATGTTTGTGCTCTTAAGCCAATGGACTTCAGTGGACCAAGGCTAACATTGGACAATCATCATGATATTAACACTCATGTTTTAGAAAGATTAGACTGTGTATTCCTAATGGTTGTTGGTCTAGTTTATACCAATCAACTAGGCTTACCCATATTGATTTCTATGGTTTTGACCATAGAATATTAGCCATTTCTTTGAATGCTCCAAACGAAACCATAGTGCTCATTGGGCCTTATAGATTTATATAAAAATTTATTTGGAATGATGATGTTAGGGTTTATGCCCTAAAAGTATGTAAAAAGATATTTTATTGATTTAAATAAAATTACAATTTTATTATATTTGAATGTTATAATTATAGTTTAAATAATTTGTATAAATATCAGAAAATTCCATATTCATTTATGAGGATATGATCTTGTACTAGTATGAGAGAATAAAGATCATATATAATGAATAAAATAGTCAATAACATATGTGGATGCCAAAAATCCACCAAAGAGAAAAAATTGAGGTTTACCCTCGCTAGCCTCAAACCAAGCAACCCAATATTTTGCCCCACGCGGGACCCATGTCTCATAGGAGGACTTCACGAAGATGCCCCTAGAGACCCGAGGGCCTTCCCCTATGAGGCTGCCCGACATGCCCAAGTACCCGCCAAGGCAACGAGGGCCTCACTATACAAGGCTGCCCACGACTCGTGCGCGTCTCGCAACTCGACTGCACACCCGGGCCTTGCACGTGAGACCCTATCTCACCTCGTCCATGCACACGCGATGCCCCCCGTCTCGCCTCAGCCATGCGCACCCGAGCTTCCCACGCGAGGCCCCCATCTCCCCTCGCGCCTAGAGGTTGCCGCACACCTCGCCTAGGCGCCTCGCGACTCGGACCACCAGCTCCCCTAGAGGGTGCCTCGCACCCCCAAGACGCCAGCGCCTCGCCCACGCACCTGCTGTGACAAGGGCTCGCGAGGCCAACGCCTCGCCCACGCATCAGCCGCGCCAGGGGGTCGTGAGGCCGACACCATGCCAGCGCCTCGCCCATGCACCTGCCGCGCCAAGGGCTTGCGAGGCCAACGCCTCGCCCACGCATCAGCCACGCCAAGGGCTCGCGAGGCCGACACCGCGCCCTCGCCTCGCCCACGCACCCGCCGCGCCAAGGGCTCGCGAGGCCAATGCCTCGCCCACGCATCAGCCGCGCCAGGGGCTCGCGAGAGACACCCCCACCTTAGCATGTCATGTCCGTGCCTCTAAGAGTTGCCTACATAGTGGGCTTCGTTGGAGGGGCGTATTCGCTCCCCTTGATAGGGGCTGGTGCGGGACACCACTCTTGCTGTGGGTCTAACATGAGGTAAGGTCAAAAACCTATTCCACGCACCCTTAGGAATGAAGTGGGGAAGCCTCATAGCGATCCATGCAAAGTCGAAAGGAATCAGAGTATGGACATGGTATTCATACCAAATAGGTAGTGGTCGTACAAATGAGGTACCTGTTGTGATCCTCACCAGCCCACCTCTGACACCCGTACAAAACAAGTAGTGGAGGCATAACCAAGTACAAAAGCTGAGGTGCTCCCACAAACTCTGACCATGTACCAGAGCCGACACCACTACATCTGATACCACTCTCTTGATAGCGTACTTGTGTACAAATTGGTCCCATGGACCACAATGTATCAGGGGCCATTGGAGCCCCCTATAAAAGGAACCCCTCTTCAACATTGTGGGGGGTGGGAAAATTCATTGTATGCAGAGGCTATTGAGAAATATACAAAGGCTTGCTCCATTGTTGATATGTGTTTACTTTTCCTTAAAGTTTATTCTAATTTCTTATATAAACATCACCTGACTTACCTTTGAGTTTTCCGATCTAATTTCGTTGACGAGAATTCACCGTCAACAACATATTAAAGTAAGGAATATTTAATGAATGGTTACTAGTGCAGTTTACTAAGCATACGAGATGTAAGTGATCTAGATTCAGATTACTAATGTGGATATACATCTTCGTAAATGTATTGTATATAATAGAGATTATATATGACAGGACCGATGAGAATTAGTTATCTTTATAAACTTGTCGTTTGACATAAAGATTTAATTCTTATCATAATAGATGATCATTTGCAGATCAGTCTAAATCTTGAGTATTCATGAACTCTTGTTTGTGTTTATTGGATCTTTTGATTCATTAATTAAGGTTTCTTAGTATAATGAAACTAGTGACTTTTGTTTTGGAGATTCAATATCATGAATGGTTGGGAACATGATTTACAATAATGAAATCCATACTTTCCTAACGGATCTAATATTGGTTCCCTTAATGGTTAATTTTATAACTAAATAGTTATTGAGCTTAAATCTATAATTTGATTATAGATTAATTATTCGCTAGTGAATTGATGGTACTTAAGGATCAAGAGGTAATTAGACGGGTAAAACGGTAATCTTGACCAGCTATAATTAATGAACCAACAAATGGAGGAGATAACTACTGTTACACCAAGATTTCGAGATCAGAAATCATGACCTCAAAAGCTGGACTCGTCAAGTATGAGCTCGAGATATATAAAACACATGTTTAAGGTCCAGGTTTAAAACCTCCGGAGCAAGATGGCAATCTCAAAGACATGTAACCTCGAGATTCTTTCCAGGCTCAAAAAGGCATAACATCGGGATACATCTGTTACCGAGTGCCTTCAGATCGAGTAGTCCGAGCTTAAAGAGTGCAGGCTCAAAATATGACAGCTTCGATAGAATTTATTTGCTCCGAGCAGGCCTTGGAATAAGACGGCCAGTTCGTAACCTATCCGTAAACCTTGACTGACACGATGCTGGTTGCTGACCTCGGAGATTTGATGAGTCATCTGATGTAATGCATTCTGTACGTTTAAAGATATTTATTGTTGTAACATCCCAACATTAAAGGGATATTAACAAGTTTGTTATCCGTTTCCGGGTCTTCAGGGGACGTTTCCTTGTATATAGGAGTTACAACATTTAATGTAATTACTTGAATTTATATGCAGAGTATCTTCCCGAAATATGTGGGAATGAACTCTGTAACCTCTCTATAAATAGAGAGGTAGTGATCACTTGTAGAGGATCGGTCATTATCTTGAGAGAACACTCTGGGTAATTCATCTCTGAAGGATTTCCAAAAAACTCCAAGTCTTAATAACATAGACTCGTGGACTAGGCAGATTTAACTGCTGAACCACGTAAAAACCTTATTGTTCCACTATATTATTCATTCGTACCATAGTTCATATTGTTTAATTGCTCTACATTTTAAGTTGACGAAAAACAGCGTCAACAGTTTGGTGCTTTCATTGAGAGCGTTAAGCAATACGAGTCTGAGTCTAGTCATTCGAAGAAGCCTCCCTGATCAGCTATGGCTGCAAATGATCCTAATATTCCTGAAGAAGAAGTCGGCTATCCGCGACGCCCTGGGAAACAGCCGATGATGAATCCGGACCTAGAGGAGAGAAGTGAATCCTCTGACTCTCGAGGACCTCCTGCACCACCAGCCCCCAGGGACGAAGAGGACATGTACTATAATCCTGAGCGATATGTCCCCATTATGGAACTCGAAAACTGACAGTTGAGAAAGCAGTTGGCGGAGGCCAAGAAGCGTAACGAGGAGCTGGCTAGATTGGCTGCGGAGGCGCAGGCGGCTCAACCCCCACCTCTGCCTGAGGTCCAATCCCCACCTCCCGGGATGTTCATGTTCCTCCCCGCAGGCCTCATGGGCGACCTCGCAAAAACGCTGCCACACGAAGAACGGAGCAACCTCCGCTACCGATAGAACAGCCTACTCCCTCGAGGCCCCTAAGAAACATCCGGGCTGGAGCTCCTGTTAACTCGACTGTTGAGTTTCCAGCCAAAACTGGGAATAATCGAGCCCCCACAGCGGCTCGGACTCAAAATCCTGGTAACGCGCAGAACGTTCCCGTGCAAGCACAGGCAAACTCGGGACCTTCCAGACCCCGAAATGGATGGCATCCGCCATCACCCATACGACATCCTCCGTCGCTAATAAGGTATCCTTCATCGCCTCGGAGAAACACACCACCGACTCAGGGTGATAGGGAAAGGTGGGTTGGACGGAAGCAAGGGAATGGAGAAGCTGCTAGAGAACGGAGAGGCGCTCAGCCTGCGAGAAGCCAAATTTCTTGTTCTCGCACTATAGAGACGAGACAACTTGAAAGGAACCCATCTCGAAACAACCATGCAATGAGTCTTGCTAGCAAAGGCTCAGAGGACACCAGATCGGTCAGTATGTATGACCGAGGATGCAGAAATACAGGGAACCGAGGGGACCACCCTGACTTACGGGAACACCTGAACCAAAATTGGGGTAGCGGTAACCCCTCGAACCAAGACCTGAGAGATCGCCTAAATGGGCGCAAGGATCCCATGCAAAGGCGTGAACCTGGAATTATGATCAACGATAACCAATTTCAGGTTAGATCCCCCGTGGATCCAGTCCAGGAGAGAATTGATCAACTGGAAAGAGCATTTAGGCTCTTATAAAATGAGCGAGGTCGGGATTGGGACGAAGAATCTGATGAGAAACTCGAGCGTTTGCTCCCCATATTTCCAGCACTCCGTTTCCTCAAGGGTTTCGGATTCCTCATGTCCCACCATTTGAAGGGAAATCCGACCCATACAGTCACTTAAGTACATTTAACACTATTATGAGAGCAAGTAATGTGGGCTATGAGCTCAGATGCATGCTGTTTCCAGCTTCACTTACAGGACCAGCAAAAAACTGGTTCAAAAAATATAAGAGGCATTCAATTACTTCTTGGGATCAGTTGTCGAGAGATTTCAAGAAGCAATTTAGAGCCATGATCGGAATAAGGCCCGAGGCATCTGCCTTGACCAATGTTCGACAACAATCAAATGAAACGTTGAAAAGCTACCTTACAAGATTCAATCTGGAAGTCGCCCGAGCTTGTGATGTAGACGACAGCGGCCATTTAATGGCCGTCCGAGCTGGGGTAATGCTGGGAAGTCCCCTGTGGGAAGATATACAGAGGAAGCCTCTGAAGTCCATAACCGATGAGCTCAGAGGTTTTTCAATGTAGAGGAGGCGAGGTCAATGCTGAATATGGCCTCTCAGCCCATAACTACAACAACAAACGTAAACTCTGCCTCGACCTTGACGGACCCATCAGCCTCGAAACCCCCTGCAGAAAACCCTTCCAAAAGAAAGAAGAATGAAGGAAGTAACCCCGAGGCGGAAGGGGGAAAGAAGAAGAAAGGGAAAAGGTATTTCTCCATGTACAAGGTGTAGACTGAGCTCAACGAGTCTCGGAAGAATATTTACATGGCTAATGAAAACCAGGTCCCTTTCAGACGTCCAAACCCCATGAGAAACCAAAAATCCAAGAGAGACTCCAGTAAATACTATAGATTTCACAGAGATACTGGACACACTACTGATGAGTGCAAGCAACTGAAGGACAAGATCGAAGGTCTAATCTTGAGAGGATACTTCAGGCAGTATGTCAGGATCCAGAACAATAATCAGGCTTCTACCAGCCAGAGGACAGCTGCATTACCGCCTACCCAAAACAGCAATTCCCGAGCAAGGGAAGACGAGAGACCCCCTCCGATTGATGGAGAAGATGTGTAACCATCTCGGGCGGACCTCATCTAGCAGGATCGGGCAATAACGCCCAAAAGTGATACATGAATGAGCTAAGAACTGGCGACGGGTCCCCTTATGAACCCGAACCCAGATCTCCGAAATACCAAAAGGTTGAATCTCAACCTATAACCTTTACTGAGGACGATGCGTCCCATGTCCAATTTCCTCACAACGACCCATTGGTCATCACTCTTCAGCTCGTGAATAGGAGGGTTCACCGAGTTCTTATTGATAACGGGAGCTCAGTGAACATCCTCTATAAGGCCACCTTAGAAAAGATGGGACTCACGCTTCATGACCTAAAGGCCTATGCAACGACATTGTACGACTTTATAGGAGAAGGGATTGTCTGTATGGGGTCCATCAAGCTCCCTGTGACCTTGGGAGACTTCCCAGTCTCAACAACCAAGATGATGGAATTCGTAGTAGTGGACCTGCCATCGGCCTACAACGTGCTGCTCGGGAGACCTGCCCTTGTAGGGCTAGGGGCAGTTTCGTCTGTGAGGCATTTGGCCATCAAGTTCCCGACTTCTAGTGCCATCAAGACATTGAATGGAGACCAGCTAGCGGGAAAGGAATGCTATTGCATTTTCAATAGAGGAAAGAAGTCGATGAGTGCACAAACGCTCGTCATAATTCAGAATAAAGACGGGACAATTCTCGAAATAGACGAAGAAATCGATCCAAGAATAGAGGAAAGAGCTGACCTTAAACCATTTGAAGAGCTCAAAGAGGTCAGGCTCAGAGAAGCAGATCCCTCGAAGACAGTAAAGGTAGGGAAAAACCTTCCTGAAGAAGCGAAATAACAATTAATTTGCTTTTTGAAAAAGAACCAGGATGTTTTCGCATGGTCGCATTCTGACATGATAGGGACAAGTCTGAATGTAGTGAGCCATGCATTGAATATCGACAAAAGCTTCCCTCTGAAGCAGCAAAAGCGAAGACTACTGGATGACGACAAGAAGAAGGCCCTAAAAGAGGAAGTCGACATGTTGAAAGCAAACCGATTCATTCGGGATGCCTTTTACCCTAATTGGGTAGCCAACCCGGTGCTGGTCCCGAAACCTAATGAGACATGGCGGACCTGTATCGATTACTCGGACCTCAATAAAGCCTGTCCTAAGGACTGTTTCCCATTACCTCGCATCGACCAGCTCGTAGATGTCACCGCAGGGCATGGACTTATGTCATTTATGGATGCCTATTCTGGATATAACCAGATCGCCACGCATGCCCCTGACCAAGAGCATACGAGCTTTATAACAGATAATGGGCTGTATTGCTACAACTTCATGCCATTCAGACTCAAGAATGCTGGAGCCACTTACCAGTGGCTCGTAAATATGATGTTCATCGAGCAAATAGGTAATAACATGGAAGTTTATGTTGACGATATGTTAGTTAAATCTCAACATAACAATAACCATGTGGACGGCCTCGAAGAACGCTTCGCTGTGTTACGGAGATATAACATGAAGCTCAACCCCCAGAAGTGCTCTTTCGGGGTATCTTCGGGAAAATTCCTAGGCTTCATTGTAAATGCATGAGGAATAGAAGCAAATCCAAACAAGATCCAGGCTTTGATTGATATACCCTCACCTCGAAAGCATAAGGCTGTCCAAATTTTGACTGGCAGGATGGCGGCGCTAAGTAGATTTATCTCGAAATCTACTGACCGTTGTCTTCCATTTTTCAACCTTTTGAGGGGAGGCAAGAAATTCGAATGGACGGAGGAGTGCGAGTTAGCTTTTCAAGAGCTCAAGAAGCACCTCATAGAAGCCCCTTGTAGAGTCCAAGAACTTTACTTAGCTAGTTAGATAGTAGTAGCAATAGTAATAGTTGTAGTATTTTTATGACTGTGGATTTGGTTCAGACTGGGATTTAATTGGACACTCGTAGTAACACTTGTAGATTTTCTAAGTTTAACCTATTGTTTAAGAAAATTAATTTTAACCTAAGGTTTGATTAATATGACTGATATTGATGGTAATATTTATTATATTATAAGGTTTAGATAGACCCGATAAGATAGTAACAATTGTCATATGTATGTTTAATGAAAATTAAGTATTTTTTAGGAATAAAGTTTATTAAGATCAATATTTGAATATCCTAGGGTCTGTCAGTAGCTTTGAAATCGTTAGAGGACTTAGTCAAGGTTGTTTACTCAATTCAAATTAGGCTGAAAATGTGCAATTTCGTGTTTAAATATTCAGCGTATGCCGATATATCGCAGCTATAGGGGGAGATATATCGCAGTACGGGGATACGAAAAACACGTAACTTCGCACGATCACCTCGACGAGCCTCGAGCATACTGGCCCAGGCCATATATCGCCTACTAGGGGCGATATATCGGCTCCTTTGATGAGTTTTTGAATGTTTTTTAAAAAATTCTCATTTTAATCTTTAACCTCTTGATAAGTCCAGCATCTTTCTGACCGAGTCTTCAGCCTCTGCTGAACGATAATTCAAATATTTTTCACTTAAAAAGCCATTATTTTATTCAAGTTAAATGAAGATCTTTTCATTCTTGAACTCTATAAATAGGACCTAGTACCAAGCCATTTATTCATTCATCAAGCTAAGTTCAGAGGCTGCAAGTTGCTAGGTTATTTTTGAGAGTGTAAACACTTGGGTTGGGGATTATAAGCCTAATCATTTTAAGCTTACCAAACACTTGGGAAGTAAGGTTTATAGCACATTTTGGTTCGAGGTTTAGACCGGTCAGAGAAGCATTCAAGGTATTCCAAACTCTAGTTCATTTTGGTATTGTTTTCCTTAAGTTCTTATAGTTTTCTACTCAGCATCCTAACTTTATCCTTTATTTTTGGATAAGAAATCTAAGATCTTGAACATAAGGTTTTTGGTAAGTATATTCTTGATGGTATAGTTCGTCCATTCTTTTCATTCCTTTTTCTTCAGTATACTCACCCTTTCATTGATGGTTTTTAGGAGTGTTCTAAAGTCCCAAAACTGTTCTCATATCCTGGTACTTTTGGTAAGGAAAATAGGATAGGATATTATATGTTATGCTATATGTTATCTTATGATTTATGTGTTATGTTAACTTATGATTTATGTGTTATGTTATGTATGTTGTAGACTTGGGCATATGACTTGTATAACTAACAAGCCCCAATAAATTTATGGGCATATGACTTGCTTAGCCAGCAAGCCCCACAAATCTAATGGGCATATGACTTGTTTAGTTTACGAGCCCCAAGTAATAATGGCCATTATAGTATGTGTGACATATGTTTATGATATGCTTTATTATATGTTGCGTTATGAATTTTATGTATAAGGTTTACGTGTTAGGTTTTCCTTGCTGGGCATTAGGCTCACTCCTTTATGTTTATATGTGCAGGAAAATAGCTTTGGTGGCGGGAAAGGTTCTTGGAAGCTTGGGGATGTGTATTGAGGCAGGATGGAATCGATGGACCGAGCGTTCGATTCAAGGATGAAGTCTCTTTAAATTTTATATGCATTTTCCACACTTTATTATGTAATCCATTTTATTTAAAATTATGTTATGTTTTTCTTTTAAAAACAATGGGATCCCATATCCTACATTAAATTTTATGTAGTCTAACATTTGTTTTACAATTTTTTTAATGAAGTTATGATTATTTCACTTGTAAGTTTTATTAAAAAATTAGTGTCTATGTATAGTAGTCATTAATGGTCCAAAGTCTAGAGTAGTTGGGTCATTACAGTTGGTATCAGAGCAACGACTCATTCGCATGAAGTCCTCCTCGATACACACACTCAATGCTCCGAATCTGACCGCCAAGTAAGTATTTAAGTTATAATTATTTTGCTTATATGTATATCTAACGATTTTAGGATTTATGTTTTCAGTTAAGTATGAACGGAGCATTAACCTATGAGGATATCCGAGCCATTAAGGATTTAAAGAGAATAAGAGAACTGAGAAACACCATAGGAACACTAGAGAGGATTACTCAGAGACTACTTTTGTTCCACAGAGAAATAGGTCACCTTCAAGAGTCTAAGCAAATCATGATGAGAGCAACGGAACAATATGTTTTAGTAATTAGACTATTTAGAGATTTTCATCCCGTAATTGCAGCTTTAAAGGAGATATGGGAAACAATGGATGATGAAGATGAACTGCCAGCAGCAATGCGATATTACTTTCTCTTAGTTAGGTTCACTGCAAAATCAGAATTTCAGTTTACAAATGAGCAAAAACATAGGATTTTTACGAACCTTCCTCGAGGACATTTTGAGGCACATGATAATGAAGATTATGAAGAGCTAGATGATGATATGCTAGATGAAGGATCGAATGTAGAAGATCCTGATTTTTAATAGTTAGTTTCATTGTTTATTTTATTTATTGTTTGTTTTATGGTTGTAATAAGTGAAAACTCTTTTCCAAATTAATATCATGTTATTTTGTTATCATGTATGAGTTTGATTATTATTTTGCAATCATAATAAATAATAAATAAAATAAATAATGACTATGTTTGGTGAGGGTGGATACAAATCAATGAACCAAGTTTCTATATTGAGAGATAGGGGACCACAGTAGTGGGAATGATTTTACTGATCCCAGCCCTCCCTCAATATGGTTAACTTTGGAACAAAGATGAGTTTCGAGCCTGAGAATTAAGTCATATAGGATGAGTAGAAATAGACTTAGAAATAATAAAGATGGCTTGTTTTTCTAAGTATAGAAACCCACTCTAATAATAAAGACTTATATAATTTTCATAAGAAATCATAATAAATAGGTCTGAGAAATGTTTGTTTTAGAATAATTTTTTGCCTTAGAGCCTATTAGGTAAAGTTCTAACATGTTTCTTTCAACTGTTAGAACTCTGCTACGATGTCGCTCTGAAGATCTACACGCACCAACGGAAACGCCTCCAATGCTGCTCCAATGAGCAATGAAGCCCCTCCAGTTCGCAGAAGGGGAGTGCGTGCTACTGCCAGCCGCAACGCGCCAGCACCACCAGCTGACAACACTGCGGAAATCGCCAGACTGCGACAACAAGTCGAGGAACTTTTGCAGCAGCAACGACAACAGGCTTAGCCCCAGACTCAGCCTCTGCCTCAGCCGCAGCCACAACAAATGTCCTTAGCACCCCAACAAGTTGGTCCATATGGGGGATGGCCAGTGGCAAACTACGCATCGTATCTAGTACAACACATGGAGCCAGTTTATGAGAGGTTCCGCAAGCAGCACGCTCCAAACTTCGAAGGGACTACAAACCCCTTTGAGGTCGAAGAGTGGCTAAGGAATATGGAGCCAATTCTGACGCACATGAATATCAGTAATGCAGACCGTATATCCTGCGTCTCTTCATTAATCAAGAAGGATGCCAAGATATGGTGGGACTTGTTCCAGCAATCGCATGACGTTGCCACCATGACATGGACTCGATTTGTGGAGCTGTTCCACAAGAAGTATTACAATTCGGTTGTACTCGCTTCAAGAATTGAGGAGTTTGCCAACTTAAAGCAAGGTAGTTTATCAGTGGCAGAGTATGCTCGTCAGTTCGACCGCCTAGCTAAGTTCACAGCTGAGATGGTTCCAACTGATTTTCTGAGGGTGAACAAGTTCTTTAGAGGAATTCGGCCGAAGATAGAGATGGGGGTTAAGCTAGCAAACCTAGGGAATACTATGTATGCCGACATTCTAAAGACGGCAATAGAAGTAGAGAGGTTGCAGGCTAATGTAAGTAAAGAGGAATCCAATAAGCCTGAGCCTAGACAGCAGGGTCAACCTCAGATCAGTCGAACAACAACAATAATAGCAACCATCAGTTCAGCAACAACAATAACGGTCAGAAGAGAAGGCATCCTAATAACAAGCAATCTGACAGCGATAAGAGGGCACGGACAAATAATGGGGGAAATAGGCCGGGTTATGTGGAATACCCGCCATGTGCTAAGTGTCAGAAGAAACATCCTGGAGAATGCCACGCAAACACTAAGGAATGTTTTAACTGTGGTCAGGAAGGACACCAGAAAAGAGATTGTCCTCAGCGCAAGCCAGAAGGGAAGAAAGATGACAAGATGG
Organism: Humulus lupulus; assembly: GCF_963169125.1. Lineage (NCBI taxonomy): Eukaryota > Viridiplantae > Streptophyta > Magnoliopsida > Rosales > Cannabaceae > Humulus > Humulus lupulus. The sequence goes on along the minus strand of NC_084794.1, from coordinate 206,383,969 downwards.
TTCCTGCTAGGGTTTTTGCCTTAACCCAAGGAGAGGCTGATGCTAGCAATAAGGTGGTAACATGTCAGGTTTCTATCCTCAATAACACATGCTCTGTATTATTTGATTCGGGAACCACTCATTCGTATATCTCGTTAGGAATGATAGAAAAACTAGACAAACCTTGTGAAAGATTTAGAATTAGGTTTGTAACCGAGTTGCCTTCGGGCAAAGTAATTCTATCATCACAGATAGTACGAGGCGTACCGATCAAGATTGAGGACGTAGAACTAGAAGGAGACCTGATAGAATTGGTGATCAAGGACTTCGACATAATACTAGGCATGGACTGGCTAGCACGGCATGGCGCAGCCATCAACTGCAAACGCAAGAAGGTGATGTTCGAAACTCTTGACGGCCATAAACTATGCTTCATGGGACAAGCTTCAGGATTGCGCACCTCGTTAGTATCATCTCTCAAAGCTCAAAGAATGATGGAAAAAGGATGTCAAGCATTCTTAGCCAGCATCATAGATGTGGTAAAGGAGACACCACTTAAGGTTGGAGATGTCCGTTTTGTAAGAGAATTCCCAGAGGTATTTCCCGATGACTTGCCAGGATTGCTGCCAACTCGGGAAATTGACTTCACAATAGAATTAGTACCGAGCACCGAGCCTATCTCTAAGGCACCATACTGGATGGCACCTACGGAACTCAAGGAGTTAAAGACGCAGCTGCAAGAACTCCTAGACTTGGGTTTTATTAGGCCGAGCCATTCACCATGGGGAGCCCCGGTGCTATTCGTGAAGAAAAAGGACGGAAGTATGCGGATGTGTATAGACTATCACGAGCTGAACAAGGTAACAATTAAGAACAAGTACCCGCTACCTTGGATCGACGACATGTTTGATCAACTCCGAGGCGCAACTGTATTCTCAAAGGTTGATTTACGGTCCGGGTATCATCAACTCAAAGTAAAGGGAGAAGATATTCCTAAAACAGCCTTTAGAACTCGTTATTGACATTATGAGTTCTTGGTTATGTCCTTTGGTCTTACTAACGCACCAGCCGCGTTTATGGACTTGATGAATAGGGTCTTCAAGGACTACTTAGATAAATTTGTCGTAGTGTTCATCGACGATATCTTAGTATACTCTAAGGATGAAGTAGAGCACGAGGAACATTTGAGATTGATTTTGTCACGACTGAAGGAGCATCAACTCTACGCCAAGTTCAAGAAATGTGAGTTTTGGCTTTCGCAAGTGGCGTTCCTCGGGCACAATATATCAAAATATGGAGTTGCAGTAGACTCATCAAAGGTAGAGGCCGTGAAGGATTGGCCAAGACCAAAGAATGCATCTGAAGTAAGAAGCTTTCTAGGGTTAGCAGGTTATTATAGGAGGTTCGTAGAGGGATTTTCTAAGATAGCCACTCCGCTCACCAACCTGACTCGGAAACAACAAAGATTTAACTGGAATGATAGATGTGAAGAAAGCTTCCAGTTGCTTAAGGATAAGCTTTGCTCAGCACCAGTACTCTGTGTACCAACACCCAATGATAAGTTCGTAGTCTACTGCGATGCATCGAAGCAAGGATTGGGTTGCGTACTAATGCAAAATGACAAGGTGATAGCCTATGCCCCATGACAGTTGAAGGAGTACGAGCAGCGCTATCCAACTCACGATATGGAGTTGGTAGCGATGGTCTTTGCGTTGAAAATCTGGCGCCATTATCTTTACGGAGAACGGTGCGAGATTTATACGGACCACAAGAGTTTAAAGTACTTCTTTACTCAGAAGGAGCTCAACATGAGGCAGCGCAGGTGGTTAGAGTTAGTAAAGGATTACGACTGTGAAATCCTATACCACCCAGGAAAAGCAAACGTAGTTGCCGATGCGCTTAGTAGGAAAAGTTATGGAAGTTTAGCAGCTTTAGCCGGAATAGAAAAGCCGCTACAGCAGGAGCCGATCAGTGCCGGAATAGAAGTAGTTGTAGGCAAGCTGGCTAACTTGTCTATCCAGTCGAATCTGCTAGAAGATATACGGATTGGTCAAGGACATGACAACACACTAGCAGCACATATGGATGCAGTCAGAGAAGGCAAGGCTACAGATTTCTCAATATCTAGTCAAGGTTTATTGAGATATAAGGATCGGGTATGCGTGCCAAATGATCAGAAGATTAAAAGGATGATTCTAGAAGAAGCGCATAGTACCCCGTACTCAGTTCACCCAGGGTCTACCAAGATGACTCATGACATCAAGGTATTCTATTGGTGGCCAGGGATGAAGAAGGACATAGCAGAGTTTGTGTCCAAGTGTCTTGTATGCCAGCAAGTGAAAGCAGAGCATCAGCGGCCTGCAGGTTTATTGTAACCGCTTAGTGTACCAGAATGGAAGTGGGATGATATAGCCATGGACTTCGTGGCAGGTTTGCCAAGGAAGAATAAGCAGCATGATTCCGCTTGGGTAGTAATAGATAGACTAACCAAGTCGGCTCATTTCCTGCCTGTTAAGACTTCATACACAGCAGACCAATATGCAGACATCTACGTCCAAGAGATAGTACTGTTGCATGGAATCCCCAAGACAATAGTGTCAGATAGAGGATCGGTGTTTACATCGAGATTTTGGGGAAGTTTACAGCAAGCTATGGGTACTAAGTTAAGTCTTAGTAAAGCTTTTCATCCTCAAACAGACGGGCAGTCCGAGCGTACAATTCAGATTTTAGAGGATATGCTACGCGCGTGTGTACTTGATTTCGGAGGATCATGGAATAAGTACTTGCCGCTGATAGAGTTCTCCTACAACAATAACTACCAGTCAACGATCGGGATGGCACCTTATGAATTGCTATATGGAAGAAGGTGCCGATCACCGTTGCACTGGGATGAGGTAGGAGAAAGGCAGCTTCTAGGTCCCAAAGCTGTTAGACAAGCGCAAGAAGCAGTAGCACTTATTAGACAGCGTATGCTTGCAGCTCAAAGCCATCAGAAAAGCTATGCAGATGCCAAGTGACACGATGTGGAATTCAAAGTCGGAGATCAAGTCTTCTTGAAGATATCTCCTATGAAAGGTGTAAAGCGGTTTGGGAAGAAAGGCAAGCTTAGTCCCCGATTTATAGGTCCTTTTGAGATATTGGACAAAGTGGGAGCAGTTGCGTATAGACTAGCCCTACCACCAGCACTAGCAGATAGTCACAACATGTTCCACATCTCGATGCTACGTAAATATGTGTCAGGCCCATCTCACGTCCTCAAGTACGATACGATAGCACTCCAGAAAGACTTGAGTTACAAGGAACGACCAGTTAGCATCCTGGATAGGGGTGAAGCAGTTACGGTCCAAGAGCATTCCTATAGTCAAAGTCCTATGGAGTAATAGTTCTGAGCGAGAGGCAACGTGGGAGTTGGAGGAGGACATGCAAGGCCGGTATCCGGAGTTATTTGGTAAGTAAATTTCAAGGACGAAATTCTTTTTAGTAGGGGAGAATTGTAGAGTCCAAGAACTTTACTTAGCTAGTTAGATAGTAGTAGCAATAGTAATAGTTGTAGTATTTTTATGACTGTGGATTTGGTTCAGACCGGGATTTAATTGGACACTCGTAGTAACACTTGTAGATTTTCTAAGTTTTAACCTATAGTTTAAGAATATTAATTTTAACCTAAGGTTTGATTAATATGACTGATATTGATGATAATATTTATTATATTATAAGGTTTAGATAGACCCAATAAGATAGTAACACTTGTCATATGTATGTTTAATTAAAATTAAGTATTTTTGAGGAATAAAGTTTGTTAAGATAAATATTTGAATATCCTAGGGTCTGCCAGCAGCTTTGAAATCGTTAGAGGACTTAGTCAAGGCTGTTTACTCAATTCAAATTAGGCTGAAAATGTGCAATTTCGTGTTTAAATATTCAGCGTATGCCGATATATCGCAGCTATAGGGGGAGATATATCGCAGTACGGGGATACGAAAAACACGTAACTTCGCACGATCACCTCGACGAGCCTCGGGCATACTGGCCCAGGCCATATATCGCCTACTAGGGGCGATATATCGGCTCCTTTGATGAGTTTTTGAATGTTTTTTAAAACATTCTCATTTTAATCTTTAACCTCTTGATAAGTCCAGCATCTTTCTGACCGAGTCTTCAGCCTCTGCTGAACGATAATTCAAATATTTTTCACTTAAAAATCCATTATTTTATTCAAGTTAAATGAAGATCTTTTCATTCTTGAACTCTATAAATAGGACCTAGTACCAAGCCATTTATTCATTCATCAAGCTAAGTTCAGAGGCTGCAAGTTGCTAGGTTATTTTTGAGAGTGTAAACACATGGGTTGAGGATTATAAGCTTAATCATTTTAAGCTTACCAAACACTTGGGAAGTAAGGTTTATAGCACATTTTGGTTCGAGGTTTAGACCGGTCAGAGAAGCATTCAAGGTATTCCAAACTCTAGTTCATTTTGGTATTGTTTTCCTTAAGTTCTTATAGTTTTCTACTCAGCATCCTAACTTTATCCTTTATTTTTGGATAGGAAATCTAAGATCTTGAACATAAGGTTTTTGGTAAGTATATTCTTGATGGTATAGTTCGTCCATTCTTTTCATTCCTTTTTCTTCAGTATACTCACCCTTTCATTGATTGTTTTTAGGAGTGTTCTAAAGTCCCAAACCTGTTCTCATATCCCGGTACTTTTGGTAAGAAAAATAGGATAGGATATTATATGTTGTGCTATATGTTATCTTATGATTTATGTGTTATGTTAACTTATGATTTATGTGTTATGTTATGTATGTTGTAGACTTGGGCATATGACTTGTATAACTAATAAGCCCCAATATATTTATGGGCATATGACTTGCTTAGCCAGCAAGCCCCACAAATCTAATGGGCATATGACTTGTTTAGTTTACGAGCCCCAAGTAATAATGGCCATTATAGTATGTGTGACATGTGTTTATGATATGTTTTATTATATGTTGTGTTATGAATTTTATGTATATAGTTTACGTGTTAGGTTTTCCTTGCTGGGCATTAGGCTCACTCCTTTATGTTTATATGTGCAGGAAAATAGCTTTGGTGGCGGGAAAGGTTCTTGGAAGCTTGGGGAAGTGTATTGAGGTGGGATGGAATCGATGGACCGAGCGTTCGATTCAAGGATGAAGTCTCTTTAAATTTTATATGCATTTTCCGTACTTTATTATGTAATCCATTTTATTTAAAATTATGTTATGTTTTTCTTTTAAAAACAATGGGATCCCATATCCTACTTTAAATTTTATGTAGTTTAACATTTGTTTTACAATTTTTTTAATGAAGTTATGATTATTTCACTTGTAAGTTTTATTAAAAAATTAGTGTCTATGTATAGTAGTCATTAATGGTCCAAAGTCTAGAGTAGTTGGGTCATTACACCCCCATCTTGTCAAAACCCATCACGGGAGAAGTTCTATACCTATACCTTGCTACGACTGAGCACGCCATTAGCGCGGTACTCGTACGAGAAGAGCAGAAAGTCCGAAGGCCTGTATATTATGTCAGTAAAAGGTTACTGGGGGCAGAATCGAGATACCCCTTGATGGAAAAGTTAGCTCTCAGCTTAATCCACTCATCTCGAAAGCTCCGACCTTATTTCCAGGCGCACCCTATCCATGTACTGACCAATCAACCACTAAGACAAGTCTTGTCCAAGCCAGAGGCCTCGGGTCGGTTGCTCAAATGGGTTGTTGAACTCGAACAGTTCGAGATCACTTATCATCCAAGGATGACCATAAGAGGACAGGCTCTGGCAGACTTCATAGTGGAATGTACTAGAGTGACCAACAATGAAGTTATAACCCCGGCCCGCGAGCTGTGGAAACTTTATGTTGACGGGTCTTCCAATGAAAATGGATCGGGACCAGGTGTAATTCTGATCACCCCAGCAGGAAGTCGATTTCACTCTGCTTTGAGATTTGACTTCGAAGCGTCGAACAACAAAGCCGAATACGAGGCTCTACTGGCAGGACTTCGTATGGCTAAGGACCTCAAAGCCCAAGCGATACATTGCTACAGTGACTCCCAGCCGGTGGTTAATCAAATTTTAGGGGAGTACTAGGCTCGTGGTACGAGAATGGCTGCGTATTTAGAAAAGGCAAGAGTAGCGCTGGAGCATTTCAAGTTCTATACGATAGAACAGGTCCCCCGAGAACAGAACTTGAACGCAGATGCCTTTGTCAGGCTTGCTACCTCTATCGAGGTCGACGATCTGAATGTCATGCCGATCGAACATCTCACGATGCCCAGTATTATCGAGCCTGAGCAGGAAGATGTTTGCATGATCAATTATGAGCCAACCTTGATGACTTCGATAGTTGAATACCTTGAGATCGGCATTCTCCCAGAAGAACGAACCAAGGCTCAAAAACTGATGTATCATATCCCCAGGTATACCATTATAGATGGAAATCTGTATAGAATAGGATATTCCATGTCACTACTCCGATGTGTGACTCCACCCGAGGCTAAGAAAATCCTAGAGGAAATTCACGTAGGATTCTGTGGAGACCATACTGGGGGGCATAGCCTATCTAAGAAGATCATACGTCAGGGGTACTTCTTGCCTACCATCAAAGCAGATTCGTTCGACTACGTCAAGAAGTGTGACAAGTGCCAATATTTTGCCACAATCCCTCGAGCTCCACCCTCCGAGCTAACTATGATGACCACCCCATGGCCATTTGCGGTCTGGAGAATCGACCTCATAGGCTCATTACCGACTGGCAAAGGCGGAGTGAAATACACAGTAGTCACCATAGATTACTTCACGAAGTGGACCGAAGCCGAACCTTTGGCAACAATCACCTCGAAGAAAGTCCTTGACTTCGTAGTGAAAAACATCATATGCCGATATGGGATGCCAAGGAAGATTGTGTCTGATAATGGCACTCAATCCAACAGTGATCTATTCACCAACTTTTGTGAAAAAAATGGGATAATAAAGAGCTTCTCATATGTGGCCCATCCCCAAGCAAATGGCCAGGTCGAAGCTGTAAATAAAACCCTAAAGAGTTTGCTAAAGAAAAATTTGGAAGAAGCTAAAGGAAAATGGCCTGAATAATTGCCCCAAGTTCTATGGGCATGTAGAACCACGGCCCGTACTTCAACAGGACATACTCCATTTTCTCTGGCATACGGTTACGAGGCTATGTTGCCAATCGAGGTCAAAATTCCCACAATTCGAGCCCTCGCTTATGACCAAGCCTCAAACTAATCCTAGCTCGAAGTAAGTCTGGACCTGATTGAAGAAAGAAGGAACGAAGCTAAGCTAAAAAATGATGCATACCAACAGTGAGCTACCCAGTATTTCAACAAAAGAGTTCGAGATAGAAAATTCGGCGTAGGAGATTTGGTGCTAAGGCGTGTATTCTTGGCGACATGGGATCCCGCGGCTGGCGTGCTCAGGCCAAATTGGGGAAGGACCTTATCAGATTGAACCAGTCATCCGACCCGGCGTATACAAGTTGGCAAGATTAAATGGAAGTTTGGTACCACGAGCATGGAATGACGAACATCTATAACCTTACTATCAATAGTGTAGGAATGGTGTCACCTATAACCATGCTTGTTTGTCTGTACTATTTCCTATTATTGACCTCGTCGAATAAAGTTTGATTTCGTTTTAATATGCTGTATTTTTTGCAATCTCTCTTAATTAAATAACCTATGGTCACACTCATAGGATATTAAGGGGGCATTAGTGTTACGTATACCATCAGCTTGAAAAAATATAATAGCATATACAAAAAAAATATATACAAGTGTTTGGATATAACCAAATGCCCGAGCTAAGATAGTTTGGATATAACCAAACTATCAAAAACATACAAGTGTTTGGACGTAATCAAATGCGCGAGCTAAGAAAGTTTGGACATAACCAAATTATCAAAAGATAAAAATGTTTGGATGTAGCCAAATATGCGGACTAGATTAAAAATATAAGTGTATGGATTACAAACCAAACACGACCTTAATAGGTTTGGAATAAACCAGCTAAAACTAATCGACAGTAAGTTGGAACATAAACCCACTTCGCGTTAAGTCGAGATCGAGGCTGGAGTATCTTGCAAAATGATAGTTTCGACCTCATAACCTCGGGGAGCTACCCGAGGATGAGAAAAAGTAACTAAAAAAGTAAGATATAACTAAACCATTTGCATTACACACCATGCAAGTACTTTCGGGTGCATGGTAAAAGTAATCTCCGACCTTGATAAATAACGAGGTCGGATATGGATATTTCGATCAAACTGTGCATGAATGCATTGAACATCGAGCTTAAATCCACCATATGTTTGTATGAATAAACAGGCATATAGGACACTTTAATATAAAATGCACGAAATATTTCGACCCAAGAAATGTAAAGCAAATATATTAAAATAAAGTCAAAAATGGTTTCTTAAATATCATAAGTCTGAGCTCGAAAATAGTTCGTAAAAAGGCAGCTCTTTCAAGAGCTATAGAATTGGCTTGGCCCCGGGGGCATAAAAAGTAAAAAATCAAACAAACTATTACAAGAAATTCAGAGGGACACAGCCTTGAAGCAAGATTTAAGAAGGAGGAGCATTCTCCTTGGCCTTCTCAGCATCCTCCTTGGCCTTCTCAGCATCAGCATCCTCCCTGGCTCCTTTTGCCTCATCTCGAGCAGCCTCCTCTTCATCAAGCTGAGCTTGCCATTTAGCCACGAGATTTGCCTCAAGGGGGCCAAAGAAGCTGGTGTCGAGGTCGACATTATTGGCCCAGATTCTATACATGGCCAGGTCAACTGCCCGATCCTTCTTCTCCTTAAACTCTTCAAGAAGACAAGCCTTTTCACCCTCCATGATCTCAAAAGTGGCGGCCTTCTCTTCTTCAAGCTTGGCATTGATCTTCTCAAGCTCCGCGACCCGGGCATTCATCTTCTCAAACCCCGCGAGTCGGGCCTTCAGCTCTTCGATCTCGGTTGTTTTGGCCTTTAGCTGTTCAGCTTCGGCCTCCATCTTTGCCTTTGTGGCCTTGAGGTCGTCACTGAGCTTAAGTTGGAGATCCTTCGACTCCTGAGCAAAAGCCATGCTCGAATGAACCTTGTTGTTCAACTTATAGTTAAGTTGAGCAGAGACAGCAAGAGTCTGGAATACTAAGAAATCAAATTAGAATACGAACTAAGTATAAATACAACTAGTAACAAGATGAGAAAGATTACTGCAGCAGTGAGCTCGATGCTCTTCTCATAAAGAGTGTTGCAGTCTCGAGCATCATTCAAGAACTGCCAATGAGGGGCGTTGAAGCTGCCAAAACTCTGGCCCACCCGAGATAGAACGTCTGAGCCGAGTGTAGCCCCGTGAGGTCCGGCTGCATTATCGATCACATACTCATCGACATGAGTAGAAATTGAAAGCCGGTGTGTTCTTGAGACTGAGGGTTTTTTTGGAGGTGGGCCAAGCGTGGGGTTGACCCAGATCGCAGGAGGAGCGGGAGGCAAGGTCGAAGAAGACGTCTCGGCCTGAGCATGTGGACTCAAAACTGGGCTCGGAGCAACCGGAGCCGGGGGAGGATGCGTTTTCTCGGTCCTCTTAAGGACCTTAGCAAGCCGGTCTGTTTTCCGCAACCCCCTTGGGTGCTTACTCCTTTGAGCTCTGCCGCTGACCAGTATGTTGTCAAGGTCAGAGTCCATATCACCTACACATTCATATCGCATTATGAGATATCCCAAAACAAAATAAGTCAACATGATGCAATCAAACAAGGAATGAAAATACAAGTGGAGAGAAACCTAACTGGAACTCTCCCCCGAGCTCGTGCTCGGCGACTAGGTAATTCCCCCATCTTCAGAAGAGGCGAGGGGAGTACCTTCCCTATATGTGGAAGTCAACCTCGAAAGGTCCCTATAGTCAGTAGTCCCATATTGAACGGCTATTCCGTCCCATACCTCGTTCAGGCTATACATGGTGTCATATTTCCCGAGCCAGCTATTGAACCTACGTACCCTCTCATCTACCCAAGACCATACATAGAAATGGTTCCTATCATCCTCACATAATATTAATCTATCGGGTTTATGCTTTAGTAGTGAGGGGGACCACAAATCCGAGCTAAGGATGACTGTACCTCTCTCATCCGAGCCCGAGATCGAGGCCTCATCGTTGGCCTCATTCCCTGATTGCGGACTTCTGCGATGCCGAGCTGGAGATGGAGGCCTCGCATCTCTCCTCGGAGGAAGGTTACCGGTTGGGAGGGGCACGAGCTCCCACTAGTCATACTTTTTATTGGACCAGTCAAATGTGGACTGATCCTTCTCTAAGAGGTCGCATGCCCGGAGTTTGTCTTCGTGCAGGAGATAAGAGAGGGACCTCCTGCCATAAGGGAGTTGGAGCAGAGCCTCTTTGTGCTCTCTCATCTCCTTGGTGGGAGTAGGACGATGGAAGTTGGCTGGAAGAATAAACACATTTTAACTAAGCACGAGCCTAAACAAAATTTGAGCACAAAAAAGAAAGAAGTTTGGGATACTTACAAATTTGCCTGAACGAATAGTATCGGGATAGAGCTAGGCCATCTGTCTAGAAGAAGGCCTTCTTGAAGTCTGGAGGATGGTTGGGAAGATCCTTGAAGATTTTCGTCTCCTTGGGATAGCTCAAAAGGTAATAGAAGCTGTCTCCTCCCCAAGCTCGAGAGGGATTGCTTTTCAGACAGAAGAGATATAAGATCTCTTCAGGTGAAGGTCCTTCCCACTTCAGCTCGTGGTAAAGCGACCTCAGGGCGGACAGAACCCTGTAAGAATTGGTGTTGAGCTAGAAGGGAGCCAGCCCAACAAAATCCAAGAAGCCTTTAAAAAAGGACTTCAAAGGCAGAACAGCTCCCGCCTTCATGTGCTCCTAGCTCCAAGCTGCATACCTCAACTTACTGTCAGGATTCCCATCTCCCGGAGCGCGGCAACTTCGCTTGTGGGAGGTTGGAGTTCGACACCTCAGCGAGCCCGACAATCCTATACCGTGTAGGGCTAGAATGTCAGTAATCTGCCCTAACGATGAGATCGAGCTCCAATAGTGCTCGGCCTCGAAGAATTCCCTTCTCGGGGCAGGTATCGAGGTCGGCTGCGAGGTAGAAGGTTCCCCCATTAGCGAGAATTGAAGATCACCTGGCTTGAAAGCGATTGTCACTTTGAGCATAGGGTCAAGAGGAATCGTTCTGGGCTCAATGTCCGAATCTAGGTAGAGGGCGACCCTTAGTTTTTTCCTTTTTCCTTCTTCGACCTCGTCTATCTAATGTCGAAAGTGATCTCGAATATCCTCTTGCTCACACCTCAATTCGTCCTCTCGGATTAGGTGCTTGTTCCGAGTGAAAGGGGATTCTGGGCTCGGGGTTGCGAGTGAATAAGGAATCGCAAGCTTAGACCCCCACCACTTTCCCGAGTTCTGCGGCATCTAACAAGAAAGAAAAAGGGTGAGGGCCAAGCGAACAGGAAATAATGAGATAAATAGAAGACCTAAGCTCAAATGATCGAGGCTATAAGGCAAGCTTGATCCAAAGGGTGAAGCCAGTCTCAGAGCGTGTATTCCACCAAAAGAGAGGAAGGTGGATATGTTATTGAAAATCCCGATATATCAGGAAAAAAAAAAGGTGGTGGTTACTCAAAAAGTGATATTTTTGGGAATCGTGCATTCTTTTAAAAAAAACCCTGATTTTGTACCCAATATCTTGGTGTGCAAGATATGTCATCCAAAATTCAAAAACTCAGTGAAAGAACCACATTTGGGTCTTTTGCGCATGAACTGGGGTTTGGAACCAATAATGTTAGAATTTAGACCTAATATTTGACAGCTGAAACATTCTAGTGCGTTAAACTAATGAATGGACCAACAATGCCACAACATAGACATGCATGGAAGAAACAATGCAAAAATACGGACTTACGAAGCCATGAACAGAAAACTTACACAATACGATCGGCGAAAATAGAGAAATTGATGATTGTATAAGCGGCTGCAAATACGACCTCACAGAATCAAAGAGTCCAACGTTGCTTTGTCTTCTCGGCTTGGAGAACATGCAAGAAATGGGAAAAGAGGCTTCTGGTTTTTTTCTCTCTGAAATTTTGAACGTGAAAGTAAAAATGAAGAAGACGAATAGAGTCCTATTTATAAGCATGTGGGAATGTAAAAGGTCGGATTAATCTGGGCCATTAGCCAAATTCCGTATCAGATCAAATGGCCAGGGACCTTTGAGTTGAGAGAACCATAAAGAATGGTAGGCAGATAGGCGTGGGTAGGGTTCCAAGGTACTCAAGTACTTTGAGTGATCAATACCCGTTCGACGCGTGTCCACACTCGAGTATATTTGATGGTACGGTTCCCAATGGAAGTAGTTCAAAAGTTTCCTTCTCATAGGATTCGAACAAATACTTTTGAGGGGGCAAAATGTTACACCCAGATTTCAAGACCAAAAATCATGACCTCGAAAGTTGGACTCGTCAAGTATGAGCTCGAGATATATAAAACACATGTTTAAGGTCCAGTTGTAAAACCTCCAGAGCAAGATGGCAATCTCGAAGACATGTAACCTCGAGATTCTTTCCAGGCTCGAAAAGGCATAACATCGGGATACATCCATTACCGAGTGCCTTCAGATCGAGTAGTCTGAGCTTAAAGAGTGCAGGCTCGAAATATGACAGATTCGATAGAATTTATCTGCTCCGAGCAGGCCTCGGAATAAGACGGCCAGTTCGTAACCTGTCCGTAAACCTTGACTGACACGATGCTAGTTGCTGACCTCGGAGATTTGATGAGTCATCTGATGTAATGCATTCTGTACGTTTAAAGATATTTATTGTTGTAACATCCCAACATTAAAGGGATATTAACAAGTTTGTTATCCGTTCCGGGTCTTCAGGGGACGTTTCCTTGTATATTGGAGTTACAGCATTTAATGTAATTACTTGAATTTATATGCAGAATATCTTCCCGAAATATGTGGGAATGAACTCTGTAACCTCTCTATAAATAGAGAGGTAATGATCACTTGTAGAGGACCGGTCATTATCTTGAGAGAAAACTCTAGCTAATTCATCTCTAAAGGATTTTCAGAAAACTTCAAGTCTTAATAACATAGACTCGTGGACTAGACATATTTAACTGTTGAACCACGTAAAAACCTTATTGTTCCACTATATTATTCATTCGCACCATAGTTCATATTGTTTAATTGCTCTACGTTTTAAGTTGACGAAAAATGGCATCAACAACTACATTTATTGATTATATCAATGGACTGCAAGAGAAAACTCTGTAAATATAATTCTATAAATACATAGAGTGCAATTCTATATTTATAGTGGAGTAATCATGGAATTAATTGTTAGGATTAATGTCCTAAAATCATGTAAAGACATTTTATTGATTTGAATAAAAATACAATTTTATTATATTTGAATGTTATAATTATTGCTTGAATTAATTATATAATAATATCAAGAAAATTCATTATTCATTCATGTGAATATGATCTTGTATTAGTAGGAGAGAATTAAGATCATATATAATGAATAAAATAGTCAATAATATATTAAAATAAGGAATCTTTAATGAATGGTTACTAGTGTTGTTTACTAAGCATACAGGAAGCAAGTGATCTAGATTCGGATTACTGATGTAGATAGACATCTTAGTAAATGTATTTTATATAATAGAGATTATATATGTCAGGACCGATGAGAATTAGTTATCTTTATAAACTTTTCATTTGACGTAAAGATTTAATGCTTATCATAATAGATGATCATTTGTAGATTAGTCTAAATTCTGAGTATTCTTGAACTCCTGTTTGTGTTTATTGGATCTTTTGATTCACTCATTAAGGTTTCTTAGTATAATGAGGCTAATGACTTTTGTTTTGGAGATTCAATATAATGAATGGCTAGGAACATGATTTACAATAATGAAGTACATACTTTCCTAACGGATTGAATATTGGTTCCCTTAATGGTTAATTCTGGAACTGAATAGTTATTGAGCTCAAATCTATAATTTGATTATAAATTAATTATTCGCTAGTGAATTAATGGTACTTAAGAATCAAGAGGTAATTAGAAGGGTAAAACAGTAATCTTGACCAGCTCTAATTAACGAACCAATAAATGAAGGACAAAACTACATTTATTGTTAATATCAATGGACTGCAAGAGAAAAATCTGTAAATATAATTCTATAAATACTTAGAGTGCAATTCCATATTTATAGTGGACTGATCATGGAATTAATAAATAAGATTATTAGATTAAAGAGTTTAATTAATAATCTGGTTTATTGGAGCTTCGTATTATAGGTACATGGTCCCTAGATCACCTTTTTCCTATGTTATCCAGATTTCCGGATAGCGTTTAGATGGATATCCTCGGGGAAGCAGAATTATCAATGTCTTTCACGGTAGGTGACCAGAGCTCGCGGATGGACAGAAAGGCTTCGCCTCTTTCGTTTAGTGTCCGGATTACTCTTTCAAGCAAATGCGACACGGAAGCTCGTCAACTCTCCCGGACTCCCGAAGGGGTATCCTTCGGGGAAGCTCCTTCCAGGAGAAGCTCTTCAAGTGGTCTTCGCGGAAACAGTTCCGTGCCTCGCACGGAACAAAACCAAGCGGTCGAGTCATGGAGGAGGTATATTTGGAATGATATCCACCTGACACAAGATCCCGCCTGACACGCCCGACAGGTCAAAACCGCACACATCCCAGCACGCCTAAGGGTACCTTTTCGCCTACTGTTCCCCTGACAACTTGGAAAAGACGGCTAACTTTGTGTATTCCCCATACTTTCACGTAAATATACCCACATAGAGTCTTGTAGCCATGCTACTACAGTAATTGTATCCCCTATTTATGGTTGGTGTAATTAAGACTCATGTACGTAGAGAAAAACCCTAATCCAAAACCCTAGCTATAAAGACCCCCTCATTTTACAATAAGGGGGACGGCCAACAGATCACATAGCAAGAACTCTACTAAAATCTCTCTAGCTTCATCTTCTCCAAGAGAACCCGAGAGAAACACTGTGAGGTTGTGAGTTCCTTATACACCAGCTATTTGACTGTTATTCTCGACAAGTATAATAACATTGACTCGTGGACTAGGGCTCGTTAACGCCTGAACCACGTAAAAACACTGTTTGTTTATTTATATTTCTGCATTTCTATAGCTCTTGTCTGTTTATTATTCCGTTCGTATTCGTTTCCGAAAAACTCGGTAAACATTTTGGTGCTTTCATTGAGAGCTGTAGGAAGTTGTTAGTCAGCTCTTTTTCTGTGTATTGAAAAGATGGTGACTACGAGAAAATCTGCGGTTGACAAAAGTGCTAGGGTCGACCCCGATACTGTGATGGAAGATGTGGTACAAAACGAACCCTTGGACCACCACGGTGAAGACCCGACATCCCGCCAGGATCGGGTCAGTACTGAAGATACGACATACCTAGAAAGCGAGGAAGAGTATGTCCGAGACGGTTACTATAAAGACGGCTACTACTACGAGAAGGATCCAGAACTGGTCCAAGTAGCCGAAGAACTGGTGGTCACTAAGGCCAAGCTTGCTGAGCAGGAGCGCGTCTCCGAAAAAATGCAGCGCATGATGGAGCGCCTCCAGAGCGAGTTCGGAGACCTAGGCGACTCGGACGAGGATGTCTTTGTTCCAGGTGGTGCTGATGCCACCATGCCGGATCCAGCCGCTGCTGGACCATCCAAAACCGCCCCTAACAAGGGCAAAGAAAAGGTTGGGGAGCCTGCACGCACTAACGCCCCTGCACCTCCTAAAGGTGTGGATCACCAGGCCAACTGCCCCCCCCCCCCCCCCCCGCGCGCAGAAGGTCTCTGGCGCTTCTAAGCCCAGACGTCCTTCAGCCCCAAGGGGGCACTCTGTGCCTAAAGGGCCCGGTGCTAAGGCACCCAGGCCTAGGGGAAGGAACAACCGCCCCAGTGATTCCGTCAACCAGGACGGTCGGGCTGCGAACTCGCACTCCGAAGATAGCTGGTCCACGGTGGACCTAAGAAGAAGGTTGGAGGCCAAGTATGAAAAGGCCAAAGGAGAAAAGGCCCGGCCTCGCGGAGATGACCTCCGAAATCATATTAATGACAAGCTCCGGGGACGTGACCTCCCGGAGAGTGATACAAAGAGGCTCGAGGAACAGATTGCTGCCTTGACCAAGCTGGTCCGGAAGCAAAGTGGGGCCCTGTCAGACTCTGAGGAGGAAGACCCGGAACCATGTATTCGGAGGATCGCGGAAACGTCCCTCCCGGATAACTTCAAAATGCCTCACATAGAATTATATGACGGGAGGACAGACCCGCGCACCCATCTAGCTAAATACAACAAAATGATGCAAGTGGCGCGCGTCAGTGAAGATGCCAAATGCATGTGCTTCTCACTCACCCTTACCAAGTCCGCGGAGGACTGGTGGAAAAGATTAGCTCCCGGATCCATCCACAGTTGGAAGGAGCTACAGTCCGCGTTCAGAAGGCAGTTCATTGCTGCCCGAGACCACGACATGGAAGTTGGTTCCTTAACCAACATCAAGCAGCTACCCAATGAGAACCTCAAAGCTTTCATTCAGAGAATGATGGAAGCTGCTGCAAAAACCAAGGTCAGCGATGACATGAAGCTGATCGCCCTTCAATCGGGCCTTACTGTCGGCTCCCTGCTATGGGGGGAAATGCAAAGGAGACGGGCAGAAACGCTGTCCGAATTCATGTCAAAAGCTCAGGGAATCATCAACCTTGAGGATGCCTACCAGCAGGCCTTTGGAGTTCCCCCAGCTCCAACGCCTTCCGTGACTGCGCCGAGCTTTGCTTCGCAAGCTCCCGCGCCAGCCCTCACGCTTCCAGGAGCCCAATTCACTCCAAGTGTGTATGGGCCTTCCGCGTCTGCTCAGACGCCGAGTCAAACCCATTTCTCCGGGTACGGAGCTGTACAAACCGGATGTAGTATCGCTCCTGGCCTGCCGCAGCCGCAAGCGGAAGGCCCAGAACGAAATTTGAGCCAATCGCGGAGCAAACGAAGCGGAAGAAACTCCAACCGGGGAGACCATTCAAAGAAACCCCGGAAGGACTATGAGCCCAAGTTCACGGAGTATACCAGTTTGATAGACTCGCGAGAGAATGTCTATCGGGCGACCTGTAATATGGTCAACTACAGGAAGCCCCCGAAAGTGTCTCACAGAGGAAGGCGTCCGCGAGACTCCAATAAGAGGTGTGAGTTCCACGGAGACGTGGGGCACACCACGAACGAGTGCCTTCAGCTGAAGGATGAGATCGAGTCCTTGGCAAGAGCGGGGCACCTCGGTCAGTGGGTGAGGATACCCATTATCTATCCCGGACAGGGAGTAGTTCACGGAGCTGCATATTCCCCAGGACAGAGGGGGACCGCTAGCGCTCCTGGAGCCGGTCACCCCCAAGCTCCCGGGTCTCAGTTCCCAGCGCTTCCTGCTCCAACCGCTCCGGCACCCATTGCCTTGTTGGCTCCAGGACCTGGCAACCCATATCCGCCCGACCTTGCTCCGCCACCCGTTGACGGACACGTAGCCACCATTTCCGGAGGACCGCACCTTGCCGGAAGCACCCGCAACTCCCAGAAGAGGTACTTGAGGGAGTTAGAACACACCGGGGAGATGTGCGCCTTGGTTCAATCACCTGCTCAACGTCCCCGAATGATGGACCTTCCCATCACCTTCATAGAAGACGACGCACGACATGTGCACTTCCCCCACAACGATCCCCTCGTGGTGGAAGCCCAGATTGCCAATAAGAAGGTCTCGCGGATCTTGATCGATAACGAAAGCTCCGTAAACATCCTCTTCAAAGCTGCCTTCCACGCGATCGGATTAACCGAGACAGACCTGACCCCATGCCCCATCCAGCTTCAAGGGTTCAATGGGGATGCACTCATGCCATTAGGCAAGATTCAACTTCCAGTCACCCTCAGAGGAGAAAGTGACGCCTGTGCCTTCAAGCACTGCACATTCGTGGTGGTCGACTGCCCCACGGCGTATAATGCCATCCTAGGCCGACCGGTCCTAATAGATTGTGGGGCCATAACCTCGATATGCCACTTATGCTTGAAGTTTCCGTGCGATGATGGGCGTATTGGCACCCTCCGAGGAGACCAACCAAGTGCACAAAGCTGTTATAACGTCTCTGTCCGATCCGTTTACACGGTCCAGGAGACGGTTGCTGCCATTCCTTTGACGGAAGAGTTACCAGAAACTGGGGGTGCTCAAGGGGCATGCTTTGACGAAATCGACCCTAGAGTGGGGGTCGAGAGAGTGATAGAACCGATGGAGGAAGTCGAAGAGGTGGTCCTCAACCTAGGAGATCCCACCAAAGTCATTCAGGTGGGGAAAAACCTCCCGTCGGCCGTTCGAGAAAAGATTGTGGCCACTGTAAAGAATAATCAGGATATCCTGGCATGGTGCCACGCTGATATGACAGGGATTAATCCTAATGTTGCGTGCCACGCACTCAACATAGACCCATCTGCAACTCCAGTTCGCCAAAAGAGGAGGCCGTTAGACCCAGTGAGGGTCGAAGCCGTCAAAGCTGAAGTGGACAAGCTGATGTCCATAGGCTTTCTCCAGGAGTCACACTATCCCGTGTGGTTGGCCAACCCAGTTCTGGTCCCGAAACCCGATGGGTCCTGGAGAATGTGCATTGACTTCACGGACCTAAACAAAGCCTGCCCGAAAGATTGTTTCCCTCTTCCGCGAATCGATCAGATGGTAGACGCTACTTCCGGGTACGAACTCTTATCCTTCATGGATGCGTACTCCGGATACAACCAGATCAAGATGCATGTCGCGGACCAGGAACACACCAGCTTCCTCACGGACAAGGGTGTCTACTGTTACGTGGTCATGCCTTTCGGTTTGAAGAATGCTGGGGCGACGTACCAGCGTCTAGTAAACAGGATGTTCAAGGACCAACTGGGGAGGAACATGGAGGTGTACGTGGACGACATGTTGGTAAAATCCAAGACCTCCGGGGACCACAGTGACGACCTTGAGGAAGCTTTCGCCGTGATCCGAAAGTATGGAATGAAACTGAATCCAAAGAAATGTACTTTCGGGGTCTCGTCTGGGAAGTTCCTCGGTTTCATTATCAGCTCCCGCGGAGTGGAAGCCAACCCTGAGAAAATTAAGGTGTTCATAGATATGCCTTCCCCCCGGAAGCATAAGGATGTCCAGAGCGTTACCGGAAGGATAGCTGCTCTCAGCCGCTTCGTATCCAAGGCCACTGACAAGTGTATCCCCTTCTTCAATGTGTTGCGAGGAAACAAGAAGTTCGAGTGGACCCCCGAATGCGAAGCAGCCTTCCAACACCCCAAGGAACATTTAACCCGAGCTCCCATTCTGTCCAAACCTGTCGAAGGAGAGGCGTTGTTCTTATACCTAGCTGTGACAGAGCACGCAGTGAGTGCCGCTCTCGTCCGGGAAGATGGCCATATCCAGCTCCCTGTGTATTACGTAATCAAGAGGTTACTGGACGCCGAGTCCAGATATTCAATGATCGAAAAACTCTCCCTCTGCTTGCTAATTGCTTCGCGGAAGCTAAGGCCATATTTCCAGGCGCACACCATCAAAGTACTCACCAACCACCCTCTCCGACAAGTCTTGCAGAAACCCGAGTTTTCTGGCAGATTGCTTAAGTGAGCCATGGAACTGAGCCAGTTCGACATCCACTACCAACCACGTGTTTCCATAAAAGGACAAGCTCTCGCGGACTTTATTGTGGAATGCTCGGGAATGAATGACCTCCCGGAAGATCCTGTCCCGGAACTTCCCACATGGAAGGTCTATGTAGACGGAGCCTCAAATGAAAAAGGAGCTGGAGCAGGAGTCATCCTAATATCTCCCCAAGGGCATCAGCTCCAGAGCGCCATCCGTTTCGCGTTCCCAGCATCCAACAACGAGGCAGAACACGAAGCCATGTTAGCTGGATTACGACTGGCCAGAGAAGTCGGAGCCCAAAAAATCGAAGTATACAGCGACTCCCTACTTGTGGTAAACCAAATATCCGAGGAATACCAGACGAAAGGCGAAAAAATGGCTGCCTACGTGTCTCTCTCCCGCGGCCTACTGCAGCATTTCAAAGGCTACCAAATCCGCCAGGTCCCCCGGGACCAGAACTCACTCGCGGACACGCTGGCCAAGCTTGCAACAGACCCGGAGATCGAACAATATGGCCTGGTGCCCATCGCGCACTTAGAAGCACCCACTACCGAGACACAGAAGGTAAATGCCATCATCGACCATTCCCATTCCTGGATAGGACCCATCCTCAGATTTCTCACCACCGGAGAGCTCCCCACTGATAAAGCTGACGCAAGAAAGCTCCAGTATCAAGCTCCCCGATACGTGGTTATGGATGGAAAGCTTTACCGCAAGGGGTTGTCCATACCCTTCCTTAGGTGTGTTGCCGGAACCAAAGTCAGCGCCATCATCCATGAGGTTCACGGAGGCTTCTGTGGCGACCATACCTCCGGGCTGAGCCTCTCCAAAAAGATCCTACGACAAGGATACTTCTGGCCCACCATGAAGAAGGATTGTGTGGATTATGTCAGAAAATGTGAGCAGTGCCAGAGGTACGCCAAGGTTCCGCGAGCGCCGCCTACAGAAATTACCTTAATGACCAGCCCCTGGCCGTTCGCCGTTTGGGGCATTGACCTAGTAGGTTCCCTTCCAACTGGAAAGGGTGGAGTGAAGTATGCCATAGTCGCGGTAGACTACTTCACCAAATGGGCTGAAGCGGAACCTATGAACACGGTCACATCTAAAAAAGCACTGGACTTTGTCATCAGGAACATAGTGTGTCGTTTTGGGCTTCCACGAAAAATTGTGTCCGACAACGGGAAGCAATTTGACAGTGAACACTTCACGAACTTCTGTGCTTTGCATGGAATTATCAAAAGCTTTTCCGCAGTCGCCAGACCCCAGGCTAATGGGCAAGTGGAGGCTGTAAACAAAATATTAAAGACCACGTTGAAGAAAAAACTCCAAGCCTGCAAGGCTCACTGGCCGAAAGAACTTCCGCGAGTACTTTGGGCCTATCGCACAACAGAGAGAACTTCGACGGGGCACACACCTTATTCCATGACCTTCGGTTGCGAGGCCGTCATCCCAGTAGAAACTATGATCCCCTCTCACAGGCAGGACACCTACGACCCTACCCGGAACCATGCCCTTCTCCAGGAATCCTTGGACATGATCGAAGAGCTCCGGGAGCAGTCGCAGGTCCAACTAAAAATGTACCAAGGCAAGATAGCCCGACACTTTAACACAAGAGTCAAGAGCCATACATTCGAAGTTGGGGATCTTGTCCTCCGGAGAGTATTTCCTGCTACGCAGGATCCGGGAGTGGGAGTCCTCGGACCCAACTGGGAAGGCCCCTATGAATTCCAAGAAAAAGTGGGCCATGGGACGTATCACTTAAAGAGACTCGACGGATCTAAAGTCCCGCGCGCCTGGAACGCGGAGCACCTCCGCCGTTACTATCAGTAGGCCCCGGACTATCTAGTCGAAAGTCCTTGGTGGACGTAGCAAAAGTGTAAACTGTGGAGATAATCCTCCCCGCTGTAAAACGCGTGCCTAGCAGGCTAATTTAATGAAACACGGAGAGATTCACTCCGCTTTTACTGCACTTTTTATCCCTGTGTTCAAAGCTGCGTTTTAACAAGTGACCACGCGGTCCGGAGACGTCCGGACCCCACGCTCACTTGGGGGGGTATGCATGGCTAAGGCATAGCCATACGCCCCTTGAACAAAACATACACAGAACACCACTTATGTGCTAGCATTGTGTTTGAAAATTTTAAATTGTTAAGCTTAGGCTAATTTTTTGCCATGAACATGCTTGCATTACGTGTCATGTGTGCATTATGTGTTTATGTGAAAATTGCCATTGAAATGCCTGCCATTATGCATCATGAAAATTATCTCCTGTGTAGCCCAGCGATGAACAGGACTGGGGGTTGGGGCACGTTCAGAGAGCTACGCCGAAACACCCCCAACTCCCTGACAAGTCCTTTGCAGAATACTCCGCGATCGCTGTAGAGCTTTGCTTCGCAAGCTCCAGCTCCGGGTCCCGCAAGGCGAAAGATGGCAAGATCCGCGACCATTGTAAGCCTTGCTTCGCAGGCTCCAGCTCTGGATCTCACAAAATAATGCATGGCGAGCTCCTCGACCATTTCAAGTTTCAGCTCCAGGAGCAGACATGGTCGATCCCCCACTCACAGTAGGCCTTGCTTCGCAAAGCCCCTGCTCCGGGATCGCACCTGGTAGGCGTGGCAATTTCACCGACAGCAACGAGCCTTGCTTCGCAGGGCTCCGTGCCAGGTCCCTGAAGCCAGCCACCATGAGGTTCGCAACGACAGTTAGTTTTGCTTCGCAAAGATCTAACCTTAAGTCTAGCGACGCTCACCAAAAGAACTCCCGTTCCGAGCCATGGAACGGCTCACCTTAGCAATCCCAGCGAACAGTATAACTACAAGTCCCGGGATTGGCTATTCGCCTTAGGAAAGCTAAAATACGGTGGAAGGAGTCTGGCCGTTGGAACCAGGAAACCTTCGTAACCTAGAAACTACGTGGGAAAAGACATCAGCCGTTAGAGCTTCAAGTGGGAAGTGCATAGGGTCTGGCCGTTGGAACCAAAACCTCATGCGCCCCTACAACAGTTATCACCGTATAAAAGTCTACCCTAAACGCAAAGATAAATAAAGAACTCGGCAGAAAAGAAAGGAGAATGCTATAATTATGGCAAATATGTCTGCAATGAGAAAGGAGTACAAGGAGCTTCGCCCCAAAGAAAAACTCAAATGAAAAATTATTAAAGATAAGGCCCCTTCAAGCATTGGGGGTGGCAGTAGTGTCCGCGTCCAAGGCCTCGAGGTCGGCAGTTCCAACTGGGGCAGGCGGAGTCGGCTCATTGGGAGGTGGAACTTCATCACATGCAGGTTCAGAGGTCCCCGCCTCTCCGGGATCTCCTGCTTCAGGGGCTCCAGCACGCTCGTCAACGTTGTAAGTTTGGACGTACACCTCTGGGCCTTGATCCCACACCTGTAACTTCTCCCTCATGGCGTCAGCATCCTCTCCCAGATAGCCTAGTACCTCCGGGTTCATTTTCCAGAGTTGATGCATGAGGGCCACATGCGATATATTAATCGTCCTGTTCAGAACCACCTCGGCATCCTCCCTCTCCTTCAAGCGCTCCGCCTCAGAGGTTGCCAGCTGTGCCTCCGCGACAGCTAATTGAGCCCTTAGTTTTTCCATCTCAGCCTTGGAGGCATCCCGCTCTCCCTTAAGAGAATCAATCTCCTTGCGCTGCTCCCTATTTTGGCTCAGCACGGATTGCTTCTCGGTCAAATGCCCCCTGGCAGTGAATTGCAAGGCTCCGATCTCTTTATCCTTCTCGGCGAGCCCCAACTCCAGCATAGACACGAGATCCTTGCTCCTCTTATGAAATTGCTCCTCCTCGTGCAGCTTACTCTGAAGAGTGGAATATTCCTCTTGCTGCTTAAGGAGGAGATCATTTTTTGATTGCAAGCGGGCTTCCAAGGTATCCTTCTCCACCCTGGCTTGGGACAGCTCTTCCCGGAGCTGGGAGTTTTCGGCCTTCATCTCATCCGACCGCTGTCTGAACTCATTCTCTGCGGTGGCCCGGTACTCTCGATATTTGGCAAGATATTTCTTGTCCGCCTCTTCCTCAGCCGTGCGCCGGGCCTGATCAATCTTCTCCGAAGCCTCCAAGGCCTGTTGGGTCAGTGTCTGCTTCTCCGCCTCCAAGGCCTGGCGAGCCAGCTGGCTCTCCTCCAGCTGAACCAGAACTGCACCCACCTCCCGGAACGAGCGTTCTGCGATCATAGAGGCCTGCAAGGAAAGACAACAGAATGAGTTAAGCCGGACCAAAAGACAGATGATCCCAAAACACAACAACTGACGGCTTACCCCGGACAATTGCTGCTTCACGGCATGTGTCAGCAACAGCGGATCCTTACTGCTACTGATGGCCCATTTCTCAGAATTGAGCTCGCACAAGCTCAGGGCCATGTCCTCCATCATCTCCGCTCCGAACGGCGCCAATGCACGTCCGAGTCTAGGCACCAGCCTCTTCTCCAAGGCTGGGCCATCCAAAACCGCTCCAGCCGGGTGAAGAGACCTCACCCCCTCGGCCAACTCAGCTCTCTTCACGGCAGACAAGTTGTCTGCCCTTCCCTGAGTAATGGCCTTCTCAGCCTCCAACCGTCTCTTCAAAAAATTATCGGCCCGTCTTACACCCTCCAGGAGGGCAGCGGGGAAACGGGTTGGTTTCTGCGGGAAGTGGAACTTCAGGCCAGGCAGAGGAAGGTTTGTTTGCTGAGAAGAAGGAGACCCCGAAAGGGTGGACTCCCTTTGGGCTGGAGGAGGAGGCAGACGGGGTATTAAGGCTCCGGTCTGTTGTTTTTGCTGCTGTGGTGGCGGAGGTGACTGCCTTTGTTGTTGTTGTTGCTTTTGTTGTTGCGGCAGCGGAAGTAATTGCCCTTGTTGTTGCTGCTGGTTTGGATGTTGTTGTTGCTGCCGCTGTGGCGTTGGTGATTGTCTCTGTTGTTCTTGTTGCTGCTGTTGTTGTAGTTGTGGTTGTTGTCGTTGCTGTTGTTGTTGCCTTCGACCAGGAGAAGAGTGTCTAAGGCGTTTCTTCTTAGCGCCCTCAGCATCTTCTCCGGGACGCTTGCTCACCCCAGTTGTTTTCACGGGGAACACAAGGCCTTCCCCATCCCTACTGCTACTCGAGACCATCATAGCCTCGGAAGGCCCGTCGGCAGGAGATTTCTCTACCCCCGGAGACGCTTGCGCCTCGCCACTTGTCCTCTTGGGGGTGGCAGCTTTACCTCCCCTACCAGCCTGGGCCTTCCGTCCTTTCCCCTTGGACGGGTCTTGGCTGGTGGCAGCCTTCTTAATGAGCAAGGTAACTCTCCCCAACATCTTGGCTTCTGAGTACTCTGCAAGAAACATACGAAGCAAGGTTAACAAACCAACAAGCAATGAGAAAGAAGATAAGCAGAAGACAAGACGATCAATGACATAAAAGCACAAGCAAGTCCGCCAGCAGGGAACAAGAAACAAGAAAAAGAAAAGTTTGAAAGGGATGACCATGCACGAGAAACGTGGATGGCCTTCCCCGAGCAAAACAAAACACCGCTTCCTGCTCCAGGAAGCTCCCGTACTCCTTGAAGTCCGGGAATGACATGCTGAGGGAAGAAGGGTCAACCATGATGACACCTTCTGGCAGACTAGCGTCACTCAGACACCCGAGGAGCTCATCTAACCTATCACAATATCTGTCAAAGGGTATCCTACGCGGATCTAGCCTAAGGAAGCGGGGATCGAACCCCATCTGAGAGGTCCGGGAAACCTCAGACAGGCTGGGGGTGTGGATCAATCGAAAACTAGTCTTACCTCTCTCGGAGGTACTAGCCCCCGGAGCCCCTTCGTTAGGGTAAGCCGCGGCGTGGCGGGCCTCGATCTCCTCTTCCTCCGGCTGGGGGTCGGGGAACCTCTCCGCCCAACTAGGAGATAAAGTATTCTCGTCCCGGGCTGCTTGGTTGATCACCTTGGACCGCTTCAGGGCAATCTGCTCCCGGATGTCAGCCGACACCTGACTTTGCCCCCTGCCACTCACTAGCTCAATGTTTTGGAAAGAGGCAAGTAGCCCATACTCCCTCAAAGATTCGGAGGTCACAAGTCCCTCCACTTTCAACTCTTCCTCCGAAAGCCCTTCGTAAAACTTGGACCTCCTTATCATCTCCGCACAGCGAGGTGTCCGCGGAACGACTTCTGCAAAATTCAAATACAAGCATTAGAGATCCTCCCGAAAGGCAAATCAAACGCAAAGAAACAAAGTTGAAAAGGAGAGGAAGGAGCACTTACCAGGGATTTTGAAGTCCAAAGATAGGGCTGGCACCCTCTTCAGTGGGAAGCCAGTCGTCAGGAACCAGTACTCCCGGAGGTCTGGAACCCTCGCGGTATGACAGGTGGGACACATCACGTCCGGGTGCCTTTCCAGCCTGTAAAATCCCACCTTGTCTGAATGACCCCTCATAGGCTGAGACTTCAACCCGTAGAAGTACAGCACCTCCTCCGGGGTAGGAGCTTCCAGTTTCCGGGACTTGCAAAAGATGAACCACCCCGCTAGGAGCTTGTAGCTGGGGGGAATCAACTGGAAGGGGGAAATCCCCGCCTTCACGCAGAAATTGGCAAAGTAACTTCTTAGGGGCAAGTGCGCCCCACACACTATGTGTGCCCAGCTCCAGGCACCAAAGCCCTCGTGACTCTGGCTAGCCGACTCGCCCAGCACCGACAGACGGTGCCACATCAGACCTGGGATGTTCTTCAGGCCTGCCTCGGAGGAGTACAGCTCCAGCATGCCGTAATTCCTGAACAGGTTCGGCTTCTGGTCCATCTCCCAGATTGAACTATTGGAAGTCGGTGGGCTAGCTGCGACCACTTTTGCCTTTCCTTTCCCCTTTGCGCCAGCGACAGGGGAACCCTTCTCCTGGGCAGAATCAGCCTCCACCACAGCGAGGAGTTGTTCCTTTGAGATGTTCGTCACTGAACAAAAGAAAGAAAGAAGAAAACACTCTAAGCAGTCAGCACCCTTGTCATACCCTAGTGGTATCAAAGGCGTCGGGGAGACCCTCCCCGAAAACTTCTTGGAGAGGCTCCCACCGAGCTTGCCGAGGGGTTGGCACCATGCCACCCGAAGGGCAGCAAGGAACCAGACTCAGACTCCGAGCCTAAGTCCACCAAAAGAAGTGTTTTTCCAAAGAAAGACACCCTAAAGGCATTCATGCTTATGCCCTAAAATAGCAAACCAGAACAACGCAAGCAAGACAAGGAACGACTTTCCAAACGCAAATCGTCAAAGCATGCAAAAGAGACTACTTATCGACTCACATCAATCACATGCCTATCAAAGCCCTATTCACGCATGCACATAGGCGATAATGGCAGAAAACTCAACTCTAACAACTACCAACAACCTAAGGTTTGGGAGGAAAGAGCAAAGTAGAAATACTTACTGGTATTCGGGTAGTTGAAGGTTGAAGGAGTAACCGGATCACTGCACAGCACGATCGCGAGAAGTAAAAGCTACAAAGACGAACGGCGATTCAAACCCTGAACTTCGGCGAATAAACCCACTGCCAAATCAAAAGAAAAGTTTCTAGATCCCTTACCAAAAGAAGTGGCAAGTTCGAAGGAATGGAAGCTTGGAGGCCTGAGAGTTCGAAGGTTTGGGAATCTGAAAATTCGAAAGATAGAGAATTTGAAAGCGTAAAGAGGAAGAAAGGTCCGTTCCCTCGTTTTTATAGCAGGGAAGAAGTCGTTTCGAATTCCTCAAATGGACGATCCCAATCTTCCCATTCCGTGTGCATCAGATCCAACGGCTGGAGATGAAGCAACGATCCTATTTATGACTCCTCGGATGGGAATAAAGTATTTATTTCCCATCATTATACCACCTCGGGCCCGGAGTACCATTAAAAACCGTCAAATCATTGCTCAGATGCCTGACGCACGCATACTCAACCAGTCGCCTCACGCACACGTCTTGATCGCAGAAACATTCCCGGCATGATGCGTGGCCCTTGCCGCACTTGAGTACTTGAGTTCAAACGGAAGAAATTCCCTTTCTTTTTCATACTAACACTCAGGCGGGAAAAAGGAACCTTTCCGGGAACACAGAAGGTGGCCCCTCGCCTAATCTAAGAAACCGGAATACCCGGAGGACTGTACAAGCTCCCGGATCTCTCAAAGCTCCGTGACCTTGGGGGGTAAATGTTATCCAGATTTCCGGATAGCGTTTAGATGGATATCCTCGGGGAAGCAGAATTATCAATGTCTTTCACGGTAGGTGACCAGAGCTCGCGGATGGACAGAAAGGCTTCGCCTCTTCCGTTTAGTGTCCGAATTACTCTTTCAAGCAAACGCGACACGGAAGCTCGTCAACTCTCCCGGACTCCCGAAGGGGTATCCTTCGGGGAAGCTCCTTCCAGGAGAAGCTCTTCAAGTGGTCTTCGCGGAAACAGTTCCGTGCCTCACACGGAACAAAACCAAGCGGTCGAGTCATGGAGGAGGTATATTTGGAATGATATCCACCTGACACAGGATCCCGCCTGACACGCCCGACAGGTCAAAGCCGCACACATCCCAGCACGCCTAAGGGTACCTTTTTGCCTACTGTTCCGCTGACAACTTGGAAAAGACGGCTAACTTTGTGTATTCCCCATACTTTCACGTAAATATACCCACATAGAGTCTTGTAGCCATGCTACTACAGTAATTGTATCCCCTATTTATGGTTGGTGTAATTAAGACTCATGTACGTAGAGAAAAACCCTAATCCAAAACCCTAGCTATAAAGACCCCCTCATTTTACAATAAGGGGGACGGCCAACAGATCACATAGCAAGAACTCTACTAAAATCTCTCTAGCTTCATCTTCTCCAAGAGAACCCGAGAGAAACACTGTGAGGTTGTGAGTTCCTTATACACCAGCTATTTGACTGTTATTCTCGACAAGTATAATAACATTGACTCGTGGACTAGGGCTCGTTAACGCCTGAACCACGTAAAAACACTGTTTGTTTATTTATATTTCTGCATTTCTATAGCTCTTGTCTGTTTATTATTCCGTTCGTATTCGTTTCCGAAAAACTCGGTAAACATCCTACACTGTCAAGGGTAAGGATATCAAAAGAAAGATTTGTAGAGAGAATGACTTAATTGCAAAGGAATTTTCCAGGGCAAGAAAATAATTATGTTATAGTTATGGGTAATTGCTTAATTATGAATAAATTAATTATTTAACTATATAGTTTTTTATTTTAAAATACTATATGTTAATATAAATATTAATCATATTTGGATTAATATAAAGAGAGATAAATAATTATCTTATTTATAATAAGATATTTATTTATTTATTTAAAACTGATATTTTAAGATAAATTTAATTTTGAATTAACTGATATTTATTTTGGGATGAATATATTGTCTTAAATATTAATTAAATAAACAAATGATAAAATTAGGAAAAACCCTAATGTGGCGTCACATAATGATTTCCTATCCCTGAGATTTGAATTTTGAATTTCAAATAATTTGTTTATTTAATTATATATATTTAATTATTCTTTTTAAATATGGTTTAAATTAAATAATTAAATAGGTAATAACTTATCAGATTTATTTTAAATAAAATAAAGATTAATTAAATTAGTTAATTATCTTTATAAACCTAAAAAGAAGCGATACTTTTCAAGAAGTTGTTTTTCCAAAAGTTTTGACTGTCAGACTCTCTCTAAGAAAAAGAAAGCGATAGATTTTTCTAAACCTGAAAAATTATTCACAACATCCTCTCTCTATCAAACTTCACTAGATCTCATGTGTTGAGTACATCTAGTGAGTTATAAATCAACTTTTTGAATCCTATATGCCCACACACGTCCTTGTATGTTTGAGGATTGGTCTGGAATATCAAGGTGTGAGCTTTCAGAATAAGGATAGGAAGATCATTGATTTATACAAAAAGATTCATGGGCTCTTGATAGGCTACAAGAAGTAATCTCTAATCTATTTGTGTTTGATTTAATATATCTATATATGTATGATCATGACCAGTATTAATAAATTTTTTAAAAGAAGACATTCCATTGCGAAATTTGCTTTTCATATTTAATACCAATATTAATAAATAAGATTATTGAATTGAATAGTTTAATTAATAGTCTTGTTTATTAGAGTTTTGTATTATAGGTCCATGGTCCCAGATCGCCTCTGTCCTACACTGTTAAGGGTAAGGTTGTCACAATGAAGATTTATAGAAAGAAGGACTAAATTGCAAAAGAATTAATTTTCTAGGGCAATGAAATAATTATGTGATAATCATGGGCAATGGATTAATTATGAATTAATTACCTATATAGTTTTATTTGAAAAACATTATATTAGTTAAAATAAATATTAATCATGTTTGGATTAATATTTGTGAGAGTTTAATTATTATCTTATTATAAGATAATTATTTAAAACTGATAGTTTTTAAGATAAAGTTAATTTTAAATTAATTGATATTTATTTTGGGATAAATATTTTGTCTTAAAATTAATTAAACAAACAAATGAGAAAATATGAGATACATAATTTGTGGCACACACCACTCACTATATCTGACAGTGAGTGGTGCCACTCACATCCCTATCCCTGGATTTTGAATTTTGAATTTCAAATTAATTTTTTTATGTAATTATTCTTTTTTAAATATGATTTAAATTAAATAATTAAAATATGTTGTAACTGATCAATTTTAATTAAATTAAATAACGATTAATAAAATAGTTTAATTATCTTTATATACCTAAAAAGAAGCAATTCTTTTCTAAGTCAGTTGTTTCTATGTTATCAGGCTCTCTCAAAAGAAAGAAACGATAGAATTTCCTAAACCTGAAATTTTAGAAGTTTCCATAGCCTCTTTCTTCTCAAACCTCTATAGATCTCATGTGTTGAGTACATCTAGAGAGCCTAAATCAACATGTGAATCATACGTGCTCACTCATGCCCTTGTGTGTTAGAGGAACGACTTAGAAGGCTAAGGTGTGAGCTTTCATAAGGATAGGAAGATCGTTGATTTTACTAAAAGACTCAAGGATACTTGATAGGCTACGAGAGGTAATCTCTATTCCTTATGTGTGTTATTTAATATATCTATATATGTATGATTTTGGCTGGTATTAATGATTTTTTGAGAATCTCCTATACATTCCGCTACGTATTTTGATATTTTTGGTAATTTAATACCAACAGATGAGGCCACACATATTATGTTAGGGATTTATGGCTTACACTGTAACGTCTCAATTTTCCTAATAAGGCTTAGTGCTTTGATTAGGGGGTCATGAAGGCAATAATTGATTTAGTTGCATTATTATGTGATGGTATGCATGATTATATGAATTATGTGAGTTATATTATAATATGACTGTATTTTCATGTGTTGGGTGAATTAAGCATGCATGTGGGTTCGTTTCTTATTAAAAGGGCATTTTTGTAATTTTGGCTCGTTGATGGCATATTTGAATATGTATATATATATATATGTTATATGATTGAGACCACATCATTATGTGGATATATTTGGGCTATTCGGCACGAGACGATCCCAGGGAGCAAGTTAGCGGTTTAGTCATAACGGGGCTAAATACCCGGCTCTGGGTAAGCCTAGGGGTACTTAATACATTACCGGGGTTTATCGGGTAATGGAAAATTATTTAGTGACTATTTGAGGATATTGGAAGTAACGAGAATTATGAATCGTTAATTGGGATTAGCGGGAAAGGTGGAAATGACCGTTTTTCCCTTGAGGGCATTAGAGAGTAAGCTAAAGGGTAAGGGGTGTTTTAGTCATTACTTGCCTAGGGGATATATACACTCAGCCAATTCAGAACCTAGTGGAACCAAAGAAACACTCTCAGCTCTCACATTCTCACTCTCGTTACTCTCTCTCTCATACCCCTTGGGGAGTTTTTGAATTTTGAGGAGGAAAAGCTCAAAAATTAGAAGATTGAAGCTAGGATTTGGGATAAGGGGCAGCTTAGGATTGTAGCTTAATATGTTGAGGTGAGAATTCTCTTTGTTTTTCTATAAATTCCTTATGTTCGTGAGGTGTTCTTGAGCTTTGAAGCTCAAGATGTGGATTTGAGTTTTAGTGGGAATTTGGGTGAGTTTTTGGTGTCCATGTGTTGCTTATGTTGAATTATACTAGTTTTGGAACTCACTTCTCGTTGGGATTGGCAATTGGATTGGATTTTGATGGTTTGAACTCGGAGAAAACGCAAGTGGAGAACCCAGAAATTTCTGGGTTTGCTCAGTAGCGCCCCTGCCCTTGTGTTGGGCACCCCTACGCTATGTAGGGGAGGGCTTGGGGGCTCTCTGTTTGGGTAAGGGTGCCTCTGCCCTTGTGTTGGGCACCTCTGCGCTATGCAAGGGAAGTCCTAGGGGGCTCTTTGACTTGGTTGGGCGCCCCTACCCTATCCTAGGGTGTCCCTGCCCTATACCAACTTCATCAAGCCCAATTTTTAGATCTTGGGAAGAGTTTGGGGGCTCGGGGGATGGTTCCACCACCCCGTTGGATGAGATTGGATGTCCTGAGAGTACGGGATTGGTCCCGAAGTTTGTTTTGGGATTGAATCTTAATGAAGATATTACTTATTGTTGTGACTAGGTTACCACTAGGGCTCGGGGCAGGATTGTGCTCGAGGGTCATTTTATCTATCTAGTACTTGGACCAGAGGAGAGAAATTTGCACCCAATATGTGATATATGTGATTAGGGCTTGGCCTGGATGTTAAATATAGATTTGATTAGGGCTTGGCCCCTGCTAATGTGCATGATTATGATTATGCATATGACTGTTTGATTACGCATGCTTGAATGCTCTATATCTAGATAATTGTTAAATGGTGTTTGCTTATGTGCATTGTCTGATTGAAAAGCATTGACTTAGAAGTCAAGAGCGGCAGTAGCGCGTTGAGCGCTAGTTGAAAGCATTGGCTTATAAGTCAAGGGCGGCAATAGCGCGCTGAGCGCTGGTCGATATGGTTAGGCCTAATCAGGAGCGTGACATAATCTTGTCTGACCCAATGGTCATTTGAAAATTAAAGCGCCAGGTACACTGGGCCAGCTCCAAGGCTGGTTATACAGAGGATAGGGCAACGGGCCCCGGGGTGACTCCATGGTCCCATATCCTAGAGCACTGGGCCCTAGTATGACTTATTAGTCAGTTAATTAGGGAACGAGCCCCAATATGACGATGTAATCATCTATCTGAATAGAATGCATGCATGAGTAGGGTAATTACTGCTAGGCATGTTTATTATGATTTTGTGATATGTTATTAACTGCTTATGAGTATGCTTAAGTTTTCTTCCTAAGCCTTGGCTCACGGGTGCTACGTGGTCCAGGTAAGGGGAAAGGGAACCTAGACCAGCTATGAGTTGGAGAACTTCGGCGGCGACGTGTACATATGCGGCTGCTCGACCACCATGGTCGGGGTTTCTCAAAGGAACTAGGGTCAAACCTTATTTTGCTGCTTAGGTCGGCCGTTTGTAATTACCCTTTTGGAACTATAAATGACTTTGTAAATGTTTATTTTGGGATCCCATGTACGCACTTAACGTTTTAATGAAGTGACTATTCTTTTTTACCAAATTTTTTAACCCTAAGTCGTTAATCACATTTAGTTGCACATTTATGGCCAAATGGCTCGATTAGCGAGTCTAGCACTATTTAAAATACACAGTGTAACAGTCTTGGCTATCCAAGGCATTACATACACTTTTCTAATCCAACAATGAATAATGAAAATTAATTCAATATTTCAAACCCTAGAGACTAATCAAGAACCATATTCATAGAATGAATGCAAATCTTGATAATTAAATAATGATAACATGAATTTAGAGACATTTAATCACAATATAATCATGGATTTAATGAAAGACTAACACAAACTAAATCAAGAGAAAGAATAGACATTTGTGGAGAAACCACCAAGTTACATAAAATCATAAGTTTATTATTTCATGTGAATCAATGGATGTTACAAAGGCTTGACACAAATTGAGATTTTTTGTCCAAACATCTTTATTCCTAGCCTCTCCTTTGAGATTGCTTGAAGCTACTACAAGTGGAATGAGAAAGGGATTTACAAACCTTAATCTTCAAACAAGTCAAGCTTTCTTGATGAAAATCTTGGAGAAAACTAGTAATCTTGAGAGCTAGAGAGAGAGGGTTTTAGAGAGAGAGAGAGAGGTGACTGATAAATTTACCAAAAACTCAAATGACTCATTTAAATAGTATATGAATCCTCATTAGGCTCAACCAATAAGATTAATGCATTTTAATTTGAATTTTGGAGCAAAATACACATCACTATACAATCCTGTATGAACCGCCCAGGCGACGCGTCCTCTGCACCTAGGAAATGCATCGTGACCATGCAGGTGATGCGTCACCTATATTGTGTTTTTTAGTACCCGGCGACGCGTCGCCTGCTAGAGACAATGCAACACAAGTCGAACTGACTTGGCACCCCAAAACTTGCCACAAAACATCTTAAAATGCCTCTAAACTTTTTGGGTACTGTTATAGACTCCAAATAAACAATTTGGACCCAAAAAAATAATTTATAGATACTTATACCAAAATTCAACTCACACATGTTAACTTTAGTGAAACTGTTATTGTTCTTGCACATCTTCGTGCCTAACCAATTTCACTATGTATTTAACCAATCATAACACTATTGACCGCCTTACGTTTGTCCTTGATCATATCCTTACTCTCATTATTGCTATCATGAATAATGCTTCGTCCGCTTCATTTAATGTTTTAGATATCAATCAAAGTCTAAACTTTTAGCATCAGATAAGAGTCCTAGAGAAGATGGTATGTCATGTATGTTTTATAAGTGGAATTGGAACATAGTTGGCCCCTCAGAATCACAGCCAACTTTATATTTGCTCAATGATGAAACACATTTTCATAAGGTCAATTCCACGTTGATTACTTTTTTTTTTCCAAAGATTAAGAATCCAACTCTAGCATCTCATTTCTATCTCATTAGTCTTCGTAATGTTCTCTACATAATAGTTTCCAAAGTCATTGTCCAATAGATGTATTTTTTTTTCCATTCTAATATCTCCAAGTGTTTTTGCTGCAAATAGGCTGATAAGTGATCAAACTATGGTCTCCTTTCAGTTAATCTATGCTTTGAAGCCCAAAACTACATGGATGTAGGCAACATGTCGTCTGTGGTACTTTTGGCACAGTGTTAGGTGACATGTCATCTAAAGACCACTGACATGACGATAATGGTGCAAAGCGTTACTTGTAGTTCTCAAGTAAATGTTGTGGAGGTGTGTGTTATCATTGATGTTGTTATTTAGTAATAGTTAGTTCAATGCTTTGTGCAACCAGAATTTGCAATGAAACTTTCTGATAATTATACTAAAATAAAGTTTAAGTTAAAAGAAGCTTTACTTTATGCATCAAAACATTGTTCCTGTTAAAAAGAGTAGTTTATTAATTAAGTAGGAGAATGGTATATTATTTGTAAATAATGTAATATTTTAACTAAAACAAATAAAATATGTTACAAAAATTAACATATATAGAGGAATTACAAATCTGGTAGCTTATTGTTACTCACACATCAATACTGATAAAATATGTAAAATGAATTATATATGTTTTGAATTTGAAGCCTGTGAGATTAAGGTGTACATAGCACTTAATTTTATCAATTATAAATTATATAAATAATACAATTAAATTATGAGAATCTTGGAATGTTTTGACACTTTTTAAGTATAAAAAAAGTAGCAGAAAAATATAATCACTCGCCTTACATTGCTCATTGTGTGGCGATGTGTCGCCCTAGGTGACATGTCGTCACCTAGTTTGTAATTGCTCAAATATTCGAGTTATTTTAAACATGTTCAGTTTCAACAACTCATATAACTTCCAAAATCTCACATTTAATCTCATAAATTTCCAATTGAAGTTTGGTAATAATCAAGGGGTTGGTGGATGAATTTCAAATTTAAATGAAAGTGAAAACCCTATAAATAGAAGCCATTTGGTTCACTTGACTACTTTACATTCTCTTCCTAAGAACAATGGGCTAAGAGTAATAGGTTTGATAAATCCTGATAACGTTTCCATTGTGTTTCTCTTAGTATTCTTGAGAGGGAGGAAATAAGTTTTTTGGACAAAGTCCTTCGAGACTTGTTCAAGTGTGGTGATCATTTCCATCTCTTTTCATTGTGGTGTTTTACTTATCTTTTGTCTATAGTTCATATTTTCACTTCTTTCTTATTTGTGTAATCTTATTTACTTGTATTTTGTGTTTCTTATATTCCACACGGATTGGATTGATGATCAATCCTACTTGGTGTGCATAATAAACAAAAGAAAAATAATATTGATATCTCCACCTTATCCCTTCTCTCCGCACCACCGAGCATTTTATACTACTAACTAAGCTGAGTACATTTAGCAAAGCACGCACCATACTTTGGTGACCAATGAAAAGTCAAATAGTTTAGACCTTTTTTAACAACGTATTTTGTCACATTACCTATTTCGACATTATTTTTTTAATACTATATTTTGTAAAATGATTCAAATAGACCTCTAAACCCAATTTTGATTAAGAAAAAATTGAATACGATAATACAATTGTTAGACGGAATGATTGTGTTTTTATTTTAAATTGTTAGTTTAGTAAATTATTTGTGATTTTAGTTCAAAAAACTTTGACTAAAATCAAATTTAAGAATCTATTTAAACCATTTTACAAATCACATAGTGCAAAAAGATATAAACCCAAAACAAAACAATGCTATATAAACAACTATTAATTTCTTTTTTTAATTTCATTTGCCAATGACCAAGTCGGCAACAATTCTGAGGAACATTAAAACAACTTTTGCACAATTTTACTTTGTTGACAAGGAAATATTGGTTCTAAACTCTTCCATTAAAGTGGTTGTGAATGACCTCTCCATTTCTTTGACAAACTTTTCCTCTCATTAAGTTGGACTGATTCTTCAAACCCCATATTCGAATTGTCCGATCATCACTGGCTGAAGCCAACATTTGAAGATTTGCAGGGCTCCAGCTCACACAGTTCACTGCTCCAGAATGACCAGGCAATGTCATTATCAGCTCCCCTGAGTCCCTGTGCCATATATACACCTGCGGCCACACAAGAAAATTTGGCCATTCAACTCCGGGAAATTCTCTTTGAGGGTATTGAGGCAATTATATAATCTCCAGGTACTAAAAATCTATTTATAAATGAATATATTTTTACCAGATTTACCAAACCATACTCAGGTTAATTTCTCAGTTAACAATGAGTTTTAGTACCTGGGAGTCTTCGCTACCGCTTGCTACAAACACTTGCTCAAGTCCACCAAAACAAGACTGGATGACGAACCGTGTACGCTTATGACCTTTGTACTTGGCCAGAATCTTAATTTCACCATCCAAGTTCCAAAGATGGATTTCTTGGTTTATGAGACTGACCAATAGGAACTTGTTGTCCTTGGATAGTGAGAATGAAGTGATTACTTCCTCCTCTTCAATCAGCCTCTCATAATTCGCCTCCCTGTCAAGCAATATTATAGCAGTATGTTTGCATATGCTTATGATCTTCTTCCCACCATCAGTTACAGCCATGTCTGATATTTTCAGGGTACGTTGACCTTTCCAACACTCCAGCTCTTTTCCATCTAATTCCCACAAGCAAATACTCTTGTCAGTCATCCCAGAGAATATCCCTCGACCATCCGCAAACCATCCACATGAGACCAGGCCGATGCCATTCTTTTCATAAACATGGAGGCAATCACCAG
This sequence comes from Humulus lupulus, assembly GCF_963169125.1. NCBI lineage: Eukaryota > Viridiplantae > Streptophyta > Magnoliopsida > Rosales > Cannabaceae > Humulus > Humulus lupulus. The sequence goes on along the minus strand of NC_084794.1, from coordinate 206,346,477 downwards.
AACTTACATCCCAGCGCCTCACGACCTCCTCTAGTCCACATGTCAGCAGCTGATGGTCATCAGGACTCCATGAAACAATCGACACTGGTTTCCGGTGACCAGTTAATACATGTTTTAATGAAACTTGACCATCTTCTTTAACCTATTAAATAAATAACTCAAAATCATATAGATTACAATATTTTGAATATAGTTTTAGCATGTCTAACTAGTGCCGACTAATACACAATACTGCAAAACAATGAAGTTTTAAGTGTCTGCAATTTATACCATTTCCCGTAAATATCCAGAGAAAACTTATACATAGATGACTTCCTGATATGATATGATATGCCATGATCCTATATTTGATTGTGATAAAACAATTTTAGTTACGGTAACAATACCTTGAATCTATAGCAATAGAAGAAGAGACATTAGAATAATTATCAAAACGTTCCATATACACAGAAACTTCTAAAAAACAATCAACGTATTAGTCAAAATATTACGTACACAAGACCAATAAACAGAGAAATGAAGAGGGAACATGAAACATTGAAATACCTCCCATATAATTGCTGATTGATCTTTGGATGATGAAGCTAAATATATGCCACTGTGTGAAAACTGAAGAAACCATACTTCATCACTATGTGCTCGCAGTACCTGTTACATTAGATTAGCAAAAACGAAGCTTGTAAATCTAAAAAAAAACCAAAAACAAGGAAAAACAAACAGAGAACAAGCAATCTGTCCAAGAATGTTGCTTAAAGGAGGGTTTAAACATGTATAAAGAGTGAGGTACCAACAGCAGAATAAATTACTAACCAAGAAATATGTGAGGGGAGATAAAAACCAATTTTTTAAAATGACACTGTGTAAAGTATTCTGAAGTTGGCAAAGTTTATTAATATTACTGAGAGTTAATTCACTTTGCCATTACCTCTCATCTTATCCAAAAAGGTTGTTAAGGACCATGAAACAAGGTGATTCCAATTCAAGTGAGTAAAGCAACAAGTGTTAGATTAGAATAATGATCTCAGATTAAGACAAACATATATTGTACCACATCAGAACAAATAAATTACAGCTAGCAGAATAGAAACAAGTTTTTACTTATGTCCTATAATTATAAGGAAGTTCAAGAATCCATTTACTCTAGGAATAGTTCCAAAAGATAAGACAATGATTTCAAAATTATTGAGTTGCAATGAAGAAATTTTTCTATCCCAATTTGGCTGCTTTTAAATTGATGGTTATTATGCAGCGTGCTTATGTTATCACGAAAACAAATCTGTCAAAACAAAAAAAAAAGGCACTTTCAAAGGAATCAGTTAGATGGAAAGAATAATTGGTATGACAGCCAAATAAGTTAAAGTAGTAAGTCTGAAGCAAATGCAGTCTTTCACAGATTTCTCCGCCCTATCTTAACAAGCTATACAATTATTAAGTTTCACAATTGCTGGGCCCAAACAAAAGTTAGATGGTGGGCAAAATTTTAGATATGGAATAAAAGATAAATTACAAACTTCAAACAAACACTCACCTGCAATGTTTGATTTGGAATCTTGTTTTTTCCACAATGATGATCCGAATATAAAGACAGATCACTTTTTGATGTATTATGAAATTCACAAGCATCACATTGAACATCAAGAGCCTGTTCAACTAAATATTCCAACCTTCTGTCAGGTATGATGACTGCTGCAGGGAGCAACTTCTGCAGTTTTTCTAGCAATTTTGATCTAGATTTTGCAACTTCAGTATCTTGACTTAAAAGGCAAAGTGTTAAACATGTAGAAGGAGAAACGATGCATGCGGCAAGTTCATGAACCCGACCAATGTTGATATGAATAGGCACAAGCTCATTTCTTAGTGTACCTAAAGCACCATCCAAATTACCAATTTTAAGAAGCTCATGGAACTTCTGTTCCTTGATAAAAAAAGTTGCTAACTTGAAAGCATTTTCATCTAAGAGGTCAATTTTTTGCAATGTGGCTAAACTATCATCCCACTTTCCATCAACAACTTGCTGCATAAACTCATTAACCAACAGTGAGTGCAATGGTATTCCTGACTCTTCCTCAAGAATGGCCCCAGTTTTAGTATACCCAAGTGAGTACAATGCCTTTGTTATGACTTTGACAAACTCTGTTTTTCTTATAACTCCATTTGGGCCAATCATTTCTTCATCGCCTAGGGAGAGTAGAGGTTTAGCCATCAAGTCTCCCAAAGAGTAAGCAATAGGAATTTTTCGTGTTGAATCTTCTAAGAAGATATTCGATTCTTCCAAAGGAAATTTTACACGTTTAGAAGGTGGATCAGTGCTCTCCATACCTCCCATGAAATACCAAACTCCATGAGTTTTCTACAAGTTGAAAGCAAAAAAATAATTATGAATTCAGCTAGAGATGTAAGAGACAATGCACATTTCTTGTTAAAGTAAATATGGATAAAACAAAATAACAAATAAAATGAAAATTTCAGAGAAAACTGTATCTTATGCAACAGATAATCAAAGGAAAAGGCTTAACAGACATCCAGAATGTACAAAAACAAAAAGACTAGACTACAAAGAAATTTGCAAGTTGCAACGGAATGGGGAGAAAAATACATGATAAGCTGATTGAATGAACAAATTTTCAAAAGGGTAAGAAAAGGAAATTATTAGTAACTAATAATTTTGTAACATAACACGAAACTCTCAAGGTGAGCAACATTTTCCCATTAAATCATTGTAATGGAAGGGACCAAAAGGTGATCAATCACCCATGATCTCTTCTTTGGCCAAAATTGAGGGCTTAATTTTCTTAGCTTTGAATTTCATTACCGCGACAATTCCACATTGCCAGAAATGAAGCTTGGAATAAAATGCGTCAGCAAGAGAATTGACTGAGCTTGGTGATCACGCTGAATGAAGTTAAAAGAAGTATATAATGTCAACTCAGAAACTAATTATACAGGGGAATTAATAGCATCTCAAAGTGTATCTGAGTTACTCCTAGTCTGATCATAAAATCCAACAAAATCCAAGCATTTCTCCAACCCCATATCCCAGTTATCAAAGTAAAAGAATTTCACACTACATTGTGAAGCAAAGAATCCAACCTTCACTGTATCAATTACAATCATATGTGAAACATAAATTTGTAATGTTAAATGAAAACAGATGAATAAATTCATAGATTGAAAAATAATGTGAAGCAAAAAAGAAATTATATGTTCATTTAATAATCAAAACAAAAACGAGCACAGAAAACATAGTCAAGAACAAAATTAAAAGACAAAGAACTCAAAACCCCATTCACAAGATCCTGGATTTCTCACCAGAAGACAAACCCAGATCAGCAGAGTCCAAAACCAGCAGAAATGACCAATACCCAGAAGTCAAAATTAAGGAGGAAATAAAACTGAAAAAAAAAAAATTAAGTGGTTCTCTACAGAGAGGAGGCGTATGAAGAAAGAGAAGGACCCTGAAAAAGAATAAAAGGAGCACCGAAAGTCATATAAGCATGGAGAAGAGTGTAGAGAAACACATGTATGAGATATATCAATATAGATGGTACTATATATATATTTGGTGGTTGATACAAAATTCTTCTTGTGTTTTAATTTTAAATTGTTTTTTAATTATGCTTATGGCAGTCGGCAGAGTGGGGATGAGAGAGAGAGAAGTAGGGGGTAAAGATGCCAACACCAACGCCAACAAGGTGGTCTTAAGGCCATGTCATGTGGAATGTAGATGTGGCCAATTATGCTACATGTTATGTTTTTCCTATAGCTATAGCTATAGTTATATATATAATATAAATTATAAATGTCTATTGTCAACCTCATCTGAATAACACATTTCATGTGTTTTGTTTCTTACGTTACATTATTTTTTGTTTTGGTTGCTTCTCAACGTCATGCTCCGGAACTTAGCCTTGCCAGGACTGCTTGTGTTGTGCGTGTTACTCCCACATTTCATTCAAATATGTATAAAATTAGGGATGACAATTTTAACCGAAAAATGTACCTTACCCTAATGAACAGGATATTACTCGCTAATTAGGATTTAAGGTAGGGTAAGGGTACAAAAACATGTACTCAATACGAGTTTATGGGTAGGCTATGGATATAGGTGTACTCAATCCTATTATACAGCATAATTATATATGTATATTTATTTATAGATATTTGTATTTATTTATATAAATTTTAATTCTATTTTTTAAGATATAAAAAAAATATAAGATAAATTAAAATATATGTAGAAATATTAGTATATTTTATAAATATAAATACATGGCATACAATATATATTATAAATAGTTAATATATATTTTTATTTATAATTTATACACTAAAAATTGAATACTTAATGATCTAAATTTACAAAAATTAATTAATATATACTATGTACATATTCTAAAGATAAATATAATGTATCTATTAGTATTTAGAATATTTAACCCATTATATTATATTTTAATTAACTTTACAAATATAAATAAAAATAATATATTATACTAACTTTTATAATTTCTACCGCATTATATTATATTTTTATTATTTTTATAAGTACAAATAATAATTTATTAGAATTTACTACTTTTAATACTTAATCATGTTATATTGGTTTAATTTTATAAGTATAACAAATTGATTTTTTTCAATTTTTTTATTCTAAATTTTATTAAGGTAGGGTTACTCATGGGTATCATATATCCATTAGGGTAATACCCGTATCCTACCTGCAAAAAATTATAAGATAACAGAGGAGGGTATAGGTAGAACAATTTTTATAAGGTAGGCCTATTGCCATCCCTATATAAAAATGATGCTAACATTGAATAAGCAAGCAGTACCCGAACCCTACTATGTTATCTTGTCGTGCTGTTAACCCATCATCCAAAAATCCTTATTGATCTTAATTTATAATATTCTACTTGGAAGTAATATATTTGTTAATTGAAATACAATTAATAGTCTTTTTTTTAAAAGGAACTTAGGATCCATTCCTAGTTAGATTCGCTATTTATATTTTAAACAAGAAAAGTCATCTCATCATATCACCAATTTCACTTCATCCACTTAAAACAGAGAACGAATTTGGTTGTATGTGAAGAAAGTAAATTTATGTTTCTAAGATTTAAAAAATAAATAAAAACCTCAAAATAGCGAAGTTCTCTTCCTTCCCATACCATTAACTGCAGTAGTTGAAAATTCAGACTGATTGCCTTACCAACAAGAATATGGTTGAATGGTTAAGAGTGTGACACACTAACGTGACCGGACTATGGGAAGCGTACAACACTCTCATTAGTCTAATTAATGAGATGATGTTGCACATTAAGGCAAAATCCTTTATTTAATGATTTTGGGTTTTGACCAAATCGACCACGAGTAGTATAAACAAAGTATTGATCTCATGCAATTGTATTCCATAAGCTATACTTAATTTTTTCATTAACATTAATACGAAGAGTCCCTCAAATATGCACATCTATCTTATATAATACAACTCCTCTAACTTTACTAAATTATCTGACCTTTCATTATTTCAGGAAAAGACTAGGACTACCCATATGTACACACACAGCCACACAATTTTCCGTTTAATCTACCATTTTTTAAATTAATAAAGAACAAATCTTGAACCCAATAGAGGCTTATAATTTATAAATATATTTATTGGAACACTGAACTATGATATGCAAACTAATAAATGAATACGGTAAAGTACACCAAGTTTCTCTATGGAGGGGACATTTCCTTTACACCAGACAAAAAAGTACTAAAAACTTCGGGCCAACTTGGCAACAATAACCTGCCCCAGCTGAAGCTCTTGGTTTGCCCAAATCCAATGCTTTAGCAGCAATAGTTATGGAAGTGCAAAAGCTTAAGATGTCATAGAAGTTTTGTTAGCACTTTCCCTAACCATTGTCTTGACAAAGAGCTCTCCTGCCCTGTATGATGATCGAACCTGAAACATAATACATGTTGGCTACTTAATTGAAGGTTTTGTTTTAGTAAATGACATTAACCAAAACAAGGTTAATCCAAGTAAAACAACTGTTTTCTATTAATTTTTTCACATTTTCCATCAACCAAAAACAATATTTTATGCTGTGAGTTTGGGGGAAACGATGACAAATAGTCCAATCCATGCTTTCATATATATTAATAAATGCTTAGCAATAATGCATGACAAAAGATAATTGTTGTCCTAAATAAACCAACGGTACAAGATCTTACCAATGGCCCACTGGCTACATAACGGAATCCTATAGACTCTCCATATTCCTTCCAGAAAGCAAACTTCTCAGGGGTGACATATTCTTTGACAGTCAAGTGTAATGGAGTTGGCTGCAATAGTTAACAAATCTAGTTTAAAATAGATAGCATTGAAAGCATTGCATCTTAATTTAGCATGTAGATTGTACAAACTTACTTGTAAATATTGCCCAAGGGTCAATATATCAACATCTATAGCCCTCAAATCGGCCATGGCTTCCTTCAACTCATCGTCTGATTCTCCGAGACCCAGCATTATGGAAGATTTTGTAATCATACTCTCCTTACTGACCTTTGCATGTTTCAAAACGGATAAGCTCTGCTCATACCTGCACCAATGAATTAATCTCAACTAGCAGAGCAAAATATGAAATCCAGGGAGCAATCCTCCTAGAAAGAGTGTATAATCAGAGCCACCTTACTGAAGCTAGCTAAATACGCCAGCCATAAACTGAATTCACCTATCTATTCTTTAAAATCAGAATAAATTAGTGGCTGAGTTAATAATACATAAAACCATGAGACCAGTTCAGAGACTAAATACAAGGTTCACGTCAAGGTTTCACTAGTTAAAGGTACATCTAGTGTTCCAGAAAGAAAGGACTTATTGAACAGTCTTGGTCTTTCCGGCTTATAAGAACACCATTCAAAGTTGCCATTAGATAATGGCAAAGCTAAAGGCATCAATATAACTTGACTGAGGTCTGATGTTAGCTTCATTCTTACAAATTTAAGTTTTAAAATAATGAGAAAGTCCATCATCTCTGGCATCAACATTAATAGCTTAGAGAATCCCCCTTCACTGCTGCTAATTCTTTGAAGCATGAAAACATCAATAGTAAAGATGAAATGAAAATCATCAAACCATAATTGGGTCGGTATAAGAAATGTGACAAGTCAAGCAATATACAAAAAGGAGATCTTAGAAAACAAATAAATAAAAAATTGTTGTATTACAAAAAGTAGGATGCAGTTGAGATTTAGTAGTATAATCTAACTATTATAACTAAATTTCATACCAAACACACTAGAAGATAAAGAAAGTATAAAAAAGAGGGATTAAAACAACAATTTTGAGAAGCAAAAACTTAGTGACGCTGCTTACCCAGCCCGAGGATCTCGAACAATTCGTTGAAGCCGTTTAACAGTCTCAATGTTGTGTGCAAACACATCTAATCCTGAGTGAACCAAAGTGTGCACAGCAGTCAAGTCACCTCGAAAATCAGAGGTTAAACACTCAACCATGATTTCAGGCTTGAGATTCTGCATAAAGGGAATTGTGCAAAATATACAAAGTCTCCTCATTTCAGTCTCGTAATTCAATAACAACCAAGTTCTAACAAAGAACAACCAGAGAAACTGAAAAGTAAAAAAAGAGTCGGATACTATAAACGACATAGAAATAAAGACCTTCATGGCCTTAACAGTCTCAGCAAAATGCCCACTTCCTCCATCAGGTATGTCATCGCGATCAACACTAGTGAGAACAATATAATCCACACTGCAAACAAAAACGAAAACATAATTCAATTACTTATATACATAAACGACAAAGTAATTCCATCATACGACATAAACTATGCAAAAGAAACAAAAACACCATATACCCCCAAGAAGCAATGGCAATGGCGGTGTTCTGGGGCTCATTGGGATCAGGCGGAGGAGGATTTCTACTAGTTTTGACGGCGCAGAATCTACAACCGCGAGTACACGTGTCGCCTAAGAGCATGATGGTGGCGGTAGCGACCCCATCGCCGCCGCCATTCCAACACTCTCCAATGTTAGGGCACTGAGCTTCTTCGCAAACGGTGTTTAGTTTCAATCGGGAGAGGGATTCCTTGACTTCCTGAAACTTCTCTCCCTGCGGAGCTCTCTGCTTCAGCCATGGGGGCTTCTGGACGTTGGGATCCCTCCCGGTGAAGGGACCGACTGCGGGCAATGGCTTAGAGTCCACGGCCTTGCATTGAATTTGGAGAAGTGAATTAAAGGGTTTGGAATTGGGTTTGGTGAAATGGGGATTCGGAAATGGGAGGGAGATTGAAGAGGAGGAAGAAGAAGTAGAAGCAGATGAATTAGAAGAAGAAGTAGAAGCAGATGAATTAGAAGAAGAAATGGGGATGGGAATCCGGTGGCGGAATTGCTGAAGCATTTTCTCGCGAGTATTGGAATCTACGGAATGAAGCAATGAAGAAGTATAGTATGGGAATGGTTTATTTGTTCGTGGTTTGCTTCTTTGAGATCTCCGTCTGTTTTTTTGGTTTGGTTATTTAGTTGCCAACTCCCAACCTCCCCATTTTTATTTTTATATTTGGAGACTAACTATAAAAATATATATTTTTATAATGAGATAGTAAATGAAAACAATTTGCAGCAGATGTATTACTCGTAACTAAACATTTAAGCTAAATATTTGTATATAGAGAGTGATAATTTTTTAATAGTTCGAGTACTGCACTCTCCTGAATAATAAATAAAAGCACGTCCTGTTAAATCGAAAAATAAATTTGTATTGATTGAAATGTTATAGCTATTTGCTTTCAATATTGATCTTCAAATTTGAAATTTTTCCTCTTTTCCAAACAAAAATATACATGCTTGTTAAAATCACAAACTTTCATCTAGCTATTATTAGCGTGTTGTATTCTTGTAATGGTCAATCGGTCTCAACCCACAAAAATAATATGATTCAACTTGTGATGTTCAGCTCAGTTAGATCTTCTAGCTGTGACAAGTACATTATATAATAACACATCTACTCCCTCCTCTTTTAGTTTTTTTTTTTTTTTAATTAGCAAATTAACAATAACCTTAGTATTTTACCTTTGGTTGCTCTTCAGCACAAGGTTTGCTAGCTAGAAGCCAAATAGCAAGGACATGGGGATCAGCCTGCCTGAATGTATATTTTGCAAAATGAAAAACTAGCACATAAATTTCCCAGGCATATTTTCAAAAAACTACTTGAATTCATGCTCTCCCCAAAATTTCTACATACATGATACGGTAGAGAAAAACACTAACTCGTGAACTTTTTGTACCGGTGTTCCAGTGTTCTTGTCGGTAAAGGCATAAAATAAATCCGCACAACATGGGTTAAACTTATTCTGAATGAATATGAATCAAGGATCCTCAGATGGGTCTTCAATAATTTCTTCTGAATACGAACTATCATCAACCATTTTCTCAAGCGATTCAACATCCCCTGCTTCAGAAAGTGTGTGCATTCGGAGTTGGTCTGCGTCCTCGCTGAGAATTAAAGAAAACAATAAAAATGTGTGTGAGCCTGTGAGACAAAATCTCATTCTGGAGTTTTGTTTTCTTACCCTCCCCCAGAAAAAAAAAAAAAAAAAACAAGTATAATGAATCATAAAAGCCTTTGGCAAACAAATGCAACGGATAGGAAGGCCTACTCTGCAACACCAAATATTTCCTTGATGACCAAGGAGCTATCCTTTGAACAGAACTCTGGCAGCTGTCAAAAAATCAAAGAGCATAAATTTAACATGTCAGTGGAAAAAGATAATGCAAATTAACTAGAAGTTAGTGTAACAAAAAACCCATACAAAAATTTAGCAGCTATAATATTCGGAAGTGAGATAACAGATGACATGCACATGAATTTATGTTCTTTTACCAAATTATTGTAGCGCTCAAGTGATAATTACTATTGCATGTGAAAAGGAATATAGCATAACCAATATTAAAATATTTCACTAGATGGTAATTAAACTAGTAAATGAAGCCATAATTGAACTGCAAAATAAGACATAACCAAAAAAAAATGTTTGTAGCAAACTTATATGGCTAAGCCATTCACGTGCTTATTGATCATTTTAAGGAAGTAGGCATATTCAGGCAGGACTAACTGAAGAAAACTTGTTTTGAAATGTAAATGCTAATTAAGACAGGAAGAAGAAAAAAATCAACGACAAAACAAAATATGTACTAGAAAAAGAACACAAGTTGGGTGTATTGTGTTTGATACAAATGAAGAAAAAAAAAAAAGAAGGAAAACAGCAGTTTGTTGGGGTCGTCTCTAGTCTGTTCAGTGCCTTACCTCAGATAGATAGAAAACCTTTCCAAAAAGGGCCTGAACAGCTAGTTTTCTCTTGAAACCCTTTTCCGTGTAGCCTGACAAATCCATCACAACGGGACCTGGAGATCATAAAAGAGCTGTCAGCATATTGTTTTACAGAGCCAAACCTAATATCAAGTTTTGTCTAAAGGCCTGTGGCCAATAAAAGTAATAAAAACTAAAGACAGAACTACTACCAAGAATCATAAAATTAGAACAGCAATGAAACAGAGAAAGAATGAAAGATCGAAGAAGCAGTTCTGTATGAGTTTTTATTCCTTTTATTCTCCCAGGCCTCACATAATATAAGATCCAAGACCCATGTAGGTTCTTCCTTAACTGTTCAATAGCATTCATAATAACAGGTAAACAATAATAGCACACAACTTCAAGAAAATGCAGCCTCAAATTAGTTACCTTTATCTTGCACAATCCTTCTTGAGATTTCATTTAAAACCTCAGTAACCTGGGAATCATCCAGCCCAGAAGCTTTCCTAAGCTGAATTAAATCAACAACCAAATCTGGGTTGAATGGCCTTTCGTTCAAAGCATATCGTATATACTTGCGCAAAATCTCATCTGCACCATAATCTGTCTGGAAAGAAATTAGCAGTTCTTATCAACTCCCCTATGAAGAGTATGGACAAACGTACCCAGAGTATACTGATGTAAATAAAAAAGAAAGCAAACCGCATCTGGAATTTAGGCTTATCAATCTAGAAAAACTGAAAGCTATCATCCCTAAAAATAATCTTATATACATGTAGATGTAGATGTCGAATACCATTGTAAGATAAAAGTTCCCCAAGACACCCATCAATCGACTAAAACAATGTCAAACTACACAATGAACAAAAATGAAGTTATTCTGAACATTTAATAATATTTCCAAATGCAAACTAACAGACTGATCGGCCACCAACAAACGACAGGCATATACATCAGCTCCTGATTTTAAACAAAATCAGGTCAGGACATGATAATGGAATGTTGTCAGTGACAAAATAGCACGTTCGATTCTCAAATGTGTTGGGTGGTCACTAGACTAGAGCCACACAATTATCTGCCACAACTATTATCAGATTATATTGTATTTAGTGTCCGGAAAGAAAAACAAACCAAAGAATTTTCAAACCAATAGTGGTGACGATGACTTATGTTACCCTTACTTTTTGTGCGAGTTGCTTGAAAGCATCGGGGGTTACTTCATCTCTTCCCTTCTGAAACAACTCATCTATTGATTTGCATAGCATGGCATTTTTATTCACCTGTCAAAAATCCAATGATAACAATATTTTAAGCAAAACTTATAATTCTAACACGGGCGAAATTGAATCTTGAAGAAAGCTCTACCAAGGCTTGAAAATAAAACCATTAGCAAAAACAAATGGGCACCATAATCTTACAATAAAGATCATGCATTCCTAATCCTGAACCTTACAATAATAATAATAAAGCTGTTTTCTTCTTCATCCTTTTTTCTGTACACAGAATAATAAAAGAAACCCAATATAGAAAAACCTCAAGAGATAGAGAAATAGGAATAAACTTGTACCAATCTCTTGCGTTTGGCTTTTGGGGAAGTGAGTTTCCTAACAGTCCTAACAAAGGCAATGACGAAAGTGATTCCGGCATAGGCGAGAGGAAGAGCAAGAATCCATGGGAGAGAACTAGTCCCAACTCTAGGACCAGGAATGGCCTGAGTCACCGAGCCCGTGAACTCCACTACATCCAAGGCCTTTTCCTGAATCCAAGGCAAATCTTCCTCCACTTCCTCAAACTCTTCTTCATTGCTCTTATTCTTATCCTCACTTTTCTGGGGCTTGGCCGAGACAGAGGGGTTGCTCTTGGCGGCTGCGCAAATGGGCTTCCCGGGTCTGAGGCGCAAGGGAGAAGGAAGACTAATTGGGGTAGGAGAAGGAGGAGAGGCAAAGAATAAAGGAGGGAATTTGGGTTTTGGACGAGGAAGTAACTGGGAAGCGAAGGAGCACGAGCAGTGAGAAGAGGAAGAAGCTAAAGCCATTGCAGGCCAGAGGAGGCGAAGAGAATTGGGTTGGGACGATAGGGATGGGATAGGCGACAGTGGCGAGTGTGTCGCCGGTCGTAGCAGCTTCCAAAACACAAAAATGGACGCTCTTCGTAGGTTACATTAGATATAGTGGTCCTACCCGTAGTCGATATGTTTGCTTGGGAACTTTTGATATTAATTTTTTATTTTTTTTCATTGCTAAAATTAGTTAAATATTATTATTATTTTTTTTTTTTTTGAGATGAGATTAGTTAAATATTATTAGCAAATTAATATCGGGTCTCACTGAGACTTGATATTAAAATGCACTCATACCCATTTTATAGTTAAATATATTCTTACAGTGTGATAAATTATTTAATCTTTTATCATTTTTACCAAATGATTAAACATATAATCCCATGGCATGATGTATAGAAAATGCTTTTGTAAAAAAAATTCAATTATATTTAGTTACCTCTGCCCGACACAAACAAACTTTTTATACAAAAGTTTAATTTTTAATTATGCCTCCACTTAAAGGGCAATTTGAGAAGGTTTAATCACTGTATACATGACTATTGTACACTTTCTAAGGTGCAAGTTTAATTACTATATAAAATATAAGTAATGATATATGCACTTAAAATCTGCACCTATGACAATTTAACTTAACTAATTACATTTATTAAAAATGGAACCCAGTTTTAAAAAACAAAAACACGTTACCGTGTGTAATGTTTAGGAGTATATTTTAGATGCACATATCATTACTCATACAATATACATCACTATTGTAAAAAATTTAAGATGTGATCAAACTCGGATGCCAGGGTAAGTGGTAATGTAATCTACAACAAAAAGTTATCATCCGCGTTTGAATTTCTGCCAATACATCCAAGATTGAAATTCTTTAAAGGGCCTTTCCAATATTTCATCAAGTATAAAGCCATCTTTCCTGTCAATGTTTAACTTTATATAAAGTGTTGATTACAATGCCAATGACTTCAACCTCCAAACATTTATGGGCTGTTGAATAAGCAATAATCTCAATGTTTATTTGTCAAAATAATCCAATGCTTTATGCTTCCTAAGACAAAAAGATCACAGAATTGAGTGCAGAGGATGAGGAAGAAGAACAAAATAGACCTTTCCCCTAAAGCTTTGACTTGGGACTTTGAGGTTCTTTGGCCCATGTGGGTGGGTAAATTTTGTAGTCTTGGACTGGTTCTTCCACTTTCTTGACTTCATCTTCATCTTCCTCTAAAATGCCTTTAGAGAAGGCATCTGGATTAGCTTTGATACACTTCTGCAGTGCCACAAATGGATGCACACAATCTGAGCCCTGCAAAAAAGGAAGTCATTAAGAATATTAGGGAAAAAAATTCTCTAAAATTAATTAGCTTGCTGATACATTACCACTTTTCAATGGGCTGTACCCAACTCATAGACAAGCAAAATTTCATGGTCACCCAAATTATTATTCCATTATATTGTCAGCAAGTACTAAGAAATCAACATATTAACCACATAAAAGCCAGTAAAGGGCAGCTAGTTACAACCGCAGTCATAAGTAGCAGGCCCTAAAATCTAATAGCCTATCAATTGGATAAAAAAAAAAAACAGTAGGCAAAAAGATATTGAACACAATGTCGGAAAACTACAAGGAATGCAATAGTAGTACTGTCTCCTGACTTCCATTTCCTAGGCAGCAAGTTACTTGGTTAAAGAAAACGAGGAAATGCTTTTCCCACAAAAGAACTAGAACTTAAAATTAAGAAGAAGAAGCTGAATTCTACTTTGAAAAAGATAGTTTCCAGGCCAGAAACACGTGTTAATACCAGCTCTAGTTAATGCATATATTTTATTTCTGTTATTTTTTGAGGCTAGTGAGGTCCCTAAAAATGTATAAAACAAAATATCAACATAGTTAAGTACAAAAACTGACGTACTCAATGTTTCCCAACTGCTTGCCAAAAAGGCAAGTAAAAAATTTGTGATAAGTTTACCTTTTCTTCAGCAGTACTCTTTAAAAAACAAAGGAAGGCCTCTGAAAATTGATCCCCACATGAACCACTTCGCAAATCAGCTATGCAAGGGCATTCCAATGCTTTCTGAGCTTTGGCATCAAGAGACTGGAGAAAGAAAAAAAATAATTAATCTTAAAAAACTGTATCCTTTTCCAACAGCAAGATAAAAGAAAATCCTTTACAAAATTGGGGTTCATTTCTTTTGCATAGACTAACCTCCTCTTCGCCTTCTTCACCGTAAGCCGCAGCTTCTGTTAGAGCAGAAAATTGAATTGAACTATCAAATACTCCACCAATTTCTAATTTAGTTTTCATCCAGATAAAAGAATGCTCATATTTCCTTTACTTTTTTTTATTAAAAACTCAAATAATCATCGAGAGCATCCTTTGAACCTTTCCAAAATATAAATAAACACTGCCATACATAAACAACTTCATTCATCCCATTGCAGTCCACATGTATTTTAGGCTCCATCTAAGAGCTTATTTTACCAGCATCGATGGATGGGAAGTAAAAAAACAAGCATGCGTCAGCAGTCAAGAAAATGTGTTCACAACATTTTCTCAAAAGTGGCTAGGCTGGATGGTGAATGGAGCGCAAATGTCCCAGAAGAATGGGATTTCTCAAAGATCTTAAAGATTTATTTGCAGGGCTTATGACTCAGCTCTATAACATCTTGTTCACAATGTTAGAGAATATAATATTCAATGGAATTAATAGAAATCAATAAGCAATAAATACAATAGACAATGTGTTTACTAAAATAGATGTTACAAACTCAATTGCTAAATTTGAGCAGTAATAGAAAAGAAGAAGATTACAAACTCAAAACATGAATAATATAAATATATAAACGAAGAAATAAATAAAATAAAAGATGTAAAAATACAAAAAGAACAAAAGAAAGATCACTAACTCTCACACAACCAAAGTGTAAAATAGTAGGGATCACCAACTTGAACAAGGTTTAAGAGCTTTTTCCAAAAGTTTATTTCTTTATATTCTCTAAGCACCAAGGGATCTCACAAGGAGATAGCTCTCTGGAATTATCAAGTATTTTTCAACCGAGTGCTTTGTAGATAGAAAATGATGTGTCTTACAAGTGAGCATTAAACTCCTATTTATAGACTTTTGAGATACCATTTGAATTTCAAATTCCACCGACCCTCACATCTGTTACCAATGTTTAATTTGATGTTTATGGAATTAAAATGAAAATTTAAGAATTACTTGGGATGTTAGAACCGTTCAAATTGGAAAAATCTAAAAATTGGAATTGGTTGTCAACACCCCAGGCCGCGCGACCTAGGACATCCTGGCCGCAGCCACCAGGCTGTTTTAGCCTTCCAATTTTGTATCTTTCCAAAACATCTCAAACCATTTCCCACATGATTTTGTAATCTTCATACATCTAATGGGAGTTAAAAGCATATCTTCAACAACCATATTACATAATAACTCTATGAAATTCAAACACAAATATATAACTCTCAATCGTGTATAGGGTAATATTTAGGAGTTACAAATCTGTAATTGATTTTGTAACTCCAAAATATGTTACATTTGAACACACATCTATTCTCAATAATATGTTACAAGGTGTGATAAATCACATTTGTGTGACAAATCAAATTTGTCACATTATTTAATTTAATGTTATATTAATTTACACAAAAGCCATTATTTCCTCAACCTCCTAATCATTTTAGAGTACTCGCGCTCTACTCCATCCTTTAAAATACCTCATCAAAACTCACATTTTTCTATTTTACCTCTAAGTTTTACATTATACCATTCATCAGCTTCTCTATATATTTCTCTATATCATTTAAATATTATATTTTTAAATATATTTTATTACTTAAAGTAAAATAAAATAATTGAAAAAGAAAAAATAAATAATAAATATATACTAAATAGAGAGAGAAAGCTTATAAAAAAAATATTAAAATATTATATAAAAGATATGTAAATGTAGATATAGATTAATTGGAGTTTGTGCATAGCTATTATAAAGATATGTATAAAGGAGCTGATGGAAGATGTTTTTATGAGTTTTAACTAAATATTATAGAGAAAGTGTATTACAAAATATATCACCAAAATATACATTTTTATAATTTACATCAAACTTTTACATTATACCATACATCTGCTTCTCTATTTTTTCTCTACATCATTTATATATTATATTTTTTAAAATATTTTATTCATTTTAAGAAATAAAATAATTAAATATAATAGTATGACATTCATATATATACAAAAATTTATAAAAATATAATAAAATATTTATAGCTTGATGAATAATGTTTCACTACATATAGAGAAATACTATTCATTTAGGTAAAAAAATATAACTTTACATCACTCATTGAAAGACTAATTAACTATTTTTTCTCTATATTATAAAAAATAACACATTTTAGCCGTGCATTGGATGTGCTCTTAGTCCATTAATCAGTCCAAGGGAATAACCAAAAATGCAGTGGGTAGATTTCTATAGCTTTAGGCACAAAAGCTTTGCACTCAGTTCTTATCAAGTTTCAGTCATCGGCCAATAAACGTTCCGCAATTAAATAAAAACGCACCATTTCTGAAATGAGCTAAAATGAAGCAATAACATTTTTTTAGAACAAATTATATTTGTTTTAGTGCAAATATACAAATACCCAATAACCCAACAATCTTCGAGTTACTTTGGTTCTATCTAACTAACTACACAGTCTCTTCAGACTGAACCAAATTCTGATGACGCTAATCACTATTTGAATTCATAAAGTTTCTCTCAGGCATTTCCACAAACAACTGAGCCGCAGAATTATTCACAGAGATCAAATAAAGGTCGAGATATATTAACTCAATCCATTACCCATCAAAGAAAGCAAACACTTAGAGCAAAATTGGGTTATTGAATACGGACGAAAAGAAGAAGAACTGTACCTGCAAGAAGAGACTCCATAGACGAGGAAGAAGAAGAAGAGGAGGAGGTCGGTTTTGGAGCAGACGACACCGTTTGATCGCGGCCTTGACTAGCCGCCGTTACTGAAGCGACGTCGCTTTGAACTTGACCCATTGCCTCTAAGAGTCAGATAGAATAGGCAACGCAGACAGAGAGAAACCGATGAAAAGAGAGGAAGAGAAGCTGGCGCGACCGGCCGAAAGATCAAAGGACAGTTACTGGTCAACACGTCACCTGAAATCCGCAATGAGAAATTAGAGGAAATGGCAAAAATAATGTCATCAATAATGGCTACGGAGAAATGACAATTTTATCTAAATTGTTGATTTTTATAATTTATTTATTTAACAGTATTTGATTTTAATATAATTTGATATTTATATTAGTTTTATTTAATTATTTTTTATTTTAGAGATATATTGATTTTTTAAATTTTTTATAGGTTATTATTATGTTATTTTTAAATTGTTTATATATTTTCTGTGTTATGGTATATTAATTTTTTTTTATGATATTTAGTTTTTATCTTATTATACATAATTGTAGTATATAATTTTTCATCATGGTATATACATTTTAATAGTAGTATATAATTTTGTTAGTATGGTATATACATTTTTTAGTAATAATTTTATAAGTTTTGTTGATATATTATTTTTCAACTCAGTTATATATTTTGTGGTATGATATATTATTCAACAACCTATAAAAAATCAAAATAATTTTAACATAAAAACTAATTAAGTAAAATTAATATGCACATATCATAATATTAAAATATTTATAATAAAATAGTAATTTGTTAAATGACATATTTTGTAATATGTAATATTAAAAATGTGATTATGCTTTTTCACTATAAAACTAAAAATATGGGCATTTACTTACTTTCACAAACTATTAAGAGTCATTTTACACCAAACCGCAATCGGCAATGGAGCAGATTGGACATGATAGACCCAAATTAAAGAGGAAATTACAATTTATATAGTTTTTTTTTAACAAAGTTTGCCAAAATATGGCTTTTTTTTAAAAAAAAAAAGTTATTCTATGAGTTTTTATAAATTTAATCACTTTTTATGGGGTTTTTTTCCCATATTTTTGTAACAAATCCTGCTTATGCCATATTTTTATTACTAATGAGATTTTATTAAAGTAAAATGGTAGTTATGAAAATTCCTTTTTTATTTTATTTATTATTCTTTCAAAAAAATTACATTTTTTTTTAATTTTTTTTATGTTTTCTTTTTGGGAATTTACTCATTTGGTACCTTTTGTTTTTGTAAAGTATTGTTCTGGTACCCTTTGTTTTTAATAATGCGCATACGGTACCCCATATTTTGAAAACATAGATATTTGATATCCAAATTGATAAAATTTTGTCAATATGAGCAAACTGTCAGCAGTTATATATAATTTGTAGCTCGTATGATTGAGAGTAATTTGATTAAACTGGTAAAATTTTATTAATTAAATTTAAGTTTAGGGTACCAAATATGTACAATTTTAAAATGCAGGGTACCAAATATGTACAATTTCAAAATACATGGTACCAAATAAGTATTATTTGTAAACAAAGGGTGCCAAGATGATACTTTGCAAAAACACAGGATACCAAATGGTTACCTACCCTTTCTTTTTATTACTTTTTAACTAAAAAGATTTACTTTGCCAATTTTCACTTTTACCTCCTCTCTCTTTGGTTGTGTGATTTCTTCTTCTCCTTCGGCGGTTTGGCAATTTCTAGGTTGTCGATCTCTGCAACATCGGCGAATGGAGGCAAACAAAGGTGTTGACACAGTTTTTCACCAGCAGTGTATTAAGAAATTAAACAGGTAGATTAGTGCTGAATTATAAACCGTAGTGAAATAATAAACACTCTCTTGAACACTCACAACTTATACATGGTTCAGTGGTTAAAATCTACCTAGTCAACGAGTCAATATTATTACTCTTCTCTCTCTATTTCTGTAGAGTTTTGGCAACACAAAAATGGTCGTCCCCTTCCCTGTCCATTATCCCTAGTATTTAAGGGAATTTTATGGACAAGTTTGGGTAACCGCGTGAATAAATAAGGTATCTATTTAATACAGATTATTCTCATTTACATTGGGATATGATTTGATAACAGAATAGCATATACATGTATTATCTCGGATAATAAATGATAGATATGTGATACATCCTGGGAATTAATGAGCGTATAAGGAGTCTCTGAATCTCTTGGGATCCTTTTGTATGCGTTATGTCCAAGTTTCAACGACTATCTGAACCCTAGCTCGTAGTAAGCTTAAAGCGCCAAAGTTGGATTTGGTTATAATAAGTCTCGAACTCAATTGTTATCCTGAGAGGCTGTCTGATAATAACATGTGTATCGTGTTGTCCAGCTCCCAAACTCGAGTTGTTCACATCACTATTAGCCAGATATTCTACTTGGCTATTTTTCCACATATTCATCTGTCAGTTGTGCCCCGAACTGAGTAATTGAACTCGTGCTAATTTCAAGGTACAACATTTGCTCCCCAAGCTCCTGCTCGTGCTTGATGTCGTCACTTTCTGACATGCACGGTAGAGGCTTTTAGGCTTCTGCCATGTAAGATCGTGTATGCCCACTACTCAAGTAATGGACACGTGGTTTCCTGCAATTGGCGTCCATTCGAGTTTCGAGGACTATGACAACTGTCCTGTCAACTTTTTGTCGTTGTATGGTTCATTTAATCTAGGCCTTTGGATCTTGAGCTAACCCAATCGGATGGCCCAAATTAACTCCCATAGTTTACGTATAAGTAGGATGATCAGTTCTGAAACCTCACCACCTTTGCATTCAAAAAATTCTTTTCCAAAAATCCAAGTTTCCCTTTTCCTTCTCCAAAGTATTCCAAAAACCCTCCATCGCCTTTCAGACTTTCAGAAGCTTTCAAGGAGCTTCTTGTGGACATATCAACATCTTCTTTGAACTAGCATATAATATGTAAGTATTTCCTCACCCGGTTTGAATTTTTTCAACTCTTTATTTTTCAGAGTAAAAATGCCATTTGCTCAATATCGTTTAGGCTATGTCTGAGTGTCAATAGGAAATATGGTTTGGTTTAGGCTAAATGAATAAAATCATACTTTTTTAGAAATAAGGTACTCATAAAAATGGGCATATTTTCTGGATTTTCTTAGAAAATTCTAATGGTAAATTGGTTTGTTTACCTATTTGGGGTGTAGAAGCCGAAGGAGTTTTAGGTTTAATCCTTGGTAGCTTAAAGATTACGATTCCTTAGGTAGTTTTGCATTGAACCGCTTTCAAAAGGAAAGTAGTGGATCTGACGGATCTGACACGCGAATCCCGAAGTATCTGGGAATTTTAAGTAAACGAGGTGTGTGGCCTAGGACCACGCGTGGGACCACACTTTGAGGCTAAGGAAAATCTTAGCTCGTATAATTTTTTAAATCTCGAAAGTAAACCACTTAAACCTTTGATCTTCCGTACCTCTACAACCGTAGCTAGAAATCATCTTAGGTCGCCTACTAATAGGCCGCTTTGTCGTCAAGCGATCTGAATCATGGCACCAGCAAAGAAATCTTCCGCGAGCTCCTCTGTTCAGAACCAAGATAAAGGCAAGCAAATCACCTCTGATTCTCCCATCCCTCACTTTGGTCCTGTGGTGGAGAGAGAGATCGTGGTCGACCTCAATGCATTCTTTGAGGCCGAGCATATAGTCTCCCGGATAACGACTCAGGGGAAAGTGAACAAGATCCTGCTGAGTCCCAGGAGTGAGATGGGAGCTGACGGTGTTGTCGCCCGACCTGCACTAGAGGGAGAACGGAACTGCGCCCCTGTAACGCCCTGGGAAGCCAAGACCGTTACACTGTGTATTTATAAAGGTGTAGGACTTGCTAATCAAGTCATTTAGTTGAAAACGTGTCACTAAAACCATTAATGAACTAGGGTTAAAGGGTTTTGATCATAAAAGATACATTTCATATAATTAAATGTTTTGTACAAGGGATCCCAAAAGAAACAATGTTTGAAAGTCAGTTTACAAAATTTCAAGGTATAAACAACCGCTAGCCACTCTAAGGGCAAAAAAGACATTTATGGTCCTCCTGTTCCTGTCCCTCCCTCAACCGTGGTGGCCGAGCAGCTATTTATGTACATTCTGCCTTCAGAGCTCCCCGAATCAGGGCTGACCAAGCTTATCCTTGCCTTTACCTGCACCACGTAGCACCCGTGAGCCAAGGCCCAGCAAGAAAACATAACATCATAGCACAACAATGATAATAATCATATAACTCTTAAAGCATGTTTATACACTTAGCAGTCCATATTAATCACATAACTCATAGGCATAACCATGAATCCACAAGCTAATACTCAGTTATTCAGCACATCATATTCAATAGTTAACAATGATAATCAGATCACACAATAATCAGGGTCGACGCCCTTAGGTCGCACCCTCTGTTTACCCCACTGACTCCGGTCTGCTTAAACCGAGCTCAGTGAATATTAAGTTGTCCTCAGCTACCAGTGGTTGAGCCGCGCCCTGTGCGCCAATGTAAACTCCGGCACTCTTAGGCCGTTGGTTTAATATTCTCATGGCATAATACCAACTTTCATAATGCATACAAGAATAAGGAGCCCATAGTCCCATCATAAACTCACAACCGGGTGCAGTTCTCTTACCATTAATTTCCAAGTGTTCTAATTACGAGAGATGCCCCTTGAGCACGATTCGTTTCCTGAGCCCTAGCTTATACCTAGTCATAACCAAGATAAGGGATTCCATTAATAATTGTATAACGGTTTCCAGATAAAGTTCTAGCCTCTGGGACATCGAATTCCACCAAACACGGTAGTGGGATCGATCCCGAGCACCCTAGGTTAGGTTCCCACACCTAAAATCTCCAAAAGGCCAAAAATGCCCTTAAGGGTCGCGGCCCAAGCTTCCTATGCCGCAACTTGCCCCTGACCAGAGGCTCAACCTCACCAAAAACTAGACACGGGCCGCGGCCCAACATTCCCCATGTCGCGGCCCGCCCTTCTTCCCTAGCACCTATCTGCTTCAAAAGGTTGTGGCACACCAAGAACTAAGTCGCGGCCCGACCCCTTCGAACCCAGAAAATCCACCATTTTTAACACTCAAATCCACCCAAAACCATCCTAATGATACAATTCAATTATCACAAACATTCTAGCATGTTTCAGCAACATAACCTAGCAAAAACCTAGTCTAGAAACTCATCAAAACAACATTTTAATCTTTAAAACCCACAAGCTCAAGAACACCAAAACCAACCAGGAAAACACAGAATTCAAACACTAAACCATAAATTAAAGCTTACCTTCACTGAAGAACCAATCCTCCAAGAAATTGCTGAGTTAACTCCCAAGTCCTTAGCCTCAATTCAATCTTAAATTCAGAACCCAAGAACTCTTTTAATCCAGCCCCAAAGCTACATAATCAAATGACCAAAAATATAATTCAAGGCTTCCCTCAGTTCCTGGTTGGATTCCTTAGCTACTACTGGGTTAATCTCCAAAACTTCAACTCAATTCTCTGAGTTTCCAGCCAAGTTTTTCTTAGTTTCTGTGGTTTCCCTTGAGAGAGAGAGAAGAGAGAAAAGGATAGGTTTGGCCTTGTTATACTACTTTCTTAGTTTTTTTTAATCTATCCTTAATTGATTAAGTCAATCCCGAGGCTAGGGGTACCAAAAACGTCCCCGAGGGAAAAATGGTAAATTTCGCCAATATTCCCACCTAGGTTTCCTAACCTCAAATATATCTCCAATTATTTATTTCCATAACCCGATAACCCAAATAACCATTTAATACCCGAAATACCCCTTGACTCGCCCCGAGTCAAGTATTGGGTCCCGTTGTGACTTTCCCGCTAACTGGCTCTCTAGGATCGCCTCAAGTCGCATGCTGCAGATATATCCACATAATAATGTGGTCTACACAATTATAACATATAATCACATTTATGCCCTCAGCGGGCTAAAACTACAAATATACCCTTTTAAGCTAAACAGGGCCTACATGCATACTAATACTCTTAGATAAGAATTTCATATATCCATATACTCATACAAGCATGCTTATCACAGAATCATGCATTAAACTATTTAATTCACACATAAACCAATCGTGCCCTCCCGGCACACTAATCAAGGCCCTTAAGCCTTATTAGTGATTTTGGGTCGTTACAGCCCCCCTCCAAGATGGCTACGGGGCTTGGAGTGATGAGCACCTGAAGGTTGGTGCCTTTCTCCCGTTGGACCAGCATTTCGTAGACTTTTTAAACTACTTCAAATTGGCTCCATTCCAGCTCCCCCAAATTCATATAGGCTTTTGGCAGGGCTAAAGTATTTGTTTCTGAGGCATGAGTGGGAGGTCCTCACTCCAGCAAACATCCTGTATTTCTTCTACCTCAAGGCCAGTCCCGACCAGAAGGGGCGATGTGATGAATTTTACTACCTCACTTGTTTCCCAAACTCTGCCTCTGTCATCGACCTCCCCAGCCACCCAAGTGACTATAAAGATCTATTCTTTATGTTAAATGGGTTCAAGAACTGCGACCATCGATACTTCAACTGCCCTTGTAATTCTTCTATCTTTGTGAATTTAACACGTCAACTTTTATCACTTGTGCATTATTTATATATTTTTTAAAAGATTCTGACAGAGTTTTCTCTTTGTGCAGCTATATGCATGAGGACAGAGCGGTCTGTGACCCTCGGGGGTCGGTACGAGACCCTATCCAGTCTCTCTCTCAGGGAGAAAGACTATCGTCAGATTATGAATGACGCCACCATGGTGGCTTGCAAATTGATCAGCAAGGGCCATACTTTAGCTCTGAGGACCCGAGCTCCTCTCCCTGTCATCCCCGAGCTCCCCCTTCTTAAGAGGGCTTGCCAACCAACGAGGTCACCGAGGAGGAAGAAAATGTGGCACTGCTGGTGCATAAAAGGCGAGCTCCTAAAGATAATCAAGGGCTCGATCCTGAGTGAGCCGCGTCTGGGGCAGCAGCCAGCCCCTCCGGCTAAGGTAACCCATACCCTTACAAAGAGTTAGATTGAGTTGCTGCCAGTTATAGGCTAATTCGATTCAACCTTAACCAGCTCGTTAGTCGTCACCTTATTGACCCGGACCTAAACACAACCCTCCTCCAATGCACGGATCATTTGGTGGTACGCTATGATCATAGCTATCCCAAAAGAACCATCATAGTTGATTGCACTTTACATTTTAGATCCACCATTTTTTAGGAGTATGGAACAAACCTTAGGTCCTGGGCTTCCCTGCTTCAGGGTGCGTATGCCCCTGGTTTTAGGCAGTACATAGATGAGTCCATCCCCGAGGAAGGACCTGAACCCCCTAGGATCCAGGAGGTCATAGCTTTAGATTCTCCCATATCTCTGTTAATCCCAGAGTTAGAAGTTGTGCCTAGCCCGGTCAATACCCCCGAGCTGATCGTAATAGATTCTTCCCCTAGCCCAGAGGGTAGGATTCTTACTCTTTTTCTTGTGTTTATAATATTTTTGAATTATTAATCCTATGAATTGAATCCTCTGCTCGCTCTTTTTCAGGTGAAGAGATGGAACTTCTAGGAGCTCCGGATTTAAGGGGTGCTTTTAAGGCCGGCAGGACCGAAGCTGGTTCTGTCGTGAAAAGACCTAGGGTGGCCAAGAAAACAACTCTGAAGACGGGAGGTACCTCCAAATCTCCGTCTAAGGACAAGGGTGCTAGCACCGCCCGGGAGCAGCCACAAAGAGAACTTCCCCCAGCTCCGATAACAACGGTTACTGTCCAACAAGCTCCTCCTCCTCGACACATACCTCCCTCAAATCCTCAAGTGATCCAAGGCGAGGCTCCTATTGTCCGGATCCCGGTTGAGCCACACGACCTGGACAAGATCCCCGAGGCCTTTCGGGGTATTGTGTATGAGATAGCAAGTCACATGGTGGGCCATGCCTACAAAGCCAGTGCCAGGGATTTCAGGGCTATGGAGGAGCACAGTCCTGAATACATCCTCGAATCTGCTATGGGGATGAACCTTACTGTGAGTTCCTTTCACTCTCCTAACCTTTTCTTTTTCTTTAGGTTCTTTTTAAAAAAAAAAAAACTATTTTTGACTTGCTTCATTCTTCTGCAATCTGTCTTGGCCCAATATCGAAGCATAACTCGTGTTAAAGCTAGGAACGAGGAACATCGAGTTGCCCTGAGGGCCGCTCAAGAGAGTAAGCAGACCACCAAAGCTGTCCTAACTTCTTCCCAAGAGGGCGAGCGGTTTGCAAAGGCCGCCCTGTCTACCTCTCAAGCTCAGGTCGTGGAGGCTAGTTGTCGCACAGATCAGTTTTAGGTTTAAGCTGAAGAGCTCAAGAAGAAGCTAATAGAGGCCGAGGCTAAGGCCAAGGAGGAAGCTGCAGTGTCCTCATCTCAAATGGAGGAGATGTTTTACCATTGTTGGGCCTTCAACCAAGACGAGAACTTCTCTTTCATGCATCTCGAGTTGTGGGAATCGTATCTTTCTAGGTTCAAGATTCGATTCTCACAGAAACCCTCTGAGGCTGGCGAAGCTTCTGGAGCTGCAGAGGGGGATGGTGAAGAGGTGACCTCGTTGGAGCCTGCTGACAACGCTCAATGATTTTATTTCACCCTTTGTATTATTATTTTTTATTTTTTGTAACAGTCCCTTAGGACTAAAACAACTTCCTTCGAGCTTAGCTTGAGGTTTTTTCTCCTCGAGATGACAATATACTTTTGAATATACACCTAACTTGTGATCTATTTGTGTTTCCCTCAATTTATTATTTTCTCATGTTTATGAATCCTTAGACTCTTGTACATTCAAAATCTTAGGGATTGACTTTTAGATCGAGATAGATTTTATCGATGTCTTAGTTGTATCCAAGATTTTGCTTGCTTATTTGCGTCATACTTATTAAGAATCACGCCTCAGACCTGGTTATGTCCAGGGTTTTTAATAAACTTAATAGCATTATACCTGTTAGAAATCAGGCCTTGGTTAATAAACTTAATAAGCATTATACCTGTTAGAAATCAGGCCTCGGACTTGGTTATATCCAGGGTTTTTAATAGACTTAATAACATTATACCCGTTAGAAATTAGGCATCGGACCTGGTTATAGCCAGGGTTTTTAATAAACTTAATAGCATTATACCTGTTAGAAACCATGCCTCGGATCTGGTTATATTAAGGGTTTTAGTGATGTCTCAAACTTAGTTCGTGTTAGGTTTATTGAAAACTCGAGCTTTAAAAAGTCATTGAATAATCAATTTCTCCAAACTCCTAAGTTTTTAATCATTATCCGAGTAAGCTTAAGTTTCTCAAAAACTCTCCTCGGTTATGTGCCCCCCAAGTAACCAGAACGTATAAACGTTCTTGGTTGCTTTTACAATGTGGGCTTGTAATAATAAAACAAAGAAGTGGTTATTTAATAATCCAACCATTATTGAATTGAAATGGATTTTATAAATAATCCTTACATAAATTGTAACACTATTGATAATACTTTTTAAATGAAGGGCATTCCAAGTCCGTGGGACTATTTCTCCACTTAGTCTGGCTAGCTTAAAAGTTCCTTCGCGCAGGACTTCTACGATCTAATACGGTCCTTGTAGCGTCCCAAAATTACCTAATAAGGCTTAGGGCCTTGATTAGGGGGCTGGGATGGCAATATGTGGAAATATGTGTTTCATTGCTATATTAATTGTTAATATGTGAATTGTGTGATAATATGATTAAATGTGCATATTTAGGGATATTAAATATGCATGTGGGCCCGCTTTTTATTAGAAGGGAGACTTTGGTAATTTGGCCCGTTGCGAGCATAAATGTGTATTTATGTGCATATATGTGATATATGTGAGAGACCACATTATTATGTAGGTTTATTTGAACTATTCGGCACGAGGTGATCCTAGGGTGTAAGTTAGCGGGAAAGTCACAATGGGACCCAATACCCGACTTGGGGTGAGTCAAGGGGTATTTTGGGTATTGGATAATTAATCGGGTTATAGGGTTATGAAAATAAATAATTGGTGATATATTTGGAGTTAGAGAGTCTAGGAGGGAATGTTGGGGAAATTTACCATTTTGCCCTCAGGGACGTTTTTTGGCCTAGTTGAATAAAGGACAAAAGTAACATAAGCATCTAGCAGCTGCTACCAAACCGACACCCACTTTCCTTCTCTTTTACTCTTGAGTTCTCAAGCTTTCCAAAATAAAATCCTTGAAGCTAAGTGAGATTTTGGGCTAGGGTCACATGAATTGGAGTTGAAACTTTGGGAATAGATTCAGTAACAACTTGTGGATTCAAACATCAATTGAGGTAAGCTTTGAATTATGATTTATGGTCATTAATTTATGAGTTGTTTGGTTATTTTAAGAGTGTTCTTGAACCCTTTTAGCTTATGAATTGAAGTGAGAATTTGATGAGTTTTAAAGCTAGATTTTTTATGGGTTTTGTTGCTGGAACATGTTAGAGTGTTTGGGATAATTGAATTATGTTTTGGGGTGATTTTTGAGTTAGTTTGGCTTGGGTTTAGCTGCTGAAAATGGAGGATTTTCTGGGTTCGAAGGGGTCGGGTCGCTCTAGAAAAGGATGGGAGCCAGGAAGAAGGGTGGGCCGCGGCGCCACTATGGCTGGGTCGTGGCGCATGTCTGCTGATTGGGGAGGCTGAGCCTCTGGTTGGAGGCGGGCCGAGGCATGGGGGCATAAGTTCGCGACTCTTAAGGGGTTTTTGGACCCCTAGAAGGTTTTGAGCGCAAGAACTCAACTTTAAGGGCTCGGGATTGTTTCCACTACCCGGTTTGGTGGAACCCGAGGTCCCGGAGGCTAGGACTTGGTTCGGAAGCCTTTGATCACTCGATGTTAATAGAATCCTATTTTTATGGTTGTGACTTAGGCTATCGCTAAGGGCTTGGAATTGGGATCGTGCTCGAGGGTCATTCTTATTTACGCTTGCTTGGACCTCAGGTAAGTGCACCCAAAACATGTTGTATGTGGTTAGGGCTTGGCCCGTCTATTGTATATCAATGTGAATAGGGCTTGGGCCCCAAGATTGGTTTCGTTATGTGATATCTATTGTTAGGGCAAATGGCCCTGTTATATGAATGTGCTTAGTATTATGAAAATAGTTATTCAATGGGATTGCATGATTAGTATGAATATGTGCTTACTTGTCGGGATGTGCCTATCCACATCTGTTTCTTATAAGTAAGGTATGTAGTCCTAGATCAAGGCTTGACTTATAAGTCAAGGACGACAATAGCGCGCTATGCGCTGGTCGAGAGGTATTGACCTAAACTAGCAACATACTTTTACGTTGATTGACTCTAAGGTCAAAGATGAACCACGGGGGTTGGGCTAGCTCTATGGCTAGTGAGATAGAGCTAAGGGAGAGGCCCCAAGTGACTCTATTGTCACATAGCTAGGGCATAGGCCCGAGAGTTGGCATGAAAGCCAACTGAATAGAGCAACGACCCCAGGTCGATCCTATGATCGTGTGTTTGAACTAAATGACATTGGCTATGAAATTAATGTTGTTGATTATTGTTGAATGGTTATTTAGAGTTATTTTCTCTGCTGTTATACATTTTGTTTTCTTGCTGAGCCTTAGCTCACGGGTGCTTTGTGGTGCAGGTAAGGGAAAGGGAAAGCTTGACTAGCCATTAGTTGGAGAGCTTCGGTGGTGGCGTGTACATATGCGACTGCTCGACCATCACGGCCGGGGTTATCATAGAGGAACTAGGGTTATAGCCTTGTTTTGCCTCTTAGGGCGATTGATGTAACTTTTGTTATGTATTTACCCTTTTCAACAGTTGTGTTGTAATACTTTGGGATCCCATGTTATATAAAGCTTTTGGAATAAAATTCAATGGTTCTTTGACCAAAAATTTTAACCCTAACCCTTATCACTAACCTTAGTTACATGTTTTAAGCCAAATGACTCGATTAGCAGGTCTGACACAATTTTAAGTACACAGTGTAACGGTCCTGGATTAGGAGGGCATTACAACTTGGTATCAGAGCTGAAGACTGGTTGGACATGTACACTCATCACTAATGACATGCTTGACTCAGGGTTCGATAACTGTTATATGTTTATATGTTTAAAAGCTTAAACATGATATGAATGCCTTATTTGCATGCCTATTTAGGAAGCATGAGATTATCTGATAGGGCATGGCCCTTGACTGTTGCATGAATGTTAAATAACGTGCTTATTAGCATCGTTACTGCTTGTGGATGAAATTTGTTATCCAAAAAACAGGCATGGATGACATGGAAAATATTTAAATACACGTGGCTGACATCTGGCAGGAGTCTTGTTTGTATATCGACTAGAAAGATATCTATGGCACAACGCTCAATGGTTATATACGACCAGCGTGGTCGTATACTCGCTATATTTGGAGAAAATCTTAGGCAGTTATAACCATACCCGAAATTATCTCCCATGATTTCCTGAGTATCAGATTATTTAGGAAATAATATCTGTAACAAATTAATGTAATCTTCCTTGAGCCTATAAATAGAGAAAGATAGCTCAAGGAAGAGGACTTTTGGCTTTTTGATTATCTGAGATTAGAGTTTTACAAGTGTATTAGAGCTATCACCTTTGATATATTCTTTTGTTCTTCAGAGGTTTGTGAAACTCATTGAACCCTAGTTCTTTGATCACTCCTTTGAATGTTATATCAATAACAGCTCAAGTGGACGTAGGTTATTACCAGATTCTGGGGCCGAACCACTATAAATTCTTGTGTTCTTTATTTTTGTCATCACATTCATTTCAACGTATTTGTCCACATCAAGCATTTCTGACTCCGTGTCAGTTGACCAAAATCAGGGTCAACATTCTGGTGCTTTCATTGAGAGCTTGATACAACATCGTTGAAATATCAATGGCGAAAACTACCAAGAAAACTGGACAGGCGGCTAGCGCTGCACCATCTCACCCGCCTCCTCCTCCTCCAAACGTGACTGAGGATGAGCCACATTTGGAATTCGATGAGGAAGAAATGGATTCCGAGACACTAAGGAATACCCTGGGGGTATTGCAGGATGAACTGGCCAATCTGAGGGCCAGCCAGGAAAGTGCTGCCGAGATTATGGCACGGCAGCAACAAGAGATTGAACGACAGCGCCTGGAACTGAGTGAGAGGCAGGCAGAGATGGATCACCGTCAAAGGGAGGCCATGGCAGCCCTCGAAGCAGCCTTACAGCTGGCTAGGAATCAGGCTGCACCTGCATCGCAGCCTGATCAACCTACAAATGGGCCGCCCCAAAGGGGTCCTAATCCTAGCCCGCCTATCCAGCCCTCGAGCACCCAAAGGCCCGAGCAGCCACCGATGCCTCAGGACGATGTCCCGATAAGGGACCCTGAGACACAGCCTCCCTCCCAAGCTGGTCGCGGCAATCCCCCGCAACCAAGGCAGAATAGGGCCGGGCAACCGCCCCGCAGCCCTAGACGCCATAGGGGCGACGAGCCAAACCCTCCGAGCAGAGGACAACATCCTTCTGGCAACAGAAGGAACTCAGAGACAAGCTCTGCAGTCCGAGTTCCCCCACGGCATGATAATGCACGAGGACCTACCGACCAACGCAGGCCACCCTTTAACACTCGGGAGGTTCCAGCCCGGGAAGGCAACCGAGGGAACAGTCGATCCCATCATAGCCAATCAAGATTCAGAGATGGCCATGATTATAATGAGGCCGACTCAGGTAGAGGGAACGCCGGTCGGAGAAATGAGGAAAGAGGTGGGGGGAAGAAGCCTACCACCTAGGGATGACCAACCCGAAAGACGTGACGCGGGGGGGCAGCCTAGACAAAACAACATCTTTAATCGACTCAGAGCTAGCGAGCAGCGAAGGAGAGATGAGGATTTAAGAGACGTACTCAACGATCGCCGGGAACGGCACGACGAGTACGTTCCCTCAGCACCAGAAGCCCCGGTGATTCCTGGCACCGTGCAGGCTCAGATAGATGCCCTCAACCAGGCAGTGCAACAACTGGTCGGGGGAAGAACATCTTATATCGACCACGATAGGAGAAAGGGCACTCCTTTCGTCCAGAGAATAGCTATGGCAGAAACTCCTAGCAAGTTTAAGATGCCTACGCTTCCGAACTTTGACGGGTATGGTGACCCGGTATCTCACGTCAGTAAATTCGAGATACAAATGGACATTCAGAAAGTGTCCGAAGATGCTCGGTGCAGGATCTTCCCTACAACACTTTCTGATGCTGCACAGGAGTGGTTTTTCAAATTCCCTCCTGCAAGTATAGTTTCCTGGGAAATGTTCGTGAAGGAGTTTTACGGACAGTTCTATGCGAGTCGTGTGCACCTGACTGAGGCAAATCAGCTGGTCGAAATATGCCAGCAAGATGGAGAGCCACTGAAAGATTACGTCCAGCGTTTTATGTGAGCAGCTGCTGGAACGAAAATAGTGGGAGATGAAGGCAAGATGATGGCCATAACTGCAGGAGTTAAGCATCGCACGCCCCTCTGGGATAGCCTCAGAAAGCATGGGGTCAGGACTACCTAGGAATTTTTGGATCGATCTGATTGATATATCAAGCTCGAGGATGCCATTGCCAATGAAGGAAAGCCCCCAGGCAAAGATAAGGGGACAGCCGAGCCCGCCAAAGCTGCCAATGGGTCGAAGCCCAACGGCAATGGCAAGAATGGGGGGAAACGGCAGCACAATGAGCCTTCCACCTCTGATAATAAATGAGCCAAGGGTAATCGTTATGAACCTCGGTTCACTAACTACAATGCCCTTATTAAGTCTCGGGGAGAGGTGTATCAGGCCACGAGTTCCAGTGTGCCTTATAAGAAACCTGCCTCAATTCGAAAAGATATTTCGAGAAGAGACACTACCAAGTTTTGTCGTTATCATAACGACTACGGACATGATACCAATGAATGCAACCAGCTGAAGGATGAAATTGAGTTCCTTATTAGACAAGGACACTTGAGAAGATATATACGGGCCTCGAGAAATTCCCAACGAGAAGCTCCAGGTGGCAACGAGCATGTGCCCACACGCCAACGCTCGCCACCTTTGCAGCCTGATCCCGTAACTGGCACATTGTTAACCATCTGTGGAGGCCTGCACCTCGTGGGAAATAGTGGAAAGGCCAGGGAACGATATGCACGGACTCTATGCCACGAACAGGATATCGAGATGATGACTGTGGAGGACCGCGCACCAAAAAAGGCTCGGTCAGAAGAGGGTGAAATAACCTTCTCTGATAGCGATTCTCAGCATGTCCGGTTCCCACGTTCCGATCTGCTGGTCGTGGATATCCAAATGGCCAATATGATGGTGAAGAGAGTGCTAGTTGACACATGAAGTTCAGTGAATATCCTATATAAATCTTCACTGGAATGCATGAAGTTGTCCGTTAAGGACTTAGAGCCCTGCAACCAAACAATCTACGCCTTCTCAGGCGAGGGACTCGCCCCGGTAGGGTTAATCAGACTTCCAGTCACGGCAGGTACAACGCCTGCTACCAGGACATTACTCACTACTTTTATAGTAGTCGATTGTCCTTCGGCGTACAATGCTGTCATTGGAAGGCCCATACTGGTTGACCTACGGGCCGTCACCTCCATATGGCACTTGGCCATGAAATTCCCGACAGACGCAGGGGTAGGACGTGTGTTGGGAAATCAGAGGGAAGTCAGGGAGTGCTACAACGCCTCAGTCACAAAGGCGAAGAAGGGAACGTCAAAGAGCACTCCCCCAGATAGGTTGCAGATGGCTATCGATACACAAGCCCAATCCGGTGATGGAGTCACCAAATAGGGTGTTGCCCAAAGTGAGGATAGGGGTTTAGATCCTCGCTTTGGAGATTTTGAGGAAAATGTTGGACCCGTCGAGGACTTGGAAGAGGTCCAACTTGACGAAAAAGACCCGACCAGAGTTGTGAAGGTCGGGAAAAAATTAGAACCAACCACGAAGCATGCACTGGTGGAATTTTTGCGGAAGAACCAGGAAGTCTTTACCTGGTCGCACAAAGACATGGCTGGGATAGATCCTGCAGTTATCAGCCATGTCCTGAACATAGACAAGAGTTTTCCACCCGTGCAACAGAAAAGAAGGTTGCTCAATAAGGATATATCGAAAGCCTTAAAAGAAGAAGTCGATAGACTGAAGGAGAATGGATTCATCCGGGTGGCATTTTATCCATCGTGGGTCTCTAATCCGGTACTAGTTCCTAAGCCTAACGGAAAATGGCGAACCTGTGTGGATTTCACAGACCTCAATAAAGCCTGCCCAAAGGATTGCTTCCCACTCCCAAGGATCGACCAGCTAGTCGATGCAACTGCAGGGCATGAGATCCCTTCCTTCATGGATGCATACTCAGGATACAATCAGATTAGTATGCATCCCCCTGACGAGGATCACACCAGCTTTCGGACCGATACGGGATTATACTGTTATAAAGTAATGCCCTTCGGACTGAAAAACGCAGGTGCGACTTACTAGCGATTGGTTAACCACATGTGTTAAGGAGTTGATCGGAGTAAACATGGAGGTGTACGTGGACGACATGCTGGTAAAGTCGAAAAAAGCAGAAGGACATGTGAAGGATTTACAAGAGTGTTTCGATGTGTTGAACAAGTACCAGATGAAACTAAATCCTCTCAAATGTTCCTTCGGAGTTGGATCAGGAAATTTTTGGGGTTCATCGTTAATTCAAGAGGAATCGAGGCCAACCCTGACAAGATAAAAGCCCTGATCGACATGAAATTTCCAGAGAAGATCAAGGGCGTACAAAGTTTAACTGGGAGAATTGCCGCCCTAAGTAGATTCATTTCCAAGTCGACAGATAAATGCATCCCTTTCTTCAATCTACTTAGAGGCAACAAGAAGTTTGAATGGACAGGAGACTGCGAGCAGGCTTTTCAGTCCTTAAAAGCCCATATGGCACAGCCCCCTATTTTATCAAAGCCTATCGAAGGAGAAACTTTGTTCATCTACCTAGCGATTACCAAAGTTGCTGCTAGTGTGGTACTAGTACGAGAAGAAGAAGGCGTACAAAAGGCGGTTTATTATGTAAGCAAGAGGCTAATCGGAGCAGAGCTGAGGTATCCTCCCATCGAGAGGTTAGCCTATTGTTTAATCTTGGCCTCAAGGAAACTACGTCCTTACTTCCAAGCCCATCCCATTACAGTCTTAACTGACCAGCCCCTTCGGCAAGTCCTCCAAAAACCAGAGGCGGCTGGGCGTTTATTAAAATGGGCAGTCGAACTAGGGCAGTTCGATATTACATATTCACTGCGAGCAGCAGTAAAAGGACAAGTCTTGGCTGATCTTATTGCAAAGTTCACTGAGCTCCCAGACAACGAGCAGTGCGAAAAGCCTAGTGCGCCTGAGCCCCAAGATGAAGCTCCTTCATGGAAGTTATTCACGGATGGATCGTCCAACGAATCTCACACAGGAGCGGGAGTGATTTTGATAACGCCAGAAGGGCATCGATTTCACTGCGCCATTAGGTTTGACTTCACAGCGTCAAATAATGAAGCCGAATACGAAGCACTCCTCGCTAGATTAAGATTGGCAAAAGACATGAGTATAAAGGTGCTAGATATTTACAGTGATTCATAGCTGGTAGTGAATCAAGTTCTAGGGGAATATCAAGCACGAGGCCTCAAAATGGTGGCCTACTTGAACAAAACTAGAGATCTGTTGGCTCAGTTCAAGAAGTATACCCTCCAGCAAATACCTCGGGATCAGAATTCGAACGCGGATGCCTTAGCCAAACTCGCAAGCGTGAAAGATGCTGACACTTTGAATATTGTGCCAGTAGAAAGATTGTGCGAGCCAAGCATACGAGCAGATGAAACCAATATGGAAATCCAGATGGGGGACACATGGATGGCGCCTTACTTGGAATATCTAACAAATGGTGTACTACCGACAGATAGAAATAAAGCCAGAACCCTCCAGAGGCAGGCTGCTAGGTACATACTGGTCGATGGTGTTCTTTATCGAAGAGGATATTCCATGCCACTGCTCAGATGTATTACACCAGAGAAAGCTAAAGAGCTGATGAGGGAAGTACATGAAGGCTTCTGCGGGGATCACGCTGGGGGGGAAAGTTTGGCAAAGAAGATTCTAAGGCAGGGCTATTTCTGGCCGACTATGAACGAAGACTCAATGGAGTTTGTGCGAAAATGCGATAAGTGTCAGAGATTTTCCAAAATCCCACGCGCAGCTCCCAACGAGTTAAAACAAATGCAGAGTCCTTGGCCTTTCGCAGTATGGGGTATAGATTTGATTGGATCCCTGCCAACGGGGAAAGGCGGAGTGAAGTACGCAGTCGTAGCGGTTGACTACTTCACCAAATGGGTCGGAGCTGAGCCGCTCACTACCATAACGACCAAGAAAGTTCTTGACTTTGTCATCAAGAACATTGTTTTCCGATATGGTTTGCCTCAAAAAATTGTCTCAGACAACGGCACCCAATTTGACAGCGACTTGTTCACAGACTTCTGCGAGAGGCACGGGATCGTCAAAAGATTTTATTTAGTTGCACATCCACAAGCAAATGGGCAAGTTGAAGCAGTGAATAAAACGCTTATGGACACCTTGAAGAAAAGGCTCGAAGATGCTAAAGGAGCATGGCCAGAACAATTGCCCGAAGTCCTCTGGTCGTATAGAACTTCTCACCGAACAGCAACAGGTCATACCCCATTTTCCTTAGCATACGGGTATGAAGCTATGTTGCCCGTCGAGTTAGATCCGCCCTCCCATCGACGAATTACATACGATCAGGACCAGAATAGCCAACTAATGATGAATTCCCTAGACTCACTCGAATAGAAACGGGAAAGAGCCCAACTCCGAGTAGCCGCGTACCAGCAAAAGGTCGCCCGGTATTTTAACTCAAAAGTGAAAGAAAGAAAATTCAACGTCGGAGATCTAGTACTACGACGAGTTTTTTTAAACACCTGCGACCCAACTGCTGGAGTGCTCGGTCCAAACTGGGAAGGACCTTACCAA
This sequence comes from Humulus lupulus, assembly GCF_963169125.1. Taxonomy (NCBI): domain Eukaryota; kingdom Viridiplantae; phylum Streptophyta; class Magnoliopsida; order Rosales; family Cannabaceae; genus Humulus; species Humulus lupulus. The sequence goes on along the minus strand of NC_084794.1, from coordinate 206,310,105 downwards.
ATTGAGGAAGTCCTTCATCCAGGCGCCTACAAGCTTGCATGCTTAAATGGAGATCTCGTTCCACACTATTGGAATGGAGAACACCTGCGCAAGTATTACCAATAAACAGTCCTTTTTAAAGGACTGGCTTGTATTAATTTTTACTTTTTACAAGTTTCGAAAAAGGGTTAGCCACGTTTTATGGCTAATCGCTTATAAGTGTAAGATATTTTTAAGATCACTCGTAAAGACATGTTTAGTCCATTTTTAATACAAGATTATAAGGGACTGTGCGCAGCCAGTCATTCTTGCCAACCTTTGTAAATTTATTTTTACAAGTATTTGTTCATTACGTGTGTTGTTTTGCTATATTATAAGTGTTACGTTTCCTATCGAGCAGTAATGTTCGCACAGGTCGTGGTCAAGGCAAGTGACCAAGGACCTAAGGCTCCTCGATCACTTGGGGGGCATATAAGGTACATCGATAGCAAAGCATACCAATAAGTATGTAAACACATGAACAAAATGAGTGAAAGCATGCTACGGTACTTAGAGTATTTTTCAAAATTTATATTTTGTTTTATCAAGCCAAAGTACTATGCTAAGTTCGGTCATGCGAACAGATGTTATAATAGACATAAATATTATAGTATCAAAAAGCATTCTGTTGATGGTGAAATCTCGTCAACGAAATTAGGTCGGAAAACTCAAAGGTAAATGCGGCGATGTTTGAATAAGAACTTAGAATTAACTTATGAAAGGATAAACACAGATGATCAATGGAGTCAAAAATGTATATTGCTTAATAGCCTCTCCATACAATGAATTTTCCAACCCCCTTCTCTGTGGAAGTGGGGTTCATTTTATAGTAGGCTCTAATGGCCCTGGGTACATGGTGGTCCAGGGGACCAGATGGTACACGAGAACACTAACAGAAGAGTGGTTCCAGGGGTAGTGGTGTCGGCTCTGGTACAAGGTCAGAGATCATGGGAGCACCTCACCTTCTGTACCTGGTCATGCCTCCACTACCTGCCTGGTACGGGTGTCAGAGGAGTTGCTGGTGAGGACAACCTATGGTACTTTGTTCGTACCTCCACTACTTATCTGACGTGGGTACTATGTCCATACTCTAACCCCTTTTAGTTCATCAGTGGACTCCGTACCTCATGAGATCAATGCCATGTGACCCTCATTTGTAAGGCATAGATGCGAGGTGGTAATGACCCATGCACTGGCTGTGCCTTGCAAGGCTCCTAGTGGCGAGGGGCCTAGCTATACTTGTCTCCTTGCGGCATGGATCCAGACTAGTGACGTGATGGTGCAACGGCCTCTCGAGAAGATGGTGGCCCACGGGCCTCGCTGGGGGCGCGCGATTGATGGCCTCGCTGGGGGCGCGCGGCTGATGGCCTCGCTGGGGGCGCGCGCATGAGGGCCTCGCTAGGGGGCGCGCGCACAGGAGGGCCTCGCTGGGGGCGCGCAGCTGATGGCCTTGCTGGGGGCGCGCGCATGAGGGCCTTGCTGGTGGTGCGTGCCTGATGGCCTCGCTAGGGGGCACGCGCGCAGGAGGGCCTCGCTGGGGGCGCGCGCATGAGGGCCTCGCTGGGGGCGTGTACCTGATGGCCTCGCTAGGGGGTGCATGCCTGATGGCCTCGCTAGGGGGTGCATGCCTGATGGCCCGAGGACCCAATGAGAGTGTAGGCGTATGGGGGTCTAAGTGTGTTCTTTGGGTCTTTTATAAGCGTGGAATATTGAGCATCCATAGGTGTATGTCCCGGGCATCTTTGGCAGCGTTTACGCGTATGAGTGCATCTTGACCCGTGAGCATGTCAGCCTTGCGCGGGCACGTCGGACCTCACTATGTGAGGGCCTTGTGCACCTATCCTCTTGCAGTATTCATTGTGGCCCCTTAGCTTAGCAGAGCCAAACCTTGCGGCTCATAATGTGTTGTTTCTCATGAGATGATCTCCTGTATTCAACAAGGCCTACAGGCTCGAGCCCAATAGCATGAATAAGTGACCTTTATCCCTATGTTCCAACCAGGGACTAAAGAGTTTTTATTTGGTGGATTTTTGGCATCCACACTTGCCCCCCAGTCTATAGGGAGGCCTTTAGGCGTTCTTGTAGACTCCTCTCTTCCTTTTTATTTTTTATTTTATTATTTTTTTTTTTGGTATTCATCATGCTCGAGGTCCTTTGGAACCCACGCGAAAGGGGGTTCGATAGGTCTCTCTTTGGTGCACCTTGGTTGCATCTATAAGGATATATTGACCCCTTGGGTTCTAGTTATCCTTTTATATATTTTCGCGCGCGCTTATTATTTGTTGCGAGAAGCGTCATTCTCGTCATTAGGCATAGTACTATTTTTGCAAGCGTCTTCTTTGAGACCCTTTTTGCAAGCGTCTTCTTTGAGACCCTTTGGAAGCGTCTACTTTGAGACCCTTTTCGCTAGCGTCTACTTTGGAGACCCTTTTTACGGTTGTCTACTTATGAGACCCTTTTTGCAAGCGTCTACTTTGGAGACCCTTTTTGCAAGCGTCTACTTATGAGACCCTTTTTGCAAGCGTCTACTTTGGAGACCCTTTTCTCAAGCGTCTGCTCTTGAGGTGATCTCCCCTCGGGTGGGGACTTTCATGGCTAGATGGTCTTCGTTCGATCTCCAACTTGGTTAGTGACCCCTCTAGCACGATGCCCCCCTTCTATATGGAATCCCCAGACATATTGGTAGTATGGCCACTGGAGGAAGGTTCGCTTTCTTCGACATGGAAGTTCTTATGGCCCTCTTCCACACGTATGTACCTCTGTGCTCTCTCTCGAAGTCGTCCAAATCTGAAACTTCTCCTTTAAGCATGTTACTCCATAACTTGCTTCCTGGACGAACTCCGGCTGTAATAGCCATCTTGAGCTCCGCTTTGGTTAAATCTCCCACCTTTGTTGCTTCTATACTGAACCTATGGATGTAGTCCTTCAAACTTTCATTCTCGCCTTGTTTGATGTTAGCGAGGCTGGTAGTTGGCATGACGTAGTCACACGCTGCATGGTGTTGCTGAAGAAATTCATCAGAGAATTGTTGCCATGACTTGATTGTTCCTGGCCTTAACCTCCTGAACCACTTATGTGCCACTCCTTTAAGAGTAACGACGAAGCAATGACATTTTGCTCTGCTGTTGACCCCTCTTAACCTCATCAAGTTATTGAAGGAGTCTAAGTGATATTTTGGGTCTGTAGTACCCTCGTACAGAGTCATGCGAGGCTCTCTGAAGCCAGTGGGCATTTGTTCAGCCTGAATCTCCCTTGTGAAGGGTGAATCACGGTCGAATTCTCCATCATCCATGTGCCCCCCAAGTGCAGTGGTGATCTTGCCTCGAGGGCTTTGCATTTTGGTGTCTAGTCCCCTCCTCTTTTTGCATAAGGAATTTTGTGGGTTCTCGGGCTGATCCCTTGCCTTGGTTGTGTCCCTTGGTGGAACCGCGGGGGGTACGTCTCTTACTTCTGACCTCTCCCCATGGAGCTCTTTTCTTAGGCCAGGGGGTGGCCCTTTTGAGGGGACTTCGGCCTCGTTCTTATGACCATCATCTTCTCTCTACCTATGCTCCTGGGGACATTTCGTTGGCCTATGTCCCCCATGGTACTTTGCCTGGGGGGTTTTACTGGCGGAACGTTGGGTTCCCCCATCGTCTATAGGGACAGTGTTTTCCCCTTTTTCATGCTCCTTCCCTTTACGCTTTGGGAGGGGTATGCTTGACTTCCCTTGTCGTAGGCTGTTTAAAACCTTCTGCATGTTCTCTATCATGGTTTCCAGCCTCCTAGTCTTTTTATGCAACTCGTGAATCTCATCCTTGTAGAAGCGCGTCCTTGAGCTGGAACTTACCGAGCGTACCCCGGGACCCTTGCCTGCCCAGTGCGTCGAGGGACCGGGGTCCTGGTGGCCTGAGCGTGGGGTCAACCAGGGTCGGTTAAGTGGATACACTAGTGGCTCTTAATGACCTCCGTCGGGCTGGGTACCTGGGGACGATGCTTCCCTCTCCTCCTCTGGGGGAAGAGGTTCTTCCGGTCCACCTCCATGCTCGGGCAGAGGGGGGTCTTTCTTAGAAGGCCTCCGCTCTACTTCGTGTCGGCGAACCTCAACCTCTTGTATTTGCCGTAGGCGTTTTGAACGTCTTAGCATCTTTCTTTGTTGGAAATGATGGAAGAACACTGGCTTGATGCTTGTTCTTCGCACAGACGGCGCCAAACTGTTGACGGTGAAATCTCGTCAACGAAATTAGGTCAGAAAACTCAAAGGTAAATGCGGCGATGTTTGGATAAGAACTTAGAATTAACTTATGAAAGGATAAACACAGATGAACAATGAAGTCAAAAATGTATATTGCTTAATAGCCTCTCCATACAATGAATTTTCCAACCCCCTTCTCTGTGGAAGTGGGGTTCATTTTATAGTAGGCTCTAATGGACCTGGGTACATGGTGGTCCAGGGGACCAGATGGTACACGAGTACACTAACAGGAGAGTGGTTCCAGGGGTAGTGGTGTCGGCTCTGGTACAAGGTCAGAGATCATGGGAGCACCTCACCTTCTGTACCTGGTCATGCCTCCACTACCTGCCTGGTACGGGTGTCAGAGGAGTGGCTGGTGAGGACAACAAATGGTACTTTATTCGTACCTCCACTACTTATCTGACGTGGGTACTATGTCCGTACTCTAATCCCTTTTAGTTCATTAGTGGACTCCGTACCTCATGAGATCAATGCCATGTGACCCTCATTTGCAAGGCATAGATGCGAGGTGGTAATGACCCATGCACTGGCCGTGCCTTGCAAGGCTCCTAGTGGCGAGGGGCCTAGCTATACTTGTCTCCTTGCGGCATGGATCCAGACTAGTGACGTGATGGTGCAACGGCCTCTCGAGAAGATGGTGGCCCACGGGCCTTGCTGGGGGCGCGCACGCATGAGGGCCTCGCTGGGGGCGCGCGGTTGATGGCCTCACTGGGGGCGCACGGCTGATGGCCTCGCTGGGGGCGCGCGCATGAGGGCCTCGCTGGTGGCGCATGCCTGATGGCCTCGCTAGGGGGCGCGCGCACAGGAGGGCCTCGCTGGGGGCGCGCGCATGAGGGCCTCGCTGGGGGCGTGTGCCTGATGGCCTCACTAGGGGGTGCATGCCTGATGGCCTCGCTAGGGGGTGCATGCCTGATGGCCCGAGGACCCAATGAGAGTGTAGGCGTATGGGGGTCTAAGTGCGTTCTTTGGGTCCTTTATAAGCGTGGAATATTGAGCATCCACAGGTGTATGTCCCGGGCGTCTTTGGCAGCGTTTACGCGTATGAGTGCATCTTGACCCGTGAGCATATCAGCCTTGCGCGGGTACATCGGACCTCACTATGTGAGGGCCTTGTGCACCTATCCTCTTGCAGTATTCATTGTGGCCCCTTAGCTTAGCAGAGCCAAACTGTAACGACCCAAATTCACTAATAAGGCTTAAGGGCCTTGATTAGTGTGCCGGGAGGGCATGATGGGAATTATGTGTGACTATTATGATTAAGATGCATGATTATGATTTTAAGCATGTTATATGACTATGTGAATTATATTATGTGATAATTATGATGTGTGAATTGTACCACGTGGGTGCTGTGATACCAGTGTGATGCACGTGCCGAGACGGTCCTAGAAAGCTAGATAGTGGTAACTGGTAATTTGGTAACCTGCGTAACTGTTAGTAACCATAGAGAGTAACAGGTTTTATGGGGAAAGTGGTAGAATTGCAAAGCTGGTGAAAAGACAGGTATGGCCTTGAGGTTTAGTTAGGAAGGGGTATTAGTGGAAGGGTCGAATAGTCATTTGGTAGGATAAATGATCATTAGCTGAAGGGAAAATATCATATACGTATAACATTTGGAGAAATGAGTTTATGCTGAAATTGGGGACCTAGAGGAAGAGCAAACCTAAGAAGAAGAAGGGAGAAGCTGAATTTAGTTTTGGAAGAAGAATTTAAGGGTGATTGAAGTTGTCAAGCAAGCTTAGATCAAGAATACTCAGAGGTAAGATTTTGATTATGATATATCTAAGTTTTAAGTCTGAAATTTTAGATAATGAATGTGAATTGAGGCAAGTTGGTGGCTGGTTTTATGTGAATTCAGAATTGGGGAAATCAAGGGGGAAGGAGGTTTAGAGCTGGAGGTTGGACTCACCACTCAAGGTAAGGTTTCTGTGTGATTATTAGGCTTGTTTCTGTTAAGGTTTAGGGAGTTTGGGGTGTGGTTTGTGTTTGAGTTCAGGTTGTTCTTAATTTTCTGGTTTGAGTTGTTAAGTATGAAATTCAAGAGTGAATTTTAGGATTGAAGGTGTGAGTGAGCTTGGGCATGATGTTTTTGGGTTGTTGTGAGGTTTATTAAGGGTTTAGAGTTGGTTTTGGGATTTAGGATGGAGTTTGGGGGTGATTTGGAGAGGTTGAAGCTCGGGAAAACGCGAAGGAAAAACCCAGAATTCTGGGCTGCGAAGGCGTGCCGCGGCACGGGTTTTGTGTGCCGCGGCATGGAGTCCCTGACTGATGGGTGCCGCGGCACAAGAAAGTGGTGTCGCGGCACAAGGCCAATTTCAGAGTGTCACTTTTGGCAATTTTTGGCCTTTGCTCCGGGGGTTCGGGGGATGTCTCCGGGGTGTTGTTCTAAGGTTTTGGGGGTTCCGAGAGTGTGGGTTAGGCTCCGGGAAGGTAGTCTTGGATTGGTTAATGACAAAGAATATTATATTTGTGTTGTGATTAGGACTTTGGAGAGGCTCGTGGTAGAGGACCGTGCTTGCGGCTACGTGGCATCGAAAACCAGTGAATTGAAAGGTAAGAAAACTGCACCCGAATGTATGAATGTAATGGGACTAAGTGCTCCCGAAAGTTGTATTGTGTCAAGGTTGGTATTATGCCAAGGGACACGAAAAAGCGGTCTAAGAGTACCGTACATGATTTTAGCGCACGGAGCGCGAATTGGCCACTGGGCGCCGGAAATAATAGGATAACAGAGGGAGCTGCCTGTGAGCGCTAGCCCTGGTTATTGTCTGTGCATTATGTATTTGAGCTGAGATGCTTAGTATATGAAATACTTGATTGATGATATACTTGAGTTGATGAGATGCTATATGTGTAATTGACTTGTTGCTAGTTGTTCATGCTCTGTTGTTGCTGTGTTTTCTTGCTGGGCCTTGGCTCACGGATGCTTCGTGGTGCAGGTAAGGGCAAGGGCAAGCTGGACCAGGCCTGAGATGGAGAGCTCCGAGGTGAAATGTACATAGCCAGCCGTTCGATCACCACGGTCGAGGAGTGTGTCAGGACAGAGATTACCTAACAGCTCGTTTTTGCCTTAGTATGGCCAGTCAATGTATTTAAACTTTGTAAATTTTGTAAATGGCCCTTAAACTGTCATTTTTGGGATCCCATGTAACGGAACAATGTTTAGTAATGAAAACGCAACTTTTGAGACCAAAACACTTTTAACCCTAGTTCCTCTACTGTTTCAGAACACGTTTTTACTTTAATGACTTGAATAGCAAGTATGGCACTTTATAAACACACAGTGTAACGGTCTTGGCTATCCAGGGCGTTACACAAACCTTGTGGCTCATAATGTGTTATTTCTCATGAGATGATCTCCTGTATTCAACAAGGCCTACAGGCTCGAGCCCAATAGCATGAATAAGTGACCTTTATCCCTATGTTCCAACCAGGGACTAAAGAGTTTTTATTTGGTGGATTTTTGGCATCCACACATTCTTTTACACCGCGAGCAGTACTGCTCGGATGTAATTGTTTAATTAAAAGTAAAGATGCCCTCGCAGCAATAAAAACCAATTGTCTTTATAATACGACCCGTGGGCCATAAAAACGAAATAAAAGAAAAAAAATATTATTGAGGAGTAGGAGGGTCTTGAGGATTGGGAGGAGTGCCTTGGTCGGCCGGAGGACCAGCTTCAGTATTGGCGGCAGGCACTTTGGCCTGCTCTTCCTCCTCCAGCCGGATGGCGCATTGCGCCATCAGAGTCCTCTTCAACCGCTCGGACAGGTAGTTGAAGTTGGCCTCCCGGTTGTGCTTCCAGAATTCGTAGAAGCAGAGGTGAGTGGCTTCCTTATACTTCTTCAAATTCTTGGCTCCGTCCTCCTCGAGCTCCTGCACTCACTTCTCAAGCTCACTCGTTTCCTGCCTGCTGGCTGTCAGATCAAGCTCAAGCTGCTTACATTCTTAGGTGACGAGCTTGGCACTTTCCCTGAATTTTTCCCGGGCATCGTTGGCTTTCTTCAAGGCATCTTGGGCATCCAGAAGCTCCTTGGTGAGAGTAGCTTGGTCCTCGCACATTTGTTCGTACTGTTTGGACAGCTCCTTATTCTCCTCAAGCAGCTTATCCTTGTCAGCCTCAAATGCTTGCTTTGTCTGGGTAAGCCTGGAATCGAAGTTCTTGCCCTGAGAAACCAACGCCCCAACACGGTGCCAGCCAGCAATTAGAGTTAGCATCCCCTGAAAGACAAAAAGTGAGATAAAGTAAGGAAAAGAAATCAGACGTAAATGAAGCCTCCATTGAAGCGGTTTCAGTGATGGCAACCTGACTATGTCTGTGCTTCGAGAGTTTGTATATCCTCTCCCTGGCTGAGCCGACCACGAAGCTGGGCAGGGAGCCTTCGGGCAGGTTGCCCAAGGCCTCCTTGTCAGCAGCCCTAGAAGAAGGCTGTGGATTAACAGGTGTGGGAGACGCCTGCTCGGTGGAGGGCGGAGGTGGCGAGTTCTCCTTGGAGGGGGCGGTGGCTGGAGCATCGTCTGTTCGAGCCTTCTTCGAGGGGGTCTTGCTGCTTTCCCCTCGAGCCCTCTTGCTATCCTTCTTTGGGACAGAAGAGGCGGCAGCGGCCTGATAGTGCTCAAAGACGTCCTCGGAGTCCATACCTGCACAAAAAGAAGCAACACAAACAGTAAGACCAAATGGTCATGCAGGATACAAGGATAAAAGTAAAAGGATTATAAGTAAAGTACCCGCGCTACAACTACTGGTCGTCACATTATTTACTGAACTACCTAGTTTCTAGAAGAAATCTGAATTTAAGGAAGGAGCATTCCTAAAGTTGCCATCCCCATCAAATAGATGAGAGGGAATTGGAAAATGATTTAAAAGCGAGATTGTTATACCATTTTCATCCGACGAATCATCAGAAAGTTCGGTAAGCTCGGCAACCTTTTGTTTTCCTTTGCCCTCGGGGGCCAAGGGTTTCTCTACACAACGAGGGATGGCAGGTTCCCTGATCGTAACCCCAGTTGGTCTCCTCCGTGGAGGAGACACTTGGGGTTGCTGCTCGGATTCCACTTCGGCTTGGGCATTCCCTGCCGGAGGTTCGCTCGTCGCTGGTTGAGGATTCCAGAGGCCGACCAGCCTATGGTTAGCCTCAGTAACTAAATTTTTGACACTCTTATCAGCATTCGGCATGCTGGCTAAGAGTGTCGCCCTTGACTCCATCCCTGGAGTTGGGGTTGGGCGTAACCATGGGCCTTGAACACAGTGGAATGTCAAGACATTGTGATAGAAAAACACTAAGCGAAGAAGCTACTGGCGTAAGAATCTTTACCTCCTCGGGTGAAAGCCAGATTGTCTGCAGCTAAGTTAGGAGTAAGGAAATATTCCTAATGATACCTCCCCACGTTAGAGATATGAGTAGTGTCGGACAAGAAAGTGCGCCCGGTTTCTTGGTGGCAAAAATGGAAAAACCCCGTGCCATCTTGGTTGGGGTTGGACTTAAGGTCAAAGAGAAAGTTGACCTCGTGGGGAGTAGGCTCTGGCCATTTCTTGAATTTGTAAAGGATATAGAGTGAGACCAGCATTCTATACCCATTCGAGGTGGTTTGAAAGGGGGCAACTCCAAAGTAATTTGCCACCCCCTGAAAGAGCGGATAAAGAGGCAAGGTGGCACCTGCCTCGAAATGAAACCGCAACCAGGCACTGTAGGCTCCACCTGGTAGGTTGGCCTGCTGGTCGATAGAAGGTCTGACTAAGGTCACCCCCGTCAGGTTGTATTTATTTAAGTAGTTGGCGATCATCCGCATCGTCACCCTACTTTGGGGAACAACGTGCCACTCAACATCCGGCTGATCAGCATGTCGAGGACGGGCACGCCTTTGAACATTGGTGTCAGGAGCATACTCACCTCAACCACTGGTCGAGGGGGCATCAGCAGTAGGCTGGCCTGAGGAGTTAGGGGTTTTCCTTTTTTGAGCTTTTGTTTTTGTTCGAGCCATTCTCTGGGTTAGGACTGGAGGAAGGTTTGGGATAGGGCGAGAAAAAGGGATATCTGGTATCAAAGTAGATGGGTTTTCTTCACCTTCAAGCAGTTGAGCCAGGAGGTCATCTTCAATGGGTCTTTCTCCTCCCCAAGGGTCTTGCATATGAACTGCAAACAGACAATGGAGGAGATAAAACACATAGTCTGCGGAGTTACGTGGGAGATTAAGATAACGTTGCTCGCGTCTATTGACCAGCAGCATCCTACCCATACTCTAAGTTTGGCGCTAGCAGTTCGAAAAATGGATAAAAAAAAAAGGAATAAAATGTTTTCTGAGAAGGAACTTTTTCAACTCCTAAAGGGCGGGAAAAAACCCAGTTTTTTCAACTGGCTTAAAAATTGAATTTTTACGTCGATCTTACGCCCTAAGCCTATGATCCTTACTATCGAACTAGCTCCTAACTTATATAAAGAGGAAATACACTCTCTTAACAAACATTAGAAGGTTTATACAAAAATCCTCATAAAACCCTACTCAAGAACACGGGAAATCACAGAGTACAATGATTACATGCATGGCATAAAGTAGAGTTTAAAAGACGCAGTGATTACCTGGGCAAAGGTGGAGATTCAGAAAAACAAAGGATTTCGAGTCGGAAAGACCTTCGGCAGGACGTCTGAGCAGTGTCAAAAGCCTGGGCTCTGAAGCAAAGTTCTTGAGGTTCTTGATGGGAATGGTGAGTAAAAAATTACAAGGAAGAAAAATAAGTTACTTATAGAGGCTGAGGTATGGAAAAAAGTTGCAATCATTACTTTCCCATTTTCGAAACGTGGGGGAGTGTATAAGCCATCAAATTGATTTCTTGAAAACCGAAAAGGCTTGATTAGACATAATTGTGTCACGGTTTTCAAAAATGCACGAGGATCCTGACAGATTTCGTGGGGCATATGAACGGTTGTTTCCCTAAAAGTTTCTTTACTGTTGGTCGCACTAAACAAACTTGGGGGCAAATGTTATCCAAAAAATAGGCATGGATGACATGGTAAATATTTAAATACACATGGCTGACATCTGGTAGGAGTCTTGTTCGTATATCGACCAGAAAGATATCTATGGCGCAACGCTCAATGGTTATATACGACCAGCGTGGTCGTATACTCGCTATATTTGGAGAAAATCTTAGGCAGTTATAACCATACCCGAAATTATCTCCCATGATTTCCTGAGTATCCGATTATTTAGGAAAGAATATCTGTAACAAATTAATGTAATCTTCCTTGAGCCTATAAATAGAGAAAAATAGCTCAAGGAAGAGGACTTTTGGCTTTTTGATTATCTGAGATTAGAGTTTTACAAGTGTATTAGTGCTATCACCTTCGATATATTCTTTTGTTCTTCAGAGGTTTGTGAAACTCATTGAACCCTAGTTCTTTGATCACTCCTTTGAATGTTATATCAATAACAGCTCAAGTGGACGTAGGTTATTACCAGATTCTGGGGCCGAACCACTTTAAATTCTTGTGTTCTTTATTTTTGTCATTACATTCATTTCAACGTATTTGTCCACATCAAGCATTTCTGACTCTGTGTCAGTTGACCAAAATCAGGGTCAACACAAGGGAACCACTTATTAGCGCCATTATTTGTATATAGGCCAGGGGAAAATGTTTATTAGCATTGTTATTACTGGTAGGAATGAAATAACATGCTTATTAGCTATGTTGGATTTGTGAAAATACTTGCACATCGTTGTATGTATTGTTATTTGCTAATGGATATCATGAGGTGCTTATTAACACTATGAATGCATATATATTTTGTGTGATGACATGCTTAATAGCATTGCATATGTATGTTATCTGATGATCTTGGATCGTCAGGCGACAAATGGTATAGTTATGACTTACCTAATGGCTGATTTGATCTCTGTAGGGTGCATTGAGTGTCAGAATGAACCCTCGTAGGTCAGAGAGACTGGCTGGCCAAAAGTTACAAGCCAGTGGAGGGAATGATCAGGGCTAGGCCCCACTGCCAGCTCCAGAGAGCTGGCACCAAGTGCTTGCTAATATGCAAGCCAGGTTAGAGAGGCAGGAAGAAGAGATACGCCTCTTGAGACAGCAACAGGTTCTAGTAGGGAACCTATAGGCTTCGGTACCAACAGTGGTACAACATGAGGTATCAGTAGTTGTACAACCCCAAAGAGGGGGAGATAAGTGGGAACCCCTATATGAAAGATTCAGGAAGCAACACCCTCCAGTTTTTTAGGGTGGTTCTGATCTATTGAAGGCTGAGTAGTGGATGGCTATGATAACCACTATCCTAGACTTTATGAGGGTAGGTGGTAATGAATGAGTGGCTTGCGCCACTTATATATTTCGGGAGGATGCCCGAATATGGTGGGAGGTGGTATCCCAGACCAGGGTAGTTACCATTATGGAGTGGGAAGAATTTAGAACCTTGTTCAATGAGATGTACTACAATGACGCAGTTAAGGCTGCGAAGGCTGAGGACTTCAGCTTGTTACTTCAGGGTAACATGTCAGTGACCGATTACGCCTTGAAGTTCAACAGATTGGCAAAGTTTGTCGAGGATCTGGTGCCCATTGATGGGACAAAAAGAGAGAGATTTCTATAGGGGCTACAACTTATGATAGCCCGGGATGTTCGTATTACTATTGTGCAAGGAGTGACTACTTATGCACAGGCTGTGGAAAAGGGGCTTACAGCTAAGAGTGCTAAGAACAAGATCAAGCGTGATAATGCAGCTAGAAGGGATTCTAGGAGGTCGGGACCTCCATTTCCAGGTTTTGGTAGGGGTGGAGGCCCCAGTGATCAGAAAAGGAAGACCCCAGACATAGTTTCAGTTCCAAGGCCAGAGAGGAGGCCACGGGGTATACAGATGGGCCGCCAGGGTGGCGGTGAGACATGGAGGGCATTCCCAGAGTGTCCTAGGTGCAGGAGGCGCCATGTTGGGGAATGTTGGGCAAATGCCTGTTTTTTTTGTGGTAGTACAGGGCACCTGAAGAAAGATTTCCCGAGAGCTAGAAAGGAGGAGCCGAAGAAGGTGGATAGCCTGGCTCCAGCTCGGGTGTTCACCTTAACCCAGACAGAGGCTGAGGCTAGTCCCTCAGTGGTTATAGGTCATCTTTCTAGTGCTGGAACCTTTTACACTGTTCTTATTGATTTGGGTGCTACGCACTCCTTTGTTGCTAATAGAATTATAGATGGGTTGTGTAGACCTTGTGATTTAATGCAGATCCTTCAACTTTGGGCAATCCTTTTTAATGTGTCCTTCTTCTCCCCAGTTGAAACAAACTTTCGTCTTATATCTTCATTCTCCTGAATGCTTCCTCTTGCAGATAGGGCACTGGGGATATTCCATGTATGGCTTCTTATTCCCATTACTTTCTGACGCAGTCTTATTCTTTTTATTGGCCTTTTGATTTTGACCACCGTCATGTTTTCGTTTGTGGTCATTCTAGTCATTATTATTCCTTTTGGCGTCCCTTCTGGCCGCACCTTCCTTCCAGATCCTTTCTTCAGCCTGCTCAGCTTCCAAGGCTACCTCTAAAGTTTCCGCATAAGTGGTTATTCCCTTAATCAACTTCACATCACGGGCTATCATAGGTTTCAGTCCCTTCACGAATCTTTGAATTCTTAGCGTCTCAGTGGGTACCATGTCCGCCACGAACTTAGCCAGCCTATCAAACTTCCTGGCATAATCTGTCACAGAAGAATTCCCTTAAGTAAGCGCGACAAATTCATCGACCCTTGTGGCTAGAATCGCAGGACTGTAATACTTCTTGTTGAACACTTGGATAAACTCGTCCCATGTCATAATGCTCACATCTCTAGTTTGTTTCACTATATCCCACCAGATGCGGGCGTCTTTCTTTAGCAAACTTGAAGCGCATGAGACTCGATCTTCGTTTCCTAGCCGCATGTGTTCTAATATGGACTCCACCGATCGAAGCCACTCTTCTGCTTCTATCGGGTCTGACCCACCATCGAAGTTCGGTGGTTGCTACTTCCTAAAGTGTTCATATACTGCCTCGTAGCGAGGTTCTGACAACTATAGTAATTGTACTAGAGGAACGACTTGCTGCGCCACTTGTTGTTGTTGCCCTGAGTTTATTTGGAACTCTTCTTCCCTTCTCCTTAGCTCTGCCCTAAGACATGCATTCTCCCTTTCCAAATTTTCTCGAGCAGCTACCGGATTGTCCACTATATTGGGTGCCTCTGGCACTCCTGGGGCTACTGGGAATTCTTCATAGGTAGGGGTGGCGGCTACTCTTCTTCCTCGCCCCATTCCTCGACCTCAGCCCCCGCCTTTGCCTCTACCTTGGCCATTTAGTCTTTCGGATCTTCTTGGTTCCTGCTCCATGTGTCTTCTCTGATTCCCCAAAAGAGAAAAGAATTGAAAAATTAAGACAAACAAAACAAAAGAGGGTACAACTTAGCCTATCGTACTACTGTCTATTAGGTCCATCTATCTATAAAAACTACCCTATTACAATTAAGTCCAACTCGGGTAAATGGGCCTCAACAATTGAATCTTCCATGGAGGAGGGTTGGGTTCAGTATATTGTACCCACTACTAAGGCCCCCTAACTTCCACTTGGACCCAAAAGACAGGAATTTGAACCCTTGCTTTATTAATTTTTATTCATTTAATTAGATCCAATCTAATAATGAAAAGCAAATGGGCTAACCCATAAGAGAAGAATTTAAAATTTACACTTTCAATTGAATCTAAAATTTTCTTAACACTTACTAAAAAATGAAACAATAATAAAAGAAAATAACATGTTTAAAAAAAATAGCAACTAATGAAAATATTCTAAAACAACATATAATAAAATTTAACGATGTGTTCTTATATGCGTCTAATCTTCCACATCGGATCCATCATCATACTCGGGGTTTAATATTTTTCTTATAGCTTTATCCTTTGTCCATTGGGCTAATTTATGAAAATAACACAAGAAAAGCATTACAAACATATTTGGAAAACAATGTATATACTTACTTGGTAACGAGTAGGTCCTTTGTAGCTATCGTGTGTATTTTGTGGGAATGTTCAGGACCAATATAGACATGGGCTCTGATACCACCTATAACGCCCTAATTTCTCATAGATTACCAAGAACACAGCGTTGGGTCATAATCGTAAATATTGCTATTTTATTTAATAAAAGCTTAAAAATAAATACATGGATCCATGGTTTTATAAAAACAAAATACTTGTCTTTAACATAAAAATGAGCAACATTTAAATAAAACTTTAAAATAAACTTAAAAAAAATAAATAAATAATTTGGTCCGCTTGATCTTGCTCGACTATATGGTCCCCAACGAATACATCACGAAGCTCTTAGGTCTCACTCGCCACCGGCCTTTCTATCCTTAATTTCCTGAAATAACAACATCATAAGGAGTGAGCTTCTAAGCCCAGTAAGGAAAATACAAACAAAGGGTTAGTCATATAATCAAACATAACATAAATTCACAAGAGTCATACAAACACAAACCTCTAGATCATATCATAACTTAAGTCATGATTCTAAATCATAATCTAAGCCATAAATCATAAATCATACTCTAAGTCATAAGTCATAGGTCATAAGTCATAGATCATAGATCATAAATCATAACTATAGTCATATATCATAATCATAATTAAAATAACAAGTCAGATATAATAAAAATATAAGTGTTTATACATGGGTGGCAATTAAGCCCCGGACAAAAGTCTGTCATACACCGGACATAGGTCCATCATAAAGTGTTGGCAACCGAGCCTACCGAACATAGTCCGTCATACACCATTGGACACCTTAGGTCCAGACACACTTACCCCTTTATTGTACCTGAAATGTTAGGTCATACAAACATAAACTATATCATACATTACATAAACTAGATCATAATACTAAACTATCTAATTTTCCTTACTAACACCGGGATAATTGAGAACAAATGCGGGACTTGGAACACTCCTAAAACCAGCAATAAAAATAGTGAGTATTTCTAAAGGAAAGAGATGAAAGGAATAGAACTAAACCACCAAGAGGAAACTTACCGAAAAGACACCTTAAGTTCAAAGAACTTAAAAGCCTTTATTGACCTTATGGATTGGTCTATCCCCATTACCGAAATGCACTAACCTCACTTCCCAAAGTGTTTTATAAAGCTTAAGAATAGAAAAGTTTTTTCCCAACCCAAGTATTTATCACTCTTATGGTCTCACTAGCACCTTGGAGTCTGATCACAGCTGAAGAGTAAGTGAAAGGGCTGGGTCCTAAGTCCTATTTATAGAGTTCTAGGAATAAAAATCTTCTTTTTGGCTTTGAATAAAAAATAATGAATTTAATTGGAGATATTTGAATATTCGTCAATCAGAGGCTGAAGACTCGGTCAAAACTATCAATGGTAGGTCTAAGGAGTCAAAGTTGGTTTTTAAAAATTAAGAACAAAAAAAATATATTAATATAGGCGATATATTGGCTGCCCTCTAGTCCCGAGCCTCCGTTCGTACGATCGTGCAACGTCAACGTGTTTTTCCGCATTCTTCGTTAGGCGATATATCGGCTCCTTTCTGCGATATATCGACATATGTGATTATTTTAAACACGTAATTGCACTTTTTCAGCATAATTAAGGTTGGATAATTACTTTGACTGAGTCAAACTATGACCCTAACAGTTTCTGGTGAAGACTAAGTCTTATATTTCCTTATTTTATCATTAAAATAATAATTCCTTAATAATCATGCTTATGACAATTGTCATATTCCTATTGGCTCCATTTAAACCTTAGGTTATAATAAGAAATATATTTAGGACCAGCAATATTAATCAAACCTTATGTTATAATTAATATTCTTAAACTATATGTTAAACTTATAAAATCCATAACTATTGCTAGTTGTTTCCAACTAAGTCCCGGTTTGAACCAAAATCCACGAAATCTAAAATATTACAACTACTGCTATCTAGCTAACTAAGTAAAATTCCAGGACGCTATAGATTTTCCCTTCATAGAAATGCTATAGCATTCTCTGGCGGTGAGCTGGTCTCTTCTTACGGTGCATATCCCCGAGGTTGAGGGAAATTTCATTGCCAGGTGTCGGATTGACGTGATGGCTTCAAATGCCATCAGTGCAGGTCGGCCCAAATTTGCGTTATATGCAGCCGGACAATTGATTACCACCAACTCGAGTATTTTGGAGACAGTTCGTGACTCTTCTCCCAATGTCACCACTAGTCCGATTGTCCCTATGGTCGTTGCTCCTTCACCCGAAAACTCGTACAAAGTCATTGAGGTCGCCTTCAAATCGAATATAGACAATCCCATCTTTGCCAGGGTGGACCTGAAAAGTAAATTTATGGAACTTCCGTTATCCACCAGTATTCTCCGTAACCTTTGGTTAGCGAGTTGCACGGTTACCACCAGCGGATCATTGTGTGGGAATTGGACGTGACTAGCATCCTCTTCCGTGAAAATGATTGGTTGTTTTTCCAACCGTTGTTGCCTCGATAACCGCTACTCTGGGACAAACTCCACATCGTTATGAGACTTCAACTCATTGATATACCTCTTTTGGGCCCCACTGCTCATGCCCGCCAAATGAGATCCTCCGACAATAGTGGTTATATCTCCTCCTACTATTGGGGGAGGGTCGATCTGATTCGTCTGAGCTCCAAGTTGACCTATCGGAGCTTCTGAAACTGACTAAGGATTCTGCCCGGCAGATTGATTGGGAACTACTCGATTTCGGGCGTACTGGGCCAATGGTCCAGCTCGAATAAGAGTTTCAATTTCATCCTTCAGCTGCTGGCAATCATCAGTGTTATGACTGATGTCATTGTGGAATCGGAAAAAATTTGAAGGATCTTTCTTTGCCCTCAGGTGCCTTAAAGGCTCTGGCTTTTTCCATGGGAGGCGATTAGAATTAGCTAGGAATATATGCTTTTAGGTATCTGTTAGGTCATTATAGGTGGCGTAAATGGGCTTGAATTTCTCCACAGACTTGTTCTTCTTCATCCCGTTCTGGTCGCCCTCACCATTCCCCTTCCTCTTGTTACTTCCCCTTGGTTATTCTGGGTAAGGGGTTGAGTCGTAGCTGCAACATTCGTCACCGCTCCAATGGGTTGGACAAGGGCCTAACTGGTTCCTGAGACAGAAGCTCGTGCCTCCTCCAAGTTTATCCACTCCTGAGCTCGGGCCAAAAATTCATCTACGCTTTTAACTCCTTTTCTTTGGATTTCTTGCCACAGGTCGCCTCCCACCAGGATTCTCGTTCTCATTTCCATGAGATTGGAGTTGTCATCAACGTCCCTAGCTCGTGCAACAACATTGGAAAATCTGCTTAAGTATACTTTCAGTGTCTCACTAGGTTGCTGCTTAAGTATACTTTCAGTGTCTCACTAGGTTGCTGCTTTACGTTGGCCAATGAATCGGCTTCAACATGAGCTACCTATGAATCTTAGAATGCTCTTTTAAACTCGGAGGAAAATTTCTTCCACGAGCTTATCGAATGCCTCTTGTGTTGTTTAAACCTCTGCCTGGCAGGTCCAACCAGGGTTACAAGGAACATGATACATCTTAGATCGAGTCTGACATTGTGGGCCATCATTATTGTGTTAAACATTCCGAGGTGATAAGATGGATCTATGTTTCCATAAAATTTTGGCATATGCGGCATCCTAAAGCCAATAGGATATGTTGTTGCTGCAATGTTTGGAGCAAAAGGTTCGAGCTCTTCATCTGAGTCGTAATCATCATTTCCCTTCCCAGATAAGAGTCTTTTCATTTGCTCTTCCATCAAAGCCAGTCTTTCAAGGGTTTGGTCCCTGGTCCCTAGGTTAGCTAGGGGCTGTTCAACAGCTCCCATCCTGTTATACACGTTTGATGGGTTGTTGTCCCTCCAAGTTTGAGCTTGGTTGGGTGGAATATTCCCATTGTCGTGTATAATGGACGGACCTCCCTCATGTCGAGTATAGCTAACATCCTCATTCCGAGCTGGATACCTTCTTTGTGAGTTCAAATGATTGCGCAGGTCGGGCTATGGATCATATCGAGGAATTTGTGCTGAACTCAAGTGATTTCTTAGGTCGCTCTCGAACCTGCCTCCACGCTGGCTCTCCATCCAATAACTTCCATTTGCGAAACTTACGGCTCACGGTTGAGATCGAGGACCTAGATTCTCAGCATGCATCTGTGGGATGTAAGTATTTATAGACAGGGGAGGATTTCTCCTACTATTCCCATGAGCTGGAGCTTCTCGTTGAGGGCGAGGTGGTGTTGGATGTCTTACCAGTGATGGAAGATGCCTTATTGGTGAGGTTATCCTCCTTCCATCAGGATGAACTAAATTAGCCCACCTATGTTTTATTCCAACGTCCCTAGTTCTCTGTGCCTAGGGCTCTGACCGTGGCACAAAGAGATTCGCTAGTGCATTTTGCCTTCGTGAACTTGTCCCAGCCCTCCCCGCGGGTTGTTATGGGCATTTCTGGGAATCTTTGAAGAAGGCATTGAGCTGGGGGTCGCAGTCCTGACTGACCGATTGACATGTTGATGATGACCCCTGTGATGACCAGCGGGCTGAGCACTCCGGTGGTTTTGCTCTATAGGCACATAAATCGGAGTGGCGGTTCTGACAGAACGACTCAGTTTAGACCGATTATTTCTATGGGAATTATGAGACCCACTTTGCCTCTTTCCGACATTAACGTCTGTTGCAAGAGGGGGTAACCGAGCCAAGACCTCTTCAATTTGCCTGTTTTCCCTAGTGAGATGGCTCCTTAACTGGGCATTTTCCATCTCGACAGCAGTCAAGTATCCTGGATTAGGATTTGGTGGGAGTGATGCTGAACTCCCAGCGTCGTCCTAACCCACCGGTTGTTTTCCAGGATGTTGTTGAACATCTGGGCCCCTTTCATTGGGAATAGTGGCATGATGGGCCTCCTGCCCACTAGGCTGTTCCATCTCATTATCATGCATTGATCGAGTGAGCATCATGATGAAAGTCGACTGAAACTTGTGAAGCACTAATTTCCTCTCAATGAAAGCACCAAACTGTTGACGCGGTTTTTCACCAACAATGTATTAAGAAATTAAATAGGTAGATTAATGTTGAATTATAAACCGTAATGAAATAATAAACACTCTCTTGAACACGCACACATTTTACATGGTTCAGTGGTTAAAATTCACCTAGTCCATGAGTCAATATTATTACTCTTCTCTCTCTATTTCTGTAGAGTTTTGGTAATACACAATGGTTGTCCTTTCCCTATCCATTATATCTAGTATTTATAGGAGAATTTTATGGACAAGTTTGGTTAACTGTGTGAATAAATAATGTATCTATTTAATACAGATTATTCCCATTTACATTGGGATATGATTTGATAACAGAATAGCATATACATGTATTATCTCAGATAATAAATGATAGATATGTGATACATCCTGGGAATTAATGAGTGTAGAAGGAGTCTCCGAATCTCTTGGGATCCTTTAGTATGCGTTATGTCCAAGTTTCAACGACTATCTGAACCCTAGCTCGTAGTAAGCTTAGAGCGCCAAAGTTGGATCTGGTTATAATAAGTCTCAAACTCAATTGTTATCCTGAGAGGTTGTCTAATAATAACATGTGTATCGTGTTGTCCAGCTCCCAAACTCGAGTTGTTCACATCACTGTTAGCCAGATATTCTACTTGGCTATTTTTCCACATATTCATCTATCAGCTGTGCCCCGAACTGAGTAATTGAACTCGTGCTAATTTCAAGGTACAACATTTGCTCCCCAAGCTCCTGCTCGTGCTTGATGTCATCACTTTCTGACATGCTCGTCGTAGCATGTGTTCGTCAAGGAGGATGTGTGTCGCCTGTGTTTGGGCTGTGCGAGAAGAGAGAGAGAAAAAGAGGAACCAGATCTAGCAAGGAACCCCTTACCCATCGAAGCCCCGAAGCTTTCAGGCGTGGTCAATGGCCTGAGACCCCTTTCAATTCCAGCGAAGAAGCTTCTCAGTTGCGAGTGTACCCATGGGAGGCTACAAAATGGATTGACCATGGCTAATGGAAGCTGGAAGGTGAGGGAGAGAGACGAAAGATGAGGAAGAGAGAAATATCAGGATTGGAAAAAAAAATTAATTTTGATTTTTTTCAAGTTTTGTTTTATTATATTTTAAAAATATATTTAATAAGATTTAAAAAAAATATTATGTGAACTAATGAAACTTTGATACATGTTTATCCTGTTATCCTAGTCAACTCATACAATATTAAACGAAGCTGGTAGTGACGGAAATGTGTAAAATGTAACGTTCAGTATTTTTGTCGTTGAAAAAAATGGGTATATAAGTGTATAAAGTATAAAACATTAGGAATTTGTGTCGCAAATAACCATTTATTCTTTGGTGCTAATTTCATTTTAATTAAGCAGTAAATTTTTTTGGCTTTGTTGGCTTATATATTTGTGTTATTGTATGCTGTGTTGATGCGTGTCGTATGCCGTATCAAATTTAAATATATATTTTTATTCACTTACACCAGCTACTTCATTATAGCGGTAAATAAGGGTCGAACCCATGAGGACTATGATCAAATTATTAGTCAAAATAATAACTAAACTAAAATTAGAAAGGAGTTTTAGTTTTAACAGCTGAAAACATAAAATAAAATAAATATCAAAGATTGAATAACTAAGGATATAACGATATTAAATGAATAGTCAAGAATTGCTCTCCACCTTCAACAATCAATCTATCAACAATGACAAATAATATTCCCAATTAAACTATTAACCCCGCAGATAACACTTAAGCAGTCAATTATCCCAGTTTCCCTATTATACTTAATTAAAGCTAAGTGCTCGTAATTAACCTTTTTTACCCAGCAATAAACCCATTAAGCATGTGTTCTATTTAACCTAGTAAAAGCATTACACTTTGTGGAAACAAGTTAATCTAGGCAACAAATTCATTAAGCATGCAATTCATTTAACCTAGGTTCTATTTTTCATCACAATCAAAATACCTGTCACAATACTCAAATTGCAATTTATCACTCTACTTAGAATCCTAAACTATTAGGTGAATAGAAATCCTAATATGAAAGTAGAATAATGCAAAACCCTAATTAGCGGGCGTCTAAACAAGATTTTACAAGATTCATGACATTCAAATAGAAAATTAGAAGCAATTTAATATAAGGGAATAGAAGGAATAAAATTCATCAATGCATTCAAGATCTCATGTCTAGGATTTTGAAATAACCCTCAACTATAAAGAAAACTACTCCATAATCATATTCATATTCATATTCATAAACATTACTATTCAATGAAAATAAAAGAGTTTTGAGAAGAAAGAAAAACTAGATTGAAGAATATAGATGATGATATTTTTTCTTCCTCCTCTACTGCTCTAGCCTCTAAAATTCGTCATCCAAAGTTATAATAAAAGTTAACCCTAATCCCTTTTATAGCCCATAAAAAATTACATTTAAAATTTGAATTTTAAGGAAAAACTTGTCGCACGGCCGCGGCTAATGTTTCTTGGCGGTTGCGGCCACTAGAAAAATGTATTTTCCAGAAAATCAGGCTCCGCTCGCGACCTGGGACATTGCTGGCCACGGCCGTAGCAATTTTTCCCATTTTTCGGTTTTCTTCTACTGCAGTGCCTGAAAGTATTTTAAGCATAACTTCCTCGATATAATTATAAATTGGACGATTAAAAATCTATAGAAAGCTAAGAAAAATATCTTCAACTTATATTTCTAGGTATATTTCCAAAAGAGTATTGGAAAATTATCAAAATCAAGTGTGGAGTTTCAGACTTGTAATTCCGAGCTTAACCATTGCTTGTAAAACATCCCAAATTCATTCATTTTCACCCAAATGTCTTGAAAATCCTAAAAACATAAAATAAACTAATTAAACATATATAAATAAGTAATCAAGTGCATAATAATAGAAGAATAATTAATTAAAAATAGACAAATTCGGTACTTATCATGTGTTCTCAACTAATGTAGTTACACTGAATTTATACATATATTTTTCTTTGAGTTAAGAATTCAGTGCTTCAAAATCTATAAAGCTAGAAGTTATATCGTGTATGTGGTTTCAATGTTCTTTTTTTGTGTAGAAATTGTTCAAAAGGGAGGGGATGTTGGCCCTTCTAAGTCCAGTGATGAGGCTGGTGTTAGGATTAATGTCCTAAAAGCATGTAAAGACATTTTATTGGTTTTAAATAAAAGTACAATTTTATTATATTTGAATGTTATAATTATTGTTTGAATTAATTATATATTAATATCAAGAAAATTCCATATTCATTCATGAGAATATGATCTTATGTTAGTACGAGAGAATTAAGATCATATATAATTAATAAAATAGTCAGTAGCATATTAAAGTAATGAATCTTTAATGAATGGTTACAAGTACGGTTTGCTAAGCATACGAGATGCAATTAATCTAGATTTGGATTACTGATGTGGATAGACATCTTAGTAAATGTGTTGTATATAATAGAAATTATATATGACAGGACCGATAAGAATTAATTATCTTTATAAACTTGTTGTTTGACATAAAGATTTAATTCTTATCATAATAGATGATCATTTGTAGATTAGTCTAAATCATGAGTATTCATGAACTCCTGTTTATGTTTATTGGATCTTTTGATTCACTCGTTAAGGTCTCTTAGAATAATGAGGCTAGTGACTTTTGTTAAAGAGATTCAATATCATAGATGGTTGGGAACATGAATTACAATAATGGAATCCATGCTTTCCTAACGGATCGAATATTGGTTCCCTTAAAGGTTGATTTTAGAACTAGATAGTTATTGAGCTCAAATCTATAATTAGATTATAGATTAATTATTCCCTAGTGAATTAATGGTACTTAAGGATCAAGAGGTAATTAGAAGGGTAAAACGGTAATTTTGACCAGCTCTAATTAACGAACCAATAACGGAGGACAAAACTACATATATTGATTATATCAATAGACTACTAGAGAAAACTCTGTAAATATAATTCTATAAATACTTAGAGTGCAATTTTATATTTATAGTGGATTAATCATGGAATTAATAATATAAGATTATTAGATTAAAGAGTTTAATTAATAATCTGGTTTATTGGAGCTTCATATTATAGGTCCATGGTCCCCAGATCACCTCTGTCCTACACTGCAGTGCATTCATGTATAGTGTCATGTTGTTCACAAAACACATTGAAATTATTTGAAAAGTATTCACCACCTCTATCACTTCTAAGAGTTTATTTTCCTTTCCAATTGTTTTTCTACTTCAACTTTATAGATTTTAAATGCGTTAAATGCATCATCCTTACTCTTAAGTAAATATACATAAGTATACCTAGAGCAATCATCTACAAAAGTCATGAAGTATCTATTTCCTCCTGTAGTCAACATGCCATTCAATTCACATAAATCACTATGTGTTAAATCTAGCAAGTTTGAACATCTATCAACACTTGGAAAATGTTTCTTTACCATTTTATATTTAACACATAATTCACATTTATCATGCTCATTCACATCACAATTAATCAATCCACATTTAACAATTATTTTAATTGTGCTATAACCTATATGAGCAAGTCTATTATGCCACAAAGTAATAGAATTAGAATTAATCACATTGCAAGATTTAGATGTCATATCATTATTGTCACTATCAAGAGTGTCCAATTTTGATCATTTCATCACATGTATAACCCTTTCCCACAAAAGTGTCCAATTTAGTCAAAGTGAGTTTACCGAATTCAAACTCTATTTTGATACCGGATTTACTCAATAGACTTCCACTCATAATGTTTCTAGTCATATTGGGAACATAGAAAACATTAATTAGGGTCACTTTCTTTCCATTAGTGAAGAACACATCAATGCAGTCCCTTCCAAGTACCTTGGATATCTTTTCATTTCCCATTTGGACCTCAAGTCCCACCTTTGCACTTTCAAAGGTTTTGAAAAGAGTTTCATCATAGGTTGCAAGAATGGTGGCACAAGTATCATACCACCATCCTTGTACCTTTCCTTGGGTTGCATTAACTTCACTCAAGGTTGCAATGATCTCAACATCAATTGCATTGACATGTTCACCTTCTCTTAAGGTTGGATTAGTCTCATCACTACATACATGAACCATGTCAATTCTCTTTAGGGTTATCATACATTCCTCATCGAATGCATTAAAGTCAATTAAGGTCACAAAGATCTCATCATCAATTGTATTGACCTCATTCTCATTATGATTAATTTTACAATTTTCATATCTCACAAGATAATCAATAACTTTACAAACAAACAAGTACAACAATAACCCTTGAATTGTTTATTAACATTTACCATTGTACTCTTAATATAAACAATAATCTCAAACTCACAAAAATATGGCAGCAAACACATTTTATTCAAATTCTTGAAATCTATACATTTAGAAATAAGGAACTTGATTATACCAATCTCCTTAAGCATGTAATCCCATTAAGTTGTCTCGTCATTTGTTGATGAAGACTTTGAATCCATATCCACATTCATGTAAAGCATTTCCAAATAGAATTTTCTTTGATCTTTCATGGTTATGTGCCTGGATTACAGTTCCTTGAGGGAATAATGGGATTTATATGTTGAATTAATTGGATAAATGTGTGACTACGTGACATACATGATCTATATATGATAATAAGGATTTAAATGCATGTTTATTTGTACTAAGTATGCACGTGGGCCCATTCTTGATAATAAGGGCATATTTGTAATATTGGCCCGTTGCGGG
This sequence comes from Humulus lupulus, assembly GCF_963169125.1. Lineage (NCBI taxonomy): Eukaryota > Viridiplantae > Streptophyta > Magnoliopsida > Rosales > Cannabaceae > Humulus > Humulus lupulus. Next base: position 206,284,062 of record NC_084794.1, on the reverse strand, counting down.
CATAAATGTTATTATATGTATTAAAATGATTGAGACCACATTACTATGTGGATATATTTGCAGTATACGACTCAAGGCGATCCTAGTGAGCGGGTTAGTGGAATAGCCACAACGGGGTCCAATACTCGGCTCGGGGTGAGCCTAGGGATATTTTGGGAAGTTTAATGTATATTTGGGATTTAACGTGTAGTGGGTAAGTATTTGGTAATTAGTTGGACATGACGGGATTAATTGGGAATATGTAGGATGACTCAAGGAATTAGCGGGAATCGAGATTAATGACTGTTTTACCCTTAAGGGCAATGAGAAGGCTAAGTTAGTTTAAAGGAGCATTTTAGTCTTTTCTTAGTAAAGGGAATACACTCAGCTGATTCTAGGAATGGACAGAACCCACCAGAACACTCTCAAACACTTCCCTTAGCTCTCTCGCTCTCTCTCTCTCTCTCTCTCTCTCACTCTCCATCTCTCTTGGGCTTGGAAAAAAACATTGAAGTTTTGGAGGAGAAAACTCAGAGAATTGAGCTGGGAACTTGGAGAAAACTAAGCTAGGATTAGTCAGAGAATTGCTGAGGAGTTAAGTTGCAAATTGAGGTAAGGTTTCAGGTCCTTAATTGTGGAAATTATATCTTGTTCTTCTGCTGGGAATTTAGATTATTAGGTTGAGTTTGACTGGGTTTTGGGTGATGAATTATTGTTGAATTGGGATACTAGTTTTAGTAGGATTTTGGGGTGCTTTATGCTTAAGATATGTAATTAAGAGTTCTATACTTGTTTCTGAACTCAATTCTAAGTTTGGCTGATGATTGGGGTGTGAATTTCGGGCTTAAGCTCGAGGAAAAACAGAGAGATGGGGTTGATTTTCTGGGTTTGGGGGCTCGGGCCGCGGCCCTGTTCTTCAGGCGTCGCAGCCCGTGTGCTCAAGGAGGCTGGAAAACCTCTGTTTTGCCTAGGCACGACGCGGCGCAAGGTATAGCGCGCCGCAGCCCGTGTCCTTCAGCAGAGAGGCATTTTTCCTCTGACTTGAGAGCGTCGCGGCCCTTAAGGGGCTGGGTCATGGCTCAAATGAAAGTAATAGTTGTCTATGATTTTTTTTGGCTCGGGGAACTTAAACTAAAGCACTCGGGATGAATTCTACTACCCGATTTAGTAGGATTCAAGGTCCCAGAGGCTAGTATTTGATTCCAAAGCTTTTAATGGTTTAGGATCTTAATGGCTATCCAATATCACATTGTGACTAGGTTATACCGCAAGGGCTAAAGAATTAGGGATCGTGCTCGGGGCTGCCATATGCTAGTTGCTCGAGACCTGAGGTAAGAAAACTGCACCTGAGTTGTGATTTGGGCTTAAACCCCTTGTATGAATATGAACATATCTGTAACTGAGAATATCTGGATGAGCATGCTTGTATATGTTGCCATTGACTATATGCTATGCGATGTGTACTTGTGATTGTATACGTTTACAGGCCAGCCTAAGGGTGCCAGGTGCCGATAGCAAGCGTACGGAACGCAGCCTGGCCTAAGGGTGCCAGGGCTAAGAGATCAGGGAACTCGACCTAAGGGTGTCGGGCCTGGATATTATACCATAAACAGAAGTGTGGTTCACACTTAATCATTGTGATTATTTGATGAGTTTGTTTTATATATTTGACTGAGTTGATTAATACTTCTGATTGGTAAGTTATATATTGTTGTTGATTGAATCTGATGATTTATATTTACTGCTTTTATAATGTTGCCTAGTTGTGCATGCTGGTTTAAGTTTTCTTGCTGAGCCTTGGCTCACAGGTGCTACGTGGTGTAGGTAAGGGGAAGGGATCGCAGAACCAGCCATGAGTTAGAGAGCTTCAGGGGTGGTGTGTACATATGCAGCCTGCTCGATCATCATGATCGGGATAGCTTGGGAGGAGCTAGGGTTAAACCCTGTTTTACTGCTTAGGACAGCTAAATTGTATTTCACTTGTCTTTTACAAGTCTGTAAATTGATTTTGGGATCTTGTGTATAAACTTAATATTTTAATGGAAAATAATCATTTTGTTGACCAAATCTTTTCTTACTTGACCTTGACTTAGTCTTTAATTACACATTTAAGTTCAAAAGACTTGCTTAATAGGTTAATCATTATTTTAAACACACAGTGTAACGGTCTTGGTTATCCAAGATGTTACAGACAAAGTTAGCAAAAATGAAGTTAGTAATCTTTTTACATCAGAGGATTTTAATGCTATGAAGGATGACCTTGTTGTGAAGTTGGAGATTGTTCACTTTTTGTCTGGTTTTTTGTTTGGGACCCAGAATGAGACAAGGGTAGACAACAAGTTTTTGGTATGATTGATTGTGAGCTTTCCATGTTGAAAAAGTTTTCATTTGGAAAACTTTTGTGGCAAAGAACTAGGTGTTATATGCGCTCAGCTTTAAAAGAGAGGAATGTGCTTTAAAAGAGAGGAATGCTCTTTATAAGTGTTTTGGTTTTCCTCTTGCATTTCTTATATGGATTTATGAGGAGAACAAGGGAGGTCTTTTCATTGAGTTTGGCGATCTTCTTTTGCTCTAGCTGTCAGGCTTCTTTGTTCATCATTTTTATGTCGGAGGATTGGTTCTTCATTTCCAAGGAGATTGAATTGGCATAACAAAGATAGCGTGAGTTATCAAGAAGTTCTTGAGAAAGTTTATATAGATGAGAAGGTAATTTTTTTTCTTTTTTTGTTTTGTGTTGTATTTTTGTATCTGTTATATTTGTAAGTAGCTATTTACTTGTCATTTTTATGGTTTTTTTTTTGTATTTCATATTTAATTATTGAAGCAACTTGTTGCTATTTATGTTCTTTTTATTTTATTCTCTTTGTTTTTTTAATTTAATGCAATTTGATGTCAATATTGTTGTTCCTAATGCTAAGGAAAATAAATTGGGTATTTTGAAAGTGTATTCTGCCCAACACCACTACTTATAGACGAGGACATTCCACTATTGGAGATGCCTTTGTTGAGGCCTGGACTTTTTCTGCCAAAGAAGAATTTGGAGGTTTATTTTTGTTTTTGTTTTTGTTTTTTTTTTCATTTTTTAATTTTTTTTAAACACTTTGCATATATGATTATGTTTTAATGTTTTTGTCTTCTTGTTAACTTGTATGTAGGATCATTATAACAAGGAGTTCCAAGATCAAATCAAGGAGTTACATGTAAAGCTTACTGAAGTCCAATCTTCCTAAAAGTTGATTCTTGGTGAAGTTGGTTCTTTGAAGAAAATTTTTGAAGCTGATTTTGCTACAACGATCTATTTTCTTGTAGACATTAAGACTGCTGTGTTTGTCAAAACTTTGACCATGTTTCACAAGTAACCAGTTTCTTGTGTAATTTTCTTTTCGTATAATATATGTTGTCTATCTTGTTTAAATATTTTATTCTTTTCTTTAGGATTATTTTGACGATGTTTGTGTGGGAGGGTACCAAGATGTTGAAGTTGGTGAAAAGTTTGGGGCTGATTTGGAGCATTTTGTTAAGATTGCTTCAGATTTTGTTACTCCTGTTATGGTATATTGTTTTAATCATATATTATATAATTAAGTATTGTTTTTTTTTATATTTGTTATAAATTATATGTTTTTTCTCTTTCTTTTTTTGCATAGCCAATCTAAAGAAGGATCATTGTTATGCTCGACTCCTTCAACTCCTACATTTCATGTGTCAAATGAAATGTGGAAGATTATAAATGAGTTTGCTGAGAGACCATTAAAAGATAATAGTTATGTGGAGGATAAAAGTAATTGGTCGATTGTTGTTTATGATTCTTTAAGGGTAGTTGATCTTGGGGCGATTTTTCCTAAGAAAAGAGAGGCAAAGCCGAGTGCTGTGGTCAAGTCTCCTTTCATGACAAAGTTTTGGTCTTCTGAAGATGAAGGTAAACTAAAAAGAAAGAAGACTGCATTGGATAATATATGTCCTTTTTCTAATTATCTTGGTCATAATCACTCTGAAGAACAAGCTTTTGAGTTTCATAGTTGGATTGAAACTAAAGTCAAGCACAATAACAAGTATGCACAATTTGTTTTTTATTTTTTATTTTTGCTCTGTTGAGATTGTTTGTTTGATTTTCTAAAAATTGTTTGGTTTATTTGTTTTTTAGGTTTAATAAATATGATGATAACAAGGTTTAGCCATTGTTATCCCCAAAATTTGAAAACGATGACGTGGCAATAGAAGTGACAAATGGCAAGGAATGGTTGGGTGACCTGGCTTAGGAGTGACCTGGTAGACCAGTGGAGAATTTTGACTGGCCCGAGAAGTGTCATGACCGACCAGGCATGACTTTGTCCGACCAGTCACATGTTTGTTTGCCCAGGCATGACCTTGTCTGACAAGTCACATGTTTGTCTGCCCAGGCATGACCTTGGCTGACCAGGCATGACCTTGGGCGACCAGGCATGACCTTGGCCGATCGGTCATGACCATGTCCGACCAGCCAAGTGCATGTCTGCCCAGTCAAGTGCATGTCTGCCCAGTCAGGTGCGTGTCTGCCCAGTGAAGGTGTGGTCGACCAGCTTGAATGAGATATGGATCGACTAGATAGAGCAAAGCTACGCACGAGATCCCAGAAACAACTTCATCAAGAATCGGTCTTGGCTTGCGCGGGAATCTCTCATTTATCCCACGAATATAGTGTACTGTTATATTTTGAATATTATTGTAAATTAAATATAGTGAGAATAACAAAATATCCCGATTATGGGGGATATCATCTGTACGATCCTGAGCCTATAAATACAAGGCTTATGGCATCATAAAGAGGACTTTTGAACTTTTGATTCGAATTCTTATTTTCTAGAGAGAGAGAGAGTACTTATATTTGAGAGAATTCTTGTATTCTTATAATCTGCACTGAAGAAACTCAGTTGACTTAGGTTCATCTGATCTTGAGTGCAGATCTATAATCGCAACTCTAAGTGGATTAGGCTATTACCAACACATTGGGACTGAACCACTATAAAATCGTCTGTGTTGTTTATTTCTCTTGAAGGTTTTTATCGTTTTTGACGTCTACACGTCGTTGGCCAAAAACGCGATCAACATTTTGGTGCTTTCATTGAGAGCTTGAAGAGAAAAACAGACGGTCCCTGAAGGATTATGGCGCCTAAGAACACCAATGCGGCCTCCAAGAAGATAGGCTCCTCTAAAGAGCCCGCCAGATTAGAAGGTCCTGGCCCATAAGACAATGAGACTGAGCCTAGAGTCGTGCTTGAGGACGTGACTCCAGAAGTTGAAGAACTCCAGGAGGCCATGGGGGTCTTCCAGGAAGAGATGGCACAATTCAACGCCAGGCAGGAGGTGTTTGCTGAAGAAATGGCCAGGCAAAAAGCTGCATTCGAGCAGCAAAGACGGGAAATGGACACCAGGAGTGAGGAGATCCGACGACAGCAGGAGGAGGCCGATAGGCGACATCGTGAGGCTGTACTCACTCTGGAGGCAGCTACGCAACTGACCCGGGCCAATGCCCAAGCTGCAACAGGAGTGGCAGCCACCCTAGGAGCAAGGACCACAGATGTTGGTCGTAAGAACACTAATAGACCCCATTCTCGAGGGCCAAACAGGAGTGGCAGTAACCCACCTGGTCGAGAGGAAGATGGGGTCCAGTCAGGCACTGCCTCAACTCAAAGGGGGAACTCCAGAACCCCCTCAAGGAGCCACCGATCAGAGACTTCTAGGTCTGGAAGTCATAAATCAGGTAGCAAGAAAACTCCACCTGAGCAAGAGCACAATAGAGCTCCTCGAGGTAAAGAAACTTCCCACTTCAAAGATGGGCATGGTCATGATGAAGCTGATAGTCATCACACTGACCAGTCGAAGGAGAAGAATGATAACAACCATCGAGGAGGAAGAGATCGCCCAGCTCAAACAGGAAGGCCATCACTGCATCCCAACCAGCGCAGTGGCAAGGAGCATGTTCCGCCTAGCAAACCTTCTGAGAAAACTCGGAGTACGGTGTTCGATCAATTAGGAAAGCACACCACTTAGAAGGATCTAAGAGACGTTATTGCTGATGGAGAGGGACTATCCCGGTCGAAGGGCGAGATCCAATCCGACCTACCAGTCAAGTAGAAATACTTGATGATGGTCTGCCGGATAGGAGCGCCCGACCAGGCGGTCCCGAGCATGAGTCCTAAACAGTGGCCCCAGGCATCCAAGCCCAGCTTGATGCTCTGACACCAGCAGTTCAGAGTCTATAAAAATGTCCCTATGTTATTGATCCAGTAGACCACAGGAGTTGCAGCCCGTTCTGTGCTCGAATTAGAGCAGCCCAGCCACCAGCAAAGTATAAAGCACCGGTACTGCCAGTTTATACAGAAAAGGCAGACCCGATAAGGCACGTGGGGAAATTCGAAGATCAGATGGAGCTGCTCGGGGTGAGTGATGACTATCGGTGCAGAGTCTTCCCTACCACATTGTCTGACACTGCTCAGGAATGGTATTGGAAATTTAAGCCTAACTCCATCACTTCTTGGGAAAGTTTTAGAAAGGAGTTTTGCAGGCAGTTTAGTGCTGCTCGGACCCCTCCTGTTTACGCCAATCACTTGGCGGATATTGAGCAAGGAAAGGATGAGTCTCTCAAGAACTACATACAAAGGTTCATGAGAGAAGCTAACCGAGCTACTGCAGTTGGAGATGAGGGGAAGATGGTGGCAATTTCTTCCAGCATTATCTATCAGAGTCCTTTGTGGGACAGCATTCACCGTAATCCAATTTCAACATTACAACAATTTCTGGACCAGGCAGACAAATACATAAAGTTGGATGATGCGATTAAGAAGGGAGAGAAGGGCCTGAACAATCCGAGCGGATCAACTGATCCTCCCAAGAATGGTGGAAATGATCAAAATGGTGGTAAGAAACGTGGGAATAATGGGTCTGACCACCACAAGGAAAAGAAGGCTAAGTCGGGATCAAACAACAAGCCAACTAAGTATGAACCTCGGTTCACCAATTACACCACTCTTTCAGCGAGCCGAGCAGAGATATATTTGGTAAGTCATCAAGAGGTCCCCTACCAAAAACCCCCACCAATCAAGAAGGAGATGAGTAAGAGAGTTATGAATAAGTTCTGTCGCTTCCATGGGGACTATGGTCACGACACGAATGAGTGCAATCATCTCAAGGATGAGATAGAGTTTCTCCTCTGGTCGGGGAAACTGAAGAAGTATCGAGCAGAGAAGACCCAAGGAGAGGGAAGCAACAACAATCCTGGGTTTAAGCGGCAACGATCCCCACCTTTGTAACCTGAGCTTGTGGACTTCACTCTAGACACCATATGTGGAGGTCCACATCTTGCTGGAGATAGCAATAAGGCAAGGGAGAGGTATGCTCGTACCCTTCGTCATGAGTTGGATGCAACATCGACCTCCGAAGTTATGGCTGTGGAAGAGCGGCCACCAAAGAACCCACGATACGAAAGTGAGGGATCACTTTCACTGAAGATGATGCTCGACATGTGAGGTATCCTCATAATGACCCTCTCGTCGTGACAGTCCAAATTGCAAATATGAAGGTGAAGAGGTGTTTGATTGACACAGGGAGTTCTGTGAACATCATTTATAAATCATCCTTTGAGAGGATGAAATTATCTATCAATGACTTGAAGCCATGCTCTCAAGTCATTTATGGGTTCACTGGAGAAGGATTGTCACCAGCTGGAACGATCAAGTTGCCAGTCACGACGGGGGAGGCTCCCAAACATGAGACAGTGATGACCGAGTTTTTGATTGTCTACTGCCCGTCCGCCTACAATGTGGTTATTGGTCGACCACTAATCACAAACTTACATGCGGCAGTTTCAATCTGGCACCTTTCCATGAAGTTCCCAACCAGTGCAGGCATAGGCTGCGTCCGAGGAGACCAGAGAGAGGCTAGGGAGTGATATAATGCCTCGGTAGCTAAAGCAAGGAAGGGGGCCAAGGAGAGCAACATGATTGTATGTGCTGAGAAAGAGGAGGTTGATGAGATGGATGTCAACCTAAGTTTTGCAATTGTAACTGATCGAGAAGAGATGTTAGAGGAGTTTGTCCAAGAAAGCACTCTTGGTTTAAGAGAACAAAAAGCCCCATCCGGTGATGAAGTCACCAAATAGGGCGTTGCCCAAAGCGAGGGAAGGGACTTTGATCCTCGCTTTGGGGATTATGAAAGTGATGTGGGATCGTTCGAGGAGTTAGAGGAGGTCCCAATAGATGAGAATGATCCGACCAGAGGAGTCAAGGTTGGAAGAAAGTTAAAGGCAGAGGTGAGAGCACAGCTGATAGAATTCTTGCGGAGGAATCAAGATGTCTTCGCCTGGTCTCACAAGGATATGGTGGGTATCTCACAAACTATGATCAGCCACGTGCTCAATGTGGATGAAAGCTATCCAACACTGCAGCAGAAGTGGAGATTTCTTGAAAAAGATCGAGCAAAGGCTCTCAAGGAGGAGGTAGAATGGCTAAAGGAGAATGGGTTTATAAGAGAAGCATATTACCCCGCCTGGGTTTCAAACCCAGTGTTAGTGCCCAAACCCAATGGAAAATGGAGGACTTGTGTAGACTTTACCCACCTGAACAAGGCATGCCCAAAGGACTGCTTTCCTTTGCCAAGAATAGACCAGCTGGTGAATGCAACCTCTGGTCATGAAACATTGTCCTTCATGGATGCGTATTCGGGGTATAACCAGATCAGCATGCATCCTCCTGATGAAGAGCATACCAGCTTCTGAACAGACATAGGGCTATACTGCTACAGGGTCATGCCCTTTGGATTGAAGAATGTAGGAGCTATCAACCAGCGTTTGGTAAATGGTATGTTCCATGACTTAATCGGAAAGAGCATGGAGGTGTACGTAGACGATATGCTGGTGAAGTCAAAGGAAGCTGAAGGACATGTACGAGACTTGGAGGAGTGCTTTGCAATACTGAGAAAGTACAGCATGAAGTTGAACCCCCTCAAGTGCTCATTCAGAGTAAGTTCTGGAAAATTTCTTGGGTTTATTGTGAACTCCCGAGGAATAGAGGCAAATCCCAAAAAGATAAAGGCTCTCGCAGAAATGAAGTCTCCGGCCAGAATTAAGGATGTGCAAAGCTTGACTAGGTGGATTGCAGCTCTAAGCAGGTTCATCTCTAAATCAACAGACAAGTGTGTCCCGTTTTTTAACCTGCTTAGAGGGAGAAAGAAGTTTGAATGGACAGCAAAATGTGAGCAGGCTTTCCAATCCATAAAGGAACACTTGGCCCAACCTCCTGTTTTTTCGAAGCCAGTTGATGGAGAAGACCTCTTTATGTACCTAGCAGTCACGGAGCACGCTGTCAGTGTTGCCTTAGTACGAGAAGAAGATAAAGTGCAGCACCTGGTGTACTTTGTTAGCAAGCGATTGATAGGAGGAGAATCCCGGTATCCCATGATCGAGAAGTTGGCTTATTGCTTGGTACTTGCATCACGTAAGTTGTGGCTGTACTTCCAGGCACACCCCATTAAAGTCCTTACCGACCAGCCCCTACATCAAGTCTTGCAGAAGCCGGAGTCATCTGGTCGGCTACTTAAATGGGCGGTTGAATTGGGCCAATTCGAAATCAAGTACCAACCGAGATCTGCTATTAAGGGTCAGGCTTTGGCAGATTTCATTGCTGAATGTACTAGGATCGCTGATGTTCCCGACCAGCAAGAGCATGTCACTGAGCAGAAAGAGGAACTTCCTACTTGGCAACTTTTTGTTGATGGGTCATCGAACGAGCATCATTCAGGAGCTGGAATTATATTGGTCACGCTAGAGAAGCACCAAATTCATTGTGCACTAAGGTTTGGATTCAATGCTTCTAATAATGAGGCGGAGTATGAAGCCCTCCTAGCAGGCTTGCGCTTGGCTAGAGATGTGCATGCTCGGTCGGTGGAAGTGAACAGTGATTCCCAATTGGTGGTCTACCAAGTCTTGGGGGAATATCAGGCAAGGGGCCTACGCATGGTGGCATACTTAAATAAGACCAAGGATCTGCTAGCACAATTCGAGGAGTACACCATTAAGTTGGTACCACGAGAGCATAACTCTACCGCAGACGCTCTAGCAAAACTAGCTAGTGCAAAAGATGCTGAAACTCTGAACATAGTACCGGTGGAATACTTGGCGGAGCCAAGCATTAATGAACAAGAAGCCATGCCTATCACAATAGCTAACACTTGGATGACACCCATCATTGCTTACATTGAGCAAGGAACCTCCCAGATGATCGTAATGAAGCAAAGAAGATTATGAGGCAAGTTACTAGGTACATTATGATGGATGGGGTGTTGTATAGAAGAGGGTACTCTTTGCCTCTACTCAGGTGCATAACACCCGACCAGTCAAAAACTTTATTAGCTGAAGTGCACAAAAGGTTCTGTGGAGATCATGCTGGGGGGCAGAGTCTATCTAAAAAGATTTTACGGCAAGGATTTTTCTGGCCTACAATGAACAAGGATTCTATGGAGTACGTAAAGAAATGTGATAAATTCCAGAGATTTTCTAAAGTGCTCAGGGCGCCTCTGAATGTCTTGAAGAAAATGCAGAGCCCGTGGCCTTTTGCAGTGTGGGGCATTGATCTGATCGAGAAATTACCCAAAGGGAAATGAGGAGTGCAGTTTGCAGTGGTTTCTGTGGATTATTTCACTAAGTGGACTGAAGTCGAACCACTAGCCACGATCACCTCAAAGAAAGTGTTGGACTTTGTGGTTAAGAATATAATATGTCACTATGATCTGCCCAAGAAGATAGTGTCTGACAACGACACCCAATTCGACAGTGACATATTTACCGATTTCTGCACTCGGCATGGCATCACGAAAAGTTTCTCCTCAGTAGCCCATCCACAAGCCAATGGGCAAGTTGAAGCCGTAAACAAAACTCTGAAGGACACTTTAAAAAAGCGTCTAGAGCGAGCTAAGGGTGCTTGGGCGGAAGAATTGCCAGAAGTCCTTTGGTCATACAGGACTACTGCCCGGGCAGCAACTGGTCATACCCCCTTCTCCTTGGCATATGGGTATGAGGCCATGTTACTAGTGGAAGTAGACCCACCGTCTCATCGAAGAGCCATGTACAACCAGGAGGAGAATCACCAATTGCTAGCTGAATCTTTAGATTCCCTCGAGGAGAGACGAGAAAAGGCAAGCTTGAGAGTTGCTGCTCATCAGCAAAAAGTGGCGCGCTATTTTAATTCCAAAGTTAGAGATCGAAAGTTCCAGGTCAGAGATTTGGTCCTCAGAAAGGTGTTCATCAGAGACCCGGTGGCTGGAGTACTAGGACTAAACTCGGAGGGACCGTATCAAATTGAACAAGTCTTGCCACTCGGCACTTACAAGCTTGCTCGGTTAAATGGAGAGCTGATCAGGAACTATTGGAATGGCGAGCACTTGAGGAAATATTATCAATGAATATTGCTTACAGAGTAGTAACTTTGTATCAAGTGCTTAACTTGTTATTTATGTTTGTTTGTGAATTGGCTATTTGCTAACCAGTCATGTTATATTGAACAATGTTATTTTGTTTGAGATTCGTAATTAGACACGTTTTGTCATTTTTTTAACGAGTAATAAAAGAGATCACGCGCAGCGTGGTCGAATCTTGCTACAAATTTTGCATATGTGTTGATTATTCTTGCTTTGGCAGTGTTCAACTGTCATTACAACTTAAAACAAAAAAGGTCTTCTAAAAGAAATACCGGGCAATGTTCAACTGGTCGGTATCCATCGGTGAATACCAACGTTTAAATAGTTGCATGTTTTTGCAGTGGTTAACTGCTGAAATATTTTTGTATATTCTATGTGTTTCATGAGTAATAACTACTCGGACAAATTCGGTCAAGTAGCAAGTGATCAAGGATTTTTCAACCCTCAATCACTTGGGGGGAACATAGGGTATACTGGCGTACACTTCAACACAGGCAATAAGAGCACAAGCAAAGATATTTGTTTTTAGGCTGACTTGTAAATTTTTGAAGTCAAAAAAGGCCATTAAGCTAACTTGTTTTTACAAAGCTTAAGAAACTTGGAATTTTTTAAAATTTTAAGTTAAAATAGATATTCGTGTGACTTAAATATTATGCTCATAAAATATTAGAGAAATAAGAGTGTGAGAAAGCATACTTAGTATGGACTTATGAAATGTCTAGAATTTCTAAGTTAGAAAACTAAGTACTCATGCAAAAATATAAGGCATACATCAGAGTGACTTTGCTATTCAAAATAAACTTGTAATATTTTAAGTATAAAAAGACTTAAATGTTTCAAGTTAGCCAAAAAAGAAAAAGTAAAGTACAAATGCCAACAGCTCGATCATACGAGCAAGAGTATATAACAAAATACAAAACAAAGTATGCTAGAGAGCTGGTAGGATGACAACTTGTCTGGTCGGGCGGAGGCTTCTCTGGTAGGATGAGGGATCACTGGTCGGCTCTGGCAGGTTGATCAACCCCTTCCTCGGCATCAACTGCTCCTTCCGGTCAGAATGATAGCGTAGGGGAAGCAGAGGTAGTACCGGCAAGATTAGCTGCTTCCTCAGCAGCCCTAGCCTCACATGTAGCAAGCTCCTCTGCCTTAACCTCCTCCATGAGAAAGTCGAGGTTGAGAGGCTTGTTTAGCTTCCACACCTGATAAAAACAATTGAAGCAGATCTCCTCGTAGCGAGTGAGATCGGCTTCTTTCTCCTACCTCAGTTCCTCAATCTCGTGAATCAGTCCCTCGTTCTCGCGAGCCAACCCCTCGTTCTCACAAGTTAGTTTGTCTAGCCGATCAGTCAGGGACTTGTTGGTTTGGGTTAGTTTGTCATTCCCATCAGACAACCCCCTAAGAGACTCCTTTTGCTCAGCCACAGTCTTCTCTGACCGCTCCAACTTAGATTGAAGATCCTTTCCTGAAGAAGTCAGAGCACCCACCTTAGCTTGGGCCTCTACTAGTTGATCATTTAAGACCTTGATCAACTCCTTGTAGTCTACTGCTCGGTGCTGAGCATGACTGATGGTGATGAGCGTCTGCATGAAAAACAAGAGGTTACTACAAAGTATGAATATAAGTAACAAACTGTCTTGTGGTGGAGTACTTACATTCGCCAACTGAGCAGGCCCTCTCTGTAAGAGGACATCAACACTAAGTCGAGGGAAGGACTCAAAGCTTTGAATCGTTGAAGCGTCGTGAAGAGTCTGATCAACCACGTCCTTCCCAATGGTACCAGCAGTGCGAAGTGCCTCGCTCAGGCCGGTCGGACGAGTGGGGGTTAGGCTCGCTGAAGGAGGAAGCGAAGAAGGGGTCAACTGCGGGATTACAACTGACCCCTCGGGTTGTCTCCCTTGGCTGGGCGGTACTGTCCTCGGGACTTTGCTCGGAGGTGTGGATCCACTCCCTTCTCTGGACTTCCTCTTCGGGGTAGGAGGGGCGTTGTAATGCCTGAACATCTCTGAATCTGCAAAAGAGAAAACACAAGATTTGTTAGTAAAAGAAATATATATAAAGCAATATGTGGATAAGTATATTACTACTACTAAACAGTTCTATAAATCCCATATAACTAAGTTGACAAACATATCACTATGACTACTAGACCTGAGTTGAGGATCTGGTCGAGGAAGTCATCCTCGTCATCGGATGATGAGCTCAAGTCCCTCTCAGGCTGGATGGCCTTTCCCTTCCCAAGATGGGTGGGAATAGCAGGTCTGCGCTGATCCTCTGGCTGAGGCTCCCTAATGACGAGATCACCTGGTCTACGGGAGTGAGAAGATGGTCCAGGAGAGAACTGATCAGTCACTACCTCAATGCCGGCATTGGACTGTTCAGTTGCATTATTTTCCTCAGTAGTGCTCTCCACTGTGATGTTTTGGTTACATGGTAGCAGGCCCACCATCTAAAGGTTGTCTACAGTAACCAAAATTTTCACATCCTTCTCCTCGATGCACATGTTGGCCAACTCCTCTGCTCGCTTGAACATCTCTTTTGTGGGTGAAGGTTGCTCGAATGGACTTGCATGTGTAAAAGCCATGTTGTTGGCTTTGATGTCTGACGTGAGAAAATACTCTGTATAGTATTTCCCAGGGTTTGACTTGTGAGCGATGCACAAAGGTATTTAACCCCCTTATGCCTGTGAAAGAGGTAGAAAAAACCGGTGTTCTTATGGCTTGGGTTGGTTCTGAAGTCGAACAAGAAATGTATCTCGTGAGGAGTAGGCTCATCCCAGCCTTGCATGTAGTAGAGAATATACAGGGCAGACAACGCCTGAATCCCATTAGGAGCGATCTGGAAGGGAGAGACGTTGAAGTAATCCGCTACTGACCAGAAGAAAGGGTGTAACGGGATAGTCGCTCCTGCATATATATGGTGCCTAGACTAGGCACAGTACGGTTCGCCAGGCCTGTTAGCTCTCTGGTGAGGGCGCGGACATATCACATTCACCCTTCTCAAGCCCAAGGCTTGGATGTGTTTGTCAAACATCCTGGGGTTGAGTTTCGTAGGCTTGGCAGTAAACCAGGAAGGTGTTTCTTCTCCTTCCTTCCTTGGTTTTTGGACAGCCAGGTGCTGGACCTCGGTAGCGAAATTCTGGGTGGTTTTTCTCCGAGTCTTACTTGATTTTGGCATCTGGCGGGGTGGTCTCGAAGAAGCTGCAGTGTGGGCCTCACTGCGTTCCACCACTTTTTGTACCGCTCTGCGGGCCACTTGAGGATCCTGGTCCTGCGGGAGTCTATTGGACTTCTTTACCCTCATTGTCGACTGTTCAGCTTGATGAAGGAACTGCTCTTCGTGAAGAAAGTACAAAGTTGAACGGGGGAGGATCTTCTTAAAGCGGCGGAGGCGATCCTCAGGAGTGTGACTGCTAGGAGACTTTGACGAGGAGTCGCTGCTTTGAGGGGTCTCGATCGACTGCGGGAAGGACGTATCAGAATTCGTGTGGTTGTCACCTCCCCTATAGTCAAAGTGATTCATCTACAAAAAATAAAAATGGGGAGGTGAGTAACCATACAGATAAAAATCAACAAGAGCAATGTTTATTTTTATACTTAGAAAAAATTTATTTAAGTAGTGAAAATTTAGCATGCATGGAGAAAAAAGAATTTTAGTGTCTAAAAGTACCTAAAGTGCCTAAAAAGTGCTTAAGGTCCTAGGATGAGCATGAATTAAAAATTTTGGAAATAGGCAAAAAATTTGCTCCAAACGGCATGCCTAGTGCCTAGTGCGTGCCATGCCTGGTCCGAGGAGCCAAGAGATGTCAAGGAGCCGTGGTGTCCGAGTGGACACCTTGGTCCGAGCGGATGCGCGTGCCTAGTGCCGAGGAGCTATTGGTGCCGAGACACCCGAGGAGTGGTGTGATTCGTGCCTGGGAGCTACTAGTCCGAGGAGATGCGTGCCTGGGAGTCCGAGGAGCTGCGCCTTGTCCGAGCGGTGTGCCTGGTCTGAGAAGCTACACACCTTGTGTCCGATGAGCCAGCACCCATGGTGTGTGTGCGTGGATGTCCAATCAGACACTTGATGTCCGCGGTGCATGTCCGAGGGCTCCGAGGGACCTAGTCCGAGCCATAACTAGCATCCGGTCAGATGCACCGTGAGTTCGATTGGCTATTGTATGGTCCGATCGGACCATACTTTTTACAAAAGAAAGAGCAATGGCCACTCGGCCATATCCCATGTCCCATACCCGAACCTCAACCAAAAACCCTAAGCCAAAAAACAAAACCCAAAATCCCTAACACAAACACTATTTCTCATACAAAGCACACAAACACAAGATCAAATGGGGAAATCAAAAGGTTTTTCAATGTTCTTGGGACCATAAATGCCATCAAATATCCAAAAACCCATATTCATGATTTAGGTTAAAATGACTCATTTTGCTTTAAATTCCTATGAAATTGAAGATAATATTGGGCTACCCATAACCTAAACAACATCAAAACAGTCACCAAACACATTATATCTCTAAGATTCATAGACAAACTCAAGAAAAAATGCTCTATGAAGTTTCGGCCATCTCATGCATTTTCATGGAAATTTTTGAAAAAAAAAATACAACACAAATGAAGATGAAAGAGAAGACTTACCCAACTTTGAAGAGCCCTTGATTTGCTTGAAGAAATGAGAAGCTTCCCCTTGAAGACCCTTGAAGGTTCGGCCAAGAGAAGAAGATGAGAGGGTTTCGGCCAAAGAAGAAAAAGGAGATGAGAGGGTTTCGGCCAAAGAAGAAAAAGAAGATGAGAGGGTTTTTTGATTTTAAGCTCTCTTGTGTGTGTGTGGAAATGTGGGAGTATAGGGGTCTATTTAAAGGAAAAAATGGGGAATTACCACTTATTTTTGGACCCTTGGGATTCTTGGGATTTTTTTTTTCCCCACGATTATGAGCAGTTAATTGCAGTGATCGTGGTCTGTGGAGTTGTGGTCTTGTTGCATGGCGGGAAGGTGAACAATTGATTTTTTATATATATATATATATAGTGTCGTCAGTGGAGAAAAAAGTTTATTATGTGAGATATCATATAATAAACTTGGGGGGGAAATGTTATCCCCAAAATTTAAAAACGATGACGTGGCAATAGAAGTGATAAATGGCAAGGAATGGTTGGGTGACCTGGCTTAGGAGTGACCTGGTAGACCAGTGGAGAATTTTGACTGGCCAGAGAAGTGTCATGACCGACCAGGCATGACCTTGTCCGACCAGTCATATGTTTGTCTGCCCAGGCATGACCTTGTCCGTCAGTCACATGTTTGTCTGCCCAGGTATGACCTTGGCTGACCAGGCATGACCTTGGCCGACCAGGCATGACCTTGGCCGACCAGGCATGACCTTGGCCGATCGGTCATGACCATGTCCGACCAGCCAAGTGCATGTCTGCCCAGTCAAGTGCATGTCTGCCCAGTCAGGTGCGTGTCTGCCCAGTGAAGGTGTGGTCGACCAGCTTGAATGAGATATGGATCGACTAGATAGAGCAAAACTATGCACGAGATCCCAGAAACAGCTTCAACAAGAATCGGTCTTGGCTTGTGCGGGAATCTCTCATTTATCCCACGAATATAGTGTACTGTTATATTTTGAATATTATTGTAAATTAAATATAGTGAGAATAGCAAAATATCCTGATTATGGGAGATATCATTTGTACGATCCTGAGCCTATAAATACAAGGCTTATGGCATCATAAAGAGGACTTTTGAACTTTTGATTCGAATTCTTATTTTCTAGAGAGAGAGAAAGGACTTGTATTTGAGAGAATTCTTGTAATTTGCACTGAAGAAACTCAGTTGACTCAGGTTCATCATATCTTGAGTGCAGATCTATAATCACAACTCTAAGTGGATTATGCTATTACCAACACATTGGGGCTGAACCACTATAAAATCGTCTGTGTCGTTTATTTCTCTTGAAGGTTTTTATCGTTTTTGACGTCTACACGTCGTTGGCCAAAAACGCGGTCAACAGCCATCAACCGATTTCACTTTCATTTTTATTGATGAGAAGACTTGGTTCTAACGTTTGTATTATCCTAGGCAGTTTGTTGATTCATCAGTGAGTTTCTTTCCTCTTATGTTGTGTCTATCATTTTTCAATTTTTTTTTTAAAATTAAATTGATCTAGTTCAATTCTATATTATGTTGTGATGAGGTAACTAGTTACCACAGTCATTTTTTGTGTTGCAATGCTTTGTGTAACTGGTTACCCAAATGTATAATTTTGATGTTTAGCTGATGGTAACTTGTTACCCAAACTTTATAATTTGTTGTGTAGCTAATGGTAACTGGTTACCCTTTGTTTTTCAAATATGTTATGTTGTAATGGGTAACAGGCTTCTTCATAGTTTGTCTTATAAGCATCTATTTTTAAAAAACAGCATATTGATGTCATGATGTATTATTTGAGGAGAAAGGCTAAGTTATGCAAATGTTTGAAGAGGAAAGTCTCTACTACTGATAGTTGTTTTGGCCAAAATATTATGTTCATGTATGAGAATTTTAAGAAATCAGGCAGTGGTATATTTAACAATGATGACAGTTGTGTTCCTTTGAAGATTATGAGGGGCGAGTCATTGTTTTACAACACTCACTGGAATCTACTTGATCATGTTCTTATGCTTATTAATGTGAATGCTCTTCTTCATTGGATTTTACTGCATTTTTACATAAAGAGGAGGTTGCTCATTATTTATGATTCTATGTCGGGGGCGAGGCATGAAAATTTGAGTTTACCTATAATTGAAGCATTTGCTGTAATGCTTCATCTTCTATTGGAAAAGATTGGTTTTTATGATCGTCCTGATATTAATATTGATCTTAGTCCTTATGATGTCACCGACAATGATGCTTTGCATTTGACTATTGCTAGAGGCATTCCTCGACAAGTTGAGTGATTATTTTTTTTAAAAGTTTTTTTATCTTGTTTGTTTCTGGTTTTGTTTTTATGTTCTTAGTTTTTATTTGTGTTAGCAATATTGCAATGAATGTGGGGTTTTTATAACTTATTTTGCTGAGCAATTAATTCTTGGAAAGGAAAATGAGATGCCAAAAGAACTTGATGCTCAGTTGCTTCGCCAAGACATTGCTGTTAGCTTGTATTTTCATTGGAAGAAGAAACAAGAAGATGGATATTTGACTAGTGATGAGTTTAGTAAGAAGATTTTGGACAGGAGGTAGAAGAGGAGGAAGACTGCTGCATAGGTTATTTAGGAAGCTTTTGTAAATGATATTTGACTTTTTTTATTTTGTTTATGTTCTAGACCAGTTCAGCTTTCAGAAAGGATATTTGACTTTTGGAAATGATGAACAATAGTTAGTTGGATACCTGACTATATTAAATTGCTACTATTGTAAGACATTGGTTACTTAAGACTCTTTTATATATCTTTTGATCTTTTTTGTGTTCTTTATCTGTTGTTTGTATTTGCTTTTTGTTAGTTTTGTTTTAATTCACTTACTAATGTATAATTTTATTAGTTTATATGTTTTTTTTGTCTATTTTTACTAAGGTTATCTTTTAGGAATGTTTTAATGGTAACCATGTACCTTGCTTGGTGTTCATCTAATATACCAAGCGGTAACTGGTTACCTTTGGTGCTTGATATTTTTCTTATTACTATATATTTTTTTTGGCAATTATTAGATCAAAGTAACCATTTTCTTGTTTATTTATTTTTATTTTGAGT
Source organism: Humulus lupulus (assembly GCF_963169125.1). Taxonomy (NCBI): domain Eukaryota; kingdom Viridiplantae; phylum Streptophyta; class Magnoliopsida; order Rosales; family Cannabaceae; genus Humulus; species Humulus lupulus. Next base: position 206,264,914 of record NC_084794.1, on the reverse strand, counting down.
TTAATATATATATTATATATATTCCACTTTTTAAAGCAACTGAGTTGTTTTATATGTTTTGTTTTGTATATATTTACTTACTTTCAGGGATATTGTAATGGTAACCTGGTGTAACGCCCTGCTAATTAGGGTCCATTACCAAGTGTGTTTAAAACCAGTGCTGGACTTGCTAAATAAGTCATTTGGACTAAACATGTGATTAAGCCACTAAGGGTTTAGGTATTGAAAATTTTGATCAACTCATAAACATTTCCATTAAGTTAGAAAAACAAGTTCTTTACATGGGATCCCAAAAAACATCAGTTTAAAAACTAATTACAATACCCATATTACACAATAAGCCGACCTAGGCGGTAAAAGCTGGGTTTAACCCTAGTTCCTCTGAGCATCTCAGCCGTGGTGGTCGAGCGGACTGCATATGAACATACCACTGCTAATGCCCTCCGACTCATGGCTAGTTGAGCTTCTCTTTACCTTTACCTGCACCACAAAGCACCGGTGAACCAGAAGACTCAACAAGAAAACATAATCCACAGTACACTGAATACAACAACTATCAAACAGTAATAACTGAAACCAGTACATTCATCAAACCCAATTGGAGACCATAGAGTCACACAAGTCCATGTTGCACTATCTTTCAAGTTGTTGGCATCCGAGCCAGTCAAGTGCATGTTGCACTCCCAGGGTGGCCCAGCCATGGTAGCCTGCACTCTACGTGCATTATGCCAATCTTAGCTTATAAACTAAGTTCCTTATGCCCTTGACTTATAAGTCAAGCCACCACGTGCCTCCAACTTATAAGTTGAAGCCTTGGGATTCTCAACTAATAAGGATCTCCTAGAGCCCATCATATTCTCAACTAATAAGTTGATCCCCACTTAACATCCTAATAATACCCTAGTTTATAAACTAAGCTTCACAGTCATAACAGACAGTCACATGTTTCATATAGCATACTTATCAAATAGTCACACAATGCATTATAATACATTCACTCAACAGTCATAAGCATAATCATAATTATGCACGTTATAACGTACCTAATAAGACATTCGCAACATAATTATAATCATGTTCATCACCTTAACTAAGCTCTAATCAAGCATTCACATAACAGGTGCAGTTTTCTTACCTTTGGTCCGTATGCGGGTTATTAGCGACGACCCTCTGAGTACGACCCCCGATTCAAGCCCTTAGCGAAAACCTAGTCACAACCGCGATAAGGAAGTTCCCATCAATAACAGATAAATAACAACTTCCAGACCAACTCTTAGCCTCCAGGACATCGAATTCCACTTAACAAGGAAGTGGAATCGATCCCGAGCCCAAATGGTTAGGTTCCCAATCTAAAAATCTCACTTAAGCCAAAACTCCCCTTAAGAGTCACGGCCCCTCACACCCGAGCCGCGACCCACCTCTAATTCCAGAGGCTCAGCCTCCCTGGAAACCAACGCGCACCGCGGCGCCCCCCTGAGGCGCCGCGGCCCACCCCTGCCTCCGAGCCCTGCTGGCTCAAAAATCCCTTCGCAGGTCACGGCTCACCACCACGAACCTAGAAATTTCTGGGTTTTTCTTCAACCGAACCCAACTAAAACCCATCTAGCTCCACCCTAACCTTCCAATTCAATTCCCATAATTATCAAAACCCTTTCCAAAGACAAAACCCAACCATATATCGTAATAACACTTATCAAAACCCACAAACTCAACCTTCCAACTATCTAACATGCATCAACACCATAATTCTAAATTATTCAGCAAAACTAACCATATAATTCCAGTTCAGAATTCTTACCTCAGCTGTGATGAACACTTGAACCTAGCCTCTGTTTTCCCCCAAGCCTAACACCTTGATTTCCCAAGCTTTCCTCTTCAATTTCCCAAAAAAAACTATTCAAACACCCATGGAGCATAAAGAGAACGAGGGAGAGAGAAAGGGAGCTGCTAAATTCTTTTTCCTTTAGTTTCCTTAGTCTTCTCAGCAATCCCAGCTCACCCAAACACCACACTTAACCCAAAAATGACCATTTTACCCCTTGCCCTTATCTTATTCATCAAGTGTTTACAAGGGCAATTTTGTCCTTTGCTTTAAATCCCGTTATCCACAATTTGCATCCTATAATTCCTGCTACTTCCAATATTCTCACACAGTTACCAATAAATTCCCATTACCCACTAATTCTCGGTAATGTACTAAATTACTATAATACCCCTAAGCTCACCCCGAACCGGGTATTAAGACCCTGTTGTGACTTTTCCGCTAACTTGCTCATCGGGACCGCCTCTCGTCGAGTAACCCAAATATATCCACATAATAATGTGGTCTTAATTACACAAGCACATATTCGCATTTATACCCCAAACAAGTCAAATTACTAATATACCCTTCTTATAAGAAACGGGCCCACATACACATATTTAATATCCCTAACATACAAGCATGATTATATTATAATATAATTCACATAATAACTCAATTATTGCCTCCCGGCCCCCTAATCCAGGCACTAAACCCTATTAGGAAATTTGGGATGTTACACCAGGTACTTAGTTTGGCTTCATCTTATATACAAAAGGGTAATTGGTTAACTTTGGTGCTTGATGTTTTTGTTATTATTTTTTTTTATGGTGACAATTGTTAGAGCAAAGTACCCAGTTTCTTGTTTTTTTTTTTTTTTTTGTATTTCACGTTTAATATATATATATATTATATATTCCACTTTTTAAAGCAACTGGGATATTTTAATGGTAACCAAGTACTCAACTTGGTCTTCATCTTATATACAAAGGGGTAACTGGTTACCTTTGGTAACCGATTACCTAGAATGTTGTGTTTAATTTTTAAAATGCATGTTTTTCGGGTGTTGGTGGTATAGATAGATAACAAGCAACAAAAAACTCAACAATTTAGTCTAAAAGGAATTTATAAGTGTTGTGTAATCAATAAATGTATTTGAATTTGTAACAGACTTATTATAATACTCAATAACAATTTATGAATATGAAAGCCACTCCTTTAATGAATAAAGCTATGATAGGGTTATTTTGCTGTAAAATATGAAGCTATGTCTTTTGATTTTTCTGCTTGTTTTCCTTGTCAATTGGAGGATTCTTGCAAGTCTTCCTGTTATGTCCTGCTTGGCCACATTTCCCACAGGTGATTATTACTTTTGGTTCCCCTCTTGATCTTATTCTTTTCTTTCTTGGTCTTTCTACAGGGATTGTTGCCTTTGGAAGTAGCACCACTATGTCCAAGTGTTGTGGGAGATTCCATTCATCTTTGTGGGGCAAAGGATGAGCATTTTCTTGATACAATGCTTTCAACGTTTCTGTTTTGTAAAAATTTGCACAGTAATCATACACTCCCAAGTTTCTCTTTGCAATTATAGCTACTGCATGCCCACAAGGCATTTCATTTTCTTAAAACCTTTTGCAAATACATAATCTATTGTGATATTTACTGTGAAATTGATCCCCTTGTCATCACGAACTTGATATTCTATTGGGTTGAGAGGCAAGACCTGAAAATATTTTTGTCATGAATTATAATAAAATAATAAACATTTTATGTACAATTAACATTGAAGGTAACTAGTTCCCCCTCTGTGTAACTTAATGGGTTTTTTTTTTTCTGTTACGTAAGGTAACTGGTTACCATCCACTGACAGATTAAAGAATAGTAAGAATAAGTTTAGTTGCATACCTCATACTTCATTTTTGAAACAATGTCATGTCTCAACTAATTTTCTATTGCTATAGAGATTTTTGTGAATGTTCTGTTTGCATTATTTGAGTTGTTCCAAACCTACTTTTGAACCAAACTTCTAAGGCATTCAACCAAGATATCAATGGGGAGATTTCTTGCAGCTTTTAGTGCAGCGTTGAGTGATTCTACGATGTTGGATGTCATCATGGTGTATTTTTTTTTTGTTGGCGAGTATGATCTTGCCCAAGTTTCATATTTGGCTTTCTCTAAATAGTGTCTAATGCGTCTGTCAAGTCTATCAAGGCCTCTCATGTAGTGTTCACATTCTGTTTTTGTGTATGCTTTTTTTTGCTGCAATGAAATTTATCTGTAGCTCTTCTCCATGGCTTCCATACTTGTTTTTCAAATTATTGAGCAAGTGAAATATGCAATCTCCATGGAAAGCATTTGGGTACACCATATGTACTGCATTGTCTATGCTCTTGTGTCTGTAGGAAACAATAGCCAATCCTGTGGAGTTTAAATATTGTAAAATAAAAAACAAAAACTAGGTATTATTCATTTTTATTTTTATTTTTGGTGAAGGTAACCAGTTACTTTAATTAGATACTAAAAGAAATAGCATGTAAGTGTGTATTTGGTTTGGGTAACCAGTTCTTTTTTCTTTGTAAACAAGAATATATAATTGAAGTTATCATACCTTCGGGTTCTCCATAGGTGTCTCTTAGTTTGGAGAAGAACCAAATGTTGGTTTTTATTGATCAAATCAGAGATTATGCGCAGCGGAACAACAATCAAATTGTCAAATTAATCCCATAAGATTTCTAGATCTACTTCTTCACACTCAAATATATATTGAATCAAGGACAAGAATAGAAAAATTACCTCAAGTCCTTCCTTGCTGCTATCTTTTCGTATGGCTGAATCCTTGAGATCTCACACCAAGATCTTCCAAAATGTTCTCAGGCACACAAAGAACGAGTGTGGGCTCGCTATACAAATAATAGGCAATAACTATTTATCAAATGTTCTCAACACATGAGATCTGATAAAGTTTTGGACCTAGGTTTTGTGAAGAACAATAACCTTTGTTTTTGTCATTGTTCTCTTTTCTCTGAGAGAATCCTAGATATTTTTCTATCCTTGAAAAATTACGTTCTATGAAAAACTGATATCCAATATATTAAAATATTTTTTATTTTAAACAAATTCAAAATAACTGATCAGTTATCAGATTTTTGTTTAAATAATAATATTTTAATCATATTAAAATATCTCATTATTTATTTAATATTTAAATAACTAAAATTGTGGAATCAAGAGACTAAGTCCATCTCTTATGCGTGTAGCACAGTGCCTGTGCACTGTGCCACACGTGTACCACATGCTTGTGATGACATGTGATTTTTCCCAATTTTTATTATTATTTAAATACCAAAAATCCCAAAAATAAATTAATTCAAAATTAATTATATTTTTGTTAAATAAAATAATTAATTAATTACACATAATTAAACAATAATTATGTTTGATACATAGAAAAATATTTTACTTATCACATAAGTCCTTTTTGCCCATTTTTGTATTTGCCTTTGACAGTGATTGTTTGAGCCATTTCGGGGACCATGGACCTATAACATTAAGCTCCAATAAATTGAAACTAAATAATTAAACTCTTTAATTATAATAGTTAATTTATTAATTCTGATATTACTCCACTATAAATTCAAAATTGCACTCTTTAAGTTATAGATATACTTTTACAGAAATCTTTTTCTTAAGTCGTCCATTGATATAACCATCTTACAATAGTTCAACCCTCTAATTATTTAGTTCATAAATTAGAATGGAAGAATTACCATTTAACCTTTCTAATTTACTTCTTATTCCTTAAGTACTATTAATTCACTAGTGAATAATTAATCTATAATCTAATTATAGATTTGAGCTCAAAATCATTCAGTTCTAGAATTAACCCTTAAGAGAACTAATATACGATCCGTTAGGAAAGATTAGATTCCGTATTGTTGATACATGTTCCCAGCTATCCATGATATTAAATCTCCAAAACAAAAGTCATTAGCCTCATTCTTTGAAGAGACCTTAACGAATGAATCAAAAGATTTAATAAACATGAATAGGAGTTCATGAACACTCAGGATTTAGGTTGATCTATAAATGATCATCAGTTATGATATGAATTACAAGTCTTTATTGTTAAATTGTTTTTGGATAAAGACTTTAATTCATATCGGTCCATGTCATATATAATCATATTATATAAAGCACATTTACCGAGATGTCTTACCACATCAATAATCTGAATCTAGATTATTTGTATCATTATGATACTCAGTAAACCGTACTTACAACTCCAATTAAAGAATTCTATAACTTTAATTTGTCGTTGTTGATTATTTTTATTCATTCATGTGATCTTAATTCTCTCGTACTAATACAAGATCACATCCTCAATAATGAATATGGAATTTTTCTGATATTTACAAAATTATTCAAACAATAATTTAACAATATAAATATGACAATAATAATAAACCATTGTATTTATTTATTCACAGAAAAAACAAATGTCTTTACATGCTTTTAGGACACACTCCTAACACCAAAGCCATGAGTTATCATTTTCAGAGTTTGCTATTCCAAAATCCAAGACAAAAATGTTGTTGTTTGAATCTAATGTTGATGCTGAAAATAGGGTACCGCCCTGTGCATTTTTCAAGAAAGTTCCATCAACAACAATTATAAGCCTCAAGTATCTCCAGCCCTTGATTGAGTTAGAGAAAGCTATGTATAGGTATTTGAATCTATCTTCCTTGTCTGTGAGTAGGTGTGTTATTGTTCTTGGATTTGCTTGCTTCAACATGTGAAGATACATTGTCAACTTTTGATATGAATCATTAGGGTTCCCTCTTACTAGACGTAAAGCTTTCTCTCTTGATCTCCATGCTTTTGTGTATCCCATGGTTACTCCAAAGTCATCATTCATGATGTCATTTGGAGTGTAATTTCTTTTGATTGACTTATACTTATTCTTTATTAATTCACCAATTACGGTGCTTTTTGCTTGCCTATGGTCCTCCATAACAATTTCAACAGAGCAAGTGTGATTTGGAATACATTTTCATACCTTGAATAAATCTTGATCTCTGTACTTAGATGCTCTCACAAACCAGCTTCATGTGTCATCTGCGCAGGTAACCAGGTACTTTTTCAGATCTATTCTTTTTGTTTTGAACTGGAAGTTATGCAGCATGACATAGTAGCTAACATCTGATTTGATTGTGTTCTTGTCCTCGAAAATTTGTCAATGCTCTATTGTGTTGACTCTATAATCAGATATTACTATTTGGATTTCCTCCAACTTCTTTTTTCTTTTTGTATTGTCTTCACTTATGAAATCAGCTACATCTTCAGCAAGATGAGGTATGTATGACACATTGATGCCCTCATTTGTTGTGCTTGGCATTCCTTCTTCAAGTAACATTTGTTCATTGGTGGAAGCTTGGTTTGCATTAATAATGTCCCACTTCCATTTCTTCTGTTGTAGCTTTCTGATTTGCTAGTAGAAGAAGGTTATTTTCATTGCAGATTCTTGAACTATAGTGACACACAATGGTAAGTCTGTTATTTTTGTAGCAACTTTTTTGTTTATTTCCATGTAGAACAACACTAAATTGTCTGTTTCAACCTTTATTGGTGGTGTTCCTTTGGCTACTTGATAAGAAACTTCAATAGTTGTCGTTGTTTCCTTTATCTCCTTTTTTATCTAGTTCAACAAGTTGTCAAGAGAATAATTTGGTAGAATTAATATCCCAGTCATTGTGTGCCCTTAGTACTCGTTGTTTTCATTCCACTTGCCTCCAAATTGAACCAACGAAGTAGTATTGTCCATACCTGCAAAATTTGGCAATATTTTTAAGGAGTTAGTTGGTGGTAACTGGGGAAGGTAACTGGTTACTGATAAGGTCATTTTTATATTAATATTTGTTAAGTTTTTCTATGCTTGGATTGTGTTATGATAGCATTTTTATTAATTTTAACTTAATTTCATGTCTCTACAACATATTTTCTACATTGCATTTTATGATGATAAATCTGGCATTTTGATGGCAAGTGTAGTTTATGAATCATAGGTTGAAAAAGACTCGCTGAGATAAGGTTAAAATGAAGTTTTTGAAGCATTCTAGGCTTTCGGGATTGAAATATTGAAGTGGCAGCAGCGTACAAGCTTTCTAAGGTTGACAAATGAATAAATTGAAGATAGGCCGCGACCTATAAAAGTCAGGCCGCGGCACTTTAAATGGAATTGGCGTTTCAGATTTTTTTTGTTCCAGACAGGTCGCTGCCCAATTTTTTCAGGCCGCTGCCTGCGTGACCAATTTCTGCACAGATTTTGTTCTAGGCCGCGACACGCATTTTCTAGGCCATGACCTGCGACGTCATTTTCAGATTTTTAATTACTTTTTAATTAGAATTTAATTGAGACTATAAAAGATTATTAGGGTTAATTTTAGATTGAGTTTTTATTACAGTTTAGAAGCGAAAAAGACTCAGAAAGGGCTGGAGAGAAGACTACAAGACTACATTACTTTTGTTCATCAATCTAGTTTCTTTTCTTCCCTTAATCTCTTTAATCTTAATTATAATTATGTTTGTGATTATGATTATTATTATGGAGTAGGTTTTTTTTAGGTTAAGGGTTAATTCAAAACCCAAGACATGACTTCTTGATTGTTGATAATGAGTATTATTCTTTAATTTCTCTCAATATTAAATTATTTCTATTTTTCCAATTGAATGTTATGGAATTTGTGATTTCTTGTTAGGTGGCCAACTAATTAAGGTTTCACATTGTTCAATTGTCATCTTAGAATTACTACTCACCTAATGTTGACCCTGATTTTGGACAACTGACACGGAGTCAAAATACGCTTGACATGGATGAAAGCGTTGAAAAGAACGTGATAGCGAAAATAATAAGAACACGATATTTTATAGTGGTTCGGCCCCAGAATCTGGTAATAACCTACGTCCACTTAGATTGTTATTGCTGTAAGAGTCAAATGAGTGATCAAAGAACTAGGGTTCAATGAGTATGATTGATATGATTACTCTAAACTCCAGCGATTTAGAAGTCAGGAAAAGAGAAAAAAGGTTCGATCCCCTTCCCTGAGCCCTCTTCCTCTATTTATAAGCTCAGGGAAGATTTACATTGATTTGTTACAGATATTATTTCCTAAATAATCGGATACTCAGGAAATCATGGGAGAGAAATTCGGATTCCGTCATAACTGCCTAAGATTTCCTCCGCGTGTTGCGCGCATACGACCAGACTGGTCGTATGAAGAGATCGACCGCATAACTCCGAACATCTTCCTGGTCAATAGTCGAACACAGGTTTTGCCAGGTGTCAGCCACGTGCAATTAATTCCTGCCACGTCATTCACTTCTGATTTTTGGGATAACATTTTCCCCCCAAGTTTATTTAGTGCGACCAGTAATAAAGAAACTTAAGGGAACAACCGTTCGTCTTCCCACGTCTGTCAGAATCCCCGTGCATTTTCGAAAACTGTGACATAATTATGTCTAATCAAGTCTTTTCGGTTTCTAAAAAGGCAATCTGATGGCTTGTCCACTTCCCCACGTTTTGAAAGTGGGAAGTGATGATTACCGCCTTTTGGATACCCCCTTGATCTTCTATAAGTAGCCTTTCTTCTTTTTCAAGAAATTTTTACCCGTTATTTTCGCCAAAATTTCCAAGAACTTGCACCAGTGTTCAGAGCTCCGAAAACCAGTTCGACGTCGTGCCGCAGGTTTTCCGCTTCAAGTTTTCATTTTCTCGCGAATCCCCTCTTCCTCTCAGGTAAGGATTCCATCCTTTAAGCTCTGTACTACGCCATGCATGCTATTTTCTTGCTCTGATATGTCTGCGTTCTTGAATAGGGTTTTTAGGGTTTTTGGTATAAATTGCTAATATTCTGCAGAAGTGCATTGTCATGCCTTGTATGGGTTAGATTAGTACTTTGATAGATAGAGTTTCTGATTTGGGACGTTAGGTTGTCGAAAGATTCAACCTTTAAGCTAGACGAAAAAAACTGAAATTTTTTCCCACCCTTTGGGAGTTGAAAAAAAGGTTCTTTTCAGAAAACGTTCTTCTTTCCCTGCTCTTTTTTGTTACTTACCCGCGTTGAAGTTAGCGTAGGATTAGGATGCTGCTGGCTATTTAGGCACGAGCGACGTTATCCCAGCTTCCCCACACTACTTCGCGGATTGTCTTATCTCCTCCATTGTCTGTTTGCAGTTCATATGCAAGACCCTTGGGGAGGAGAAAGACCTATCGAAGATGATCTCCTAGCCCAACTGCTCGAAGGCGAAGAGAATCCATCCACGTTAGTTCCAGAAATTCCATTCTCACGCTCTAACCCAAATCCTCCACCAGCTCCTAACCAGAAAATGGCCAGAACAAAAACCAAGGCCAGAAAAATACGCAACCCTTCTCCAAGTCAGCCTCCTGTTGATGCCCCCTCGACCAGTGGTCGATGAGAATTTCCTCCTGAGACCGAAGTTCAGGCGCGTGCCTGTCCTCGTCATGTCGTCCAGCCGGCTGTCGAGTGGCACGTAGTATCTCCGAGCACGGTGACCATCCACATGGTCTCCAATTATTTAACCAAGTACAATCTAACGGGGGTGACCCTAGTCAGGCCTTCCATCGACCAGCGAGCCAACCTGCCAGGGGGGGCTTTCAACGCCTGGTCGAGATATCATATTGAGGCGGGTGCCACCTTGCCTCTGCATTCATTTTTCCAAGGGGTGGCTAATTACTTCGAGGTGGCCCTTTTTCAGATTACCCCGAACGGATATAGGATGCTAACCGCGCTCTATATCCTTTACAAACTCAAGAATTGGCCAGCCCTTTCTCCTCATGAGGTCAATTATCTTTTTGACCTTAAGTCCAACCCCAACCAGGACGGTATGGGGTTCTTCCACCTTTGCCATCAGGAGACTGGGCGCACGTTTCTGTTCGAGACCACCCACATTTCCAATGTGGGGAAGTATCACCTGGAATACTTTCTCACACCTGACATTGCTGCGAACAACTTGGCATTAACCCGAGGAGGTAAGGGGAATAACTAGCCTTAAACCAGTAGTTCTGGCCCTTTAAATTTTTTCTTGTCATAATACTCTACTGTTCCACTGTACTCCAGGTCCATGGTTGCGCCCGACCCCCACTCCAGGAATGGAGTCAAGGGCAGCACTCTTAGCCAGTATGCCCAATGCTGCTAAGAGTGTGAAAAACCTGATCACTGAGGCTAACCTTAGGTTGGCTGGCCTTAAGGGCTCCCCTCCTACGACCAGCGAACCTGCGGCGGGTGGTGTCCATGCTGGCGTGGGACGCGAGTAGGGTCTCGAGCAGTAGCCTCAGTCACCCCTTCCTAGGAGGAGGCCAACTGGGGTTACAATCAGGGAACCTGCTGCTCCCAATCGAGCAGCAGAACCGTCGGTCCCCAAGGGCAAGGGGAAACAAAAGGCTGCGGAGCCTGCCGAACAGTCTGACGACTCGTCGGATGTATACGGTACACCGTTATCGTTTTTAAATAACTTGCCCATTCCCATCCACCTGTTTGATGGGGATGGCAACTTTAGGAACGCTCCTTCTTTAAATTCAGATTTCTTCCAGGAACTAGGTAGTTCAGTAGATAATGTTACGACCAGTAGGTGTAGCTCGGGTACCTTACTTTTGCATCTCTTATATTCTATCCTTTGTTTCTCTGCGACCCTTTAAACTCATCGTTTGAAATGTCATTCTTTGTGCAGGCATGGACCCCGGGGAGTTCTTTTCTCATTACCAAGCTGCTGCCGAAGCTTTTGTCCCAAAGAAGGACAGCAAAAGAGCTCGCGGGGAAAGTAGCAAGACCCCTTCAAAGAAAGCCCGAACAGAAGATGCTCCCACCGACGTCCCCTCCAAATAGAACTTAACACATCCGTCTGCCCCCGAGCAGCAAACTCCCGCGCCTGCCGATCCTCGGCCTTCCTCAAAGGCCGCAGACAAAGAGACCACGGACCAACTGTCCAAAGGCTCCTTGCCCAGCCACATCGTTGGCATGGCCAGGGAGAGATTATATCGGCTCTCCAAGCACAAGCGTGCCCAGGTCGCCATCACTGACACTGCCACGATGGACATCAACGAAATCATCAACATGGGGCTGAACGAGATAGCCAGTGTAAGTCGTCTTTCGCTGCTTTGTCATTTGTGCTAAACTTCCTTTCTTAACTCACTCTTTTCTTCAGGGGTTTTTGTCCTTGACTGCCAGCTGGCGTCGAGCTGGGGCGATGGTTTCTGGAGAGAGGAACTTTGACTCCAGGCTTGCCCAGGCCACGCAAGCACTTGAGGATGAGAAGGCTAAGCTGCACGAGGAAAACAGGGAGCTGGTTAAGCTGAACGAGCAGCTATGCGAGGACCAATCCACTCTTACCCGAGAGCTTCAGGAGAGTGAAGCGGCCCGGAACAAGGCCATCTACGAGCGGCACAAATGGTAGGAGAACTGCAAACTCAATACCCAAGAGTGCAAGCAGCTCACACTCGACCTGACCACCAGCAGGGATGAGGTAAAGAAGCTTGAGGAACGGGTGCGCGAGCTTGAGGAGGACGGAGTTAAAACTCTGAAGAAGTATAAGGAAGCCACCTTCCTCAGCTTCTATGACCTCTGGAAGGACAATTGGGAGGCTGACATCAGCTATCTCTCCGAGCAGTTGCAAGAGACGCTGATGACGTAGTGTGTTGCTCGGCTGGAAGCAGAAGAGAAAGCCAAGGCAGCCAAGGCCCAAACTCCTGCTGCTGCTGCTATGGCTAAACCTCTGGCTGGTCCAAACGCTCCTCATCCAGAAGGCCCTCCTGCCCCCCAGCAAAATTAATATTATTTTTTTTCTTTTTTCGCTTTATGGCCCACGGGTCTTTTTGTAAAGACAATCCTTTTTTAATTTTATTGCTGCGAGGGCAGCTCTTTTGCTTATGTTTGAACAATTACATCCGAGCAATACTGCTCGCGGTGTAAAGGTTTTTATTCCTTTTAATTCTATTTTTACATCCGAGTGCTAATGCTCGCGATGTAAACGTTTGCCTTTGATATTATAATCTTTTATTATAATACCTGTTCGCATGACCGAACTTAGCATAGTACTTTGGTTTGATTTAACAAAATCATAAATTTTGAAAAATACTCTAAGTACCGTAGCATGCTTTCACTTATTTTGTTCATGTGTTTACATACCTCATGGTATGCCTTGCTATCGATGTACCTTATATGCCCCCCAAGTGATCGAGGAGCTTTAGGTCCTGGGTCACTTGCCTTGACCACTACCTGTGCGAACATTACTGCTCGTTGCAAAATTTAACACTTGTAATACAGCAAAACAACACACGTAATGAACAAATACTTGTAAAACTAAATTTACAATAGTTGGCAAGAATGACTGGCTGCACACAGTCCCTTATAATCTCGTATTAAAAATGGACTAATCATGTCTTTACGAGTGATCTTAAAAAAGATCTTACATTTATAAGCGATTAGCCATACAACGTGGCTAACCCTTTTTGCAAAACTTGTAAAAAGTAGAATTTTAATACAAGGCAGTTCTTTAAAAAGGACTGTTCAATGATAATACTTGCGCAGGTGTTCTCCATTCCAATAACGTGGAACGAGATCTCCGTTCAGGCGTGCAAGTTTTTAGGTGCCCGGGTGAAGGACTTCTTCAATTTGGTAAGGTCCTTCCCAGTTAGGTCCGAGTACTCCAGCAGTGGGGTCGCGGGTGTTCAAGAAAACTCGTCGTAGCACCAAGTCACCGACGTTGAATTTTCTCTCTTTTAATTTTGAGTTAAAGTACCGGGCGACCTTTTGCTAGTACGCAACAACTCGGAGTTAGGCTTTTTCTCGTATCTCATCAATTGAGTCTAGGGACTCCATCATTAATTGGCTATTCTGGTCCTGGTCGTATGTTAAGCGTCGATGTGACGGGGGATCTAGCTAGACAGGTAACATAGCCTCATATCCGTAGGCTAAGGAAAATGGGTTATGGCCTGTCGCTGTTCGGTGAGACGTTCTATACGACCAGAGGACTTCAGGCAACTGCTCTGGCCATGCTCCTTTAGCGTCTTCAAGCCTTTTTTTCAGGGTGTCCTTAAGAGTCTTATTCATGGCCTCGACCTGCCTGTTTGCTTGGGGATGCGCAACTGAAGAAAAGCTTTTGATAACTCCGTCCCTTTCGCAGAAGTCGGTAAACAAGTCGCTGTCAAATTGGGTTCCGTTGTCTGAAACTATCTTTCGGGGCAAACCATACCGGCAAACAATGTTCTTGATGACAAAGTCAAGAACTTTCTTGGTCATTATGGTAGCGAGTGGTTCAGCTTCGGCCCATTTGGTGAAGTAATCAACTGCCACGACTGCGTACTTTACTCTGCCTTTCCCCGTTGGTAGGGATCCAATCAAATCTATCCCCCATACCACAAAAGGCCACGGGTTCTGCATCTGTTTCAACTCGTTTGGAGCTGCTCGTGGAATTTTGGAGAACCTTTGACATTTATCACATCTTCGTACAAATTCCATCGAATCCTCGTTCATAGTTGGCCAGAAGTATTCTTGCCTTAGAATCTTTTTTGCCAAACTCTGCCCCCTAGCGTGATCCCCGCAGAAGCCTTCATGTACCTCTCTCATTAGCTCCTTAGCTTTTTCTGGTGTAATACACCTGAGTAGTGGCATGGAATATCCTCTTCTGTACATGACACCATCGACCAGTATGTACCTAGCGGCCTGCCTTTGCAGAGTTCTGGCCTTGTTTCTATCTGTTGGTAATACACCTTTTGTCAGATACTCCAAGTATGGTGCCATCCATGTATCCTCAATTTGAATCTCCATACTGGCTTCAACCGTTTGTATGCTTGGCTCACTCAATCTTTCTACTGGCACAATGTTCAAAGTGTCAGCATCTTTCGCGCTCGCGAGTTTGGCTAAGGCATCTGCGTTTGAATTCTGATCCCGCGGTATTTGCTGGAGGGTATACTTCGTGAGTTGGGCTAGCAGGTCTTTGGTTTTATTCAAGTAGGCCACCATTTTTAAGCCCCGCGCTTGATATTCCCCTAGAACTTGATTCACTACCAGCTGTGAATCGCCGTAAATATCGAGCGCCTTTATTCCCATGTCTTTGGCCATTCTTAGTCCAGCGAGGAGGGCTTCATATTTGGCTTCATTATTTGACGCGGTGGAGTCGAACCTAATAGCGCAGTGAAATCGATGCCCTTCCGGCATTATCAATATCACTCCCGCTCCTGCGTGGGATTCGTTGGATGACCCATCCGTGAATAACTTCCACGAAGGAGCTTTCTCTTGAGGCTCAGGCGCACTAGGTTGTTCGCACTGTTCGCTGTCTGGGAGTTCGGTGAACTCTGCAATAAGATCAACCAAGATTTGTTCTTTTACTGCTACTCGCAGTGAATATGTGATATCGAACTGCCCTATTCGACTGCCCATTTTAATAATCGCCGAGCCACCTCTGGTTTTTGGAGGACTTGCCGAAGGGGCTGGTCGGTTAGCACTGTGATGGGGTGGGCTTGGAAGTAAGGGCGTAGCTTCCTTGAGGCCAGGATTAAGCAATATGCTAACCTTTCAATGGGCGGATATCTTAGTTCTGCCCCAATCAGCCTCTTGCTAACATAGTATACCACTTTTTGTACGCCTTCTTCCTCTCGTACTAGTACCGCACTAGCAGCAACTTCAGTGATCGCCAGGTAAATGAACAAAGTCTCTCCTTCGATCAGTTTTGATAAAATGGGAGGCTGTGCCATATGCACCTTCAAGGCCTGAAAAGCATGTTCTCAGTCTCCTGTCCATTCAAATTTTTTATTGGCTCTAAGTAGATTGAAAAAAGGGACGCACTTGTCCGTTGATTTCGAAATAAATCTACTTAGGGTTGCGATTCTCCCGGTTAGACTTTGTACCTCTTTGATTTTCTCTGGCGATTTCATGTCGATCAGGGCTTTTATTTTGTTGGGGTTGGCCTCGATTCCTCTTGAATTCACAATGAACCCTAAAAACTTCCCTGATCCAACTTTGAAGGAACATTTGAGAGGATTTAATTTCCTCTGGTACTTTTTTAGTACATCAAAGCATTCTTGTAAATCCTTCACATGTCCTTCTTCCTTTTTAGATTTTACCAGCATGTCGTCCACGTACACCTCCATGTTTACTCCGATCAGTTCCTTGAACATGTGGTTGACTAGCCGCTGGTAAGTCGCACCTGCGTTTTTCAGTCCGAAGGGCATTACTTTATAACAGTATAAGCCCGTATTGGTCCGAAAGCTGGTGTGATCCTCGTCAGGGGGATGCATGCTAAGCTGATTGTAGCCCGAATATGCATCCATGAAAGAGAGGATCTCGTGTCCTGTGGTAGCATTGACAACCTGGTCGATTCTATGGAGTGGGAAGCAATCCTTTGGGCAGGCTTTATTGAGGTCTATAAAATCCACATAGGTTCGCCATTTGCCGTTAGGCTTGGGAACCAGCACTGGATTGGAGACCCACGATGGATAAAATGCCACCCTGATGAACCCATTCTCCTTTAATCTTTCAACTTCTTCTTTTAAGGCTCTCGACCAATCCTTATCGAGCAGCCTTCTTTTTTGTTGCACAGGTGGAAAAGTCTTGTCTATGTTTAGGACATGGCTGATAACTGCAGGGTCTATCCCAGCCATGTCTTTGTGCGACCAGGCAAAGACTTCCTGGTTTCTCCACAAAAATTCCACCATTGTATGCTTCGTGGTTGGTTCTAGGTTTTTCCCGACCTTCACGACTCTGGTCGGGTCTTTTTCGTCAAGTTGAACCTCTTCCAGGTCCTCGACGGGTCCAACGTTCTCTTCAAAATCCCCAAAGCGAGGATCTAGATCTCTATCCTCACTTTGGGCAACACCATATTTGGTGACTTCATCACCGGATTGGGCTTGTGTATCAACTGCCATTTGTAACCTATCTGAGGTAGTGCTCTTCGATGTTCCCTTTTTCGCCTTCGTGACTGAGGCGTTGTAGCACTCTCTGGCTTCCCTCTGGTTCCCCAACACGCATCCTACTCCTGCGTCTGTCAGCAACTTCATGGCTAAGTGCCACATAGAGATGACGGCCCATAGATCAACCAGTATAGGCCTCCCAATGACGGCATTGTACACTGAAGGACAATCGACTACCACAAAAGTAGCGAGTAATGTCCTGGTAGCAGGCGCTGTACCTGTCGTCATTGGTAGTTTGATCGATCCGGCGGGGGCGAGTCCCTCACCAGAGAAGCCGTATATCGTTTGGTTGCAAGGCTCCAGGTCCTTGACGGACAATTTCATGTGTTCCAGCGAAGATTTATACAGGATATTCACTGAACTTCCTGTATCGACCAGCACTCTCTTCACCATCATGTTGGCCATTTGGATATCCACGACCAGCGGATCGGAATGTGGGAACCGGACATGTTGGGCATCGCTATCAAAGAAGGTTATCTCGCCCTCTTCTGACCGAGCCTTTTTTGATGTGCGGTCCTCCACAGTCATCATCTCGATGTCCTGGTCATGGCGCAGAGTCCGAGCGTATCATTCCCTGGCCTTTCCGCTATTTCCTGCGAGGTGCGGGCCTCCATAGATGGTTAACAGCGTGCCAACTACGGGGGCAGGCTGCAAAGGTGCCGAGCATTGGCGTGCTAGCGCTTGCTCGTTGCCACCCAGAGCCTCTCGTTGGGAATTTCCCGAGGCCCGTACGTATCTTCCCAAGTTTCCTTGTCTAATAAGGAACTCGATTTCCTCTTTTAGCTGGTTGCATTCGTTGGTGTCATGTCCGTAGTCGTTATGATAACGACGGAACTTGGTAGTGTCTCTTTTCGAAATATCCTTTCGAATGGGGGCAGGCTTCTTATAAGGCACACTGGAATTCGTGGCCTGATAAACCTCTCCCCGAGACTCAACAAGGGCAGTGTGGTTAGTGAACCGAGGTTCATAACGGTTACCCTTGGCTCGTTTATTGTCGGAGGTGGAAGGCTCACTGTGTGGCCGTTTTCCACCATTCTTGCCATTGTCGTTACCGTTCCCGTTGCCGTTGGGTTTAGACCCATTGGCGGCTTTGGCAGGCTCGGCAGCCTTCTTATCCTTGCCTGAAGGCTTTCCATCATCGGCAATGGCATCTTCGAGCTTGATGTAACGATCAGCTCGGTCCAAGAATTCCTGGGTAGTTCTAACCCCATCTTTGCGAAGGCTCTTCCAGAGGGGGGAGCGACGCCTAACCCCTGTGGTTATGGCCATCATTTTTCCTTCGTCCCCCACTGTTTTAGCTCCAGCTGCTGCTCGCATAAAGCGCTGGATGTAGTCCTTCAACGATTTTCCATCCTGCTGGCGAATTTCAACCAGCTGGTTTGCCTCGGTCGGATGCACGCAACCGGCATAGACTTTTCCGTAGAACTCCCTTACGAACATCTCCCAGGAAACTATGCTTGTAGGAGGGAACTTAAAAAACCACTCCTGTGCGGCATCAGAAAGTGTTGCAGGGAAGATCCTGCACCGAGCATCTTCAGACACTTTCTGAATGTCCATTTGTATCTCAAACTTATTAACGTGAGATACCGGGTCACCGTACCCATCAAAATTAGGAAGCGTGGGAATTTTAAACTTGCTAGGAGTCTCTGCCATAGCTATCCTTTGGACAAAAAGAGTACCTTTCCTCCTGTCGTGGTCGATGTAAGATGTTCTTCCCCCGACCAGTTGTTGCACAGCCTAGTTGAGGGCATCTATCTGGGCCTGCACCGCGACAGGAATCGATGTGGCCTCTGTTGCTGGGGGACGTTCTCGCCATGCCGCTCGCGGCAATCGTTGAGCACATCTCTCAAGTCCTCGTCTCTTCTCCGCTGCTCGCTAGCTCCGAGCCGGTTGAAGACATTATTCTGCCTGGACTGCCTCCCAGCATCCCGTCTGCCGGGTTGGTCATCCTGTGGTGGCTAATTCTTGTTTCCACCTCTTTCGTCATTCCTCCGACCAGTATTTCCTCTGCCGGAGTCGGCTTCATTTTACCCATGGCCATCTCTGAATCTTGATTGGCTATGGTGGGATCGACTGTTCCCTCGATTTCCATCCTGGGCTGAAGCGTCCCGAGCGTTAGAGGGTGGCCTGCGCTGGTCGTTGTGTCCCCGTGCATTATCATGCCGTGGGGGACCCCGGACCGCAGAGCCTAACTCTGAGTTCCTTCTGTTACCAGGAGGATTCTGACCTCTGTTCGGTAGGTTCGGCTCGTCACCCCTATGGCGTCTAGGACTACGAGGCTGATGCTCGGTCCTATTCTGCCTCTGATGCAGGGGATTGTCGCGACCAGCTTGGGATGGAGGCTGTGCCTCAAGGTCCTGTGGGACATCGTCATGAGGCACCTGAGGCTACTCGGGCCTTTGTGGGCTCGAGGGTTGGATAGGCGGCCTAGGATTGGGACCCCTGTGGGGTGGCCCATTCGCAGGTTGATCAGGCTGCAAGACAGGTGCAGCCTGATTCCTAGCCAATTGCAAGGCTGCCTCTAGGGCTGCCATGGCCTTGCTCTGGCGGCGGTCCATCTCCGCCTGCCTCTCGCTTAACTCCAGGCGCTACCGTTCGATTTCCTGTTGCTGCCGCGCCATGATTTCGGCAGCACTTTCCTAACTGGCCCTCAGATTGGCCACCTCTTCATGCAACGCCCCCAGAGTACTCTTTAGCGTTGTGTCATCCATTTCTTCCTTCTCAAAGTACAAATGTGGCTCATCCTCAGCCACGCTTGCAGGAGGAGGAGGAGGAGGAGACAGGTTTGATGGTGCAGCGGCGGCCGCCTGTCCAGTTTTCCTTGCAGTTTTCGCCATTGGTTTCTTCAACGGTGATATATCAAGATCTCAATGAAATTACCAGAATGTTGACCTTGATTTTGGGCAACTGACACGGAGTCAAAATACGCTTGACGTGGATGAATGCGTTGAGAAGAACGTGATAGCGAAAATAATAAGAACACGATATTTTATAGTGGTTCAGCCCCAGAATCTGGTAATAAACTACGTCAACTTAGATTGTTATTGATGTAAGAGTCAAAGGATTGATCAAAGAACTAGAGTTCAATGAGTTTCACTAACCTCCGAAGAACAATACAATATGATTGATATGATTACTCTAAACTCCAGCGATTTAGAAGTCAGGAAAAGAGAAAAAAGGTTTGATCCCCTTCCCTGAGCCCTCTTCCTCTATTTATAAGCTCAGGGAAGATTTACATTGATTTGTTACAGATATTATTTCCTAAATAATTGGATACTCAGGAAATCATGGGAGAGAAATTCGGATTCCGTCAGAACTGCCTAAGATTTCCTCCGCGTGTTGCGCGCATACGACCAGACTGGTCGTATGAAGAGATCGACTGCATAACTCCGAACATCTTCCTGGTCGATAGTCGAACACAGGTTTTGCCAGGTGTCAGCCACGTGCAATTAATTCCTGCCACGTCATTCACTTCTGATTTTTGGGATAACACCTAATAGTTTAGGATTCTAAGTGTATGTAATAAATTGTAATTGATAGTGATGTCAAAAGAATTATTGATTGTGATGAAAGATAGAAACTAGGTTAAATGAATTATATGCTTCATTAATTTATTGCCTAGATTAACGTGTCTCCATAGGACTTAATGTTTTATCTAAGTTAAATAGATTGCATGCTTCATAGATCTATTGCTTAGCTAAAAGAGTTAATTATTGAGCGCTTCGCCTTGATTACTTATAATAGGGAGACTGGGATAATTGTCTGCTTCAGCGTTATCTGCGGGGTTAATAGTTTAATTGAGAAATTGAAATGATATTTATTATTAGTGATTGGGAATGATTGTTGAGGGTGGAAATTAACCTTTAACTGTTTCTTAATATCGTAATATCAATCTTTAATTACTTTCTAGTTTATGTTATTTAATTTTGAGTTCAAAATCTAAATCCCCCTTTTAAGTTTTAGTGTTAATTATTGAATAATAAAGTGAACGATAGTCCTCGTGGGTTCGACCTGTGCTTGCTATTATACTAAGATAATTGGAAGTATTGAAAGAAAAATAATTGTTAAATTTGTTGTGGTATACGATAGTCATCAAATTTTTGGCGCCGTTGCCGAGGACTATTGTTATTCATTTTATCATTTATATTTATTTTTCTAATGCTAACTAGTTTCACTCAGGAAATTTTAGGTGTATATGTCTGGTGAAGATGATACCCAAGAAAGGTTATTTAGGCTTAAACAATATCTTGAGTCATCGTTAGCTTCTCGTTCTTCAAGGACTATCACTGATAATCCACTTTTTCAACGTCTTGCTTGTAGCGACCTGGATTTTCAAGACTCGATAATGCGGAAATAAAAATCTTTTCATTTAACAAAATGTCTCAAAAACCCATAAAAAAAAACTTTTTAAAAAGTCGTATGGCCATACTTAACATTTAGTTACAAACATATTTTATAAAGAGTAGAGTGAGCCTAGTTTAGGAAAATTACACAACATTTCCAAAAATAAAACGGCTTCCCAAAAGGTCGGTCCACATGTACATTTGCAAGGAAGACTCCAGCGCTCACTGCTCTGCCTTGCCCTTGCTCTTACCTACAACATGAAACAACTAGGTAAGCGAAAATGCTTAGTAAGATCAACTTTCAAACAAAAGCATGTAGAGAATTAGGGTTCCGGACCCTACACAATCAATTTCAAGAACACTAAAGCGTCCTGGAAAACTTATGGTCATGCCTGATAACCAATGATAAATTATATTCATAACTAGATAAAATCCAGCACTCAGAAAATCCCAGAACAAGCAGATATATTATATCACAACTATATCTTAGCAACAATTATATCCCTGCACTCAGAAAATTCCAGAGCAAGCAGATATATTATATCACAACTATATCTTATCAACAAATATATCCCTGCACTCAGAAAATCCCAGAGCAAGCAGTTATATTATATCAAAATATAATTCGAGACCAACACTCTACAATTTCCAACAATTCAGGCGTAACGCGCCCTCCAACATAATTGCTAATCTGTAAAAGAGAACCGAGTCTCCACACTAAGATCTAGTCAATAAATATCCTCATCAAGGGTAACT
The DNA here is from genome assembly GCF_963169125.1 of Humulus lupulus. Lineage (NCBI taxonomy): Eukaryota > Viridiplantae > Streptophyta > Magnoliopsida > Rosales > Cannabaceae > Humulus > Humulus lupulus. Next base: position 206,243,034 of record NC_084794.1, on the reverse strand, counting down.
ATCATGTTACCTAAGGCATCGCTACTTATCCAAGAGTGTAATCCAATTTACACGGTTTTACGGAGACTTCTATGTTAATCAGTGGTGCTTGTGAGCAGTTGCCCCTAGGGTGTTCAGCCTTACTCAATCTTGGCAACCCCTAGTATCTCTAGACACTCTCACTGAATGGCCAATATTCACAGCTGCTATCCGGGAATAACTTATCAGAGCACTTGCTTGGGTTCTAACCGTTCAATGATTAAGTAAGCATGAGGGCCCCTAGGTCCCATTTATTTTGGTGCCCCTAGGTTTAACCAGCTAATCCTCACCTCTTGGCCACTCGTCACGGTAATGAGCCGGACATAATAAAATCAAGCAGTGTGACGGGGATCAACCATCTAGGATATGAAGGATATCTACCGTTCATATTTTCTAAATCAGCACTCACTAGACTAACATCTCTAAGCAACTTTCTATGACAGTCTATATATGTGCATGTATCCCTATACTAACATACAGGACAATAATCGTTTCATGTTGCAACCATACAATATAAGCTGACTTACTTGGAGTCCTTAGCGCTCAGCAGGTCTTCACCCTCCAACGTTCAGTCCAGTTACGCTTAGCCAATACTGTAGTTTTCCATACAATATACTCGGATTAATTATGGCACTCATAATTCATTATTATTATTTTGGGCAGTTTGGTCATTTTAATAAAAATCATTTGTAAGGATTTATGATCCTTATTTGGTTTTAAACCTATTGAGGAAATTCATACAAAATATTTGAGACTAAACCCTAAGTCTCGGGGAGACCTATCCTATGGTCTCGATACCTAAGCTCAGGTATCACAGTAGTATTTTCCCACAATCCACTATTAATCTTATTCTTTAAAGGTATCGCTATTAACCCGCACTTTCGACAAGTCGGTTAAAATATGTAAGATTTTAGTCGGTATTATATCAAGAAAATACTAATAAATTCCTTAATTAGTTTTAAAGAAAATAAGTTCTTAATTTTCTTTTTATTTTTCTTAAGGTTTTAATCTCTAAAAAACCGTTTTAAGAAAATTGCCTAATTAATTTGTCTTAATTAGGATAACCGTTAAAAATTTCCCATCTTGACTAGTTAATTTTCCAAAATCAATTAATCAAGTTTACTTACTAGAAAATAATTAACTTAATCATTTTCTCAAAATATAGGGTTTTAAACCCTCTTTTAATTTATTAACTTAATAATAAATAAATTCTTTTATTTTTAGAAAGAATAAAATTTCTTTAATAAAAATAATTTCCACTAAACTCAAAGTGGTATTTTAAGTCAAAATAGGTTTTCAAGACTTACCAAGTTTATATCTTGAAATAAGCAAAATTTTACTTTTTACCTTAAGTTCCAAAATCTCATTTTTTGCACTAAGTGTGGAAACCCTATTTTTTACATTTTTAACTACATATTCTGTTAGTTTATAACTTGAAATTTAATTACCCAATTGTTACCAAAATTTCCTAATTCCATTTTTGGTATGCCATTTAGGTCTTTGTAAAATATTAGGTCAAAATGAGCATTTTTTATTGGTGAAATCATTTTCTAACAATGAGGTAAAAATGATCTGATTTTAAAGTCCTTATTTTTTCCAAACTTTGACAGTTAATAACTTTCAAACCGTTTAGTATTTTCTTACCAAATTTTACAGTGGAATACTAGGTTATTCCAACAATATGTCCACAAAATTTTAGAAAAAACTGGGTTCATTTTCCCTATACAGTGGCTGTCCAAACTTGGTTCTAAAAATAAGAATACGAAAAAAACAGTTTTTTACCTAAACTTTGAAATAGCATAACTTACTCATTTCTAAATATTTTTTAGTGTTTCAAAAGCTAAATTTTATGTACTCAATCTCAAAAACATCACAGTACAATTTAATTTTATAAAATCAATATACAGTGGCTGCTTGACCCCTTGGAAGCCACAGCTCAAAACATGTTTTGTTTTTGGGTTTCCTACAAAACCCTTGGGGGTTTTGGTTCCTATTTTCAAAAATCAATACACAAGCATCATAAAAATTATAAACAACTACCATAACCTTATTTCATCACCAATAAGGACTTTAAGCATTAAATATAGCTTAAAACTAAAAACCCTACAGCAAAAATCATCAAAAGTAAACTTTTTACCTCTTTGGTGTTCTTGCTTAAGGTTTGGACCTTCCTATTAGCTTTGGATCCTTCAAAACCTTTCAAAAATCCTAACTAACTTCCCCCAACAACATAGTTAATTAGCTATTTGAAACTCTATGATTAAAACTTTACAAAAGTCTAGATTAATGAAACTTTACCTTAGGGAAAACCCTTCCTAGACCAAGACTTAGCTTCCAAGTTTCCTTGGTGTTCTTGAGGTTGAATATTGAGAGAAAAATTTGAGAGAGTTTTCAAAAAGATGATAGATGAATGAGGGAGAGGGAGTGGTCGGTTCTATGGGGGAGGTTAGAAGAGTTTATACAACTCTTTAATTAACCTAAAAACACTCAAGTGTTTTACCCACTTGCCTTTACCCCCAACATTAAATAAATGAGATTTAAACTTAAAAGTTAATCAATTTGGTCCACACCATTTCAAAACATCACATGGCCGGCCACCCATTGTTATATATGTGATCATTTCATTTTTTTTATAAAGGTTAATAATTATTTCCTAAGAAGAAAAGTCCAAATTGACTTTCTATACCTTTTTCACTCTTTTTAAGTTTTAAACACAAAACTTAACACTAAATAATTAAATTAAATGTCTCTCACATTTAATTTAATTAATCACACAATACATTTTAACCAAAGGTCTATTCGTGGAATAAAATTCCCCGTTTCGGTAAAATTAGGCATTTAACACAAAATGCCCTAAAATTTCCATTTTCTTTTAGGTTTATTATTTTTGACAAAACTTTAACTTTTATGAATGTATTTTATGCCCAAAATATATTTTCCATATTTTTTCATTTTATTTTCCGAGATTTTTACCCGATCAGGGTTTTTGTGTCGGTCCAGGACCGAAAGTCTTATCTTGACTTTTAAATCACAATTTTTTTAATTTGGTTAGCAATAACTCATGGAATAATTTCCAAACAAATATAATATTATTTAAAATAATATTCTTAACTCGGGGAAAAAAATCCCGATCCGAGTCGTTTAAAGGTACTTGAAAATGCAGGACGTTACATTGCTCCACAAGTCAATCCGGTTAAAGTGCCATTACCGTCTAACAACGAATTTGATTCTGACGATTCAGTTCAATCCTATAGAATAATGTCCCAACAAAGGACATTGAAAGAGTTGGCAGCGCCAGATCTTGACCAACAACCGCTTTGCATCCAGTATCCACCTTTGGATGTTAACTTTGAGTTGAAGTCGGGCCTCATCCACTTATTGCCTTCTTTCCATGGGCTGCCTGGTGAGGACCCGAATAAACATTTGAAGGAGTTTCATATTGTCTGTTCTAGTATGAAACCTGATGCAGTGACTGAAGATTAAATTAAACTGCGAGCTTTTCCTTTCTCCCTAAAGGATGCAGCTAAATAGTGGTTGTACTATCTTCCACCTGGTACTGTTGAAACCTGGAATGGTATGAAAACTATGTTCCTGGAGCGATATTTTCCAACATCTAAAGTTGGAAGCATCAGGAAAGAGATCTGTGGTATAAGGCAATATACATGAGAGTCTTTGTATGAATATTGGGAGAGATTTAAGCGGTTGTGTGCTAGTTTCCCTCATCATCAGATAAGTGAACAACTCCTCATTCAGTACTTTTATGAAGGATCACAATCACTGGATAAGAGTATGATTGATGCAACCAGTGGGGATGCACTAGTTGATAAGACTCCTGCTGCAGCCAGGAGCTTGATTTCTAATATGGCTGCTAATTCACAACAGTTTGGCATTCGCCAAGATCCTATTCCACCACCCAAATCCGCTAATAAAGTGAGCACCTCGAATGTTAATCAGTTGGGTCAACAATTGGCTCAATTAACTGTAGTGGTACAATAACTAGCTTTAGGCCAACAGGTGAGGCCGTGTGGAATCTGTCAGGTTGTGGGGCATGCTACTGATACTTGCCCTACTCTATTTGAGGGAGAGACTGAGGGTGTTAATGCTGTAGGAAATTTCCCTGGTCAACTACGTCAGATGTACTATGAACCATTTTCACAAACTTATAATCCTGGTTGGCGTGATCATCCAAATCTTCATTATGGGAATCAACAACAAGTTGCTCCACAGTCTACACCTGCGAGACCACCTGGTTTCACTTTGCAATAGCGGTCTCAACATAATTTTGTACCTAGACCATCATAAGCACCGCAAGCTGCTCCACCACCAAGTGCCAAACCCTCTACTGAGTATTTAATCAATGCAATTGCTATACATACTCTTCAGTTTCAGAAAACCACCCAAGCTTCCATCAAAAGTTTGGATAATCAAGTGGGACAATTAGCAGCATCATATAACAGGTTGGAAGCTCATCTATCTAATAAATTGCCTTCACAACCTGAGATGAATCCCAAGGAGAATGCTAGTGTAGTAACTTTGCGAAGCGGGAAGCAATATGATCCACCTAGTCCTTCAATGCCTATTAAATTGTCATCCAAGCCACAAGCTGATTGCTTGGTTGATGAAGATGTGCCTCCAAAGACAACCAACCCCTAAGCCTACTTTTGTCACCCCACCTCCTTTCCCAAGCAGACTGAAGAAGACTAAAAAGGAAGAGGTTGACAAGGAAATTCTTGATACATTTCGCAAGGTAGAAGTGAATATTCCTCTTGTTGACGCTATTAAACAAGTGTTGCGCTATGCCAAGTTTTTGAAAGAATTGTGCACTAATAAGCGTAAGTTGAGGGGTAATGAAAAAGTTAGTGTGGGGGAGAATGTTTCTGCAGTTCTTCAAAAGAAGCTTCCACCAAAGTGTAAGGATCCTAGTACTTTTACTATCCCTTGCACTATTGGTAATAAAAGAATTGAGCGTTGTATGTTGGATTTGGGAGCCTCTATAAATGTCATTCCATTCTCCATTTATGCTTCATTGAATCTCGGTCCACTTGAAGAAACAGGGGTGATTATTCAACTTGCTGATATGTCAAATGCTTATCCCAGGGGTGTAATAGAAGATGTTTTAGTTCAAGTAAATGAATTGGTGTTTCCAGTAGATTTTTATGTTCTTGATATGGAAGATGAATCTATTCCATGCTCCACTCCAATTTTGTCGGGGAGACCATTCATGAAAACTGCAAGAACTAAGATTGATGTGCATGACGGTACATTGACCATGGAATTTGATGGGGAAACAATTCGATTTAATATTTTTGAGGCTATGAGGTATCCAAGTGATGTACATGCTGTTTACTCTCTTGATGTGTTAGATATCCTTTCTCAACGAGTTTTAGATTTGCATAATGAAGATTGTTTGGAGGTTGCGTTGAGAGAGCATCTTGTGTTGACCGATAAAGATTTTTCTGATGAGATCATGGATGTCATAACAGCACTCAATAGTGGTTTTGACAAGACTTTTAAGAAGGTTGCATTTCTGGATTTACCGATTTCTAATGAGAAATTGCAGCCATCAATTGTTCAAGCTCCTACACTTGAATTGAAGCCACTTCCGAAGCATCTCAGATATGTTTATTTGGGGAAGAACGAGACACTTCCAGTTATAATTGCAAGAAATCTTAACCAAGTTCAAGAAGAAAAATTAATGAGAGTACTCCAAGAATATAAAACAGCTATTGGTTGGTCTATTGCTGATATTAAGGGGATTAGCCCTTCTATGTGCATGCACTGAATTTTTCTTGAAGAATGGTCTAAACCAACACATGAGGCACAACGGAGATTAAATCTATCTATGACGAAGGTTGTAAAAAACGAGATACTGAAGCTCCTTAGTGTGGGTATTATTTACCTAATTTCAGACAGTCGATGGGTGAGTCAGTACAGGTAGTGCCAAAGAAGTCTGGAATCACAGTGGAAAAAAAATGACGAAAATGAGCTGGTGCCAAAAAGAATGCAAACCGGATGGCGAGTTTGTATAGACTACCGAAAGTTGAATGCGACAACTCGTAAAGATCACTTTCCATTACCTTTCATTAATCAGATGCTTGAGAGGTCAGCAGGTCATCCTTATTATTGTTTTCTTGACGGTTATTCGGGATATAATCAGATTGTTATAGCTCCTGAAGATCAAGAGAAGACAACCTTCACATGTCCTTTTGGTACATTCACTTTCCGACATATGTTGTTTGGGTTATGTAATGCTCCTGCAACTTTTCAGTGATAAATGATGAGCATTTTTTTTTCAGAATATATTGAAAACATCATTGAGGATTTTATGGATTATTTTAGTTTTTACGATGACTCATTTGATCGATGCCTTCATAATCTCACTTTGGTACTCCAGCGGTGTATTGAAACTAACCTTGTGCTTAATTGGGAAAAATTCCATTTTGTGGTAAACCAAGGTATAGTTTTGGGTCATGTGATTTCAGTCAAGGGAATAGAGGTTGAAAAGGCAAAGATTGATTTAATTCGTTCTCTACCATCTCCGACTAGTGTGAAAGAAGTGAGATCATTCCTTGGGCATGCTAGGTTCTATCGGAGATTTATCAAGGATTTCTCTAAAATTTCCACACCACTATGCAACCTTCTTCAAAAAGATGTAAAGTTCGAGTTTGATGAAAAGTGTTTAGTGGCTTTCAACTTATTAAAAGAGTCTTTGACTATAGCTCCTATAATTCAGTCACCAAATTGGGAGCTACCTTTTGAACTCATGTGTGATGCAAGTGACTATGACGTGGGTGCTGTTCTTGGGCAGCGAGTTGACAAGCTTCCTCATGTTATATACTATGCTTCTCTCACTCTTAATGATGCTCAACTTAATTATTCCACCACTGAAAAAGAGCTCTTGGCGGTCATTTTTGTCTTGGAAAAGTTTCGGTCATACTTGATTGGAACTAAAGTGATTGTTTATACCGATCATGTTGCTCTTCGCTATCTATTGGCAAAGAAAGAAGCCAAGCCTCGACTGATTCGGTGGATTCTACTTCTTCAAGAGTTTGATTTGGAGATAAAAGATAAAAAGGGTTTTGAGAATTTGGTGGCGGACCACTTGAGTCGTCTTATTCGGGATGAAGATAATTTGCCCATAGAAGAAAAATTTCTGGATGAGCAACTCCTCACCGTGCAAGAAGTTATTCCTTGGTATGCCGACATTGTAAACTTCCTTGCTTCAAAGGAGTTACCAAGTGATCTCACACAAGCACAATGGAACAAGATCAAGCATGATGCTCACCACTACATATGGGATGAACCTTATCTTTGGAAGCATTGTACAGATCAAATCATTCGAAGGTGTGTACCTGAATCTGAATTCTGTTCCATCCTTGATTTTTGTCATGCTTATGCTTGTGGTGGACACTTTGGACCTAAGAGGACAGCTCATAAGATATTTGACAGCGATTTTTATTGGCCCACAATTTTCAAAGATTCTTATGCTTATTGTAAGGCATGTGATCGTTGTCAACGAGTTGGTAACATAACAGCCAAGGATCAAATGCCTCGAACTCCTATTTTAATTATTGAGATTTTTTATGTTTGGGGTATGGATTTCATGGGACCATTCCTATCCTCTTTTGGCTATGAATATATTCTTTTGGCAGTGGACTACGTGTATAAATGGGTGGAAGCAATTGCAACTAGAACGGATAATTAAAAAAAACTGGTGGATTTCATTCGCTCCAACATTTTTGTGCGCTTTGGTACATCCAAGGCCATACTTAGTGATTGAGGCACTCATTTTTGTAACAAGAGTATAGAAGCATTGTTTTGACGCTATAGTGTAACTCACAAGGTGACAGTTGCTTATCATCCACAAGCCAGCGGGCAAGCGGAGGTGTCTAATCGTGAAATCAAATTGATTCTTGAGAAGACCGTAAATCCAAACCAGAAAGATTGGAGTACAAGGCTTGATGATGCCTTGTGGGCTTATCGTACGGCATATAAAACACCTCTCGGTATGTCACCGTATCAGTTGGTGTATGGGAATCCTTGCCATCTACCAGTAGAACTGGAGCATAAGGCTTGGTGGGCTATAAAGAAGTGCAACATGAACATGGTTGCTGTAGGACAACAACGAATGCTTCAATTGGATGACCTAGAAGAAATACGCAATGAAGCATATGAGAGCTCGAGAATATACAAGGAGAAAACCAAAGCTTTTCATGATAAACATATTCTTCGAAAGAGTTTTGTGGAAGGTCAGAAAGTTCTCATGTAGTACTCTCGCCTTAAACTTTTTCCTGGGAAGTTGAAATCTCGCTGGTTAGGTCCGTTCACTGTCACCAAGGATTTTCCTCATGGAGCGGTTGAAGTGGTAAATCCAAGTACCGGAAAGACATTCAAGGTGAATGGTCAGAGATTAAAGCCATATTAAGAATCAATGGAGAAAGAACAAGCTGATGTGATTCACCTCATTGACTTGATATATGTTGATGAATGAAGCATTAAGTCGAGCTAGCGACGATAAACTTAGCTACTTTGTAAATTAGTTTATTTTCATTATTATTTTTTTATTTTATTTATTTAAATTGAACATTATGTTTTTATTTTTGTTTTTGTTGAGGTAATTTTAGTTTAATTTCTATAATTAGAACCGTGAAAATCGTGAAAAAAAATGGAAAAAATGAAAAAGTTTGAAGAAAAAAAAAGGATTCAGGCCGTGGCACACTTTTTCTAGGCCGCAGCCCTTTTACGAAAAAAAAAAGAGGAAGAAAGCTTCAGGAGAGTTCGCAGGCCGCGGCGTGCATTTTACAAGCCGCGGCCTACGAATAGTATTTCAGACAAAAACGTATTCGCAAGCCGCGACACGTCTTTCCTAGGCTGCGGCCCTTTTCCATAATAAAGCTTCAAGTATAATGCAGGTCGTGACACACATTTCCTAGGCCATGACACACGAAAGATTTTTCAAAAAAAAAAAGGGAGCAACGTCAGGTATGTGTGTAGGCCACGGCACAAATTTTGCAGGCCGTGGCCTATGATTTCAGCACAAATTTTACACTTAAAAACTCAATTTCATCATTTCTTTAAAAATCACAAAAACCACCATTCCTCTTTCTTCTTTTTCCCATAATTCTCATCACATAACCCACATCAATTTCTCCATTTCCCCTTGTTTTCTTCATTATTCTTCCATCACAATCACCCTAAATCATTCAAAGGAGGTTTGCACTCTCATTCAATACTTTTATCAAGTAAGTTTTCTTTAATAAATTTTTAATTTGTGAAAAGTATTTATTTTGTTAATTGGACAAGTGTAATGTGGTGTATTTTAGTGGAGTTTGTGGATTGTTTAAATTGGTGTCCAATGTGCTTTGCATCAATTTTCTTATTCATTCATGCACATTGTGTTTTTTTTTTTGGGAAGTTTTACTCTATGACATACATTTTTTTGAGATGGTATTTTTCTACACTCTATGTGTTTGATAAAAATCTTGTGAGGAATGGAGTATATGGTTGGTGTATGAGTGTTCTTTGTGTAAGTTAGAATTGGTTATGTATGAGTTGAGTTGATCATTGTGTCACTTTGACCCCGGAATTGGTGGCATTTAAACTTTGGTATGGATCAATGTTGGCCATTGCGGTGTTTTTTTCTCTCTTAATCTTTTGGTGACTAATAATGGTGTTTTTGGGTTTTTGTTCTTCATTTTTCTAATTTTGGACAGCCATGGCTCCAAAGACAAATAGAAATCAAGCTTCTTCATCGACGCCAATTCCCTATGATCCTCAAAGGTTTGTGTCCACTGAAGCCTATGAGAGTTACATAAATGCCATTGCTCATGACAAGGCGTGGGGTCCCTGAACGAGGATTTGATCTCCACATGCATCATGAACAACCATTCCTAATGCATCAAATTGAGTCTCGGGGTTGGGAAAAATTGTGTGCACATCCCGAACGTGGCATTGGTCCTATTGTTCATGAATTTTATGCCAATGTTGTGGCTCATGAGAACTACAGAGTGAAGGTGAGAGGTGTGAAAGTGTCATTCAAAGCGTCTAATATTAATAGCTACTACGAACTACCCCACTTTCAACGTGATGAATATGGTTCTGTTAAAGATAATTTTAATCATCAGGCTATCATTGATGAGATTGCAATGTCGAGTGCTGTATGGACCTTATATAGTAATGGGGCTCCTCACTACATCAATGCTGCTTATCTGGATAGCAATACAAAAGCTTGGCAGCGGTTCATGGGGGCAAAATTAATGCTGACAGCCCAACTTGGTCACGTTGATATTCATGAGGCAATTCTCCTTTATGTTATTCTCACTGACAAAACAATTAATGTGGGGAAAATTATTCATGGCTCCATCATCCAAAGTATGAGCCAAGTAACGAATGGATTTTATGTTCCCTCATTGATCACTTGCGTTATGCAAGAAGGCGGGTGTTCCTTGGGATGAATCTGAAGACAAAGTGCATCCATTGCGCATTATTGATCACAATACCCTTGATCAATTGAAGGGAAAAACCGTTGCTCAAGCTAATGATCAAGCCCAATCTTCTATTCCGGTGCCTGTTCCCCCTTTGAATGATAGTAGAAGAATCACTCAACAACGTTTTCAAGCTTTGGAGCAAGAGGTTTATCATGGACGACTTGATATTCGGGCCAATACTCAACATATCTTAGCTCACAACCAAAGGTTTGTGGAATATGTGAGCTATCAAGATATCTGTTATAGGATGGATCAAGCTCGCTTGAATGTGGATATGTCTGGATGTCCACCTGCTCCTACTTGGTTGCAGGCATACCCACCACCGATTCCCATGCCCATTGTGCCATGTCAAACCCAGGATGATGAGGATGTTGCTGGCGCTACAGATATGGATATTCCTGAGGAGTAACTTGTTTTGAGGGAGTTTTTCTTTTCTTCTCTTTTCACTTTATTTTCTATTTTCCTAAGTCCATTGAGGACAATGTATTGTTTAAGTGTGGGGGAAGGAAGGAAAAAAAAACTGTTTTACGTTGGTTATTTTCTATTTTTTTATGTCTTTGTTAACTTTCTGTTATTTTCATTTTATTTAGTGTTTGTTAGTGTCTGTCTTTAATTTTAGTTCAGTTGTGTTGGTCTTGTTGAAAGCATTGGTCGATGATGAAACTATGAATTGTGCTTAAAGTGATGTTAGACATGAGGAATTTTGTATGATTTGTGTGCTTGATTCCTATGTGAATTGCTATTTTGATTTATGTTGTTTTTCACTCTATGTATGATTGAATTCACCACTTAAATGTATTGGAAAAGATTTATGCTTGTTGAAAAAAAGTATATTTGAAGTCCCAACCACTCTAGAAATCATTGATCAATTGTTTGAGGCAAAATCATAAGTACACATGATTAGGAAGATGATTAAGGCAGTTCTTTGGATCGTTTGAGCCATTCAAGCCAACCTATTATATGATAATCCCTAGTTTCCCATGTTTGAGCCATGATGACTGTTTCTTTTCTTCTATGAACTGAAATTTTTGACCCTATACCTCCTTGAAAAATATTTCTTTTTGTAACCCATTGCACCATGGTTATATATATATGATTTTTGATCTTGTGGGATGGTTTGTTAAAAAAAAGGGGAAATATTTATGGGTTATTTGTTTGGTTGTAATTTGTGTATGATCTCTATTTCTCTCCTTGGAATATTATGAAGAAAAAAAAGAACAAAAAAGAAAAGAAAAAAATGATTTCCAATGAAAAAAAAAATTCTTATATGCAAATTTTGCAAAAGTATACGTGTGGGGTGAATAGTGAGATCATTATGGAAAGAAGAGTAAGAAAAAAATAGGTAGTTCTTGAATTGTATGGGAAAATTTGGGGCAAGTTCAAAGAATGAAATTGATGTATGCTATGGTGTGATTTGAGCTTAAATGTACCTTTCTCAACTACCCTTAACCTTAGCCTTACATTACAAGCCTATAAAGACCTTTTGATTTTTGATCATTGTGTGTTTATATTAGTGGAGAATGATTGGTTAATGTCTATGAAGTGGGTGTTTTTCATTGAAAAACATTTTGGTATATAGGGACTGATTTAAAAGAAAATGATTTGGCAAGTATGGATTAAATTTGATGCATTTGAGTTGGTGTTGTGATTAAGTGCTTAGTAAATTATTTTTTAAAATCAAATGGTGAATTACATATGGAGTTGAAATTCTAAAGAGTATGCAAATCTGATGTAATGCCCCGGATTCCCTAATGTGGTTTAACGGCTGGATTTGTAGGCCGGGAGGGCCATAATTGGTTAATTACGCTATTTAATGTGTTTATGCATGTTTATGAGAATTATATTATAATATAATGTTAATTGTATGCATGTCGATGATATATGTGAGACCACATTATGATGTGGTTTTGTTCGAGCTGTTCGACATGAGACGATCGTAGATTATTGATTAGCGGTTTAATCACAGCGGGTTTAAGTGTCGGGACTTGGTTTGGGTCTCGGGGTGATTTTGATGGTTAGAGCGTTACCGGGAGATAAAGGGTAACGGGGTGTGATTTATTGGTGTTTATGATTTTTGAGAATAGCGGGAATTAGAGAGCGTTAATTATGATTAACGAGTTAGGAGGAAAGTACCAAAAATGCCCTTGGGAGTCTTTAGAAACCATTAATTGACCTAGGGGTAAAATGGTCATTTCACCCCTAGGATAGATATAACCTTATTTAGTTGAAAAAGGTGATGGAAAAACAGAGTATCTTTGAGAGTTCTCCCGTACCTTCTTCTCCTCACTGTTCTTTGTGGTTTCTGAACCAATTTTGAGGATTCAAGCTTAGGAAGCAAGCCTTGGGAGTTTGGGAGTGTGTTCCATCATTGAAGAGCTTCATAAGCCGAGCTTTGGGTAAGTTTTTAACCATAGTTTCTCTGGTTTGCTCTGTTTTAGTTTTGTTTTGCAGCTGAAATGTTTAGGGTGAATTCATGGGTTTTGTTGGGAGTTTTGGCTAGGGTTCCCATGCTTGTGATGTTTGGGGTGTGTTGGGATGGTTTTTGGGTTCATTTGGCATCAAGAATAGGCTTTGGAAGCTTGGAGATCGAGTTAGAAACGAAGGAGATGAAGAAGGTCGGTTCAGGGAAGTTTTGGGCTGGAGGTAGCGCTACAGCGCCCACCCTAGGGCTCTATAGCGCTCCTCAGGAGGGTTTCTGGCACTTGGGCGGTTCTGAGTTTAGCGCTGTGGCGCTAGGGGTTGAGCGCTGTAGCGCTACCCTGTTCCTTCCAAACCCCGTTTTGAGTGTTTTTAAGGGTTTTTGACTTGGGGTTTCAATCCTTAAGGCCCGGGATCGATTCTACTCACCGTGTGGGCATGTTTCGAGGTCCCGAGGGTGGTGCTTAGGTTAAGACCCTATTATTTTGGATTCTCATTAATGGAGGTTATAATTGGTTGTGATTAGGTAACCGCTAAGGAACTAAAAGACCGATCATTCTCAGGGGTCGTCTTTATCATACTTCTCGCTTGAACTTGAGGTAAGAAAACAGTGTATGGATACAGTTGCACCCTGCACAGGTATATGACATGCATGGTTTGATATTGAGGCTTGTTGGTTGATATATGTGAACGTGGATTGCATACTAAATGCTAATGAATGCTGATTACCTGTTTAAGACACTGACTAGTCAGGGACCGACTCTAAAGTCGACGATCACGCATTGAATGGCTCTATGGCATTAATGCGGGACCGACCCTAAGGTCGAAGAACTTATGAGCGCTTGCCTGGTCTACGACCAGATGACTTTAGCCAAGGTATATGACCCCGGTGGCCGTTTGTCACGTGGCTAAGGGACGTTGTCCATAGTTTCGACTCTAGAGTCGTGAGGAAGGTTATGTTGGTGACCAATCACCATGCACCTGTCCTGAACAAACTTATGAATGAAACACTTATCGATTAAGCCCTGGTGACCCTATCGTCACATGGCTCAAGAGAGCGATGCTCATTATAGTGACTTTTGGCTATTGTCACCTATTTGCTGGACTGATAGTCCCGGATGATTATTGTGAACGTTGTTGATATTATATCATGTTTTCTTGCTGGGCCTTGGCTCATGGGTGCTGTGTGGTGCAGGTAAAGGAAAGGAAAAGCTTGGCCAGCCTTGAGTGGAGAGCTTGGGCGGTGTGATGTACATACAGGGCCGCTTGACCGCCACGGTCAAGGAGTTCTCAGAGGGACTAGGGGTTTACCCTATTTTTGCCGCTTAGGTCGGCGGAGTTTGTAAATTTGGAACTGTAGCGACTCTTTTGTATTACGAACTACTTGTAAATATTTTGAAAGGCTCATGAGCAGTTTATTTACTTAATGAAATGTACCCTTTCCTTTTTACTGGTTTTCCACCTTAACCTGGTAATAACACTTAGATCACGTTTTTAACCAAAGGACTCGGGTAGCGGGTCAAACTTCCGGTTCACCGTTCTTCGTAACTGTTCTGGGGTAGCCAGGGCGTTACATCTGATTTGTTTTGGCATTACTTATTTGTGTGATTCTCAGAGACATTCAAGCTTTTGACAAGACCTTTGTTTAGTGAGTCTAGACTAGTTTGTATTATTTTTATTTTTAGTTTTGTTATTTTAGTGTTTTGCTAAGGGACTAGCAAAATTCAAGTGTGGGGGAATTTGATAAGGTCATTTTTGTATTAATATTTGTTAAGTTTTTCTATGCTTGGATTGTGTTATGATAGCCTTTTTAGTAGTTTTAACTTAATTTCATGTCTCTACAACATATTTTCTACATTGCATTTTATGATGATAAATCTGACATTTTGATGGCAAGTGTAGTTTATGAATCATAGGTTGAAAAAGACTCGATGAGATAAGGTTAAAATGAAGTTTTTGAAGCATTCGAGGCTTTCGAGACTGAAATATTGAAGTGGCGGCAGCGTACAAGCTTTCTAAGGTTGACAAATGAATAAGTTGAAGATAGGCCACAGCTTAAAAATTCAGGCCGCGACACTTTAAATGGAATTGGCGTTTCAGATTTTTTTTGTTCCAGACAGGTCGCTGCCCAGTTTTTTCAGGCCGCTGCCTACTGTGAAGAAAGTGGTGTAATGCCCCAAAATCCCTAATAAGGTTTATGACCTTGATTAGGAGGCCAGGAGGGCCATAATTGATTTATTATGTTATTAAATTATTATATGCATGTTTGGGTGTATTAAATATGCATGTGAACCCATCTCTGGTTAATTGGATGATTTTCATAGTTTGGCCATTTCGGGCATATTTGGCATATATGTGATATGTGTGTGGTGCTTTACTATTATTTGGTTATGCTAGGGTTACTCAGCACGAGATGATCCTAGGAGGTAAGCTAGTGGGAAAGTCATAACGGGGTTTATTTTTTACTCGAAGTGAGTCAAGGGGTATTTAGTACATTACCGGGTTATTGGGTAATGGGAATAAGTATTTGATGATAAATTGGGAGTTAGTAAGATCAGGGGTAAATTCTAGAAGTTTGGATTATTTTGCCCCCGGGGACATTTTCGGGACCCCGAGCATTAGGATTTGTATGAAGTTACTTAAGCTTGAAGTAACCTATTAAGAAATAAAAAAGAACGTTCAGTAAGTTCTCTCTCCCTCTAAGTTCCATATTCGTCTGACGATTGCATTTTCGAAGGAAACTTGAGTTCTAGGACTCGGATTCAAGCGAGGATCTAGGCATAGCGATCCTAGGGAAGATTAGAAGCTTATCAGTTGGAGTATTTAGTTGGGAACAACTCAATCGGAGGTAATCCAAGTTTTAAGTTATAAGTTTTTAAAGTTTTTAATCTTGAATTGGATTTTGTGTTTTGATGAGTTTTTGGGTGATTTGAGACTTGGGTTTTGTTGGTTTTGGATCATGGGGATATTTGGGAACTTTGATTTTGGGATATGGAGATGTTTGGATAGGTTTTTGGATGGTTTTAAAATGGTAAAATCGAAGAAAAATGGCTGGTTCGCAGTTGGGCCGCGGCCCAGACTCGATGAAGCAGGAGTAGGTTTCTGAAAGGCTTGGGGGCCGCGGTGCTTGTATAGTGGGGCCGCGGTGCTTGGGGCCATTTGTGGCCAAAATGATGTTTTGATTGCGGGAACTTAAACCTTAGGCCTAGGGATCATTCCTACTACCACGTTTAGTGGGTTTTGATATCCCGGAGGCTAGGTCTTGGTTCCGGGATTGGGTTTTAGAACTTGAACTCATTGGGTCACCGTTTATGGTTGTGACTAGGTTATCACAAGGGGCTTGGAATCAGGATCATGCTTGTGGCTTATTTATTGGTAACTTGTGCTTGGACCAAAGGTAAGAAAAATGCACCCCGTATATGACATGCATGGTTATTACTGAGGCATGTTGAGTGTTTAAATGTGATGCATGAGAAACATGTGATTAGGGCATGCCATGAATGTTGAATATGAGATTGTCCAGAGCTTGAGTCTCTGTGTTTGAGCATGATTCTAATTATGCTAGCAGCTGTTAAGTAAGCATGTTGAATGCCCTATATTTGGATATTTGACATATGATATATGCATGGTAGCATTGCTTACTTGTGCGTGGCACTGACTAACTAGTCAGATTTGGCAATGGTGTTAGTATTAACTGTGAAGCTGTGACTCATTAGTTAAGTTCGGCAGTGGTACTAAGCACTGGTCACCTGGTATTGACTCATAAGTCAAGAATGGTCTTAGCGTGTTTAACGCAAGCCGATAAAGATTAGATCTAATCGACATCTGCATTGAATGACTCAACATGAGCATTAATGCTGGACCGACCCCAAGTTCGATGAAAACTAAAAGCGCTTGTCTAGTCTAAAGGCTAGTTACTTAGAGCCAGCGTTGGAAAGACTAAGGTGACCTGCACGTCACATGGCTAAGAGGGTATGGAACCACAGAGTATGACTCATTAGTCACCTGTACAGGGTATGACTCATTGGTCATCCACACAGAGATAGATTCATTAGTCATCTATACAGAGTATGGCTCATTAGTCACCTATATAGGGTATAACTCATAGTCATCAACACAGAGATAGACTCATTAGTCATCTATACAGAGTGTGACTCATTAGTCACCTATACAGGGTATGACTCATTAGTCATCCACAAGGAGAAAGACTCATTAGTCATCTATACACGGTGTGACTCATTAGTCACCTATACAGGGTATGACTCATTAGTCATCCACACAGAGATAGACTCATTAGTCATCTATACAGAGTGTGACTCATTAGCCACCTATACAGGGTATGACTGATTAGTCATCCACACAGAGATAGACTCATTAGTCATCTATACAGAGTGTGACTCATTAGCCACCTATACAGGGTATGACTGATTAGTCATCCACACAGAGATAGACTCATTAGTCATTTATTCAAGAAGCAGGTCTCTAGAGATTGACTAATTAGTCATCTATTCAGACGCAGGACCCCATAATCGTTTACTTGAACTTATTTGCATGTGTGATGAAGGCTATTATTGCTAGGCATGCACATTATGATTTGATGACATGTTATTACTGTTCATGAGCATATTGAGTTTTCTTGATGGGCTTCGGCTCACGGGTGCTATGTGGTGAAGGTAAAGGCAAAAGAAAGTTGGACCATCCTTGAGTTGGAGAGCTTAGGTGGCAATGTATACATATGCAGCTGCTCGACCGCCACTGCCGAGGTTTGAAAGAGGAACTAGGGTTAAACCCTGTTTTGCCGCTTAGATCGGCTGGTTGTAAATATTTTATTGTAATAAACCTTTAAATTATATTTTTGGGATCCCAATGTATACAGTAAACGTTATAATGAAACGTTATATCTTAACCAAAATTTTTAACCCTAAACCGCTAATCATACTTAGTTACACGATTATGGCCAAATGGCTCAATTAGCGAGTTTAGCACTGTTTAAAAGGCACACCGTAACAATCCCTGGAGATTAGGGCGTTACAACTTAGTATCAGAGCGAGCCAAGGTTTATGGTTCCTGAAGACAAGCTGGGCATTTACACTAGTCACTGAAGATAGATTCACTCAAGGAATGGTAACTGTTAACCGAGATTTTCGGCAACTATATTAATGAACAATATTTACTGATAATAATAATGAAAGTAGAAGATCAACACGAGGTTTTTACGTGGTTGGGGCATTAACTAGCTTTAGTCCACAAGT
This sequence comes from Humulus lupulus, assembly GCF_963169125.1. Classification (NCBI taxonomy): domain Eukaryota; kingdom Viridiplantae; phylum Streptophyta; class Magnoliopsida; order Rosales; family Cannabaceae; genus Humulus; species Humulus lupulus. The sequence continues at coordinate 206,224,859 of NC_084794.1, read as the reverse complement.
CTATATATTAGAGCTATAAGAAGCGTTTACAATGGAGTTTTCTAACTCTATCTGAACAGAGTTTCTGCCTTTTCTCTCTTTTTCCTTTCTTTTCTTTCGTGCGTTGTTCTACAGCTTATATTTATACGCTGAGGGGAACACCGGGTCTGGGCCGGATCCGACTCGGGCCCATCAGAGAAATAGGTACAAGGGGCCTTTCTAGTGGAGGCCCAATACAAAAAGGTATACAATACACGAAATTCAAACCAGCTAAGGCCCAATTGGTTGACCTGAGACACAAGTCTTCACCCGACAAAACGGCGCTTTGGCTCTGACCACTTCGAGTCACGAGGCTGATTCAGGAGATAAGACCGGTCAGGGTACTTGGCTGCGCAGTCCTGACACACCAGTGGGCAATCCCGAGGCGACCTTTTCTGCAGGCGAAAAGTGGGGGACAATGCCCACGCGAAATGAGGCGGTTTCAGGATCCTGGACGCCTGGCCCTTCAACTGGGGAGGAGATGACCCAGGTCCGTTTACCTTTGGCCCGCTTCATTTACCTCGGGCCCGGACCATACCAGGCTCCGGGATAGGGACGCGTAGGCCGCGACGGTCCGGGCGCTCTGGACATCGCTGGGACCGTTCAAGCTGAAGATGAACCCGGAGGGACGTCCTGGACCCCTCCAGACGGGCCCAGTCTAGAGTCCCTGGTCCGTACCAGTTCCCTTGGGCGATATTCAAACCAAGGGACCTTGGGCCAGGCCCATATACTGGGCCGGTCCTCTGACCGTGGGCCAGGGCGAAGGCCCAAAGCCCTTCCAGGAAATGGGGATAACAGTAACTATTTATGTGGTTATGTGCTTAACTGCTTAAATAGAATGTAAATGCTTTACCTGCATATTGTATTAGGGAGCATGAGATCCTGATAGAGCCTGGCTCTTGTATGATTACATGCTCCATGAATATATATATATATGAATGTGATCATATGATTACCTGCTCCATGAACATATATAATTGTAATATTTGCATGCTGGAATTGGAGGCATGGTGTGAATGTTGGAAGAGCAGGGATTATGATTGATGTTGTAATGATATGGGCATGTTTTTAGCCCTGTAGTGATTTGTGAATGTGGTGTGGTAAGATTGTTCACATGGGGGAAAGCTCTTGATATGCTCATCATGATTAATGGGTCAAGTTATTGACTGTAGATTCAATCAGCAAGTTTATATCCAAGGCAGATAATGAGGCCTGATGGTGGTTATACTGAGGCTGGGAGTTTCAGCCAGGGGTTGAGTTCGTCATTTTCCCCTCAAAATTTCCAACAAATACTTACAGATGTGCAATTAAAATTGTAGAGATAGGAGGAAGAGATTAGGTGTTTGAAGCAAGAACAGAATCTGTTGGGGAACACCTCTTCCTTTGTTATGCCAGGAGCGGCACCAGTTTTGGCTCAGCCTAGGTTGAGAGCAGGTGGGAATTTCTCTGTGGAAGATTCCAGGAGTATTACCCTCCAGTCTTTGAGGGAGGCCTAGATCCATTCAGAGCTGAGCAATGGATAGGCATAATCAGTTCCATTCTGGACAGTATGGGGCTGGTAGGTCACGATAGGGTGATTTGTGCGACATATGTATTGCGGGACGATTCCCAGACGTGATGGGAAGTAGTATCCCGGACACGAGACACAACTGTGATGGATTGGAAAGAATTTAGGCAACTCTTCAATGAAAGATACTATTGTGATGCAGCCAAGACTGCTAAGATGAATGAGTTTCTGAATCTCGTTCAGGAAAGGCATCAGTAGCCGAGTATATTAATAGATTTGATGAATTGGCCAAGTTCTCTGTTGACATGGTACCCTCAGATGCAGCTCGAAAGAAAAAGTTTATTCGGGATTGAATCCTGGAATAGCTCGGGGCATTAGATTTGCCCCAGTGCGTGAAATCTTTACCTACGCTCTGGTGGTAGGGAAGGCTCTTGCTGTTGAGAACGCAGGAAACCAGATTGGGCAGAAGAGTGCTGGAGAGCACGGAGCTCAAGCAGCGATGCCTCCATTTATTGGAGCAAGCAAAAATAAGAACTGGAGGACTTATCCAATATGTGATCGGTGCAAGAGGTGTCATTTGAAGGGGTGCCGACCAAAGACATATTTCTTATGTGGAATGGTTGGGCATATAAAAAGGGATTCCCCAAGTCGAGAGACAGAGGAGCAAAAGGGGATGGACAGCTCGACTCCAGCTCGAGTGTTCATTCTGAGGCATTCGGAGACTGAGACTGAGGCTAGTTCCTCAGGGATGGCAAGTCAGCTTTCTAGTTTTGATTTTTATATTGTGTCGACTGGTTTTGGTGTCATGTTGTTTCCTTGTTTGTTGCATATATGAAAGCATAAAGATGATATGCAGATCACATGGTTATGTTATGATGGGAAAGTAATGTTGTATTGGTGACTTAAGAGATGAGTTGGATTGTGATGAAAAGGACTCATCAGTGGTTTTGATAAAGCTGGTTATGACTGACTTTGGTATGATCTGGGATATGGATTGGTTGAGTAAGTATGGGGCAATGTTAAAATTGCAAGGAAAGGATAGTAGCTCTTGGGTTTGAGAGTGGAAAGCCTTGTGACAATTGGCAATGTGCATGGATTTTGTATGCTGAGGACATCTGTATTTGGAGCTAGAGTTCTATTGCAGAGGGGATGCATATAACTCTTAGCTAGTGTGGGGATACCACTTAGATTGTGCCAGTGGGATCAGAATAGACTGGATTAGTCTGTGAGTTTCTGGATGTGCTTCCAGGGGACTGGCTAGGGTTTCCTTTATATGAAGAGATAGAATGGTGATTGGATTAGTGCCAGGGATGGAATTAGGTCTTGGGCACTGTATGAATGACTTCAGCACAATTGTAAGAACTTAAGGTTCAGTTATTGAGTAAGATGGTATTCACCAAGGTGGATCTTTGATCTTGTTGTTACCAACTAGAGATCAGGGAAAAGAATATGCAGAAGTCTGTTGTTATACCAAATAAGGGCACTAGAGTGTTGAGTTATGATTTGAGAGTTCGATTACTGTTGAGTGTCTTGATGAATTAAATGAATATAGCATTCAAAGGATTATTGAATGGGGGTTGTGATCGTCTTGGACGATGGTATTGTGATGTATTTCTTGCGGAGAATTGCTAAGGTCAAGGAACGCCTCGGTAGGCAAGAGTTTCCTTGGATGGGCAGGATATTATATGTGCCTTAGGAAAGAGTTCTGAGTCTTCTTGCAGATCAGAAACAGTTAGTAGGTGGTTATGACACCTCAGTAGGAAAAAGATTGCTTATGCAACATGTTGGTTAAAGGATCTGACCAGAACAAGAGTAGAGTTTCTGGTGGGCCAGGTGGGCAGTTTTATGCTTGAGATTACCATCTCAGAGAGGATTAAAAAGGAAAGACGATTGAGTGAACCACAGATAGGAAAGACTGAGTGGAAAGTCTTAGCTGGATTGGCTAAGGATTATTCAGTGTCAGGTATGAATTTATTGAGGTATAAGGATCAGATTTGGAATCCGATGGACACAGGGATTAATTGGGAGATTCTGGATGAATCTCATGCTATTCGTTTATTCTCTCCATTCAGGCATCATGACAGTATGTCAGAGTTTGAAACCTAAATATTGATAGCCTGGGATGGATAGGGACCTAATGGAATACGTGGTAAAGTTCTTAACCTATTAGCAGGTCAAGACAGAGTATCAGGAATCAGTGGGGCCATTGTAGCCTTTGAGTATTTTATAATGGAAATAAGAAAGCATCGCGACGGGTTTCGCGGTGGGGCTGCCTAGGATGGTGGGTCAACGTGAGTTGGCATTGGGTCATCATGGACCAGTATTCCAAGTGAGTTCATTCCTATCAGTAAGAGCAAGTAATACAACTGATTAGTATTCAGATCTCTATGTGAAAGAGATAGTGCGCCTTCATGAAATTTAGGGTCTATCTTATTAGATGAAGACTCTATTATTACTTCCAGGTCATGGAAGGGTTAAGGAAGGCAATGAGTATATAGGTGGAATTCAGTTGAATTCATTATTCTCAGACTGATGGTAAATCAGAGAGAGAAAGAGAGTTATCCAGTTTTGGAAAGGTACCTTATTAGATGAGGTATGTTTGAGAATTTTATCACCCGTTTATTGGAATGAGATGGGTGAGGTGTTGATTTTGGATCCTGAGGTCGTTCAGGGGATCATTGAGATTATTAGAGGTTAGAGCTTGGATGCTCACTTCTCAGAATGAATGGAAGAGTTTTACTGAATCGAAAAGTAGGAACATGGAGTTTCAAGTAGAAGATTGTATCTTCCTTCAAGTACCACCATGATAAGGGGTGAGAAGATGGGGGCAAGTTGAGCCCTAGAGTAGTATAACAGTTTGAGTCCTGGATAGGACCGGTTAGTTTGCTTTTGGATCGACCTTATCTTTGGCACTGTCAGTTGTATACAGTGTATTATGTATTTCCATGCTGAGGACATGGGTTAAAAGAAACTCATGAGTTGAGTTATGAGAATCTAAAGATTGAGGCTAAGTTATCCTGTAAGGAGTAACTAGTTCAGATTTTAACAGAAAGAATAAGGTTCTGAGGAACAAAGTTATACCTTGGGTTAAGGTGCATTGCAGAAACAGGGAGGTCGAGGGAGCGACCTGAGAAACTGGAATCAGTTGTGCAAAATTTATATTCCGGGCGGTTCAGATGAATCTCGAGGATGAAATTTCTATAAGGAGGGGATAGTTGTAATGCCCTAAAATCCCTAATAAGGTTTAGGACCCTGATTAGGAGGCCAGGAGGGCCATAATTAATTTATTATGCTATTAAATGATTATATGCATGTGTTGGGTGTATTAAATATGCATGTGAACCCATATCTGGTTAATTGGGTGATTTTCATATTTTGGCAATTTCGGGCATATTTGGCATATATGTGATATGTGTGTGGTGCTTTACTATTATTTGGTTATGCTAGGGTTACTCAGCACGAGACGATCCTAGGAGGTAAGCTAATGGGAAAGTCACAACGGGATTTTTTCTTGACTCGGAGTGAGTCAAGGGGTATTTAGTACATTACCAGGTTATTGGGTAATGGGAATAAGTATTTGATGATAAATTGGGAGTTAGTAAGATCAGGGGGAAATTCTGGAAGTTTTGACTATTTTGCCCCCGAGAACGTTTTCGGGACCCCGAGCATTAGGATTTGTTTGAAGTTACTTAAGCTTGAAGTAACCTGTTAAGAAATAAAAAAGAGCGTTCAGTAAGTTCTTACTCCCTCTAAGTTCCATATTCGTCTCCTGATTGCATTTTCGAAGGAAACTTGAGTTCTAGGACTTGGATTAAAGCGAGGATCGAGGCATAGCGATCCTAGGGAGGATTAGAAGCTTATTAGCTGGAGGATTTAGTTGGGAACAACTCAATCAGAGGTATCCAAGTTTTGAAAGTTTTTAAGCTTGAATTGGATTTTGTGTTTTGATGAGTTTTTGGGTGATTTGAGACTTGGGTTTTGTTGGTTTTGGATCATGGGATGTTTGGGAACTTTGATTTTAGGATTTGGAGATGTTTGGATAGGTTTTTGGATGGTTTTAAAATGGTAAAATCGAAGAAAAATGGTTGGTTCGCGATTGGGCCGCGGCCCAGGCTCGATGAAGCAGGAGGAGGTTTCTGAAAGGCCTGGGGGCCGCAGCGCTTGTATAGTGGGGCCGCGGCGCTTGGGGCCATTTGTGGCCAAAATGATGTTTTGATTGCGGGAACTTAAACCTTAGGCCTTGGGATCATTCCTACTACCCGGTTTAGTAAGATTTGATGTCTCGGAGGCTAGGTCTTGGTTCCGAGATTGGGTTTTAGAACTTGAACTCATTGGGTCACCGTTTATGGTTGTGATTAGGTTATCACTAGGGGCTTGGAATCAGGATCGTGCTTGTGGCTCGTTTATTGGTAACCTGTGCTTGGACCAAAGGTAAGAAAAATGCACCCCGTATATGACATGCATGGTTATTATTGAGGTATGTTGAGTGTTTAAATGTGATGCATGAAAAACATGTGATTAGGGCATGCCGTGAATGTTGAATATGAGATTGTCTAGAGCTTGAGTCTCTGTGTTTGAGCATGATCCTAATTATGCCAGCAGCTGTTAAGTAAGCATGTTGAATGCCCTATATTTGGATATTTGACATATGATATATGCCTGGTAGCATTGCTTACTTGTGCGTGGCACTGACTAACTAGTTAGATTTGGCAATGGTGTCAGTATTAACTGTGAAGCTGTAACGCCCCAAACTCCAGGGACCGTTACGGTGTGCCTTGTAAACAGTGCTAAACTCGCTAATCGAGTCATTTGGCCAAAATCGTGAACTAAGTATGATTAGCGGTTTAGGGATTAAAAATTTTGGTTAGGATGTAATGTTTCACTAGAACGTTTAATATACACATTGGGATCCCGAAAATAAAGTTTCAGAGTCTATTACAGAAAATATTTACAACAGGCCGTTCTAAGCGGCAAAACAGGGTTCAACCCTAGTTCCACTTTAAACCTCGGCCGTGGTGGACGAGCAGCTGCATATGTACACATTATCACCTAAGCTCTTCAACTCAAGGATGGTCCGACTTCCTCTTGCCTTTACCTGCACCACGTAGCACCCGTGAGCCAAAGCCCATCAAGAAAACACAACAAAACATGATATAATATCAACAATGATCATAATAACTGTTCAGGACTATCATTCCAAGCAAATAGGTGACAATAGCCAAAAGTCACAATAATGAGCATAGCTCCCCTCTAGCCATGTGATGATAGGGTCACCAGGGCTTAACTGATAGGTGATCTTTCATAGGTTTGATCAGGACAGGTGCATGGTGAATGGTCACCAACATAACCTTCCTCCCGACTCTAGAGTCGTGCTATGGACAACGTCCCCTAGCCATGTGACAAACAGTCACCGGGGTCATATACCTTGGCTATAAACATCTGGTCATAGACCAGGCAAGCGCTTATAAGTTCTTCGACCTTAGGGTCGGTCTCGCACTAATGCCATGGAGCTATTCAATGCGTGATCATCGACCTTAGGGTCAGTCTGGCATTAGTGCCTTAGAGCCACTCAATGCACGATTCTCGACTTTAGAGTCGGTCCAGCATTAATGCCATAGAGCCATTCAATGCATGATTCATCGACCTTAGGGTCGGTCTAGCATTAATGCCATAGAGCCATTCAATGCGTGATTCTCGACTTTAGAGTCGGTCCCTGACTAGTCAGTGTCATACACAAGTAAGTCATGCCGCCAATCATATATCACATGTCCCATATCCATAGACAAGGTATTCAGCATGCTTACTAACAGGTATTAGTACAATTAGGACCATGCACAACCACAGAGGCACAAGCTCTGAATAATATCATACTCAATATACGAAGCATGTCCTAATCACAAGTTTCTCATGCATCATATGCAATATATCCAGCAATGCAACATGCACCAATAACAGCCATGCATGTCACGTTTAATCGTCAACCAACATGCATCAAGAATAGCCATGCATGTCATACATAATAATCAACCGGCATGCATCAATAACAACCATGCATGTCATACTCAATAATCAACCAACATGCCTCGATAATAACCATGCATGTCACATATACACAGGGTGCAGTTTTCTTACTTCAGATTCGAGCTAGAACCAATATAAGAACGACCCTTGAGAACGATCAATCTTTAAGCCCTTAGCGGTCACCTAATCATAACCAAATATGGAACACCATCAATAACATGATAATCAAAGGTTTCCACATCAATATCTAGCCTCCAAGAGACTAATCCAAACTAATCCAAGTAGTAGGGACACTCCCGAGGCCCATAGCTAAGTTCCCGGGGTCAAAACGAGCAAACGGGGTGAAAACAGGGCAAGGGCTGCGGCCCTAGCACCTTGGGCTGCGACCCCCAGGGTTCTCTGAGGCAAGGGCCGTGGCGCCCTCCATCAAGGGCCGCGGCGCCCAGCAAGGCCAATTTCCTGACACCTGCTTCATCGAACTAGGGTCGCGGCGCTCAAGAACAGGGCCGCGGCCCCCAACCCTGGGCCATTCCCAAACGTGTTTTAAGCACTCCAAACCCTCCAAAAACATACCCAAACATTCCCCAATCATCAAATCAAAGTTCCCAAGCTTCCCAATACTCCAAAACCCTTAAAACCCAAGGCTCAAACCGACCAAAAACTCAACAATTAACAAAGTCCAATTCTGAGCTTAGAAACTTTAAAAACTTAAAACTTCAAACTTAGATTACCTTTGATTGGGTTGTTTTCCGTCAAATCCTTCGGTTAAGAAGCTCCTAATCTTTCCTAGGATCGCTATGCCTCGACCCTTGCTTGATTCCGACTCCTAGAACTCAAGATTTCCTCAAAAATGCTCAAACGGTATAACAGACCGTCAGAGAGAAAACGAAAGGTTTTCTAACGTACGTTCTTATCTAACAAGCTACTTCAAGCTTAAGTAACCTCAAATAAAACCTAGTGCTCGGAGTCCCGAAAACACCCCCAGGGACACTATAGTCAAAACTTCCAGAATTTCACCCTGATCTCAAATATTCCCAATCTATCACTAAATAAACATTTCTATTACCCCAAAATTGACCCCGTTATGACGAAACCGCTAATCCATTATATATGACCGTCTCATGCCGAATAGCTCGAATATATCTCCATAATAATGAAATCTCATTCACAAATTACAGTATGCACCCAATTTACAAATATGCCCTCAATAGGCCAAATTACCAAAATGCCCTTATAAGTATAAATACACCCATATGCATGCATTCACCATCATATACTAATATAATTCACGTAAACATGCATATAATCATTAAATATCATAATAAATCAATTATGACCCTCCCGACCTCCTAATCAAGGTTCTAAACCTTATTAGGAAATTTGGGGCATTACAACTATCCCCTCCTAATAGGAATTTCGTCCTCGAAATTTACTCAACAGCTCGGAACAAGAATTCCACACGATTGACACAAATTCCTTAGGTCACTTCCATGACCTCACTATTTCTATAGCCTTACCTTAATCCAAGGTACATTCTGTTCAATAGAACCTCATTACTTATGTCACAATCTGAACTGGCTATTCCTTACCGGAATACTTAACCTAACCTTCAGATTCTCATAATTCAATTTTATAAGTTCTTTAACCCATGTCCACTGCATGGAAGTACACAACTCACTGTACACAACTACCAGTGCCAAAATTAAAGCTGATCCAGAGTCACCCTGTTCAGACCCAGTCAGGATCCAACTGTTGAAACAAACTAGGGCTTAACTTGTCTTAATTTCTCACCCCTTTCCCCATAGTGATACTTTAGAGAAAATACATTCTCCTACCTGGAATTCCACATTCCTACCGTCCAGTTCAATAATACTTCCCATTTATTCCAAGAAGTGATCATCCAAGATTCAAGCTCCAGCAGTCTCATAACTCCCCTGAACCGCCTCAGGATTCAGACATATACATATGTTTCCTCACTCATCTTATAAGATGCTCCTCCAATAATAATTGGATAACCCTCTCTCTCTGATTTACCACCAGTCTGAGAGTGATAATCTGTACTGAGTTCCATCCATTTAATCATCACCTTCTAACCCTTCCGAAACATGGAAGTCACAATAAAGTCTTTATCTAATAAGATAGACCTTGAGTTCACGAAGGCTCTCTATCCTTCTCACAAGGAGACTCAATATAGATCAGCTGTACTATTCACCTATCCTTACTGATATAATAAACTCACTTGGACTACCAGTCCACAATGACTTAATACCCATTTCATACCGATCCATCAACCTGGGAATCCCATCGCGATGAATCCCACCGCGAAACTCATCGGGATGCTCTCTTATTCCCACTATGAAATACCCAAAGGCTGTAATGGCCTTACTGTTTCCTGATATTCCGTCTTGACCTGCTAACAGGTTAAGAACTTTATACATGCCTCAACATATGCCTCTTCATCTCAGGCCATCACTATAAAATTTCCATATCATGTTACCCTTTCACGATGCCTGAATGAAACCAATAAAAAAAAATAGCATGAGATTCATCCAGAATCTCTCTGTTAATCACAATGTCCATCAGATCCCAAGTCCGATCTCTATATTACCACAAATTCATGTCTGTCACTATACAACCTTTAGCTAATCCAGCTAAGGCTTTCCATTCAATCTTGCCCGTCTGTGGCTCACTTAACCATCTTTCCTTTTATCTTTCTTGAGATATAATCTCAAGCAATAAACTGGCCACCTGGCCCACCAGAAACTCTACTCCAGTCCTGGACAAATCCTTCAATCAACATATAGCTTAAGCAATTACCTTTCTCTGTCACTGAGATGTCATAACAACCCACTAACTTGTTCTGATCTATACAAAATCCAGAACACTTTCCCAAGTCACCTGAAATATCTTTTCCATCCATGGACACTCCTGTCCCCAAGGCACTCCTCACCCTTGGCAATTCTCCGCAGAGAAAACACCACTATACCATCGTCCAAGACGACCATAAATCTCATTCAAATAAACCTTTGAATGCTCTATTCATCTGATACACAAACACTTGGCGTTAAACCAATTCTCAAGATATATTCAGCACTCGCAGTGCTCTAATTTGATACCAACACAATCCTTTACATAATTTTCTCTCTCTCTGATCTCTAACTGGTCTTAACCAGATCCAAGATCAACCTTAAAGAATTTCGTCTTACTCAACAACTAAACCCTTTAATTCTTATAACTCCACTGAGCCACAATGTTACATCCAATTCCATCTCTGGTACTAAGCCAATCACCATTCTAATTTCCTGTTATAACAAGAAGCCCTGGCAAACCACCTGGGAACACATTCAGAACCCACAGACTAATCCAGTCTGTCCTGATCTCACTGACACAACCTAAGTGGTATCCACCACGCTAGCTAAGAGTTCCATGCATCTCCCTGCACAAAACTCTAGCTCTCGCTACAGGTATTATAAGTGTATGAAACCATGCACCATGCCAACTATCACAAGGCTTCCCACTCTCAAACCCAAGAGTTACTATATTTTTCCTTATCATTCAAGATTGTTCTTTAATTACTTAACCAATCCATACCTGGATCAAACCAAAGCTAGTCAGTCATAACTAACTCATGAAAACCATTGATAAGTCCTTTCCATAATCCAACTCGTCCCTTGGATTACCAATACTGTATTACATTTCTCATCACATCATAACCATGTGATCTGCATAGCAACTCTATGCCTCTCTATATACAACAAACAAGGGAAAAGCATGGCACCAAAACCAACCAGCATAGCTTAGAAATCAGAACCAGAAAGCTAACCTGCCATCCCTAAGGAACTAGTCTTAGTCTCAGACTCTGACTGTCCTGGAATAAACACTCGAGTTGGAATCGAGCTGCCTATCCCCTTTTGCTCAAGTTCTCTTAGCCTTGGGCAATCCTTCTTGAAATGCCCAACCATGCCACAAGCAAAACATGACCTTGCTCGGCATTCCCCCAAATGCCGCCTCTTGCACCGCGTGCATACTGGACGAGTCTGCCAGCTTTTCTTCTTACTTGCTCCAATAAGTGGAGGTACCACTATCTGGGCTCCATGCTCTCCAGCACTCTGCCGCCCAACTACTATACTCTCAACAGCAAGAGCCTTCTCTACCACCTGAGCATAGGTAGAGACTTCATGCATTGGGGCAACTCTAATGCCCTGAGCTATTCCAGGATTCAACCCCTGAATAAATCTTTCCTTCCGAGCCACATCTGTGGGTACCATGTCTAAGGCAAACTTGGCCAACTCATCAAATTTAGTAACATACTCGGTCACTGACTCATTTCCCTGAACAAGATTCAGGAACTCATTCATCTTGGCAGTCTTAGCTACATCACAATAATACTTCTCATTAAACAGCTGCCTAAATTCTTTCCAGTCCATCACAGCTGTATCTCGTGTCTGGGATACTACCTCCCACCATGTCCGAGCATCATCCCGCAGTACACATGTAGCACAGATCACTCTATCGTGACCCACCAGTCCCATACTATCAAGAATGGAGCTGATCATACCCATCCATTGCTCAGCTCTGAATAGATCTAGGCCTCCCTCGAAGACTGGAGGATAATACTTCAGGAATCTTCCACAGAGAAATTCCCATCTGTTCTCAACCCTAGGCTGAGCTGAAACTGATGCCACCCCTGGCATAGAAAAGGAAGAGGTACTACCCAACAGACTCCGCTGTTGCTTCAAATACCTGATCTCTTCCTCCTGCCTCTGCAATCTTAATTGCAAATCTGTAAGCGTCTGCTGAACATTCAGAGATGCAGAAGAAGAACTAATACCCTGGCTGTAACTCCCAGCCCCTGTATAACTATCACCAGGCCTCATAATCTGCCTTGAATATAAACCTGCTGATTCAATCTGCAGTCAATAACTTGATCCATTAGTCACAATAATCATATCAAGGGCTTTTCCCACGGGATAAATCTTACCACACCACAACCATAATCCACTTGCAGTGCTGCGAACATGCCCATGGAAATCATACATTACTTATAATCCCTGCTCGTCCAATACTCAAACCATGCTTCTAACCCCAGCATGCAAATAACACAATCATATATATTCACAGAGCAGGTAATCATATGATCACAGTCATATATATATATTCACGAAGCATATAATCATATAATTAAGAGCCAGGCTTTATCAGAATCTCATGCTCCCTAATACAATGTACAGGTAAAGCATTCACATTTTATTTAAACAGCTATGCACATAGCTACAGAAATAGTCACCATTCCCTGAGTGAAGCTATCTTCATTGATGAGTGTACATGCCCAGCTTGTCTTCAGGAACCATAAACATTGACTCGCTCTGATACCAAGTTGTAACGCCCCAAACTCCAGGGACCGTTACGGTGTGCCTTGTAAACAGTGCTAAACTCGCTAATCGAGTCATTTGGCCAAAATCGTGAACTAAGTATAATTAGCGGTTTAGGGATTAAAAACTTTGGTTAGGATGTAACGTTTCACTAGAACGTTTAATATACACATTGGGATCCCGAAAATAAAGTTTCAGAGTCTATTACAGAAAATATTTACAACAGGCCGTTCTAAGCGGAAAAACAGGGTTCAACCCTAGTTCCACTTTAAACCTCGGCCGTGGTGGACGAGCAGCTGCATATGTACACATTATCACCTAAGCTCTTCAACTCAAGGATGGTCCGACTTCCTCTTGCCTTTACCTGCACCACGTAGCACCCGTGAGCCAAAGCCCATCAAGAAAACACAACAAAACATGATATAATATCTGTTGACTGCGTTTTTAGCCAACGACGTGAGAACGTCAAATACGACGAACCTTCAAGAGAATGTAAACGACAACAAACGGTATAAACAAGAAAAGTAAAGAACACATGAGATTTTTATAGTGGTTCAGCCCCGATTGTCGGTAATAGCCTAATCCACTTAGAGTTGTGATTTATAAATCTATACTCAAGATCAGATGGACTATGCCAACTGAGTTTCTTCAGTATAAATTGTGAAAATACAAGAATTCTCTCTAATTTCAGCACTTTCTCTCTCTAGAATAGACAGACCCAATTTTATCTCTCTAGAAAGAATAAGCAGAAGGGGCCCTCTTCTCATCCCATCAGCTCTCTATTTATAGAGATGGGATCCTCAACTGATATCCCCTTATAATAGGGATATTTTACTATATTTATTATATTTATATTACAAATAAACATTCAACATTCAAAATGTAACAAACTCCCTATTTGTGGGAAGAATGAGAGATTCCCGCGCATGTTGTTGAAGTTGTATCTGACTTAGTCTCCTCTAGCTAGTTGGTCCACCTCCTACTCACTACCCATGCAAGTGCTGGTTAAACATGCATGGTGGTAGGATATGCATGGTGGTAGGACATGCTTTGGGTGGGCTGAACGTGCATGGTTCTCCTCGAACATGTACTCTCCTCCAGCATGCCATGTCCCTCCTTGAACCAATCTCCTTAGCTTCTCCTCGGACCAAGGTGGTCCGAGGCAACTTCCTTGGCACCTCACCTTGAACAACATTGAGGGAACCTCACCTTGGACAATATTGAGGGAACCTCACCTTGGACAATATTGAGGGAACCTCACCTTGGACAACATTGAGGCAACCTTCTTTAGCATCTCCCAAACATGTCCGATCGAACATTGTATAGACTTTCCTTATGAAAGTCTAAGTCTCCATTCTCTTGCATGAGACTCCTCCTCCTTAGCTATTTACCTTGGACACGTTCGAGCCAACACTTAGAAAACCTTGGGAGGCTTGCCTCCTACACACCCTTGGGGTCTCCTAGGACCACACCCTCCTTGGGGTCTCCTAGGACCACATCCTCCTTGGAGTCTCCTAGGACCACTCCCCTTAGCTCTCCTAGGAGGCACTCTCCTAGATGCATTCTCCTTAGCCTCCTAGGATGCATTCTCCAATTTTTGGGTACGTGAAAGTTGTCAACCGGATAGGAGCTTTGGATGACCTCGAGAACATTTTGCTAGAAGAAAAGTTTATCATACGAGGGAAATCGTATAATAAACTTGGGGGGCAAATGTTATACCCAAAAATTGGAGAATGCATCCTAGGAGGCTAAGGAGAATGCATCTAGGAGAGTGCCTCCTAGGAGAGCTAAGGGGAGTGGTCCTAGGAGACTCCAAGGAGGATGTGGTCCTAGGAGACCCCAAGGAGGGTGTGGTCCTAGGAGACCCCAAGGGTGTGTAGGAGGCAAGCCTCCCAAGGTTTTCTAAGTGTTGGCTCGAACGTGTCCAAGGTAAATAGCTAAGGAGGAGGAGTCTCATGCAAGAGAATGGAGACTTAGACTTTCATAAGGAAAGTCTATACAATGTTCGATCGGACATGTTTGGGAGATGCTAAAGAAGGTTGCCTCAATGTTGTCCAAGGTGAGGTTCCCTCAATATTGTCCAAGGTGAGGTTCCCTCAATATTGTCCAAGGTGAGGTTCCCTCAATGTTGTTCAAGGTGAGGTGCCAAGGAAGTTGCCTCGGACCACCTTGGTCCGAGGAGAAGCTAAGGAGATTGGTTCAAGGAGGGACATGGCATGCTGGAGGAGAGTACATGTTCGAGGAGAACCATGCACGTTCAGCCCACCCAAAGCATGTCCTACCACCATGCATATCCTACCACCATGCATGTTTAACCAGCACTTGCATGGGTAGTGAGTAGGAGGTGGACCAACTAGCTAGAGGAGACTAAGTCAGATACAACTTCAACAACATGCGCGGGAATCTCTCATTCTTCCCACAAATAGGGAGTTTGTTACATTTTGAATGTTGAATGTTTATTTGTAATATAAATATAATAAATATAGTAAAATATCCCTATTATAAGGGGATATCAGTTGAGGATCCCATCTCTATAAATAGAGAGCTGATGGGATGAGAAGAGGGCCCCTTCTGCTTATTCTTTCTAGAGAGATAAAATTGGGTCTGTCTATTCTAGAGAGAGAAAGTGCTGAAATTAGAGAGAATTCTTGTATTTTCACAATTTATACTGAAGAAACTCAGTTGGCATAGTCCATCTGATCTTGAGTATAGATTTATAAATCACAACTCTAAGTGGATTAGGCTATTACCGACAATCGGGGCTGAACCACTATAAAAATCTCATGTGTTCTTTACTTTTCTTGTTTATACCGTTTGTTGTCGTTTACATTCTCTTGAAGGTTCGTCGTATTTGACGTTCTCACGTCGTTGGCTAAAAACGCAGTCAACAATATCAAAAACGATCATAATAACCGTTCAGGACTATCAGTCCAAGCAAATAGGAGACAATAGCCAAAAGTCACAGTAATGAGCATAGCTCCCCTCTAGCCATGTGATGATAGGGTCACCAGGGCTTAACTGATAGGTGATTCTTTCATAGGTTTGATCAGGACAGGTGCATGGTGAATGGTCACCAACATAACCTTCCTCCCGACTCTAGAGTCGTGCTATGGACAATGTCCCCTAGCCATGTGACAAACAGTCACCGGGGTCATATACCTTGGCTATAAACATCTGGTCATAGACCAGGCAAGCGCTTATAAGTTCTTCGACCTTAGGGTCGGTCTCGCACTAATGCCATGGAGCTATTCAATGCGTGATCATCGACCTTAGGGTCGGTCTGGCATTAGTGCCTTAGAGCCACTCAATGCACGATTCTCGACTTTAGAGTCGGTCCAGCATTAATGCCATAGAGCCATTCAATGCATGATTCATCGACCTTAGGGTCGGTCTAGCATTAATGCCATAGAGCCATTCAATGCGTGATTCTCGACTTTAGAGTCGGTCCCTGACTAGTCAGTGTCATACACAAGTAAGTCATGCCGCCAATCATATATCACATGTTCCATATCCATAGACAAGATATTCAACATGCTTACTAACAGGTATTAGTACAATTAGGACCATGCACAACCACAGAGGCACAAGCTCTGAATAATATCATACTCAATATACGAAGCATGTCCTAATCACAAGTTTCTCATGCATCATATGCAATATATCCAGCAATGCAACATGCACCAATAACAGCCATGCATGTCACGTTTAATCGTCAACCAACATGCATCAAGAATAGCCATGCATGTCATACATAATAATCAACCGGCATGCATCAATAATAACCATGCATGTCATACTCAATAATCAACCAACATGCCTCGATAATAACCATGCATGTCACATATACACATAATAACCATGCATGTCACATATACACAGGGTGCAGTTTTCTTACCTCAGATTCGAGCTAGAACCAATATAAGAACGACCCTTGAGAACGATCAACCTTTAAGCCCTTAGCGGTCACCTAATCATAACCAAATATGGAACACCATAAATAACATGATAATCAAAGGTTTCCACACCAATATCTAGCCTCCAAGAGACCAATCCAAACTAATCCAAGTAGTAGGGACACTCCTGAGGCCCATAGCTAAGTTCCCGGGGTCAAAACGAGCAAACGGGGTGAAAGCAGGGCAAGGGCTGCGGCCCTAGCACCTTGGGCCGCGGCCCCCAGGGTTCTCTGAGGCAAGGGCCGCGGTGCCCAGCAAGGCCAATTTCCTGACACCTGCTTCATCGAACTAGAGTCGCGGCGCTCAAGAACAGGGCCGCGACCCCCAACCCTAGGCCATTCCCAAACGTGTTTTAAGCACTCCAAATCCTCCAAAAACATACCCAAACATTCCCCAGTCATCAAATCAAAGTTCCCAAGCTTCCCAATACTCCAAAACCCTTAAAACCCAAGGCTCAAACCGACCAAAAACTCAACAATTAACAAAGTCCAATTCTGAGCTTAGAAACTTTAAAAACTTAAAACTTCAAACTTAGATTACCTTTGATTGGGTTGTTTTCCGTCAAATCCTTCGGTTAAGAAGCTCCTAATCTTTCCTAGGATCGCTATGCCTCGACCCTTGCTTGATTCCGACTCCTAGAACTCAAGATTTCCTCAAAAATGCTCAAACGGTATAACGGACCGTCAGAGAGAAAACGAAAGGTTTTCTAACGTACGTTCTTATCTGACAAGCTACTTCAAGCTTAAGTAACCTCAAATAAAACCTAGTGCTCGGGGTCCCGAAAACACCCCCGGGGACACTATAGTCAAAACTTCCAGAATTTCACCATGATCTCAAATATTCCCAATCTATCACCAAATAAACATTTCTATTACCCCAAAATTGACCTCGTTATGACGAAACCGCTAATCCATTATATATGGCTGTCTCATGCCGAATAGCTCGAATATATCTCCATAATAATGAAATCTCATTCACAAATTACAGTATGCACCCAATTTACAAATATGCCCTCAACAGGCCAAATTACCAAAATGCCCTTATAAGTATAAATACACCCATATGCATGCATTCACCATCATATACTAATATAATTCACGTAAACATGCATATAATCATTAAATATCATAATAAATCAATTATGGCCCTCCCGACCTCCTAATCAAGGTTCTAAACCTTATTAGGAAATTTGGGGCATTAAAGAAGTTGTGACTCATTAGTCAAGTTCAGCAGTGATACTGAGCACTGGTCACCTGGTATTGATTCATAAGTCAAGAACGGTCTTAGCGTGTTTAACGCAAGCCGATAAAGATTAGATCTAATCGAAATCTGCATTGAATGACTCAACATGAGCATTAATGCCGGACTGACCCCAAGTTCGATGAAAACTAAAAACGCTTGTCTAGTCTAAAGGCTAGTTACTTAGAGCCAGAGTTAGAAAGACTAAGGTGACCTACACGTCACATGGCTAGGAGGGTATGGAACCACAGAGTGTGACTCATTAGTCACCTGTACAGGGTATGACTCATTAGTCATCCACACAGAGATAGACTTATTAGTCATCTATACAGAGTGTGACTCATTAGTCACCTATACAGGGTATGACTCGTTAGTCATCCACACGAAGATAGACTCATTAGTCATTTATTCAAGAAGCAGGTCCCCAGAGATTGACTCATTAGTCATCTATTCAGACGCAGGATCCCATAATCATTTACTTGAACTTATTTACATGCGTGATGAAGGCTATTATTGCTAGGCATGCACATTACGATTTGATGACATGTTATTACTGTTCATGAGCATATTGAGTTTTCTTGCTGGGCTTCGACTCACAGGTGCTATGTGGTACAAGTAAAGGCAAAAGAAAGCTGGGCCATCCTTGAGTTGGAGAGCTTAGGTGGCGATGTGTACATATGCAGCTGCTCGACCGCCACGACCGAGGTTTGAAAGAGGAACTAGGGTTAAACCCTGTTTTGTCGCTCAGATTGACTGGTTGTAAATATTTTGTTGTAATAAACCTTTAAATTATATTTTTGGGATCCCAATGTATACAGTAAACGTTCTAATGAAACGTTATATCTTAACCAAAAATTTTAACCCTAAACAACTAATCATATTTAGTTACACAATTATGGCCAAATGACTCGATTAGCGAGTTTAGCACTGTTTAAAAGACACACTATAACGATCCCTGGAGATTAGGGCTTTACAAGTGAGTTGGGCCGCTGCCCAGTTTTTTCAGGCCGCTGCCTGCGTGACCAATTTTTGCACAGATTTTGTTCTAGGCCGCGACCTGCGACATCGTTTTCAGATTTTTAATTAGAATTTAATTGAGATATAAAATATTATTAGGGTTAATTTTAGATTGAGTTTTTATTACGGTTTAGGAGCGAAAAAAGACTCAAAAAGGGCTGGAGAGAAGACTACAAGACTACATTACTTTTGTTCATCAATCTAGTTTCTTTTCTTCCCTTAATCTTTTTAATCTTAATTATAATTATGTTTGTGATTATGATTACTATTATGGAGTAGGTTCTTTTTAGGTTAAGGGTTAATTCAAAACTCAAGACATGAATTCTTGATTGTTGATAATGAGTATTATTCTTTAATTTTTCTCAATATTAAATTGTTTCTATTTTCTAATTGAATGTTATGGATTTTGTGATTTCTTGTTAGGTGGCCAACTAATTAAGATTTTACATTGTTCAATTGTCATCTTAGAATTACTACTCACTTAATAGTTTAGGATTCTAAGTGTATGTGATAAATTGCAATTGATAGTGATGTCAAAATAATTATTTATTGTGATGAAAGATAGAACTTAGGTTAAATGAATTATATGCTTCATTAATTTATTGCCTAGATTAACTTGTCTCCATAGGACTTAATGTTTTATCTAAGTTAAATAGATTGTATGCTTCATAGATTTATTGCTTAGCTAAAAGAGTTAATTATTGAGCACTTTGCCTTGATTACTTATAATAGGGAGACTAGGATAATTGTCTGCTTCAGCGTTATACGCGGGGTTAATAGTTTAATTGAGAAATTGGAATGATATTTATTATTAGTGACTGGGAATGATTGTTGAGGGTGGAGATTAACCTTTAACTGTTTCTTAATATCATAATATCAATCTTTAATTGCTTTCTAGTTTATGTTATTTAATTTTGAGTTTAAAATCTAAATCCCCCTTTTAAGTTTTAGTGTTAATTATAGAATAATAAAGTGAATGATAGTCCTCGTGGGTTCGACCTATGCTTGCTATTATACTAAGATAATTAGAAGTATTGAAAGAAAAATAATTGTTAAATTTGTTGTAGTATACGACAGCCATCAGTTACCTTAATCTGTAAGCACATACCCTACTGAAACACTTTATTGAATATATTGACTGTTTTACAAAGTAACAGGTTAGCCTGTTCTAACTAAATGTTTTAGCATTTAAACTTCACCAAAATCAAATGTTTTTTTAAAAAAAAATCAAATTACAAATTCTAAAAATTTCACGGTTCTTAATTTTTGTCTATTTTGGTCCATGAATGTAACATATTAGTAGGTTTAAATATATTTTTTTTCCAGAATTCAAGTTCATAAATTGGTTTGTTTTTTTTTTTAAAACGGACATCATGAACTTCATCATTATCATTATAATCAATAAAATAGCTATAAAATAATTATGAAATTAATGGTTCCAGAATAAGTAGAAGATTTAGGAATTTAATAGTTTTGAAGTTGAAGAAAATTACAGTAAAATAGGTATTGACAGAGCAAGATTTTGCAAACATTTGCTTCTTGGATGCTTTGGATGCCGGAGAAGCAAGTCGACAAAGATGCACGTTGCCGGAAATGCCGAAGAGTGCAGCAGAACTGATCGGATATTGCTAGAGGTGTGCCGATCGGAGTTGGCTGGAGGTTGTCGATTGATGCTAGAATTTATTTTGATTTTTTTTTCTTGATCGGATCTTGAAGATCTTGCCGGAGTTTTGAAGCTATTGCCGGAGGTGGAAGGGGTAGTCGGAGTTTGGGTACAGTGGCTGAAGAAACGATTTTGTTGGAGAAGCTTTTGATCGACTCAAGTTTCAGCATATGAATTTTGGGAATTTTTAAAAAATATGGCTTTTATACCATCAATGTGCAAAAATATGTGAGTTATACTTTTCTTAATTTGTATGGAAAATTTATTAAGGAAAAAGTTAAGGTATGGGAAATACAATTAGTAGCTAACTAAAATATAGAAATATCACATTTTTTTTTAATCATTGTTATGTTTTCTTTGATTTTGAAAGTAATTTTTTTTATTTTTTTCCATCATTTTTTTATTATTTTTTTTCCTTGTTTTTTCTTCCATTTTTTCCTACCAATTTTTTCTTTCATCTTTTTTTCTTTCCATTTTTTCATTCTTCCTCTTCTTTTTTTCATTTTTATCCATTTATCTATTTTTTTTTCTTTCATTTGTATTGTTTTAATTTTTTTTTTCATATTTTTTCAGTTTTTTTTTTCATTCTATTTTTTCTTCATTTTTGTATTTATTATTTTCTCCTTCCATTTTTTTTCTTTTTTCACACATATGAGCTTTTTTTTCTACCAATTTTTTCATTCATATTTTTTTCTTTTCATTTTTCCATTATTTTTCTTTTTCTTCTTTTCATTCTTATTTATTCATCTTTTTTTTTTTCATTCATCATTTCTTTTGTTTTTTTTTTCATATATATATATATATATATTTTTTTTTCATTTTTGTACTTATTCTTTTCTCATTCTATTTCCTTTTTTTTTCACACATATATTTTAACATTACATAATTATTCTACTGTTTTTTTTATTTATTATATTTTATTATTGTAATTTTTTTTATAGTTTTTTCCACTATATGTAAAAAAAAATCAAATCAATTTTTTCAGCATTTTCTTTTTACTGTAACACTTATAGGAATACCAAAATTTGGAAATAAAACTAATAAAAATATGAAAACTTGAATGGGTAACTGGTTACCTTCACATTCTTTGTGTGTATATTTATGAGGGTAACTGGTTACTTTCACGTTCTGGTGTGTGTATATTTATAGTTTCTTTATGGTAACTAGTTACTTATGTTACTAAAATTATAGTTACTTGTTCTTCCTTTTTTAATGAAGTGTTCTTCTATTGTTTTCCTTCAAATTTGTTGTTTCTTTTCATATTTAATATGAGTAACTCGTCACCCTTCTTAGGTAACTGGTTACCCCTCTTATGAAAGAAAGTTACTCATCTCAGGATAACTGGTTACCCCTCCTGGTGCATGTTATTTAACCTAGCTCTAGGATTTTTTTTAAGATCAATCAAGTAACTGGTTACCCTACCCAGGATTTGAAAAAAAAACGTACAATCTAAAAAAAAAACATGTTTATAATAAATAAATAATAATTTTAAAAACAATTCATATTACAAAAAAAAAAATTCAAAACAACTAAAGAAAAATTTAATATAAAATTAGTAATATAAAAACAATATAAAAAAACAAATAACCTAAAAAAATAATAATCAAATTACAAACATATCCTTCCAAATTTGATTAAGAGTAAAACTATGGCATAAACCAACTTTTATACAAATATATGGAAAAATAAACCCATAAAAGTGAAATTTTTTTAAAAAAGTCATAGATTAACTTTTTTTTGAAAAAAAGCCATATTTTTGCACACTTGATTAAAAATCCCATATAAAATGTAATTTCCTCATGAATTTTTGCTATGTTAATTATCATAGTAGTCCTCTTTTGCTGATGTGTTTTTATTTATTTTTGAGTTTCAATATGTGATAATTTTTCCATAAACTAATTTTTTTATTAAATTATTCCATACAAATTAAGTACAGTTTAATTCTCATATTTTGCACATTCATGACAAAAGCCATATTAATGAAAACTTGTCCAAATTAAATGGGCTTATAAGAGAACGGGCCCGGCCCATACAAACAAGAATCCAATGCTTTTAGAGGGAACTGCCTTGGCGTTGTAGTTCAAGAAAAAGAAGAGTACAGTTTTGGTTTCGTGTTGTACCGTTTGAGAATATAACAGAAAGAGAGAGAGGCCTGACCGAGTGGAGTGAAATCAGAGAAAATGGAGGTTGCCAAAGTCGGAGTATGGGAAGGGCTGATGAAATCCAATCAAAAGTCGCTGAGAGCTTTATTCAGTCGCAAGCACAGTAATGGAGACCCGAACGAACCCCAAGAATATCGCATTCCTCACCTTTCTCCTCTCGCCAACTCTGTTGTCTCTCGCTCTTCAAGGTCTATTACCAAAACGATGCTTTTCTTATCTTTGTATGTTATGGTTAATGTTGAAGATTTGAAATTTACAGTACCAATCATTTTGGGCGGAGCAACATCGACTTTTGTTAGCTTAGCTCTCATTATGTACAAGCTATGTAGTACTATTGATTGGTGTACAGTAAAATGTTTAGGATCAGATTGTCTAAGAGATTAAAGTTTGGTTTCAGAAAATTTTCCCATCAGGAGTAGGTGGACTGTTTAAGCCAAAGTTTGCACCCATCAGGTGTGGGGTGGAGTTTGATTATTATAGTAACTTGCCTATAAATATGTTCAGTTTCATGTGAGAGATTGTTAGGTTTATCAGGAAGACTAGCATACTTTGTCAAATCAATTTGGTTTAAAGAGATTGAGAATGGACTATTTGGTTTCATGTGTATAGCTGGTAATTTTAAGTGAATCTTGAATCATAATTAGCTCTAATATAAGTGGAGTGGAATGTAGAGGAGGAAGTTGGGGGATCATGAGCGTTGGTGAAAGAATCTGGTTGTGTCAGAGTTCTATATTTGCATTCATTTTTTTAGTATGTATAGTCGATGGCAAGGTTGGTAGCTCTAGCAAGATTATAAGTAGGTTGGTAAATCGATTAACCTAGTTGTAGTAGATGTGAGAGAAGATATTTTTGGGATGGAGTGGATTTGTGTTGGCAAATGATTTTTCAAGAATTAAACATGTTCATACTGCATTCATGTTAAAAAAAACACATGTTCATACTGCATATCAATTAACTGCTTAGACAATGAACTTCTAGTAAGTTTCATGGCTACTCAAATGCGTTCCTGTGATGCTTCAGAATCCTTCAAATTCCTACCGAAGAATTACAGCATCATTTTGGAGCAGAGCCACCTGAGAATGTTAAGGAACTTCCGACTTACGCAAGGAATTTTTTAGAATTTTGCTCATACCAAGCTTTACAGACAATGACTAGGCGCTCAGATTATTTGAGTGATAAGGAGTTCCGTCGTTTGACTTTTGACATGATGCTTGCATGGGAGGATCCTATTGTTAAGAGCAAACCGTTACAGAAAGTGAGACAGACAAACATTTTTGCCTTTTGATTTTTGTAACATAATAGTAGTGTTTACTGTTAACGTTAAATTTAAAAACTCAACAAGGACTCTAAGATTTTTCTGATTTTATTTTTTTCGGATTGAGGTTGTTGCAATAATTTCTCTTTGACTGCAGGAGACTGAATCCTGCAGTAATCAGGAAGTAGAGGATGAAAGTGGGTGGTCGCTTTTCTATTCGAGTTCTACAAACATGGCTGTTCAGGTTCTGTTCATAAACTTTTCCCTCTCATTCTCTAATGCAGTATGCATTCTGCCGCTTGAAAAGTCTACCTTCCAAGAATTGTTGATGCCTATATTTGCCTTTTCTTTTCTTCCCCCTTTAGGTTGATGAGGAGAAAACTGTTGGACCTGAGGCTTTTGCACGGATATCTCCTGCTTGTGCAGCTGTTGCTGATATAATCACTGTGCACAATCTTTTTGATGCACTGACAGCTTCTACTGGCCATCGACTTCATTTTCTTGTATATGACAAATACATAAGAAACCTTGACAAGTAAGATGTTGCATCTCGATGATGTTACTCTCTAGATTCCAGTCTTCTTAAGGAGAATTTAGCTTAGCATCTCAAATTTGTTACATTTGGCCCTCTGGTAGATTTTTTTTTGTTCCCATTTGGCACATGTGGTTTCATGAAATATTCTTTCATTGATTTATCTGGCATTGAAGGACATATTAGCCCCCCCTCCCGCCTTTCAACACGTGATCATTTCTTAATTTAGTCTATTTTGTTGAAAATATAATACAATGGTGATTCTCTCTGCTCAAGAAAACTGTCTCTCAGTTGAGAAATTAGAGTCGGAAAATATTGAGATCATTCTCCATTTTTTTTAAAACTTTTTTTATACTATTGCTGTTGTTGTTAGGCTTCTATGTAGTGACAAGGATGGACTTGACTATGTCTGACTTTGGCAGGCATCACAAGTTCAATTCCTAGTAGCTGCACAATTCTCTGTTGTCCCCTGGGACCTGGCTTTGGAGCCTGTGGGGTAACCCCTGTGGGATTAGTCGGGGTGGGACCCGGATATCCACAGTAGGAGTGGGGGGGGGTTTAAAATTTCTCGTTTCCTGATGTAGTTAATAATAGTGAGTAAAGGTTATTATACTAAGGTTCTTTTCTAGGATTATTAAGGCTGCAAAGAATGCACTGGTCTCTTCCATCGGAAATCTCAAGCTTGCTGAGGGAGAAATTGTCCTCGATGTTGATGGTTCAGTTCCTACTCAACCAGTTTTGCAACATATTGGTATCTCTGCATGGCCTGGTCAGTGATTTTATTCTACTATATGAGTTTCCATATTACTCCAATGAATAAAGCTGAAATAGGGTTTCATGATCTCTGCAACTAAAGTTTGCTTACTAAACAGGTCTTTAGCAAATACCACTAATACATAATGGAAATTGAAAAAAAAAAAAAAAAACAAACTATACCACTGATACATGAGATGAAATGGACGTTATGTGTTGACTTAGCTCTTTAGGTAAGTTATTTTTCTTGCTTGAATATATGATTCTAGAAACCCTCAAGAAAGTGCAATGCCACTGAGTGTGGACTTGATGTGGTTTCTTTATGGCGGCTGTTAAGTTTCAAGGTTTCATCGGTTGGAACTCGTGTGATTGTGTTTGATGACCTAATACAAGATAATTTTCATCACAATTTTTTTCTTATTCAACTTATGGCTTTTTGTAGGGCGGCTGACACTGACTAATTATGCTCTGTACTTTGAATCACTGGGAGTTGGGTTGTATGATAAAGCTGTTAGATATGATCTTGCAGCAGATATGAAGCAGGTCATAAAACCTGAAATGACTGGGCCATTGGGTGCTCGCATTTTTGATAAAGCGGTTATGTACAAATCAACATCTATGTATGTTATCTTCAATGATGCATATTTTGTGTGACTAGCTTATATTTTTAAATTTGGAGCCTACTATCTATCTTCTTTTTTCTTTTATTTTTTGTTTTTTTTGCTGTTGTTGAGTTTGTTCTGCATTTTTTTATGCAGGGCAGACCCTGTTTATTTTGAATTTCCTGAATTCAAAGGGAATTCTCGCCGGGATTATTGGTTGGATATTGGTCTTGAGATCTTTTATGCACACCGATTTATCAGGAAAAATAACCTGAAAGGAACTCAAAAATCAGAAGCTCTTTCACGGGCTATTCTAGGAATCTTCCGGTATCATGCAATTAGAGAAGCTTTCCGCTTTTCCTCGTCACAATACAAGACCTTACTTCCTTATAACCTCGCTGAAAGCCTACCAAAGGGGGATATTATTTTGGAAACTCTGTTAAGTCGATTGATCCTTATAAATGCTGATACCGCCCAGCATGATGTTTTTGCTGGGAGTTCATCATCAAAACAGGTGCTAAAAGCATCTCCAGTTTCACTTCTGGCACTTCTGCATCTTGGATTCATATTGCAAAAAGAGGTAAAGCTTGATGAAAAGGCAATAATAATTGGGGACGTTTGTGTTGGTGAGACCAATCCCTTAGAAACGGCAGTGAAACAGTCCGTGTCAGACACAAGTAGTGCTGAAGCTGCTCAGGAAACTATAGACCAAGTGAAGGTTGAAGGAATCGATACAAATGTTGCAGTGATGAAGGTTAATCATGAACTTAACCTGTTTAATTATCTTTTTTTATCCAAATTATTTTGTACTCCATGTTCACTGGTTCATTGCTTCTTTCACGATTTGGAACAAGGTGATTGATTTCTTATTCTGAGTAAGAGATAAGGCTTTTGATACTATTGCTTAACCAATTCCATAAAATGAAAAATAAAAATTGAATCCCATCTAGTAAGTCATGATGTAAAACTAACTTGTATGTTGTGTGTATATTTTGCTTTTTCGCACTTGGACCAAATCCTTGGAAGTATATATGAATAGGATACTCATAAACATCCCTATTAGGTTTCAGTGGCTGTCTTTTTATTGGAAAATCATCTGCATTGCAGTCTTCCTCCCACTCACCAAATTACTGTGTTTGGTCTCATTTTTTTTCTTTCAGGAACTACTGTTTCCAGTTATTGCCATAGCTAGCCGGCTCCAACTTTTGGCTTCATGGGAAGAGTCTTATAAATCAATAATATTTTTGTTGTTCACCTGCTACTCTATTTTCAGGTTTGTTACATTTAGCCTCTGCCACACTGTACGTAACCATAAAGACATTATTTTAGGTTGCTTAGAAGGTGCTGAGATGCCATGGAAACCCTATCATAAAATATTTATTCTATTAGTATTACTATTCTCAAATTAGTCAATTGTCTAATTTATTAGATAAAGATAGGATCTCATTCTTCTAGGTTTTAACTGGCTGATGCATATTATCCTTGAATTTTGATTGACCTTTCCATTTTTGGAATTGAAATGTGAACAATGTTTACAATAGCTTAAATGAAGAGAACTAATGTTAGTTGGTTTTCAATTTTGATGTACAGGGGCTGGATTAGATATATATTGCCATTCCTTTTTCTATTTGTGGCAGTTCTCATGCTCTGGCGAAGGCATTTTAACAAAGGGAAGCCATTAGAACCCTTCAGAGTTACACCTCCCCCAAATCGAAATACAGTTGAACAACTACTGACATTACAAGACATTATTTCTCAAGTGGAAGCCTTGATTCAAAGTGGGAATATCGTTCTGTTGAAGATTAGAGCTCTCATGTTTGCCGTACTACCACGGGTACCAAAAATTCTTGCAACTAATAACTCAGCATATGTCTGTCATTTTTCCAGATTAAGATTATATATATTTACCCCTTCGCACTATCACCGCCGAGCTAGCCTCAGTAACTATTTTCCAGACAAAGTTGTATCATCCGTTTCCTCAAAATATAATATACAGCTTGAATTAGATGCACAGTTGAATTTAACCATTTAAAAGGGCCTTCGAATAACCCCCCAAACGCTTTTTAATGTTTTTTTATATTTTTGTTTTCCTGCAGGCAACGGACAGAGTCGTTCTATTGCTTGTTTTCTTGGCTGCAGTGTTCGCATTTGTACCTTTTAAGTACATCATTATGGTAGTTTTCCTTGAGGCTTACACGAGGGAAATGCCTTACAGGAAAGAAAGCAGTGACAAGATATTTAGAAGAGTTAGAGAATGGTGGGTCAGGATACCAGCTGCTCCCGTTCAGCTCATTAAACCCGAAAGTGACAAGAAAAAGAAGTCATAGTCTCATCAGACCATCAAGAGTGTTTAATTTCACTTTCTGTGGTAAAGTGGACACAACTTTCCATTTTAAACGTTCTTCTTCCAGTAGTTCTATGTACATGTAAGAATTTTAGCTTGTAATTGTTTGCACCTTTTGGAAGGATCCAAAGGTTAATGCAAAATATCATACACTTGAATATTTCATCTTTTGAATTTTTATCACTTGGTTGGGGATGATAGATAATATTAAATTGAACTGACACCATATGCAGCAATGCATTCCTTTTCTGACTTACGTGAGTGCCACCAGAAAGTGTACGGAATCATACGTACACTTCTATGAAACTGTATAAAAGAATGCAAGGCATGCTATAATTTCAGCTACTATTTTACAACATGATGATCAACTATCAAAAATGAAGGAAAAAAAGAGTTTAGATCTGTGCAAAATTAGATGATAAAAATTAATAGGGGCGTGCCGCCCATGATTTGATGTGAAGAAATGATCTCAACCTTCCGTGAATGATCATACGTTATCTGGCCAAAATTCCCTGAAAAATGCCCTTTCAAACTCCTTCTCTTGTAATTTTCTTTCAAACTCCTGCATCTTCCGCATCTTTTTCGAGAGTGTCTTAGATTTTTTTGATGGCGGATCCTATAAACAATAATATTAGATTCAGTACCTATGTACAAGCAAATGCATACAAAAGAACTATGGCAATTGCTATATAGCTACGCGGGAGGGGAGAGAGGGGGGGGGGGGGGGGGGGCTGGTTTCACTGTGTACTTTTTCTTTTGATTCCAGGAAAATAAAAGAAAAAAATTGTTAGCAGATAAATAACAGCCCAACAATGCTATCTCCCAACAGAAATCTCCTTTTTATTTTAATTCCAGGACCTGGTTTCACTGTGTACTTTTTCTTTTAATTCCAGGAAAATAAAAGAAAAAAACTGTTAGCAGATAAATAACTGCCCAACAATGCTATCTCCCAACAGAAATCTCCTTACTTGACAGTATGAACCAACCTCTTCAGATGTACTCTCAGACAGACAGTACTTAGTTTTTTTTTTCTTTTCTAAATCCTCGCCAACCCTACAATCTACGAGGAACAAGAAACTATGGCAACTTCTATATAGCTACGAGGGACTCACAGGCCTAAGAGCTAATCCTTTAAGTTGCAGTAATTCCTTATTCCAACTTTTTCCCCTTTTTTTATCCCAAAAGGTTCTCTAATTCTAGTTGCTTCACATCAAATTTGCTAGCATATTTGGTTCTAGATCCATGAATATCTATATGTGTTAGCAGCATTCATTTATAATTCCTGAGTCTGTTATCTTTATTTTCATAGTTTGTGATATCATAAGTTTTATTTGTTATATTCCTGACTTTTAAGAAAAGGAATGAAGAAGATTTCATATGGGAAAATATTCGAAGTATTTCAGTTAATGAAATTCACCTGTTCACTTTTACTGTAAGAGGTACTATTGCCCTTAACATCAGGAGGCTTTGGGGCCTTTTTCTTTCCTTTGTCAGCTCCTAATCCGTGCTTGTTGTTTTTCAAATATGCTTCAACAGGTTCCAATCTTCCCTGCTCAAACAATAAAGCTATTAGTTAGATTTGCTACAATGTGCAACCTTATTCACGAAACAAACATTACATCCTCCCTCACTCTCTCATCTTAAGAAGAAGAAGTTAAAAAAAAAGGGATTTTTTAAAAAAAAAAAAACATAGTTTTAATCATATTTCCTTATTATGGTTAATTTTGTTCCGTTTTGGCAATTACATGTCAGTTTCATAGTGTATAAAATGATTTAAACCCAAATAAAATTGAGAAGAAGAACAGAATTTTATGCCAAGATTTTCACAACACAAATAAGTGAATAACCACATTGATGCATAACAGTCATCACACACAACTTTGTTTTTTCATGCGTATTCACATAACAACATTAAAAGAAAAACATAAAAAAAAAATTAAACGTATGAATGAATGAAGATATAACGAAAACTCAAAATTAATCATGATCAGAATTCTCCTAGCACAATAGAGAAACAAGAAAGAAGAATTAAGAAATGATATATCGCTCACCTGCTCAGAAATCCCAAGACCAGTTCCTTCTTTCCAGCCATGTTTCTTCAAAAGCTACAAAATATCAAAACCCAAAATTAAGCTAAAGATCAAACCCAGATATGCATTTAGCTAAAAATCAAAATAGAAAGAAAATTCAAAGAAGTCAAATTTAGACAAAATACAGTGGGAAAAAAGATACCTTAAAACCAATATTGGAGGGATCAATTGCCCCTGATGAACCACTATTGTAACCCTCCAAGTCTTTCATCATGGTTCCTCCTAACCAGAATAAGATTATAATTATTTCCAACGAAAAATTGTTAGACAAAACAATTCAAATTTTGCATATATGTAGTCTGCTTCTTTTCTCTCCCTCTCTCTCTCACTCTTTTTACGAATACTCAATTAGGTTTTTCTCAAACAGCTTCACTAAGCCATTTGAACCAGTTTCAGGTCATGCATAAACATACTATGAAAGAAATCAATTAATCCTGAATTCCTAAACAAGAAAAACAAAATAATTCAAAATATTGGAAGCAAATATATACTTTTCTAGCATATTCATTAAGTGGGTTACGGTGAGTTTGTGGGGTACTTCTTACTCTTTAATGATGAATGGTAGAATCCAAGGGCATTTAAGGGAGAAAAAGGGCTTAGACAAGGAGATACAATTTCTCCTTTGCCTTTTGTTATTGTGATGGACTATCTTACTCGACTGTTGCTAAAGCTTCCACTGACAAAACTTTCAGGTTCCATCCAATGTGTAAATCTCTTAGACTTGTTAGCCTTTGCTTTGCTGATGACTTAATTTTGTTTTGTAAAGGAAATATTGGTTCAGTGCAAGTTATGCAAGGAGCTTTTACTGAATTTTGAACAGCTTTGGGCCTAGCAATTAACAAAAATAAGTCTCATATTTATTTTGGGGGATTTCAGCTGCTGAAAAGAACAAAATTCTGGAGTGTACCAAGATTGACGAGGGGTTGTTTCCGCTGAAGTATCTTGGAGTGCCTATGAGACCAACCAAATGGAAGGCTACTGATTGTGACATTATTCTTAAGAGGATTCACCAGCGATTGCATTCTTGGTCTAGTCGTCATCTCTCTTATGCTGGTCGGGTTCAGCTGGTCCATTCTGTGTTGTTGGGGCTTCGTAATTATTGGATGAGTATTTTCTTGCTGCCTCAGAGTGTTGCTAGGGATATTGATCGCCTCTGTAGGAACTTTCTTTGGGGAGAGAGAGGGTCTCGCTGTAAGTTTCATTTTACTTCTTGGGAGCAAGTTTGCCGTCCTAAATCTTTTGGAGGGCTGGGATTTAGAGAAGGTCCGACTTGGAATAGGATCATGCTAGCTAAGTATGTTTGGGCTATATCCTCTAAGCAAGATCAGTTGTGGGTTAAATGGGTAAATAATATTTAATTAAAAAGGGAGAGCATTTGGGGCCATGCGTTAAAACAAGATACTACCAACAGGAAATTGATTAAGTTGTGCAACTCTTTATCTAGAAGTGACTTGGAGGCTGCTGTGGTGAATGGAAAGCTTAATTTGGGTAGTCTTTACAATAGGCTACTTACTTGTGAGAAGATTACCTAGAGAATGGTTTGGTGCAAACTTTCGGCCCTAAGCATAGATTTATTTTGTGGCAAGCTGTTAACAGGCATCTCCTAACTAGAGATTTACTCTGTTACTGTCGTTTGAATGTTAGCTCTCTCTTATGCCCGGTTTGTGCTCTAGCAGATGAAAGTCATTGTCACTTATTTTTTTATTGCCCTTTTTCTAAGCGGATTATGCAGAGTGTGTATGACTGGCTTGGAGCAGTGATTTGGCCTGAGAATTATGAAGGTTG
Organism: Humulus lupulus; assembly: GCF_963169125.1. Taxonomy (NCBI): domain Eukaryota; kingdom Viridiplantae; phylum Streptophyta; class Magnoliopsida; order Rosales; family Cannabaceae; genus Humulus; species Humulus lupulus. Next base: position 206,192,546 of record NC_084794.1, on the reverse strand, counting down.
GCTCGCGTGGATTGCTGGAAGAAGGATCGGTTGGGTGTAGTGCCACTGTTTATTTCATTTGGTTAAATAGGAACCTTTGCTGTTTTGATAGCAGATGTTTTACTGTTTTGAAAATTGATGCTTTGATTAGATTCTCTGTTAAGACAAGAGTGCTTGGTCTAAGTACTAGGAGTTTATCTTCTAAAGAGAGGAAAATGCTAGAGTTTGTAAACAACCTTAATTTGTTGGGGTTGTCCTGCTTTTTTTTGAGCAGTTTGTTGTTTTTGGAGGTTGATCAATAAAGTTTCCTTTTCTGATAAAAAAAATATATACATATACTTTTCAACAGCCAATGAATTGTGATTTTGTAACTAATTTGAGAAAACATAGACAATCTTATCATTTCTTTGAGAAATCAACTCTGCCAAAAATTACTTCATTTTTTCAAATAGGAAAAGCTAACATGGATTTCACTTTCACTCACAAGAATTTAGGCTCAGTATTACATTTCTAAAATTTATAATCAAAGCCTATATAGAAATGAAAAATAAAGAGTAACCAGCATAACATACTTGATAGGATGAACCGCGAAGTGGGTAAGCTGGAGGACCCAATCGGAGCAGCGGATGAGAGAGAATTTAGGGTTTCTGTATGAATTTGAGAAAAAAAACAATAGCTTTGCCGGAGGAGGCACTGCCTTGGGTTTATGGTTTACCCGATGATGGAATCGGAGAGGAGAAGATAAATAATTAAATATATCGATCCTTAGCGCACAAAATTTTATTTATATTTGTAGGGAGCTTCTTACGTTCTTAGGTACCCCCGATGAAGTGCAATTTTTATTTTTCATAAGAAGAAATTATATCTCAATTTGATGGCGTATAATAATATTCGGTTAATTTTCAAATTTGGAATAATCTAGAGTGCTAGAGTTGAAAATCCTATTATCTATGCTTATAAAAAAAAAAGAAAAATTAGGCACACGTTTTGAACTCTAGTTTCAGAATGTAAATTAAAATTAGGGTGTATACTTTTTTGGAACCTGTGTTTTTTTCTATTATTTGTTTGGACCCTGTGTTTTGATAAATTATTTTTTGGACTCTATATTTGTAAAATGGTTAAAATAGAACCATAAACTCAATTTTGATGAAAAAAAAATTAAATATAACAATACAGTTTTTAAGCAGAATAATTTTATTTTTGTTATGAATTGTTAGTTTGGTAAGTTATTTGTGATTTTAATTGAGAAAACATTAACCAAAATTGGGTTTAGGGGTTCTATTTTAACCATTTTACAAAATATAGGGTCCAAAAAGTAATTTGTCAAAACACAGGGTCCAAACAGGTAATGGAAAAAAATACAGGGTCCAAAAATGTATAAACCCTTAAAATTAATATTCTAAAATATAACAGGTGCCTTTATAACTATAATGTACGTTATCATAAAAAAATTAAGTTATAATTTCTCTAAGTGCCGAAAATAAAAAAACGCTCATACAATAAAAGCAAAAGTAATGCCCTTACCTAAAAAAATTCCTATATTTATATATTAAAAAAATATTTAAATGATATAAAAACATAGAATGCTTCTTAGGTATGTTTGCTCCTACATATGAGTGTTTTCTATATTTGCTACTTACAGAAATTATAACTCAATTTTTTTTATATAACAACGTATATGATAGTTTTAGTAGGCATCCCGCCAAATTTTAAAAAATTCTGAATAATTTACAGTGTCGAAATCAGAGTTCAAATAGTTTGTTTTCCACGTATATAAAAAAAAATCAATTATGCATGCAACTGACTATTTAAATTATAATTTTGACATTGTAAATTATTTAAAATTTCCTAAAAATTTGCAGGAAGTCTATTATAACTATAATGCACATCATCATGCCAAAAGAATTAGGTTATAATTTCTCCAAATATCGAAAATAAAAAACACTTCTATTATAGGGGCAAAAGTGATGCCCCTACCTAAGAAAATTCCTACTAATATAGGTAAGGATATTTATGTTTTTAGTATGTATAAAAATTATAGTAGTCACCCCACCAGTTTTCACAAAATTCTAAATATTTTACGATATCGAAAACTAAAGTTCAAAATAGTTAATTGCACGTGTATATAAAAAAAACAAGCGTACAATTGATTGTTTGAACCCTCTTTTGGGTATCGTAAATTAGTCGGAATTTCACAAAAACTAGTGGGATGCCTGCTACAACTACAATATATATTGTTATATAAAAAAATTGGGTTATAATTTATCTAAGTGATGAAAACAGAGACACTCCTACCGGTAAGGACTAAATTATCACTCCTACTATAGAATTTCCAAGTATATATATGTAAATAAAAAGGGTTTAGCACTAATACCCTTAATTTATGCATGGAATCTCATTGTGGTCTTAGATATTTTTTAGCAATCAACTCCTTCAGCTTGTTAAATACTCTTAATGATATCCATTCGTCAATTGTCGTTTAATATTTAACGGAAGCAAAGGAAGTCACATGTTTTCTTTTAATTTTAAAATACAATTAGAATATAATAATTCAAAATTATTTTAAAAAGTTTCCTTAGTAAATGAGCTATGGTGCAATTTGTACTTAGGCTTATTTCAATAGTTTTTAGGTAAATAGCCTAATTTTATCATTGAATTTTTTTTGTTACCAATTTTACCCTTAAAATAAAATAAGACTAAAAATTAAAAGAAAAGGCCTAAAAATATCATCTTCTTCCTTACTCTCTTCCACCCACCCACACCCATTCATCCACATTCCAACCACCACCACTGGCCACTCATATCTCTACACAACTCTAACACTCAAGAATTGTAACCATTATTAGGTAAGTTTTTATAGGTTTTTGTTAATGATGAAATTTGATAATATTTTTTGTAGATTAAAAGTGTAATATGATTGTTTTACCAGATTAAAAGTATTAGTACGAAATTAGTTTTATTTCTGGAGTTTCTTGGAGCTTAAATCTTGAAAATATGAAAGAAAGAAAAATAATGGTGGGTTCGACCATTTTCGGGAAGAGAGAAATCTAGAATTTTTTAGTACCCTGTCTATTTTTTGACAGAGTGTCTGATATTTTAAATCAGTCGTCCTATATTTTCGACCACTTGTTGAATTTTCAGATGGGATTTTCCAGATTTTCAACATAATTTTATTTTTTATATAATTTTTTAATTTAATTCATTATCAATAGTTTATATTTGTTTGTTGTATTTTTTTTTTCAGATGTCATCGAAAAACATTGTAATATTATGTGATGGAATATGGAAAAAAAATGAAAATTTACGGAGATGGATTTCAAATGGCTCATGATCACAATCAAGTTTGGTACAAACTAACCTAACTTTTGTGGATTTAGTTGAACATATTTATGAAGTTACGAAAGTCGATTACAACCTCTTTGATATAGAATTAACTTACAAGATAACAACGATGGTGGGAATTTAACCAATTGCAATAAAAAATAGTGAAGACGATGTTAGTTTCTTTACATGTCAAGAGCGTGATCTGGTTCCATTATGTGTGGATTTGATAAAGAGGATGGAAAATGTACTCACTAAGGATAAACTTGTTACTAATATTGATTCTACTACAAAGGTTGATTCTATTGCAGACCTTTCTAGTGATGATAATTTTGATGATGTTGGTATAAATGATGATAACTGTACGCCCTGTTTTTCCACGGGCTGATTAGCGAGCCGAGCTGCGGCCTAATCATAATTATCTCGTGGACATCCCACAGACCGGAGCTTCTGTCATAAGGTCGTACCTCCTTAGCTCGAGGAAACTCAAGGGTTCGCCAAGATTGTCCAAGACTTGACCCCGGATTCTGAAGGCCTATGGTCGAGTTAAGTATCCAGCTCGTGGTACGAACTGAGTATGGAGGCTATGACCCTTTGTAAAGTCAACACACGCAAGGTAAATGAGCATATATCAGACATCACGTGTCTGATATGCCCTTGACTTCTCGGACACGCAGCAGGAACGTGCGTATTCAGACACCCACGACTGGGTTGGGCCGTGCGGCCCATTATCTCCTTACCTATCGATTTGACCATACTTATGTGTCAGGTTTAGGAATTAATCATGAATGTCATAGAGTTGATGTGATAGATAAGAAGGTCACGGGATGACCTTCTTACCAACTCCCAGGTGTCTTCTCCTATAAATATGGAGACCCTGGGACTTAATAAGGGTTGGATTCTCTATTGTAAAAAAGGCCCTGTAATCAAATATCCAGTATAGAGCAATAATACTGACTAGTGGAGTAGAAGGATTTTAACCTTTGAACCACTTAAAAAACGTGTCTTGTGTCACCTCTTTCTTTTTCTAAGATCTTATATCTGTTTCGGTTCACATCTAGCACTAATGCCTTTCTCTTCATTTCTTAATTACCTGTTGGCGAAGAACCGCATCAACAGTTTGGTGCTTTCATTGAGAGCAAGTTCGATTAGTGCTGTTGCAAACATCCAACTATGGTGACAACTCGATCCAGGCACGATAACGAGACAGAACAACATGATGGGTAGGAGGCTCATCATATTGCCATCCCTAGTGAACAAGTTCCTGAAGTCCAACAGCGGCCAGGAAAGCAGCCGGCGGGCCAAGATGATACTGGTAGTTCGGCACCTCGGCCGCCTAATCCGAACCCATGTTATTATACTGCGGTGGAGATGGAGAACGCTCAGCTGAGGAGCCAGTTAGCAACAGCTAGCCAACAAATTAAGGATATGCTGGCCCGACTACCCCCTCTCACAACTGACGCTAACGTCGGAGAGAGGCAAGGTGAGGCTCCTAAGTCTCGTTGGGGTAACCGGTCCAGGCATATCCGTTCGGACAGACTTCCAGCAGCCAACTCCACCCCTTCATCACACCATCGAGAGGCAGACTTCGGAGGAATGCCTAGAGCCGAACAACAGCAATACAGCCGTTCGGTCAGGATGTCGACTCCTAGCTCCCAACCATCCTCGAGGACGCCCAGAGGAGCTCAAGGAAATTCTCGAAGGAGATCCGGAGCGGGCTCACGACATCAGCCCATTCCCAACAACCGTCCTGCGCCTCGTCCAGATCGCCAGGTGCGGGACCAGCAGGTTGGCAGGGCCGAAAGGCCCCCACCAAACCTGATCTGTCCTGACGGAACTAGGATCGTCTCTCCAGTCAGGCATCCTCCTTCTCCAATCAGATATCCGTCTCCTCCTCGGTCCGTCCGAGACATCCCAGCCTATGGGAGTAGTAGGAGAAATCCGCCATCGGCAGGACCTTCCCAGCGTAGCAGGGCACCGAGGGAAAGCCCAGATCCTCAGCACCAGAGGCGGACTCCAAGCCTATCTAGCAGGAGCCATTGGACCGGCAATCGCCGAAGTGATCTCTCTGGGGGAGACCTGCGCCAACGTCTGAGTTCGGCGCAAAGTCATCAAACCACCCAGGGAGGCGATCTGTGAGATCGCCTCAACTCTCATAGAGGGGAACAAGCAAGAGGAGATGACCATGCTCGCTCAAGGGGGGCTCTGTCCGAAGTACGTAACGGAGGGAATGTCCCAAATAACCTATCTCAAGATAGGAGGGGCAATAACCCACCAAATATGTACAATGGATCCGGAGCTGTTGAACAACCCCGGAATAACCAAGGACATCAGGACCAAACCCTCGAGCGCTTGGCTCAGATGGAGGAGTTGATGAGGAAGCTCCTGTCAGAAAAAGAAAAAGGCGAATATGATTCAGGGGACGAGATGGAACTCTTCGCCCCCAGTATAGCAGCAACGGCGTACCCATCTGGTTTCCGTATGCCTCACTTGTCAAAGTTCAATGGGGACGGAGACCCATCGGACCATCTAGGGATGTTCAACACCCTGATGATGGCCCATAACATTGGCCCCGAGCTGAGATGTTTAATCTTCCCTTCCACACTGACTGGACCTGCCAGGCAGTGGTTCAAGCAAAGTAAAAGACAGTCAATCAGTTCCTGGAAGACCTTCTCAGCTAACTTCAAAAGGGCATTCCGAGCCTCCCAGGCCGCCTGTGTTTAGGCCGACTCCCTGGCTAACGTGAGGCAGCAGCCCGGTGAAACTCTGAAGGCCTACCTGAGCAGATTCGCGAACGTTGCTGCTCGAGCCAGAGATGCGGATGATAGCTCTAAGCTCATGGCCATGAGAACTGGAATCCTCGTTGAAGGAGACCTCTGGAAGGATATACAAAGGAAGGGAGTCAGCTCGGTTAACGAATTCCTTAACAGGGCCCAAGAATGGATAAACTTGGAGGAAGCCGAAGCTTCAGCTGCAGGAACCAGCCAGGTCCCCGAGCAGCCCGCTGGAGTGGGGACGGAGGTCGTGGCAGCGACCCAAAACGTCACACAGAACAACCAGCCCGGTGGAGGCAAAAGAAAGGGAAATGGCGAAAACAGTCCGCACGACCAAAAGAAGAATAAATCCATAGACAAGTTTAAGCCCGTCTTCGCGACTTATACCGAGCTAACCCAGTCTAGGGAGAATATATTCCTAGCCAACTCTACTCAAGTCCCTTGGAAGAGGCCGGAGCCATTAAAGCACCACAAGGGGAAGAGAGACACTTCCAAGTTTTGCCATTTTCATAACGACGTCGGCCACAATACCGACGATTACAAACATCTAAAAGACGAGATCAAGACTCTCATCCGAGCCGGCCCCTTGGCTCAATACGCACGGAACAGGGTTCTAGAAAACCGACCTTCTCCGGAAGTCCCGGCCAGTCAGCCCAAGTCTCGGGTAGACCAGGATGTTCCTCCTCCTGTGGTAGGAGGAGAGATATCCACCATCTCTGGAGGTCCACACATGGCCGGCATGAGCAGGGGCACCCAGAAGAGATACGTGAACGAACTAAAGGCTCATAACGGAGTGGAGTTCGTTCCGGAACAGCGTCACTCAAAGCAACAGCGATTGGAAAGGCAACCAATCATTTTTACGGAGGAAGATGCGGGCCATATCCAGTTCCCTCACAATGATCCTCTGGTCGTAGCAGTCCAGCTCGCCAACCGGAGAGTGAGGAGGGTACTGATAGACAACGGGAGTTCGGTGAACCTCCTATTCCGATCCACCTTAGAGAAGATGGGTTTGACTGTCGCCGAGCTGAAGGCAACCTCCATGATGTTGTATGGTTTTTCGGGAGAAGGATCAGCATCAATAGGGACGATCGAGTTAGTGATCACCCTAGGTGAAGGGTCTCGGACAGTCTCTAAACTCCTCGAGTTCGTGGTCATTGACTGCTCCGCTGCCTACAACGCCATTTTGGGCAGACCTACGCTCATAGCCTTCGAGGCCGTCACGTCTATTCGCCACCTCGCAATGAAGTTCCCTACTTCAACGGGAATTTGCACTATCCATGGCGATCAGCTCGCTGCCAGGGAATGCTACAGCATTTCTATGAAGGGAAAATATAAACCCGGGCAGCTGGCGATGGCCATTCAAGGTGAAGAGGAATCTCAGGAACCCTTAGCTGATCCTGAGATTGAAAAACCTCAAAGAGCCGAGGGGGAAAATGTTGTCTTAAGTGAGGACATTGACCCCCGAATAGGCGAGGACAGATCCGAGCTCCAGGCTATTGAGGAGCTCGAGGAGGTGAGTATCGATCCGCAGAACCCTTGTCAGAAGGTCAAGCTCGGGAAAAACCTCTGCAGCAAGAGGAAGGCAGAGCTGACTACGTTTCTGCAGGATAACTTGGACGTATTCGCATGGTCGCACGAGGACATGGTGGGAATTAGCCCGAGTGTCATCATGCACACACTTCATCTGGATAAAAGCGTTCCTGCCAAGTCCTAGAAGCAAAGGCGTTTAGGAACAACTCGAGCTGAAGCCCTAGAGGAAGAGGTAGCCCGGCTCAAGAAATGCGGCTTTATCCGTGAAGCCAAGTTTCCAATATGGGTTGGCAACCCCGTGCTGGTCCCGAAGCCTAACGGGAAATGGCGGACCTACATTGATTTCTCCGACCTGAATAAAGCCTGCCCCAAGGATTGCTTTCCATTTCCCAGGATCGACCAGTTGGTGGATGCCACAGTGGGGCATGAGCTCATGTCCTTTATGGACGCGTACTCGGGCTACAATCAGATCACGATGAATCCGGCGGACCAGGAACACACCAGCTTCATGACCCCAACTAATGTCTACTGTTACAAGGTCATGCCGTTCGGGCTGAAGAACGCCGGAGCTACCTACCTAAGGCTAGTCAATAGAATGTTCGCGGTCCAGATCGGGAAGAACATGGAAGTGTACGTTGATGACATGCTAGTCAAGTCGAAGACTGCCGATAACCATGTTTCTGACCTGGAAGAATGTTTTAAGATACTACAGGAATATGGCATGAGGCTCAATCCGCAAAAATGCACTTTTGGAGTCGCGTTAGGGAAATTCCTGGGGTTCATAGTCAATACCCGACGAATCAAGGTGAACCCCGACAAGATCAGATCATTGCTCGAGCTTCCCTCACCCAGGTTGCGAAAAGATGTCCAAGGCCTGACAGGAAGAGTGGCGGCCCTCAACCGGTTTATTTCGAAGTCTATCGACAAATGCCTGCCATTCTACAACCTGCTCCGAGGGAACAAGAAGTTTGAATGGACAGTAGAATGCGAAAGCGCATTCCTCGACCTGAAGGCCCATCTGGCTGAGCCGCCCGTGCTATCCAAACCCAAGGCAGAAGAGCCTCTTTTTCTCTACCTGGCTGTCACTGAGGATGCAGCTAGTGCCGTACTGGTACGAGAAGAGGGCCAAGTTCAGAAGCCAGTCTACTACATCAACAAGAGACTTCTCGGGGCTGAATCCCGATACCCGCTGATGGAGAAATTGGCGTTCTGCCTTATCACGGCTTCGCGAAAGCTCAGGCCATACTTCCAGTCCCACTCGATTCACGTCATGACCGATCAACCTTTAAGGCAGGTTTTGCAAAAGCCTGAAGCATCGGGATGTCTGTTAAAATGGGCGATCGAACTCAGTCAGTTCGAGATTCTTTACACTCCGCGAACTGCTATAAAAAGTCAGGCTCTGGCCGATTTCGTAGCAGAGTGCACGGGATTCCAGGAGGATCCAGCAGAGGACTCACCCCAGGAGAGTTTTCCTGGTCGGGAAAGATCCCAAAGATGGAGTTTTGGGACCAAACTGGGAAGGACCATACCAGGTCATCGAAATCATCAAGGAGGGAACTTATAAGTTAGCTCGACTTGATGGAGGGGCGGTCCCGCGGACTTGGAACGCCATCCACCTAAAGAAATATTATCAATGATTCACTTGTAAGGCTTGGAAGGCCACTTTTTATGTATGAATGAGAATAAGCTTTTTGTACATGTTTGCAAGTGTAATCTAAAGTAACCACGAAAGACCCTTTCCCAGTTACTTGGGGGGCATATGGTGCCTGGATATAACCAGGTCTCCTTAATGACTTAGAAGTTGGTTCATATCGATTGACCGTTGTTTTTCTTAAAAAACGCGAGATATTGATAAGGATTAAACGCTAACTAAGTCCTATCTTGGATATAACCAGGTCATAAAACTTAGAAGTTGATTTAAATCTATTGATCGTTGTTCTTCTTAAAGAGATCGAGATATGGATAAAAGTTAACGCGAACTAAGTTTTCAAATTAAGTTCCTGGTCTTAACCGGGTCATAAAACTTAGAAGTTGATTTAAATCTATTGATCGTTGTTCTTCTTAAAGAGCTCGAGATATGGATAAAAGTTAACGCGAACTAAGTTTTCAAATTAAGTTCCTGGTCTTAACCGGGTCATAAAACTTAGAAGCTGATTTAAATCTATTGATCGTTGTTCTTCTTAAAGAGCTCGAGATATGGATAAAAGTTAACGCGAACTAAGTTTTCAAATTAAGTTCCTGGTCCTAACCGGGTCATAAAACTTAGAAGTTGGTTTAAATCTATGGATCGTTGTTCTCCCTAAAGAGCTCGAGGTATGGAAAAAGATCAGCATAAACTAAGTTTTTCAAGAAATTGTAACCGAAATGCATAAAGACAAGATAGAGGATAAATTAAAAGCGTTAACTCAAATTGTCTCAAGGTGAAAGCACCTCATGCAAAGGTTACATTAAAAGTATTTAAAATATTAAAGGGCACAAAAGAAGAAACGCCCTAAGCTTCGCCGGTTGGCCCCTTGGAGGTCGCCGTCTCGCCTTGCTCCGCTGCGCCGGAGGTTTCCCCGCCCTCGGAGGGCGCTTCTTTGTCGAGCCGAGCTTGGTACTTCACCAGCAAACGCTCCCAGAGGCTGGCTGACAGGAAGGAGAAGTCAGCATCTGGATTGTAGGCCTAACAATGGTAGAACAGGTCTTCCAAGGCCTTGTCATAAGTTGCCCGCTCGGCCTCCAGGGTGGTCTTGGCTTCGGCCTTCGCGGCGTCCAGGTCCGTCCGTGCGGTGGCGAGGGAGGCCTCGAGCTCTTGGACCTTTGGGCGAAGTTTCTCCAGCTCGGCCTCCGAAGCCGCCTTCAGAGTGGTCTGGTGCTCGCTCCTCATGTCCTCGAGCTGAGTCTTGGTCCTGGCGATGCTCCGGTGAAGGGCAACGACGCTCTGCGAAGGTGAAGGGACAATTGCCTCATCAAAAGGAGAGAAAAACACAGGACAAATGTGATAATAAAAACCACGAAAGGTTAAATTAGCTTACCGTCATGGCCATGCCCAGTGAAGACTCCAGCATGCCTACCGGGCTCATTGTCTCGATGGCCTGGAGCTCCTTCTCGGTGAACTTGTATATATGACTGACGGCGTAATTCGCCGACTCATACACAGTTCCCCGGAAGGCCTCGGGGATCTTCCCCAAGTCCTAGGGGTTGACTGGGATGCGTACATCTGCCGAAGCCTCGAGCTCCGTTCCTGCATCCCGGGTAGCGGCCGGAGCTCGCGGAGGGGGTGGGGGCATGTTGTTTCCTTCTGCAGCAGGAAGAATCGCTCCCACGACCTGGGCAGCCGGGGTTTGCTCCTTCTCCTTTGCCGGAGACTTGGTAGGGACCCCAGCGGCGGTCTTGGACGTCCGGAGCCTTTTCATTCTTGGCCCAGCTAGGGGGTTCCCCCCGGCGAACGCACCTCGGAGGCTCTCCTCGGGCTGAGACATCTCTTCTGCCAAAGCAAAAACATGGTTAGTACGAGAATTAATGATCATGCAAAAACAAAAGCGAAGGGGTAAAGAAAAATTCAAGTATGTGTACTAAGGGAATCCTACCCCCCAAGCTAGAAGAAGAATCTAAGTCGATTACTTCCCGAGTTGGCGCAAGTTCTGGGTCCGGGTCTGACTCAGGGCTAGATTCCTCTACATATTGCCTAATCCCCAGAGCTACGACACCCCTTCAGAGTGATGGCCATGTGCGAAGGTTGGTCCCATACTCCTCGAATAGGATCGACCTAAAGGCTAGGGTGTTATCTACTACTACAGTACCCCTAGGCCGGCTATCTTGGTGGTCCAGCACAAGCCGGTCGACACAATGGAGCATGGTTGTGTTCAGGTCCGGATCACTTCGGTGACGATGGACGAGCTGCCTAGGATTGAACCTAGCCAGCCAGGGGTCTGCTGTGGCCCTATCTAGACTCCTAAACATGTAAGGGTTACCTTGGCCAGAAGGACCCGCGGCTGCTCCGGATTGGATCCTCTCCTCGCCCGTCCCCGGGACGACCTCCAAAGTCCGCTTCCTATTCCTCACGAGCGGAACTTCGTCACCCTCGTCCTCCTCATCTTCATCTCCCGCAACCTCCTCCGCGAGGATGGGCCTGGTGTCGCGAGCTGGGGGAAGCCCCCGGGGCCTTTTTAGGTTCAAGGTTTGATTTGGGAAAATCAGCTTGCAGGCCACCATCGTCTCGTCTGTCACGAGCATGCGATAATCTTTCTCGCTGGGGGGCAAGCCTGCCAGCGTTTCGTATTGGGCCCCGAGGGTCACAGATTTCTCTGTCCTCGCGAAGATGGCTGCAGAATTAGTCTAAGTCAGAAAGGGATACGGGAGGAGCTAAAATGATACTTAACGTACAAGCTAAGGTCGGAGAAAACTTACGAGGACGATTGAAGTAGTGGTGCTCGCAGCTCCAGAACCCCATTGACATGAAGAATTGGTCCTTGAAATCATTAGGGTGGCTGGGCAGCTCGATGACCGCCGCCGTATTGGGAAACCGGGTTAAGTAGTAAAACCCGTTGCCTCGCCCCCGCTGGTCTGGGCTGGCTTTGAGGCAGAAAAAGTATAAAATGTCCGTAGGAGTGAGGACCTCCCACTCGTGCTTCTGAAACAAATACTTCAATCCTGCCAGCAAGCGGTAGGAGTTGAGGGGGAGCTGAAACAGGGCCAACCCCACATAATTGAGGAAGTCAGCAAAATACTGATCCAGCGGGAGGAAGGCCCCCGCCTTAAAATGCTCGCTGCTCCAGGCCGCGAACAATTCGTCGAGCGGCGCACAGCTTCGCTCGCCCTCCGCAAGAGGTCGGGCAACCACTGATGCTCTCCCCAGCCCGATGTTGTGGGAGAAGAATATTTTATTGATCTTCGTCTGGTCGGTGATCTTTGAGACGATCCTCTCCGCCTCAAAAAATGCATCAGGAGCCACCTCGAGCTCCTTCTCCACTGCCGGCCCAAAGCGGGGGATCGGGGAGTCAGGCATCACCGCTTTTCCCTTGTCCTGTTGGGAGGCCGAGCTGCCGGCGTTCTTCTATGGGGAATTCCTCTTCGGAGCCATCTGGTCGCCTAACGAACAAAAGAAAACATTTCAGAAAAGGCGACCCAAGCATAAGGAAAGAGCAAAGTGTCATTTGCACGAGCTGAGGTAAGCCCAGCTCGTGGAGAGTGGGACCACGCGGTTCGATGAACATGCGCCTGTGCTCCCAACAGATCCCCAATTACTCAGAATTCGTGTGTCAGGAGGGTCAGGATAGAATTTTCCTTGGGGGGAAAGTTTCAGTAGGCAAAAATTACAAAACCGCCTGTGAAGCGTGTTCCCTAAGCTACCCGGTTTTGCACCCAAAGTTCGAAAACTCCTACCCAGAAATTTTCCCAGAAAAAGCATCCTGTAAACCATACTCTTAAATGATTTCCTACAGCAAAGATACCCTAGCCTAAAAATGGGCTTTCACCCTCCGTATCCAAAAAACCCAATAAAACCATGCATGCGGCTACAGTAAAATATTTACCTAAGCTACAGTGAAATATATTTTCAAAACACACATGGTCAGGAAACTTACAGTGTTTGGCTGAAGGTGGATGAAGGTATCGCCTGGGTGAAAGCTTCGTCAGAGTATCAGCTTCCAAAGCTTTGAAGAAACCCTTGCGTCTGAGCCTCTTGAACGCTGAGTATAGCAGTCACAGAGAAGAGGGTTTTTTTTGTCTGAGATGAAGAGAGAATAAGAAGAGAGATTCGGAAAAATTTCAAATGAAAGGGTGGCCCATGCGAAGGGTGGCCACCCCTTTTTATATACGTGAAGGGTCACGTGTAGAGGGCCGTTGGATGGCCCTGGTGAGGGATCCGAGGCCCTCCACTCGAAATACGAAACGACGGATGGGCATAGGCTAGACCATTAAATGCGGTTCTCGTAAGACGTACCGTCACCAACCACGATGTTCCACGTATCAGGCGCCTACATAAGAGGTGGAATATGAAGAGTTCATGGGGAAGCCTAAAAGCCCCTACTGTGGTCTTACCCGACGTGGCATACCACGAGCAGGGGCTTGGGGGGCAGATGTACGCCCTGTTTTTCCACGGGCTGATTAGCGAGCCGAGCTGCGGCCTAATCATAATTATCTCATGGACATCCCACAGACCGGAGCTTCTGTCATAAGGTCGTACCTCCTTAGCTCGAGGAAACTCAAGGGTTCGCCAAGATTGCCCAAGACTTGACCCCGAATTCTGAAGGCCTATGGTCGAGTTAAGTATCCAGCTCGTGGTACGAACTGAGTATGGAGGCTATGACCCTTTGTAAAGTGAACACATGCAAGGTAAACGTGCATATATCAAACATCACGTGTCTGACATGCCCTTGACTTCTCGGACACGCAGCAAGAATGTGCGTATTCAGACACCCACGACTGGGTTGGGCCGTGCGGCCCATTATCTCCTTACCTATCGATTTGACCATACTTATGTGTCAGGTTTAGGAATTAATCATGAATGTCATAGAGTTGATGTGATAGATAAGAAGGTCACGGGATGACCTTCTTACCAACTCCCAGGTGCCTTCTCCTATAAATATGGAGACCCTGGGACTTAATAAGGGTTGGATTCTCTATTGTAAAAAAGGCCCTGTAATCAAATATCCAGTATAGAGCAATAATACTGACTAGTGGAGTAGAAGGATTTTAACCTTTGAACCACTTAAAAAACGTGTCTTGTGTCACCTCTTTCTTTTTCTAAGATCTTATATCTGTTTCGGTTCACATCTAGCACTAATCCCTTTCTCTTCATTTCTTAATTACCTGTTGGCGAAGAACCGCGTCAACAATAACAATGTTGATTGAGATGATGGTGTTGGTTTAGATGATGATGATGATGATGATGATGATGATGATGATGATGATGATGATGACAAAGATGGTGACGATGAAGAGGGGAAAGAAACAATATTGATGATGGTTTGTTGAGGTAAATCTGAATGTCTCATGTCATGAAAATAACACTTTTGATGATTATTTTGATGGTGGATACATTTGTAATGTTCATAATGCTAGTGTTGCACCTTACACTCTTTAAGATAACCATGGTCCACTTCCTTAAGTACACATTGATGATCATTGTAATGAAACAAATCATGTTAGTAGTACACCAAGGTGAAATGCAACAAGTATTGTTGAAGATGTTTTTTGTGTTGGTCAATATTTTGTGGAAGAAAGAGTTGAAGATGAAAGCACACATTCTTGCTCTACGACAAAACTTTGAATTCAAAGTGAAAAAGTCAAACAAGAAATTATTGGTGTTGGTTTGTGTTGACCCCAATTCTCAGTGGCGAATTCGTGCGACGAAGGCATCTGCAACATGCTTGTTTATTATTCACAAGCATTGTAATGAATGCACTTGTTCTTTAGAAATGTGACAAAATCATCATCGGAAAGCAACTTGTTCTATTATTGGAGATTACTTGAAAGTGAGATATGAAGGTGTGAAAAAGGCCCAAATCCAACGCAAATAGTTAATGAGATGAACAAAAATCTTGGTGTAAAGTGTAGTTATTGGAAGGCATGGAAGAAAAGAAAGTGCACACATGAACTTATAAAGGGTTCAGCAACAAACTTGGTTTATTGGTGTAAGCAGCATCCTCGATACATGAATGAATATAAGAAGAGTAATTGGTGAGAATGACCTATTTTTATAGTTTGCACTATGACCTACTTTACATAGTTTTTAGTTAAATGAACTTTCTTTTTATAATTATTTAAAAAATAAATAAAAATAAAAAAGTAGCCCTAAATCAATACACTTTCCTTACTCCTCGGCTGAACCGAAGCCTCCCCCTTGTCTCCTTCACCTACTCTAGTCGATTCCCTGAAATGGTGACAACAACCCCTTCCCTCCCTTTTCGTTGTCGTCCCTCTTTCCCTCTGGTAGAAGTCAGCCTCGACAGACCCATGGTGTGCGACCCGACCCAACCCAACCTGACCCCAAGATGACGAAGCACTTTCTGGTGGAGCTCTAGGCCTGCTCGTACGACTCCACTGCTCCCTGAGGTAATCTACATGAAATCTCTGCCCATTTATGAAAGTTACTCTTGTTAGCTTGCAATAACCTTATTCTCTGTTTACATTAAATAGAATCCTAGTTGTGAATGTGTTGTTTTAATGATATAGGAAAAAATGTGATGATTTATGTTTGATATCAATTTTTTACATAATGTGTTGCAATTTTGATTGGTTTTCCTGAATTGAATTGTGATTTCTAAATAAATCAATTGAAATAGTTACTGGAATAGGAAAAATGCACGGAAAATTTTGTATTTTTATGGCTAATGTTCCTACTTTAATAGGTGGGACTTATTTTTCCACCATTGTTATAATTTATTAGAGTAAATTGCTTATTATATGGTTGAGTTTGTGTGAGATTGTTGATATATAAATGAATGAAAATTTGTATTATAGATAAAATGGTGTCTGAATCTTCAAGTTCTTCATCCGTGATGTTATCTCGTGAAGTAGAGTAAGGTCTAGAAAAGTCTCCAACAGAATCATCGTCTCCACTAACATAAGCCATAGAAGAAGCCACTGAAAAGTATCCAATGAGATCGTTGTCTCCCCCAACATAAGCAGTAGAAGAAGCAAATGTAAAATCATCCTCTCCTCCAATAAAACCAGTAGTTTAAACAACTAAAAAAGTTCTTTTATTGGTGTGTAGGTATATGGGCATTTCACTAGAATAGAATGATTGATAATTAAGAATATGATTGGTTGATTGTTACTTTTATTTATTATGTGTGTTGGTTGTTGTTATACCTATTTTTGGCACAATGACGTGGCAAGTGACAAAAGTACAAGGTAGCCCCACCTCATCGCCAAAGTGTGGCTCGTCGATCGACTAAATGAAGCCACCTTGCTAACCTTGCCCACATCGCCAACTTCCAAAGGGAAAAAGGCCATGCCATCATCATAAAGAGAAGACACATCAACTCAGTGAGGAGCCTCGCCCACTCTAAGGCAGTGAGACACCTTACCTTGGTAAGGAGACTCACCCAACTTCAACCCAGTGAAGCACCTCACCTCAACAAAGAGCCTCGCCCACTTCAAAGTCAGCGAGGCACCTCGCTCGCTTTAGTCAGCGACGCACCTCACTTCAGCGAGGCTCACCTCTTCACTGACTTCAAGTCAACAAGGCACCTCACCCTTGTTAGCGAGAATAGCTTCACTCCATGGCAGCACTCGCCCTCAAAGCTCTCGCAAAGTTCAACAAATGAGGGTCATAGGCACCCCAAGGTCTCAAGGGTGTTGCAACTTTCAGCACATTTAGCCAAAAATCGAGTACAAACAACTTATTGAAACAGCTCACTGGATTACCATTTTTGTTGGAACACTAAGGCCTGAAATAACCATGAATCTCACAGGAATTAGCCTAATCGAGAAATGGAGTGCCACCGTCAGCTCCACAAGAAACCCTATAGAGCATTTATTCATCTTTGTAATCCAAGCTGCCTCAAGAACAAAAATTAATTATTGTGTAACTATTCTTGAGTATTCATAACTCTTCATCAATATAATTGCCTAAAGTGGACATACGTCATCTGTTGGAAATTTATGGCTTACACTTTATAAATCAACAATGAATAATAGGAATCAATTCAATAATACAAACCCTAGAGACTAATTAATGCATAGTATGAAGGTAAATCTTGAAAGTTCAAAGATTAAAGAAAGATCTTGAAAATGATAAAATGAAGAGTGAAATTACACCTCCTAAATAAATAAATCCTCATATGAAATATTATAGAACTATCAAAGGTTTGAACACAAAATATAATAGGAAACCCAAAAACAAAATCAAAATAGTCTATCTCAGATAGTTAGGGCTTAGTAAGATACAACCTTTGAATTGAACAATTTTATCTTCAAACTTGGGGAACATCTAAAAGCTTATACATGAGGAGCATCACTATCCAAAATCTTTATTCCAAGCCTTCCCATAGTTTCTTAAAGCTTCGCTAAGATGGAATGAGATGTGAGATTTAAGAAGCCTTTGAAACTCATACAAGTCAAGCAATTCTTGGTGAGTTTCTTGGAGAAAACTTATGATATTTGAGAGCTAGAGAGAGATGGTGGGGGTTAGAGAGAGAGAGTTGAAAAGTGTGATCAAGACTTTACAACTCTAATAACCCTTATTTATAGTGCAGGTGTCGTCACTAAGTCTAACTAATAGGATTAGAGATTTTGAACACATCATTTGGAGCTAAGAATGGTATCACCTCACACACCTCCACTTGACCATCATTTGAAAGCATTACAAAGTATTATCGAAGTAATTAGTGTCTTAAAGATTGAACTAAGTACTCTCTAGTGATAAGACCGGTAACACCTCACACACCTCCACTTGACTATTCATTTTCCCACTTTTCTCATTTAACACTTATTATGGTCATGTGCTCATCCATTTCATGAACTTTACGAGGAGAAACTCCAACTCCCATGAGATGTGGCACCACCTCTAAGTTCACATAGGGGAAGTTCTTACATCATCTTTGCTACTTTAGAGATGCTTGTTGTACTCAACTGACTTCATTAAAAGCCCTAGGCTTAATCCTCATTCGGTAGCAACCAACACTAACCATCTTGGATGGGACTCACAATTTATTTAGTGTTTAAACTATCCACTTATCAATGACTTGTTCTTACCCATTGAACTCCTGCTCTTGATATTCACAAGTTTTGGGTTGCCATCATTGGTGAATCTTTTATTCTAGGAGTTTCAGTCCTATCCCTCTAGATGTAAAACTTACTAACCTTCTCACAAGAGGTTTTGTAAATGAATTCGCTAAGTTCTTACTAGTTCTCACATAAGAGATTGAAATGATTCCATCTTGAATCAATTGTCTCATATACTTATGTCTTAGACTTATGTGTCTGGACTTCTCATTATATATGCCATTATAGGCTTTAGCTAATATGGATTCACTATTACAATGTATCGAGATCGTCGATACCTTATCCATAGAAATTGAGATAATCAACATGAGATCCCTAAGCCATTCAACCTCTTTGCTAGTTGCCACTAGAGCTATAAACTCGGCCTCCATGGTTGAGTGTGAAATACATGTTTGTTTCTTTGAACCCTAAGAAACTGCTCCTCCTCCGAGCATAAACACCCAACCGGTAGTGGATAGATTGTCTCCCACACTCAATATCCAACTTTCATCGAAATATTCTTCAAGTATTTTAGGAAACTGTTAATATTGGAGGCTTAGCTTCTTGGTCCTCTAAAGGTACCCTAGAACTCTCTCAATTGCCTTCCAATGTTCGATACTTGGATTGCTAGTAAATCTACTTAGTTTACTAACCTCATATGCAATATCCACTCTTGTATAATGAGTGGCGTACATTATACTCCTGTTGCTAGTATTTTAGCTAACTGACACAGTGTCAAATAGTTAATTAGAGAGCTTTCAATTAGACAATCAATGAATAATAAATGAGCCAAGAACCTAGTAATAATGAGCAATAAATAATAAAGAACACTAGGATTTATAGAGGTTCGGCCCCAAAGATTGGTAATGACCTACTTCCTCTTAGATTTCTATTAATCTTGAAGGTTTACACAATATCACAAGGGATTACAAGTGGCTTTCTATGTGTAAAAGACAATACAGTATGACAGAATCGCTGCTAAGTACCAAGCCAGGCTGCTCGATATATTTCTGGTGCTGGTTGGTAGGCTATTTTTCTAAACCCCCTCCACTATGGTGGAGAGTTTGTATTTATACTGTCCCTCTTGTACAAGGGTTGCACTTGAGCATAACTGATGGGGAAATATCCCTTTCTTCTCGCAGGTAGTTGTTGTCCTATTCTTTAGGAGCATTGACCAAGTTTTTAGGGCTGTTAGGTGCTCTTTGCGGGTGGTTGGGTGATTCCTGCGGACTGTTAACGGTGAGTGTAACTGCTTTCAGCCGACCAAGTTTACTTGTCTGTCATACCGACCATCCATTCTCCTGGAAAGTGTACCAAGAAGTGACTATTATTCATTTGTCAAGTGTACTTCAACCAGCTGGGCCTTTGTGATAGTATGCCGAGTAGTAACTTGTCGTATACCTTGCAGGTATACACTGATCAGCCTGTCGAGGGGTCTGCCCAGTCTATTCCATGTGTTGAAGCTTAATGCCACGTCAGATATGTCAATTTTTGGGATAACATTTTCCCCTAAGTTTGCAATGGCGCTAAGCAGCATAGAGACTTTCTTCTGGAGGTCACCCCTTCCAATCTGGTCAGGGGTATATGCTCCTTGCTACGTGGCATAGCATCTGGTATAGTTAATAACTTTTGTATTTCTTCAAGTTTTCAAGAAATGACTTTTCACTCTTTCCCGCCACTTTTTGAAACCATAAAGTGTCTTGATGGCTTCTCTTATTAATTGTACCGACGATTGTGTAGTCATCGAAGAGTGGGTTGACGTGTGCGACAGTTGAGGAGACATGACTGGAGGGACGTGCTTGCAGCAGTTGAGGGGACTACTGAATGTGCGGTCCCACTAATGCCTGGTAGGAGAGTGGGTATTCTTCCTTGTCTATAAATTAGAGCATTTTTGGAGTTATGCGGCTCTGTTTGGAGTTGTACGACTCTATAAATCAGAGCTGTTCAATTTTTTTGAATGAGTTGTAAACAAAAACTGTTCAACCCTATCTACAGAAATTGTTTTATGGCTCTTTTTGTTGCTTGGTGTTGACTGATTTTTAAGCCAACTGATGCAGAGTTAAATAATTAATTAGAGATATTTCAATTAGACAATCAATACAGCACAAATGAACCAAGAACCTAATAATAATGAGCATTAAATAATAAAGAACACCAGGATTTATAGAGGTTCGACCCCAAGGATTGGTAATGACCTATGTCCTCTTAGATTTGTATTAATCTTGAAGGTTTACATAAGATCACAAAGGATTACAAGTGGATTTCTATATGTAAAAGACAATACAATATGGCAGAATCATTGCTAAGTACCAAGCCAAGCTGCTTGGTACGTTCCTGGTGCTGGTCGGTAGGCCCTTTTTTCTGAACCCCTTTCACTGTGGTGGAAAGTTTGTATTTATAATGTTCTTTTCGCCCAAGGGTTGCACCTGAGCAAATCTGATGTGGAAATATCCCTTTCTTTCCACAGGTAGTTGCTGGCCTATTCTTCAGGAGCTTTTCCCAACCTTTTAGGGCTGTAGGCACTATTGGCAGGTGGTTGGACATTTTTTGCAGAATGCTAACGGAGAGTGTGACTGCTTTCATCCGAGCAGGTATGTCTGTTCGTCACACCGACCAACTTCTAACCTGGCAAGCGTATCGAGCAGTGACTGTTATTCATTTTTCAAGTGTATACCGACCAGCCTACCTATCACACCGACCAGCAAGTTTTCTGGTGTTCCCTGCCCAGTCTGCTCCACGTGTCCAAGTCTAGTACCACGTCGGAGACACCAATTTTTGGGATAACATTTGCCCCCCAAGTTTGCAATGATGCTAGGCAACATGGAAACTTTCTTTTGAGGACCACTCCATCCAACCTTGTCAGGGGTATATTCTCCTTGCTATGTGGCATAGCATCTGATATAGTTAATAACCTTAATATTTCCAAGAAATGACTTTTCAATTCTTCCTTCCATTCTTCGGAACCATAAAGCATCATAATAATCCTTCATTCAGTGTACTGCACAATTACTGATGAGTGGCTGAGGCGAAGAGATTGGATGAGCTTGCTGACGTGTCTGGGTAAATGAGCCCGTGGTGGCCGAGAGGACTGCTGAGTGGACAGATGCATTGAATTCCTGTAAGGAGGAACTCAGATTTTCTTGCCTATAACTAGGGGTGCTATTTCCTACCCTCTTCTTTCACCTTCTTTTTGCTTCAAATAGACCCAGGCCGTCCTGGAAAAACCTAAATCTCATTCTCCCAGCTTGTCCGAGAAAGCTAACCTGTACTCTGGTCCCTTCGTTGCGCCACCTACGCACAACGAACTTGTCCTCGACGCCTTAACCACTGCAGCAAGTAAGTTTTCTAGGCTTTTCATTTTGTTATTTTTGTATCCCATGCAAGATGTTCTCTCTTCTCTTTGCTTTTGTTACATTATGACTATGAGTAATTTTCTTGATGAATCCATAGATTTCTTGAATGTACGTTGAATGAATCCGTAAATAGATGACTATTTTGAGTGTCTCTTGGCTTGGATAACCCTTTTAAACTTCCCATTTTGTAAAAATTGGGTCTTAACCTCCTATTTCCATTGATTTACATGCAGTGTTTTTTAAAAGAGTCATGAAGAACATAACTCGAAAACTGTTTTTGGGAAAACATTCCACTTTCTTAAATTCCTTTGTTTAAAATCTGATCTTCCCTTTGTTCAACATGTTGTCCTATGTTTGTTCTGGGTTGATCAATATAACTTATGAATCCCTACCGATCAGCACTGTTCGGTGTTCCTACCTCATCTTTCCCTTTTTCTTGTGTGCGCAGAGGGGAGGTGACCACCGAACTGTTGTAAAACTCCGTTCACAATGATCGATGGCCCGCATGAAACATACTAACCGCGACAAAGAGGTAGAAGACCCCCATGTGGCACATTGTGCCACCAATGGGGTCACCGAGGGGGCCCCTTCTGCTAAGGAAGAGCCGAGCTCTTCAGGGTAAGAGGGGGAAACTAGGATTGAATATGCCACGGAGATCCATATTGAGGTCGTCGTTAATCCTTCCTCTGAGATAAACAATCCCCCCCTGTATGAAGCTCCTAAGAGTACGATTTTTGACAAGCAGTTGCAGAACATTAGAGAACACTTCCATCTCGAAGATATTTCCATTTTCAAGCCCGCTGCTGTACAAACCGCCGAGTAACCTGGGGCTCAATTCTGCGCCTGAAGATGATACCACATGAACACGGGTGCTACCTTTCCTCTTCTGCCATACTTTCGCAGTGTGGTAGATTATTTCGGGCTTTGCCCTACCCAAATTAGTCCTAAGGGCATCCGATTCCTTTCAACCTTGTATGTTTTGTACCAATCCTTAAACTGGCCTGTACCGACTGCACACGAGATTAATTATCTCTTTGACCTCAAATCCATCCCTCGCCAAGGAAGGTCGAGGTATTTTTACATTAGCCATTGGGACTCCAACATTTACCTGTCGAACACCGAAGGTATCTCCAAGGTTGGGGAGTACGCTAGCCAATATTTTGTCACGGACAACATCGCTGCCAATCACTTGTCATTTCATCACAATGGTCCCTTTAGTTGGCCAGCTCCCACTAGATAAATGGAAATAAGGGCCAGAAAGCTAGCTGCTATGGACCCTTGCGACAAAGATCTGGTGGCCTTGACCACCGTGGAAAGACTTGTATCCGCTGGGCTCTATCTTGTCCCCCAGACTCGGGCCAAAGATGCCATCCCTACCAAGAAATCACCCAAGAAACCTTCATCCATTTCTAAATTGCCTAGTTCACTCCCCAGCAAGAAGCAAACTAGATCCTCAATCCCCCCGTCCAGACCCTGCGTGGCCCACTAGACCAGGACTTCGGCCGGGTTTGTCATCAAGGAGCCTGTTGAGCATGGCACTCCCAAAATTGCCATCACCCCCAGCCTAGCAAGGGAAAGGAGGTTGCAGTAGAGCATATAGACTCAAACTTGTGAAGTAGTGATGGGGGACTTCTGCTTGAGGCAGCCGACTGCTTGGGGGGAGCAAAAGAGGGTGATCTGACTCTTCTTCCACAACTTACTTTTGCTTCTTTCTTAATTATGATGATTTTTTGTTTGTTTGCTTTGACCCCGCTCGTTACTTTTGCTAATCCTTTGCTATCATTTTGCAGATATGTCATTCGTATTTTTCAAGAAATTTGCCTAGAAACATACAAGTGGTCCTAGCAGTGAGGTTCCCCTAGGCAAGCGCCAAAAAGCTGACCCTCTTGTCAGACCTACCGGGAAGGGTGAGAAGACCCCTGATAAGGCCTCTTCTCTGAAAAAGGTGCCCACTCCAATTTGCAAATCAGACAAAGGCAAGGGATTATCTGCTGAGGACGGTACCCATGGGGCCAGTGCACCAAATTTGACCAACCTGAGCAAAGCTCCCCACTATACTGTTGAGGATCCTGCTGAAGAGGTCCATGGACCTCTAAAGAAATCTCTGGCTATCCAGCAGGGACATATAAAAAGGGTGTCTACTTCCCAAACCGAATTCATGGATACTCTTAGTAGCAAATCTCTGGACTTCATTACTAGCACCGGTCTTCAAGATGTTATCAGGGTAAGTAATGAATTTGTTCAATCTCTGAGTGGTCTTTCTTCTCTTGTTACTTGTTATGAATTTCTTTATTTCATATTGCAGGGTATGCTAGCTCTCAACTACACTCATTACCGAGCCAAGGGGGTGAGCAAACATATAGTCGACCTAGTGAAAGAGTCTAAGGATAAAACTTCTCATGTAGCTTAACTGACTGAGCAAGTCCAGCAGCTTCAATAGGTCACCAAGCATATTACCAAAGAAAACGAGGGGTTCAAATCTGCTGTTGAGTAGAGGAATCTCGACATTGACCGGCTGGAAAGGAGGATTGAGGAGTTAAAAAAGAAGAATGCTGCTAATGGGAGGGACACTCAGGAGGAAAAAGATAAACTGGTAGAGGCTCTTAAGAAGGAGAAAATGGACAGGGCCGTTGATGCTAAAGCCTTAGAGGACTTTGGTATGAGCACCTTCTATGATTTATGGGCTCACAATAGGACATCGAACTTTAGCTATCTGGGAGAGGCCTATGATGAGTTGATGCACTAGTGTGCTGAGTGAAAGAAGAACGAGGCCCTGACCGTCCATACCGAGCAGCCTTCAACCTCCGAGCTAGAATTTTCCATGCCACCCACTGAACTGATTATAATGGCCCCTGAGGAAGATGCCTTGCCCTCTATTCCGAGTGCTTTACCTGAGGCTTCGACCCCTGCCGACCAGTCTAGCAACTTCCTTGCCGAAACCCTGGCTGTTGAGTCTGATCAACAAATCCAAGGCTCTTAAAAACTTTACCCATTATTATTTTTTTATTGTCGCAAAGAGAAAAATGGCTGAGCCGACCAGCCTTTACTATTGAGCAATCTTTTACTTTGGTCAAAACAACATGGTTGAGCCGAGCAGCCTTTAATCTCGAGCAATATATACCTTTTTATAAAATGCTTCTCGTTCTAGCTATATATTC
Organism: Humulus lupulus; assembly: GCF_963169125.1. NCBI lineage: Eukaryota > Viridiplantae > Streptophyta > Magnoliopsida > Rosales > Cannabaceae > Humulus > Humulus lupulus. Next base: position 206,167,736 of record NC_084794.1, on the reverse strand, counting down.
GCTCGTGCTTTTATTTTTTCTAGCTACTCGACATATACTATTTTTGGAGCTATCCGGCTCTGCGAATCAGAGCTGTTCAATTTGTTCGAATGAGTTGTAAACAAAAATTGTTCAACCCTATCTACATAAATTGTTTCATAGCTCTTTTTGTTGTCTGGTACATACTGAGCAACGCCAAGCACTTTAACATTAATAAAATTTAATGTTTCTAAGTCCTTTTGATTACATGCTTTTCTCTCTGCTTGTCCATGTATGACTATGGTGCCCCCCAAGTGACCGAGTAAGATTCATAACTCTTGGGTTATCTTCTTGGTCACTTGCCAACTAACTAGAGCTATTCGTAATAACCTGTTCAGGTGTACTTGGGTTCGCCAAAACCTACAAAGGTTCCATACACTGCCGACAATCCGTGAAATAAATCACTAATTAGCAAGATAATCATTGTAAAAGTAAGGCTTGTAAAAATGGACAAATTTTTTGTCTTATTGATTAAAAGTTAACCATACAAGTTGCGTCACTACTATGTAGCTTACATTCATAAATATTAATTATTACAATAAATGGGCAAATTGTGCTTGTGCAAAATTAATTATGACTAACTTGAGCTGGTCAGTGGTATGGGCTATTCGTGCCTATACCAGCCAGTCAATGATCACTTAAAAGTGATCTTTATTAGTAGTACTTCCTCAGGTGTTCCCCATTCCAAGAACGGGGGACAAGTACTAACTGGAGATCTTGGTCATACCGTGCTAATTTGTATGTGTCGGGTGGTACTATCTCTGTGACCTGGTAAGGACCTTCCCAGCTTTTCCCTAGTACTCCTACCGAGGCATCTTGAGTTTCAGGGAATATTCTTCGCAGGACAAGATCTCCTACGTCAAACTTTCATTCCTTAACTCTAGAATTGAAGTACCGGGAAACTTTTTGCTGGTGGACAACCAGGCATAAGGATCTCCTCGAGCTGTATACTGCAAATATATCTACATAATAATGTAGCCCCAATCATTTAACACATATAATCACATTTATGCCATTAACGGGCCAAAATTACAGATATTCCCTTATAAACAATAACAGGCCCACATGCATATTTAATACTTATAAACATGCATTTAAATATATTCATATCATCATTTATATCATGCATGCCACATAGTCACAAATTTAATCAATTAATCACACATATATCCAATTATGCCCTCCCGACACTCTAACTAGGGCACTAAACCCTATTAGCATTTTGGGTTGTTACAACTATCCCCTCCTGCTGAGAGTTTCTTCCTCAAAATTTACTTGAATAACTCAGGATACTGATCCCGCATAGCTGACTCAAGCTCCCAGATCGCTTCCTCGACCTTGCTATTCCTCCATAAAACTTTAACTAGAGGAATTGTCTTGTTCCTCAAAACTTTATCCTTCCTATATAGGATCTGCACTGGTCGCTCCTCATATGATAAATCTGTTTGCAAATCTAGATCCTCATACCCTAATATGTGGGTCATATCTGAGACGTACTTCCAAAGCATAGAGATGTGGAATACGTCTATAACGACCCAAAAATGCTAATAGGATTTAGTGCATTGATTAGCGTTCCGGGAGGGCATAATTGGACATATGTGTGTTTAATTAGTTAAATGTGTGACTATGTGGCATGCATGGTTTATATGATTATGTGAGTATACTATATGCATGTTTATGAGTATTAAATATGCATGTGGGCCCTTTACTATTTATAAGGGCACATTTGTAATTTTGGCCCGTTAAGGGCATATCTGTAATTTTTGGTCCGTTAGGGTATAAATGCGATTATGTGTGATAAATGGATGAGACCACATTATTATGTAGATATGTTTGTACTATTTGGCTCGAGACGATCCTAGTGAGCGGATTAGCGAAATAGTCACAGCATGGTTTAATACCTAGCTCGGGGAAGCCTAGGGGTATTTTGGGAAATTAGAGAATATTTTGGGATTTATTGAATAATGAATAAGTATTTGGTAATTATTTGGACACGACGAGATTAATTGGTAAATAATAGGAACACTCGAGGAATTAGCGAGAATTGGGAAAAAGACTGTTTTACCCTTAGAAACAATTAGAAGGCTAAGTAGATTTCAGGGGCACTTTGGTCCACTTTGATTAAGGGATATGGTCAATTATACTTTAGGCTTAACCAGAACTCACCAGAGATTACTAGGAGGATTCTCAACACTTGCTCTCTCCCTCTCACTCATGCTCACTCTCTCACTCCCTCTTGTGCTTGAAGCTTTGAATTGTTGAAGGAGAGGTCTGGGATTTAGAGCTTGGAAATTGAAAGATTGAGGCTAGATAGGGACAAGGAAAAAATAAGGAATTTAAGCTACAACTGAGGTAAGAACCTTGTTTTGTTTTGCTGGGAATTCAGGTTATTAGGATGAATTGGTCTAGGTTCTTGGGTGATAGTTAATTGATGATTTGGGATGTTAAGTTCAGTAGGATTTTAAGTGTTTTTATGCTTAAGATATGTAATTAAGAGTCCTAGACTCGTATACGAACCCGATTTTGGCTAGGATGCATATTAAGGTTGGATTTTTGGGCTAAAAGTTGGGGAAACACGCTGGAAACCCAGGGATTTCTGGGTATGCGAGGGCGCGCCGCGGCCCGCGTGCTCAGAAGGCCCTGGGAGGGCTTGCTGTTTTGAGGGTGCGCCGCGAACCTAGGGGGAAAGTCACAGCCCGCCTCCCCTAGATGCTAGAGGCTATGCCGCAACCCTTTGAGCCAAGGCACGGCCCGCCTAGGCAGTTTTTTCCTAGGATTGTTTTTAGGCTCGGGGATTCAAACATAAGCGCTCGGGACGAATTCTACTACCCGGTTTAGTAGAATTCGAGGTCCCAGAGGCTAGTATTTATTTCCTAAACATTTATTTGGATTAGAGATTGAAAATTATCCATGGTTATTTGTGACTAGGATTATCGTTAAGGCTCAGGACTGAGGATTGTGCTCGGGACCGCTATTTATTTATCGATCGGGATTCGAGGTGAGAAAACTACACACATGTGGTTATGAATGGGACTGAGATTCCCTGTAATTTAATATATGCGTTCTGTGGGTTATATATCTATTATGGGAAATACGAAAGTACGACCTAAGAGTGTCGGGGCTGATGATAAGCGTATCGGACGCAACTCGGTGAGTGTGAGCCAGGGTTAGCTAATTAATCAGAGGACTCGGGCTAAGCGAGCCGGGGTTAGCTAAATAAACAACAAGCTCGACCTAAGGGCACTGACACCTGAACACTTGTATTACTAATTGAGACGTATGATTGAAAATACATGTTTACCATTGTTTAGCTTAATGCTTATATTTTGCTGAATAATTGAACTAGCTGGATTAAAGTTGATTGGATGCTACTACTGCTATATATGTTTGCTATTTATGGTTTTCTTGCTGGGCCTTGGCTCACGGGTGCTACGTGGTGCAAGTAAAGGCAAAGGGAAATTGGACCAACCATGAGTTGGAGAACTACATCGTCAGCTGCTCGACCAAAACGACCGAGGGAAACTTACAGGAATAGAGCTCTAAATTGTATTTTTCCATTAGACTAGTTTTTGTTGCATCAATTTTTGAGAGTTGTATTTACCACTTATACCCTGTTTTTGGGATCCCATGTATCAAACCTTTGTTTTAATGAAAATTAACCGTTTATGATCACAATATTTTAACCCTAACCTGTTAGTTGACTTTAGAATCACAATTATGTCCAAACGAATTGATTAGCAAGTCTTGCACTATTTCAAAATACACAGTGTAATGGTCTTGGTTATCCAGGGCATTACAACGTCGTGAACTCTTGATAATGATGGTGGCAGAGCCATTCTATAGGCTACCTGCCCGATACTTTCCAGGTTCTCAAAAGGTCCTACGAGTCTAGGGCTCAGCTTGCCCTTTTTCCCAAACCTCCTTACTCCTCGCAATGGTGAAACTCGCAGAAACATGTCGCCCCCTACCTGGAACTCCATGTCCCTACGCATCGAATCAGCGTAGCTTTTCTGTCTGCACTATGAGGCGAACATTTAAGCCCAAATCTTCTCAATAGCTTCATTAGTCTTCTGAACCATCTCCGGTCCCAAATACCTTCTCTCCCCCATCTCATCCCAAAGAATGGGCGATCTACATCTCCTTCCATATAACATCTTGTATGGAGCTACTCCAATCGTTGATTGATAACTATTGTTGTATGAAAACTCAATCAACGGGAGGTGCTTACTCCAAGACCCCTCGAAGTCTAGCACACACACCCTAATCATGTCTTTCAATATCTGAATTGTCCTCTTAGACTGTCCGTCTGTTTGAGGATGAAAGGTTGTGCTTAACTTCAGCTGAGTTCCCATACCCTTTTGCAACTCACCCCAAAACTTAGAGGTAAATATGGGATCTTGGTCCGATACTATAGATTTAGGAACCCCATGAAGGCGTACAATCTCCTTCACATACAACTCCGTGTATTGATCTATAGTATAGGTCATCCTTACTGGCAGAAAGTGAGCTGATTTGGTGTATCTGTCTACTATCACCCACACCGAGTCATGCTGCTTGGGTAAACCTTCTACAAAATCCATAGTAATATCCACCCACTTCCATTCAGGAATACCCAATGGCTGTAACAACCCCGCTGGTCGCTAATGTTCAGCCTTTACCTACTAACAAGTCAAACACTTGGCCACGTATTCAACCACGTCTTTCTTCATCCCAGGCCACTAATATAAAGTTCGTAGATCCTAGTACATCTTCGTGGTGCCTGGATGGAGTGAGCATGGTGTAGTATGGGACTCATCAAGTGTAACGGCCTACTACCCAGGGACCATTACGTTGTGCATTTTAAACAGTGCTATACTCGCTAATTGAGTCGTTTGGCCATAATCGTGTAATTAAGTATGATTAACGGTTTAGGGTTAACTTTTTTGGTTAAAGATATTTATTTTCTGATAGGTTACTTCAAGCTTAAGTAGCCTCAATGCAAATCCTAATGCTTGGGGTCCCAAAAATGCCCCCGGGGTAAAATAGTCAAAATTCCAAGAATTTCCCCCTGATCTCACTAACTCCTAATTTATTATAACATATTTATTCCCATTACCCAGTATCCCGATAATGTGCTAAATACCCAATATACCTCTTCACTCACCTCGAGTCAAATATGGATCCAGCTGCGACTTTCCCACTAGCTTGCTCCCTAGGATCGTCTTATGCCGAGTAACCCAAACATAACCATATAATGGTGTATTACCACACCCATACCACATATATGCCAAATATACCCAAAACGGGCCAAATTATGAAAATTGCCCAATTAAACAAAAATGGACCCATATGCATATTTAATACACCTAAACATGCATATCAAGTCATATTATAATATTATTCACATAGTCACATGATAATACACATAATTCCAAAATTTCATAATTCCACGATTTGCCATCCTGACCCCCTAATCAAGACCCTAAGACTTATTAGGAAATTTGGGATGTTACATCAAGTATCTCTCGTCTAATACCCATATCCATCAGAACACGGATCCGATCCTTATACCGTAATAAACCCGTCTCTTAAATGGAATAATCCTTAGCCACTCCAACTAGGACATTCCCTTTAACCTCCTGCAACTGTGAATCACCCAACTGACCCTCTCTTATCCTCTTTAGGAGGGTAGACTGTAGAGTAATGTGGCCAATCAGCCCACAACCAGCTCTATCCTCGCTCTAGCCATCTCTTCTGCTAGTTCCTTCGATATCTACTTCGAACTAAACAACTGTCCTGGGCCTCTCTGGCTCAACGCATCTGCCACTACATTGGCTTTTCCTGGGTGGTAAAGGATGTCATAGTCATAGTCCTTCACCAATTCCAGCCAATGTCTCTGTCTCATGTTTAAGTCATTCTGGGTGAAGAAATACTTCAAACTCTTATGATCAGGGTATATCTCGCACTTCTCCCCATACAAGTAATGTCGTCGTAGTTTTAGTGAAAACACCACCCCTGCTAGCTCCAAATCATGGGTAGGATACCATTGCTCATATTCCTTCAATTACCGCGATGCATAGGCAATAACCTTCTCATTCTGAATCAACACGCACCCCAATCCTAGTCTCGATGCGTCACAATAAACCATAAACTTCCCTCCCTCTGAAGGGAGGCTCAACATTGGAGTAGTAATCAATCATCGCTTCAACTCCTAAAAGATACCCTTACACTTGTCTGACCAGGTGAACTTCAGATTCTTCCGTTTCAACTCAGTCAACGGTGTGGCAATCTTCGAAAACCCTTCCACAAACCGTCTATAATATCCTGCTAATCCAAGGAAGCTCCTAACCTTCAAGGCGTTCCTTGGGCTCGGCCAATCCCTAACTGCTTCTATCTTGGTCGGATCTACCTTAATCACATCTCCACTAACAATGTGTCTGAGGAATGTCACTTCAGGTAGCCAAAACTCACATTTCTTAAACTTAGCATACAACTGATGATCTCTCAATCTCTACAATACCAGTTGGAGATGCTGCTCATAATCTGCCTCTGAACTGGAATAAACTAGGATGTCATCAATGAAGACAATCACGAACTGATTTAAGAAGTCCTTGAACACCCTGTTCATCAGATCCATAAACACTGCTGGGGCATTAGTCAAACAAAATGATATGACCAAGAACTCATAATGCCCATTCCTTGTATGTAAGGACGTCTTCGGAATATCCTTGTCCTTGATCCTCAGCCGGTGATAACCAGATCGAAGATCAATCTTCAAGAATACCGTCTTACCCTGCAGCTGATCGAACAGGTCATCTATCCTCGGTAAGGGGTACTTGTTCTTGATGGTCAAATTGTTCAACTCCCCACATTCTATACACATTATTAGAGTCCCATCCTTCTTCTTCACAAATAAAACCAAAGCACCCTATGGCGAGAAGCTAGGTCTGATAAATCCCAAGTCTAGAGGCTTCTACAATTGTATCTTCAACTCCTTTAGCTCTTTTGGAGCCATCCTATATGGTGCCCTCGACACTGGCTCTGTACCCGGCACTAACTCAATGATAAACTTAATTTCCTTATGTGGCAGTAGTCCCGGTAAATCCTCAGGAAACACATCCAAAAACTCTCATACCAGTCTAGTCTCCCCTAGCCCTACCGGTGTAACTCACGTGGTATCCACCACACTGGCTAGGAAACCTATACAATCTCCTTATAATAGATTCCTAGCCCTCAACGCTGATATCATAGGAATGCGGGGTCCGTGCATAGTACCTACACAAACAAAGGGGTCCTCCCCCTCTGACTCAAAAGTCACCATCTTCTTTCTGCAAGCTGTAGTGGCCCATACCTGACTAGCCAATCCATCCCCAAAATCATATCAAAATCATCCATACACAACTCAATCAAATCTACTGATAGTTCCCCACTATCCACTATCACTGGCAGTGCTCTAATCCATCTCCTAGAAACTACCAGCTCCCCTGTAGGTAGTATAGTCCCAAACCCCACAGTATAGTACTCACTAGGCCTACACAATCTATCAATCAATTTACTATAAACAAATGAATGTGTAGCACCAGAGTCAATTAATATAGTATATGAAGATCCATCACTAGAAAGCTGACCTGTCACTACCGAGGGTCTAGACTTGGCCTCTGCCTGTGTCAAGGTGAACACTCGAGTTGGAGTCAAGCTGTTCCCCTTCCCTGATTCCTCCTACTCCAGTGTCGATAAATCTTTCTTGAGGTGTCCAATCGCCCCGCACAAGTAGCAAGCCTTTGCTAGCATTCGCCTAGATGATGCTTCCTGCATCTGGTGCACTCTAGATAGCTCCTCCATGACTCATTGTCTCCCTGGAGGCCACCTTGAGCACCCTGACCCCTCCTATCAGGACCATCAGTGGTCGAGGTATTATGCGTCTTCCTCTTCTGATCATTGGGTCATCTACCCCTACCAAACCCTGTATATGGAGGCACTGCCCTGCGAACATCCCGTCTCGCAGCATTCTCCCTCTAGATCTTGTTCTCTGCCTCCTCAACAGTAAGAGCCTTCTCAACAGCCTGGGCATAAGTCGTCTCCCCAGGCACTGATGTGATCCTCACATCTCAGATTATCATAGCATTAAGCCCTTGAACGAACTTATCCTGCCTAGCTGCATAGTAGGCACTAAATCTGGTGCAAACTTTGCTAGCCTGTCAAACTTCAGGGCATACTCAGTAATTGTCATGCTGCCCTGCACCAGCCCAATGAACTCATTCACCTTCGCCACCCTAATGATAACGTTATAATATTTTTGGTTGAATAGATCTCTGAACCCATCCCAACTCATAGCATAAATATCTCAAGTTTGTGATGCCTCCTCCCACCAAATACAAGCATCCTCTCTAAGCATATAGGTGGCATAGGCCACCCTGTCATTACCTTCCACCCTCATAAAGTCCAGGATGGAGGTGATCATACTCATCCACTGTTCAACTTTTAGTGGATCTAGTCCTCCCTCAAAGATTGGGGGATGCTATCTCCTGAATCTTTCATAAAGTGGCTCCCACCTGTTTCCAATCTCAGGTGGCTGTACAGCTGGTGCCACAACAGGTGGCAAGTTAGGAGCAACACTCCATCACGGAGCCTGCAGCTTCAGAAGGCGAATATGCTCTTCCTGACTCTAAGCTCTGGGTTGCATATCAGCAAGCAACTACTGCCAATTTTCAGGGACTGGCGGAGGATTCTGGCCCTGCTCATCATCTCTAGCCTCGACCCCGGTGCCGGCTAGTCGTATTGATCGCCTTGGATGCATAACTATCTAAGTTGATCTACAATCAAGGACTTGGATAGTCAGGCAATGATAACATGTTCATATTCGTTTCATGGTCCAACGCCAATATCCAGGCCACAAAGCACAATCATGATGCAAACAGACATTTAAACAATTATTCACATACAATAGCAATGCTGATAAGCACACCCTAACATATTCACATAGCAGTCAAGGGCCAGGCCCCATCAGTATATCTCATGCTCCCTATTAATCATGCAGAAAAAGCATTTATATTTCATTTAAACATTTAAGCATATAATCACATATGGTTACCAAACCCTGAGTCGAGCTTGTCTTTAGCGGCGAGTGTACATGCACAACCAATCTTCAGAAACCCTTAAACCTAGACTGCTCTGATAACAATTTGTAACGCACTGGGTAACCAAGATCGTTACACTGTGTGTTTAAAATAGTGCAAGACTTGCTAATCAGGTTGTTTGAACATAAATGTGTTTCTAAAGTCATTTGACAAGTTAGGCTTAAAATATTTTGATCATAAAATGATCGATTTTCACTAAAATAAGAATTTGATACATGGGTTCCCAAAAATAAGATTTACAAGACGGAAATGATTCTCAAAAGTTAATACAAAAGTAGCCAGTCTAAATGGAAAAATACAATTTAGAGCTCTAGTTCCTGTAAATTCCCTCGGCTGTGGCGGTCGAGCAGTTGTCAATGTATACTCCACCCCCAGAGCTCTCCAACTCATGGTTTTTCAATTCTTCCTTTGCCTTTACCTGCACCACGTAGCACCCATGAGCCAAGGCCCATCAAGAAAACTAAATTAACAAGCATAGATAGCAACAAAGGTATATATCAAACTTCAAGTTAATCAGTTCAATTAATTAGCATAATACTAGTATTAAGCTAGGCAACATTAAACTTATACTTTCAAATATATAAATCAATCTGTAACCCAAATATTTAGGTGTCGACGCCCTTAGGCCGAGCCCTCTGATTATTTAGCTGTCACAGACTCAGTTAGGTCGAGCCCTCTGATTATTTAGCTAATCTCGGCTCGCTTAGGCCAAGTTGCATTCAATATGCTTATCATTAGCCCTGACACCCTTAGGCCATACTTTCACATCACACATAAGAGATATATAATTCACAAAACACATATGTTCAATTACAGGGAATCACACTCCCGTTCACAAACACTTGGGTGCAGTTTTCTTACCTCGAGTCTCGAGCATAGGGTAAAGAGCAGTCCTGAGCACGATCCTCAGTCCTGAGCCTTAACGGTAACCCTAGTTACAAGAAATCATGGGTAACTATCAAATTCTAATCCAATTAAATGTTTTGGAAACAAATACTAGCCTCCAGGACCTTGAATTCTACTTAACCGGGTAGTAGAATTCTTCCAGAGCGCTTAAGTTTGAATCTATGAGCCTCTGCGAGCTTAAAAACAATCCTAGGTTATGGTTTCCTATACGGGTTTGCGAACTAGCCCTAAGGGTCGCGACGCGCCTCAAGTCAGAGGCGCAACCTCTTGCTTCTGGGGGGAGGCGGGCCACGACTTTCCCCCTAGGGTCGCAGCGCGCCCTTAAGTCAGCAAGCCCTCCCAGGGCATTCTGGGCACGTGGACTGCGACGCCCATGAATTGGATCGTGACGCGCCCCTGCAAACCCATAATTCCCTGGGTTTCCAGCATTTTCCCCAACTTCAAAGGCCTAGAATCCAACCTAATTTTGCACCGAAATCCATACTAAGTCCAGAATCCTTATCCTTATAGCCTAAACATCATAACCAACCTATAAACAATTCCTTACACTCATTAAACACCCAAAATAAGTCTTGGGATCCATTTTCATGCAAGCTCTAAGTTATAACAATAATCCAACTAACTTCAACAAACAAAGACTTGGATAGTGGCTTGAATTTCTCCAGCTGTTCCTTGTCTAGCCTAGCCTCAATTCTCAAGATTTCCCAGCCCAAATCCTTAAGTTACCTCCTTCAAAGCTTCAAAGTCCCTTAGGTTCTAGAGAGGGAGAGAGAGAGATTGTGTAAGAGTGAGAGAGAGAGCGTGTTTAAGTGTATTGAGAGTATTCAGGTTATTCCCCTGAGTTCAATTGTAACGTTCCAAAAATGCTAATAGGGTTTAGCGCCTTGATTAGCGTGCCAGGAGGGCATAATTGGACATATGTATGATTAACTGGTTAAATGTGTGACTATGTTGCATGCACGATATATATATATGATAATGTGAGTATGATCATATGCATGTTTATGAGCATTAAATATGCATGTGGGGCCATTCTTGATAGTTGGGGCATATTTGTAATATTTTGCGGGCATAAATGTTAATATATGTGAGTAAATTATTGATACCACATTATTATGTGGATATATTTGTAGTATACGGCTCGAGGCGATCCTAGTGAGCGGATTGGTGGAATAGTCACAACGGAGAATAATACCCAGCTCGAGGTGAGCTTAGGGGTATTTTGGGAACTTAGAATATGTTTTGGGGTATATTGAGTAATGAGTAAGTATTTGGAGATTAATTGGTTATGTTGGGATTAATTGGGAATTTATAGGATAATTAAAGGATTAGTGGGAAATGTGGCAATGACGATTTTTCCCTTGGGGCCATTTAAGGATAAGAGGAAACTTAAGGGGGCATTTTGGTCATTATAACTAAAGGATATAGTTAGAAGATATTAGGCTTAAGCTGGAATATATCAGAACCTTCCCCAGCTCTCCCTCTCTTCCTTTTATTCCGTTTCTCTCTCCTTCTCTTTCTATTTTTGGTGCATTTGTTGATCTTGGGGGAGACACTTGAAGAATTGTTGCTGAAGCTAGGAATTAGAAGCTTGAAGGCTAGGGGTTTAAGCTGGGAATAGGTGGAGCAAGTCAGGGGAATTTGAATTCACAATAGAGGTAAGCTTCACAATTTGAGTTTTTCCTTGAGTATTTCTGTGGTTGAGCTAGGTTATGGCTGGGTAGAGTTCTAGGTTGGATTTTGAAGTGGATTAAGGGTTTGATATGGATTTTAGGTTGTTTATGCTATCTTTGATGTGGTGTTGGGAGTTTTAGGCTTGATTCGAGCTTTGGTTCACATTTGGGATGATTTTTGTTGAGTTTGGTTGGGAAAAACATTGGAGAAATCCAGGGATTTCTGGGTTCACGTTGGCGCGTCACGACCCACGACCCAGTTCATGGGCTCTGCGGTCCGCGTGCCCCAAAAGACCCTGGGAGGGCTGCTGACATGAAGGCATGCCGCAACCCTAGGGGGTGAGTCGTGGCCCGCCTCCCCCCAGATGTAGAGGCTGCGCCTCTGACTTGAGGCGTGTTGTAACCCTCAGGGCCAGGTTGCGCCCGCCTAGACAATTTTAGCCTAGGAGTGTCTTAGGGCTCAGGGAGGCTCGGGGATTAAAACTTAAGCGCTCGGGACAATTTCTACTACCCAGTTTAGTAGAAATCAAGGTTTCAGAGGCTAGTATTTGAATCCAAAGTTTTTAAATGGTTTAGGTTCTTATGGTTATCCATTATTGCATTGTGACTGGGTTATGCCACAAAGGCTCAAGTCTAGGGATCGTGCTTGGGATTGCTGTATGCTGGCTGCTCGGGACCTGAGGTAAGAAAACTACACCTGAGTTGTGGTTGTGGTTTAAACCCCTTGCATGAATATATTATGAACTTGAATATATCTATAGTTGAGAATATTTGATTGGGCATGCTTGTATGCGTTGCCATTTATTACTTGTTATGCATTGTGCATCTATGATTATATTTATTTACAGGCCTGCCTAAGAGTGCTGGGGGCCGACACCAAGCGTGCGGAATGTAGCCCGACCTAAGGGTGTTGGGGTCGGCCATAAAGCCAGTGGACTTGGCCTAAGGGCGCCAATCCTGGGCATTATACAATAAATAGAAGCGTGGTTCACACTTCACTATTTGTATTGGTTTATGAGGTTGCTTTATATGTTTGATTAAGTTGAGTACTTTTATTGAGATTGTTGTCAATTGAATCTGGTGAATTATATTTACTGCTTTTATACTGTTTCCTAGTTGTGCATGTTGTTTTAAGTTTTCTTCATGAGCTTTGGTTCATGGGTGCTACGTGGTGCAAGTAAGAGAGTTTATAGCTGGACCAGCTATGAGTTGGAGAGCTTCAGGGGCGGTGTGTACATATGCAACCTGATTAATCACCTTGGTCGAGAAAGCTTGGGAAGAACTAGGGTTAAACCCTGTTTTTGTTGCTTAGGACGGTTAAATTGTATCTGTTTATCTTTTACAAGTCTGTAAACTGATTTTTGGGATCCCGTGTATAAACTTAATATTTTAATGAAAGATAATCATTTTGTTGACCAAAACTTTTATTACTAGACCTTGACTTAGTTTTTAATTACACATTTAAGTTCAAATGACTTGCTTAGTGGGTTAAGCACTATTTTAAACACACAGTGTAACGGTCTTGGTTATCCAGGGCTTTACATCAATTAACCTTATCCCCTAACCAAAAGACCAAATTGCCTCTTAAGTCTATCTAAATTCTCAAGTGCCACTAAGGGCAATTTTGTCATATGCCACATCTCGCTAAATCCTCGAATATTCCTATAAATCCTCGTTCAATCCTGACATGTACATATAATTGCTAACTTACTACCCGTTACTCAATAAATCCCAAAATATGCATTAAACTTCCCAAAATACCCCTAAGCTCACCCCGAGCCGGGTATTAAACCCCGCTATGACTGTTCCGCTAATCCACTCACTAGGATCGCCTCGAGCCGTATATTGCAAATATATCCACATAATAATGTGACCCCAATCATTTAACACATATAATCACATTTATGCCCCTAACGAGCCAAAATTACAGATATGCCCTTATAAACAATAACAGGCCCACATGCATATTTAATACTTATAAACATGCATTTAAATATATTCATATCATCATTTATATCATGCATGCCACATAGTCACACATTTAATCAATTAATCACACATATATCCAATTATGCCCTCCCGACACACTAACCAGGGCACTAAACCTTATTAGCATTTTAGCTCGTTACAGACGTCATTTCTAAGTTTTATCAACTGAGAATCATTCATCTGGCCCTCCTCTATTCTCTCCAAGAGAGGTGAGTGCAAGGTAATATTGGCCAACCGACACACCACCAACTCTATCCTTGCTCTAGTCATGTCTTTTGCCAATTCCTTCGATATCTGCATCGAACTAAACAACTGTCCTGGGCCTCTCCGACTCAACGCGTCTTCGACTCAACGTCTCTGTCTCATGTTTAAGTCCTTATGGGTAAAGAAATACTTTAAACTCTTATGATCAGTGTATATCTCGCATTTTTATCCATACAAATAATTTTGCCACACTTTCAGTGCAAATACCACCTGCTAACTCCAAATCGTGAGTAGGGTATCACTGCTCATATTCTTTCAGTTGTCACGATGCGTAGGCAATCACCTTCTCAATTTGCATCAGCACACATCCTAACCCCATTCTCGATGCATCACAGTACACCAAAAACTTATCCCCATAGGAAGGCTTAGCACCAGAGCAGTAATCAATTGTCTCTTCAACTTCTGGAAGCTATTCTCACATATGTCTGACCACCCGAAATTTAAGTTTTTCCGTGTCAACTCTGTTAGTGGTGTAGCAATCTTTGAGAATCCTTCCACAAAGTGCTGAAATACCCTACCAAATCAAGGAAACTGCTGACCTCCGATGCATTCCTTGACCTCGCCCAATCCCTAATTGCTTCCACCTTGGCCAGATCCACCTTAATCTCGTCTCCACTAACAATGTGACCAAGGAATGTCATCTGCGGTAACCAAAACTCACACTTCTTAAACATGGCATACAATTGGTGCTCGCTCCCTCAATCTCTGTAATACTAACCAGAGATGCTGCTTATGCTATGCCTCTGAACGAGAGTAAACCATGATGTCGTTGATGAAGACAATCACAAACTGATCCAAATAATCCTTGATTCATCAGATCCATAAATGCTGCTGGGGCATTGGTCAATCCAAATGACATGACTAAAACTCGCAATGCCCATACCTCGTGCAAAAGGCCTTCTCCAAAATATCCTCATCCTTGATCCTTAGCTGGTGATAACCAGATCAAAGATCAATCTTTGAAAACACTGTCTTACCCTGCAACTGGTCAAACATGTCGTCTATCCTCAGTAGTGGGTACTTGTTCTTGATGGTCAGCTTGTTCAATTCCTTGTAATCTATACACATCCTCAGGGTCCCATCCTTCTTCTTCACAAACAAAACCGGAGCACCCCACGGTGAGAAGCTAGGTTTGATAAATCCCAGATCTAGTAATTCATGTAACTGTACCTTCAACTCCTTCAACTATGCCAGAGCCATTATGTATGGTACCCTCGACATTGGTTTTGTACTTGGCGCCAACTCAATGACGAACTCAATCTCCTGGTGTGGTGGCAGTCCTGGTAAGTCCCCAGGGAACACATCTAAGAACTCACACACCAATATGGTCTCCTCTAGTACCACTGGCATGACCTTAGAGGTATCCACCACACTAGCTAGGAATTCTATACAACCTCCTTGTAATAGGTTCTTAGCCCTCAATGTTGATATCATAGGCATACGAGGTCCATGCACAGTGCCATAAAAAAAATGAAGGGGTCCTCACCCTCAGGCTCAAAAGTCACCATCTTCTTCCTATAGTCTATAATCACCCCATACCCGACTAACCAATCCATTCCCAAAATCATGTTGAAATAATCCATACCTAACTCGATCAAATCCACTGATAGTTCCCTGATATCCACCACCATTGGTAATGACCTAACCCATCTCCTAGAGACTACCAGCTCCCCAGTAGGCAATAAAGTCCCAAACCCCGCAGTCTAATAATTACATGGCCTACACAATATATCAATCAGCCTACTAGAAGCAAATGCGTGTGTAGCACTAGAATCAATCAATACAGTATATGAAGTGCCAACACAAGAAAGCTGATCTGTCACCACTGAGGGACTAGCCTCAGCCTCTGCATGAGTCAAGGCGAACACTCGAGCTGGAGTCAAGCTCTTCGCCTTCTTTGGTTCTTCTTTCTTCAAGCTCAGGCAATCTATCTTGAGATGTCTAACCACCCCACACATATAGCATGCCTTCGCCCGAAATTTTCCCAGATGGCGCTTCCTACACCTGGCACACTCTCGGTAACTACTCCAAGTCTCATTGCCGCTCTGGTGGCCGCCCTGAATAGTCCAACCCCTCCTATGACGACATGTAGTGGTTGAGGTGTCAGGGGTCTCTTCTGGTCACTAGGGCCTCTGCCCCTACCAGCTCCTACAAATGGAGGCACTGCCCTCTAAACATCACGTCATGCAACACTCTCCCTCCATATCTTGTTCTCTGCCTCCTCTGTTATGAGGGCTTTCTCAACCACTTAAGCATAAGTAGTTTACCTAGGTACTGATGTATTCTGCACATCCCAGGCTATCATAACATTCAGCCCCCCGAACAAATCTGTCTTGCCTGGATGAGTCTGTAGGCACTAGATCAGGTGCAAATTTAGCCAGCCTATCAAACTTCAAGGCATACTCAGTAACTGATATACTGCCCTGCACCAACCTGGTAAACTTGTTTACTTTTGCCACTGTAATACTTTGGGTTGAATAGAACTTTGAAGTCTTCCCAACTCACAGTGGAAACATCTCGAGTTTGGGATGCCACTTCTCACCAGATACATGCATCATCCCAAAACATAAAGGTGGCACGCACCACTATGTCATTACCTACCACCCTCATAAAATCCAGGATGGAGGTAGTCAGGCTCATCCACTGCTCAGCCTTGAGTGGATCTGGTCCTCCCTCAAAGGTTGGAAGATGTTGTTTCCTTAATCTTTCGTACAATGACGCCCACTTGTTTTCAATCTTAGACTGCTGTGCAGCTGGTGCCATGACATGTGGCATGTCTAGTGCAACGTTCCCTAGCGAAACCTGTTGTCTTAGTAAGTGGATCTTTTCCTTTTGACTTTGAAGTCTGGCTTGCATATCAGCAAGCATCTGCTGTCAGTTCTTAGGGACTGGTGGAGGGTTCTGACCTTAGTTATCATCTCTAGCCTCAATCTCAGCATTGACTAGTCGAATTGATCACCTTGGAGGCATAACTATCCAAGTATCTCTATAATAAACGACAATCCCGATGGTTCTGACCCTGGTTACCCATGGTCCAACGCCAATATCCAGGCCACAATGCACAATCACGATGCAAATAGACATTTAAACAATTATTCACATACAGTAGTGTTGCGAAAATTTTAAGCTATGCAAGTGCACACAGTCGCAATTTGTAATAATATGGTAAAAAACCAAGTATCGTCCTCAAGGACTGAATTCTCAATTACCAGTCAATTAATTTCTCTTTCTATTTGATCAATTAGAATTTTTTATTCTTATAGACACAGCGAAGGAAACTATAATATTCAGAAACAATAATTAAAAATTAAATAAAATAACAAATAATAGCAAAACCTTGGATTTAAACACTGAAGAAATAATTAGGATATTTAATCTCATCAACTATCCTCCCTATCACTTCCTATGCAAAATACTGAATTCTTCTTCTTTCTACCTAATTCAATTAACAAGTTGATAAAGCAGCCTATAATCATACTATGAATTATAAAATCAACCTAGGTGACAATTTCCTATATTTCTATGGTGAATTGAACCACAAAGGTAGCATTAATCTCGACAACTTAATAAACAGTTACACAATTAATATGGATACTTTCGTTCCAAATTAAAATTATGTCCAATATAACCACAGCAAATTCAAATCTCACTTCTCAGATTTTGATTTAAAAAACATATATATAATGACTATAGATGGCCAATCGATAATCAAACAATAAGAACAGGTTATATGGAATTGAAGAAGATTGAAGAAGAAGAAAATTGAAATTGCATTAATTCATAATAGGGATTCAAGTGATTCAATTAAAAATCCTAAACAGAGAATTAGTTCATAATCATAATGCTAATCACAAAGACAATTAAAGATAACATCAGAAAGTAGAAGAAAAACATGTAGATTGAATACTCCAAGCCTTCAGCCTTCAAGCAATTTCCACCCCAGATCCGTACATCCTTTTCTTCTCTCTTTTTCGCCTTATAAAAACCTAAGATTCAATTTTTTTTTAAAAGAGGTGGGTCGCGGATCTACATGCACCATGCCGCGGCCCGTGCTAAATTCCTGGGCAATTTGTTCTCTCCATGTCGCGACCCTAGTCAGCCATGCCGCGGCCCGTGTCTAAGATTTCCGTGTGAGGCCCATCTATGCCGCGACCCTCTTTAGCCTTGTCGCGGCCCGTGGTTCTCCTTCAAAGAAATGGCTCTATTTCACCAGCTAGCCGCGGCTCTACTTTGCTCATGCCGTGGCTCTTAAGAGATTTCTCAAATTTTCAAGATTTCATCCCAAAAATTCACCAACACTTCCAAATCATGTTGAGATTCATCCTTTCTCGAAATATGTTGTAAAACTTGGTTATTTCTTCCATTTCTTTGACATTTTCCTCCAAGTACTCAATTCTTCCTGATATTCACAAAGACAAACAAACACAGCATAAACCCGCACTAAATGAAAGAAAAATGAGATAAAAGGCTACTTAAAACACCACCTAAACATGACAAAAACTAGACTCAACAAGTAGCAATACTAATAAGCACGCCCTAACATATTCTCATAGCAGTCAAGGGCCAGGACCTATCAGTATATCTCATGCTCCCTATTAATCATGCAAATAAAGCATTTATATTTCAGTTAAACATTTAAGCATATAGTCACACATTTGGTAACCAAACCCTGAGTCGAGCTTGTCTTTAGCAGCGAGTGTACATGCCCAACCAGTCTTCAGGAACCCTTAAACCTAGACCACTCTAATACCAAGTTGTAACACCCTGGGTAACCAAGACTGTTACTCAGTGTGTTTAAAATAGTGTAAGACCTGCTAATCAGGTCATTTGAATTGAAATGTGTTTCTAAAGTCATTTGACAAGTTAGGGTTAAAATATTTTGATTATAAAATCATCAATTTTCACTAAAATAAGAATTTGATACATGGGATCCCAAAAATAAGATTTACAAGACGGAAACGATTCTCAAAAGTTAATACAGCAGTAGCCAGTATAAGTGGCAAAATACAATTTAGAGCTCTAGTTCCTATAAATTCCCTCGGCTGTGGCGGTTGAGCAGCTGTCAATGTACACTCCACCCCAAGAGTTCTCTAACTCATGGTTTGTCGAGTCTTCCTTTGCCTTTACCTACACCACGTAGCATCCGTGAGCCAAGGCTCAACAAGAAAACCATAAACAATAAGCATAGACAACAACAAGAGTATATAACAAATTTCAATCCAACTATTTCAATTAATCAGCAGAATACAAGTATTAAGTTAGGCAACGATAAACATATAATTTCAAACATATAACTCAATTTGTAATACAGATATTTAGGTGTCGGTGCCCTTAGCCCGAGCCCTCTGGTTATTTAGCTGATCCCGCCCGAGATGCGTTCAGCACACTTATAATCATCCCTGACACCCTTAGGCCGTATTTTCACATCACATATAACAGATATATAGTTCACAGAACATACATGTTCAATTACATGGAACCTCATTCCTTTTCACAACCACATGGGTGCAGTTTTCTTACCTCAACTCCCGAGCGATGGATAAAGAACAGTTTCGAGCAGATCCTTAGTCCTGAGCCTTAGTGGCAACCCTAGTCAAAAGCAACAGTGGATAACTATCAAATTCTAATCAAATTAAATGTTTTGGAAACCAATACTTTCCAATCTACGATATGATCTACTTACACATTGTAGTCTTATGTTCTTTCGAGAACATTAGCAAAGTAGATAAGATCGGATGTATTTGTTACATCAGACTGGACCGATATTGACAGTAGATAAGATAAGTAAACATACTGTTATTATCTAGTCTAGTCATATCATATAGTTGACCATAGGCCAATTCAATCTCAATTCTGAATGGTTAGTATTCTAACTGATTGTATTATTTGAGTTCTTTGACTTGTTCGTTACCAGCTTACCCTACGGACTAGCCCATACTTACATATTGGGAACTCAGTAATATAATTGAGTGGGAGTGTTAACCATAGATATGAACATTTATAGCTTCTAATGAAGAAGTGAAATGATGGTTTCCTTTTATTTTGGTTCAAGGTGCTAAATGATAGAGATCTCATTTCAGTAATTAATATTAGTTTACTGAAATATCATTTACAAGGAACTAAGTGTTTTAATGATAAAATACAATGAGGGTTAAAACGGTATTTTAGTCCCATCTCATTGTAGACCGTCTATAGAGGATTGAGTGACAATTATAGTTGTAACAATGGATAAATAATAACATATCTATATTGGTTATAGAGCGTTCTATGAATTCAAGAGTGTAATTCCGAGTCTTTAGTGGAGTCACGAGGAATTAATAAGTTAGTAAATATATTTGTTAAATTTATGATAACTTATTGGAGCTTTATTTCATAGGCCCATGGTCCCCATTGTACCTTGGATAAAATCATCTAGCTAGTCTCAATTAATTGATTTAACGATCAATTAGAATTATCAAAGTTGACCAGGTCAATTTTAGATAATTTCACAGAGTTTTACAATTTAGAGAAGAAAAGAGATTTTAAGACAAATCGGTGTCTAAATTAATAAATAAGTTTAAATCAAGGTTCAAATTATAAATAATTAATTTGATAAAGGATTTAAATAATTAATCAATAAAAAATAATACAGACCTTGATTTTAAGTCCAACGAGCTTATAATTAAATGAGAAATTTCACGGGCCTAAAGCCCATGATAATTTCGACCATTAGGTTGATATTATCTATTATTTTATTAATTTTTTTTAATTAAAATAAATGACATGATTGAGTCTATAAAAGGAATGCTAAGTGAGAGTTGAAAATATATGTTTACAAGATTATTGAAAAACTATTTGACTGAAAATCAGAAAATCTATTCTTGATGTTCTAGGTTTTAGATTTTCTCTACAGTATAAGTCATTTTCTAATCCTCATTATTCTCTTCTATTCTTCTTCTTATTGTATCTATCTGATGTGTTGAGAATTTCCCACTCTAGTCTAGGTGATTCTAAGGATACTTTGGAAGGCTGTGAAGAAAATTGAAGAACCGTTCAGTTTCTTAGTGATACCCTGCGACAGAAAGGATACAAGGGTTAGAGAAACTGAAGGAAGGACTCAATCATTCCGCTGCACAATAATGTAAGTGTTATTATCATTATCTCTATATGAATTCAATTTTAGAAACATGTTCTAGGTTTTCTTATATTAATATGTTTAATATATGATTTACATGAAAATAAACAAGATCCTGAATAAGTTTTCCCAATAGTTACCGCAAAACAAAAATGTATATAAGTATATAAAATCGAAAATATTAGGTATTTATGTCGCAAATACCCCTTATAATTAATATGGTTAAAACTATTAATTTGCATTAACTCTTTTTCTCACTGTTTAGAAAACTTTTCTTCTTTGTAAAGTACTTTCATAAAAACGTAAAAACTAAAAGTATTTTAAAAGTTGTTGATGGTCTAGCTATAGGTAAGAAATTTGTATAAGAATAACTTTGGGACCAAATTGATTGTATTCTAATTAAGGGGTTATAACTTAATAGAGGTATTGATACAAAAAAAAAAAAAAAATTCAAAACACACCCAAAAGTATCAACGTTAACAATAATAACAATAAGATTTCCTTAATAACTATTATTCGAAAAATATTTATGTAAACTTGTTTGTCACATTGATGTACTCTTTAGAGTTGTTACCACATCTTTGAACTTGCGGGTATGTAATAACTCACTACCATGTATTGAGAATTTATGGCTTACAAACTTTAAATCAACAATGAATAAATGAAATTAACTCAATAATGCAAACCTTAAATACTAATAAGAATCACATGCATATTATGAAGGCAAATCTTATAAATTCAAAGAGTAAATCATAATCTAGAAAATGACTTAAAATGGAAAGTTAAATTACACCTCCTAGATAGATGGAATCACCACAGAAAATAAAATAGAACTATCAAAAGAGAAAGCACAAAAATTAATGGGAATTCAAAGACGAAATGAAATAGTATATATCAAAGGAACCAAAATTGAAGAACCCAAGGCTTATGAACGAGGAGTATCGATTTCCAATTTTTTTATTACATTCCCTCCCAAAGTTGCTTGAAGATTCTACAAAGTGAAATGAGAATTGTGCTTTCACAAGCCTTAAAATTCATACAAGTCAAGCAATTCTTGATGAGTTTCTTGGAGAGGATTAGTAGTCTTAGAGAGCTAGATAGCTAGAGAGAGAGAGAGAGAGAGAGAGAGAGAGGGTTTTACAGAGAAAATGAGAAAGTGTGATCAAGGCTTTCAAACACTCTAAATCCATTTATATAGTGTATGCTTCAAGCAATCAAAATTGGGCTTAGAAAGGTGTTTCCCACTAAAAAATGCGAGCTCCTAGGCGACACGTTACCTCTAGGGGTGACCTAATTACCCACCAAGAAATGTGCTAGGTGACATGACGCCTAGTGTTAGGAAACATGTCACTTGTAACTTTTTCAACATAAGGCTTTGTTGGTAACTGATTTGCCATATGCCCAGCGGAAAAAATAAGGTGGTGGGCCTAGAGATTTAAAAAAAATCATTTAAACAATATTTAAATAACAGATCCATTAATATGTAAAACATTAATCATAGAGAAAGAAAAAGATGAGGATTTAACAGTTGTAGAACAATCAAGAATCCTTGCTATCTTTTAGTACCTCCAACGAACATCCAATCCAAAGCACCCTCTTGAATACTCAAACCAAGATCTTCCAAGATGTATCTCTACACCTCAAGACGTGTGTAGGCACGTAGAGTAATGGTGGGAAAATTTATGATTCACAAGATGTACTCAACTCATGAGATCTTGGAATATTAGGTCTGGGACAGTTTTCAAGGATAGGAAAATATTACGTTATGTTTTTCTCTCTGTGAAAAGCTTAGAATTTTCTCTCTAGAATATTCTCTCACTTTCAAAATTCAAAATTCAAATTATAAATAAATTTTAAATAAATAATCAAATAAATAAAATAAATATCCAAGACCCATTCTTGGACCTTGTTAAATGCCAACTATAGTGCTTGCACTGTAGTTGGTGTGTAACACATCCTTGATTTCAGGGATGTGTTCCAACCACTTCTATTTAATTATTATTTGGTCAAAAATATCTAAACCTAATAACTTATCTTATCTAGTTAATTAAAGAATAAATATCATTTCAAATTCCAATCCAATTTGAATTATTAGAAATAAAATTTCACATTATTTAAATAAATAAAACTAATTGTAGTGGACAAAGTCTGTCTTCATAATAAAATGTCCAATAAGTCAGCCAAACTAGCTTGATAGGCCTAATAAACCAGCCAGGCTAGTTAATATAGTCCAACCCGATGCAAACAAACTCACATATAGAACCACCTTAATGACCAATCCAAACCCAGACCCCAAGCCTGAATCCAGATGCACTTAGTCAGTCTGGGACCTTGAAACAATCGAGATATCTGTAACTCTTCCCATGAATTTTAGGAGGTAACCACTTTGAGTGAGTCTGATGGGCTAGAAAGATGGAATGAGCAATAGAAAAGAAAAGGGCTATAAGGAAGTCCCTAGGGGGCTAAAGAAGATCTATCTGATAACCATTACTCTGAATACTCTCTTTGACTAGCAATATTCTCTCGAGTTGATCCTGTCAAGCAAGTTGAACCAGTCAGATTGACCTGACCAGATTGTCGATATCTGCGTCACCTGGCAACGAACCAATCAGACTAACTTGACCAGATTTTCGAGCTCCACCGTCACTTGACCCCAAACCAGTCAGACTGACCTGACTAGATTTTTGAGCTCCGCCATCACCTGAACTAGATTGTCGAGCTTTGCCATCACATGAACTAGGTAGACTGACCTGACTGGGCTATCAAGCTCTGCCGTTACCCGATCATCATTCTACTCACTTATTCACTATTACTTATGTTATTATTTTACTTTTTCAGTTATCTTACACGGAAATCTAAATAACTTGAGCGTTGGAATCCCTTTGGTTGAAATCCCACTGGTGCTCCCAATTGAACTACCACCTCCTTCTTTGTTCTTGATAGTTTGCTGGTGCTCGTTTAATCAATTGTAGGAATCAGCCTCTATAATTTGGTGCCCACCGTGGGGCCCTAGAAATAAAATGATTAACAAAGAATCAAGGAGTTCACTTGAGAGCTATGTCATACGTGACTGAGACACTCAATCTGGCCGCCCAACTCGCTGCCTTTACTGCCCAAATGAATGAGGATCACAAGAAAATAAAGAGGCTCAAAATTGAGTATGTTTACCTACTCGTGCAAATGGAGGCCATGTCCTTTCAGGCAACCGAGGTCCAGCCATCCCCTTCCGAGGCCCCATCATCCTAATGCAACCCTTGGGTGAACTCATCCCTATCTCTAACAATGATGGAATGAGTTAGATAAATCAATCATCCTCGGTAAGGAATTATCAAACTCCACTTACCATGTCTAACATACAAATTCAACTGTCAATCCAGGAGAACAGGTAACCATGAATGATCATGGACATTCATCTACACCTAGACAACAGCAGACTCTAGGAGTCAACCAGCCAGCCTCGATAGCTGGATAGCAGTAGGTTCTAGCCATCCTGTCAACCAACCACTAGATCCGGATATCACTAGATCCCAGGAGCCAGCCAATATCATTGGACATCAACATGTTCCAGGAGCCAGTCAGCCTGCCATTAGATCCAGCCAGACCTTCACTGGAGCTGGTCAGAACACGCTTGAGCAGCAAGCAATCGGACCGAATCAACCAGTTGTAAGTGAGCCAGCCTGCCATACCACCATTAGCTCACTTTCGATCCAAGATCCTGATTTGGCTCGTAAATTGGCCGAGATGGAAGCACTTATCCAATAGATTCTGGGAATGCCAACTTTAATTAAAAAAAAGTGGAGCAAGCTCCTACGCTAACCCCCCATTCGTTGACGATATAGCAATGGTTGAGCTGCAAAAGAAGTTCAGCTTCCCTCACATGAAGATGTTTGACGAGACGTCTGGACCTGATGACCATATCGCCCAATAAAGACAGAGGATGTTTATTGTGGCCATCCTGCGTGACACGAGAGAAGCTTGCATGTGTAAGGGGTTTGGTTCTAGTCTGATTGGACCAACCCTCCAGTGGTATACTAATTTACCTAATAATTCTATTTCTACTTTTGCATAATTGAGTGGCACTTTTGTTGAGTTGTTTTCCAGTAGCAGGAAGCTTGAAAAGTCTGCGGAAGACCTATACATCATAGTTCAATGATGGAGTGAGCCTTTACGAGATTTTGTAGGTCGTTTCAATAAAGAGAAGGTGTCTATAACAAATTGCAATTAGGACAACCATCTCAGCCTTCCGGAAAGGGCTCCGCTACAACTCATAGTTGTACTAAGAACTTACCTAGTATCTTGCATGACAATGGAGGACGTCCTTGCCAAGGCCTGGGCACAAATCAAGTGGGAGGAGGATAAAGCCAATTATTATCACTCCTCCCCATAAAAGGATACTCGAATAGGCTTAGACAACAGATTGACAGGTGATCTGAGCCATACCCTTATCCTATTAGGCTTGAGAATAGAAGAAGAGAGTACAATCGGTCATACAAGACACACCCTCGAGATGGACCAAAAGTACCATAATACAACCTCTCATTAACATCTGCCAAAGTTGTAGTGACGTTAAAAGGACTTGGATACAGAGTGAGGTGGACCGAAAGGATGAGAACAAGTGGTGCGACTTCCATGCTGACCATGGCCACTCGAAAGATGAATGCATTGCCCTAAAACTTAAAGTGTCAAACTTATTGAAACGTGGACACCTAACTGACCTTTTAACAGACAAAGGCAAAGGAACCTACCAAAGCGGGGAAGACAAGTTAGGCAACCAGGGAGAGTTGACTCCACCCAGACTACCCACTCATGAACGCACATTCAACATAAAAATAGATGGCTCTGAGGTAAGCAAAGTAACCCATTCAGTAGCAAAGAGACATACCAGACAGACTATCCACACCGAAGGGGAAGCTAGTGATTCAGAAAAGATAACAACCATCATGTCGGCTCAAACCATTAGATTTTCAACTTCAGAGTCAACCAGACTTCTCAACCCACATCATGATGCTCTTGTTATTGCACTTTATATTGCTAACTGTTTGACTAAGTGTATTCTCATTGATAATAATAGTTAAACCAATGTTGTTTAATGCTTTCAGGGAAATAGGGATAGATAAAATCCAAGATTGTAAAGAAGACAACCATTCTCATCAGCTTTAGCAGAGAATAGAAGAACACAGTAGGGGAGATTGAGCTACCTGTCTATGCTGAAGGAGTCAACCTATGCACAAGGTTCCTGGTGGTAGACTCTCCCTTTTCTTATAATGTCATATTGGGTTGACCCTGGATAATGAAATGGAAGTAGTCCCTTAAACCTATCACCAAGTGCTGAGGTTCCTGACCAAGTGGGGGCGAAGGAAATCAAAGGGCAGCAAAGGGTATGCTACCAGACTACCATGAAGGCCAAACCTGCCCAATTATAGCAACTACAACCAGGTAGACTGACTGACTCATAGCCTGACCAACCTGACATGGAGGAGTTAGACGAAGTCCAGATCCATCCAGACTTCTCAAACCATAAAGTTCAAATCGAATCGAGAATAGACCCTGACATCAAAACAAAGATTATCAAATTTCTCTCTAAT
This sequence comes from Humulus lupulus, assembly GCF_963169125.1. Classification (NCBI taxonomy): domain Eukaryota; kingdom Viridiplantae; phylum Streptophyta; class Magnoliopsida; order Rosales; family Cannabaceae; genus Humulus; species Humulus lupulus. The sequence continues at coordinate 206,141,071 of NC_084794.1, read as the reverse complement.
AACTATGATTTTTTTGCTTGGTCCCATGTAGGCATGACCAGAATTGATCCCGAGACCATTGTTCATGAATTTGAGGTATACCAAAATTACCCACCAAGATTGCAAAAGAGAAGGAAGTTTGCCCTGGAAAGAATCAGGGCAATCAACGAAGAAGTCTGGAAGCTCATTGAAAATAGATTCGCAAGGTAGGTGCATTACTCCGAGTGGCTGGCCAACGTGGTCATTGTGAAGAAAAAGAACGAAATATGGCGAGTGTGCATCGACTTCATGGACCTCAACAAGGCGAGTCCTGAGGATTCATTCCAATTACCATACATAGACATGCGGGTAGATGCCACAACAATCGTGAACTTCTTAGCTTCATGGATGCGTACTCAGGATACAACCAAATCCTGACGCACCTAGACGACCAAGAGAAGACAACCTTCATGACCAACCTCGGCATATTCTTCTACAAGGTCATGTCGTTTGGACTGAAGAATGCAGGGGCGACTTACCAATGTTTAGTGAACAAGATGTTTGCTAACTTATTGGGGAAGACTATGGAAGTCTACATCGACGACATGCTCGTCAAATCCCTCATTGCAGAAGACCACACCAGTCATTTAAAAAAATCATTTGATATTCTTAGAAAATATAACATGAAATTGAATCTGACTAAACGTTCTTTTGGTGTCACTGCAAGAAAGTTCCTTGGCTACCTGGTCACTCACAGAGGAATTGACCTAACCCACCACAAATAGATTTGATTCAAAGAATCCCCTCTCCAACATGCATTAAGGAGGTACAAAAGCTAACCAGACGTGTTGTTGCACTCAATCAGTTCATCTCAAAGTCATCTGAATGATGCCATCCTTTCTTCAACACCTTGAGGAAATAAAAAACATTCTTGTGGACAACAGAATGCGAGGAATCTTTGGATGAACTTAAGCGCTACCTGACCAACCCACCTTTGCTGTCAAAGCCAAAAGACAATGAGACACTATTCGTTTACCTGGTCGTATCCAAAATAACAGCCAGTGCGGTCCTAATCCGAGAGGATGAAGGTAAACAATATTCGGTTTATTATGTAAGTAAGTCCTTATTGGATGCAGAGACGAGATACAACTGTAACGATCCAAAAATCACTGATAAGGCTTAAGGGCCTTGATTGGTGTGCCGGGAGGGCATAATTGGTTTATATGCAATTAACATTATTTAATGCATGATTATGTGATAAGCATGCTTATATGATTATATGGATAAATGAAATGCATGTTTATGGGTATTAGTATGCATGTAGGCCCTGTTTAGCTTAAATGAGCATATTTGTAATTTTGGCCCATTGAGGGCATAAATGTGGTTATATGTTTTAATTATGGAGACCACATTATTATGTGGATATATTTGCAGCATGCAGCTCGAGGCGATCCTAAGGAGCTAGTTAGCGGAAAAGTCACAATGGGACCCAGTACTTGACTCGGGGCGAGTCAAGGGATATTTTAGATGTTAGATATATATTTGGGTTATTGGGTTATGAAAATAAATAATTGGAGATATATTTGAAGTTAGAGAGTTTAGGAGGGAATATTGGGGAAATTTACTATTTTGCCCTCGGGGACGTTTTTGGTAGCCCGAGCTTTGGGTTTAACTCAAGCAACCTAAGTTAGATAAAACAAAACTAAGGGAAACAGGTAGAAACTCCTAAACCGACCCTTTCCTTTCTCTTAACTCAACTCAACTCAACTCACTCATTTCTTTCTTTCTCTCATTTTCTCAAGCCAACCTTTGAAGCTAAGGAGGGATTTTGAGCTAGACATTTCTTGAATCGAGGCTAAGGACTTGGATATTAGCTCAGTAACTACTTGGTGGATTTGTTCTTCAGTAAAGGTAAGTCTCTAATTATGGTTTAGCACTTGAATTTTATGAATTGCTGGCTGTTTTAGGAGGTTTATGAGCTTTTGGGTTTCAAGGATTGAAGTGTGATTTTCATGAGTCTTCAGGCTAGATTTCCTATGGGTTTTGTTTCTGAAAGTATAGTAGAACTATTGTGATAATTAAAGTATGTTATTGGGATGGTCTTGGGTTGAATTAAGTGAGGTTTGGCTGCTGGAAAATGGTGGGTTTTCTGGGTTCGAAGGGGTAGGGCCGCGGCCCTGTTCTTGGTGTGCCGTGGCCCTTTAGAGCAGATGGGAGCTGAAGTGAAGGGCGGGTCGCGGCATGGGGAATGCTGAGGTGCGGCCCGTGTTTGCTGTTTGGGGAGGTTGGGCCTCTAGTTGGAGGTGGGTCGTGGCATAGGGGCTTAGGGCCGCGACTCTTAAGGGAATTTTTAGCTTGGAGGAGGTTTTAGGTATGAGAACCTAACCTAGGGTTCTCGGGATCGATTTCACTATCGTGTTTGGTGGAATTTGATGTTCCGAAGGCTAGAACTTGGATTGAAAACCTTTATTCAATTATTATTGATGGAATCCCTTATCTTGGTTGTGACTAGGTGTATGCTAGGGCTCAGAAAAGGGATCGTGCTCAAGGGTCATTTCTCGTAATCAAAATGCTTGGAATTAAAGGTAAGAAAATTGCACCTGGTTGTGTGACTATGATGGGACTAAGGGTTCCCTATACTTGTATGCTTTATTGTACGATGGTATTATGCCATGTGAATATGAAGTAAACGGCCAAAGAGTGCCAGAATTAATATTGGCGCACAGGACGCGGCTCAGCCACTGGTAGCTGAGGACAACTTAATATTCATTGAGCTCGGTTTAAGCGGACCGGAGTTAGTGGGGTAAACAGAGGGTGCGACCTAAGGGCGTCGACCCTGGCTATTGTATGACTTGGTTATTAATGTTGATTTGATGAATTTGGTATGCTGAATGTCTGATTATGTGAATCATATGGATTATTGAGTATATGGTTATGCTTATTAAGTTATCTGATTATTGTCATTGATCATACCGTGATGTTATGGTTTTCTTGCTGGGCCTTGGCTCACAGGTGCTACGTGGTGCAAGTAAAGGCAAGGGTAAGGTTGATCAACCCTGATTTGGAGAGCTCTAGAGGCGGAATGTACATAATCAGCTGCTCGGCTGCCACGGTCAAGGGATGGACAGGTACAGAAGAACCTTAAATGTCTGTTTTGCCCTTAGAGTGGCCAACAATTGTATATACCCTGGAATTTTTATAAACTGTCCTTTAAACTCTATTTCTTTTGGGATCCCATGTACGAAATGTTTATTTAAATGAAATGTATCTTTTATGACCAAAATCTTTTAACCCTAGTTCAATTATAGTTTCAGTAACATGTTTCTAACTAAATAACTTGATTAGCAAGTCTTTCACCTTTATAAACACACAGTGTAACGGTCTTGGCTACCCAGGGCGTTACAACAACCAACTAGAAAAGCTCGCGTTGACACTCTACCATGCAGTGATGAAGCTATGTTGGTATTAAATGTTCAAATCATAGGTATGAAACAAAATATATAGACTGATTTTAATAAATATTAATACCAGCTAGGATCATATACATATATAAATATTAAATCACATACAAAACAGATCAGGGATTACCTCTTGTAGTCTATCAAGTGTCCTTGAATCTTTGTATAAAATCAACAATCTTCCAATCCATAAATCTGTAAGCTCACACCCTGATCTTCTAGACCAATCCTCAAACACACAAGGATGTGTGTGGGCACGAAGGATTCAAAATGTTGATTTATGTGACTCTCTAGACGTACTCACATGAGATCTAGAGAGGTTTGACAGAGAGAATGTTTAGAATAGTTTTCAGGTTTTGAAAAAACTATCGCTTTAGAGAGAGAGTCTATATTTTTATTCTAAATAATAATAATAAAGCTTATTCTCAAAGTTACGTACTATCAGACTTATATAAAGATATTTAATCTAATTAAATAATATTTTTTTATTAAAAATATAATTCAAATTAAAACTGATCAAATATTTACATTTAATTATTTATTTAAATCATATTTAAAAAGAATAATTAAATAATTGATTAAATAAAATTATTTGAACTTCAAAATTCAAATCTCAGGGATAAAAATCCCTGAGTTAGGCGCCACACACTGTGTTGCACAGTGTGTGTCACCCAACCTAATCAGGGTTTCCCTAATTTTCTCAATTGTTTGTTTAATCAATCTTTAAGACAATATATTTATCCCAACATAAATATCAGTTAATTCAAAATTAACTTTATCTTAAAATATTTGTTTTAAATTAAATTAATAAATAAATATCATATTGTATATAAGATATTTATTATTCCCTCTCTTCATATTAATCCAAACAAGATTAATATTAATTTTAACCTATAATTTTTCAAAATAAAAACTATATAGTTAAATAAATAATTAATTCACAATTAATCAATTACCCATAATTATCACATAATTATTTCATTGCCCTGGAAAATTAATTCCTTTGCAATTTAGTCATTTCTCTTTACAAATATATCTTTTGACATCCTTACCTTTGACAGTGTAGGACAGAGGTGATTTGAGGACTATGAACCTATAATACGAAGCTCCAATAAACCAGATTATTAATTAAACTCTTTAATATAATAATCTTATTTATTAATTCTATGATTACTCCACAATAAATATGGAATTGCACTCTAAGTATTTATAGAATTATATTTACAGATTTTTCTCTTGTAGTCCATTGATATAATCAATATATGTAGAATTATCCTCCATTAATGGTTCGCTAATTAGAGCTAGTAAAAATTACCGTTTTACCCTTCAAATTACCTCTTGATCCTTAAGTACCATTAATTCACTAGCGAATAATTAATTTATAATCTAATTATAGATTTGAGCTCAATAACTATTCAGTTCCAGAATTAACCCTTAAGGGAACCAATATTCGATCTGTTAGGAAAGCATGGATTCCATTATTGTAATTCATGTTCCCAGCCATTCATGATATTGAATCTCTAAAACAAAAGTCATTAGCCTTATTATTCTAAGAGACCTTAACGAGTGAATCAAAAGATTCAATAAACATAAACAGGAGTTCATGAATACTCAAGATTTAGACTAATCTATAAATGATCATCTATTATGATAAGAATTAAATCTTTACGTCAAACATCAAGTTTATAACGATAATTAATTATCATTGGGCATGTCATATATAATCTTTATTATATACAACACATTTACTAAGATGTCTATCCACATCAGTAATCTGAATCTAGATTCCTCGCATCTCGTATGCTTAGCAAACTATACTAGTAACCATTCATTAAAGATTCCATACTTTAATATGTTATGTCTATTTTATTTATTATATATGATCTTAATTCTCTCGTACTAATACAAAATCATATTCTCATAAATGAATAGAGAATTTTCTTGATATTATTATATAATTAATTCAAACAATAATTTTAACATTCAAATAAAATAAAATTGTACTTTTATTTAAAACCAAAAAATGTCATTACATGGTTTTAGGGCATCAATCCTAACAAAGGGAAGATGGGCTGACGAATTACCGGGAGTCTTATGGTCCTACCGAACCAAAACTAGGACTTCAACAAGGGAAACACCATTCTTACTAGCCTACGGGACAGAGGCAGTCATCCTTACGGAAAGTGAAGTTGCGACAGCCAGGTATGAGCTAACAACAGATGAAACAAACTAGGAAAACATGTGTCATAAACTCAACACCGTTGATGAAAAAAGGGACAAAGCACTCTTAAGAGTCTCAGCCTACCAACAAAGCATAGTTAGACATTACAACAAGAACATCTGCACTAAGACATTCAAAAAGGGAGACTGGGTATTACGAAGAGTGTTCTAGAACACTAAGGAAATAGGAGCAAGTAAACTCGCCCCGACATAGGAAGGCCCCTACCTGATCACTAAGGTAGTCTAACATGGAGCATACAAGTTACAAACTAAAGAAGGATGCGGTATCAACAACAGCTGGAACATTGTCAATTTAATACAATATCACTTTTAACTCTACCTAGTCTTCTTTCACTTACTTTCATCAATGATCTCACGAGATCTTCATTCAAGCTACATATTGACACTATCATGTAGGAAGTGTCAGAACTATATTTGGGCTTGATCCTTGAAAAGGGTATGTAGGCAGCTCTATGGAGTGCAATCCCAATTGCATCAATTTTTTTTAATTAGATTGGTCATCCAGCAAGTCGGTCAAGTGGATAAATTAGCCTAACCATGAAACAGCTAAGGACGAAAACACCACGAAGTATGCCGATATATCACAGCTATAAGGGCCGATATATCGCCTACGAAAGATACGGAAAACATGTCGACTTCGCACGAATGAACGAACGGGGCTCTGGAAAGTGGTCTAGGCGATATATCGCCTAGGGTAGGCGATATATCGCCCCTGGTGCTGTATTTTTGAATATTGAGGATTTTTAAATTTAAAAACAGCCTTAACCACTTGGACCTGCCTTTGAACGATTTTGACCGAGTTCTGGGCATTTGTTGAACGAAAATTCAAATATTTTTTATTTTATATTCATTTATTTATTCAAATTAAAAGGAGTTAGTTTCACTCCTTAAACTTTATAAATAGGACCTAGTACTTAGCCATTTTCTTCTTCTTCAAGCAGTCTTCAGAGCCTCCAAGTTGCTAAGGTTACTATAGAGAGAAACACTTGGGTTTTTTGGGTTAAAAGCTTATTCATTCTAAGCTTTTCTAAACACTTGGGAAGTGATATATAGTGAGATTTCAGTATCGAGGTTTAGATCAATTCATAAGATCATTCAAGGTATTCTTATCCTTAAGTTCAATTCTTTATGGTTCTTTAGTTTTCTTTTATTTTCTTTTCAGATCCTAACTCTTGTTTATGATTCTTGGTTAGGTGTTTAAGTTTCTTAAAAACTTAAAGTTCTTCTCGATAAGTTTCTTCTTTGATGGTTTAGTTTTCTTTTCATCTCTTTTCTTTAGAAACTCACCATTCTTACTGTTGTTTTTTAGGAGTGTTCCAATCCCGTTCTTGTCTCCACATCCCAGTTTTTGGTAAGGAAAATATGATAGATTTTATGTGCTTATATGTTTATGTTATGATATGTTTTATGCTATGGTATGTATAAATATGTTTTGTAGTCACTTGGGGCTTATAGTTGCTTAGATAGCAAACCCCAAGAATTTTTATCATTTTCATGGTTTAGAGTTATGATTTACCCTACCTCGATTAGTAGACAGAGGACCTAGATGGGTTATCATATACTGTCATGTGATCTAACCTACCTCGATTAGTAGACAGAGGACCTAGATGGTTTATCACATGCCATGTTAATGAGTTAATGGCCATTAATATTGTAGTCCTATATGATATATGTTTTTTTTATAGTCATATGTTTTATAGCATATGATATAGTCTTATGTTTATGATGTATGTTTTTAGTAGATTTTCCTTGCTGGACATTAGGCTTATTCCTTTGTTTTTTTAGCTTGATGCAAGAAAATGAATAAGGAAGGCGGAAAGATTCATGGTAGCTTGGCTTGTGTGTTGAGGATGAACGGATTGAATGGACTGTGTGACGATCGAGGATGAAGTTATTTTTAAATCTTTTGAATTATGTTTCTTTTGTAATTCCACACTTATTTTTTAAACAATTGATTTAAGTTTATGGTTTATGTTTTTATGTATTAAACAATAGGCACCCATACCGTATTTTATATTTCATATGTTACTTTGTATTTTGCACAATATTTATTTTTGGGGTTTTAAATAAAGTTATGTTATTCCTTATGTATGTTTCCCAAAATAGTAGCTATGTCTAGTAGTTTTAATGATCTAAGGTCTTAGAAATAGTTGGGTCATTACAGTTGGTATCAAAGCAATGGTTCATATGCATGAAGTTCTCCTTGATACACACGCACAAGCTCCGAATCTAACCGCCAATGTAAGTGTTAATGTTTATTATGGTTATGTTTATGTTTATAGCTAACGTTTTAGCCTTTATGTTTTTAGCTAAGAATGGATGGAGCCTTGACCTATGAGGATATTCGAGCCATTAAGGCATTGAAAAGGATTAGAGGGCCAAGGAATACTGTAGGAGTGTTAGAAAGAATCACTCAGAGATTGATTTTATTCCACAAGGAGATAGTTCATCTTCAGACTACTAAGCAAATTATGATGAGAGCTACGGAGCAATATATCTTAGTAATTAGGCTTTTTAAAGATTTTCCTTTTGTAATTTCAACTTTAGAAGAAATATGGGAGACTATAGATGATGAAGATGATTTACCGGCAGCCATGAGATAAGGTTCACCTCTAAGTTGGAATTTCAATTCACAAATGAGAAAAAACATAGAATCTTTATGAATCTTCCCCAAGGAAATTTTGAGGCTCAAGATAATGACGATTATGAAGAGATAGATGATGATATGTTAGATGAAGGGTTAGATGTAGAAGACCCTGATTTTTAGATTCACCCTAATTATGTTAGTTTAGTCTATTTATTTATTTGATTATTTTTGCAATTATGATTGTACTTAGTGAAAAACATTTTTCCAAATGAATATTATTGTTATTTTTTATAACATGTATGAGTTTGATTTTTTTTTTTTACAATCATAATAAATAATAAATTTTATAAATAATGACTAAGTTCGGTGAGGGTGGATACAAATCAATGGATCGGGTTCTATATTGAGAGTTAGGGGGCCATAGTAGTGGGAACGATTTTACTGATCCCAGCCCTTTCTCAATATGGTTAACTTTGGAACAGCGACGAGTTTCGAGCGTGAGAATTAAGTCATATAGGATGATTAGAAACAAACTTAGAAATAATAAAGATGGCTGATTTTCTAAGTGTAGAAACACACCTTAATTAGAAAGAAGGCTTACATAATTCTTCATAAGAAATCATAACTAGTAGGTTCGAGTTATTTTTGCTTAGATTAAGTTTTTCCTTAGAGCTTGTTAGGGTAAGTTCTAACATGTTTTTCTCGACTGTTAGAACTCCGCTGAAGATTTCGCTTAGAAGGTCTGCACGCACAAACGTCAATGCCTCCAGCGCCGCTCACGAGACTAGTGAAGCCCCTCTAGTTCGAAGAAGGGGAGCGCATACTACCAATGCTGCTGCAAACAGAAGTGCATCGTTGCCTCCGGTTGAAAACACCGCAGAAATCGTCCGACTACGGCAACAAGTGGAAGAACTACTGCAGCTACAGTGACAATAGGCTCAGCTGCAGCCTCTGCCTCTGCCGCAACTGCAGCCTCAACCAGCGGTTCAAGCACCCCAACAAGTAGGTCCTTATGGGGGTTGGCCAATGGTGAACTATGCGCCCTACCCAGCTCAGGACATGGAGCCAATCTACGAGCGGTTTCGTAAGTAACATGCTCCAAACTTTGAAGGGACAACGGACCCCTTCGAGGCGGAAGAATGGCTCAGGAATGTAGAGTCGATCCTAGCACACATGAATCTCGGCAAATCGGATCGCATATCTTGTGTTTCTTCTCTTCTGAAGAAGGATGCTAGAATATGATGGGCCTTAGTACAGCAGACTAACGACGTCGCCACCATGTCGTGGACTAGATTTGTGGAGCTCTTTCACAAGAAGTATTATAACTCTGCAGTCATCACTGCAGGGGTAGAAAAGTTCACCAGTTTGAAGCATGGAAACTTATCGGTAGCAGAGTATGCTCGTCAGTTCGACCGACTAGCCAAGTTTGCACCAGAGTCATCCAGATAAGGTAAAGTACAAAAAGTAAGATAGTACAACCAGTCATCTAAAAAATAAAAATACACGAGTACCAGATTGTCTTAAAACAAGTACAAGAGGATGAGCTAAGTCGATCAGGCTATCAGAACAAAGGTCAGGATGAGCTAAGTAAATCAGCCATCCAAACAAACCAAACAGCCATCCAAACAAACCAGACAACCATCTAGACAACCATCCAGACAAAACAAAAACAAGAAGTAAGATAACACAATTATTCATCCAAAGAAAACATACATTGATACAAGATTCTCTTGAGTTAAAATACAAAAAGAGCTACATATTGCATCAAGATTGTCCGCTTACATAATTAAAGATAGAAGCTACAACAACTTATAAAAAGTTCATATAGTCATCGAACAAAGGGTTCCTACAAAAAGTTATAGTAAATCGAACAAAGGTCGGGGATCAGTCCTCCTGACCAAGGTCACCTGTAATCATATCTCCAAAGGAGACATCCAGATTGTCAGCTTGAGCAGCCTCCTCAGCCCTCATTTATTGCAGCTCCTCATAATCAGTGATAAACTAAGTTACATCCCAGGACTCAGTCTTCCCATTGCGATAATCGATGGCCATCTGACCACGACACTGGATCTCAACCTCCATGTTGATATCAGTCAGACGACCCTCCAGCATACCGACCTTGGCTTGAACATTGGCTAGGGTAGCCAAAGTAGATTGTAGATGACTGGCATCCTGCTCCTTAGCGTTAAACTAGGTCTTAAGTTCCTTGTTAAGCTTTTCAAGGTCTGCCGTCTTCAACCCCTTAACCTCAGTCTGTAGAACAACCTTCTAGGTCTTCAACTCTTTCACTTGTTTTTCCAATGCTTGAAACTTCTCATTTGCCCAAAAAAGACCATGTATACCCTGAAAAAAAATAAAAAAATAAGTCGACCACTCTCACCATCCAACCTAGCACAATAAATTATTTGACAAGTCAAACATACCTGAAAGGCATGGGAAATGGAAGTGGAAAGCGATGATTCTGCCCCATGCTGATCAAACCTATCTTTATCCTCATGCCATAGTAGCTTGTTAACCTCTCCAAGGTGTGGGCCGAACTCAAAATTTGTTGAGGCATTCAACAGGAAAGAAAGAACTATCTTCTCACTAAACCAATCGATCGAGTCGGTTAGAGAAGCCGCTTCTTCTTCTTCTGAGTCCTCCCAGCAAGAGGAAGAGGAGGCGGATTAGCATTAACCCTCCTTTTCAGCAATTGAAGTTGCACCCGCCTGCTTCTTACGTGCTTGTAGGCGTTCCATAACTCCCAAGCCAGCCAAATCCAAATGGAACGTGTGTCCAGCCATAAGTAGGTCTACAAAATTCCATTCGGTTGGCGTCAATTCAGTCAATAAAGAAGACTCATACTCCAAAATTTCAAGACTCCTTGTAATAAGTATAATTCGAGACTAAATGTGACTCGTAGGAAAGGCAATACCTTCAGGATGATGAGGAACCTGACTCCACAAAGAGATACTTCGAAGGTTTGAATCAGACAATACCACTTGCCACCTACGATTTTCTTCAGGAAAATTGGAAAATTGAGCCCCCCCACACACCCAGGCAAACAGTAAGTTCACTCTCCCTCCAAAATAAACAAGATAACTAGTCTGAGAGAATATCAACGAGATTATAAAAAGGAATTAACAAATTTATCAGGCGTAAACATTCAATGGCTAGAGACCATGCATGAGGTATCTTTCAACCAATCGACAACCCCAACACATTATAAGGAACAAAATAGTATCGATCCTTCCAATGTTTGTTACAATCTTTCAGACCAACAATAAGGGAACCTTCGGCCTAGATAAGAATTGGTATCTACCCTTATCCGAATGATGCTCCTTCAAAGAATAAGCATGTAATGCCTCTGCAAAAATAAACTCAATACCATGTTTCTCACTAAAGGCTTCCATAGCCATCAAGGCACGCTGGACATTCAACATTAGCTGGCTAGGTGATATAAGGTGATACTCACATTATTCCCTCACTAACCTAGGAAGAGGAAATCTAAACCTTTCCTTGAAAGGAAGCTCATACATGCATACCTTACCAGGTAGATTCCAGTCAGCCTGCTCCCCACCAGATGGAGCATGCAGACTGACGTAACTAGGTATATCATAAGTTTGATGAAGCTAAGGCAAGTCCTCTAAAGTAATTTTCGACTTTGGGATACAACCCAGGAGCATGCAACTAGATAGACCGCTAACAATGGGCTCATCACTATCCACACCAGTAGGAATGTTGGGATTAGTGCAGCTACCATCGTCACTAGACGAATAGGTCATCCTACTAGAAGACCCAACACAACTGCCTAGAATACTGATAGACATGCTCGAAAGATCACCTAGAACAAAGGCTCTATCTAAGATCGGGTAGACATAAAAACTAATTTTAAACATCAATCTCATACCAGACAACTAGGCAATATAAATCAATAAGTTACTGTCTCACAGGCAACTAGTGTTCATCTATCCTACCTAGTCAGTCAAACACTACCTATACACTAAGCCAAACTATCATGATACGTGGCAAACAACAAAAATACATGTTTCTACTATCGGCAAAGATAAAATACAAATGACAATAATAGTGAATCCAACTAATACTATAACTATAATATATACAAAATGACTTCAAGATCAAATAAGAACATGAAGAAAGACATAAGAACATTCAAAGAAAGAAAGAAAAAGGAAGCTAACCTTTAGAGAGATTCCTCCAAGAAAAGCCCCACCAAATGCTCCACAAAATGTTAGAAGCTTGAAAACAATGTCCACGTTTATAGGCCCAAAGGAACCTTAGATGGATGACAAGTGTTAACCATCCAATGATTGAAAATAATACACATACAAACAAAATTTCCAAATAGCTTACTTAAATTGAGCATATTAAGTAAAAAAATGTTCTCAGGCCTGACATATGGAGCCAGACTGCCTTCGCGAACTCTAGTTGGACCAGTCAGACCGATGGTCACCATGGACACCCAGCCTAAATGCATGGCCACTCAGCCTTTAGGCTGCGCACACATGGCCAGTTGGCCAAGAAGCTGCGCACGCGCCTATCTGTGCCATGCTCAAACAACCAGCTTCCCGCAGGCTCGGCCTTGCACACACACGCCAGGCACCCTCGCCCCCGCGCATGCAAGCTAGGCGGATCAGTTGAATGTCCTTTTCAGCCCCACGCACACACGTCGAGAACCCTTGGCCTCGCGCACGCAAGGCAGTCAGACCAGTTGGCCCACACACATGGCAATAGATCACTCGACCAATACGACAGTTGGAAAAACAATCAGAGTGCACAACGAAATTGGCATGGTTGGCCGAGTTTATTAAACACAAAAATTTTCCATCTCTCATATAAACAGTTTATATGTTCAAGAAAACATCCTGACAAGAACATTAATATGCAATATCACTAATCATGCAACATATATATATTTATACACATACTTATATATATCATATGCACATGTATACAAATATTCAAGAACAGAAATATTTACCTCTTGAAGTCTATCAAGTGTCCTTGAGTCTTTTAGTAGATAAAACGATCTTCCTATCCAACGCTTTGAGTACTCAAACCATGATCTTCTCGAGTGTTCTCTACACCTCAAGATGTGTGTGGGTACATAGAGAACAATGGATTGTAATTTAGAAATCACAAGTATATCTTAACACATGAGAACTTGGATTATGGCTTGAGAAATGTTAGAATAAAAGAAGAAGATGACAATTTCTTATATGACAAATTATGAAACTATTTCTTAATTTTTCACTCTCTCTTGTTTTTCTTCTTATCACATTATATATATATATATATTACATATTATATATAACCTTATTATTCCTAATAATAATAGTAATATAATAATAATAATAATAATAATAATAATAATATCATAATGATGATAGGAATGGATTTATGTAATATCTAACTTACCAAATTTGAAAAAATATATTTTCAAATTATTAATTAATTAAATAAAATAAAAATAATATTGATATTTTATCTGTACTGTCTTACACCCATGGCACAATCCCTGGACTGTGTCATGCGTGCAGCAGTATTCCCTTTTCAGGGATGTTGCATTTTTATTTATTTAATTAATTAATTAAAATCAATCTTTCCCAAAAAATATGATATTATCTTTTTAAGGAAAATATTACAACCATATTTCAAATTTTAAAATTTAAATTCAAATTGATGATCATCAGTATCATCATCTTTTAAAATTCAATAAATCAAAAACTATTTTGACTTACCAATTTTATTTTATCCCACTCAAATAAAATAATTAATTTCAAAATTTAATTTATTTATTTATATATATTTCGAAATTTTATATTTAAATTAATAAACATATTTTTGAAATTTAATAATAAATTCTAAATTAATTATTCAACCCCAATTATCATATAATTGTATATTTGACCCGAAGAATAAATTTTTTCTCAAATTTCCAAATTAAAGTTTTACCCTTGTATCAACTCTTACCTTGATATAGTGTTGATAGAGCCACCCTGGGGTCCTATGAACCTATAATATCAAGCTCCAATAAATATTAGATTATTAATCAAAGCTCTTTGATTTAATAATCAAAATTATTAATATCATGATTACTCCACTATAATTATCCATTATGAAATAAGTAACCTTTTAATTATTTTAAACAACTTTAAAATAATCAAACTTTGGGTTTTAATACTCAACAAGTTATTGAGGCCTAATTGGAATTTGGACTCAACACAATTAATTCAAAAATTATAATTAAAACACTTTTAATTGTGTTGGGCTTAAAATGGCCCAAATGGATAATTACTCATTCATTAGGGTTTTCTTGACACAAACCCTAATGGGTGTGTCAATGGTGGGCGGCTACTGGAGGCGGTGGCTGGCTGGCTGGCAAGAGCGCGGGGTGAAGGCAGCGAGGGGGCGCATGGGCGCGGGGTGTAGGCACGCTGGAGTGCATGGCTGCGGGTTGCAGGCTCGAGCCTCGGGGTTCGAGCTTGGGGCTCGGGCCACAACAGAATTTTATCCAGAATTTAAAAATTAAATTACAAAACTCCTATGCCCCAAAATGGCTTACAATTTTTGTATATCTAGAAAATTTAAGAACTTTTCCTAACCCAAAAACACCATGAAAACCAACCCTTAAGAACATGAAGGATTCATACATAAACATCCATCCATTCATATATTACAGATAATATAAAAAATGCATATGATACCCACACAGTAATTAACACATGCAAGGATTAAATAGGGCTCTGGTACCATTGTTAGGAACAATTCCTAGTGTGAAATGGAAATTGCGGTAATGGTAGTATTGTATACAACAACAAAATTTCATATAAACAAGTTTATACAAGGATCCTTTAATATGCAATATGTTAATCAATATAATATGTATATGTAAAAATAATACGAAATGATTTACCTTGTTTATCTTATCAATAATCCTTGAATTTTTTCGTATATATTTCGATCTTTCTATCATCGCTAGAGTACTCACACCTAGATCTTCCAAGACGTTCTCTACACCTCAAGAAGTGTGTGAGCACATAGAGAACAATAATCAATATTTGTGAATCAAAAGTACTCTCAACACATGAGACTCTTGATTATAGGCTAGAGAGAAAGATTTTTCTTTTTGTGTGAAAATGATGATAGTTTTTCTTCTCTGTGTGAAAAACTGTATTCTTTTATTTTCTATCATATAGAATATATATAGGCATTATTATCATAATAATAATAATTGATCATCTTTAATAATAATAATAATGATTTAAGACAAAGTCTTACATTCCATTTTTAAATCATTTTCAAAATGTTTAATTAATTAATTAAATAAAATAAAAAAACCAATAACTGATAACCATCAGTAGTGGTACATGCATAGGGCAGTCCAAGAAGCCCTATGCGTGTAGCACTTCCTTGAAAAATGAGATTTAATTTTTCATGCATTTTTATTGTTATTAATTAATAATTAGAAATTCAAATAAAGTATCATCTTTTTAAGGAAAAGATAACAACTTAAATTTCAAATTTCAAAATTCAAATTTTGAGTTTTCATTATCATCTTATTTATTAATTAAATAAATATAATGATCAAAACCAATTTTGACTATCCATATTTATCCTTTCACACTTAAATAAAATAATTGATTAAAATTAGTTTCTTTTATTTCTACACAATTTTGAAATTTGAACAAATGCAATAATAAATTGTGCAACGTCAATTATCACATAATTGCATATTTATCCCGAAGAATAAATATTCTCTCAAATAGTCAATTCACAGTTTGACCATTGTATCAACTCTTACCTTGAATAGTGTTGATAGAGCTGCCCTGGGGACCTATGGACCAATAATTCCAAGCTCCAATAAGTAAAAGATTATGAATCAAAACTCTTTGATTCAATAATCATATTTATTAATCTCATGATTATTCCACTATAAATATGAGACGGCACTCTTGAGAATTAAAAACATATATTTACTGAGTACTTTATTGTAACCATAAAGTGTCCATTGATATAATCATTACATACAAATTAATCATCTATTGATGATTCATAATTAAGTGGGAATAAAATTACTGTTTTACCCTTTTAATTATATCTTGATTCCTAGTGTACCATTGACTTTGCTAGTGAAGGTTAATTCATAATCTGATTATGAATTTGATGTCAATAACCTTTTCAATTCCAAAAGCCAACCCAATAGAGAACCATTATTCAATCTATAAGAAGGTATAGATTCCATATCTGTTAAGCTATGTCCCCATCCATATACATCATTGAGTCCTCAAAACAATAGTTCTTAGCCTTATTATTCTGACAAACCATAACGCATGAATCAAAGGATCAAATTACATATATAGGAGTTCATAGTAACTTCAGGATTAAGATTAGCTTGTATATGATCATTAGTTGATGTGTTTTATAATACTACGAAACAGTATTTAAACAAGTATTATTAAATCACATCTGGTCGAGTTCTACATACTCTCAGCATGCAAAGTACCTTCACTTAAGTGTCATACTACACTAGTGACTCGGATCTAGGTCACTTATATTCATAATACTAGCAGTAATTAATCTAAAGATTCCATAACTTTATTTTACTACGAATTATTTCACGTTTATTATCTTAATCTCAATCCTCTCATACCAATATGAGATTAAGACCGCATAGATAAATTTTAGAATTTTCTGATATTTACTTAATATTATCAACATAAAATCGGACATATTCTATATATATAATAATTCAATTCAATCATTTATTTCATTTAAAACATTTGTCAACTACAATTGCTTTAAGGGCACTATTCCCAACAATCTCCCACTTGCCCTAAAGAAAATTGAGGCATCTCTCTCAATGTGTCAATCACATTATCCTGAACGAATTTGTCTAACAAAGTCTTTGTTAATAGTTTTTTAAGAAATTTTTTTGAAGCTATCTTCAAGGTTATTACATCAATTATACAAAAAAAAAAAAAAATTGAATTAAATGATACTTCATTTCATGTGCTATACCCTTTAATGATTTCTAGTTCTTCTAAAATAGTTGTATCTCCATTGCTTTTGCACTGAAATTGTAATGTCTCATAAAATCTCTTAACATAATTTATGGAAAAATATAACTATTTTCTAAAATAAAGTAATCGAAAATCCATAAATTTTTTTTTTTCAAAGCATGCAAGAGTTCGGAAGTATGCGCATACTTAAAAGTAAATTACAGTGTCATAATTTTAAAACATTCAACAAGCCCTAAATAATTTCTTAGTTATGGGATGGGTTCTAGTTCCCAAAATATAAATTCTCAAAAGGTCGGTCCACATGTACATCCTCGCAGATAAACTCTAGCACTCACTGATCCCCTTTTCCTTTGAGCTTACCTACAACACGAAACAACTAGGTAAGCAAACACTTAGTAAGAACAACCTAACAAACATAACTACATAAACATAGCAAGAACTTAACTAACTATAACTAAGCAGATAATCAACCAAGAATACGATTATGATGAAACCGAACCCTAACATACAATTTAAGAACGTGCGAATGTCCTGACAAACTTATGGCCATGCTTCATGTGAATACCAAAATTTCGCTTGAACGAAGCCCCCGCCTCGTGACCCTCAAAATATAGGCTTGGGATGGAAAAGGGCCTCACCCACATGCCCTTGCATCTCCCACCAAAGGCCTTGCAGACACCATCTTGCGCCATGACCTCTGCCTCACGCCAAGGGCCTCGCGGACATGCCCTTGAATCTTGCACCAAGGGCCTCACGGACACCATCTCGCGCCATGGCCTCTGCCTCACGCCAAGGGCCTCACAGACATGCCCTTGTATCTCGCGCTAAGGACCTCGTGGACACCATCTCGTGCCATGGCCTCGCGGACATGCCCTTGCATCTCGCGCTAAGGGCCTCGCGGACACCATCTTGCGCCATGGCCTCATCCTTGTGCCAAGGGCCTCGTCCACATGCCTTTGCATCTCATGCCAAGGGCCTCGTGGAAACCATCTCACGCCATGACCTCCGCCTCGCGGAGCACCTTTCGCGCACAAACCTCTGCCTCATACCAACATCTCGTGAGACTATTTCCTTCAATGCTCCTCGGGGTCATAACTTCCATGATGACCCAAAAAGACTTCAACATTTAAAGGTTAAAATAATAGGATGCATTGTAAGGATGAAAATCCACGCATGAATAGAAGAGCACATACATGTGAGGAATGCGCAGACAAGTAGTGAACCTTGTCCACCCCAGGTAAGAAAGACGTACGGGGGTACGACCCTAAAATCCCCAGATTTCCGACCTTAACCCCACGCCAGACAAGTGGTGGCCATACACACAAGGTACCTGACGTGGTCCTTCCCTGCCAGCCTCTGACATTGGTACTAAACATATAGTGGAGGCACAAGTACTAAAATTGAGGTACTCCTGGAGACTCTTGGCGTGCACTGGAGCTGACCACCATTATCCTGACACCCATACCATTTGTAGACTACATATGCAGGGTCGTGTCCCCAGGGACCACTATGTACAGTGAGCCAATAGTGCCCTATGATACATATGACCTCCCTTCACCTGAGAAGGGGGTCGATTTTTGGGAGAATTTTGTAACCAGTCATTGCTAAAGAAAACAGACATTCTACGTTCTCTCTATTTTTCATTCTAAAATTCTAGCATTTACATTTTGCGTTCTTGAAATCATAAGAAAGTTTGCTTAAAGTTCAATTGATTTAAGTCCACTTCTTTTACAACTCACAAAGTTCTTGATCTAACTTAGTTGACGAGTTCTTACCGTCAACAGTTTGGCACCGTCTGTGGGAAATATAAGTGTCAAGCATGTGTTCTTCTATTAATTCCAGCAGAGAAAGATGCCAAGACGTTCTAAACGTTTAAGAGAACCACGAGAGGTTGAGGTCCACTTGGATGGAGATCAACTGAAAGCCTTCATAAGGAATCCTCCACCACCCAAAAATGTGGATGCACCAAAGGAGCCTTGGGTTCCTAAAGATGAAAGGGAGGCTTCATCCCTAGCTGTTCAGCCCAATGAAAACTGTCCAGGGCTAGCGGCTGCCACTACGGGAGGTGCAGGAGTGTTTCCTCCCCCAAGGCTGCTGCAGGTGGCAAACTCCGGCTGGCAAGATCTAGGGCCTTCGACGTGCATGCCCAACAAGAGTCCCCGGGTACATTCCATAAGCTCGAGCTCTAGGACTTGATTCTACGAAGAGGAGATAAGCGAGTTACATCGAAAAAAAAATCAAAGGCTAGAAACGACCTTAGGAAATATGCAAGAGGTGTTGAATGGCCTGTTACAGGGAAAGTCAAGCATGCCTCTTCCTAAGCGAAAAGGAGAAGGCCATGAAGGAGGAGAAACCACAGTCCCTATAGATGATGGGAGGACACGACTGTAGCGTCCCAAGTTTTCTAATAAGGCTTAGGGCCTTGATTAGTATGCGTGGAGGGAAATAATTGATTTATTATGTTATTGTGGGTGCACGGCATGGGTGCAAGCCAGTGTTCTCCAGTAACATCACTCTGTGCGTGATTACACCATGCCAGGCACTAGCCTCGCTAACGTAAAACAAGGAGAGGAAGAGATCCTGAAGAGCTATATCCATAGGCTCAATATGGAGGCAGCCAAAGTAGGAAACCTAACCCAGGGGGAGTTAAAAATGGCCATTACAGTTGGAGTGTGCTCGAGCAGTAAGCTGTGGGATAACATGCTAAAGAGGGAGGTCACTGACTTTGACGATTTCTACGAATGGGCACAAAAGTACATTCGTGTTGATGACAGCCATGAGAACCTCAAGGCAAGAAAAAGTGATCACTTGTCAAGCCCTCGGCCCCTGAAGGTTCGAATGACACAAACAATAAAAGAGTGTACGAAGGGCCAAGATATGACCACTAGAGGAAGCACAAACACGGAGGTAACCCTAGGCAAATATCTTGCACCTTCTACACTGACCTAACACATACTAGGGAACATATCTTCGTAGCGAACGAGAATCAGGTCCCCTTCAGGAGACCCCCACCAATGAAGAGAGATTGATCAAAGAGAGATCCTAGAAAGTACTATCAGTATCATAAAGACATTGGCCACACCACAACGAAATGCACTCATTTAAAGGTGGAAATTGAAGAACTCATACACAGGGGGCACTTAGGTAGATACATCCAAAGAGAAAATCATAAACCATATGATAGACCACCCTTGCCACGGGCACAAGATGTAGCCCCATAGGTGCAAGGAGAGGTGAGGACAATTTTCGAAGGACCAGGATTCGAAGGAGAATCGAGAAAGGGGCAAGATAGATTCGCCAGGGACGCCAGACGAAGTCCACCCCCATGCATGTTAAGCTTAGAACAACGACCCCCAAAAAAATTAAAGGGGAGAATGATTCAATAACCTTCCCCTAAGAAGACGTACGAGGTGTGCATTTCCCACACAATGACCCCTTAGTATTAAGTGTATAGCTGGCTAACATGAGGGTGCATCGGGTTCTGGTAGACAATGGGAGCTCCGTAAACATCCTAGATCGCCCAACCTTAGATAAGATGGGACTGGGCATTAGGAACTTAAAGCCCTGCAACACCTCCATATATGGATTTATAGGAGACTCGATATAGCCCCTAGGCACAATCGAGTTAGCCCTCACCATGGGAAAGCCACCCAGATGGACCACTGTAATGACGAACTTTGTCGTAGTTAGTTGTTCCTTGGCCTTCAATGCAGTGTTAGGGAGACCCTCCCTAAGAGAATTGAATGCGATAACCTCAGTATACCACTTGGCCATAAAATTCCCAACTCCTGAGGGTGTAGCAAGTGTGAAAGGGGAATAGAAAGAAGCAAGGGAATGCTACAACACGTCCCTCTGCACAGTAGTGAAACCACTTGTACCTATGGCAATGATAGTGCATGGGAGCACAAACTCGCATGAGTTAGACTCCCGAGTTACTGAGGAGATCATAATTAATGGTAGTGCATACGCGCCAAAGAGGGAACATCGGGTAGAGCTCCACATTTAGTACGATAAGCCAAAAGGATTACCACAGTTAGCCTCCTAACATAGTTATGAGTCATCTCCTTAGAAGCAGCTATGAATTAAGGGGGTAACCTAGGTGCCCTGGTATGAAGTAGGAACATTGTTGCCATAAATACATATGTACTCTACTCGTTTTTAATGAATATGTTTCTTATTGGCATGTCACACTCCTCATTTACGTAAGAACATATCTAACTCTCGTGTACCTATCACCAATTGGAATTATCAAGTGCATGAGCGAAATGATCAAAGTGTCTGACGAGATAAATCTTGCCAACCACTTGGGGGCAGAGTATATAGCCAAAAAGGGTCCTAAAAGAGACCCTTGTAAAAAAATAAGGAAGAAAACCTTGCAAGGCATCTCTTGAGTTCATGAGGATTAGCTACCCTTATGAACATCAAGAGAGTCAAAAGGTCCTACAGGAAGAACCTTCTAATAAAGGTTGATACCTCCACATGGGGAAAGGCCTCAGGGAGAGCATCCACCAATAAGACTAGAGTGGCCACCAAGTCGTCTAGCCAAAAAGGGTCCTAAAAGAGACCCTTGTAAAAATAGTACTATACATAATGACGAGAAGGACGCTTCTCGCAAAAAATAACAAGTGCGCGCGAAAATATACAAAAGGATAGCTAGAACCCAAAGGGTCAACATATCCTTACAAATACAATCAAGGTGCACTAAAGAGACTATTACTACCAGTCCAAATAAAACATCAACAAGTTATTAGAAAAAAAAAAGAGACCTATCGAACCCTTTTTGCTCCTGCATACAGGAGCGGGATCAAAAGGACCTCAAGCATAAAGAAACAACAACAAAAGATCACATATATATAAGGAATTCGCGATAATGTTGCAAGATAAAGTCAGCACCAACCACAACAGGACTTAAAAAAGTTCCTGGAGGAAAAAGCAAAGAACCTGGAGAAACCTCTCTAGCATAATAAGGTTCGAATAATTATACAACCAAATTGAAATGGAAAATAAAAGCTATAGAAATGAAATCTCAAGGCCTCCCGTCGCAAGCATTCCACTCGGTCGCCTTGGCAACGGCATGGTCATCGAAGAAGGAGAAGTTGAAACCAGGATTCTGCCTCCACATTCCATAAAGGGTGTGCTCTACAGACTTGTACTCAACCTCTGCTAAATCAGCCTCCAGAAGGGCGACCCTCTCCCACAACACCTCAGCCTGAGCTTCCGCTCTCTTCTTATTTTTGGATGACGAAGAGGCCTTCGCCAGGGCTTTCTCCAGCTTGAGGTTGACATCATCAAGTTGTCCCTCAAGCTCTTGAACTCTGACTGCTAGACGATCCCTTTCAGCATTGGATGAAGATAGATCATGTGTCGAGTCTACAAAGCGCTAAGCCACCAGAGAAGCCTGCAAGGAAGAAAAAAGTGAGCAAACAAGGAACCAAAAACACAAAAATACCAATGTAAGACGCATGAACTCACCCAAGTAGTGGAGTGCATAAGGGTCTCCCCAAGCTCCATCATGGTAAAATTCTCGAGACCTCTCCACTTGGTCTCGGGGATACCCTCGGCAACTCGGGTATAACTTTGCACATAAGGGGCTGATGTGCGACTCACCCAGGACGTCCCCTCCAAATTAGGAGCGCCCGGGTGAGTAGGGACAGATGACCCACTCACCGAGCAAGGAGGAGGCGCAGGAGCATCAGACGAAGGGTACCTGGAATAGCCATGACTAACAGAGACATTAGGGAGAATGTTAAATTCATCGTAAGAAGGCAGAACAAAGCGCCCTTTCATGGACTGTGGACTACGGGAATGAGAAGTTGTGCGGCGGTCCATAGGAGCAGAGAAGGGCATCCCCTGGAGGCTGGAGACAGCCAAGCTAGACATTTTGATTCAGGTGAAGTCTCCTCAAGCACCCATTCAACATCACCCTCGTCTGAGTGAGGTTTTTTCGGAGTTGCCTTCTTCTTTCGCTAAAAAGTGTGCCATAGCGGGTCGGGCTCCAAAACCCTAGATAGACCATAATGATTGAGGTTGGCCACAGTAAAAAGATGGGCAGCCATTTTCGTTGCAGGGTCTGCATCAAGGAAGACATCTACCGGCGCCACCTCTACTCAGGAATGTCGGGGATATTAAAACTCTCTAAACAATCAACTTAGATAAAAATATGAGTATAAGGTCCACAATAGAAAACTCAATGTAAAAGGAAAGACTTAAAGTGCTTAGTTGGAGAGGAGCGAAAATGTTCGTGGACAGAAAGGGGACCTTTCACAAAGAAAAAGTCTTGCTTCAACAAACCCGGGTTAGAAACAGAACCTTCTATCAAAGAGACTTGAGAGTTGGCTTTCTGTAAAAAGTAGAAGCCCTTCGATTTAGGAGTGGGCATGAGATTGTACATGAAATGCACCTCCTGGGCTGTGGGAGTGCGACCGTTAAGCTTCATGAACGCCATATACATGCAGCTCAAGGTCAACCGACTGTTGGGTGCCAACTGGAGTGGATCAAGGTCAAAGTGATTCAGGACCATGACGAAGAATGGGTGTAGGGGAATGGTCCCACCCGCCTTCAAAATATGTTCGCTCAAAGTGACGTAGCCCTGGGGGTGATTGTCAGTCTGACATTTATTGGATGGTACATGCAGTTTGTACTCCTTACTAATATGCTATTTCTCGGACAACTCTAACAATCTGTTTTTCGACACGTTGGAAAAAATGGTGGACGCCAGTAAAGGACTGGAGTCTGGCTTCTCAAGGGCAACCTGTTGCCTCATTCTCTTCGACATGTCTGCAAAACCAAAGGAAAAAGGTGAGTTCAAAATAGAGCACTTTAACCTCCATTTTCCTCTTCTTACAAGAGTTTTCCATCGAGACATTGAGGGTGGAAGCATCAAACACGAGTGGATTAAAGACAAGGATTGAGAGGAACCAGGAGTGGCCTCAGGGCTGCTATAGGGAGAACACGGGGCTGAGGGTTCAGGAGGGATGAACTCTAGCTCCATTTGTAGGTCAAGAAGGCTCACTCTAAGGTTAGTAATGTGATCATTAAGATCAAAGGAGAAAGGGAATCCATCACCCCTCAAATCCGAGTCTATCTCGCTCTCCACCACCTAGATTTTATGCCTCAGCTCGGCCATGCGTTCAAGGTGACATATACAGGCCCACCTTAAGGTGTTGTAGCTTTGGTAAGGGTTTTTTTTTCGAGGGACCCCGAGTCTGAGGACAGTTCTACAAACTTGACCCCCGGAGGAACACTAGACAACCCCTCAAGTGCCATAAAGTCACGTCTCGTTGGTGATATGGGTGCAAGTGTATATGGAAAGTGTACTACAAAACACAAAGGAATAAGCTCAAAAACTCTAGACACAAGTGCTCAAAATAACCAATTATGGGGTGCAATGGAGGGTATGTGTGCTAATGGGTGCATATACATAAGTTAGCTCACGAGGAGCTCCGGCCGAGGCAAACCTTCCCAAATAACACTAATTTAGACCCATTAAGCATAAGAAAGGGTGAAGGCATACCTTGAGCAAGTGAAATCACACACCGTCACAGCTGCAAAAGTACCGAGGGTCGAAAGTACACGCCTACAAAAAGAAAGGAGATAGATATTTTAGTCGCCAAGCACATTTACAGATATTTATGTATAAAAAAAAAAAAGACAAAGACAAAGTTCCCTTGTGAGAGATAGATCCACTCACCCCTTGGAAGCTTTGAAGACAAAAGCACCACCAAACTAAGAGAAGTAAGTGTAGTAAATTCCCTTGAGAAGAAGACCTAATTATAGGAGGCTCAAACTAATCCTAGCCATTGAATCCAATATTTGATCTATGGTCAAGAATGAAGCCAAACACCCGCATTTGGATCCGCGAAGCCAAATGATAGGTTCACATTTTCCCTCAAGGAATCATGAGGATCACCATCCCAAAGTGTGTTACTTCACACCACCAAGGCAAAGAAACACACTAACACCATAAAGGGCTTGAAGGCACCATACCAAAAAGTCTACTGGGGCACCTAAAGCCCCACCCATAGACTGGGGGGGGGGGGGGGGGGGGCAAGTATGAATACCAAAATTCTGCTTGAACGAAGCCCCTGCCTCGTGACCCTCAAAATATAGGCTTGGGATGGAAAAAGGCCTCACCCGCATGACCTTCCATCTCGCACCAAGGGCATCGCGGACACCATCTCGTGCCATGGCCTCCGCCTCATGCCAAGGGCATCGCGAACATGCCCTTGTATCTCGCGCCAAGGGCCTCACAGACACCATCTCGCGCCATGGCCTTCGCCTCGCACCAAGGGCCTCGCGGACATGCCCTTGCATCTCGCGCCAAGGACCTCGCGGACACCATCTCGCGCCATGGCCTCCGCCTCATGGACATGCCCTTGCATCTCACGCCAAGGGCCTCGCGGACACCATCTTGCGCCATGGCCTCCGCCTTGCTCCAAGGGCCTCGTCCACATGCCCTTGCATCTCGCGCCAAGGGCCTCGCGGACACCATCTCGCGCCATGGCTTCCGCCTCGGGCCTCGTTCACATGCCATTGCATCTCATGCCAAAGGCCTCGCAGACACCATCTCGTGCCATGACCTCCGCCTCGCACCAAGGGCCTCACGGAGCACCGTCTCGCGTACAATCCTCTGCCTCGTACTAGCATCTTGTGAGGCTCTTGCCTTCCATGCTCCTCGGGGTCGTAACTTCCATGATGACCCCAAAAGACTTCAACATTTAAAGGTTAAAATAATAGGATGCATTGTGATGATGAAAAGCCATGCATGACTAGAAAAGCACGTACATGTGAGGAATGCGCAGACAAGTAGTGAACCTTGTCCACCCTATGTATGAAATACGTACGGGGTACGTCCCTGAAAACCACAGATGTCCGACCCTAACCCCATGCCAGACAAGTGGTGGTCATACGCGCAAGGTACCTGATGTGGTCCTTCCCTGCCAGCCTCTGACATTTGTACTAAATGTATAGTGGAGGCACAAGTACTAAAATTAAGGTACTCCTGTAGACTCTTGGCGTGCACTAGAGCTGACCACCATTATCCTGACACCCCTACCATCTGTAGACTGCATATGCAGGGTTGTGTCCCGAGGGACCACTAAGTACAGTGAGCCAATAGTGCCCTATGATACATATGACCTCCCTTCACCTGAGAAGGGGGTCAATTTTTGGGAGAATTTTGTAACCAGTCATTGCTAATGAAAACATACATTCTACGTTCTCTCTATTTTTCATTATAAAATTCTAGCATTTACATTTTGCATTCTTGAAATCATAAGAAAGTTTGCTTGAAGTTCAGTTAATTTAAGTCCACTTATTTTACAACTCACAAAGTTCTTGATCTAACTTAGTTGACGAGTTCTTATCGTCAACACCTCATAACCAGAATTTATAACCTGAAAGTACACCAGCACGCAGAAAATCCCAGAGCATACATACAATCTTAACTGGTAACATACATACTTACTTACTCGGTCATATCATAACATACATACTTAATTAGTCATTCATATCATATCATACATACTTACTTAGGGTTCCGGAGGAACCTTCAACATAGCTTAACATATCTCAACATATCATAGTGTACGCCCTGATTTTCCCACGGGCTGATTAGCGAGCTGAGATATGGCCTAATCATGACTACCACGTGAACATCCCCAAGTCCGCAGCTGCCATCATAAGGTACTACCGCCTTAGCTCGAGGACTAAGCCGGGACTCTGAAGGCCACAGGTCGAAGGAAGCATCCAGCTCGTGGTGCGAGCTGGAGTTGGAGGCTGTGACCTTTGATAAAGTCATTCACGCAAGGTAAACGTGCATATATCAGACATCACCTATCTGATATACCCCTGACTTCTCGGACACGCAGCAGGAACGTGCGTATTCAGACACCCACGACTGGTTTGGGCCGTGCGGCCCATTATCCCCTTACCTATTGATTTGACCACACTTATGTGTCAGGTTTAGGAATTAATCATGAATATCTCAGAGTTGACATGATAGGTAAGAAGGTCACGGGATGACCTTCTTACCAACTCCCAGGTGCCTTCCCCTATAAATATGGAGACCCTGGGAGTTATAGGGTGTTGGATTCTATATTGTAAGAAATACCCTGTAAAAGAATACCCAGTATATAGCAATAATACTGACTAGTGGAGTTGAAGGATTTGAACCTTTGAACCACTTAAAAAATGTATTTTGAGTCACCATTTCATTTCTAAGATCATTTATCTATTTCGGTTCAACATAAGCACTAATCCCTTTCTCTCCTTTTCTTAATTACCTGTTGGCGAAGAACCGCGTCAACAGTTTGGTGCTTTCATTGAGAGCAAGTCAGATTAGTGCTGCCGCAAACATCCAACTATGGTGACTACTCGATCCAGGCACGGTAATGAGACGGAACAACATGATGGGAAGGAGGCTCATCATGTCGCCATCCCCGACGAAAAAATTCCTGAAGTCCAACAGCGGCCAGGAAAATAGCCGGCAGGCCAAGGTGACACTGGAAGTTTGGTGCCCCGGCCACCTAATCCAAACCCATGTTATTACACTGCGGTGGAGATGGAGAATGCTCAGCTGAGGAGCCAGCTAGCAATAGCTAATCAGCAGATCAAGGATGTGCTGGCCCGACTACCCCCTCTCACAACCGACGCTAACGTCGGAGAGAGGCAAGGCGAGGCTCCTAAGTCTCGCCGGGGTAACCAGTCCAGGCATAGCCGCTCGGACAGACTTCCGACAGCCAACTCCACTCCTTCGTCGCACCGTCGAGAGGCAAACTTCGGAGAAATGCCTAGAGCCGAACAACAACAGTACAACTGTTCGGTCAGAACATTAACTCCTAGCTCCCAACCAGCCTCGAGCGCGCCCAGGAGAGCTCCAGGAAATTCCAAAAGGAGGTCTGGGGAGGGCTTGCAGCGTCAGCCCGTCCCCAACAGCCGTCCTGCGCCTCGTCCAGACCACTAGGCGTGGGACCCGCAGGTTGGCAGGGACGAAAGTCCCCCACCTAATTTGATCTGTCCTGACGGAACTAGGATCGCCTCTCCAGTCAGGCATCCTCCGTCTCCAATCAGATATCCATCTCCTCCTCGGCCCATCCGAGATATTCCAGCCTATGGAAGTAGCAGGAGAAACCCGCCATCAGCCGGACCTTCCCGACGTAGCAGGGCGCCGAGGGAAAGCCCAGATCCTCACTACCAAAGGCGGACTCCAAGTCTCTTTAACAGGAGCTACTGGACCGGGAGTCGCTAGAGTGATCTCTCTGGTGAAGACCTGCGTCAGCGTTTGAGCTTGGCACAAAGTCCACAAACCACTCAGGGAGGCGACCTGCGAGATCGCCTTAACTCCCATAGAGGGGAGCAAGTAGGAGGTGACAACCTTGCTTGCTCAGGGGGAGCCCTGTCCGAAGTACGTAACGGTGGGAATGCCCCAAATAACCTATCTCAAGATAGGAGGGGCAATAACCCACCAAATATGTACAATGGGTCCGGAGTTGTTGAACAGCCCCGGAATAACCAAGGAAATCAGGACAAAACCCTCAAGCGCCTGGCTCAGATGGAGGAACTGATGAGGAAGCTCCTATCGGAGAAAGAGAAAGATGAGTATGACTCGGGGGGCGAGATAGAGCTATTCGCCTCCAGCATAGCAGCAACGGCTTACCCACTCGGTTTTCGTATGCCGCACCTGTCCAAATTCAATGGGGACTCAGACCCGTCGGATCATCTGGGAATGTTCAACACCCTAATGATGGCCCACAACGTTGGCCCCGAGCTGAGGTGTTTAATCTTTCCTTCCACACTGACTGGACCAGCCAGGCAGTGGTTCAAGCAAGGCAAAAGACAGTCGATCAGCTCTTGGAAAACTTTCTCGGCTGACTTCAAAAGGGCATTCCAAGCCTCCCAGGCTGCCCGCGTTCAGGCCGACTCTCTGGCTAACGTGAGGCAACAGCCCGACGAAACTCTGAAGGCTTACCTGAGCAGGTTCGCAAACGTCGCTGCTCGGGCCAGAGACGTGGATGACAACTCCAAGCTCATGGCCATGAGGACTGGAATCCTCGTCGGAGGGGAACTCTGGAAAGATATACAAAGAAAGGGAGTTAGCTCGGTGAAGAATTCCTTAACAGGGCCCAGGAATGGATCAACTTGGAGGAGGTCGAAGCCTCAACTGTAGGGACCAGCCAGGTCCCTGATCAGCCCGCTGGAGTAGGGACGGAGGTCGTGGCAGCGACCCACAATGTCCCACAGAACAACCAGCTCGGTGGAGGCAAAAGAAAGGGGAATGGCGAGGGCAGCCAGCACGACCCAAAGAAGAATAAGTTCGTACACAAGTTCAAGCCCGTCTACGCGACTTATACAGAGCTCACCCAATCTAGGGAGAATATCTTCCTAGCTAACTCTACTCGCCTCCCCTGGAAGAGGTCGGAGCCGTTGAAGCACCAAAAGGGGAAGAGAGACACCTCCAAGTTTTGCCGTTTTCACAACGATATTGGCCACAATACCGACGATTGTAGGCATTTAAAAAATGAGATCGAGACTCTCATCCGATCCGGCCCCTTGGCTCAGTACACACGGAACAGGGTTCCCGCAAGTCGACCTGCTCCAGAAGTCCCGGTCAGTCAGCCCGGGTCTTGGGTAGATCAGGAGGTCCCTCCTCCCGTGATAGGAGGGGAGATATCCACCATCTCGGGAGGTCCGCACATGGCTGGCACAAGCAGGGGCACCAGAAGAGGTACGTAAACGAACTCAAGGCGCATAACGGAGTGGAGTTCGTCCCGGAGCAGCGTCAGCCAAAGCAGCATCGATTGGAGAAACAACTGATTATTTTTATGGAAGAAGATGCGGGTCATGTCCAGTTCCCGCACAATGACCCTCTGGTCGTAGCAGTTCAGCTCGCTAATCGGAGGGTTAGGAGGGTGCTGATCGACAATGGGAGCTCGGTGAACCTCCTATTCCGGTCCACATTAGAGAAGATGGGTTTGACTGTCGCCGAGCTAAAGGCGACCTCCATGATGCTATATGGTTTTTCGGGAGAAGGATCGGCGGCCATAGGGACGATCGAGCTGGTGATCACCCTTGGAGAAGGACCTCGGACAGTCTCCAAACTCCTCAAGTTCGTGGTCATTGACTGCTCTGCTGCGTACAACGCAATTTTGGGACGGCCCACGCTCATAGCCTTTGAGGCCGCCACGTCCATTCGCCACCTCGCGATGAAATTCCCTACCTCCACGGGAATATGCACTATCCGTGGCGATCAGCTCGCTGCCAGGGAATGCTACAGCATTTCCATGAAGGGAAAATCGAAACCCGAGCAGCTAGAAATGGCCATCCAAAGGGGTGAAGAGGAATCTCGGGACCTCTTGGCTGGTTCTGAGATTGAAAAACCTCAAAGCGTCGAAGGGGAAAATATCGCCTTAAGTGAGGATATTGACCCCCGAATAGGCGAGGACAGATCCGAGCTCCAAGCTATTGAGGAGCTCGAGGAAGTAAACATCGATCCGCAGAACTTGTCACGGATGGTCAAGCTCGGAAAAAACCTCTGCAGCGAGAGGAAAGCGAAGCTGATCAGATTTCTGCGGGATAACCTGGATGTGTTTGCGTGTTCACACGAGGACATGGTGGGAATCAGCCCGAGTGTCATCATGCACACACTTCATCTGGATAAAAGCATTCCTACAAAGTCCCAGAAGCAGAGACGCCTAGGAACAACCCGGGCTGAAGCCTTAGAGGAAGAAGTAGCCCGGCTCAAAAAATGCTGCTTTATCCGTGAAGCCAAGTTTCCGATTTGGTTCGCCAACCCCGTGCTGGTCCCAAAGCCCAACGGGAAATGGTGGACCTACATCGACTTCTCCGAACTGAATAAAGCCTGCCCCAAGGATTGTTTTCCATTGCCAAGGATTGACCCGTTTGTGGATGCCACGGTGGGGCACGAGCTCATGTCCTTTATGGACGCATACTCAGGCTACAACCAGATCGCCATGAATCCGGTGGATCAGGAGCACACTAGTTTCATGACCCTGACTAACGTTTATTGTTACAAGGTCATGCCCTTCGGGCTGAAGAACGCCGGAGCTACATACCAGAGGTTAGTAAACAGAATGTTCGCAGACCAGGTCAGAAAAAACATGGAAGTGTACGTTGATGACATGCTAGTCAAGTCAAAGACTGCCGATAACCATGTTTCCGACCTGGAGGAATGCTTCAAGATACTACGGGAGTATGGCATGAGGCTAAATCCATAGAAGTGCACTTTTGGAGTCGTATCGGGAAAATTCCTGGGTTTCATCGTCAATACCCGGGGAATCGAGGCGAACCCCGACAAGATCAGATCATTGCTCGAGCTTCCCTCACCCAGGTCACGCAAAGATGTCCAAGGCCTGACTGGAAGGGTGGACGCCCTCAATCTGTTTATTTCAAAGTCCACCGATAAGTGTTTGCCATTCTACAACCTGCTCCGAGGAAATAAGAAGTTCGAGTGGATAGAAGAGTGCGAAAGCGCTTTCCTCGACCTAAAGGCACATCTGGCCGAGCCACCCGTATTATCCAAACCAAAAGCAGGGGAGCCTCTTTTCCTATACCTAGCTATCACACAGGATGCAGCTAGTGCCGTGTTAGTTCGGGAAGAAGACCGGGTTCAGAAGCCAGTTTACTACATCAGCAAGAGACTTCTCAGAGCTGAGTCCCGGTACCCGTTGATGGAGAAATTGGCATTCTTCCTTATCACGACCTCGCGAAAGCTCAGGCCGTACTTCCAGTCCCACTCAATACACGTCATGACCGATCAGCCTTTAAGGCAGGTCTTGCAAAAACCTGAAGCATCGGGACGTCTATTAAAGTGGGCTATCGAACTCAGTCAGTTCGAGATTTTGTACACTCCACGAACTGCTATAAAGAGTCAGGCCCTGGTCATTTTTATAGCAGAGTGCACGGGATTCCGGGAGGATCCTGCAGAAGACTCACCCCAGGCCACTTCATCCCAGGTGTCGTGGAGGATCTTCATGGATGGTTCATCCAATGAGAACGGCTCCGGAGCTGGAATCATTTTGATATTCCCTGAAGGACATAGATTCCACTCGGTGCTGAGATTCGGATTCAAGGCCTCCAACAACGAGGCCGAATACGAAGCTTTGCTGGCCGGGCTAAGGATAGCCCAGGAGCTGAAGGCGAGCTCCATCCAGTGCTTCAGTGACACCCAACTCATGGTAAACCAGGTTCTGGGCGAGTGTCAAGCACGAGGACCCAAGATGGCTGCCTATCTAGCAAGGGTAAAGGTTGAGCTGTCCGCGTTTAGGCGAGGCTCTATCGAGCAGATACCTCGGGAGCAGAACGCTAACGCAGACGCTCTTGCCAAGCTCGCCACCTCCGGGGAGACGGAGACCTTGGGGTTAGTGCCAGTAGAATTCTTGGAGAAACCAAGTATAGAAGAAGTTAGGATGGAGGTCGAGATGATCGACGCCAGGCCAACCTGGATGACTCCCATCCTTGAGTATCTCGTCAAGGGAAAGTTACCTAAAGGGCGTAATGATGCGCGGCGAGTTCTGTATCAGGCTCCCATGTATACTATAGTAGGTGGGGTGTTATACCGACGTGGGCACTCCCTACCTCTCCTACGATGCGTTCTTCCAGACGAAGCAAAGGCCATCCTGCAGGAGGTGCATGAGGGTTTTTGTGGAGATCACACTGGGGGGCAAAGCTTGGCCTTAAAGGTCCTGAGGCAAGGATATTACTGGCCCACTCTGTCCAAAGATTCGATCTCATATGTGAAGAAGTGCGACAAGTGCCAGCGATTCGCCACAGTTGCCCGAGCTCCTCCAGTGGAGCTGAAGATGATCTCGTCCCCATGGCCGTTTGCAGTTTGGGGGATCGACTTGATTGGCGCTCTCGCTACTGGAAAAGGCGGGGTCCGTTACGCTGTGGTGGCCATCGACTACTTTACGAAGTGGGCTGAGGCCGAACCTTTGGTAACGATAACTTCCAAAAAAGTCCTTGAATTCATGGTTAAGAGCATTATCTGCTGATTCGGGCTGCCCAAGAAAATCGTTTCCGACAATGGGACTCAGTTCGACAGCGACCTGTTCACCGAGTTTTGTGAAAGGTACGAAATTGTGAAAAGTTTTTCCTCCGTGGCCTATCCCCAGGCGAATGGCCAGGTCGAGGCTGTCAACAAGACGTTAAAGGCGACCCTCAAGAAGAGACTAGACGAGGCGAAGGGAGTTTGGCCAGAACAGCTCCCCCAGGTTCTCTGGGCATACCGGACCTCGCATCGGACTCCTATGGGTCATACTCCTTTTTCCCTGACCTTTGGGAGTGAGGCAGTCCTCTCAGTGGAGATTAAGGTACTTTCGCATAGGGTCCAGTCATATGACCAGGACCGTAACCACGAGCTACTTTGCGCTTCCCTTGACTTGGTTGATGAAAGACGAGAAGATTCGCAACTCTAGCTCGCCCATTATCAGCAGAAAATCACTCGCTATTTCAACTCAAAAGTCAAAAATCGCGCCTTTAACGTTGGCAACCTGGTCCTCAGGAGAGTTTTCTTGGCCAGTAAGGATCCCAAAGATGGAGTCTTGGGACCGAACTGGGAAGGGCCATATTAAGTCATCGAGGTCATTAAAGAAGGAACTTATAAATTAGCTCGCCTAGATGGAGGGGCAGTCCCACGAACCTGGAATGCCATCCATTTGAAGATATATTATCAATGATTCACTTGTAAGGCCTAAAAGGCCATTTTTAATGTATTAAGCAATGAGAATTAACTTTTCGTTTATATTTGTACATGTTTTCAAGTGTAATCTAAAGTAACCACGAAAGACCCTTTCCCAGTTACTTGGGGGGCATATGGTACCTGGATATAACCATGTCGCCTTAATGACTTAGAAGTTGATTCATATCGATTGATCGTTGTTTTTCTTAAAAAATGCGAGATATTGATAAGGATTAACGCGAACTAAGTCCTATCCTGGATTTAACCAGGTCAAAAAACTTAGAAGTTGATTTAAATCTATTGATCGTTGTTCTTCCTAAAGAGCACGAGATATTGATAAAAATTAACACGAACTAAGTTTTCAAATTAAGTTCCTTGATATAACCAGGTCAAAAAACTTAGAAGTTGATTTAAATCTATTGATCGTTGTTCTTCCTAAAGAGCACGAGACATTGATAAAAATTAACACGAACTAAGTTTTTCAAATTAAGTTCCTGGATATAACCAGGTCATAAAACTTAGAAGTTGATTTAAATCTATTGATAGTTGTTCTTCCTAAAGAGCACGAGATATTGATAAAAATTAACACGAAATAATTTTTTCAAATTAAGTTCCTGGATATAACCAGGTCATAAAACTTAGAAGTTGATTTAAATCTATTGATCGTTGTTCTTCCTAAAGAGCATGAGAAATATGATAAAAATTAACACGAACTAAGTTTTCAAATTAAGTTCCTAGATATAACCAGGTCATAAAACTTAGAAGTTGATTTAAATCTATTGATCGTTGTTCTTCCTAAGGAGCACGAGATATTGATAAAAATTAACACGAACTAAGTTTTTCAAATTAAGTTCCTGGATATAACCAGGTCATAAAACTTAGAAGTTGATTTAAATCTATTGATCGTTATTCTTCCTAAAGAGCACGAGATATTGATAAAAATTAACGTGAACTAAGTTTTTCAAAATAATAACTAAAATGCGTAGAGGCAAAAGGGAGTTAATCAATTTAAAGGTAAAAATTAATTGTCTCAAGGTGGGAACACCTCATGCAAAAGTTACAAAAAAAAAAATAATAAGAATGAAAGAGAGGGGGCAGAATGGAAAGGCCCTAGGTTCCACCAGTTGGCCCCTTGGAGGTCACCGTCTCGCCCTGCTCAGCTGCGCCAGAGACTTCCCCGGCCTCGGAAGGTGCTTCTTTCTCGAGGCGAGTTTTGAACTTCTCCAGCAAGGGCTCCCAGACGTCCGCTGCCAAGAAGGAGAAGTCGGCGTCCTGATTATAGGCCTAGCAATGGTAGAACATGTCCTCCATGGCGGTGCCTGAAGTTTCCTGCTCGGCCTCCAGGGCGGCCTTGGCCTCAGCCTTCGTAGTGTCTAGGTCTGCCCGCGAAGCAGCGAGGGCAGCTTTGGTGGTCTCGAGCTCTTGTAGCTTGGGACGGGCCTCTTCCATCTCGGCCTGCGCGACCGCAAGGGTGTCCTTAGCCATCTGCAAAGAGGTCTGGTGGTTGGCCATAACCGCCTAGTGCTCGCTCCTCATCTCCTCGAGCTGGGCCTTGGTCCTGGCTATGCTCCGATGAAGGGCAACGACGCTCTGCGAAAATGGAGAGGCAACTGCCTTAGAAAAAAAAAAGAGAAGGGAGAAAGGAAAAATAGGGCAAGGCACGATAATCAAACACTATAAAAGGGTGGGTTCTACTTACCGTTAGGGCCATGCCCAATGAAGACTCCAGCACGCCCACCGGGCTCCTGGTTTCGATGGCCCTGAGCTCCTTCTCGTTGAATTTGTAGATGTGGCTGACGGCGTAGTTCGCCGACGCATACACCATCCCCTGGAAGGCCTCTGGAATCTTCTCCAGGTCCTGGGGGTCAACTGGGATGCGTACCTCGGAGGGTGAAATTTCCGAAGCCCCGGGCTCCACCCCTGCGTCCCGGACGAAGGCCGAAGCTCGCAGAGGGGGTGGGGGCATGCTGCTCCCCCCTGCAGCAGGAGGAACAGTATCCACGACCTGGGCGGCTGAGGGTTGCTCTCTCTCCTTTGCAGGAGACTTGGTTGGGGTCCCGGCGGTTTTCTTTGAAGTCCAGAGCTTCTTTATTTTGGGCCCAGAGGCCCCGACTGGGGGATTCCCCCCGGCAAACGCAGCTCGCAGACTCCCTCCGGGCTGAGACATCTCTTCTGTCAAAACAAAGATATGGTTAGTACAAAAGTTAGCAGCCATTCGAAAACAAAAACAAAAAGAGAAATTCAAGTATATATATACTAAAAGGGATCCTACCCCCCGAGCTAGAAGAAGAACCTATGGTTACGACCATCGGCCCCGGAGCTCCTGCGGGAGAATCTAAGTCGATTATTTCCCAAGCTAGCGCAAGTTCTGGATCCGACACGGGTTCCGGGCTAGATTCTTCTACATACTGCCTAAGTCTCGAAGCTACGGCACCCCTCCGGAGTGATGGCCATGACCGAAGGTTGGTCCCATACTCCTCGAATAGGATCGACCTAAAGGCTAGGGTGTTATCTATGACTACGGTACCCCTAGGGCGACTATCTTGGTAATCCAGCACGAGTGGGTCGACACAGTGGAGCAGGGTTGTATCCAGGTCCGGATCACTTCGGTGACATTGGATGAGCTGTCTGGGATTGAACCTAGCTATCCGGGGGTCAGCAGTAGCCCTATCTAAATTCCTAAACATATAAGGGTTACCTTGGCCAGAAGGACACGCGGCTGCTCCGGACCGGATCCTCTCCTCGTCCGTTCTCTGGGCGACCTCCAACGCCCGCTTCCTGTTCCTCACGAGGGGAACCTTGTCCTCCTCATCTTCATCCCCCGCGACCTCCTCCACGATGATAGGCCTAGTATCGCGAGCTGGGGGAAGCGCCCGGGGCCTCCTCAAGTTCAGAATCTGGCCTGGGGAGATCAGCTTACAGGCCACCATTGTCTCGTCTGTCATGAGCTGACGATAGTCTTTTTCACTGGGGGGCAAGCTCGCCAATGTCTCGTACTGGGCCCCGAGGGTCACAAATTTCTCTATCCTCGCGATGATAGCTGCAGAATTATCCTAAGTCAGAAGCGGATAAAAGGGAAGCTAAACGATACTTAACTTATGAGCTAAGGTTGAAAGGCACTTACGAGGATGATTGAAGTAGTGGAGCTCGCAGTTTCGGAACCCCGTCGACATAAAGAATTGATCTTTAAAGTTGTTGGGGTGGTTGGGCAGCTCGATGACCGCAGCCATGTTGGGGAACCGGGTTAAGTAATAAAACCCGTCGCCTCGCCCCCGCTGCTCCGGGCTAGCCTTGAGGTAGAAAAAATACAAAATGTCTGCAGGAGTGGGGACCTCCCACTCCTATTTCAAGAATAAATATCTTAACCCCGAAAACAGCCGATAAGAGTTAGGGGGAGCTGGAATGGGGCCAACCTCACGTAATTGAGGAAATCAGCGAAGTACTGATCCAACGGGAGGAAGGCCCCCGTCTTAAAATGCTCGTCGCTCCAGGCCGAGAATGCCTCATCAAGCGGTGCGCAGCTCCGCTCGCCCTCTGCGGGAGGTCGGGCAATCACGGATTCTCTCCCCAGCTTGATCTTGTGGGAGAGGAAGATCTTGTTTACCTTCGCCTGGTCGGTAATCTTTGAGACGATCCTCTCTGCCTCAAAGAACGCATCAGTAGCCACCTCGAGCTCCTGTTCCACCGCTGGCCCGAAGTTGGGGATCGGGGAATCGACCATCACCTCATTTCCTTTGATCTATTGCGAGGACGAGCTGCCAACAATCTTTTTTGAAACATTCTTCTTGGGTGCCATCTGGTCGCCTAGCGAACAAAAGAAAAAGATTTCAGAAAAGGCGACCTAACCATGGGGAAGAATCAAGAGTGTTCTCTGTACGAGCTGAGGTAAGCCCAGCCCGTGGAGAGTGAGACCACGCGGTTCTGTGAACACGCGCCTGTGCTCCCAACAGATCCCCGATTACTCGGAATTCGTGTGTCAGGAGGGTCAAGATAGAATTTTTCCTTGGGGGGAAAGTTTCAGTAGGCAAGGAAGGCAAAACCACCCGTGAAGCGTGTCCCCTAAGCTACCCGGTTTTGCACCCAAAAATACTGAATACTCTAAACCAGCATATCGAAAATCCTACCCAGAAATTTTCCCCAGAAAACGCACCTTATAAACCATGCTCCTAAATGGTTTTCTACTGCAAAGATACCCTAACCTAAAAGGCTTTCACCCTTCATTCCCACAAAACCCAGCAAACCCTTGCATTCGGCTACAGTAAATATTTACCTAAGCTACAGTGAAAAATAATTTCAAAACATGCACAGTTAGGAGACTTACAGAGTGTTTGGCTGGGAAGTGGATGAAGGTATCGCCTGGGTTGGGGCTTCGTTAGAGTAGTTGGTTCCAAGGCTTCGAAGGAGTCTTTGCACCTAAACTTCTTGAGCGTTAGGAATGGTGGTCGCGAAGAAGAGGGTTTTTTCTTTTGAAGATGAAGAGAGAAGGAGAGGAAAATTTCTGAAAAATTTCAAATGAAAGGGTGGCCCATGCGTAAGGTGGCCACCCCTTTTATATGCGTGAAGGGTCACGTGAAGAGGGCCGTTGGATTGCCCTGATGTGGGATCCAAGGCCCTCCACTCGAAAGGCGAAACGACGGCTGGGTATAGGCTAGGCCATTAAATGCGGTTCTCGGAAGACGTACCGTCACCAACCACGATGTTCCACGTATTCAGCGCCTGCATAGAATGTGGAATATGAAGAGTTCATGGGGAAGCCTAAAAGCCCCTACTGTGGCCCTACACGTCATCGTGTGCCACGAGCAGGGGCTTGGGGGGCAGATGTACGCCCTGATTTTTCCACGGGCTGATTAGCGAGCTGAGATATGGCCTAATCACGACTACCACGTGAACATCCCCAAGACCAGAGTTGCCATCGTAAGGTACTACCGCCTTAGCTCGAGGTAACCTAAGGGTTCGCCAAGATTTCTTAAGGACTGAGCCGGGACTCTGAAGGCCATAGGTCGAAGGAAGCATCCAGCTCGTGGTGCGAGTTGGAGTTGGAGGCTGTGACCTTTGATAAAGTCATTCACGCAAGGTAAACGTGCATATATCAGACATCACGTGTCTGATATACCCCTGACTTCTCGGACACACAGCAGGAACGTGCATATTCAGACACCCACGACTGGTTTGGGCCGTGCGGCCCATTATTCCCTTACCTATTGATTTGACCACACTTATGTGTCAGGTTTAGGAATTAATCATGAATATCTTAGAGTTGACATGATAGGTAAGAAGGTCACGGGATGACCTTCTTACCAACTCCCAGGTGCCTTCCCCTATAAATATAGAGACCCTGGGAGTTATAGGGGGTTGGATTCTATATTGTAAGAAATACCCTGTAAAAGAATACCCAGTATATAGCAATAATACTGACTAGTGGAGTAGAAGGATTTGAACCTTTGAACCACTTAAAAAACGTATTTTGAATCACCATTTCATTTCTAAGATCATTTATCTATTTCGGTTCAACATAAGCACTAATCCCTTTCTCTCCTTTTCTTAATTACCTATTGGCGAAGAACTGCGTCAACACTTAGCATATCTCACCATTGCGTCGAATGGTGTAAACTAGTTACACCGGTTACCCAGACTCCTAGAGGAATTCAACATACTTTCTTAGCCATAGAGATTTGATTATGGAATTAATTTACTTACGTGTCATGGAATTTAATCAAACTCTTATGTCACAGGTGTTAAGTCGGACTTCTTACATACCGCAGTGGCCAACCGACTTTAGTCACACAGGCATCGATGGCAAACCAGACTTCTTACATATCGCGATGGCCAACCAACTTTAGCCACACAAACATCGGTGGTGAACCAGACTTCTTACATATCGCGGTGGCCAACCGACCTTAGCCACACAGGCATCGGTGGTGAACCAGTTTCTCACATAGGTCCCCGATGGCTAGCCGGAGTTCATAGTTGTCACAGTAGCTAGCCGAACTGCTTACCTTAGTCATGAGT
Organism: Humulus lupulus; assembly: GCF_963169125.1. Classification (NCBI taxonomy): domain Eukaryota; kingdom Viridiplantae; phylum Streptophyta; class Magnoliopsida; order Rosales; family Cannabaceae; genus Humulus; species Humulus lupulus. The sequence continues at coordinate 206,101,099 of NC_084794.1, read as the reverse complement.
ATGCGAATTCTCTAGGACCACAGTCCTGAGTAAACCTTCTAGGGCTAGTTCAATTTATTAACTAATAATTCAGTTATCTAAACTAGTCATTAACATGTTGTAGCCAAATATATCATAAGTTGTCTTACCCGGATTCCTTAGTGCTTGCTTGTGGAAACCTTCTATCCAAAAGCGAGCCTTCACGCTTAGATAACACTGTAACAGTGACTCGGAATAAACTATGGCATATTCTTATAGTTAATATTCCACAATAGCTACATGAAATAAATTCTTAGGGACTCTATACTATAGTCTCTTATACACTTCCCTGATTTCGTTTCAATCTTAACGGTATCATAGGAAAATCAGTATCGCCGCACCACGCTAATCGCCAAGCATTTTAATATTCTTTAAATGAAGAACTCACTTATCAGATAACTCGTATTTTGGTTTTAGGAAAAAGGAGTTATACTCAACTCATATCTTTATAAAATACCAACTTGTCGTCTTCTTATGAAAATTTACTGTCTTCTATCATTTACCAAAATACCGCTTATTGATCTGTTTCAAATAATATCTAACAATGTCATATTGCTCTCTTAAAGGTTCTACAAGACCCAAACTCCCATTCTTACCAATTCTTACCCATAACCTAGGATTTCTCTTTATGTTATTGTTGTTTTTTTTAAAAAGAAGGGCAATTGGACCCTTAACTTATAAAATGATAAAAATCAACTTTTCGTTAAGGTACGAAATTGCTACCTTTCAGTTTTTAGGGAAAACTTAGAAAAATTATTTCTCTTAAACTGTAATACATTTTTTCCTCAAATTTTACAGGAGTCCTTGTAAATATCTTAACTAATTCCATTCAAATTTTTATCATTTTTGGGATGGCAAAACCTATTCGAATTTTTAAAGAAATCTGGGCAGTGCCTGCTGCCCAGAAGTTTTTATGGTAACTTTGAATATTTATGAAATTTTACAGAAATTTTACACCGTAGCCCAGCTATTTCTGAAATTTTACAGAAATATTTTTTCATGTCTAAATTAGCTTCTTACAAAATTTCATAGTTTTTGGAATAATAAAACTCAACCAAATATTTAAAGCCATCTGTGCAGTGCTTGCTGCCCAGAAATTTTGTTTCTAGATTCTAGGGCAAACTTTGAAAAATCATATCTCTTATACCTTAAAATATTTTCCTTTAAAATTTCACAGTGAATCTTATAAATGTTTAACGTAAAATCTTACAAAATTTCATAGCTTTTTGATTAGTAAAACTTGTTCAAAAGTCAAAACAATCTGGGCAGTGCATGCTTCCCAGAAATTTTCCAGATTTACATCAAGATGCAAAAACGTTCATAACTTCGGTTTGAAAACACATTTTTTCAATTTTCAAAATCCTGAACTCAAGTACTCATCTAGAACTATGAAAATATATAAATTGTTTCTATAAAAAGAGGTATTAGGGTATGATCTGATCTATTGGAAGTCAGACCACAAAAACTTGGCAGGATGCATTTTTACACATTCTAGCAAAACTAAACACAACTAGCAAAACCCTAGCCACATGCAAATCAACAAATCAACCAATCTAACCCTCAAGCATAAAATAAACTTCAAAAACAAAAAAAACAACCTTTAACACCAGATCTAACATCAATAACCAAAAACAACTCAAAACCAACCAAAGATCTACCTTTGATGGTTCTAGCTTGGAGATGATAGTCCTTAGCTTGTCCAAACTTCCTTCTTGGATTCTATACCCTGAAACCGAGCCCCATAGGTTTCACATGAAGATTTTTAAGAGAGTGTTAGAGTAGGAGATTTTAAATGAATGGAAAAATACAAAAACTCTAGAACCCTTACCTTTGTTTTCACTAGATCACCAAAAAGCTTGAACTTTGAGATTCTCCTAGAACAACCTCCCTTGAAACCTAGAACACAAGATCCATGCCGTGAATGGCTATTAGATCACATGCATGCATATTCCACCCCTTCAGGTTTTGGATTTGAAGAGGAAAATAAGTGAAATGGACAAAGTTTCGTACTTACTTCTTCTCCTTCCTTCAATGGAGAATGAGTGAACCAAGCTTGGGAAGAGAAGAGAAATGGCAGCCAAGGGGCTCAGGGATTTCGGTTATGGGAGTGTAGAGTGGAAGAGAGAAAGTTGTTTGAGTGGACAAAATGATTTTTGAGGGAAGTGTGTAGTTTTGGTGAAAAAGGATTAAGGACAAAAATGTGGAAGAGCACCAATCATTAGGGTAGTCTCTTAACCTTCCCTAAGATATGTGTCATAAGACACTTGAGTGCATAGGCATAGCCTAGCCACCCACCCTTCTCTCTCATCCTTTGCGAAAAGACTTTTATGCCCTTGCCAAATTTTACCACACTTTAAGGCATTCAAGGACCCTTTGGTAATTTCACTTCTAATTTTTAATCAAAATTTTACCCTATAATTTTTAAATATCCCAATCTAAAATTAATTAAATCAACGTGACCAAAAAATAAATTTTGTCACATAACACATAATTTTAGTAATTTACTCAAATTGACCAAAATGCCCTTAGGGGCTCGGGCAAGAATTTCCATTCTTAAACCCGGTCGATTGGAATTAAATCCTGAATCATTTTTTCTTAAATTTATTGGCTCGACTATAAAGTCCCAGTGTTTGACAAAAATTCATATTTTTATGCCATACTATTTCCTATTTAATTAATCTGAGATTTTTACCCTATTAGGGTTTTTGACCCGGTCGACAACCAAAGGTCTCGGTTTCTAAAAAAAGAAAACTGCACTTACCACAGCATGGCAAGCATTCACACATCACAACTTCTTGTAACATAAAATGCTCACCTGACATAATACATAATATAGGGAATTAATATACCTAAACTAAGGTTTTACCCAGTGGCCTAAACGCGGGGCGTTACAAAGATACTAGTAGTTTATTCTAGTCTGAAACCCTTTCCAAAATGGTAAAGAACTCAACTAAATCAAATAGCCTATCTAACTACTCGTAGCTGTTACATTTTGGCTTCTATGGTGAAACCTACAAATCTGAAATGTCCAATACATTTCTAGATTAATGTGTCTTCTCCATAGTTATGGAAACTGATTCTGATATCAATCTTTGAAGATTTCTATCTGGTTTAAAATTAGTTCATCCTTTGGGATTTTATGTCACTTCCTAAATACACAAACATATAATCTACATTATATTCAAGATACTTAAAAAATTAAGTCCTTATAATTATTCAATAACTCAATCCATCATTGGACTGACAATTGCTAACTATTCCCACCATTTAACAAATGTTAATTCGAATACATAACCTACGATACATTAAACAGTCCATCACTGAGTTGTAGGAATACTGCCTCATGTCCTTCTTTCCTAGTAAAATAATAAATGGACATTACTATTTAGATAATACATCCTTCTGACCATGAAGACAAAAAGTCTTTCATCGATTTTTGTAAACTAAAGTATTTAAGCTTCTTATCTATATAAGTCGCTTGAGACAGTGCAAAAGATTGTTCTTCCAATCTCTATAGACTTGAATGTATAGAACATTCTTGGCTTTTCTAAATCTAATATTTAGAAATGTTCATCTAACCATTTCTTTTCTATTGATAATTTCTCTATATCTATCCCAATGATTAGAACATTATCAATATTAAGAATAAGAATCACAATAGAATCTTTCTGGTCGAGATCTTCAAATGGTTTTGTCATGTCATCCATTCAGTCTAGACTACTTAGACATCCATTTAAATTAATATCTGCATAAAACAATGGATAAGAGTATGTAAATAGATTTAAGCTTGGTTATAGTAGAAAGTATTTATTCGAGTAATAGATTCTTCTTTCTAATTATAGCCTTAGGCTATTAACCTTACTTTGAAAAGTCTGTACTTTCCTCTGTTCTCCTCTTCATCTTGAATATCATGATTCAAAATGAAGTTCAATGAACTTTAGTTGGATGTTCAAGAATCCAAATGTCATAGAATTCCAAATTCCATTTCTAGATTCATGGTGTTTCAACCATTGTTTTCAGCAAAAAAAAAAAACTTTCACTTCATGCTAGTATGTGAATGAAATATAGTTAGATTGTGTTACACACAATTAACTAAACTTTATGTTTGTAACGGAGTAGTTACAAACTAACACTCTCACTACAATAATGCTTTACAGAATTTGTGATATTCTTTGGTTTTATAATTGTTAATTATCAGTAACTTGCTTACTTGACTTATAGTCATTATTTCTAGTACAATTTAACTAGAAAAATGTAGTGATTATAATAATCATGCTTCATTAAAGTAGCATTTAAGAGATACAAACACTTTTGTAATCTTTTATGATTGTTAAATTATTTCATTAAATGACTTCATGGATTTTTTTTCAATTTATTCACATAACCACTTGTGAATCCCAACTTTTAAGTCTTTGATGTTGTACAATCAAACATGTACTGAGTATAACAAGTGTTAAAATTATAGAAATAATAAAGACGAAAATGATCACTCATTATCTATTTAAAATTATCTAATATGATTAATTCAATTTCTAAAATACTAATTTTGCTTAGCATTCTAGTTGTATGTGAGTTGGGTTTGAATTCCAAGTTCACATGCAAATTTACTTGAATTCCAAATTCGAGTTTAGACTTCTTTTTTATCAGACCAAACAAGTCTTAAAGCGACTTTACTTTGAATGTTGTATGAAAATTTCTAGAAATTTTCTTTGCATTCAATCAAAATTAAACATATCTTAAATAAATGTCAATCAATATTGACTTACTATTTATTATCTCTTTTAGCTTTGAACATTAAAATGTTCAACATACATCTCTGTGTATTAGCTAAACGACTATGTGATTTTTGAGAATTTATTAGAGAAAGGTCTTTTGGTTAACATTAATTAATAGACTATATAAATAGGGAGAGAACCAATGAATGGTTCTAATAAAAGATTGTATTTTATTTGTTTTAAGCGTCTAATTAATTACAAACCAATCTAAAAAATAATTCACATATATGTTTCACTTAATTGTGGTTGGAATAATATGTCTTATTTATTAAATCTATGATTTGCACAATAATGAATAATTCATAATTATCATTTATACTCATTGATGAAATAGGTGGAACAAATATATTTAAAAAATAACAACTGGATTTATTATTAAAAATAAATATCAAATTTGTTCACTCATCAAATAAAAGAATCTAAAATATAGTTTCTAGAAAAAAAAATTCTAGAACTAATTTAAAGAAAGAACTTATTAGTTTCTTTCATAATGAAAATCAACTATTTCAAAATGACAATAATTTAAATTGTTTTTAAAATAATCAAAATAAAATTTTAAACTATTCTTCTCTTTATTGAATCGTCTTCGTCATTTCTTCTTCGCTTTGGTTTCAATGCAAATATTATTTTTCTCAAATGATTTATGCATCCCTGAAGACAAGAATAAATGAAAAATAATACTAGTGGCATAATTTTGAATCAACCATTCAAAATATTAAAGAAGAGTTTTTGAGTAAATCGAATTTACCCCATATTTAAAAAATTGAGCATGTGCCAGAGCATCATTCTTTATCATGGCCCACATCTCGTATGCAGTTTCAATAACCATATATCTTTCTTTAATGTCGCCATGCATGGTCGATAATATGCATCGACGTGCCAGGTGATTCAATCTCATCCATTCACCATATTTTTCATGTTTATCAAAGTTGGATGAAAAGCTTGGAACCTCTAAAGGTAGATCATAGATCGCTTTATAACCCCCTGATTTCCCGAGACGTTACTTAGGGAGTCCATTTAAAAATAATAAACAATAAATACTTAAAGACACTAAGAGAAAATATTTATTTAAAATTTAAACAGACAATGAGATCTCATTATTTAAAAATAAAAATGTTTGACGCTAGGTTTAATAACAAAAACATAAAGAAAATAACCGTTCAAATTTGAAAAGTTAAAAACATAACATTTATTTCTAAAAACATAAAATAACTGGAGGCCAGCCTCTAATATGTTCCGTCCATGCCTCGAGCCCACACCACTCACTGCTTTGTTTTGCCTTTACCTGCACACAGAGTACTCGTGAGCTAACGCCCAGTAAGAAGAGCTATGTAGGACATAACTCCCCAAACTAGAAAACAACAAAAAAATAAACATCACAAGCATAATAACCATTGTGCGATATATAAGCACCATATCACACTAACATAACGTGTGTTACACTCACACACATAAATACTAACAAGTCATGTTAATCGTACATGAAATGTAATTTGCCTTGCCTGCGCTATACTCACACTCGGTATTCCCACGATGGCACCTAGTCTATCTTCCGTTGTACTCACACTCGATCGTTCCCTCGAGACATCGTTGCCCTGCCTGCGCTGTACTCACATTCGGCAGTTCCGTGGTGGCATCCTATTATCCTGATTTATACACACCTAAGATAATTCCTGTAAGTGTTATACTCACACAAGCAGCTAGAATCTAGTAACACACCTACTTTATCATCTAAGCATGTCTACTAACTAAAATCCCTAGCACTATCCTCATGCTAGTCAACCTAATGCAACAATTCAAGTCACAATATAATTACATAATTAAACAAATAAGAAAACAAGGTTGTACGCATAATGTACACCCTGTGCGCAGATGTCCACTCTTCTTACCTTAAACAGTGTGTTTTCCGCTGACGTGTCTCGAACCACTTGCTGCGTCACCTCGACGACCGCTAGCTCCTAGACGTCCAATTACATAGCGAAAATTCAGGAAAAAATAAAAATAGGCGTTAAGGTTTTATTTCAAAACCCTAATTGTTGAAATAATTTAACCATGAAATTTTAACGTGCATGGCACGTAAATTAAAATCATTTTTCACAAAGGTTTGAACCATCATGTCACATGTACAAACACTGATGTTTATAACGTATCGCATGAATTCATATATATACTTTTTATGTGAAAATTATCAAAATGCCATTTAATATCACAATTACATAATAGACTCAATAATTTCTAAAGATTATCATATGACAACAAAATTTAACAACCAACTCTCCAAAATCCTAATTAATAAGGGAAGACTCATATAAGATCAGAAAAATAATTTTTAACATTTATAAATTATTTTTCCTCAATTTCTCAAATAAAACCCAAATAATAAAAAATAAATACACAACTAGTCCAAAAATCAAACTAACATATAAAACTGTTTATAAATCCAAAATAAACTTATAAAAATTATTTTAGAATTTTCTGGGCAAAATAACTATTTTTCTTAATTAATTTAATATAAAAACTAATTAATTAAAGAACCATTTATAACTGATTAAAACTAGAATCTAACTATACAAATCGATTTCTACACCCTACAGTAATACACAAAAATTACATAGGGTTCACAACAGTAGCATTAATATTTTTCATATTTAAAATATAAAATAAGCTAAATAAATCATGAAAATTACATAAATGATACAAATTTGAAATAAAATTACAGAGAGCCTTAGAATCTCATTTTAAACATATAAAAATTCCTTGAATTTTTAGATTACTTTAAATAATTTTTCCATATTTATTTTCTTAAATCACATATTTAAAAGAAACAAATAAAAAGAAATTATCAAATAGGATCAAAAATTAAATCTAAACATACAAAGTCATTCTAAATTATACAGACGTCATTCAAACATAAACTCATATTTTTCAGAATAATAAAAATATTTTTCATAATTAATCTTTATTTAAACTTCAATAAATCATAATAATTCAAAGAAAAACCAGAAAAATATCAAACCAATTGGAAAATTCTATAAACTTAATGTACTAATTTTTAAGATTGAAAAACCAAAAAAAAAAAAAACACCTCAGCAAACACCCAGATCGAGTTCGCCGGAGCTCTCGCTAGAGTTGTCGTCTTCTTCGGCGCCGGCGAGGTTGTTTCTTTCGTTTCCGGCTACCCCAATGTTCCAAACCACTTGGAAACTTCCCACACGTGTTCCAGCAGTCCAAAATGACCCTAATACACAAAGAATCACGCCACATCCGCCTTGGTCGAAGTCTTCTTCTCCAATGCCGGTGTACCGCCAACAATAGAGCTCAAAATTGATTTTTCTTGCTCTAGACCATTTCAGCCTGTTTCTTCATATCAAAACCGATTCTTGGAGTCCCCTAAGCTTGTTTGTCACCAACCACGCACACCATACACTCTTGAACACACTTAAATCCAAAATTATCCAAGAATATGCATTTTCTTGGATAAAAATGGTGAATCACAATCCGGGGCTTTATAATTGTATTTCTCACACTCAAAATGTTTATTTCCTCCCCTAGAATGATTCTAGAACGTTCAATACTGCCCAGATTTTTCCCAAGTGAAAGAACTCAAAAATTTCTTTTCTTTTTAAAAAAATGATAACTACCCTCTCTCTCTTCGATCCTTTGCTTCCCTCACTAATTCCACAATTTCTTTCCTTCAGATTATCATGGTAAGCACGTTTTAGAATAGGTTTAGAAAGGAAGTTAGCATTTGAAGTAGTAAGATCCTCTTTTTAAGGAATTCTTTATATTTTTTTTTTAAAATAAAATAAAATAAAATAACTAAGGCTCCACAACTGATATCATCAGTTAAATTTAAAAAATTTTACCCATTTTCAAAATGTTTATTCATGTTAAATCAGAAGAAATAAAGTCTCTAAAATGCCCATTGAACCAATCCCAAACTTGAGGGTATTATGGTCTTTTCGCAATTTCAATTAGTTAATATTATGGCAAACCAAAAATTACACATAATATGATAAAATAATTTCAAGCATATTATTATTACTATTATGCTTGTTTACCGAGTTTTTCGGAAACGAATAACTAACAGAATAATAAAAAGATAAGAACTGTAGAAATGCTGAAATGTAACTAAACAAACAGTGTTTTTACGTGGTTCAGGCGTTAACAAGCCCTAGTCCACGAGTCGATGTTATTATACTTGGAAAAGGTTACAGTAAGATGGCTGGTGCACAAGAACTTCACACACTCACAGTGTTTCTCTCGGGTTCTCTTGAAGAAGATGAAGCTAGAGAGATTTTAGTAGAGTTTTTGCTATATCCTTTGTCCGTCCCCCTTCTTGTAAAATGAAGGGGTCTTTATAGCTAGGGTTTTGGATTAGGGTTTTTCTCTACGTACATGAGTCTTAATTACACCAGCCATAAATAGGGATACAATTACTGTAGTAGCATGGCTACAAGACTCTATGTGGGCATATTTACGTGAAAGTATGGGGAACACACAAAGTCAGCCGTCTTTTCCAAGTTGTCAGCGGAACAGTGGGCGAAAAGGTACCCTTAGGCGTGCTGGGATGTGTGCGGCTTTGACCTGACGGGCGTGTCCGGCGGGATCCTGTGTCAGGCGGATATCATTCCAAATATGCCTCCTCTAGGACTCGACCGTTTGGCTTTGTTCCGTGCGAGGCACGGAACTGCTTCCGCGGAGACCACTCGAAGAGCTTCTCCTGGAAGGAGCTTCCCCGAAGGATACCCCTTCGGGAGTCCGGGAGAGTTGACGAGTTTCCGTATTGTGTTTCCTTGGAAGAGTAATCCGAACACTAAACGGGAGAGGCGAAGCCTTTCTGTTCATCCGCGAGCTCTGGTCACCTACCGTGAAAGAAATCGATAATTCCGCTTCCCCAAGGTCATCAATCTAAACGCTATCCGGAAATCTGGATAACATTTACCCCCCAAGGTCACGGAGCTTTGAGAGATCCGGGAGCTTGTACAATCGGTTTCTTAGATTAGGCGAGGGGGCACCTTCTGTGTTCCCGGAAGGGTTCCTTTTTCCTGCCTGAGTGTTAGTATGAAAAAGAAAGGGAATTTCTTCTGTTTGAGATCAAGTACTCAAGTGCGGCAAGGACCATGTGTCATTCTGGGAATGGTTCTGCGACCAAGACGTGTGCGTGAGGCGACTGGTTGAGTATGCGTGCGTCAGTCGTCTGACTAATGATTTGACGGTTTTTAATGGTACTCTGGGCCCGAGGTGGTGTAATGATGGGAAATAAATACTTTATTCCCATCCGAGGAGTCATAAATAGGATCGTCGCTTCCTCTCCAGCTGTTGGATCTGATGCACACGGAATGGGAAGATCGGGACCGTCCACTTGAGGAATTCGAAACGGCCTCTTCCCTGCTATAAAAACGAGGGAAAGGACCTTTCTTCCTCTTTACGCTTTCAGATTCTCCATCTTTAGGATTTTCAGATTCCCAAACCTTCAAACTCTCAGGCTTCCCAGCTTACGTTCCCCCGAACTTGCCATTTCTTTTGGTAAGTATCTGGAAACTTTTCTTTTTGATTTGGCAGTGGGTTTATTCCCCGAAGTTCCTGGTTTGAATCGCCGTTCGTCTTTGCAGCTTTTACTTCTCGCGATCGTGCTGTGCAGTGATCCAGTTACTCCTTCAACCTCCAACTACCCGAATATCAGTAAGTATTTCTACTTTTCTCTTTTCTCCCAAACCTTAGGTTGTTGGTAGTTGTTAGAGTAGAGGTTTCTGCCATTATTTCTTATGTGCATGTGTGAATAGGGCTTTGGTAGGCATGTGATTGATTGTGAGTCGATAAGTAGCCTTTTCTGCATGCTTTGGCGATTTGCGTGTGGAAAGTCGTCCCTTGTTTTGCTGTTTTAGGGCATAAGCATGAACGCCTTTATGGTGTCTTTCTCTGGGAACACACTTCTTTTGGTGGGCTTAGGCTCGGGGTCTGAGCCTGGTTCCTTGTTGCCCTTCGGGTGGCATGGTGCCAATCCCTCGGTAAGCTCGGTGGGAGCCTCTCCAAGCAGTTTTCGGGGAGGGTCTCCCCGACGCCTTTGATACCACTAGGGTATGACAAGGGTGCTGACTGCTTAGAGTGTTTTCTTCTTTCTTTTCTTTTGTCCAGTGACGAACATCTCAAAGGAACAACTCCTTGCTGTGGGGGAGGCTGATTCTGCCCAAGAGAAGGGCTCTCCTGTCGCTGGTGGAAAGGGGAAAGGAAAGGCGAAAGTGGTCGCGGCTAGCCCACCAACCTCCAATAGTTCCATCTGGGAGATGGACCAAAAACCGAACCTTTTCAGGAATTATGGCATGCTGGAGCTGTATTCCTCTAAGGCAGGCCTGAAGAACATCCCAGGTCTGATGTGGCACCGTCTGTCGGTGCTGGGCGAGTCAGCTAGCCAGAGTCACGAGGGCTTTGGTGCCTGGAGCTGGGCACACATAGTGTGTGGGGCGCACTTGCCCCTAAGGAGTTACTTCGCCAATTTCTGTGTGAAGGCGGGGATTGCCCCCTTCCAGTTAATTCCTCCCAGCTACAAGCTCTTAGCAGGGTGGTTCATCTTTTGCAAGTCCCGGAGACTGGAAGCTCCTACCCCGGAGGAGGTGCTGTACTTTTACGGGTTGAAGTCTCAGCCTATGAGGGGTCATTCAGACAAGGTGGGGTTTTACAGGCTAGAAAGGCACCCGGACGTGATGTGCCCCACTTGTCATACCGCGAGGGTTCCAGACCTCCGGGAATACTGGTTCCTGACGACTGGCTTCCCGCTGAAGAGGGTGCCAGCCCTATCTTTGGACTTCAAAATCCCTGGTAAGCGCTCCTTCCTCTCCTTTTCTACTTTGTTTCTTTGCGCTTGATTTGCCTTTTGGGAGGATCTCTAACGCTTGTATTTGATTTTTGCAGAAGTCGTTCCGCGGACACCTCGCTGCGCGGAGATGATAAGGAGGTCCAAGTTCTACGAAGGGCTTTCTGAGGAAGAGTTGAAAGTGGAGGGACTTGTGACCTCCGAATCATTGAGGGAGTATGGGTTACTCGCCTCCTTCCAAAATATCGAGCCAGTGAGTGGCAGGGGGCAGACTCAGGTGTCGGCTGACATCCGGGAGCAGATTGCCCTGGAGCTGTCTAAGGTGATCACCCAAGCAGCCCGGGACGAAAATACTTTATCTCCTAGTTGGGCGGAGAGGTTCCCCTACCCCCAGCCGGAGGAAGAGGAGATCGAGGCTCGCCACGCCGCGGCTTACCCTAACATAGGGGCTCCGGGGGCTAGTACCTCCGGGAGAGGTAAGACTAGTTTTCGGTTGATTTACACCCCCAGCCTGTCTGAGGTTTCCCGGACCTCTCAGATGGGGTTTGATCCCCGTTTCCTTAGGCTAGATCCGCGTAGGATACCTTTCGACAGGTATTGCGATAGGGTAGATGAGCTCCTCTGGTGTCTGAGTGACGGTAGTCTGCCAGAAGGTGTCATCATGGTTGACCCTTCTTCTCTCAGCATGTCATTCCCGGACTTCAAGGAGTACGGGAGTTTCCTGGAGCAGGAAGCGATGTTTTGTTTTGCTCGGGGAAGGCCATCCACGTTTCTCGTGCATGGTCGTCCCTTTCAACTTTTCTTTTTCTCGTTTCTTATTCCCTGCTGACGCGCTTGCTTGCGCTTTTTGATTGCCGCTTCTTACTTATTTTCTTTCTCATTGCTCGTTGGTTCGTTAACCTTGCTTTGTACGTTTCTTGCAGAGTATCCGGAAGCCGAGATGTTGGGGAGAGTGACTTTGCTCATTAAGAAGGCTGCCACTAGCCAAGACCCGTCCACGGGGAAAGGACGGAAGACCAAGGCTGGTAGGGGAGGTAAAACTGCCTCCCCCAAGAAGACGAGTGGCGAGGCGCAAGTGTCTCCGAGGGTAGAGAAGTCTCTTGCTGATGGGCCTTCCGAGACCATGATGGTCTCGAGTAGCAGCAGCGACGGGGAAGGGCTTGTGTTCCCCGTGAAGACAATTGGGGTGAGCAAGCGTCCGGGAGAAGATGCTGAGGGTGCTAAGAAGAAACGCCTTAGACACTCTTCTCCTGGTCGAAGGCAACAACAACAGCAACGACAGCAAGCACAACTACAACAACAGCAGCAACAAGAACAACAGAGACAATCACCAACGTCACAGCTGCAGCAACCACAACATCCAAACCAGCAGCAGCAACAAAGGCAATTACTTCTGATGCCGCAGCAGCAAAAGCAACAGACCGGGGCCTTAATACCCCGTCTGCCTCCTCCCCCAGCTCAAAGGGGGTCCACCCTTCCGGGGTCTCCTTCTTCTCAGACAACCAACCTTCCTCTGCCTGGCCTGAAGTTCCACTTCCCACGGAAGCCAACCAGTTTCCCCGCTGCCCTCCTGGAGGGTGTAAGACGGGCCGATAGTTTTTTGAAGAGGCGGTTAGAGGCGGAGAAGGCTGTTACTCAGGAAAGGGCAGATAACTTGTCTGCCGTGAAGAGAGCTGAGCTGGCCGAGGGGGTGAGATCTCTTCACCCGGCCAGAGCGGTTCTGGATGGTCCAGCCTTGGAGAAGAGGCTGGTGCCTAGGCTCGGACGTGCATTGGCGCCGTTCGGAGCTGAGATGATGGAGGACATGGCCCTGAGCTTATGCGAGCTCAATTCTGAGAAATGGGCCATCAGTAGCAGCAAGGATCCGCTGTTGCTGACACACGCTGTGAAGCAGCAACTGTCCGGGGTAAGCCGTCAGTTGTTATTCTTTGGGATCACTTGTCTTTTGGTCCGGCTTTAGCTCATTCTGTTGTCTTTCCTTGCAGGCCTCTATGATCGCGGAACGCTCGTTCCGGGAGGTTGGTGCAGCTCTGGTTCAGCTGGAGGGGAGCCAACTGGCTCGCCAAGCCTTGGAGGCGGAGAAACAGAAACTGACCCAACATGCCTTGGGGGCTTCGGAGAAGATTGATCAGGCCCGGCGCACGGCTGAAGAAGAGGCGGAGAAGAAATATCTTGCCAAATATCAAGAGTACCGGGCCAAGGCAGAGAATGAGTTTAGACAGCGGTCGGATGGGATTAAGGCCGAAAACTCCAAGCTCCGGGAAGAGCTGTCCCAAGCCAAGGTGGAGAAAGATACCCTGGAAGCCCGCTTGCAATCAAAAAACGATCTCCTCCTTAAGCGGCAAGAGGAATATTCCACTCTTCAGAGTAAGCTGCACCTGGAGGAGCAACTCCATAAGAGGAGCAGGGATCTCGTGTCTATGCTGCAGTTGGGGCTCGCCGAGAAGGATAAAGAGATCGGGGCCTTGCAATTCACTGCCAGGGGGCATGTGACCGAGAAGCAATCCGTGCTGAACCAAAATAGGGAGCAGCGCAAGGAGATTGATTCTCTTAAGGGGGAGCGGGATGCCTCCAAGGCCGAAATGGAAAAATTGAGGGCCCAACTAACTGTCGCGGAAGCACAGCTGGCAACCTCCGAGGCGGAGCGTTTGAAGGAGAAGGAGGATGCTGAGGTGATACTGAACAGGACGATTAATATATCGCATGTGGTCCTCATGCATCAACTCTAGAAAGTGAACCCGGAGGTATTAGGCTATCTAGGAGATGATGCCGAAGCCATGAGGGAGAAGCTACTCGTGTGGGATCAGGGCCCAGAGGCGTACGTCCAAACTAACAACATTGACGAACGTGCTGAAGCTCCTGAGGCGGGAGATCCCGGAGAGGCGGGGACCTCTGAACCTTCTCATGACCAAGTTCCTCCTTCCAATGAGCCGACTCCACCAGCCTCAGTTGAAACCGATGCCCCTGATGCTGCGGTCGTGGAAGCTGTAGTTACCCCCAATGCTTGAAGGGGTTTTATCTTTAATTATTTTTCATTTTGAGTTTTTCATTGCGGACATTTTTGCCATAATCATAGCATTCTCCTTTCTTTTCTGCCGAGTTCTTTATTTATCTTTGCGCTTAGGGTAGACATTTATACGGTAGAAACTGTTGTAGGGGCGTATGGGGTTTTGGTTCCAACGGCCAAAACCTATGCACTTCCCACTTGAAGCTTTAATGGATGATGTCTTTTTCCCATGTAGTTTCTAGGTTACGAAGGTTTCCTGGTTCCAACGACTAGGCTCCTTTCACCGTACTTTAGCTTTCCTGAGGCAAATAGCCAATCCCGGGACTTGTATTTATACTGTTCGCTGGGATTGCTAAGGTGAGTCGTTCCATTGTTTGGAACGGGAGTTCTTTTGGTGAGCGTCGCTAGACTTAAGGTTAGATCTTTGCGAAGCAAAACTAACTGTTGTTGCGAACCTCATGGTGGCTGACTTCAGGGACCTGGCACGGAGCCCTGCGAGGCAAGGCTCATTGTTGTCGGGGAAATCGCCACGCCCACCAGGTGTGATCCTGGAGCAGGGGCTTTGCGAAGCAAAGCCGGCTGTGAGTGGGGGGATCGAGCATGTTTGCTTCTGGAGCTGAAACTTGCAATGGCAATGGAGCTTGCCGTGCATTATTTTGTGAGATCCGGAGTTGGAGCCTGCGAAGCAAGGCTTACAACGGTCGCGGATCTTGCCATCTTTCGCCTCGCTGGACCCGGAGCTGGAGCTTGCGATGCAGAGCTTTACAGCGATCACGGGTCTAGCCATCTTTCGTCTTGCGGGACCCAGGGCTGGAGCTTGCGAAGCTAAGCTCTACAGCGCTCGCGGATCTTGCCATCTTTCGCCTTGCGGGACCCGGAGCTGGAGCTTGCGAAGAAAATCTCTACAGCGCTCGCGGATCTTGCCATCTTTCGCCTCGCTGGACCCGGAGCTGGAGCTTGCGATGCAGAGCTTTACAGCGCTCGCGGATCTTGCCATCTTTCGCCTTGCGGGATCCGGAGCTGGAGCTTGCGAAGCAATGCTCTACAGCGCTCGCGGATCTTGCCATCTTTCGCCTTGCGGGACCCGGAGCTGGAGCTTGCGAAGCAAAGCTCTACAGCGCTCGCGGGTCTAGCCATCTTTTGCCTTCCGAGACCCGGAGCTAGAGTTTGCGAAGCAAAGATCTACAGCGATCGCGGAGAATTCTGCAAAGGACTTGTCAGGGAGTTGGGGGTGTTTTGGTGTAGCTCTATGAACGTGCCTCAACCCCCAGTCCCGTCCATCGCTGGGCTACACAGGAGATAATTCTCATGATACATAATGGCAGGCATTTCCATGGCAATTTTCACATAAGCACATAATGCACATATGACACGTAATGCAAGCATGTTCATGGCAACAAAATAAACCTAAGCTTAACAACTTAAACATTTCAAACAATTTAAAAATTTCAAACACAATGCTAGCACATAAGTGGTGTTCTGTGTACGTTTTGTTCAAGGGGCGTATGGCTATGCCTTAGCCATGTATACCCCCCAAGTGAGCGTGGGGTCCGGACGTCTCCGGACCGCGTGGTCACTTGTTAAAACGCAGCTTTGAACATAGGGATAAAAAGTGCAGTAAAAGCGGAGTGAATCTCTCCGTGTTTCATTAAATTAGCCTGCTAGGCGTGAGTTTTACAACAGGGAGGATTATTTCCACACTTTTCACTTTTGCTATTTTCACCAAGGACTTCCGACTGGATGGTCCGGGGCCTACTGGTAGTAACGGCGGAGGTGCTCCGCGTTCCAGGCGCGCGGGACTTTAGATCCGTCGAGTCTCTTTAAGTGATACGTCCCATGGCCCACTTTTTCTTGGACTTCGTAGGGGCCTTCCCAGTTGGGTCCGAGGACTCCTACTCCCGGATCCTGCGTAGCAGGAAATACTCTCCGTAGGACAAGATCCCCAACTTCGAATGTACGGCTCTGGACTCTCATGTTAAAGTGTCAGGCTATCTTGCCTTGGTACATTTTTAGTTGGACCTGCGACTGCTCCCGGAGCTCTTCGATCATGTCCAAGGACTCCTGGAGGAGGGCATGGTTCCGGGTAGGATCGTAGGTGTCTTGCCTGTGAGAGGGGATCATAGCTTCTACTGGGATGACGGCCTCGCAACCGAAGGTCATGGAATAAGGCGTGTGCCCCGTCGAAGTTCTCTCTGTTGTGCGATAGGCCCAAAGTACTCGCGGAAGTTCTTCCGGCCAGTGAGCCTTGCAGGCTTGGAGTTTTTTCTTCAACGTGGTCTTTAATATTTTGTTTACAGCTTCCACTTGCCCATTAGCCTGGGGTCTGGCGACTGCGGAAAAGCTTTTGATAATTCCATGCGAAGCACAGAAGTTCGTGAAGTGTTCACTGTCAAACTGCTTTCCGTTGTCGGACACAATTTTCCGTGGAAGCCCAAAACGACACACTATATTCCTGATGACAAAATCCAGTGCTTTTTTAGATGTGACCGTGTTCATAGGTTCAGCTTCAGCCCATTTGGTGAAGTAGTCTACCGCGACTATGGCGTACTTCACTCCACCCTTTCCAGTGGGGAGGGAACCTACTAGGTCAATGCCCCAAACGGCGAACGGCCAGGGGCTGGTCATTAGGGTAATTTCCGTAGGCGGCGCTCGCGGAACCTTGGCGTACCTCTGGCACTGCTCACACTTCCTGACATAATCCACACAATCCTTCTTCATGGTGGGCCAGAAGTATCCTTGTCGAAGGATCTTTTTGGAGAGGCTCAGCCCGGAGGTATGATCGCCACAGAAGCCTCCGTGAATCTCATGGATGATGGTGCTGACTTCGGTTCCGGCAACACACCTAAGGAAGGGTATGGACAACCCCCTGCGGTAAAGCTTTCCATCCATAACCACGTATCGGGGAGCTTGATATTGGAGCTTCCTTGCGTCAGCTTTATCAGTGGGGAGCTCTCCGGTGGTGAGAAATCTGAGGATGGGTCCTATCCAGGAGTGGGAATGGTCGATGATGGCGTTTATCCTTCGTGTCTCAGTACTGGGGGCTTCTAAGTGCCCGATGGGGACTAAGCCATACTGTTCAATCTCCGGGTCTGTTGCAAGCTTGGCCAGCGTGTCCGCGAGTGAGTTCTGGTCCCGGGGGACCTGGCGGATTTGGTAGCCTTTGAAATGCTGCAATAGGTCACGGGAGAGAGACACGTAGGCAGCCATCCTTTCGCCTTTCGTCTGGTATTCCCCGGATATTTGGTTTACCACAAGTAGGGAGTCGCTGTATACTTCGATTTTTTGGGCTCCGACTTCTCTGGCCAGTCGTAACCCAGCTAACATGGCTTCGTGTTCTGCCTCGTTGTTGGATGCTGGGAACGCGAAATGGATGGCGCTCTGGAGCTGATGCCCTTGGGGAGATATTAGGATGACCCCCGCTCCAGCTCCTTTTTCATTTGAGGCTCCGTCTACATAGACCTTCCAGGTGGGAAGTTCCGGGACAGGATCTTCCGGGAGGTCATTCATTCCCGAGCATTCCACAATAAAGTCCGCGAGAGCTTGACCTTTTATGGAAACACGTGGTTGGTAGTGGACGTCGAACTGGCTCAGTTCCATGGCCCACTTAAGCAATCTGCCAGAAGACTCGGGCTTCTGCAGGACTTGTCGGAGAGGGTGGTTGGTGAGTACTTTGATGGTGTGCGCCTGGAAATATGGCCTCAGCTTCCGTGAAGCAATTAGCAAGCAGAGGGAGAGTTTCTCGATCATCGAATATCTGGATTCGGCGTCCAATAACCTCTTGCTTACGTAATACACAGGGAGCTGGATACGACCATCTTCCCGGACGAGAGCGGCACTCACTGCGTGCTCAGTCACAGCTAAGTATAAGAACAACGCCTCTCCTTCGACAGGTTTGGACAGAATGGGAGCTTGGGTTAAATGTTCCTTGAGGTGTTGGAAGGCGGCTTCGCATTCGGGGGTCCACTCGAACTTCTTGTTTCCTCGCAACACATTGAAGAAGGGGATACACTTGTCAGTGGCCTTGGATACGAAGCGGCTAAGAGCAGCTATCCTTCCGGTAACGCTCTGGACATCCTTATGTTTCCGGGGGGAAGGCATATCTATGAACGCCTTTATCTTCTCAGGGTTGGCTTCCACTCCGCGGGAGCTGACAATGAAACCGAGGAACTTCCCAGACGATACCCCGAAAGTACATTTCTTTGGATTAAGTCTCATCCCGTACTTTCGGATCACGGCGAAAGCTTCCTCAAGGTCGTCACTGTGGTCCCCGGAGGTCTTGGACTTTACCAACATGTCGTCCACGTACACCTCCATGTTCCTCCCCAGTTGGTCCTTGAACATTCTGTTTACCAGACGCTGGTATGTCGCCCCAGCATTCTTCAAACCGAAAGGCATGACCACGTAACAGTAGACACCCTTGTCCGTGAGGAAGCTGGTGTGTTCCTGGTCCGCGACATGCATCTTGATCTGGTTGTATCCGGAGTACGCATCCATGAAGGATAAGAGTTCGTACCCGGAAGTAGCGTCTACCATCTGATCGATTCGCGGAAGAGGGAAACAATCTTTTGGGCAGGCCTTGTTTAGGTCCGTGAAGTCAATGCACATTCTCCAGGACCCATCGGGTTTCGGGACCAGAACTGGGTTGGCCAACCACATGGGATAGTGCGACTCCTAGAGAAATCCTATGGACATCAATTTTTCCACTTCAGCTTTGACGGCTTCGGCTCTCACTGGGTCCAGCGGCCTCCTCTTTTGGCGAATTGGAGTTGCAGATGGGTCTATGTTGAGTGCGTGGCACGCAACATTGGGATTAATCCCCGTCATATCAGCGTGGCACCATGCCAGGATGTCCTGATTATCCTTCACAGTGGCCACGATCTTATCTCGAATGGCCGACGTCAGGTTTTTCCCCACCTGAATGACTTTGGTGGGTTCTCCCGGGTTGAGGATCACCTCTTCGACTTCCTCCATCAGCTCTATTGCTTTCTCGATTCCCACTCTTGGGTCGAGTTCGTCAAAGTATGCCTCCTGAGCACCCCCAGTTTCTGGCAATTCTTCCGCCAAAGGAATGGCAGCAAACGTCTCTTGGACCGTGTAGACGGATCGGACGGAGACGTTATAACAGCTCCGTGCACTTCTTTGGTCTCCTCGGAGGGTGCCAATACGCCCATCGTCGCATGGAAACTTCAAACATAAGTGGCATATCGAGGTTATGGCCCCACAATCGATCAGGACCGGTCGGCCTAAGATGGCATTGTATGCCGTGGGGCAGTCGACCACCACGAATGTGCTATGCTTGAAGGCACAAGCGTCGCTTTCTCCTCTGAGGGTGACTGGCAGTTGAATTTTCCCTAATGGCATGAGTGCGTCCCCATTGAAACCTTGAAGCTGGATGGGGCATGGGGCCAGGTCTGTCTCGGTCAATCCGATCGCGTGGAAGGCCGCTTTGAAGAGGATGTTCACGGAGCTTCCGTTATCGACCAAGATCCGTGAGACCTTCTTATTGGCAATCTGGGCTTCCACCACGAGGGGATCGTTGTGGGGGAAGTGCACATGTCGAGCATCGTCCTCCGTGAAGGTGATGGGAAGATCCATCATTCGGGGACGTTGAGCAGGTGATTGAACCAAGGCGCACATCTCCTCGGCGTGCTCTAACTCCCTCAAGTACCTCTTCTGGGAGTTGCGGGTGCTTCCGGCAAGGTGTGGTCCTCCGGAAATGGTGGCGACGTGTCCGTCAACGGCTGGCGGAGCAAGGCCGGGCGGATATGGGTTGCCAGGTCCTGGAGCCAACAAGGCAATGGGCGTCGGAGCGGGTGGAGCAGGAAGTGCGGGGAACTGAGACCCGGGAGTTTGGGGGTGACCGGCTCCAGGAGCGCTAGCGGCCCCCCTCTGTCCCGGGGAATATGCAGCTCCGTGAACTATCCCCTGTCCGGGATAGATAATGGGTATCCTCACCCACTGACCGAGGTGTCCCGCTCTTGCCAGGGACTCGATCTCATCCTTCAGCTGAAGGCACTCGTTCGTGGTGTGCCCCACGTCTCCGTGGAACTCACACCTCTTATTGGAGTCTCGCGGACGCCTTCCTCCGTGAGACACTTTCGGGGGCTTTCTGTAGTTGACCATATTACAGGTCGCCCGATAGACATTCTCTCGCGAGTCTATCAAACTGGTATATTCCATGAACTTGGGCTCATAGTCCTTCCGGGGTTTCTTTGAATGATCTCCCCGGTTGGAGTTTCTTCCGCTTCGTTTTCCCCGCGATTGGCTCAAATTTCGTTCTGGGGCTTCCGCTTGCGGCTGCGGCATGCCAGGAGCGATACTACATCCGGTTTGTACTGCTCCGTACCCAGAGAAATGGGTTTGACTCGGCGTCTGAGCAGACGCGGAAGGCCCATACACACTTGGAGTGAATCGGGCTCCTGGAAGCGTGAGGGCTGGTGCGGGAGCTTGCGAAGCAAAGCTCGGCGCAGTCACGGAAGGCGTTGGAGCCGGGGGAACTCCAAAGGCCTGCTGGTAGGCATCCTCAAGGTTGATGATTCCTTGAGCTTTTGACATGAATTCGGACAGCGTTTCTGCCCGTCTCCTTTGCATTTCCCCCCATAGCAGGGAGCCGACAGTAAGGCCCGATTGAAGGGCGATCAGCTTCATGTCATCGCTGACCTTGGTTTTTGCAGCGGCTTCCATCATTCTCTGAATGAAAGCTTTGAGGTTCTCAGTGGGTTGCTGCTTGATGTTGGTTAAGGAACCAACCTCCTGTCGTGGTCGCGGGCAGCAATAAACTGCCTCCTAAACGCGGACTGTAGCTCCTTCCAACTGTGGATTGATCCGGGAGCTAATCTTTTCCACCAGTCCTCCGCGGACTTGGTAAGGGTGAGTGAGAAGCACATGCATTTGGCGTCCTCACTGACACGCGCCACTTGCATCATTTTATTGTATTTAGCTAGGTGGGTACGCGGGTCTGTCCTCCCATCATATAATTCTATGTGAGGCATTTTGAAGTTATCCGGGAGGGACGTTTCCGCGATCCTCCTAATACATGGTTCCGGGTCTTCCTCCTCAGAGTCTGACAGGGCCCCACTTTGCTTCCGGACCAGCTTGGTCAAGGCAGCAATCTGTTCCTCGAGCCTCTTCGTATCACTTTCTGGGAGGTCACGTCCCCGGAGCTTGTCATTAATATGATTTCGGAGGTCATCTCCGCGAGGCCGGGCCTTTTCTCCTTTGGCCTTTTCATACTTGGCCTCCAACCTTCTTCTTAGGTCCACTGTGGACCAGCTATCTTCGGAGTGCGAGTTCGCAGCCCGACCGTCCTGATTGACGGAATCACTGGGGCGGTTGTTCCTTCCCCTAGGCCTGGGTGCCTTAGCACCGGGCCCTTTAGGCACAGAGTGCCCCCTTGGGGCTGAAGGACGTCTGGGCTTAGGAGCGCCAGAGACCTTCTGCGTGCGGGGGGGGGGGGGGGGGGCAGTCGGCCTGGTGATTCACGCCTTTAGGAGGTGCAGGGGCGTCAGCGCGCACAGGCTCTCCAACTTTTTCTTTGCCCTTGTTAGGGGCGGCTTTGGATGGTCCAGCAGTGGCTGGATCCGGCATGGGGGCATCAGCACCACCTAGAACAGAGGCATCCTCGTCCGAGTCGCCTAGATCTCCGAACTTACTTTGGAGGCGTTCCATCATGCGTTGCATTCTTTCGGAGACGCGCTCCTGCTCAGCAAGCTTGGCCTTAGTGGCCACCAGTTCTTCGGCTACTTGGACCAGTTCTGGGTCCTTCTCATAGTAGCAGCCGTCCTTGTAATAACCGTCTTGGACATACTCTTCTTCGTCTTCTAAGTATGTTGTATCTTCGGTACTGACCCGATCCTGGCGGGATGTCGGGTCTTCACCTTGGTAGTCTAAGGGTTCGCTTTGCACCACATCTTCCATCACGGTATCGGGGTTGACCGTAGCATTTTTGTCAACAGCGGATTTTCTCGTAGTCACCATCTCTTTAGCACGAAGTGGATACAAAAAACGTACACAGAAAAAGAGCTGACTAACAACTTCCTACAGCTCTCAATGAAAGCACCAAAATGTTTACCGAGTTTTTCGGAAACGAATAACTAACAGAATAATAAAAAGATAAGAACTGTAGAAATGCTGAAATGTAACTAAACAAACAGTGTTTTTACGTGGTTCAGGCGTTAACAAGCCCTAGTCCACGAGTCGATGTTATTATACTTGGAAAAGGTTACAGTAAGATGGCTGGTGCACAAGAACTTCACACACTCACAGTGTTTCTCTCGGGTTCTCTTGAAGAAGATGAAGCTAGAGAGATTTTAGTAGAGTTTTTGCTATATCCTTTGTCCGTCCCCCTTCTTGTAAAATGAAGGGGTCTTTATAGCTAGGGTTTTGGATTAGGGTTTTTCTCTACGTACATGAGTCTTAATTACACCAGCCATAAATAGGGATACAATTACTGTAGTAGCATGGCTACAAGACTCTATGTGGGCATATTTACGTGAAAGTATGGGGAACACACAAAGTCAGCCGTCTTTTCCAAGTTGTCAGCGGAACAGTGGGCGAAAAGGTACCCTTAGGCGTGCTGGGATGTGTGCGGCTTTGACCTGATGGGCGTGTCCGGCGGGATCCTGTGTCAGGCGGATATCATTCCAAATATGCCTCCTCTAGGACTCGACCGTTTGGCTTTGTTCCGTGCGAGGCACGGAACTGCTTCCGCGGAGACCACTCGAAGAGCTTCTCCTGGAAGGAGCTTCCCCGAAGGATACCCCTTCGGGAGTCCGGGAGAGTTGACGAGTTTCCGTATTGTGTTTCCTTGGAAGAGTAATCCGGACACTAAACGGGAGAGGCGAAGCCTTTCTGTTCATCCGCGAGCTCTGGTCACCTACCGTGAAAGACATCGATAATTCCGCTTCCCCGAGGTCATCAATCTAAACGCTATCCGGAAATCTGGATAACAATGCTCATAATAATAATAATTTTTAATTAAATAAATAACAACTTAACCTGAGCCGTTATTTATTCACTTGACTTAATTCTCATGTTGTGATTCCACAAAAACTCAAACATGAAAAACCATGAATTTTATTTTCATTGGAAATCATATATATCCAATATTCCATCAAGGAAAAGAAAAAAAAATGACAAGGATGCACACAATGAGAAAATTACGAAATTGCCCTTCTGAGAAAACATATATTATACGCTTCGTATAGGTTTTGTGTCCCAAAGACAATGTGAATCCCTTCATACCATCTTCTTATGCGGTTTAGAATAAATGGAGTCATTTCCAAGAGTTTATCAATGAGGTGTGTTTGAATTCTCAAGTTTTCAAGTACTTGATCAGGATTAAGAGAATTAACCATTGTTGCTGGAAATAAATAAATAAAATATAATGAATTAAAACATATAATAAATACCAAATTTTATTTGGAAAAGTAAACACGATGCATGAATGCAACATATAAAAACACATAAAAAAATATATACTAATCCACAATAAATTAATTTGATAATTAATGGACCAGCCTTGGGGTAGGTCAGACTAATTCCAAATTAATTTTGAGGCAAATCTCAATTTCATAAGTGAAAACTTAAAAACGCATTTTTCTCTTTTGACTTATGAACTACCGCTAGTTTGATCAAGATGCACTAGTCGTGCTCGAAAGCCTAGATACACCTTCGGAGTGTAACCCATTATTTTCAATTAATGGCTTAACTCAAGAGTGTGTCTTAGGGTCAGTGAAACTTGAAATACATCACTAATTATACTCTCATAAGAGAAGTCAACCTTGAGATAAAATAAGCATATTCAAAAGACTTTCCTTAGGGAGGCCGCAAACGGAGGCGACACGAGGCCCTTCCTATGCCTCTCGGAGTTCAACCAATAATAGAGACCATGGGACTTATTGTCATAGCTCCCTCTCTCACTCACTATTTTTGAGAAGTGTGTTTTTCACAAAATCAATATTTTTAATTTAGTTGTAAAAATAAATTTAATTATTTTTACCAAATGATATTCTAATAATTACTAATCCAAATAAGCAAAAAATAAAAAAGTGTGCCCTTAATTATAATTTTAATTTTGTTTTAATTAAGAGAATATCATTTTTATTTTCATAAAATACTTTTCATTAAAATAACAAATTAAACAACTTTAATTTTGATTTACCATCTTAACTAATTAAGAATAAGTTTATTATTATATGAATTATCATATATAAACATATAATAAAATATAGGATGTTCCTAATAGCATGTTTCCACACGAATGTAATGCATGCTAATTGCATACTGTGTGGGTATATGAATGACATATTATAATGCATGACAAACTATTAAACACTTTAATCATATTCAAACATTTATAATAAGTAAATAAAAGCAGGTTGGTAACTTTTGGGTATTTCTAGAAAAATTACAGCACTAGCAAAAAATACATGAATAGGTAAACTAGACTAGCTAAGGCCTGATGAAGAGTGCCTTGATCTCGAACCTTGAGATGTAGTCATGTTGGTTCAATGCCATTATACAACTTTTTTATTATTTTAAACAACCTTTTAAAATAATTAAACTTTGGGTTTTAACATCTCAATAGTTTTTAAGGCCCAATTTGAGTTTGGGTAATTTAATCAAAAATAAAATTAAACAATTTAATTTTAATAAATTAAAATTCCAAATAATTTTAATTTTGGATATTTTAATTAAAATAATTTTAGTTATGGAAGAGAATAATTAAAACATTTTTAATTAAGAAAAATAATCAATATTACTTCAATTATTGAAAATTTCAAATTAATAAAATTTTAATTCAAATTCAGATTTTTAATTGAATGAATAATTAAAATAATTTTGGAAACAACACATTAGGGTTTGTATAACACAAACCCTAGGTATGTCACCATTATGGGCGGCGACAAGAGGGTCCGGTGGTGGAGGAGGGCACGGCTCGGGAGGGGCTGACAGAGGCGCGCGACTGGGTGCAACACGGCCTAGGTGTGCGACACAACGTGGGCGCAGGGGTGCGGCTGGCGCAAGCGGGCACGACGTGGGTGCAAGCGGGCACGACGTGGGTGCAAGCGTGCGTTGGCACGACGTGGGGTGAAAGTACACGGCTCGGGCGCAGGCATGCTTGGGCACAACATGGGGGTGTAGGCACAAGGCTCGAGTCTCGGGGTTCGTGCTCGGGGCTAGGGCCATCTCAGAATTTTATCCAGAACTTTAAAAGAAAAAATTACAAAATTCCTATGCCCCAAAAAATTGGCTTACATTTTTTCATCTAGGAATTTTAAGAACTATTCCTAAACCCAAAAGCACCATTATAAATAACCCTTAAGAATCTATCATCATCAATATAAACATCAATCCATTCAAATATATATCACACGTAATATAAAAATGCACATAGTCCCACACAACAATTAATAATATGCAGAGATTAATGACCTGCTCTAATACCAATTGTTGGAAAAACAATCACAGTACACAGCGAAATTGGCGTGGTGGGCCCAGTTTATTGAACACAAAAAATTTCCATCTCACATATAAACAGTTTGTATGTTCAAGAAAACATCCAGAGAGGAAACATTAATATGCAATATCATTAATCATGCAACATATATATAATTATACACATACTTATATATATATATATCATAAGCACATGTATACAAATATTCAAGAATAAAAATATTTACCTCTTGAAGCCTATCAAGTGTCCTTGAGTCTTTTCGTATATATAACAATTTTCCTATCCAACTCTTTGAGTACTCAAACTATAATATTCCGGAGTCTTCTCTACACCTCAAGATGTAATATAATAATATTAATATAATAATAATATCATAATGATGATAGGAATTGATTTAGGTAATATCCAACTTACCAAATTTGAAAACATCTATTTTCAAATTATTACTAAATTAAATAAATAAAATAAAAACAATATTATACTTTATCTGTACTGTCTTACACGCATGGCCCAGTCCCAAGACTGTGTCATGCGTGCAGCAACATTCCATTTTTAGTGATATTGCATTTTTCTTTTATTTATTTATTTAATTAAAATCAATCTTTCCCACAAAATATGGTATTATCTTTTTATGGAAAAGATTACAACCATATTTCAAAATTCAAAATTTAAATTGATGATCATCATTATCATCATCTTTTAAAATTCAATAAATCAAAAACTATTTTGACTTACCAATTTTATTTTCTCTCACTCAAATAAAATAATTAATTTCATAAATTAATTAATTAATTTATATATATTTCGAAATTTTATATTTAAATTAATAAACATATTTTCAAAATTTTATAATTAATTATTCAACCTCAATTATCATATAATTGTATATTTGACCCGAAGAATAAAATTCTTCTCAAATTTCTAAATTACAGTTTTACCCTTGTATCAACTCTAACCTTGATATAGTGTTAAGAGAGCCACCCTGAGGACCTATGGACATATAATATCAAGTTCCAATAAATATTAGATTATTAATCAAAACTCTTTGATTTAATAATCATATTTATTAATCTCATGATTACTCTACTATAGAGAGATTGAACTCTTGATAATTATAAACATATATTTACAGGGTACTTTACTAAATAATAAAGTGTCCATTGATATAATCATTACATACAACGTTAATCCTCTATTAATGGTTCATAATTAAAGGGAATAAAATTACCATGATACCCTTTTAACTATATCTTGTTCCTAGTGTACCATTGACTTTACTAGTGAAGGTTGTGTCACAACAAGTTTGCGACGTGAGCACTCACAACCTTTTCAGTTCCAAAAGTCAACCCAATAGGGAACCATTATTCAATCTATAAGAATATATAGATTCCAAATCTGTTGAACTATGTACCCAGCCATATATATCATTGAGTCCCCAAAACAATTGTTCTTAGCCTGATCATTCTGACAAACCTTAACACATGAATCAAAGGATCAGATGATATATATAGGAGTTCATATTAACCTAGGATTAAGATCACCGTGTATATGATCATTGTTTTATGTGTGATTAATACTACGAAACGATGTTTAAACAAGTATTAACAAATCACATCTGGTCCAGTTCTATATATCATTATATATAAAGTACATTCACTAAAGTGTCCTACTACACTAGTGACCCGGATCTAGGTCACTTGTATTCATAATACTAGTGAACCGTACTAGTAGTAATTAATCTAAAGTTTCCATAACTTTATTTTACTGTGAACTGTTTCAAGTTTATTATTTTAATCTCGATCCTCTCATACCAATATGAGATTAAGACTACATAGATAAACTTTAAAATTTTATGATATTTACTTAATATTATCAACATAATATCGGACATAGTCTATATATAATAATTTAATTCAATTATTTATTTAATTTAAAACATTTGTCAACTACAATCGCTTTAAGGGCACTATTCCCAACATACGACCCACGCGCTAGGCAGTCAGACCATTCGGCCCACGCACATGAAAATAGGCCCTGCGCACGCCAGGCAGTCAGACTAGTCGGCTCACACACACGGCAGCAAGCCACTCATCTAACACGACCCCGCTCGCATATTGGATGACCACTCAGCCAATCAATCCCTCCATGCTCAAGAGCCACTGCCACCTCTCGGCCTTGAGCGCGCTCGGACGGTCGAACACTCGGCGCCATGCGCACTTGGCCAGCCGAGTTTGGGCTCCAATGGTGTTAAGAATTTGACATCATAAACTCTTCAGCTAGAATAAATTCTAATTAGAGAGTGTGGGACAAACTGTAGTGGACAAAACCTGTCTACATAATAAAAAGTCCAACAAGTCATCCATACTAGCCTGACAGGCCCAATAAGCCAGCCAGGCTAGTTAATACGGCCCAACCCAATGCAAACAGACTCACATATAGAACTGCCCGAATGACCAATCCAAACTCTGACTCGAATCTGGATATGCTCAGTCAGTCAGGGACCTTGAAATAGTCGAGATATCCACAACTCTTTCCATGAATTTCGGGAGGTAACCACTTTGAGCGAGTCTAATGGGTCAGGAAGACGGAAGGAGCAACTAAAAAGAAAATGACTATAAGGAAGACCCTAGGGGGCTAAGGAAGATCTATCTGATAACCATTACTCTGAATACTCTCTTTGACTAGAAATATTCTCTCAAGTTGATTCTGTCAAGCAAGTCGTACCAGTCACGCTGACCTAACTAGATTGTCGAGCTTCGCCGTGACCTAACCACAAACCAGTCAGATTGACCTGACCAAATTGTCAAGCTCCGCCGTCACTTGAGCACGAACCAGTCAGATTGACCTGATCGGGCTATTAAGCTCCGCTGTCACCCAATCATCATTCTACTCACTTATTCACTATTACTTACATTATTATTTTACTTTTAGGTCATCTTTCACGATAATCTAACTAACTTGAGCGTTGGAGTCCCATTGGATGACACCCCACTAGTGCTCCCAATTAAACTACCACCTCCTTCTTTGTTCTTGAAGGTTTCTGGTCTCCTTTTAATTAATTGTAGGAATCAACCTCTACACTAATTAATCAAAAATTAATTATCTTAATTATTTAAATGTCATATTCAAAATTTCCAATTAATCAAATAATATAATTAAAAAATTTCTATATCAATTAAATAATTTGTCTCAATTTACTTATTTGATCCTGAAGAACAAATTTCTTCCAAATATGTCATTTTTCGTGATTTTTCCCAATTTCTATTCTTACCTTAAATAGTGTTGATAGAGCCATCTTGAAGACCAATGAACCTATAATTTCAAGCTCCAATAAATTTAGATTATTAATTAAAAATCTTTAATATAATAACCTTATTTATTAATCTCAATACTATTCCACTAAAAATATGAGACTGCACTTTTGTAATCATAGACATTTATTTATTGAGTACTTTTAAGTATAAAAATATCCAACGATTTAATCACTACAGACAATTCAATCATCTATTAATGGTTCATAATTAAAGTAGGAATTTATTATCGTTTAACCTCTTTAATTATATCTTGTTTCCTTAAGTACCATTAACTTTACGAGTTAAGGTTAATTCATAAATTGATTTATGAATTTAGCTCAATAACCTTTCATTCCAGAACCAAACACTTAAGATAACAATTATTCAATTGATCTCAAAAAGGTATAGATTCCATATCTATATATTATGTTCCTATCCATTTATATCAATGAGTTCCCAAAATAAAAAAATTCAACCTGATCATTTTGACAAACCATAACGAGTGAGTCAAAGAACTCATATGACATAAATAGGATTTCATAATAACTTCAAGATTAAGATCAATTTGTATATGATCATCTAATTGATATCTTTAATTAATACTTATAAAGTAAATGGTATTATTAAGTATTAATAACATATTGGGTCTCGTTCATGTATGACAACTTTATACAAAGTACCTCCACTATGATGTCCTACTACACCAGTAATCCGGATCTAGATTACTTGTATTCATAATGCTAGTGAATTGTACTTACAGTATTTAATCCAAAGATTTCATATAACTTTGTTTTACTGTGAACTATTTAAATTTGTTCCCTACAATCTTATTCCTCTCATGCCAATACAAGATTGTAGTCACAATAACGAATTTGGGAATTTTCTGATATTCATATAATATTATTCTATTAATAATAATAAACAATCAATATACTAAAAACTTATTTCATAAAATATTTTTAAACACATATGCTTTAAAGGGCACTAATCCCAACAATCTCCCACATTCCCAAAAAAAATGAGGCATCTCCCACAAACTCATATTGCTAACATGATCTTTAAAAGAGTTGGTAGACAAAGTCTTAGTAAAAGGATCGGCAAGGTTATGTTCCGAAGCTATCTTCATAACTGCTACATCTCCTCTGTGAACAATATCCATGATCAAGTGGTACTTCCTCTCGATATGTTTTCCCCTCTTGTGACTCCTCGGTTCTTTCGAGTTAGCTACCGCCACATTGTTATTACAGTACAGGACCAGTGGCTTATCCACATTTGGAACCACTTCCAGATCAGAATATAACTTTTTGAGCCACACAACCTCTTTAGCTGCTTCACAAGCCGCTATGTATTCGACTTCCCTAGTAGAATTTGCGATACTGTTTGTTTAATACTTTTCCAGACCACAGCTCCTCCACCAAGTGTGAACATTGATCTAGAAGTCAATTTTTGACTATCTTTATCTGATTGAAAATCAGAATCAGTGTATCTAGTGGGGTTCAGGTCACCACCTGAATATACAAGCATATATTCTCTAGTTCTCCTAAGATACTTGAGAGTATTCTTTACTGCAACCTAATGACTCAATCTATGATTGGATTTATAACGACTGACTATCCCTACTACATAATAAATGTCAAGTCTTCTACACAACATGGCATACATTAAACTACCTACCACAAAGGCATAGGGATATTGTCTCATTTCCTCTTGTTCTTGAGGTGTCTTAGGACACTGCTCTTTAGAAAGGACAATTCCATGATGGGTTGGCATATCACCGTTCTTGGAATTTTGCATATCGAATTTCTCCAATACCTTATCTATATAAGTAGCTTAAGACAAAGCTAAAATTTTATTATGTCGATCCCGAAGGATCTGGATGCCTATAACGTAGTTTGCATCTCCCAAATCTTTCATTTGGAATCGCTCGGCTAGCCATTTCTTTACTTTTGTCAATGTTCCTATGTCATCTCCAATGAGTAGAATATCATCAACGTAAAGAACCAGGAATACCACAATGACATCTTTGATTTGTTTATAGACACAAGGCGCGTCAACATTTTGTTCAAAACCATATGTTTTGAATGTGTCATCAAATCTCAGATTCCAAGATCTAGAAGCTTGTTTGAGTCTATAAATGGACCTAAGAAGCTTGCAAAACTTTTGCTCTTGATCTTTTATTTCGAACCCTTCTGGTTGAGACATATAAATGGTCTTGTCAAGATAGTCATTCTGAAATGTTGTTTTAACATCCATTTGCCATATCTCATAATCCATGCAAGCATCTATGGAAAAGAGTATTCGAATGGATTTAAGCATGGACAAAGAAGAAATTTTTTCTTCGTAATCTACCCCTTCTTGTTAAGTATAGCCCTTGGCTACAAGCCTAGCTTTGAAAGTTTCCACTTTCCCATCCACTCCTCTTTTCTTCTTGAATATTCATTTGCAACCAATAGGTTTAACATTTTAAAGAAGATCTTTAAGAGTCCATAATGAATTGGAATACATCAATTCCATTTCTAGGTTCATGACATCTTGCCATTTTTCTTTGTCAGAATCTTCCATTGCATCTCTATATGTCAATGGATCATATTTGTTTGTGTCAGAGACAAGCATTTGAACTTCGTGTTCATAGCGACTTGGCTCGTTGACAACCCTCCCACTACAACGAAGCTCTCTATTGTTCTGACTAAAACTTGTGGCTTCTTCTGGTCATTGTTCATTGCGAACAGTTGGTGATCTATTTACTTGATCTGAGACCATCTCCTCCAGTTTAACCTTACTGTGAGGCTTGTGGTTGTTAATATAGTCATATTCAAGAAAAGTATCAATTGTCGATACAAATGTTTGATTTTCCTTAGGACTAGAATATACCACCTCTAGTCTCTTTAAAATATCCCACAAACATGCACTGTAACAACCCGAATTCGCTAATCAGGCTTAGGGCCTTGATTAGTGTACCTGGAGGGCAATAAATGGATTAATATGCTAATATGTGGATTTATGTGTATGTATGATAATGATGCATGTTTAGTTGAGTTAAATGTGCATGTGGGCCCCGTCTGGATATTAGGGGCATAAATGTGATAAATGTTATATATATGTGATATGTCTGTGCAGCACGATCCGAGACAGTCCTGGGGAGCGATTAGCCAGAGAGTCACAACGGGGTTGAGATTCCGACTCGGGGCGAGTCGAGGGGTAATTTGGGTACTAGGTGTTATGGGATTATCAGGACATGAAACAAATATTTGGAGATATATTTGAGGATAGAATGTCTAGGCAGGAATATTGTGGAAATTTACCATTTTGCCCTCGGGGACGTTTTGGTACCCCGAGCCTTGAGGTAACCACATAGGCTTAAGCTGAATAAAACAAAAAGGAAGAATTAATTAGAAGCTTTGGGAACCAACTTACACCTTTCTTCTGAGCTAAGGATAGCTTCTCACCATTCCTATCTCTCTCTCCTTCATTCTCTAAGAAAGAACTCAAGGAGATTTTGGTGTAAGCTAGCTTAAGCAAGGAATTGGGCTGAGGAAACTTAGGAGCTTGGGGGTTGAGGATCAACTTCATGGATTGAATTCAGCAAGGGGGTTTCGGCAAGGCTCAAGCTAGAGGACTGTGCTCGGGACATCGGTGCTCGAAGAGCTCGGGATTCAGGTAAGAAAACCCCTGTTCCCATAGAGCTTGTATGCAGGGCTGAGCCCAATGTGTTTGAATAGAACTGATATGCAAGGCTGAGCCCAATAGGTTTGAACTGCGGGGTGTAGCCCTTTAACTGAATAAGCTAGAATTCTATAATTTCTTGTTATGCTATGTATTCTACTATGTGAATGATCGGCAGGAGCCGGGAACGGTATAGGCCGAGAACGGCTGGGGCCGGGAACGGCGAAGGGCCGGGAATGGCATTAGGCACGTAGAGTGCAAGGCCGAGTATGGCAAGGGTCCGAGAGTAGCGTTGAGCACGTGGAGTGTGATTTGCCAAGGCGAGTCCCTAGAAGGATACCTGGGATATCCTCACGGCGTGGTCCGCGAACCCAAGGCTTGGTAAACGCCTGGGACGGCTAGGCCGTATGTGTTTAGCCCATTGGTGGCCTGTGTATATGCTTGATATATGTGTTGCATATGTTATCTGTTTGTGGGTTTTCTTGCTGGGCTTCGGCTCACAGATGCTCTGTGGTGCAGGAAAAGGTAAAGAGAAAGCCAACCAACCACGAGTGTAGCAGGCGTGAGGCAGCGTGTACATGTTTGGCCAACCTGGCTGCCACAGCCAGAGAGTTTTTGGAGATGCTTGTAAATAAACTGAGATTTTGTCGTTTAGTCGACTTGGTTCAATTTTTATGTTATAAATACTTCTAAACTGTGTTTTGGGATCCCAGGTGTCAAACTTTTATGATTTTCAATGCTATGGTGTTATTTCTAAGGTTTTTCCTCCGTTTATGGCTTAACTACACTATTTGACCTAAATCCTCGATTAGCGAGTCGAAAGCACGTTTTCAAACTCACTTAGTAACGACTCTAAGGAAGTAGGGCGTTATAACTTGGCATCAGAGCGAGCCAAGGTTATTGGTTCTGGAGATTGACCGAACATGTACACACGCAGTCAGTGATAGGCTCAACTCAGGGTTGTTTGGTAAGATTGGCTAATATGTCTGAAAATGTGTTTGAATGCCCTGTTTGCCTGCTTATCTTGTATAGAGCATGATGAATGAGTTAACATATGCATGATGCTAGGGCATGGCACGTTGCGTGTTATATGTTATATGATATATTATTTGTGGATGACTGATGTGCTTGGGAGGTGGTTTTGGATGTTGTTATCATGCCTGTTGAGCGGCGTCGTTGGTTGCAGGCATATTTGTTGAGATGCCTCGACAATCAGCTAGACTCCGTGGCAGTAGGGCCGAGGATGACAACCAGGGTCAGGACCCTCCACCTGCCCCATAAAATTGGCAAGAGATGTTTGCTGAGATGGAAGCAAGATTACAGCGAACGGAGCAAGACTTGCAACAGTTGAGGCAACAGGCCCCGCCTCAGGTTACTGGGTTGCCAGTGCAGTAGGTTGCAGCGCCAGTGCCAGTGCAGTCTGCTATGGGGAATAAGTGGGAACCTTTGTATGAGAGGTTCAGGAAGCAGCATCCTCCCACCTTTGAGGGTGGATCAGACCCACTGCGGGCAGAGCAGTGAATGAATATGGTTTCCTCAATTCTGTATTTTATGAGGGTTAAGGGGAATGAGAGGGTAGCCTGTGCTAGCTACATGTTTAGAGAGGGTGCCCGCATTTGGTGGGACGTGGTGGTTCAGAGAAGGGATGTATCAGTTATGACCTGGGAAGAATTCAGAAATTTGTTTAATGAAAAATATTACAATGTGGCAGTGCGAGCTGCGAAGGTTGATGAGTTTATCAACCTAACTCAGAATCGATTGACAGTGACAGAGTATGCAATAAAGTTTGATAGATTTGCGAAGTTTGCGCCAGATCTAGTGCCGACTGATGCGACAAGGAGGGATAGGTTTGTGCGGGGATTGAATGTTGATTGCCCGCGATGTGAATATTACCTTGGATCCAAAGATTACTACTTATGGCCAAGCTGTGGACAAGGCCTTTACTTCTGAGAGGGCTGAGGATCAAATTTTGAAGGATAGTGCTGTTAGGCGCGATGCCAGGAGGACAGTGCCTCCTTTTGTTGGGTTCAGTCGTGGTGGTGGTTCTAGTGAGCAGAAGAGGAAGGCCTCCGATTCCTTTGTTCCTCCCAGCTCAGATAGGAGGGCACGGGGTGCTTCTATTGGCTGTCAGGGTGGTAGTGATAACTGGAGGAGTTTTCCAATGTGTCCGCGGTGCAGGTGTCGACACCAGGGTGAGTGTAACGACCCAAATTCGCTAATAAGGCTTAAGGGCCTTGATTAGTGTGCCTGGAGGGCATAATGGGATTTATGTGTGACTTTAATGAGTTAAATGCTTGATTATGATTTAATGCATGTTATATGACTATTTGACTATTTGAGATGCATGACTATGTGTATTAGTATGCATGTAGGCCCTGATTGTGTAAAAAGGGCATAATTGTAATTTTGGCCATTTTGGGCACAACTGTATTGGTATCTGTGATCTGTGACTCGAGACGATCCTAGAAAGAGCGGGTTAGCGGAAAAGTCGAAGCGGGAATTTATACCCAGCTTGGGTCAAGCCTGGGGAGTTTAATTGGGAAGTTAGAAAATATGTATTGAGGTTGATTTTATGATGAAGAATATATATATTTGGAAACTAATCATGTATTGGGAAGCAAGTGGGAAATTATTAGAGACACTCGAGGAATTAGCGGGAATTGGGTAAAATGACTAAAATGGCCCTACATGGATAAAAGGGTGTAGAATTAATAAGGAGGGCATTTTGGTCATTAGGCTTATTAGAGATAAGTTTATTGAAGCTTTATACTTAGTGGGATTGGTAGAAAAGAGTTATAAGGCTGTGGAAAAGAAAGAAAGAAGGAAGAAAAAGAAAAGAGAGAAAAACAGTGTGGGTTTTCTTCAAAGGATCGGTTTGTGGTTCTCCCACCATTTCCCTTCATTTTTCTTGGAGATAAGCTCAGTGGTGAGCTAGGATAGGTTGAGCATCAAGGATCCTAAGCTAGACTTGAAGATTGGCAAGGGATTAGCAAGAACACATCAAACATTGAGGTAAGTTTTTAGAAGTTTCAGTTTTAGGGTTTGACTGGTTTGAGCTGTGTATCTAAGCTGAATTGATGGGGATTTTAGGGGAATTCAGGCCAAGGTTGAGAAGGAGCAAGCTAAGGAGGTCTAGGGTTTAACTCAAGGTCAAATTTCCATCCACGGTATGATTTCTAAGTCTTTAACTTTGATGTTTGACTGAATTTCTAGGTTTAGGGTTCATTATGGTAGATCTTGAGTTTTGGGTTGCTTGAGCTTGGGTTATGAGTTCTTGGGATGCTTGGGATGAGTGTGAGGTGTTGATAAGTTTTTTTTTTGGGTTTGGGAAAGATTTGGACAAGTTTGGGGTTGAAATGGTTGAAAGAAATCGCAGAAAACGATTTTGGGTGTTGCCTGTCTGCAACTAGCGCTACAGCGTTAGTCTTTGGGCGCTGTAGTGCTAGGCCCTGTTTCTGGGGATGTTTGGTTCTGCTTGTAGCGCTATAGCGCCCTCTTTAGAGCGCTGTAGCGCTGCACCGTTCCCAGAAAGGGGTTTTTGGGCTATTTTTGAGGGATTTTGACCTAGGGTTCGGGGCTCGATTCCACCACCTTGTTTTGTGGATCTAGGACTTCCCGGGGGCTCGGGATTGGTCCCGAGGCTAGGTTTTGGACTTGAGGTTTGGTGATGAATTTGACCTATGGATTTTGTTTAGGTAAGCGCTAGGGCTCGAGTGGGATCATGCTCAAGGAGTCAAGTGATCAAAGCTATCGAATTGAAAGGTAAGAAAACCGTAGCACCTGAGAATAGGGCGTGGGCCCACATTGCTATTTCCGGGCATGGCCCAAGATTGTATTATGTGTTAGAGTATAACCTTAATTGAATTTTTATATGTTTGAATGTTTAATTCGAGATGTACGATATGTGTAATTATAGTGAAATGAACGGCTAAGGCTGAGAGCGGCAAGGCCGAGAGCGGCGAAGGCCGAGAACGGCAGTAAGGTCGGAAGTAACACGTAGCACATGGAGTGCTTATAGTCAGGGTAGGACCCAATGGATACATGGGGTATCCTTACAGTGGGGACCGAGACCCCGGGCTTTGGTAAGGCTTTTGGGGCGGCATGGCCGTGTTTGCTTAGTCTGATGGTTGACCTGTTTATCTGTGGATTATATGTTAACTATATAATATGCATATGATATATACTGTTTCAGTTTTCTTGCTGGGCTTCGGCTCACGGGTGCTCCGTGTTGCAGGTAAAGGGAAAGAAAAAGTCAACTAGCCATGAGTATGGAGAGCGTGGGGGCGGCGCGTACATGTTCGGCCTACCCGACTGCTTTGGTTGGGGGCGTTTTGAATATGGCTGTATTAACCTATTCTTTTGATAGTTAATCAAGTGTAAATCTATTTTTGAGTTGTAAATATTTTGTAAACCTTATTTTGGGATCCCAGATGTTTGATACTTAATGTTTTCAATGAAACTAAGCATTTTCAAAGATTACAGCCTTAACCTCTTGTTTAGTCACACTTTTGGTTTTAGAAACCTCATAGAGTCAGTTAGTTGCACAATTTCCGTTTTAAACTCACTTAGTAACGGTTCTAAGGTAGTAGGGCGTTACAACTTGGTATGAGCGAGCTAAGGTTTATTGGTTCTGGAGATTGACCGAACATGTACGCACGCTGCCATTGAAATGCTCGACTCAGGGTTGATTGGTATGGTTGATTAATACATCTGAATATGTGTTTGAATGCCTTGTGTGCCTGCTTAGGTTATTATGAGCATGATGAGTGAAATAACATATGCATGATGCCAGGGCAAGGCCTGTTGTGTGCTGTATGTTATCTGTATGTTATTTGGATTGTTGATCTTGGTTGTTGTTGAGATTGAGAGGTGGAATTGGATCTTGTTATCATGCCTGATGAGCGGTGTCACTGATTGCAGGCATTTAGTTGTAATGCCTCAGCAATCATCGAGACTCCGCGGCATTCAGGCTGAGGATGACAATCAGGGTCAGGACCCTCCACCTGCCCCTCAGAACTGGCAGCAGATATTAGCCAAAATGGAGGGTAGATTGAAGAAAATAGAGGAAGAACTTAGTTAGTTGAGGCAACAGGCTCCTCCACCAGTCACCGGGTTACCACTACAGCAAAGTGTAGCACCAGCTCCGGTTCAGCCCGTGGTTGAGAACAGGTTGGAACCTCTGTATGAAAGATTCAGAAAACAGCAACCTCCTACCTTTGAGGGGGGGACAGACCCACTGCGGGCTGAGCAGTGGATGAATATGATTTCTGTAATCCTGGATTTCATGAGGGTTGAAGGAAAGGAAAGGGTTGATTGTGCCAGCTATATGCTTAGAGATAATGCACGAATATGGTGGGATGTAGTAAGGCAGCAAAGGGATACTGCAGCTATGACTTTGGAAGAATTCAAGAGCATTTTTAATGAGAAATACTACAGTGTAGCAGTTCGAGCTGCGAAGGCTGATGAGTTTATCGACTTGACTCAGAGCAGGTTATCAGTCACTAAGTACGCCCTGAGATTTTACAGATTGGCGAAGTTTGCGCCAGAGCTAATGTCGACTGATGCGGCCAGGAGAGATAGGTTTATACGGGGATTGAATGTGATGATCGCCTGTGATGTGAGTATTACATTGGTTCCAGAGACTACTTATGCACAAGTGGTGGATAAGGCCCTTACTGCAGAAAGGGCTAAGGATTAGATCTGGAAGGATAGCGCTGCTAGGCGCGATACCAGGAGGACGGTGCCTCCTTCTTCTGGGCCTAGTCGGGGCAGTGGTCCCAGTGAGCAGAAAAGAAGAGTACCAGATTCATTTGTTCCTTATGGTTCTGATAGGAGAGTCCACGGTTCTATTGGTGGCCGTCAGGGCGGAAATGACAATTGGAGGAGCTTTCCGATGTGTCCTCGATGCAGGCGACGGCATCAGGGCGAGTGCCGGACCAAGGCATGTTTTATTTGTGGGAGCACCAATCACTTGAAGAAAGACTGCCCACAAGCTAAGAAAGAGGAGCCAAAGCAGGGAGACAGCCTCGCTCCTGCTAGGGTATTCACTTTGACTCAGATTGAGGCGGAGACCATTCCCTCAGTTGTGACAGGTCAGATTTTTAGCGCTGGTTCTTTGTATACTGCATTGATTGATTCTGGGGCTACTCACTCATTTATATCTGCTAGGGTGATTGATCAGCTTTGTAGACCTAGTATTTTGTATGCTAGGGGTTTTCAAACTTTATTGCCAACAGGAGAAGTGGTAGTCTCTAGAAGATGGGTTAGAGCATTACCAGTAGTAATAGATGTTGGATTAGCTTATATAGGATCTTTATTTATTTTCATGTATATCTAATATTAAACAAATTAATACGAGATAGCCTAAAACATGTTTCTAAAATTGAATCCAAAGATAAACAAATAATATAATACTTACAGTATACGCAGCGGAATTAAGAGACCTTCCTTCAGTTTCTCTAACTCTTGTATCCTCTCTGTCGCAGAGTATTATCAAGAAACTGAACCGATCTTATATTTTCTTCACAATCTTCCAATGTATCCTTAGAACCACCTAGACTAGTGTGGGCAATTCTCAACACATGAGATAGATATAGAGAGAAGAAGAGAAAATAACAAAGTGGCTTAGAAAAGGACTTGTGTTTAGAGAGAATCTAAAACTATCAGAACATCTAACTTGTGACTTATATGTCGTCTCTGAAATCTTCTCTCTAAGCACTCCTTCTACAGACTCAATTAGGCCAATTAATTTAATTAAAAAATCAATAAAATAACAGCCATTTTGAAGCCCTAGGTCGAAATTATCATGGGCTATAGGCCCGTGAAATTTCCCATTTGATTATAAGTCCATTGGACTTAAAATCAAGGTATGTATTATTTTCTATTGATTTAATTAATTAAATAATTATTTAAATCCTTTATCAAATTAATTATTTATAATTTGAACCTTGATTTAAATTTATTTATTAATTTAGATACCAATTTATCTTAATTAATAAATCTGGCATAAATTCTCTTTTCTTCTCAAAATTACACAACTCTGTGAAACTATCCAAAATTGACCTGGTCAACTTTGATAATTCTAATTGATGATTAAATCAATTAATTGAGACTATCTAGATAATTTTATCCAAGGTACAATGGGGACCATGGGCCTATGAAATCAAGCTCCAATAAGTTATCATAAATCTAACAAATAAATTTACTAACTTATTAATTCCTCGTGACTCCACTATAGACTTGAAATTACACTCTTGAATTCATAGAACACTCTATAAAAAATATAGATACGCTATTAATTATCCATTGTTACAACCATAATTGTCACTCAATCCTCTATAGATGGTCTACAATGAGATAGGACTAAAATACCGTTTTACCCCTCATTGTATTTTATCCTTAAAACACTTAGTTCCTTGTAAATGATATTTCAGTAAACTAATTTAATTACTGAAATGAGATCTCTATCATTTAACACCTTGAACCAAACTAAAAGGAAACCATCGTTTCACTTCTTCATCAAAAGCTATAGATGTTCATATCTATGATTAACACTCCCACTCAATTATACTACCGAGTTCCCAAGATGTAAGTATGGGCTAGTCCGTAGGGTAAGCTGGTAACGAACAAGTCAAAGAACTCAAATAATACAATCAGTTAGAATACTAACCACTCATAATTGAGATTGAATTGACCTATGGTCAACTATTTGATATGACTAGAATAGATAATAACGGTATGTTTACTTATCTTATCAACTGTCAATATCGGTCCTGTCCGATGTAACAAATACATCCGATCTTATCTACTTTGCTAATGTTCTGGAAAGAACATAACATTGTAATGTGTAAGTAGATCATATCGTAGATTGGCAAGTCAGTGTAAATCCGGTGCACTGACTAATCTTAGGACTAACTTATTTTGAACATATAATCATATTTATATTCCACTGTGATTATGTCACTATAAATAAGATTAGCTATATGCTCGGGATTTAATAGAAGTTTATATTAAACAAATAATCATGAAAATAAAACATGTGAGCAAAGTGATTGACCAAGTCAAAAAATGATTTCTATTCTTTTATTGATAATAAAATGAGATTACAAAGAATTTGGGTTTTAATTAGGGCATAAAACCCCAACAAACTCCCACTTACACTAATTGAAACTAATGCCTTAATTCTACTAATCCCATCTCCTTGATATGCTTATCAAATGTAGCTTCTGGCAGTGTCTTTGTAAACGGATCTGCCAGATTGTCTTCAGTTGCAATCTTCATAACCTTCACATCTCCCCTGGCCACATATTCTCGAATAATGCGATACTTCCTTTCTATATGCTTACTCCTCTTGTGACTTCGAGGTTCTTTCGAGTTGGCTATCGCTCCTGTATTGTCGCAAAACAACACAAGCGGTTTATCCATTTCTGGAATAACACCAAGATCTGAATAGAACTTCTTTAGCCAGACTATTTCCT
The DNA here is from genome assembly GCF_963169125.1 of Humulus lupulus. NCBI lineage: Eukaryota > Viridiplantae > Streptophyta > Magnoliopsida > Rosales > Cannabaceae > Humulus > Humulus lupulus. The sequence continues at coordinate 206,059,591 of NC_084794.1, read as the reverse complement.
TAGCTACTTCTGACGCAGCTATGTACTCAGCCTCCATGGTGGAATCTGAGATTGCAGACTGCTTTACGCTTCTCCAAATCACAGCGCCACCCCCAAGAGTAAACACCATTCCAGAAGTAGACTTTTTGTCATCGACATCAGTCTGAAAATCTGAATCGGCACGCCTACAGGGTTCAAAACACCACCCTTGTAGACTAACATATAATCCCTAGTCCGTCTCAAATACTTCAGGATATGCTTAAGTGCTATCCAATGTTCCGGTCCTGGGTTTGACTGATACCTGCTCACTACTCCCACTGCATAGCAGATGTCTGGTCTAGTACACAACATGGCATATATCAGACTTCCAACTGCAGATGCGTAAGGAACTTTTCTCATTGCATCTTCCTCTTCAGGAGTCTGGGGAGACTGCTTCTTTGAAAGATGAATTCCATGGCGGGACGGTAGACGCCCTTTCTTGGAATTTGTCATTGAGAAACGTTCAAGCACTTTATCAATGTAAGCTACTTGAGATAGAGCTAAAAGTTTGTTCTTTCTATCCCTGATGATTTGGATACCTAGAACATAACTTGCTTCACCCAAATCCTTCATCTGGAATTGAGTGCTCAGCCAATTCTTCACATCTGATAATTTCTTAACATTGTTTCCAATGAGTAAGATATCATCTACATAAAGAACCAGGAATACCACTATTTGATTTGCCTTCAGTTGGTAAACACAGGGCTCATCAATATTTTGTTCAAAGCCATAGGTTTTGATTATTTCATCAAACCTAAGATTCCAGGAACGAGAAGCTTGCTTAAGTCCATAGATGGACCGATTTAACTTACAAACTTTTCCTTCTTGTCCAGATACTTTAAATCCTTCTGGCTGATCCATATAGATGACCTCGTCAAGCTTTCCATTAAGAAAAGCTGTCTTGACGTCCATTTGCCAAATCTCATAGTCGAGCGCGGCTGCTATGGATAGGAGGATGCGAATGGATTTGAGCATGGCTACCGGACTAAAAGTTTCCTCATAGTCCATGCCTTCTCTTTGGGTATAACCCTTTGCCACTAATCGAGCTTTATAAGTCTCGATATTTCCATCAACACCTCATTTCTTCTTGTAGATCCACTTGCACCCAATGGCCCTAAAGTCATTAGGTACTTCCACAAGATCCCAGACAGAATTTGAGTACATGGACTCCATTTCCTATTTCATGGCTTCGAGCCATAGTTCCTTTTCAGGGCTAGCCATTGCCTGTTTGAAAGACAATGGATCATCATCACTAGTGTCACCAACAACCATATTGGTTTCACCATCCAAACCATAGCAAGTTGGGTTTATAGAAACCCTCCCACTACGACGAGGCTCAGTGACTGTTTGCTCAGGAACAGTGATACTTTCTTCATTTAAATCGACTTGCGTCGGTTGTACATGAAGAGTGGGAATTTCATCATCAACTCGCGTTGATGACGATGGAACGTTGGTTGGAGTCAATTCTTTAACCATCTCCTCTAAAATTACTTTGTTGCGAGGTTTAAAGTTCTGGACATAGTCAATTTCCATAAAAGTAGCATTTGTAGAAGTAAACACTTTCCTTTCTGAATAACTATAGAAAATTCCACCCCGAGTACCTTTAGGATAGCCAACAAACATGCAAACTTCAGTTCGCGGTTCTAGCTTTCCCTCCTTTTTCCTCAGGACGTGAGCGGGACACCCCCAGATTCTATAATGGCGTAAACTAGGTTCACGACCATTCCAGCGTTCTAAAGGTGTTTTGGGGATTTATTTTGATGGCACGACATTGAGAATGTCATTCATGGTTTCAATTGCATGTCCCCGGAACGAAGTTGGCAGAGTTGAGTAACTAACCATGCATCTAACCATTTCCAATAAAGTTCTGTTCTGGCGTTCCGCTACACCATTTTGTTGCGGAGTACCTGGGGTAGTAAGTTGTGATAAAATCCCAAGTTCAGTTAAATGATCTTGGAACTGCATATCCAAATATTCTCCACCCCTATCAGATCGCAAGATCTTTAACCTTTTACCTAATTGGTTCTGAGCCATTGCTAGGAATTCCTGAAACTTTGAAAATGTTTCTGATTTCCTATGCATTAGGTAAAGACATGAGTATCTAGAGTAATCATCAATGAAAGTGACGAAATACTCAAAACCACCCCTGGCTTGTACATTCAAAGGTCCACAAACATCTGAATGCACAAGACCAAGTTGTTCTTTGGCCCTATCACCCTTTGCAGAGAATGGACGCTTGGTCAGTTTGCCTTCTAGACAAGATTCACAGACAGGTAATTCACCTAAGGTGAGTTCCCTCAAAGGTCCGTCCTTTGTAAGTCTTTGAATCCTATCATAGCCAATGTGACCTAGTCTCAAGTGCCATAAATACGTCATATTATTGTTATCGGTCTTTTGACGTTTATTGGTCCTAGGTTTAGCTACTTTGAATAAATCATTGTTAAGAGCGAGGGGTTCGTTAGGTCGCAGAATATAAAGCCCGTTTTCCAAACATGCAATACACAATTGTGATCCATTGAAAGAAATAGATATATTAAAACTTGTGAAAGTCATAACAAATTGTTCTAATTGCAACATGGAAGCTAAAATTGAATTTCTACTAAAATCCGGAATAAAAAATACAACTTTTAAAATTAAGTATATATTTCCGAACTTCAGACGAGCTATTCCTTTAGCTTGGACCTTAACGAACACTCCGTTCCCAACTCTAAGCTTTAAGCCGCCTTCGTTCACTTCCTCCCACAATTCAAGAAGCTGTAAAGAGTTACAAACATGGTTAGTAGATCCAGAATCAATAATCCAAACAGAGTTATCATTCTCTAAAACACATGTTTCTAAGATAAATGAACTATAATCATTACCTTTGTTTTTATCTGCTAGAAACTTGGGGCAATCTTGTTTCCAATGCCCCTTCTCTTTGCAGTGAAAGCACTTATCTTTACCTTTCTTGTTTTTCTTGTTCTTTCCCTTAGGCGTCTGTGCACTTGGTTGTGCACTCATCTTTGCAGCCTTTGCAGGCTTGGGGTTGTTTATTTGTCCACATTTCCTCTTGTTTCCAGCTTTTGAAGACGAAGCTTGGTTAGCTTCAGCCTTAGCTAGATGTGCAGCAACATCAGTAGTCTTATTTTCACCTCCTTTACTAGGTCCACCCATGACAGGTTCAATAATCTGAAGCTCGTTCATGAGCTGCGTCAGACCATAGTTGAGTTGAGCACGAACGTGCAGACACGGTGCCATCTGAGAATTTACGGTGCCATCACGAACGTGCAGAGACGGTGCTATCCAAGCATTTACGGTACCATCACGAGCATTGACGGTGCCATCACTAACGTGCAGACACGGTGCTCGTTCTGGGGATTCCTCAATCATGACGAATTTAGAGTTGTCACCAATCAACTCTATGTTGATATTCTGCTTCCAATTAAGGAAGTTTTCTCCAGTGAGTTGATGGGAGTAGACACAGACACTACTTAACTTAAAACTACAAATTATCAATAAAATAGAAATAAATCACATTTTCTCAATAAAACTTCTATTCACACAAATTTCAAGAAATAGCACAACATATACAAAAATATGTAAGATATGAGAAAAAATACCAAAAACAATCATATCTCTATTTCTTTAGGTTTTTAACTAATCTATGATATCCTTATCCCGGTTGGCGAGAGTAAAAAATACCACTAGTTAAATAGAGTTGTAAACTCATTTAATAATGGACACCACTATTAACAACCTACTATTCGATCAAAATAAGAAAACAAAATCTCTTATTTTATGAGCTAGACCCACGGTTTCAATAATCATAGATTTAATCCTAGTAGTCACCGTAGGGGTGAGTCTAGTAGAATTTGACCTATAATTATCTATCTTTCGAAATCTAACCTTATCAAAATAACTAATGAACACCTTCTGTAGGGGGACGAATCAAAGCGCCTCGAGGCCCCATTAAGCTATTGACTATGTTAAACCAACAGTGGAGATCGAATAAAATTCTTAAAATAAGCTCATTATAAAATTAAAATTAGTATTTTTATAATTTATTTTTAGAAAATTAATGACTATGGTTTTCCAAAAAAAAAATTAAACAGATTAAAATTTTTAAAACCAAAGTCCTATAATTTCTTATTAATTCTAAAGTGTCACATTGAAACAAATTCAATTAATTTAGAATTAATTTGTTGCTAATCAATATTTAGGTTTAACTAATATAATGAACCTATACAATTAAGTCCAACTCAGGTAAATGGGCCTTAACAATTGGGCTTGTATGGAGGAGGGCTGGGTCCAGTATGTCGTTCCCACTACAAAGGCCCCCTATCTTCCATACAAGGTCCAAAAGATAGGAATTTAAACCTTCGTTTTATTAATTGTTATTAATTGATTAGGCTCACTATAGTCATACAAAGCAAATGGGCATTCACAAGTGGAATCACCCACAAGAGAGGAATTTAAACTTTACATTTTCTAATGGGCCCAAATAAAACCTATCATTTTATGAATATTTTATTTGGCAAAAATACCATATATCTAGCAAACATATGGGCCACTATATGCATCTAAGCCCAATTGCAAAAATACCACATATAGTGCAAACAGACATGTTATAATTGGATGGGCCTAATCATGTTACTATATGAGCAATTCTATGAATTTATGCAAAAATACCACAATTTATTTCATTTTCAAAAATACCACAATTAATTATCTAGAATTTATCGAAAAAATTCAAATTAATTAAATTTTTACAAAAAATAAGTCAATTTAAATGAAATTTATCAACAATTAACAATAGTTAATTTAAATTTCATTTATCAACAATCAACTTGGTTTTAGGTTAATTTGAAAAAAAATATATTAATTTAATTTAAATAGGATTTATCAACAATTAACCAAAGTTAATTTAAATCCCATTTATTAAAAAAAAATATTTTATTAATTGGCTGAAAAAAAAATGATATTTTTCAAAATTTAACCAATTTTAAATTTTAAAATCAATATCTTAACTATTTTCTAAAATATCTTGTGTTGTTACAACTATTATCTAATATTTTAACCATTTAAAAATAATAAAATACAAATAGTTATAACAACCCTAAAATATCTCAAATAGTTAAACAAATTCAAATATCCATAAAAATATCTAACTAACAATGTTCAAATTTCAAATAATTTAAATATTAAAAACTATAGAATAAAAAGATATTTATATTTTCAAATAAAGATTTAATAAAAAAAATCAAGAATTTAAATGAAAATATCTTAAATATCTGATATCTTAATTCTAATATTTTAATATATTAAAATATTTAAAATTTAGTTGTTAGTCTATTTTTAAATTTGTATAAAATATCTAATTATTTAAATCTCAACAAACAAAAAAAAAAATATTTTTTAAAAAAAATAAATGATAAAACAAAAAAGATATTTTTAGTTTTGATTATAAATGATTTATTTCTACAAATTTTAATTTTCTACAAAAAAAAAATGCAATGAACAGTACCGTCCGTACGGTTATTGTTCACTGATGGCTGCTGGCTGGGCGTGCGCGCGGACGTGCGCGGGCGGGGCGCGCGCGCGCATGGGAGTCAGGCCAATTTTTTTCCAAAAAAATTTTTTGAGCAATTTTTCAAACCAAAACAATTTTCTAATTAATTTTTACCATGTTTTACACAAAATAAATCATATATAAAAATTAATAGCATAGAAAACATAACAAAAATAACCTAAAAATTGCTAAAATTCACATAAAATCAATATGTTCATAAAAACATGAAAAACCATCCAATTATTCAAACATATCATATAATCCAATTTTAAACATGTTCATGCATGAAAATAAATATTACCAAAGGCTCTGAGGCCAGTTGTTGGATTAGCTTATACATGATCTTTATTTATTTTCATGTATATCTAATATTAAACAAATTAATACGAGATAGCCTAAAACATGTTTCTAAAATTGAATCCAAAGAGAAACAAATAATATAATACTTACAGTATACGCAGGCAAATTAAGAGTCCTTCCTTCAGTTTCTCTAAATCTTGTATCCTCTCTGTCGCAGAGTATTATCAAGAAACTGAACCGTTCTTCTATTTTCTTCACAATCTTCCAATGTATCCTTAGAACCACCTAGACTAGTGTGGGCAATTCTCAACACATGAGATAGATATAGAGAGAAGAAGAGAAAATAACAAAGTGGCTTAAAAAAAGACTTGTGTTTAGAGAGAATCTAAAACTATCAAAAAATATGACTTGTGACTTATATGTCGTCTCTGAAATCTTCTCTCTAAGCACTCCTTTTATAGACTCAATTAGGCCAATTAATTTAATTAAAAAATCAATAAAATAACAGCCATTTTGAAGCCCTAGGTCGAAATTATCATGGGCTATAGGCCCATGAAATTTCCCATTTGATTATAAGCCCATTGGACTTAAAATCAAGGCCTGTATTATTTTCTATTGATTTAATTAATTAAATAATTATTTAAATCCTTTATCAAATTAATTATTTATAATTTGAACCTTGATTTAAATTTATTTATTAATTTAGATACCAATTTATCTTAATTAATAAATCTGCCATAAATTATCTTTTCTTCTCAAAATTACACAACTCTATGAAACTATCCAAAATTGACCTGGTCAACTTTGATAATTCTAATTGATGATTAAATCAATTAATTGAGACTATCTAGATGATTTTATCCAAGGTACAATGGGGACCATGGGCCTATGAAATCAAGCTCCAATAAGTTATCATAAATCTAACAAATAAATTTACTAACTTATTAATTCCTCGTGACTCCACTATAGACTTGAAATTGCACTCTTGAATTCATAGAACGCTCTATAACAAATATAGATACGCTATTAATTATCCATTGTTACAACCATAATTGTCACTCAATCCTCTATGGATGGTCTACAATGAGATAGGACTAAAATACCGTTTTACCCCTCATTGTATTTTATCCTTAAAACACTTAGTTCCTTGTAAATGATATTTCAGTAAACTAATTTAATTACTGAAATGAGATCTCTATCATTTAACACCTTGAACCAAACTAAAAGGAAACCATCGTTTCACTTCTTCATGAGAAGCTATAGATGTTCATATCTATGATTAACACTCCCACTCAATTATACTACCGAGTTCCCAAGATGTAAGTATGGGCTAGTCCGTAGGGTAAGCTGGTAACGAACAAGTCAAAGAACTCAAATAATACAATCAGTTAGAATACTAACCACTCAGAATTGAGATTGAATTGACCTATGGTCAACTATATGATATGACTAGAATAGATAATAACGGTATGTTTACTTATCTTATCAACTGTCAATATCGGTCCTGTCCGATTTAACAAATACATCCGATCTTATCTACTTTGCTAATGTTCTGGAAAGAACATAACATTGCAATGTGTAAGTAGATCATATCGTAGATTGGCAAGTCAGTGTAAATCCGGTGCACTGACTAATCTTAGGACTAACTTATTTTGAACATATAATCATATTTATATTCCACTGTGATTACGTCACTATAAATAAGATTAGCTATATGCTCGAGATTTAATAGAAGTTTATATTAAACAAATAATCATGAAAATAAAACATGTGAGCAAAGTGATTGACCAAGTCAAAAAAATGATTTCTATTCTTTTATTGATAATAAAATGAGATTACAAAGAATTTGGGTTTTAATTAGGGCGTAAAACCCCAACAATAGACGGTAGGGAATTGTTTGTTGACCTGGTTGAACTAGATATGGATGATTTTGACATGATACTAGGGATGGATTGGTTAACGAGGTATGGAGCAACAATTGACTGTAAGCGACGAATGGTGACTTTTGAACCAGAAGGCGAGGTACCCTTTGTGTTTATGGGGACGGTGAATGGACCGCGGGTGCCTATGATCTCAGCACTTAAGGCTAGAGACCTGATGCAGGAGGGTTGCATAGGATTCCTAGCGAGTGTTGTAGATTCCTCTAAGGTGGCGGCAGTGGGACCGAATGAAACCAGAGTGGTCTGTGAGTTTCCAGACTTGTTTCCAGCAGATCTGCCAGGATTGCCGCCACAACGAGAGATTGAGTTCGTCATAGAGTTGGTTCCGGGAGCAGAGCCAGTGTCCAAGGCACCTTATAGAATGGCCCCGGCAGAGTTAAAGGAATTGAAGATTCAGTTACAGGAGCTACTAGATTTGGGGTTTATCAGACCGAGTTTCTCGCCATGGGGTGCTCCAGTGTTATTTGTTAAGAAAAAGGATGGATCGCTCAGGATGTGCATTGACTACAGGGAGTTGAATAAGTTGACCATCAAGAACAAGTATCCATTGCCTAGGATTGACGATTTATTTTATCAGCTTCAGGGGAGTACAGTGTTTTCAAAGATTGATCTCCGATCAGGCTATTATCAGTTGAGGATCAAAGAAGAGGACGTACCAAAGACTGCTTTTCGGACGCGGTATGGGCATTATGAATTTCTGGTTATGTCCTTTGGATTAACCAATGCCCCAGTAGCATTTATGGATTTGATGAACATAATTTTCAAAGATTATCTGGATAAGTTTGTGAATGTATTTATTGATGATATCCTAGTGTACTCCCAGTCAGAGAAAGAGCATGAGCATCATCTGCGCCTGGTGTTGCAACGGTTGAGAGAGCATAAGTTATATGCTAAGTTTAGCAAGTGCGAGTTCTGGTTATCGCAAGTTTCATTTCTGGGCCATATTATCAGTAAGGATGGGTTACCGGTCGACCCGAGTAAGACAGAAGCAGTGAGAGATTGGCCTAGACCAAGCAGTGTTCCTAAGGTTAGAAGTTTCCTTGGCTTAGCAGGCTACTACCGGCGGTTTGTAGAGGGGTTCTCCAGAATTGCTACTCCATTGACAGAGTTGACGAGAAAGAAGACCAAGTATGTGTGGACAGATCGATGTGAGAATAGCTTTAAAGAGTTGAAGCGGCGATTGATTACTGCACCAGTGCTGAGCCTGCCGACAGATGATGAGAAGTTTGTGGTCTATTGTGACGCTTCTAGGCAGGGTCTGGGATGTGTGTTGATGCAGGCTGGGAAAGTGATAGCTTATGCATCGAGACAATTAAAGGAGTATGAGCAGAGATATCCCACGCATGATCTGGAGTTAGCTGTAGTGGTATTCATACTTAAGGTTTGGAGACACTATCTGTATGGTGAAAGATGCGAGATATACACTGATCACAAAAGTTTAAAGTATTTCTTTACCCAGAAGGACTTGAATATGCGCCAGAGGCGGTGGCTAGAGTTGGTAAAGGATTACGATTGTGATATCCTATACCATCCTGGGAAGGCTAATGTAGTGGCTGATGCATTGAGCCGAAGGGGCCCAGGACAATTGTATAGTTCGAGACAGATATCTGACACACTAGCTGGAGAGATGACCAGAGCAGGTATAGAGTTAGTGGTTGGTAGGTTAGCCAACATTACTCTTCAGTCAACGCTCCTTGAGAGGATTAAGGAAGCACAGGGAATGGATCCCCAGTTAGTTGAACGTAGAGAGAATGTCCTAACTGGAGAAACTAAGGACTTCTCTATTTCTGAGATGGGTTTATTGAAGTACAAAGGACGGATTTGTGTTCCGATTGATCCAGATATTCGGCGAGAGATTCTGGATGAGTCTCATACCACTCCCTACTCTTTGCACCCAGGTTCTACGAAGATGTACCATGACTTGAAAGTTTTGTATTGGTGGTCAGGCATGAAAAGGGACGTGGTGGACTATGTGGATAGATGCTTAACCTGTCAGCAGATTAAGGCTGAACATCAGAGGCCAGCAGGATTATTACAGCCTCTAGGGATTCCCGAGTGGAAATGGGAAGATATTGCCATGGACTTTGTGGTTGGATTGCCGAAGACCGTGGGTCAGCATGACTCGGTGTGGGTGATTATGGACAGGTATACTAAGTCCGCCCACTTCTTACCTGTGAAGACAACTCATACTGTGGAGCAGTATGCTGAGCTTTATGTGAAGGAGATTGTTCGACTTCATGGGGCTCCGAGGTCGATAGTATCCGATAGAGACCCCACTTTCACCTCCAAGTTTTGGGAGAGCCTACAGAAGGCAATGGGCACACAGCTACGGTTTAGTACCGCCTATCATCCACAGACAGATGGACAATCGGAGAGGACTATTCAGATACTGGAGGATATGTTGCGAGCTTGTGTGTTGGATTTTGGGGGATCTTGGAGTAGGTATCTCCCTCTGATTGAGTTCTTGTACAATAATAGTTATCAGGCGACTATCGGAGTGGCTCCGTATGAGATGTTGTATGGAAGAAAGTGCAGATCACCGATACACTAGGATGAGGCAGGTGAGAGAAAGTATCTAGGTCCTGAGATGGTTCAGAGGACCAATGAGGCACTTGAGAAAATTAGAGCTCGTATGCTCGCCTCCTAGAGTCGCCAAAAGAGTTATTCAGATCAGAGACGCAGGAGCGTGGAATTTCAGGTCGGTGATCATGTATTCCTCATGGTTTCACCCCTGAGAGGAGTGAAACGATTCGGCGTTCGGGGCAAGTTGAGTCCCGAATTTTTTGGTCCCTTTGAGGTTCTAGAACGAGTTGGGGAGGTGGCTTACAGGTTAGCAATGCCTCCAGCTCTATCAGGGGTTCATGACGTGTTTCATGTATCCATGCTCCGGAAGTATGTATCGGATACTACTCATGTGTTGAGCTATGAGAACTTGGAGTTGGATCGGGATTTATCATACGAAGAAAAACCTGTTCAGATCCTTGATAGAAAAGACAAAGTCTTGAGGAGCAAGACCATCGCCTTGGTTAAAATATTGTGGAGGAATACCAAGGTTGAAGAGGCGACATGGGAACTGGAGTCGGATATGCGGGAGCGGTATCCCGAGTTGTTCAGGTAAATTTCGAGGACGAAATTTTCATGATGAGGGGATAGTTGTAACGACCCAAGTTCACTAATAAGGCTTAAGGGCCTTGATTAGTGTGCCTGGAGGGCATAATGGGATTTATGTGTGACTTTAATGAGTTAAATGCTTGATTATGATTTAATGCATGTTATATGACTATTTGACTATTTGAGATGCATGACTATGTGTATTAGTATGCATGTAGGCCCGGATTGTGTAAAAAGGGCATAATTGTAATTTTGGCCATTTTGGGCACAACTGTATTGATATCTGTGATCTATGACTCAAGACGATCCTAGAAAGAGCGGGTTAGCGGAAAAGTCAAAGCGGGAATTTATACTCAGCTTGGGTCAAGCCTGGGGAGTTTAATTGGGAAGTTAGAAAATATGTATTGAGGTTGATTTTATGATGAGGAATATATATATTTGGAGACTAATCAGGTATTGGGAAGCAAGCGGGAAATTATTAGAGACACTCGAGGAAGTAGCGGGAATTGGGTAAAATGACTAAAATGGCCCTACATGGATAAAAGGGTGTAGAATTAATAAGGAGGGCATTTTGGTCATTAGGCTTATTAGAGATAAGTTTATTGAAGCTTTATACTTAGTGGGATTGGTAGAAAAGAGTTATAAGGCTGTGGAAAAGAAAGAAAGAAGGAAGAAAAAGAAAAGAGAGAAAAACAGTGTGGGTTTTCTTCAAAGGATCGGTTTGTGGTTCTCCCACCATTTCCCTTCATTTTTCTTGGAGCTAAGCTCAGTGGTGAGCTAGGATAGGCTGAGCATCAAGGATCCTAAGCTAGACTTGAAGATTGGCAAGGGATTAGCAAGAACACATCAAACATTGAGGTAAGCTTTTAGAAGTTTCAGTTTTAGGGTTTGACTGGTTTGAGCTGTGTATCTAAGCTGAATTGATGGGGATTTTAGGGGAATTCAAGCCAAGGTTGAGAAGGAGAAAGCTAAGGAGGTCTAGGGTTTAACTCAAGGTCGAATTTCCATCCACGGTATGATTTCTAAGTCTTTAACTTTGATGTTTGACTGAATTTCTAGGTTTAGGGTTCATTATGGTAGATCTTGAGTTTTGGGTTGCTTGAGCTTGGGTTATGTGTTCTTGGGATGCTTGGGATGAGTGTGAGGTGTTGATAAGTTTGTTTTTGTGTTTGGGAAAGATTTGGACAAGTTTGGGGTTGAAATGGTTGAAAGAAATCGCAGAAAACGATTTTGGGTGTTGCCTGTCTGCAACTAGCGCTAGTCTTTGGGCGCTGTAGTGCTAGGCCCTATTTCTGGGGATGTTTGGTTCTTCTTGTAGCGCTATAGCGCCCTCTTTAGAGCGCTGTAGCGCTGCACTGTTCCCAGAAAGGGGTTTTTGGGCTATTTTTGAGGGATTTTGACCTAGGGTTCGGGGCTCGATTCCACCACCTTGTTTTGTGGATCTAGGACTTCCCGGGGGCTCGGGATTGGTCCCGAGGCTAGGTTTTGGACTTGAGGTTTGGTGATGACTTTGACCTATGGATTTTGTTTAGGTAAGCGCTGGGCTCAAGTGGGATCGTGCTCAAGGAGTCAAGTGATCAAAGCTATCGAATTGAAAGGTAAGAAAACCTAGCACCTGAGAATAGGGCGTGGGCCCACATTGCTATTGCCGGGCATGGCCCAAGATTGTATTATGTGTTAGAGTATAACCTTAATTGAATTGTTATATGTTTGAATGTTTAATTCGAGATGTGCCATATGTGTAATTATAGTGAAATGAATGGCTAAGGCCGAGAGCGGCAAAGGCTGAGAACGGCAGTAGGGCCAGAAGTAACACGTAGCACATGGAGTGCTTATAGTCAAGGTAGGACCCAATGGATACATGGGGTATCCTTATGGTGGGGACCAAGACCCCGGTCTTTGGTAAGGCTTTTGGGGCGGCATGGCCGTGTTTGCTTAGTCTGATGGTTGACCTGTTTATCTGTGGATTATATGTTAACTATATAATATGCATATGATATATACTGTTTCAGTTTTCTTGTTGGGCTTCAGCTCACGGGTGCTCCGTGTTGCAGGTAAAGGCAAAGAAAAAGTCAACTAGCCATGAGTATGGAGAGCATGGGGGCGGCGCGTACATGTTCGGCCTGCCCGACTGCTTTGGTTGGGGGCGTTTTGAATATGGCTGTATTAACCTATTCTTTTGATAGTTAATCAAGTGTAAATCTATTTTTGAGTTGTAAATATTTTGTAAACCTTATTTTGGGATCCCAGATGTTTGATACTTAATGTTTTCAATGAAACTAAGCATTTTCAAAGATTACAGCCTTAACCTCTGGTTTAGTCACACTTTTGGTTTTAGAAACCTCGTAGAGTCAGTTAGTTGCACAATTTCCATTTTAAACTCACTTAGTAACGGCTCTAAGGTAGTAGGGCGTTATAGTGAGTGCAGGATCAGGGCCTGCTTTGTTTGTGGGAGTGCCAGCCATCTGAAGAGGGATTGCCCTCAAGTTAAGAAGGAGGAGCAAAAGCAGAGTGACAGTCTTGCTCCTGCCAAGGTATTCACTTTGACACAAACTGAGGCGGAGGCTAGTCCCTCAGTTTTGACAGGTCAGATCTCTAGTGCTGGTTCTCTGTATACTGCATTGTTTGATTCTGGGGCTACCCATTCATTTGTTTCTGCTAGAGTGATAGATCAGCTTTGTAGACCTAGTGGTGTGTATGCTAGGGGATTTCAGACTTTGTTGCCAATAGGAGAATTGGTAGTCTCTAGGAAGTGGATTAGAGCATTGCCAGTAGAGGTAGATGGTAGGGAGTTTTCTGTTGATTTGATTGAGTTAGAGATGGATGATTTTGATATGATTCTGGGGATGGATTGGTTATCCAAGTATGGGGCAATGATTGACTGCAAGCGCAGAATGGTGACTTTTGAACTAGAAGGGGAGGTACCCTTCGTGTTTGTGGGGACAGTTAGTGGACCGCGTGTACCAATGATTTCAGCCTTAAGGGCTAGGGACTTGATGCAAGAAGGTTGCATAGGATACCTGGCAAGCATTGTGGATACTTCTAGGGTGGCATCGGTTGGACCAGGTTAGACTAGATTGGTGTGTGAGTTTCTGGATTTGTTTCCAGCAAATCTGTCAGGGTTGCCGCCGCAGCGGGAGATTGACTTTGTTATAGAATTGGTACCAGGAGCGGAGCCAGTATCTAGGTCGCCTTATAGAATGGCTCCGGCGGAGTTAAAGGAGTTGAAGATTAAGTTGCAGGAGTTACTTGATTTGGGGTTCATTAGACCGAGTTTCTCGCCATGGGGTGCTCCAGTGTTGTTTGTTAAGAAGAAGGATGGGTCCCTTAGGATGTGTATCGATTATAGGGAGCTGAACAAGTTAACCATTAAGAACAAGTATCCACTGCCTAGGATCGATGATTTATTTGATCAGCTACAGGGAAGAACAGTGTTTTCCAAGATAGATCTCTGATCAGGTTACCATCAGTTAAGGATTAAAGAGGAGGACATACCAAAGACCGCTTTCCGAACGAGGTATGGACACTATGAATTCCTGGTTATGTCCTTTGGATTAACCAATGCCCCAGCAACCTTCATGGACATGATGAATAGGGTTTTCAAGGATTATCTGGAAAAGTTTGTGATTGTATTCATCAACGACATCCTAGTGTACTCCCAATCAGAGGCAGAGCATGAGCAGCATCTGCGGTTGGTTCTACAGCGGTTGAGGGAGCATAAGTTATATGCTAAGTTCAGTAAGTTTGAGTTCTGGTTGCCACAAGTTACATTTCTGGGCCATATTGTCAGTAAGGAGGGGATTCTGGTTTACCCAAGCAAGATTGAGGCGGTCAGAGATTGGCCTAGACCAAGCAATGTTCTTGAAGTGAGAAGCTTTCTGGGTTTAGCAGGGTATTATTAGCGGTTTGTTGAGGGGTTCTCCAGAATAGCTACGCCATTGACAGAACTGACAAAGAAGAAGACAAGGTATGTCTGGACGGACAGGTGTGAGAACAATTTTAAGGAACTGAAGCGGCAACTGATTACTGCATCAGTGTTAAGCTTGCCGACAGAGAATGAAAAGTTTGTGGTCTATTGTGATGCATCTAGGCAGGGTTTGGGGTGCGTGTTGATGCAAGCTGGTAAGGTGATAGCCTATGCATCAAGACAGTTGAAGGAATATGAGCAGAGATATCCTACGCATGATCTGGAGTTAGCAGCGGTGGTGTTTCCACTTAAGATTTGGAGACATTATCTTTATGGTGAGAGGTGCGAGATTTACACTGACCATAAGAGCCTAAAGTATTTCTTTACTCAGAAGGATCTGAATATGCGCCAGAGGCGGTGGCTGGAGTTGGTTAAGGATTATGATTGTGATATCCTATACCATCCTGGGAAGGCTAATGTAGTGGCTGATGCATTGAGTCGGAAGGGCCCAGGAAAGTTGTTCGGATCGAGGTAGATATCTGATAAGTTAGCTGAGGAGATGACCAGAGCAGGTATAGAGTTGGTGGTTGGTCAGTTGGCCAACATCACACTTCAGTCTACATTCCTTGAGAGGATCAAGGAAGTGCAGGGGAAAGATTCCCAGCTGCGAGGTCATAGGGAGAGTGCCCTAGTCAGAGTGACTAAGGACTTTTCCATTTCGGAGAGGGGGTTACTGAGGTACAAGGGTCGGATCTGTGTTCCGATGGATTCTAACATCCGGCGAGAGATCTTGGATGAATCACATACCACTCCCTATTCTTTGCACCCGGGTACGACGAAGATGTACCAGGACTTGAGAGCTCTATATTGGTGGTCGGGCATGAAGAGGGATGTGGTGGACTATGTGGCTAAGTGCTTAACTTGACAGAAGATTAAGGCTGAGCACCAGAGGCCAGCAGGGTTGTTGCAACCTCTGGGGATCCCAGAATGGAAGTGGGAAGATATTACTATGGACTTTGTGGTTGGGTTACCGAGAACTGTGGGACAACATGACTCGGTGTGGGTGATTGTGGATAGGTATATCAAGTCCGCCCACTTTTTGCCTGTTAGGACAACTTATACTGTGGAGTAGTACGCTGAGTTGTATGTGAAGGAGATTGTTCGACTTCATGGGGCTCCGAGGATGATAGTATTCGACAGAGATCCCACTTTCACTTCCAAGTTTTGGGAGAGTCTACAGAAGGCTATGGGGACACAGCTACAGTTTAGTACCGCATATCATCCTTAGATGGATGGGCAGTCTGAGAGGACGATTCAGATATTGGAAGATATGCTGCGAGCCTGTGTGCTTGACTTTGGGGGATTGTGGAGTAAGTATCTCCCTTTGATCGAGTTCTCGTACAACAACATTTATCCGGCGACCATTGGTGTGGCTCCGTACGAGATGCTTTATGGAAGGAAGTGTAGATCACCTATTCATTGGGATGAGACAGATGAGAGGAGGTATCTGGGTCCAAAGATGATTCAGAGGACCAATGAGGCGATTGAGAAAATTAGAGTGCGTATGCTCGCCTCCCAGAGTCGACAGAATAGTTATTTAGACCTGAAGCGCAGGAATGTGGAATTTCAGGTTGGTGATCATGTGTTCCTTAGGGTTTCACCCATGAGGGGTGTGAAACGATTTGGTGTTCGGGGCAAGTTGAGCCCTAGGTTTGTTGGCCCCTTCAAGATTCTGGAACGAGTTGGAGAGGTAGCTTACAGGTTAGCGATGCCTCCAGCTTTATCAGGGGTTCATGATGTTTTCCATGTATCCATGCTCCGGAAGTATATGTCAGATTCAACGCATGTTCTAAGTTTTGAGAATCTGGAACTTGATCAGGATTTGTCTTATGAGGAGAAGCCGGTTCAGATTCTTGACCGGAAAGATAAAGTCTTGCGGAGCAAGACCCTCGCCTTGGTGAAAGTGTTGTGGAGAAACAACAAGGTTGAGGAGGCAACATGGGAACTTGGGACAGAGATGAGGGAGCAGTATCCCAAGTTGTTCAGGTAATTTCGAGGACGAAATTTCTGTAAGGAGGGGATAGTTGTAACGACCCGAATTTGCTAATCGGGCTTAGGGCCTTGATTAGTGTGCTTGGAGGGCAATAAATGGATTAATATGCTAATATGTGGATTTATGTGTATGTATGATAATGATGCATGTTTAGTTGAGTTAAATGTGCATGTGGGCCCCGTCTGGATATTAGGGGCATAAATGTGATAAATGTTATATATATATGTGATATGTCTGTGCAGCACGATTCGAGACAGTCCTGGGGGGCGGTTAGCCAGAGAGTCACAACGGGGTTGAGATTCCGACTCGGGGCGAGTCGAGCGTAATTTGGGTACTAGGTGTGTTATGGGATTATCGGGACATGAAAATAAATATTTGGAGATATATTTGAGGATAGAATGTCTAGGCGGGAATATTGGAGAAATTTACCATTTTGCCCTCGGGGACGTTTTGGTACCCCAAGCCTTGAGGTAACCACATAGACTTAAGTTGAATAAAACAAAAAGGAAGAATTACTTAGAAGCTTTGGGAACCGACTTACACCTTTCTTCTGAACTAAGGATAGCTTCTCACCATTCCTATCTCTCTCTCCTTCATTCTCTAAGAAACAACTCAAGGAGATTTTGGTGTAAGCTAGCTTAAGCAAGGAATTGGGCTGAGGAAACTTAGGAGCTTGGAGCTTGCGGGTTGAGGATCAACTTCAGGGATTGAATTCAGCAAGGGGGTTTTGGCGAGGCTCAAGCTAGAGGACTGTGCTCGGGACATCGGTGCTCAGAGAGCTCGAGATTCAGGTAAGAAAACCCCTGTTCCCATAGAGCTTGTATGCAGGGCTGAGCCCAATGTGTTTGAATAGAACTGGTATGCAGGGCTGAGCCCAATAGGTTTGAACTGCGGGGCATATCCCTTTAACTGAATAAGCTAGAATTCTGTAATTGCTTGTTATGCTATGTATGCTATTATGTGAATGATCGGCAGGAGCCGGGAACGGTATAGGCCGAGAACGACTGGGGTTGGGAACGGCGTTAGGCACGTAGAGTGCAAGGCCGAGCACGAAAAGGGGCCGGGAGCAGCGTTGAGCACGTGGAGTGCGAGTTGCCAGGGCGAGTCCCTAGAAGGATACCTGGGATATCCTCACGGCGTGGTCTGCGAACCCAGGGCTTCGTAAACGCCTGGGACGGCTAGGCTATATGTGTTTAGCCCATTGGTGGCCTGTGTATATGCTTGATATATGTGTTGCACATGTTATCTGTTTGTGGGTTTTCTTGCTGGGCTTCGCCTCACAAATGCTCTGTGGTGGAGGTAAGGGTAAAGAGAAGGCCAACCAACCATGAGTGTAGCAAGCGTGAGGCGGCGTGTACATGTTTGGCCAGCCTAGCTGCCACAGCCAGAGAGTTTTGGGAGATGCTTGTAAATAAACTTAGATTTTGTCGTTTAGTCAACTTGGTTCAATTTTTATGTTATAAATACTTCTAAACTGTATTTTGGGATCCCAGGTGTCAAACTCTTATGATTTTCAATGCTATGGTGTTATTTCTAAGGTTTTTCCTCCGTTTATGGCTTAACTAAACTATTTGACCTAAATCCTCGATTAGCGAGTCGAAAGCACGTTTTCAAACTCACTTAGTAACGACTCTAAGGAAGTAGGGCGTTACATGCACAGTTCAGTAAGAGATTCCATCTTTCCAGTCTGTCCTTTCAGCACATCTGTTGGACACCCCCAAATACGAAAATGGTGTAAACTAGGTTTAGTACCATTCCATAATTTAACGGTGTCTTCTTGATAGACTTGGATGGAACAACATTCAATATGTACATTTCACATTGAATGGCATAGCCCCAGAATGATAGTGGCAATGATGAATAGCTCATCATTGATCTAACCATGTCTAATAACGTCATATACCTCCTTTCTGAAACACCATTTTGCTATGGCGTTCCAGGTGCAGTGAGTTGGGATTGAATTCCATGCTCACGCAAGTGGTCCTCGAATTCATAATCCAAGTACTCTCCCCCTCAATCAGATCAAAGAAATTTCAGTGATTTACTTAATTGCTTTTTAGCTTCAACTTGGAATTCTCTAAACTTTCCAAAAGTTTCAGATTATTTTTGCATTAAATATAGGTAACCATATCTTGAATAATCCTCAATGAAGATGACGAAATAGTCAAACCCTCATCTCACTTGCACATTAAGTGGTCCACACACATCAGTGTGTATGAGTTGTAGTGGTTCTATGGCTCTTGAACCTTTTGCAGAGAAAGGTCTTTTGGTCATCTTGCCTTCCAGACAGGATTCACAGACTAGAAGAGAACCAACAATTAATTCTCTTAAAGGTCCCTCCTTTTCTAGTATGTTAATTCTATCCAAACCAATATGCCTCAATCTCAAATTCCATAGATATGTTTCACTATCGGAATCAGCCTTTTGACGTTTAATAGACCTTGGGTTTGCAACTTTAAACATTCCAGAGTTGTATATAGATCACTCTTCGGCCTTAAGTTTATACAGCCCATCATCGAATTTTGCATGACATATTTCAATACCAGATCTTACGATAACAATTGAATTATTATTGAAAGAAATATCAAAACTTTGTTCATGCAACATAGAAATAACAAAGTTCCCAATTAATAATCACATTACTAATCATAAACTAATAACTTCTAAAACATTAGTTTTCTTGTTCTAAATAGAAATCTAAAATTTCTAAAACAAAATTAAAGAAATAAAAATATTCAAAATAACAATGAATTTCTAAAAATAATGATGGGCCTCCCTCTTGTTCTTTGATGCAGATGTCATTCCTTTAGAAGTTGACTCTTTTGGAGGAAGATCCATCATTTCTGCAAGGAACCAAATTTTTTTTAGAATCATGCATTATAACATTCATAATGTTAATAAAGCATCAATCACATAAGTGTAAAAGTAAAGGAAAATCTGAATTTATGTTCCATGTCCTTTTTCACTAACTCCATTATATCTGGAGATCCAACATCTTTATGAACCGTATGCCACAACTCATACGGTGCTTTGATGTGTTCGTACTTGTCTTTGTACTCTTTTGACAGACTTTTGAGTTTACAAAACCGCCCCATGTGATTATCCTTTAACCATTTGGTATAATTTCCATGCATGTTATAGATATGATATATATGTGGCTCTTTGAGCGGTGGTTGACATACAATATACAAAATCCCAATTTTGCTTAGAATGTACAACATACAAACGTGCCAAATATGAATTCTTTTGGGATCAAAATGAGCATTTTCTAGAGTATAGTCAATTTGTCGAGAGAGATAATCAGACGTGATTGCTGAAATAAATAAATAGTATTACAAAATGAATTTAGCACATTTTATGAATATCAATAAGTTTTTGGAATAGTAAATATGATGCATAAATGCAACAAATTTAAATAACACATAAAAAAACAATTATTATTAATTCTGCGATAAATTAATTTGAAAATAAATGGACCAGCCTTAGGGTAGGTCAGACTAATCCCAAATTAATTTTGAGACAATTCTCAAATCCATAAGTGAAAACTTAAAATCAACTATTTTCTCTTTTGACTTACGAAAAACTGCTAGTATGGTCAAGATTAACTAGTTTGCTCGAAAGCCTAGTTAACCTTTGTGAGTGTAACCCATTATTTTAGATTAATGACTTAACTCAAGAATGTGTCTTAGGGTCAGTCAAACTTGAAATACAGCATTCAATCATATTATTTAAAGAAGTTAACCTTCCATAATAACACTGTCAGAAACCTTCCTTAGGGGGACGCAAACAAAGGCGCCTCAAGGCCCATTACATAAAATATCAGTGTTAACTGATAATGGAGACCATAGGAGTTATTGTTATGACTCTTGCTCCCACTCACTATTTTACAATATGTGTTTTCTCAAAACATCCTATGCTTTTTAATTAATTAAATTAATCCAATTAATTAAGTAAATGATATTATAATAATTACTAATCTCATTAAGCATTTAATCATTTAACAAGATTTAATCAAATTACTAAGTAGACCCTTAAACTATCCAGTCAATAAATGCTCTAATTATTAACAATATCATATGCCTATCTAATAAAATTAATTATCAAATAGGTCTTGAAAAACACTTAAAATCAATTTACCTCTTTGTTCTAAATTAATTATATGATTCATTAAATGCATATAATCAAATAGGACGTTCCTAATCAAAACATGTTTCTACTTGATATGAGATGCATGCTTTAATTAGATAGTGTGTGGATAATATGTATGGCATGTTATGTTGGGGATTAGGCTATAGATAAGATTTGGTTTGTGATACAACTCAAGACAAAAGAAACAAGTAAAAAAATCTTTGAGAGTAGTTAAACACATATTACATAAACACAATAAGATAAAACTTTAGAGAGGACCTTCCTTGAAAAACAAACCCTAGGAACATAAAATCACAAGATATGATTTTATGTGAAACATAAAAGTTACAAGGCTTGACACAAATGATGATTTGTTGTCCAAAAATCTCTATTCCTAGCCTTTTCTACAGAAATGCTTGAAGCTACAACAATGTAATAAGATTGGGATACACGAGCCTTGATCCTTCATACAAGCCAAGCTTTCTTGATGAAGATTCTTGGAGAAAACAAGTAATCATGGAGCTAGAGAGAGAGAGAAAGAGGTCTTCCTTTTAGAGAGAGAGAGAGAGATGTGAGTGATCAATTCACCAATTAACTCATATAAACCCTTTAAATAGTATAGGATCTTCATTAGGCTCAACCAATGAGATTAGAGCATTTAAATTTAAGTTTTGGATGTAATTTACGTAACTGTGCAGACTTTCTGTAACAGCCCAGGCGATGCATCGCCTAGCACTAGGCGATGCATTGCTTGGTCTGTCTCAGCCAAGGGTTTCATGCTTTTGGCAACGAGTCGCCTCCCCAACGCCTCTGTTTTGGCACTCCATATGTAGAGTCCCATAATATTTACTTAGCTAGCTAGATAGTAGTACTAGCAGTAGTTAGTATTAGTTAGTAGTATGTTAGTTATCGTGGATTTTGGTTCAACCGGGACTTAGTTGGAAACTCATAGCAACAGTTATGGATTTTATAAGTTTAACCTATATGTTAAGAATATTGATTATAACATAAGTTTTGATTAATATTGCTGGTCATAAATATATATTTATTAGAACCTATGGTTTGGATAGAGCTAATAAGAGTGTGGCACTTGTCATAATTATGATTATTAAGGAATTAAGTATTTTTTATGGATAGTTTTAATAAAAGAAAGATCTAGAAGCTCTAGAACCTTCCAGCAGCTTTAGGATTGTATTATGACTCAGTCAAAGTTGTTTATCCAATTCAAATTATGCCGAAAAAGTGCAATTACGTGTTTGATATATCAACGTATGCCGATATATCGCAGCATGGGGGCCGATATATCGCCTACGGAAGATACGGAAAACACGTCGACTTTGCACGAATGATCGAACAAGGCTCGGGAATATAGGGGGAGGCGATATATCAGCTTCATGTATGTATTTTTGAACGTTTGATTTTTGAATTTTCAAAATACCCTTAACCACCTTGACCTGCCTTTGAACGATTTTGACCGAGTTCTGGGCGTCAGTTGAACGAAAATTCAAATCTTTTTCATTTTATAATAATTTATTTATTCAAATTAAAAGGGGTTAGTTTCACTCCTTGAACTCTATAAATATGACCTAGTGCTCAGCCATTTTTTTTCATTCTTCAAGCATTTGGTCAGAGCCTCCAAGGTGCTAGTGTTACTATAGAGAGATACACTTGGATTTTGGGTTAAAGCTTTATCATTCTAAGCTTTTATAAACACTTGGGAAGTGAGAAATAGTGTGATTTCGGTATTGAGGTTTAGACCAATCCATAAGGTCATTCAAGGTATTTCTATTCCTAAGTTCAGTTCTATATGGTTCTTTAGTTTTCTTTATTCACATCCTAACTCTTGTTTATGATTCTTGATTAGGTATTTAAGTTCTTGAAACTTAAGGTTCTTATTGGTAAGTTTCTTCTTGATGGTTTAGTTCTCATTTCATCTTTATTCTTTAGAGATTCTCACCATTTTACTGTTGGTTTTTAGGAGTGTTCTAATTCCGTTCTTGTTCCCAAATATCCCGGCTTTTGGTAAGGAAAATAGGATAGATTTTATGTGCTTATATGTTATGATATGTTTATATTATGCTATGATATGTATATGTATGACATTTTTTTAGTCGCTTGGGCATATGACTTGCTTAGATAGCAAGCCCCAAGATTATTTATCATTTCATGGGTTAGAGTTATGATTTACCCTACCTCGACTAGTAGAGGACCTAGATGGGTTATCATATAATACCATGTGATCTACCTACCTCGATTAGTAGACAGAGGACTTAGATGATTTATCATATGTCATGTTAATGAGTTAATGGCCATTAATATTGTAGTCCTATATGATATATGTTTTTATAGCCATATGTTTTCTAGTATATGTTTATGATACAGTGTTATGCTTATATGTGTTAGTAGATTTTCCTTGTTGGGCATTAGGCTCACTCCTTTACTTTTAGTGTGATACAGGAAAATTAATATGAAAAGCGGAAGGATTCTTGGCAACTTGGCTTGTGTGTTAAGGATAAATGGATTCAATGGACTGCATGTTGATCGAGGACAACGTTATTTATTTTATGTCTTTTAAATTATGTTTTGATGAAATTCCGCTATTAGTATTTAAAGTTATGTTTTATGTTTTATTAAACAATGGGTACCCATACCATATTTTATATCTTATTTTGTAATTTTCCCAATATTTATTTTGGAGTTTTAATAAAGTTATTATTATTTCTTATGTATGTTTTCTCCAAAAGTAGTAGCTATGACTAGTAGTTTTAATGGTCCAAGGTCTTAGAAATAGTTGGGTCATTACAGTTGGTATCAGAGCAACGGTTCATTTGCATGAAGTTCTCCTTGATACACACGCTCAAGCTCCGAATCTAACCGCCAATGTAAGTGTTTATGTTATAGTTATTATGTTTATATGTATAGCTAACATTTTAGCCTTATGTTTTTAGTTAAGAATGGATGGAGCCTTGACCTATGAGGATATCCGAGCCATTAAGGCCTTGAAAAGAATTAGAGAGCCAAGAAATACCATAGGAGTGCTAGAAAGAATCACTTAAGATTACTCTTATTCCACAGGGAGATAGGTCACCTCTAAGCAACTAAGCAAATCATGATGAGAACAACAGAGCAATATGTTTTAGTGATTAGACTTTTTAAAGAATATCCTACTGTAATTTCAGCTTTAGAAGAAATATGGGAGACTATAGATGATGAAGATGAATTACTGGTAGCTATGAGATATTATTTTCTCATACTTAGGTTCACCTCTAAGATGGAATTCCAATTCAATAATGAGCAAAAACATAGAATCTTTACGAATCTTCCTCGTGGAAATTTTAAGGCTCAAGATAATGATGATTATGAGGAGATAGATGATGATATGTTAGATGAAGGGTCATATATAGAAGATCCTAATTTTTAGATTAGTTTATTTTATCTTTGCATTTATGATTGTACTTAGTGAAAACCTTTTTCCAAATGAATATTATTGTTATTTTTGAATGATATGTATGAGTTTGATTTTTTTTCAATCATAATAAATAATGACCAAGTTTGGTGAGGGTGGATACAAATCAGTGGATCAGGTTCTATATTGAGATTAGGGGGCCATAGTAGTGGGAACGATTTTACTGATCCCAGCCCTCGCTCAGTATGGTTAACTTTGGAACAACGACGAGTTTCGAGCCTGAGAATTAAGTCATATAGGATGATTAGAAACAAACTTAGAAAACAATAAAGATGGCTTCCTTTTCTAAGTATAGAAACACACCCTAATTATAAAGAAGGCTTACATAATTTTTCATAAGAAATCATAATTAATAGGTCCGAGTTATGTTTGCTTAGATTAAGTTTTTCCTTAGAGCTTATTAGGGTAAGTTTTAACATGTTTTTCTCGACTGTTAGAACTCCACTGAAGATGTCACTCAGAAGGTCAGCACGCACCAATGCCAATGCCTCCTACATCTCTCTTGAGACTAATGTAGCCCCTCCAGTTCGCAGAAGGAGAGTGTGTGCTACCACTGCTGCTGCTAACCAAAGAGCACCGCCGTTGCCGATTGACAACACTGCAGAAATTGTCAGACTACGACAGCAAGTGGAGGAATTGCTGCAGCAACAGCGACAACAGGCCCAGCCATAGCCTCAGACTCAGAATCAGCCTCAACCGCAGCCTCAGAAAATGGCACCCCATTAAGTAAGTCTAATGGAAAACTATGCGCCCTACCTAGCTCAGTACATGGAGCCAATCTACGAGTGGTTTCCTAAGCAACATGCTCCAAACTTTGAAGGGACAACCGACCCCTTCGAGGCGGAAGAGTGGCTCAGAAATGTAGAGCTGATCCTCGCGCACATGAATCTCAGCAACGTGGACCGCATATCCTACGTTTCGACTCTGCTTAAGAAGGATGCTAGAATATGGTGGTACTTAGTACAGAAGACTCATGGCGTCGTCACCACGACATGGACCAGATTTGTGGAGCTGTTCAACAAAAAGTACTACAACTTGACAGTCTTGCCACAAGGGTCAAGGAGTTCACTAGTTTGAAGCAAGGCAACTTGATAGTAGCAGAGTATGCTCGGCAGTTCGACCGATTAGCCAAGTTTGCACCAGAGTTGGTTCCAACTGACTTTCTAAGGGCTACCAAGTTCATTAGAGGACTTAGACCAAAGATTGAGCTAGGAGTTAAGCTAGCAAACCCTGGAACTATTATGTATGCCAATGTTCTAGAAACGTCTATAGAAGTAGAAAAGGCTTCAGGCGAATGTTAGTAAGGAGGAAGCTAGTAACCCTGAGCCTAAACAGCAGAGTCAACCTCAGAATGGTCGGAACAACCACAATAATCATTAGCCTAACAATAATAATGGTCAGAAGAGAAGGCATCCTGACAATAAGCAGTCTGACAACGATAAAAGGGCACAGACAAACAATGGAGGCAATAAGTCGGGTTATGTAGAATACCCGCAATGCTCTAAGTGCCAAAAGAAACATGCTGGTGAGTGTCGAGCAAACACCAAGGGATGCTACAATTGTGTTCAGGAAGGTCACCGGAAGAAAGATTGTCCACAACTCAAGCAAGAGGAAAAAAGGGACAACAAGATGGTTCCTCCCAGAGTCTTTGCCTAAACCCAGGGAGAAGCTGACGCTAGTAATAAAGTGGTCACTGGCCAGATTCCTATCCTCAGTAATGTATGTTTAGTATTATTTGATTCGGGAGCCACTCACTCATATATCTCATTAGGAATGATAGACAAACCTTGTGAAAGATTTAGAACTAGGTTTGTGACAGAATTACCTTCGGGTGAAATAGTCCTATCATCACGGATAGTACGAGGTATACTGATCAAAATTGAGGAGGTAGAACTAGAGGGAGACCTGATAGAATTAGAGATCAAAGACTTCACTGGGCATGGATTGGCTAGCAAGGCATGGCGCAACCACTGACTGCAAACGCAAGAAACTGATGTTCGAGACTCCTGACGGTCAGAGACTATGCTTTATGGGAAAAGTTTCAGGATTACGTACGCCACTTATTTCATCTCTCAAAGCACAGAGGATGATAGAAAAAGGATGTCACACATTCTTAGCCAGCGTCACGGATGTGGTAAAGGAAACACCACTAAAGGTTGGAGACGTCAACATTGTCAAGGAATTCCCATAAGTATTTCCTGACGAATTACCAGGGTTGCTGCCAACTCGGGAAATTGACTTCACAATCAAGCTAGTACCGGGTACCAAGCCTATCTCCAAGGCACCATATCGGATGGCACCTACCAAACTCAAGGAGTTAAAGACGCAGCTACAAGAACTCTTAGACTTGGGTTTCATTAGACCGAGCCATTCTCCATGGGGAGCACCGGTTCTATTTGTGAAGAAAAAGGACGGAAGTAGGCGGATGTGTATATATTACCGCGAGCTGAATAAGGTGACAATTAAGAATAATTACCCGCTACCCTGGATTGACGACTTGTTTGATCAACTCCGAGGTGAGACTGTGTTTTCAAAGATTGATCTACGGTCTGGGTATCACCAGCTCAAGGTACGGGAAGAGGATATTCCCAAGACAGCTTTTAGAACTCGTTATGGACATTACAAGTTTCTAGTTATGTCTTTTGGTCTTACCAACACTCCAGCCGCATTCATGGATTTAATGAATAGGGTCTTTAAGGATTACTTGGATAAATTCGTTGTAGTGTTCATCGACGATATTTTGGTGTACTCAAAGGATGAAGTCGAGCACGAGGAACATTTAAGAATGACCATGTTGCGATTGAAAGAGCATCAAATTTATGACAAGTTCAAGAAGTGCGAATTTTGGCTTTCACAAGTAGCGTTCCTTGGCCACATAGTATCCAAGGAAGGAGTTGCAGTAGACCCATCTAAGGTAGAGGCTGTGAAGGATTGGCCAAGACCTCAGAACGCATCAGAGGTAAGAAGTGTTCTGGGGCTAGCATGTTATTATCGAAGGTTTGTAGAGGGCTTTTCTAAGATAGCCACTCTACTCCCCAACCTGACCCGGAAGCAGTAAAGGTTCAACTAGACAGATAAGTATGAAGAGAGCTTCCAGTTGCTTAAGGATAAGCTATGCTCAGCACCAGTACTTTGTGTGTCGACACCCAACGACAAGTTTGTAGTCTACTGTGATGCGTCGAAGCAAGGTTTGGGTTGTGTGCTGATGCAGAATGACAAGGAAATAGCCTATGTCTCAAGGCAACTGAAGGAATACGAGCAACGCTATCCAACACACGATATGGAGTTGGTAGCGGTGGTCTTTGCGTTTAAAATATGGCACCATGATCTTTATGGAGAACGGTGTGAGATTTATACGGACCACAAAAGTTTAAAGTATTTCTTCACTCAGAAGGAGCTTTACATGAGGCAGCACAGGTGGTTAGAACTAGTGAAAGATTATGACTGCGAAATCCTATACCACCCAGGAAAATGTAGTTGATGATGCACTAAGTTGGAAGAGTTATGGAAGTTTAGCCGTGTTAGTTGGAATAAAAAAGCCGCTACAGGAGGAACTAATCAATGTCGGAATAGAAGTAGTCATTGGTAAACTGGCTAACTTGTCCATCCATTCAAGTCTGTTAGAAGATATTCGGATCGGCAAGGGCATGATGACACATTAGTAGCACATATGGATGCAGTTAAAGAAGGCAAGGTCATAGATTTCTCGATATCAGGACAAGGGTTTTTGAGATATAAGGATCGGGTATGCGTGTCGAATGATCAAGGGTTTAAGATGAAGATTTTAGAAGAAGCACACAATACCCCATACTCAGTTCACCCAGGGTCGACCAAGATGACTCACAACCTTAAAGCATTTTATTGGTGGCTAGGAATGAAGAAAGATGTAGCAGAGTATGTGTCTAACTGCTTAGTATGCCAGCCTATGAAAGCAGAACATCAGCGGCCTGCAGGCTTATTGCAACCGCTTAGTATTCCAGAATGGAAGGAGGAAGACATAGCCATGGATTTCGTGACAGGACTACCACGAACAAATAAGCAACACGACTCAGCTTGGGTAGTATTAGATAGACTAACCAAGTCAACTCACTTCCTGCTTGTCAATACTACATATACAGCAAATCAGTATGCAGACATTTATGTTCAAGCAATAGTAAGACTGCATGGAATTCCTAAGACCATAGTATCCGATAGAGGATCGGTGTTTACATCAAGATTTTGGGGAAGCTTGCAGCAAGCTATGGGTACCAAGTTAAGTCTTAGTACGGCATTTCATCGTTAGATCGATGGTCAATCTGAGCGTACCATACAGATTTTAGAAGATATGTTGCGCGCTTGTGTACTTGATTTCGGAGGATCATGGAGTAAGTATTTGCCGCTAATAGAATTCTCCTACAACAATAGCTACCAGTCAACGATCGGGATGGCACCCTATGAGTTACTCTATGGAAGGAGGTGTCGATCACCGTTACATTGGGATGAGATAGGAGAAAGGCAACTTCTTGTACCCAAAGCTGTTAAAGAAGCTCATGATGCAGTAGCGCTAATTAGAAAGCATATGCTCGCTGCTCAGAGCCGTCAGAAAAGTTATGCAAATGCCAAGCAGCATGATGTGGAATTCAAAGTCAGAGATCAAGTCTTCTTAAAGATATCTCCTATGTAAGGTGTGAAGCAGTTTGGGAAGAAATGCAAGCTTAGTCCCCGATTTATAGGTCCTTTTGAGATATTGGACAAGGTGGGAACAGTTGCATATAGATTAGCCCTGCCGCCAGCTCTAGCAGATAACCATAATGTGTTCAACATCTCGATGCTGCGTAGATATGTGTCAGACCCATCTCACGTCCTCAAGTACGATACGATACCACTCCAGAAAGACTTGAGTTACAAGGAACGACCGGTTAGCATCCTAGATAGAGGGATGAAGGAATTACGGTCTAAGAGTATTCTGATAGTCAAAGTCCTATGGAGTAATAGTTCTAAACGGGAGGCAACATGGGAGTTGGAGGAAGACATGTTAGCCCGGTATCCGGAATTGTTTGGTAAGTAAATTTCAGGGACGAAATTCTTTTAAGTAGGGGACAATTGTAGAGTCCCAAAATATTTACTTAGCTAGCTAGATAGTAGTAGTAGCAGTAGTTAGTATTAGTTAGTAGTATGTTAGTTATCGTGGATTTTGGTTCAAAACGAGACTTAGTTGGAAACTCATAGCAACAGTTATGGATTTTGTGGATACTAAAAATTCAACACTGGTAAAGAACCCACATCTCATGTCTAAGTAGTGCTCAAAGCAACCATATTTGAAGTCCATTTGATCCCTCAAAGTAGTGCTCAAATCAACCCTGCCCCAAATGACCACTTCACCTAGGACACCCCCTAGCATCTCACACCACAGGCAGCGCCTCGCACCACATTCAGTGCCTCGTGAGAGCAAGCGCATCGCGCCTGGGAGCATCTCAAGAGAGTAGGTGTCTCGCACCCCAGGCAGAGCCTCGCGAGAGTGGGCGTCTCGTGCCCCAGGCAGCGCCTCGCGAGGGTAGGCGTCTTGCGCCCCAGGCAGCGCCTCGCGAGGGTAGGCGTATCATGCCCTAGGTAGTACCTCGTGAGAGCAAGCGCGTCACGCCTGGGAGCGTCTCGTGCCTCACCATGCCTCGCCATGCCTCTCGCCCGCAAATGTCCCGAGGCCATCATTTCTTGAGCCTCGCTGACGAGGCTCTACCCTACTTTTTAGAGTAGGTGTCACCAGCAAAGCTTACCTCCCATATGTATCCTTCCTAGATAATAAGTAATCAGATACTTGGAAAGATATAAAGAGGCTAGATCAACATGCACATCTTCGAAAGGTGGAAACATCCACTAGGTGCAGGGTGCACATGAGGGTACAAAATGTGCGTACCAATCGGGAGGCGTCTGAATACAAGGACAACATCCATGCCAGACAAGTAGTGGGAGTACTAGGAGAGGAGACATGGCCTGCATGCTTCTAACCAAATGTCAGAGTCGACACCACCACCAGCACCACTACGCCTGGTTCCATTCCTCTGACATTTATACCAAATAAGTAATGGAGACATCCCCACGAAATCTAACCCTGTACTGGGGCCAACACCACTACCACTGAGACCATTCTCTTGACAGTGTACTTGTGTACCATCTAGTCCCCTGGACCACAATGTATTAGGGGCCATCATAGCCCACTATAAAAGGAATCCCACTTCCACATGGAAGGGGTTTGGAAAAAAACACTGTAGCACTACACCATAAGAAATACAAGTTCATTTCACTTTTCTTTCTGCAACTGTTCTTTGAGTTTCCAATTAGATCTTTGAAGTTTTTCATTTGATAATCTCTACATTTCTATTTTTCTAACTTAACTTGGTTGACGAGTTTTCATCGTCAATAGATTTTATAAGTTTAACCTATAGTTTAAGAATATTGATTATAACATAAGGTTTGATTAATATTGTTGGTCATAGAAATATATATATTATAACCTATGGTTTAGATAGAGATAATAAGAGTGTGACACTTGTCATAATTATGATTATTAAGGAATTAAGTATTTTTGATGGATAGTTTTAATAAAAGAAAGATCTAGAAGCTCTATAACCTTCCAACAACTTTAGGATCGTATTACGACTCAGTCAAAGCTGTTTATCCAATTCAAATTATGCTGAAAAAGTGCAATTACGTGTTTGATATATCAATGTATGCCGATGTATCCCAGCATAGGGGACGATATATCGCCTACGGAAGATACG
Organism: Humulus lupulus; assembly: GCF_963169125.1. NCBI lineage: Eukaryota > Viridiplantae > Streptophyta > Magnoliopsida > Rosales > Cannabaceae > Humulus > Humulus lupulus. Next base: position 206,028,362 of record NC_084794.1, on the reverse strand, counting down.
GAAAACATGTCGACTTTGCATGAACGATCGAACGAGGCTTGGGAATACAAGGGGAGGCGATATATCGCCTATGGGGGCGACATATCAGCTCCATGTATGTATTTTTGAAAGTTTGATTTTTGAATTTTAAAAATACCCTTAACCACTTGACCTGCCTTTGAACGATTTTGACCGAGTTCTGGGCGTCGGTTGAACGAAAATTCAAATCTTTTATATTTTATAATAATTTATTTATTCAAATTAAACGGAGTTAGTTTCACTCCTTGATCTCTATAAATAGGACCTAGTGCTCAGCCATTTTCTTCATTCTTCAAGCATTTGATCAGAGCCTCCAAGGTGCTAGTGTTACTATAGAGAGATACACTTGGGTTTTGGGTTAAAGCTTTGTCATTCTAAGCTTTTATAAACACTTGGGAAGTGAGAAATAGTGTGATTTTGGTATTAATGTTTAGACCAATCCATAAGGTCATTCAAGGTATTTCTATTCCTAAGTTCAGTTCTATATGGTTCTTTAGTTTTCTTTATTCACATCCTAACTATTGTTTATGATTCTTGATTAGGAATTTAAGTTCTTGAAACTTAAGGTTCTTCTTGGTAAGTTTCTTCTTGATGGTTTAGTTCTCACTTCATCTTTATTCTTTGGAGATTCTCACAATTTTACTGTTGGTTTTTAGGAGTGTTCTAATTCCGTTCTTGCTCCCAACTATCCCGGCTTTTGGTAAGGAAAATAGGATACATTTTATGTGCTTATATGTTATGATATGTTTATGTTATGATATGTTTATGTTATGCTATGTTTATGCTATGATATGTATATGTATGATATGTTTTTAGTCGCTTGGGCATATGACTTGCTTAGATAGCAAGCCCCAAGATTATTTATCATTTCATGGGTTAGAGTTATGATTTACCCTACCTCGACTAGTAGAGGACCTAGATGGGTTATCATATACTACCATGTGATCTACCTACCTCGATTAGTAGACAAAGGACTTAGATGGTTTATCACATGCCATGTTAATGAGTTAATGGCCATTAATATTATAGTCCTATATGATATATGTTTTTATAGTCATATGTTTTCTAGTATATGTTTATGATATAGTTTTATGCTTATATGTGTTAGTAGATTTTCCTTGTTGGGCATTAGGCTCACTCCTTTATTTTTAGTGTGATGCAGGAAAATAAATATGGAAAGCGGAAGGATTCTTGGCAACTTGGCTTGTGTGTTAAGGATGAATGGATTCCATGGACTGCTTGTTGATTGAGGACGACGTTATTTATTTTATGTCTTTTAAATTATGTTTTGATGAAATTTTGCTATTAGTATTTAAAGTTATGTTTTATGTTTTATTAAACAATGGGTACCCATACCATATTTTATATCTTATTTTGTAATTTGCCCAATATTTATTTTGGAGTTTTAATAAAGTTATGATTATTTCTTATGTATGTTTTCTCCAAAACTAGTAGCTATGTCTAGTAGTTTTAATGGTCCAAGGTCTTAAAAATAGTTGGGTCATTACAATCCAAGACTTATCTCAAAATACCTCCAAATGCTCCCAAACTTCTTGGGTACTCTTATATACTCCAAATAAACATTTTGGACTCGAAAAGTTGATTTATAAATGTCTATACTAAAATTCAACTTTCACATGTTGACTCTTGAGAAATCGTTATTGTTTTAGCACTTCTTCGTGCCTAAACAATTTCACCATGTATTTAACTAACCTCAACATTCCCCTACTTGGTTAAATACATCCTCACTTCTCTAGCCAACGATATTAGTGCATAAAGTAAAGTACCTTTTGGATTTGAACTTTACCTTAGTGAAAACACTACAAAGCTTAAATCGAAATGCTAAGGTATTCTTAAAAGATTAAACCCAGCATTCCTAGTGATAAAAACCGGTAATGTATTTCCCACTGTTCGCGCTTAGCACTGTTAATGTTCTTTTGCTTGATTCATTCATGAACCATCCGGAGAGAAAACTCATACTCTCTTGAGAGGCAGCCCACCTCTAGGTTCACATAGGTGAAATTCTTACAGCATCTTTGCTACCTTTAGAGATGCTTGTTGCTCTTCAACTGAATTTCATTAAAAGCCCTAGACTTAATCCTCACTTTGGTAGCAACCAACATTAACTCACCCTTGATGAGCCTTTTAAGTTGTTAATGTTGAATCTATTCCCTTATTGAATGACTTGTTCTTACCCATTGAACTCTACACTTGATGTAAACAAGTTTTTAGTTGGGTTGCCATCATTGGGGAATCTATATATCAAGGAGTTTTAGTCTCATCCCTTTATTTTGTAGAACTAATCAAATCTCTCACAAGAGGTTTAGTAAACGGATCTGCTAGGTTCTCACATGATTTCACATATGAATTTGATATGATACTCTTATCAATCAATTCCCTCACATTGTCATGTCTTAGACTTTTATGTCTAGACTTCCCATTATAAATCTTGTTGTAAGCTCTAATCAAAGTGGCTTGATTATCACAATGTATCAAAATTGTTGATACATCAACCATGGTTTTCGGTATCTCCAACATGAGATCTCTTAGCCACTCGGCCTCTTTTCCAGTTGCCGCTAGAGCTACAAACTCAGACTCCATGGTTGAGTGACATATACATGTTTGCTTCTTAGAACCCCAAGAAACCCCACCCCCACTGTAACGTCCCAAAAATGCTAATATGGTATAATGCCTTGATTAGCGTGTCAAGAAGGCATAAATGGGATATATGTGTGAAATTAATTAATTAAATGTGTGACTATGTGGCATACATGATTTACATGATAATATGGATATATATATGTGCATGTTTATGAGCATTAAAATATGCATGTGGGTCCGTTCTTGTTAATAAGGGCATATTTGTAATTTTGGCATGTTGAGAGCATAAATGTGATTATGTGTGTTAAATGATTGAGACCACATTATTATGTGTATATATTTGTAGTATTTGGCTTGAGGAGATCCTGGTGAGCGGATTAGCAGAATAGTCACAACGAGGTTTAATACACGACTCGGGGTGAGCCAAGGGGTATTTCGAGGACTTAGTGTGTATTTGGGAATTATTGGTTAATGGGCAATTATTTGGTGATTAGTTGGGTATGTCAGGACTAATTGGAAATTTGTAGGATGATTGGAGGAATTAGCGGGAATTGGGGCTAATGATCGTTTTGCCCTTAAGGGCAATGAGGGGTTGAGATAATACTAGGGGTATTCTGGTCTTTTGTGTAAGGGGTAAGCTTAGAGACCTTAGGAAATAACTAGAACATATCAGAATACCTATCATCCTTCTCTCTCTCTCTAAGGCATTGAGGGTTTGAAGAGAAAGCTTAGGATTGAGGCTGAAATTTGTGGATTCAAGCTGGGAATTTGAGCTAGAACTACTTGAGGATCAGTTCAAGGTTGAAATCACTCCTAAGGTAAGCTTCATAACCTGATTTCTTTGTGGATTATGCTATTAGTATAGGTGTTCTTAAGCTCTTTAAGTTTCAAAGGGGTTTTGGCTGAATTCTTAGTGCAAATGAGGATTTTGGTTATAATTTTAGGTGGTTGTGTTGCTCTGAGTAGACTATTGAGGTGTAGAGGCTTAATTTTGGATTTGATGCTTGTTATGTTGGATTTTGATGAGTTAGGCTGAGGAAAAACGTATAGAAAATATGCAGGTTTCTAGGTTTTTGGGCTCGAGTCGCAGCCTTGTTCTTTAGGTGCCACGACCCTTGTGTGCGAAGAAGCTGGGAGCCTCTGAAATTTTGGCCAGGTGTCGCGGTGCAGGTAGAGGCGCGTCGTGGCCTGCGTCCCCCAGAAGAGAGCCTTAGGGCTCTTTGACTTGTAGCGCGACGCAACACTAATTGAGAGTAATAGCCAAATCAGGTTTTTAGGCTCGGGAACTCAAACCTAAGTGCTCGGGAAGGATCCTACTACCCGGTTTAGTAGAATTCGAGGACCCAGAGGCTAGTATAGTACTTTGAAGCTATTAATTGGTTTAGGTTTTGATGGTTATCCATTATTGCACTGTGACTAGGTTATACTGCTAAGGCTCGGGGTTGAGGATCGTGCTCGGGACCGCTCTACATCCTTCGCTCGGGACTCGAGGTAAGAAACTTCACCTGAGTCGTGAAAATATCTGTATTTGGGAATGGTTAGGCATACTTGTATAGGATTCCTTTTATTGCCTAATATGCGGTGCATATTTGTGATGATATCTATTTCGAAAGCCGGCCTAAGGGTATTGGGGGCCGATAATGAGCGTGCTTAATGCAACCCGACCTAAGTGTGTCGGGGTCGGCTTTCAGACCAGAGGGTTTGGCCTAAGGGTGTCGGGCTTGACTATTATACAATAAACAGAAGTGCGGCTTGCACTTAACTAGTCTATTGATTGATGTGAATGGTTTATGTGGTTGTTTGAACTGATCATTTCTATTAAGCTTATTGCTTATATTTGCTGCTGACTGAGCTATGCGTATACTGTTGATCTAAGTTTACTATGCATATATTGTTTTTTATTTGTGCTTGTTTGAGTTAAGTTTTCTTGCTAAGCCTTGACTCATGGGTGCTACATGGTGCAGGTAAGGGCAAGGGAAATCTGGACTAGTCATGAGTTGGAGAGCTTTGGGGGCGGTGTGTACATTGGCAGCTGCTCGACCGCCACGACCGAGGGATTGACAGGGACTAGATCCAAAATTGTATTTTTCCATTTAGGCTGGCTTCAGTTGTATTTACTTTTGAGGGTTGTAACCGCCTTGTAAACATTATTTTTGGGATCCCGTGTACCAAACTCTTATTTTAATGAAAGTCAATTATTTTATGATCAAAATATTTTATCCCTAACCTTTCAGTTGACTTTAGAAACACGTTTATGTCCAAACGACTTGACTAGCAAGTCTTGCATTATTTAAAATTCACAGTTTGATGGTCTTGGCTATCCAGGGTGTTACACCCACCAAGGGTGAACACCCAACCGGTTGTGGAGAGATTATCTCCCACACCAAATATCCAACTTGCGTCAGAATATCCCTCAAGTACCTTAAGAAACTTAGAATATTGGAGGCATAACTCTTTGGTCCTTTTAAGGTATCCAAATACTCTTTCAACGGCCTTCCAATATAAGATACTTAGGTTGCTAGTAAACCTACTAAGTTTGTTAATCACAAATGCAATACCTGCTCTAGTACAATGAGCAACATACATCAAACTCTTAATTGAACTTGCATACTCTAGTTAAGCCACTGCTCTCCCTTCATTCTTTTCAAGCTTTTTACTTGAATCGAAGGGTGTGCTTGCCTCTTTGATATTGAGATGACCAAACTTGTCAAACATTTTCTCAACATAATGAGCTTGACCTAAGGCATATCCATCAACATTCCTTCTAACTTTAATACCTAATATGGTATCAACCTCTCCAAGGTCCTTCATCTTGAAAATATAGACACACTAAGATGACATAGTCATCACAAGTCTTAGAATATAAGCGCTTATCTGCACTATTGTGTCTAAATCCATCTAAAACAATGGCCTCATCAAACTTCTCATGCTATTGTTTTGGTGCTTGCTTTAAACTATATAATGATTTAATAAGCTTCACGCCTTATGTTCATTTCCCCTTAGGACAACCCCTTGCGGTCGTTCCATGTACACCTCCTCATCGAGGTTACCATTTAGAAATGTCGTTTTGACATCCATTTGATGAACAGATAGGTTGTGTATTGATGATAAGGCAAACGACAATCTTATAGATGTTGTCCTAGCTACTGATGCATCAAAATAATCTATGCCCTTCTTTTGTCTAAATCCTTTGGCCACCAATCTTGCCTTATAGGCTTGAATGGTCCCATTAGTATTGTATTTCTTTTGAAATACCCACTTGCAACCAATTGGCTTTGATCCTTATGATAGATCAACAATCTCCCAAGTGTGGTTAGACATAATTGAATCCATCTCATCATTTATTGCCTCTTTCCAAAAGTTAGAGTCCCTTGAGGACATTGCTTCTTGGAAAGTCTTAGGATCATCCTCCACTTGTAGTACCATAGGATACTTGCAAGTAACTCCCTTGTGCTTTCTCTCTACTAGGTAAAGAGTCTCCAATTGAGAGGTTTGATTTTGTGATCAACTCTCTTTAAGCCTTTGGCTTCTTCTAGGCAATATCGTTTGCTCTACAACCCTTAAAGGTAACTCATCTTGAGTTCCTTCTAATGGGATTGGTTCTTGAGGCTTATTGTCACTGTACAATGAACTCTCAAAGAACTCCACTTCTCTTGATTCAATTATCACATTAGACTCCACTTCTAATAGCCTATAGGCCTTGCTATTGAGGCATAGCCTACAAACACACATTTGATGGCCCTTGGACCCAACTTTGTCCTTTTAGGCTCCGTGCTCTTGCAATAAGAAAGGCACCCCCAACACTTTGAGATACCCTAGGTTGGGCCTCTTTCCTTTCCATAACTCATATGGTGAAATTTGATTCTTCTATAGAGGAATCCGGTTTAGAATATGACAAGCGGTAAGCAAGGCTTCTCCCCATAACGTAAAACTCAAATTCGCTGTAATAGCATAGCATTAATCATTTCAACATATGTCTTATTCTTTCTTTCCGCTATACCATTTTTTGGGGGAGTATAAGGGGTTGTAAATTCATGTATTATACCATGCATCTCACAAAACACATTAAACTAATTGGAAAAGTATTTACTGCCCCTATCACTTCTAATCACTTTTATTTTCTTTTCCTATTGATTTTCAACTTCGGCTTTATAGATTTTAAACATGCTAAAGTCCTCATCCTTATTCTTAAGCAAGTATACATATGTGAATCTCTATCAATCATCAATAAAGGTAATAAAATACCTATGTCCTCCTCTAGTAATTATTTCATTCAATTCACACAAATTACTATGTATCAAATCTCACAAGTTAGTTTTCCTTTCAACACTAGGAAAATGTTTATTTACCATCTTGGATTTAACACATAGTTCACATTTATAATGCTCAACATCATTGCATACAACTAAATCACATTTGATAACTCTTTTAATTGTACTAAATCTTATATGATCAAGTCTATTATGCCACAAAGTAATAGAATCAAAACCAAGTATATAAGAGGAAGATGAGCATGAATTACTATCAAAACCATTGTCTTTGGTAGACAATTTTATCATCCCACCACACACATACCCTTTTCCCACAAAGTAATTGCCTTTGGATAGAATTAGCTTACCCGTCTCAAACACCACTTTGATGCCCAGTTTGCTCAACAAATGCCCATTCACAAGGTTCCTACTCATATCCAGAACATACAACACATTGGTAAAGAGAACCTTCTTTTCGGATGTGAAGTAAAGATCAACTTTCCCCTTGCCCAACACCTTGGACCTTTGCTCATTCCCCATTTGGATCTCATGCCCATCCTTTGATTCCTCAAAGGTCTTGAAGACCTCTCTATCATAGGCTACGTGAATGGTGGCACAAGTATCATAACACCACCCTTGCACCTTTCCTTGGATGGCATTCACCTCACTCAAAGTTGCAACCAACTCCCCTTCGGTTCTATTGACTTTGGATCCATGGTTATAGGTCTTTTGATACGTGCATTTTCTAGCCATGTGACCACTCTTGCCACAAACAAAACAATAGCCTCTCCTATGAAACATGCAAATTCCTAGAGCATGCTCCTATGAAATTGATACAAATATAGAGCAATGCAAAATCTTACATTACGCAGCAGAATTGGAACAACTCCTTCTTGTCAATCTCTCTAACTCTTGATTCATTTTTGTAGCAGAGTATTATCAAGAGATTGAACTAGATCAGCAACACAATCGTCCTCACCAAGCCTTTGATCAACCTATAACTAGTTTGGGCTAGTCAACACATGAGATAGAGATCTAGAAGAGAAGAAGAAAAATGAGTGGCCAAGAAAAGATTAGACTGTCTAGGTTTTCACTTACCCAATGAATAAATTGAGACATCATATTCAAAACCCTAGATATCATATTCCTTATATAGACAACTTAATGGACTTTATTTAAATTTAAATTAATTAAAATAATAAACAAAAAGATAAAAGCCTTGGGCTCCCACAAATGGACTTTGGCTCAATCTCTTTGTTTTTAATTTGAATCTCAATTAGGCCTAAATTCAAAACCTTTTATTTATTTATTTTAATTAATTAATTAAATTCTTATTCAAATTATCTAATTATAATTTGAAACTTGATTTAATATTATTTATTTATTTATATTGACACAAATTTATCAATATTAATAAATTTACCCAAAGATTCTCTTTTATTATCTAAATCTCATATCTCTGTAAATTTTCCAAAATTGACCTAGTCAACTTTAAAAATCCTAATTGATAATTAAATCAATTAATTGAGACTGTAACACCCCAACTCCAGGGACCACTACAGTGCGCATTGCAAACAGTGCTAAACTCGCTAATCGAGTCGTTTGTCCATAAACGTGTAACTAAGTATGATTAGCAGTTTAGGGGTTAAAAACTTTGGTTAAGATATAACGTTTCACTATAACGTTTACTGTATACATTGGGATCCCAAAAATAGAATTTCAGAGTTTATTACAAGAAAGTGTTTACAACAGGTCGTTCTAAGCGGTAAAACAGGGTTCAGCCCTAGTTCCACTTTCAAACCTCGCCCAAGCATTGGTCGAGCAGCTGCATATGTACACGTCATCACCTAAGCTTTCCAACTCAAAGATGGTCTAGCTTCCTTTTGCATTTACCTACACCACAAAGCACCCATGAGCCGAAGCCCAGCAAGAAAACTCATATGCTCATAAACAGTCATATCATGATATCAAGTCATATCTGGCAAGCCTAGTAATCATAGCTCTATTCAGCATGCAAATGAATTCCAACAAATGCTGGGGTATCCAGGATAAGAAATCCTGGCCTTCTGATTGGAGGACTATCAAGTCAATCCTAATCAGATGAGTGTCGCAACACTTGAGGTTCCGATAAACCATGCTGAGTGACCGACAAGCGAGTCACTAATCCAAATGGAAGGGTGGCTGTTGGGTAAGCCTCTAGCCTTCAATAGGTTCTGGTAAACCATACTGAGTGACTGACAAGCAAGTCACTAATTCAAATGGAAGGGTGGCTGTTGGGTAAGCCTCTAGCCTTTAAGCGCTTATAATGTTCATCGACCTTGAGGTTGGTCCGGAATTAATGCTCTTTGAGTCATTCAATGCTGATAGTCGATTAGATCTAATCTTTGTTGGCTTGAGTTAACACGCTAAGGTCGTTCTGACTAATGAGTCAGTGCAACGTGACCAGTGCCCAGTACCACTGCCGAACCTGACTAATGAGTCACAGCTTCATAGTTGATACTAACACCTTTGCCAATTCTGACTGATGAGTCAGTGCAACGTGACCAGTACCACTGTCGAACCTGACTAATGAGTCACAGCTTCACAGTTGATACTAGCACCTTTGCCAAATCTGACTAACTAGTCAGTACCATGCACAGGTAAGCAATGCTATCAATGTGTATCATATGCCAATTATCCAAGAATAGGGCATTCAGCATGCTTACTAAACAGTTGCTGGCATAATTATGATCATGCACAAACACAGAGACTCAAGCTCTAACCAATCTCATATTCATCATTCATGGCATGCCCTATTCACATGTTTCTCGTGCATCACATGCATCACACTTAATCATCCAGCACGCCTCAATAATAACCATACACAAATGGGCAAAATTGCCAAGCATACACTATGCTATCAATGTTCACATTCAATATCCAACATGCATCAATCACAGCCATGCATGTCACATATGGGGTGCAGTTTTCTTACCTTGGGTTCGAGCAAGAATTAACAAAAGAAACGACCTTTGAGAACGATCAGTCATTTGGTCCTTTAACGGTCACCTAGTCATAACCAAAAATATAGGATACCATCAATTAAAATGAAAGCAAAGGTTTCCAAACCAATAACTAGCCTCTGGGACATCAATCCACACTTAACCGGGTAGTAGGACTGACCCCGAGGCCTTAAGCTAGCATCCCCAAGTCAAAAACCTATTTCTGGGAAAATCTGCCCTGATGGGCCGCGACTCACCATAGCCATGCCGCGGCTCACCCTCAGACAGAGGCAAAAACTTGCCCAGAAGCACACTCAAGCCGCAGCACACCATAGCCAGGCCGCGGCACATTACGCAAACCAGCAACAGTCAGATTTTCTCCCCCCGCGTTTCCCTCGAAACCAAGCCTTCAAACCAACCCAAAACACCAACCTAACACCCAATTCAACCACCAAACATCATCTACAACTCACCCACATCAAAACCCAAGTTAAACATCAACTAAACTTCCATTAATTCCAACTAACCACCAAGAAATCACAAGCTGAAACTTAAAAGAAAACAGAGTATAACCAGACTTTCATGGCTGAGTTTCCTTACCTCAAGCTTGGTTTTCAATCCCCTTCAATGGCTTAATCAAGTTCCTAAGATCCCACCTTGATTTCCTAGCTTGTTACCTCAAGATGGCTCTCAAAAATTGAAAGGAAGATGAAGGAGAAATGGTGTACGGCAGAGAGAAAAGGATGAGGATGATGATGCTCTGTTTTTTCTGTTTTCTACAGCCATCTAAATGATACATATCCTTTGCCAAATGACCTAAATGCCCCTAGGTCACTTAAGGTTTCTAAAGTCATCCCAAGGGTAAAAACGTCCTTTCCCGCCTATACCGTTAATTATAATTAACGCTCTAAAATTCCCGTTATTCACAATATTCTCAAATGCATAAATTCTTATCCCGTTACCCTTTTAATTCCTGGCAACGTTCTAATCATTTAAACATCCCGAGACTCACCCCGAGCCCCGAACTTAATCCCGTTATGACTAGACCGAAAACTTGCGTCCCCATGATCGTCTCATGTCGAATGGCTCGAACCATTCCACATATAATGTGGTAAAATTATAATTCACCCATATGCATGAAATTACACAATCACGCCCCCAACGGCCAAACTACCAAAATGCCCTTACAATTAAAATATGAGCCCATATGCATGCATTCACCATCATATAATAATATAATTCACATAAACATGCATATAATCTTTAAATACCATAATAAATCAATTATGGCCCTCCCGGCCTCCTAATCAAGGTCCTAAACCTTATTTGGAAATTTGGGGCATTACAGAGACATTCTAAATGATTTACTCAAAGGTGATGTGGGGACCATGGATCCATGAAATCAAGCTCCAATAAGTTATCGTGAATTTATTTATGAATAATTTCACTACCTTAATAATTCCTCATGACTCCACTATAAACTCGGAATTGAACTCTTGAATCCATAGAATGTATTTTCCAAACCATAAATACGTTATCCATTGTTATAACCATTACAGTCGGTCAATCCTCTATCGATGACTTACTAACGAGATGTGTGCAAATTATCGTTTTACCCCCTCATCAATATTTCATCCTTAACTCTCACTAAGTTCCTTATAAATGATATTTCCGTGAATTTAATCAAAGAAATAAGATCTCGGTCATTTAACCTTTTGAACAAAGCAATTAAGGAAATCATCTTTTCACTTCTCATACAAAAGTTATAGATTTCATATCTATGAATAATTCTTCCACTCAATTACACTACTAAATCTCCAAGATGTAAGTATGGGTTAGGTCGGAAAAGATTTAAATAATATAATTAGCATAATATTATCACTCAGAATTAAGATCAACTTAACCTATGGTCAACGTTGTGACATTGATTAGATTCGATAACAACGATACTTATTTATCAATCAATAATCAATATTGGTCCTAGTCCGATGTAACCAAATACATTTGATCTTATCTACTTGGTCAATGCCTTGAACAAGACATCACACCCCGAATGTGAAAGTAGATCATATCATAGATTGCCTAATCAGTGAAAATCTAATGCACTGATCTAATCTCAAGACTCGTTCTTTTGAACATATAACTACAACTATAATCTAATGTGACCTAGTCACTATAATTGTAACTATCCATATGTTCGGGATTTTATAAATGTTTGTATTATTTCAATAATCATGTAATAAAACAAGCAAGCAACATGGTTGTCAAACTAAATGAAATCTACTACTTTTATTGACAATATGAAATTGTGTTACATGTCCGACATGGTTTTATAAGGGCATAAAACCCAACAGAATCTTCTTCCTATAGCTCTCCAAGATGGAGGAAGTTTGGCTATAATCCCTCCCACAATGAAGGGTTTCGGCAATGTTATCTTAAGAGTAGACAATTTATTCAAAATAACTTGAACTCGTGTACTTGGGGAAGTAAGGTTTTACGATCAAAGAATTTAAATTCCATGTATTGAGTGATAAGAAATTTCTTGGTACCTTCTTCTACAGTTTTGTATTTCTTTTCAAGAGCTTCCCATATCTCTTTTGCTGATGTAGTGTCTGTGTAGAGATCATAGAGGCGATCCGACAAAGCATTGAGTATGTGGCATCTACAAATGAGCTCATCTTCATCCTTTTTCTTCCTTTCTTTGATCACTGCTTGAGAATCACCATCCTTTGGAGGCTCCAAAGTCTTCAAGTCTTTGCCAAGCATGTAGTGAGCTTTCAATGTTGTAAGGAGAAACTTTATCTTGTCTTGCCATCTTACAAAGTTTGAGCCATCAAACCTATCTAGTCTAACTAGATCTTGAGACATGAACTTGAGGGCTGAGATTGATGAGCTTTCTTCCATGACTTTAACTAGCACAAAAACCTTTAGAAATACACAAACTTTGACACAAAACAAAGGTTTAGATATAGAGATTTTGATTGTTGGGGATTAGGCTATAGAAAACATTTGGTTTGTGATACAACTCAAGACAAAAGATATAAGTAAAACAATCTTTGAGAGTAGTTAAACACAAATTACATAAACACAATAAGGTAAGAGTTTAGAGAGGACCTTCCTTGAAGAACAAACCCTAGGAACATAAAATCGCAAGCTATGATTTTATGTAAAATACAAAAGTTGCAAGGCTTGACACAATTGAAGATTTGTTGTCCAAAAATCTCTATTCCTAGTGTAACGCCCTACTAATCTAGGACCGTCATACTGTGTGTTTAAATAGTTCTTAACTCGTTAAGCGATTCATTTGGACTCAAAAGTGTAATTAAGACTAATCAAAGGAACAAACTTTCTCCATTAAAACTTAAAACGATTACAGGAGTCCCAACAAGATTTTTTAAATGAAAGGTAATTACACTCAAAGTTACAAAAGTAGCCGGCCTAAGCGGAAAAATCAAGTTGGTAACCTATGTCCCTCATAATACTCGAACATGGCAACCGAGCTAGCAGGATATGTACGCACCGCTCCAAAGCTCTCAAACTCATGGTCGATTACATCTAGTTTGCGCTTACCTGCACCATAGAGCACCCTTGAGCCGATGGCCAGCAATAAAAGTTTCACAAGAAATGTGTAATAGTTATAGCATGAACACATAACAACTGATATAGATAACAGTTCACATAATTTATGAATCAGGGCCACACATATAATCAACAATCATCATAACATTCTATAACACTCAATCTCAAGTGATATGCATCATTGGCACCATATGTACGGTCGATGCCTAATAGAGTGTGTCTCCCGGCATTAGGATTATGGTAATCATCGTATACTTCGCATCACCAACACCATATGTACAGTCGATGCCTAATAGAGTGTGTCTCCTGGCACTAGGATCACAATAATAGTTGCATACTCACAAGCAATCAAGGTATATAATAATCATACACCATCTAACTCCTTTATTCAATGCAATCATAACCACTTCTAGATGCAATAGGGCTAATGCCCGCTTTATGTGCAATGTCAACTTTTCTTACCTCATGTCCTATGCAAATAGTGAAACGACCCCGAGCGCGATCCCTGTCCCGAGTCTCGCGGAAAACCTAGTCACAACATAAATATATATTCATCAGGAACCAACCCCAGATTCTGAGTTCCAATCCAAACCCTAACTCTTAAAACCATTGTTCCTAGTTATCGGGGCTCTACGACGTCCCTCGAGGCCCCCAAGTGGGCCCCCAAAACGGACTCCTAAACCTCCGAACCTCATAACTAGAATTTAGAAAAACAAATTTTTAAGGCACTTAGCACGGTTGCGCCCACATAAATTTTGGGCTTTCAAGGGCACTGGCACGGTCGTGCCCTACCCAACGCGGTCGCACCCCTAGTCTTGAAACACAAATCTAAATTAAAATTCCACCTTTTCTAGGACACTAGCACGGTCACGCTAGGTCGCCAAAAACCCAAAAATTGCCCAGAAACATAGTGTTCTTCCCCAAACTTCCAAACTTGCGATTTCCTGCAAAACCATACCCAAATTTTGACTATAACTGGTGTTTCCAGCAGGATTTCGACCACAAAACACACCACATAGCCAGATAAACTATACCCAACACTCATTCCTTCACAAAACACATCATATGACTCAAAACCCAAAAAATCAAAGTTTTAAAAACTCAAGAACACTCGAAGTAAATTAAAAGCTTAAGAACAGAGGGATCACTTACTAAATTCTGAATTTTCCTAGCTGGTTTGAGATCCTCAACAGCCCCTAATTCCCCAAAAAGCCTCAATTCTCCTTCAATCCCCTCAAGAAATCCAAACTTGATCTAGCTTTTAGAGCACCCTTGAGTTGTTCTTCCAAAATGTTCAAAAATGAAAACCAAGGAGACTCTTGAACATGAATAGCATCAGCACTTGACCCTTAGGCAAATCCCACTAGCCACATGATCAAAAAACCAATATACCCTTGCCCTATAATTTCTCTTCAAGACATTTCCGAGGGAAAAATTTTCATTTTAACCTAATTTCCCGTTAACCTCAAATTACAACACCTATTCCCAAATAAATTCATCAAACCAAATATTTACCAAATTACCAAAATACCCCTAAGCTCGCCCCGAGCTGGGTATTTATCCCTATTGTTACTTTTTTGCTAAGTTGCTCAACAAATCGACTCATGCTAAATATCACGATGGTATCCACATAATCATGTGGTCTTAAGCATATATCACAATAACAATACAAATATACCCTCAACAAGTCAAAATTACGAAAAATTCCCATTTTAAACAAAAGCGGGCCTTTAAGCATATTTAATACATATAAACATGCATAAACAGTCATATCATAATATAACTCATATAATCCACATAATCACATATTTATTCAATTTAATTAACACATAATTACTCCACGTGCCCTCCCGGCACACTAATCAAGGCACTAAGCCTCACAAGAAATTTTAGGACGTTGCACCTAGCCGTCTCTATGGAAATGCTTGAAGCTACAACAATGGAATAAGATTGGGATACACAAGCCTTGATCCTTCATACAAGCCAAGCTTTCTTGATGAAGATTATTGGAGAAAACTAGTAATCTTGGAGCTAGAGAGAGAGAGAGAGAGGTTTTTCTTTTAGAGAGAGAAAGAAAGAGGTGAGTGATCAATTCACCAATTAACTCATATAAACCCTTTAAATAGTATATGATCCTCATTAGGCTCAACCAATGAGATTAGAGCATTTAAATTTAAGTTTTGGAGGTAATTTACGTAACTGTCCAGACTTTCCACAACATCCTAGGCAAAGCATCGCCTGGCACTAGGTGATGCATCACTTATGACCAGGCGATGCATTTTCTAGTCCATCTCAGCCAAGGGTTTCATGCTTTTGGCGATGCATCGCCTCCTAGGGGGTGATGCATCGTCGACGCCTCTGTTTTGGCACTCCAAGACTTGTCTCAAAACACCTCCAAATGCTCTCAAACTTCTTGTGTACTCTTATATACTCCAAATAAACATTTTGGACCCAAAAATTTTATTTATAAATGTCTATACTAAAAATTAACTTTCACATGTTGACTTTTGTGAAATCGTTATTGTTTTAGCACCTTTTCGTGCCTAAACAATTTCAACATGTATTTAACCAATCTCAACATGTTATAATGCATGAAAATGTTATTAAACACATTTAATACATTCAAACATTTAAATAACTAAATAGAATAAATAAATGTGAGTCGTGTGTTTTGGGAATTTCTAGAAAAATTACAACACTTACAATAAATTACAAAATAAAATAAAAATAAAACAAAGGCTTCATGTAGAATATATATATATATATATCTCCATCTTTTGGGCATTTTATTATTTTTATGCCATCAATCCCAATTTTGAATTATAAATGACTTCAATAATTTTTTAAACATTCTTTTAAAAAATATTGAACTTGGCTAATTAAAGCTCAATTGGTCATTTAGGTCAATTTTGAACTTGGGCCACTTAATAATAACTTCATGATTAAGATTAATTTCTATATGACCATCTAATTGATATATGTGGATGCTCAAATTCCACCAAGGGAAAATATGGAGGTTTACCCTCATTAGCCCAGGGAATCCAAGTGACCTAGTATTTTTCCCCACAACCTATGTCTCATAGGAGGCTTTAATGAAGATGCCCCGAGAGACCCGAGAGCCTTTCCATGCGAGGGTACCCAACATGCACGAGTACCTGCCAAGGCCACAAGGGTCTCACTATACGCGGTCATCCATGACCCGCGTCCGTATGGAAACTTGGCTGCGCACCCCAGCCACGCACGCGAGGCCCCGCCTCGCGTCATCCGCGAGCACCTGAGTGTCCCATGCGAGGCCCCGCCTCGCCTCGTTCGCGTGCACCCGAGGGGCCATGGAGGCCTCACCATCACCTCGCCCTGCGCATCAGCCGCGCCCGGGGGCCTCGCGAGACCATGTCCTCACCCGCGCATCAGCCGCGCCAGGGGCCTTGCAAGACCATCGCCTCGCCCCTCGCCTCGCCCGTGCATCAGCCACGCCAGGGGCCTCGTGAGACCATCGCCTCGCCCGCGCATCAGCCGAGCCAGGGGCCTCGCGAGACAATTGTCTCGCCCCTCACCTCGCCCCGCGCATTAGCCGCACCATGGGCCTCGCAAGAGACGCCCCCACCTCAGCTCGTCATATCCGTGCCACTCGGGGTTGTGTACATAGTGGGCCTCGTTGGAGGGGCCTAATCTCTCCCCTTGAGATAGGTGCTGGTGACAGGACACCACCCTTACTGTGGGTCTAACAAGAGGTAAGATCAAGGACCTCTTTAACGCACCCTTAAGAACGAAGTGGGGAAGCCTCATAGTGATTCATGCAAAGTCAGAAGGAGTCAGAGTACGGACATAAAATTCATGTCAGACAAGTAGTGGTCATACAAATGAGGTACCTATTGTGATCCTCACCAGCCCATTTCTGACACCTGTACAAGGAAAGTAATGGAGGTATAATCGAGTACAAAAGTTGAGGTGCTCCCACAAACTCTGACCATGTACTAGAGCCAACACCACTACATCTGATACCACTCTCCTGATAATGTACTTGTGTACGATCTGGTCCCCTGGACCACAATGTATCAGGGGCCATTAGAGCCCCCTATAAAGGGAACCCCTCTTCAACATTGAAGGGGGTTGGAAAAATTATTGTAGCATTGCACCATAATCAATACAAACTGATTTAACCATTTTTCTTCTGCAATTATTCTTGGAGTTTCTACTTAGATTTCTAAAGCTTTTCTTTTCATAATCTCTACGTTGCAATTTTTCTAACTTAACTTAGTTGACGAGTTCTCACCGTCAACAGTTTAATTAATCCTTATAAAGTAAACGATATTATTAAGCATTAATAACATATCGGGTCCCGTTCATGTATAACCACTTTATATAAAGTTCCTCCACTAAGATGTCCTACTACATCAGTAATCCGGATCTAGATTACATGTATTTATAATACTAGTGAACCATACTTATAGTATTTAATTAAAAGATTCTATATAACTTTGTTTTACTGCGAACTATTTAAATTCGTTCCCTACAATTTTAATCATCTCATTCCAATACAAAATTATAGTCACAATAACGAATTAGAGAATTTTCTAATATTCATATAATATTATTCTATTAATAATAATAATAAACAATCAATATATGCTAAAAATTCAGTTCAATTATTTATTTCATAAAACATTGTTCAACATATATGCTTTAAAAGGCATTAATGCCAATGGCTTTGGCAACATGTTGCCACTAGCATAGCGACGTTGTGCCCATCCACTGCCCCATAGGCCCATTTTGAGCCCAAAATATCTCCAAATATTTCCAAACTTTTAGGGAATGTTGAAATACCTCATTGTTTTTATACCCAAAAATGTAAATTTTTAGATGCTTAACACAAATGTTCAAATTTCAAATCTCCATTATGTGAAATCGTTAAGTTGTTTTGCACCACATTGTGTGGGTAACTTAAACATTATATTTAATCAGTCTCAACAGCACGAACACCTTCTTGTAGAATCCAAAACATTTCTAACTTTTCAAGTTGTTGTACCTAAAAAACACAAGTTGGCGTGTCTTGTTCGCGGTACAACTGGCAAGTGTTTAATGAAGATTATTCATAGTTCCGAGAACGCAATACAAGTTCCCAAACAGGTAGTTCGAGTCAAGCTGAGGTCGACTATACATCAAGGAGATCTCCTACCCGCGTCGACTAGACATAAAGGAGATCACCTAGCTGGGTCGACTAGACATCAAGGAGATACCCTAGCCGGATCCTTAGGTCATATAGTCACATCTTGAACATCTCAATGTTCAGGTCGGTCAAACCTAGAAATACCTCGCTCACGTAGTGTGCATTCATCTCGTTGTTGATGCCCGGAATACACAGACTTGAATTCCTGAATACTCAGGGACTTTCTATGCATAATTAATATATTGTAACTCATTTCTGATAAACGTATAATATCAAGCAGTCAATGTACTTAATGTATTTATTTGCACGTTTGGGAAGTTACATCAAGTTTGTACGTTACACAATGTTAAACGACTACCCAAATATGTCCATTGAACCCCTATAAATGAAGAAGGAATGGACAGAAAAAGGGGATCGGACCTTTGTATGTCAAAACTCTGCAGAAATTGTCATAAACAATTTAAATAATTTCCTGAGAGATAAACAAGCAGTAATATAGACCCGTGGACTAGGTCCACGTAAAGTTCTTGGTGTTTTTTCTTTATGCGATTTAGATAAAGCCTAATTTCGTCCTCGAATTTCTTAATTCATTGTTGGCGAAAATCTGCATCAACACAAGCATATTTAGAGCTTTCTGGCATGAAACTTTTTATAATTTATGTGCATCATACTCATGGTTATATCCTTGCTCATATATAATTATTACGGATAATAGCGACGAAACTCTTCATGTAGTTTATTTTGTTAAACTTAATTGCTTATGTAAATATTTTGGCGGTGAAACTCCTTTCCGTTAAGAATTTGATGCAATTGTTACTCCCTCATTGTTAAGTTTGACATGGGATCCACATGGCAACAAAGTATTGGTACAAAAATAATTTTTTTTAATCTTTAAAATTTAAAATTAAACTTCTATACTTTTTTTAAGAAAAACGTAATTAACTTTTTAGAAGTATTAAATCATTTTTTTAATCTTTAAAATTTAAAATTTTATAATTCTTTAATATTTTGAAAAACATGATTAACTTTTAAGAAATATTAAAATATTTATTTTAAAACTTAATATAATTTGAACAATAATTTTTTTCTGTAATATAACTTCAACATTAAAATTTGTTATTAATCGTCATTTTAAAAAAAATGAAAAGAGAAAATAAAAGAACACTTTTGCCTGAAACCCATCTCCATTGTTGTAAACTCGGATGAAATTAAACCACCATCAAATTGTTACAACTTCTGTTAAAAAAAATTGTATTAATTAACAAAATAAAAATCAGTTCATCAAATTAAACTCAAAACTTCTCACCAAATGCAAAAAAACATTAAATCAACAATGCCCATTCTACTAATTCAAGATTATAAGCCACATTAGCATCAAATTGTAAAAACACTAAACAAATACCCAGAATTTGAACATGAAGCTTGAAAACCCACACTAGCATTTTTTTTCTTTCACAAGAACATGAACTTGAGAACCCAGAACTCTAAGAACACAAGAACATTTGAGAAAAATATGGTTTTCAAAGAAAATCTAATAACCCAAGGGGCCCAAAACGACAGTCTCCCTATCACCTTTCACCCAAGCCCTGTCGTGTGCATCCTTTCCATCGATAATGTCTAACGACCTCAAACCTAACCCATGTGAAACTTGACCTCACCTTTTCCCAGATTATTGACCTCCTTCATCCAGATCTTTGACGTCTCTCCCAAATCCAACTCCAAGTCGAGCTCTCCTCTTGCCTCCACCCAAATCAATGCCTCACTATGTCTTGCCATCTTAAGACATTAGGCTTTCTCCAAATGAAGTTTTTTTTCTTAGAAGAAGAAGATGAAAATAAGGGTTCGATTGGTCTGGTATAGGAAGGATGCTGAAGGAAGATGAAGTTGTTTTAGGAGACAAAAATATTGATGAGTTTGTGTAATAACCAAGGTTATTATTTTTCTTTTAAAGCTCCTTAATTATGTAGAGTCCCAGAACTTTACTTTGCTAGTTAGATAGTAGTAGTAGTAGCAGTAGCAGTAGTAGTAGTAGTAGTAGCAGCAGCAGCAGCAGTAGCAGTAGTAGTAGTAGTAGTAGTAGTATGTTTATTTCTGTGGATTTTGGTTCAAGTCGGGACTTAGTTGAACACTCGTAGGAGCAGCAGCAGTAGTAGTATGTTTATTTCTGTGGATTTTGGTTCAATTCGGGACTTAGTTGAACACTCGTAGCAACACTTATAGATTTTATAAGGTTTGATTAATATAGCTGATTATAAAGATGTCATTTATTATACTATAAGGTTTAGATAGGATTAATAAGAACATGACACTTGTCGTGTGCAGGTTTATTTAAGGATTTAACTATAGTTTAAATAGAAAGAAAGTTCAAGAAAGCTCTAGAATCTTCCAAGACCATTAAGAACATGACATTTGTCACAACCTTGTTTATTTGGGGATTTAAGCATTTTTTATAAGTCTCTAGAAGCTCTAGACCCTCCCAGAACCTGCTGGAATCTCGTATTACTTAGTCAAACCTGTTTTATCCTTTCAAATTAAGCTGATAATGTGCAATTACATGTTTAATATATTCACGTATGCCGATATATTGCAGCCTAGGAGCCGATATATCGCCACACGGGGAATACAAAAAACACGTGAACTTCGCACAAACACATCGACAAACCCTCGGGATATAAGCCCAGGTGATATATCGCCTACAATGGACGATATATCGGCCCTAGGGATATGTTTTCAAATGTTTTTGAAACTGAGCTCAATTTATTCCTTAACCTCTTGACTGGCCTCTGAATGTTTTGACCAAGTCTTAAGCCTCTATTGAACGAATATTCAAATATTTTTCAATTAATATTCATTATTTTTATTCAAGCTAAAAGAAGATCTTTCCACACCTTGAACTCTATAAATAGGACCTAGTACCCAGCCATTTCTCTCATTCTTCAAGCTGTGTTTAGAGCCTTCAAGCTGCTAGGGTTACTATAGAGTGATAAACACTTGGGTTGGGGTATAAGCTTTATAATCTTAAGCTTATTAAACACTTGGGAAGTAAGATAAATAATGTGTTTTTCTATATCAAGGTGTAGTTTGGTTCTAGTACA
The DNA here is from genome assembly GCF_963169125.1 of Humulus lupulus. Lineage (NCBI taxonomy): Eukaryota > Viridiplantae > Streptophyta > Magnoliopsida > Rosales > Cannabaceae > Humulus > Humulus lupulus. The sequence goes on along the minus strand of NC_084794.1, from coordinate 206,006,671 downwards.
TTCAAAGGTATTCCTAATCTTAGGTTCATTTCTATATGTTTCATTAGTTTCCTTTAGTTTTCTTTACTCAAATCCTAACTCGCTGTTTTCCTTCTTGGTTAGGTATTTAAGTTCTTTGAACTTAAGGTTTCTTTTTGATAAGTTTCATCTTGGTGGTTTAGTTCTTTTCTTAATCATCTCTTTCTTTAGAAATACTCACATTCTTATTGTTTGTTTTAGGAGTGTTCCAAATCCCGTCCTTGTTCTCATATCCCGGTATTGGTAAGAAAAATAGGATAGAATTTTATATGTTTATATGATATGTTATGCTATCTTATGTTATGTTATTTTATGTTACATTATGTGTAGTATGTTTATAGACCTTGGGCATATGACTTCTCTAGCTAGCGAGCCCCAACAATTTATGGGCATATGACTTGCTTGGCTAGCAAGCCCCACAAATCTAATGGGCATATGACTTGCTTAGCTAACACGCCCCAAGTAGTATAATGGCCATTGTAGTAGTATATGACATATGTTTATAGTATATATTTATGATATAGTTTATGTGTATGTTTTATGTTATTAGTAGATTTTCCTTGTTGGACATTAGACTCATTTCTTTATTTTTATGTATGCAGGAAAATAGTTATGGCGACGGAAGGATTCTTGGCAACTTGGGGTTGTGTATTGAGGAAGAATGGATTCGATGGACTGCGTGAACGATTCGAGGACGACGTTATTTTCATCTTTTTTTAATATGTTTCTATGTATTTTCGGCACTTGGTTTTGTAACAAATTTATTTAAGTTTAATGTTATGTTTTATTTTCAAACAATGGGATCCCATACCCCAAACTTATGTATTTCAACATTTACTTTATAGTTTTTAATAAAGTTATGAATGTTTCGTATGTATATTTTCTTAAGAATAGTGTCTATGTATAGTAGTTTTAATGGTCCAAAGTCTTAGAATTAGTTAGGTCATTACAAATTATGACCTTAGGTTAGTTTTATTAGTCTATAGTTATGACTTGAGTGGTGGAATTTAAAAGATTGTTTTAAGTTTAAATTATTTGTTTTAGGGTGTTATCTTATGACTTAGAAAATAATTATAATTTATATAGTTATAATTATTTTAGTTAGTATTTATAAGATTTTCATATATGATTAAATTAGAGTATAGTTTAAGATTTTATTAAAAATTATGTGCACATGTCATTTGGTGATTTAAGAAGTATACTTGTGGCATAAAAAATAAGTCACAAAAATTATTTGAATTTAGCTAGTTTGGCTGAAATTCCCTATAGAATTAATAGGTGGATTTTTCATGAATTAATTAATAGAGTTAAATTGAAGAACCAAGTAGAGACTTACCTAGTCTTGGGTGTGTAGCATAAAAAATAGGCTAGTTTTTTACTCATTTTGAACTTGCATGGATAGATGTCACACTAAGCTTGATAAGTTGGAGATAGATTGAAGATTGTTGAAATATTTGAATGTTAAATGGCATAGTCTTGGGCGTGGGAGACTATTAAGGGAAACAAGTGATGACTTTTGACAACTTTGGTTACTAGTTAGTGTGTGTGTGTCATGTTGAGACAGTTTGTAGCACCTTTGAATGATCAAAGTATGGGCTAGCCGAAACTACCTATGTGGAGGGAGAGTTTGAATTTGAAAACTAGTTGAATTAGTGTGGAGAATTTTAAGGAAATGAGTTAGGGTTGGAGCTATAAATGGAGCTATGCCCATCATCATTCTTCACACTCAAAGTGCAAGCAAAGTAATCTCATTTTTTAAATGCATAACTCCCAAATGCTCCCATCTTTTTGCCCCATAAAATACACCATAGCCGAAATCTTATAGTCTTTATAAGTTCTCAGGATTTATTTCTTCTTCTATTTTCTTAATTAGCCTCAAACACTCTAGCCATTACAAACCCTATATAGCTGAAATATCAAGCTTCTCAAAACACTATATAGCTAAAAAATATCCCAAGTATTAAGGCTCTTAATATCATTGTTGGAGATAGGCATTATTGTGAAGTCTCAGGATTTCGATCTTTTGGCTCTAGGGTGAAGGTACAACTTTATAAGGTTTAGAGTTATTGGAAGTTTAGTTTTTTATAAGTCTCTAAACTTAATTCTTTTATGTTGTATATAAGGTTTTGGGCGAGATCTATTAGCAAAAGTAAAAAAAATTATTCTCTTATTCTACACTCAAGGTAAGGAAAATTAGGTAGTTTTAGTTTGACATTTTTAGTGATTTGTATGACCCTAACATTTCAGGTACAAAAGAGATAAGTGTGGCTGGACCAAATGTGTTCAGAAATTGTATGACAGTCCTAAGTTGATGTTTGGTAGGCACGGTTGCCAAAACTTGTATGATGGACCTAAGTTGATGTCCGGGGCTTAATTGCCACCCCCCTTATAAGCACTTATATTTTCTTATACATGTTTTGTTATTATGACATGTTATTATGATCTATGAGTATGACCTATGTTTATAACCTAGGATACTATGATCTTATATGACTAGCATATATACGTTTTGATATGAAATTTTTTATGAATTTATGATGGTTATTATTGGTATTAAAAGAGCAAATCAGAGATACGCAGTCAAGATTATTAATTATTAAATATTAATACCAGCCAAGATCATACACACACATATATATATATTAAATCACATACAATCAGATTAGAAATTACATCTTGTTGCCTATCAAGTGTCCTCGAATCTTTCTATATAAAATCAACGATCTTCCTATCCATGTTTTGAAGACTCGCACCTTGATCTTCATGACCAATCCTCAAACACACAAGGACATGTGTGGGCACGTAGGATTCAAAAGGTTGATTTATGACTCTCTAGATGTACTCAACTATAACGGCTTGGATAGCCAAGACCGTTACATTGTGTGTTTATAAAGGTGAAAGACTTGCTAATCAAGTCATTTAATTCAAAACGTGTTACTAAAACTATAGATGAACTAGGGTTAAAAGATTTTGATCTCAAAAGCTGCATTTCTTATAAATAAATATTTTCTATTTACACAGGATCCCAAAAGTAATAAGTTAAATACTGTTTATAAAAGATTCAAGATTAAAATACAGTGATTAGCCACTCTAAGGCAAAACAGACAGTTAAGCATTTCTCGTCCTATTCCACTCCTCGGCCATGGCGGCGGAACAGCTGACTATGTACATTCAGCCCCGCAGCTCTCCATCTCAGGATTGGTCCGACTTGCCTTTGCCTTTACCTACACCACGTAGCACCCGTGAGCCAAGGCCCAGCAAGAAAACACAACAACAGAGCACAATCATTCAACAAATAATCAGATAACTCTTACTGCATAAGCATGTACTCAACAGTTTAAGCATTCAGGTTAATCAAGTATTCAGCATACCAAGCATATCATTTCATATCAACAATCTATCCACATATGATAACTAGGGTTAATGCCCTTAGGCCGCACCCTCTATTTATCCCACTAACTCCGGCCCGCTTAAATTGAGCTCAATAAATATTAAGCTGTCCTCGGCTACCAGTGGCCAAGCCATGCCCTGTGCGCAAGTATAATTTACGGCACCCTTAGGCCGTTTATCACATGTCCCATGGCGTAATACCATCTATGACATTATACAAATATCGGGAGCACTTAGTCCCATCACAAACACATAACCAGGTGCAGTTTTTGTAACAACCCGAATTTGCTAATCAGGCTTAGGGCCTTGATTAGTGTGCCTGGAGGGCAATAAGTGGTTTAATATGCTTATATGTGAATCTATGTGTATATATGATTATGATGCATGTTTAATTGAGTTAAATGTGCATGTGGGCCCCGTCTGGATATTAGGGGCATAAATGTGATAAATGAGATGTATGTTGTATATGTGTGATATGTCTGTACAGCACGATCCGAGACAGTCCTGGGGAGCGGTTAGCCAGAGAGTCACAGCGGGGTTGAGATTTGGACTCGGGACGAGTCGAGGGGTAATTTGGGTACTAGATGAGTTATGGGATTATCGGGACATAGAAATAAATATTTGGAGATATATTTGAGGATAGAATGCCTAGGCGGGAATATTTGGGGAATTTACCATTTTTGCCCTCGGGGACGTTTTGGTACCCCGAGCCTTGAGGTAACCCTTTAGACTTAAGTTATATAAAACAAAAAGAAAAAAAGGGAACTGTTTAGAAACATGAGGAACCGACCCACACTCTCTTTGAACTGAAGTTAGCTTGTGCTTATCTCTCTCTCACTTTCTAAGGCAACACTCAAGAAGGAACTCAAAAGAATTGGCTAGGAATTAAGGGGATTTCAGCTGGGATACTCTAGGAGCTTGAAGCTTTGGGATTGAGGATCAAAATTCTGGGACTAAGCTTAGCAAGGTAAGCTCTAAACACTAAGGTCTAGTCTTTAATTTTCTGCTGGTTTTAGGGGATTGCATGTTAGCTAAGCTTGATTAATCTTTGGGTGTTTTAGCTAAGTTTTGGAGCATACTTTAATGAGGTTTTGATGTTGTTTCTGTGCTGGAGTAATTATGCTGGATATCTAGGAGTGTTAGCTTGGTTTTGGTGGGAATTGGCTTGAAGGAATGATGGAAAAATGGTGTGGAAATCTAGGTTCGCTGTATAGCGCCGCGGCCCTAGGAGGGGTGCACCGCGGCCCGCGTGCGCGCGCGACCATGGGAGGCTGAGAAATTCATGCGCGTCGTGTGGCGTGCTGCCCCTTTGGCACACCCACATGGGGCCATTTGGTAATGAGCATGCCTTGGTGCTTGATCATTAGTCAAGTCTTGCACCAAGCAACCTCATGGGATAGGGTAGTGGCAGTTTTGTAATATTGCATATGTCTCCCAGACAAAAATCATATATGTTCCTGGGAAGACTTTATTTCCCTAGAAGGCTCCTTAGGGGGAGGTGACCTGGTGACTTAGGGAAGCACCATGGCCATCAGCAGATAGGGGCCAAAGTTGTGTACTCCCTTGCCCTATCAAGGCTATATATTAATGAAATAACATTTATCCATACTTTCCCCTGTGTGCTTCCTTGTCGCTTATGTGTTACTTTTTTGTTGCTTTCGTTGGGCCATTGTGTGCCACTTGCCTTGTTGTGTGCTTTGTGTTGTGTGGACGTTCCTAGGAATGGCTTTCTTTGTGCTTGCTCATACTTCGTTATCGCTCGTTGCATGTCCGAGATGTGTATGTGGCTAATCGTTGAGTTTGTTTGCCTGTAGGTGTGTGTTGTAGGCTGACTTGCTAGCTTGAAGAGTCTGCAAGTGCCACACGTTCCGTCTAGTTGGAGTTCCCAAATAGCCGGCCCGTGACACGCCATGGCCCGTGTGGGGTCAGTGAAGAGCTAGCCTCTGTTTTGAGGCTAGCCGCGGCTCTAGTGGGTGGGGCCGCGGCCCTTAGTGTTAGTTTGGGTTTTTAAGGTATTTTAGGCTCGGGAACTCAAGGGGTAAGGCTCGGGATGGATTTTATCAACCGGATTGATAGAGTTCAAGGTCCCGGAGGTTAGGGATTATGGCTCGGAGTTATTTATTGGGTTAGAATTTGATGGTCGGATATTGTTATGTGTTGTGACTAGGATTTCGGCGAGGCTCACGTTAGCGGACTGTGCTCGGGGCATCGGTGCTCAGGAAGCTCGGAACTCAGGTAAGAAAACCCCTGTTTCCATAGAGCTTGTGTGCAGGGCTGAGCCCAGTGTGTTGAATGGAAATGATATGAAGGGTCGAGCCCTATATGTTAGAATTGCAGAGCGTAGCTCTTTATCTGTTTATGCTTGAATTTTGTACTTGTTGGTATACCATGTTTGATGTTATATGTGTGATCGGCGAGGGCCGGGAACGGTGTAGACCGAGAACGGCGTGGGGCAGGGAACGGCATCAAGCACGATGAGTGCAAGGCCGAGAACGGCAAGAGGCCGGGAGCGGCGTTGAGCACGTGGGGTGCAAGTTGCCAGGGCGAGTCCCTAACAGGATACCTGGGATATCCTTACAGCGTGGGCCGCGAACCCAGGGCTTGGTAAACGCCTGGGACGGCTAGGTCATATGTGTTTAGCCACTGGTGGCCTATCTATATGTTTGACTTGTGTATTGCATATGTTATCTGTTATGGGTTTTCTTGCTGGGCTTCGGCTCACAGATGCTCTATGGTGCAGGTAAGGGTAAAGAGAAGATCAACCAACCATGAGTACTGCTGGCGTGAGGCGGCGTGTACATGTCCGGCCAGCCTGGCTGCCACAGCTAGGGGATTTTTGGGAGATACTTGTAAATGAACTTAGATTTTGTCGTTTAGTCGACTCTGATCAGTTTTGTGTTGTAAATATTTTCTAAACTATGTTTTGGGATCCCAGGTGTAAACTTTTATGACTTACTATAAAGAAAAACTACTTTCTCCAATGTTTCTCTTTTAATTTTGGCTTAGTTACACAGTTTGACTTAAAACCTCGATTAGCGAGTTGAAAGCACGATTTTTAAACTCACTTAGTAACGGCTCTAAGGAAGTAGGGCGTTACAGTTTTCTTACCTTTATATTCGCTAGCTTTGTTCAATTGATCCTCAAGCACGATCCCTCTTGAGCCCTGGCATACACCTAGTCACAACCATAGATTAGAATCATCACCATACCTCAAGCCCAAAACCTAGCCTCAGGACCAATTCTGAGCCCTCGGAAAGCTCTAATTCCACCAAATGGGGTGGTGGAATCAAACCCCGAACCCCCGAGCAAAAACCCTTAAAAATAACCCAAAAACCCCTTTCTGGAAACAAGGTAGCACTACAGCGCTACAAACAAAACCTAAAAACGTCCCAAAACACTCAGCCTAGCGCTACAGCGCCCAATGGCTAGCGTTGTAGCGCTAGTCACAGCACAGAAATTCCTGCCTTTTCCTCCTTCAATTTTCCCCGAGCCAAACCTTACCAAAACTCTTCCAAACTTCAACCAAACATAAAAACAAGCCTACCAACATCCTCCACTCATCCCAAACATCCCAACAACACATAATTCAATCACATGCACCCCTAATCAAAGAATTCACCATAGTTGGACCTAAAACTCAGAAACTCAGCAAAACCACAGAAATCACAAAGCTTAAAACTGAAGTTCCTTACCTCTGATGGATGAGTTTAGCCTAGGTTAACTTCCTCACTAGCTTGGCCTTCACCTCCTCAAAGCTCAGCTTCAACTTCCCTAAAATTTCCACATAACTTTGCTTAGAAAAACCAGCTCAACACCTAAACCAAGAACTGAAGTATTAACCTCAAAGTCTTACCTCAACTAATGAACAACCTTAGCTAGTTTCCCCATCCTGATCAAGACCTCAAGCATACAATCTCAGCCTTAAGCTCCTTTGGATTCTAGCCTCAAACCCCAGAAGAAAATGGTGAGGAAGTCTCAAACCGACCTTAGAAGTTGCCCTGTTTTCTTTCCCTTTTTCCTTCTCTTCTTTCTTTTCTTTCCTTTCTTTCCCTCAGAATTCCAGCCCTTTCTACACAATCCACTAAGTATAAAGCCTAGTAACATTTATCCCTTATAAGCCAAATGACCCCATTACCCTCCCATAACTCCTAAGCCTTTTAATTCACCTAGGGGCATTTTGGTCATTTCACCCAATTCCCGCTAATTCCTCGAGTGTCTCTAATATTTACCACTTACTTCCCGACACTTAACTAATCACCAATTATATTCCTCAATGTCAAAATAGACTCCAATATATTCTCTAGATTCCCAGAAATACCCCCAGGCTCGCCCCGAGCCAAGTATAAATCCCTGTCGTAAATTTTTCGCTAAACCGCTCACTGGGATCGTCTCGAGTCACAGATTACAATATATCCACATAATAATGTGGTCTCGACAGTTTATCACCTATATATATACAATTATGCCCTCAACGGGCCAAAATTATGATTATGCCCTTCTAACCTAATCTGGGCCTACATGCATCCTAATACACATAGTCATGCATCACAGATATTCAAATAGTCATATAACATGCGTTTAATCACTAAATCACATATAATCCAGTTATGCCCTCCCGGCACACTAATCAAGGCCCTTAAGCCTTATTAGTAAATTTGGGTCGTTACATCAACACATGATCTAGAGAGGTTTGATAGAGAGAAGAGGAATTGAATAGTTTTTCAGGTTTAGGAAAAACTATCGCTCTGCTTTTGAGAGAGTCTAAGTCTAACAATAATTTATTTTTAGATTTATAAAGATTATTAACTAATTTAATTAATCTTTTATTTTTAATAACATAAATTCGATCAGTTATGACCCATTTAATTTAAATCATATTTAAAAATAATAATTAAATAAACAAATTATTTGAAATTCAAAATTGAAATCCCAAGAATAGGAAATATCCATGTGTGGTGTCACTCACTGTGCAGTACAATGAGTGACGTGAGCCACATTAGGATTTTTCTTAATTTTCTCATTTGTTTATTTAATTAATATTTAAGACAATATATTTATCCTAAAATAAATATCAGTTAATTCAAAATTAACTTTATCTTAAAATATCAGTTTTAAATAAATAAATATCTTAACCTAAATAAGATAATTATTAATTTCTCTTTATATATATCCAAACAAGATTAATATTTATTTTAACCTATAGTTTTTCAAAATAAAAACTATATAGTTAAATAATCAATTAATTCATGATTAATCAATTGCCCATAACTATCACATAATTATTTCATTTCCCCGAAAAATTAATTCTTTTGCAATTAAGTCCTTCTTTCTACAAATATTTTTTTTTTGACATCCTTACCCCTCACAATGCAGGACAAATGTGATCTGGCGATCATGGACCTATAATACGAAGCTCCAATAAACCAGATTATTAATCAAACTCTTTATTGACGTGGTTTTTCGCCAACAGTGTATTAAGAAATAATAAGACAGATTCGTGCTTAATAATAAACCGTAATGAAAAATAATCTGAATTCATTCAAGAACACAGAACTTTTACGTGGTTCAGCGGTTAAAATCTACCTAGTCCACGAGTCAATATTATTGTTGTTTTTCTCTCTATTTTGGCAGAGTTTTGGTATTACAGAATAATGGTTCCTTTTCCTGTCCAATATTCCCAGTGTTTATAAGGAAATTCCATGGATAGGTTTGGGTAACCACGTGAGTCAATCACGCATTTACATAATGATTACATTTAATACAAACAATTCTCATTTATATTGGGATATGATTTGATAATAGAATAAATAGGTTCCCACTATCTCGAATATTAAATATGACAGCCTGGTCATAAATAAATGTATAAAGGGATCCCGAGTCTCTGGGGATCCGCGGGTATGCAATATACTAGAATTACCACGAGCTGGATATCTCCCCCAAGCTCGTGCTTCGACAGCTATTTAAAATTATGAGCTCGCGCTTTATAGCCATTGTATCCTTAGTTCAGGATAGACTACTATGAATCTCGAGTTGTCCATGTGGATAATAAGCAGATATCATTCTCCTTGGTAATTTCTCTGTATATTTATCTGCCAGCATTTGCTTGGGTGCATGGACTCGTGCTAAAATCAAGGTACAACATTTGCCCCCAAGCTCCCGCTCTTGTATGATGTCGTCACTTTCTAACCTACACAGTAGGGGTTTTTAGACTTCTACTACATAAAACCACGCCTGCCTACTACTTGAGTACTGGACACATGGTGTACCACAATTGGCGTCTATTCGGGTTTCAAGGACTGCAATAATTGTCTTGTCAACTTTTGCCGTCGTTTGGTCTATTTAATCCTGGCCCTTGGATCTTGAACTAACCTAATTGGATGGCACAAATTAATTTGCACAATTTACGTATAAATAGGATGGAAAATTTTCAAACTTCACCACCTTTGCATTTAAAAATTTCCCTTTTCTGAACTTCCAAACCTCCCTTCTTTCCCAGAATCCCTAAAATCCTTCATCGTGCCCAAACATTCAGAAGCTTTCCCTGAGCTTCCCATCGCCAAGTCTACTCCCTCCAATCTGCGAATGTACTTTCTTGTAAGTATCTCATTTTTTGGTTTGAAGAGTTTTTCCCCCTTTTTTTTATCCAATGGAATTTATGTTCTTAACCATGTTCATCTGCAACACTTATTGTAGTTACTGGTAGGCTATTTCTGAATGTCCATAGGGAATAGGTTTTGATTTTAAACTCCATAAGTGAAACCGAATATGAAGGTATTCATAAAACTGGGTAATTTTCTGAGTCAATCTGGGGTAGTTCTAATCTCAAATAGGTTTAGGAAATACATGTTTGGAGCCTAAAAAATTGTAAGGTTTCTAGGTTTAAAACCAGGTAGCTTAAGGGTTACAATTCCTTAAGCGGTTTTGCACAAAACCGCTTTTCAGAGGAAAGTAGTGGTCTGCCGTTTCTGACACGCAGATCCCTAAATATCAGGGGACTGTTAACAAACCGAGGCGCATAGCCTAAGACATTGTGTGCCATCACGCGATGGGGCTGAGGATAACCTCAGCTCGAATAAACAAAAATAATTGTTTCGTTCTTCGTACTCTCGCGTCATAGTTTTAGATCATCTTAGGTCACTTACTAACTAGGTCGTTTTTTCGTTAGGCAATCTGATGGATCCTCAAAAGAAGAACGCTCCGAAGAAGAATGCCTCGATCTCGCCCTTTCATCAGAAGAACAAGGGGAAGCAGGTCGCCCCCAAATCTCCCATCCCCAACTTTGGTCTGGTGGTGGAAAAGGAGCTCGTGGTTGATCCCAACGTATATTTCGAGGCTGAGCGTATCATCTCCAAGATCACGACTCAGGGGGGAGTGAATAATCAATTTTCCCAAATTTCCAAGTTTTTTACCTAGTTATGTCCAGGGTTTTAAATGATTTAAAATTAGTTCGCACTAGGTTTATTGAACACTCGAGCTTTAAAAAGCTGTTGAATACTCAATTTTTTCAAGCTTCTAAGTTTCGGACCTGGTTATGTCCAGGGTTTTAAATGACTTAAACTTAGTTCGTGCTAGGTTTATTGAAAACTCGAGCTTTAAAAATCCGTTGAATAATCAATTTTTCCAAGCTTATAAGTTTCTTAATCTTATCACGCAGGCTTAATTTTTCCAACCTCGGGTTATGTGCCCCCCCAAGTAACCAGAAAGTATAAACTTTCTTGGTTGCTTTTACAAATATTAGAACACGAACTAATACAACCTTAAAAAAATTATTTAATAATCCATCTATTATTTAATCAAATGGCTTTTATAAATAAGCCTTACATTGATGGTGGTAGTACTGATAATACTTTTTCAAATGAAGGGCATTCAAGGTCTGCGGGACTACTTCCCCATTCAGCCGAGTTATCTTGAAAGTTCCTTCACGCAAAACCTCAACGACCTAATATGGTCCCTCTTAGTTCGGGCCTAATACACCATCCTTGGGATCTTAATTTGCCAAAAAGACACTTCGGAGAACTAGGTCGCCTAACCTCAATCTACGACTTTTGACTTTTGAATTGAAATAGCGAATGATCTTTTGTTGATAATGGGCGAGCTGTAGTTGTGATTCCTCTCGTGTTTCTTCGATCATATCGAGGGATGCATTAAGTAATCCATTATTATGTTCTTGATCAAACGTTCTTTGCCTGTGAGTAGTTACCATTGCTTCGATTGGAAGCATGGCCTCGCTTCCGAAAGTTAGGGAAAAAGGAGTATGCCCTGTGGAGGTCCTGTGAGAAGTTCGGTAGGCCCAAAGTACTTGCAGGAGCTGCTTGGGCCATAACCCTTTGGCCTCATCTAACCTCTTCTTCAGGCTTTCCTTAAGGGTTTTGTTAGCCTCGACCTGCCCGTTGGCCTGCGGATATGCTACTGAGGAGAAGCTCTTAGTGATACCATATTTTTCACAGAAGTCAGTGAAGAGATCGTTGTCGAACTGTGCCCCGTTATCTGACACTATCTTTTTAGGAAGCCTGAACCGACATACAATACTCTTCACCATGAAGTCCAGGACTCTTTTTGAAGTGATGGTTTCCAGAGGCTCGGCTTCTACCCACTTCGTGAAAGAGTCAATCGCCACCTGTAACATCCTAATTTCTCATAAATTACCAAGAACACAGCGTTGGATCATAATCATAAATATTGCTCTTTATTGAATAAAAACTTGAAAATAATTACATGGATCCATGGTTTTACAAAAATAAAATAATTGCCTTTAACATAAAAATGAGCAACATTTAAAAAAAGATTTAAAAGAAAACATTCTTTAATAAAAATAAATAAATAGGCCTGCTTGATCGTCCTCGACTATATGGTCCCCACGAGTACATCACGAAGCTCCTAGGTCCCACTCGCCACTAGCCTTTCTATCATCAATTTTCTGCACAACAAAATCATAAGGGGTGAGCTTCTAAGCCTAGTAAGGAAAATACAAACAAGAGTTAGTCATATAATCATTTAATCAACATATCCTAAATTGCACAAGAGTCATAACAAAACATAAAACTCTAGGTCATATCATAACCTAAATCATATAATAAATCGTAATCTAAGTCATAGCCATAAATCATAAGTCATAGATCATAAATCATAGGTCATAAGTCATAAGTCATAATCATAACTATAGATCATAGGTCATAATAACAAGTCAGATATAATAAAAAGATAAGTGCTTATACAAGGGGGTGCCAATTAAGCCCCGGACAAAAGTCTGTCATACACAAGACATCACTTAGGCCCGTCATAAAGTTTTGGCAACCGAGCCTACCGGACATAAGTCGGTCATACATCATTGGACACCTTAGGTCCAGACACACTTAACCCATTTATTGTACCTGAAATGTTAGGTCATACAAAAACATAGCCTAGATCATAAACTAAACTATCTAATTTTCCTTACAAAAAACTGGGATATTGGAGACAAGAGCGGGATTGGAAACTCCTAAAACCAAACATAAAGAAACCATAAGTTTCCTAAAGAAAAATAAGATGAAGAGAAGATCTAAACCATTGGGATAAGAACTTACCAAAAACTTTATGTTTCAAAGAAATTGAACACCTAACCAAAAGTCACTATCACAAGTTAGGATTTGAAGAAAATGAAAAGAATAAGACTAATGGAAATGGACTACACCTGAATGTAATGAATACCTTGGATAGTTTAAAACCTCGAACACCAAAATTAAACAAAAACTTCCCAAGTGTTTATAAAAGCTTTAGATTTGAAAGCTTTAACCCCAAAACCCTAGTGTTTCTCTCTAGAACGAACTTAGCAGCTTGGAGGCTCTGAACTGTGCTTGAATGATGAATAAAATGGTTGAGTGAAAGGTCCTATTTATAGAGTTCAAGGAGTAAAACTAAATCCCATTTATAATGAATAAATAAATTATTAAAAATTGAATTATATGTTCAATAGATGCCCAGAACTCAGCCAAAGATGTTCAGGAATGAGTCAAAGTTATTGAGGGTTGTTTCTAGTTCAGAATTCTACGAAAATTCAAACATGGCCACTAGAGTCGATATATCGCCTAGGGTAGGCGATATATCGCCCCTACCTATGCTCTGAGGGTCTGTGGTTTTGTTCGTGCGAAGTTAACATGTTTTTCGTATCAATCATAGGCAACATATTGACCCCTATAGCTGTGATATATCGGCATACGATGATATTTCAAACACGTTTTTGCATACTTTCAGCACACTTGAATTTGTTTAAACCACTTTGACTGAGTAAAACGTGATCCTAACAGATGAATTCTAGAACTTCTAGATCTATCCTTTATTAATTTATTCATCCAAAATGCTTAAATCCTTAATAATCATACATGTGACAAGTGTCACACTCTTAATAATTCTATCTGTTGACGCCGTTTTTCGTCAACTTAAAACGTAGAGCAATTAAACAACAAGAACTATGGCGCAGGTGAATAATAAAAAATAAGAACAAGAATTTTACGTGGTTCAGCAGTTAACTCTGCCTAGTCCACGAGTCAATTTTATTAAGACTTTGGATATTTCAAGAAATTCTTCAGGGATGAATTCTCCAGATATCAAAAATTCGTCCCCCATAAATGTTCATGACCTCTCTATTTATAGAGGGTTCTTAGAGTTCATTCCCACATCTTTTGGGAAGATACTCTTATTCATTAAATAAAATATTCATATTAAATTCAGTAACTCCTATGTACAAAGAAACATCTCTCGAAGACTAGGAGACGTGTAACAGAATTGTTAATATCCCTTTAATGTAGGGATGTTACAACAATAAATATCTTTAAATGTATTACATCAGATGACTTATCACATTCTCTGATATTGGCAACCAGTATCAAGTCAGTCAAGGTTCGCGGATAAATCAGGAACTAGCCGCCTTACTCCAAGATTAGCTCGGAGCAGATAGATCGAGGATGTTACATTTCGAGCTTGTATTCTTAAGCTCGGGCTACTTGATCCGAAGACACCCTAACAACGAATATATCTTGATGCTAAGTTCTTTCAAGCTTAGAAAGAACTTCGAGGTTACCACCTTGCTTTGAGGGTTTGACATCTGGACCACGATGTGCTTTAGGTATCTCGAGCTCTCACTTGACGAGTCTAGCTTTCGAGGTCACAATCTCAGGTCTTGAAATCTGGGCGTAACATTTTGCCCCCTCAAAAGTATTGGTTTGAATCCTATGAGAAGGAAACTTTTGAACTACTTCCTTCAGGAACCGTTCCATCACACACTCGAGTATGGACATGCGTCAGTTGGGTATTGCTCATTCAAAGTACTCGAGTGCCTTGAAACTTTGCCCACGTCCATCCGCCTGCCCTCCTTTTGGGTACCATCACTTCCCTTTTCCCTGACCGTCAGATTTGATACAGAATCTGGCCAATGGCCCAGATTAGTTCTCTTTTCGTCCCTGTGGGCCTATAAATAAGTTTTCGGTTGCCTTCTCTATTTTTCCTTTACATTCAAACTTTTAGAGAGAAAAAACTAGAATCACTCTTGTCCGATTCTTGCATGTTCTCCAAGCCGAGAAGACAAAACACGGTTGGACTTTTTGAATCAGTGAGATCGTACTTGCAACCACTCGTTCAATCATCCATTTTTCTGTTTCCACCGATTACATTGTGTAAGTTTTCGGTTTATGGTTTCTTTGCGTTATATATATACATTTTTTTTATGCATGCTTATGCTTCTGTTACACCGTAGGCATTAGGATTTACTCTTGTCCCATTTATCCATTCACTAGTTTAACGCACTATGATTAGGGTGCTTTGACTAATGGAAATTAGGTTCAAACCCAGTTTCTGTGAAAAAGGGTCCAAAAATGGTTCCTTTTTTGGGTTTTCAAATTTTAAAAACTGTATCTTGCACACCAAGATATCGGGTACAAAATTAGGGTTTGTCTTTATGGAATGCACGATTCCCAAAAATATCACATTTGTAATAACCGCCACCTTTCTTCCCTAATATTTCAGGATTTCCCATGACATACCCACCTTCCTTCCCTTTGGTGGAACACACGCTCTGGGACTGGCCTCGTCCTTTGGATCGAGCTTGCCTTGTAGCCTCAATCATTCGAACTTAGGTATTATTTATCTCTATACTTCTTGTTCGCTTGGCCCTCACCCTTTTACTTTCTTGTTAGATGCCGCAGAATTCGGGAAAGTGGTGGGGGTCAAAGCTCGCAATTCCCTACTCACCAGTAACTCCGAGCCCGGAATCTCCTTTCACCCGGAATCAACGTTTAATTCGGGAACACGAACTGAGGCGTGAGCAAGAGGACACTCGAGATCACTTCCGACGTCAGATAAATGAGGTCGAAGAAGGGAAAAGACAAAGGGTCGCCCCTCATCCAGATCTAGATACCGAGCCTAGACCGATTCCACTCGACCCTTCGCTTAAAGTGACAATCACCTTCAAGCCAGGTGATCTTTAGTTTTCACTGATGGGGGAACCCTCTACCTCGCAGCCGAGGAGAGAATTTTTCGAGGCCGAGCATTATTGGAGCTCAGTTACGTCACTAGGCCAGATAACTAATATCCTGGCCTTTCACAGTATAGGACTATCAGGCTCGCTAAGGTGTCGAGTCCTGACCTCCCACGAGCGAAGCTGCTGCGCTCCAGGAGATGGATATCCTGACAGCAACCTGAGATACGCAGCTTGGAGCCAGGAGCACATGAAGGCAGGGGTGGTACTTCCCTTGAAGTATTTTTTCAAGGACTTCACAGATTTTGTTGGGTTGGCCCCTTTCCAACTCAACACCAATTCTTACAGGGTACTGTCTGCCCTGAGGTCGCTGTATCACAAGTTGAAGTGGGCAGGACCTTCACCAGGAGAGATTTTACATCTCTTCTATTTGAAAAGCAATCCTTCCCGAGCTCGGGGAGGAGATGGCTTCTACTATCTCTCGAGCTATCCGAAGGAGAAGAAGGTGTTCGAGGATCTTCCCTATCATCCTCCTGACTTCAAGAAGGCCTTCTTCTGGACAGATGGCCTAGCCCCGTCTCGATTCTACTCCTTTAGACGAATTCATAAGTATCTCAACCTCTTTCTTTTCTGTGCTCGAACTTTGTTTTTAGGCCCGTACTTAGTTGAAATACGTTTGATTTTCCAGCCAACTATCATCGCCCTACCCCTACCAAGGGGATAAGGGAGCACAAAGAGACTCTGCTCCAACTTCCTTATGGCAGGAGATCCCTTTCATATCTCCTGCATGAAGACAAGCTCCGGGCGTGTGGGCTCTTAGGGGAGGATCAGTCTACATCGGACTGGTCCAATAAGAAATACGATTGGTGGGAGCTCGTGCCTCTGCCAACCAGTAACCTCCCCCCAAGGAGAGATGCGAGGCCTCCATCTCCAGCTCGTCATAGGAGTCAACAGTCGGGGAATGAGGCCAACAATGAGGCCTCAAGCTCGAGCTCAGATGAGCAAGGTACAGTCATCCTTAGCTCGAATATGTGGTCTCCCTCACTGCTAAAACATAGACCTGATAGGTTAATTTTATGTAAGGATGATAGGAACCATTTCTATGTATGGTCTTGGGTAGACGAGAGGGTACATAGGCTTGATAGCTGGCTTGGGAAATACGATACCATGTATAGCCTGAACAAGGTATGGAACGGAATAGCCGTCCAATACGGGACTAATGATTATAGGGACCTTTCGAGGTTGACATCCACCTATAGGGAAGGTACTCCCCCCACCTCTTCTGAAGATGGGGGAATTTCGTGGTCGCCGAGCACAAGCTCGGGGAAGAGTTCCAGTTAGATTTTTCTCCTCTTGTCTTTTTATCCTTTGAATGTCTGCACTATGTTGAATTATTTTATTTCACGACAACTCATAATGTGGTGTAACTGTGCAAGCGAGATGGACTCTGACCTTGACAACATCCTGGTCAGTGGCAGAGCCAAGAGGAGTAAGCGTCCCAGGGGGCCGCGAAAGACCGACCAGCCCGCCAAAGTCCTTAAGAGGACTGAGAAAACACCACCTCCCCTGGCTCTAGTTGCTCCGAGCTCAGCTCTAAGTCCACCTGGCCAGGTCAAGATTTTCTCGTCGACCCTACCTCCTGCTATTCCTGCATCCCAAGTCAATCCCCCAGTTGGCCCACCTCCAAAGAAACCCTCGTCCTCGAAGACACCACTGCTCTCAATCTCTACTCATGTTGATGCGTATGTGATCGACAATGCTGCTGGATCCCACTGGGCAACACTAGGCTCGAACATCCTGTCTCGGGTGGGCCAAAGCTTTGGGAGCTTCGACACTCCTCACTGGCAGTTTCTGAACAATGCCAAAGACTGCAACACTCTCTACGAGAAGAGTGTTGAGCTCCATGCTGCGGTAATCTTTCTTCTCTCGCTAGTTAGTTGCATTTACACTTAATCCATATACTAATTTTGTGTTTTTTTTTTTATGTCAGGCTCTTGCTGTCGATGCTCAGCTTAATTATAGGCTGAACAATGAAGTCCACTCAAGCATGACTCTTGCTCAGGAGGCAAAGGACCTTCAGCTTAAATTGAATGACGAGCTTAAGTCCACAAAAGCAAAGGTAGAGGCAGGAGTCGAGGAGATTAAGGTCAAGATATCCGAGCTTGAAAAGCATAATGTTAGGCTCACAGAGCTTGAGAAGGAGAATGCTCAGCTCAAGGAGGTCAATGCCAAGCTTGAAGAAGATAAGGCCGTCACTTTTGAGATCATTGAGGGTGAAAAGGCTCGTCTTCTTGAAGAGTTTAAGGAGAAAAAGGATCGGCCAGTCAACCTGGCCATGTACAGAATCTGGGCCAACAATGTCGACCTCGATACTAGCTTCTTAGGCCATCTTGAAGCGAAACTCGTGGCCAAATGGCAGGCTCGGCTTGATGATGAGGAGGCTGCTCGGGATGACACAGAGGGAGCCGGGGAGGACGCTGATGCTGAGAAGGCCAAGGAGGATGCTGAGAAGGCCAAGGAGATTGCTCCTTCTCTTTAGATGATACCTCGGGGCTGCGTCCCTTTATTTTTTGTAATTGCTTTCTTTTAATTTATGCCCATGGGGCTAATACAATTTTTTGACTTCATTTTAATATATATGCTTTACATTTCTCGGGTTGAAATATTTTGCACATTTTATATTAAAGTGTCATGTATGCCTGTTTAATCACACAAACAAAGTTTGGATTTAAGCTCGAGGTTCAATGCATTCATGCACAGTTTGCTCGAATTATCCACTTCCGATCTCCTTATTTGTCAAGGTCGGATATTACTTTTACCATGCACCCGAAAGTACTTGTATGGTGTGTAATGCAAATGGTTTAGTTATATCTTACTTTTTGGTTACTTTTTCTCGTCCTCAGTTAGCTCTCCGAGGTTATGAGGTCGAAACTATTGTTTTGCAAGATACTCCAGCCTCGATCTCAGCTTAACATGAAGTGGGTTATGCTCCAACTTACTGTCGATTAGTTTTAGCTGGTTTGTTCCAAACCTATTAAGGTCGTGTTAGGTTTGTAATCCATACACTTATATTTTTAATCTAGTTTGCATATTTGGTTACATCCAAACATTTTTATCTTTTTTCCAGTTTGGTTATATCCAAACTTATCTCATTTCGCGCATTTGGTTATTTCCAAATACTTGTGTACTTTTGACAGTTTGGTTATATCCAAACAGATATATGCGTTTCGTATATGCTATTTTATTTTTTTAAGCTGGTGGTCTATGTGCCACTAATGCCCCCTTAATATCCTATGAGTGAGACCATAGGTTATTAAATTAAGAGATATTGCAAAAAATACAGCATATTAAACGAAATTAAACTTTATTTGAAAAAATCAAAAAATAGAAAAACAATACAGATAAACAAGCATAGTTATAGGCAACATCCTTCCTATACTATTGATAGTAAGGTCATAGGTGTTCTCCATTCCATGCTCGTGGTACTAGACTTCCATCCAATCTCGCCAACTTGTAAATGCCAGATCAGATGTCTGACTCTATCTGGTAGGGTCCTTCCCAATTTGGCTCGAGCATGCCAGCTGTTGGATCCCGTGTTGCCAAGAATACACGCCTTAGCACCAAATCTCCCATGCCAAATTTTCGATCCCAAAATCTTTTGTTGAAGTACCGGGTAGCTCGCTGTTGGTATGGAGCATTTTTTAATTGAGCTTCGTTCCTTCTTTCTTTGATCAGGTCAAGAGTTTCTTCGAGCTGAGAGTGGTTCGAGGCTTAATCATAAGCGAGGGCTCAAATTGTTGGAAGTTCGACCTCGATTGGCAACATAGCCTCGCAACCGTACGCCATAGAGAACGGGGTATGTCCTGTTGATGTACGGGTCGTGGTCCTATATCCCCATAGGACTTGGGGCAATTTTTCAGGCCATCTTCCTTTAGCTCCTTCCAACTTTTTCTTCAGCAAACTTTTTAGAGTCTTGTTTACAGCTTCGACCTGGCCATTCACCTGGGGATGGGCCACTGACGAGAAGATCTTTATTATTCCATTTTTTTTGCAAAAGTTGGTAAACAGATCGTTGTCGAACTGGGTTTCGTTATCGGACACAATCTTCCTCGACATCCCATATCGACATATGATGTTTTTCACCACAAAGTCAAGGACTTTTTTGGAGGTTATTGTCGCCAAAGGTTCAGCTTCTGTCCACTTTTTGAAGTAATCTTCGGTGACTACCGCGTACTTTACTCCGCCCTTGCCAGTCGGAAGGGAGCCTATAAGGTCGATTCATCATACTGCAAATGGCCATGGGGAGGTCGTCATAGTTAGTTCGAATGGTGGAGCTCGAGGAATTGTGGCGAATCGTTGGCACTTATCACACCTTTTTACGTAGTCAAATGAGTCTGATTTGATGGTAGGCCAGAAGTATCCTTGGCGTATGATTTTCTTGGACAGGCTATGCCCCCAGTATGGTCTCCAGAGAATCCTTCATGAATTTCTTCTAAGATTTTTTTAAATTCGGGAGGAGTCACACACCATAGTAGTGGCATGGAACATCCTCTTCTATACAGCCTTCCATCTATAATGGTATAACGAGGGATTTGATACATCAACTTTCGAGCCTTGGTCCGTTCTTCCGGAAGGATGCCGGTCTCGAGATATTAAACTATCGGAGTCATCCAGGTAGGCTCAAAATTGATCATACACACGTCCTCCTGTTCTGGCTTGTCAATACTAGGTGTCGAGAGATGTTCAATGGGCATGACATTCAGTTCGTCATTCTCGGTAGAGGTAGCGAGCCTGGCTAAGGCATCCGCATTCGAGTTCTGTTCTCAGGGGACCTGTTCTATCGCATAGAACTCGAAATGTTCCAATGTTGATTTTACCTTTTCTAAGTATGTTGCCATTCTCGTACCACGAGCCTGGTACTCTCCCAAAATTTGGTTAACCACTAGCTGGGAGTCGTTGTAGCAATGTATTGCTTTAGCTTTGAGCTCCTTGCCTATACGAAGTCCCGCCAGTAAAGCCTTGTACTCAGCCTCGTTATTTGACGCGCTAAAGTCAAATCTCAAGGCAGAGTGAAATCTGCTTCCTGCAGGAGTGATCAAAATTACTCCTGCCCCCGATCCATTTTCATTAGATGACCCATCAACGTAAAGTTTCCACAGCTCTTGGGCCGGGTTTATAACTTCATCGTTGGTCATGCCAGTACACTCCACTATGAAGTCTGCCAAGGCTTGTCCCCTTATGGTCGTCCTTGGGTGATACGTGATCTTGAATTGTTTGAGTTCGACAGCCCATTTAAGCAGTCGACCTGAAGCTTCTGGTTTGGACAAGACTTGTCTTAGTGGTTGATCAGTTAGTACATGGATGGGGTACGCTTGAAAATAGGGTCGAAATTTTCGAGATGAGTGAATTAGGCTGAGAGCTAGCTTCTCCATCAAGGGATATCTTGATTCTGCCCCCAGTAACCTTTTACTGACGTAGTACACGAGCCTTTGTACTTTTTCTTCCTCTCGTACGAGTACTGCACTTATGGCGTGCTCGGTCGTAGCAAGATACAAGTACAGAACTTCTCCCGTAATAGGTTTTGACAAGATAGGGGGTTCTGCGAGGTGTTTCTTGAGTTCCTAAAAATCCAAATCGCATTCCTCTGTCCATTCAAACTTCTTGCCTCCCCTCAACAGGTTGAAAAACGGAGGACAACGGTCTGTAGATTTTGATATAAACCTACTTAGTGCCGCCATTCTGCCCGTCAAACTCTGGACATCTTTGTGTTTTCGAGGTGAAGGCATATCGATCAGGGCCTGGATCCTGTCTGGATTAGCTTCTATTCCTCGAGCATTTACAATGAAACCCAGGAATTTTCCTGAAGATACTCCGAAAGAGCACTTCTGAGGGTTAAGCTTCATGTTATATTTCTGGAGCACGGCAAAGCATTCTTCGAGGTCATCAACATGGTTATTGTTAAGTTGAGATTTGACTAACATATCATCAACATAAACTTCAATGTTGTTCCCTATTTGCTTGGAGAACATCATGCTTACGAGCCACTGGTAAGTGGCTCTAGCATTTTTGAGCCCGAATGGCATGACGTTATAACAATATAACCCTTTATCTGTTATGAAGCTCGTATGTTCCTGGTCAGGGGCATGCATGGAAATCTGGTTATATCCAGAATAGGCATCCATGAATGACATTAGTCCATACCCTGTCGTGGCATCCACGAGCTGGTCAATCCGTGGTAAAGGAAAGCAATCCTTAGGACAGGCCTTGTTGAGGTCTGAGTAGTCAATGTAGGTTCACCACGTTCCATTAGGCTTCGAGACCAGTACTGGATTGGCTACCCAATCGGGGTAAAAAGCATCCCTAATGAATCGGTTTGCTTTTAACCTGTTGACTTCCTCTTTTAGGGCCTTTTTCCTATCGTCCTCCAGTTGTCTTCGTTTTTGTTGCTTCGGTGGGAAGCTTTTATCGATATTTTGCGCGTGGCTCACTATATTTGGACTTATTCCTACCATGTCCGAATGTGACCACGCGAAGACATCCTGGTTCTTCTTCAAAAAGCAAATTAATTGCTATTTAGTTTCTTCATGATGGCTTTTCCCGATCTTTATCATTTTCGAGGGGTCTGATTCTTCGAGCCTGATTTCTTCGAGCTCTTCCAATGGTTCGAGATCAGCTCTTTCCTCCACTCTTGGGTCGATTTCTTCATCTATCTCCAAGATTGTCCCATCCTTAGTCTGAATAATGACGAGCGCTTGTGCACTCGCCAGCTTCTTTCCCCTTATGAAATGCTATAGCATTCCCTCCCAGCTAACTGGTCTCCCTTCAACGTCCCAATGCCACTAGAAGTCGAGAACTTGATGGCCAAATGCCTTACAGACGAGACTTCCCCCAGCCCTACTAGGGCGGGTCTTTCGAGCAGTACATTGTAGGCCGATGGTAGGTCCACTACTACAAACTCCATCATCTTAGTTGCTAAGACTGGATAGTCTCCAAAGGTTACATGGAGTTCAATGGACCCTATACAGGCAATCCCCTCTCCTAAAAAACTGTACAATGTCGTTGCACAAGCTTTTAGGTCTCGAAGCGTGAGTCTCATCTTTTCAAAGGTGGCCTTATAGAGAATGTTTACTAAGCTCCCATTATCAATGAGAACTCTGTGAACTCTCTTATTCGCGAGCTGAAGAGTGATGACCAGTGGGTCATTGTGGGGAAACTGAACATGAGACGCATCGTCCTCAGTAAAAGTTATCGGCTGAGATTCAATCTTTTGGCACTTTGGAGCTCTAGGTTCGGGTTCATAGGGGGACCCGTCCCCAGCTTTTAGCTCATTCACGTATCGCTTTTGGGCATTCTTGCCCGTCCCTGCGAGATGAGGCCCGCTCGAGATGGTTATCACATCTTCTCCATCAATCGGAGGGGGCCGATCTTCTTCTCTAGCTCGGGAATTATTGTTTTGAGCAGGCTGTGGCGCAACTGCCCTCTGGCTAGTAGAAGCCTGATTATTATTCTGGTTCCTAACATACTATCTGGAGTGTCCTCTCGAGATCAATCCTTCGATCTCGTCCTTCAACTGCCTGCATTCATCAGTAGTATGCCCAGTATCTCTGTGAAATCGACAGTACTTGCTGGAGTCTCTCTTGGACTTCTGATTTCTCATGGGGTCTGGACGCCTGAAAGGGACCTGGTTTTCATTAGCTAGGTATATATTTTCCCGAGAATTATTGAGCTCGGTATATACTTTGTACATGGAGAAATACCTTTCCCTTTTCTTCTTCTTTCCCCCTTCCGCCTCGGGGTTACTTCCTTCATTCTTCTTCCTTTTGGAAGGGTTTTCTGCAGGGGTTTTGAGGCTGATGGGTCTACCAAGGCCGAGGTAGAGTTTACATTTATCGTTGTAGTTATGGGCTGAGAAGTCATATTCAGCGTTGACCTCGCCTCTTCTACATTGACAAACCTCTGAGCTCGCCTTTTAAACTCGGTTAAGGACCTCACAGGCTTTCTCTGCATATCATCCTAGAGGGGATTTCCTGACATTACCCCAGCTTGGACAGCCATTAGGTGACCGATGTCGTTTACATCCCAAGCTCGGGTGACCTCCAGATTAAACCTTGTAAGGTAGCTCTTCAACATTTCGCCTGGCTGTTGCCGAACGTTGGTCAGGGTCGATGCTTCGGGTCTTACCCCGATCATGGCTCTAAATTGCTTCTTGAAATCCTTTGATAGCTGATCCCAAGAAGTGATTGAATGTCTCTTATACTTCTCGAACCAGTTTTTCGCTGGTCCTGTAAGCGATGCTGGAAATAACATGCATCTGAGCTCGTAACCCACATTACTTGCTCTCATTATGGTGTTGAATGTACTCAGATGACTGTACGGGTCGGACTTCCCTTCAAAAGGCAGGACATGAGGAATTCGAAATCCTTGAGGAAATGGAGTGTTGGAAATATGGGGAGCGAATGGTTCGAGCTCCTCATTAGAATCCTCATCCCGACTTCGACCTCGCTCATTCTGCAAGAGCCTAAATGCCCTTTCCAACTGATCAATTCTTTCTTGAACTGGGTCTGCAGGGGGTCTCACCTGAAATTGGCTATCATTGATCACAATTCTAGGCTCGTGTCTTCGCAGGGGATCTTTGCACCCATTTAGGCGATCTCTCAGGTCTGGGTTCGATGGATTACCACTACCCCAATTCTGATTCAGGTGCTCTCGCAGGTCGGAGCGGTTCCTATGGTTTCCAGTATTTCTTCGTCCTTGATCATACATACTGACTGATCTGGCGTCCCCTGAGTCCTCACTGGCGAGGCTTATCGCATGATTATTCTGAGATGGATTTCTTTCATGCTGCCTCGTCTCTACAGTGCGAGATCGAGACATTTGGCTTCTCCCAGGCTGGGCGCCTCTCCGTTCTCTAGTAGCCTCTCTATTCCCATGTTTTCGTCCTGCCTGCCTTGCCTCATCACCCTGAGTTGGTTGTGCATTCATCCGAGGTGGTGAGGGGTATCTTATTGGTGACGGAGGGAACTGTATGGGTGACGGCAGCTGCCAACCATTTCGGGGCCTGGATGGTCCCGAATTCGCCCGTGCTGACTCAGTAACATTCTGTGTGTTACCAGGAATCTGAGTCCGAGCCTCTGTAGGGGCTCGGTTATTCCCAGTTTCTGCAGGTAACTCTGCAGTTGAGTTGACCGGAGTCCTGGCCCGAGTATTCCTTCGGGGTCTCGAGGGAGCAGGCTGCTTTGTCGGTGGCGGAGGTTGTTCCGTTCTTCTTGTGGCAGCATTTTTCCGAGGTCGTCCACGAGGTCTGCGGGGAGGAACATGAATGTCCCGTGGAGGTGGGTCTTGGTTATCCTACGGAGGTTGAGGCTGAGCTGCCTGCGCATCAGCAGCTAACCTAGCCAACTCTTTGTTCCGCTTCTTAGCCTCAACCAATTATTTTCTTAACTGTCGGTTTTCAAGTTCTATAATGGGGACGTACTGTTGGGGATTATAGTACATGTCCTCATCTTCCCTGGGAGCCGGAGGTGCTGGAGGTCCTCAAGAATTGGAGGATTCACTTCTCTCTTCAAGTTAAGGATTCGTCATTGGCTGCTTCCCAGGGCGTCGTGGATAGTTTTCTTCAGGAATATCTTGATCATTCGCGGCCATTGCTAATCAGGGATTGTATTGCTTAAGGCTCTCAATGAAAGCACCAAACTGTTGACACCGTTTTTCGTCAACTTAAAACGTAGAGCAATTAAACAACAAGAACTATGGCGCAGATGAATAATACAAAATAACAACAAGAATTTTATGTGGTTCAGCAGTTAACTCTACCTAGTCCACGAGTCAATTTTATTAAGACTTTGGATATTTCAGGAAATTCTTCAGGGATAAATTCTTCATAAATTCTCTCCAGATATCAAAAATCTGTCCCCCACAAATGTTCATGACCTCTCTATTTATAGAGGGTTCTCAAAGTTCATTCCCGCATCTTTTGGGAAGATACTCTTATTCATTAAATAAAATATTCATATTAAATTCAGTAACTCCTATGTACAAGGAAACGTCTCCTGAAGACCAGGAGACGTGTAACAGAATTGTTAATATCCCTTTAATGTAGGGATGTTACAACAATAAATATATTTAAATGTATTACATCAGATGACTTATCACATTCTCCGATATTGGCAACCAGCATCAAGTCAGTCAAGGTTCATGGATAAATCAGGAACTAGCCGCCTTACTCCAAGATTAGCTCGGAGCAGATAGATCGAGGCTGTTACATTTCAAGCTTGTATTCTTAAGCTTGGGCTACTTGATCCAAAGACACCCTAACAACGAATATATCTCGATGCTAAGTTCTTTCGAGCTTAGAAAGAACTTCGAGGTTACCACCTTGCTTCGAGGTTACCGCCTTGCTTCGAGGGTTTGACATCTGGACCACTGTAACGCCCCAACTCCAGGGACCGTTACAGTGCACATTGCAAATAGTGCTAAACTCGCTAATCGAGTCATTTGGTCATAAACGTGTAACTAAGTATGATTAGCGGTGTAGGGATTAAAAATTTTGGTTAAGATATAACGTTTTATTATAACGTTTACTAGATACATTGGGATCCCGAAAATATAATTTCAGAGTCTATTACAATAAAATATTTACAACAGACCATTCTAAGCGGCAAAACAGGGTTTAACCCTAGTTCCTCTTTCAAACCTCATCCAAGTATTGGTCGAGCAGCTGCATATGTACACGTCATCACCTAAGCTCTTCAACTCAAGGATGGTCCAGCTTCCTTTTGCCTTTACCTGCACCACAAAGCACCCATGAGCCGAAGCCCAGCAAGAAAACATGAATATGCTCATGAAAATAATATCAGATAATGTTATTACATTACGCAGAGCTTATAGCTCTAAAGGATGAGTGACTGATGATTAAGTCACTAGCCATCAGGTGAAGAGGTGACTATTGAGTCATGCTCAGGATAGACTAATGAGTCACCCTCTGGATAGTTGACTAATGAGTCACACTTAGGATAGACTAATGAGTCACCCTCTGGAGGTCCCATACCCTCCTAGCCATGTGACCTGTGGGTCACCTTAGCCTTTTCCGGCTCTGGCTCTAGGTTTCTAGTCTTTGGCTAGACAAGCGCCTATTAATATCCATCGAACTTGAGGTCGGTCCGGCATTAATGCTCATGTGAGCCGTTTAATGCAGATGTCGATTAGATCTAATCTTTGCTGGCTTGCATTAAACATGCTAAAACCATCCTTGACTTATGAGTCAATACCCTGACTAATGAGTCAGTGCCATTCACAAGTAATCAATGCTACCAAGCACATATCATATGTCAAACATCCAAAGATGGGGCATTCAGCATGCTTACTTAATAGTTGCTAGCATAATACTGTTCATCCACAAACACAGAGACTCAGCTCTGATCAATCTCATATTCATCATTCATGGCATGCCCTAATCTCATGTTTCTCATGCATCACATGCATCACACTTAATCATCCAGCATGCCTCAATAATAATCATATGCAAATGGGCACGTTTGCTAAGCATTCAATATGATATCCATGTTTACATTTAGACATCCAACATGCATCAAACATAACCATGCATGTCACATATGGGGTGCAATTTTCTTACCTTCGGTCCAAGCACAGGTTACCGACAACGAGCCACAAGAATGTTCCCGATTCCAAGCCTCTAGTGATAACCTAGTCACAACCACAAATGGTGATCCAATGAGTTCAAGTTCTAAAACCAATCCTTGAATCAAAACTTAGCCCCCAAGACATCAATCCTCACTAATCCGGGTAGTAGGAATGATCCCGAGGCCTAAAACCATGTTCCTGAGGTCAAAACACGCAAACGGGCTCAAAAGCCTACCTGAGCCGCGGCCCTGGAACCTTGAGCCGTGGCCCCCAGCCAAATTTGAAGCAAGGGCTACGGCGCCCAATGCATAGGGCCGCGGCGCCCAGCAAGAACAACTCCTCCCACCAGCTTCATCGAACCAGGGCCGTGGCGCCCAAGAACAGGGCCGCAGCCCAACTTCGGGGCAACCATTTTTCTTCGCTTTTAACCTTTTAAAACCTCCCAAAAACATGTCTAAACATTCCCAAATCATCAAATCAAAGTTCCCAAACTTCCCAATGTTCCAAAACCATCAAAACTTGAAGCTCAAACGAACTAAAAACTCAACGATTCACAAAATCCAATTCAAGCTTAAAAATTTTAAAAACTTAAAACTTGAATTACCTCCAATTGAGTTGTTCTCAACTAAATCCCCCGGCTAATAAGCTTCTAATTTTCCTTAGGATTGCTATGCCTCGATCCTCGCTTGAATCCGAGTCCTAGAACTCAAGATACCTTCGAAAATGCGATCGGTAGACGAAAGGGAACATTTAGGGAGAGAGAACGTACAGAACGTTCTTTTTATTTCTTAAAAAGGTTACTTCAAGCTTAAGTAGCTTCCAATAAAACCTAGTGCTCGGGGTCACGAAAACACCCCCGGGGATATTATAGTCAAAACTTCCAGAATTTCCCCCTGATCTTATTAACTCCCAATTTATCACCAAATATTAATTCCCATTACCCAATAACCCAGTAATGCTCTAAACACCCCTTGACTTACTCCAAGTCAAGCTTAAATCCCGTTGTGACTTTCCCACTAGCTTACTTCCTAGGATCGTCTTGTACTGGGTAACCCTGGCATAACCAAATAATAACAAAGCACCATGCTCATTCACATATATGCCAAAAATGCCCGAAATGGCCAAAATATGGAAATCACCCAATTAATCCCAAATGGGTTCACATGCATATTTAATACACCTAAACATGCATATTATCATTAAATAACACAGTAAAGCAATTATGGCCCTCCCGGCCTCCTAATCAAGGTCCTAAACCTTATTAGAAAATTTGGGGCATTACAACCACGATGTGCTTTAGGTATCTCGAGCTCTCACTTGACGAGTCCAGCTTTCGAGGTCACAATCTCAAGTCTCGAAATCTAGGCGTAACACTATCTAAACCTTAGGTTATAATAAATAATATTTCTAGGACCAACTATATTAATCAAACCTTATTTTAAAATTAATATTTCTAAACTATAGGTTAAACTTATCAAATTCATAACTATCTCTACAAGTTTCCAACTAAAACCCGACTTTGGCCAATAACCACGAAAACTAAAATTCTGCAGCTACAGCTACTTCTACTACTACTACTACGACTACTACTACTACTACTACTGCTCCTGCTGCTCCTGCTCCTGCTCCTGCTGCTCCTGCTGCTGCTCCTGCTGCTGCTACTGCTGTAACACCCTGGATAGCCAAGACCGTTACACTGTGTGTTTATAAATTGTTAGACTTGCTAATCAAGTCGTTTAATTTAAATCGTGTTATTGAAACTATAAAGGAACTAGGGTTAAAATGTTTTGGTCTCAAAAGTCACATTTTCATAAAGAAAAATTTCCTGTTTGTACGGGATCCCAAAAATGTTAAGTGCGAAACTGTTTACAAAAGATTCAAGGACTAAATACAGTATCAGCCATATTAAGGCAAAATAGACATTTAGGCAATCTCTGTCCTGATCCACTCCTCGGTCATGGAGACCGAACAGCTGGCTATGTACATTCCACCCCGCAGCCCTCCATCTCAGGATTGGTCCAACTTGCCCTTGCCTTTACCTGCACCACATAGCACCCGTGAGCCAAGGCCCAGCAATAAAACACAACAACAGAGCATAAGCAATCAACAGACAAATCAATATCTCGTACTGCATCACATATTCTTAATCATATCAACATTCAAAATAGTCAAGTATTCAGCATACTAAACATATCAATTCATAACATACACAAAATCACATATGATAACTAGGGTTAGCGCCCTCAGGCCACACCCTCCGTTATCCCACTGACTCCGGCTCGCTTAAACCTAGCTCAGTGAATATTAAGCTGTCCTCGGCTACCAGTGGCCAAGCCACGCCCTGTGCGCAAATATTGTGTACGGCACCCTTAGGCCGCTATCACATGTCCCATGGCATAATACCATCATTGACATAATACAAATATTGGGAGCACTTAGTCCTACCACAAACATATAATCGGGTGCAGTTTTCTTACCTTTCGATTCGCTAGCTTTGATTACTTGACTCCTTGAGCACGATCCCTCTCGAGCCCTAGCGCTCCCCTAAAAACAATCATAGGTCAAAATCATCACCAACCCTCAAGTCCAAAACCTAGCCTCGGGACCAATCCCGAGCCCCCGGGAAGTCCTAGTTCCACCAAACAAGGTGGTGGAATCGAACCCCAAACCCTTGGTCAAAAACCCTTGTAAATAACCCTAAAATCCCTTTTTGGAAATAGGGCAGCGCTACAGCGCTCTTAGGAGGGTGCTACAGTGCTACAAGCAGAAGCAAAATCCCTCAGGAAGCATGGCCTAGCGCTACAACGCCCAAAGGCTAGCGCTAGTCACAGACAGGCAATACCTCAATTTTCCCTCCTGCGATTTCCTCGAACCAAACTCAACCAAAACTTCTCCAAACCTTCACCAAACTCAAAAACAAGCTTATCAACACATTCCACTCATCCTAAGCACCCCAAATACTCAAAACCCAAGCACATGCATCCCTAATCTCAAAATCCACCATAGCCACTTCTAGACTTCAAAACTCAGCAGAAACCAGTCAAAACATCAAAGTTAAAAGCTCAGAGTTTATACCTTTGATGGAAATTCGACCTCAAGTTGCCTCTAGACCTCCTTGGCTTGCTCTCCCTCAACCTTTGGCTCCAACTTCCCTAGATTTCCCCATCAATACAGCTTAGATATCTTAGCTAAAAAAACCAAAACCAGAACTGAAGGAACTACAAAGTTTTACCTCAAGTGATGGTGTGTTCTTGCTAAGCCATTCCCACTCTTCAAGCCTAGCTTAGGATTTTTGTTGCTCAGCCTAACCCAGCTCCCCTCTGAGTTTTTCTCCAAGAAAACACCCAGAAATGATGAAGGAGATCACCAACCGACTCCTAGGGAAACAACTATGTTTCTCCCTTTTCTTTTTCTTCTTTTTCCTTCTTTTCATTCTTTCCACAGCCTTCTACCCTTTCTCTACAATTCCCACTAAGTATAAAGCCTTAACTTATCTATCTCTGAGAAGCCAATTGACCAAAATGCCCTCCCTATCAATTCTAAACCCTTTAATCCACTTAGGGGCATTTTAGTCATTTTACCCGATTCCCGCTAATTCCTCGAGTGTCTCTAATATTTTCCTCTTACCTCCCGATACCTAATTAATTACCAATTATATTCCTCGATGTCAACATAGAGTCCAATATACTCACTAAATTCCCATTTATACCCCCAGGCTCACCCCGAGCCGGGTATAAATCCCCGCCATGGCTTTTTTGCTAATCTGCTCACTAGGATCGTCTCGAGTCACAAATCACAGATATATCCACATAATAATGTGGTCTCAACAGTTACCACATATATATACACAGTTATGCCCGCAACGGGCCAAAATTACGATTATGCCCTTCTGACCTAATCAAGGCTTACATGCATACTAATACACATAGTCATGCATCTCGAATATTCAAATAGTCATATAACATGCTTTAAATCATAATCATGCATTTTACTCATTAAAGTTACACATAATTCCCATTATGCCCTCCAGGCACACTAATCAAGGCCCTTAAGCCTTATTAGCGAATTTGGGTTGTTACAACTACTGTTGCTGCTGCTGCTGCTGCTACTACTACTACTACTACTACTACTACTACTACTACTATCTAGCTAAGTAAAATTCTAGGACGCTACACCACCACTGCATAACGAACTCCCCCCTTTCCCATAGGTAGGGATCCTATTAGGTCGACTCCCCATACCGCAAATGGCCATGGGGATGAAATCATCGTTAGCTCGGCCAGAGCAACTCGGGCAATCATAGCGAAATGTCAGCATTTGTCGCACTTCTGACCGGAGAGGCAATGAATAACCACGTCGGTATAAGGTTCCATCCACTATTACATACCACGAAGTTTGATAAAGTATTTTTCTTGTGTCTTTTCTGTCGTCGGGTAGCTTTCATGTTGTGAGGTATTCCATTATGGGAGTCATCCAGGTCGGTCTTATATCGATCATTTTGACCTCCATCATTCTTCTATCACACTCGGACTCTCCAAAACTCCACTGGCACTACATTCAATGTCTCAGCTTCTTTTGTGGTGCCAAAGCGTCAGCATTAGAATTCTGCTCGTGGGGTATCTGTTCAACAGAACTGTACTCAAATTCAGGCAGTTCTCCCTTCACCTTAGCTAGGTAGGCCGCCATCTTGGTACCCTGAGCTTGATATTTCCCCCAATACCTGATTGACCACGAGCTAAGAATCACTATAGCATTGGATGGCTTTTGCCTTGAGCTCCCTTGCCACTCTTAGCCCTGCTAGCAAGGCCTCATATTCGGCTGCGTTGTTGGATGCCTCAAATCTAAATCTCAGAGTTGTGTGAAATATATGCCCTTCTTGTGAGATTAAGATGTTCCCAACTCCCGATCCATTCTTGTTTGATGATCTGTCCACGAAAATTTTCCATAACTCCTACACTAGCTCCTTAAGGAGCTCCTCTTGAAATTCGTTGCATTCAGCTATAAAATCAACAAGGGCCTGACTTTTAATTGAGGTTTGTGGTACGTAAAATATCCCAAACTGGCTAAGTTTGATAGCCCATTTTAACAGACATCCCGACGTTTCAGGTTTTTGCAAAACCTGCCTTAAAGGTTGATCGGACATGATGTTGATTGAATGGGACTGGAACTATGGTCAGAGCTTCTTGGAAGCCAATATCAAACAAAATGTTGTTTTTTCTATCAGTAGGTATCGTGACTCGGCTCCGAGAAGTCTCTTGCTTATATAATATACTGGTTTTTTAGCACGGTCTTCTTCTTGAACTAACACGACACTAACTGTATTCTTTGTCACGACCAGATAAATGAATAGAGGTTCTCCAGATATAGGTTTAGAAAACACTGGAGGCTCGGTTATGTGTATTTTTAGGTCTAGGAATGCTTGTTCACACTCCTCATTCCACTCAAATTTTTTGTTTCCTCTGAGCAAGTTGTCAAATGGCAGACACTTGTCAGAGGATTTTGAAATGAAATGATTCAAAGCCGCCACCCTTCCAATTAGGCTTTGAACTTCTTTACGCAACCTAGGTAAGGGCATTTCTAACAATGATTTGATTTTCTCAGGAGTCGCCTCTATCCCCCTCATGTTGACTATGAAACCCAAAAATTTTCCAGATGCCACTCCGAAAGTGCACTTATGAGGATTCAGCTTCATGTCATACCTCCTTAAGATTCCAAAACATTCTTCTAGATCGGATACATGGTTATCGGCATTCTTTGATTTAACAAGCATATCATCGACATACACTTCCATACTTCTCCTGATCTGATTAGCGAACATCTTGTTGACCAAGCGCTGATATGTAGCTCCGGCATTCTTCAACCCGAAGGGCATGACTTTATAACAATATATGTTATTTGGGGTCATGAAGCTAGTATGTTCTTGGTCCTCAGGATTCATCGCGATCTGGTTATATCCAGAATATGCATCCATGAAGGATATGAGCTCGTGACCTCTAATCAATCCTTGGTAGTGGAAAAAAATCCTTGAGACAAGCTTTATTCAAATCGGATAAGTCGATACAGGTCCTCCATTTCCCATTTGGCTTTGGACCAGCACGTGATTGGCGACCCAGATCGGGTACTTTGCCTCGCGGATAAACCCGCACTTTAATAGTCAAGCTACTTCTTCCTCAAGAGCTTCAGCTTGAACTGTTCCCATGCGTCTCCATTTTTGGGATTTTGCAGGCACGTTCTTGTCCAAATTTAAGGTGTGCATGATTACACTCGGACTTATTCCCACCATATCCTCATATGACAAGGCAAAAACATCCAAATTCTCCTGTAAGAAATTGACCAGCTCTTTCTTCCTTTTATCATCAAGATTCTTCCTAACCTTTATGACTCTTGAAGCTTCTTTAGGGTCAATGTTTACTTCCCGAGCTCCTCTATGGCTTGGAATTCTGACCTGTCTTCACCCATCCGTGGGTCAATGTCATCGCGTTGGGCGACGTTACTATGCTCTTTTTGTTGAGGTTCTTCCCTCCCACAAGTAACTTCTACTCCTTAGGACTCCTCACCTCCGTCATTTACGACCATTGCCTGCTACCCGGGTTGTGATTTTCCTTTCATAGAAATGATATAGCATTCTCTGGCAGCAAGCTGATCACCTCTAATGGTGCATATTCCCACAGTTGAGGGGAACTTCATTGCTAAGTGGCGGATAGAGGTTATGGCTTCAAACGCCATCAATGCAGGTCGACTCAAAATTGCATTATTGCAGCTGGACAATCGATTACCACGAACTCAAGGAACTTAGAAATAGTTCGCGAGTCTTCTCCCAATGTCACTACCAATCCGATCGTCCCAATGGCTGCTGACCCTTGACCAGAAAACCCGTACAGAGCCATTGAGGTCGCCTTCAATTTTTCCAAGGTGGACCTGAAAAGTAGATTCACAGAACTTCTGTTATCTACCAGTGTCCTTCGAACCCTCCGGTTGGCAAGCTGAACGATTATGACCAATGGATCGTTATGTGGGAATTGGACGTGCCTAGCATCCTCTTCTGTGAAAATGATTGGTTGCTTTTCCAATCGTTGTTGTTTCGATAACCGCTGCTCCGGGAAAAACTCCACTCCGTTATGGGACTTCAATTCGTTAAAGTACCTCTTCTGGGCCCCGCTGCTCGTACCTGCCAAATGAGGTCCTCCCGAAATGGTGGTTATATCTGTAACGCCCTAAACTCCAGGGACCGTTACGGTGTGCCTTTTTTACAATGTTAAACTCACTAATCGAGTCATTTGGCCATAGTCGTGTAACTAAGTATGATTAGCAGTTTAGGGCTAAAAATTTTGAATAAGATATAATGTTTCACTAAAACGTTTACTATATACATTGGGATCCCAAAATATAATTTAAAGGTTTATTACAATAAAATATTTACAACCAGCCGATCTAAGTGGCAAAATAGGGTTTAACCCTAGTTCCTCTTCAACCTCGACCATGGCAGTCGAGCAGCCGCATATGTACACATCGTCACCTAAGCTCTCCAACTCAAGGATGGTCCAGCTTTCTTTTTCCTTTACCTGCACCACATAGCACCCGTGAGCCGAAGCCCAGCAAGAAAACTCAATATGCTCATGATTAGTAATAACATGTCATCAAATCATAAAGTGCATGTCTAGCAACAATAGCCTTAATCACGCATGCAAATAAGTTCAGGCAATGAATGAGTGACTGATCAATAAGTCACTAACAGGGGGTCTGCACCTTTAAACGAGTGATTGTTCAACAAGTCACTAACAGGGGGTCTGTACCTTTAAACGAGTGACTAATTAACAATTCAATAACAGGGGGTCTGTACCTTTAAACAAGTGACTAATTAACAAGTCACTAATAGGGGGTCTGTACCTTTAAACGAGTGACTAATCAACAAGTCACTAACAGGGGGTCTGTACCTTTAAACGAGTGACTAATTAACAAGTCACTAGCAGGGGGTCTGTACCTTTAAACGGGTGACTAATTAACAAGTCACTAACAGGGGATCTATACCTTTAGCCATGTGACGAAGCAGTCACCTGAGCCTTCTGGTCCTAGCTCTAAGTAACTAGTCATAGAGTAGACAAGCGCTTATAATTTTCATCGAACTTAGGGTCGGTCCAGCATTAATACTCCATATGAGTCATTCAATGCCAATGTCGATTAGATCTAATCTTTTATCAGCTTTGCGTTCATGATGCTTATGCTGCTTCTGACTCTTAGGTCAGTAACATGCAACCAGTGCCGATTCTGACTAGTAAGTTAGTGCCACACACAAGTAAGCAATGCTACCAAGAATATATCATATGTCAAATATCTGAATACAGGGTATTCAGCATGCTTACTTAACAATTGCTAGCATAATTAGAATCATGCACAAACACAGAGACTCAAGCTCTGATCAATCTCATATTTAACATTCATGGCATGCCCTAACCACATGTTTCCCGTGCATCACATGCATCACATTTAAACACTCGACATGCATCTACAATAACCATGCATGTCTTATACAGGGTGTCATTTTCTTACCTTTGGTCCAAGCACAGGTTACCAATAAATGAGCCACAAGCACGATACACCATGTCGCGGCCCACCCCCCAGACAAAGCCTACCTCCTCCATCAGCAAGCTTCGGCCGCAACGCCCTAGAACAGGGTCGCGGCCTAACCTCAAACCAGCCATTTTTCCTCGTTTTTCCTCTTTTAAAACCTTCCAAAAACCTATCCAAACATCTCCAAATCCAAAAATCAAAGTTCCCAAACATCCTAATCATCCAAAACCATTAAAACCCAAGTCTCAAATCATCCAAAAACTCATCAAAATACAAAATCCAATTCAAGCTTAAAAACTTAGAACTTAAAACTTGGATTACCTCTGATTAAGTTGTTTCCCAACTAAATCCTTCAGCTAATAAGCTTCTAATCTTCCCTAGAATTGTTATGCCTCAATCCTCGCTTGAATCCGAGTCCTATAACTCAAGTTTCCTTCGAAAATGCGATCAGAAGACAAAAATGGAACTTTGAAGGAGAGAGAACATTCTAAACGTTCTTTTTATTTCTTAACAGGTTACTTCAAGCTTAAGTAGCCTCAAACAAATCCTAATGCTTGGGGTCCCGAAAACGTCCCCAGGGCAAAATATTCAAAACCTCTAGAATTTCCCCCTGATCTTACTAACTTGCAATTTATCATCAAATATTTATTCCCATTACCCAATAACTCGGTAATGTACTAAATACCCCCTTGACTCACTCCGAGTCAAGTATAAATCTCGTTGTGACTTTCCCACTAGCTTACCCCCTAAGATCGTCTTGTGTTGAATAACCCTAGCATAACCAAATAATAATGAAGCACCACACACATATCACATATATGCCAGATATGCCCGAAATGACCAAAATATGAAAATCACCCAATTAATTAAAAATGGGTCCACATGCATATTTAATACACCTAAACATGCATATAATCATTTAATAACATAATAAATCAATTATGGTCCTTCCAGCCTCCTAATCAAGGTCCTAAACCATATTAGGAAATTTGGGGAATTACAATATCCCCCCTACTACCGAATGAGGATCAACCTAATTTGTTTGACTCCGGTTTGACTTACTGAAGCTTCGGGGGTTGATGGAGGGTGTGGTCCCGCGGGCTAATTAGGGACCACCTGATTTCGGGTGTACTGGGCCAAAGGTCCTACTCTAATGAGAGTTTCAATCTCGTCCTTCAGCTGTCGACAGTCATCAGTGTTATGCCTGATGTCATTAAGGAATCGACAGAACTTTGAAGAATCTCTCTTTGCCCTCTGGTTCTTCAATGGCTCTGGCTTCTTCCATGGAAGGTGAGTAGAATTTTCCAGGAAGATGTGCTCCCTAATGTCCGTTAAGTCAGTATAAGTAGCATAAACAGGTTTGAATTTCTTCCCAGACTTATTTTTCTTTGTCACGCTCTGGTCGCCCTCACCATTTCCTTTCCTTTTGTTATTCCCCCTTGGTTATGGGTAACGGTTTGAATCATAGCTACATCATCCGTTACCGCTCCAATGGGCAGAACAGAGGTCTGGCTAGTTCCCCCGACGGAAGCTTGTGCCTCCTCTAAGTTAATCCACTCTTGAGCACGGGCCAAGAATTCATCCACACTCTTAACTCCTTTTCTTTGGAGTTCTTTCCACAGGTCGCCCCCGACAAGGATTCCTGTCCTTAGTGCCATTAGCTTAGAGCTGTCATCAGCATCCCTAGCCCGTGCAGTGACATTGGCAAATCTACTTAGATATGCCTTCAACGTCTCGCCAGGTTGCTGCTTTATGTTTTCCAATGAATTAGTATCAACCCGAGCTAATTGTGAAGCTCGAAATGCTTTTTTGAAATCATAGGAAAACTTCTTCCACGAGCTTATGGAATGCCTCTTATATTTCTTAAACCACTGCTTGGCTAGCCCGACCAAAGTTGCAAGGAATAAAATACACCTTAGATCGAGTCCAACATTGTGGGCCATCATCATGGTGTTAAACATTTTGAGGTGGTCTAACGGATCTCCATCTCCATCAAATTTTGACAAGAGTGGCATTCTGAAACCTACCGGATATGTGGCCGCCGCAATATTTGGAGCGAAAGGCTCGAGCTCGTCCTCTGAGTCACAATAATCTTTGTCTTTTCCTGATAAAAGCCTCTTCATTTGCTCTTCCATCAGAGCTAGTCTCTCGAGGGTTTGGTCCCTGGTCCATAGGTTACTTGGGGGCTGTTCAACAGCTCCCATCCTATCATATGCGTTTGATGGGTTATTGTCCCTCCAAGCTCAAGCATGGTTTTGTGGGGCACTATTCCCATTATCGCGTACTATTGACGGACCTCCCTCTTGTCGAGTATAACTAACATCTTCATTCTGAGCTGGATTCCTCCTCTGTGAATCCAGACGATCGCGCAAATCGGGTTGTGGATCGTACCGAGGGCTCTGTGCTGAACTCAACTGATTTCTTAGGCCGCCCTCTGACCTACCACTATGACGACTTTTGGTCTAGCAACTCCCATTTGTGAAGCTTACATCTTGCGGTTGGGGCCGAGGATATGGATTTTCAACACGTGTCTGTGGGATGTAAGTATTGGCAGATGGGGGAAGATTTCTCCTACTGTCTCCATAAGCTGGAATGTCCCATGTAGGACGAGGTGGCATTGGATGTCTTATAGGTGACGAGGGATGCCTTATTGGTGAGGCAATCCTTGTTCCATCAAGGCGGACTAAATTAGCCCGCCTATGTTCTACTCCATTGTCCCTAACTCTCTGCGTCTGACGATCCGATCGTGACATAGGAGGGTTTGTTGGAACATTTTGTCTTTGTGAGCTTGTCCCAGCCCCTCCTCGTGGATTTCCATGGCCATTTCTAAGGACCTGTGAAGGAGGCACCAAACTTGGGGTTGCGGTTCTAACCGACCGATTGACATGCTGATGACCCCTATGAGGGCCACTGGGTTGAGCATTCTGGCGATCTCGCCCTGTAGGTACAGAACTTGGGGTGGCAGTTCTGACTGATCGACTTGGTTTGGATCGATTATTCCTGTGGGACTTGTGAGACCCACTTTGCCTCTTTCTGACATTAACGTCAGTTGCAAGAGGGGGTAACCGAGACAAAACCTCCTCAATCTGTC
Source organism: Humulus lupulus (assembly GCF_963169125.1). Lineage (NCBI taxonomy): Eukaryota > Viridiplantae > Streptophyta > Magnoliopsida > Rosales > Cannabaceae > Humulus > Humulus lupulus. The sequence goes on along the minus strand of NC_084794.1, from coordinate 205,967,516 downwards.
TGTTTTCCTTAGCAAGATGGCTTCTCAATTGCATGTTTCCCAATTCGACGGAAGTTACGTAGTCTGGATTTGGATTTGGTGGCAATGATGTTGAACTCTCAGTATCTCCATGGCCCGCCGATTGTTTTCCCGGACGCTGCTGGATCTTTGGGCCATGCTGAACTCCCAGTAACTCCTGCCCACCAGGCTGTTCTATCTCATTATTGTGCATTGAGTGAGTGAGCACCATGATGAGAATCGATTGGGATTTTTATGAAGCACTAATTTGCTCTCAATGAAAGCACCAAACTGTTGATGCGGTTTTTCGCCAACAGTGTATTAAGAAATAATAAGGCAGATTAATGCTTAATAATAAACCGTAATGAAAAATAATCTGAATTCACTCAAGAACACAGAACTTTTTTGTGGTTCAGTGGTTAAAATCCACCTAGTCCACGAATCAATATTACTGTTGTTTTTCTCTATATTTTGGCAGAGTTTTGGTATTACAGAATAATGGTTCCCTTTCCTGTCCAATATTCCCAATATTTATAAGGGAATTCCATGGACAGGTTTGGGTAACCACGTGAGTCAATCATGCATTTACATAATGATTACATTTAATACAAATAATTCTCATTTATATTGTGATATGATTTGATAATAGAATAAATAGGTTCCCACTATCTCAGATATTAAATATGACAGTCTGGTCATAAATAAACGTATAAAGGGATCCCGAGTCTCTAGGGATCCGCGGGTATGCAATATACTAGAATTACCACAAGCTAGATATCTCCCCCAAGCTCGTGCTTCGACAGTTATTTAAAATTATGAGCTCGCGTTTCACAGCCATTGCATCCTTAGTTCGGGATAAACCCATAGCACCTTACACCACGTATGACCACTATGAATCTCGAGTTGTCCATGTGGATAATAAGCAGATATCATTCTCCTTGGCAATTTCTCCATATATTTATCTACCAGCATTTGCTTGGGTGCATGGACTAGTGCTAAAATCAGGGTACAACACTCTTTAATCCAATAATCTTATTTATTAGTTCCATGATTACTCCACTATAAATATGGAATTGCACTCTAAGTATTTATAGAATTATATTTACAGAGTTTTCTCTTGTAGTCCATTGATATAATCAATAAATGCAGTTCTGTCCTCCATTTATTGGTTCGTTAATTAGAGCTGGTCAAGATTACCATTTTACCCTTCTAATTACCTCTTGATCTTTAAGTACCATTAATTCACTAGCAAATAATTAATCTATAATCAAATTATAGATTTGAGCTTAATAACTATTCAATTCCAGAATTAACCCTTAAGGGAACCAATATTCGATCTATTAGGAAAGTATGGATTCCAATATTGTAATTCATGTTCCAAACCATTAATGATATTGAATCTCAAAAATAAAAGTCATTAACCTCATTATACTAAGAAACCTTAACGAGTGAATCAAAAGATCCAATAAATACAAACATGAGTTCATGAATACTCAGGAATTAGACTGATCCACAAATGATCATCTATTATGATAAGAATCAAATTTTTATGTCAAACAGTAAGTTTATAAAGATAATTAATTTTTATCAGTCCAATCATATTTAATCTCTATTATATACACATTTACTAAGAAGTCTATCCACATCAGTAATACGATTCTAGATCACTTGTATCTCGTATGATTAGTAAACCGCACTAGTAACCATTCATTAAAGATTCCTTACTTTAATATGTTACTAATTATTTAATTCATTATATATGATCTTAATTCTCTCATACTAATACAAGATCATATTCTCATGAATGAATAATGAATTGATATTATCATATAATTAATTCAAACAATAATTATAATATTTAAATATATAATAAAATTATTCTTTTTATTTAATTCAATAAAATGTATTTACATGCTTTTAGGGCATTAATCCAAATAATCTCCCACTTGCCCTCAAGGCAAGTGAGGCATCTCCCTTAATCCCATGTTGCATACATGACCCATAAACGACTTTGTTGGAAGTGTCTTGGTAAACGGGTCAACCAGGTTTTGTTCAGACGCTATCTTCATAACAGTCACATCACCTCAGTGTACAATCTCTCTAACCAGATGGTATTTCCTTTCTATATGCTTTCCTCTATTGTGGCTTCTTGGTTCCTTGGAGTTACCTACTGCTCCATTATTGTCACAATATAGGATTAGTGGCTTATCCATATCTGCAACTACTTCCAGATCAGTGTAGAACTTTCTCAACCAAATCACCTCCTTAGCCGCTTCACAAGCCGCTATGTATTCGACTTCCATGGTTGAATCTGCAATACTAGATTGTTTAATACTCCTCCAAACCACAACTCCTCCACCAAGAGTGAACACTGACCCATACGTCAACTTACGACTGTCTTTATCTTATTGGAAATCAGATCAGTGTATTTAGTAGGGTTTAACTCACCCCTGAATATACAAGCATATAATCTCTTGTTCTCCTAAGATACTTGAGAATGTGCTTTACTGTAATCTAGTGTTCCAAACTAGGATTGGATTGATAACGACTCACAATCCCTACTACATAGCATATGTCGGGTCTAGTACACAACATGGCATACATTAGACTCCCAGCTGCTAAAGCATAGGGATACTTTCTCATATCCTCTTCCTCCTAAGGTGTCTTTGGACACTGATCCGTGGAGAGAGTAATTCCATGTGTTGGTCCGTAACTGACCTTTCTTGGAATTCTCCATAGAGAATCTTTCAAGCACCTTATCAATATAATTAGCATGAGAAAATGTCAAGAGCTTGTTCTTCCTATCCCTTAGGATTTGGATTCCCATAACATAGCTCGCCTCGCCCAAATCTTTCATTTGGAACTTTCCAGTTAACCACTTCTTCACATTTTACAATGTCTCTACATTGTTTCCAATGAGGAGAATGTCATCCACATAAAGAACTAGGAAAACCACTACTTTTCCTTTGATGTATTTGTATACACATGCTTCATCGATATTCTGTTCGAAGCCATATGTTTTAATTGTTTCATCAAAGGTGATATTCCAAGATCTAGATGCTTGCTTTAATCCATAAATGGATTTCAGAAACTTACATACCTTTTGATCTTCCCCATTCTTGATGAACCCTTCTGGTTGTACCATATAGATACTTTGATCAAGATAGCCATTCAGAAAAGTTGTCTTGACGTCCATTTGGCATATCTCATAGTCATAGGTGGCAGCTATGGATGAGAGGGTGTGAATGGATTTAAGCATGGTCACAGGAGAAAATTTTTATTCATAATCAACACCATCTCTCTGGGTGTAGCCTTTGGCCACTATCCTTGCTTTAAAAGTCTCCACTTTCCAATCTACACCTGTTTTCTTCTTGTATATCCATTTTCATCCAATGGGCCTAACATCTTCAGGTGGATCTACAAGTTCCCAAACAGAATTGGAATACATAGATTCCATTTCTTGGTTCATGGCTTCTTGCCATTTCTCCTTTTCATAATCATCCATTGCCTCTTTAAAGGTTAATGGATCATCCTTGTTTGTATCAGAAACAAGGACATGTGCCTCATGTTCGTAGCGAACATGTTGTCTCACAATCCTCCCACTATGATGTTGCACCGGGGTTTCTTTTTCAGGAATAGTGAATTCCTCAATTTGTCGTTTATCATTTAATGATGAAGATGAAGGTGATGGAATCTTATCAGCTGTGAGTTCCTCCAAAACTAATTTGCTTCGAGGTTTATAGTTATTCATATAATCGTGTTCAAGGAATGTCACATTTGTTGAAACAAATACCTTTTGGTCATTGGGACTATAGAAGTAACTAACTCTTGTTTTCGGAGCGTAGCCCACAAAAATGCACACTTCAGACCTTGAATCAAGTTTCACTGATTTAGGTCTAAGAACATGAGTAGGACAGCCCCAAATGCAGAAATGGCGCAAACTAGGTTTGTTTCCATTCCACTGTTACAGCGGCGTTTTGTTTATGGTCTTAGATGGGACTACATTCAAAATGTAAGTCACCGTTTGAAGTGCATATCCCCAGAATGAGAGAGGAAGTGAAGAGTATCTTAACATAGACCTGACCTTGTCTAACAAGGTCCTGTTTCTTCTTTTAGAAACACCATTTTGTTGTGGCATTCCTGGTGTTGTGAGTTGGGATAAAATACCAAGCTTCAACAAGAATTTTTTTAATTCTAAATCCAAATATTCTCCATCTCGATCCGATCGAAGTGTTTTAAGAGTCTTGCCTAATTTCTTCTCAGCCTTAGCTTTGAATTCTTGAAACTTACCAAAGGTTTCAGATTTCCTAAGCATTAAGTAAGTATGACCATATATTGAGTAATCGTTAATAAAAGTGACAAAGTACTCATACTCACCTATTGCTTGTACATTGATTGGACCATAGACATCACTGTGTACAAGCTCCAAAGGTTCTTTAGCTCTATTGCCTTTCGCTGAGAAAGGGCGTTTGGTCATTTTTCCTTCTAGACAAGATTCACAAACTGGAAGAGTTCCAACTCTTAGTTCTCTCCAAGGTCCATCTTTTGTTAACTGGTTTATCCTGTCTAGATCTATATGACCAAGTCTAAGATGCCAAAGATATGTGTCATCCTCCTTTGAAATTTTTTGTCTTTTGTTTCCTTGCGGTTTTGCTACTTTGAATAATTCTGAGTTATTAAGCGTTCGTTCATTTGGTTTGAGCATATACAATCCGTTTATATGTTCCACTTGACAAATTTTGAAACCATTCTTCGAAATAATAATCACATTTTTACTTAAGAAATATCAAAATATTGTTAATGAAACATATATAAAGAAACTAAATTTCTAGAAAATCCCAGAATAAAATAAACATTGTTCAAAACAGGATAATTGTTCCCCAAAATGTAAATAGATTGTTCCTTTTGCTCTAGCTGAAACGAGCGCTCCACTTCCAACTCACATGGTCACCTCTCCATCAGCCAACTCCCTTGATGACTCAAGTATCTACATAGAAGAACAAACATGGTTAGTGGTTCCTGAACCTAAAACCCAGGATGACATATCGTTTTCCACTACACAAGGTTCAAGTACAAGTAAATCAGATTTACCTTTCTTTTTCAGCTCTAAGATATAATTTTGAAACCATTCTTCGAAATAATAATCACATTTTTACTTAAGAAATATCAAAATATTGTTAATGAAACATATATAAAGAAACTAAATTTCTAGAAAATCCCAGAATAAAATAAACATTGTTCAAAACAGGATAATTGTTCCCCAAAATGTAAATAGATTGTTCCTTTTGCTCGAGCTGAAACGAGCGCTCCACTTCCAACTCACATGGTCACCTCTCCATCAGCCAACTCCCTTGATGACTCAAGTATCTACATAGAAGAACAAACATGGTTAGTGGTTCCTGAACCTAAAACCCAGGATGACATATCGTTTTCCACTACACAAGGTTCAAGTACAAGTAAATCAGATTTACCTTTCTTTTTCAGCTCTAAGATATACTTTTTACAGTTTCTCTTCCAATGACCTTCAACTCCACAGTGGAAACATTTTCCTTTTGGTTCTTTCTTCTTGGAGTTATTGTCATTCTTGTTCTTCTTGGATTTTGGTGCCTTCTTGCCCTTTCCTTTGTCCTTATCATTGCTCTTCTTCCTCTTCTTGGACTTATCGTCAGAGTTTGAAGGTTTCTCCTCTACCACATTTACCTCAGCCTCTTTTGTAATGGATTTGTTAAACGACTCAAATGCCTGCAGTTCATTCAACAACTGGGTCACGTTGAATTCCAACTTATTCATAATATAGTTGGTGGTGAATGCAGAAAAGGCAGGAGTGAGTGATTCAAGTATGATGCTTACTTGTGTACGCTCATCAATGATGACATCATGTATTTCTGCTTCATGCATCACGTTTATCATGCTCAAAACATGTTCACGTATAGAAAAATCTTTCTTCATCTTAGTAGTCATGTAGGTTCTAGTAGCCTCATGTCTACTTTGATCAGATTGCTGTCCAAACATGGCCTGCAGAGAATCTATTATCTCAAACACAGTTTCATGTAAGTGTAACACATTATTTCAAAATTCATGACTTAACTTAGAGAGTACCGCCTTAGGGTCGGTCAAGCCTAAAATACATCACTCCTTCCTATCTCCATAAGAAGCCAACCTTGGTATTAATATGTCTAGAAACTCCTTAGGCGGACGGAAACAAAGCTTCCTCGAGGCCTTATTCATAGCTCACGGTGTTGTACTAATAATGGAGACCATAGGTCACATTGAGATGTTCACCTTCTCCCACTTACTATTTTAGAAATAATGTGTTTTATTAAACTAATCAATTAATTCCAAATTAATTACTAGTTTGTTAATAACCTATGAATGTAATTAATTACAAAATACATTTAATTATAAAATAGTATGTTTCTACAATTAATTTGAACTAGATAATTACTCATTACATTCATCTAACTTTACTAAAACATTTTTTAAATAAAGTTTATTATCTTAAAGGCCTATAAAAACTATTGCCTTTATTATGGTGTGAGTTACCAAGTTTTAACTAATTTAATACTTATTAGTTTGCATGCAATTGATTTCTCCAAAATAATTCACATAAACAATTAGGACAATCCTAAATAATCATGTTTCTAAAAGATGCATGATTAATGAAAACAGTGTGGGGTTTCATGAATGACATGTAATTGACTAATGCATGATCATATTATCAATCAAATATTAATTAATATTTATTTAAATAAAATAAATAAATAAACAATAAATGATGAACCGAATACTATTGGATATTTTTAAATTTACAACTTTTGAAAAAATAGAAATAAAATTTCAAAAATAGCCTATGACTTGTTTTCAAGACTCCAAGAATGATTCTCCTCTCTTTTAGGCTTTCTTGCAAATCTTTAGGAATTTGTTAGGCCCACCTAATTAATTAGAAACTAACTTTCTAATTAATTTATTTAGTTAAAACTAACTTTTAATTAAATAACTATCTATGTCATCTTTTTAATTTAGTTGAATTTAAATAATTAAATAACCAAATTCAAATAATTATTTAAACTTAAGATAAAATCTTAACCAACTAAAATATATTTTATTTTTCTAATAAAAATAAAATAAGATAATTAAACTTTTAAATTCAAACAATTTAAAATTAATTAAATAAAAGATGAATAAGACAAAAATAGGATCTAAATTGGGTTCCAAGATTGATGCCCTAGATCACTAGGGCCAACGGATACAAGGTGAGCCAAGGGGCTCGGGGGCATGCGGCTGGGTGGTAGGCTCACGCTGGTGGGTGTGTAGGCAGCTGGGGAGCCACACGGCATAGGGGCGTGGGCTGGCTGCTGGTGTGCAGGGCGTAGGTGCTCAGGGCTGGGCGACGCACCCATCAGGGGAACCTGGGGCTCGCATGCGCACATGTGGCTAGGAGCCTGGGCTCGTGCGCGCGCAGGTGGGGCAGCTGCGGGGCTCAGGCCGTGTGCCTCCAAGGTGCATGGCTCGGGTCCCTTTTTCTTGTGTACTGATTTTTCATATCTTAATTTCAAAAAATAAAATTTACAAAAAACCTATGCCTTTTATGGCTTACACAAGAGCTAGAAACTCAAATTCCTAACCCAATAGCCCCATATAATTAATAATACATCATTCAACCATACATTCAAAAAACATATCTATTCATTCAATATACGTATCAATATACATATAACAAATGAAAGAAACCCACACATCATTTAATATATATATATATATATGTAGACTGCTCTGGAACCAATTGTTGGTATTTAGAGAGCAAATCAGAGATACGCAACAAGGAATAGACCTTTTTAATAATTATTAATACCAGCCAAGATCATACACACACATATATATATATATATTAAATCACATACAATCAGATTAGAGATTACCTCTTGTAGCCTATCAAGTGTCCTCGAATCTTTTTGTATAAAATCAACGATCTTCCTATCCAAGTTTTTGAGAACTCACAACCTTGATCTTCCAGACCAATCCTCAATCACAAAAGGACATGTGTGGCCACATAGGATTCAAAATGTTGATTTATGACTCTCTAGATGTACTCAACACATGGATTCCATTATTGTAATTCATGTTCCCGGCCATTCATGATATTGAATCTCCAAAACAAAAGTCATTAGCCTCATTATACTAAGAAACCTTAACAAGTGAATCAAAAGATCCAATAAACACAAACATGAGTTCATGAATACTCAGGATTTAGACTGATCTACAAATTATCATCTATTATGATAAAAATCAAATCTTTATGTCAAACGATAAGTTTATAAAGATAATTAATTCTTATCAGTCCAGCCATATATAATCTCTATTATACACAACACATTTACTAAGATGTCTATCCACATCAGTAATCTGAATATAGATCACTTGCATTACGTATGCTTAGTAAATTGCACTAGTAATCATTCATTAAAGATTCCTTACTTTAATATGTTACTGACTATTTTATTCATTATATATGATCTTAATTCTCTCGTACTAATACAAGATCATATTCTCATGAATGAATAATGAATATTCTTGATATTACCATATAATTAATTCAAACAATAATTATAAAAGTAAATGATAGCTAAAATACCCAATGTTTTCAAAATGTTGCACTTTTATACCCAATCTTTTTTTTTTTTGCGATAAATATACTCAATGTGCAGCGTCCCAAATTTGCTAATAAGGATTAGGGTCTTGATTAATGTGCCTGGAGGGAAATAAGTGATTAATTGTATTAATATGTGAATTTGAAGAGTATGAGATTAGAAATGCATGTTTAGGTAAATTAAATATGCATGTGGGCCCCATGTGGTTATTAAGGGCATGTTTGTAATTTTAGCCCGCTGAGGGCTATAAATTTAATATTTGTGTATTGTGATTGACACCACATGTGAGTGGTGATATATCTGTGAAGCAAGATCCGAGACACTCCTAGGGAGCGGTTTAGCTGGAAAGTCACAATTGGGTCTAATACCCGGCTCGGGAGGAGCCTAGGGGTATTTTGGGTATATATTTATGTGTTTGGAATTTATGGAGTAACATGTCGGGGTTAACGGGGATTTATAAGAACACTTGAGGATTAGCGGGACACGACAAATGACGGAATTGCCCTTGATGTTAGTATAGGAGTTTTATTAGAGAAAAGGGCAAAGGGGTAATTTGGCTTTAAGGATGGATAGATTTGGGGCTGAGGGGAAGTCCTTCACGATACTTACTAGGGGCATATACTTGAATTCTTTTTTAAAGCTCTAGAGGAAAACAGAAGCTAGGAAAAGAAGGGAAGAAGAGTTGATCTTCTTTGGGATCAAGGGAGGAATTCAAGGCTTGAGTTTGGGAGGCTAGTAGCTTGGAACTCAGGGGATTAATTCAGATACTTACTCATGTTCAAGTAAGCTTTTAAACATGTTGATCAACTGAATTCTGCTGGTTTTGGTTGTTAGAACTTAGGCATGCATGGATTGGTTTCCAAGATTGGTTTTGAATGTTTGATGGGTGTAAGAATTAGTTTATGAGTTTGTTAGGATGTTTAGGCTGTATGAGTATGAATTATTGGCTTAATTCTGAGGTTGGGTGAAGTTTGGGGTGTGAAATATGGGTTTAAGCTCGGGGAAAAACTTGAGGAAAAGGTTGGTTTTCTGGGTGTGGGGGTCGAGCCGCGACCCGTGTGTGCGTGAGGCCTGGGGAGGCCTCTATTCTTGAGGCGCACCGTGGCATGGGACATGGAATGCCGCAGCCTGTGTCTCCTTCCAGGGAGGTATTTTGCCTCTATTTTGAGGCATGTCGTGGCCCTTAAGGGGGTTGGGTCGCGACCCTAATTCAGTGCTTGGGCTATTTTGTAGGATTTTGACTTGGGAACCCAATTGTTAGGGCTCGGCATGGATCTTCAAGGTTCCGGAGACTAGAATTTCAATCCAAAGTTATTTAATGAATTAGAACTTGATGGATGAATGTTGTTGACACATTGTGACTAGGTTTTCAGCGAGGCTCGGACTAGGGGACTGTGCTTGGGACATCGGTGGTTGGAAAGCTCGGGACACAGGTAAGAAAATTGTTGTACCCATAGAGCAGGGCATGGCCCTATGTGATTGTGATGCAGGGCATAGCCCCATTGATTATGTTTATGTATGTTTAAGTATTTGTTAAATTATGCTATGTGTGCATATTTGTGAATGAACGGCAAGGACCGGGAATGGTTAAGGCCGAGAACGGCGAGGGCCGAGAACGACAAAGGTCGAGTATGGCAAGGGGCCGGGAGCAGCGTTAAGCACGCGAAGTGCGAGTTGCCAGGGTGAGACCCCTATTGGATACCTGGGATATCCTCACGGTGTAGACCACGAACCCAGGGCCTGGTAAAGCGCTTGGGATGACATGTCCATTATGTGTTTAGCCTGTTGGCGGTTTTATTGTATGATGATTGATAGATATGCATATGTTGTTTGCTTGTGTGGAGTTTTCTTGCTGGGCTTCGGTTCACAGGTGCTCTATGGTGCAGGTAAGGGCAAGGGGAAGGTCGACCAACCATGAGTACGGAGAGAGTGAAGCGACGTGTACATGTTTGGCCTGCCTAGCTGCCACGACCAGGGGTATTTTTGGGAGATGTTTGTATTAAATCTAAATTTTATCGTTTAGTCGACTTTAATCATATTTTTTAGTTGTAAATATTTCTAAATAGAATTTTGGGATCCCAAATGTTTAACACTTTATAATTTTCAATGAATGATTATGTTGACTGTATTTTTAGCCAACGGCGTGAGAATGTCAATAACGACAAGCCTTCAAGAGAATGTAAACGACAACAGACAGTTTAATAAAGAAAATAAAGAACACACAAGAGATTTTTATAGTGGTTCAGCCCCGATTGTCGGTAATAGCCTAATCCACTTAGAGTTGTGATTTATAGATCTGTACTCAAGATCAGATGGACTGAGCCAACTGAGTTTCTTCAGTACAGATTGCAAAAATACAAGAGTTCTCTCAAATATCAGCACTTTCTCTCTCTAGAATACTCAGACCCAATTTTCTCTCTCTAGAAAGAAGAAGCAGAAGAAGCCCCCTCTCTAATCCCATAAGCTCACTATTTATAGGCTTAGGGTCCTCAACTGATATCCCCTTACGATAGGGATATTTTATTATTCATCTTATATTTATATTACAATAAATGTTTAAAATACAACTGATTCCTCAATTTGAGTGAGAAATGAGAGATTCCCGGGTGCCTAGACCAATTCTTGCTAGAGTCGTTCCGGGGATTTTGACGTAGTCTCACATGCATGTTGATTACTCCTTCAAGCTTTCCTTGGCCCCAAATGATGTATGCTTGGCTCTCCTCGGACAAAGGTGGTGCATGCTTGGCTCTCCTCGGATCAAGATGATCCGAGCCAACTCCCTTGGCACCTCACCTCGGGTAGATCCGAGCCAATTCTCTTGTTTCTCACCTCGGATAACTTTGAGGCATCCTTCTCCATGACATGTCCGATCGGACATGATGGTCTTCTCCTCGGACCAAGGTGATTCAAGGCACCTTCTCTTGCCTTCTCCTCGGACCAAGGTGGTCCGAGGCATCCTTCTTGGCATCTCACCTTGTACAAGCCCGAGGCACTCCCCTTGTCAAAATCTAAGTCTCAATTCTTGACTTGCATGGGACTCCTCCTCCTTAGCTACTTACCTTGGACACGTTCGAGCCAACACTTAGGAAACCTTGGGAGGCTTACCTCAAACACACCCTTGGGGTCTCCTAGGACCACATCCTCCTTGGGGTCTCCTAGGACCACTTTCTCCTTGGGGTCTCCTAAGACCACTTTCTTGAGTTCTCCTTGGACCTCATCCTTGGGTTCTCCTAGGACCACTCCCCTTAGCACTCCTAGAATGCATTCTCCTTAGCCTCCTAGGATGCATTCTCCTATTTTTTGGGTATAACAGATTACATTTTCAGATTATGTGACTTTTATTACAGTTTAGCTACACTTTTGATCTAAATCCTCAATTAGTGAGTTAATTGCATGTTTTAAACTCACTTAGTAACGGTTCTAAGGAAGTAGAACGTTACACAATGTCTTCAAAATGTTGCACTTTTATAATCAAACTTTTTTTTTTTTGCAGTAAATATACTTAATGTTTTTTAAATTTTGCACTTGTATACCTATTTTTTATTATTTTGATAAATAATAAGAAAGTGAAAGAAAAATATAGGATTTTAATTATTTTTTAAATTTTAAATTATTTTCTCTTTCTCACTCTTTTCAAAATAACTATTTTAAATTAAACATCAATAAATGTTTTATTAAAATTAATAAAATTGATTTTATAATTAAAAACTTATATATTTTCATCAATTTAAAATATAAGTTTTTTAAAAAAAAAGTAAAGAAAAAAAAATATAAGTTTTAATTATTTTGATTAATTTTACTAATCTTAATTTTTTTTATTATTATTTTAAAAGTAAAAATAATTTAAAATTTTAAAAAGAACTAAAATCCTATATTTTTCCTTCATTTTCTTATTATTTCTCAAAATAATTTTAAAAAATAAGTATAAAAGTGCAACATTTTAAAAACATTAGGTATATTTACCGCCAAAAAATGGTTTGGGTATAAAAGTGTAACATTTTGAAGACATTGAATATATTTACTGCTAAAAAACAATTGGGTATAAAAGTTCAACATTTTGAAAATATTTGATATTTTAGCCGTCATTTATTCTAATTATAATATAATATATAATAAAATTGTTCTTTTTATTTAATTCAATAAAATATCTTTACATGCATTTAGAACATTAATCCTAACAACAAAAATGTTGATTATACCAATGAAAAAAAACCACATAAAAACATCTTGTGATCAAAACTATTCCTAAAACTCCCTGCACCTAATTGTTAAGGCAAACTTATAAACTTAAAAAATGTTTATGTTCATTGATATTACCTTTTTTTTTTAAATAATAATAATCATGTGCAAAGCACATGGAGACTAATGTTGCAATGGAATAAAATGTGTACAATTACTACTTAATTAAAAATTGTAGCACCTCTAGAGATTTAAAAAGCAAAAATTTAGGGGTTGTACATCTAAGTATAATAAAAGGTGAAAAAAATTGTAAAATTTTAATTCAAATTATCCTAAAAATACGTACAATTACAATATATTTTTCTTCTTATAAGAACTTAGAAATTTAAGAACACCCGAAATTTAACCTTAATCAATTCCATTATATTCAATTCAATTATTATAAATATAATTTGGATTGGATCAAAATATAGATTTTAAATATGTTTAATCGGTAGTAAATATAACAACAAATAATTGGAAAAAAAAAAGTTAGTTTATTGGAGGGAACCTTGGATTCATATTCCTTGTCTTATTTGTTATAGGTCATCATGTCCTCAACTAATTAAATTGTAAAATTTGCTTATTAGGATTTTTTTCTTCCTGAACTATTATTAATCCAAATCGTACTTCCTAAATTTTTCATCCTATTAAAATTTTCCACGAACTATTCGCGTTACTGAAACATGAGGCTTCAGTCTAATTTTGCTAATGAAATGGTGATGTGGCAGTCTAGGCACCAGTGTGTTATTGTCACGTCAATGTCTTGTTTATAATTTAAATAATAAATATAACTTTTGCCCCCAGACTACTATCACTACCAAATCATTCCCCTCGAATTTTAAAATTTTAAAAAATTAAATATTAAGAAAAACATTAAACTAAAAATCCATTTAAATTAAAAAAAAATAGTGTTGACAAAAAATTGTTTGAGGTGCTAGGCGTGCGTTTGGGCAAGCTCGAAGTTGGCTAGGTAGCAACGTCGTGGATAGGCTGGGCTCATGTGAGTTTCCTGATGACATTCAGTTTCAGTGTCGCCTATATCATCCTTCTGCATCTCTCGCTCTCCCTACCCATCTTATATCTTTCTCATTTGTTGAGTGTCCTAGGATGTTTGGATGGTACAAAAGTGTGAGAAAAAAGAATAGAAAATATTGATTTTTTTGTTTTGTTGTTAATGTCAGATTTTAAATGTGTATGAATTTGAGATATTGAAATTTTGATTTGTATATGTTGTAATAATTTTTTTTAGTCGGGTTCTTGTTGTGACAAATTGATGAATGTTGTGGAGATTGTTTGATTGGTGCAAAAGTGAGTGAGAGTGAAAGAAAGTAAGAAAAATAAGAGAAATTTTTTAAATAGTTTTATTTTTATCAATTTTTTTAATTTTGTAATTTAATATAAATTGATTTTTAGTTCAATAATTTTTATCTTTTTTTTAATATAAATTTTGTTTAATTTAAAAATTCGATGGATACAAATTGGTAGTGGTAATAGTTCGAGTAACAAAAATGCTATTTATTATTTCAATTATATACGTGGCAATGCCACATTTGGTGTCACCACGTCCCTATTATGTTAGAAAAATTAGACGGAAGTCCCACATTTTAGTAACGTAAATAGTTTAATGGAAATTTTCAAGAGGCTCAAAAATTCAAGAGGTACGATTGTAGTAATAGTTTAAGAATCCTAATAACCCTTTATATAATGAAGGATTATCTTTATTGAATTGTTGCTTAAGTGGAGACATAAGAAGATATAATAAATGGGAGAGAATATTTCAATCGAAAACCTTGACCTCCAAAACAATTATTGGCACTTCAAAAATCCAACAACTTCCAATACAAATTCGATGTTTGATTTGATAATCTAAAACTATAAGACATTTTATTCACTAAAATATTGGTGTTTAAATATACATAAATTAATACTAATTGAGTAATTGAGCCAATTACTACTAAGTTAGGATAGTGCCCCTAAATTTTTGTGCTCCCTTCTATATTTTATACTAAATTAACTTAATTTTTTTACTATAATTTAATATTTTGGAAAAATTATAACAAAGTCTCCTAAAAAAATTAAAAATGCTATTAGTCCCCAAGAATTCAAACTAAAAACCACATGTCACTATTATGACAAAATAACACATTATCATAACCCCTAATAATAATGAAACAATTCCTCATTATAACACATAAATTTAATAACAAATAAAAATTAAACAAATTACAATAACATAATTCATTAAAACAATTCTCAACACAATTTCTTATATTAAAGTGCCATAGATGGAAATAATGCCAGTACATGATCTATTTATAAAAAATTGTCTTACTTTAATCATCCAATAATTTTCACATAAAAGTTTACTATTCTTAACATAGTATTAAAATCTAACAATTACAATCATTTTTTTCATCAAATATTTAGTGCACATATCTTTTCCTCGTATTAATTATTCTCGCATTATATTATCTATTCTAATCGCCTCTCACCAATACCAATTGCTCATTAATATCTTTACTTAATTTAATATAATAACTTTTTTTCTTCTTCATTTTTTTTTTTTTTGAAAAAAAAAATTAATTCCATAGATTAAGAGGCAAATTTTCATCTACTCAAAAGGGTAATACTGTTGGGAATTGTGTCCTTAAAACATTGTAGTTGATAATGATTTTAATGAAATAAATGAATGAATTGAATTATTGTATATATGTAGCATATGTACTATATTATTGTTAATAATATTAAGTAAATATCAGAAAATTCTCAAGTTCATTTATGTGGTCTCAATCTTATATTGGTATGAGAGTATCGAGATTGAGATAATGAACTTAAATAGTTCGCAGTAAAATAAAGTTATGAAATCTTTAGATTAATTACTGCTAGTACAGTCCACTAGTATTATGACACTTTAGTGGAGGTACTTTGCATGCTGAGAGTATGTAGAACTAGATAAGATGTGATTTAATAATACTTGTTTAAATACCGTTTCGTAGTATTATAAAACACATCAACTGATAATCATATACAAACTGATCTTAATCCTGAAGTTACTATGAATCCTTATATATGTCATTTGATCATTTGATTCATGCGTTACAGTTTGTCAGAATGATCAGGCTAAAAACTATTGTTTTGGGGACTCAATGATGTATATGGCTAGGGACATAGCTTAACAGATATGGAATCTATACATTCTTATAGATTGAATGATGGTTCCCAATTGAGTTGACTTTTGGAACTGAAAAGGTTATTGATGTCAAATTCATAATCAGATTATGAATTAACAATCACTAGTAAAGTCAATGGTACACTAGGAATCAAGATATAATTAAAAGGGTAAAATAGTAATTTTATTTTCATTTAATTATGAATCATCAATAAATGATTAATTTGTATGTAATGATTATATCAATGGACACTTTATGGTTACAATAAAGTACTCAGTAAATATATTTCTTTAATTCTCAAGAGTGCAGTCTCATATTTATAGTGGAATAATCATGAGATTAATAAATATGATTATTGAATCAAAGAGTTTTGGTTAATAATATTTTATTTATTGGAGCTTGGAATGATTGGTCCATAGGTCCCCATGGCAACTCTATCAACACTATATAAGGTAAAAGTTGATACAAGGGTCAAACTGTGAATGAGCTATTTGAGAGAATATTTATTATTCGGGATAAATGTGTGATTATGTGATAATTGAAGTTGCACAGTATTATTATTGCATTTGTGCAATTTTCGAAATTGTGTAGAATTAAAATAAATTGATTTTAATCAATTATTTTATTTAAGTGTGAAAGGATAAATATGGATAGTTAAAATTAGTTTTGATTATTATATTTATTTAATTAATAATAAGATGATAATGAAAATTCAAAATTTGAAATTTAAGTTGTTGTCTTTTCCTTAAAAAATGATACCTTATTTGAATTTCTAATTATTAATTAATTAAAATAAAAATGCATGAAAAAGTCAAATCTCATTTTTCAGGAAAAGTGCTACACGCATAGGGCTTCTTGGACTGCCTTATGCGTGTACCACTACCGATGGTGATCAGTTATTAGTTTTTTATTTTATTTAATTAATTAATTAAATATTTTGAAAAATATTTTAAAATGGAATGTAAGACTTTGTCTTTATTCATCATTATTATTATTATTAAAGATGATTAATTTTATTATTAATGTAATGTCTCAAATACCCTAATGTGACTTAATGCCTGGATTAGGAGGTCGGGATGGTAATAATTGATTTATTATGCAATTATGTGATTAAATGCATGATTATGTGAATTATATGATGATATGATGATAATTGCATACGCGTGGGCTCACTTCTTATTAAAATGACATTTTCATAATTTTGATATGTTAAGAGCATATATGTATATTTATGTGCATGTTGGTGATTTATGGATGAGACCACATTATTATGTGGATATGTTCGAGCTATTCGGCATGAGACAATCCTAGAACGCAAGTTAGCAGTTTAGTCATAACGGGATTAATTTCTAGGCTCGTGGTAAGTCTGGAGGTAATTTGATGCTTAGTACATTACCGGGAATGAACAGGTAACGAGATATGATTTAATCATTATTTGAGAATATTGGGATAACGGGAATTGGAGGACGTTAATTATAATTAACAAGATTAGTGGGAAATGACAGTTTTACCCTTGCTAGCCTTGAAAATAATTAATTGACCCTAGGGGGATTTTGGTCTTTTGACCATGGGATAGACTTAGATGGTTGGTTGTAGAAGGTTTAGGCAGCCAAAACAGAGTAACTCTCTTCCTCTTCCACGATTATTTCTTCTTCTTCTTCTCGGATGGAATTTTGAAGCAAGATTGAGGATTCAAGCTAGGGAATTAAAGCTTAAGGGTTTAGGCTAGTGATCAGTCATTGAAGGGGATTCAAATCTATGTTTAAGGTAAGATTTCAGCCATAATTTATGGTTTTGCTCTGTTTTAAGGTTAGTTCTTTAGCTTGAGGTTTCACTACAAGAAATTCGACATTTACCTACCAATATTAATCGTGGGTAAAGATAGCGTATTGGTAGGTAAATCCTTTTACCTACATATTTTGACCAATTTTGTATTGGTAGACTATAGTTAGTCGAGAAATGTACCATTGCCTACGATTGGCATATTGGTAGGTAAAACTTATGTGGACCCCACAGAAATGACTTGGAGTTGTTTGACGTGGCATCTAATGTTTCAACTGACGTGGCAAGCCTTGTGGCAAATTTTTAGTGAAACACGTGGCACTAAATGATTGAGTTACTTGTCCCTTTTTATTGGTTACGTGGCACTAAATGACTAGTCCATGTGGCATGAGCTGGTATACCTATTTTTACCTACGCTTATTTATTTGTGAGTAAATATAATGTTTATATGTAGGTAATTTTAATTATATCAATAAATTTAATTTAATATAAACAATAAATGAAAGAAGTTAATTTTAAAAATATTTACCATTATTCCTCAAATAAATTATTTAACATGAATAACAAAATAAACAAACGTATATTATAAAATATTCATTGCTTATTAAATGATAAGTGTTACACTAATTACATTTCATAAAATAAAATATCAACAATTTTATACAATTCTCTTTTCTCTAACAATATTTTTCTTGATATTCTTCTTATTCTTCACTTTGGAATTATTGCACGAGAGCCTCCTTTCTCTAACTGAACTCTGAGAATGTCGATGATGGCTTTGAGAGGTGAGGTTTGGGTTGTCGATAGTGGGAATGACTATAATTAACTTCAACATAAAAAATATCCTCAATTTAATCATCATAAGGATTTCAGATTGTATATGATTAATTATTATGGACATTTATGACACTTGACATACCAACATATATTAAAAACAAATATATGAGCACATCAAGTCTCATAATCACCAACATAAAATAATTACACTTATTCTTAATCATCATTGGCAAAATAAATTCAAAGTAACAATGGCATAAATCCGCAAACTAAAAATCAGATTATAGACATAGAACCAAACCCTACAACCAAAGAGCAACACTAAATCTTAATACAAATATCAGAAACAAAGTATCAAACAAAATATACTAAAATATATCCTAGCTCAAAATAGATCCCTTCATATATTGGCATTAAAACAGATTCCTTCCTCAAAATAGAGCTAGACCCTACACTCAAATAGCAACACCAAAGCTAAATACAAATATCAGAAACAAAGTACCAAACAACATATATTAAATCAAATCCTAACTCAAAATAGATTCCTTCATATTTAGACATATTAAAACAGATTGTTTGCTCAAAACATAACCAAACCCTACGATCAAAGAGCAACACTAAAGTTAAATACAAATATCAGAAACAAGAGCAAATCTAACTTGTAAGATGACACATTTAAAAGCATTAGCATGTGTACCCAGAAGAACCAGTGCTTAACTATTTAAAAAAGGGAAATTTGCGGCTAAAATACCCAAACTTTCAAGTTACTAACACTTAAATACCCAAACTAATTTTTTGGTGGCAAAAATACCCAACCGTTAACTTTTCTGGCATTCCGTTAGTACCCATAGTTAGAGTTTAGTTTTGACATATAAGAGGACAAATGGCACTCCAAGATTACTCCACATGTAAATTAAATAAAACAAATAAATCATTTTAAAACCATCTGAAAAGATTTAAAAATATAACTAATGTAATTATATTATATTATTATTAAAACATTTAAAATAAAAAACTGAAAAAGTAAAAGAAAAATAAAACAACGATTATCAGAGAGAGGGAGAGAAGACGAAGAATAGAGAGAGGGAGAGAAGACGAAGAAAAAAAATGATAACAGAGAGAGAAGACGATTAACTGATTACCCAGAAAACTATTTTGAACCCCAACGAAGAACCCCTTGAGACGCCGACGAAGACTCATCTGAGATGTCGATGAAGACCCACCAGAGATGGTGACACGAACACCACCCACCAGAGACGCCGACAAATAAACATCGACTAGCCAGGAATTCAGAGTAGAGGAGGCACAATGATTATAAGATTCGAAGGAGAAAACTTACCTGATTATGGTGAGTGATGTTCTCGACTTTTTTTGTATTGTTTAATAAAAGGTGTTATATATTTTTGGTTTAAAAATTGTGGGTCAAAGTTTAATGTTTGTTCTTCACTTTATTGGAATAATTTGTTGTTTTTGATGTGGTGAAATTTGTTGCTTTTTATTGTATATGTATTTCAGGGAAGGATTCAAATATGTTTTCTGTTTGTTTACATCATGGGGGAAAATTTGTTAATAAATTTGGTGATAAGAAATATGAAGGGGGGAGAGTTTCATATTTTGATTAATGTGTTTGTGATATGATTAATGTTCAATTGGAGAGAATGGGTAAGAGTTTGGGGTACAAATATCCTTTTGGTTTTCTATACAAACCACTTGAAAAGGATCTGAATTTTGGATTTATGTTGTATGGAGACAAGTCAATGCTGAATTTTATTGAGGTTCTAGAAAAAATGAGGGGTAATAGAATAGTTGATATTTATTTAGTTCTCTCTGATGAGTTCATTGATGAAACACTTGTTGTGGAGGGCCTACCTGTTTTGGAGCCATTAAGAGAGAAGGATCCCACCATAATAGATATTGACCATGCTGCCCCAAGTACATATGAGGAACAAGACATAGAGATTCCATTTACAGACCCCACTCCCCAATATAACACACTATCGGAAGCCTTTATTGATCTAAATGAAGATGTAAATGATATTCATTTAGAGCATGAGTATGAGTCAGAGAGGGTTGGTGAGGAGTTTAAGACAGAAGGAGTTGGTGAGCAAAGGGATGAAGTTATGAATGAAGATGAAGCGTTTGAGTTGAGAGAAGAAGAGTATGAGGGTGACAATGGAAATGGGGATGAGGAAGATTATGAGTATAATGACCCCACTCAATGGTGGATTAGTGTAGTTGAAGAGTGCACAGATGGTGATGATGACAGTGTTGGTTTCAATTATGAAGATGAACTACAAAGTTTACCAAGTGATGATGATGGCAATGGTCCTTCCCAAAAGCATAGGGAATTTAACCCTAAGGTGCACATGGCAAATGTCAAATTTGTGCGTAAGATGGAGTTCGCTTCTGTGGCATTGTTGAGAGAAGCAATCTAAACATACTTTATACAATCCGAAAGGGAGTACAACTATGTCTTCAATAATAGTCAAAAATTGAGAGTCAAGTGCAATCAAAATGGATGTCCATGGATATTGTATGCATGCGTACTTAATGATAAGAGCACATTCAGGATAAACACACTTGTAGATGAGCATTCATGTAGCCAGGTGTTCAAAAATAGACATGTTACTAGTGGGTGGTTAGCAAATAATTTTTTAGAACAATTCAGGGCGAATCTGGATATGTCATACAAGCAATGGAAACAGTTGACTTGCACAACCAAATATTCTTATATTTCTGAATGGAGATTTTACAGAGCAAAGAAAGAAGCTATGAAGATACTTGAAGGAAGTGTTAGAGACCAATTTGTTATTGTGGAGGACTACTGCAAGCAGATTTTGGCAACTAATCCAGGTATGTAACCTTGCTGAATTTGGGTATTTAACATTCAGTGTTTCAGTGTTGTTTTGGTTTTTAAGAGTCATAATTTGTTACATTTATTATTTTAGGTAGCACAACTTTGTTGAAGACCACCATGAGAGGTGGTAAGAGGTACTTTGAGAGAGTTTACATATGTTTGAAGGCATGCAAGGATGGATTCATAAAGGGGTGTAGGCCTTTGATAGGCTTGGATGGATGTTTTCTTAAAGGATATTGTAAGGGTGTATTGCTTGCAGCTGTAGGAGTGGATGGGGAGAATTCATTGTACCCCATAGCTTATGCAATAGTGGAGAAGGAGAACACAGAGACATGGAAGTGGTTTGTGGAGATATTAAAGGAAGATTTACAAGTTGAAAATTCATCAAAATTCACATTGATGAGTGATAGGCCGAAAGGGTTGGAGAATGCCATGAAATCTTTGTGGGATGGGGCACATGTGCGATATTGTGTGAGACACATGCATTCAAATTTTAAGAAAGATTTTCCTGGTTTATTATTAAAGCAGTTGTTATGGGCAGCTGCTCGAGCTTCCACTAAAGAAGAGTTTGTGAAATGCATGAAAACAATTAAGGATGTTAATGAGAGTGCATATAACTGGTTAATGGCTAAGAATGCATCTGAATGGACAAGATCACATTTTGATGACTCTGTGAAATGTGATATGGTGTTAAACAATATGTGTGAGAGTTTCAACTCCGCTATACTTGAAGCTAGAGACAAGGCTGTTGTCACGCTCCTAGAGAAGATTAGATTCTGGTTGATGGTTAGATTTTGCCAAAAGAGGGAAAGCGTCAACAAATGGAGAGATGGGATTAGCAAGCAGATATGGGATCTCCTTGAGAAAAATAAAGAGGTAGCAAAAAAATGTCACACAAATAGAGCAAATGCATTTAACTTTCAGGTTACTCACGAGACTGATGGGTCCTTTGTGGTAGACCTAATTGCTCTCACATGCACTTGTAGGAAGTTTGAGTTGAATGGTTTGCCTTGTAGTCATGCAGTGGCAGCCATTTGGAAAAGAGGGCTCAATGTGCTAGACTATGTGCATGACTACTACAAGAAAGAGAGCTTCATACATGTGTATGAAGGGGTTGTGCAACCTATGCCAAGTCCGAATAAATGGCCATCTTCAAGCAATGCTCCAATCCTTCCACCTCCCGAATACAAACTTCCTGGTAGACCAAAAAAGTCTAGGAAGAGGGAGGTAGATGAGCCCCCTGTTGGTGCCACAAAATCTAACAGACATGGATAAAAAATGCATTGTAGTAAATGTGGTGGTGAAGGACATAATAAAAGTTCTTGTACCAGTCAAAACACAGCAAAGGTAAACTTGTATTGCTTGTTTTTAACATATTTTTGTGTTTGCCTATGTGTTGCAATTCATACTACTGCTTTTATTATTTAGGCTACACAAGCAAAGAAGTGGGGCAGACCCCTTGCAAAAACTCCGAAAGTGGATACCATAAAAAGGAAGGAAAGACTTAAGAGGCAAAGAGCTAGGGAGGCTTCTTCAACTAGTAAACCAAGCAATACTCCTAACTGAATTTGTGTTCATATATATTTTTTGATGTGCTTTGTACAACTGTACTGAGTTATTCAGTGTTGGTTTTTCTCTATTTTGATGTCAGTAGCATTGAACAATCTTTTGAGAGGAGACTATTTTGATGTCAGTAGCATTGAACAATCTTTTGAAAGGAGAGTATAGGGCTGGTTTTATATGTTTTAATGTAAGGAGAATTGAACATTCAAATCAAAGTTTTACATCAAGAATTGAAAGCTGCAAATAAACTAGCTCTATAGTTTCAAATTGAACTCAAGTATTAATCACATTTATATTAACCAAAATTTCTCTTGAAAAAACAAAAAAATAAAACAGAATATACATCAGTAATAAAGAATACATAGATTCACTAAACTGATTGTTCTGAGTAGTAGAAAAAATTATATTATCAAATGCTAATTTACTCCTCAAGAATCCTATGCTATCCTCTCTTCCATTTTAGATGGCAAAGAATACTTCAAATGGTGGCGAGCAGCAATAAACGAAAAGCTTCTTTTCTGTATGGACTATGTTGATGATGTTTGAAAGAATTAATAATGCACTTGGCAAATAGTCCGAATGTGTCAACTTGCTTGATGAAGTTAGTCATGCTAGCTTGGTAGGAAAAAAGGTAATTTCTCAACGGCATTTTGTCGAACATGCAGAAAACAATATTAATTGGTAAAAAATTCCGAGTCTATTCTTTTTTATATAAAAAATTTAATTTTAAATTAGGTTGTTGCCTGCATATGCATCATCATAATCTATTTCATTATTTTTCAATGCTAAATAAAGATATTAAATATATACATATTTATATAGTACTTTATGATTTGATTTTTGTGATGAGTAGGGTCAAGTGTCAACTCTGAGATCAAGCTTGGTCCTAGCTAGATAGTTCTTAAGATATGGCTTATTACTAGACAAGTTGAAATGTTTAGATATCAGACACATAAATGACAAGGAAGTCTACCAATCTCATTGCTTTATTGGACTGATGGGCTAAAATCAAATCCAGAGACAATAATGTGAACATCTTGTATTAATAGACTGTTAAAATTGTTGTGTTTAAGAGGCTAAACCAGATTGGTTTGATCCAAAACAAAAAAGTCATGTTGGACTAACTAGACAAAGTCATTTGGGCAATATCAAAAGGAATAATATATATATATATAGATTATATAGGCTATAAATGAAGATAAGAATAAGAAAGTGGGGAAGAATGAATGGATTATTTACCTGCAGAAGCATATCTGAAAGTGAGCATATGAGCTAAAGAAGGGATGATGTAGACTGCAAAGCTGACTAAAAGAGCCCAACAGCTGAGTTAATGAGCCCAAAGAAAGGGAATATAATGGCCAAGAACCATATTGGTATCACCACTGGTAATCTAGCAAGTGCCCTTAAGCATATACTTTTTGTGTCATGCATGCCTATAACTTTCTCCCACATAAAGTACAATGGTGTACAAGCAAACCCAAATGTAATGAACTGCCAGTGCCAATAATTCAACATGAAAACCCATCAGCACACGTGTATATACAATAATACCATAATAATGATCAAGGGTTGTAGCCATGGATCCATTAAAATGACCCGGGAACATAAAACTAAGAAAATTCTAAAATATTTACTTGATAAATATATGAGCACTAATGAAAATGCATCACAACAAAGTCAATAGGTAATTGTTGAAGCTTTATTAGGGACAAAGTCTATATATTTTACAAAAATCTCAGTTTTACCTTAAATTACATACCAACACATAAACAAAACAAGCAAAGAAATCATAATTGTTCTTTTTTTATATTTTCTCCAAAAACCAAATTGTTCACAAGATGATTCAATCAATTTACTACTCTCAGCACAACTTTGGCAAAATGAATCAACTTCTTCACAAAGTTCATCAATTCTTCCCCTCTCTAAAGCATGGATTTTACTCTCTAAACCACGTATTTTCTTCAAAAGTCTGGGAATCACTTCAATAGACCTTGCACACATGGGGGGATCAATCCATTTGAAGAAATTGCAACCTCCTGAATCTTGCAATTTTTTCTCTAAGCAAACTTAGGGCAAAATTTATAACAAAAAACCCAGATGAAAGAAAAAATGGGGCAAAATAATTAACACAAATTAAAGCTAGAAATTTACCCGCATCTTATGGCATGTAAAGAAACGACGACCTGGGTTGTCTAGAGTCCAAGAGGTTCGTTCAACTGCAGGTTTTCGCTCTCTACATTTACAAAACTCCATGGATGTTCTTCTTTTCGTATTCTTCAAATACAGGAAGTTTTTTGTCCTTTTTTTTCTTTTATTTTTCCCTGTGATTTTCGTCTCCTACAATCCTTCTTCTTCTTCTTCTTCTTCTTCTCCTCTCTCTGTTATCGATTTTTTTTCTTCGTCTTCTCTCCCTCTCTCTGATAATCGTTGTTTTATTTTTCTTTTACTTTTTCAATTTTTTATTTTAAATGTTTTAATAATAATATAATATAATTACATTAGTTATATTTTTAAATATTTTTAGATGGTTTTAAAATGATTTATTTGTTTTATTTAATTTACATGTGGAGTAATCTTGGAGTGCCATTTGTCCTCTTATATGTCAAAACTAAACTCTAACTATGTGTACTAACGGAATGCCAAAAAAGTTAACGGTTGGGTATTTTTGCCACCAAAAAATTAGTTTGGGTATTTAAGTGTTAGTAACTTGAAAGTTTTAGTATTTTAGCCGCAAATTTCCCTTAAAAAAACTTTGGAAACATAACAACAAATAAATAAATAGAATCAATGCTTAACTATTAAAAAAACTCATCCTTAGTCAAGTTCATCAGCTATAATACATAAAAGAAATGTTGATAAATAGATTTAGGACAATGAAACACACTAATACTTGAAATATATTAGTTACTCTATAAAGAAATATACATTTCCTAAGTTTCCCATTAAAGTTTATACATGAATAAATAAAAGTTAAAACCCGCATTCAAGTATAATCAATTAGATTTATATAGAACTACATGTAAAACTAACTTTTCATCAAAATAAAACTAATGAAAGCATAGGGAAAACAATATCAGATATGACAAACTCCCTGAACATGAACAAAACCCCAAAACCATGAATCATAACTCAAAGCTTAAGGACAATCAAACAAATAAACTAGAATATAGCAATGAAACACATAAACCAGATTACAACAATGAAACATAACTGAAAAACTCTACACAACTCAAAGCCGAAACACACTAATCATCAAAACAGAAATTTGTCAAACCTTATCTCAATAAAACAATAAATAAAGTTTAAATCTGCAAAAGAATCATAAAAACTAGTTTCTTTTATACATATATGGATAGCAAGCATATAAGTTAGTTCAAACAAATCCAGAATTATGTCAAATTCAGCAAGCATAAAGATTATGATGTTACAATCAAAGAATCTCACCAAAATCAGCTTTTCACCCCATACTCAAAATCTCATATTTCATTCAAGTCAATTAGTCAACAACATACAATATAATTTGGCATAAATCATTTAATAGATTTGAATAACCACATAAAAAACTAAAAAAAAAAAATCATAGAGAACCATAGAGCCTAATAAGGTCCATAGAGCCTATCATTTAACCATATGTAAGCAATGAGAAACAGTAAGTCAGTAATGAATGAGCTACTCTCATTAGAAACAATACATCATAAGCAAGCATGAGAAAAGAGTAGGATAGTAATGAATGAGTTACTCTCATTAGAAACTAACTAAACCCCCTTTGGATGAGTAGATTTTCATTTCCCTGCAGAGGAAACAATTAATCTACATAACAGTGGAATAAACATTTAATTCGAAAACTTCTAATTTCAAAATCACACAAAATGCAAAGAACTGATAAATGTTCACCATCACAGTCGGCAATATTACACAGATAATAAAAACTCATCAAAATATCTAGATTATAAAAAAGCATCAATATTAATAATTATTGCTTTCAAATAAGATAAAAATGAAGATATACAAGACATTCTAGAGGCACAAACTGTGACATTTAAAGCTTTTCAGAGACACAAAACATATTAGAAACACACAAAAAAACACTAAATCTAAAGCTAATATCAACATAACAAATAATCTGAAAATCTCAAATCCAAAAAAATAGCAATAAACAAAACAGAGTAGAAACATAAATTTCCTAACTCTAAATCTGTCAATATAAAAAATATATAAACAATATACTATGCAATTCGAAAACCTAAAATCCAAAACACATGGCAGTATACAAACATGGAAAAATATGCCTCGGATTAATGAAACATCACTAATCCTTCAGATTATTGGGGATTTAGTCATTGTGGTCTCATACAAAATACCTCAATCCGAAAATCTCAAATCCACCAGCCAGTCCGAAAAATTCATAGCCTCCAAGTAATCCAAAACCCTCAATGCATCCAAGAAATCCAAAATCCTCAATCCAAACTAAGCAATCCAAAACAGATATTACTAACTACACATATTCTAAACAATAAACAGAAAAAAAATTACTTATAGAGAACAGAGGGCCTCAAGATCAAAGATGTACTGAGAGAACAAAGGGTCACAAGCATATACAACACATGATAGAGGCTTAGTCATGGACGCAGTGGCTTAGGTTGAAAGGCGACAATCTGGGTTCAAGATCAAAGATGAGGCGCCTGGGTTCAAGACTATAAATGAAGACATTCAGGTTCAATAACAAAAACAAGGCGTCTGGGTTCAAGAAAGCAGGTGAAGGCATCTCGGTTCAACAATGGAGAAGAAGGCATTTGGATTCGTCCATGGAGATGAAGGGTCTCAGCTATTCTCAGCCATGGGCTCAGAGAAGAGAGAAGAGAGAGGCGGGGCTTGTGGCGGTGCTTGGGGTAGGGCTCGGCTATTCTCAGCCATGGGCTCAGAGAAGAGAGAGGCGGGGCTTGTGGCGGAGCTTGGGGCAGGGCTCGGAGAAGAGAGAAGAGAGAAGAGAGAGGCAGTGCTCAAAGAAGAGAGAAGAGAGGCGACTGAGTGTTTGGAAGAATGGAGATGAGTTAGGTTTAGGGTTATAAGTATATAATGATATTAAGTAATAAATTTATTTATGTTTTTATTATATTATATATGTATTGATAAAATGTGTAAATTATAAAATAACTATATATTGTCACACACTAGGATAATTTTGTACACATCATCATTAATTTTAATAAAATTTTAAAAATTAAAATAAAGTTGGAGGGAAAAATAAGCTCCAAAAGCTGAAAATTTTCCCTCCAATATATACGTAGGTAAAACTCTTTACCTACCAATTTTATTGGTAGCAAAAAATAAATTTGATATAGTTTATATATTTTGCAATATTTACCTACGAATAGTTCGTACCATTAAATATTGGTAGGTAAAACTCATTTTTGCCTGCAAATAAATATAAGTAGGTAAACATTTGGTAGGTAAATGTTAGATTTTTTGTAGTGTTTTGGTCATGGATTTGGATATGTGTTGTTGTTTTGGGTGGTTTAAAGCTTAGGATTTGTTGTTAAATTGGTATATATATTGTGTTGATGCTTGGGTGTGGTTTTGGGATTTAATTGATGAAGGTTTAGGCTGGTTTGAATTGAGAAATGGGCAGGGAGCTGGGTTCGCTAGGTCAAGTTGCGACCGAGTTCATGCAAGTTGTGACCTGGACCCAACCCAGAGCCTCCCCTAGGCTCTGTTAAGCAGGCGCTCCACGACCCACTAGGCCAAGTCACGACCCACCCCCCGATACCCCAGACAGATGCTCTCTGTCTTGGGGGCGTGTCGCAACCCACTAGGTCAAGTTGCGGCCCGCTCCTTCCTTTTGTGCCAAGAGGGTTTTTTCAAGAGTTTTAGGCTCAGGGTTTCATTTCCTAAGACTCGGGATCGAATATACTAAACGATTCGAGGTCTCGGAAGCGAGGTTTTAGACCATGAACCTTTTATTATTTATTTTTATTGATGGGATTTCATATTTGGTTATGACTAGGTGACCTCTAAGGGACTTAAGGACTGATCGCTCTTAAGGGTCATTCTTTTATTATTTCACGCTCGAACCAGAGGTAAGAAAACTGCACCCAGTATGTGACATGCATGGTTATTGATGATGCATGTTGAGTGCTATATATATGACATTGATTGCATAGTAAATGCATATCATCTTTGCTTATCTGTGTATGACACTGACTTATTAGTCAGAAAACAACATTGGTGTTTAGTATTGATCGTGAAGTTGTGACTTATCAGTCAAGTTCAGCGGCAGTACTGAGCACTGGTCGTATGGATTGGCTTAAGAGTCAAGAACGACATTGATGTGTTTAACCCATGCCAAAATGATTAGATCTAATTAACATGAGCATGAAATGCTTGACTGACCCCAAGTTCGAAGAAAACTAAAAGCGCTTGTCTAGTCTAAAGGCTAGTTACGTAGAGCCAGGGCCAAAAGGCTCAGGTTACTGAATGTCACATTGCTTAGGGAGCGAATCCCTAGAGATAAACTTAATAATCATCTATTCAGGGAGAAGATCCCCAGAGATTAACTTATTAGTCATCTATTCAAAGATAGACTTATTAGTCATCTATCCAGAGTGTGACTCATTAGGGTGCGGAGCCCCAGAGTGTGACTTATTATCTTATTAGAACTACAAGCCCCAGAATGATTACTAGAATCATTTATTGATATTACATACATGCAATAATAAGTTTTCTTGTTGAGCCTTGGCTCACATGTGTTATGTGGTGCATGTAAAGGGAAGGAAAAACTCACACATCCTTGAGTGGAGAGCTTAGGTAGCGATGTGTACATATGCGGCCGCTTGACCATCACGGGCAAGGTGTTTCTCAGAGGAACTAGGGATTAATCCTATTTTTGCTGCTTAGGTCGGCGGGTTGTAACTTTTATACTGTAATGACCATTTTGGATTGTAAATAACTTTGTAAGCACTTTTATGGGCCCATGTACAATTTAATATTTTAAATAATATATATCTATTCCTTTTGATCGAGATTTTTCACCTTTGTCTATTAATAATATCTAGATGCACGTTTAACTCATTTAGCGAATTAAGCATTGTTTAAAGTCCACAATAACAGTCTTGGAGTAACCAGTGCGTTACAATTATTATTATTATTATGATGATGATGACGATGATGATGATTATGATAATAATGTCTATATATATTCTATATGATAGAAATTAGAGTAACACAGTTTTTTACACAAAAGAGAAAAACTGATTATTTTTTGCACACAAAAGATAAATTTTTCTATCTAGTCTATTTTCAAGAGTCTCATGTGTTGAGAATACTTTTGATTCACAAATATTGATTTTTGTTATCTATGTGTCCACCCACATCTTGAGGTGTAGAGAACGTCTTGGAAGATATAGGTGTGAGTACTTTAGGGAGGATAGGAAGATCGAAATATATATGAAAAGATTCAAGGATTCTTGATAGGCTACAAGAGGTAAATCATTTCGTATTATTTTTTACATATACATATTATATCGATTAACATATTGCATATTAAAGGATCCTCATATAAAGTTGTTTATATGAATTTTTTGTTGTTGTATATGATACTACCATTACTGCAATTTTCGCTGCGCACTAAGAACTATTTCTAACATATACATCATACATTCAGTAAATACAACCTCATCTTGAAGCTTAAATTATCTCAAAACCTAACTTCGTCGCAATAGTGGGCTAGTAGAACCCCCCACAAAAACATAATGACAAGGGCCAAACATGATAAAGTGAACAAAACATTATATTATCTAAGGTAGGTAGTTCACAACACCACCACACACAGTGGTCTTCACCCCACCCACATAGGAGGACTTTATAAAATAAATAAATAAAACGACATAGGAGGCAACCAAAACAACAACACCCTGATTCGAAATAGTGGCACCAAACAAAAATGAGACCACATCACCCTGA
This sequence comes from Humulus lupulus, assembly GCF_963169125.1. Lineage (NCBI taxonomy): Eukaryota > Viridiplantae > Streptophyta > Magnoliopsida > Rosales > Cannabaceae > Humulus > Humulus lupulus. The sequence goes on along the minus strand of NC_084794.1, from coordinate 205,936,542 downwards.
GCCTCATTACAACGTAACTTGCTAGAGAATAGGGACACCAGTCAATGGATCCAAGCCCCTCCCTCACAAACTCGGCACCCAAATGAAGCCAAGCCCAAAGCTACAATAAGACAAAGGCCTAGATCCCAAGTGTCCAACCTCGTCGTCGCCACCACCACAAGCCGCACCCTGCAAACCCTAACTATCCCCGACCCCCACATTGCCGAACCCGGAACCCACAACCCGACCGATCAATAGAGAGAAGCATGCCCCATCGACCACAAGACAAGGACCCAACATCAAGAAATATCTCGTTGAAGAAGGACTGATCCACACCAAGGGGCATGCTTCACCCACTCTATTGAGCTTGCACGACTGCCCCTCTCAGCAAGGGGATTGCCAGCCACAGGCATAAGCCCGTAATGACCACCTGGTTGAGAGAGGTGAAGAAAACCTACAGGAAACCCCTAGGTGACAAAAGGGTTCAAAAGAGAAACTTTAGAGCACACAATGAATATGTATACCTAATTTAATAACAAAATCTTAGTTAAACCTTTTCTCTTCATTTATATATACTCATTTTCTCTATAAACTTATCTCAACAATTTCTCAATATCACCTTCTATCTTTTTTCATTTTCTACTTGATATTTTTCTTTAATTTATCACCTATCATTTTTCTTATATACAGTCTCTCTTCATTTTCTCTTTATATATTTGTTTTTCTATTTCATTAATTTTTCTTCATATTTTAAAATTATTATTTAAAAAAATCATTAATCATACATCTATTATATTTAAATATTAACAATTTTTTTATGTGTTCATTTTGTAACTCAACTTTATAAAGATAAATAATGTCAAACATAAATTTTGTAGTGGATGAGATAATGTTTAGTACTATGTTGCTTTAAATGAAGTATAATTTTTATGATTTTTATTTTCAATTTTTTGTAAAAGTATAAAATACATTCCCAAAAACAAAGTATAAAATATTTTTCTAATCGTTTCACTCAAATGATTAGATTGTCATACTTTATTTACTAATTATATACCAAAACGCGTACGTAATAAAAAAGAAACTTAATTACATAACAATTTTTTTTTTCTTGTTTTTAATGACTAAAGAAAAAAGAATATCTAACTCTAAGACAAGAAAAACAAAATTATAAATGCCACTTAAAAAAGAAAAAAAATTTGTAAAAAAAGAAAAAGAAAAGAAATAAATAAAAATTGAAAAGAAAGAAAAATATGGTGGCCTGGCCTGGCCGGTTCGAAATAATAAAATTGATACAAGTATTTGACCAATGGTAATGTGTTGATTTAATTTGGATATTTTTTTTTTGTTTCTGTCGTTGGGGTAACTTGCTGAAAACCCTAGAAAGACAGACGAACGAGGAAGAAGACGACGACGAAAGAAGTAATCAAGAAATGGATTTGGACCAGTGGATCTCGAAGGTCAAGGAAGGCCAGCATCTTTTGGAGGACGAGCTTCAACTTCTCTGCGAATACGTTCGTGTCTTTCTTCTTTTCTCATCCTATTTTCGTTATTTTTGCGACATGTTTTCTTGGCTTTGTTTTTTCGATCTATTTTGATCTTGGTTTGTTCGTTTTTTTTTTGTTGTCTCGAACTTAATTTCCGACTAGGATTTAGTTCCCGGGGGTATTTTTACGTTAATGTGTGGATATTTTGTTGGTTATCTCTGTGGAGATCGGAGCAAATGGGGCTCTGAAATTACATACCCTTGTTTTTGTCAAATCTGATAATTTAGATGGAAAAGTATTTTCTTATTTAGAGCTAGCAAGAGCAACCGAATTCAGTATATGTGTATTTTCATTTATTATTTAATGAATACGGAGAGCTTAGTTTCAGTGTAGTTCAAACAATATCTATTTTCGAATCCATGGGTGCCATAAGATGAATTTAGAGGTGAAAGTAACTGGTTGCATCTCTCGATTGGTTTCTTGTAGGTGCTACATTTCCCCAAATTTATTGTTGGATGTGAGATCTTAGAAATTTTCAAGACTAATTGAGGTTTTAGAATGCCATTGAGAATGAGCAAAATTTAGTAGTTTGAAACAGTGGAGCAAAATTTGGTTCTTTATCCATTTCGGTTGCTCCTTTTCCAGGCAGTGCTTCGTGACTCAGTTTGAATGTTTGATTGCTCCATGCCCACCAACTGTTACGATGCTTAAACCCCATGCTTGACAGTCTTTTACTCTAGTCGATCAATAATTTTGAATTGCTGGTTGATGGAGAACTAATTGTAGGGCCTTGCATCATATTTTAAATGATTCCTGTGTATATGGACAGATAATGAAACTGTAAATTCTAGAATTTTCATTCCGCAGATTGTTTGTTGCAATTTGAAGTTCTGAAATTTGAATGTTGGATAAACGTGTTAATTGGCGTCACTACGTGTTGGCTACTGTGAAAGCCTTATACATTGATTAATTTTTAAAAATCCTTGATCATTCTCTTCCAAGAAGTTACTTCTTGGTCAAACAGATGAAGGCAACAGATATAGGTCCGTCAAATTAACCTTTAACCCTTAAGAAAAAAAGATCAAATGTGAAGGGTTTATTATTTCTATGGTGGCTATTGTAATTACAGTTATGGTTAAAAATATCAATTCCTTAATATTGTCTTATGTCGAAGTCACAAGTGTATCTTTCAGGATTTGATATTTAATAATTAATACTTTGTGGTGTATGTAATGATCTAGAAACCTTATTTATTCTTTATTAATTTTAAGTGTTTGATACGTGCTCTTACATATGTTCATTTTCGTTCATATGACAAATTATGAGCAATATTTTTCTATTCAATATGATAGGTTTTGTGGTAATACTCTGAATTTCCTATTTGAACTACATTTTGTAGGTTAAAGAGATTTTAATTGAGGAATCCAATGTGCAACCTGTAAATAGTCCAGTCACTGTTTGCGGTGACATTCATGGTCAGTTCCATGATCTAATGAAACTTTTCCAAACCGGTGGTCATGTCCCGGAGACCAATTACATATTTATGGTATAGTGTATGCTTCCTATCAAGAATGCAATTTTATCATGTCATTTCAGAATATCCATTCGCCAGTGTGCTTACATTCCTTAAATCTTCACAGGGTGATTTTGTCGATCGAGGGTACAATAGTCTTGAAGTTTTCACAATTCTTTTGCTTCTTAAAGCTAGGTATGCTTCCTATATGTGCACATGCTTTTCTCTGACTTTTTTTTAGAAACAGGATGCTATTTTTGTGTATTGCCTTTGTGACACTGTGCTTATTTCAAGGTATTTTATAAGTACTTCCTGTATTCTAGCTGTGGATGGTTTTTGATTAGCAAGATGCATCTACAAGCTTTTTTAAAATGATTCAGTTTTTGAAATCTTAATTTTTTTTTCTTTTTCTTCTGAGTGGATCCTAGACCTGGGTTTGGTAGGTGATTGTTATATTTCTATTCATTAATTTCACACATTATTTATTATGTCATTTGGAAGAAAGAAAATTTTCCTATGTCATGCATTTCAATCAAAACTATTCCATGGCAGTGGCACTGGCATAACAATATTATTAACCCTGGGATAATGATCTCCCCCTTCCCAAACTTTTCTAGTGTAGCTTGTCATAAATTCCTTTATGGTAATATTTGCAAAGGTTATCAAGTTCTCTATAATTGCTTTCATTGGATGTTTTGTTGTTTATCTTTTGTGCTTGTAGCTTGTCATACCTTCCTTTGAGAAACTAAAGCTCCTTCGTTTTGTTTTGCGCTGTTTGCTTGCTTACAGATATCCAGCAAATATAACCCTTTTGCGTGGAAACCATGAAAGCAGGCAACTGACCCAGGTAGGTTATATTGTATTTTGTTTTCTGTTCTTTTCTTGGTCTTCATGCTTGTTTTTGGTAGTTTGAAGAACTCCTGAATCTTCTACTTAGTTGCTGTCTTTATATGACATGCTTTGGTACTTTTGGTTTATTTTTTAAGGATGTAGTATACATTTATAAAAGTTTCATTTGGTTTGTGAGAATGAACATCTTTTTTTGGTTGTCAATCAAAGATAAAGAGAAACGATGACTAAATCTGTCTGCCAGTTGTGTTTCATATTTGTAATTCACATTATCCGGATAAAGCTACATTTTGTTGTAGAGCCAAGCTTTTAGCTTCTATTCGTGGGTTGATGGTTAAGGAGTTCAATGACTTTCCTTTCTTGTTTTATTGTCTTAGCTGGAAGGATTTAGTGTTCAACAATTATCAATTATCTTCTGAGTTTGCCTATTGTCCTTTTCTTCATTAAAAAAGTTTTGCTTTGTGCACAAAAAATGGAAGACTTTACTGTTAGTCACACTTCAACAGTTTCTCAACTGTTTCAACTTGATAGCTTAGGCAGCTGGGTGTGTTAAAATAAAGTTTATCAACTGTTATTTTTCTCTCTTGATATTTTATGACTAAAATAGAGATGCTAATGTCTCCGAATACCAGTTTAGAAGCTTTTAGGAGTTCTTATCACTGATTTTTTTTTATGGATCATGTCATCTCTGCTAGGTGTATGGTTTTTATGACGAGTGCCAGAGGAAGTATGGAAATGCTAATGCATGGCGGTATTGTACAGATGTTTTTGATTATTTGACGCTTTCAGCAATCATAGATGGCACTGTAAGGTTCTCTTGCTTTACACACACTCACACATGATGTCACATTCTAATATTTCCTGTTATTTATGCATAGTTTATACACGCACTTATCATATGTTATTTGGTTGCATAGATGCCTGGGTGCTTCAGTTATGTAATAATATATATTATTTTTCTCTCCAGGTACTTTGTGTTCATGGCGGTCTTTCTCCTGATATTCGAACAATTGATCAGGTCTTTTCTTCTTCTTTGCTGTTAATGATTGAACATTTTTTTTTGTTTTGAACCACGATAAATGTTTGATTTGTACAGTTTCGTATTTGAAATGTCTAAAGCACTTTTTGCATATACTTGTTCAGTGGTTGTGCTTATATCTTTGAATTGCATATGCCATAACACCTACTTTGCAGTTGATTTTATTATCATCTAGTTTGTACTTTATATCAAACTAACAAACACCTGCTGGGTTAATTTATAGAATATGGGCGTGTTGTGAGTAAGAGGTTTGGGGTTTAAACCTCAATCAGGGCTAATTTAACTAATATGGGTAAAGTAAGAATTAACTTTTTCTTATATTTAAAAAGACATACCTACTTGATTATTATAGGAATTATTGTTTCTTAGGATTATTTTTCAGAAAAAAATGCACATTTTGTCAAGTGTGCTAACTCTGTTACTGCATTTTTTTTGTATGACGTGTTTGTTTTTGTTATTTCTATCTATCTAGATATCTATAAATACATATTATTGTTACCACTTTTTTTTTGTTATCTTCTCAGTCATGAGTCATTATCATTAGGATGTAAATTATTGGAACACATCAGTGAAGTATGCTTAGACTCTTTGTAAAAGTTTTCAGAGAAGAATCTTAAAATGCTGCTGAATAGCTTGATTAACAGTGCAGAAGGAAGCATTTAATAATGCTGCAAGGGCAGCAAACCCATCTATGTACCAATATAGGCATGAAGCTCTATGTACCAACCAATAAATCTTTAGCCTTCAAAGAATACCCAGAATTGACAAAAAATCTAATAAGGCCTGCAATATTTTCCTTACAGATAAGAGTAATTGAGCGAAATTGTGAAATTCCTCATGAGGGGCCATTTTGTGATCTCATGTGGAGTGATCCTGAAGATATTGAAACATGGGCAGTCAGTCCACGTGGAGCAGGTTGGCTCTTTGGGTCCCGAGTCACTTCTGAGGTGATGATTTGATCTCAATTTAGGCATAATAATTCTTCCCTGGAATTCCGACCATTAAAATAACGCATTATTTTTTTCTTTCTTTGCTGTAGTTTAACCACATAAACAATCTCGATCTGGTTTGTCGAGCGCACCAGCTTGTACAAGAAGGCTTGAAGTACATGTTCCAAGACAAAGGCCTTGTTACGGTGAGCCTCTGTACATAAAACAAAATTACATAATAATGTCAATGGTTTGACATTTTATTTATAGGTTTACAATAATAGTACTTTTGCTCTTGATCATGTCAGGTCTGGTCTGCGCCCAATTACTGTTACCGATGTGGAAACGTGGCTTCTATATTGAGTTTTAACGAGAATATGGTAATACAAGCTTGCAAGCCATCCCTTTGTTCTTCTTTTGTCTTTTTTGCTTCGTATTTTTTAAATTTGTTTTCATGATGGGCCATGCATATATATGCTGTTGATGATTTGATTGATTTTCAGGAGAGAGAGGTGAAGTTTTTTACCGAAACAGAGGAGAACAACCAGATGAGAGGACCAAGGACAGGAGTTCCGTATTTCTTATAATCAATCATTGGGAGCTATATAACCTGCATTTACCTGTATAATTATTCAACTGTTACTATAGGTCGTTGCAATTTGGAGCTTTACGTGTCTTCTTCTTCTTCTTCGTCTTCTCGCTTGAAGATTTTCCATTTGGTTTAGTTTGCTTTTGAAATTTACGTGGGCTGTGCATTAGTTGCTAATTCTCATTCCATTATTAATTCATGCTTGTTTTATTTCCTTCTCTATGTATCTTTCTTCTCCATCCCTCATTTGAATAATTTTCAGTTTTAGGCTTATAAAGTCGTCACTTCACAATCCATACCAGGAATTTTCATTATTTATAACGCTGTACCATCTCTCTTTCCTACCTCCCACGAACAAAATATTCTTTTTTTTTGTTTTTGTTTTTGTTTGTATTAAAATATAACTCGTTATTTTTTTTCACTTTTCCTAAAAATGAAAGTACGTGAATACTGTGTTCAGTTCAGTTATTTTATAATATTAAATAAAAATAAATCATGGGCATATAAATAGGATATGGATAGTGATCCAGAAAATTACACACCTATGTGACTCGTTTTAATTTAGTAGGATTCATTTAAATTAAACATGATTGGTTAAAAAAAAATTGTGACCTAGTGTGTAGTGTAAAATGTGTGTACACATATCCTTTATATCTAAACCCTATTTTTTAAAAAATAATTATTATATATTTACATAAAAGGAAAATGTTTTTGAAGATGTACATTTTAAAATCTTTGTTATATTTATAAACTTTCACTAAAAAAAATTATATTTATAAACTTTTACAATTAGTACATTCATTTCTAATAATTTTTTTAATAAATAAATTCATGCATTTTTTATGATCACAACATTTTGGTGTTTTTATTGCTGTATCTAAATTTTAGTTTATTTTTTTTAAATTTTAAATTTAATACTTAATTTTAAAAAGTACCATTCTATTGGGGTTTACATCATCAAAGGTCCCTAATCTTTTTGAATAGTATCACTTATGTTCTCAAACTTTATTTTGTATCACTTAGGTCTTAAGCTTACTAAAATGTGTATCATATATATCTTTTCTATTGGAAAACAATTTTCAGAATGCACAACAGAAAACGATTTATGACCCAGCAGAGATCGATTTATGACAGTTTTTTTTTTGGTAATTAGTTGGATCATAAATCGTTTTCTGTTGCACATCTCTAAATCGTTTTCTAACAGACGGGATCTATGTGATATATATTTAGTAAATTTGGGAACTTAGGTGACAAAAAATAAAGTTTCAAGACCTAAATAATACTTTTTCAGAAAAGTTGAGGACCTCTGCTGATGTAAACCTATTTTACCCATCTGTTAACAACAATGAGGAAAAGCATGACTTCACTCATGTATACTGACCTTTACTAGGGGTGTTCATATAAACCGCAAAGCGCTGATTGGCACCCAAGCCGCATTGCACCAAACCACCATAAATCTTGATCGGTGAAACCGTTTTAACGGTGCGGTTTAACAGGGGCTGTTCAACTTTAAATGGTTCGGTCATGGTTTCTAAAAATAAATTTTTAGAAATGAGGGTGACCCTTACCCTTGATAGAAAGTCTATCCAACCATCCAAGCCGAACAATTTAATTTTTAAATATAATTATTTTATAATAAAGAAATATAAAATTTTAATATTTTGGTTATATGGTTATAACCGAACCGAACCAAACTGTTTATTTATGGTTTGATTTGGTTTGGTTTGATTTTTCATTTTGACAATCGCATAAGTGGTTTGGTTTCAAGACACCCAAACCGTGTACACCCATAACCTTTGCAACAGATGGAAATATTATTTTCTTTTCTTTTAGATTACTCTTTATATGCTTATATATATGTACATCATCATTATTTTTTACATTTTGCATATGCTAATATCATCATTCCTATCTATGTGTGGAGATGAATCAAGGCACTTTCTCACGTGAAGACATAGGGTGATTCTTTGCAATCCTTTCAAGAAATTCTTTGTTTTCTCTAATAAACATCACAAGTAACTTCTTTCTCTATCCTTTTCCTTTTGGAAAATTTACGTCCTAATACTAGTTTTCTAAATTAATTATAAGAATAACTTATGAATTTTATTATTTCATTTATACCATATATTTCTTGTATTGTTTTAATGCCTGATAAAGAGTTTTATATTCATTAATAACTAAAATTAAAAAATATATAAAATAATAAAATTGTTGTTGTATCTGGGAAGTCATGTCTTTTGACATGGTATGCTATCTATATGGGCAGTTGATGTAAGGTGATTGTCTTGTAAGTGGTGTTTCTATTTCATTGTGATTTGTGTTTTATCAGATTGGTGTGTGAAGTCATGGCATCGAGTAGTACGTTTATGCAAGAGATTGAATCATGTTGTGCTAATATAAGTCTGGAGGAGGAGGAGAATGGGGGAATTTCATATGACAACGTGGCAGAGGATGAGGGCGTTGACGCTCGATGGTGTCTGGTTGGGAAGTTTCTAACAGAAGGCATGATTGATTTTGTTATAATGTAGCACCAATTGGCCTCTGGGAAGAGGTATGTATGTCAAGGAGCTGCAACATAATCTGTATCTTTTTCAGTTCTACCATGAAATTGTTATCAAGGGAGTAATGGAGGGCAGTCCATGGACGTTTAACAGAAAACAATTGATCTTTGTAAGACTGAAAGAGGAGGAAAATCTAAGAAATGTAAAGCCGAACAAGCATGACATCTGGGTCTAAGTTTATGAGATGCAATCGGGGTTCATGTTGGAACGTGTGGCTAAGGATGTAACGTCCCAAATTTGCTAATCACCGTGTGGCTAAGGATCCAATTATGCCCTCCCGGCACACTAATCAAGTTTAGTGCTTTGATTAGTGTGTCGGGAGGACATAATTGGACCTATATGTGAAATTAATTGAATATATATGTGATTATGTGGCATACATGATTTATATAGTGAAATGAATATATATGCATGTTTATGTGTATTAAATATGCATGCGGACCTGTTTTTGTTAATAATAGCATATTTGTAATTTTAGTCTGTTAAGGGTATAAATGTAATTATATGTGTTATGTGATTGAGACCACATTATTATGTGGATATATTTGCAATATTTGGCTCGAGACGATCCTAGTGAGCGAATTAGCGAAAAAGTCACAACGGGGTCAAATACCCGGCTCAGGGTGAGCCAAGGGGTATTTTGGGAAACTTAGTGCGTATTTGAGATTTATCGGGGGTAGTTATTTAATGATTATTTGAGTATGTCGGCATTGAAGGAAAACTCTTGGACGAGGGGCATTATGGTCTTTCTTAGTCTTTGGTTGGTCTTAGCTGAGGCTAGAATCCTTAAGAAACAATTAGAAAACACTAAAAACACTCACAGTCTTTCCCTCTCTCACGTTTCTCTCTCTCATTCATCATTCTCATTCTCTCTTTAGCCTTGGGGAAACATTTGAAATTTTTGAGACTTGAATTGGGAATCTAAGAGGTTGGAGGTTGGGATTAATTGAGGTTCAGTTCAGGGGTCGAAATCATTACTGAGGTAAGCTTCATAACCTGATTTTTATTGTGAATTTTCTGAATAGTTTAGGTTTTGGCTGAGTTTTGATGCTAGCTTTGGTTGTTGAGTTGGGGTAAGATTGTGGTTGGTTTTTGGGGGTAATTGTGATGCCTATGCTGTGTTGTTGTGAGTTCTAGACTCACTTTTCGAGTTTAGTTATGTTTATGGTGAATTTTGATGGGTTTGGCTTGGGGAAAATGCAGGAAGAACATTGAAAAATCTAGGTTCTTGGGGTCGCGTCGCGGCGCTGTTCTTGGGGCGTCGTGACCCGCATGAACTCAGAGGCCTAGGGGACTCTCTGAATCGCCTTAGCGTCGTGACACTAGGTAGGTCGCGTTGCGGCGCGTGTCCAGGAAATAGACTTAGGAGAGGGCCGCGATGCTATTGAGGGCTCCGCGACTCAAATAGGGAACTTTGGCCAGTTAGGGTTTTTAAGCTCGGGAACTCAAATCTAAAAGCTTGGGAAGGATTCTACTACCTGGTTTAGTAGAATTCGAGGTCCTGAAGGCTAGAAATTTACCTTGAAGTTCTTAAATAGTCTAAATGATTGACGGTTATTCATTTTTGCATTGTGACTAGGTTATACCGCTAGGGATTTGGAATAGGGATCGTGCTCGGGATCGCCATATCTTATCCGCTCGAGACTCGAGGTAAGATAACTGCACCCTAGTTGTGGACGGGGCTTGAACCCCTGTAAATGGATGTGACTGTGGATATAAATGTGATTATTCGTTTAGGCATGCTTGTCTATGTTGCATATGATTGTGTACTGTATGATCTATACGTTTGATTATACTTAATCTGAAAGTCCGACCTAATGGAGCCAGGGCCGACAGTAAGCGTATAGAATGCAGCCTGGCCTAAGCGAGCCGGGGTCGGCCATAAGACTAGAGGAAAAGGACTCGACCTAAGAGTGCCATACCTGAACGCACTTAAATAAACAAAAGTGTCGATTGCACTTATCTATCTATATTGATTGTTGAACTGAATTATGTGTTTGATTAAGAAGAATATTACTGTTAAGTTCATTGTTTGTATTTTTTTTCTTATTGAATCTGTTGATTTAAGTTTTCTTGTTGAGCCTTGGCTCATGTGTGCTATGCGGTGTGATGGACCAAAAACGGGTATGTTTAAAAATTTATACTCGCAAGCGCACGAATCGTATTTATAGAATAGTTTTCGTGTAAGCACGAGATCGAACCCAAAGGAGTTGTCTAAAATCGAAAAGAGAAACTATTTTAAACCAAAATTAATAAATTCTAACCTAGTTCCAAAGATTGATGAGAATTTGTAACAATAAAAATAAAATAAAAGATAATAATAAAGAAATGAAAGACAATATATATAACATAAATTAATAATAGAGATGAAGGTGGTAAAATAAGATTATTAAGGATTAGAATCCAAAAAATATAAGTTTAATAATATTTATAAGTACATTGATTCCCAAGTTTTAGTGATAGTTAAAATAAATCAAACTATCATTTTCTAAATAGATTTATAATTTTAAGCACAAATTATTTCTAAAAAGATAGGGTTTTTCTTCACTTTTCAAAATTATAATTTCAAAGCATTTAGTGTAAGTCAATCTAATGAAATAACAAATAAATCAATGAACATTATTCATAAGGCAAAACATAATATTTTTGTTCTAAGCATGGATGTGTACAATTTAATGACACATCTTACACAAAGAATATTATGTATTTGCACTAATGAAGAACAAAGTTTAAATATGTGCTAACAATCCAAAATACATGATATTTAAGATGAAAGAAGATATTTGAAGAAGAAAATTCCATAAACTTTATTGCACAAAATGGGAAATCAACATACAAAATAAATACTATCTAGTTACAAATTGTTTCATCATTACCTTAATAATCTTAAAAAGATTAGAAACACATAACTAGAATAGCAAATACAAACTAAAAATTACAAACATAAATAGGAAAATTTGGAGGAGAAACCCCCAAAATTTCCTCTAAAAATACATAGAAAATAACCAAAAAGAAGAAGAAGAAGAAGAGAATAGAGAGGTTTTGAAATGTGTAGAATTTGGTATATTAACCTCCCTTCAAAATGGACACCCTAAATCCCTTATTTATAGCCAGAAATGAGGTATTAAAATAATCAATTTAAATTAATTAAATTGATTAAATTAATTTAATTAATTATAATATGGTAAATAGGGGTAAATTATAGGGTGTAATAATTATGTTTTGGGGTAAAATATGTATAAAGTGGTGTAAAAATGTGGTATTTTTGTCATAGGGGACAAATGGTACAAAAGCATTTTTGTGGGCTCAAAAAGTGGCATGCATGAGAATTGGCAGCTATGAAATGGCATGGCAGGGAGGCAGGCGGCAAGTGCTGAAGGCTCATGGTCTCTTGGTGCATTGATGAAGGAAATGCATTAGTGCATATCCTGAAGGAGGAAGTGCACCAGGAGGCTGCGACAGGTGGCTATGCTGAATGGAAGATGATATGTGTTGAAGGCTAAATGAATTGATTGAAGATGACTTGATTGAAGAGGAAGCCACGGCTGGGAGGGAATTGAATCATTGGACTTGGATTGAAGCTTGGGCCATAAGCTTGGGCCCAAGGGAAAAATGCCAAATTCCTTTGCCATTCTTCACAAAAATGCCATCTTTTTTCATCATTTTCATTGCTTTTCAAGAGCATAAATTCCCTACAAAATAAATATAAAATAAATCATAATACAATATTTTCAATTATAAAATAAATCAATTTAATTCTTTGAAAATATTAATTATAACTTAATTATATTTTACATTTAATTTCAATAATACAACATTTTTTTACCACTAAACACAACAATAATTCAAATAATTAAACTATTACAACAAAATAACTATAAAAACACACAAAAATATATAAAATCACAATAAGACTAATAAATTCAAAACTACTTAAAAACTTAATAAATCAATTAAAAACTCAAGAATTAAGCAACAATTAGCACATAAAAAGTGGTAAAATAACTCTATTTTGTAAAGTTATCACGGTGCAAGTAAGGGAAAGGGGAAGCTGGACCAGCCGTGAGTTGGGGAGCTTTAGGGGCGACGTGTACATTTGCAGTTGCTCGACCGCCACGACCAAGGGATCAATAGAGACTAGAGCCAAAACTAAATTTTGCCGCTTAGGCCAACCTATGTTGTAATTGATTTTGAAGTTGTAAATGCCTTGTAAGCACTTATTTTTTGGATCCCATGTACAGACTCAAACTTTTTAATGAAAACACTATTCCTATGATCAAAATGTTTAAACCCTAATCCATTAGTTATCCTTAATTACACGTTTAAATCCAAATGACTTGATTAGCAAGTCCAACACTATTTAAAATACACAGTGTAATGGTATTGCCTATCCAGGGCGTTACAACTTGGTATCAGAGCAGTCTAGGTTTAAGGGTTCCCGAAGAATGGCTGGGCATGTACACTCGCCGTTAAAGACAAGCTTGACTCAAGGTTTTGTAACTATATATGTGATTGTGTGTTTAACTGTTTAAATAAGATATAAATGCCTTATCTGCCTATTTAATAGGAAGCATGATATATACTGATAGGGTCTGGCCCTTGATTGCTATGTGTACATGATTAGACATGCTTATTTACATTGCTACCTTATGCTGGTATTATTGGAATGCCTGTTAGCATTGTGATTGCATATATATTTTTGCTTGCTTATTGGCATTAGACCGTGGGGTGACTTCAAAAACCTGTTATCATTGTCTGATCAGCTGAGTCGTTGATTGTAGATATACATGGAGAGTTATGCCTCCAAGGCAATCAGTTCGACTAGCTGGCGCTGAGATCGAGGCTAGAGATGATAACCAGGGTCAGAACCCTCCGCCAGTCCATGAGAACTAGCAGTAGATGCTTGTTGATATGCAAGCCAGACTTCAGAGTCAAGAGGAAGAAATCCGCTTAGTGAGACAGCAGGTTGTTGTGAAAATTTAATTGATTTAACTACGTAAGTGGACGTAATCCCACAAGTAATACAATGATAAGTAAATCATCTCCACAGGGATTGCAAAATAGAAAAATAGGCAAAAAAAATTACTAAACAACTTAAAGGTATTAACAATTAAATTGATTGTTTGTAAGCTAAACTAAATATTAAAAAGATGAAAATACTGAAAATAAAATTGAACTAAACAAATTAATTAGAAAGAAAATGTGGATTGTAGAATGGACTTGAATTATTAAATTCCCCTATGTCAATTATACTGAATAGATTGCGACAACAATATTTTAGCAAAATTCTCAGGTTAACAAGATTTCAATAAAAGCTCATAAAACTTTCCCAAATTCTATGATATTAATTCTTTCACCTAATTAAACACATTCCTATGCCAAATCAAATTTAAGAACACAATTTCAAGGTTCAATTCTCAAAAGTTACACAAGGAAAATAACATATCCCTATGTTATTTACTAACATAACCTAACACAGATTATGAACTTGTGTCATCCAAGTTCTTTCCATTATATTTAATCCTTCCAGCATCAAACATAACTAATCATCTTGCCATTGATGGCCAAACAACAACAAGAAGTTAACACAGAGCATACTTGAATGAACAAGAGAGATTTTACTAAAATAAAATGCAAGAAATTACTACATTAGGGTTCATCAACAATTCAAGCCACAGAAGATTAGTTCATGGCTAATTTACAGAGCATAAATCCACTTTCAATTTTGCCCATGAGTATCAAAGTAGAAATTAAAATAGAAAATACAAGATGAAATTTAGAAACAAGAGAAGAGAGCAAATCCAATTGATGATGAATGTCCTTCTCCTCTTCTTCCTTCTTGTTTCTCTGGTTTTTATCTCCAGTCCTTTCTCTTCTTTCTAAAAAAAATGGCAGATTCCCTTTTGTGCGACTGGCTCCTTTTGTACCTCTAGGTTACCCAATTTAGTAGTCTAAGTACAAAATTTCCCGTCCTTCCTTCCATGCGTGGGCTTCCTTTCCTTTTCTTCTCTGAAAATTGCTTCCATATTAACTAATGCCCCAGGTACTTGCCACCTCAGCCACTAGTCCATCTCACTTAATGAATTTCCAAGCATATTTCCTTGCCACACATAAAATTCCAACTGCAACATGATCAAAATGCTTTAACAAAATCTGCTTTGCTACCCCAAACCTGATATTTCAGCATCAAAATTTAGCTTAGATAATTTCACAATTCTTGTTTCATTCTTTTTACAAATATCTATCCATGAAAATATTGTTTTCAACCCATTAGCTCTTAAAAACTACACAAACAATTGAACTAACTAAAATCACGAAAGCACAAAAGTTAGCTACAATAGTTAATAGTAAACTAACATCACTCTTGATTTTTCCACATTTATAAGCTCAAAAGCACAAGAAATAAATCTTTATTCAAGAGTTATCACACCCCCAAACTTAAGACATTACTCATCCTCGAGTGATGAATCTCAAAAGATAAAAAAAGACACACAAATTGAACAACAAAATAAAAAGGAAAACCAACAAAAACAAGACACAACAAGAGAAGATAAACTTTGATTCTAAAAAGGGGAAAGCTCTCAAGAATTTTATATTGAATAAGAGACGTTGAATTTCAAACTTACACAAGCCTTAAACCAAAATCTTGAAGTGTTAATGTTGTTGTCAAAATATGAATCAAGTGTTTCTCCCTTTAGTGCACGCATAACTTTTCCTAAACACTTTCGATCACCCAATTCAAACTAGGCCTTGGTCCTAAAGCTTAAATAATGCTTCCACAAGTTACTCAGTGATTCCCTCTCCACTAATGTAGACAAACACCACACCAAAGATCCATAGGACTTTATCAAGCTTGTAATGATAGGCTTAGGTGAAGGTAGAATAAGAGAGATTAATTTCGGCTCAAATCACCCTAAGCACTTCACTCTTTCTAAGACCTAAATCAACACACACATTAATTTTCCCATGGAACACCCCACAACAAAATATAATTCTTGCCACTAGCCTTTATTACGAACATACAAAAACAAAAACTAAAGCAAACTTTTATTTTATTTTAAGAGTTGCACCCCCAAACTTGTTTACAAACGTACTTGATTTTTTTTTTTCTATTTCTTGAATTTTTTCTGATTTTTTTTACAAAACTTTCCTTTGATTCAAGGGAGTGCACTCTTTAATCACCCCCCCCCCCCCCCCCTCCTTTTTATATATATTTTGCTTTTTTTTTTTTTTAAAATAATGATAAACAAACTGAATGGCAAGATAACAAGAGAAATGAGAATACACTCCCCCCCTCCCCCCACAAAACTTAGAGTTCAATATTGTCCCCAATGGTGAAAATAAGAAAAAGAAGAAAATGAAACTCTCACCCAAATGCCTTTCTCATACTCAATTCCTCTCAACCCCCAAAATGCAACAAAAAATCGATCCTAGAAAGACAAGGTGCAAAGGGTACGGTGAAAGGAGGTTATTATATATAGCCAGGCTAATGAGTGGCTAAGAAATAAAAGTGTCTATTAATCTCAACAAAGTGACTAGGGATAAAAATGCATAACAGGTAGGCTTAAAAGGCTCAAACGGTCCAAAGATGGCCTAAATCATGCCATTGGTGCAGTGATGTCTAGGATTTTTCCTCAAGGAAAACCACTAATAATTCTAGAAAATTAAGCTCTCACAAGAAACTAGCTCTTTCTAGGGTCTCAAAAATGTTTAATCAATCTATGCACACACTAAATGTAATGCCCCGAATCCGTAATGCGGTTTAATGACTGGATTAGTAGGCCGGGAGGGCCATAAATGTTTAATTATGCCATTAAATGAATATATGCATGTTTATGTGAATTATGTTATAATATGATGTTATATGCATGCATGTGTGTCCACATTTGAATATTATGATATTCTGATAATTTGGTCCGTTAAGGGTATATTTGCATATTTGGGTGCATATTGTGATTTGTGAATGAGATCCCATTATTATGGAGATATATTCGAGCTATTCGGCATGAGACGGTCCTATATAATGGATTAGAGGTTTTGTCATAACGGGGTCAATTATTGGGTAATAAGAATGTTTATTTGATGATAAATTAAGAATGTTTATTTGATGATAAATTAGGAGTTATTGAGATCAGGATGAAATTCTGGAAGTTTTGACTATAATACCCCCGGGAGTGTTTTTGGGGTCCCGAGCACTAGGTTTTATTTGAGGTTACTTAAGATTGAAGTAGCTTGTCAGATAGAACGTACGTTAGAAAACCTCTCGTTCTTTTCCGTTAGTTCATTTTTACCGTTTGGAGCATTTTCGAAGAAATCTCAAGTTCTAGGAGTCGGAATCAAGCGAGGATCGAGGCATAGCGATCCTAGAAAGGATTAGAAGCTTCTTAACCGAAGGATTCGACGAGAAACAACCCAATCAAAGGTAATCTAAGTTTAAAGTTTTGAGTTTTTAGAGTTTCTAAGCTTTGAATTGGACTTTGTGAATTGTTGAGTTTTTGGTTTGATTGAGCCTTGGGTTTTGATGGTTTTGGGCAATTGGGAAGCTTGGGAACTTTGATTTGATGATTTGGTAATGTTTAGGCATGATTTTTGAGGCTTTGGGATGTTGGAAAACGTGTTTGTGGATGGCTCTGGGTTGGGGGCCGCGGCCCTGTTCTTGGGTGTCGCGACCCTAGCTCGAAGAAGCAGGTGGAGCACTTTTGCCTTCGCTGGGCGCCGTGGCCCTTGATGTTGGGCGCCGCAGCCCTTGCTTCAGTGGTGGCTGGGGACGCGGCCCAAGGTGCCAGGGCCGCAACCCTTGAGCAGGGTTGAGCCCGTTTGTGTGTTTTGACCCCGGGAGCATAATTTTAGGCCTCGGCATTGTTATTTTACCACTTTTTATGTGCTAATTGTTGCTTAATTCTTGAGTTTGTAATTGGTTTATTAAGTTTTAAAGTAATTCTAATTTATTAGGTTTATTTTGATTTTCTATATTTTTGTGTGTTTTTATAGTTATTTTGTTGTAAAATATTGTAGTTAATTATTTGAATTATTATTGTTAAGTTAGTGGTAAAAAAATGTTGTATTATTGAACTTAAATATAAAATATAAATTAAGTTATAATTAATATTTTCAAAGAATTAAATTGATTTATTTTATAGTTGAAAATATTGTATTATGATTTATTTTATATTTATTTTGTAGAGAATTTATGACATTTTTGCTCTTGAAAAGAAAGAAAAATGAAGGACAATATGGCATTTTAAAGAAAGCAAGACAAGAAAAAATGTGGCATTTTTGCCTTCTCTCTTAGGCCCAAAGCACCACCAGCCACCTGGGCCCGTGTCAGGCCCAGCCCAATCGGGCCTCCTGCCCAGCCGAAGCCCACCCCTGCCCAAGCTCCAGCCTTCCTCCAAGCAATCACGCCCCACCTGCTGCCTCCCGAAGTCATTAGCCCATCTCCTTTCCCCTTCCTAGCCACCTGCCGCCAGCTGTCAATCACCTCACAAGCCTTCAGCAGCTCCCTGTCTCCTCCCAGTCGAGACATACCATGTCTCCTCTGCCCAACAGCAAGCCTGCCCAACTGCCAGCCAAACCACTAAGGCCCAATGCCATTTCAACCCAGCACTTCACAGTTGCCCCTCATCAAAGCAGCCACAAAGCATTTTTTTCTTGAGCCCATAAAAATGCCACAATGTACTCTTGTCCCCTATGTTAAAAAATGCCACTTTTTACCCCACTTTCTACACATTTTACCCAAAAATATCATTATTACACCCTATACTTTACCCCTATTTGCTATATTATAATTAATTAAATTAATTTAATCAATTTAATTATTATAAATTGATTATTTTAATACTCATTTTTTGGCTATAAATAAGGGAGTTTAGTGTCAATTTTGGGGGGAGGTTACCATACTAAAAATTCTACACATTTCAAAACCTCTCTATTCTCTTCATCTTATTCTTCTTTTTGGTTATTTTCTATGTATTTTTAGAGGAAAAATTTGGGGTTTCATTCTCCAAATTTTCCTATTTATGTTGTAATTTTTAGTTTGTATTTGCTATTCTATAATATTTTTAAGATTATTAAGGTGATGATGAAACAATATGTAACTAGATAGTATTTATTTTGTATGTTGATTTTTCTTTTTGTGCAACAAAGTTTATGGATTTTTCTTGTTCAAATATCTTCTTTCATCTTAAATATCATGTATTTTGGATTGTTAGCACATATTTACACTTTGTTCTTCATTAGTGCAAAAAAATAATATTCTTTGTGTAAGATGTGTCATTAAATTGTACACATCCATGCTTAGAACAAAAATATTATGTTTTGCCTTATAAATAATGTTCATTGATTTATTTGTTATTTCATTAGATTGATTTACACTAAATACTTTGAAATTATAATTTTGAAAAGTGAAGAAAAATCCTATCATTTTAGAAGTAATTTGTGCTTAAAATTATACATCTATTTGGAAAATGATAGTTTGATTTATTTTAACTATTACTAAAACTTGGGAATCAATGTACTTATAAATATTATTGAACTTATATTTTGTGGATTCTATTATCTTAATAATCTTTCTTTTACTATCTTGATTTATATTTTTAATTAATTTTTATATATTGTCTTTAATTTCTTTATTATTATCTTTTATTTTATTTTTATTATACGAAAATCTCATCAATCTTTGGAACTAGATTAGAATTTATTAATTTTGGTTTAATATAGTTTTGTTTTCGATTTTAGACAACTCCTTTGGGTTCGATCTCATGCTTACACGAACACTATTCTATAAATACGATTCGTGCGCTTGCGAGTATAAATATTTAAAACATACCCGTTTTGGGTCCATCATTCCTACTACTTGAATTAGTTTGGATTGATGTCCCGGGGGCTAGATATTGGTTTGGAAACCTATGTTGATCATTTTTATTAATGATGTCCCGTATTTGGTTATGACTAGGTGACCGCTAAAGGATTAAACGTTGATCGTTCTCAAGGGTCGTTCTTTTATTCATTCTAGCTCGAATCTGAGGTAAGAAAACTGCACCCTGTGTATATACGGCATGCGTGATTGTTATTGAGGCATGTTGATTGATAAATGTGGATATGGATTGCATATTAAATGCTAATGAATGTTGTTTACTTGTATATGGCACTGACTAGTCAGGGACACTGACCTAAGAGTCAGAAACGGCATAAGCGTCTTGAACGCAGGGCCGAATGAAGATTAGATCTAATCGATATCAGCATTGAATGGCTTTAAGGCATTAATGCTGGACTGACCCTGAGGTCGATGAACTTATAAGCGCTTGACTAGTCTAAGACTAGTTACTAAGAGCCAGGGCCTAAGGCCCAGGTGATCGTTTGTCACATGGCTAGGGAACAATGTTCCAGGGTTATGACTCTATGGTCATGAGGAAGGTTATGTTGGTGACTAGTCACCATGCACCTATCCTGTTTAAGCTAGTGAAAGGTTCACTTATCTGTTAAGCCCCGGTGACCCTATTGTCACAAGGCTAAAGGGAGCTATACCCAATTCGGTAACTTTTGTGACTGTCACTTATTTGTTTTGGACTGATAGTCCTCAATGATTATTATGATCATTGTTGATATTATATCATGCTATATTGTGTTTTCTTGCTGGACCTTGGCTCATGGGTGCTATGTGGTGCAGGTAAAGGGAAAGAAAAACTCACCCAGCCTTGAGTGGAGAGCTTAGGTGGTGATGTGTACATATGCGGCCGCTTGACCACCACGACCAAGGAGTTCTCAGAGGAGCTAGGGGGTTTACCCTATTTTGTCGCTTAGGTCGACGAGTTTGTAAATTTGAAACAGTAGTGACCATTTTGAGTTGTAAATAACTTGTAAATGTTTTGATAAGCTCATGAGCAGTTATATACTTAATAAAATATATCATTTCCTCTTTATTGTTTTCCACCTTAACCTGTTAATAACACTTAGAGCACGTTTTTAACCAAAAGACTCAGGTAGCGGGTCAAATTTCTGGTTCACCGTTCACCGTAACTGTTCTGGGCTAACCAGGGCGTTACACTAAAAAGAAAAAGACTCCCACCAATCAATTGCTAGCAACATTCACACCCAAAGAATTTTAGTTTAAAACTCAAGTAAGAGATACATTCAGCAGCAACTTGATTTTATTATATTTTTGTAACTTTTTCAAGATCGTCATTGAGCCCCTAGGCAACATTGACAAATACAAAGAATATTCTCAAAACAACGACCAAACAACAAGACAAAGACAAACTACAAACAAACAAGACAAAGACAGGAATAAGAACTAAACAACAGACTACTAAACGAAAACAACATGAAGAACCCAAACCACAAAATATATAAAGAAAAATAGTTGGGTTAAGAACACTCCTCCTGCCTATTCCTCTAAATTGGCATCCAAAGGGATAGGGTTGTCATGAACAACCAGAGCTGCCCATCTCTGCAAAATGGAGCTAGGGAACTCAGGGAAGGCAGGTGTAGGCTTGGTGAAGTTCCGCTAAAGTGACTTGATTAATGCAACATCCCGTTTCTTGGCATATTTCTAGTATGCCTGCTGGTGAGTTTCAATAGACACCATCTGCCCCAAGAATTTGCCGCTGTTGATCAAAGATATCTGCGAGGGTGGGAGCAAGACGGGGTGCTGGTGAAGGTGTGGTGGATGGGCCACCTTCAGGCACATGCTCGTGGTGCTGACCATGAGTGAGGAAATTAATGTCACGACGCTCAAAAAGCACATCCTCACTCGAATCATAAAGAACCCCAACTCTAAGGCACAAATGACTGATGAGAGATGGAAAAAATAATTTTCCCGTCTTCTTCTTGGCACAACTAATAATCTGCCTAGCAATAATCTTCCCCACATCGATACTAAACCTAGCCAAAATGCAATACAATAGAAGTACACGCTCTTTGGACACTGTAGTGTCATGTGTGGAAGGCAACAAACGACATTTAAGAAAATGTAACCACACACCAGCCTCGGGCAGCATAGAAGTGTGCAATAATGTACGAACACCACTGGTAGAAACACACCATTGAGCTCCGGTAGATGCTACAAGTTGTAGTGCCTTGTCAAAATTCTTTGATGTAGGGGCCACTACCATATCATTATAGATAACACACTCAAAATTTTCAAGCCCAAAAGCAGAGTTAATAGCAGCAGCAGAGAATGAAATGGTCATGCCTCGCACCACCACTTCAGAATTCTTAGAGGATACAATGTTGGCGTAAAATTCACGCACTATAAGGATGATAGCGTGCTCTAGTTTTTGACAAAAAAGACTCCCATTACTGAGAAAGGCTGGCAACTCAGTAGTAGTAGGCACAAAACCTTTTTCAGGGAGCAACTTCTTCTTCTTAACAGATTCATATTTCTCCTTGGCTTAAGCGGAAGAAAATTTCTCAAATGGTATTGGAGGAACTAAATTTTTCTTGGTCTTAGGTTTCGGTACAACATGTTTTTTATTGGTCAAAGCTTTGGTAGTAGTGGTGTTCTTGAGAGGCTTGGGTGGATGCACAGTGGATGTGGGTTTGACTTGCTTGTTGGACTGGTGGAGGATATTTTTCTTGGTTGATGGTTTGGTGGTAGTGGAGGGGTCATTTGTAGTGGCTGGTGAGGGTGATGGTGGCGGGGTAGTGTTTGAAACTGTGGAAATCTTTTTGGATGATGGTGGGGTAGAGGGTGGTTTGGATTTTCTCTTTTGAGCTCTTTTTTGGTGGCCATTTGGGAGGCCAAAGTGGAGTAATATCAGTTTAGATGCTCACAAAAGACAAATTGACCAACAACATCACAGAATCAGGAAACACAACACTAGTTCCACTTGCTGAGCAATTAGCAAACTACCTAAGAGTAACACAACATGGACAATGTCAAAACCAACATGAATTACAACCTGCTCAACACATCCAATGGCTGCCCCAACAGAAATAGAAGCTGCTCACAAACAAAGAGCCCCGACACCCAAGAATATCCAATGCAGATGCACAAACGCAAAGCATCAAGGAAAAATAAAGGAAAGCATTTACCCACGAACAAGCTCAGAAAATAGAGGATATGGGTCTCTTGACTGTGTTGTTTGGAGCTGGGCACTCACGGTGTAGGCGGAGACAGAATCGCGCCTGGTGGTGGCGTTCACTAGGGACTCTCGGAGTTGGCTTAGGTGCATCTGGGCTATGCAAAGGTACAAGTCTTCGAGCTTGGCTTGATGTAGGGTGACAGGAAGGGTGGCGCAGACAAAATCGCGCTGGGGTGGCGTGCAAACGGAAGTCACACCTGGGTTCTTCATATCGTGGTGCAATGGGCTCGCGACTGGAGGGCTCTCACAGTTCTATGCGCAGGGGCGCTCGGATTGGGGCTGCGTTTGTGATTGGTGGGGTTCAGGGATCTGGGTTCGTGATGGAGGGTGCTGGAGCGGTGGTACAATGGGGAAGATGATGGGTGTCGGCTAGGGCTTCAATCAACAGAGAAAGAGAAGAAAATGGGAGAATAGGAAATATGGCATCGGGTTGGGGTATTGTCTTGAATATTTTTGGGCTTATTTTATTTTATTTTTTTATTTTCTGTGAGAGACCACGCCCCACTGTGGTGATGCATCGCAGGTCTTGTTGACTTGTGCGTGTTCCAATTCGCAAAATTTTGCTTCAGCAAATTTTAGGTGGAACCCTCTATTTTTCGGAAATGAGACCCATTTTTGCTCCCCGTTTACTTAAGTAAAAAGTCCACAAAACCATCAGACCCAAGAATTACTTCCAAAACACCAATTTCTTGCCTTTGAACCCCTAAAACACAAGAACAAACATAACACAACTCCCCAAAACAACACAATTACATGAAATTAAACTAACAAAAATGAAAAACTAAAAGAACTTAGAAAAACAAATATCTATATGTTTTGTTTTGTTTTTTTATATGCATAGTGTTTTACATTTCTGTCTTTGGGTTGTCTTTAAGACAGTGCCTGATTACTAGACAACAAAAAACAACAACTACTTTAAGGATCCTCCAAAGTGATGGAGGTTTTCTTGCGGTCGACCTCGCCTCCCCAATAATGTTTCAAGCGCTGCCCATTCACTTGAAACTTCCTTTTGGATTGATCTTCTCACACGTCAATTACTCCAAAGGGATAAACTTTAACCACGGTGAATGGACCTGACCAACGGGACTTCAACTTGCCAGGAAACAACTTCAAACACGAGTTAAAGAGAAAAAATCACCGCCCCTTCTCAAAGACTCGAGATTGGATCTTCTTGTCATGCCGCCTCTTGGTTTTCTCCTTGTAAAGCTTAGCATTTTCATAGGAGAACAACCTCATCTCCTCTAGTTCATTCAATTTCAATTTACGAGCTTCTCCAGTAGCTTGGAGATCCACATTCAACTACTTAGTGGCCCAATATGCCTTATGCTCTAACTCAATGGGAAAATGGCAAGCTTTCCCAAAAATCAAACGATAAGGTGACATTCCTAAAGGGGTTTTGAAAGCCGTTCTATAGGCCCAAAGAGCATCATCCAATCTTTGAGACCAATCTTTTCTACTAGGATTCACCACTTTTTCTAGAATTCCCTTGATTTCTCTATTGGATATCTCCACTTGACCATTGATTTGAGGGTGGTAGGCTGTAGCAATCTTGTGTCTCACACTATATTTGGCTAAAAGGGCAGCCAAAATTTTGTTGACAAAGTGGGTACCCTCATAACTAATAAGAGCTCTTGGTGTACCAAAGTGAGTAAACACATGCTTATGTAAGAATTTCATCACCACCTTAGCATCATTGGTGGGACTTGGTATTGCTTCAACCCATTTTGATACATAATCTACAACCACCAAAATGTACAAGTTCCCACAGGAAGGAGGGAAAGGTCTCATAAAGTCAATGCCCCAAACATCGAACAACTCCACTTCAAGGATGACATTAAATGGCATCTCATTTCGTGCTGAAATATTACCAACCCGTTGGCATCTATCACATATTTTAGCAAATTCATGAGCATCCTTGAAAGTAGAAGGCCAACAATACCCCGATTGGAAAACTTTTGTTGCTGTCCTCTACCCACCAAAATGCCGTCCATAGGGAGCTAAATGACAATGCTCAATAATGCTTTGATCCTCCTCTTTCGGAACACAATGCCTCATCACTTGATCCGAGCATTATTTATAAAGAAATGGTTCATCCCAATAATAAGACTTTACATCATGAAAGCATTTCTTAAGTTGTTGGCCCTTCAAATTCGGTGGATTTCTCCCACTCACCAAATAATTCACAAAATCAGCATACCATGGCATTGAAACTTGTCTCACCACCAAGAGTTGCTCATCGGGAAATGTCTCTTTAATTGGCTGCTCAAAATTATCCTCCTCAGCATCTTCAAGTCTAGAAAGATGGTCAACCACTTAATTCTTCGTTCCTTTTCTATCATGAATTTGCAAATAAAATTCTTGAAGAAGCAACGCCCAACGAATGAGTCTTGGTTTGGCATCCTTCTTTGCAATAAGATACTTGATGGCGGAATGGTCCGTGTACACCACAACCTTAGTCCAAACAAGATATGCTCTGAACTTGTCAAACACAAATACCACACCCAAAAGTTCTTTCTCCATGGTAGAGTAGTTCAATTGAGCATTGGCTAGTGTCTTGCTTGCATAATAGATGAAATGAAACACCTTCTCTTTCCTTTGGCCAAGTACAACTCCTACAACAAAATCACTAGCATCACACATAAGCTCAAAAGTAAGGGACCAATCACGAGCTACAATAATAGGTGCAGATACAAGAGCGTTCTTCAAAGTTACAAATGCCTCTTGACACTCATTAGTGAACTCAAAAGCTCGATTTTGCTCAAGTAAAGAATAAAGAGGCTTAGAAATTTTTGAGAAATCTTTAATAAACCTTCTATAGAAACCCGCGTGCCTCAAGAAACTTTGAATTCCCTTTGTTATCCCCAAAATTTGAAAATGATGATGTGGCAATAGAGAGGACATGTGGCAAGGAATGGTTGGGTGACCTGGCTTAGGAGTAACCCAGTAGACCGATGAAGAATTTTGACTAGCTTGAGAAGTGTCATGACCGACCAGGCATGAACTTGTCCGACCAGTCACGTGTTTGTCTGCCCAGGTATGACCTTGTCTGCCCAGGAATGACCTTGTCTGCCCAGGAATGAGAAGTGTCATGACCGACCAGGCATGACCTTGTCCGACTAGTCACGTGTTTGTCTGCCCAGGCATGACCTTGCCTGCCCAGGCATGACCTTGCCTGCCCAGGCATGACTTTTTTTGACCAGGCATGAACTTGGCCGATCGGTCATGACCATGTTCGACCAATCAAGTGCATGTCTGCCCAGTCAAGTGCATGACTGCCCAGTCAAGAGCATGTCTGCCCAGTGAAGGTGTGGTCGATCAGCTTGAATGAGATATGATTCGATTGGATAGAGCAGGACTACGTCAAGATTCCCAGAAACGACTTCAACAAGAATCAGTCTTAGCATACACGGGAATCTCTCAACTTATCCCCCGAATATTGTGTATTGTTACATTTTGAATATTAGTGTAATTTAAATATAATGAGAATAATAAAATATCCCGATTATGGGGATATCATCTGTGCGATCCTAAGCCTATAAATACAAGGCTTATGGCATCATAAAGAGGACTTTTGGAATTTTGAACTTTTGATCTGAATTTTCTAGAGAGAAAGAGTACTTGTATTTGAGAGAATTCTTGTATTCTTGTAATCTACACTGAAGAAACTCAGTTGACTCAGATTCATCTGATCTTGAGTGTAGATATATAATCACTACTCTAAGTGGATTAGGCTATTACCATCACATTGGGGTTGAACCACTATAAAATCGTCTGTGTATTTTATTTTCTCTTGAAGGTTTTATCGTTTTTGACGTTCACACGTCGTTGGCCAAAAACGCGGTCAACATTTTGGTGCTTTCATTGAGAACCTGAAGAGAAAGACAGACGGTCCCTGAAGTATTATGGCGCGTAAGAACACCAATGTGGCCTCCAAGAAGACAAGCTCCTCTTAAGAGCCTGCCAGATCAGAAGGTCCTAGCCTTCAAGATCGTGAAACTGAGCATAGAGTCGTGCTCGAGGATGTAACCCCAGAGGTTGAAGAGCTCCAGGAAGCCATGAGCGCCTTTCAAGAGGAGATGGCACAGTTCAATGCCAGACAGGAGGCGTTCGCTGAAGAAATGGCTAGGCAGAATGCCGCATTTGAGTAGCAAAGACAGGAAATGGACGCCAGGAGTGAGGAAATTTGGCGACAGCAGGAGGAGGCCGATAGGCGACATCGCGAGGCTGCACTCGCTCTGGAGGCAGCTACACAGCTGACCCGGGCCAATGCCCAAGCTGCACCTAGAGTGGCAGCCACCCCAGGAGCAAGGACCACAGAAGCTGGTCGAAAAAACACTGATAGACCCCACTCTCGCGGACCAAGCAGGGGTGGTAGTAACCCACCTGGTCGTGAGGAAGATGGAGTCCGGTCAGACACTGCCTCAACTCAAAGGGGGAACTCCAGAACCCCCTCAAGGAGCCACCGATCAGAGACTTCCAGGTCAGGAAGTCATAAGTCAGGTAGCAAGAAAACACCTCCTGAGTAGGAGCACAATAGAGCTCCTCGAGGTAAAGAAACTTCCCACTTCAAAGATGGGCATGGGCGTGATGAAGTTGACAGTCATCACACTGACCAGTCGAAGGAGAAAAATAATGACAACCATCGAGGAGGAAAAGATCACCCAGCTCAGACAGGAAGGCCACCACTGCATCCCAACCAGCGCAGTGGCAAGGAGCATGTTCCACCCAGCAAACCTTCTGAGAAGACTCGGAGTACATTATTCGATCGATTGGGAAAGCACACCACTCAGAAGGATTTAAGAGACGTCACTGCTGATAGGAGAAGGACCATCCCGATCGAAGGGCAAGAGCCAATCCGACCTACTAGTCGAGTAGAAATACTCAATGATGGTCTGCCGGATAGGAGCGCCCGACCAGGCGGTCCCGAAAATGAGTCCTAAGCAGTGGCACCAGGCATACAAGCCCAGCTTGATGCTCTGACAGCAGCAGTTCAGAGTCTGTCAAAATGACCCTCTGCGATTGATCCAGTAGACCACAGGAGTGGCAGCCCTTTCTGTGCTCGAATTAGAGCAACCCAACCACCAGCGAAATACAAAGCACCGGTACTGCTAGTTTATACAGAAAAGGCAGACCCGATAAGGAACGTGGGGAGATTCAAAGATCAGATGGGGCTATTCGGGGTGAGTGATGACTATCGGTGCAGAGTCTTCCCCACCACATTGTCTGACACTTCCCATTAGTGGTATTGGAAGTTTAAGCCTAACTCCATCACTTCTTGGGAAAGTTTTAGAAAGGAGTTTTGCAGGCAGTTTAGTGCTGCTCGGACCCCTCCTGTTTACACCAATCACTTGGTAGATATTAAGCAAGGAAAGGATGAGTCTCTCAAGAACTAAATACAAAGGTTCATGAGAGAAGCTAACCGAGCTACTGCAGTTGGAGATAAGGGGAAGATGGTAGCAATTTCTTCCGGCATTATCTATCGGAGTCCTTTGTGGGACAACATTCATCGCAATCCAATTTCAACATTACAACAATTTTTGGACCGGGCGGACAAATACATGAAGTTGGATGATGCGATTGAGAAGGGAGAGAAGGGCCTGAACAACCTGAGCGGATCGACTGATCCTCCCAATAATGGTGGAAATGATCAAAATGGTGGTAAGAAACGTGGGAATAACGGATCTGACCGCCACAATGAGAAGAAGGCTAAGTCGGGATCAAACGACAAGCCAACTAAGTATGAACCTCACCAACTACACCACTCTTTCGGCGAGCCGAGCGGAGATCTATTTAGCAAGTCATCAAGAGGTCCCCTACCGGAAACCCCCACCTATCAAGAAGGAGATGAGTAAGAGAGATATGAACAAGTTCTGTCGCTTCCATGGAGACTATGGTCACGACACGAATGAGTGCAATCATCTCAAAGATGAGATAGAGTTTCTCCTCTGGTCGGGGAAACTGAAGAAGTATCAAGCAGAGAAGACCCAGGGAGAGGGAAGTAACAACAATCCTGGGTTCAAGCAGCAACGATCCCCACCTTTGCAACCTGAGCCCATGGACTTCACACTAGACACCATATGTGGAGGCTCACATCTTGCTGGAGATAACAATAAGGCAAGGGAGAGGTATGCTCATGCCCTTCGTCATGAGTTGGATGCAGCATCAACCTCTGAAGTTATGGCAGTGGAGGAGCGACCACCGAAGAACCCACGATATGAAAGTGAGTCCCTCACTTTCACTGAAGATGATGCTCGACACGTGAAATATCCTCACAATGACCCTCTTGTTGTGACAGTCCAAATTGCGAATATGAAGGTGAAGAGATGTCTGGTCGACACAGGAAGTTCCGTGAATATTATTTATAAGTCATCCTTTGAGAGGATGAAGCTGTCTATCAATGACTTGAAGCCGTGCTCTCAAGTCATTTTTGGGTTCACTGGAGAAGGATTGTCACCAGCTAGAACGATCAAGTTGCCAGTCACGACGGGGGAGGCTCCCAAACATGAGACAGTGATGAATGAGTTTTTGATTGTCGACTGCCCGCCCGCCTACAATGTGGTTATTGGTCGACCACTACTCACAAAATTACATGCGACAGTTTCAATTTGGCACCTTTCCATGAAGTTCCCGACCAGTGCAGGCATAGGCTGCGTCCGAGGAGACTAGAGAGAGGCTAGGGAGTGCTATAATGCCTCGGTAGCTAAAGCGAGGAAGGGAGCCAAGGAGAGCAACATGATTGTGTGTGCTGAGAAAGAGGAGGTAGATGAGATGGATGTCGACCTAAGTTTTGCAGTTGTAACCGATCGAGAAGAGATGTTAGAGGAGTTTGGCCAAGAAAGCACTCTTGGTTTGAAAGAACAAAAAGCCCCATCCGGTGATGAAGTCACCAAATAGGGTGTTGCCCAAAGCAAGGGAAGGGACTTTGATCCTCGCTTTGGGGATTATGAAAGTGATGTGGGACCATCCGAGGAGTTAGAGGAGGTCCCAATAGATGAGAATGATCCGACCAGAGGGGTCAAAATTGGAAAAAAGTTGATAGTAGAGGTGAGAGCACAGCTGATAGAATTTTTGCGAAGGAATCAAGATGTCTTCTCCTGGTCTCACAAGGATATGGTGGGTGTCTCACCAACTGTGATCATCCGCGTGCTCAACGTGGATGAAAGCTATCCAGCGGTGCAGCAGAAGAGGAGATTGCTTGACAATGATCGAGCAAAGGCCCTTAAGGAGGAGGTAGAGCGGCTAAAGGAGAATGGGTTTATAAGGGAAACGTATTACCCTACATGGGTTTCAAACCCAGTGTTAGTGCCTAAACCCAATGGAAAATGGAGGACTTGTGTAGATTTTACTGACCTGAACAAGGCGTGCCCAAAGGACTGCTTTCCTTTGCCGAGAATTGACCAGCTGGTGGATGCAACCTCTGGTCATGAAACATTGTCCTTCATGGACGCGTATTCGGGGTATAACCAGATCAGTATGCATCCTCCTGATGAAGAACATACCAGCTTCAGAACAGACATAGGGCTATACTGCTACAGGGTCATGCCCTTTGGATTGAAGAATGCAGGAGCTACCTACCAGCATTTGGTAAATGGTATGCTCCGTGACTTAATCGGCAAGAGCATGGAGGTGTATGTAGACGATATGCTGGTGAAATCAAAGGAAGCTGAAGGGCATGTGTGAGACTTGGAGGAGTGCTTTGCAATACTGAGAAAGTACAACATGAAGTTAAACCCCCTCAAGTGCTCATTTGGAGTGGGTTCTGGAAAATTTCTTGGGTTTATTGTGAACTCTCGAGGAATAGAGGCAAACCTAGAAAAGATAAAGGCTCTCGCAGAAATGAAGTCTCTGGCCAGAATTAAGGATGTGCAAAGCTTGACTGGGCGGATTGCAGCTCTAAGCAGGTTCATCTCTAAATCAACGGACAAATGTGTCCCGTTTTTTAACCTGCTTAGAGGGAGCAAGAAATTTGAGTGGACGGTAGAATGTGAGCAAGCCTTCCAGGCCATAAAGGAACATTTGGCCCAACCTCCTGTTCTTTCAAAGCCAGTTGATGGAGAAGACCTCTTTTTGTACTTAGCAGTCACGGAGCACGCAGTTAGTGCTGCCTTAGTACGAGAAGAGGATAGAGTGCAGCACCCGGTGTACTATGTTAGCAAGGGATTGATAGGAGCAGAATCCTGGTATCCCATGATAAAGAAGTTGGCTTATTACTTGGTACTTGCATCACAAAAATTGCGACCATACTTCCAGGCACACCCGATTAAAGTCCTTACCGACCAGCCCCTACGTCAAGTCTTGCAGAAGCCGGAGTCATCTGGTCGGCTACTTAAATGGGCAGTTGAGTTGGGCCAATTCGAAATCAAGTACCAACCGAGATCTGCTATTAAGGGTCAGGTTTTGGCAGATTTCATCGCTGAATGTACCGGGATCGCTGATGTTCCCGACCAGCAAGAGCGTGTCACTGAGCAGAAAGAGGAACTTCCTTCTTGGCAACTTTTTGTTGACGGGTTGTCGAATGAGCATCATTCAGGAGCTGGGATTATATTGGTCACGCCGAAGAAGCACTGAATTCATTGTGCATTAAGGTTTGTATTCAATGCTTCTAATAATGAGGCGGAGTATGAAGCCCTCCTAGCAGGCTTGTGCCTGGCTAGAGATGTGCGTGCCCGGTCGATGGAAGTGAACAACGATTCCCAATTGGTGGTCTACCAAGTCTTGGGGGAATATCAGGCAAGGGGCCTACGCATGGTGGCATACGTAAATAAGACCAAGGATCTGCTAGCACAATTCAAGGAGTACACCATCGAGTTGGTACCACGGGAACAGAACTCTAATGCAGATGCTCTAGCAAAGCTAGCTAGTGCCAAAGATGCCGAAACTCTGAACATAGTACCGGTGGAATACTTGGCGGAGCCGAGCATTAATGAACAAGAAGCCATGCCTATCACAATAGCTGACACTTGGATGACACCCATCATTGCTTACCTTGAGCAAGGAACCCTCCCAGACGATCGTAATGAAGCAAAGAAGGTTATGAGGCAAGTTGCTAGGTACATTATGATGGATGGGGTGTTGTATAGAAGAGGGTACTCTTTGCCTCTACTCAGGTGCATAACACCCGACCAGTCAAAAACTTTATTAGCTGAAGTGCACGAAGGGTTCTGCAGAGATCATGCGGCAAGGATTTTGCGGTAAGGATTTTTCTGGCCTACAATGAACGAGGATTCTATGGAGTATGTAAAGAAGTGTGATAAGTGCCAGAGATTTTCTAAAGTGCCCAGGGCGCCTCCGAATGTCTTAAAGCAAATGCAGAGCCCATGGCCTTTTGCAGTGTGGAGCATTGATCTGATCGGGAAATTGCCCAAAGGGAAAGGAGGAGTGCAGTTTGCAGTGGA
Organism: Humulus lupulus; assembly: GCF_963169125.1. Taxonomy (NCBI): domain Eukaryota; kingdom Viridiplantae; phylum Streptophyta; class Magnoliopsida; order Rosales; family Cannabaceae; genus Humulus; species Humulus lupulus. The sequence goes on along the minus strand of NC_084794.1, from coordinate 205,904,120 downwards.
TTATTTCACTAAGTGGACTGAGGCCAAACCACTAGCCACGATCACCTCAAAGAAAGTGTTGGACTTTGTGGTTAAGAATATAATATGTCGATATGGTCTGCCCAAGAAGAAAGTGTCTGACAACGGCACCCAATTCGACAGTGACATATTTACTGATTTCTGCACTCGGCATGGCATCACAAAAAGTTTCTGCTCGGTGGCTCATCCACAATCCAATGGGCAGGTTGAAGCCATAAACAAAACTTTGAAGGACACCCTGAAAAAGCGTCTAGAACGAGCTAAGGGTGCTTGGGCGGAAGAATTGCCAGAAGTCCTTTGGTCATACAGGACTACTGCTCGGATAGCAACTGGTCATACCCCCTTCTCCTTGGCGTATGGGTATGAAGCCATGTTACCTGTGGAGGTAGACCCCCCATCTCATCGAAGGGCCATGTACAACCAGGAGGAGAATCATCAATTGCTAGCAGAATCTTTGGATTCCCTCGAGGAGAGACGAGAAAAGGCAAGCTTGAGAGTTGCCGCTCATCAGCAAAAAGTGGCGCGCTATTTCAATTCCAAAGTCCGAGATTGAAAGTTCCAGGTCGGAGATTTGGTCCTCAGAAAGGTGTTCGTCAGAGACTCGGCGACTGGAGTATTAGGACCAAACTGGGAGGGACCGTATCAAATTGAGCAAATCTTGCCACCTTGCACCTACAAGCTTGCTCGGTTAAATGGAGAGCTGATCAGGAACTACTGAAATGGCGAGCACTTGAGGAAATATTATCAATGAATACTGCTTACAAAGTAGTAGCTTTTTATCAAGTGCTTAACTTGTTATTTAAGTTTGTTTGTGAACTGGCTATTTGCTAACCAGTCATTTTTTGGAACAATGTTATTTTGTTTGAGACTCGTTATTAGACACGTTTTGTCATTTATTTTTTACGAGTAATAAAAGAGATCACGCGCAGCGTGGTCGAATCTTGCTACAAATTTTGCATATGTGTTGATTATTCTTGCTTGGTAGTGTTCAACTGTCATTACAATTTAAACAAAAAAGGTCTTCTAAAAATAAAAATATACATATATACCGGGCAATGTTCAACTGGTCAGTATCCATCAGATGAATGACCAACATTTAAATAGTTGCATGTTTTTGCAGTGGTTAACTGCTGAAATATGTTTGTATATTCTATGTGTTTCACGAGTAGTAACTGCTCAGACAAATTTGGTCAAGTAGCAAGTGATCAAGGATTTTTCAACCCTTAATCACTTGGGGGTCACATAGGGTATACTGGCGTGCACTTCAACATAGGCAATAAGAGCACGAGCAAAGATATCTGTTTTTAGGCTGACTTGTAAAATTTTGAAGTCCAAAAAGGCCATTAAGCTAACTTGCTTGACAAAGCTTAAGTAACTTGGAATTTATAAAATTTTAAGTTAGACGCAGATATTCGTGTGACAATAAACGTTATGCTCATAAAATGTTAGAGCAATAAGAGCGTGAGAAAGTATACTTAGTATGGACTTATGAAATGTCTAGAATTTTTAAGTTAGAAAAATAAGTACTCATGCGAAAATATAAGGCATATATCAGGTGACTTTGCTATTCACAAAAGACTTAAATGTTTCAAGTTAGAAAAGAAAAGTAAAGTACAAATGCCAAACAGCTCGATCACATGAGCAAAAATATATAACAAAACACAAAACAAAATATGATAGAAGGCTGGTAGGACAACAACTTGTCTGGTCGGGCAGAAGCTTCTCTGGTAGGATGAGGGATCACTGGTCGGCTCTAGTAGGTTGATCAACCCCCTCCTCGGCAACAACTGCTCCTTCCGGTCGGAATGATAGCGTAGGGGAAGCAGATGTAGTGCAGACAGGATTAGCAGCTTCCTCAGCAGCCCTGGCCTCACATTTGGCGAGGTCCTCTGCCTTAATCTCCTCGGTGAGAAAGTCGAGATTGAGAGGCTTGTTGAGCTTCCACACCTGATAAAAACAGTTGAAGCAGATCTCCTCGTAGCGAGTCAGATCAGCTTCCTTCTCCTGCTTCAGCTCCTCATTCTCAGGAGCCAACCCCTCGTTCTCACGAGTCAGTCTGTCTAGCCGATCAGTCAGTGACTTGTTGGCTTGGGTTAGTTTGTCATTCCCATCAGCCAACCCCTTAAGAGACTCCTCTTGCTCAGCCACAATCTTCTCTGACCGCTCCAACTTGGAATGAAGAGCATCCACCTTAGCTTGAGCCTCCACTAGTTGATCATTTAATACCTTGATCAACTCCTTGTAGTCTACTGCTCGGTGCTGAGCATGATAGATGGTCATGAGCGTCTGCATGAAAAACAAGAGGTTAATACAAAGCATGAACATAAGTAACAAACTATCTTGTGGTAGAGTACTTACATTCGCCAACTGAGCAATCCCTCTCTGTAAGACGACATCAACACTGAGTCGAGGGAAGGATTCAAAGCCTTGAATCGTTGAAGTGTCGTGGAGAGTCTGATCAACTGCCCCCTCTCAATGGTACTAGGAGTGCGTAGTGCCTCGCTTGGGCCGGACGAACGAGTGGGGGTTAGGCTCGCTGAAGGAGGAAGCGAGGAAGGGGTCAACTGTGGGATTGTAGCTGACCCCTCGGGTTGTCTCCCTTGGCTGGGCAGCACTGTCCTCGGGACCTTGCTCGGGGGAGTGGAGCCACTTCCTTCTCCAGACTTCCTCTTCGGGGCAGGAGGAGCGTTGTAGTGCCTGAACATCTCCAACTCTGCAAAAGAGGAAAACACAAGATTCGTTAGAAAAAAAATAAAGCAATATGTGGATAAGTATATTACTACTACAGTTCTATTAATCTCATATCACCAAATTATCAAACATATTGCTATGACTACTAGACCTGAGTTGAGAATCTGATCGAGGAAGTCGTCCTCGCCTTCGGAGGATGAGCTTAGGTCCCTCTCAGGCCGGATAGCCTTTCCCTTCCCAGACTGGGCGGGAATAGCAGGACTACGCTGATACTCTGGCTGAGGCTCCCTAATGACGAGATCGCCTGGTCTACGGGAGTGAGGAGATGGTCCAAGAGAAAACTGACCAGTCACCACCTCAGTCCCAGCGTTAGACTGATCAGTTGCATTATTCTCCTCAGTGGTACTCTCCACTGTAATGTTTTGGTTACATGGTAGCAGGCCCACCATCTGAAGGTTGTCCACAATAACCAAAATTTTCACGTCTTTCTCCTCAATACACATGTTAGCCAACTCCTTTGCTCGCTTGAACATCTCTTGAGTGGGAAAGGGTTGCTTGAATGGACCCGCATGTGTAAAAGCCAAGTTATTGGCTTTGATGTCTGATGTGAGAAAATACTCTGTGTAGTATTTCCCAGGGTTCGACTTGTGTGCGATGCTACAAAGGTATTTAACCCCCTTTTGCATGTGAAAGAGGTGGAAAAAACCTGTATTCTTATGGCTTGGGTTGGTCCTAAAGTCGAACAAGTAATGTATCTCGTGAGGAGTGGGCTCGTCCCATCCTTGCAGATAGTAGAGAATGTACAGTGCAGACAACGCCTGAATCCCATTCGGAGCGATCTGGAAAGGGGAGACATTGAAATAATCCACTACAGACCGGAAAAAAGGGTGTGGTGGGATAGTCGCTCCTGTGTATATATGATGCTTGGACCAGGCACAGTATGGTCCGCCAGGCCTGTTGGCTCTCTGGTGAGGGCGCAGACATATCATGGTCACCCCACTCAAACCCAAGGCTTGGATGTGTTTGTCGAACATCCCGGGATTGAGTTTTGTAGGCTTGGCGGTAAACCAGGAAGGTGTTTCTTCTCCTTCCTTCCTTGGTTTTTGGACGGCCAAGTGCTGGAGCTCAGTGGAGAAATCCTGGGTGATTCATCTCCGAGTCTTGCTTGATTTTGGCACCTGAAGAGGTGGTCTCGAAGAAGCTGCAGTGTGGGCCTCACTGCGTTCCACCACTTTTTGCACTGCTCTTCGGGCAACTTGAGGATCTTGGTCCTGGGGGAGTCTATTGGACTTCTTCACCCTCATGGTCGACTGTTCAGCTTGATGAAGAAACTGCTCTTCGTGAAGAAAGTACAAAGCTGAATGGGGAAGGATCTGATTAAAGCGGCGGAGGTGATCCTCAGGAGTGCGACTGGTGGGAGACTTTGATGAGGACTTGCTGCTTTGAGGGGTCTCGATTGACTATGGGATAGACGTATCGGAGTCTGTGTGGTTGTCACCTCCCCTATAGTCAAAGAGATTCATCTACAAAAAATAAAATGGGGAGGTGAGTAACCATACAGATAAAATTAAACAAGAGCAAAATTTATTTTTCTACTTAGAAAACTTTATCTAAGTAGTGAAAATATAGCATGCATGGGAAAAAATAGTTTTTGTGCCTAAAAGTACCTAAGAGTACCTAAGGGTGCCTAAAAAGTGTCCGTGTGTGCGTGCCTAAGGGGCTGTCCGAGGAGCCCGTGTTGTGGCCGAGCAGACCCCCAGTCCGAGGAGCCAAGCATCACGCCTAGTCCGATTGGGTGCGTCTAGGCAGCTGCTATCCGAGGAGCTAAAGGAGGCCGAGGGGCTGCGCCTAGACACCCGTGTCCGAGGAACTGCCTGTGTGCGTCCAAGCGGATGCCTATGTCCGAGCCGAGCATTGTGCCTGATGTTCGAAGGGCTGGCCGAGGATGTCCAAGTGGTGCGCCTGGTCCGATCGGACACTTGATGTCCGAGAGGCCTAGTCCAAGCCAAAGCTAGCATCCGGTCGGATGCTTCTTGAGTCCGAGGAGCTCATGTGTGGTCCGATCGGACCACACTTTTATAAAGAAAAAAAAGCAATGGCCAAATGGCCATACCCCAAATCTCACCATATTCCCTAAGCCGAAAAACAAAGCCTAAAATCCCTAGCACAAACACATTTTTTCACCCAAAACACACAATCACAAGATCAAAATGGGGAAATTGAAAGGCTTTTCAATGTTCTTGAAACCACATATGCCATCAAAAACCCTAAAACCCATATTCATGATTTAGGTTAAAATAACCTATTTTTCTTTAAATTCCTATGAAATTGAAGATAATATTGGGTTACCCATAGTCCAAACAACATCAAAACAGCCACCACACACATTGTATTTCTAAAGATTCAAAGATAAATTCAAGGAAAAATGCCCCATGGAGTTTTGGCCACTACATGTATTTTTCATGGAATTTTTGAAAAAAAAAACAACACAAGTGAAGATGAAAGAGAAGACTTACCCAACTTTGAAGAGCCCTTGATTTGCTTGGAGAGTGCTTGAAGAAATGGAGAGATTCACCTTGAAGATATTTGCACTTTTGGCCAAGAGAGGGAAAAATGGGTTTCGGCCAAAGAAAGAAGGGAAAAAGATGAGAGGGTTTTTGAGCTCTAACTTTCTTGTGTGTGTGGGAATGTGTAAGTGTAGGGGCCTATTTAAAGGAAAACAAAAATGGGAGTTACCACTTATTTTTGGACCCTTGAGATTCCTGGGATATTTTTTCTCCCCACGATTATGAGCAGTTAATTGCAGTGATCGTGGTCTGTGGAGTTGTGGTTTGCTGCATGGCGGGAAGATGAACAGTTATTTTTTTTATATAGTGCCGTCAGCTGTGGAGAAAAAAGTTTATTATGTGAGACATCATATAATAAACTTGGGGGGCAAATGTTATCCCCAAAATTTTAAAATGATGATGTGGCAATAGAGATGACATGTGGCAATGAATGGTTGGGTGACCTGGCTTAGGAGTAACCCAGTAGACCGATGAAGAATTTTGACTGGCTTGAGAAGTGTCATGACCGACCAGGCATGACCTTGTCCGACCAGTCACGTGTTTGTCTGCCCAGGAATGACCTTGTCTGCCCAGGAATGACCTTGTCTGCCCAGGCATGACCTTGCCTGCCCAGGCATGACTTTGTCCTACCAGGCATGAACATGGCCGATTGGTCATGACCATGTCCGACCAGTCAAGTGCATGTCTGCCCAGCTAAGTGCATGTCTGCCCAGCTAAGTGCATGTCTGCCCAGTCAAGAGCTTGTCTGCCTAGTGAAGGCGTGGTCGATCAGCTTGAATGAGATATGATTTGACTGGATAGAGCAGGACTACGTCAAGATTCCCAAAAACGGCTTCAACAAGAATCGGTCTTAGCATACACATGAATCTCTCAACTTATCCCCTGAATATTGTGTATTGTTACATTTTGAATATTAGTGTAATTTAAATATAACGAGAATAATAAAATATCTCGATTATGGAGATATCATTTGTGCGATCCTAAGCCTATAAATACAAGGCTTATGGCATCATAAAGAGGACTTTTGAACTTTTGATCTGAATTTTCGAGAGAGAGAGAGTACTTGTATTTGAGAGAATTCTTGTATTCTTGTAATCTACACTGAAGAAACTCAGTTGACTTAGATTCATCTGATTGTGAGTGTAGATATATAATCACAACTCTAAGTGGATTAGGCTATTACCATCACATTGGGGCTGAACCACTATAAAATCGTCTGTGTCGTTTATTTTCTCTTGAAGATTTTATCATTTTTGACGTTCACACATCATTGGCCAAAAACGCGGTCAACACCCTTGACTGAAGTAGGTGGTGGCAACTTCTCAATGAATTTTAATCTTGGATCTATCTACCTCAATGCCTATGTTAGAATCCAATGACCCAATACAGTGTATTCTTGCACCATAAAATGACTCTTTTCCCAATTAAGCACCAAGTTTGTTTCTTCACATCTCTCTAACACTTCCTCAAGATTAGCCAAACAAGCATCATAAGATTCACCAAACACCGAAAAATCATCCATAAACACTTCAAGAGTTTTCTCCACCATATCTGAAAAAATAGCCATCATGCAACCTTGAAATGTAGCGGGTGCGTTACATAATCCAAATGGCATCCTTCGGATAGAAAATATCCCATATGGGCAAGTAAAAGTGGTCTTTCCTTAATCTTTAGGAGTAATAGAAATTTGATTGTAGCCTGAATACCCATCCAAAAAGCAATAATACTTCTTCCCCACTAATCTATCAAGCATTTGATCAGTAAAAGGCAGCGGTAAATGATCTTTTCTTGTTGCCTTATTTAGCTTCTGATAATCCATACAAACACGCCAACCCGTCACCATTCTTGTGGGAATCAACTCATTGTAATCATTAGCTACCACTGTGACTCCACCTTTCTTGGGAACACATTGAACCAGGCTAACCCACGTACTATCTGAAATTTGGTAAATAATACCAGCATCAATCCACTTAATCACCTCATTTTTTACCACTTCCTTCATAATGGGATTAAGCCTTTGTTGTTGTTCAACAGAGTTGCTATAAAAATCCTCCAGCAAAATCTTATGCATACAAAGTGAGGGACTTATACCCTTTATATCGGCCATAGTCCAAGCAATAGCCTTCTTGTATTTCTTCAACACATTAAGCAACATATTCTCTTTTTCAACTCCCAACAATGTAGAAACAATCATAGGTAAAGTCTCTTCACAACCCAAATAAGCATACTTCAAATGACTAGGCAAATACTTCAATTTTAACTTTGGTGGTTCTTGAATAGATGGCTTGGAAGGCTTGAAATTTCTTTCTGATAACTCTAAGGACTCAAAAGTCCTTCCAAATTTAGTAAAAGACTGCTTGGATTCTACCCATGTAACTTGGATTTCTTCCTCTTCACTCATTTCCTCAAGCTCTTCAAGTAAAATCACCCCCAATCCCTCTTTACAAGTTTCTTTTAGAAATTTTTCAGCCACAGTAGTATCAATCACACCCAAAGAATAGCATTCCTCAATCTCATCCGGAAACTTCATAGAATTGAACACATTGAAGGTCACTTGTTGGTCATTCACTCTCATAGCAAGCTCTCCATTTTGAACATCAATCAAAGTCCTTCCGATGGCAAGAAATGGTCTTCCCAAAATTATTGAAACATCTCTATCTGCTTCATAATCAAGAATAATGAAATTAGCCGGAAAAATGAACTTATCAACTTGCACAAGTACATCTTCATTCTTGCCTTCCAGGTGTGCCATAGATCGATTCGCTAATTGCAAAGTGACAGTGGTTGGCCTTGCTTCTCCATTAGTGGCATACAAGAACATATGAAAAATATTATTAGTGGCATAATTTTGAATCAGGCATTCAAAAATATTAAAGAAGAGTTTTTAAGTAAATCGAATTTACCCCGTATTTCGAAAATTGAGCATGTGCTATAGCATAATCCTTTATCATGGCCCACATCTCGTATGCAGTTTCAATAACCATATATCTTTCTTTTATGTCGCCATGCATGGTCGATAATATGCATTGATGTGCCAGGTGATTCTATCTCATCCATTCACCATATTTTTCAAGTTCATCAAAGCTAGATGAAAAACTTGGTTCCTCTAGTAGATCATAGATCGCTCCATACAAGTTTTGTGTTTCGAAGACAATGTGAATCCCATCGTACCATCTTCTAATGTGGTTAAGATTAAATGGAATCCTTTCCAAGAGTTTGTCAATGAGGTAGGTTTGATTTCCCAAGTTTTCAAGTACATGATTAGGAGTAAGAGAATTAACGATTGTTGCTGGAAATAAATAAATAAAATATAATGAATTAAATCATATCATAAATATTAGATTTTATTTGGAAAAGTAAATATGATGCATGAATGCAACATATAAAAATACATAAAAATATATACTATCCACGATAAATTAATTTGAAAATTAATGGACCGCCTTAGGGTAGGTCAGACTAACTTCAAATTAATATTGGGACAAATCTCAATTTCATAAGTGAAAACTTAAAAATTCCTTTTTCTCTTTTGACTTATGAACTACCGCTAGTTTGGTGAAGATGCACTAGTCGTGCTCGAAAGCCTAGATACACCTTTGGAGTGTAACCCATTATTTTCAATCAATGACTTAACTCAAGAGTGTGCCTTAGGGTCAGTCAAACTTGAAATACATCACTAATTATATTCTCATAAAAGAAGTCAACCTCGAGAAAAAATAAACATATTCGGAAGCCTTTCCTTAGGGAGGCCGCAAACAGAGGCGACACGAGACCCTTCCTATGCCTCTCAGTGTTCAACCAATAATAGAGAGCATATGACTTATTGTCATAACTCCCTCTCCCACTCACTATTTTGGAAAAGTGTGTTTTTCACAAAATCAATATTTTTTTAATTTAGTTGTAAAAATAAATTTAATTATTTTTACCAAATGATATTCTATTAATTACTAATCCAATAAAGAAAACAAAACAAAATTGTGCCCTCAATTCTAATTCTAATTTTGCTTTAACTAAGAGAATATCATTTTTATTTTAATAACATATTTTTCATTAAAACAACAAATTAAACAACTTTAATTTTGATTTACCATCTTAACTAATTAAGACTAAATTTATTATTATATGAATGATCAAATATAGACATATAACAAAAATTATAGGATGTTCTTAATAGCATGTTTCTACACGAATGTAATGCATGCTAGTTGCATACTGTGTGGGTATATGAATGATATGTTATAATGCATGACAAAATATTAAACATTTTAATCACATTCAAACATTTATAATAAGTAAATAAAAGTGAGTATGGTAACTTTTGGGTAATTCTAGAAAAAATTACAACACTTGCAAAAAATACATGAAAATGTAACCTAGACTAACTAAGGCTTGATTAAGAACACTTTGATCTTGAACCTTGAGATGTAGTCTTGTTGAGCCAATGCCACCCTTTTTGTAATGACCCAACTATTTCTACGACCTTGGACCATTAAAACTACTAGACATAGCTACTATTCTTGGAGAAAACATACATAAGAAATAATTATAACTTTATTGAAACTCTAAAATAATATTGTATCAATAACATAAAAGTATAAAATAAAATATGATAGGGTATGGAATCCCATTGTTTACAAAACATAAAACATAATTTTAAATCAATTGTTCAAAAACTAAATGCGGAATTACAAAAGAAACATAATTCAAAAGACTAAATAAACGTCATCCTTAATCGACACGTAGTCCATTCAGTCCATTCATCCTTAACACACAAGCCAAGCTACCAAGAATCCTTTCGCCTCCATAATCACTTTCCTACATCACACTAAAAATAAAGGAGTGAGCCTAATGCCCAGCAAGGAAAAATCTACTACCAACATACATCAAAATCAGAAGCATGAGACTACATCATAACCACATACTATAAAACATATATCACAACTCTAACCCATGATCATGGTAATCTTGGGGTTTGCTATCTAAGCAACTATAAGCCCCAAGAAACATAAAAACGTTGGGGTTTGCTAGCTAAGAAACTATAAGCCTCAAGCGACATAAAAGCATTGCGGTTTGCTAGCTAAGCAACTATAAGCCCCAAGGACTACAAGAAATATTCATATATATCATAACATAACACATCTTAACATATAAGCATATAAAATCTATCCTATTTTCCTTACCAAAAGCCGGGATATTTGGGAACAAGAACGAGATTTAGAAACTCCTATAAACCAACAATAGAAAAGGGTGAGAATCTTTAAGAATAAAGATGAATATGGGAACTAAACCATCAAGAAGAAACTTACCAAGAAAGACCTTAAGTTTCAAGAACTTAAATACCTAATCAAGAATCAATAACAAGAGTTAGGATCTGAATAAAAGAAACTAAAGAAAACTAAAGAATTAAAAAGAACTGGACTTAAGAAATAGGAATACCTTGAATGACCTTATGGATTGGTCTAAACCTCAATACTGAAATCACACTTTTTCTCACTTCCCAAGTGTTTATAAAAGCTTAGAATGATAAAGCTTTAACCCAAAACCCAAGTATATCTCTCTATAGTAACACTAGCACCTTGGAGGCTCTGATCAAATGCTTGAAGAATGAAGGAAATGGCTGAGTACTAGGTCTTATTTATAGAGTTCAAGGAGTGAAACTAACCCCTTTTAATTTGAATAAATAAATGATTATAAAATGAAAAAGATTTGAATTTTCGTTCAACAGACGCCCAGAACTCGGTCAAAGGCAAGTCTAAGTGGTTAAGGCTATTTTTAAAATTCAAAAAGTCAAACTTCCAAAACTATACCCATGGAGCCAATATATCGCCTCCCCCAGTATTCCCGAGGCTTGTTCGAACATTCGTGCAAAGTCGACATGTTTTCCGTATCTTCCGTTAGGCGATATATCGGCCCCTATGCTGTGATATATCGGCATACGTGAATATATTAAACACGTAATTGCACTTTTTTAGCATAATTTGAATTGGATAAACAACTTTGAATGAGTCATAATACGATCCTAACAGCTGCTGGAAGGTTCTAGAGCTTCGAGATCTTTCTTTTATTAAAACTATTAATCAAAATACTTAATTACTTAATAATCATGATTATGACGAGTGTCATGCTCTTATTGGCTCTATCTAAACCTTAGGTTATAATAAATAATATATCTATGACCAACAATATTAATCAAACCTTAGGTTATAATTAATATTTTTAAACTATAGGTTAAACTTATAAAATCCATAACTGTTGCGATGAGTTTCCAACTAAGTCCCGACTTGAACCAAAATCCACGGTAACTAACGGTAACTAACATACTACTGCTACTACTACTGCTACTACTACTGCTGCTACTACTACTGCTGCTACTACTGCTACTACTGCTACTACTGCTACTACTGCTACTACTGCTGCTACTGCTGCTACTGCTGCTACTGCTGCTACTGCTGCTACTGCTGCTACTGCTGCTGCTACTGCTGCTACTGCTGCTACTGCTACTACTGCTGCTACTGCTGCTACTGCTGCTACTGCTGCTGCTGCTGCTGCTACTGCTGCTGCTGCTACTGCTGCTGCTACTACTGCTACTACTACTGCTACTACTGCTACTGCTGCTGCTACTGCTGCTGCTACTACTACTGCTACTACTGCTACTACTGCTACTACTACTACTACTACTACTACTACTACTACTACTACTACTACTACTACTACTACTACTACTACTACTACTACTACTACTACTACTACTACTACTACTACTACTACTACTACTACTGCTACTACTGCTGCTACTACTGCTACTGCTACTGCTGCTACTACTGCTGCTGCTACTACTGCTGCTGCTGCTACTGCTGCTGCTGCTACTGCTGCTGCTGCTACTGCTGCTGCTGCTACTGCTGCTGCTGCTCCTGCTGCTGCTACTCCTGCTGCTGCTACTCCTGCTGCTGCTACTCCTGCTGCTGCTACTCCTGCTGCTGCTACTCCTGCTGCTGCTACTCCTGCTGCTGCTACTCCTGCTGCTGCTACTCCTGCTGCTGCTACTCCTGCTGCTGCTACTCCTGCTGCTGCTACTCCTGCTGCTGCTACTCCTGCTGCTGCTACTCCTGCTGCTGCTACTCCTGCTGCTGCTCCTCCTGCTGCTGCTGCTACTGCTACTGCTACTGCTACTGCTACTGCTACTGCTACTGCTACTGCTACTGCTACTGCTACTGCTACTGCTACTGCTACTGCTACTGCTACTGCTACTGCTACTGCTACTGCTACTGCTACTGCTGCTGCTACTGCTGCTGCTACTACTGCTGCTGCTGCTGCTACTACTGCTACTCCTGCTACTGCTACTCCTGCTACTGCTACTCCTGCTACTGCTACTCCTGCTACTGCTACTGCTCCTGCTACTGCTACTGCTCCTGCTACTGCTACTGCTCCTGCTACTGCTACTGCTACTGCTCCTGCTACTGCTCCTGCTACTGCTACTGCTACTGCTACTGCTACTGCTACTGCTACTGCTACTGCTACTGCTACTGCTACTGCTACTGCTACTGCTACTGCTACTGCTACTGCTACTGCTACTGCTACTGCTACTGCTACTGCTACTGCTACTGCTACTGCTACTGCTACTGCTACTGCTACTGCTACTGCTACTGCTACTGCTACTGCTACTGCTACTGCTACTTCTACTGCTACTGCTACTGCTACTGCTACTACCACTACTACCACTACTACCACTACTACTACTACCACTACGACCACCACCACCACCACCACCACCACTACTACTACTACTACTTTTCCATATCCATTTTCAATTATACAACTCTTTAATTATTTTAAACAAAATTTTAAAATAATTAAACTTTGAGTTTTAACACCCAAAAGTTTGTAAGGACCAATTTGAATTTGAGTAATTTAATTCAAAAATAAAATTAAACAATTTAATTTTAATAAATTAAAATTCAAGATAATTTTAATTTTGGATATTTTAATTAAAACAATTTTAATTATGGAAGATAACAATTAAAAAATTTTAATTAGGAAAAATAATCAACATTATTTCAATTAAAGAAATTTCCTAATTAAAACCATTTTAATTCAATTTTTGATTATCAATTAAATGAATAATTAAAAAATAATTATAGTAACAACACACTTACCAAAAAAGGGGCGACGGCTGGAGGAGGCTCGGTTGGGCGCAGGCAAGGCGCGGCTGGGGTGTGGCTGGGGCATGCACGGGCTGGGCTGGTGCGCAGGGGCGCTGTGCCTGGCGCAGGGGCACAATTGGCGTAGCAGGTAGGCGCATGGCTGGGCTGGTGCGCAGGCAGCAGCTCGAGGCTCAGGCTCAAACTGAATTTTACCCATAATTTTAAAGAAAAAATTACAAAATTTCTATCCCCCAAAATGACTTGCATTTTTCATCTAGAAATTTTAAGAACAATTCCTAAACCCAAAAACACCATTATAAACAACCCTTAGGAATCTATCATCATAAAAATAAACATCCATCCATTCAAACATATATCACATATAATATAAAAATGCATATAATCCCACACAACAATTAATAATATGTATAGATTAATGACCTGCTCTAGTACCAATTGTCGGAAAAATATTCAGAGCTCGCAGCGAAATTAGCGTGGTGGGCCTATTGTTTTAGGATCAACAACAATAAAAAAATTTCATCACTCATATAAATAGTTTATATGAACAAGAAAACAATCAAGAAACATTAACATACAAATATTATTAATCATGCAACAAATATATAAATATACAATATATTTATATATAACATATAAACAGAAAAAAAATTCAAGAACATAAACAATTACCTCTTGAAGCCTATCAAGTGTCCTTGAGTCTTTTTGTATATTTTTCGATCTTCTTATCCAGAACTTTGAGAACTCAAACTACGATCTTCTGGAGTGTTTTCTACACCTCAAGATGTGTGTGGGCACATAGAGAACATGAGTTTGTATTTTAGGAATCACAAGTATTTCTCAACACATGAGGATCTGGATTATGGTCTGAGAATGGCTAGAATAAAGAAGAAGAAGAAGAAATAGTTTTATCTGACAAAAACTCTGAGAACTATTCTGAATTGTGTATTGTGTTGTATTGTTGTGTGTGTTCTCTTCTTCTTCTATATCATATATATAGATATTTATATTGCCTTATTATTCCTAATAATAATAGTAATATAATAATAATATCATAATGATGATAGGATTTGATTTAGGTAAATATATAACCTACCAAATTTGAAAAAACTATTTTCAAATTATTAAATAATTAAATAAATAAAATAAAAACAACATTGCGACAATATCAGTGTAGTCATACACGTATGGCATGCGCAGACTGCAATATCCTTTTTCAGGGATATTGCATTTTTCTTTTATTTAATTATTTAATTAAAATCAATCTTCCACAAAATAAGATATTTATCTTTTTAAGGAAAAGATGACAACCATATTTTAAGATTTAAATTTTAAATTCAAAATTCAAATTGATGATCATCATTATCATCATCTTTTCAAATTCAATAAATCAAAAACTATTTTTGACTTACCAATTTTATTTTCTCCCACTCAAATAAAATAATTAATTTATTTATGTATATGAATTTCAAAATTTTACGTATCTAAATTAATAAATATATTTTCAAAAATTAATAATTAATTCCAAATTAATTATTCAACCTCAATTATCATATAGTTGTATACTTGACCCGAAGAATAAAATTCTTCTAAAATTCCTAAATTATAGTTATACCCTTATATCAACTCTTACCTTGATATGGTGTTGATAGAGCTACCTTAGGGACCTATGAACCTATAATATAAAGCTCCAATAAATATTACGTTATTAATCAAAGCTCTTTGATTAAATAATCATATTTATTATTCTCGTGATTACTCCACTATAAATATGAGATTGAACTCTTGACAATTACAAACATATATTTACTGAGTACTTTATTAAAGAATAAATTGTCCTTTGATATAATCATTACATACAACGTTAATCCTTTATTAATAGTTCATAATTAAAAGGGAATAAAATTACTGTTTTACCCTTTTGGCTATATCTTGTTCCTAGAGTACCACTGACTTTACTAGTGAAGGTTGTGTCACAACAAGTTTCCAACCTTTTCAGTTCCAAAAGCAACCCAATAGGGAACCCTTATTCAGTCCATAAGAAGGTATAGATTCCATATCTGTTAAACTACGTCCCCAGCCATATACATCATTGAGTCCTGAAAATAATTATTATTAGCCTGATCATTATGACAAACCTTAACGCATGAATCAAAGGATCAGATGACATATATAGGAGGTCATAGTAACCTTAGGATTAAGATCATCATGTATATGATCATCGTTTGATGTGTTTGATTAATAATGTTTAAACAAGTATTAACAAATCATATCTGGTCCAGTTCTATATATCACTATATATAAAGTACTTTCACTAAAGTGTCCTACTGCACTAGTGACCCGGATCTAGGTCACTTGTATTCATAATACTAGTGAACCGTACTAGCAGTAATTAATCTAAAGATTCCATAACTTTATTTTACTACAAACTATTTTAAGTTTATTATCTTAATCTCGATCATCTCATACCAATATGAGATTAAGACCACATAGATATACTTTCGAATTTTCTAACATTTACTTAATATTATCAATATAATATCGAACATAGTCTATATATATATGTAATAATTCAATTCAATTATTTATTTTATTTAAAACATTTGTCAACTACAATTGCTTTAAGGGCACTATTCCCTGAAGACCATGAGTATTGGGGGGGGGGGGGGGTAACTTACAACCTGCTCCTATGGGTCAAGTAGTGGAGGTCTCTTGTGTTTATTGTGGAGATGGGCATACATTTGATAGTTGTCCATCTAATCTCGCTTCGGTTTGTTACGTGGGGAATCAAAATGCCAACCGTATCAATCTTTATTCAAACTCTTATAATCTATGTTGGAGGAATCATCCAAATTTCTCTTGGGGAGGTCAAGGGACTATTTCAAATGGTACAACCATTCCAAACAAGCCTACTTATCCACCAGGTTTTTCTCAACAACAACCAAGGGCTCAACCTCCTCCTCCACAAGTATCTCAAACAAGCTCTTTGGCGAATTTGATGAAAGAGTATATGGCCAAGAATGATGTAGTGATTCAAAGTCAAGCAACATCTTTGAGGAACCTAGAGATTCAAATGGGACAACTAGCCAATGAGTTAAGGAATAGACCACAAGGCACCTTGCCTAGTGATACCAAAAATCCAAGGAGAGATGGTAATTAGCATTGCAAGGCGGTTACCTTGAGGAGTGGTAAAAATCTAGAGTTGAATGAGGAAAAATATAAGAGAAAAATGACCCTACTTCAATCCAAAAGAGTTTGGAAAATGGAGAAAGAGTTGGGAGTTCGAATATGTCCAATACTGATCCTGAAGCAAATGCTGCAGCAAAATTTGCTTTGCTACCACAAACTTGATATTTCAGCATCAAAATTTAGCTTAGATAATTTCACAATTCTTGTTTCATTCTTTATACAAATATCTATCCATGAAAATATTTTTTTCAACCCATTAGCTCTTAAAAACTACACAAACAATTAAAATAACTAAAATCATGACAACACAAAAGTTAGCTACAATAGTTAATAATAACCTAACTTCACTCTTGATTTTTCCACATTTATAAGCTCAAAAGCACAAGAAATAATTCTTTATTCAAGAGTTATCACAGGTTCCACCAGGGAATGCTGCACCAGACTTGCCACCTGTCGTGGCACTAGCCGTACAACAACCTGAGATTAGAAACAGGTGGGAGCCGCTGTACGAGAGATTCAGGAAATAACATCCTCCAATCTTTGAGGGAGGACCAGATCCACTTAAGGCTGAGCAGTGAATGAGCCTAACTACCTTCATCCTGGATTTTATGAGGGTAGTAGGTAATGATAAAGTGTCTTGTGCCACCTTTATGTTCCGAGATGATGCTCGTATATGGCGAGAGGTGGCATCTAAGACTCGAGACGTTTCTACCATGAGTTGGGATGAATTCAAAGACCTATTCTACTAGACGTACTACAATAATGCTGTTAGGGCGGCAAAGGTGAATAAGTTTACTAGTTTGGTATAGGGCAACATGACAATTACTTGAGTATGCCCTGAAATTTGACAGGCTGCAAAAGTTTGCACCTGATCTAGTGCCTACAGATGCAGCCAGATAAGACAGATTTGTTCGGGGGCTGAATGCTATGATAGTCTGAGATGAGCAGATTACATCGATACCTGGGGAGAGTACTTATGCCCAGGTGGTTGAGAAGGTCCTCATAGCTAAGGAGGAAAAGAACAAGATATGGAGGGAGAGCGCTGCACAACAGGATGTTCGGAGGAAAGTGCTTCCATTTGTAGGGTCTGGTAGGGGCGGAGGCCCTAATGATCAGAAGAGGAAGACCCCTGACACCTCGACCACTGCTGGTTCTGATAGGAAGGGCCGAGGTGTCCAGCGTGGCTACCAAGTGGTAGTGAGACACGAAGGAGTTACCTAGAGTGTGCTAGGTGTAGAAAGTGCCATTTGGGCAAATGTCAGGCGAAAGCATGTTACTTGTGCGGGGTGGTTGGACATCTCAAGAAAGACTGCCGACTTTGAAGAAAGAGGAACCAAGGAATGCAGATAGCTTGACTCTAGCTCGAGTGTTTGCCCTGACTCAGGTAGAGGCTGAGGCTAGTCCCTCGGTGGTGACAAGTCACCTTTCTAGCACTGGCGCTCCATATACTGGTATTGATTGATTCTGGTGCTGCACATTCATTTGTTTCTAGCAGAGTGATTGATAGATTGTGTAGGCTCTGTAATTATTATACTGTGGGGTTTGGGACATTATTGCCTACAAGGGAGCTTGTAGTTTCTAGGAGATGGGTTAGGTCATTGCCAGTGATGGTGGACAACAGGGAACTATTAGTGGATTTGATTGAGTTAAGTATTGATGACTTTGACATGATTTTGGGGATGGATTGGTTAGTCAGGTATGAGGTGACTATAGACTGCAAGAAGAAGATGGTGACTGTTGAGCCTGAGGGTGAGGATCCCTTCATTTTTGTTGGCACTGTGCATGGACCTCGCATTCCCATGATCTGAGCACTGAAGGCTAGAGACCTATTACATGGAGGTTGCATAGGATTCCTAGCAAGCGTAGTAGATACCACCATGGAGGTGCAGTTGGGCCGACAGAGACCAGATTGGTCTGTGATTTTTTGGATGTGTTTCCAGAGGACCTACTGGGATTACTGCCACAGTGGGAGATTGAGTTTGTTATAGAGGTGGCACCAGGGACAGAACCAGTATACAGAGCACTATACAGAATGGCTCCGACAGAGCTAAAGGAGTTGAATGTATAGTTATAGGAATTATTGGACCTGGGATTTATCAGACCTAGCTTTTCACTACAGGGTGCTGTGATTTTGTTTGTGAAGAAGAAGGATGGGACCCTGAGGATGTGTATAGATTATAGAGAGTTGAACAAGCTGACTATCAAGAACAAGTACCCACTACTTAGGATAGACGACCTGTTTAATCAGTTGTAGGGTGAGACAATATTCTCGAAGATTGATCTTCGATCTGGTTATCACCAGTTGAGGATCAAGGATGAGGATATTTTGAAGATGACCTTTCGCACGAGGTATGGGCATTACGAGTTTCTAGTCATGTCATTTGGGTTGACCAATGCCCCAGAAACATTTATGGATTTGATAAACATGGTGTTCAAGGATTATCTGGTTTAGATCATAATTGTCTTCATCGATGAAATCTTGGTTTACTCTTGTTCAGAGGCAGAGCATGAGCATCATCTCTGATTGGTATTACAGAGATTGAGGGAGCACCAGTTGTATGCTAAGTTTAAGAAGTGTAAGTTATGGTTACTGCAGGTGACATTACTTGGTCACATTGTTAATGGAGATGGGATTAAGGTAGATTTGGCCAAGGTGGAAGCAGTTAGGAATTGGCTGAGGCCAAGGAACGCATCAGAGGTCAGGAGTTTCCTTGGGTTGGTGGGGTATTATAGACGATTCATGGAAGGATTCTCAAAGATTGCTACACCACCAACAAAGTTTACACGGAAGAAACTGTAGTTTTTGTGGTCTGACAGATGTGAGAATAGTTTCCAGGAATTGAAGCGACGATTGGTTACTGCTCCGGTGCCGAGTCTTCCTTCAGATGGTGATAAGTTTGTGGTGTATTGCGACACATTGAGACTGGGGTTAGGATGTGTGTTGATGCAGAGTGGGAAGGTCATTGCCTACGCATCACGATAGCTGAAGGAATATGAGCAGTGGTAACCTACTCATGATTTGGAGTTAGTAGCAGTGGTATTTGCAATGAAAGTGTGGTGACACTATTTGTATAGAGAGAAGTGCGAGATATACACCGATCATAAGAGCTTGAAGTATTTCTTCACCCAGAAGGACTTAAATATGAGACATATACGTTAGCTAGAGTTGGTAAAGGATTATGACTGTGAGATCCTTTATCATCCGGGGAAAGCCAATGTAGTGGCAGACGCTATGAGTTGGAGGGGCCTAGGACAATTGTTTAGTTCGAAGCAGATATCGAAGAAATTAGCAGAAGACATGACTAGAGCAAAGATAGAGTTGGTAGCGAGTTGGTTGGCCAATATTACTTTGTAGTCTACTCTCTTGGAGAGAATAGAGGAAGGCCAAATGAGTGATTCTCGTTTGATGAAGCTTATAGAGGATGTCCTAGCTAGAATAGTTCCATTACAGAGACGGGTTTGCTGAGATACAAGGATCAGATTTGTGTTCCGATGGACATGAGTATCAAATGGGAGGTCCTTGATGAATCTCATACCACATCGTATTCATTACATCCAGGCACCAGGAAGATGTATTAGGATCTATGGTCATTGTATTGGTGGTCTGGGATGAAGAAGGACATCATCAACTATGTGGTAAAGTGTTTAACCTGTCAGCAGGTGAAGGCTGAACACCATCGGCCAACGGGTTTGTTGCAGCCTCTAGGTATTCCTGAGTGGAAATGGGAGGATATTATGATGGACTTTGTAGGAGGCTTGCCTAGGACAGTGGGGCAACATGACTTGGTATGGGTGATAGTAGATAGATATACCAAGTCAGCTCATTTTCTGCCAGTGAGGGCAAACTATATTGTGGACTAGTATGCAAAGCTGTATGTGAGAGAGATTGTGCGTCTCCATGGGGTTCCGAAATCTATAGTGTCGGACTGGGATCCCATTTTTACCTCCAAGTTTTGGAGTAGCTTATAGAAGGCTATGGGGAATCAGTTGAAGTTCAGTACATCCTATCATCCTCAGACAGATGGGTAGTCTGAGAGGACGATTAAGATATTGAAGGACATGTTTAGAGCACGTGTGCTAGATTTTGAGGGGTCTTGGAGTAAGTATCTTCTGTTGATGGAGTTTTCATACAATAAAAGTTATCAATCAACGATTGGAGTATCTCAATACGAGATGCTGTGTAACGTCCTCCTAATCCAGGACCGTTACACTGTGTACTTTAAATAGTGTCAGACTTGCTAATCAAGTCCCTTGGTCATAAACGTGTAACTATGGTTAATAAAAAGGGTTAGGGTTAAAATTATGGTCAAAAGGAAATGTTGACTTTTCATTTACAAGTTTAGTATGTACATGGGATTCCAAAATAACATAAACAAGTGTTTAAAAGGTTAATACAGTTCAAAAATTACAACCAGTTGACCTAAGCGACAAAATAGGGTATGACCCCTAGTTCCTCTAAGAAACTTTCGACCGTGGTGGTCGAGCAGCCACATATGTACACGCACTGATGCTGTCCAACTCATGGCTGGTCCAGGTTTCCTTTCCCCTTACCTGCACCACATAGCACCCGTGAGTCGAGGCTCAGCAAGAAAACTTCAACATGCTCATACGCAGTTAATAACATATCATAGAATCATAATAAGCACGCCCAGCATTAATAGCCCTACTCGTGCATGCATTCTATGCAGATAAGTGACTACCTTGTCATAACAGGGCCCACTGCCCTAAATAAATGATTAATAAGTCATATCGGGGCCATGCCGTAGGATATGGGACTAATAAGTCGCCCCAGGGCCCATTGCCCTATCCTCTGTATAACCAGCCTTGCAGCTGGCCCAACATACCTGGCGCTTTGAGTTTTCCACGACCATTGGGTCGGACAAGCGTATGTTGCGCTCCTAATTAGGCCTAACCATATCAACCATTGCTCATCGTGCTATTGCCGCCCTTGACTTATAAGTCAATGCTTTTCATATAGATAATACAAACAAACATATATCATTTAACATTTATCCGGATACAGCGCATTCAAGCATGCTCAATAAACGATCACAGACATAGCCATAATCATTTTCATTTTCAAGGGCCCGAGCCCTATTCATAATTATATTTAACAACCAGATAAACTGATAACCAGATACCGACACACATACTTTAGATAATACAAGTATGCATACATATTAATAATATATCTTAGCCAATTAAATACAAACAAAGTAATAAAAATTTCCTTGACGGGACCGAGCCCTAACCACGCATATAATCACATTTAACACGTACTGGGTGCAGTTTTCTTACCTCAGGTCCGAGTGCAACATATAATATGAACAACCCTCGAGCACGATTCCAGTTTCGAACCCCTAGCGGTAACCTAGTCACAACCATAATATAGAATCCCATCAATAATGAGCAAATGAAGGCTTCTGGACCGAGTTCTAGCCTTCGGGATGTCAAATTCTACTAATCGGGTTGTAGAATTGATCTCGAGCCCTTAGGTTTGTGTTCCCACACTCAAGACCTTCTCGGAGCTCAAAAGCCCTTCAAGCGCTGTGGCCCAAGGCAAAAGAAGAGTCCAAGGGCTCTCCTCTGGACACACGCGCCGCGACGTGCCCCTACAAGTGTCGCAACTCAAAATGGTAATTCAACACCTCCTTCTCCTTTCGTTCATGAGCGCCATGATGCCCCAAGAATAGGGTCGCAGCTCGACATGAAAATCCAGTTTTCCCCTTGTTTGTTCAATCCAAATCTCACCAAAAACCCATCCTAACATAGCCAAATCCCAAAAACAAAGTTCCCAATCAACTCAGCACTTCAACACCAACAAAACCCAAGCTTAAACATTTCCAAAACCTGACCAAATCTCCAAATTCAGATTTGAGTTTGCAAAACTCTAAAACTTAACTAAAACCAAAGAAAACACAAAGAATTGAGGCTAGAAATCGATGCCTCTGCTGCCCAAAATGATGCTAAGCTTTTCCCCAGGCAATCCCGAGCCTAAGTTAGCTTCGATTCCTCTTAGATCGCAAGTAATTCCCAAAGAATTGAGAGAGAGAGAGAGAGAGAGAGAGAGAGAGAGAGAGAGAGAGAGAGAGAGAGAGAGAGAGAGAGAGAGATTTGAGTGCTTCTCCTTTGTTTTCTATTTTGTGTGGTTTAATTAGGGTTCAAGTAACCTTAGGCAGATCCTGAGGCTTGGGGTACCAAAAACGTCCCCGAGGGTAAAATGGTCAAAATCCTCGAAATTCCCTCATAATGTCACTAACTCAGAATATATCTTCAAATATTTATTTCCATTACCCCTTTACTCACCTCGAGTCGAGTATTTGGTCCCGTTGTGACTTTCCCGCTAACTTGCTCCCTAGGATCGCCTCGTGCCGAGTAACCAAATATATCCACATAATCATGTGGTCTCACACATATATCACATATATTCCAAATATATCTGTAATGGGAAAAATTGCAAAAATTTCTCTTATAATAAGAAACGGGCCCACATGCATATTTAATACATCTAAACATGAATATCTAGTCATATTATAATATAGCTCATGTAATCATATAATGATACACATATATATATCACATAAACACATATATTCAATTAATTTTTCCATAATTTGCCATCCTGGCCCTCTAATCAAGGCCCTAAGCCTTATTAGGTAATTTAGGCGTTACATGATGTATGGAAGGAAGTGTAGGTCACCCTTTCATTGGGATGTGATGGGAGAAAGGAAGTATTTTGGTCCAGAGATGGTTCAGAGGACTAATGAAGCTATTGAGAAGATCCGAGCTCAAATGCTCGCCTCACAAAGTAGACAGAAAAGCTACGCTGACCCTAAGCGTAGGGACGTGAAGTTCCAGGTAGGGGACCACGTATTTTTGTGAGTCTCACCACTGCAGGAAGTAAAGAGGTTTGGGAAGAAGGGCAAGCCGAGCCTTAGGTTTTTTAGGACCTTTCGAGATCTTGGAGAGGATCGGGCAGGTAGCTTATAGATTGGCTCTGCCCCCGTCATTATTAGGAGTTCATGATGTGTTTCACATCTCAATGCTTTGGAAGTATGTGTCAGATACGACCCATGTATTGTGATATGAGGATTTGGAGCTACAAATAGATTTATCTTATGAAGAGCGACCAGTTCAGATCCTAGATAGAAATGATAAGGTTCCGAGGAGCAAGACGATTCCTCTAGTTAAAGTTTTATGGAGGAAAAGTAAGGTCCAAGAAGCTACCTGGGAACTAGAGTCAGTTATGCGGGATCAACATCTTGAGTTATTTAGGTAAATTTCGAAGACGAAATTTTGAGTAGGAAGGGATAGTTGTAACACCCCAAATTCGCTAATAAGGCTTAGTACCTTGATTAGTGTGCCAGGATGGCATAATTGGATCTATATGTGAAATTAAGTGAATATATGTGTGATTGTGTGGCATACATGATTTATATGGTGAAATGAATATATATACATATGCATGTTTATGTGTATCAAATATGCATGTGGGCCCGTTTTTGTTAATAAGGGAATATTTGTAATTTTGTCCCGCTAAGGGTATAAGTGTAATTATATGTGTTATATGATTGAGACCAAATTATTATGTGGATATATTTGTAATATTTGGCTCGAGGCGATCCTAGTGAGCAGATTAGCAGAAAAGTCACAATGGGGTCAAATGCCCTGCTCGGGGTGAGCCAAGGGGTATTTTGGGAAACTTAATGCGTATTTGGGATTTATCGGGTGATGGGTAGTTATATAATGCTTATTTGGGTATGTTAGGATTAATTGGGAATTTACAGGACAACTTAAGGAAATAGCGGGAAACGTGGCTAATGACCATTTTGCCCTTGAGGGCATTGAAGGGAAACTCTTGGATGAGGGGCATTATGGTATTTCTTAGTCTTTGTTTGGTCTTAGCTGAGGCTAGAAGCCTTGAGAAACAGTTAGAAAACACCAAAAACACTCTTATTCTTTCCCTCACTCACGTTTCCCTCTCTCATTCATCACTCTCTCTTGAGCCTTGGGGAAACATTTGAAATTTTGGAGAATTGACTTGGGAATCTAAGAGGATAGAGGTTGAGATTAATTGAGGTTTAGTTCAGGGGTCGAAATCATTACTGAGGTAAGCTTCAAAACCTGATTTTTATTGTTAATTTTATGAATAGTTTAGGTTTTGGATGAGTTTTGATGCTAGCTTTGGTTGTTGAGTTGGGGTAAGATTGTGGTTGGTTTTTGGGGCAATTGTGATGCCTATGCTATGTTGTTGTGAGTTCTAGACTCAATTTTCGGGTTTAGTTATGTTTAGGGTGAATTCTGATGGGTTTGGCTCGGGGAAAATGTAGGAAGAACGTTGAAAAATCTGGGTTCGTGGGGTTGCGCTGCGGCGCTGTTCTTGGGGTGCCACGACTCGCATGAACTCAGAGGCCTAGGGGATTCGCTGAATCGCTGTCGCGCCCGAAGCGTGTCTAAGAAATAAACTTAGGATGCTCTCTGACTTGCAGAGGGCCGTAGCGCTATTGGCCGTCTATAGTTGGCGTATGTTCTGGTTTTGAGGACTGTGACAACTATCCTGTCAACTTTTTGCCGCCACATGGGTTATTCATTCTTGGCCTTTGGTACCCGAGCTGATCTGATCATATGGCCCAAATTAATTCCCAAAGCTTACGTATAAATAGGGAGATGAGACTTGAACCTCACCACCTTTGTGTTTAAAAACTTTCCATTCAGAAACACAACTTTCCTTTTTCTCTCAAACCTTTTTCAAAAACCTTCATTACCCTTCCATTTTTCAGAAGCTATCATGCTCCCGCCTTTGGAAGCACAAACATTCTCATCGAGTAAATGTATAAACTGTATGTATCTCCTCATCTGGTTTGAATCTTTCACTCTTTATTTTCCAATGAGTTCCTTTTATTTCGAAAAATATTTTTTATTTTTCAGTACTGTTTCGTGTTCTAGCAATGTTTGAGTTTAATAGGGGTTGATTTAGGCTAAAATAATTATATTAGACTTGTTTAGAAATAAGGTGTTTGAAAACTAGGCAATTTTTCTGGGTTTTGTAAGGAAAGCGTTGTTGATGAATCGATTAAGATACTTGTTTGGATGTAGAAGTTGAGAGGTTTTAGGTTTGGCCCTGGATAGCTTAAGGGTCACGAATCCTTAAGTGGTTTTACATCAAACCGCTTTCAAAAGAAAAGTAGTGGGTCTGACAAGCGAATCCCAAAGTATTAGGGAATTTCCCAAGCCTATAGCACATGGCCTAGGACTGGGCGTGGAAACATGCGTTGGTGTAGGACATAGCTTAGCTCTTGTAGATTTTGGATTTATGTAGTCCAAAAATAAACCACACTCAAACCCTTGGGTCACCATACCTTTATCGTCGTAGCTAGGCATTGTTTTAGGTTGCCACTTGTTTACTGAGTTTTTCAGAAACTAGAAATATATTAAGAAATAAGAGCTAGAAAGAAAGGATAAAAGAAGAGAAAATAGTGTTTTTATGTGGTTGGGGCATTAATGAGCCTTAGTCTATGAGTCTATTGTATTAGATTTTAGAGAGCTTTCGACAATGGAGTTTTCTGCAAGTTTTAGCAGAGTGATTGTTTACAAGTGAAAATCTCGGATCCCCGCTACAATGCACAACTGGCCCTATTTATAGGCAGTCAAGTGCTGTGGGCTTGGGCCGGACTAATCCGGGCCCAATAGGGATGTAATGATGGTTTACTCACTAAAGGAGTCATAATACAAAGAATTTTATATAATAAAATGTAGTAATCTGGACCCATTGGGCCGGTTTGGGCAAGGCCAAGCCTTGCAGCTGCCCATAGTACGTTAGCTTGGACTGGTCCGCGTGGGCTTCTAAGGAGATCCCGGGGACAAGATCTGTCAGAGTAGTGGCAGTACTGTTTCCTAGGTACAGTGTACGTTCCATGTGTACCCTCTTCTGTAGGTTAGTTGAGCAGACCAACTTCCGTGTTTCTTGGGTTCATGTCAACGTCAAGGAAGATCAGGCTTATCCTATCTGGATGTCTTGTCTGGGTTCACTTAATAATGTCCCAGTTTATTTTCCGGAGTCCTGGCTCGTTCACCAGAACTCGAGTTTGTTTGCCAAGACAGACATTGTGACGCCGAATATCTCCCCTGGATTCCTGACTAGGTCTATTTCCATCAACTAGTCAATATGCCACTTCTATTGGCATCCTGGAGGATACAGGTAGGTTGGGACCAGGAAGATGAGTCGAGCCTGCATCTTAGTCCCAGTTCCCTCGTTACGGTCGCACCCATCGAACGTTGTTGGGTTCGATGACGATTGGGCTATCAAGACTTCTTCCTTCTCTGTTCATTGGGCACAGGATGGGCCCAGACCTCTTTAAGAGGCCCACAGGCCCATTAAGCCGTGCCACATGTCACAGGTGGAAAATAGGGATAACACCACTAATAGGCCGCTTTGTATCAGGCAAGCTAGATTATGGCCCCACCAAAGAAAAATGTAGCGAGCTCCTCTACCCAAAACAAGAATATGGGCAAGCAGATCGCATCAGAATCTTCTATTCCTCACATCGGCCCAGTGGTGGAAAGGGAGATTGTTGTTGACTCTGATGCCTTTTTCGAGGCCGAGCACATCATGTCCTGAATAATGACTCGGGGGAAGGTGAACAAGATACTGCTGAGCCATGGGATTGAGATGGGGATTGAGGGCCTTATCGGCCGACCTCCGTTGGAAGGAGAGCGGAGCTGCGCCTCACTTCAAGATGACTTCAGGGATTGGAGTGATGAACTCCTGAAAGTAGGTGCTTTCCTTCCCTTGGACTAGTACTTCATAGATTTCTTGAACTACGTCAAACTGGCTCCATTCCAGCCCCCCCAAACTTGTATCGACTGTTGGAAGGGTTAAAATATTTATTTTTGAGGCACGAGTGGGACGTCACCACTCTGGTTGATATTATGTACTTCTTCTGCCATAAAGCCAGCCGTGATTAGAAGAGACGAGGTGACGGCTTCTACTACCTCATTCATTTCCCTAACACAACCTCTGTCATCGACCTCCCTAGCCATCCATATGACTACAAAGATCAATTATTTTTGGTGAATGGGTTCAAAAACTGCACTCACCGATATTTCAGTCATCCTCGTAAGTCTCCTAACTCTCTAAACTCCATATGTGAATTCCCTTATATTTAAGTTCAATCCTCCTAACCGAGTTCATTCTTTTTGCAGCTATATTCAAGAGGACAGGGCGATCTAAGACTCTTGGAGGTCAGTATGAGACGTTATCCCATCTTCCTTCAAAGGAGAAAGAGTTTCGAAAGGTAGTAAACGATGCTACCATGGTGGCCTGCAATTTGATCCGCAAAGGTCAGGTGGTGGCTATCTGAACTCGAGGTCTACCTCCTATGCTTCTCCTTCCTCAAGAAGTCTTGACCGCCATTGAAGACACTGAGG
Organism: Humulus lupulus; assembly: GCF_963169125.1. Lineage (NCBI taxonomy): Eukaryota > Viridiplantae > Streptophyta > Magnoliopsida > Rosales > Cannabaceae > Humulus > Humulus lupulus. The sequence goes on along the minus strand of NC_084794.1, from coordinate 205,876,069 downwards.
AGGAAGAAGATGTTGCGCCGTTGGTGCGCAAGAGAAGAGTTCGTGAGGATGGGCAACATCATGACCCAAACCGACCTGAGTCTGGGGTAGCAGATGACACTTCCGGTCAAGGTAACCCTTATAGAGAACTAGATCGGGCTGCTTCAAGTTTCAGGCTAGTTCGATTCAACCCACATCAGCTCGTGAGTCAACATCCTATTGACCCAGACCTGAACACAACGCTCCTCCAATGTGTGGATCATCTGGTGGTACGCTATGACCATAGCTACCCTAGATACATCATTATAGTAGACAATAACCTCCATTTTAGGTCCACCATATTTTAGGAATATGGTACGAATCGTAGGACATGGCCTTCCTTACGTCAGGGTGTATTCTCCCCCGATTTTAGGCAATACGTAGATGAATCTAGCTCGGAAGAAGAGCCTGAACCCCTTAGGACTCAGGGTGTAATAATTCTAGAGTCCCCTCCACCTCCAGTAGTTAAGGAGTTCGAGGTTTTACCCAATTCAGTTCATAACCCTGAGCCGATCGTAATAGATTCCTTCCCTAGATCAGAGGCTAGGGTTCTTGCTCTATTCTTTTCTTTGCATCAATTTGACTAACCATTCCTTGTATCGAATCCTCTGCTCATTCCTTTGCAGGTGAAGAGATGGACTTGCTGGATGCCTCAGGTTTAAAGGGTGTCTTCAAGGCTGGTGGGGCCGGAGCTGGGCCCGTGGTAAAAAGGCCTAGACTGCCAAAGAAACATGCCTCCAAGACTAGAACTTCCACCGAGTCTCCTGTTAAAGATAAAGGTGCTAGCTCCACCCAGGAGCAGCAAAAGAAGACTCAATCCCCAGCCTTGGTCACATCAGTCACCGTCCTCAAGGTTCCTCCTTCTCTCCCTTGACATGGATCTGCCCTAGTTCCTCAAGTAATTCAGGGCGAAGCCCCCTCCACTCAGAACCCCTCCGTTCAGATCCTAGTAAAGCCACTCGAGCTGGCAAGGATCCCCGAAGCGTTCTGAGGGACTGTATATGAGATGGCGACCCATATGGTGGGCCATGCTTATAGAGCCAATGTCAAGGACTTGAGGGCTATGGAGGAGCGCACTCTTGAAGACGTCCTAGAGTTCGCAATAGGAATGAACCTCATTGAGAGACACCTTCATTTCTTCTATAGTACTTCTTTTTCTTTTCCCTCTTTTTTTTTTTTTCTAACCTTGACTTGCATTTCCCTTTGCAGTCTGTCTTGGCTCAACTCCGTGGTATTGCTCGGGTCAAACTAGGAGTGATGAGCTCCCAGCCACTCTGACCGCCTCCCAAGAGAGCGAGCGATCTTCCAAGGCTGCTCTGGCTACCTTCTAGGAGAGCGAGTGGATCGCTAAAGACCAGGCCGTGGAAGTGAGCCGACGACTATACCAGCTACAAGCCGAGAATGATAGCCTAAAAAAAAGCTTATCAAGGTCGAGACCAAAGCCAAGGAGGAGGCCGAGAGGGCAAGGTTGGAGATTGCAGAGTCGACGAATTCTCTAGAGGAGATGCTCTACCAGTGTCGGGCCTTCAACCAGGACAAAGATTTCTCCTTCATCCAGCTAGGGTTTTGGCAGCCTTATCTTGCCAAGTTCAAGATTCGATTATCACAGGAACCCTCTGAGACCGTCGAGGCTTTTGGTGCTGCTAACGGGGACGGCGAGGAGGTGACATCCCTTGAACAAGTCGACGGAGCTTAATGATGTATTTTTTTTCTTTTTGCTTACTATACTTTTTATTCTGTAATTAAGTCCTTATGGATTGAAACAATTTACTTTGGGCTCAGATCGAGGTTTTTTCCTCCTCGAGATAACTATATACTCTTGAATACATGTTTGTTTATTTGTGATTTATTTGTGTTCCCATTAATCTATTATTTTCTTGTGTATATGAATCTTGAATTATTTTACACTCGAAATCTTAGGGGTTGTCTTCAGACCAGGATAGGTTTTTGATGGCTCGACTAACTAATTTTAGTCAATATCTTAGTTGCATCCAAGATTTTGCCTGCCTTATTGCGTTATACCTGTTAGGAATCTGGCCTCGAACCTGGTTGTATCCAGGAGTTTAGTCTGCTTAATAGCATTGTACCTGTTAAGAATCAGGCCTTAGACCTGGTTGTATCCAGGTGTTTCATAGTTGTCTTCTAGGTTTTGTTTTGTCTTAGAAATTTCTCAACTTAGTTCGTATTCGAAATTATTTTGAAAATCCGAGCTTTAAAAAGCCGTTGAATAATAAAATTTTCCAAATTCTAAGTTTCAAACTGTATTCGAATATGCTAAATTATTTTAAAAGATCTCTTCAGTTATGTGCCCCCCCAAGCGACCAGAATTTATAAATGTTCTAGGTCGCTTTTACAAAATGAGCACATGATGCTTTACAATAATAAGATGACAATATTGATTATGTAAAAATCCAATTGTTACTAAAATGAAGTGAATTTTATAGATAAGCCTTCCATGGAACAATAATATCAGAATCATTTAAGAAATCTAAATTACTGATGGTACTTTTTAAGGTTAGGGCATTCTAGGTCCGTGGAACTATTTCTCCATTTAATCGAGCTAGCTTAATGGTCCCTTCACGTAGAATCTCCACGATCTAGTATGGTCCATCCCAGTTCAGTCCTAACACACCATCCTTAGAATCTTTACTTTCCAAAAACACCCTTCGGATAACTAAATCATCGAGTCTGAGTCTGCGTCCTTTTACCTTCAAGTTGAAGTAGCGAGTGATTTTCTGCTGATAATGGGTGAGCTGCAATTGTGATGCTTCTCATTTTTCCTCGATCAGATAAGGGATGCACTGAGTAGCTTGTGGTTTTGATCTTGATCAAAGGTTTTCTGTCTATGGGTCGTCATTAGTGCCTCAATTGAGAGCATAACCTCACTTCCAAAGGTCAGAGAGAAGGGGGTATGTCCTGTGAAGGTGCGATGTGAGGTTCTATAGGCCTAGAGTACTTGTGGGAGTTGCTCGAGCCATAATACCTTGGCTTTATCTAACTGTTTCTTTAAGCTCGCCTTTAGGGTTTTGTTTACAGCCTCGACCTGCCCATTAGCCCGTGGGTATGCTACCGATGAAAAACTCTTGGTTATGCCCTATTTTTCACAAAAGTTTGTGAAGAGATAACTATCGAACTGAGTTCTGTTGTCAGACACGATCTTCTTTGGGAACCCAAATTGACATATGATATTCTTTACGAAAAAAATCCAGGACTCTCTTCGAGGTTATGGTCGCCAGAGGCTCGACCTCAACCCACTTCGTGAAGTAGTCGATGGCGACAACAGCATAAAAAACTCCTCCTTTTCCTATTAGCAAAGAACCAATCAAGTCGATCCCCTATACTACAAACAACAAAGGGGATGAGATCATGGTTAACTCAATGGGCACTGCTCGAGAAATTGTGGTGAAGCGTTGGAATTTGTCACATTTTTGCACATACGAGACCAAGTCCTTTGTCAGAGTAGGCCAAACATAGCACTGTCTCTATACCTTTAGAGCCAAGTTTTGCCCCCAGCATGGTCTCCGTAGAAGCCTTCATGTATTTCTTGCATGATAGTTTGTGCTTCCTCAGGCAAAACACACCGCAAGAGGGGTAGCGAATTCCCTCGTTGATATAGAGACTTTCTTGCACTTTTTGGATCGTAAGGTAACTTACCGGTTATGAGGTACTCCATTATGGTGGTCATCCAGGTCAGTTTTATGTCAATCATTCCAACCTCAACTGATTATGCTATTATGCTCAGTTTTTCCAAGAACTCCACCGGAACTATGTTTAGTGTATCCGCCTCTTTGGTAGTAGCAAGTCAATCCAAAACATCAACATTGGAATTCTGTTCGTGGGGTACTTGTTAAACAGAGCTGAACTCAAATTCAAACAACTCGCCCTTAATCTTGGCTAGGTAAGCCACCATCTTGACACTGCGAGCTTGATACTCCCCCAATATCTGATTGACCACGAGCTGGGAATCACTATAACATTAGATCACCTTTGCTTTTATCTATTTCGCCACCCTTATTCCTGCCAATAGGGCTTCGTCCTTGACTTCATTGTTGGATGTTTTGAATCGAAACCTAATAGTTGTATGGAATCGATGCCCTTCAGGTGAGATTAAAATTATCCCAACTCCTGACCTGTTTTTGTTAGATGATCCATCAACGAAGATTTTCCACAGCTCCTGAACCGGTTCTCTCATCAGCTCGTCCTGAAAATCGGCCACGAAGTTAGTGAGGGCTTGACTCTTGGTTGTTGTGCGTGGAATATACAATATCTTGAACTGGCTAAGTTTGGTGGCCCACTTTAGTAGTCATCCTGACGTTTCAGGCTTTTGCAAAAGCTGCCTTGAAGGTTGGTCAGTTAAGAAGTGGATGGTGTGGGACTGAAAGTACAGTCTGAGCTTCCTTGAAGCCAAAATAAGAAAGAATGCGAGCTAATCTATTAATGGATGTTGAGACTCATCATTGAGAAGTCTTTTACTGACGTAGTACACTGGTTTTTGCACCCAGTTTGTAATGCCCCAAATTCTCCAATGTGGTTTAATGGCGGGATTAGTAGGCCGGGAGGGCCATACTTGTTTAATTATGCCATTAATTGATAATATGCATGTTTATGTGAATTATATTATAATATGATGTTATATGCATGCATGTGGGTCCACATTTGAATATTATGCTGTTTTGATAATTTGGCCCATTGAGGGTGAATATGTGTATTTGGGTGCATAATGTGATTTGTGAATGAGATTCCATTATTATGGAGATATATTAGAGCTATTCGGCATGAGACGGTCATGTATAATGGATTAGCAGTTTTGTCATAACGGTGTCAATTTTGGGGTAATAGGAATGTTTATTTGATGATAAATTGGGAGTATTTGAGATCAGGAGGAAATTTCAGAGGTTTTGACTATAATGTCCCTGGGGGTGTTTTCGGGACTCCGAGCAATAGGTTTTATTTGAGGTTACTTAAGCATGAAGTAGCTTGTCAGATAGAACGTACGTTAGAAAACCTCTCGTTCTCCCTTTCGTTAGTTTGTTTTACCGTTTGAGCCTTTTCGAAGATATCTCGAGTTCTAGGAGTCAGAATCAAGTGAGGATCAAGGCATAGCGATCTTAGGAAAGATTAGAAGCTTCTTGACCAAAGGATTTGACAGAAAACAACCCAATCGAAGGTAATCGGAGTTTAAGTTTTGAGTTTTTCGAGTTTCTAAGCTTTGAATTATACTTTGTAAATTGTTGAGTTTTTGGTTGGTTTAAACCTTGGGTTTTGAGGGTTTTGGAGCTTTGGGAAGCTTGGGAACTTTGTTTTGATGATTGGGGAATGTTTAGGTATGATTTTGGAGGCTTTGGAGTGTTAAAAACACGTTTGGCAATGGCCCAGAGTTGGGGGCCGCGGCCCTGTTCTTGGGGTGCCGCGGCCCTGCTTTGAAGAAGCAGGTGGGAGTTCTGAACCTGCTGGGTGCCGCGGCCCTTGATGAAGGGTGCTGCGGCCCTTGCTTCAGGAAATTCTAGGGGCCGCAGCCCTTGCCCAGTTTTCACCCCGTTTGCACGTTTTGACCCCGGGAACTTAGTTATAGGCCTCGGGAGTGTTCCTACTACTTGGATTAGTTTAGATTGATCTCCCGGAGGCTAGATATTGGTTTGGGAACCTATGTTGATCATTATTATTAATGATGTCCCGTGTTTGGTTATAATTAGGTGACCGCTAAAGGACTAAAGGTTGATCGTTCTCAAGGGTCGTTCTTTTAATCATTCTAGCTCGAATCTGAGGTAAGAAAATAGTGTATGAATACAATTGCACCCTGTATATGTATATGACATGTGTGATTGTTATTGAGGCATGTTGGTTGATAAATGTGGACATGGATTGCATATTATATGCTGGCGAATGATGTATACTTGTATATGTACTGACTAGTCAGGGATGCTGACCTAAGAGTCAGAAATGGCATAGCGTCATGAACGCAAGGCCAAATGAAGATTAGATCTAATTGATATCAGTGTTGAATGGCTCTAAGGCATTAACACTGGACCGACCCTAAGGTCGATGAACTTATAAGCGCTTGGCTAGTCTAAGACTAGTTACTCAGAGCCAGGGCATAAGGCCCGGTGACTGTTGTCATGTGGCTAGGGAATGATGTTCCAGGGTTATGACTCTATGGTCATGAGGAAGGTTATGTTGGTGAATATTCACCATACACCTATCCTGGTCAAACTTATGAGAGGATCACTTATTTGTTAAGCCCTGGTGACCCTATCATCACATGGCTAGAGGGGACTGTACCCACTTTTGTGACTTTTGCGATTGTCACCTATCTGCTTTGGACTGATAGTCCTGAATGATTATTATGATCATTGTTGATATTATATCACGCTATATTGAGTTTTCTTGCTGGGCCTTGGCTCATGGGTGCTATGTGGTGCAGGTAAAGGGAAAGAAAAGCGCACCCAACTTTGAGTGGAGAGCTTAGGTAGTGATGTGTACATATGCGGCCGCTTGACCACCACAGCCAAGGAGTTCTCAGAGGAACTAGGGGGCTTACCCTATTTTGCCGCTTAGGTCGGCGGGATTGTAAATTTGAGACAAGTAATGACCATTTTGTACTGATAACAACTTGTAAATGTTTTGATTAGCTCTGCAGAGCAGTTTGTAATGAAAAATATCCATTCCTTTTTATTGATTTTTCCACCTTAACCATCACATTTAGAGCACGTTTTTAACCAAAGGACTCGGGTAGCGGGTCAAATTTCTAGTTCACTGTAACTGTTCTGGGGTAACCAGGGCATTACACAGTTATCCTCTTGAACTAACACAACACTAACCGCAATTTCATCACAGCCAGATATAGAAGCAAACATTCTTCAGTTGTCAGTTTCGATCGTACGGGGGTTTAGCTAGGTGAGCCTTCAAGTCATGAAATTCCTGTTCGCATTCTTCAGTCCACTCAAACTTTTTGTTTCCTTTGAGCAAGTTATAAAATGGGAGACACTTGTCAGTGGATTTTGAAACGAAGCAGTTTAGGGCTGCGACTTTTCCAGTTAACACGACCTAGGTGAAGGCATTTATAGTAAAGACATGATTTTCTCTGGGTTCGCCTCTATCCCCCTTGTGTTGACTATGAAGCCCAAAAATTCTCCTGACGAAACTCCAAAAGTACACTTCTGGGGGTTTATCTTCATGTCATATATCCTTAGCATGCCAAAAATTTCTTCCAGGTCGGATACATGGTTACTGGCAGTCTTTGATTTTAGGAGCATATCATCGACATACACTTCTATTTTTTCCCGATCTGGTTAACGAACATTTTGTTGACTAGTCGTTGGTAGGTTGCACCGGAATTCTTTAACTCGAATGGCATAACTTTGTAACAGTATACGTTATGCTCAGTCATGGAGCTTGTATGCTCTTGGTCTGCAGAGTTCATCATGATCTGGTTATATCCAGAGTATACATCCATGAAAGACATAAGCTCGTGACCGGTAGTTGCATCTATTAACTGATCTATTCTAGGTAGTGGAAAATAGTCCTTAGGACATGCCTTGTTGAGATCAGAGAAGTCAATGAAAGTTCTCCACTTCCCATTTGGCTTCGAGACCAGAATGAGGTTAGCAACCCAGGTTGGATATTTTGCTTCCCTGATAAATACACATTTAAGTAGGCGAGCTACTTCTTCTTCTAAAGCTTCTGACCGTTGTCTCCCCAAAAGCCTTCATTTTTTGGGACTTTGCAGGCACATTCTTGTCCAAGTTCAAATTGTTCATCATTACACTAGGACTGATTCCCATCATATCTTCTTGCGACCAGGTGAAGACATCCAGGTTCTTTCCCAAGAATTTGACCAACTTCTTCTTCCTTTCAGCTCCAAGATTTTTCCCAACTTTTACAACTCTTGAAGGTGTTTTTGGTTCAATACTGATTTCCTAGAGCTCCTCCACAGCTTAGAGCTTAGAGCTATCCTTGCCTAATCACAGATCAATGTTGTCCTGTTGGGCGACCTTGTTATCTCCTTTTCTTGAGGTTCTTCCATCCCATGGGTAACTTCCATTACCTGGGACTCCTCTTCTCCCTCGACTATGACCAATGTCTGCTACCTGGGTTGTGATTTTTCCTTCATGGCAATGTTGTAGTATTCTCTGGCAGCGAGCTGGTCTCCTCTTATGGTGCATATACATGAAGTTGAGGGAAACTTCATTGCCAGGTGTCGGATCGAGGTGATGGCCTAAAAACTCATCAGTGTGGGTCGTCCCAAAATTGCGTTCGATTACAACAAGCTCAAGTATTATAGTAACAGTTCGCATATCATCCCCTAGCGTAACCACCGGTCCAATTGTCGCTATGGCTGCTGTCTCTTCACCTGAGAATCCGTACAGTGTCATTGAGGTCGCCATAATATTGGTTACAGATAATCCCATCTTTTCTAGGGTGGATCTAAAAAGCACATTTACTGAGCTCCCGTTATCAACCAATATCTTTCGTACCCTTCGGTTAGCGAACTGAACGGTTACTGCCATCGGGTCATTATGTGGGAACTGAGCATGGCTAGCATCCACTTCCATGAAAATGATTGGTTGTTTTTCCAACCATTGTTGTTTTGATAATCGTTGTTCCACGATAAATTCAATGCCGTTGTGAGTTTTCAACTTTTGTTTATACCTTTTTTGGGCTCCACTACTCTTGCCCGCCAAATGAGGTCCTTCGATAATAGAAGTTATATCTCCTCCTACTATTGGAGGAGGGTCAACTTGGTTCCCTTGATCCATCTGAGTCCTAGGCTGACCTATCAGAGTTTCTGGAGTTGGACGAGAATTCTGCCCGGCTGATTGATTGGGAACAACTCAGTTTCAGGCGTACTGGGCTAACGGTCCAGCCCGAATGAGAGTTTTGATCTCGTCCTTCAATTTTCGGCAATCATCAGTGTTATGGCTGATGTCATTGAGATATCGACAAAACATAGAAGGATCTCTCTGCCCTCTGGTGCCTCAATGGCTCTGGTTTTTTTTCCACAAAAGGCGATTAGAGTTCCCTAGGAAAATATGTTCCCGTGTATCCGTCAGGTCAGTATAGGTGGCATAAATGGGCTTGAATTTCTCCTCAAGCTTATTCTTCTTCGTGCCGCTCTGGTCTCCCTCACCATTCCCTTTCTTCTTATTATTTTCTGCTTGGTTATTCTGGGTAACAGATTGAGTTGTAGCTGCAACATCTGTCACTGCTCTAGTGGGCTGAATAGGGACCTGGCTAGTTCATGCGACAACAGATTGTGCCTCCTCAAAGTTTATCCATTCCTGAGATCAGGCCAAGAACTCATCTACACTTTTAACTCCTTTTCGCTGGAGCTCCTGCCATAACTCGCCTCCTACTAGGATTCCTGTTCTCATTGCCTAAGATTGGAGCTATCATCAGCGTCTCTAGCTCGTGTTGCAACGTTGGTGAACCTGCTCATATATGCTTTCAAGGACTCACCAGGTTGCTATTTTATGTTGGACAAGTTGGCCTCTATGCGAGTTTCCTTTGAAGCTCAGAACGCTCTCTTGAACTCAGAAGACAACTTTATCCACGAGCTGATCGAATGTTTTTTTGCATTTTTTGAACCATTGTCTGGCAGGTCCGATCAGAGTTGTGGGGGACAAAATATATCTTAGGTCAAACCCAACATTATGGGCCATCATCAGAGTATTAAACATCTCGAGGTGGTCGGATGGATCTGAGTTTCCATCAAACGCAGGCATGGTTGACATCCTGAAGCCAATAGGAAACAGAGCTGCTGCAATATTTGGGGCGAAAGGTTCGAGCTCCTCATCGAAATCACAATCATCAATTCCTTTTCCAGATAAGAGATTCTTCCTCTGTTCAAGGGTTGGAATCTTTGGTCTTTTGGTTAGCTGGGGGCTGTTCACCAGCCCCCATCCTATTGTATGCATTTGATGGGTTGTTTTCCCTCCAAGTTCGAGCTTGGTAAGACGGGACATTCCCCTATTGCGTACGATAGACATACCTCCCCCATGCAGAGTATAGCTCATATCATCATTGTGAACTAGATACCTCCTTTATGAATTCAGATGGTCACGCAGGTCAGGATGTGGATAAGAATGAGGACTTTGTGCTGAACTCAGATGATTCCTCAGGTCACTTTCTGACCTGCCTCCACGCTGAATCCCCGTCTAGTAACTTATATTAGGGAAACTTACGACTCACGACTGAGATCGAGGACCTAGATTGTCAGTGCAAGCTCATGTGGTGTAGGATGTCAAACTGATGATGGCAAGTGTCTTATCGCGCGAGGCTATCCTTGTCCCATCAGGTCAGACTAAATTAGCCTGTCTCGATTCTACCCCTATCTCCCGAGTTCTCTGTGCCTGTGGTTTTGATTGCAGCACAGGTGGATTTTCTGGGGCGTTTTGTCTCCGTGAATTTGTCCCAGCTCTCCCTATTGGGTTATTGTGAACATTCCTTGGAGTCTATGTAGAAGGCACAGAGCTGGGAGCCGCAATTTTGACCGATTGACTAACATATGGATGATGGTTCCTATGATGATTAGCAGGCTGAGCACTCCGCTGATTTCACTCTGATGGTATAGAGCTCAGAGTTGTGGTTCTGACAGAATGACTAGGATTGGATCAGTTATTCTTGTGAGACCTATGGGACCCACTTTGCCTCTTTTTGATGTTAGCATTGCTTACAAGAGGGGGTAGCCGAGCCATAACATCCTTGATTTGTCTGTTAGCCCGAGTGAGATGGCTCCTTAATTGGGCATTCTTCATCTCGATGGCTGTTAGATATTCTGGATTAAGATTTGGTGGGAGTGACGCTGAACTCCCAGCATCATTTTGGCCCACTTGTTTCTGAATGTTTAAGCCTTTTTCAGTGGGAATGACCGTATGGTGCACCTCTTGTCCACCAGGCTGCTCCATTTCTTTGTCGTGCATTGATCGAGTAACCTCCATGATGAATTTTCAATGAATCTTGTAAAGGATTAAGCACTAATGAGCTCTCAACGAAAGCACCAAACTGTTGACGTGGTTTTCGCCAATAGTAGAAATCCAATAAGAAAGATATTAGTGCTCTTTTCTAAACCATAATGAACTAATGAACAACTTCTCACACTAATTTTTTTACGTGGTTCAGTGGTTAAAATCCACCTAGTCCACGAGACAATATTATTACTTTCTCATATTTTTTGCAGAGTTTGTGTATTACAAAAAGCAGCCCCTTTTCCTGTCCATTATCTCTGATATTTATAGTGGAATTTTCTGGATAGGTTTGGGTAACTGTGTGCATAAATATGGTAAGCATTTAATCAAGATAACTCCTATTTACATAGGGATATGATTGCCTATGGAAATTACCCCCTTAATATCGGGAAATAAATGTGTAATACAACCTGGGCATTAATGAGAGTATAAAGAGCCTCCAAGTCTTTCAGGTTCCTTCACTCTGCATCATGACCCGGTTTCCACGAGCTGAACATCTTTATCAAGCTTGAGATCGAAGAGTGAACAAACTTCAGTTCAGATTAAGTTCAGAGAACCCTAAAGGCGATCTGGCCATTACATGTCTCGAACTGGATCATTGTCCTGTGAGGTGATCTGAAAATTATCTGCATGTCGTACTACCAAGTCCTAACTCGAGCTGCTCATATCATCATTAGCTAGATGTTCTACTCACCTGATTTTTCCACGTGCTCATCTTCCAATTGTACCCTTGGCTGAGTGATTGAATCCATGCTTATTTTTAGGGTACAACAAAAGAGTTCCCACATTTTTCTTTATCTATGGCATAATTGGGCATTTAGAAAAATATTGTCAGCAATTGTTTGATAGGCCATTGGAAAAAGTGGAGAAACCATATGGGGCTTGGATGAGAGCACAACCCCATCGGCACAACCAGTTCATTGGATCACGTTGGCTGAGATCTGGAGTTGCATTTCAAAATCTGAAGAATGGATGGAGTGGGAACGATGCCAATTAGAATAGACCAAATATGTCAAGTAACCATAATCAAGAAAATATGGAAGTTATTGAGCAAGAGAACACAGCTGAGAGAAGAGTGGGAGTGAATTTAGGAGACAATCGTGGGGCATTGAATGTGCATAATATTGGGGGAGATCGCTGAGATTTGTATGAAGGAGTAAACATAAATGAAGGAGCGGGAAACTTTCAAAATTAAGGATTGATGATTGTGGACCCTAAAAGGAGATGCACGACTGAAGAGGATGAGGTTATGCCTGAGTTAGATTTGGGCTTGGAAAAGAATGCCATTCCAAAAAAAACTTTTCTTTGGTGGGCCTTGGCAGTGGGGCTCACCAAGCATTATGAGCACATTAAGTTGGAACTTCCGTGGGATTGGGAACCCACAGACTATTCAGTTCATCAAAGAGTTGGTTATGCAAAAGAGGCCCAATTTCATTTTTCCATGTGAAACACTTTGTTCTAAGGAGAAAGTTGAATTCGTGAGGAGATAGGTTGGCTTTAAGGGAGCATTTGCAGTGGAAGCACAAGGAAGGAGTGGAGGGGTGGCTGTGCTATGGATAACAAAGATGAAGTGAGTCTACTTAGCTTTTCCCAGCACCATATAGACGTTTTGATTAGAGTAGAGGGAGATATTGAGTATCATTTGACTGGGGTATATGGAGAACCCAACTGTAGTTTCAGGAGGAAGACTTGGGATTTGATTCGTACTCTTCATAAGGAGCGCACTACCCTGTGGTGTTTGATTGGGGATTTCAAAAACATAACCATCCATGATGATAAAATAGGAGGTAACCCATATCCAAATTGGTTAGTTCAAGGCTTTCAAGAAGTGCTACAAGATTGTGCTCTTATAGGCATTGAGTTAACAGGGTACCAATTTACATGGGAGGAAGGGCAAGGCTTAAATAGGTGGGTGGAGGTTAGGTTGAACAAAGCGCTAGCTTCCCAAAGTTGGTTGGAAATCTTTGTATGTGTTAATTTCATCAATCCTGAGCTTTCTTCTTCAGACCATTGTCCATTGCTTTTAGACCCCTGTTATCGTCATCCAACTAGCCAGAGAAGGTTTGGATTTGAGAATGCATGGATTAGAAAACCAATGTGCCAACAAATTGTACAAGAAAGTTGGGAAGGTTGCACATGAATGGATATTCAAGCAAAGGTGAAGGTCTGTAGTGAAGTTCTCTCCAAGTGGGGGAAGAAGGTCACTGGTAACTTTAAAGATCAAATTAAGAGTTGTAAGGGGGTCCTTAAAAGATATAAGAGTAGGCGAGACAGTGATGGGGTTCATCATTGTGCAAAAGAACAGAAGAAGCTCTTCAAGATTATGACCCAAAAGGAGGTGTTTTGGAGACAAAGATCAAAGAAACTTTGGCTTCAAGTAGGGGATTAGAATAGAAAGTACTTCCATGCATCGACAAGTGCTAGAAGGAGGAACAATCAGATTCATCATCTAAAAAATAGACAATGAGAGTGGGTGGATTGGAGAGTGGACTACCAGAAGTGACAAAGTACTTTCAAGAGTTGTTTCAAGAATCCAAGACAGAATGGCATGAAATAGTGGAGTGTATTGAACCATCCATTACCACTGAGCAGAACTTAGAGTTACTTAAGGCTATATTGGATCAAGAAGTTAAAAATGCTCTGTTCCAAATGCATCCAGACAAGTCCCCATGCCCTGATGGGATGACTCCAGTTTTCCATAAGAAATATTGGAGAATAGTTGGCAAAGATGTAATGGATGTGGTTTATATCTTCTTTGATTTAGGGACTCTCCCTAATGAATTAAATGAAACAAATGTGATGCTAATTCCAAAGAAGAAGAATCCAAAATCTATAGGTGATTTGAGGCCAATATCTCTGTGTAATGTATTATATAAGGTAGCTTCAAAGGTCCTTGCTATTCGTATGAAATATCTATTGAATAAGATTTTATCTGACACTCAAAGTGCATTTATACTTGGTAGATCGATTACAAATATTATCATGGTATCTTTTGAAGTTTTACACTATCTGAAAAGGAAGCAACAAGGAAAGGAAGGATACATGACACTCAAGCTAGACATGAGTAAGGCCTATGTTAGAATTGAGTGGCCTTTTTGAGAGTGATGCAAAACATAATGGGTTTTGATCCGAAGTGGGTGAACATGATTGAGAAATGCTTAGTTTCAATCGGGTATAAAATTGTATGTGGGGGACATGAGTTGGGGCCGATAGTGCCTTCAGGAGGAATCAGGCAGGGTGACCCTTTATCACCATATTTGTTCATTATATGTGCAGATCGTTTCTCTTCCTCAATAAAGAAATATGAGCAAAATAAGTGGATGCATGGGTGTAAGGTTGCTAGAGGAGCACATATGGTGTCACATATGTTCTTTGCTGATGACAATTATTTATATTGTAAGGCGAATGAGATTGAAGCAAGACAAGTAATGCACATGCTTAATTGCTTTGAGAGAGCATCAGGGCAGAAGGTAAATTTTGTTAAGTCATCAATTTTCTTTAGTACAAATACAAGTAGCCCTACTAGACATACAATTTGTGCTCTGATGGGAATACATGAAGCAGAAGAAGGTAGTATGAATCTGGGGTTACCGAATACCATGGGAAAAAATAAGGGTGTCAGGCTGGGTTTTATGAAGGAAAGGGTGTGGAAGAGAATTCAGAGTTAGGATGGTAAACTACTTTCTAGAGCAGGGAAAGAGACTTTTCTCAAGATTGTGGTGCAAGCACTGCCGACCTATGCCATGGATGTTTTTCTTCTTCCTTTATCTTTGTGTAAATATGTGGAAAGAATGATGAGTAAGTTTTGGAGGAATACTTCTAAGAATAGGAGAAAAGGAATCAATTGGATGAGCTAGGACCGCTTAAGCTCTCACAAGTCAAATGGAGGGATGGGTTTCATAAATTTGAGAGACTTCAATCTAGCTTTATTGGGAAAACAAGGATGGTGCCTATTGACTAATGAAGATGGTTTGTGTAACGTCCTACTAATCCAGGACCGTTACACTGTGTGTTTTAAATAGTGCTTAACTCACTAAACGAGTCATTTGGACTTAAAATGTGTAATTAAAACTAACTCTAGGATTAGGTATTAAATTTTTTGGTCAAACAGTAATCATTTCATTAAAAGGATTTAAGTCTTTAGATGGGATCCCAAAAGAGTTTATAAACTAATACAAACACAACATAAGTACAAAAAGTTGGCCTAGGCGGCAAAATCAGGGTTCAACCCTAGTTCCAGCAAGTAATCTTGGTCATGGCAGTCAAGCAGGCTGCATATGTACACTCCGACCCTGAAGCTCTCCAACTCACGATTGTTCCAACTTTTCCTTGCCCTTACTTGCACCACGTAGCACCCGTGAGCGAGGGCTCAACAAGAAAACATAAACATGCTCATACACAATTATTCAACAGATTACAAATCATAAATATCATACTTAGCAGTTATAACTAACACTCAGACATGGATTCAATCCATTTAAGCGGCCATAAGGTCACACAAGTGCCCATCGCACTATTCCCTTTGGAAACGGCTATAGAGCCGATCAAGTGTGAACCAATGTAACGTCCCAAATTAACTAATAAGGCATAGGACCTTGATTGGGGGGCCATGATGGAAATATATGGAATTATATGCTTATATGATATATTTGGGTATGATTATGTGATTATGTGAGTTATATGATAATATAACTAGTTATGCATGTTTGTGAATATTAAATATGCATGTGGACCTGTTTCTTATTAGAAGGGAAATTTTCATAATTTGGTCACTATGGGCATAATTGTATATATGTGCATATATGTGATATATGTGAGAGACAACATTATTATGTGGGTTTATTTGGGTTACTCGACACAAGACGATCCTAGGGAGCAAGTTAGTGGGAAAGTCACAACGGGACCCAATACCCGACTCGGGGCGAGTCAAGGGGTACTTTAGGTATTTAGCACAGTATTGGGTTATCGGGAAACATGAATGAATAATTGAGGATATATTTGGAATTAGTGAGATTAGGAGGGAATGCCGAAGATTTTGACCATTTTGCCCTCGGGGACATTTTTTGTACCTTGAGCCTCGGGATTAGCTTAAGTAACTTAAGCCTTAAGGAAACAAAACATAAAATACAAAAACACTCTGCTCTCCAACCAACCCTCTCTCTTTCTCCCTCATTCTCTTTTATTTTCTAAGTGATTTTCTTGAGGAAACCAAGGGATTTTTGGCTGAAAACATGGAGATTGAAGGCTTGAACTTGGGAATTGGATTGGCTACAGCTAGGGGGACTTAAATCACAGTTGGGGTAAGGTTCTAACCTTTTGTATTTTACTGAATTCTGTTAGAGTTTTTGGTGTTCTTGAGCATGTAGCTCAAATGTTGGATTAATGAGTTTTGATGAGTTTTTATCCAGTTTTTAGTTGAATTTTGTTGTTGGGAAGATATTAAATCTGTTATGAGGATTGAATTGTTGTTTTAGGGTGGGTTTGGGGTAGTTTTGTTTGAGTTTGGCTGGAGAAAATGGAGGAATTCTGGGTTCACAGGGTCAGGTCGCGGTCCTGTTCTTGGGGCATCGCGACCCAACCGAACCCAGGGCCCTTGGGGTCTTTAGTCTGCGAGGCGCGCCGTGACCCACAAGGGCAGGTCGCAGCCCATGTCCCATTCCCAGGAAGAAGGGAGCCTGTGACTTGAGGGGCGCGCTGCGACCCTCAAGGGTAGGTCGCGGCCCGCCTGGGTTGTTTTGGCTCCCGGGGTTTTAAGAGACGGGGATTTAAACCTAAGGGCCCGAGATCAATTTTACTACCCAGTTTAGTAGAATTCGAGGTCCCGGAGGCTAGGACTCAGTCTGGAAGCATTTATTTGCTCATTATTGATGGAATCCTATATTATGGTTGTGACTAGGTTATTGCTAGGGGCTTAGAAATGGAACCGTGCTCGACGGTCGACCTTATTTTACGCTATACTCGGACCTGAGGTAAGAAAACTGCACCTAATACGTGATATATGTGATTAAGGCTTGGCCTAACTATTAATTATAATTATGAATAGGGCTATGGCCCCTAAGAATGAGCATGTTTAAGTTATCGTTTCGCTTGTCAATTAAACATACTTGAATATTCTTTACCTGATTAAGTATTATATGATTGTTCGCATGGTTTGCGTAGCTAGGGCTTGGCCCTGTTTAGGAGCATGGTTATTACTACGTTTGAAATTACATGAGGATGTTAATTGAATATATATGCATACTTGTATTTTCTGAAGTATGCTTATCTATATCTGTTTTTGTATCTGTATCTGAATACCTGGTTTAGGGCTTGACTTATTAGTCAAGGACGGTAATAGCGCACTGCGCACTGGTCGAAAGGCTTAGGCCCAAATCAGCAATGTACTATTACGTTGGCCGACCCAATGGCCATTGGAAAACAAAAGTGTTTGGCTAGCTCTATGGCTAGTTACCTAGAGCTAAGGGCGAGGGCCCCAGGTGACTCTATGGTCACATAGCTAGGGCATAGGGCCTCGGGGTTTACTCTATGGTCAACTATTTAGGGCAGCGACCCCAGAATGGTCCAATGACCATCTATTTGTAATTATATGCATGCATGAGTAGGTTATTACTACTGGGCATGCTAGATAAGTATCTGGAAATCTGTATTTTTTGTTCATGCACACGTTTAAGTTTTCTTGCTAAGCCTTGGCTCATGGGTGCTATGTGGTGCAGGTAAGGGAAAAGGAAAGCTTGACCAACCATGAGTTGGAGGGCTTCGGTGGTGGCGTGTACATATGTGGCTGCTCATCCACCACGGCCGAGGATATCTCATATGAACTAGGGTTGTAGTCCTAATTTTGTCGCTTAGGTCGACCAATTGTAACTTTTGATATATACACCCTTTTAAATGTTTGTTTGTAATATTTTGGGATCCCATGTATGTATGAAACTTTTTAAATAAAAGTCAACAGTTCATTTGACCAAAATTTTTAACCCTAATCCTTGATGTTAACCTTAGTCACACGTTTATAACCAAATGACTTGATTAGCAAGTCTGACACAATTTAAAGTACATAGTGTAACAGTCCTTGATTAGGAGGATGTTACAACCACGCTCTATGTTCCAAGCGGATATATACTCGTGCAAGCATATATCACGCTTCCGGGTTAGCCCAGCCATAATGCCCTGTGTTCTACATGCTATTGTCGACCACGACTCATAAGTCGAGCTTTTTAATCAGATACAAAAAGTTAAGCTTTTATCACCTAATATAAATATGCACAGTGCGATTCAATCATGTTTAATGAAACATTTCAATCATGGTTATAACCATGTTCCATAACCGGGGATCAAGCCCTAATCTTAGTCCATGTGTAGTTTTCATACCTCAAGTCTTGAGTAAACTAGGTATGACAACCCTGAGTACGATCCTTTCCTCCCGAGCCTAGCTATACACCCTAGTCACATCCATAATATGGAATATTTATCAAAAACCGAACCAATAAGGCTTCCAGACCAAGTCCTAGCCTCTGAGACCTTGAATTCTACTAAACTGGGTAGTAGAATCATTCCTGAGCCCTTTGATTCAGGTTTCCAAAACCCTAAGCCACATATTCCAATTTTTCCTTTTTGAGCCGCGGTGCCTCCCAGCTGCTCTGCTGCCCCACACTAGGCCGAGATGCCAACCTAAATTCTAGGCAATCAGTGCCGCGACGCCAGGCTAGGTAGAGAGCCCACCTTGAATTTTACCTAAATTTGAGCCACGACGCTGCCCACTAAGGGCCGTGGCACTAAGGCGGTCTGAGGCATCCCCCAGCCTCAAAGAAATTCAAGTGGGCCGCAACGCTCTTGCCAAGCGTCGCGACGCTACCCTACCAACCAATAAAAAGCAGCGATTTTCCAAAATCGAAACTTCTCAAATCCGACCCAAAACTCAGTTTTGAATAGAATCGACCATTAAAATGGTCCCAGCAACACATATACACAAAAATACCACCCTCAAAATCCACCAAAACCACACCAAACCCAAAATTCAGAAATTCTTCAAGAACACTAAAAAAACAAAACTTAATGACTTTTAGGATTGAATTTACCTCTGGGAATTCGAATCCCTATTGCTTCCCCAAGCTTAACAACTTCTAGACTCCCAAGGAAAGTTCCAATTCCACAAGCTTCTTCCTAGACCCTAGAATCACTAAGAACTTTACAGTTCCTTCCTGAAACAAAACACAAGTGAGAGGGAGATAGAGTAACGAGAGAGAAGAGAGAGAGCGAGAGAGAGAGAGAGAGAGAGAGAGAGAGAGAGAGAGAGAGAGAGAGATAGAGTGTTTTTTGAGCTAATCTATTCAGCTTGGGCCTATTAACGAAATGGTCCAAAAGACCTAAATGGCCATACTCATAACATTCTTCTCAAAGCATCTCAAGGGCAAAAGGGTCATTAGACACTCTAATCCCACTAAACCTCCAATTACACATATAATTCCCAATTAATTCCATTGTTCACGAAATACCACTATTTCCCCCAAATACGACTCATACTCCAATGATTCCCGGTAACTCGCCAAATTACCAAAATACCCCTTGGTATTAATCCCTGTTGTGACTTTGCCGCTACTTGCTCAAAAGGACCGATTCCTGCCGAATATCTCAAATATTTTCACATAATAATGTGGTCTCAGTCAC
Organism: Humulus lupulus; assembly: GCF_963169125.1. Taxonomy (NCBI): domain Eukaryota; kingdom Viridiplantae; phylum Streptophyta; class Magnoliopsida; order Rosales; family Cannabaceae; genus Humulus; species Humulus lupulus. The sequence continues at coordinate 205,856,423 of NC_084794.1, read as the reverse complement.
ATAATACAAAATAATCACAGTTATACCCTCAACAAGTCAAAATTACAAATATGCCCTTATAAATAAAGGCGAGCCTTTTATGCACATTTCATACACTTAACACATGCATAATCGATCATATCATAATATAACTCATGTAATTCATATAATCACATATATATTCAATTAAATCATATAATATCACATAATATTCCAATAATGCCCTCCTGGCACCCTAATCAAGGCACTAAACCTTATTAAGAACTTTGGTGCGTTACAGTTTGGTTTGAAAGATATTCAAGGCTAGATATTATCCAAGAGGGTCCTTTTCGAATGCTACATTGGGTAATAACCCAAGCTTCATTTGGCGTAGCATTTGGGAGGCACAAGATTTGGCGAGGAAATGAGCTGGATGGAGCATTGGTTCAGGTTTGGAAGTTGATATTCTTGAAGAACCTTGGATCCCAAATGAAGAAAATCCTTGTGTTGTCTCGGTCAATCAAGGTTTGGAAAACAAGAAGGTAGCTAGTCTTTTTATTCCAGGCAGGCATGAATGGGATGTTGATGTGATAAATGACCTGCTTAAAGAAAGGGATAAGAAGCTAATTTTAGGTATTCCACTTAGTTGCTCGACTGAAAGAGATCAATGGCAATGGATCAAGGAAAGTTTCAGAAATTATACAGTAAAAAATGTTTATAAATTCATACAGGAGCTCAAAGGAAGATGGAATGTAAATGACAATTCTAGTTATTGGCAGAAATTATGGCAGTTAAAGGCTCCTCCAAAGGTGCGAAACTTAGTGTGGCGAGCATCAACATGATGCCTACCTACAAGTGTTTAGCTGAGATCTAAATGAGAAGATTTGGAAGGGACGTGCCCTGTGTGCCAAAGCTTTCCTATGCCATATTACACATCTTGGCAGAGTGTTCATTTGCAACAAGATGCTGGCGCAAGGCGGGAGTTAGGCTTCCAGATGGTGTAAGCTTTCTGTTTTCAGATTGGCATCAGGTGGTATTTGAAGCTAATTCACAGGAGGTCAGAAATATAGTTGGGATGTTATGCTGGACAATTTGGAAGGGGCGGAATGAGCTGGTGTGGAATTAGAAGTCAGTGTCTGTAGAAGAGGTGGTTGTGTTAGCAAAAACAAGTCTTGATCGATGGATGTCAGCTCAAGAGAAGTGTTTGACGCCATCTCTGGTATCATTATTGCCAGAGGATGGTGGGGAGTGACAGAATAAACCTCCAATGGATAAGATCAAGATAAATGTTGATGCATCCATTTTTTTATAAAGATGGATAGTTTGGATTCAGTTGCATTGCTAGAGACAACGAGGGACAGTTGATAGAGGCTAAAGTGTTTTGCAGTCAGGGTGGTGTAGCGTCTTGGAATTTTACTTAGTTAAATAGTAGTAGCTTGTGCTGTAGTATTTTAGTTTTCATGGATATTGGTCAAAGTCGGGATTTAGTTAGAAACTCGTAGAACTAGTTATGGATTTTATAAGTTTAGCCTATAGTTTGGAAATATTAATTTTATCATAAGGTTTGATTAATGAAGATAGCCTAAGAATATTATTTATTATAACCTAAGGTTTAGATAAAATAATTAAGAATGTGACACTTGTCACATGTATGATTATTAAGGATTTAAGCATCTTTGATAAATAAATTAATAAAGGATAGATCTAGAAGGTCTAGAACCTTCCCTTTTCTGTTAGGATCACGTTTTACTCAGTCAAAGTGATTTAAACAAATTCAAGTGCGCTAAAAGTGTTTGAAATATCATCGTATGCCAGTATATCGCAGCTATAGGGGTCGATATATCGCCTATGATTGATATGGAAAACACGTCAAATTTGCATGAATGAAATCACGAACCCTTGGTATTATGGTATAGGCGATATATCGACTACAGTAGCCATTTTTGAATTTTCGTGGAATCTGAAACTAGAAACAATCCTCAACAACTTTGACTCGATCCTGAACGTTTTTAACCAAGTTCTGGCATCTGTTGAGCGGAAAATGATATTTTGAATAATTTTTTTATTCATTGAAATGGGAGTTAGTTTCACTCCTTGAACTCTATAAATAGGACCCTTCACTCAGCCATTCTCTTCATCTTTCAAGCACAGTTCAGAGCCTCCAAGCTGCTAAGTTCATTCTAGAGAGAAACACTAGGGTTTTGGGGTTAAATCTTTCAAATCTAAAGTTTTTCTAAATACTTGGGAAGTAAGATAGAGTGTTATTTCGGTGTTTGAGGTATAAAATGAAGCCCTAAGCTGTTTAAGGTGCTTTTAATCTTCAGGTTTATTTCATTTCTATTCTTCTTATTCTTTCCTTTTATTTCAAATCCTAACTCATTATAATAACTTTTGGTTAGGTGTTCAATTTATTTGAAACTTAAGGTGTTTGGTAAGTCTTTTTCCGATGGATTAGATCTTTTCTCTAAAGGACTTATGGTTTCTTTATGTTTGGTTTTAGGAGTTTCCAATCCTGCTCTTGTCTCTAATATTCTGATTTTTGGCAAGGAAAATTAGATAGTTTAGATTATGATCTAGGCTATGTTTTTGTATGACCTAATATTTCAGGTACAATAAAGGGGTAAGTGTGTCTGGACCTAAGGTGTCCAATAATGTATGACGGACTTATGGCCAGTAGGCTCGGTTGCCAAGACTTTATGACAGACCTAAGTTGATGTCTCGTGTATGACAGACTATTGTTCAGGGCTTAATTGCCATCCCTGTATAAGCACTTATCTTTTTATTATATCTGACTTGCTACTTACTGCTACTGCTACTACTACTACTACTACTACTACTGCTACTACTACTAGTGCTACTACTACTGCTACTACTACTGCTACTGCTACTGCTGCTACTGGTAGTGCTGCTGCTACTTACTGCTACTGCTACTGCTACTGCTGCTGCTACTCCTACTAACTGCTACTGCTACTACTAATCCTACTTACTACTACTGCTACTGCTACTACTACTACTCCTACTCCTACTACTGCTACTGCTACTGCCACTTCTACTGCTGCTGCTGCTGCTGCTACTGCTACTGCTACTGCTACTGCTACTGCTATTGCTACTGCTACTGCTACTGCTACTGCTACTGCTACTGCTGCTGCTACTGCTACTGCTGCTGCTGCTGCTGCTGCTGCTGCTGCTGCTGCTGCTGCTGCTGCTGCTGCTGCTACTGCTGCTGCTACTGCTGCTGCTGCTGCTGCTGCTGCTACTGCTACTGCTGCTGCTGCTGCTACTGCTACTGCTACTGCTGCTACTGCTACTGCTACTGCTACTGCTACTGCTACTGCTGCTACTGCTACTGCTACTGCTACTACTACTTCTACTACTACTGCAACTACTGCTACTACTACTGCTACTGCTACTGCTACTGCTACTGCTACTGCTACTACTACTGCTACTACTACTGCTTCTACTACTCCTACTACTACTGCTGCTACTACTACTGCTACTACTGCTACTACTGCTACTGCTACTCCTACTGCTACTGCTACTACTACTGCTACTACTACTACTTCTACTACTCCTACTACTACTGCTGCTACTACTCCTGCTACTACTACTGCTACTACTACTGCTTATACTACTGCTTCTACTACTGCTGCTTCTACTACTTCTGCTTCTACTACTGCTGCTTCTACTACTACTACTACTACTGCTACTACTACTGCTGCTACTACTGCTTCTACTACTGCTTCTACTACTGCTGCTTCTACTACTGCTGCTTCTACTACTACTACTACTACTACTACTACTACTATGCTGCTTCTACTACTGCTGCTTCTACTACTACTACTTCTACTACTATGCTGCTTCTACTACTGCTGCTTCTACTACTACTATTGCTGCTTCTACTACTACTACTACTACTACTACTACTACTATGCTGCTTCTACTACTGCTGCTTCTACTACTACTACTACTACTACTACTTCTACTACTACTACTACTACTGCTACTGCTGCTGCTGCTGCTGCTGCTACTTGGGATACCGCTCCCTCATATATTCCTGCAATTCCCATGTGGCCTTTCTTTCTATGCTACTGCTACTTCTACCTAGCTAAGTAAAATTCCAGGATGCTACTAAACATCTTGGGATACCGCTCCCTCATATATTCCTCTAATTCCCATGTGGCCTTTCTTTCTATGCTACTGCTACTGCTACCTAGCTAAGTAAAATTCCAGGACGTTACTAAACATCTTGGGATACCGCTTCCTCATATATTCCTCTAATTCCCATGTGGCCTTTCTTTCTATGCTACTGCTACCTAGCTAAGTAAAATTCCAGGACGCTACTAAACATCTTGGGATACCGCTCCCTCATATATTCCTCCAATTCCCATGTGGCCTCTCTTTCTGTGCTATTGCTCCACAATACTTTAACCATAGGGACGCTTTTGGACCTTAACTCCTTAGTTTTCCGCTCTAGAATGTGTACTGGTCGTTCCTCATAACTAAAATCTTGTTTTAACTCCAGAGCCTTGTAATCAAGCACATGTGATGAATCTTATATGTATTTTCTTAACATCGATACATGAAAAACGTTATGCGCTTCAGCTAATGATGGCAGTAAAGCCAATGGATATGCTACATGCCCTACTTTTTCCAATAACTCAAAAGGACCTATAAACCTCGAGCTTAACTTTCCTTTCTTTCCAAAACGCATAATCCCCTTCATCAGAGAAACTTTGAGAAAGACTTGATCGCCTATTGAAAATTCAACAGCTCACATCTTAGTGTCGGCATAGCTCTTCTGGAGACTTTGAGCAGCAATCATTCGTTGTCTTATCTTTTCTACTGCCTCAGTTGCTTCTTTTACTGCCTTAGGTCCTAAATATCGTCTTTCACCGTCCTCATCCTAATGAAGTGGTGCTTGACATTTCCGTCCATATAGCTTTTCATAAGGTGCCATGCCTATCGTTGCCTGATAACTGTTGTTGTAAGAGAATTCTATCAATGGAAGATACTTGCTCCATGATCCTGAGAAGTCTAAAGCACACGCCCTCAACATATCTTCTGATATTTGTATGGTACGTTCTGACTGACCATCAGTTTGAGGGTGAAATGACGTACTTTATATTAACTTAGTGCCCATTGCACGCTGTAGACCTTCCCAGAACTTTGATGTAAATATTGATCCTCTATCAGAGACTATAGTCTTTGGAACTCCATGTAGTCTCACTATCTCTGCCACGTAAAGCTCTGCGTACTGCTTAGCATTATAAACTGTTCTTACCAGCAAGAAATGAGCAGATTTTGTGAGTCTATCTACTATCACCCAAACAGAGTCATGTTGCTTGGTGGTCCTTGGTGATCCCGTCACGAAGTCCATCGCTATATCTTCCCATTTCCATTCGGGAATCTCTAGTGGTTGCAAAGTTCCAGCAAGTCTTTGATATTCAGCCTTAACTTGTTGACATGTAAGACATTTTGCTACAAATTCTGCTATGTCTTTCTTCATCTCCAGCCACCAGTACATTGTCTTGACATCGTTGTACATCTTGGTCGATCCCGAGTGAAGTGAATACAGAGCAGTGTGCGCTTCTTTCATAATATTTTCTCTTAATTCACCACTTTTGGGCACACATACTCAGTTTCTATATCGTAACATGCCTTCCTTTGTCAAGGAGAAATCAACATTTTCTGAGCTTTGTATTGCTGCCTTCATCTTAAGAAGAAATTCGTCCTCTTGTTTTTTCTCCTTTATTTCCTCCATTAATGTTGACTTGATCGTGATGTCAGCTAGTTGTCCAGTTATTAACTCAATTTTAGACCTCTTAATATCATCTTGTAAGTGTTGAGCTATCCCCTTAAGTGTTGCTAAGCTTCCGTAACTCCGCCTACTAAGTGCGTCTGCCACGACATTAGCCTTTCCTGGTTGATACAAGATCTCACAATCATAGTCCTTTACTAACTCCAGTCACCTCCATTGCCTCATATTGAGCTTCTTCTGCGTAAAGAAGTACTTTAGACTTTTGTGGTTCGTATAGATTTGTACTTTTCTCTGTACAGATAGTGCCTGCAAATCTTTAGAGAAAAAACTACTGCTGCCAATTCTAAGTCATAGGTCGGATACCATTGTTCGTACTCCTTTCGCTGTCTCGAGGCATATGCGACTACTTTTTCGTCTTGCATCAAAACACATCCAAGTCCCTGCTTCGATGTGTCGCAATACACTACAAACTTGCCCTTATCATTTAGGATGCATAGAACCGGGGCTGAAATGAGCTTGTCCTTTAATGTTTGGAAGCTTTCTTCACACTTCTCCGTCCATACAAATTTCTGTTGCTTCCGTGTCAAATTTGTTAAGGGTGTAGCTATTCTGGAGAACCCTTCAACAAATCGTCTATAGTATCCTGCCAATCCCAGAAAACTTCTCACCTTCGTGGCACTCTTGGGTTTGGGCCAGTCCTTCACTGCTTCAATCTTGGCTGGGTCTACTTCTACGCCATTTTTAGACACAATGTGTCCTAGAAATGCCACCTTCTCTAGCCATAATTTTCATTTCTTAAACTTAGCATATAATTGATGACTTTTGAGTCATCCCAATGTCAGTCGCAGGTGCTCTTCATGCTCGGCTTTCATCCTTGAGTAGATCAATATGTCATCTATAAACACCACAACGAACTTATCCAGGTAGTCCTTAAATACTTGGTTCATAAGATCTATGAACGCGGCAGGTGCGTTCGTTAATCCAAAATACATTACTAGAAATCCGTAGTGTCCATATCTAGTTCGAAAAGCCGTCTTTTTGATATCTTCTTCTCGTACTCTTAGCTGATGATACCCCGACTATAAATCTACCTTCAAGAATACTGTATATCCTTGTAGTTGATAAAAAAGATCATCTATTTGAGGCAAAGGGTATTTGTTCTTGATCTTCACTTTATTCAGTTCTCAGTAGTTGATACACATCCTCATACTCCCGTCCTTCTTTTTGACAAACAATAATGGTGCTCCCCAAGGCGAATAGCTCGGTCAGATGAAACCCTTGTCTAGAAGCTCCAGTAGTTGTATTTTTAACTCCTTTAACTTGGTAGGTGCCATTCTATAGCTTTCGAGATTGGTGTCGTCTCAGGTGCCAATTCTATTTCAAACTCAATTTCCCTACTCGGAGGTAATCCCGGTAGATCTTCTGGAAACACCTCGGGAAATTCGCATACAATATGTACATCCTTTGGTTCGAGCTGCGTCTCTCATGTTTTTTCCACCACATTGGCTAGAAATGCTTAACAACCGCTATTGATTAACCGTTGAGCTTTGAGAGCTGAGACTATTGGTATGCGAGTTCGGGAAACTTCTCCTTTGAAGGTGAACTGTTCTCCGCCTTTTGTTTGAAAGTTGAATGTCTTACCTTTACAGTCTATCATTGCCCCATATTTTGCTAACCAGTCCATGCCTAAAATTACATCATAATCCTTAAGGTCTAACTCGATCAAATCTACTGGTAATTCTCTTCCTTCGATTCTAACTACAACGCTATGCACCCCTCTACTAGATAGCATTCTTTCCCCCGAGGGTAACTCCGTGACAAACTTATCCGTAAAAAGTTCGCATGGTTTATCTAAGCTATCGTCCTATTCATAGAGACAAAAGAATGCGTAGCTCTTGAATCGAATACAACATTGCATAGTTTACTAGAGATAGTGACCTGATCTGTTACCACTGTATTACTAATTTCTGCTTCACCTCTAGTAAGAGTAAAAAATTAGCCAGCCTATCAAACTTCCTAGCATACTCTGACACAGCCGAATTCCCTTGAGTAAGCGCAATGAATTCATCCACCCTTGTGGCTAGAATCGCAGTACTGTAGTACTTCTTGTTGAACACTTGGATAAATTCATCCCATGTCATAGCATTCACATCTTTAGTCTGCTTCACTATATCCCACCAGATGCGGATGTCTTTCTTTAGCAAGCTTGAAGCACATGAGACTCGATCTTCGTTTCCCAGCCACATATGTTCTAGAATGGACTTCACTGATTGAAGCCATTCTTCTGCTTCTATTGGGTCAAATCCGCCTTCAAAGTTCGGTGGTTGCTGCTTCCTAAAGTGTTCATACACTGTCTCGTAGCGAGGTTCTGCCAACTGTAGTATCAATTTTTCGACAATAATACATTTCCTCTTACTTCAAGATAACAAAAATTCTATGTATTTATTTTGTTTAGTATGAAAGCATTATGCAATATTTGAAGAAAAAAAAATACTATATAGTATCTAGAATATTCAAATGATATATATATCATAGTATTCAAAGACTAAAAATGTCATCTTTCTTTTGAGATTCAACCATAACAATTATATATGCTAATCAGTATCCAACAGTTAAGACAATATACAAAATAATGATTTGATACAACAATAACAATATACACAAAAATCATACTATGTAGTATCCAAAATATTTAAATTATTATATATCATAGCATTGAAGGACTAAAACAATATCATCTTTCTTCTCGGTTCAACCATAACAATATTAATTGATATTTATACTATTTAGTATCCAACACTTAAAACAATACACAAAATAATAATTTGATATAACAATGACAATGTACACAAAATTTCAATAATTTTCACAGAAATTAGTCGTAGCTAATAATTTATACTTTTTAGTATCCATGTATTTATAATTTATACTTTTAAATATATATTCTATTATTTAAATCTAACAAAACTATTATAAATTTATACTGTCTAGTATCAAAACATCATGCGCAATATATGACAGTATAATAGAATGTAAAATCCAACATATTTTAAAATATATCTTACTATTCAAAAACTAAATCAATATCATTTTTCTTATATGCTTTCAACCATACCTATAGTTTTAGCGAGAGAAATAAACGTCAAATTAAACTAGTAGAATCCTAATATTTTTTTTATATATATAATAATAATAATACCTTTTTGACAGGAGGCAGTACGTTAAGTACATGTTCTTATAATATATTAGAGACAATTCATAAAGAAATAAAGTAAAAAGTAGTGGTTGTTATGATAGGTTAAATACAAAGGATAAATATTATTACACAAGCTAGGTATAAATCACTTAGTGAATTTCACATAACGTAGATGTGAAATTTGAGTTTCACTTGTAGGCACTTAAAAATTGTGTTTTTGGGTTCAAAGTGATACATTGAGGTATCTAAGGATCTCCAAAAAGTTTGGTGCATTTGGAGTGATTTTAGGTCCGTTAGAGGGGTCACAAGTCAGAAGGGAGGTAATGCATCGCCTCTTAGGAGGCATTTCATCGTTTGGATGCAAAAATGCTCAAAAGCCCTAGCAGGCAATGCATCGCCTGCTAGTATGAGACGCATCGCCTACTAGCAGGCGACACATCGCGAACTAGCAGACGACACGTTGTCTGATGTGTCCGTACGAACACGTGTTTTAAGATCCAAATGACGATATCTTTAGCTCTAATCATATTGGTTAGACTAAATGATGATGCCTACACTATAAAAGGGCCCTCATAGAGTTTTGGAATGTTATAATATATTATAATATTAATTAGAATTACCAAAATCTATTAATTCTAATTAATTATGATTAAAGTTAATATTGAGATTAATTGATAGATAATCTCAATATGGTCAGCATTTAAGGAAGTTACTCAATATTGAGTTACTCAATATTTCACATCCTATTGAATGTCAAATATTCTTATATTAATTGTGACAGAGACCTTGATGGAAGACCTCACCTATAAAAATATAGGGTTCTGGTTCACAAGCTCTTTGCTCATTCTCATACTCTATTTAAAGAGCTAGTGAGAGCTTGGAAGTCCATTACCCTCTCTAATTCTTTTTTCCTTTTCTTTTGTAGATTTAAAGACTTTAGATCAAGGTTATCAAATCAATGGATGGAGATATAATTTATCGATCTCTTTTATTTTGTAACAATCCTATACAGTTTTATTCTGCATATTAGGATTGTTAATGCATCTAGATTAAATTAATCTTACATTTGATATTGTTGACGCAGTTTTTCGCCAACAATAGATGTAGAAATATAATAAGGATATTTAATGATTATTTGTAAACCGTAATGAACTTATAAGAACCCTTTCATACACACACAATTTTACGTGGTTCGGTGGTTAAAATCCACCTAGTCCATGAGACAATATTATTGATTTTCTCTCACAATTTCTGCAGAGTTTTAGTAATACAAAAAGGTCATCCCCTTCCCTGTCCATCATCTCTGATATTTATAGTGGAATTTCCTGGACATGTTTGGGTAACCGTGTGCATAAATATGGTATACATTTAATACAAATAATTCCCGTTTACATTGAGATATGATTGCATAACAGAATATACTCCTGCTATCTCGGATAATAAATGATAAATGTGCAATACAACCTGGGCATTAATGAGCGTACAAAGAGCCTCCAAGTCTCTCGGGATCCTTCAGTATGCATTCTGACCAGGTTTCCACGAGCTAAATATATCCATCGAGCTGGTGACCAAAGATTATCCGAACCTTACTTCAGATTAACTTCAGAGCACCCAAAGAGGGATTTGGCCACTATATGACTGGAACTGGATCGTTATCCTAAGAGGCGGCTTGATAATCACCTGAATGGCGTATTTCCAAGTCCCAACTTAAGCTGCTGACATCATTATTAGCTAGATGTTTTTAATTGTTTGCTTTTCCATATATTCATCTGCAAACTATACTCCTAGCTGAGTGATTAAACTCGTGCTAGTTTTTAGGGTACAACATTTGCCCCCAAGCTCCTGCTTGTGCTTGATGTCATCACTTTTTGACACACACAATAAGGGATTTTAGGCTTCTGTCATGTAAAATTGTGTCTGCCTACTACTCGAGTGTTGGACACGTGGTCGTCTGTAATTGGCATCCGTTCGGGTTTCGAGGACTGTGACAACTATCCTGCCAACTTTTTGTCGCCGCATGACTCATTTAATCTTGGCTTTTGGATCTCGATCGTACTCAATCGGATGGCCCGAATTAATTTTCAAAGTTTACGTATAAAGGGAGATCAAACCTGAACCTTACCACCTTTGCATTCAAAATCTTTCCTTTCAGAAACAAAAATTCCCTTTTTCTCTCAAACTTTTCCCAAAATCCTTCATAGCCCTTCAGTCTCTCAGAAGCTTTCAATCTTTTGCCTATGGACGTATTGACATTCTCTTTGAACGAACACATAAACTGTAAGTATTTACTCATCTGGTTTGAATCTTTCATTTCTTTATTTTCCAGTGAGTTTTTTACTTTGAAAAACATTCTTTGTTCAATATTGTTTCATGTTCTGGCCATGCCTGAGTTTAAATAGGGTTTGATTTAAGCTAAATGAATGAGACTAGATTTGTTTAGAAATAAGGTATTAAAAAATTGGGCAAATTTTCTGGGTTTTACAAAGAAAATGTCACTGGTAAATCGATTAGGATACCTGTTTGGATGTAGAAGCCAAAGGTTTTTAGGTTTGGTTATGGGTAGCTTAAGGGTCACGATTCCTTAAGCAGTTTTGCATTAAACCGCTTTCAAAAGAAAAGCAGTGGGTCTGACGAGTTTGACACACGAATCCCGAAGTATCAGGAATTACATGAATTCATAGCGTGTGGCCTAAGACTACGTGTGGACCCACACACTGATGCTAGGACACAATTTAGCTCGTGTAAATTTTGAATTCCCAAATGTAAACCACTTAAACCCTCAGATCACCGTACCTTTATCACCGTAGCTAGTAATTGTATTAGGTCTCCACTAATAGGCCGCTTTTTCGTCAGGCGAGCTAGATCATGGCCCCACCAAAGAAAAATTTCGCAAGCTCCTCTACTCATAACAAGAACAAAGGCAAGCCGATCGCATCAGAATCTCTAATTCCTCATTTTAGTCCAGTGGTGGAGAGGGAACTTGTCATCGACCCCAATGCTTTATTGGAGGCCGAGCACATCATGTCTCAAATAACATCGCAGGGGAAAGTAAACGATATACTACAGAGCCACGGAATCGAAAAGGGAATCGATGGCCTCCTCGTTAGACCTCTATTGGAAGGAGAGTGGAGCTACGCACCTTTGCAAGATGACTTTGGTGCTTGGGGTGATGAGCACCTGAAGGCAAGTGCCTTCCTCCCTCTAGACTAGTACTTCGTGGATTTTCTGAACTACGTCGAACTGGAACCATTGGAACCCCTGAACTTGTATCGCTTTTGGCGGGGTTAAAATATCTATTTCTAAGGCATGAGTGGGAGGTCCCCACCCAAATAGATATTATATACTTCTTCTGCCTTAAGGCCAGTCTTGGCCAAAAGGGGTGAGGTGACGACTTTTATTACCTCCCTCGCTTCCCTAACTCGACATCCGTCATTGACCTCCCCAGCCACCCAAATGACTATAAAGACCAGTTCTTTATGTCAAATGGGTTCAAGAACTATGATCACCAATACTTCAACCACCCTCGTAAGTCCTCTAACTTTATGAATTCAGTACGTGAACTCTCTTATCACTTTTATTTTTTTTATTTAATTATTCTAACCGACTGCATTCGTTGTGAAGCTATATTCATGAGGACAGAGCGGTCTGAGTCCCTTGGGGGTCAATACGAGACACTATCTCATCTTCCTTCGAAGGAGAAGACTTCCGTCAGGTTGTGAATGATGCCACCATGGTGGCCTGCAGCCTGATCATCAAAGGCTAGACACTGGCTATCAAGACTTGAGGTGCACCTCTCATTCTTCCCGTGCTCCCCCCTCCTCAAGAAGTATTGCCAACCATTGAAGACACCGAGGAGGAAGAAGATGTGGCACGAGCTCCTAAAGATGATCAGGGTCCTACTCCAGAGTGAGTTGTGTCTGGGTAGAAGCTGGCCCCTCCGGCCAAGGTAACCCATATAGAGAATTAGATCAGGCTGCTGCCAGTTTTAGGCTAGTTTGCTTCAACCCCCACCAGCTCGTTAGTCGCCATCCTACTGACCTATCTGAACACAACACTCCTTCAGTGTGTGGATCATCTGGTGATACGCTATGACCATATCTATCCCAGATGCACCATTGTGGTTGACAATACTATTAACACGGTTTTTCACCAATAGTGCATGAAGAAATAGTAAGATAGACTAGTGCTTAGTATAAACCGTAATGAAAAAATGAAATGAATTCACAAGAACACAAATCTTTTACGTGGTTCAGTGGTTAAAATCCACCTAGTCCACGAGTCTATATTATTGCTGTTTCACTCTCTATCTTGGCAGAGTTTTAGTATGATAGAATAATTGGTCCATTTTCCTATCCAATATTCTCAGTATTTATAGAGAAATTCCATGGACAGGTTTGGGTAACTGCGTGAGTCAATTACACACATACATATTTATTACATTTAATACGTATATTTTCCATTTATAATGGGATATAATTTGATCATATAGTAAATGTTCTCCTAATATCTGGGACATAAAATATAACAACCTGGTCATAAATAACCGTATAATGGGATTCCGAGTCTCCAGGGATCCTTGAGTATGCAATACATTCCATTTTGCACAAGTTGAACATCTCCTCCAAGCTCGTATTTCGAATGTCGTTTGAATATTATGAGCTCACACTTCACAAGCTTCGTGTCTATAGCTTAGGTTAAACCAAGGATGCCTAACACCACATGTGCCCATGTGAAACTGGAGTTGCTTACGTGGATAACAAGCAAATATCATTCCCTTGGTTATTTCTCCGTATATTTATTTGCCAACTGTACCCGAACTGAGTGAATGACTCGAGCAAAAATTAGGGTACAACATTTTCCCCCCAAGTCCCTGCTCGTGTTTCGTGTCGTCACTTTCTAACCTACATTGTAGGGACTTTTAGACTTCTATTGCATAAAACAACACCTATCCACTACTTGAGTACATGACACGAGGCCTACCACAATTGGCGTCTGTTCGGGTGTCAAGGACTGCAATAATTGTCTTATCACTTTTTTGCCGCCATTTTGTCTATTTAACCTTGGCCCTTGGATCTTGAACTAACTCAAACGGATGGCCCAAATTAATTTACATAATTTACGTATAAAAGGAATGGCCAAGTTTCAAAACTCACCACCTTTCATTTAAAAATGTTTCCTCTTCTGTGCTTCCGAACCTCTCTTTTTCCAGAAATCCCCAAAAATTGTTCGCCACACCCAGTTGCTCAGAAGTCTTTCAGGAACTTCCCTTTACAAAGTCTGTATATTATCCTCGAAGAATACATTGTAAGTATCTCACTCTTTGACTTTAAGAGTTTTTATTTTCTAGACTTTTATTCTTCACCATGTTCATCCGCAATATTCACTGTAGTCACTGTTAGGCGATTTCTAAACGTTTTTAGCGAATAGGCTTTGACTTAGGTTCAACGAGTGAGTCCAAAAATATCTTTAGAAATAAGATATTCATAAAATAGGGAAATTTTTGGCTAAATATGGTTAATTTCAATGGTGAATTAATTTAAAGAACACCCATTTGGGATAAACGAGACAAAAGGTTTTTAGGGTTCGAACCAAGTAGCTTAGGGGTCACGCTTCTTGGGTGGTTTTGCACTAAACCGCCTCCCAAGGTAAGTAATGGTTTGGCAGTTTGACACACAGATCCCTAAATATCAGGGTCTGTTAGGAAACCGAGGTGCGTAACTTAGAGAATCGCGTGGCATCACGCGATGGGGCTGAGGCTAACCTCAACTCGTATAACAAAAGTAAACCTTCCCCCTTCGTACTTCTGTGTCAGTCTATAAACCCTTTTAGGTCGCCTACTAACTAGGTCGTTTCGCTCGTCAGGCGATCTAATGGCTCCTCAAAAGAAAATCGTCCTCAAGAAGAATGCGCCCAGCTCATCTGCTCAGCAAAAATACAAGGGGAAGCAGATCGCCCCAGAGTCTCCCATCCCCCAATGCCTACTTCGAGGTTGGAGGCATCGTATCCAAGATCACAACCTAGGGGAGGGTGAATAAGATCATGCTGAGCCACAATATTGAGGTCGGGACCGGAACTCTCCTCGCCCGACCTGCATTTAAAGGGGAACGAAGCTGCTCCCCTCTCCAAGACGACTTTGCGGGTTGGAGCGACGAGCACTTGAAGGCGATGGCCTTTCTTCCCTTGGATCAATATTTTGCTGAATTCTTGAACTACGTGAAGTTAGCTCCATTTCAGCTCCCCCCAAATTCTTATAGGCTTTTGGCAGGGCTGCCATACTTGTTTTTGAAGCATGAGTGGGAGGTCCCCACTCTGGCAGATATACTATATTTCTTCTGCCATAAAGCTAGCCCGGAACAAAAGGGGCAAGGTGATAGGTTCTACTATCTGACAAGATTTCCCAACTCTGCTCCCGTCATCGAGCTTCCCAGTCACCCCAACGACTACAAAGACATGTTCTTTATGTCGAATGGATTCTGGAATTGCGAGCACGAATAATTCAACCGTCCTCGTAAGTTTCTTACTTTTGAAACCTCAGCTCGTGAAATTTTTATTACTTTCAAGGCGTTTCTTTTGTACATGTCTTAACTGAATTAATTTCTCGTGCAGCCATATTTGTGGGGATGGAGAAGTCTGTGACCCTCGGGGGTCAATACGAGAAATTTTTTGGGCTTCCACCTAGCGCGAAGGACTACCACCAGGTCGTAAATGATGTCACGATGCTGGCATGTGAGTTAATTGGCAAAGGTCAAACGTTGGCCTTAAGGACCTGGGCTACCCTTTCGGTGATCCAGGAGCTTCCATCCTCTTAAGAGGAGACCTTGCCAGCCACCGAAGGCGAGGAGGAAGAAGAGGACGAGGTGCCTCTTGTGAGAAAAAGGCGGGCTCCCGAGGCTTCCTAGGAACCTGAGTTAGAACGAGTTGCGTCAGGGGAAGTAGCTGACCCCTCCAGTCAAGGTAACCCATACCCCTATAGGGAACTAGATAGAGCTGTTGTCGATTTTAGGTTAGTTAGGTTTAACCCAAATAAGCTCGTCCATCGTCATCCTCATAACCCATATCGTAATATAACCCTGCTCCAATGTATAGACCACCTAGTGGTGCGTCATGACCATAGTTACCCTAAGGGCATGATTGTTGTTGACAACACTTTAAACTTTAGATCCGCCATTTTTGAGGAGTATGGAACCAACCGTAGGACCTGGCCTTCTCTTCTCTAGGGTGCCTTTGCCCCTGGATTTAGGAAATATGTAGATGAGTCCAACCTTGATAAAGAATCTGAGCCTGAACCTCCTAGGATCCCAAAAATACAAGTCTTAGACTCTCCCTCTCCTCCAGTAGTTCTAGGGCCTGAGGTTGTGATAATAGACTCCTCCCCCAGCCCAAGGGTAGGATTTTTATTTATTTTCTTTCTTTGTGTATTTCTGACAACCTTATTTGCGAACTAATTCCATTTTTTTCTTTTTAGGTGAAGAGATGGAACAACCCGGAGCTCTTGACCTTCGAATCTCCTTTCAGACAAAGAAAACTGGCTTGGGCCCCGCCGTGAAGAGGCTTAGGTTCTCAAAGAAAACCCCCTACTGTGGGAAACACCTCCAGGTCCCCTGTGAAGGGGAAATACGTGAGCTCAACCTGGGAATCATTTTCGGTGAGTACTATTACCGTTAGGCTTCCTCCTCCTCCTTCGTCTCGATTTGCGCCTCCTCAGGCCCAAGTAATACAAGCTGATCCTCCAGCCCCCACTGTTCGAATTCCACTGGATCCCCATGATCTTGAAAAGATCCTTGAAGCTTTTCGGGGCATCATTTATGAAACGGCGAGCCACATGGTGGGGCATGCTATAAGGCCAGCTTGAGGAATCTAAGGACCATCGAGGAGTGCAGCCCGGAGAATGTCTTGGAGTCTGCTATGGGGATGAACCTCACTGTATGTTATCTTTCCTTGGTGAAAAATTCCTTATTATTGTGATCACAGATATATCTATGACTTGTTTTGATATTTTGCAGTCTGTCCTGGCCCAATATCGCAGCATAGCCCGGGCTAGGGCTAGAAATGATGAGCTCCTGGCCAAATTAAACGCCGTCAACAATGCCCTGACAGCTACTCAAGAAGGCGAGCTGGTCGCCAAAGCTACCTTGGAGGTTGCTCAAAAGAGTGAGCATGATGCTAAGGCCGCTCTCACCTCGTCCCATGAAAATCTGCAGGCTGCGAAGACTGCATTGTTTGCCCTCCAAGCTCAAACTGCACAGCTTCAGTTCATGGTTGATGAAGGAAAATCCAAACTGTTCGAGGCCAAGGCCATAGTTAAAGAAGAAAAGGTGGCCTCATTTTCTTCCATGGAAGAGATGCTATACCAGTGCTGGGCCTTCAACCCAGATGGGAACTTTTCCTTCATGGAAATCGAGTTATGGGATCCGCTCCTTGCAAAATTCAAGGCTCGTCTTTTGCAAGAATAATCAGAGATTGGTGAGGTTTCTGGGGAAGCTGAGGGAGATGGAGAGGAGGTCAACTCGGCTGGGCAAACTAGTGGAGCTCAATGATAGCTTTTTTTTTTTTGTAATTATTTAACAATTTTTTTATTAAACAATTGCCTTCGGGCTCAGTTCGAGGTTTTTCTCCTCGGAATAATTTTATTTGATATATTACTAACTTTTTATTTATTTATCATTCCTTCACTCTCATGTTTATGACTCCTTAAACTTGCACATTTGAGATTTTAGGAATCAATTTTTAGATCGGAATAGATTTTTTGAGCTTGGTTATATCCAAGTTTTGTGTGTTGATTTGTATCATACCTGTTAGGAATCAGACCTTGAACCCGGTTATATCCGGGGTTTCAAATAATTTAAACTTAGTTTGTGTTAGGTTTATTGATAACTCAAGCTATTTTTTTTTTAGAAAAAAAGCCTTGATATTAAACAATTTTCTCGACTTTCCAAGTTCCGGACCTGGTTGTATCCAAGGTTTTTAAATGATTAAAACTGAGTTCGTGCTAGGTTTATTGACATCTTGAGCTTTTAAAAAGTTGTTGAATAATCAATTTTCCAAGCTTCTAAGTTTCGGACCTAGTTGGATCCAGGGTTTTAAATAATTTAGAGTTAGTTCGTGCTAGGTTTATTGACATCTCGAGCTTTTAAAAAACTATCGAATAATCAATTTTCCAAGCTTCTAAGTTTTGGACCTGGTTGTATCTAGGGTTTTAAATAATTTATACTTTTCCAATGATCTTAATATGGCCAACCTCGGGTTATATGCCCCCAAGTAACAAGAATGTATAAACTTTCTCGGTTGCTTTTACAAACATTAACACACGAGCTAACACAATCTTAACAAGAAAAATTATTTAAAACCAACTTAAGAAGAAAAATTATTTAATAATACGTCTATTATTTAATCAAATGGCTTTTATAGATAAGCCTTACATGGATGATGGTACTACTGATAATAATTTTTCAAATGTAAGGCATTCTAGGTCCGCGAGACTATTTCCCCATTCAACCGAGCTATCTTGAAAGTCCCTTCACGCAAAACTTCAACGACCTGATATGGTCCTTCCTAGTTCGGGCCTAAGACACCGTCCTTGGGATCCTTATTTGCCAAAAAAACCCTTCGGAGAACCAGGTCGCCTAACCCGAATCTACGCTTCTTGACTTTAGAATTAGAGTAACAAGTGATTTTTTGTTGATCATGGGCGAGCTGTAACTGCAATTCCTCTCATTTCTCTTCAACCAGGTCAAGAGATGCACTAAGTAGTTCATCATTCTACTCCTGGCTGAATGTCCTTTGTTTGTGAGTGGATACCATGGTTTCAACTGGAGGGACGACCTCACTTCCAAAAGTTAAGGAGAAATGAGTATGTCCCATGGAGGTTCTGTGAGAAGTTTGGTATGCCCAAAGTACTTGCGGAAGCTGTTCGGGCCATAATCCGTTGGCCTCGTCTAATCTCTTCTTCAAGCTTGCCTTTAGGGTTTTGTTCACAGCCTCTACCTATCCATTGGCCTGCGGATACACTACTGAGGAGAAACTCTTAATAATGCTGTATTTTTCACAAAAATTAGTGAAGAGATCACTGTCGAACTGTGTCCCATTGTATGACACGATCTTTTTAGAAAGCCCAAACTGACATACAATACCCTTCACCACAAAGTCTAGAACTCTCTTTGAAGTGATGGTTGCTAGAGGTTCGACTTCTACCCACTTCGTGAAATAGTCGATTGCCACAACCATGTAACGAACTCCTCCCTTTCCCATAGGCAGGGACCCTATTAGGTCGATTCCCCACACGGAAAATGGCCACGGGGATGAGATCATTGTTAGCTCGACTAGAGCAGCTCGGACAATTATGGCGAAACGCTGGCATTTGTCGCATTTATGAACATACAAGATTGAGTCTTTTGTTAAAGTGGGCCAAAAATAGCCCTGCCTCAGTATTTTTAGTGCTAGGTTTTTCCCCCCCAGCATGATCTCCACAAAAGCCTTTGTGCACTTCTTGCAAAATGGTTTTAGCTTCCTCAGGCAGAACACATCGTAGGAGAGGCAATGAATGACCACGTCGGTATAATGTCCCATCCACTATCACATACCTCGGAGCTTGATATAGTATTTTTCTTGCATCCTTTCTATCCTTAGGTAGCCTTCTTGTCGTGAGGTATTCAACTATGGGAGTCATCCAGGTTGGTCTTGTGTCGATCATCTCGACCTATATCATTTCTTTTGTCATGCTTGGACTCTCCAAGAACTCCACTGGTACTGCATTCAAGGTCTTAGCTTCTTTAGTGGTGGCAAGCCTTACCAAAGCGTCAACATTAGAATTCTTCTCACGAGGTATCTGGTCAACAGTACTGTACTCAAATTCGGATAGCTCTCCCTTCACCCTAGCTAGGTAGGCCACCATCTTGGTACCTCGAGCTTGATATTCCCCCAACACTTGATTGACCACGAGCTGAGAATCGCTACAGCATTGGATGACCTTCGCTTTAAGCTCCCTTGCCACTCTCAGCCCCACTAGGAAGGCCTCATATTCAGCTTCGTTGTTAGATGCTTCGAATCCAAATCTCAGAGCTGTATGGAATCGATGCCCTTTTGGGGAGATTAGTATGATCCCAGCTCCCAATCTGTTCTCGTTCGATGATCCATCTATGAACATCTTCCACAACTCCTGCACCAGTTCCTTCAAAATCTCCTCTTGAAATCCAGTGTATTCATCCACAAAATCAGCAAGGGCCTGACTTTTGATTGAGGTCCATGGCACGTACAATATCTCGAATTGGTTGAGCTCGATTGTCCATTTTAAAAGACGTCCCGACGCTTCAGGTTTTTGTAACATCTGCCTTAAAGGTTGGTCGGTCATGACCTTAATTGAATGGGACTGGAAATATGGCCAGAGCTTCCTGGAAGCCAATATGAGATAGAATGGTAGTTTTTATATTAGTGGATACCGTGATTCAGCTCCGAGAAATCTCTTGCTTATATAATACACTGGTGTTTGAGCACAGTCTTCTTCTCGAACTAACACGGCATTGACTGCATTTTCTGTGACGGCCAAATAAAGGAATAGAGGTTCTCAATACATAGGCTTAGACAATACTGGGGGCTCGACCAAGTTCGTTTATAGGTCGAGGAATGCCTGCTCGCATTCCTCAGTCCATTCAAATTTTTTGTTTCCTATGAGCAAGTTGTAGAACGGCAGACACTTGTCAGTAGATTTTGAAATAAAACGATTCAAAGCTGCCACCTTTCCAGTCAGGCTTTGACCTTCTTTGCCCGACCTGGGCGAGGGCATTTCTAACAATGACCTAATTTTATCAAGATTCGCTTTTATCCCTCTTGTATTGACTATGAATCCCAAATTTTTTCCCGATGCTACTTCGAAAGTACACTTCTGGGGGTTCAACCTCATGTCATACTTCCTCAAAATTTCAAAACATTCTTTCAGATCGGATACATGATTACCAACAGTCTTGGATTTGACAAGCATATCACTGACATACACTTCCATATTTCTCCCGATCTGATTAGCGAAAATTTTGTTGACTAACCGCTGATATATAGCTCTGACATTCTTCAGTCCGAAGGGCATGAATTTATAACAATATACGTTTGTTGGGGTCATGAAGCTAGCATGCTCTTGGTCCACGGGATTCATCGGGATCTGGTTATACCCAGAATACGCATCCATGAAGGACATGAGCTCGTGACCTGCCGTGGCATCTACCAACTGATCAATCCTTGGTAATGGAAAGCAATCCTTGGGGCAAGCTTTGTTCAGGTCAGAGAAATTGATGCAGGTCCTCCATTTTCTGTTGGACTTTGGGACTAGGATAGGATTGGAAACCCAGATTGGGAATTTTTCTTCACGAATGAACCCACATTTTAATGGTCGAGCTACTTCTTCCTCAAGTGCTTCAGCTCGGACTGTTCCCAAACGTCTCTGTTTTTGGGATTTAGTAGGCCCGTTCTTATCCAAATTTAAAGTGTGCATGATCACACTCGGGCTTTTTCCCACCATGTCTTCATGTGACTAGGCGAAAATGTCCAGATTCTCTTGTAAGAAATTGATTAGCTCCTTCTTCCTTTTATCATCAAGATTTTTTCCAATCTTAACGACTCTCAAAGCTTCTTTGGGATCAATTTTCACTTCCTTGAGCTCCTCAATAGCTTGGAGTTCTGACCTGTCTTCACCCATTCGTGGGTCAATGTCTTCACATGGGGGTACGTCACTATCCTCTGCTTGCTGAGGTTCTTCCGTCCCATAAGTACCTTCTACTCCTTGGGACTCCTCACCTCCGTCACTTATGACCATAGCTTGCTGCCCGGGTTGTGATTTTCCCTTCATAGAAATGCAATAGCATTCTCTTGCAGCGAGCTAATCACCTCTGACGGTGCATATTCCCACAAATGAGGGGAATTTTATTGCTAGGTGGTGGATAGAAGTTATGGCTTCAAATTCCATTAGCGCAGGTCGGCCCAAAATTGCATTGTACACAGTTGGACAGTCGATCACCACGAACTCAAGTAACTTGGAGACAGTTCATGAGTTTTCTCCCAATGTTACCACTAATTCGATCATCCCGATGGCTGCTGATCCTTCGCTAGAAAATCCGTACAAAGTCATTGAGGTCGCCTTCTGTTTTGTGACAGACAACCCCATTTTTTCCAAGGTGGACCTAAAAAGTAGATTCACAGAACTCCTGTTGTCTACCAGTGTTCTCCGTATCCTCCGGTTAGCGAGCTAAACAGTTATGACCAAGGGATCGTTATGTGGGAATTGGACGTGGCTAACATCCTCTTTTGTAAAAATGATTGGTTGTTTTTCCAATCGCCGTTGTTTTGATAACCGCTTTGTTGGGATGAATTCCACTCCGTTGTGGGATTTCAGTTCATTAATATACCTCTTCTGGGCTCCTCTACTCGTGCTTTCCAGATGAGGTCCTCCTGAAATGGTGGTTATATCTCCTCCTATTATTAGAGGAGGATCGTCCAGATTCGGTTGAGCTCCGGTTTGATTGATTGGAGCTTCGGGAGCTGAGGGAGGGTTTTATCTAGTGAGCTGATTAGGGACCACCTAATTTTGGGCATATTGGGCCACAAGACCTACTCCAATAAGAGTTTCGATCTCATCCTTCAGCTGTCGACAGTCATCGGTGCTATGACCAATATCATTATGAAATTGGCAGAACTTTGAAGGATCTCTCTTCGCTCTTTGATTTTTCAACGGCTCTGGCTTTTTCTAGGAAAATGCGCTCCCTAGTATCTGTGATGTCGATGCAAGTGGCGTAAACAAGCTTCAATTTTTCCCCAGATTTATTTTTATTTGTTCTGCTCTGGTCACCTTCACCATTCCCTTCCTTTTGTTACTCCCCCCTTGGTTATTCTGGGTAACAGTTTGAGCCGTAGCTGCAACGTCTGTTACCGCTCCTACGGGCTGGACAGGGATCTGGCTAGTTCCTTCGACGGAAGCTCGCACCTCTTCCAGGTTAATACATCTTTGAGCTCGTGGAAAGAAATCTTCCACACTATTAACTCCTTTTCTCTGTAATTCTTGCCACAGGTCACCTCCAACAAGGATTCCCGTCCTCATTGCCATGAGCTTGGAGTTGTCATCGATTCTCTAGCTCGTGCAGAGACATTGGAAAACCTACTTAAGTATGCCTTCAATGTTTTTCCAGGTTGCTGCTTTACATTGGCAAATAAATCAGCCTTAACCCGAGCTGTCTGGGAAGCCCGAAATGCTTTCTTGAAATAAGAAGAAAACTTCTTCCATGAGCTTATAGAATGCCTCTTGTACTGTTTAAACCATTGCTTAGCTGGCCCAATCAGAGTTGAAGGGAATTAAATGCACCTTAGATCGAGTCCGACATTGTGGGCCATCATCGTGGTGTTAAACATCCCGAGGTGATCTGATGGATCTCCATCTCCGTCAAACTTGGACAAGTGTGGAATTCTGAAGCCCATCGGATATGTAGCCGCCGCAATATTTGGAGCGAAAGGCTCGAGCTCATCCTCGGAGTTGCAACCGTCTTTATCTTTTTTCTGAGCTCGCCTTCGAGACTTTGGTCTCTGGCCCCTAGGTTATCCACGGGTTGTTCAACAGCTCCCATCATATCGTATGCATTGATGGGCTATTTTCCCTTCAAGCTCGAGCTTGGTTTGGTGGGGCATTCCTATTATCACGTACTATGGATGGACTCCCATCTCGACGAGTATAACTAACATCCTCATCCCAAGCTAAGTTTATTCTCTGTGAATTCAGATGATCATGCATATCAGGCTATGAATCGTATCGAGGGCTTTGGGCTGAACTTAGATGGTTTCTCAGATCGCCTTCGGACTTAGCACTTTGACGAATTTCAGTCCAATAACTTCCATTTGCGAAGCTTATAGCTCGTAGTTGAGGCCGAGGATCTGGATTTTCGACACGTGTCAGTGGGACATAGGTATGGGCAGACGGAGGAGGATTTCTCCTGCTGTCTCCATAAGCAAAAATGTCTCGTGTAGGATGAGGTGGCGTTGGATGTCTTATGGGTGACGGGGGATGCCTAACTGGTAAGGAAATCCTTGTCCCATCAAGGCTAACTAAATTAGCCGGCCTTTGTTCTGTCCCATTATTCCTAGCTCTCTGCGCCTGACGATCCGATCGTGACATAGGAAGGTTTGCTGGAACATTCTGTCTCTGTGAGCCTGTCCTAGCCCCTCCTCATGGGTTTCCATGGACATTCATAGATGCTTGTGAAGGAGGCACCAAACTTGGGGTTGCGGTTCTAACTGATCGGCTGATATACTGATGACCCCTAGGAGGACCACTGAGATGGGTATTCTGGCGATCTTGCCCTGTAGGCAAAGAACTTGGGGTGGCCGTTCTGACTGATCAATTTGGTTTGGATCGGTTATACCTGTGGGACTTGTGAGACCCACTTTGCCTCTTTTTGACATTAACGTCGGTTGTGAGAGGGGGTAATCGAGCCAAAACCTCCTCAATTTTCCTGTCTGCCTTAGCAAGATGGCATCTTAACTATATATTTTCAAACTCAACGGCAGTTAAGTAGTTTAGGTTTGGATTCGGTGGTAATGACGCCGAACGTCCAGTCTCACCATGACCAGCCGATTGTTTTCCCGGACATTGTTGGACTTCAGGGCCATGCTCGTTCGAAATAGCGGTTTGATGAGCCTCCTGCCCACCAGGTTGTTATATCTCATTGTCGTGCATTGAGCGAGTGAGCACCATGATGGGATTCGACTGGGATTTTCATAAAGCACTAATTTTCCTCTCAATGAAAGCACCAAACTATTAACGCAATTTTTTGCCAACAGTGTATTAAGAAATAGTAAGATAGATTAATGCTTAGTATAAACCGTAATGAAAAAATGAAATGAATTCACAAGAACACAAATCTTTTATGTGGTTCAGTGGTTAAAATCTACCTAGTCCACGAGTTTATATTATTGCTGTTTCACTCTCTATTTTGGCAGAGTTTTAGTATTACAGAATAATCGATCCCTTTTCCTGTCCAATATGCTCAGTATTTATAGAGAAATTCCATGGACAGGTTTGGGTAACTGCGTGAGTCAATTGCACATATACATATTTATTACATTTAATACGTATATTTTCCATTTATAATGGGATATGATTTGATCATACAGTAAATGTTCTCCTAATATCTGGGACATTAAATATAACAACCTGGTCATAAATAACCGTATAATGGGATTCCGAGTCTCTAGGAATCCTTGAGTATGCAATACATTTGAGTTAGCACAAGCTGAACATCTCCTCCAAGCTCATATTTCGAATTCCGTTTGAATATTATGAGCTCACACTTCACAACATTCGTGTCTGTAGCTCGGGTTAAACCCAGGACGCCTAACACCACATGTACCCATGTGAAACTGGAGTTGCTTACGTGGATAACAAGCAGATATCATTCCCTTGGTTATTTCTCAGTATATTTATTTGCCATCTATACCTGAACTGAGTGAATGACTCGAGCTAAAATTAGGGTACAACAAATACCCTCCACTTTAGGTCTTCCATTTTTGAGGAATACAGGACAAATCGTAGTATATGTCCTTCCTTAAGTCGAGGTGTATTTTCCGTTGACTTTAGGTAGTCTGTAGATGAGTCTAGCTTGAAGGAAGAACCTGAACCCCCTAGGATCCAGGATGTGATAATTCTAGACTCTCCCCTACCTCCAGTAGTGCAGGAGTTAGAGGTTATACCTAGTCCAATTCATAACCCCGAGCTCATCGTAGTAGACTCCTCCCCTAACTCGGAGGGTAGCGTTCTTGTTCTTGTATTTGCATTACTTTGACTAATTATCTCTTATATCTGAATCTTCAGCTCATTATTTTTTAGGCGAAGAGATGGACTTGTCTGATGTCTCGGGTTTAAGGGGTGCCTTTAAGGCTGGCGAGGCTGGAGCTGGTCCCGTGGTGAAGTGGCCCAGATTTCCCAAGAAACACGCTTCCAAGACTGGGACTTCCACTGAGTCTACAATCAAAGACAAAGGTGCCAACTCCACTCGGGAACAGCCACAAAGGACTCAACCCCCAGCTCCGGTGACAATAGTCACAGTTCTTCAGGCTCTGCCTCCTCTTCCTTGACATGTACCTCCCTCGGTTCCTCAAGTGATCCAAGGCGAGACTCCCTCTGTTCAGATCTCGGTAAAGCCACTCGATCTGGCAAGGATTCCCGATGCGATTCGGGGGACTGTATACGAGATGGCAATACATATGGTCGACTATGCCTATAAAGCCAATGCCAAAGATATGAGGGCCATGGAGGGGCGCACTCCTAAAAATGTTATCGAGTCCGCTATGGGGACGAACCTCATTGTGAGCCCTCATTCTTCAAACTTTTTTTTCAAAAAAAAAAAACTTAACTTGTCATTTTCCTTTTGCAGTTTGTCCTGGCTCAATTCCGTGGAATTGCTCGGGTTCGAGCTAGGAATGATGAGCTCCAAGTCACCCTGACTGCCGCCCAAGAGAGTGAGAAGTCTGCCGAATCTGCCCTGGTTTCCTCCCAAGAGAGCGAGCATGCTGTAAAGGAAGGTGAGCAGATTGCTAAGAACCAGGTCGTGGAAGTGAGCTGTCACCTGGACTAGCTGCAGGCTGAGAATGAGGGGCTCAAAAAGAAACTTGATGAGGTCGAGGCCAAATCCAAGGAGGAGGCTGAGAATGTGAGGTCAGAGCTTGCAGAGTCATCGAATCAAATGGAGGATATGCTATGTTGGTCCTGGGCTTTCAACTAGGACGGGAACTTCACCTTCATGCTGCCAGGGTTTTGGGAACCTTATCTTGCTAAATTCAAGATTCGATTATCACAAGAACCCTTTGAGACCGTTGAGGCTTCTGATGTTGCCGAAGGAGATGGTGAGGAAGTGACCTCCTCTGAGCGAGTCAACGGACTTCAATGATTCTTTTTTTATGCTTTGTAATTAAGTCCATAGGGACCAAAACAATCACCTTCGGGCTTAGATCGAGGTTTTTTCTTTCCTCGAGATAACAATATGCTTTTGAATACATATATAACTTGTGATCTATTCATGTTCACCTTAGTTCTATTATTTTCTCATGTTTGTGAATCCTTGGATTCTTGTGCATTCGAAATCTTACGAGTTGTCTTTAGATCGGGATAGATTTTGATGGCTCGACTAACTAATTTTAGTCGATATCTTAGTTGCATTCAAGATTTTTCCCACCTAATTGCGTCATACTTGTTAGGAATCAGGCTCGGACCTGGTCGTATCCAGGGGTTTTAGTAGGCTTAATATCGTTGTACCTGTTAGGAATCAAGCCTCGGACCTGGTTGTATCTAGGGGTTTTATTTTTAGAAATTTCTCAAACTTAGTTTGTGTTCAGAATTTTGAAAACCCGAGCTTTAAAAAGCCATTGAATAGTCAAAATTTCCAAACTCTAAGTTGCATATTTCATCCGAATAGGCTGAACTCTTTTACAAGCTCTCTTCGGTTATGTGTCCCCCAAGCAACCAAAACTTATAAATGTTCTAGGTTGCTTTTACAAAGTGAGCCAGCGATAACGAAACTATACAATTGATTTCATAATAATTCAATTGTTATTAAAATGAAATGGCTTTTATAGATAAGCCTTACATAAACAGAAACTCCATAATCATTAACGACAACAAAATTACTGATAGTACTTTTTGAGGTGTAGGGCATTCCGAGTCCGTAGAACTATTTCTCCACTTAATTGGGCTAGCTTGGAAGTCCCTTCCCTATTCGGCCCTAACACACCGTCCTTGGGATCTTTACTTGCCAAAAACACCCTTCAGAGAACCAAATCGTCTAACCCAAGTCTGCGTCCTTTTACCTCGAATTGAAATAATGAGTGATTTTCTACTGAAAATGGGCGAGCTGTAATTGTGATGCCTCTCGTTTTTCCTTGATTAGATCAAGAGATACACTAAGTAGCTCGTGGTTCTGATCTTGATTAAAGGTCTTCTGTCTGTGGGTCATTACTAGTGCCTCAATCAGGAGCATAGCCTCGCTTCCAAAAGTCAGGGAAGGAGGGGTATGTCCCATGGAGGTTCAATGTGAGGTTCGATAGACCCAGAGTACCTACAGGAGCTGCTCGGGCCATAATCCCCTGGCAACTCACGTAGAGATCCTGCAGAAAGGGACTTTCAAGCTAGCCTAGTTAAGTGGAGAAATCCACCTAGTCCATGTGTCTCAATGAAAGCACCAAATAGTTGATGTGGTTTTTTTGCCAACAATAGATTTAGAAATCTAATAAGGATATTAGTACTTATTTGTTAACCGTAATGAACTTATAAGAACCCTTTCGTACACACACAATTTTACGTGGTTCAGTGGTTAAAATCCACTTAGTCCACGAGACAATATTATTGCTCTTCTCTAGAAATTTTTGCAGAGTTTCAGTAATACAAAAAGGTCGTCCCCTTCCCTGTCCATTATCCCTGTTATTTATAGTGGAATTTCCTGGACAGGTTTGGGTAATCGTGTGCATAAATATGGTACACATTTAATACAGATAATTCCCATTTAAATTGGGATATGATTGCAATAAAAAATATACTCCTGCTATCTCGGATAATAAATGATAAATGTGCAATACAGCTTGGGCATTAATGAGAGTACAAAGAGCCTCTAAGTCTCTCAGGATCCTTCAGTATGTGTTATGACCAGGTTTCCATGAGCTGAATATCTTCATCATGCTGGTGATCAAAGATTATTAGAACCTTAGTTCATATTAACTTTAGAGCGCCCAAAGGGGGATCTGGCCAATATATGTCTCGAATTGGACCTTTATTCTAAGAGGCGACATGATAATCACCTGAATGTCGTATTGCCAAGTTCCAACTCGAGCTGCTCACATCATTATTAGCTAAATGTTTTACTTGTCTGCTTTTCCATATATTCATCTGCCAACTGTACCCCTAGCTGAGTGATTAAACTCATGCCAATTTTTAGGGTACAACATGTATCAAGAGCCATGATATATACATTTCTCTTGATTTTATTATATGCATAAATTAATATATATTTGGATAATATGTTTATATAATGGGCGTGTACTCAAATTTTTTGTTTATATTTAGATTATTTTATTGCATATTGTTGTTAGGATTGTTATAGTTCATCAATTTCTAACATATTTTTGTGCATTAAAACTAAAGCATTTATTGTATAAGTACAATTAATTTTTTTTTTGAGTTTTGGCCGAGAGTTCTTTACTGCCTTAAAGTTTTGGTTTTTTGATTAAAAATAAATTTTCAATCTAAATACCATTAGAAACTCTTTAGTTTAAGTTTTCTAGTGATTTGGTACGTTAAAAATGAGTTTTCAAACTCATAATGTCACTGAAAAACCTTGAGAAACGTTTATGCCCGTCGGATTTGAGTTGTTTTTATATAAATTTTTTTTTCATGAAACACTTTATCCATGTATTTTGGCTCATTTTGGGAAAAAACAACTTGAAAAACGATGTTGGAATGGTGTTTTTCATGCAGGTTTGGAACTGGGTCCGATGGGCCACGTGCAGGAAACCAGGTCAAAATGACTTGACTGAAGGATGAAGACGCGGGAAACGACATTCGCTTGATGGGTCAAATGACCAAAACACATGGAAACGACATGCCGTTTCCAAAATTAAGGAAAATTAAGAAAAATCAGAGAAAATTAAAGTTTTTCAAAATATTTTTTGGAATTAATTTTTTTTCTTGATTTCTACATTATTTTAGGTAATAAATTTATTTTTTAATTTTTCCTATTTTAATTATGCATATTTTTGGTCATTTATATGTTATTTGGAAATTAATTAAAATTTGCAAATTTTTTATTTGGTATATTTATTGCATGATTTATTTAATTTTCATTGTGCATGCAATTAGAATAATTGTGCTATTTTGGGTATGTAATTACATTTAATGTTTTAAAATTAAGCTTTAGTACAATTATTTGTTTATTCACCAAATATTGTGTAATTGATTTATTGTGAGAGTTTTGTTCACTACCTCTACCTGTCCATTAGCTTGAGGATATGCTACTGAAGAGAAACTCTTGATTATGCCATACTTTTCGCAAAAGTTCGTGAATAGATCGCCATCGAATTGAATTACGTTGTCGAACATGATCTTCTTCAGGAGTCCAAAACGACATATTATATTTTTTATCCGAAGTCTAGCACTCTCTTCGAGGTTATGGTTGCTAGGGGTTCAACCTTAACCCACTTTGTAAAACAGTCGATTGCGACCGCTGGATAGTGAACTTCCCTTTTCCAGTTGACAATGAACAAATTAAATCTATCCCACAGATGGAAAATGGCCAGGGCGGGGAGATCATAATCAACTCCATAAGTGCGACTCGAGCAATCGTGAAAAAGGATTGGCATTTATCGCATTTTTGAACATACAACATCGAGTCCTTCTTTAGTGTAGGCCAAAAATAACCCTACCTCAATACCTTCAAGGCCAAGCTTTGCCCCCCAGCATGGTCCCCACAAAATCCTTCATGAACTTCTTTTAGGATAGCATATGCTTCTTCGGGAAGAACAAACCTAAGGAGAGGCATGGGATGACCTCTTCTATAAAGAACTCCCTTGACCAGAACATACCTTGGGACTCGGTACAACAATTTCCGTGCATCCTTGAAATCCTCAAGTAGTTTTCCAGTGGTGAGGTATTCCACGATTGGGATCATCTAGGCCAGGCCTTCACGAATCATCTTGATTTCTCTTGACTGTTCCTCTATGTTGGGCTTGTCTAGAAATTCATCTAGGACTACATTCAATGTGTCTACCTCTTTGGTGGTGGAAAGTCGGGCGAGAGTTTTTGCATTTGTATTATGCTTGCGTGGAACCTATTCGATGGAATAGAATTCAAATTATGACAGTTCGCTTTTTTACTTTAGCTAGATAATCTACCATTGTGATTCCACGAGCTTGGTATTCACCTAACACCTGGTTCACCACGAGCTGAGAATCGCTAAAGCACTTGATGGCTTTTGCATTTAGTTCTTTGGCGATCTAAATTCCAGCTAGCAACGCCTCGTAATCAGCCTCATTATTGGATGCTTCAAATCCGAATATAAGAGCCGTATGAAAATGATGGCCTTCAGGTGTGATCAAGATTATTCAAGCTCCAGACCTGTGCTCGTTTGATGATCCATCAACGAAGAGCTTCCACAATTCTTGAATTGGTTCTTTCATAGGCTCATCCTGGAAATTAGTACTCTTGGCCACGAAATCAGCTAGAGCCTGACCCTTTATGGCTTTTCGTGGTTTATATGAAATTTCAAACTGACTGAGTTTGATGGCCCAATTTAACAAATGTCCAGATACTTCAGGCTTTTGCAAGACCTGTCTTAAAGGTTGATCAGTTAAGGTGTGTATGGCGTGGGTCCGAAAATACGACCTAAGCTTCCTTGAGGCCAAAATCAGATAGAATGCGAGCTTCTCGATCAAGGGATATCAGGATTCAGCTCCCAGAAGCCTCTTACTTATATAGTATACTGGTTTCTATACCCGATTTTCCTCCCAAACTAATACAACACTAACCACGTTCTTAGTTATTGCGAGGTAAAATTGTAAGTTTTCCCCATGAACAGGTTTTGATAGGACGGGGGGTTCAGTTAGATGCCTTTTTAAATATTGAAATGCTTGTTCGCATTCTTCTGTCCATTCAAATCATTTATGTCCCCTGAGAAAATTGTAGAAGGGGAGGCACTTATAAGTGGAATTTGACATGAACCGATTAAGAGCTGGGACTTTCCCAGTTAGGCTCTGAACTTCCTTTCACGATCTGCGAGATGGCATCTCTAACAATGATTTCATTTTCTTGGGATTAGTTTCAATCCCCCTCGAGTTGACAATGAAGCATAAAAACTTCCTCGACGAGACCCCGAAGGTACATTTCTGGGGGTTTAGCTTCATATCGTACTTTCTTAATACAACAAAACATTCTTCCAGGTCGGATACATGGTTATAGTCAGTTTTTGACATGACGAGCATGTCATCAACATACACTTCCGTGTTCTTCCCAATTTGGTCAACAAACATCTTGTTTACCAATCTCTGGTAAGTTGCTCCAGCATTTTTCAGCCTGAACGACATAACTTTGTAACAGTACATGTTGTGCTCACTCATGAAGTTGGTATGTGTTAGGATTAATTCCCTAAAAGCATGTATATACATTTTATCGATTTCAATAAAAATATAATTTTATTATATTTGAATGTTATAATTATTGTTTGAATTAATTATATAATAATATCAAGAAAATTCCTTATTCATTCATGAGAATATGATCTTGTATTAGTACGAGAGAATGCAGATCATATATAATGAATAAAATAGTCAGTAACATAGTAAAGTATAGAATCTTTAATGAATGCTTACTAGTGCGGTTTACTAAGTATGCGAGATGCAAGTGATCTAGATTCATATTACGGATGTGGATAGACATCTTAGTAAATGTGTTGTATATAATAGAGATTATGTTGGTATTAAATGATCAGATCAAAGATACCCAGCGGAATATATGGACCCATTTTAATAAATATTAATATCAGCCAGGATCATACACATATATAAATATTAAATCACATACAAATAGATCAGGGATTACCTCTTGTAGCCTATCAAGTGTCCTTGAGTCTTTTGGTATAAATCAACAATCTTCCAATCCAGTGTTCAGAGATCTCACACCCTGATCTCCCAGACCAATCCTCAAACACACAAGGACGTGCGTGGGCACGTAGGATTCAAAATGTTGATTTATTTGACTCCCTAGATGTACTGAACACATGAGATCTAGAGAGTTTTGAAAGAGAGAAGGTATATAATAGTTTTTAGGTTGAGAGAAAACTATCGCTTTTTGAGAGAGAGTCTGATTATCCATTCTGAATATCACGAATTTCAGATTTATAAAGATATTTAATCTAATTAAATAATCATTATTTAATTAAAATATAATTTAAATTAAAACTGATTAGATATTTTTATTTAATTATCTATTCAAATCATATTTAAATAACTGATTAAACAAATTTATTTGAAATTCAAAATTCAAATCCAAAGGATAAAAATTCCTGATGCTAGGCACCACACATTGTACTGTACAGTGTGTGTCGCCCAGCCCTATTAGGGTCGCCCTAATGTTCTCATTTGTTTATTTAATCAACTTTTAAGATAAGATATTTATTCCAACATGAATATCAGTTAATTCAAAATTAACTTTATCTTAAGATATCAGTTTTGTTGACCCTTGAATTTGTAATGACCCACTAATCTAGACTCTTGGACCATTATCGAACTATACATACAAATTCTTACTAAAACATACATTTGCGAAAATACCATAATTTATTATAAACTTGTAGAAACAAAGGTTACTTTCATAAAAATAAGTAGGATATGGGTACCCATTGTCTTTAAAACAAAAATAACTTAAAGTGAAAAGAGTTACATAGAAAATGCGGAAAATACATGTAAAACCATAAAAAGTAAATACAAGACTACATCCTCGAATCGAATAACGCTCGGCCCCTTGACTCCATTCACCATCGATACACATCCTCTAAGCGTCACAAATCTTACCGCCTCTAAAGCTTATTTTCCTGCACATAAAACAGAAAGGAATGAGCCTAATGCCCAGCAAGGAAAATCTAACACATAGTCATACACATAAATTTCATAATAAACGTATAGACATATCATAACACTTAATACATACACTTATTATAATGGCCATTATTACTTGGGGTCCCATAGACTAAACAAGCTTATGCCCATGAGATTAATGGGGTCCTACTAGCTAAGTAGGCATATGCCCATAATCTTTTTGGGGTCTTGTTAGTCAAATAGGGCATAAGCCCAAGCCTACAAACATACACATTTCATAACATATTTATAGCATGTTTCATAACATAACACATAAGATAACATAAACATAAACATATAGATTCTATCCTATTTTCCTTACCAAAGTTACCGGGATATGTGGACTGAGTTGGGACCTTTTGGAACACTCCTAATAACCATTAGAAAGAGTGAGTCTAAAGAAGAAAGGAGATGAAATGAAAGGGATGGAAAGACTAAACCATTTGAGAAACATGCTTACCGAAACTTATGTGCTCAAGAACTTAGATTCCCTAACCAAAATGAAGATTAAGGTTAGAGATTGAGTAGAAGACTATGAGAAAGAAAATATCATAATACAGAAATGAACTAGAGTTTTGGTTACCTCAAAGACTTGAAAGACCAATCTACACCTCAACCAAAATACTATAGAACCTCACTTCCCAAAGTGTTTGATAAGCTTATGATGTTTAAGCTTATGATTTTCCCAACCAGGTGTTTACACTCTCACACTCACTTAACACTAGCAACTTCTAAACTTAGAGCAAAAGGTGAATAATGGCTGGGTACTAGGTCCTATTTATAGAGTTTGGGAATGAAAGTATCTTGATTTTACTTGAATAAAAATAATGGCTTTTTAGGTGAAAATCATTTGAATAATCGTTCAGCAGAGGCTGAAGACTCGTTCAAAAGATGCTGGACTGTTGAAGAAGTTTGAATGGCTGAAAGGAAAAGAATTCAAAAATGTTTGAATCTATGCTGGAGGAGGCGATATATCGCCCCCTGTAGGCGATATATCGCCTGGGCCAGTATGCCCGAGGCGACCGTGCATCGTCTTGTGTTTTCCGTATCTACGTGCTGCGATATATCGCCCCCTATAGCTGCGATATATTGGCACACGCTGAATATTTAAACACGAAATTACACATTTTTAGCTAAGTTTGAATGGAGTAAACATCCTTGACTAAGCCTTCAACGTATTCAAAGCTGCTGACTGACCCTATAACATTCAAACTTTACCCTTATTTAATTTAATCCTAAAAAATACTTAATCCTTAATTACCCATTCATAACATGTGCTTAAAATCCTATTGGTTGATATCTAAACCTTATAATATAACAAATATTATCCTTAATATCATTCATATAATCAAACCTTAGGTTATACTTAATATTCTTAAACTATAGGTTAAACTTGGAAAATCTATAAGTACTACTATGAGTGTCCAAATAATTCCCGGTCTGAACCAAAAATCCACAGTAACAAAGATAATACTAAACATACTATAATACTACTAAACAATTAGCTAAGTAAAGTTCTTGGACTCTACATAATTGGTCAACGACACGGAGTCAGATAAATGATATAAATTAAGATGAAAATGAGAAGAACTCCAGACAAAAAGATAAATGACACAAACAATTTATAGTAGTTTGACCCCAATAGAATGGTAACAATCTACATCCACTTAGTGTTCTTATTGATGTAGTATTCCAAGAACAGTGACCGATGAACTAGGGTTCACGAGTTTCACTCTTCTCAGACAAATACAATTGTGATGGATAACAACACTCTTTTTCTCCCTTAGAATCTCTCGGCTCAAGCGTCTCAAGCCAAATGTTGGAAAATCTAAAAAGTCCTCTCTCTTGAGCCCTTTGATTCTTATTTATAGGCTCAAGGAGGTTTTACACGGGCCAACGGGCCTTAATTACACTTAATACATGCATATCTAAATAATAAGGAAAATTAAAATTAGTACGTAATTACAAGATTGCATATTTGAAGGAAATAACTGAATATATGCGACCAGGCTGGTCGCCCATGATTATGATACTTGATAAGCCAATGATCTCCTGGTCGAGGGTCGAAGAGGATATGCTTACTTAAAACTGCCACGTGTAGATCAATCTTGCCACGTCATTAGGTCGTCCGTTTTTGGGTAAACATTTGTCCCCAAAGTTTATTTTACTGTGATTAGCATAAAGTAAACTTATCTGATCAACCCTTTGTGTGACCTGTCAGAGCCATTAATGCCTTTTTGAAAAAAGGTAACCAATCATGTCATTGTAGTTTCCCAAAAAGTGATTTGACGGCTATCACACTTTTCCATGCCTCGAAAAACCATCTCCCATAATTACCTTATTAACCGTGCCTCGACCAATATAAATAACTCTCAGATTCACTTTTTACTTTCCTTTCGTCCTCAAGAACAATGAAGAACGAAGCACAAAGAACCCAGAAAACTCAGATGACTTCAGGGATCTGTGGAGTTTCTTTCCAGCAACTTGAATCAACGCTCCGTAGATTTGCATCAATTTTTATCCAAGTAAGCCTCTTGAACTTCATTGTTTCTGATACGCCATGTAATAGTTAACCTTTGAGTTTAGTGATGTGTTTTGTATTTTGAGATCCCGAATGTTCTTGAAAAAATGATTGGGATAATCGTGCTAGTAGGTATTAAAATGACAGGATAAGGAAAAACACTAAATGAAGCTTAGGAATTGACTTAGGAATTTGGATTACTGATTTAGGGCGCAAAATCGAAGTAAAAATTTGATTTTTAGGCACTAAGAAAAAATTGGGTTTTTCCCTCCCTTTTTCAGAGTTGAAAAGTTTTCTTTAAAAAA
The DNA here is from genome assembly GCF_963169125.1 of Humulus lupulus. Taxonomy (NCBI): domain Eukaryota; kingdom Viridiplantae; phylum Streptophyta; class Magnoliopsida; order Rosales; family Cannabaceae; genus Humulus; species Humulus lupulus. The sequence continues at coordinate 205,820,049 of NC_084794.1, read as the reverse complement.
CTTTTCATTTATGCTTTTTAATCCGTTTTCCAAACTGTTCGCATATTATTTAGTGTTTACGTTAGAATGCTGCTGGTCGTATAAAAGCCTAACTTTTATACACAAGCACCATTATCGCAACGCTTCCATTTCTTTAGTCTATTGACCGTAGATTCTCATCTCCCCTTCTCTGCTCGCAGATTTTCATGCACGACCTATGGGGATGTGAGAGGCCGATCGACAACGACTTGCTCACGCTACTGCTCGAAGATCAAGAACAGTCGTCGCTGCAATTCTCAGAAATTCCCTTTTCTCAACACAACCCCGCAAACAGACCACCGACCAGCCCAAAAAATATGGGTCACGTGAAGTTCATCACTCAAAGAAAAAAGAATACAACCAAGCCTTCTACTACTCAGCCTGCTCCTCGAATTGAAACTCCTCCGACCACCCTTCAACTTGATAACACTTCCTTGCCAGAAATTCAAACCAAAGCCAAACCCCGCGACGTCCTTCGACCAGAGGTCGAATGGTACGTGGCACCTCCTAGTATTATTACAACAAGGATGGTAGCCAATTATCTCAAGAAGTATGGCCTTCCTGGGATAACCCTCATTAAGCCCTCGATCGACCAGTGGGCTAACCTGCCTGGGGGCGCCTTCAGTGCCTGGTCGAGGTATCACATTGAGGTAGGGGAAACCTTGTAGAATCCTACTGCTCAGCCAGATAAACTCTGGTCGAGGCTATTCTGAACTCCGCCTGCACTTCGGCCAGCGACAGGCTGAAGAAACTGTCCAGACACAGGTGTAGTTTGGAATCCTTCAACAACGCCCCCACCATGCCGGTCGACCATCTCTTCAGTCACACACTGAATGAACTACTCAGCGTGAGTCACTGGTCTCATTGTGGTTTGATTGCTTATCTCTTTGATTAATACTAACACTTTTTTTTTTTCTTTTTTGATCGCAGAGGATTCTGACCGTGAGTACCGGTTGGCACCGCTCGGAGGAGATGGTCACCAAGCATGCTGAAGAGATAAAGGTGGTCGAGGCCAAGCACGCTGAGGAGTTGTGAGCAGCTGAGGCTAAGATCGCCAAGCTTGAGGAGGACCTGAAGAAGAAGGAGGACTCCATGGTCAAAATTTCTGCCTCCAAGGAGAGGTATAAGGAAGCCTTGCTGATAAACTACTGAGAAGCCAACCAACTTCAAGCGGAGTTGGAAATCAGCCGCAAAGAGGTTGCCCACCTCGAGGAGACCAACGCCCACAACTTGGTGAAGTATGAGGGAGCGACGTTCTAGTGCTTCTACATGTTCTGGAAGAGCAATCCCAAGGCGGACTTTACCTACTTAACAGACCCTATAAGGTAGGCTGAGTTGGCGAAGTGCATTGCTAGGCTGGAAGAGGAGGAGAGGGCTCAGTGATCCCCTGAGATATCTTTGGCTATAGGTATCGAGGGCGTCAATGAAGATGCTGGGGCCAAATTCGACCAGCAACCACAAGAGCCTCAACAGGATCCTCCTGCTGCCTCATAGAGTTTTACCTATATTTATTTTAATTTGTAACTTGGGACACACGAACTTCAGTTCATGATGTCAAGACAATTTACTTTTTTGCTGCACAGGTAGTTTTTTCTTTTAATTAACAATTTCATCAGAGCAGAAACTGTTCGCAGTGAAAAGGATTTTACTTTTGACATTATAATATTTGCACTTTATAATAAGCATCTGTTCGCATGATCGAACTTAGCATAGCACTCTGTTTTGATTTAACAAAATAATTTTTTTTTTGAAAAATACTCTAAGTACCATAGCATGCTTTCCCTTATTTTGCTCGCGTGTTTACATATACTTATTGATATGCTTTGCTTACTTGGTACCTTATATGCCCCCCAAGTGATTGAGGAGCTTAAGGTCCTCGGTCACTTGCCTTGAGCAATACCTGTTTGAACATTATTGCTCGGAATAAATACGTATAGAAATGATAATAGAGCAAAACAACACACGGAGTCCTATGATTGACTAGCCCTTGTTCATAAACTTGTAATAAATACAATAATTGGCAAGAATAACTGGCTGCGCACAGTTCCTCTTAATTCTCGTAATAAATGGATGATCGTGTCTGTACGAGTGATCAAAAATTTGATCTTACACTTATAAGCGATCAGTCATATGATTGACTAGCCCTTGTTCATAAACTTGTAAAAAGTGAAATTAATACAAGCCTAATCTTTAAAAATAACTGTTTACTAATAATACTTGCGTAGGTGTTCTCCATTCCAATAACGAGGAACGAGATCTCCATTTAAGCGAGCAAGTTTATAAGTGCCTGGATTTAGGACTTCTTTGACTTGGTATGGATCTTCCTAGTTAGGTCAAAGCACTCCAGCAGCTTGATCGCGAGTGTTGAGGAAAGCTCTTCTAAGTACCAAATCTCCCACATTAAATTTTCTTTCGCATACTTTAGAGTTAAAATATCGAGCGTCCTTTTGCTGGTAAGCTGAGTTGAGATTGCTCGTGCCTCTCATCGAAAAAATCAAGAGATTCCATCAATAATTGACTATTAACGTCTTGATCGTATGCCAACCTTTGGTGCGATGGCAGATCTAATTCAACAGGCAACATAGCTTCATACCCATAGGCTAAGGAAAATGGAGTATGGCTTGTTGCTATTCGGTGGGATATCCTATATGACCAAAGGACTTCAGGTAACTGTTCTGGCCATGATCCCTTCGCTTCTTCAAGCCTTTTCTTTAGAGTATCCTTCAGTGTCTTGTTGATAGCTTCAACCTGTCCGTTTGCCTGTGGATGAGCTACTGAAGAAAAACTCTTGATAATCCCGTGCCTTTCACAAAAATCAGTGAACAGATCACTATCGAACTGTTTGCCATTATCTGAAACAATCTTCTTTGGAAGCCCATAGCGACGCACAATGTTCTTGACCACAAAATTGAGAACTTTCTTGGTCATTATTGTTGCACGTGGCTCAGCTTTGGCGCACTTCATGAAGTAGTCAACATCAACTACAACATACTTTACGTTGCCTTTTCCCGTGGGAAAAGACCCAATCAAGTCTATTCCCCACACTGCGAATGGCCACGGGCTTTGCATCTATTTTAGCTCATTAGGGGCTGCTCGTGGTATCTTGGAAAATCTTTGGCACTTGTCGAACTTTCGAACAAAATCCGCAGAGTCTTCATTCATTGTTGGCCAAAAGTATCCTTGCCTTAAGATCTTTTTTGGTAAACTCTGCCCCCAGCATGATCTTTGCAAAAACCTTCGTGGACTTCTCGAATTAATTCTTTAGCCTTTTCTTTTGAAACACACCTTAGGAGTGGCATTGAGTACCCCCTTCTGTATAAAACTCCATCGTCTGGGATAAACCGAGCTGACTACCTCTGGAGGGCTCTTGCTTTGTTTTTGTTCGACGGTAATACTCCACGTTCTAAGTACTCAATGAAAGGTGCCATCCATGTGTCTGCTGCTTGGATTACCGGGGAGGTTTCTTCTATTTGGATGCTTGGTACGGATAAACATTCAACATGCACTATATTTAAGGTGTCAATATCCTTTGCACTTGCTAACTTGGCCAAAGCATCAAAGCTTGAGTTCTGGTCGCGAGGTACCTGCTGGAGAGTATATTTTTCAAATTGTGCCAACAAATCCTTTGCTTTGTTTAAATAAGCAACCATCTTCAGACCCCTGGCTTGATATTCTCCGGAAATTTGATTAACCACTAACTGGGAGTCATTATAGATTTCAAACGACTTTATGTTCATGGCCTTGGCTAATCTTAATCCTGGGAGCAAAGCTTCATACTTGGCTTTGTTATTGGACGCCGTGAAGTCGAATATGATTGTGCAGTCACTACACCAAATACCCATTTCCATAACTCATGAATATAATACTAATAAAAAAGTATTATGGTAGTGTATTATATTGGGCAACACGTGAATGGGATATAAAATGAGTTATAGTGTTGGCGGGTGAGTGAAATTATTTAGAGGGAAACTAAAAATATATCTTTTTTTTTTTTACTTCTCTCTCATGTTCTCCTCTATCTTTGCCCAAATCACTCTCCTCTATCTTTGCCCAAATCACTCTCAGTGTAGAGCTCAACAAACGTGCAGTGGCAATGGTGAATCGGAGAATGGCGTGGTCAATTTGACGAGTCAGGTACACATGATAGAGAAGGAAGATACGGAGAGGTCTGAGAGGGAGAGGAAGGAGTTCGAGGAGAGGGAGAAGGTCTGGCTCAAGGCCATGGAGATGAAAAGGAAGAAGATGGAAGAAAAAGAAGAAGAATATGAGGAACAACGAAAGAAGGCACTGGACGAAGAGTCTCGAAAACAACAGGTACTTTCTTCTTTTCTTTACTTTCTCAGAGTATTTTGGTTTTAACAGCTGTTTGGTTGCTGGAAAAGAATGAAAAACTAACCAAATTATCACTTCTTTTTGAAATTTTCTTGTTGGAAATTTCTGGATGCTCAACATACATGGGTGAACAAGAGTATGAATCTACGGGAATGTAGGGTTAAATGTCTGAGTAATTGTTCCTATACGGCTTATACAAACTCAGATATCAGAGGTGAAGGCAGTGGCTGCGTCATATGGTTTGGAGATCTTTATGATATTCGACAATTTCCTTCCAGTGGACAAGATCTATTTGTTCGACTGTCAAAGAGTGAAAGAACTTAATTATCTTGTACTCGAATGCCTAGTAGAACGCACCCTTGCTGATCAGTATCAGGTTATGGTGTTAGGAGGTGATGGTTACGATTCAAGGAGTAAGTCTCTGTAGCTTTTAGCGGTTATGGTGTGTTTTTCTTATAAAAGTTTTATCTGTTCTTGAACTTGATTGTTACATTTCATAGGAAACATCTAAATGAAGACTACAGTCTTTTTTAATGTTTACTCTAGTTTCCTCTATTATACATGGTCATTTGAAGCTTATATCTCTTTGCAATGCTATGAACACTCATTATTTGGTCATTATTTTGGAGTTTTGAGATTTTGGAATAATCAATGAATCTTAATGACTGACAACAATAAATTGTGAAAGTGAGAGAAATTAGGAACTGCTGCAGGAGAACCTGTTTATTAGTAAACTCCTTTCTTTTGGACCTTTTATGTTTCCACAGTTGTATTGTATTTTTATTAACACTTACTGACTTGTATGATAATCCTAGATGTCTCCTGGTGGTTTCTTGCAATGATTGTGTAGTTTAAGATTGGATGCGTGTGATTTTACCTATAGCTATGGAAAGGGGAGTTTGCGTAATCACAAACATGGGTGCAAGTAAGAGTACAAAATGAAATTCTATGCAATAAGCAAACTTGGTTTTTTTAATTAGTCTTATAGATAAATGTTCTTACTATTGTTTCCTTTTCTGGGCAGTGGATCCATCTGGTGCACAGGAAAAAGTTGTAGAAATAGCCAGCAGCCTGGGACTGAATGTATCTGTTGGCGTTGCTTATGAGGTTTCTGTTGGCAAATCATGTATTTCAAGTCACTTTTAGGAGGTACTTGGTGAATTGCAGATAATACGTTGAAGACTTTATGAACACTAAGTGCTACACAACATTCAATTAAATCAAGGAATGTTTTATGATTTAATTATGTCTTTATTTTAATTGGATAACAATAAGTACTATATATCTTTACAAAATTTACATTTTGTTGTCTATGTAGGTTCGAGATCACCTCATGAGAAATCACATAGCATGGAAGGTGTAAGGTTCTACTACCTCTAATTGTAACTTTGATTGGTAAATAATATTTGCATCTCTAAAGTTTGATATAATTGTGCCTATTTCTTTCACTGTAAAATGTTAGCTGTACCAGTCTGTGGTACCCTTTTGCAAATTGGTCATGAAATATCTATTTGCTGTAAATTAAGATTGTGACCCATTAGCAATTTATAGTATTGTCAACTTTATGTGGTCTTTTGAGATGTTGGGCCTTACCTTTTTAGTATGATTGATGAAGGGTATTAGCACATATCTTGGAGCAGCTCCCATTGTTGAATGTTTGGAAAAGCACCAACCTAATGTAGTAATAACTTCTCGTGTTGCAGATGCTGCCTTATTTTTGGCGCCAATGGTATGCATTTTGTTTATTCTCATACAAAATTAATTACTCTTAAGATATTTCCAAGCTTACCAAGTAAAAATAAAAGGCTTGCTTTATAAAAATATAAAAAGCAGCAATGTTTCTTCCTTTCTTATCCATCTGTGTAAAACTGTTATTGGAAAGGTTGTAATATTGGGTAGTGAGATCATTGAATGGATAATTTTACCTAAAATTTTCATCACATCTCTTAATTGTGAGCAACATAACTAGAATTTTGCTTTACTAATTGTGCATGGTTTGATTTAGACAAGATAATTTCTAAAGGATTCTTCTGTTGTATGAATAGATATATGAACTGGGTTGGAACTGGGACAATTTAGAACTTCTAGATAGGGGTCTCTGGCTGGCCATCTTCTGGAGTGTGGTTGTCAACTTACTGGGGGATACTTCTTGCATCCAGGTGACTTGTAAATTTAGTTTAATCAACGTTAAAAAGGGGGCTTTGAAGGAAAAAGTGTAGGTTCTTCTTTTTTGTTATTGTTTATACAACAACGCTTCTTATATAAATATATATATGGTCATAGTGCTATGTATTTGTTTCTTTTAGGTGACAAATATCGGGACATGTCTATGTCTCAGCTCCTTGATTTGTCACATCCTTATGCTAAAATAAGTTCTGATGGAAGAGTATGTGTAGCAAAGGCAGAACATAGTGGTGGAGTCTTAAATTTCAGTACTTGTGCTCAGCAACTTCTGTACGAAATTGGGGACCCCAGTAGCTATGTCACCCCTGATGTGGTAAGTTTGTGTTCGTATAGTTCTATTCCGAATGAAATGGGAGAACAATAATTGACTGAGATTGTTATCTATTTGTCCTTAAATGCAGATTATTGATCTTCAGAATGTTTCATTCTCTCCCTTGTCAAGTTGCAAGGTTCTTTGTGTTGGAGCAAAATCCTCTACTGGTTCGGTCCCTAAAAAACTCCTGCAATTGATTCCAAAGGTGATGCTTTTAATGTTTCTGGCTGATTCATTATGTAATACATAAGCAGTAATTGGAGGTTTATTCTCTCCGTGTACCATGCTTGTGCTTGAAAGTTTTATTTGGAGCTCTGGTGCATATTTAATCACTAAAGAGAGCTCATCTTTCTATTGCTACCATTGAAATACCTTGATTTCAATAGTCTATGCAAATATGGGAGCAACTCTTATCTTTTATTGCTTGCTTTGGTCAAAGACTGCTCATAAGTTCCAAGATCGTTATCCTTTGGTGGTTCTAATAGCCTGTGTTCTTATAAAATAAGGACTGTTGGTGTCAGTCAATGCAATCAATTCTTGGTTAATTTAGCACTAATACCATATCCAGTGTAATTGGTTACATTTATTGCATCATTGGCCTACATGTTTGGAATGTCTCTGTGCTTGTTTAAAAAGTCATTTGAAGTGCTCAAGCTATTGTTTTTTTTACCATCTTAGCCAGCGTCATATTCCCTAAGATTATGCTATCAGGAAGGAGTTAATCTTTTATCATAGTGTTTGCCTTCACTATTTAAGCATATATTTCTCCTGTGACATGTGATCTTCCCCTCTCCTTTCTTTCCGTCAACAGTTAACATTAACCATATTTTTGCTCTGTATTGAAAACCCTTTTTTGTTCCTTGGTCTGTGGTTATACTAATGTGCTGTTGTCAAAATTTTTAGGACTGTGGTTGGAAAGGATGGGGTGAGATATCTTATGGAGGATATGAATGTGTTAAACGTGCAAAGGTTGCAAAATTCTTGGTGGATAAGTTTTAAGATTTTTCCACGTCTATTTATTTATTATATAATAAGACTATTCAAATGAGGGAAAAAAAATGAATTTTTTAGTGTTTGCATTGTATTAATTTATTTTTGATGTTTTATTAGGTCAGATCATGGTTGGAAGAAATATTGCCTGGCATCAACAGTTCTGTATTTTCTTATATAATTGGCGTCAATGGTCTGAAAGAAATTACCATTGGTGATGAGGCTTCATCTTCAGCCGCTAGTAATGATGTAAGGTTGCGTATGGAGGGATTATTTGAGCTGAAAGAACATGCAGTCCAATTTACTAGAGACGTTACAACATTATATACCAATGGACCAGCTGGTGGTGGTGGTATCAGGTCAAGTTCTTATCAGCTTCTGAACCTATTTTCTAATTTACTAGAGTTTTAATGAGCTTACACATTCCTTGGTGGTTATAGATTCATCTCTAGATGGAATAAATATTTGGTTCTTTATTTTCATAATAATTGGTTTCCTGTGCTCAAAACCGAATGAGAAGTTGTAGATTGAATTGTTGTTAGTGCTCATGAAGTTAGTTATTTACTGATTAGTGGTGCCTTCCCAAATATACAATGGAAGATATATTTAATAGAGATTGACCTTGCTGTATTCACCTTTATATTATGCGTTTTCTATTCCCCAATAGTTGTGATTGATCTATTTCCACTGATTTTTTTTTCTTTATTGACTGCAGTGTTGGACACAAGAGAGAGGTCATTCTTGAAAAACAATTGATATAGATTACAAGTTGAAAATTTTAGTTCCTTATTAAGTTCAAATTCCTTTCCTTCTATTTTAATTCATTAATATTTTCTTTTCTTGCTTCAAAAATTTATTTAGGAAAAGCAAGAGTTGATCTTAAGGTGAAGAGAGCAGTGATAATTATAGCTATTCTGATTGGATTAACTTGTGTGATGATTTTAATTGGCTTTTACATTTGCAAGTGGAGAGCATTTTATGGTAAGAGTCTCTACCCTTACTTCATTCATCTATTAATGTAATATTTTAGCTGAGTAATATTTTGACCTTGCAAATCCAAGAAGTGTATGGTCTATAAATAAATTGACAAGGTTTTATTCTAACAAAGTAACAATTGCCATTGAGGGTTAGCCAACATTTATGGCATAACATTAAAATTCATTTGAAACCGAATAGAACTTAAAGAAAATACTGATTTTGAAGACACGTACAATATAGATATTTTTAAGCATACCCAGAAATTTTGAACAGAATAGACGCATTGTTCTTGTGAATATATTTTAGAATCGACCATAAGACATGGTTTGTGTGAATTGGATGGGAATTTTTTAACATGCACATACAGAGCATTTTTCTTGATATGTGTATATAACTGGTGTTATCATGTCATTTGTTGTTGCTTTATTGGTATTCTATAAATATGAAAGAGATCAATGCTCTAAATCTGAGTTTGAATGTTTGATATTTGTGTACTGTATAAGTTTATTCATTTTTTTTTCTTTCACTTTTGTCTACTACCTTGTTTATAATATATGGTCAAATTTGTTAAAATTCCATTTAGATAGATAGCCATGTAGAGTATTTGTGGAATACAGAAGTAATATTCAGTCATTAATAACTCTACATGATACCTTTGAATATAAATAATAAAGGTAATATATATAAATGGTTATTAACTCTCATGCATGTTTTGCTGAAGCAAAAAGAAAAAAAAAAGAAAAGAAAAACAAGAGCAAATTGAGTTTGATGAAGCAAAACAAAAGAGCTGAAAAATGAGTAGCAGATCCCTCTATTAATCATAGACCAATAAGGACTCTACTCCTAGCAAAACCTCAAGGACTGGCACTGTTTTTGTAGCCTGGTCTGATCTTTATTACAAACTTTGTATTTAACAATAACAACTTTTGAGGTTTTTTTTAGGAGAAGATAAGAAATGAATTTTCCCATGTTGAGAATGGTCATTTGGGGTCATTGGGATTAAAGAGTGTTGATCAATCTAATCTGTAAAGTGTGTGGAAGGTTTCTATGAGGTAGAAATAAAATTTTGAAGAGAAAGAGAAAGATATCTTGGGGATTATATAATCTTGTAATTAATGATATTTTTCTAATTTACTATCTAGAATGAAATTTTGAGGAGACTTGATTTATTTTAAAGTAAAGTAATAAAGGTTATAGGCACATCGTAGTAAAAATAACTTGATCTATCATGGCCCAAACTAGTACTATTTGTGACATGGTACTTTAATTCAAGAGAAGTAAAAATTTAATACTTTTCCATGAAAACATGAATAAGTGCCATCAATAGTGAAGAAGAAGAGGTTTAGTCGATAGTTAATTAATATTGTACCTATTTTATTTGTCTCTGCTGAAATAGAAGCAGGTTCTTCATATTCTCTGGTTCCATTGGAGTCTATAGCACAATTTGTAGAGACGTTGATATGTTGCATTGAGTTTTTTTATGCACTTGGGTTGCACAGAGTTTGTTCTGCATTATGCCAATAATATGCTATTGGGGTTGCTTTTATGTGAAAATACATTAAGATATGTGGGATTGTGGCCTCTGTTTCAATGTGCAACATAAATCTTCCTGCTCATATGTGCTAGAGATTATGAGCTCTTGATAATTGTTACTATAGTAGTAGATGAGTATTTTTCTTTATTTTGTCGCTGTTAAAAAAGTTGAGAGGCAACCATAATATTTGTATTTCAATATCATGTGAATAATAGTTTTATTATATAGAGAATAACTAAAAATTAATCATTTTCCTCTTGTTCAATTTGCCAGCGTTGGAAATCGAAGCTTTTCATCTAATGCCCCATTGATTGAGAACTCTGATGCTCAGATTGTCGTTCCAGATGTGAGTCTTTTTCCTTTTTCTTTTTGCTTTGTATAAATGTAGTTTATTCATTAATTGGGTGCTTATCATGAATGTATACAAAATATTAGATTAAACCCTGAAACTGTTTGTAATAAGTCTTTAATGAGAATTAGATGAACTAACTTTTTTCCTTCTCATCAGTGATAAAAAAGTACTTAAAGAACAAGTTGGAACTTTTTAATTAATGGCATATTTCTGAAGACTTGACATGTGTTCATGTGTTGAGGTTTTCTATCAAGTTTTTGCATTTTTAGTTACTGTTTGGATAGCCTCATTTAAAAAACTTGTCAATGACTCTGTTTTTTAATTGTAATGTTGATTTAATTACACTAATATTTTAAATGAAAGGTTTGTTTTGAGTTAAGTGTTAAATGTTTACTATATTTTGGCTCTTATATCACTGTTGCAGCTTATTCTATCTAACTTTGTTTTAATTTTGAAATGGACAAGAGGATGTTCATTCAAAGAAAGTGATGGATGGAAAGGTTGTGTGTCATTGTTTCATTGATTAATTTAATCAATTGAACTATATATATGCATTTAAGCAAATACATGTGTAGATCTCACTTTTGTCAATGTTGGAATCATCTTTTAAGCCTTTTAATGTGAGCGAGTTTGATAGTGACCACACAATCTTTATTATCACAGTCCTAACTCACGAAACTAGTCATATTTTTTAGTATTTGACTACTTTGTTTACTTGTATCTCATTTAGAGATTGACTCTTTTTTGGGATTGCTAAGTTATTTTTTGGAGTCTAATGTCAAAACTGGATATTTATGCAGCATTGTTCCTTTGTAAATTTCTATTTAATTAGCATTTGAAACATTAGTGGTGAAATTTGGGTTTTCAATAAGGTCTTCTATTTCTTTGAAACTCTTTTATGACTCTTTAATTTAAGGTCAATCACTAGAGTCTTGCTTGGTTTCTCACCAATGTTATTGGTACTGCAGAGTTATACACAATATATCCCTTTGCCAATCAGTGACCTTGATTCCTGGTTGTAGACACCCTCCATATATGTTTTTGCTTGCTCTGAGGTTGGGGGAATATTGTGAATGCTTTTATTGAGGTAAAGCTTTAACTCAAAACATATAATGAATTGATATATGTATTGATAATTAAGGTGCTACGTGACATGAATTCATTATCTGTAATTAAGATATTTATATATAAATATATTTGTATATATAGTGACTTGATTTGATGGTTTGGCAGCTTCATGATTGGGTTGCTTCTAGCTCCTCTGGATCCACAAGGGATTGCATTCTACTTGGAGCTTGTGAAGCACATGAGACTCTTCCACAAAGTGTTGAATTTCCTGCAGATGTGTTTACGTCTTGTCTCACAACACCTATTAAGATGGCTTTGAGATGGTGAGCTTCTTTCCTTGTTTGTCTGTTAGGATCGCCTATCGCGTTTATGCATCTTTATTTGAGATCATGCATTTTTCTGGTTTTGCCTTGTGGTGTTTATTCCATATTGGCTGCTTCCTAGTTATTTTTAGTTTGTCAACTGAAAGTCTTTTAGCTGTGCTATTTGTTTAAAGCTGTAGGAAGTTAGAAATGGTAGTACTTTTTGATTAGGAAGTTAGAAAAGTATTTGCCTATCAGTTTATATGTATGGATTATATATTTGATCTGACCAACTGGTTTATTAGTTCTTTTAGATTTTGAGAATTTTGTTATTCTGCTGATTTTAATGGAGGCTGAAATTTCAGTTCTGATAGTACTGCCAGATTTTTCTTTCATCTCTTGATGTTGCCGATCTTGCTTCTTCCTTTTGAGACTTGTAAACGTACTATTCAGTGATTTTAAATGCAATTTTTCTTGTGTTATTTGACTTTCTTTCTGTTCCCAAAATCGTATTTGGATTCCCATTGATTGAATGGTAGCAGTCTTATAACACCCAAACGCACTTGACATTTGCAGTTCCTTGGAGTTTTATCTTCAGTTGCTTTTACACTTGACTGCTGAGGATACTTTTTGTACTCACCTTCTATTACACTTGATCATTATAATATTCCCTAGAAAGATGCAAAAGATCATTAAAACGTGGTACCTTTTAGGCCGATTTTTACAGCTACTAACTGTTTTGGTTAGTTAGTTGTTCATTGTAACTAATTATTGTTATTTTGTAGATTAGTTACTTTATTAGTTTTGTCTTTTCTTTATTACGGTGCATAACAGGTAAAATAGGAGAACACACATAATATTTTGAGTAATTTTTCTTAGGAAAGAAAACAGATCTCTTTGTATTGTTTTTTTTTTTTGCATGTTTGATAAGTTATGGATGACCTTTATTAAGACATAAGCTGTTGTCAGATTTTTTTTTTGCATGTTTGACAATAGCTTGCTCGTGACTTGGAATCATGTTCGATTCATACAAGAGAAACAAGCTGCAAGCAAGGTGTTGATTACATGTCTATTGTCGAGGGTGAGGACACATTTTACAGTTCATCTGATTTTTGGATAGTGGGGGTTTGTTGAGTGATTTTTGTCATAATATAATTTGTAACTTTTTCCTAAAATAGAGACTATTATTTTTTTTGTTCAAAAGGTACGGGAAAATATGGCAATAAAATAACGATTGCATTCAGTTGTTATTGTTTCTCAGTCTCTTTGAACTGTATTCCTGACTAGGACCTCCTATCTTGTCTACTTACCATGAGTTTTTATTTTTTAAGATAACAATTGGTTTTTGTGCTGTGGATCATTAGATCTGTTTTATTAACATAAGGATGTAATATTTGCTTCTACATTTACTATCATTCTAGTCATAGAAATTTAGTATAGTTTAGTTACAAGTTTAATTGTTTTGCACCTATAAGGGCTCTATAACCCATGCTTGCAAACTGGAAGTGACATCAGGGAAATAGTGTTTGAAGTGTTTGTTGATAAGGAAGTTTTATACTGTATTTCAGATGAATCTGAATCTACTTTTCATGAGGCTTTTCTTAGTCGTCTTACGGAAACTGGTGCAACAGAAAGTTCATCTTTATGTGACCTTCCTAAACAGATGGAAGGTGATCAACAGAGAGCCTCTGAACAGACTAAGAACATCTTAAGTAATTTAGTTGCTGCTGTTGACAATTTGTGGTATCTAAAAGATGGAATGCATACTGTAGTCTTGAAAAAACTTTCAGAAAATGGTAAGAGGTATGTGGGTTTTACAGTTTTATTTTTGTATGATACTTCAAGCACTGATCTGTAGACTTATCTCAGTTTTTGGTGGATCCTACTCCATTTTCTAGGATCTTCCAAGCCAAGGACACCAAGTGAATTAGATAAAGAGGTTAAGAACTTGAGGGTGGCATTTACTGACCTGTTTTTGAAGCATAACACTTTCAAAGAAATTGTAAAGCCATCGAGATATTGATGCAAAGAATAAAGCCGAGCTTAGAATATTAAGAGGTAACTCCACAATTTTTTTTGGTATAATCAATAAATAATGATACACATTCCATAAAAATAAATAAATATATAAATTAACAAGGTTTTTATTTTTATTTTTATCATTTTTTCTAGTAAATCGGTCTTTAATGTTTTTGATTCCCATCTTTTCAGTATAATGAAAAAAATAAGTTGGGGCAGCACCCACTTGTGTTGGTTGGTCAATCTATGAGAAGCAATTTAGTATTTGTAACTTGGACTAAACATGAAGTGCCAGATTAGTATATTATATTTTTCTTTTTAATGAATATGCATCATATTGGTACTCATAGGAATAATAACAAGATTTCTGCTCACAATTCTCTTTTCTTTATTCACTATTATGAAATTATAATGTAAACTAGTTAATACACCTTGCAAGGTACTTAGGAATAACAACATCTCTGATTCAATTCCACCAAATATTGGAGAATACCAAAACTTGACTCAGTTGTAAGTTTTGATTATACCAATGGAGCTAACTTTTTAAGCTGTTCTTTTTTACTCCAATAGTTGGTATATTGTAATTTCACTTTAGAGCATTTTTGTTGAACTATATATATATATATAAAGTGAGAGAAAGTTCTGCATTTGGGAAAAACATAGAACAGAGCATAATGTATTGTATATGGTGTTGCACATGAGGCATTGAAGTGTTTCTATGTTCAAAATGTGGTTAATTATTTGGATTTTTTTGTCTTTCTGTTTTGAACTAACACTACCAATTTTAATTCTAGAACTTCTATTTTTTTCTCTTGCATAATTTCCCAAGAAAATGATTAGATTCTATTGAGGGGTTTTTATTGGTTCTGTGGCACCCACTATTTTAATTTATTGAGTCATACCAAATACCTGATAGTACTTCATGTTTATGATTTTCTCCATTTAATTTCTATACCAAATACCACTAGACTTGCTTACCTCAACCAGGTGAAAGGAGGGTGTGAATTCATATATCTCAGCTTGAATTGAAATTGGTCCATTTCTGCCTTTGATCCCTCCATTTTTAGGGACCCCTTATCCTTTTTTGTTTGATGATATTTGAAAGAAAATGGTGATTTGGTGGCTGTTAAAGTGAAAATGGTAATTTCCATAGCATTTTTCTTGAAGTAATTTGTGATGCTAGATAATAACAATAAAATATTTCTTTGTCTATTTTTGCAGATGTGACAAGCGAAATAGAAAATGATACTTAATTTTGAAGGTTTTGTGTTGGGCAGCTGTAGAATATTTTGTGGTGAAAGTAGTAGAATATGTTGAATATTTAAGACTACTTGAATACTTAAAGAACATTTTGTTGTTGATGACAGTGTTGAATGTTTTAAACTAATTTGTGGATTTGTTAATACAATGTTGAATGTTGTAAACTAATTTGTGGATTGTTAATACAATGTTGAATGTTTTTACTTTTTGTTATTTGAAAATCAAGTTCATTTGATGATGCTAGTATATATTAGAAAGCTAATTTTAATTATATAAATAAAAAATGAAAATATAATAGAATAAATTAGTGTTATATAAATGAATATATAATGAGAATTTAAATTTATCTAAATATTAAAATAATACGAAAAATGTGTTATAATATCTATAACAATAATACTTTTTATAAGTAAATAATTTTGTTATGCAAACTTCATTATATAACACAAAAAATGTGTTATACTAAAGTGTAATATAACACAAATTTATAAGTATTGAAATGTGTTATATAATCGATTATAAATAATATAATTAAACACTTATCTATTTATTAAAATAACACAGAAAGTGTGTTATCGTTGACAGTATAATAACACATCTGTATAACAATGATAAAATGTTATGTAAAGTACCCTGACCTACGATAACATAGTCGGTCTTAACACATCAAAAAGTGTTATGGTATGTTTTGATAACCCATTTTTGGTGTTATTAAAAGCATTTTTTCTTGTAGTGAGTGGAAACGATGTCCTTCAGGCGTGACCACAATCACACACACTCCAACGTTGTGCTCGTTAGAAGAGTCATCTAAGAACAACTTCCAAGAGGGAGTTTGGCTTTCAGGTTTAGGCTCTTCTGTCGGCTTAGCATCATGAAGCCACGTAAATTCTACGACAAAATCTACTAGAGCTTGTCCCTTCACTACTGCTCATGGCCAGTACAAAATATCGAACTGTCCAAGTTCAATTTCGCATTTCAATAATCAACCAGCGACTTCTGGTTTCTGCAAGACTTGCTGTAGTGGCTAGTCGGTGAATATTGCGATGGGGTGAGTTTGGAAGTATGGCTGTAGCTTTCTGGAGGCTAAGATCAAGTAGTAGGCTAATTTCCCAATGGGCGGATATCGTAGTTTTGCTCCTATTATCCTTTTGCGTATATAATACACAATTTTTCGCACATGTTCCTCATCTCTTACCAGGACAGCACTAGTAGCATATTCTGTGACCGCCAAATAGATGAACAAAGTTTCCTTTTCAACCGGCTTAGATAAAATCAGAGGTTGCGACATATGAGACTTTAGAGCCTGGAAAGCCTATTTGCACTCCTCCGTCCATTCGAATTTCTTATTGCCCCTAAGTAAATTAAAAAATGGGACGCACTTAGATTTGGAAATAAATCTACTTAAGGCAGCAATCCTCCCAGTTAAACTTTGAACATCTTTTATCTTTGTTGGCGACTTCATCTCGATCAGGGCCTTGATCTTTTCAGGATTAGCTTCAATGCCTCGTGAGTTCACTATAAATCCCAAGAATTTCCCTGATCCAACTCCGAAGGAACACTTAAGAGGATTCAACTTCATCTGATACTTGTGTAAGACATTTAAGCACTCTTGCAGGTCCCCGATATGTTCTTCTGCTTTCTTTGACTTAACCAACATGTCATCAACATATACTTCCATGTTTACACCGATAATCTCTTTGAACATGTAATTGACTAATCTCTGGTAAGTCGCACCAGCGTTTTTCAAACCGAAAGGAATTACTTTGTAACAGTAAAGCCCTATATTGGTCCGAAAGCTAGTGTGATCCTCATCAGGTGGGTGCATACTGATCTAATTGTACCCAGAATATGCATCCATTAAGGTCTGTGAAATCCACACATATTCTCCACTTGTTATTTGGTTTGGGAACCAGTACGGGATTAGAGACCCATGATGGATAAAATGCTACCCTTATGAATCTATTCTCCTCTAACTTCTTGGCTTCTTCTTTTAGTGATTTCGATCTATCTTTGTTGAGCAGCCTCCTTTTCTGTTGTACTGGTGGAAATTTTTTATCTATGTTCAAGACATGGCTGATAACTGCTGGGTCAATCCCAACCATATCTTTGTGCGACCAAGCAAAGACCTCCTAGTTCTTCTTCAAAAATTCCACCAGTTTTTGTTTTGTTGTTGTCTCTAAGTTTTTACTGAATTTCACAACCCTGGTCGGATTTGACTCATCGAGTTGGACCTCCTCGAGGTCCTTAACTGGTCCCACATCTTCCTCAAAACCCCCAAAGCGAGGATCTAAATCCCTATCCTCACTTTGGGCAACACCCTATTTGGTGATGTGCTCACCTGATTGGGCTTGTATCTTATTGGCCAATTGCATCCCTTTTTTGGCTCCTTCCCTCAATCCACCCCTTTTTCCCTTGGTAATTGAGGAATTATATCATTCCTGTGCTTCTCGTTGGTTTCCCAAGATGCATCCGATCCCTGCGTCAGTTGGACACTTCATGGCGAGGTGCCAGACCGAGGTCACAGCTCGTAGGTCGACTAGAATAGGCCTTCCAATCATAGCATTATATGCAGAAGGAAAATTAACTACTATAAAAGTAGTGAGTAATGTCCTGTTTGCAGGTGCAGTTCCTGCTATGACCGGAAGCCTAATCGACCCTGTTGGCACGAGCCCTTTGCCAGAAAAACAAGAAATGGTTTGGTTGCATGGCTCCAAATCCTTCACGGACAATTTCATCCTTTCCATCGAAGACTTGTACAAAATATTTACTGAGTACCTTGTGTCCACTAACACCCGCTTAACCATCATATTGGCGATTCAGACATCCACGACCAGAGTGTCCGAATGAGGGAACCGGGCGTGCTAAGCATCAAGCTTAGAGAAAGTTATCAGTTCTTCCTCTGTTCGAGATTTCTTGGGAGTTCGCTCCTCCACATTTAGCATTTTGATGTCTTGGTCTTAGCATAAGGTTCGGGCATATCGCTCCCTTGCTTTCCCACTATCTCCTGCTAGGTGTGGTCTGCCACAGATGGTTAGCAACGTACCCACCACGGGAGTTAGATGTAAAGGGGGCGAGCGTTGGCGTACATGTGAGTGCTCATTGCCTCCTTGAGCCTCTCGCTGAGAACCTCCAGTGGCTTGTAGGTATCTCCTCAGGTGTCCTTATTTGATAAGGAACTCAATTTCATCTTTCAGCTGGTTGCACTCATTGGTGTCATGACCATAGTCGTTGTGAAAAAGAGAAAACTTGGTTGTATCTCTCTTGGAGATATCATTCCTTATCAGAGCTGGTCGCTTGTAAAGGACATTGGTGCTGGTCGCCTGGTACACCTCCACTCTGCTTTTGACTACGACCGTGTAATTCGTGAATCTCGGCTCGGATCTATTACCCTTAGGGCACTTATTTTCAGACGTTGATGGCTCGTTGTTTGCCCTTTCCCACCATTTTTCCTATTGATTTTGTCGTTGCCGTTGGGTTTATCTGACCCATTGGAAACTTTGGAGGGATCTTCCTTTGGCCCCTTGTCTCCTGTAGGTGACTTTCCTTCGTTAGCAATCGCCTCTTTGAGCTTGATATATCGGTCTGCTCGATTCAAGAATTCTTGGGTACTCTTCACTCCATTCTTCCTTAAACTATTCCAGAGGGGTGAGTGGCATCGCACTCCAGCAGTAAGTGCCTTCATTTTCCCCTCATCGCCAATTGTCTTTGCTCCAAATACTGCTCAAGTAAAATGCTTGACATATTCCTTTAAGGATTCTCTCTCCTTTTGGCGTATCTCGACCAGTTGGTTGGCTTCAGTCGGATGTACTCGGCTAGCGTAGAATTGCCTGTAGAACTCCTTTATGAACATCTCCCATGACACAATGCTAGCAAGAGGGAATTTGAAAAACCATTCCTGAGCAGTATCAGATAAGGTGGCTAGAAAGATTCTGCATTGAGCATCATCCGACACCTTGTGGATGTCCATTTGTATCTCAAATTTATTCACATGAGATACCGAGTCCCCATATCCATCGAAGTTGGGCAATACTGACATCTTAAATTTTCTTGGGGTTTCTGCCATTGCTATTCTTTGTATAAATGGAGTGCCTTTTCTTTGATCATACTCGATGGGGGATGTTTGGCTCCCCACTAGCTATTGTACAACCTAATTTAGCGCATTGATCTGGGCCTGTATTGCGTCTGGTATTGCTAGGGTGACAGGTGCTAGAGGAGAGTACTCATTGTGCCTTTCCTGCCTATCGTTGAGCACATCCCTCAAGTTGTCATCTCTACGCCTTTGCTCACCAGTGCCCAACCGATCAAACACATTAGGTTGCCTAGGATGCCCCCCAGCGTTCTGGCTTACAGGCCTATTTTCTCTTGGTGGGGGATTCTGTTCTCCACCCCTCTCTCTTTGTCTTCGACCAGCATTTCCTCTGCCGGAATCAACTTCATTGTAGTCGTGTCCATCTCTAAAATGCGACCGGTTATGTCATGACCTATTGATCACACTGTCACCTCCTCTTGCTGGCATGTCTGGAGCGTCATGGGGAGGCCTGCGCTGGTCGGTAGGTCCCCATGCATTATTATGTTGTGGGGGGGCCCTTACCACAGAGCCTGACTTGACTTGTCTTCTGATAGCAGAAGGATGATGTCCCATGTTCGGTGGGTTCGGTTCCTCAGCAGTTTGGTGTCTAGGGCTTCGAGGAGGCTGTTTGGCCCTATTCTGCCTTTGATGATGGGGATTATCTCGACCAGAACGAGAAGGTGGTTGCTGCTCAGGATTTTGAAATGGAATATCCTGTTGAGCCGTAGGAGGTTGTTCTGGCCTCTAAGGGCTTGTCGGCTGAGGTGGAGGACTTGGGTTTATGCCTTGTTGTGGTGGTACATTTGGTGGTAGATCCGGTTGAGAAGTTGGTGCAGGTTGTCCCCGGGCCAACTGAATGGCTTCCTATAGAGCGGCAGTGGCATCTCTCTGTTGGCGGTCCATGTCAGCCTGCCGTTCATTCAATTCTTGACGTTTAAGGTCAATTTCTCTCTGTTGCAATGCCATTGTCTCACCCACATTATCCTGATTAGCCCTCAGATTGGCTAACTCCTCCTGCAACACACTCAGTGTTGTCCTCAAGGTCTCAAAATCCACCTCCTCCTCTTCGAAATCCAACTGTGGTTCATCTTCAGCCACATTTGGTGGAGAAGGCTGGGTAGATGCAGCACCAGAAGTTTGTCCCATCTTTCTGGATATTTTACCATTTGATTTTTCGTGAAGCCTTGAGTTCAACTCTCGATGAAAGCACCAAAAATTTGACCCTTGAATTGGTCAACGACACGGAGTCAGATAAATGATATAAAGTAAGATGAAAATGAGAAGAACTCCAGACAAAAAGATAAACGACACAAACAATTTATAGTGATTCGACCCCAATAGAATGGTAACAACCTACGTCCACTTAGTGTTCTTATTGATGTTGTATTCCAAGAACAGTGATCAATGAACTAGGGTTCACGAGTTTCACTCTTCTCAGAAAAATACAATTGTGATGGATAACAACACTCTTTTTCTCCCTTGGAATCTCTCGGCTCAAGCGTCTCAAGCCAAATGTTGGAAAAGCTAAAAAGTCCTCTCTCTTAAGCCCTTTGATTCTTATTTATAGGCCCAAGGAGGTTTTACATGGGCTAACGAGCCTTAATTACACTTAATACATGCATATCTAAATAATAATGAAAATTACAATTAATACGTAATTATAATATTGCATATTTGAAGGAAATATATGAATATATGCGACCAGGCTAGTCGCCCATGATTATGATACATGATAAGTCAATGATCTCTTGGTCGAGGGTCAAAGAGGATATGCTCACTTAAAACTGCCACATGTTTCCCACATGTAGATCAATCTTTCCGCGTCATCAGGTAGTCCGTTTTTGGGTAAACCAGTTTTAAATTAAATAAATAAATATCATATTATAAATAAGATATTTATTATTTTCTCTCTTTATATTAATCCAAACAAGATTAATATTAATTTTAAGCTATTTTAAAAAAAAATAAAAACTATATAGTTAAATAATTAATTAATTCACAATTAATGAATCACCCATAATTATCAAATAATTATTTCATTGCCCTAGAAAATTAATTCATTTACAATTTAGTCATTTCTCTTAACAAATCTTTCTTTTGACATCCTTACCCTTGACAGTGTAGGACAGAGGTGATCTGGGGATCATGGACCTATAATACAAAGCTCCAATACACTAGATTATTAATTAAACTCTTTAATATAATAATCTTATTTATTAATTCCATGATTACTCCACTATAAATATGGAATTGCACTCTAAGTATTTATAGAATTATATTTATAGGGTTTTCTCTAGTAGTCCATTGATATAATCAATATATGTAGTTCTGTCCTCCACTATTGGTTTGTTAATTAGAGTTGGTTAAAATTATTGTTTTACCCTTCTAATTACCTCTTGATCCTTAGGTACCATTAATTCACTAGCGAATAATTAATCTATAATCTAATTATAAATTTGAGTTCAAAAACTATTTAGTTCCATAATTGACCCTTAATGTAACACCCTACTTCCTTAGAGCTGTTACTGAGTGAGTTTAAAAACGTGCATTCAACTCGCTAATCGAGGTTTTAAGTCAAACAATGTGATTAAGCCATAAGCAGAGGAAAAACTTTAGAAATAACTCTATTTCATTGAAAATTATAAAAGTTTAACACTTGGGATCCCAAAATACAGTTTAGAAACATTTACAATAAATAAATTGAACCAAGTCGACTAGACGACAAAATCTAGGCTTATTTACAAACATCTCCCAAAATCCACTGGTTGTGGCAACCAGGCTGGCCAAACATGTACACGCCTGCTACACTCATGGTTGGCTGGCTTTCTCCTTACCCTTACCTGCACCACAGAGCATCTGTGAGCCGAAGCTCAGCAAGAAAACCCATAACAGATAACATATGCAAAACTCAACACATATCATACAAACATGTCATCAATAGGCTAAACACATACGACCAAGCCGTCCCAGGCACTTTACCAGGCCCTAGGTTTGTGGTCTACACCATGAGGATATCCCAGGTATCCTTTTAGGGACTCGCCCTGGCAACTCGCACTCCACATGCTCAACGCTGCTCCCGGCCCCTTGCCGTACTCGGCCTTGCACTTAATGTGCCTAACGCCATTCTCGGCCCTTTGCCGTTCCCGGCCCCTGCCAACCTCGGCCTATACCGTTCCCGGCTCTTGCCGATCATTCACATAATTGCACTCTTAGCATAATAAACAAGTACATGATACTAGCAAATACAATCAAAGGGCTACGCCCTACAATTCAAACACGTTAGGCTCAACCTTGCATATAAGCTCTATGGGAACAAGGGTTTTCTTACTTGAGTCCTGAGCTCTTCGAGCACCAATGTCCTGAGCACAGTCCTCTAACTTGAGTCTCGTCGAAACCCTAGTCACAACATAATAACAATATCCATCCATCAAGTTCTAATCCATTAAATAACTTCGAGCCATAACTCTAACCTCCGGGACCTTGAATTCTATCAATCCGGGTGATAAAATCCATCCCGAGCCTTAACCATTGAGTTCCCAAGCCTAAACAACCCTTAAAAACACAAGTTGGCACTAAGAGCCGCAGCCCTACCCACAAGCACCGCGGCTAGCCTCGAAACAAAGGCTAGCATCCCACTGTCACCCACACGAGCCGCGACGCGCATCACCAAGCACTGCGGCGCGCATGAAGCTTCTCGGCCTCCCATGGTCGTGTGCACACGTGGGCCGCGGCATGCCCAACCTAGGGTCGCGGCCCTCACCTCCAACCCAGAAATCTTCATCATCTTTCTACACTTTTCCTCAAGAAAATTCATCCAAAACTTAGCTAACAATCCCAGATAATCAACACAAACATTCCAGCTCAATATCAAAACCCATTAAAACCTGCTCCAAAACTCAACTAAAATACAAAAAAATAGATCAAGTTCCAATCACATGCATATCCTAAAAATACAGCAGAAATTCAAGCTTAATTCCCATGGTTAGAGCTTACCTTAGCTGAGTTTAGTCTCTGAATTTGATCCTTAATCATCAAGCTCCTAGCTCCCAAGATTTCCCAGTTGAATTCCTCTAGCCTCTAGCTAATTTCTCCAAGTTTCTCCTTAAGCCTCCAAAGAAAAGATAACCCCTTCTTGAGAGAGAATGAGTGAGTCAGTTTCATGAGTGTTCTATATAATTGTAAGGTTTGTTTTATTCAACTTAGGTCTATGTGGTTACCTCAAGGTTGGGGGTACCAAAACGTTCCTGAGGGCAAAATGGTAAATTTCCCCAATATTCCCTCCTAGACATTCTATCCTCAAATATATCTCCAAATATTTATTTTCATAACCTGATAACCCCCATATAATAACTAATGCCCAAATTACCCCTCGACTCGCCCCGAGTCGGATTCTCAACCCCGTTGTGACTTTCTGGCTAACCGCTCCCCAGGACTGTCTCGGATCGTGCTGCACAGATATATCACATATATTTCACATTTATCACATACATAACCCTAAAATCCAGACGGGGTTTACATGCACATTTAACTCAACTAAACATGCATTATTATCATATAAACACATTAGTTCATATATTAACATAATAATTCATTTATTGCCCTCCCGGAACACTAATCAAGGCCCTAAGCCCTATTAGCAAATTCGGGTCGTTACACTTAAGGGAACCAATATTCAATCCGTCAGGAAAGCTTGGATTCCAATAATGTAATTCATGTTCCCATCCATTCATGATATTGAATCTCCAAAACAAAAGTCATTAGCCCCATTATTCTAAGAAACCTTAACGAGTGAATCAAAAGATCCAATAAACCTAAACAGTAGTTCATGAATACTCAAGATTTAGACTGATCTACAAATGATCATCTATTATGACAATAATTAAATCTTTACATCAAACGACAAGTTTATAAAGATAATTAATTCTCATCGGTCTTGTCATATATAATACCTATTATATACAATACCTTTACTAAGATGTCTATCCACATCAGTCATCTAAATCTAGATTACTTGCATCTCCCACGCTTAGCAAATCCTACTAGTAACCATTCTTTAAAGATTCATTACTTTAATATGTTACTAACTATTTTATTTATTATATATGATCTTAATTCTCTCGTACTAATACAAGATCATATTCTAATGGAGAAATAAATATTTTTTTTGATATTATTATATAATTAATTCAAACAATAATTATAACATTCAAATATAATAAAACTTTACTTTTATTTAAAACCAATAAAATGTCTTTACATGCTTTTAGGGCATTAATCCTAACAGAATATATATGATAGGTACTATGAGAATTAATTATCTTTATAAACTTGTCGTTTGACATAAAGATTTAATTCTTATTGTTGACCCAGATTTTGGCCAACTGACACGGAGTCAGAATACGCTTTATGTGAATTAATGTGTTGAGAAGAACGTACTGACAAAAAATAAATAAGACACGATATTTTATAGTGGTTCGACCCTAGGATCTGGTAATAACCTACGTCCACTTAGGCTGTTATTGATGTGAGAATCAAAGGAGTGATCAAAGAACTAGGGTTCAATGAGTTTCACCCACCTCTGAAGAACAATACAATATTTCAGATAGAATTATACTAGTATCAAGTAATTCGAAAGCCAAAAGTCCCTCTCTTGAGCTATATTTCTCTATTTATAGGCTCAAGGGGGATTACATGATTTAGTTGCCAATTTTCTCTCCTGAATAACCGGATATTCAGGAGATTCTGTGAGTTAAATTCGGGATCTACAATGATCTTTACAGTAATATTACATTGCATGCGGAACTATCGACCAGACTGGTCGCAGGTATGACTGGGCTTCTTACTGCTTCTAATACGTCTTCTGGTCGATACACTAGCAGAGTTCCTCCAGGTGTCAGCCACGTGTCCAGGGATCACTTGCCACGTCATCAATGCCAATTTTTTGGATAACATTTGCCCCCCAAGTTTGTTTATTACGAGCAATAAATAAACTTTTGAGCGAACGACTCTTCGGTAACCCCGCCTTACATGTCAGAACCCTTCGTGTGTTCTTGGAAAAAGCAACCTACTCCTGTCTAATCATGACTTTTCGGTTCCCCAGTAATAATTCGACGGCCATTCCACTTTCCCATACTTCGAAAAAGGGAAACTGATGATTACACCTTTTTAATGCCACAGACAAACTTATATAATATCTCCGAAATCTTCCTTTTCTTTTTACGCACGCCACTACTCACTCCAGAAACCCTAAAACTAGAGCTCTCGTCTTCTCCCAGAAACCGTTCTTCTGCACTTTCCAAGTTCATCTTGAAAGCACCTCGACTTCCGAAGACTCTTTACCCTTCTCAACGATATTTTTTCTGGTAAGTCTTCGAATCTTTATGTTTTGTACTTTTGCAATGCATGCTTCTGTATGTCGACTGTTTGAGTTCATCTGTTTCTAGTTTGAGACGCTTGTGAGTAGAATGTTTTGCGGGTAAAAAGGGGTTACGAGTTAGTTTGATAGTTAGGATTGTACTTTTAGGACGTAAAATAGAAGTAAAAATTCGATCTTTAGGCTAGTTGGAAAATAGATTTTTCCCGCCCTAAGGGGAGTTGAAAAAGCTTTTTTGAAAACCTTTTTACTTTCACCCTTTGATCCGTTTTTCAAACTGTTCGTGTGAAGAATTTAGCTTTTTGTTAGAATGCTGTTGTATAAAAGCTTGGCTTTTATACTCGACCAGCATTATTCTAAAAATCCTTTAAAAATTCTCTATCCTCACCTCCCCATTCTTCTATTTGCAGACATTGATGCCAGATTTGTGAGGAGGTGAACGGCCCATCGATGATGATCTTCTCGCCCAGCTGCTCGAAGGCGAAGAACAACCGGCCGAGCGAATCCACGAGATTCCCTTCTCACGATCCTCTTCCAGACCTCGTCCTTCTCCTCCTCAAATGGCTCGTTCCAAATCCTCAGGCAAGAGAAGACCTGACTCTGACGATAGTCCAAACCTTCCTGCCCAGCCTGATTCGCAGGCTAGGGCTCCCTCGACCAGCAGTCAAGACAATCCTGTTCCTGACCCTAACATCCAAATTAGAGCCCACCCTCGCCATCAGAATCTGCCTGATGTCGAGTGGTACACCTCCCCGACCAGCTCAGTGACTCTTCGGATGGTTGCTAACTATTTCAGGAAGTATCCCCTCACAGGGGTTTCCATTAAAATTCCTGCCGCAGACCAAAGGGCTAGCCTCCCCGGAGGTATATATAGCACTTGGTCTTGGTATCACATAGAGGCAGGGGATTTCCTCCCTCTACATCCTTTTTTTCAGGGGGTGGCTAATTATTTCGACGTCGCCCCCTTCCAAATTACTCCAAACGGATATAGAATGCTGGCCGCACTCTATATCCTGTACAAACTTAAAAAATGGCCAGAACCTACTCCCCACGAGGTCAATTATCTTTTCGACCTTAAATCCAACCCGCAACAATATGGGACGGGTTTCTTCCATCTTTGTCACCAGGAGACAAACCGGACGTTCCTGAGTGACACTACACACATATTTAACGTGGGGCAGTATAGTAAGGAGTACTTCCTTACTCCAGACATAACCAGCAACAACCTGGCCTTCGCTCGAGGAGGTAAGTGCCGTCTTTTACTGGTCGATACTTTTAATCAAGGAGTCTCCTTTCATTTTTCTCAAACTGTGCTTTGTCTTTCAGGCCCATGGTTACGTCCGACCCCAACACCAGACATGGTGTTGAGGTCCAATACATTGGCCAGGATGACAGACGCAGAAAAAAGCGTCAAGTCCCTGGTTACTGATGAAAACCTGAGGCTGTCTGGCCTCCTGGCTCCTCGCCATGAAACAAGAGGATCCGTGGTAGCCGATGCCACTGCCGAGGGGGTTCCTGAGCAACAACCTCCTGCGTCCCCTCCTCGAAGGAGGTCAACGGGGGTTACAATCAGGGAGCCCACGGGCAATCCTTCCACAGAAAGGCCTTCTGCTCCCCAAGGCAAGGGGAAACAAAAGGCCAAAGAGCCGGTTGTGGACTTGGGGGAATCCTCTGATGAGAACGGTAAAATTATTTTGCTTTTAAATAGTTTGCCAATTCCTTGTCACTTGTTTGACGGGGAGGGCAACTTTACATATACTCCAAATCTAGGGCCAGACTTCTTCATGCCAGATAGTGAGTGTGTGACTAATAGAGTCAATAGTATAGCGACCAGTAGTTGTAGCTCGGGTATTAACTTTGTGACCTTCTTTTCCGTTTGACAAAGAGTTCTCGTCTGCCTTTATCTTTACCCTTTGCATGTTTTTACTTGTGTGCAGATATGGCCACTCCCAACATCTTCGACTTATACCAGGCTGAGGAGGAAGAGGAAGTTCCTCAGCTTCGACGAAAGTCGTCATGGAGACACAACAGCGAAACAAGCCAGGGACCTGCCAAAAAGGGTCGAACAGAGGACCCTCCCAGGGACGTGCCCCCTAGGCAAACTTCTGCTCATCCTTCGACTCTTGCTGAGAAGCAGACTCCTCCTGCCCTGTCGAACCCTCTGGCTGCCCCCACCAGGGAACAAAACAAGCGGGAAGAAACTCTTGGGGCCAAACTCTCGAGCCATGCCTTACGAGCAGCCAAAGACCGCCTCGCGCACATCGCGAAGAACGACCGCATCAAAAATGCATTGGTTGAGGCAGAGAGTATGGCGGTCGACCAAATTCTGAACAGGACCTTGAACGAAATAGCCAGCGTAAGTGCTTCTTTATTTCTTAGGCCTTAGTCTTTTATTCTTTGCAACATGTTATAACTTTTTCTTCTGTCCTCAGGCTTTGCTATCTACAACTGGTGCTCGTACACGCACCCAAGCCACCATTGAATAAGCTCGGGGAAAGGCTATCGAGAGGCACCAGGTGAAAGCGGCTGGGGAACTTTCGGCTGCAGAGGCCAGGCATGCAAAGGAGTTGGAGGCGATGGCTCAGCAGAGGGATGTCGCGGTAGCAAAGCTGTCGGAGGCTGAATCTTTGAAGACAGCTATAATAAAGCAGAGGGAGGAGTATCAGGAGGCCAGCCGAGTCCAGTATCGTGAACGCAAGAAATTGGAAGAGGAGCATAAGTCCAAGGATGAGGCCATCACTACTCTTGAGGGCAAAGTGGAGCAGCTGAAGCTTGACAACTCCAAGAATCTGGAAAGATATAAGAGGACGACGCTCCGGTGTTTTTATAACTTTTGGAAACACAATCAGGGTGCCGAATTCAGCTATCTTTCAGAAGATGTCAAGACTGCTGAGCTGGCTCGCTGCACTGCTCAACTGGATGAAGAGGAGGCAAGAGCAAGGATCCTTGCTTCCCCAAGCCTTGCTGGTGCAGAAGAAGAAGGAGTCGTTGAGGACGCGACCAATTAGAATGCTGAAAAAGATCCTCCTGCTCCCAATGCCTCTTGAGCTTTTTCATTATTTTTTCTTTGTTTTGATTACACGACCCCACGGGTCGTGATGTAAAGACAATACCTTTTTTGAATTTGCTGCACGGGCAGCAAAATTTTCCTTTTATTTGAACAGTTACATCCAAGCAGTGATGCTTGCGGTGTAAAAGATTACATCATGATGCTATAACATTTTCATTTATTATAACATTTGTCCGTATGACCGAACTTAGCATAGTACTTTGGCTTGATTTAACAAAATATAAATTTTGAAAAATACTCTAAGTACCTTAGCATGCTTTCACTCATTTTGTTCATGTGTTTACATACCTCATGGTACGCTTTGCTATCGATGTGCCTTATATGCCCCCCAAGTGATCGAGGAGCTTTAGGTCCTTGGTCACTTGCCTTTACCATGACCTGTTCAGGTGAAAAAATAATACTTGTAATACAGCAAAACAACACACGTAATGAACAAATACTTGTAAATATAAATTTACAAAAGTTGGCAAGAATGACTGGCTGCGCATAGTCCCTTATAATCTCGTATTAAAAATGGACTAAACATGTCTTTGCGAGTGATTCTAAAATAGAATCTTACATATACGAGCGATTAGCCATACAGTGTGGCGAACCCTCTTTGCTAAACTTGTAAAAAGAAAAAATTAATACAAGCCAGTCCTTTAAAAAGGACTGTTCACTGATAATACCTGCACATGTGTTCTCCATTCCAATAACGTGGAACGAGATCTCCGTTTAAGCGTGCAAGTTTGTAGGAGCCCGGATGAAGGACTTCTTCAATATGGTAAGGTCCTTCCCAATTAGGTCCGAGTACTCCAGCAGTAGAGTCGCAGGTATTCAAGAAAACTCGTCGTCGCACCAAGTCACCGACGTTGAATTTTCTTTCCTTAACTTTGGAGTTAAAGTACCGGGCGACTTTTTGATGGTACGCAGCGACTCGGAGTTGGGCCTTCTCCCGTATCTCGTCAATCGAGTCTAGGGACTCCATCATCAGTTGGCTGTTCTGGTCCTGGTCGTATGTTAGGCGTCGATGTGAGGGGGGATCTAATTCGACAGGTAACATTGCCTCATATCCATAGGCTAAGGAAAATGGGGTATGTCCTGTCGCTGTTCGGTGAGACTATCTATACGACCAGAGGACTTCAGGCAGCTGCTCTGGCCATGCTCCTTTAGTTTCCTCAAGCCTCTTCTTCAGGGTGTCTTTAAGAGTTTTATTCACGGCTTCGACCTGCCCATTCGCTTGGGGGTGTGCAACTGAAGAAAAGCTTTTAATAACTCCATGTCTTTCGCAGAAATCGGTGAATAAGTCGCTGTCAAATTGGGTTTCGTTGTCTAAAACTATATTTCTAGGAAAACCATATCGACAGAAAATGTTCTTGATAACAAAGTCAAGAACTTTCTTGGTCGTGATGGTAGCGAGCGGTTCAGCTTCGGCCCATTTGGTGAAGTAATCGACTGCCACGACTGCGTACTTTACTCCACCTTTCCCTGTAGGTAGGGATCCAATCAAATTTATCCCCCATACTGCAAAAGGCCACGGGCTTTGCATCTGTTTTAATTCTTTTGGAGCTGCTCGTGGAATCTTGGAGAACCTTTGACATTTATCGCATCTTCGTACAAACTCCATCGAATCCTCGTTCATAGTTGGCCAGAAGTAGCCTTGCCTTAGAATCTTCTTTGCCAAACTCTGCCCCCCAGCGTGATCCCCATAGAAGCCTTCATGCACCTCTTTCATGAGTTCCTTAGATTTTTCTGGTGTAACGCATCTGAGTAGTGGCAAGGAATATCCTCTCCGGTACATAACGCCATCGACCAGTATGTACCTAGCAGCTTGCCTTTGTAGAGTTTTGGCTTTGTTTCTATTTGTTGGTAGCGTACCGTTTGTCAGATACTCCAAATAAGGTGCCATCCATGTATCCTCCATTCGAACCTCCATACTGGATTCGACCGCTTGTATGCTTGGCTTACTCAGTCTTTCTACTGGCACAATGTTCAAAGTGTCAGCATCCTTCGCGCTCGCGAGTTTGGCTAAGGCATCTGCGTTTTTCAGTCCGAAGGGCATTACTTTGTAACAGTATAAGCCCGTATCGGTCTAAAAGCTGGTGTGATCCTCGTCAGGGGGGTGCATGCTAATCTGGTTGTAGCCCGAATATCCATCCATGAACGAGAGGATCTTGTGCCCTGCAGTTGCGTCGACCAGCTGGTCGATTCTTGGGAGTGGGAAGCAGTATTTTGGGCAGGCTTTATTGATGTCTGTAAAATCCACGCAGGTCTGCCACTTGCCATTAGGCTTGGGAACCAGCACTAGATTGGAGACCCACGATGGATAAAATGCCACCCTGATAAACCCATTCTCCTTTAGTCTTTCAACTTCTTCTTTTAAGACTCTTGATCTATCCTTATCGAGCAGCCTTCTCTTTTGTTGCACGGGTGGAAAGGTCTTGTCTATATTCAGGACATGGCTGATAACTGCAGGATCTATCCCAGCCATGTCTTTATGCGACCAGGCGAAAACCTCCTGGTTCTTCGGCAAAAATTCCACCAGTGCGTGCTTCGTGGTAGGCTCTAAGTTTTTCCCAACCTTTACGACTCTGGTCGGGCATTTTTCGTCGAGTTGGACCTCCTCCAGATCCTCGACGGGTCCAACGTTTTCTTCAAAATCCCCAAAGCGAGGATCTAAGTCTCTATCCTCACTTTGGGCAACACCCTATTTGGTGACTTCATCACCGGATTGGGCTTGTGCATCAACTTCCATCTGCAACCTATCTGAGGTAGTGCTCTTCGACGTTCCATTCTTCGCCTTTGTGATTGAGGCATTGTAGCACTCCCTGGCTTCCCTCTGGTTCCCCAACATGCGTCCTACCCCCGCGTCTGTTGGGAACTTCATGGCCAAGTGCCACATAGAGATGACGGCCCGTAGATCAACCAGTATAGGCCTTCCAATGACGGCATTGTACGCCGAAGGACAATCGACCACTACAAAAGTGGCGAGTAATGTCCTTGTTGCAGGCACTGTACCTGTCGTCACTGGTAGTTTGATCAATCTGGCGGGGGCGAGTCCTTCTCCAGAGAAGCCGTATATCATTTGGTTGCAGGGCTCCAAGTCCTTAATGGAAAATTTCATGCATTCCAGTGTAGACTTATACAGGATATTCACTGAACTTCCTGTATCGACCAGCACTCTCTTGACCATCATGTTGGCCATGTTGTCCACGACCAGCGGATCGGAATGTGGGAAACAGACATGCTGGGCATCGCTGTCAGAGAAGGTTATTTCACCTTCCTCTGCCCGAGCCTTTTTTGGTGCACGGTCCTCCACAGTCATCATCTCGATGTCCTGGTCGTGGCGCAGAGTCCGAGCATATCGTTCCCTGGCCTTTCCACTATTTCCCGCGAGGTGCGGGCCTCCACAGATGGTTAAGAGTGTGCCAGTCATGGGGGCAGGCTGTAAGGGTGGCGAGTGTTGGCGCGTGGGCGCCTGCTCGTTGCTACCCGGAGCTTCTCGTTGGGAATTTCCCGAGGCCCGTACGTATCTTCTCAAGTGTCCCTGTATAATAAGGAACTCGATTTCGTCTTTCAGCTGATTGCATTCGTTGGTGTCATGTCCGTAGTCGTTATGATAACGACAGAACTTGGTAGTGTCTCTCTTCGAAATATCCTTTCGAATGGGGCCAGGTTTTTTATAAGGCACACTAGAACTTGTGGCCTGATAAACCTCTCCCCGAGACTCAACGAGGGAAGTGTAGTTAGTGAACCGAGGTTCATAACGATTACCCTTGGCTCGTTTATTGTCGGAGGTGGAAGGCTCGTTATACGGCCATTTTCCACCATTCTTGCCATTGCCGTTGCCATTCCCGTTGCCTTTGCCGTTGCCATCAGGTTTGGACCCATTGGCGGCTTTGGCGATTTCGGCAGCCTTCTTATCCTTGCCTGAGGGCTTTCCATCGTCGGCAATGGCTTCTTCGAGCTTGATGTAGCGATCAGCCCGGTCCAAAAATTCCTGGGTAGTTCTCACTCCTTCCTTTCGGAGACTTTTCCAGAGGGGAGAACGAAGCTTAACCCCTGCGGTTATGGCCATCATTTTGCCTTCGTCCCCCACCGTTTTTTCTCCAGGTGTCGCTCGCATAAAGCGCTGGATGTAGTCCTTCACTGATTCTCCATCCTGCTGGCAAATTTCAACCTGCTGGTTTGCTTCGGTCGGATGTACACGACCTGCATAGAACTGTCCGTAAAAATCTCTTACGAACATTTCCCAGGAAACTATGCTTGCGGGAGGGAACTTAAAAAACCATTCCTGCGTGGCTTCATAAAGTGTTGCAGGGAAGATCCTACACCGAGCGTCTTCAGACACTTTCTGAATGTCCATTCGTATTTCAAATTTATTGACATGAGACACTGGGTCTCCGTATCCGTCAAAGTTTAGAAGTGTAGGCATTTTGAACTTGCTTGGAGTTTCTGCATTAGCTATCCTCTGTATGAAAGGAGTGCCTTTCCTCCTATCGTGGTCGATATAAGATGTCCTTCCCCCGACCAGTTGTTGCACTGCTTGGTTGAGGGCGTCTATCTGGGCCTGTACAGCGGCAGGAATTGTTGTAGCCTCTGTTGCTGGGGGGATGTTCTCGCCATGCCGCTCGCGGCGATCGTTGAGTACGTCTCTAAAATCCTTGTCTCTTCTCCGCTGCTCGCTACCTCCGAGCCGGTTGAAGACATTATTTTTCCTGGGCTGCCCCCCAGCATCCCGTCTATTGGGTTGGTCATCTTGAGGTACCTGGCTCCCGCCTTTACCTCTTTCTTCGCTCCTCCTACCAGCATTTCCTTTGCCTGAGTCAGCCTCATTATATCCATGGCCATCTCTGAACCTCGACTGGCTATGGTGGGATCGACTGTTCCCTCGATTTCCATCCCTGGCTGAAGCGTCCCGCGCGTTAGAGGGCGGCCTGCACTGGTCGTGGTGTCCCCGTGCATTATCATGCCGTGGGGGACCCCGGACCGCAGAGCCTAACTCTGAGTCCCTCCTGTTACCAGGAGGGTACTGACCTCTGTTCGGTAGGTTTGGCTCATCATCCCTATGGCGTCTAGGACTGCGAGGCTGATGCTCGACCCTATTCTGCCTCTGTTGCGGGGGATTGCCGCGACCAGCCTGGGATGGAGGTTGTGCCTCAGGGTCCATTGGGACATCGTCATGGGGCACCTGAGGCTGCTCGGGCCTTTGTGGACTCGAGGGCTGGATTGGCGGGCTAGGATTTGGACCCCTCTGGGGTGGCCCATTTGCAGGATGGTCAGGCTGTGAGACATGTGCGGCCTGATTCCTAGCTAGTTGCAAGGCTGCCTCGAGGGCTGCCATGGCTTCGCTTTGGCGGCGATCCATCTCCGCCTGTCTTTCGCTCAACTCCGCGTGCTGCTGCCGCGCCATAACTTCGGCAGTAGTCTCTTGACTGGCTCTCAGGTTAGCCAGCTCTTCCTGCAACGCCCCTAGGGTACTCTTTAGCGTAGCATCATCCATCTCTTCCTCCTCGAAGTCCAGATGTGGCTCATCCTCCGCCACGCTTGTAGGGGGGGGGGAGGAGGTGGGTTTGATGGCGCAGCAGCGGCTACCTGTCCAGCTTTCCTTCCAATTTTCGCCATTGGTTTTCTCAACAATGATAAATCAAGCTCTCAATGAAAGCACCAGAATGTTGACCCAGATTTTGGCCAATTGACACGGATTCAGAATACGCTTGATGTGAATTAATGTGTTGAGAAGAACGTACTGACAAAAAATAAATAAGACACGATATTTTATAGTGGTTCGGCCCCAAGATCTGGTAATAACCTACGTCCACTTAGACTGTTATTGATGTGAGAATCAAAGGAGTGATCAAAGAACTAGGGTTCAATGAGTTTCACCCACCTCTGAAGAACAATACAATATTTCAGATAGAATTATACTAGTATCAAGTAATTCGAAAGCCAAAAGTCCCTCTCTTGAGCTATATTTCTCTATTTATAGGCTCAAGGAGGATTACATGATTTAGTTGCCGATTTTCTCTCCTGAATAACCGGATATTCAGGAGATTCTGTGAGTTAAATTCGGGATCTACAAAGATCTTTACAGTAATATTACATTGCATGCGGAACTAACGACCAGACTGGTCGCAGGTATGACTGGGCTACTTACTGCTTCTAATACGTCTTCTGGTCGATACACTAGCAGAGTTCTTCCAGGTGTCAGCCACGTGTCCAGGGATCACTTGCCACGTCATCAATGCCAATTTTTTGGATAACACTTATCATAACAGATGCTCATTTGTAAGTCTAAATCTTGAGTATTCATGAACTCCTGTTTGTGTTTATTGGATCTTTTGATTCACTCTTTAAGGTTTCTTAGTATAATGAGGCTAATGACTTTTGTTTTGGAGATTCAATATCATGAATGGCTGGGAACATGATTTACAATAATGGAATCCATACTTTTCTAATGGATCGAATATTGGTTCCTTTAAGGGTTAATTCTGGAATTGAATAGTTATTGAGGTCAAATCTATAATTGGATTATAGATTAATTATTTGCTAGTGAGTTAATGTTACTTAAGGATCAAGAGGTAATTAGAAAGGTAAAACAGTAATCTTGTGTAGCTCTAATTAATGAACCAATAAATGGAGGACATAACTTAAACGGCCTGGATGGCCAAGACCGCTACACTGTGTACTTATAAAGGTGCAGGACTTGCTAATCAAGTCATTGAATTGAAAACGTGTCACTAAGCATGAATGTGCTAGGGTTAAAAAGGGTTTTGGTCTCAAAAGATACATTTTATATAATTAAAATTTTTTACACATGGGATCCCAAAAAGAAACAATGTTTAGAAGTCAGTTTATAGAATTTCCAAAAATACAGACAACCATCAGCCGTTCTAAGGCAAAACAGACATTTTTGGTTTCCCTGTTCCTGCCTTCCCCTCAACCATGGCGGTTGAGCAGCTGGTCATGTACAATCAGCTCACATAGCTCTCCAAGTCAGGGCTGATCAAGTTTGCCCTTGCCTTTACCTGCACCACGTAGCACCCGTGAGCCAAGGCCTAGCAAGAAAACATAATATGCATCACAAACAACAATAACAGACAATTAACTCTTTAGGCATGATCAAACACTTAACACTCATATTAATCACATAACATTTACTCAGAGTCAAGGTTGCAATTTAAACGTTAATAACAATCAAGCTACATGATTATCAAGGCTGACAACTTAGACCGCACCCTCTGTCTACCCCACTAACTCCGGCCCGCTTAAACCGAACTCAGTGCATAATAAGTTGTCCTCGGATACCAGTGGTCGAGCCGCGCCCTGTGTGCTAGTGTAACCTTGGTGCTCTTAGGTCGTTGGTTTACTGTTTACATGGTATAATACCATCCTTTCAAAGCATACATATTAGGGGACCCTTAGTCCCATTACAATTACACAACCGGGTGCTGTTTTCTTACCTTTAATTTCTACGTTCACTGACTATGAGCGACGTCCTTTGATCACGATCCGTTTCCCGAGCCCTAGCTTTAACACCTAGTCACAACCAAGGTAATGGATTCATTTAATATTTAAATAAAGGTTTCTGGGTACAATGCTAGCTTCCAAGATATCGAATTCCACCACACACGGTGGTGAAATTGATCCCGAGCACCCTAGGTTAGATTCCCGCACTTAAAATCCCCAAAAGATCAAGAATGCACCCAAGGGCTGCAGCCCTTGAAACCTAGCCGCGGCCCACCCCTTAAACAGAACTCATGCCCCCCAATGGACAGACACGTGTCGCGGCCCTTCCCTATGGCACCGCGGTGCTCCCTTTTGGTTGAGCCTCCCTGGCTTCCTTGCTTCGTAGGGCCGCAACGCTCTAGAACAGAGTCGCGACCCTGCCCTTCGTGCCCAGAAAATCCACCATTTCTAGCATCCTAACCTCATTAAAAACCATCCTAAAGCACTCTAATTCAAAACACATTAATCACAAAACTTTTAACATGATTCTAATAGCATAGTCCATCAGAAATCCAGCTTAAAATCCTACTAAAATTCCATTTTGATTTCTGAAACCCAGCAACTCAAAACACCAAAAACTAGACTTGTAAACTCAAATTTTAACCTCTAAATTATGAATTGAAGCTTACCTTCTTTGCTGAACCACTTCCTTGACAACTTCTGAGCTAAAACCCAAACTCTCAACTTCAATTCACCCCTTAAACATCAAAACCACAAGCACCTTAATATTCTGCAAAAAAACTCAGAGTTCTAACACCCAAAAACAAAACTCAATTCTTACATTGATCCTAGTTGAGTGTCCTTTAGTCAAAACTAGGCTAATCCTTCATAAATTCAGCTCAAACACAGAATTCCCAGTTGAGTTTTCCTTAGGTTTATGTAGTTTCCTTAAGAGAGAAAAAAGAGAGAAGAGGAGAAGAAAGAACATGGGTCGATTAAGATCTTTTGTTCTACTACTTTCTGATTACTTAGTCTAATCTTAGCTAATTAGATCAATCCCGAGGCTCGGCGTACCAGAAGCGTCCTCGAGGGCAAAACGGTAAAATTCCCCAATATTCCCGCCTAAGCTTCCTAACCTCAAATATATCTCCATATATTTATTTCCATAACCCAATAGTCTAAATAACCACCCGATACTTGAAATACCCCTGACTTGTCCAAAATCAAATATTGAACCCCGTTGTGACTTCCCGCTAATTGGCTCCCTAGGATCGCCTCAAGTCGCATGTTGCAGATCTACCCACATAATAATGTGGTTCTCACAGATATAACATTTAACCACATTTACATTCATATAATCATACAAGCATGCTTATCATATAATCATGCATTAAATCAATAAATTCACACATAAAACAATTATGCCTTCCCAACGTACTAATCAATGCCCTTAAGCCATATTAGTGATTTTGGGTCGTTACAACTATCCCCTCCTACGGAGAATTTCGTCCTCGAAATTTACCTGAATAGCTCGGGATACTAATTCCCGCATCGTTGTCTTTAACTCCCAGGTCGCTTCCTCGACCTTGCTATTTCTCCACAACACTTTAACTAACGGAATTGTCTTATTCCATAGCACTTTGTCCTTTCGATCCAAAATCTGAACTGGTCGCTCTTCATAGGATAGATCTATCTGTAATTCTAAGTCCTCATACTTCAGCCATGTGTCGTATCTGAAACATACTTCCGCAACATAGAGACATGGAATACATCATGAACTCCTGATAGCGACTGTGGCAAGGTCAACCTGTAAGCCACCTGTCCAATCCTCTCTAGGATCTCAAAAGGTCCAACAAATCCAGGGCTCAACTTGCCCTTTACTCCAAATCTCCTTACCCCTCTCCGCAGAAACACGTGCTCCCCAACCTGGAACTCCACATTCCTACGGTTAGGATCAGCGTTGCTTTTTTGTCTCCTCTGCGAGGCAAGCATTCTGGCTCGAATCTTCTCAATAGCCTCATTAGTCTTCTGAACCATATATGGCCCTAAGTACCTCCTCTAACCCATCTCATCCCAATGAATGGGTGATCTACACTTTCTCCCATATAACATTTCATAAGGAGCCACTCCAATCGTGGATTGATAACTGTTGTTATACGAGAACTCAATCAATGGTAGATACTTACTCCAAGATCCCTCGAAATCAATCACACACGTCCTAAGCATGTCCTCCAACACCTAAATCGTTCTCTCAGACTGTCCATCAGTCTGAGGATGAAAAGCTGTGCTAAACTTCAACTCGGTCCCCATAGCTCTCTGTAGAGCTTCCCAAAACTTAGAGGTAAAGATAGGATCTCGATCAGATTCAATAGACTTTGGAACCCCATGGAGAAAAACTATCTCCCTCAAATACAACTCTGCATATTGTTCCACTGTATAGGTCGACTTCACCAGCAGAAAATGAGCTGACTTGGTGTATCTATCTACTATCATCCACACCGAGACACAAAGTCCCACTGTGTCTTTGAGTTGGTGTAAAGGATATCGCAATCATAATCCTTAACCAGCTCCAACCAGCGTCTCTGTCTCATGTTCATATCCTTCTGAGTGAAGAAATATTTCAAACTCTTGTGGTCAGTGTATATCTCGCACTTCTCCCCATACAGATAATGCCGCCAAACCTTCAGTGCGAATACCACTGCCGCCAGCTCCAAATCATGAGTAGGATACCGCTGCTCATACTCCTTCAACTGCCGCGATGCATAGGCTATAACTTTCTCATTCTACATCAGCACATAACCTAATCCCATCCTCGATGCATCACAGTAAACCACAAACTTTCCTTCCTCCGAAGGAAGACTCAGCACAGGTGCAAAGATAAGCCGTCGCTTCAAATCTTGGAAATTTCTCTCACACCTCTCTGACCAAACAAACCTCTGATTCTTTCTTGTCAACTTTGTCATCGGTGAAGCAATCTTTGAGAATCCCTCCACAAACCACCTGTAATAGCCTGCCAACCCAAGGAAACTCCGCACCTCCAAGGCGTTCCTTGGCCTCGGCCAATCTCTTACTGCTTCCACCTTGGATGGATCCACCTTAATCCCTTCTGCACCAACTATATGCCCAAGGAAAGTCACCTCTGGAAACCAAAACTCACACTTCTTAAACTTGGCGTACAACTGATGCTCCGTTAACCTCTGTAAAACCGGTTGAAGAAGCTGCTCATGCTCTCCCTCTGAACTGGAGTATACTAGAATGTCGTCGATGAAAACAATGACGGGCTGATCTAAGAAGTCCTTGAACACCCTGTTCATCAAATCCATAAAAGTTGTCGGGGCATTGGTTAAACCGAAAGATATGACCAAGAACTCATAGTGCCCATATCGCATCCGGAAGGCCGTATTCGGTATATCCTCATCTTTGATCCTAAGCTGGTGATAACCAGATTGTAGATCTATCTTTGAGAACACCGTCTTTCCCTGCAGTTGATCGAACAAGTCATCAATCCTTGGTAGAGGGTACTTATTCTTTATAGTCAACTTGTTCAATTCTCGGTAGTCTATACACATCCTCAATGTCCCGTCCTTCTTCTTAACAAATAACACTGGAGCACCCCATGGTGAGTAACTAGGTCTGATGAATCCCAAATCCAGAAGCTCCTGCAACTGTATCTTTAGTTCCTTCAGCTCAGCTGGTGCCATTCTATATGGTGTCCTTGATACTGGCTCTGTCCCTAGTGCTAACTGAATCTCAAACTGAATCTCCCTGTACGGCGGCAACCCTGGTAGATCCTCAGGAAATACGTCTAAATACTCACACACCATTCTGGTCTATCCCGGCCCTGCTGGCATAACCCTAGTGGTATCCACTACACTG
The DNA here is from genome assembly GCF_963169125.1 of Humulus lupulus. NCBI lineage: Eukaryota > Viridiplantae > Streptophyta > Magnoliopsida > Rosales > Cannabaceae > Humulus > Humulus lupulus. The sequence goes on along the minus strand of NC_084794.1, from coordinate 205,779,883 downwards.
GCCAGAAAACCTATGCATCCTCCCTGCAACAAGCCTTTGGCTCTCAACGCTGAAATCATGGGTACGCGGGGTCCACATACCGCACCCACAAAGACAAAAGGATCCTCGCCCTCAGGCTCAAAAGTCACCATCTTCTTCCTGCAGTCAATAGTAGCCCCATATTTGACCAACCAGCCCATTCCCAGAATCATGTCAAAATCCTCCATGTCTAACTCAATCAAATCCACTGTAAAAGTTCCCTACTATCAACCATCACTGGTAGTTCCCTAATCCATCTCATAGAAATTACTAGTTCCCTTGTAGTCAATAAAGTCCTGAACCCCGCAGTCCGATATTCACTAGGTCTACACAATCTATCAATCACTTTTCTAGAAACAAAGGAATGTGTCACACCAGAATCAATCAATACAGTAAAAGGAGAGCCAACGCTAGAAAGCTGACCTGTCACTACCGAGGGACTAGCCTCGGCCTCTGCCTGCATCAAAGTGAATACTCGAGCTGGAGTCAAGCTATCCACTTTCCCTGCTTCACTGTTGGGCAGTCCTTCCTGAGATGCCCCACTGTTCCGCACACAAAACAAGCTTTGGCCCAACATTCACCCAAGTGATGCCTTCTACACCTCGGGCACTCTGGATAGGTCAGCCATGCCTCATCAACACCCTGACGGCCACACTAACCACCCCGACCCCTCTTGTCAGGACCAGCAGCAGTCGAAGTGTCAGGAGTCTTTCTCTTGAAGTCACTGGGGCCTCCGCTCCTACCTGTCCCAGAATAAGGAGGCACCACTCTGCGGCCCTCGCGCCTCACCTCACTTTCCCTCCAAATCTTGTTATCCGCTTCCTCAGTGGTAAGAGCCTTCTCGATGGCCTAGGCATAAGTTGTTCCTCCAGGTACCGTTGTAATCCTAACATCTCGGGCTATCATAGCATTAAGCCCCCTGATAAATCTATCCTGCCTAGTAGCATCAGTAGGCACAAGATCTGGTGCAAACTTCGCAAGCCTGTCAAATTTTAGAGCATACTCTGTAACAATCATATTGCCATGCACCAAACCCACAAACTCATTAACTTTTGCTGCCCTCACAGCAACATTGTAGTATTTCTGGCTAAACAAATCTCTGAAGCCTTCCCAACTCAGAGTAGTGACATCCTTGTTCTGTGAAGCCACCTCCCACCAGATGCAGGGATCCTCTCTCAACATATACGTGGCACAGGCCACTCTGTCATGTCCCTCTATCCTCATAAAATCCAGGATAGTAGTAATCATAGTCAGCCATTGCTCGGTCTTCAATGGATCAGGTCCCCCCTCAAAGATTGGAGGTTGCTGCTTCCTAAACCGCTCATATAACGACTCCCACCTGTTTCCAACCTCTCCTGGCTGTACAACCGGTACCACTGTAGGTGGTACAATAGGGGTAGCACTCCTTAATGGAGCCTGCTGACGCAATAGGCGAATCTGTTCATCTTGGCTATATTATCAAGCTTGCATATCTGCCATGAGTTGCTGCCAGTTCTCAGGGACTAGCTGAGGAATCTGGCCCTGGTCATTACTCCCAGTCCCAGACTTAGTGCCGGCTAGTCGTGTAGATTTTCTTGGACGCATAGCTATCCAAGTCAATCTGCAATCAATGACTTGGCAGTCAGACCATGATGACAGGGTAAAAGCTTACCCAAAATCCATCAAAGGAACATAACCAACCACAAACAGTCAAAATATAGGCATTCATCCACATGCACTGGCTGCTGATAAGCATACCCCAACATTACCACACCACAACTAAGATAAAAACATTTACCAATACACAATATACAATTTATCATTCAAATATTCATTTACATGCACTGCGATGCTGATAAGCATGCCTTAATATTTTCATACAGCAGTCAAGGGCCAGGCCCTATCAGTATCTCATGCCTCATATTAATCCAATAAATAACAACATTCATAACTCATTTCAGGCATATAAGCACATATACACATTACCAAACCCTGAATCGAGCTTCTCTCTAGCAGCGAATGTACATGTCCAGCCGGTCTTCAGGAACCCTTAAACCTAGGACACTTTGATACCAAGTTGTAACGGCCTGGATGGCCAAGACTGCTACACTGTGTACTTATAAAGGTGCAGGACTTGCTAATCAAGTCATTTAATTGAAAACGTGTCACTAAGCATGAATGTGCTAGGGTTAAAAAGGGTTTTGGTCTCAAAAGATACATTTTATATAATTAAACAATTTTACACATGGGATCCCAAAAAGAAACAGTGTTTAAAAGTCGGTTTATAGAATTTCCAAAAATACAGACAACCATCAGCCGTTCTAAGGCAAAACAGACATTTATGGTTTCCCTGTTCCTGCCTTCCCCTCGACCTTGGCGGCTGAGCAGCTGGTCATGTACAATCAGCTCACAGAGCTCTCCAAGTCAGGGCTGATCAAGTTTTCCCTTGCCTTTACCTGCACCACGTAGCACCCGTGAGCCAAGGCCCAACAAGAAAACATAATATGCATCACAAACAACAATAACAGATAATTAACTCTTTAGGCATGATCAAACACTTAACACTCATATTAATCACATAACATTTACTCAAAGTCAAGGTTGCAATTTAAACGTTAATAACAATCAAGCAACATGATTATCAAGGCCGATAACTTAGGTTGCACCCTCTGTCTACCCCACTGACTCCAGCACGCTTAAACCGAGCTCAGTGCATAATAAGCTGTCCTCAGCAACCAGTGGCCGAGCCGCGCCCTGAGTGCTAGTGTAACCTTGGTGCTCTTAGGTCGTTGGTTTACTGTTTACATGGCATAATACCATCCTTTCAAAGCATACATATTAGGGGACCCTTAGTCCCATTACAATTACACAACCGGGTGCTGTTTTCTTACCTTTAATTTCTACGTTCACTGACTACGAGCGACGTCCTTTGATCACGATCCGTTTCCCGAGCCCTAGCTTTAACACCTAGTCACAACCAAGGTAATGGATTCCATAAATATTCAAATAAAGGTTTCCGGGTACAACGCTAGCTTCCAAGATATCGAATTCCACCAAACACGGTGGTGAAATCGATCCCGAGCACCCTAGGTTAGATTCCCGCACTTAAAATCCCCAAAAGATCAAGAATGCACCCAAGGGTTGTGGCCCTTGAAACCTAGCCACGACCCACCCCTTAAATAGAACTCATGCCCCCCAGTGGACAGACACGTGCCGCGGCCCTTCCCTGTGGCACCGCAGCGCTCCCTTTTGGCCGAGCCTCCCTGGTTTCCTTGCTTCATAGGGCCGCAACGCTCTAGAACAAAGCCGCGGCCCTGCCCTTCGTGCCCAGAAAATCCATCATTTCTAGCATCCTAACCTCATTCAAAACCATCCCAAAGCACTCTAATTCAAAACCCATTAATCACAAAACTTTTAACATGATTCTAACAGCATAATCCATCAGAAATCCAGCTTAAAAACCTACTAAAATTCAATTTTCATTTTTGAAACCCAGCAACTCAAAACACCAAAAACCAGACTTGAAAACTCAAATTTTAACCTCTAAATTATGAATTGAAGCTTACCTTCTTTGCTGAACCACTTCCTTGACAACTTCTGAGCTAAAACCCAAGCTCTCAGCTTCAATTCACCCCTTAAACATCAAAACCATAAGCACCTTAATATTCTGCAAAAAAATACTCAGAGTTCTAACACCCAAAAACAAAACTCAATTCTTACCTTGATCCTGGTTGAGTGTCCCTTATTCAGAACTAGGCTAATCCTTCATAAATTCAGCTCAAACATAGAATTCCCAATTGAGTTTTCCTTAGGTTTCTTTAAGAGAGAAAAGAGTGAGAAGAGGAGGAGGGAGAACATGGGTCGGTTTGGGTCTTTTGTTCTACTACTTTCTGATTACTTAGTCTAATCTTAGCTAATTAGATCAATCCCGAGGCTCGGCGTACCGGAAGCGTCCCTGAGGGCAAAATGGTAAAATTCCCCAATATTCCCGCCTAAGCTTCCTAACCTCAAATATATCTCCATATATTTATTTCCATAACCCGATAGTCTAAATAACCACCCGATACCTGAAATACCCCTGACTTGTCCAAAATCAAATATTGAGCCCCGTTGTGACTTCCCGCTAATTGGCTCCCTAGGATCACCTCAAGTCGCACACTGCAGATCTACCCACATAATAATGTGGTTCTCACAGATATAACATTTAACCACATTTACATTCATATAATCATACAAGCATGCTTATCATATAATCATGCATTAAATCAATAAATTCACACATAAAACAATTATGCCTTCCCAGCGCACTAATCAAGGCCCTTAAGCCATATTAGTAATTTTGGGTCGTTACATAACTACATTTATTAATTATATCAATGGACTACAAGAGAAAACTCTGTAAATATAATTCTATAAATACTTAGAATGCAATTCAATATTTATAGTGGAGTAATCATGGAATTAATAAATAAGATTATTAGATTAAAGAGTTTAATTAATAATCTAGATTATTGGAGCTTTGTATTATAGGTCCATGGTCCCCAGATCACCTGTGTCCTACACTGTCAAGGGTAAGGATGTCAAAAGAAAGATTTGTAGAGAGAATGACTTAATTGCAAAAGAATTAAATTTCCAGGGCAATGAAATAATTATGTGATAATTATGGACAATTGATTAATTATTTAACTATATAGTTTTTATTTCGAAAAACTATAGGTTAAAATAAATACTAATCATGTTTGGATTAATATAAAAAGAGAGAATAATAATTATCTTATTTAGAATAAGATATTTATTTATTTAAAACTGATATTTTAAGATAAAATTAATTTTGAATTAACTGATATTTATTTTGGGATAAATATATTATCTTAAATATTGATTAGATAAGCAAATGAGACAATTAGGGATAATCCAAATATGTGGGGCGACACACTCACTGTACAGGCCGTCACACAAAGGGATTTCCTATCCCTGCGATTTAAAATTTGAATTTCAAATAATTTGTTTATTCAATTATATATATATTTAATTATTCTTTTTTGAATATGATTTAAATTAAATGATTAAATAGATTATAACTGATCAATTTTAATTTAAATAAAATAAAGATGAATTAAATTAGTTAATTATCTTTATATACCTGAAAAGAAGCAATACTTAAAAAAAAAAAGGTTTTCATAGACTATCAGACTCTCTCTCTCTCTCTCTGAAAAGAAGCAATAATTTAAAAAAAAATGGTTTTTGTAGACTATCACACTCTCTCTCTCTCTCTCTGAAAAGAAAGCAATAGTTTTTCTAAACCTGAAAAACTATTCAATACATCTTCTCTCAATCAAACCTCTCTTGATCTCATGTGTTGAGTACATTTAAAGAGTCCTAAATCAACCTTTTGAATCCTACGTGCTCACACACTTCCTTGTGTGTTTGAGGATTGGTCTGGAAGATCAAGGTGTGAGCTTTCAAAACTTGGATTGGAAAATTCTTGATTTATACAAAAAGATTCGTGGATACTGGATATGCTTCAAGAGGTAATCTCTAATCTATTTATATGTGATTTAATATATCTATATATGTATGATCATGACTGATATTAACAAATTATTAACAACTCATTCTGCTGCATATCTCTGATTTATACATTTTAATACCAACAATTTGTACCATAGTAGTCTATATATATATTAAGTATTGTGTGGGTTTCTTGAATTTGTTATATATATGTAGATATGTATATTGAATGAATGGATATGTCTTTTGAATGTATGGTTCAATGATGGATCATTAATTATATGGTGCTATTGGGATAGGAATTTGAATTTCTAGATCTTGTGTAAGCCATAAAGGGCATAGGATTTTTGTAATTTTTTTTTGTTGAAATTAAGATCTAAAAATTATGTATATAAAGAAAAGAAAAGATTCGATCCATGCACCTAGGAGGCACATGACCCGAGCCTCCAGCTAAGCGCACTAGCCCCACGGCTCCCCTGCTTCCTGCGTGCGCGAGCCCCTCAGCTCCCCTACTGCATGCGCCAACCTCTAGCCCGAGCCCCTGCGCACCTACGCCCACCTGCATGCATCAGCCACCCAGCCGCACGCACCTGTTACTCTTGGCTCACCTTGTAGCCACCAACCCAAGTGATCTAGGGCACCATTCTTGGTGCCCAAGTTAGATCCTATTTTTGTGCAGTTAATTGTTTATTTAATTAATTTTCTAAATTGTTTGAATTTAAAAGATTAATTATTATATTTTATTTTTTTCAGAAAAATAAAATATCTTTTTGTTGACCATGATTTTGGCCAACAGGGAGTAGACGGAAAAACGATAGTAAACCTTGAATAGAAAATAAATGACACAAATAATTTTATATTAGTTTAGCCCCAATCTATTGGTAATAGCCTAATCCACTTGGAGTTTTGTTATATGTATCCTACACTTAAGATCAGATGAATTTGAGTCAATTGAGTTTCTCAAGTATAAGTAGAAAAGTACAATGTTTCTCTCTCTAAACTCTCAGAAATGCTCCAGAATGCCCCAAGTAACAGTCTCAAAGTCTCAAAACTAGAGATTTTTTTCAGTCTAAAAAAGATTTGATCCTCCCAAGGATGCCACGAGCTCTTTATTTATAGGCTCATGGATCGTACCTAAAAAATATCCCGTTTTGACGGGGTCCTTGGCTGTTTCAACCAACTTTAATTAATAAAGTAATAAACAAATTTAGATTACAAAAATATAGCTATTACTTCGGGATATTTGAGAGATTCACGCGATAGTTACGAGAGATTCGGGTTGAAGTTGTTACTGAGATTCTACAAAGAAGTCAGTGGGAAGTGAACTCTTGAAATTCTGACACATCTGGCCGACTACATCCTCAATTTGACATAGCCGGTCGGCTACATGCTCATTCTGACATAGCTGGTCGGATGACACTAATTTCTGAGATGACTGGTCAAATGAAACCTATTGCTAAGGTGACTGGTCGGGTGAACGACATCTTTGATTGGCTAAATCCCTTTCTAGTTGGAAAAACTGTGTATCTGGTCGGGTGAGTCCCTTTCTGACCAGACAAAAATATTCTCTGGTCGGGTCGATCATTTCTTGACTAGGCAGAACCATCTTTTTCACCAATATCCTTCCCTTGGTTAACATACTTACTAATCATTAATGCCCAACTAGGTAGTCACGAGTTGCCACCTTTCACCTCTGATTGCTATGCCATTAAAATGAAATTTTAGGGATAACATTGTTAGGATTTTATGCCCTAATTAAAACCCAATTTCTTTGTAATCTCATTTTATTATCAATAAAAGAATAGAAATCATTTTTTTGACTTGGTCAATCTCCTTGCTCACATGTTTTATTTTCATGCCTATTTGTTTAATATAAACTTCTATTAAATCCCAAGCATATAACTAATCATATTTATAGTGACATAATCACAGTGGAATATAAATATGATTATATGTTCAAAATAAGTTTGTCCTAAGATTAGTCAGTGCACATGATTTACACTGACTTACCAATCTATGATATGATCTACCTACACATTGTGGTGTTATGTTCTTTCCAGAACATTAGCAAAGTAGATAAGATCGGATGTATTTGTTACATCGGACATGACTGATATTGACAGTTGATAAGATAAGTAAACATACCATTATTATCTATTCTATTCATATCATATAGTTGGCCATATGTCAATTCAATCTCAATTATGAGTGGTTAGTATTCTAACTGATTGTATTATTTGAGTTCTTTGACTTGTTCGTACCAGCTTACCCTACGGACTAGCCCATACTTACATCTTGGGAACATGGTAGTACAATTGAGTGGGAGTGTTAATCATAGATATGAACATCTATAGCTTTTGATGAAGAAGTGAAATGATGGTTTCCTTTTAGTTTGGTTCAAGGTGCTAAATGATAGAGATCTCATTTCAGTAATTAATATTAGTTTATTGAAATATCATTTACAAGGAACTAAGTGTTTTAAGGATAAAATACAATGAGGGGTAAAACGGTATTTTAGACCCATCTCATTGCAGACCGTCTATAGAGGACTGAGTGAAAATTATGGTTGTAACAATGGATAATTAATAGCGTATCTATATTTGTTATAGAGCGTTCTATGAATTCAAGAGTGCAATTCCGAGTCTTCAGTGGAGTCACGAGGAATTAATAAGTTAGTAAATTTATGATAACTTATTGGAGCTTGATTTCATAGGCCCATGGTCCCCACTGTACCTTGGATAAAATCATGTAGATAGTCTCAATTAATTGATTTAATTATCAATTAGAATTATCAAAGTTGATCAGGTCAATTTTGGATAGTTTCACAAAGTTATGTAATTTTTAGAAGAAAAGAGAAATTATGGCAGATTTATTAATTAAGATAGATTGGTATCTAAATTAATAAATAAGTTTAAATCAACGTTCAAATTATAAATAATTAATTTGATAAAGGATTTAAATAATTATTTAATTAATTAAATCAATAGAAAATAATGCAAGCCTTGATTTTACGTCCAATGAGCTTATAATCAAATGAGAAATTTCATGGGCCTAAAGCCCATGATAATTTCAACCTAGGGCTGTTTATTGGCTAATATTTTATTGATTTTTTAATTAAATAAATGACCTAAATGAGTCTATAAAAGGAATGTTAAGAGAGAGTTGAAATCAGAAGTCACACAAGTCACAAGTCAGATTTTCTGATAGGTTTTAGATTCTCTCTAAACACAAGTCATTTTCTAAGCCTCTTTATTCTTTTCTCTTCTCTTTGTATCTATCTCATGTGTTGAGAATTGCTCACTCTAGTCTAGGTGATTCTAAGGATACTTTGGAAGGCTGTGAAGAAAATTGAAGATCGGTTCAGTTTCTTGGTTATACTCTGTGACAGAAAGAATACAAGGGTTAGAGAAATTGAAGGAATGACTCTATTATTCCGCTCCGTATAATGTAAGAATTCTTATCATTATTTCTCTTTTAATTCAATTTTAAAAAAATGTTCTAGGTTATCTCATATTAATTTATTGAATATTAGATCTACATGAAAATAAATAAATATCCTGTATGAGTTTCCCAACAAACATTTGCCCCCCAAGTTTATTATACGATTTTCTCATATAATAGACTTTTCCTCTAACTCCTTGTAAGGATCCACCAGTAAATTTACTAATTTCCGTTCCAAAAATGACCTTTGGCACCCTCTCGCCTTTTTCAAATAAACGTGTGATTAAATTTTTAAGTTCACAAAAAAGGTAGTTACCAATTTACCAGAAAGTGGGATATATGAAAAATTAAGAGTTGAGGACTCCATTCTTTTCCTATAAATAACCCCATTCTTACCTCACCCTCTCATACCAAAAACACACTTCATAAAAAGACTCCTCCATGCCATTCCTTGTCGTGGTCAATCTCCTCATCAAAGTTTCATGTCTCATTTTCTCCAAGAAATTTCAAAGGAGATTCTCTAGAAAACCAAGGCTCTTCCACCCATTTGAGTAAGTTTTCTCTTCTTAATCTTTACTTTCAAGCATTTTAAGCTTTAAAATTGTACACAAAAACTTTTTAGAACATACAAATGTCGAAACACCCTTTTGGAATGAACTCTTGGAATTTTTGTGATAAATCTTTGTAAAATAGAGATTTTGTGGCTGTTTTAGTGTAGTTAGGACTTGGGTTAGTCAAATTTTCCTCCAATTTCATGAAATTTTGAAGAAAAAATGGTTTCCCATTCCACATTGTACATTCGGGTTCATGGTATAGGATGAGCATTTGATATTTTCTTGAGACTTGTTGAACCCTTGAAATTCATTTTGATCTTGTTTGCATGCCCCAAGATTAGGAAAATGTGTTTATGCTTCACGTTATGCTCTATACCCTTTAGCCCATCGAATTTGTTTTTTTTTTGGCCACCCGTTTTTGAGGTTTTGACCGCTCAAACTCTACTGAGCTGGTCGGACTGCTCGGATTCTCGAATTGCTCTGATTCTATTGAGCTGGTCGGACCACCAAGCCCTTTGGAACTATCTAGCCGACTGGACCCCTAATGGCCCTCAGAACCCAAATAGTTCCTTAACCGCTTGATCCCCCTTACAGCCGAACTCCTCGGGTATTTTTTCTCCTTAGGCCCTTCTAGTCGTTTGGACCTTTTTGGCCCTCGGTACCCAGGTAGCCCCTCGACAACACTCCTTAGCTGCCTGGGCATTTGGATGCCTTGGCTCTTTCGAACCCACCGAGCCGCTTGGCTATGCACCGTAACCACTCGGTGCCCTGCCCCTTCGGGGACCTCAAGCCGATCGGACATCATAAGCCTTTAGGAAATTTTGCAAGCTAGCTACTTGACAATCATGTTTTACTGCTTGGATTACACACCCAACCACTCGGGTTCATGCATATTTAGTTAAGCACAAAATTTTATAGTTCAAAAACACACAAGACAAAATTATAAGATTAATGTCCTCAAACACATAACACCCAAAATAACTTCCATTTTCCTTGAGAACTGATTAAAATTCTTTGGCTATTAAAGATGTCTTTATTTGGGTAGTAAAATGTTTTCATTGCTTAAAGAAAATATTTACTGGGCAGTAAATACTTTTACTACTCACTTTTTGTTTGGTTTACTCACCTCCTGTTATTTTTTGTAGATGAGTCACTTTGACTATAGTGGAGGTGACAACCAAAGAGACTTCGATTCCTCAGCTCCCGCTTCAAGTGATACTCTTCCGATCAGCGATTCCTCTTCCAAATCTCAAAGCAAATGAACTCTGGAAGACCGTCTTTGTCGTCTCAAGAATATCCCTTCGCGGTCAACTTTATACTTTCTTCACGAAGATCAGTTCCTTAAGCAGCAACATCAGAACCAACCGATGAGGGTGAAAAAGTCTAACCAACTCCCTCAGGAACAAGATCCCCAAGATGCTCGTAGAGCAACACAAAAGGTGGTAGAACGAGTGCCCTGTGTGGGAGAAAATCTATTAGAAGAAGCAGAGATTGAATCTTCTTCAAAGCCTCCTCGCCAAGCTTGAAAACTAGTAAACCCAAGAGGAAGGTTACCCAGACTTTTGCCATAGAAATCAACCAAAATGCTACACTTAAATTGAGGAAAGAAGAAGATCGTGTGCCTTCCTGGTTCGTAGCTAATGTTAGGAAAATATGTATTTGCCTCAATGGAAAGTGTAAGAAATTACAACTCTATGCAATATATTACAAATAAATAATGATTGATTAAAAAGAGTTACAACTCTATAACTGAAAATTACAAATAAACAAAGAAAATGAAGAAGATGATGAATAAGAAGAGAATGGTGAGAATACAACTCTAAGCAAAAGATTACAAGTAAAATAAAGGTGGTTGAAACAAAAGAAAGGATTACAACTCTTAAACAAAATATACAAGTAAAAAGAACAAGAGAATAAGAAGAAAACAATACAATAAAATGGAGAACAGAAATACAAGAAAACTCTCACTTACACAACCTAAGTGAAGAGGGTTGGGGATCACCAACTTGAACAAGGTTTAAAACCTTTGTCCAAAAGCTTATTTCCCCCTAACTCAAGCACTAAGGGATCTCTCTCAGATATTGGAAAAGCTTTATGGAATTATCAAGCCTGAAGGTGTTTCTAGCCAAGTGCTCTAATGGATGGAAATATTGTGTCTTACAAGTGAGCTATAGGCTCCTATTTATAGAGTTTAGAGACACCCTTTGAATTTCAAATTCCACCAACCCCCATGGATTTTGCCAATGTTTAATTGGATTAATATGGAATTAAAAATGAGATTTGGGAGTTATTTGGGTTTTTTGAGTCGTTCAACAAAGATTGAAAAAACTGAAAAATTGGTCAGTTGTTGGCCTGTGGCCGCGGCCACCGACAAATTTCAGCACTTAAAAATGTGCTGTTTTTCCAAACGGTTCCAAACCCTCCCAAATGATTTTGTAACTCCCAAAACACATTATTTGGGTTAAAATCATATCTCTAACAGCCATTTCACATATGGCTTTATGAAATTCATCTCAATATTGTGTAACAACAAATTTACACAATAAAGGGTAATATATGGAAGTTACAAATTTGTAACACCAAATATGTTACATTATTTGGATATATCTCATATATCTAAATATTGTAACGCTCTATTATATGTTACAATATGTGACACTCTTTGTCACATTTATTTAATCTAAAACATTATATTATAATATAATATAATATAATATTACATTATATTATAAAATAATATAACATTCACCCACTAGATTAAATAGTTATCTATTGTAACACTTATTTAATCAATCATTATATTTTGAAATATAACATATCCCCCACTTGATTAAATAAGAACTCTCTCTTATAGGAGTCATTGCATTAGTGCATAAAGCAAAGTGTTTTTCAACTTGAACTTTACTATAGTGTAATTATCACAAAATTTGTCGAAAATTTCGTTGCACTAGGCATTGAACCGTCTTTTCATGATAACAAATCGGTGATAACACACACACCTTTGCGATGTTCACTTGAGACCTATATGTCTCGCTTTGCACCATAAATGCCATGTGCACCTTTCCATTCATGGACGTTCTTGAGAATACTCCCAATCCTCATGAGAGGCGGCACCACCCCTAGGTCTATATAGGTAGAATTCTTACAGTATTTTGTTACCAAAAAATACTTGTCTTTACAAGACTACATTCTATTAAAAAACCTTTCAGTTTTAACCCTCCACTTGGTAACACACAAGTACTCAATATCTCAGATGGGACTTGTTTTGAGTACAACTAATATTCACTTGATTGACTTGTTGTTACCTATTGAACCTAACACTAGTTGAATAACTAGTGTTAAGATAGGTTACCATCAATCGTGAATCTCTTTAGGGAGTTTAAGTCCCATCCCTCGAGATGATGCAGCCACTAAATCCCTCGTTAGTGGCTTAGTGAAAGGATCCGCCAGATTTCCACTTGTTCTCACATAGGATATTGAGATGACCCCTCTTTGAATCAATTCTCTTACATATGCATGTCTTAGACTAATATGTCTAGACTTCCCATTATACACTCCGTTGTATGCTCTAGCCAATGTCGCTTGGCTATCACAATGTATCGATATAGTAGATACATTTTCTTTGTAGGGGAATCTCTATCAACAGATCCCTTAATCATTCGACCTCTTTGCCGGTAGCAGCTAGAGCTATGAACTCTGCTTCCATAGTGGAATTAGATATACAGGTTTGTTTCTTGGAACCTCAAGAAATTGCACCTCCACCAAGTGTAAATACCCAAGCAGTTGTGGAAAAGTTGTCCCCAAGATTAGATATCCAACTTGCATCTGTATATCCGTCTAATATCGAAGGAAATTTGGAGTAGTGAAGGCTTAGTCCTTTGGTTTTCTTGAGATAACCTAGGACTCTTCCAATTGCCTTCCAGTGATCCACACTTGGATTACTTGTAAAACTACTAAGTTTACTTACCGAAAATGCTATATCAGGTCTAGTACATTGGGCAGCGTACATTAGACTCCCTATATCACTAGCGTACTCCAATTGAGCCACTGCTCTTCCTTTATTCTTCTCTAGTTTTACACTATGATCGAATGGAGTATTGGCATCTTTAACCTTGAGATGGTTAAATTTGTTCAATACTTTCTCAACATAGTGGGCTTGCCTTAACACAAAACCCCCCACTATGTTTCTTTACTTTGATACCAAGTATGGTGTCAACTTCTCCAAGATCTTTCATCTTGAAGGTTGATGATAGAAACCTCTTCGTTTCTTCTATCCCTTTCATGCTATTACTTAGAATAAACATGTCATCCACGTATAAGCAAACAATGATCACATATCCCTTACAAGTTTTGGAATACAAACACTTGTCTCCATTGTTATGTCTAAGCCCATTAGACATGATGGCTTGATCAAATTTCTCATGTCATTGCTTAGGAGCTTGTTTCAATCCATATAAGGATTTTACAAGTCTACATACTTAATGTTCATATTTTGGTAGGACAAACCCTTCAGGTTGTTCCATATAGACCTCCTCATTGAGATCACCATTAAGGAATGTCGTTTTGACATCCATTTGATTAACATACAAGTTGTGTATAGAAGCTAAAGCGAACAAAATTCTTATAGAAGTTGTTCTTGCAACAAGCGGATAAGTATCGAAATAATCGATACCCTCTTTTTTCCTAAACCCTTTAGCTACTAATCTAGCTTTAAAAGTTTGGATAGTGCCCTTAGTGTGGTATTTTCTCCTAAATACCCACTTACACCCAATTGTCTTAGACCCCGGTGGGAGGTCTACCAATTCCCAAGTGTTATTGGAAAGAATGGAATCCATCTCATCATTGATGGCTTCTTTCCAAAATGCACTATCTCTCGATTTCATAGCTTCTCTATAAGTCTTAGGATCATCCTCAACGAGAAGTACAATAGGAATTTTCCTAATAACTTCCTCTCTATTTCCTTCTACCATGTAGAACGAAATTCATTGATAATCTATCTCATCAACTACTAGACTTTTATGATTTTTAAGCCTTTGACTTCTTCTAGGTTTAAAGGGTTGCTTTACATCCTTTTGAGACTTCTCCTCTTGAGAATCAACTTTGGATGTAGAAGCTTGAGAATTGTTCTCATATAACAAATTCTCCTTTAGAGATGTTGAAGCTTGAGAATTGTTGTCACATAACATATTCTCAAAAAATTCAACTTCTCTAGATTCAATCACAATATTAGACTCTAAGTCTAATAGCCTATAAGCTTTACTATTGTTGGCATAACAAACAAAAGCACACTTTATGGCTCTTGAACCTAACTTTGTTCTATTAGGTTCGTTTTTCTTGCAATATGCAAGACACCCCCACACTTGGAAGTACCCTATGTTGGGTTTTCTTCCTTTCCATAACTCAAATGGAGATATCTTATTTTTCTTCATCGGTATTCGATTAAGAATGTGACAAGCGGTTAAAAGCGCTTCACCCCATAAGTTGAAGTTCAACTTAGAAAACACCAACATAGAATTTATCATCTCTAGATAAGTCCTATTTTTCCTTTCGCCAACACCATTGTGTTGTGATGTATAAGGTGTAGTGCACTCATGAATTATACCATTTTCTTCACCAAATGTATTGAATTCATTAGAGAAGTACTCTCCTCCTCTATCACTTCTTAGCACCTTAATCTTTTTATTTAGTTGATTTTCAACTTCTAATTTATAAAATTTAAAAGCATCCAAAGTTTCATCTTTATGCTTTAAAAGAAACACATAGGTATATCTACTAAAATCATCTATAAAAGTAAGAAAATACCTTTTACCACCTCTAGTTAAAACACCATTTAATTCACAAAGATTACTATGGATTAAATCTAGTAAATTAGATGATCTTTCTACACTAGGAAATGGTTTCTTAATCATTTTTGCCTTAACACATGTTTCACATTTACCATAGTTTTTAATATTGCATGCGATCATACCACATTTAACTACTATTTTCATGGTTGAAAAACCTATATGCGATAGTCTAAGATGCCACAAAAATAAAGAATCATACTCAACAATATAGGCGGAATTAGCATTTTTATTGATAACATTGAAAGTTACATCATTGGTACACAATTTAACCATACCCTCACAAGAGTACCATTTTCCCAAAAATATATTTGATTTGGTAAGTATAAGTTTACCAGACTCAAAATCGGCTTTAATGCCAAGTTTGCCAAGCAAATCACCACTTACAAAGTTTCTACTCATTTCGGGAACATAAAGTACATTCACTAATGTAACTTTCTTGCTGGAGGTGAAAAAGACTTCAATGGTACCTTTGCCAAGTACCTTGGATTTTCCCTCGTTGCCCATTTGAATCTCATGGTCGCCCTTTGACTCTTCAAGGTCTTGAACAAGGATTTGTCATAGGTGACATGGACGGTGGCACATGTATCATACCACCACCCTTTCACCTTGCCTTGGACTGCATTCACATCACTAAGGGTAGCAACTATGTTTTTCTCTTGTGTTGCGTTCACATTAGGTCCTTGTTTGTCTTTTCTATGCCTACACTCTCTAGCATAGTGACCATTTTTCCCACACACAAAGCAAGGACCTTTCTCACCATTAAACTTGTTTGGGTTGGTTTTTGGACCCAAAGGTTTCTCGTTACCCTTTTTCCCTTTGTTTTTGGGATGTTTTGGTTGTGACACCGCATTTGCTTTGGAAGTCTCTCCATTAGACCCCTCCACAAGTTTATCTCTACATATCAATTCCTCTTCGATTCGAATATGCTTTTGGATTTCCTCCAAAGAATAATCCTCATTTTTATGAAGGATTGTTTTCCTATAGCTCTTCCAAGTTGGTGGTAATTTAGCCACTATTGCACCAACTTGAAAGGCCTCGGGAAGCTCAATCTTTAAAACTTTCAGTTTGTTAACAATTATTTGTAATTCATGAATTCTAGGAAGAATAGGTTTATCACCAACAAATTTGAAATCTAAGTATTGAGATATCAAAAAAATTTTGGTACCTTCCTCTTCCGCCTTGAACTTTTTCTCAAGTGCATCCCACATCTCCTTGGCCAATTTGATTTCGGTGTAGAGGTCATAGAGCCTATCGGAAAGGGCATTGAGGATATGACCCCTACAAAGGATATTGTCCTCCTCCCTCTTCCTTCTCTTCTCCACCTCCTCGAGAGTGTCCTTGTCAGATGGTGTTGGGAGAGGTTCTAGAGTGGATTCTAGAATGTAGGCGATTTTGAGAGTGGTCAAAAGGAATCTCACCTTGTCTTGCCACCTAGGGAAATTGGATCCATCAAACCTATCCAACCTCACTAAGTCTTGGTTCATGATTTTGATGGTCTCACCTTCCATTGAAACAAACAAAGGAATAAGCTTTTGAATGTTAGGAAAATTTGTATTTTCCTGGATGGAAATGGTAGAAATTACAACTCTATGAAATATATTACAAATAAATAATGATTGATTAAAAATAGTTACAACTCTATAACTGAAAATTACAAATAAACAAAGAAAATGAAGAAGATGATGAAGAAGAAGAGAATGGTGAGAATACAACTCTAAGAAAAAGATTACAAGTAAAATAAATGTGGTTGAAACAAAAGAAAGGATTACAACTCTTAAACAAAATATACAAGTAAAACGAACAAGAGAATAAGAAGAAAACAATACAATAAAATGGAGAACAAAAATACAAGAAAACTCTCACTTACACAACCTAAGTGAAGAGGGCTTGGGATCACCAATTTGAACAAGGTTTAAAACCTTTGTCCAAAAGCTTATTTCCCCCTAACTCAAGCACTAAGGGATCTCTCTCAGATATTGGAAAAGCTTTATGGAATTATCAAGCCTGAAGGTGTTTCTAGCCAAGTGCTCTAATGGATAGAAATATTGTGTCTTACAAGTGAGATATAGGCTCCTATTTATAGAGTTTAGAGACACCCTTTGAATTTCAAATTCCACCAACCACCATGGCTGTTACCAATGTTTAATTGGATTAATATGGAATTAAAAATGAGATTTGGGAGTTATTTGGGTTTTTTGTGCCATTCAACAAAGATTGAAAAAACTGAAAAATTGGTCAATTTTTGGCCTGTGGCCGTGGCCAGAGACATTAGTGCTCGTGGCCACTAGTCTTTATCCCACAGGCCGCGGCCACTGACCAATTTCAGCACTTAAAAATGTGTTGTTTTTCCAAACGGTTCCAAACCCTCCCAAATGATTTTGTAACTCCCAAAACACATTATTGGGGTTAAAATCATATCTCTAACAGGCATTCCACATATGGCTTTATGAAATTCATCTCAATATTGTGTAACAACAAATTTACATAATAAAGGGTAATATTTGGAAGTTACAAATTTGTAACACCAAATATGTTACATTATTTGGATATATCTCATATATCTAAATATTGTAACTCTCTATTATATGTTACAATATGTGACACTCTTTGTCACATTTATTTAATCTAAAACATTATATTATAATATAATAGAATATTACATTAAATTATAAAATAATATAACAGCTAAGCCTTCTAAGCTAAACTTCAAAATGTTTGATAAGCATATTCAGACTTTGGGTCTTGAACGAGTGACTGTGATATGTCCACACCAAAACCAAAGAGCCAATAATCCTGGTGGAGTCTATTATGACTGTGACAATCAGAATCACGTGATCCGTAAGGGGAAAGGCCAGGTAAAGCTGTGCAATCCCACACCGCCTGGGGAAGGTCAAGTGTGATGATTCTAAGACTGTGTAGGTATGGGACTACACAGTTGAAGACAACTTAAATGAATTGATGGGTACTACCTATGCCAACAAGATGCGTCTTCTTTTTGGTAGCCCATCACTTGAGAACTCCAAAGTTAAGTGTGCTTGACCTGGAGTAATCTCAAGATGGGTGACCTCCTGGGAAATTTTCCTAGGAAGCGTGCGAGTGAGGACAAAGCATGCTGGAAAGACTCGTGTTGGTTTGTAGGGCCAGTCATCACTCCAGGAAGTAGCCATAGTGATGTGGGGCATTACAATGCATGGTCTAAGTATCACATTTATGTAGGAGCTTCAATCCCCTTGCATCCTTTCTTTAGGTCAATAGCATATTACTTTAATGTTTCTCCCTTCCAGATTGCTCCAAATGGGGTACAAGCCTTGTTTGCTCTAAACATTCTCTACCACTTCCAAGGCTGGAACCCACCTACCCCTCATGAGGTACACTATTTGTTTGATTTTAGGACTAACCCCAACCATAAGAATACAGGTTTTTCCCACATCTTTCATAGGAAAAAATGGGTTAAGTACCTTCATGGTATTGCCCATAAATCGAATCCTGGGAAGTATTATACGAAATACTTCCTTACTGACATTAAAGCCAACAACTTGGCTTTTTCGCATGCATGCCCTTTTGATCAACCTCTCCCAACCAGGGAAATGCATGCTCGGGTAGAAGATCTTGCTAAAATGGCCCTTGAGGAGAAGGATGTTGAGTAGTTTGTCTCCTTGGAGAATCTCCGATTGGTCGGAATGTTACCAAACAACCGAGATATTGCTGTGGGCAGTACGACTGATGAAACATACACGACTGATCAGTCTAATGTCAATATCGAAGTAGTGACTGACCAATTTTCTCCTGTACCATCCCCTCAGCCTCGCCAACTAGGTGGTCCTATCATTAGAGAGCCTCTTCTTGAGAATTCTTGTCGACCCACCTTCCCTGCTAGGCCTGGCAAAGGCAAAAGCATTGAGCTCCTTTTAGAAGACAGCTCATTGTCGGAAGATGAAGACAAGATTTTTAATGAAGTTCTGAACTCAGGTTTTACTGACAGTAACCATAATTACATTTTGTGATGATTCTGTAGAATTTTCTTTTCACCTATGTTCATTTATTGTTTCAACTAACCAGGTTTTTGCTTTACTTTTACGCAGATCCAATCATGTTGAAGCAGTTCAACACTCCTTCTGCCCAAAAGAAGAAAAAATGGTGAAGGTAGCAGCTTGACTCCTCCAAGCAAGGTCATGAGGACTACACCACCTAGCCAGGGGAGACCATCTCATCAGACAGTCACTATTCCACGCTTGAATCCTCGGTCGCTTCCCTCTTCTGCCAGCCTACAAACTACTCGCTCAACCTGCTTAAGTGAGCCTCTTCGCGTTGTTGGTGAGTATGACAAAGAGTTACTAGACCATACTCTTCACCATGCAACGAAAACTCAGACCTTTGAGACTCTACCCCGGAAAAGCGTCAAAGTTGTCCTTTACAAAGGCCTTGCTCAAATTATGATTGCAAGCATCTTATTAGAAACATACTTTCTTATTAATTATTCTTATTCTAATATTTCCCAGTTATTTACTCCAGGGACTTATCACTGTTAGTCATGCTCAATGTCGAGCAGTCGACTATAAAGAGCTTATCAAGGTCTTGAATGATCAGTTGGTGGAAGCCCAAGCTAAGATTGAAACTTTGACTAAGTCTGAGAAAGATCTCCAAATAAAGACTGAGCAGGCAGAGAAAACAATTTCCGAGTGGGATAGATCTCTAAGGGAATTTGTTGATGAAAATAATAAGCAGATCCAAGCCAACAAGACATTGACTGACCAGCTAGAGAAAACGACTCATGAGAATGAAGAGTTGAAACAGGAAAAAGAAGCTGATCTATCTTGTTATGAAGAGATCTGGTTCATCTGCTTCTATCAGATATGGAAGCTAAACAAACCTCTCAACCTTGACTTTCTTTCTAAAGAGACAAGGGCGGAAGAACTTTCCAAATGTGAAGCCAAGGCCAACGAGGAGGCAACCATTCCAGCTGGTGTTGTGTTTGCTTCTCCTGCTCTATCATTCCGACCAGAGGAGGTTCCAGATGTTGATGGTGGTGTTAACCAGCCAGAAACTAGTTTACCCGACCAGTAAACATGTTTTAGCCGACCAGAGAGCCAACCATCCGACCAGTAGAAACTTTGTACCTGGCCAATAATTTACTTATTTTTCTTATACTTTTGTTGAGACAATTACTGATTATCAACTTTGATAGTTTGTTCGTATGGCCGAGTTACTTGACTTTCACTTTTTGTTGCTAACCTGAAATATTCTAAGTCTTTGTAGACGTAAAACATTATGAGCTTTTAGAATATTAAATTCATTTTTATATATGCTTTATATTTTCACATGAGTACTTAGTTTTCTAACTTAGAAATTCTAGACATTTCATAAGTTCGTGCCAAGTATACTTTCTCACACTCTTATTGCTATAATATTTTATGAGCATAATATTTTTTTACACGAATATTTGCTTTTAACTTGGAATTTTGAAAGATGCCAAGTTACATAAGCTTTGATAAAAAAGTTAGCTCAATGGCCCTTTTCGACTTCGAAAATTTACAAGTCAACCTAAAAACAAATATTTTAACTCGTGCTCTCATTGCTTGTGTTGAACTAGTTACCAGTATATCCCTTGTGCCCCCCAAGTGATCGAGGGTTTAAAGATCCTTGGTCACTTGCTACTTGATCGAATCTGTTAGAGCAATTACCACTCGTGAAACACATTGAATATAAAGAAAATATTCGAGTAGTTGAACCTGCTTGAAAGCACCGAGCAGGTGAACACTGTCTGATTTATCGATCAGTTGAACATTGTTAAAAAAATTAACACACATGCATATTTGTAGCAAGAGTCGACCATGTTGCGTGTAATCTCTTTTATTACTCGTAAATTAAAAAATGACAAAACATGTCTAATAACAAGTCTCAAACAAACCAAAATTGTTCAAAAATAAATGACTGGTCAACAAATAGCCAGCTCATAAACATACTTAAACAACAAGTAAAGCACTTGAATCTAAGCTACCACTCTAAAAGTGGTATTTATTGATAATATTTCCTCAGATGCTCGCCATTCCAATAGTTTTTGATCAGCTCACCGTTCAGCCTAGAAATTTTGTAAGTGCCGGGTGGTATGACTTGCTCAATCTGATACGGTCCTTCCCAATTTGGTCCTAGCACTCCAGTTCCTGGGTCTTTGATGAACACTCTCCTGAGAACCAAATCTCGAACTTGGAACTTTCGATCTTTAACTCTAGAATTAAAATAGCGGGCCACCTTTTGTTGATGGGCAGCAACTCTGAAGCTCGCCTTTTCTCGTTTTACTTCAATAAAATCCAAGGATTTAGCCAGTAATTGATTGTTCTCTTCCTGGTCATAAGTGCTTCTTCAATGGGATGGGGGGTCAATCTCGATCGGTATCATAGCTTCATAACCATATGCCAATGAAAAAGGAGTATGAACAGTTGTTGTCCGAGCAGTGGTTCTGTACGACCAGAGAACTTCTGGTAATTCTTCCGCCCAAAATCCTTTAGCTTGTTCAAGCTGCTTCTTCAGGGTGTCTTTCAACATTTTGTTTACTGCTTCCACTTGCCCATTCGCCTGTGGGTGAGCCACCGAGGAGAAACTCTTGGTAATGCCATGTCTAGCACAAAAATCAGTAAATAGATCGCTATCAAACTGGGTACCATTATCAGACACTATCTTTTTTGGCAGACCATAGAGACATATGATATTCTTCACTACAAAATCTAACACTTTCTTTGAGGTGATCGTGGCTAATGGTTCAGCTTCAGTCCACTTAGTGAAATAATCCACAACAACTACCGCGAACTGCACTCCTCCTTTTCCTTTGGGTAGTCTCCCGATCAGATCAATTCCCCATACTGCAAAAGGCCAGGGACTTTGCATTTGTTTTAAAATATTTTGAGGTGCTCTGGGTATCTTAAAAAATTTCTGACACTTATCACATTTCTTCACATAGTCCATGGAGTCCTTGTTCATTGTAGGCCAGAAAAATCCTTGTTGCAAAATCATTTTAGAGAGACTTTGCCCCCAGCATGATCTCCGCAAAATCCCTCGGATACTTCAGCTAACAAGTTTTTCGACTGGTTGGGCATCACACATCTAAGTAGTGGCATAGAGTACCCTCTTCTATATAACACCCCCTCTATCACGACATACCGAGTAGCTTGCCTCATTGTCCTCTTGGTGTCATTGCGGTTATCTGGTAAGGTGCCTTATTCGAGGTACGTGATGATGGGTGTCATCCAAGTGTTAGTTACTGCAATTGGCATTGCTTCCAGCTCGGTGATACTTGGGTTTGCCAGGTATTCAACTAGTACTATGCTTAGAGTGTCAGCATCCTTTGCATTGGAAAATTTTGCCAAGGCGTCTGCGTTGGAGTTCTGCTCTCGTGGCACCAAATTTATTGTGTACTCTTCAAACTGTGCTAGCAAGTCCTTAGCTTTATTTAAGTATGTCACAATATACAAACCTCTCACCCGATATTCCCCTAAAATTTGGTAGACCACTAGCTGAAAATCACTATTTACTTCGACTGACCGGGCATGTACATCTCTGGCCATTCGTTATCTTGCTAAAAGGGCTTCATATTATGCCTCATTATTGGAGGCATTGAAACTGAACCTCAACGTGCAGTGGATTCAATTTTGCTCAGGTGTGATTAATATAAGTCCTGCTCCAGCATGATGTTAATTTGAGGATCTGTCCACATAAAGTTGCTAGGTAGGAAAAGTTTTTCTTTCCCTAGCTACATTTTTTGTCTAGTCAGGAATATCAGGACTTCTGGTGCATTCAGCAATGAAGTCTGCCAAAGCTTGTCTTTTAATGGCTGATCGAGGTTGATACTTGATCTTGAATTGGCCTAATTCAACAACCCATTTAAGTAGCCGACCAGAAGTGTTTGGTTTTTATAAAACCCGTCGTAATGGATGGTCGGTGAGCACTTTGATGGGATGTACTTGAAAATATGGTCGTAGCTTGTGAGATGCAAGCACTAAACAATACACACGCTTTTCGATCAGCGGGTATCTTAATTCTGCTCGTATCAACCGCTTACTAACGTAGTAGACTGGATGTTGCATTTTATTTTCTTCTTGTATTAGAGTTGTGCTGATAGCATGCTCTGTGACTGCTAAATAAATGAAGAGGTCCTCTCCATCTATGGGTTTTGATAAAACTGGAGGTTGAGCCAAATTTTTCTTTATGTCATGGAATGCCTGCTCGCATTCTTCCGTCCAGTCAAATTTCTTGCTTCCTTTGATTAAGTTAAAAAATGGGACACACTTGTCCGTTGATTTAGAAATAAACCTACTTAGAACAGTAATCCGCCCAGTCAAACACTGCACATCCTTAGTTCTGGTTGAGGATTTCATTTCTACGAGTGCCTTATTCTTCTCAGGATTGGCCTCTATTCTGCGTGAATTAACAATAAATTCGAGAAACTTTCCAGAACTTACTCCAAACGAGCATTTGAGGGGGTTCAGCTTCATGTTTCTAAGTATTGCAAGCACTCCCCTAGATCTGGTACATGCCCCCCTCCCCCCCCCCCCCCCCCCAAACTTCCTTTGACTTGACCAACATGTCATCGACGTACACCTCCATGTTCTTGCCGATCAAGTCATGGAACATGCCATTCACTAAACGCTGGTAGGTGGCACCTGTGTTCTTCAAGCCAAATGACATAACCTTATAATAGTATAATCCTATGTCTGTAAGGAAGCTAGTATGCTCCTCGTAGGTAGGGTGCATACTTATTTGATTATACCCAAAGTAAGCGTCCATGAAGGACGAAGTTTCATGACCCGAAGTTGCGTCAACCAATTGGTCTCTCCTAGGCAAGGGAAAACAATCCTTGGGACATGCTTTATTCAAATCGGTGAAGTCCACGCTGATCCTCCACTTCCCATTGGACTTGGGCACTAACATTTGGTTAGAAACCCAGGTCGGGTAGTATGCCTCCTTGATGAACCCATTTTCCTTCAGTCGCTCGACTTCTCCCTTTAGAGATTTTTCTCATTCCTTGTCAAGCAACCTTCTTTTCTGCTGCACTGCTGGGTAGTTTTCATCCATGTTGAGCACGTGGCCGATCACAGTTTGTGAGATACCCACCATATCATTGTGAGACCAGGTGAAGACGTCTTGATTCCTTCACAAAAATTCTACCAGCTGTGCTCTCACTTCCACCTTTAAATTCTTTCCAACTTTGACCACTCTGGTTGGTTTGTTCTCATCTATCGGGGCCTCCTCTAAGTCTTCCATAGGTCCTAATTCACTCTCTAAATCCCCAAAGTGATGATCGATGTCCATTCCCTCGCTTTGGGCACACACTATTTGGTGACTTCATCACCGGATGGGGTCTGTTGCTCACTAACACCAGGAGTACTTTCCTAGTTGGTAACCTTTAAAAAAATTTCTTGGTCGGCTAAATTCACAATGTTATATTGGTTGATGTCCATCTCGTCTACTAATTCTTCTCTCTCCCCACACAATCATGTTATTCTCCTTGGTTCCCCTCCGTGCCTTAACCACTGAAGCATTGTAGCATTCCCTGGCTTCTCTCGAGTCTCCTTGGACAGAGCCTATGCCTGTACTAGTCGGGAATTTCATAGAAAGGTGCCATATAGACACTGCTGTGTGTAGAGCCATGAGTAGTGGTCGACCAATCACCACATTGTCTGTCGATGAACAATCTACTATCAAAAACTCTGTCATGGCCGTCTCGTGCCTAGGAGCATCTCCTGCTGTGACCGGTAACTTGATTGTTCCGGACGGTGAAAATCCTTCTCCAATGGACCCGTAAATAACTTGATAGCATGGTTTCAAGTCATTGACAGACAATTTCATCTTTTCAAAAGATGACTTGTAGATAATGTCCATTGAGCTTCTCGTATCAACTAGGCATCTCTTTACTTTCATGTTTGCAATTTGGATTGTAATGACGAGCGGGTCATTATTGTCATATTATTTTATAATATAATATAATGTAATATTATATTATATTATATTATAATATAATGTTGTAGATTAAATAAATTTGACAAAGAGTGTCACATATTGTAACATATAATAGAGAGTTACAATATTTAGATATATGAGATATATATTTGGTGTTACAAATTTGTAACTTCCAAATATCACCCATTATTGTGTAGATTTGTTGTTACACAATTGAGATGAATTTCTTAAAGCCATATGGGAAATGGCTGATAGAGATGTGATTTTAACTCCCATATTGTGTATGGAAGTTACAAAATCAAGTGGGAATAAATTTGGAACGTTTTGGAAAAATTGAAAATTTGGTTGCTGGAAAAGATCTTGGGCCGCAGCACCTGTTTGTCAGGCCGCGACCCAAGTGGTTGACATCATATTCCAATTTTTAGTTTTATCCAATTTTGAACGTTTCCAATAACCAAATAACTCCCAAATCTCTATTTTTATTCCATAAACATCCAATTAATCATTGGTAACAACCATGGGGATTGGTAGAATTTGAAATTCAAAGGGTGTCTCAAAACTCTATAAATAGGAGCCTAATGCTTACTTGTAAGACACAACATTTTCTATCCATTAGAGCACTTGGCTAGAAACACCTTGAGGCTTGATTATTCTAGAAACTATTCTCAAAAATCTGTGAGAGATCCCTTAGTGCTTGAGTTAGGGAGAAATAAGCTTTTGGACAAAGGTTTCAAACATTGTTCAAGTTGGTGATCCCCAACACTCTTCACTTTGGTAGTATGAGTGAGAGTTGTTTCTATTTTGTTTTCTTGTTCTTTCTTTTTATTCTATTTCTCTTAATCTTCATATTCTTCTCTTTTTTTATTTGTATTTCTTGTTTTGAGTTGTATTCTTCTTTCTTTTTGTTTCAAACACTTTACTTTATTTGTATTATTTTGCATAGAGTTGTATTTCTCTATTTCTCTTCTTCTATTTCTTCTTTTATTTATTTGTATTTTCAGACATAGAGTTGTAACTTTATTTAATCAATAATTATTTATTTGAAATATTTTGTTTAGAGTTGTAATGATCTTACCATTTCCATTGAGGCAAAATTATTTTTCCTAACATTCAAAAGCTTACCCTTGTTTGTTTCAATGGAAGATGAGACCGTCAAGATTATGAATCAAGACCTAGTGAGATTGGATAGGTCTGATGGATCCAATTTCACTAGATGGAAAGACAAGGTGAGGTTTCTTTTAACGACTCTCAAATTCGCCTACATTCTAGAATCCACTCTAGAACCTCTCCCAACACCATCTGACAAAGGCACTCCCGAGGTGGTGGAGAAAAGAAGGAAGAGGGAGGAGGACAATCTCCTTTGTAGGGGTCATTGCCTCAACGCCCTTTCCGATAGGCTCTATGACCTCTACATCGAGACAAATCGGCAAAGGAGATATGGGATGCACTTGAAACAAAATTCAAGGTGGAAGAGGAGGGTACCAAAAAGTTTTTGATATCGCAATATTTTGCTTTCAAATTTTTTTGTAATAAGCCCATGCTTCCTTAGATACATGAATTGTAAATTATTGTTAACAAATTGAAAGTGCTAAAGATTGAGCTTCCCGAGGCCTTTCAAGTTGGTGCTATAGTGGCTAAATTACCACCAACTTGGAAGAGCTATAGGAAAAGAATCCTTCATAAAAATGAGGATTATTCTTTGGAGGAAATCCAAAAATATATTCGAATAGAAGAGGAATCGATATGTAGAGATAAACTTGTGGATGGGTCAAATGAAGAGACTTCCAAAGCAAATGCGCTGTCACAACCAAAACATCCCAAAAACAAAGGGAAAAAGGGTAATGAGAAACCTTTGGGTCCAAAAACCAACCCAAACAAGTTTAAGGGCGAGAAAGGACCTTGCTTTGTGTGTGGGAAAAATGGTCACTATGCTAGAGAGTGTAGGCATATAAAAGACCAACAAGGACCTAAGGTAAACGCAACTCAAGAGGAAAATATAGTTGCTACCCTTAGTGAGGTTAATGCGGTCTAAGGCAAGGTGAAAGGATGGTGGTATGACACATGTGCCACCGTCAATGTCACCTATGAAAAATCATGTTCAAGACCTTTGAAGAGTCAAAGGGCAACCATGAGATTCAAATGGGCAATGAGGGCAAATCCAAGGTACTTGGCAAAGGTACCATTGAAGTCTTTTCACCTCCGGCAAGAAAGTTACATTAGTGAATGTACTTTATGTTCCCGAAATGAGTAGAAACTTGGTAAGTGTTGATTTGCTTGGCAAGCCCGACATTGAAGCCGTTTTTGAGTCCGGTAAACTTATACTTACCAAATCAAATGTATTTTTGGGAAAGAGGTAATCTTGTGAGGGTATGGTCAAATTATGCACCAATGATGTAACTTTCAATGTTATCAATAAAAATGCAAATTCCGCCTATATTGTTGAGTATGATTCTTTATATTTATGGCATCTTAGACAATCGCATATAGGTTTTTCTACCATGAAAAGAGTAGTAAAATGTGGTATGATTGCATGCAATATTAAAAACTATGGTAAATGTGAAACATGTGTTAAGGAAAAAATGATTAAGAAACCATTTCCTAGTGTAGAAAGATCATCTAATTTACTAGATTTAATCCATAGTAATCTTTGTGAATTAAATGGTGTTTTAACTAGAGGTGGTAAAAGGTATTTTCTTACTTTTATAGATGATTTTAGTAGATATACCTATGTGTTTCTTTTAAAGCATAAAGATGAAACTTTGGATGCTTTTAAATTGTATAAATTAGAAGTTGAAAATCAACTAAATAAAAAGATTAAGGTGCTAAGAAGTGATAGAGGAGGAGAGTACTTCTCTAATGAATTCAATACATTTTGTGAAGAAAATGGTATAATTCATGAGTGCACTACACCTTATACTTCACAACACAATGATGTTGCCGAAAGGAAAAATAGGACTTATCTAGAGATGATAAATTCTATGTTGGTGTTTTCTAAGTTGAATTTCAACTTATGGGGTGAAGCGTTGTTAACTGCTTGTCACATTCTTAATCAAATACTGATGAAGAAAAATGAGATATCTCCATTGAGTTATGGAAAGGAAGGAAACCCAACATATGGTACTTCAAAGTGTGGGGGTGTCTTGCATATTGCAAGAAAAAACGAACCTAATAGAACAAAGTTAGGTTTAAGAGCTATAAATTGTGCTTTTGTTGGTTATGCCAATAATAGTAAAGCTTATAGGCTATTAGACTTAGAGTCTAATATTGTGATTGAATCTAGAGAAGTTGAATTCTTTGAGAACATGTTATGTGACAACAATCACTACTACAAAAATGTACTTAGACGACACACATGAGGCAACGTTTGTAGTAGAATTATCGTGTCATGTTAAAAATATATATGACACAACAGTCACTCTAGAGCTGTCGTGCCATGCAAATTAAAACTCACATCAGATGACAGTTCTAGTGAGACTGTTGTAACATGACTACTTTTAACACGAGACAACATTTCTACTCAATTGTCTAATGCAATACAAATTTTTTAATCAAAAACTAATTTGATTTATATTTTTTAATAGAAGAGGAAATAGCAGCAAAAATACTCAATGTTTTGAGAAACTAATAAATTAATACCCAATCTTTTTTTTTTTTGGTGGAAAAAGTACCGAATGTCCACTTCTGTTGGTATCCGTCGGTACCCAGCCCATCAAGTCTATTAAAAACTGACCCTGGACCCACGTGTCAGATCCTTATTGGCCAATTTAAAAATATTTTTTAAAATTAAATTTAAAATAGAAAAAATTATTAAATAATTATTTAATCAGTAAAAAAATTAAAATTTATTTTTATTTTCTCGATCAAGTTCCTCCACATCCATCTTTTTCTCTACCCGGGAAAAAATTACCAAATTTTACGAAATCCTAGAAAACACACAGCCCGTTTCAAGATCAATTCCCAAGTTCTAGACTAAAAACCGCCCACCACTAATAGTGCAGTTTGTATTCAAATTTCCCCAATTAAAAAGAAAACAATATCAATGGTGAATAAAGAAATGGAATTCCATTCTTCTGGGTTGGTTATCTTAAGACGAAGCCTAAAATGAAAAACAACAAAAGAAGATAAGTAAAACACCCGAACCTTTTACTTGTACAACCAGTTGAATCCCAGCCAAAAGAGCTCCAAATCAGTAGAATAAGAACAAAGCTGTGATTTTTGTTCAAACAAGTTAAACAATGAAGAGTTTCAGATCTGGGATCTTCTCCCTCTCCAACTTTCTCCAGCTACATGACCCCATTTTCAAGAAACTGGGTTCAGATGAATTTATACCGAATAATTCGAATTTAGAAACACTTTGAGTTTGAGGAGTTAGGTGAAAAAATAAAAACTTTCACGAACCAAGTTGAATGCAGAGCTTAAGAAAAGGAAAATGTAGAAAATAAAAATAAATTATAATATTTTTTTACCAATTTTCATTTTTTATTGATTTTAATTTTTTTTACTGATTAAATTATTTTTTAATACTTTTTTTCTATTTTAAATTTAATTTTAAAAAATATTTTCAAATGGGCCAATAAGGAGCTGACACGTGGGTCCAAGATCAGCTTTTAACAAACTTAATGGGCTGGGTACAGACGGATACCAATGGAAGTGGACATTGGGTACTTTTTCCACACACAAAAAATTGGATATTAATTCACAAGTTTTTCAAAACATTGGGTAGTTTTGCAGCTATATCCCCTTAATAGAATTTAATATATTATGTAAATATATTCATAAAAAAGTATTAATTAATTGAGTTTTTTTTTGTGAAAATGAGTTATTCAAATAATAATCATTTAATTTTTAATACTTTGTAATATCAATTGTTAATTAAATTATTATATATTTAACAAAAGTAGTTTTCTAAATAGTTCATTAACGATACTTATTAAAAATTTATAATATTAATTTTATATTTACTTTTAAAACTAATAAAAACTATTTTTTTTAAACAAAAAAGTTAATAAACTAAATAAAAACTTGAACAATAAAAAAAAGTTGCTAACACTCTTCTTTATTTTTTTTTAAAGAAAGACTTTCTTTAACGATTTCTTTCTTCTCTGTTTAAAAAATTTCCCCAATTGTGACCCCTTCCTCCTCCTCTGTTCAACCTCGCGCACATCACCTCCTTAGTGGCGGCACCCCCCACCTCCGTTCGAAAACTTGGGACCCACGACAATTGCCTAGCCGTCGTTCAACCTCAGGACAGCAACCCATCCATCGTTCAACCACAACAACCCGTGCGACTGGAGTTAGCCTTTCTTCTCCAGCATCTGGTTTTTTCCTTCTCCCTACGCACAACGAAAGTCCGGTAACAATACCTCTGGCACTCTACAGATTCCCTAGGTATGGAGCTTTGCCTTCTCTCATATTCATATCTCACACATAAGTTTATTAGCAGTGGCAATAGGAGTAACTAATTGTTGATTTTGCCAGAGCATCAATTGTCTTCCTCCTCTCTTCTAATTCTTTGACTGCTTTCAATTATGTATTAACTCATATGCTCCCTATCATATATAATATATATATAATGTTATAGTTAGCTATGCAATTTCATATATATAATGGTCATTTTTGTATTTTAAAGAAACAGAAGCTGTTTCTGGCACAGTTGAGCTTGAGAGCCTGAGAGTGATGATTATAGTTAGCTATTTTTATTAAAAGTTTTAATGTGAGAGTCAGCTGCTGTAATCTCTATTGAAGCTAAGCTAATTTAAACTTCATCTTCCGAATCTTGCATGCAAGATGCTTTTAGGTGTTGAAATATTCAAGCATGAGAACAACATTCAAAAGTTTTTCCATAGGCTAAATCATCATTAATGTTTTCTTGTTTGGTCTGAAACATCATTAACATATCCTGCTAAGATAGTCAAGATACCAGGTCTTATAAAATCTGGAAGATCATTTTCAAGATCATCCATTTTCTGGATAGCCTTCATTTCACAATAAGTATGACTAGGAATTAAGAAAAGTCACCAACTTTAAATTAAAGTAAATCATCCCCCTTTTTGTGCAAATTGTCAAAAGTTCTCTTTAACAATTGTTCAAATCATGTTTGTGCCCATGTGCGTCCTTTTATTTTTTTCTAAGTTAGAACTCTAGGATGTAAATCAGTCAAATTGGAATATTCACTTTGGTTTATGAGGAATAAAAAAGAACTATTTTTCTCTCAAAACTAGTAAATTTTGTCTAAGTTTTACATTTTTTTTAAAATGAGCATTTCACTATTTCAATGTTTCTTAGCATTCATCCCACCAACATTCAAGGACTCTGTCTTGATTCTTTTCATGACTCACAACTTTACCTTATCTTGACCAAAACAGAAGATAATTGGTCCCGAATACACAAGTTGTATACATACATATATATAAACACTTACCGAGAAACAGAACTTGAGGATGGATGGTTGTTATTGTGGTAAATATCAGGAGAGTACAAAATTGTTACTAAAGTGCCGAAAATGGCAACTAGTAGGATGAGCTTAAGCAGAGCAAACTTGCACTAGGGATTCCTTTCTTGGATGGTTATGTGGAAAGGAACTTTGTCTAGGTCCTTAGTTGTACTTCTTTGTGATCTTCTTCTATATGTATCCATATTAATAGTCATGAACAAGCTAGTAAATTAACAATGAAGGAAAGAAAGTAAAATTCTTTGATTAGTTAGAACCCGTCATACCATTTCAATGGGAAAGACAATTTTTTTCCCTTTGATGATGTGTCTGTCTGTGTGGAACCTAGATTTTAGAGAGGAAAGTAAAAGCAGTTAGAAGGATTTTATCTTCTCCTATCCTAGTTCGGATTTGAACAGAAGAGAAGAGAATTGTTTCTAAGAGAAACTGAAGAAAAATATTGGTAAAAGAAATATTTTGAAAAGAATATTTATCGATTTATTCGTCTTTTTTCCTTATTTAGTTTTTCATATGTTCTCTTCAGCAAAAGTAAATTTCATTCACTAATTACTTTGCAAAAATTGAAGATCAGAACAGAAACTTACAATTTCTATTAAAACTACTAGGGTGAAAAATTCAGAACACTTCTGTATCAGTGTGATGTTTTT
The DNA here is from genome assembly GCF_963169125.1 of Humulus lupulus. Classification (NCBI taxonomy): domain Eukaryota; kingdom Viridiplantae; phylum Streptophyta; class Magnoliopsida; order Rosales; family Cannabaceae; genus Humulus; species Humulus lupulus. The sequence continues at coordinate 205,747,485 of NC_084794.1, read as the reverse complement.
ATGGGTAGATGATCTTTGCGTATCAAAATTTTTATATCTATTTTCTTTTTTTAATAAGAAACAAATATTTTATTGTAGTTATATATGAAAGTATGTACATTTCAAAAAGTTGCCAAGAATTCCACACTAGAAAAATGTGGTACAACATATAACTCCAATTTCTTGTGAATTTGGAAAAAAGAACAGCATTGTATAATAGTAGTTTTCCAAGGTATATCTTTTGGAGTGACTTAGGATTCATATGCTTTTCTTTTGCTTCATATGTATATGTTATTGAATATCACATGGACACAAGACGACAACTTTAATGAACTCAGAGGGCGTATTTATTTTTCTTTTATTCATAGAAATTAGAAACAACTGAGAGCATTGGTTAATATTGATACTTCTACATATATGCAAGTATGGTACTATTCTTTTAAAGAAGGAATCCTTTTGAATAATTCAGTGTATCTGCAAGATTTTAATTTTGGCGGCAGCTAGTTATCACAGTTTTGTTTCAGGCTCTTTAATGTAGACTATATAAACAGAAGAGAACTAGAATTTTTTTTTGCTGATATGCTTTTTTTTTTTTTAAATGTTTTGATAATGAAGTCAGAACTTAGTAATTCATTTTAAATTTCCCTAAAGTAAAAAAGTTGTACTATTTTTGAGCTTGAAGATTAACTTTTTCTATGTATATATATTTGGCTTCATCGTTTGGCATTTTATTGCTATTTTTTTATTTCCACATGAGTGGTAGGAGGAAGGGTGTTTTTCCTGAAAGAGCTTTTGTTAGTTGTCTGGCTTTATTGTGAGTTTGACTTAACTATCTTCTAATACATATGCTGCAATGTAGATTCGGTTGTTTCCACGTGAGTGGTAGGGGGAAGGGTGTTTTTCCCAAAAGATCTTTTGTTAGTTATATGGCTTTATTGTGATTTTGACTTAATTGTCTTCTAATACATATGCTGCAATGTAGATTCTGTTGTTAATTTTCTTAAATTCTGTTAATTTTTATATTCCCTGAACAGTATCGTAAATTTCGTCCTCATGGCACTATTGATGATTTATTGCATTGCTTTTGGCAAACAAATTTTACAAGAACTGATGATAATCCTCCTCCATCACATCAAAACAAAATCCCTAGAGCAGGTCGTGTTGTAGGGAATGGAAGATCTGCTATGTGCTCTCTCCCATACTCTAGGATGTATGGTGAAACTGACATGGAGGCCCAGATTCAACAGCTTAAGCAAGAAGCGTACAGTTCGGTTCTAAGAGCCTTTAAAGCTCAAGCTGATCTCATTACTTGGGTACATTTTGTCATTTTGTTGTCATGGATCTAATATTTATGTTTTTCTTATCAGGCTTAAACGACCGCTACATGAAATGTATTTTCTTCAGGAAAAAGAAAGTTTAATAACTGAGCAAAGAAAATAGTTGAGATTATCTAATGAGGAAAACAGAGATCTTCTAGGACGAGTTAATGCAAAAGACATCATAAAGAGAATAAGGTCTGACAAACTTCACAAAGTATTTTTGTTTAATTGAGAAACAAGGAATATTTATTATGTTTTTATTTTCCTCCTGGTATCTTAATAGTTTGGTATGGTGTGTTTCCATTAGGGAGTGGAGACAAGCAAGTGGAGCTCAAGCTGGTATGCTCAGCACAAGTCAAGATGCTCATGATCCAATTCCTAGCCCCTGAGTCTCTGCATCTTGCAAGAAGCCAAAAGTCTCCATAACTGCTTCCCACTACTCAAGAAGAGGTAGGATCAAGTATGGCTAGTAAGCTGCCGATTATCTTCAAGGTTCCCATTGGACTTCCCATGTTTTTTAAGATACTTCTGGAGTTAAGTACGTAGAACCAGGATTCACGATTGACATTCTTATGGAGACTAATATTATGGGCAAACAATATACCTTATATATCTCACATGAGGATATAGTACACTTTGGACTTATGGAAGAAATCGGTGCGTCTTGCATTCCATTTTATATATCAAGTAAATTTTAAATTAATAAACATTATATAATTTAGTTTTTTTAAGTATAAATATAATATCATTAATTTTCATGTATGTAGTATAATATATTCTGAGTTGTACGATAGAGAGATATCACACTTTTTTGGTTTCATTGAGCCATCATAGTCATCGAGAATTGGGGCAAATATGGATAATTGAGCTATCTCAGAGTGTATCAATAACACAGTGATGGATCAAACTTGGTTAATGCCATACCATTTCTTGTAAGTAAAATTTTCAATTAATATTAATTTTACTTATACCTTATGATGTTTATTTTAATAACTTTGTTTTAAATGCAGATGTCACTGGATGTTAGTGATCATTGATCCAGATTACCATACATGATACTATCTTGATCCACTTAGAAAATCTCCTCCAAATGATTTAAAGAACCTTATAAACAGGTAATATATTTGAAACTCATTTTAGAATATAATATGGTTATTTGATATGGAAATAAAAAATTAATATGCTCTTCATATTGATGTATATATAGTGTCTCTTCATACATTAAGCTAAAGACAGGAAGGAATGAAAAAAAATTACAAGTGGAAAATAGTCAATTTCCCTCGTCAAACATCGTCAGTAGAGTGGGGCTTTTATATCATAAGGATGATGAAGGACTATTGCTTGAATGAGACACCCATGCGATAACTAACTAGTAATGTAAGTGTATTTATAATTATTGAACTATAATTCTATTGAATTTAATTTCTGGCTTAGTTTTTCATTTTGTGTTTTGTAGTGTGGTGGGAAGAATACATATAAACTTGGCGAAATTAATGAAACTCGAAATGAATGGGCAGCCGAGCTTCTTGAGTGGATGAGTCATAGCTAGAGTAACTTTTGAAATCGGAATTAAAAAATATACTAATTGTAGTTTTTAGTTAGCACTTACATAGTTATTGCAAGTGTATATTTTGATCTTGTGATTTTTAGATTTGGAACTGTATGCCTTGATTTTCCCACGGGCTGATTAGCAGGCCGAGCTCCAGACTAATCACGGTTAGTCCATGAACATCCCCAAGACCAGAGCTCCTGTCTTGAGGTCGTACCTCCTTAGTTCGAGGAATCCCCAAGGGCTCGCCGAGACACCCCAAGACTAGAGCAAGGAATCTGAAGGTCGAAGGTCGGGTCAGGTGCGCCGCTCGTGGTAAGAGCTAGATATGGATTCTATGACCCCTTGTGAAGTCAACACACGCAAGATAAACGTGCATATATCTGACATCATGTGTCCGATATCTCCCTGACTTCTCGGACACGCAGCAGGAACGTTCGTATTCAGACACCCACGGCTGGGTTGGGCCGTGCGGCCCATTATCTCCTTACCTATCGATTTGACCACACTTATGTGTCAGGTTTAGGAATTAATCATGAATGTCACAGAGTTGATATGACAAATAAGAAGGTCACGGGATGACCTCCTTACCAACTTCCAGGTGCCTTCTCCAATAAATATGGAGACCCTGGGAGTTGATAAGGGTTGGAAAAAATAGTCTCTGGAAAGATATATATACTTTGTAACCAAACACCCAGAATACATCAATAATATTGACTAGTGGAGTAGAAGGATTTTAACCTTTGAACCACTTAAAAAACGTGTCTTGAGTCACCTATTTCATTCTCTAAGATCTTATATCTGTTACGGTTCTACATTTGGCACTAATCCCTTTCTCTCCTTCTCTTAATTACCTGTTGGCGAAGAACCGCGTCAACAGGAACATATTGAGTTCTATTGATTCTGTCTGCCTATTGATTCTGTCTAAACTATGTTGTAATTACACATGAAATTATGAATGAATATAGTGGTTGAAAATAGAAAAATGAAAAAAAATTCTCATATTCTACATGGGACATCGGTCTCCACAAAATTGTCGTCTTATGTATTGCAGGGGACGATGCTTGGACATAAATTGTCATATCATGTACTGCAGTAGGATGATGCTTGAGTAGGAACTGTTGTCTCATGTACCACGAGAGACAACGTTTGTATAAGAACCGTTGTCTAATGTACGATAAGAGAAGACGCTTTTATTTAAACCGTTGTTTCTTGCTTTACATGGCATGACATTGCATGGGACGATGGTATTAGAACCGACGTACAATAGTCCATACGACGGTTTAAAACCATCGTCCCATGTCAATTTTGTAGTAGTGAATTCTCAAGCTTCTACATCCAAATTGATTCTCAAGAGGAGAATTCTGAAAATAATGCAAAGCAACCCTTTGAACTTAGAAGAAGTCAAAGGCTAAAAAATAATGAGAAAAGTCTAGTAGTGGATGAGATAGATTCTCAACGAATTTCATTCTACATGGTAGAAGGAAATAGAGAGGAAGTCATTAGGAAAAATCCTATTGTACTTCTTGTTGAGGATGATCCTAAGACTTATAGAGAAGCTATGCAATCAAGAGATAGTGCATTTTGGCAAGAAGCCATCAATGATGAGATGGACTCAATTCTTCCAGCAACACTTGGGAATTGGTAGACCTCCCACCGGGGTCTAAGCCAATTGGGTGTAAGTAGGTATTTAGGAGAAAATACCATACTGATGGCACTATCCAAACCTTTAAAGCTAGATTAGTAGCTAAAGTGTTTAGGCAAAAAGAGGGTATCGATTATTTCGATACCTATGCGCTTGTTGCAAGAACAACTTCTATAAGAATTTTGTTCACTTTAGCTTCTATACACAACTTCTATGTTCATCAAATGGATGTCAAAATGACATTCCTTAATGGTGACCTCAATGAGGAGGTCTATATGGAACAACCCGAAGGGTTTGTCCTACCAAACTTTGAACATAAAGTATGTAGACTTGTAAAATCCTTATATGGATTGAAACAAGCTCCTAAGCAATGGCATGATAAATTTGATCAAGCCATAATGTCTAATGGGTTTAGACATAACAATGGAGACAAGTGTTTGTATTCCAAAACTTGTAAGGGATATGTGATCATTGTTTGCTTATATGTGGATGACATGCTTATTCTAAGTGATAGCATGAAAGGGATAGAAGAAACGAAGAGGTTTCTATCATCAACCTTCAATATGAAAGATCTTGGGGAAGTTGACACCATACTTGGTATCAAAGTAAAGAAACATAGTGGGGGTTTTGCGTTGGGTCAAGCCCACTATGTTGAGAAAGTATTAAAAAAATTTAACCATCTTAAGGTTAAGGATGCCAATACTCCATTCGATCATAGTGTAAAACTAGAGAAGAATGAAGGAAGAGCGGAGGATCAATTGGAGTACGCTAGTGCTATAGGGAGTCTAATGTATGTTGCCCAATGTACTAGACCTGATATAGCATTTGCGGTAAGTAAACTTAGTATGTTTACAAGTAATACAAGTGTGGATCACTGGAAGGCGATTGGAAGAGTCCTAGGTTATCTCAAGAAAACCAAAGGACTAAGCCTTCACTACTCCAAATTTCCTTCAATCTTAGAAGGATATACAAATGCAAGTTGGATATCCAATCTTGGGTATTTACACTTGGTGGGGGTGCAATTTCTTGGGGTTCCAAGAAACAAACCTGTATATCTCATTCCACTATGGAAGTAAAGTTTATAGCTCTAGCTGCTACTGGCAAAGAGGCCGAATGGTTAAGGGATCTGTTGATAGAGATACCCTTAATCAAAGAGAATGTATCCACTATATCGATACCTTGTGATAGCCAAGCGACATTGGCTAGAGCATACAAAGGAGTGTATAATGGGAGGTCTAGAGATATTAGTCTAAGACATGGATATGTAAGAGAATTGATTCAAAGAGGAGTCATCTCAATATCCTATGTGAGAACAAGTGAAAATCTGGCGGATCCTTTCACTAAGCCACTAACGAAGGATTTAGTGGCTACATCATCTCGAGGGATGGGACTTAAACTCCCTAAAGAGATTTGTTATCCAAAAAACAGGCACGGATGACGTGGCAAGTGATATCTGAACAAGTGGCTGACATCTGGCAGAAGTCTTGTTCGACCATCGACCAGAAAGATGTCCATGGCGCAATGCTCAATCTTTATATACGACCAGCTTGGTCGTATACTCGCTATATTTGGAGAAAATATTATGCAGTTATAATCATATCCGAAATTATCTCCCATAATTTCCTGAGTATCCGATTATTTAGGAAAGAATGTCTGTAACAAATTAATGTAATCTTCCTTGAGCCTATAAATATAGAAAGATAGCTCAAGGAAGGGACTTTTAGGCTTTCTAATTATCTGAGATTAGAGTTTTACGAGTGTATTACAGCTATCATACTTGATATATTGTTTTGTTCTTCAGAGGTTGGTGAAACTCATTGAACCCTAGTTCTTTGATCACTCCATTGAAATATTATATCAATAACTGCTCAAGTGGATGTAGGTTATTACCAGATTCTGGGGCCGAACCACTATAAATTCCTGTGTGTTTTATTGTTTTCGTCATTATTCTCATTTCGACACATCTGTCCACATCAAGCAATTTTGACTCCGTGTCAGTTGACCAAAATCAGGGTCAACATTCTGGTGCTTTCATTGAGAGCTTGATATAATATTGTTGAATTTTCAATGGTGAAAACCACAAAGAAGACTGGACAGGCAGCTAGTGCTGCACCATCTCAACTGCCTCCTCCTCCTCCAAACGTGATCGAAGATGAGCCACATTTGGACTTCGATGAGGAAGAATTGGATTCCGAGACGCTGAGGAATACCCTGGGGGTATTGCAGGATGAACTGGCCAATCTGAGGGCCAGTCAAGAAAGTGCTGCTGAGATCATGGCGCAGTAGCAACAAGAGATCGAACGACAGTGCCAGGAATTAAGTGAAAGGCAGGCGGAAATGAACCGCCGTCAGAGGGAGGCCATGGCAGCCCTTGAAGCAGCCTTACAGTTGGCTAGGAATCAGGCTGTACCTGCTTCGCAGCCTGATCAGCCTACAAATGGATCGCCCCAAAGGGATCCCAATCCTAGCCCGCCTATCTAGCCCTCGAGCCCCCAAAGGCCCGAGCAGCCATCGATGCCTCAGGACGATGTCCCGCTGAGGGACCCCGAGGCACAACCTCCATCCCAGGCTGTTCGCGGCAATCCCCCGCAACCAAGGCAGAATAGGGCCGGGCAGCCGCCCCGCCGTCCTAGACGCCATAGGGGCGAAGAGCCAAACCCTCCGAGCAGAGGATAGCGTCCTTCTGGCAACAGAAGGAACTCAGAGATGGGCTCTACGGTCTGGGGCCCCCCACGGAATGATAATGCACGGGGACCTACCGACCAACGCAGGCCACCCTCTAACGCTCGGGAGGTTCCAGCCCGGGAAGGCAACCGAGGGAACAGTCGATCCCATCATAGCCAATCAAGATTCAAAGATGGCCATGATTATAATGAAGTTGACTCAGGCAGAGGAAACGCCGGTTGGAGAAATGAAGAAAGAGGTGGGGGCAGAAGCTTACCACCTAGGGACGACCAACCTGAAAGACGTGACGCTGGGGGTAGCCCAGACAAAATAACATCTTTAACCGTCTTGGAGCCAGCGAACAGCAGTGAAGGGACGAAGATTTAAGAGATGTACTCAACGATTGCAGGGAACAGCACGATGAGTAAATTCCCCCAGTAGCAGCAGAGGCCCTGGCGATTCCTGGCGCCGTACAGGCCAAAATAGATGCCCTCAACTAGGCAGTGCAACAGCTGGTTGGGGAAGAACATCTTATATCGATCACGATAAGAGAAAGGGCACTCCTTTCGTTCAGAGGATAGCTATGGCAGAAACTCCTAGCAAGTTTAAGATGCCCACACTTTCGAACTTTGACGGGTATGGTGACCCGGTATCTCACGTCAACAAATTTGAGATACAAATGGACATTCAGAAAGTGTCCGAAGACGCTCGGTGCAGGATCTTCCCTGCAACACTTTCTGATGCTGCACAGGAGTAGTTTTTCAAATTCCCTCCTGCAAGTATAGTTTCTTGGGAGATGTTCGTGAAGGAATTTTACGGACAATTCTATGCGGGTCGTGTGCACCCAACTGAGGCAAATCAGCTGGTCGAAATACGCCAGCAAGACGGAGAATCACTGAAAGATTACGTCCAGCGTTTTATGCGAGCAGCTGCTGGAGCGAAAACAGTGGGAGATGAAAGCAAGATGATGGCCATAACTGTAGGGGTTAAGCGCCGCATGCCTCTCTGGAACAACCTCAGAAAGCATGGGGTCAGGACTACCCAGGAATTTTTTTATCGAGCTGATCGCTACATCAAGCTCGAGGATGCCATCGCCAGTGAAGGAAAGCCCCCAGGACAGGATAAGGGGACTGCTGAGCCTGCCAAAGCCGCCAATGGGTCAAAGCCCAATGGCAACGGCAAAGGCAACGGGAATGGCAATGACAATGGCAAGAATGGGGGGAAACGACCGCATAATGAGCCTTCCACCTCTGACAATAAATGAGCCAAGGGTAATCATTATGAACCTCGGTTCACTAACTACACTGCCCTTATTGAGTCTTGGGGAGAGGTGTATCAGGCCACGAGTTCCAGTGTGCCGCATAAAAAACCTGCCTCGATTCGAAAGGATATTTCGAAGAGAGACACTACCAAGTTCTGTCGTTATCATAACGACTACGGACATGATACGAATGAATGCAACCAGCTGAAGGATGAAATCGAGTTCTTTATTAGACAAGGACACTTGAGAAGATATGTATGAGCCTCGGGAAATTGCCAACGAGAAGCTCCAGGTGGCAACGAGCATGCGCCCACACGCCAACGCTTGCCACCTTTGTTGCCTGACCCCGTAGCTGGCACTTTACTCACCATCTGTGGAGGCTTGCACCTCGCGGGAAGCAATGGAAAGGCGAGGGAACGATATGCTCATACCCTACGTCACGACCAGGGCATCAAGATGATGACTGTGGAGGATAGGGCATCAAAGAAGGCTCGGTCAGAGGAGGGTCAGATAACCTTCTCTGATAGCGATGCCCAGCATGTCCGGTTCCCACATTCCGATCTGCTGGTCGTGGACGTTCAAATTGCCAACATGATGGTGAAAAGAGTACTAATTGATACAGGAAGTTCAGTGAACATCCTGTACAAATCGTTGCTAGAATGCATCAAGTTGTCCGTTAAGGACTTGGAGCCCTGCAACCAAACAATTTATGACTTCTCCAGTGAGGGACTCGCCCCAGCAGGGTCAATCAAACTTCCAGTGACAGCAGGTACATCACATGCTACCAGGACATTACTCGCTACTTTTATAGTAGTTGATTGCCCTTCGGCGTACAATGTTGTCATTGGAAGGCCCATACTGGTTGATCTTCGGGCCGTCACCTCAGTATGGCATTTGGTTCCCGACAGACGCAGGGGTAGGACGCGTGTTGGGAAACCAAAGAGAAGCAAGGGAGTGCTACAACACCTCAGTTACAAAGGCAAAGAAGGGAACGTCAAAGAGCACTCCCCCAGATAGGTTGCAGATGGCTATTGATACACAAGCCCAATTCGGTGACGGAGTCACCAAATAGGGTGTTGCCCAAAGTGAGGATAGGGATTTAGATCCTCGCTTTGGGGATTTTGAGGAAACTGTTGGACCCGTCGAGGACCTGGAAGAGGTCCAACTTGACGAAAAAGATCCGACCAGAGTCGTAAAGGTCGGGAAAAGTTTAGAAGCAACCACGAAGCATGCACTGGTGGAATTTTTGCGAAAGAGCCAGGAAGTCTTTGCCTAGTCACACAAAGACATGGCTGGGATAGATCCTGTAGTTATCAGCCATGTCTTGAACGTTGACAAGAGTTTTCCACCAGTGCAACAGAAAAGAAGGCTGCTCGATAAGGATAGATCGAAAGCCTTAAAAGAGGAAGTCGAGAGACTGAAGGAGAATGGGTTCATCAGGGTAGCATTTTATCCATCGTGGGTCTCTAATCTGGTACTAGTTCCCAAGCCTAACGACAAATGGAGAACCTATGTGGATTTCACATACCTCAATAAAGCCTGCCCAAAGGATTGCTTCTCATTCACAAGGATCGACCAGTTGGTCGATGCAACTGCAGGACATGAGATCCTCTCCTTCATGGATGCATACTCAGGATACAATCAGATTAGTATGCATCCCCCTGATGAGGATCACACCAGCTTTCGGACCGATACGGGGTTATACTGTTACAAAGTAATGCCCTTCGGACTGAAAAACGCAGGTGCGACTTACCAACGATTGGTTAACCACATGTTTAAGGAGTTGATAGGAGTAAACATGGAGGTGTATGTGGACGACATGCTGGTAAAGTCAAAAAAAGCAAAAGGACATGTGAAGGATTGACAAGAGTGTTTCGATGTGTTGAACAAGTACCAAATGAAATTAAATCCTCTCAAATGTTCCTTTGGAGTTGGATCAGGGAAATTCTTGGGGTTCATTCTCAATTCAAGAGGAATCGAGGCCAACCCTGACAAGATAAAAGCCCTGATCGACATGAAATCGTCAGAGAAGATCAAGGATGTGCAAAGTTTAACTGGAAGAATTGCCGCACTAAGTAGATTCATTTCCAAGTCGATGGATAAATGCGTCCCTTTCTTTAATCTACTTAGAGGCAACAAGAAGTTTGAATGGACAGGAGACTGCGAGCAGGCTTTCCAAGCCCTAAAAGTACATATGGCACAATCTCCCATTTTTTCAAAGCCTATCGAAGGAGAAACTTTGTTCATCTACCTGGCGATCACCGAAGTGGTTGTTGGCGCAGTACTAGTACGAGAAGAAGAAGGCGTACAAAAGGCAGTTTACTATGTAAGCAAAAGGCTAATCAGAGCGGAATTGAGGTATCCTCCCATCGAGAGGTTAGCCTATTGTTTAATCTTAGCCTCAAGGAAACTACGTCCTTACTTCCAAGCCCATCCCATTACAGTCTTAACTGACCAGCCCCTTCGGCAAGTCCTGCAAAAACTAGAGGCGGCTGGGCGTTTATTAAAATGGGCAGTCGAACTCGGGCAATTCGATATTACATATTCACCGCGAGCAGCAGTAAAAGGACAAGTCTTGGCTGATCTTATTGCCGAGTTCACTGAGCTCCCGAACAACGAGCAGTGCGAAGAGTCTAGTGTGCCTGAGCCACGAGATGAAGCTCTTTCGTGGAAGTTATTCACAGATGGGTCGTCCAACAAATCTCACGCAGGAGCGGGAGTGATATTGATAATTCCAGAAGGGCATCGATTTCACTGCGCTATTAGGTTCAACTTCACTACATCAAATAATGAAGTCGAATATGAAGCACTCCTCACTGGGTTAAGATTGGCAAAAGACATGAGTATAAAGGTGCTGGATATTTACAGTGGTTCACAGCTGGTAGTGAATCATGTCCTAGGGGAATATCAAGCACGAGGCCTCAAAATGGTGGCCTACTTGAACAAAACTAGAGATCTGTTGGCTCAGTTCGAGAAGTATACCCTCCAGCAAACACCTCGGGATCAGAGTTAAAAACGCAGATGCTTTAGCCAAACTTGTAAGTGCGAAAGACGCTGACACTTTGAATATTGTGCCAGTAGAAAGATTGTGCGAGCCGAGCATACGAGCAGACGAAACCAATATGGAAATCCGGATGGAGAAAACATGGATGGCTCCATACTTGGAGTATCTTACAAATGGTGTACTACCGGCAGATAGAAACAAAGCCAGAACTCTCCAAAGACAGGCTGCTAGGTATATATTGGTCGATGGTGTTCTTTACTGAAGAGGATATTCCATGCCACTGCTCAGATATATTACACTGGAAAAAGATAAAGAGCTGATGAAGGAGGTACATGAAGGCTTCTGCGGGGATCACGTTGGGGGGCAAAGTTTGGCAAAAAAGATTCTAAGGCAGGGCTATTTCTGGCCGACTATGAACGAAGACTCAATGGAATTTGTGCGAAAATGCGATAAGTGTCAAAGATTTTCCAAGATCCCACGCGCAGCTCCCAACGAGTTAAAGCAGATGCAGAGTCCTTGGCCTTTCGCAGTATGGTATATAGACTTGATTGGATCCCTGCCAACAGGGAAAGGTAGAGTAAAATATGCAGTTGTAGTAGTCGACTACTTCACCAAATGGGTCGAAGCTGAGCCGCTCGCTACCAGAATGACCAAGAAAGTTCTTGACTTTGTCATCAAGAACATCATTTGCCGATATGGTTTTCCTCGAAAAATTGTCTCAGACAACGGCACCCAGTTTGAAAGTGACTTATTCACAAACTTCTACAAAAGACATGGAATCGTCAAAAGATTTTCTTCAGTCGCACATCCACAAGCAAATGGGCAAGTCGAAGCAATGAACAAAACCCTTAAAGATACCCTGAAGAAAAGACTTGAAGATGCTAAAGGAGCATGGCCAGAACAGCTGCCTGAAGTACTCTGGTCGTATAGAACGTCTCATCGAACAGTGACAGGTCATACCCCATTTTCCTTAGCATACGGGTATGAAGCTATGTTGCCTGTCCAGTTAGATCCACCCTCACATCGACGAATTACTTACGATCAAGACCAAAATAGCCAACTGATGATGGAGTCCCTAGACTCACTTGAAGAGAAATGGGAAAGAGCCCAACTCTGAGTAGCCGCGTACCAGCAAAAAGTCGCCCAGTATTTTAACTCAAAAGTGAAAGAAAGAAAGTTCAACGTCGGAGACCTAGTACTTCAACAAGTTTTCTTAAACACCCGCGACCCAACTGCTGGAGTACTCGGACCGAACTGGGAAGGACCTTACCAGATTAAAGAAGTCCTTCATCCAGGCACCTACAAGCTTGAACGCTTAAATGGAGATCTCGTTCCACGCTATTGGAACGGAGAACACCTACACAAGTATTACCAATAAACAGTCCTTTTTAAAGGACTGGCTTGTATTAATTTTTACTTTTTACAAGTTTCGAAAAAGGGTTAGCCACGTTGTATGGCTAATCGATTATAAGTGTAAGATATTTTTAAGATCACTCATAAAGACATGTTTTATCCATTTTTAATACGAGAATTATAAGGGACTGTGTGCAGCCAGTCATTCTTGCCAACCTTTGTAAATTTATTTTTACAAGTATTTGTTCATTACATGTGTTGTTTTGCTGTATTATGAGTGTTACGTTTCCTACCGAGTAGTAATGTCTGCACAGGTCGTGGTCAAGGCAAGTGACCAAGGACCTAAAGCTCCTCGATCACTTGGGGGGCATATAAGGTACAACGATAGCAAAGCATACCAAGAGGTATGTAAACACATGAACAAAATGAGTGAAAGCATGCTACGGTACTTAGAGTATTTTTCAAAATTTATATTTTGTTAAATCAAGCCAAAGTACTATGCTAAGTTTGGTCATGCGAACAAATGTTATAATAGATAGAAATATTATAATATCAAAAGGAATTATTTTACACCGCGAGCAGTACTGCTTGGATGTGATTGTTTAAAGTAAAAGGAAAGTTTGCTGCCCATGCAACAAATTTAAAAATAAAAATTTAGTCTTTACATCACGACCTGTGGGTCGTGTAATTAAAGAAAAGAATAAAAAGTTTAAGGAGCATTAGGAGCAAGAGGGTCTTGCTCAGCATTCTGGTTAGCCGCATCCTCGACAACTCCTCCTTCCTTCGCGCCAGCAGCTGGCTGGATACTTGGGGAAGCAGGAACTCTGGCTCTTTCTTCTTCTGCAGCCAGCCGAGCAGTGCAGCGGGCTAACTCAGCGTTCCTAGCATCCTCTGGAAGGTAGTTGAAGTTGGCACTCCGGTTGTGTTTCCAAAAGTCGTAGAAACACCGAAGTGTCGCATTCTTGTACCTCTCCAGATCTTTAGCATTGGTGAGCTTCAGCTGCTCCACCTGGCTCTCAAGAACAGCTATGGTCTTGTCCTTAGCAAGGTGCTCCTCCTTAAGTCTCTTGACTTCATGATATTGGATTCGACTGGAATCCTGGAAATCGTCCTTCTGCTTCTTTAAAGCTGCCTGAGAAGCTTCATTCTCCGCCAGCTTTGCCACCAAAGCATCCTTCTGTTGGGTATCCACCTCCAACTCCCCAGCATGCATGGCCTCTGCAGCCTGAAGCTCCTCGATGGCTTTCGCTTGAAACTCCTCGATGGCCTTTGCCTGAGCCTGCTCGATGCTAGCACTAGCACGAGTATGAGCGGAAGTTATTGTCAGCATGGCCTGCAGTCAAGGAATAAAAGTTAGGCTATATTACAAGAAGGAAAGGTAAAGACCAAGAGGAAGAATACTTACACTGGCCACTTCGTTAAGAGCCCTGTTAAGGATCTGATCGACCCCCATGTTCTCAGCTTCAGCCATTGCCTCCCTGCAATGGTCATGCTTCAAGATATAAGCAATGAGATCTTTAGTTGATCGCAGGGAGCAATTCGAGAGTTTGGTCCCAAGAAGTTCTGCTTGTGGGGTCTGTTCCCTTCGGGTCGCAGGCGGAGGGTTGGCAGCAGGGGCAATCTCCTTTTCAGCAGGAGCAGAAGGCTGGGCAGAAGGTTGGCCAGTAGGTCCGTCCTTGGAAGGATCATCTGTTCGACCCTTCTTGACCGGGGGTGCTTGGTTTGATTCTCCATTATGCCTCCTAGATGATTTTCGTCGAACTAGGGGGACCTCCTCTTCCTCCTGGGTCTGATACAGATCGAAAACGTTGGGGGAAGCCATCTCTGCAGATAAAGAAAAACATGCAGACAGTAAGACAAAGGTGGATAAAAAATCATGGCAAATCAGAAAAAAGGTCACAAAGTTTAATACCCGAGCTACAACTACTGGTCGCTATACTACTAACTCTATTAGTCATACACTCACTATCTGGCACGAAGAAGTTTGGCCCTAGATTTGGAGTATACGTAAAATTGCCATCCCCATCAAACAAGTGACAGGGAATTGGCAAGCTATTTAAAAGCAAGATAACAATATTGTTTTTGTCTGAGGATTCATCCAGGTCTATGACAGACTCTATTGCCTTTTGTTTCCCCTTGCCTTGGGGCGCAGAAGGCCTCTTTGCTGAAGGGACGCCAGTGGGTTCCCTGATCGTAACCCCCATTGGCCTCCTTCGGGGAGGAGACGCCGGAGGTTGTTGCTCGGGATCCCCCCTCGGCCGTGGCATCAGCCACCATGGGTCCTCTTGTTTCATGGCAAGGAGCCAAGAGGCCAGATAACCTCAGATTTTCATCAGTGACCAGGGACTTAACGCTTTTTTCAGCGTCTGCCATCCTGGGCAATGCGTTGGACCTCAACACCATGTCTGGTGTTGGGTTCGGACGTAACCAAGGTCCTGTAAGGCACAATATACTTTAGAGAAGTGCAGAAGAGTTTGCTAAGGAAAAGTATCGATCTGTGAAAGTAGCATTTACCTCCTCGAGTGAAGGACAGGTTGTTCGTAGTCATGTCTGGCGTGAGGAAGTACTCTCTATTGTACTTCCCCACGTTGGAAATATGAGTAGTGTCACTCAGGAACGTTCGGCTTGTTTCTTGGTGATAGAGATGAAAAAAGCCTGTCCCGTATTGTTGAGGGTTGGACTTAAGGTCAAGAGGAATTTGACCTCATGAGGAGTGGGTTCTGGCCATTTTTTGAGTTTATAAAGGATATAGAGTGCGGCCAGCATTCTATATCTGTTTGGGGTAATTTGAAAGGGGGCAACACCAAAGTAGTTGGCCACCCCCTGGTAGAATGGATGTAGAGGGAGGATAGCCCCCGCCTCTATGTGATATCTGGACCAAGCACTATAGACGCCCCCAGGCAGGTTAGCTCTTTGGTCAGCAGCAGGGATTGTGAGATTGACCCCGATAAGAGGATACTTCCTACGATAATTGGCAAGCATCCGGGGAGTCACCTGGCTGGCAGGAGAGAGATACCACTCGACATCAGGAAGGTTTTGATGCTGAGGGCGAGCCCTGACTTGAATACAAGGGTTTGGGGCAGCATTTTCTTGACCACTGGTCGAGGGAACCCTAGCCTGTGAATCAGGTTGGGCAGGAGAATTTGAATTGTTTTCAGGGTTTTGTTTTTTCTGGCCTGGAGACTTAGAGCGGCCATTTGAGGTGGTGATGGTTGAGGTCTAGAAGAAACTCTGGAAAATGGAATCTCGTGAACTCGGTCGATTGGTTGTTCTTCGTCTTCGAGAAGCTTTGCAAGAAGATCGTTGTCGATGGGCCGCTCACCTCCCCACAAATCTGGCATTAAAATCTGCGAATAGAAGAATGGGGAGAAGAGGATGAAGAATTTTGAAAGTTTTTTAGAATAACGTTGGTCGAGTATAAAAGTTAAGCTTTTACACAAAAACATTCTAACAAAAAACTAATTTTTCTGCACGAACAGTTTGAGAAATAGATCAAAAAGTGAAAGCAAAAAGTTTTTTGAAAAAGCTTTTTCAACTCCTTTTAGGGTGGGAAAAACTTGTTTTTTCAACTGGCACAAAAATCGAATTTTTACTTCAGTTTTACGTCCTAAAGCAGTGATCTCAACTATCAAACTAACTCGTGACTCCTTAATGGTAGAAAAAATATCATCTTATACAGTATCACCCACAAAACCCCCTACTATCATGCATCTAAACTTAGAAACAAATGAACTCAACAGTCAATCCACAAAAGCATGCACGGCAAAAATATAGAGCATAAAAGTTCTGAGACTTACCAGAAAAAAGATCGTGGAGATTTGAGAGAGTTTTCGAGGGATGGAGAACTCACGAACTGAATCTTGAAATGCTGAAAGACGGTCTCCAGAAGAAAATGGAAGCTCTGATTTTAGGGTTTCTTGAAAGAGTAATAGCTTGCGTAAAAAGAAAACGAAGACTTTGGGGAGACTATATATATTTTTTTCCGTGACATCAAAAGGAAGTAATCATCAGTTTCCTCTTTTTCGAAGCATTGGGAAGGCTGATAGCCGTCGAAAGGTTACTTGGGAGCCGAAAAGCTGTGATTAGACAATGGTAGGTTACTTTTCCCAAGATTGCGCGAATTATTCTGACAGGTCTGGTGGGGAAACCGAAGGGTCGTTTCCTTAAAATTTTATTTATTGCTCGTAATAAATAAACTTATGGGGCAAATGTTATCCAAAAAACAGGCACGGATGACATGGCAAGTGATCTCTGAACACGTGGCTGACATCTGGCAGAAGTCTTGTTCGACCATCGACCAGAAAGATGTCCATGGCGCAACGCTCAATCTTTAAATACAACTAGCTTGGTCGTATACTCGCTATATTTGGAGAAAATCTTATGCAGTTATAATCATATCCGAAATTATCTCCCATGATTTCCTGAGTATCCGATTATTTAGGAAAGAATATCTGTAACAAATTAATGTAATCTTCCTTGACCCTATAAATATAGAAAGATTGCTCAAGGAAGGGTCTTTTTGGCTTTCTAATTATCTGAGATTAGAGTTTTACGAGTGTATTACAGCTATCATACTTGATATATTGTTTTGTTCTTCAAAGGTTGGTGAAACTCATTGAACCCTAGTTCTTTGATCACTCCATTGAAATATTATATCAATAACAGCTCAAGTGGATGTAGGTTATTACTAGATTCTGGGGCCGAACCACTATAAATTCCTGTGTGTTTTATTGTTTTCATCATTATTCTCATTTCGACACATCTGTCCACATCAAGCAATTTTGACTCCATGTCAGTTGACCAAAATCAGGGTCAACATTCTGGTGCTTTCATTGAGAGCTTGATATAATATTGTTGAATTTTCAATGGCGAAAACCACAAAGAAGACTGGACAGGCGGCTAGCGCTGCACCATCTCAACTGCCTCCTCCTCCTCCTCCTCCAAACATGACTGAAGATGAGCCACATTTGGAATTCGATGAGGAAGAATTGGATTCCGAGACGCTGAGGAATACCCTGGGGGTATTGCAGGATGAATTGGCCAATCTGAGGGTCAGTCAAGAAAGTGCTGCTGAGATTATGGTGCGGCAGCAACAAGAGATCGAACGACAGTGCCAGGAATTAAGTGAAAGATAGGTGGAAATGGACCGCCGTCAGAGGGAGGCCATGGCAACCCTCGAAGCAGCCTTACAGTTGGCTAGGAATTAGGTTGTACCTGCTTCGCAGCCTGATCAGCCTACAAATGGACTGCCCCAAAGGGGTCCCAATCCTAGCCTGCCTATCTAGCCCTTGCGCCTCCAAAGGCCCGAGCAGCCACCGATGCCTCAGGACGATGTCCCGCTGAGGGACCCTGAGGCACAGCCTCCATCCCAGGCTGGTCGCGGCAATCCCCCGCAACCAAGGCAGAATAGGGTCGGGAAGTCGCCCCGCAGTCCTAGACGCCATAGGGATGAAGAGCCAAACCCTCCAAGCAGATGACAGCATCCTTCTGGCAACAGAAGGAACTCAGAGACGGGCTCTGCGGTCCGGGGCCCCCCACGGCATGATAATGCACGGGGACCTACCGACCAATGCAGGCCACCCTCTAACGCTCGGGAGGTTCCAGCCCGGGAAGGTAACCGAGGGAACATTCGATCCCATCATAGCCAATCAAGATTCAGAGATGCCCATGATTATAATGAGGCCGACTCAGGCAGAAGAAACACTGGTCAGAGAAATGAAGAAAGATGTGGGGGCAGTATCTGAAAATGTAGTCAGGAAAACTCTACACTGATAATCGTCACTTACCCTGAGCAGTTCTATCTGGTCCTCAAATTTCCCAACATGTCTGATGGGATCTGTTTTTTCTGTATATACTTGCAGCACTGGTGCTTTATATTTTGCTGGTGGCTGAGCTGCTTTGATCTGGGCACAAAATGGACTGCCACTCCTGTGGTCTACGGCATCCATTCTGGAAGGTCGTTTTGACAAACCCTACAACGCAGTTGTTAGCGCGTCAAGCTGGGCTTGGATGCCTGGTGCAACCGACGAGGCTCCAAGGTTTTGACCTCCTGGTTGGGCATTTCCATCTGGAGCACTATCATCAAGTATTTCTATTTGACCGGCAGGGCGATTCAGATCTTGCCCTTCGATCGGGATAGTCTTCCTCTTGTTGCTGATAACGTCCCTTGGATCCTTCCGGGAAGTATGTCCTCCTAACCGATCAAACACTATGCTCTTATATTTTTCAGAGGGCTTACTGTGCGGGACCTACTCTCTCCAACTACACTTCTGGCCGTGATGTAGTGGCGGCTTCTCGGCATGGCCAGGGCAGCCATTTCTTCCTTGTTGGCCATTGCTCTCTTTCTCCTTTGACCGGTCGGTGTGATGACTATTAGCCTCATCCCGACCATATCCATCTTTAAACTGTGAAGTTTTCTTATCTCGAGAAGCCCCAGTCTGATTATGCCTGGGTGGAGTCTTCTTACTGCCTAGCCGGCGACTCCCTGATCTAGAAGTTTCTGACCGGTGGCTCTTGGAAGGGGTTCTAGAATTCTCCCTTTGCGTTGAGGCAATCCCAGAGCGGACCCCATCATCCCTCTGAATAGTGGTATTGCT
Source organism: Humulus lupulus (assembly GCF_963169125.1). Taxonomy (NCBI): domain Eukaryota; kingdom Viridiplantae; phylum Streptophyta; class Magnoliopsida; order Rosales; family Cannabaceae; genus Humulus; species Humulus lupulus. The sequence goes on along the minus strand of NC_084794.1, from coordinate 205,728,115 downwards.
TCTACTTCTATCTGGCCCCCGAGAATCGGCTCTGACAACGGACCTCTGACCAACATTGTTATTTCTTGCTCCCTGGGTGGCTACTCGTGCTGCGGATTGGGCATTGGCTTAGATCAACTGAGTAGCCATTTCCAAAGTAATAGCTGCCTCGTGATGTCGTCAGTCGGCCTCCTCCAGCCATCGCCTAATATCTTCGCTTCTGGCATCCATTTCCCATTTTTGTTGCTCAAATGTAGACTTTTGCCTGGCCATTTCGTCAGGGAAAGACTCCTGCCAAGCATTGAGTTGCATCATCTCCTCCTGGAAAGCCCCCATGGCTTCCTGGAGTTGTTCAACCTCTGGAGTCATCTCCCTGAGAAAGACCCTGGGCTCAATATCAGGGTTCTCAATTGTAGAACCTTTTGATCTAATAGGTTCTTTTGATGTACTGGGCTTTCTGTGTGCCATATTGGTAGGATAGTAGTGTGTTTCTTCTATTCAGGCTCTCAATGAAACCACCAAAAATGTTGACCACGATTTTGGCCAACGGCGAGTAGACGCAAAAACGACAGTAAACCTTGAATAGAAAATAAATGACACAAATAATTTTATAGTGGTTCAGCCCCAATTTGTTGGTAATAGCCTAATCCACTTGGAGTTGTGATATATATAGCCAACACTTAAGATCAGATGAATATGAGTCAACTGAGTTTCTCAAGTGTAAGTAGAAAAGTACAGTGTTTCTCTCTCTAAACTCCCAGAAAATGCTTCAGAATACCCCAAGTAACACTCCCAAAGTCTCAAATCTAGACAGTTTTTTCAGTCTAAAAAAGATCTGATCCTCCCAAGGATGCCATGAGCTCTTTATTTATAGGCTCATGGATCGTACCTAAAAAATATCCCGTTTTGACGGGGTCCTTGGTTGTTTTAACCAACTTTAATTAATAAAGTAATAAACAAATTTAAATTACAACAATATAGCTATTACTTTGGGATATTTGAGAGATTCACGTGGTAGTTACGAGCGATTCGAGTTGAAGTTGTTACTGAGATTCTACAAAGAAGTCAGTGGGCAGTTAACTCCTGAAATTTTGACACATCCTGTTGGCAACGTCCTCAATCTGACATAGCCGGTCGGCTACATCCTCAATCTGACATAGCTGGTCGGATGACACTCTTTTTTGAGATGACTGGTCGGATGAAACATATTGCTGAGGTGACAGGTTCGATGAACTGCATCTCTGGTCGGATAAATCCCTTTCTATTCAGGCAAATCATGTATCTGGTCGGGTGAGTCCCTTTTTGACTGGACAAAAATATTCTCCAGTTGGGTAGATCATTTCCTGACCAGGCAGAACCATCTTTTTCACCAATATCCTTCCCTTGGTTAACATACTTACTAATCATTAATGCCCAACTAGGTAGCCACGAATTGCCACCTGTCACCTCTGATTGCCACGTCATTAAAATGAAAATTTAGGGATAACACTTTTAGTTGGCTAAGATTTTATCTTAATTTTAATTGATTATTTGAATTTGATTTTTTAATTATTTAAATTCAACTAAATTAAAAAGATGACAAAATGATTATTTAATTAAAAGTTATTTTTAATTAAATAAATTAATTGGAAAGTTAATTTCTAGTTAATTAGTTGGCCTAACAAATTCTTAAAGATTAGCAAGAATGTCTAAAAGAGAGGAGAAGCATTCTTGGAGTCTTGAAAACAACCTTAAGACTATTTTGTAATTTTATTTCTATTTTTTCAAATGTTGTAAATTTAGAAATATCCAAGAGTACTTGGTTTATCATTTATTGTTTATTTATTTAAATAAATGTTATTTAATGTTTGATTGATAACATGATCATGCATTAGTCAATTACATGTCGTTCATGAAACCCCACACAGTTTTCATTAATCATGCATCTTTTAGAAACATGATTATTTAGGATTGTCCTAATCATTTATATGAATTGTTTTGAAGAAATCAATTGCATGTAAAATACTAAGTATTAAATTAGATAAAACTTGGTAACTCACACCATAATAAATGCAATAGTTATTATAGGCCTTTAAAATAACCAACTTAATTTAAAAAGTGTTTTAGTAAAGTTAGATAAATGTAGTGGGTAATTATCTAGATCGCATTAATTGTAGAAACATGCTCATTTATAATTAAATGTATTTTGTAATTAATTACATTAATAAACTAGTAATTAATTTAAAATTAATTGATTAGTTTAATAAAACACAATATTTCTAAAATAGTAAGTGGGAGAATGTGAACATCTCAATGTGACATATGGTTTCCATTATTAGTACAACACCGTGGATATGAATAGGCCCTCGAGACGATTTTGTTTCCGTCCCCCTAATGAAGGTTTCTAGACATATTAATATCAAGGTTGACTTCTTACGAAGATAGGAAAGAGTGATGTATTTTAGGCTTGACCAACCCTAAGGCGACACTCTCTAAGTTAAGTCGTGAATTCTGAAATAATGAGTTACACTTACAAAGATGCAATTAAGATTTTGCAGTGGATAATTGCATCTTGGCCAAACCAGCGGTACTTTATTTTTAAAAGAGAAAATAAAGAGTTATTTTAAGTTTTAAATAATAAAGATAAGATTGTCTTATAAGCTATCTGAATTTAACTTGATCGACCCTAAGGCGACACTTTATTTGTTGGGTAGTTTTATTGTGGAATAGTAAATGTTAGTTTATGTGTTTTAATTGTTACATTCATGCATCATATTTACTTTCCAAATTATTGATATTTTTCAAATAATAAAATTATTTTTTTTTTTATTTTCATTCATAAAATGTTGTCACCCAATTACTTTCCCATTATGTGACAATCATGCATCAACTGATTGATGATCATATAAGCAAAGTTAAACTTACTGAAGAGGATGTACGAGCTGAGTTAGGCAACGCTCACTATGCAGTACTGTGAGTGGCGTGAGCTACTTAGTGATTCTCCCTGATTTTCTCATTTGTTTGTTTAATTAATATTTAAGATAATATATTTATCCCAAAATAAATATCATTTAATACAAAATTAACTTTATCTTAAAATATCAGTTTAAGATAAATAAATATCTTATAATAAGATAATAATTGAACCCTTTCTATATTAATCAAAACATGATTAATAATTATTTTAACATAAAGTTTTTCAGAGTAAAAGATATATAGTTAACTAATTAATTAATTCACAATTAATCAATTACCCATAATTATCACATATTTATTTCCTTGCCCCAAAAAATTAATTCATTTGCAATTTAGTCCTCTCTACAAATGTTCCTTATGACATCCTTACCCTTGACAGTGTAGGGTAGAGGTGACTTAGGGACCATGTACCTATAATAAGAAGCTGCAATAAACTAGATTATTAATTAAACTCTTTAATCTAATAATATTATTTATTAATTACTTGATTTCTCCACTATAAATATGAAATTGTACTCTAATTATTTATAGAATTATATTTACAGAGTTTTCTCTTGTAGTCCATTGATATAATCAATAAATGTAGTTATGTCCACCATTTATTGGTTCGTTAATTAGAGCTGGTCAAAATTACTATTTTATCATTTTAATTACCTCTTGATCCTTAAGTACTATTAATTCACTAGCGAATAATTAATCTATAATCAAATTATAGATTTCAGCTCAATAGTTATTGAGTTCCAGAATTAACCCTTGAGGGAACCAATAGTCGATTCGTTAGGAAAGTACGTATTCCATTATTGTAAATCATGCTCCCAGCCATCCATGATATTGAATCTCCAAAACAAAATCACTAGCCTTGTTATATTAAGAGACCTTAATGAGTGAATCAAAAAATCCAATAAGCACAAACAAGAGTTCATGACTACTTTAGATTTAGACTGATCTACAAATGATCATCCATTATGATAAGAATTAAATCTTGATGACAAATGGTAAGTTTATAAAGATAGTTAATTCATATCGAACCTATCATATATAATCTCTATTATATATAGTATTTTTACCAAGATGTCTATCCACATCAGTAATCTGAATCTAGATTATATGCATCCCGTATGCTTAGTAAACCGTACTAGTAACCATTCATTAAATATTTCTTAGTTTAATATATTATTGACCTTTTTATTCATTGTATATGATCTTAATTCTCTCGTACTAATACAAGATCATATCCTTATAAATGAATATGAATTTTTCTTCTATTTCATATAAATTATTCAAACAATAATTATAACATTCAAATATAATAAAATTGTACTTTTATTTAAATCAATAAAATGTCTTTACATGCTTTTAGGGCATAAATCCTAACAATAAAGTCACTCAAAGCTACTTGTTCTATCTTAAAGGAGTTTCCATACTTGATTTTTTAATAATAAGTAAATTTGGTTTTACTTTAAGTTAATAAACTTCAATTAATTTTCTAATAAAATCTTACCCGAAAAAAAAGTGTTCCACTTGTGGTAGTATTGATGAGAAACTCATTTAATTTTTTGAAAAATTATACATATCATTGTAAATTAAAAATAAATAAAAAAATACAGAATTTTACAAAAATACGGATAATAGTTAGTAACAATTCTTCTGCTTCTTGTTAAAATTTTATATTTATTCTATAAATATTGTTTACAAATTTGTAAACTTTGGTTACAAAAAAAAACTTTATTGTTACAAATTTTTAAACTTTATTTACAAAAAAAACTCTGTATTTACGATTATACTTCTTTGTAGTTTTGTAATTTTTTCCAAATTCTGTATTTTTAGTAATCTTTTTAAATCTGAAGTATTTTTATAAACTTCCCTTTTTTTATTATATTGTTTGTAAGTCAAGTTAACAAGATTAAACATTTGACTTATCCATGTTGAAAAGTATATTACTATGAAACCAAAGAAAGAGACAATAAAAGCTCAATAAGCAAATAAGCGGTTTTAGCAAGTGGCGAGTATAGGTTAGAGAAATTGTTTGGTGTGTGTCCTCTAATTTTTCGACAAAATGATTTGTGTAGATTTGGGATGAAGGAGAAGAGAAAAAATATATGGGAGTTTAGCAAGTTTTTCATTTAATAACTTTTTAAAGGAAATAATGGATTATGATATGATTCTTGGAATGATATCATGTTCTCTTGTTTCATATTCACTTCCATGGTGTAGATCAAATATAATTGAGGGACGTAGAATAATCCAAAAAAGAATATACATTTTTAAAATCATTGAAGGCATTATGTCTCGTAAGAAGGATAGGGAGGAGTGATGAATTACTTAAGAATGATGGAGAAGAAGAGGGATGGAGAGGAGAATAAGTTTTTTTTTTAATGTTGTTTGGTAAGTTAGGATTAGATAAGGCACTTCTCCATCCTTTTGTTTTGTATTAAAAAGATAGCTCGAATGGTTGGGAGAAATTTAAGCATAAAATTATTACATTGCCTATTGTACAAATTTGTTATATTCATATTTTAATTTATTTTGTTATTGCACCAATGGATACGTACATGCATATGATCATTGTATTTTAGTGTTGTTAAAAGATAATAATAGTATAAGTCAGCAATAAATTTTTTACATGTATAATTTTTAAAATATATATTTTTTATATTAAAAGGATAAATCTAATTTCAGTATTAGTATTTTTATTTTGAATCACTATTACAAAAATTAGTTTTTATGACGCTTTTTTAGGGCACTCACCTAGATGCGAGCATTAAAAATATCTCTTAAACTTTTAGGACACTCACTGAGAGTCCTTAAAAAATACATGTTAGGACACACAATGTGAGTCTTAGTTACTGATGTGGTTCCTAAAAGACTATGGGGAAATTTGAGTCAGTGGAAACTTTTAAGGGCACAATTTGAGTGTACTAAAAGAGTATTGATGACGCTCAAAGTGGGTACTAAAAAATAATAATTAATTAATAAATTAAAAATTTATTAATAACTAAATTAAAAAAAATAATAATAATAATACAAACCCTATTCTTCCACTCAGCCCTCGATCCCTCTTTCTCTTTCTTTTCTTCTCTTTCTTCTTCTTCTTCTTCTTTCTCTCTCCTCTCTCTCTCGGATCTCTTTCTCCCACCCGACCTCTCTCCTTCCCTCACTTTCTCCCGCCTACGTCTTTATGGAGCCAGACTGCTGCCTTCCCCGCCACCACCAGCTACACACGCCGACCAAGGAAATTTAGAGGCTGCCAAAGCTTCGACCCATGCGAGCCCACGCCCTCACGCGCCCCCTAAGGTGGACAACGAAGCCTTCAATGTTCCTGCAATTTTTGGTTTTCCCAAAATTTCCAACAAGATTCTGACAACCTTTGATCATTGTGAGCCGAGTTGCCACCACCATCATACTCAACACTTTCAGGCAAGCAAAACTCAACCAGGATCGAGTTGGAAGTCGTCGGATTTCATTTTTGGTGTTTGTTGGAATCTATGGAGTTTGAAACTTTTTAGCTCCAATCTGGCCACCACGTTCCGTTCCACGAAGAACCACCACCACCATAACATCCCCTGAGCCTTAGGCTTCGAAATCCAGTCACTATTTTCTTGAATTACCACTGTTATCGACAGAGCTCCGGTGGGACTCTCGGCCAACAACCACTTTTGGGTGTTCCGAGGTTCGTCTCGAGCTCCAAACGTCATCCTCAAATCCGTTTCACTATCCTGAACATTTGGTATAATTTCTATCCCACATTTTATTTGTTTTGGGTTATAGAAATTAATTGTGAATTAAGAAATAAAATTCAGTTATCAGTGAATAAGCATAATGTGATTTACTAGACTGCTCTAGGATTGTTTATGTGATATGTTTGAAATTTTTTAAAATTAGGGGATGTCCAATGTTGCAGCCGTTATGCTGCTTGTCTTTCTAGAAATTTATCGACTCATGTTGATTTATCTTTTATAAAACCACATGTTATTCTAAAATTTATTAGAATAGCGATTTATAAAGAATAGAGAATTATGCTTTCTAGTTTCTATTATACTCCATTTTAAAAAAATCTAGTTTATAGGTTTTGGAGATAAACAGATTATAATTTGTTGTGCTATATATGGATTCTATTTCTTTATGTTGTTGTTTGTCTATTATTGTGATACTGTAGTATTAATATTGGACATCTTCTTGCTAATCTAATTTGGCAAGTTTTGAATGTATGATGTGTCTTGTGGTTTGTTATAAACTTTGATTGGTATTAAACATTGGATTTTTCCTTGTTGTGTCTCACAGGTCAGGAACAGATTGGAAGCAGGCCAGGAGTAGACTGTTCTTCTATTTTTTCCATGTAATTTGAGATTAAAGTTATTATAGTTATTTTAATACCATTTAGTTGTATATAATTTTAGTTGTAATTGGTAAACGTTAGTTCTTTGTCATCTAGATAGAACTTATAGTAGGGTATCAAAAACTGAGTAATTTCTACTGGGGCTTTATTCTTTTTATTTTTTAGGTTCATTAGGGTTTTCATTATTGGAACTTCTAGTTATCTTGGTATGAATTTTATACCCTTATTTCCCCTTCAGCAAATCATTTTTTTGTTTCATTATTATTCATATTTGTTTTAAAAATGTGTCATTGTTATCCAAAAAGCAGGTGTGGATGACGTGGCAAGCATTTTTAACACGTGGCTGACACCTGGCGAAGGTTCTGTTCGACCATCGACCAGGGAGATTCCCCTGACACAGCATTTGGGTTTTATATACGACCAGCTTGGCCGTGTACTCCGTATATTTTGAGATAATCTTGTACAATTGTCATCATATCCGAGATTATCTCCCATGATACCTGATTATCTGATTAGTTAGGAAAGAATATCTGTAACTAATTCATGTAACCCTCCTTGAGCCTATAAATAGAGAGAAATAACTCAAGGAAGGGACTTTTGGCTGATTTTTTTTTATGCTTTAGAAGAGAATTTTAGCTATTATCTTTCGGTTGTATTATTCATCCCTCTAAGGCTTGTGAAACTCGAAGAACCCTAGTTCTTTGATCACTCCTTTGAGAATCAAGATCAATAATAGCTTAAGTGGACGTAGGTCATTACCAATTCGTGGGGCCGAACCACTATAATTTGTTGTGTCGTTTACTTTTCTTTCCATTAGATTTATTTCAATACTTTCTATCACATCAAGCATTTGAATCTATGTCAGTTGACCAAAATAAGGGTCAACATTCTGGTGCTTTCATTGAGAGCTTGAGATGAGGTGGTTGAAGCACTAATGGCAAAGCAACCAGGAAGACTGGGCAGGCTGCTGACGCTGCACCATCTCAACCTCCTCCTCCGAACATGGCTAGGAATGAGCCACACTTGGAGTTTGATGAGGAGGAACAGGACTCCAAAATGCTGAGAAATACTCTGAGAGTATTGCAAGATGAATTGCCCAATCTGAGGGCCAGTCAAGAAAGTGCTGCGGAGACCATGGCGCGACAGCAGCAAGAAATAGAGCGCCAACACCAAGAGCTAAGTGAAAGACAGGCGGAGATGGACCGTCGTCAGAGGGATGCCATGGCAGCCCTCCAATTGACTAGGAATCAGGCTACGCCTACCTCGCAGCCTAACCAACCCCCAAATGGGCCACCTCAAAGAGGTCACGATCCTAGCCTCCGCTCTAGCCAACAAGCCCTCAAAGGCCGGAGCAGCCACCAATGCCTCAGGATGATGTCCCACCTAGGGACCCGAAGACGCAACCTCCATCCCAGGCTGGTTGAGGCAATCCCCCACATCCAAGGCAGAATATGGCTGGGCAGTAGCCCCGCAGCCCTAGACGCCAAGGGGTGAAGAGCCGCACCCACTGAGCAGGGGGCAGGGCCCTTCTGGCAACAGAAGGAACTCAGAGACAGGCTCTGTGGTCAGGGGCCCCCAATGACATGATAACGCATGGGGACCTACCGACAAGCGCAGGCCTCCCCCTAACGCTCGAGAAGTTCCAGCCTAAGGAGGAAACCGAGGAAACAGTCAGTCCCACCATAGCCAATCGAGGTTCAGAGATGGCCACGGCTAGAATGAGGCCGACTCAGGCAGAGGGAACGGTGGTCGGTGGAACGAGGAAAGAGGTGGAGGAAGAAACCCCCCACCTAGAGAAAATTGACATGCAGGAGATAATGTTGGGCGGCAGCCCAGAAAAAACAACGTCTTTAGCTGTCTCGGAGCCAGCGAGCAGCAGCGAAGGGATGACGATCTAAGGGATGTACTCAACGACCGCCGAGAATGGCATGACGAGTACTTTCCCCCGGCACCAGAAGCCCCGGCAATTCCTGAGGCAGTTCAGGCCCAAATAGATGCCCTGAACCAAGCAGTGCAACATCTGGTCGGGGGAAGAACGTCTCATATCGAGTATGATAGGAGAAGGGGCACTCCTTTCATACAAAGGATCACAATGGCTGAAACCCCCAGTAAGTTTAAAATGCCCACACTTCTAAACTTTGACGGGTATGGTGACCCAGTATCTCATGTCAAAAAATTTGAGATACAAATGGACATTCAAAAGGTGTCTGAAGACGCTCAGTGCAGGATCTTCCCTGCAACACTTTCTGATGCTGAATAGGAGTGGTTCTTTAAGTTCCATCCTGCAATTATTGTATCTTGGGAGATGTTTGTAAAGGAGTTTTATGGACAATTCTACGCGGGTCGTGTGCACCCAACTGAGGCAAACCAGCTGGTCGAGATACGCCAGCAAGAAGGAGAACCACTGAAAGATTATGTCCAGCGTTTCATGCGAGCAGCAGTTGGGGCCAAAACAGTGGGAGACAAAGGCAAAATGATGGCCTTAACTGTAGGAGTTAGGCATCGTACGCCTCTTTGGAGTAGCCTCAGGAAGCATGGGGTTAAAACTACCCAATAATTTTTAGATCTAGCTGATCGATACAACAAGCTCGAGGATGCAATTGCCAGTGAGGGAAAGACCCCAAATAAAGATAAGGGGACTGAAGACCCCACCAAAGCCGCCAATGGGTCAAAGCCCAACGGCAATGGCAAAGGCAATGGGAATGGCAACGACAAGAATGGGGAGAAGAGGCCCCATAACGAGCCCTCTACCTCCGAGAGTAAGTGCGCTAAGGGCAATCGTTATGAGCCAAGGTTCACCAACTACACTGCCCTTGTCGAGTCTCGAGTAGAGGTGTATCAGGCCACAAGTTCCAGTGTGCCTTACAAAAGACCCGCTCCCATTCGAAAGGATATTTCATAAAGGGATGCGACCAAGTTCTGTCATTTTCATAACGATTACGGACAAGATACGAATGAGTGTAACCAGCTGAAGGATGAAATTGAGTTCCTTATTAGACAAGGACACTTGAGGAGATACGTGTGGGCCGTGGGAACTTCCCAATGAGAGGCTCCAGATGGCAACGAGCAGCTGCATACACGCTAGTGCTCGCCACCTTTACAGCCTGTTCCCGTGGCTGGCAGCTTACTCACCATCTGCGGAGGTCTGCACCTTGCGGGAAACAGCGGAAAGGCAAGGGAACGATACGCTCGGACCCTACATCACGACCAGGACATCGAGATGATGACTATGGAAGATTGAGCATCAAAGAAGGCTCGAACAAAGGACGGTGCAATAACTTTCTCTGATTGTGATGCCCAGCATGTCCGGTTCCCACATTCCAATCCGCTGGTCGTGGTTGTTCAGATAGCCAACATGATTGTGAAAAGAGTACTGGTCAATACAAGAAGTTCAGTTAACATCCTGTATAAATCTTCGCTGGAACGGATTAAGTTGTCCGTCAAGGACATGGAGCCCTGCAACCAAACAATTTATGGTTTCTCTGGTGAGGGACTCACTCCAACAGGGTCAATCAGGCTTTCAGTAACAACAGGTACTACGCTCGCCACCAGGACATTACTCACTACTTTTATAGTAGTTGATTGTCCTTCGGACTACAATGCAGTAATTGGAAGGCCAATACTGGTCGACCTTCGGGCCATCACCTCTATATGGCACTTAGCCATGAAATTCCCAACAGACGCAGCGGTAGGACGCGTATTGGGAAACCAGAGGGAAGCAAGGGAGTGCTACAATGCCTCAATCACTAAGGCCAAGAAGGGTATGTCGAGGAGTGCTCCCCCAGAAAAGTTGCAGATGGCCATTGATGTACAAGCCCAATCAGGTGATGAAGTCACCAAATAGGGTGTTGCCCAAAGTGAGGATAGAGACTTAGATCCTCGCTTTGGGGATTTTATAGAAGATATAGGACCTGTCGAGGACCTTGAAGAGGTCCAACTCGACGAAGAACATCCGACCAAAGTTGTGAAGGTCGGCAAAAACTTAGAGACAACAACCAAATATGAACTGGTGGAATTTTTGAGGAAGAACCAGGAAGTTTTTGCCGATTCACACAAAGACATGGTTGGGATAAATCCCCTGAACGTTGACAAAAGCTTTCCACCCGTGCAACAGAAAAGGCGCCTGCTCGATAAAGACAGATCAAAAGCCGTAAAGGAAGAGGCTGAAAGATTGAAGGAGAATGGGTTCATCAGGGTGGCATTTTATCCATCATGGGTCTCTAATCCAGTATTGGTTCCCAAACCGAATGGAAAATGGAAGACTTGTGTGGATTTCATAGACCTTAATAAAGCCTGTCCTAAAGATTGCTTCCCGCTCCCAAGGATCAACCAGCTAGTCGATGCAACTGCAGGCCATGAGATCCTCTATTTCATGGATGCATACTCAGGGTACAATCAGATTAGTATGCATCCCCCTGACGAGGATCACACTAGCTTTCGGACCGATACAGGGCTATACTGTTACAAAGTAATGCCCTTCAGATTGAAAAACGCTGGTGCGACTTACCAGCGACTAGTTAACCACATGTTTAAGGAGTTGATCGGGGTAAACATGGAGGTGTACGTTGATGACATGCTAGTGAAGTCAAAAAAGGCAGAAGGACATGTGAAGGATTTACAAGAGTGTTTCAATGTTCTGAACAAGTATCAAATGAAGCTAAATCCTCTCAAATGTTCATTCGGAGTAAGATCAGGGAAGTTCTTGGGGTTCATCGTCAATTCGAGAGGAATTGAGGCTAATGCTGAAAATATCAAGGCCCTGATCGATATGAAATCGCTAGTAAAAATAAAAGATGTGCAAAGTTTGACTGGAAGGATTGCCGTGCTTAGTAGATTTATTTCAAAATCAACAGATAAGTGTGTCCCTTTCTTTAATCTACTTAGGGGCAACAAGAAGTTCGAGTGGACTGAAGACTGTGAACAAGCTTTCCAAGCCTTGAAAGCCCACATGGCACAACCTCCCGTCTTATCAAAGCCTGTAGATGGGGGAAACTTTGTTCATATACATGGCGATCACCGAATATGCTGCTAGTGCAGTGTTAGTGAGAGAAGAAGAAGGCGTACAAAAGGCGGTGTATTATGTGAGCAAGAGATTAATCGGAGCTGAATTGAGATATCCTCCCATTGACAGATTAGCCTATTGCCTAATTTTGGCCTCAAGGAAGTTACGTCCTTACTTCCAAGCCCATCCAATCACAGTCTTGATTGACCAGCCCCTTCGGCAAGTTTTGCAAAAACCAGAGGCTGCTGGTCGGTTTTTGAAATGGGCAGTCGAACTTGGGCAGTTCGATATAACATACTCACCGTGAGCAGCAATAAAAAGACAAGTCTTGGCTGATTTCATTGTTGAATTCACTGAACTCCCAGACAACGAGGAGGGTGAAAAGCCTAGTGCACCTGAGCCTCAAGTTGAAGCTCCTTCGTGGAAACTATTCACAGACGGATCATCCAACGAATCTCACGCGGGAGCGAGAGTGATATTGATAACGCCAGAAGGGCATCGATTTCACTGCGCAATTAGGTTTGATTTCACCGCTTCGAACAACGAAGCTGAGTATGAAGCCCTACTCGCTGGGTTAAGGTTAGCCAAAGACATGAACATAAAAGTGCTGGATATTTACAGTGATTCACAGCTGGTAATGAATCAGGTCTTAGGGGAGTATCAAGCACGAGGCCTAAAAATTGTGGCCTATCTGAACAAAACAAAAGATACCCTGAAGAAAAGACTTGAAGATGCTAAAGGAGCATGGCCAGAACAGCTGCCTGAAGTACTCTGGTCGTATAGAACGTCTCATCGAACAGTGACAGGTCATACCCCATTTTCCTTAGCATACGGGTATGAAGCTATGTTGCCTGTCGAGTTAGATCCACCCTCGCATCACAGAATCACATACGACCAAGACCAAAATAGCCAACTGTTGATGGAGTCCCTAGACCTGATCAAGGAGAAACGAGAGAAAGCCCAACTCCGAGTAGCTGCGTACCAGCAAAAAGTCGCTCGATATTTTAACTCCAAAGTAAAAGAAAGAAAGCTCAACGTAGGAGACTTAGTACTTCGAAGAGTTTTCTTAAACACCTGCGACCAAGCTGCTGGAGTACTCGGACCAAACTGGGAAGGACCTTACCAGATTGAAGAAGTTCTTCATCCAGGCACTAACAAACTTGCACGCTTAAATGGAGATCTCGTTCCGCGTTATTGGAATGGAGAAAACCTGCACAAGTATTATCAGTAAACAGTCCTTCTTAAAGGACTGGCTTGTATTAATTAATACTTTTTATAAGTTTTGAAAAAGGGCTAGTCATGTTATATGGCTAATCTCTTACAAGTGTAAGATCTTTTAAAGATCACTCGTAAAGACATGTTTAGTCCATTTAAATACGAGAATTATAAGGGATTGTGTGCAATCAGTCATTCTTGCCAAACTTTGTGATTTTTCACAAGTATTTGTTCATTACGTGTGTTGTTTTGCTGTATTATAAGTTTTACATTTTATATCGAGCAGTAATGTTCGTACAGGTTGTGGTCAAGGAAAGTGACCAAGGAACTAAAGCTCCTCAATCACTTGGGGGGCATATAAGGTACATAGAAAGCAAAGCATACCAAGAGGTATGTAAACACATGAGCAAAATAAGTGAAAGCATGCTATGGTAGTATTTTTCAAAATTTATATTTTGTTAAATCAAGCCAAAGTACTATGCTAAGTTCGGTCATGCGAACAGATGTTATAATAAAGCAGAAATATTATAACATCAAAGGAATCCTTTTACACCGCGAGCAATACTGCTCGGATGTAAATGTTAAGTTAAAAGGAAAAGCTGCCCATGCAGCAATAAGAAAATAAATATTGTCTTAGCATCATGACATGTTTGTCATGTAAAGAAAAGAAAATAAAACAAGTAAAAAAACAAAGCTAAGGAGCAGCGGGAGGATCTTGGGGAGAATTTCGGTTAACTGCGTCTTCTACAGCTTCCCCTCCATCCATCCCCATGGCCAGCGAAATCTTGGGGGAGGCAGGAACTCTGGCCCTATCTTCAACAGCCAGTCGAGCAGCACAGCGAGCCAACTCAGCATTCCTGGCATCCTCTGGAAGGTAGCTAAAATTGGCACTTTGATTGTGTTTCCAGAAGTCGTAGAAACATCAAAGTGTCACATTCTTGTACCTTTCCAGGTCCTTGGCGTTCGTGAGCTTGAGTTGCTCCACTTGGCTCTTGAGGATGGAAATGCTCCTGTCCTTCGCAATATTTTCCTCCTGGAGCTTTTTGACTTCGTGCCAGTTGATTCGGCTGGCCTCCTGGTATTCCTCTCTCTGTTTTCTAGCACTTTCCAAAGAGGCCTATTTCTCCACCAGCTCCGCAACCAAAGAATCCTTCTGCTGGGTCACCACCTCCAGCTCTCCGCGTGCCTTGCCTCCGCGGCTCGAAGCTCCTCCATTAGCTTCAACTCCCTAGCTCGGGACTGCTCGATGCTTGCACCCGCGCGGGCGCGAGCAACCGTCATGGTTAGCATTGCCTACAATCAAAGAATAAGAGTTAGACTGACTTCAAAAATGAAAATCAGAACCATGAGAACAAAAGAGAAGGAAGATTACTTACACTGGCCACTTCATAGAGGGCTTTATTGAGGATCTGGTTGACCCCCATTGTTTCTGCTTCAGCCATGACCTCTTTGTAGCGGTCATGCTTAAGAATGTGAGCAAGGCGATCCTTGGCCGACCTTAGGGAGCGGCCCGATAGCTTAGCCCCAGGGGGAACACCCTCAACTTGTTGAGTCTGTTTAGTAGGGGCCGGAGGTGAAGGATTCGTGGCAGCAGGAGCAGGTGGAGGTGGAATTTCCTTCTCGAGAGGAGCAGGAGGCTGGGCAAATGTTTGACCAGAGGGCCCATCATTCGAAGGATCGGTGGCTCGGTTCTTCTTGGCCGAAGGCATCTGACTGGGCTCCCCATCATGTTTCCTGGTCAATTTCTTCTTTCGGACCAAGGGAACTTCTTCTTCCTCCTGAGTGCTGTAGAGATCAAAGATGTTTGCAGAAGCCATTTCTGCAAAAGAGATAAACATGCGGACAGTAAGCCAAAAATAGATGACAAGTTATGTTGCATCAGAAAAGAAATAAAGAAATTTACAAAGTCAAATACCCAAGCTATTACTATTGGCCGCTACACTATTGACTCTACTAGTCATACACTCACTCTCTGGCATGAAGAAGTCTGGCTCTAAGTTTGGAGCATATGTAAAATTGCCATCCCCGTCGAATAAATGACAGGGAATTGGCAAGTTATCTAAGAGTGAAATAACAATATTTTTTTCGTTAGATGACTCGTCTAAGTCTATGACAGGCTCGAGTGCCTTTTGTTTTCCCTTTCCTTGGGGGGCAGAAGACCTTTCTGCTGGGGGAGTGCCAACAGGTTCCCTGATTGTAACCCCAGCCAGTCTCCGTCGAGGAGGAGACGGTGGTGTGGTTGCTGCTCGGGATTTTCCTCGGCAGTGGAACTTCCTGCCGCAGGTTCCCTCACATCCTGATGAGGGGCCAGGAGGCCAGCTAGCCTTAAGTTGGCCTCGGTGACCATAGATTTGACGCTCTTCTCAACGTCCGTCATGCTGGCCAACATGGCAGACCTTAACACCATGTCTGGTGTTGGGTCTAGTCGTAACCATGGGCCTAAAAAACACAAGAAGTTTCAGAAAAAATGCAAGGAAAATTGCTAAGTAAAAAAAACGACTAGTTGGAAAAGACTTTTACCTCCTCGAGCGAAGGCCGGGTTATTTACAACCATGCCAGGTGTGAGGAAATACTCCTGACTATATTTCCCCACGTTTGAAATATGGGTGGTGTCACTCAGGAAGGTTCGGTTGGTCTCCTGGTGACAAAAATGAAAGAACCCCGTACCAGATTGTTGGGGGTTGGACTTAAGGTCAAAAAGGTAATTGACCTCGTGGGGGTAGGCTCTGGCCATTGCTTGTGGTTATAAAGGATATAGAGTGCAGCAATCATTCTATATCCATTTTGGTGTAATTTGGAAGGGGGCGACTCCAAAGTAGTTCGCCACCCCCTGGAAGAATGGATGGAGAGGAAGGGTAGCCCCAGCCTCTATGTGATATATCTCGACCAGGCGCTGTAAACACCTCCAGGAAAATTTTCCCGCTCATCTGCAGAAGGAATTTTGAGGGTTACCTCAGAAAGGTCGTACTTTCTGAGGTAGTTGGGTAGCATCCTAGGGGTTACTTGGCTGAGTGGGGAAAGATACCACTCGACGTCAAGAAGAACTGAATGCCGAGGACGGGACCTAACTTGAATGTGAGGGTCAAGAACAATATTTTCTCGACCACTGGTGGAAGGAATCCCAGCTTGCGAGTCAGGCTGGGCTGGAGGATTGGAAGGGTTTTCAGGTTTTTTCTTCTTTTGGGCAGTGGACTTAACACGACCCATTCTAACTGGAGTTGGTTGAGGTCTGGGAGGAGAAATTCTAAAGAAAGGAATCTCGTGGATGCACTGGGCTAGCTGTTCTTCTCCCTTAAGCAGCTGCGCAAGTAGATCGTCATCTATTGGCCTCTCACCTCCCCACAAATCTGGCATTAAAAGCTGTGAACAGAAAAAGGGGGAGGTGAGGCTGAAAAGCCTAAAAAGTTGGTTAGAATAACGTTGCTCGGTTATAAAATTCTAACTTTTATACAGCAGCATTCTAACGAAAACTAAATTTTTCATACGAACAATTTGAAAAACAGATAAAAAAGTGAAAGTAAAAAGTTTTTTCTGAAAAAGCTTTTTCAACTTCAGTAAGGGCGAGAAAAACCCAGTTTTTCAACTAGCCTAAAAATAGAATTTTTACTTCGATTTTACGTCCTAAATTTATGATCTCGACTATCAAACTGATTCATAACCCCTAAAAGGCAAATATACACTACCATATCTAGCATCACTCGACAAATGCCCTATTTTCATGCATCTCTACCCAAGAACACAGAGCAGTATCAAAACCTAAAAAAACTAGCTTAAATCGGCATGCACAGCAAAGTAAAGGGTGCAAAAGTTATGAAGATTACCTATACGAAAATTGTGAAGTCCTGGAGAAAGGCCGAGTTTAGGTGTGCGAACAGCGGATTCCTGGAACGACGAAGGATGGTCTTCAAAGAAATTCTGGGTTCTGACTTGGGGGTTCTTGACAGAAAAATAGCTTGTGGAAAGTGAAAAGGAAATTCTTGAAGCTATATATATTGCCTGAGATATGGACAAAATAGGTAATCATAAGTTCCCATTTTTCGAGGCGTGGGGAAGAGTGATAGCCATCAAAAGTTTGCTTGGGAAACTAAAAGGTATGATTGGACGTGAGTAGGTCACTTTTTCCGAGGAGGCACGAACTACTCTGACAGATTTGGTGGGGTAATCGAAAGGTCATGTTCCTAAAAGTTTATTTATTGCTGGTCGTAATAAATAAACTTGGGGGACAAATGTTATCCCAAAAGCAGGTGTGGATGATGTGGCAAACATTTTTAACACGTGGCTGATACCTGGCAGAGGTTCTGTTCGACCATCGACCAGGGAGATTCCCCTGACACAACATTTGGGTTTTATATACGACCAACTTGGTCGTGTACTCCGTATATTTTGAGATAATCTTGTACAATTGTCATCATATCCGAGATTATCTCCCATGATACCTGATTATCCGATTAGTTAGGAAAGAATATCTGTAACTAATTCATGTAACCCTCCTTGAGCTTATAAATAGATAGAAATAACTCAAGGAAGGGACTTTTGGCTGATTTTTGTTTATGCTTTAGAAGAGAATTTTAGCTATTATCTTTCAGTTGTATTATTCATCCCTCTAAGGCTTGTGAAACTCGAAGAACCCTAGTTCTTTGATCACTCCTTTGAGAATCAAGATCAATAATAGCTTAAGTGGACGTAGGTCATTACCAATTCGTGGGGCCGAACCACTATAATCTGTTGTGTCGTTTACTTTTCTTTCTATTAGATTTATTTCAATACTTTCTATCACATCAAGCATTTGACTCCGTGTAAGTTGACCAAAACGAGGGTCAACAGCCACTATCTCATTGAATATATAAATTTTGTTATTTTAATACTTTTTCAGATTTTTATATAAATGTTTCATTTAAATTTAAATTTTAATTAAAAATAAATATAAATGAATTATTTTTAAAAAAATTTAAAATATTTTTTCAGGGCACTCATAACGTGTCCTAAAAAGTTATCATTAGAATGTGTGTCCTAATAGAATTGGACTCTTGTCTGTTTATAATTTTTAAGGGCACTTATTGCATGTTCTAAAAACATTCTTTTAGGGCTCGCAACACGCGCTCTAAAAAACCTCACTTTTAAGACTCAAATAGAGGGCTCGTGAGAGACGCACCCTAAAAGTCTTTTTTGTAGTAGTAAATAATTGTATTTATTTTTTAAAATTAGATATGAAATAAATTGGCAAGTAGAAAAAAATCTCCATAATTTTTAAAAAATAATCAACAAAATTTTTATTATTATATTATTAAGGAAAAATATCT
This sequence comes from Humulus lupulus, assembly GCF_963169125.1. Lineage (NCBI taxonomy): Eukaryota > Viridiplantae > Streptophyta > Magnoliopsida > Rosales > Cannabaceae > Humulus > Humulus lupulus. The sequence goes on along the minus strand of NC_084794.1, from coordinate 205,709,328 downwards.
AAATATATTTACAAAGTTTCTCTCATATTCTCCATACCTTGGAAAGATGGAAGAATTCAAAATTATAGATTTGGAGGAATCTTCTTCCTCTCTACTTCTCCTATCCCTCTTTACCAAACAAAATTTTTACCCTCCTTTCCTTCCACACCTCTCCATCTGTAACGACCCAAATTCACTAATTAGGCTTAAGGGCCTTGATTAGTGTGCCTGGAGGGCATAATGGAAATTATGTGTGATTTTAATGATTAAGATGCATGATTATGATTTAAAGCATGTTATATGACTATGTGTATTATGTTATGTGATAATTATGTTATGTGATTTGTACCACGTGGGTGTGGTGATATCAATGTGATGCACGTGCTGAGATGGTCCTAGAAAGCTAGATAATGGTAACTGGTGATTTGGTAACTTGTGTAACTGTTAGTAACCATAGAGAGTAACAGGTTTTGTTGGAGAAGTGGTAGAATTGTAATGTAAGTAAAAGGACAAGTGTACCCTTGAGGTTTAGTTAGGAAGGGGTATTAGTGGAGGGATAAGGTGGTCTTTTGGCAGTGGTTTATATGAGTTTCAGCTGAAGGAGAATGTAATCACGTATATCACTTTGGAAATTGATTTATGCTGAATTTTGGAGACCTAGAAATAGAGTAAAAGAAAAGTAGAAGAAGGAAGCTGAATTTGAGTCTTGGAAGGAGAATCAAGGGGTTTGAAGTAATCAAATCAAGCCTAGGCCAAGATTACTCAGAGGTAAGGATTTATCTATGATTTGTTTAAGTTTCAAGTCTAGTTTTTAGAGGATAAGCATGAATTGAAACAAGTTAGTGGCTGGTTTTGCATGAATTCAGAGTTGGAATAATCAAAAGAGAAGGTGATTTGAAGCTAGAGTTGAGGAGAATTAAAGCTGGGCTCTTGACTGAGGTAAGAGTGTATCATGTTTAATTTTCGTAACTATTATGGTTTAAGAATCTAAAGGTCTGGTTTTCACTTTTCTCAAGCTTTGGTTCAAGGGTTTGAATCTGAAATTTAAGTATGAATTCTGTGAGTGGTTGTGTAATTGAGCTAGATTATAATGTTTATAGGTTGTTGAATGGTCTATTTGGGGTTTTGAATTGGTTTTGGGGCTTAGGTATGAATTTGGGATGGTTTGGAGTGATTTGGGTTCGGGAAAAACGTAAGGGAAAACCCAGAAATCTGGGTTCGCGAAGGAGCGCCGCGGCCCTGTTCTTGGGTATCGCGGCGCGAGGCTGTTTCTGGGCAGAGCAAGCTCTTTGACTTGCTGGGCGCCGCGGCGCTAGGCCAATTTCAGAACATGGGATTTTGCAATTTTGAGCCTTTGCTCCGGGGGTTCGGGGGATGTCTTCAGTGCATTATTTTAGGGATTTGGGGGTTTCGAGAGTGTGGGATTGGTTCTGAGAAGTAGTTTTGGATTGATTAGTGACAAAGGATGTTTCATTTGTGTTGTGACTAGGTCTTTGGAGAGGCTCGGGGGTAGAGGATCGTGCTCGCGGCTTTGAGGCGTCGAAAACTAGTGAATTGAAAGGTAAGAAAACTGCACCCGGTTGTATGATTGTGATGGGACTAAGTGCTCCCGAGAGTTTCATCGTGTCAATGTTGGTATTACGCCATGGGACATGTAAAAGCGGTCTAAGAGTGCCGTACATGACTTTAGCGCACAGGGCGCGGATTGGCATTTGGTAGCCAAGAACAACGGGATAATGAAGGGAGCAGCCCGAGGGCACTAGCCCTAGTTATCATTTGTGAACTGTGTATGTTGTGAACTGATATGCCTAGTATGTGGAATACTTGAATATACTGACTGATGATATGTCTGAGTTTATGTGATGCAATGTGAGGTATTGACTTGTCTGTTAATTGTTTATGCTCTGTTGTTGTTGTGTTTTCTTGCTGGGCCTTGGCTCACGGGTGCTACGTGGTCCAGGTAAAGGCAAGGGCAAGCTGGACCAAGCCTGAGGTGGAGAGCTCCGAGGTGGAATGTACATAGCCAGCGGTTCGACCGCCACGGTCGAGGAGTGGACCAGGACAGGGATCACCTAACTGCTCGTTTTGCCTTAGTATGGCCGGTTGTTGTATATAAACCTTGAGTCTTTTGTAAACGGTCTTTGAACTTAATATTTTTTTTGGGATCCCATGTAATAGATGATACTTTTAAATGAAAATGTGGCTTTTGAGACCAAAACGCTTTTAACCCTAGTTCCTTTATAGTTTCAATGACACGATTTTATTTAAATGACTTGATTAGCAAGTCTGGCACTTTATAAACACACAGTGTAACGGTCTTGGCTATCCAGGGCGTTACACCATCCCTCCACAAATCTACTCTAACAAGGCATATTGCTATGTCCTGTGCGTTTGGCATGTGCGTGGGACTTGCATGCGCACGCATCGCTCGGCAGACAGACGGAGACTTGGGCGGATTCTTGCTTGCGCGCGCGGACGCCTGGTGGCTACTCCGGTAGGTGCATTTTGAGCTGGTAATCGACATGTCGACAACTTGAGACTTAGGCGCACCTGTGCCTCGCGTATGGTTGACAGACTGGCACGAGTAGCCCATGGGCACCCAATGCCCGCCGAGGCAGAAATAATGACCCGGCTGAATACTTAGCTTAGAGAGTTAGCTCCTGGCGCATGCGCGCACCTGATGGGTTGGCCTTATAAGTGATTGGATGTGCCTTTGCACATTTGTTAGTGTTAGATTAGCTTATACAAGATCTTTATTTATTTTCATGTATATCTAATATTACAAAAATTAATACGAGATAGCCTAAAACATGTTTCTAAAATTGAATTCAAAGAGAAACAATGAATAGAATACTTACAGTATACGCAGCGGAAATAAAGAGTCCTTCTTTCAGTTTCTCTAACTCTTGTATCCTCTCTGTCGCAGACTATTATAGGGAAATTAAACCGATCTTCTATTTTCTTCACAATCGTCAATTGTATCATTAGAATCACCTAGACTAGTGTGGACAATTCTCAAATGAGATAGATATAGAGAGAAGAAGAGAAAATAACAAATAGGCTTAGAAAATGACTTGTGTTTAAAGAGAATCTAAAACTATTAGAAAACCAGTGATTAAACTTGTGTTTTGACTTCTCTCTAAGCACTCCTTTTATAGACTCAATTAGGCCATTTAATTAAATTAAAATTCAATAAAATAATAGCCATTTTAAAGCCCCTAGGTAGAAATTATCATGGGCTTTAGGCCCGTGAAATTTCTCATTTGATTATAAGCCCATTGGACTTAAAATCAAGGTCTGTATCATTTTCTATTGATTTAATTAATTAAATAATTATTTAAATCCTTTATCACGTTAATTATTTATAATTTGAACCTTGATTTAAACTTATTTATTAATTTAGATACCAATTTATCTTAATTAATAAATTTGCCATAATTTCTCTTTTTTCTCAAAAATACATAACTCTGTGAAACTATCCAAAATTGACCTGGTCAACTTTGATAATTCTAATTGATAATTAAATAAATTAATTAAGACTATCTAGATGACTTTATCCAAGGTACAATAGGGACCATGGGCCTATGAAATCAAGCTCCAATAAGTTATCATAAATCTAACAAATAAATTTACTAACTTATTAATTCCTCGTGACTCCACTATAGACTCGGAATTGCACTCTTGAATTCATAGAACACTCTATAACAAATATAGATACGCTATTAATTATCCATTGTTACAACCATAATTGTTACTCAATCCTCTATAGACGGTCTACAATGAGATAGGACTAAAATGCCGTTTTACCCCTCATTGTATTTTATCCTTAAAACACTTAGTTCCTTGTAAATGATATTTCAGTAAACTAATTTAATTACTGAAATGAGTTCTCTATCATTTAACACCTTGAACCAAACTAAAAGAAAACCATCGTTTCACTTCTTCATCAGAAGATATAGATGTTCATATCTATGATTAACACTCCCACTCAATTATACTACCGAGTTCCCAAGATGTAAGTATGGGCTAGTCCGTAGGGTAAGCTGGTAACGAACAAGTCAAAGAACTCAAATAATACAATCAGTTAGAACACTAACCACTCAGAATTGAGATTGAATTGACCTATGGTCAACTATATGATATGACTAGAAGAGATAATAACGGTATGTTTACTTATCTTATCAACTGTCAATATCGGTCCAGTCCGATGTAACAAATACATTCGATCTTATCTACTTTGCTAATCTTCTAGAAAGAACATAACACTGTAATGTGTAAGTAGATCATATCATAGATTGGCAAGTCAGTGTAAATCTGGTGCACTGACTAATCTTAGGACTAACTTATTTTGAACATATAATCATATTTATATTCCACTGTGATTACGTCACTCTAAATAAGATTAGCTATACGCTCGGGATTTAATAGAAGTTTATATTAAACAAATAATCATGAAAATAAAACATGTGAGCAAAGTGATTGACCAAGTCAAAAAATGATTAATTATTCTTTTATTGATAATAAAATGAGATTACAAATAATTTGGGTTTTAATTAGGGCATAAAACCCCAACAATTAGATATTTTGGGGGATATTTGTGGGTAGATTGCCACCTATCGGCCAAGGATGGCCTTTGGTTGCCTATATAAGGGAAGATCCCCTTAGTTGCTTAGGGAGCTTCATTTTTATAAGTCTCGACACTTGTAAACACCATTTATATATATATATACAGAGCACAGATTCTTTGTGTACTTGGTTGGCTTGTTCATTTCTTTGGTAGCTACGCTCCTTGTGTTTGTTGTTCTTAACAACTACCGTAGGCTGACTTTGCCCACAGACTGGTGAAGTGTCGCACTCCCTAACCTCAGAATAGTTCGTAGCATGTCAAGTGGTATCAGAGCTGATTTGAAGGAGAAGTAGTAGCGCTAATGGCAGACCCAACAATGGTAGAATGTACAAAATTTGCGTCGGAAAAGAAAGGTGAACCTAGAGAATTAATCACTGAATTGGAAAAATGTCTTGAAACTAAATTTGTCTGGTGCATGCCTTGGATTCTCGAGTTTGAGGCCTTGAGGAAAGATGTAAAGTCTTGGAAGCGGAAGATGTCGTTATCCATGACTCTATCTTAGACGCTCTTCAAATGCAAGCTGAATCCTTGCGTGGTGAGGTAGGCACCATACGAGACTTGTTTCTCACTGAGATAAATGTGATACAAGCCCGACTCCAAGTCATGGAGGAAAATGATAGCGAGAGAGATGTAGAGCATTGAGAGATGCTAACGAGGCAGGAAGATGTGAATGTCACCACGATGGCCAAGCTTGAAGAAATCCAAGTTGACTGGGCCATTTTTCAGAGACCGCAGTTGGAGGTAGAGTTTCCGTCCCCTCGGTTCATAAGATCGAAATACCCAAAACCAAAGTCCTTTGGTGGGTCAAGGAACGCTAAGGAAGTAGATAATTTCCTTTGGGGCTTGTCCCAATATTTTGAGGTGACTAACATCACGGACAAAGCCGTGAGGATTTGAACCTCAGCCATGTATCTGATCGATACCACCATGTTATGGTGGCACCGAAGACACAACAAGATAGGTCGACAACTCTGTATGATGGAAACTTTTGAAGATTTCAAAACGAAATTGAAGAAATAGTTCTACCATGAAAATGCACCGGACGACGCGAAAGGCCAGTTGAGACGGCTCAAACAAACTGGTGGTATTCGTGAGTACGTAAGAGAGTTTACCACCTTGATCCTTGAAGTTTAGAACACCATTGAGGAGGACTCATTGTTTAATTTCCTAGATGGATTGCAACATTTGGACAAATTTGAGTTAAAACGTTGGAACATCCAAGATCTCTCTCCGGCCATTGATGTGGTCGAGAGCCTAATTGATTATACCTCTTCCAGGGATTCATCAAAGCCTAAAGAAAATAAGACACATGCTAGTCCCAAGAGTGGGGGAGGAGACTGGTGGACAGCCCGAGGGACTGGTAATGCCAGTGTTAGCCAGAAGGGGAAGACTAAAGAACTTATCACACGAGACAATGTGAAATGTTTTGTTTGTGCTAGGCCACATTGGGCGTGGGAATGCCCGCAAAAATGATTGTTGAATGCCCAAGCGGTTGTTAAACAGAAAGAGCTCGAAGATAAGCGAAAGCTTGAGGAGCAAGGAGCCAGATGTGGCTCGATGAAGTTATTGAAAGCCAACCCCTGAACAAAAGCAGATGGCCAGATGTTCGTGGACCTTATCCTTAACAGAATTATGATGACGACATTGGTTGACACGGGGGCGTCTCATAATTTCTTATCAACACAAGGAGAAAAAAGGGTTGGGGTAAAACTTTCTAACAAAGGTGGTGCACTGAAGTTGGTAAATTCAAAGCCAATCTCGATTGATGGTGTTGCCAATGGTGTTGAGACTAGTCTTGGTGATTGGACTGGTCAAACTAATTGGACAATGGTGAACATGGACGACTACAAGGTTGTCTTAGGCATGGAATTCTTCGACCAGAAAAAGGAAATCCTCATTCCCCATGCCAATCAGGTATTCATCTATGATGGTGCGAGTTCGTGTGTAGTGTCTATAAGGACAGTCACAGAACTTGAAGAACCCTTCAATTGAAGAGAGGAATGCATCAGGATGGTGTGAGTTACCTTGCTATACTGAAGGAGTTCGATGATGAGGTGTTATCTTGCCCGACAGTGAAACTCGATGAAGTACAAAGAGTACTGAATGAGTGTGAGGGCGTGATGCCAGAGGCCTTGCCAAGTCAGTTGCCCCCTCAGCATGGTGTGGACCATGAGATCGAGTTGGAATCTGGCACCAAGCCACTAGTTATGTGTCCGTATCGAATGGCTCCACTAGAGTTAGTCAAATTGCGTAGTCAGCTGAAGGAGTTGCTCGACGTTGGCTTGATAAGACCCTCTAAGGCACCCTATGGGGCGCCTGTGTTGTTCTAGAAGAAGAAGGATGGAAGCCTTCGGATGTGCATCGACTATAGGGCGCTTAACAAGATCACCATAAAAAATAAGTACAAAATCTCTCTGATTGCAGACTTGTTTGATCAATTGGGGAATTCTCGATTCTTCACAAAGCTTGACCTTCGCTCAAGCTACTATCAAGTGAGAATCACAGAAGAGGACAAGCCAAAGACCATATGTGTGACTTGATATGGCTCCTACGAATACCTGATAATGCCCTTTAGTCTTACCAACGGCCCAACGATCTTTTGCACTCTAATGAATAAGGTATTTCAAGATTACCTTGATAAATTCATTGTTGTCTATCTTGGTGATATTGTCATATATTACAACACTCTGGAAGAGCACATCGAACATTTGAAATTGGCTTTTGGCTTGTTAAGAGAGAACAATCTCTTTGTTAAAAAGGAAAAGTGCACCTTTGCAAGCAATGAAGTAATGTTCTTAGGTCACAAAATCAGAGACGAAATTATGATGATGGATGAGACCAAGGTATTGGTTATCCAAGACTGGGAACCTCTGAAAAAGGTTCCTGAACTAAGGTCCTCCTTGGAATGGTGAATTACTATAGGCGATTCGTCCAAAGTTACTCGGCCCGAGCGACTAGATAGACTGACATGGTTAAGAAAAATAGGCCTTGGGCCTAGGACGCTGCTTGCCAAAGCGCGTTCGAAGATTTGAAGGAAGTTGTTGTTGTAGAACCTTTGCTAGTCTTGCCTAACTGTGTGAAGCCCTTTGAGGTGCACATTGATGCATCTGATTTTGCTATAGGGGAGCCCTAATGCAAAGCGATAGACATGGTGCCTTCGAGAGCCGTAAGCTCAACGAGACCGAGCGGCAGTACACTGTTCAGAAAAAGGAAATGACAGTCGTAATTCATTGTTTGAGAGTCTGGCTTCATTACTTACTTGGCTCTTTCTTTGTTGTCATGACAGACAACATAGCCACGAGTTACTTCCAGACTCAGGAGAAATTGAGCCCAAAACAAGCTCATTGGCAAGACTTCCTTGCAGAGTTCAACTACTCATTAGAGTACAAGCCGGGGAAAGAAAACGTTGTTGTGGATGCCTTGAGCAGAAAGGCATCTCTTGCCCCACTTAGTCGACCATTGAGTACTCTTGTATCTAATATTAAAGAGGGTTTGGCACACGATTCCTTGGCCAAAAGCTTAATTACCATAGTTGAAGAAGGGAAGACTCAAAAAATTTTGCTAACTGAGGATTGCTCTATGCCAAGAGCAACCAAATATATGTACTTATGTTTTCTAGTCTACGCAAGGAACTCATTAAATAGTGCCACGATTCTTTGTGGGCTTGGCATCTGGGAATGAAGCGCACTCTAGGGCTCATTAAGGCGATTTACTACTGGCCTCAACTTTGTTATGATGTTGAAGCTTATGTCCGCACATGTCTTATTTTCCAACAAGACAAACCGGAACAGCGTGCCCCAGTCGGATTGCTGGTTCCTTTTCCCATCCATGAGAAATCATGGGAGAGTGTATCCATGGATTTAATTACTGGTTTTCCAAAGTCAAATGGTTGTTAATATAATGGTGGTTGTTGATTGATTAAGCAAATACTCAACCTTTGTTTCAGACCCGACTAATTGTACAGCGGAAGTAACAACGAAGATAATTTTGAAAAATACTGTGAAATTTTGGGGGATACCCTCAAGTATCATAAGTGAGTGATAAAGATCCTCGCTTCACTGGAGACTTTTGGACCGAACTGTTCATGCTCCTTGGTACCGACTTCAACTTCTCTACTTCCTTTCACCCTCAAACCGATGGACAGACTTAGAGGATGAATGCTTTGGTTGAGCTATACTTAAGGCACTATGTTATTGCCAATCAGAGAAATTGGGCAAATCTACTTGATATTGACCAGTTTTCGTACAACATACAAAGAAGCGAGCCTACCAACAAAAGCCCCTTTGAGTTGGTCATTGGGATGCAACCTCAAACGCCTCACTCCTTGGTTACAAAATATGAAGGGCAGAGCCTTATGACATTCAGGTTTGTGAAAAATTGGAGTGAACATGCAGAGTCGGTCATGGCTCACCTAATGAGAGCCCAAAAATAGATGAAGAAATGGGCGGACAAGAAAAGAAGGCTAGTCGAGTTCCAAGAGGGTGATCTCGTCGTGGTAAAGATACTGCCATAGCAATTTAAAGCTTTACGGAAATTCCACAAGGCCTTGGTGCGGAAATATGAGGGCCCATTTCTGGTGCTTAGGAAGTTAGGCCAAGTGGCCTACAAGCTTCAGCTGCCACCACAATTGAAGATCCATCCGGTGTTTCAGATGAGTATGTTGAAACCTTATCATAGTGATAAAAAAGACCCCAAACGGGGAGTGTACAAGAGATACCTTACGGTGATGACCACTTCTTATGTTAATGAAGTTGAGTGTGTGTTGGTCGACAACTAATTCGGAAGAAAAAGGTCCCCAGATATTCTGAATACTTAATTAAGTGGAAGAATTTTCCAGAACCTTGCTTTGGAAATTCAAGGATCACATCCTATGTAATAAGGATGGTGATGCGAAGAGGACCCTGCAAACTTGAGTGGGGGAGGGTGCTACGTCCTATGTGTTTGGTGCGCGCGCAAGACTTGCATGCTCACGCATCGCTCGTTAGAGGGGCAGAGACTTGGGCGGATTCTTTCTTGCACGCGTGAACGCCTGGTGGCTACTCCGGTAGGCATATTTTGAGCTGGTAATTGACGTGTCGACACCATGAGACTTAGGCATGCTGGCGCCTCTCGTTTGGCCAATGGACTGGCACGCGCAACCGATGGGTGCCAAGGCAGATATAATGACCCGGCTGGATACTTAGCTTGGAGGGTTTGCTCCTGGCGCGTGCGTGCACCTGATGGGTCGACCTTATAAGTGATTGGACGTGCCTTTGTACATTCTTCTGATATTTTTGGGGATATTTGTGGGTAGATTGCCACCTGTCGGCCTAGGATGGCCTTTGGTTGCCTATATAAGGGAAAATCTCCTTAGTTCCTTAGAGAGCTTCATTTTTACAATTCTCAACACTTGTAAACACCATTTTTATATATACAGAGCACGGATTATTTGTGTACTTGGTTGGCTTGTTCATTTCTTTGGTAGCTACACTTTTTGTGCTTGTTGTTCTTAACAACTGCCGGTAAGCTCACTTTGCCCACAGACTGATGAAGTGCCGCACTCCCTATCCTCAAAATAGTTCGAAGCGTGTCACTATGCCTGCTTAAGTTAAGCTTGACATAACAAAGAAAATTTATTGAGAAGAGAGCCACACAAGAATGGATACTCACGTGTGGTCCACCCGCTAATGGCATTTGTCAAATGCATGTATTTATAGAAAATAAAATAAAACATATTTTATTTTAATGAAACTAGCCTGTGAAGTGAAGACAAATTATTGATAGTATTAGTCACTATGACATAGTTTGTTTTAGTCACCATGTTTTAAATTCAAACAAGAGAGGGTAACATCTCATTATTGTAAGAAAATTATGATTTAAAGTATTGGCCCATCACTTTAATTTTTGAAAAGGAATTTAGTCATCACATTTCTATGCACATGATATTAGAATAAAATTGATATTGTTAACAATAACTTCGTTTGGTAACACACAAAATTTAATTAAAATTGATAATACAACTTATTTATGTACTACATATAGACATTAAAAAAAGATATTTATATATCGTTTTTATGTTAAATAAATAAATAAATAATAATAAATATATTTTCACCAATTGTGGAGTAGTGAAAATTATAGTAAAAAAACCTAATAAGATTTAGAGAATTTTTATTTATTATTGATTTTTTTTAATGTAGTTTATAAAAATAAAATTAAGGTGTCATGACCAGTGACCACTAATAAACATCAATGATAGACTTACTATAATCATAATCAAGAGTAGTAATTCAAGATTCATTATCCAATACCCATAGGCTAATTGTCGTTAACTCATCCACACTAGTTTCAATAAAATGCATATGTAATCATAAATCATCCAGGAAGGAGCCCATGTGTGCTTTGTTTGTTTTTTATTTTCCTTTTTTCAAGAAAGGTGTTTTGTTTAATTTGATCATATGTATTAACTTGTGGAACATTCAAAGCTTTATAAGAAATTTGTGAGTGAGTGAAGAAAAAGATAAGAGCACCAAAAATCAATTTAGGTAGTGATTGATGAAGACAAGTAGGTCGTATATAATTATATTGATGTTGATGCCAATGACAACTGATGTAGGAGGCGGCTCTAAATAATTAGCAAGTTGGGAATAAAAGATTTGAAAAAATGAGAAAACTATGACATACTTTCTTCTTTGGATAACTCACATATAATATAAATTTTAAATGAATTAAACTAACTATATACTTATATAAAATTTAAGCTAAAATATGTGCATGAATAATTAATTGAATGTTTTGAAGGGTAAATTTTAACATTCTAATAAGGTTATTTTTTCTAATAATTTAGTATTTGAATGCCCAATTCGGTGCAAGAAGGAAATAGCATTGCATTAGAAGAGTATTTCCTTACTAACAATAGCACAACTTAATATGGGTTAGTACTCTTTTATTTGCTTAACTATTAATTTACACCATTGTACTACTCAGAATATATTTTGAATATAATTTTGATGAAATTTATTTTTAATATTACTAAAATATTTTTATTTTTATTACAAATTATGTGTAATATCTATTATTTTTTTTTTTGAAAAAAATACTACAATGGCCCTTGTGTTATAAAAAATTATTTGATTGGACCCTGTGTATTGTTAAATGACAATTTTGATTCCGTATTTTACAAAATAGATTAAAATAGTACCATGAGCTCGATTTTTGTTAAAAAAAATTTCAATATAACCAAAATACCCTTAAATATACTTGTTAATATATCATCTATTTATCTAAAAAAACAAAATTTATTAAAACTTTATATAGAGAAACAGTGGGTATTGTGGTTGCCAAAAATTAGACGCATGCTCGAGACGGCCTCCTTGTCACCGATACCCCATAAGGTCAAAAAGTGAGACTATTGCATCCTTCAACTTTGGGTACTTTGTCATGAAGTCTCAGACATGACCACCTAGCAAGACCCCTGTCTCATGTGCAGATAGGTGCCTCGCGAGACCTGTGTCTCACGCCAAAGTAGGCGCCTCGCGCCCAAGAGGGGTCACGTGTTGCGGGATAGCTACAACGCACCAAGCATCGCGCCTCGCGAGGGAAGGCACCTCGCGCCCTAGAGAAGCCACGCCTCGCGAGACCTGCATCTCGCGCCAAAGGAGGTGCCTCACACTCAGGAGGGGTCGCAATTCGCGAGACCTGCATCTCGAACCAAAGACGGTGCCTCGCGCCCAAGAGGGCCGCGCCTCGCGAGACCTGATATCGTGCCTAAGCGCCTCATGCTCAAGAGGGGCCGCGACACGTCCCCGTACCTAAACACCCCTCGAAACCTCTCACAACTTGCACCTGTAAACCAACTAGCAAGGCCATCATTTCCTAAGCGTACTTGAAATATACGCCTCGTTGATGAGGCCCTGCCCTAATTTTTAGGGTAGGTACCACAAGCAAGGAGCACCTCCCATATGTATCCCTTCCAAGTCTACAAGTAATCTGATACTTAACAAAATATAAAGAGGCTTGAGGCACAAGCGTATCTTTGAAAGGTTAAAGCATCCATTAGGTATGTGTTGCAAGTATAGGTATGAAATTTACATACCAATCAAGAGGAGACAGAGCACGAGTATAGCGTCCATGCCAAACAAGTAGTGGCAGTACAAAGATAGTATATGGTGAAGCCTCCACTACCATGCTCCTAACATCCGTACCAGAAAAATAGTGGTGGTATAAAATAGTACAAAGGCTGGGGCATTACTTGCAGGTCTATGATATGTATCAGAATCGACCACCACCTCTCCAACACCACTGCTACATGAGTCGACTATGCTCAACAATGAGAAGAACGCTTCTCGAAAGGAAATGAAATGTGGGCATGAAAATGATAAAAGGACGACAATGTCCTAAAGAGTTAACATGTCCTTATAAAAATAGTCAAGGTGCACTAATAAGACTATTGGCACTATGTCCATGAAGACTTGTAGAAGTTCCTCACAAAGTAAAGAAGGGCTTCTCAAAGTCCCATACCAAAAAAAGGGGGGCTTCTCAAAGTCTCATACTAAAGAAAAAAAGGTTTCTCAAAGTCATAGACCAAAGAAAATAGGGCTTCTCAAAGTCCCATTATAAAGAAAAAAGTGGGCTCCTCAAAGTCTCATACCAATAAGAGAAAGGGAAAGGTCGTATGTATAGTATACGACACCTTTTGAACGAAATGAATATAATATACAACATAGTACAAATATCTTAAATAAATACACATAAATTTTATAGTGGTTCAGCCCTGTTCTGATGAACAATAATAACCTAATCCACTTAGTCTTTGGTATTGAATCACTCAATAGACAATTACACGAATGAACTAAAGTATTCACTCATTACCAATTTGCCCATAGTTTCTCCCCATAAAAATATCTCTCTAAAATTGTTCCAAAAAAAGACCCAAAAGTCTCTTTTTTGAAACCTTGCGTCCTTTATTTATAGTACCCAGGGGCTGTTACATAATCAGGAATATTGGGATCATGGTTTGGTACACGATTATTGGATAGTGGAGATACATGTCCACCTCCCCATGATTATGAGATCGTGGGTTTTCTCGTTGTTTCTCTTGATCGTGGTTGACGATGCATGATTAAAACATCTGGGAAAATGCTAAGTCTCGGTTGGTCCATGAGACTTAGGTGCTAGGCCCGATGACCCTTAAGAGCTTGGGTGATAGGCCTGATGACCCTCTGGGTGCTAGACCTGTTGATCCTCTGGGTTCTAGGCCTGTTGATCTTTTGGATGCTAGACCTGTTGATCTTAGCTTGAACGAGTGTGAACTTTATCCACTGAAGTGTATTTGGGAGTTTAGGCCGACCACCCTATGAAGAATGGGGTGGGCCGACCACCCATGTGGATCTTGAGCATGCAAGGCCAATCACCCCCAGGGGTTGGGGTCAGGCCGACCACCACTCAGGGGTTTAGACCTAGTAAACTTCCCCATAGGCATGGACCTATCTTTTTGTGCTCATCGGTCTTTTTTCAATACTTTATCATTTTTTCCTGACTTGTGATGCCATGTGTGGCTTTCTCATTCGCCACGTCATCTCTTGATTTTTGGGAGATAACATTTGTCCCCAAGTTTATCGTATTGTGTTCAACATTATGGTAAACTTGATCTGGCCCGAGAAACATATCGTAGTAGTACTCTAAAAGCAAATTCCCTCGGGACATTACATAGTAATTTTACCAACTATAGATAATTTGCTTGACACATATTTTTCAAGGATAATTGTAATTCATAAAAATAATTTTATTTTTCAAGGAGTTTTTAAGTCCTAAAAATACAATATATTTTTCAAGGGGTTTTGGAGTCTTAAAAATATAATGTATTTTTCAAGGAGTTTTGAAGTCCTAAAAATATAATATATTCTTCAAGGATATTAATTCCTAAAAATACAAATATTTTTCAAGGAATATGAATTCCTAAAAATATAAGATATTTTTCAAGGAATTTAAATTTTTAACTATACCAGTATTTTTCAAGGAATTTGAATTCCTAAAAATATTGTTAGCCTAAGAGGCTATAAGTAGAGACTCACTCATAACATTCTCAGACCCATGCACCTATACTGTAGGGTATTTTGAGCGTGAGTATCCAATTCTTCATCAACTATGTATATCTTCAGTTGGGTAAGTATTTTCTCCTCCTCTTCACGTGATATAATTTAAATGTTCTTAGATTTAGTAGAAATACTTTGAATCTGTGATAAATTTGTCTGAATCTTTTACTTTGCTATGCTTTGATTCAAAACAATTGACTTGTCTAAACCAAAAGCTTTTTTTTAATAAAAAATTTGCTTAATCCTTGCCTCTTTCTGCATGATTCTTTAGGCTTTAGAGATCAGTAGACCGACCACCTTCAGATTCATTAGCCTTGGCGATTTCTAAGCTTGTAAAACCCTAACCTAGGTCGACCACTTTTGAGATTCACTAGCATGGGAAATTTTCAGGTTTGTAAAACCCTAGGCTGACCACCCTTAAGTTTCCTTGGCCTGGACGATTTCCAGGTTTATAAAAATTAGGGTTGGGTGATTTTCAAGGCTTCACATTTCGGCATAGGCGACTTCTAGGGGTTCAGATCCAGGCATAGGCGATTTCCAGGTTTGTAAAATCCATCATGGGCCGACCACCCCTAGGGTTTACCTTGCCTTGTGCGATTTCCAGACCTACCTATCCCATCATGGGCTGAATACCCCTAGAGCTTCCCTTAGCTTGGGCGATTTCCAGACGTGTGAAGTTCATCATGGGTTGGCCACCCCTAAAGCTTCCATCATAGGCCGACCACACCTAGGGCTTCCCTTGCCTTGTGCAATTTCTAGGCCTACCTATCCCATCGCAGGCCAAGTACCCCTAGGGCTTCCATCGTAGGTTGACTCCATCATGGGCCGACCACCCATAGGGCTTCCTTAGGCTGGGCAATTTCCAGGCTTATAGACCCTATGATTAGGCGATTTATAGGGTTAAAAAATTCAACTCTAGACTGCATTCCCATGTCCTGGGCGATTTCCAGGGTTCCCGAACCTGTGTGGTCGACCCAAACCTTAGCAAAGGCTGACCACCATACTCCTTGGGCGATTTATAGGGATCCAAGATCTAGGGTGGTCGGCTTAACCATAGGCCGACCACCCGAGTTCCTAAAAGAAATTTTACTTCAGTTTATTCAATTTTTCTCCTTAGTTAATGGATATGCCCCCAGCTATTGGCTTTATTATGTTGATGCACTAACTTTACTCCTTATTTTTCCTTTGTTGCGGATGTCCAACTCATTTTCGTCTGACAAGTCTTTGAGCAAGCGTACTCCCAAGAGCTGTTGGAAAGGGTGAAAAGGAATCTCCCCCATTTCGTTCTATATTTATTTAGTGACGAAGATTTCTTGAAAAGGTATAGCCCAATGGCGAGAGTAAAACAGACATCTTGGCAACCTTCCGAAGATAACCCTCACATTGTCAGGCACATCACTCAGGGCTCTTCGCCTGGCTCTTCTCAGCATATTACTCCCTGTGGCTCTGAAGGCACATCTCAGTGAAGTCATTCTTCTCACCGGAATCTGTCCAGTCAGCGAGACTCCTTGCAATGCCCTTTGCATCGAGATACCAGTCGAGTTCCCCATCACTCTTCTTCTCAGCGAGAACATACCGAGGGCTTTCATCGCCATGCTACTCATCCTTAGGAGCGTTCTATTAACAAGTTCCGGCCTAAGGTGGTTCGCCCTTCTCCCAAGAGCAGGAGAGTCTCGACATTTGAACAACAGAAGAAGAGATGACAAAAAGAGTTCCATTCCTTAGATTTTGGGGCAACCTTTTCCAGTGAGATCATATGGAAACTGGTTGAGAAGCCTCGCCCTGCTGATTACAAGGTGGTTTGGTTCAAAGGGGCTGCCTCTGACATGACTGAAGAGAAGGTAAAGAACTTAAGGAAGACCTTTGACTTCTCTGGGTAACCTAGGTGGAGGGGAAACTTGTCGATCATCTCAAACATTCTGAAGCTGAGAAGGAGAAGATGATTGCTGACATGGATCAACTGTGGAAGGATGCTCTTGTTGAGAAGGAGCAAGAGGTCAAGGCTTCTTGGCACAAGGTTCGAGAGGAGTATTCAGAGACAGCTTTCTCTTGCTTATACTTGATCTGGAATTCCAACAAAGATCTGAACTTGGATTTCCTTCCTGAGAAGACGCGAGCGAAGGAGCTTAGGAAGTGTCTGGCTCGTGAGGCTGTCGAGGCTCAAGGTGGTCTTTCAGATGATACTCCTCGCCCTAGTTAGTCTTCTTTTGGTCTCTTACTTTGTCTTTCCTTTCGTGCCATTGGTGGGGCACCTTGTACTTGACAATTTTTACATATGAAATTTTATGCCTTTTTGCTTTTTTGTTATGAGTACTCAGTGTATTGATTGAAATTTTTTTATTTCCAATGCTTACTAAGTATATCAACTCACAACCATCATTGGTATAGGTATCAGTATACTCTGAACACATGTATTTCACGTGCCATACTAACCTTACTCATTTACATTTTTCATGCTACACAACCATGGTAATGTGAGTAGTACGATACTTCACCAAGTACTAAGAACAAAACAGTCAGGTCAACCACCCCATGGGTGATAGGCCGACCACCCGATAAGGGACTTGGCTAGGAGTCTCCCCACCAATGCCTTTTTTGTTTTTGTTTTTTGCACTTTCGGAACATATGTTGAACAAATGTCCTATAAAAACTTGAGCTTGCTTAGTACTTAAGGTCACGTCCTCATTGTTTGTTTATAGTCTGATCGATAAAAACTATATGACCCCCAATTGATCATGGGTTTAAAAGCCTTGGCCACTTTCTACTTGACCATGCCTTACTTCGAGAGTTTAGACACATAGTACTATCCTTTTCATCCAATGATGCAAGCAGCAAATGCTTGTCCCTCATTGGTAGTCAGGTGATGGTTTCATACTCAGTAGTAATGATACCTATACACAGATGCAGATTGTGTAGCAAGTGTCGATCACGATCTACATAATCTCTCATGTACTCGTTATAATGATTGTAGACAGAAGTGTCTAAGTTGGACCAACCGGGTCTAGATGGGCTAATCGAGTTTGTAACAAGTCTTAGATCAAATTATCGATCGGTCCCTCAAGGACCAGATTCGATTATGATCCGATGATGGCAATTGGTCTTCGGACCAGTCTTTTTTTTATCATATGGGTCGATAGGTTCCTCAAGAACCAGGATCGAACATGATGAAATAATGGCGACTAGTCCTCAGACCAGTCTCTTTTGTTAATCGTATGGGTCAATAGGTTCCTCAAGAACCAAGATCGAACATGATCAAATAAATTAGCAAGAAGGTCCTCGGACCAGTCTCTTGTTTGGATCATATGGGTTGAAAGGCTCCTCAAGAACCAAGATCAAACATGATCCATAATGTGACGACAAGGTCCTAGGACCTGTCTCTCTTGTTGATCGTGTGGGTCGATAGGTTCCTCAAGAACCAGGATCGAACATGATCAAATAGTTTGGCGACAAGGTCCTAGGACCAGTCTCTTGTTTGGATCTTATGGGTCGATAGGTCTCCCAAGGACCAGAATCGAACATGATTCGATAATTTGGTGACAAGGTCCTAGGACCTATCTTTCTTTTGGATCATATGGGTCGATAGGTCCCTCAATCACCATAATTGAACATGATCTGATGATTTGACGATAAGGTTCTAGGTACTGTCTCTTGTTGAACATAATTTAAAGAATTAAGTGAAACTTAAGAAATTAAATCCATTCGTTCATTGAAGCACACTGGCTATTACATAAATAATTCGAAAATAATAGATTTCCCTCCTGCTCAGCTATGCTTCTTTCTGCAAAGTATTCGATGGGAACGACATCTAGGGTGTCCACGTCTTTGGCACTGGCAAGCTTGGCTAAGGCATCAGCATTGACATTCTACTCCTTCGGGACTTGTGTAATCGAGTATCTCTTGAACTATGTCAACAAGTCCTTCACCTTGTCCAGGTACTACACCATCCTAAGTCCTTTGGCTTGATACTCCCCCAGTACTTGGTACACCACTATTTGGGAATTGCTGAATATCTCCAGGGACTGTGCATGCACATCCTGAGATAAGCGTAATCCTGCTAGTAATGCCTTGTACTCAGCCTCGTTGTTTGAAGCATTGAATCCAAATTTGAGAGCGTAGTGGATTCGATGAGTCTTCGGAGTGATTAGTATGATTCCTACACCTGAGTTGTGTTCATTGGATGCTCCATCAACATATAGCTTCCATACGGGAGTATCTTCTTCCTTCTCGGTATCTCCATTCTCCGATTGGTAGGAAGGGTCTTCAAGGTTGGTGCCTTCAACTATGAAGTCCGCCAATGCTTGTCTTTTTATTGTCGTCGTCAAATGATAAGTGATATCAAGCTGTCCTAACTCCACTGCCCATATGAGTAATCGTCCTGAGGCCTTTGGTTTTTGAAGAACTTGTCGTAGCAGTTGATCGGTCAAGACTCAGATCGAGTGACCTTGGAAGTATGGACGCAACTTTCGAGAGGCAATTACTAAACAGTAGGCTAGCTTTTCAAGAGGGGGATACCTAGACTCCGCACCTACTAGCCTTTTACTGATATAGTACACAGGGTGTTGTACCATGTTCTCTTCTTTCACCAAAGCAGTGCTGATTGCATGATTGGTGACTGCCAAACAGATAAATAGTACTTCACCATCTATTGGCTTTGCTAGGACGGGAGGTTGAGCAAGATGCACCTTCAAGTCTTGGAAGGCTTTCTCACATTCCTCGGTCCATTGGATTTTCTTGCTACCCCTTAGTAATTTAAAGAAGGGGACACACTTGTCCGTAGACTTTGGTATGAACCTACTGAGGGCAGCTACTCTCCCTAAGCTTTGAACTTCTTCGATTGTGGTAGGTGACTTCATGTTGATCAATGCTTTGATCTTCTCGGGGTTATCCTCGATTCCACATGAATTAACTATGTATCTGAGAAACTTACCATAACCAACTCCAAAGGAGCACTTACAAGGACTTAACTTCATGCGATACTTTCTAAGTATTACAAAACATTCCTCCAAGTATTGAACATGCCCTCCAACTTCTTTGAGCTTGACCAATACGTCATCGACATATACCTCCATATTTTTGTCGATCAAGTCTCGGAACATGCTATTCACTAAACGCTGGTAGCTGGCTCTTGCGTTCTTCAAGCCGAATGGCATTACCTTATAACAATACAATCCATTGTCTGTCCGGAAGCTGGTATGTTCCTCGTCGGGAGGGTGCATACTTATTTTATTATACCCTGAATATGCATCTATGAATGATAATATTTCATGTCCTGCAGTTGCATCGACTAGTTGGTTTATTCTGGGTAGTGGGAAGCAGCCTTTAGGCAGGCCTTGTTAAAATCTGCGAAGTCCACGCATGTCCTCCACTTCCCATTTGGTTTTGGGACCAGCACGGGGTTTGATACCCAAGCTGGATAGTAGGCCACCCTTATAAAACCATTTTCCTTGAGCCACTCAACCTCCTCCTTTAGGGCTTTAGATTGGTCTTTGTCAAGCAGCCTTCCTTTTTGTTGCACTGGTGGGTATTTTTTGTCCACATTGAGGACATGGCTTATTACGGATGAAGAAATTCAACCATGTCCTTATGTGACTAGGAAAAGATGTCATGGTTCTTCTTAAAAAATTCTACCAACCGTTCCTTAATTTCCACCTTTATCTTCTTCCCGACTTTGAATACTCTAGTCGGGTCCTCCTCATCTAGTAGGACTTCATCAAGATCTTCAACTGGTCCTACCCCCATGATGTCATCCCCAAAGCGAGGATCGATGTCATTTCCCTCACTTTGGGAAACTTGCTATAATAACAAATCTTCGTTAAAAAGAGCCCCCGACTCTAGTAGAGTATTTCTTTCAACGTCAACTTCCATGTTGACAACCTCATCAGTTCCTTCATTCCCTTCGCAACAGGTTACTACCATGTTATTACTCATGGTACTTTCTTTTCCTTGACCATTGACACATTATAGCATTCCCATGCCTCCCTTTGGTTACCCTGTACGCATCCTTGCCCTGCTCTTGTGGGGAACTTCAAAGACAGATGCCAAATAGACAGTGCTGCATATAATGCCATCAAGAGGAGTTTCCCGAGCACTACGTTGTAAGCAGATGAGCAATCTACCACCAGGAACTCTGTCATCACAGTCTCGTGCCTAGGGGTATCCCCCACTGTGACCGGTAGTCTAATAGATCCTGCTGGTGCTAGGCATTCTCCCGTGAACCCATTTATCACTTGGGAACAAGGTGTCAGGTCCTTGACCGTGAGCTTCATCTTCTTGAGGGATGATTTGTAGATGATATCTACTGAGTTTCCCGTATCCACCAAGCATCTCATCACTCGGGCATTGACAATTTGAATGGTAAGGACCAGAGGGTCATTCTAGAGTCACGTGCCTGGCGTCATCCTCCGTAAAAGTGAGAGATTCACTTTCATACTTAAGATCTTTTGGAGACCGCTCCTTGAATAACATGCACTGGGAAGACACCCCTTCCTCATGTCTTAGGGTACTTGCATATCGCTCACGAACATTGTTATTGTTGCCTGCTATGTGGGGCCCCCACATATGGTATTCAATGTGAAGTCCACGACTGCTGGCTCCAGTGGTAGACTCATTTGCCTTCGAAACTCTTGATTCTTGCTTGGGGTTTCGGTCTTGACTCAGTACCTCGAGAGATTTCCTTATCAGAGGAGAAACTCTATCTCATCCTTCAACTATTTGAACTTGTTTGTGTCGTGCCCATAGTCATTATGGAAATGACCAAACTTGTTTTTGTCCCTCTTTCCTTTTGAGTGCAAGGGTTGTGGCATTCGGTATGGTACCTCCTGGTATGTTGCCAAGTAAATCTCATCCCTTGATGTAGTCAGAACAGTATAGTTGGTTGTTATCCCCAAAATTTTTTTTAATGACGTGGCAATTGAATAGACAAGTGGCAATGCATGGTCAGTAAATGACACATTTATAGTTAATAAATGTGTTATTTAAAGAAGTGAAAAGGTTGGGAGTTGACCTGGGGAGTTGTGATATTACTGGTCAGGAAATAAATTTAGCTGGTCAGAAGTGATTTGCCCAACCAGTGCTATGCCATGCTCGACCAGTGATACGCCATGGCCGACCAGTGATGTGCCATGCCCGATTAGTGATATGCCATGGCCGATTAGTGATGTGCCATGCCCGACCAGTGATATGCCATGGTCGACCAGTGATGTGCCATGCCTGACCAGTGATATGCCATGGCCGACCAGTGATTTTCCATGCCTGACTAGTGATACGCCATGGCCGACCAGTGATTTTCCATGCCTGACTAGTGATACGCCATGCCCGACCAGTGATATGCCATGCCCGACCAGTGAGGTGTCTTGGCCGACCAGTCACTTCGGGGAATGGATTTGGTCGATCAACAGATCAAAATCTCAGGAGTTAACCATCTAGTGACTCTTCATTAAAGCCTTAGTAACAGTTTCAACCCAAATCATTCGTAACGGCCGTAGGAATCTCTCAGATATCCCAGAGTAATAGATATGTTGTTGTAATTTGAATGTATTTATATTTCATTAATTAAATTTTGTTGGAACAACCAAGGACCCCGTCAAAATGGGATGTTTTTCATGTATGATCCATGAGCCTATAAAAGAGCTCATGGCATCATTTTAAGGATAAGATTTTTGGAGACTTTTAGACTCTCTAATTTTGAGACTTTGGGACTGTGACTTGGGGCATTTTCTAAGAGTACATAGAAAAGAAAATCTGTATTTTTCTCCCTACACTTGAGAAACTCAGTTGACTCAGGCTCATCTGATCTTTCGTGTAGGCTACATATATTACAACTCCAAGTGGATTAGGCTATTACCAACAAATTGGGACTGAACAACTATAAAATTACTTGTGTTATTTATTTTCTATTCAAGGTTTATTGTCGTTTTTGTGTCTACCCGTTGTTGGCCAAAATATTTGTCAACATTGGTGAACCTGGGTTAGTAGGGCTGATGCTTAGGCTGTTTTTCGATTGATGCTGACTTAGCCTTCTTTTCTCCACTCTGCTCGGCCCCTGAGGTACTCATCTTCTTACCGTTGCCCCCATTGCTACCTAGAGGGTTTGCACCGTTCTTGCCTACCTTGATAGTGGTCGGATGGTTTATGACTTTTTCTTCTTTCATGATAGCATCATCTAGCTTCATGTAGTTATCTACTCGGTCTAGGAACTCCTGCATGGTGTTGATGAGGTTCCTGTGTATGCTATCCCACAAGGGACTACGATAAATTATTCATGCCGAGATGGCAACGAACTTCCCTTCATGTCCTACTGTGGATGCTTGGTTTTCCTCCCTCATGAATCTTTAGATGTAGTCCTCCAGGGGTTTATCCTTCCCTTGCTTGATGTCAGCTAGCTGATTGGCATAAACTGGTTGAATCCGTCCGGCATTGAAGACCTTGCAAAACTCCTTCCTGAACTGTTCCCCAAAAGTGATGGATCCATGTTTGAATTTTCAATACCATTCTTGAGCTGAGTCAGAGAGAGTTGTAGGGAATACCCTGCACCTATAATCATGCTCCACATCGAGTAACTCCATCTGATCCGCATAATTTCCAATGTGTCGTACTAGGTTCTCCTTCCCAATGTATGTTAGATGTTTCAGGGTCTTGTATTTCAGTGGTGGTTGAATAGCTTGGATCTTGGTACTGAAGGGACTCCCACTTCAATGAGCCATCTCGATATTGGAAGCTTTCTTTGTCAGGCCCTGAACAACCATGGTGAATGCATTTATTTGAGCCTGCACTGCTCCTGGGATCGTTGCTCCAGGTGGGGTAGACGTCCTTGGTACCCCTTCTTGAGGGCTAGTCCTCCTGTTGATGACCTCCCTTAGATCCTGAGGTTGTGCATCTTTTCCAAGCCTATCGAACACGGTTTTGGTGTTGTTCACCAGTTCTTTTCCCTTGCGAGATTGAGGGTGTCGGGGTGGTAGGTCCGCCTTGCCCTTGTCGGTGCGATACTGCCCCCGAGCCTCTCCTCCTACATGACTTTGAGTGGTCGTTTCCATTCCTATCATGCCTCTCAGATATCTGACCTTCCTCTCTTGTGCCGTTTCATTTGTCCCCCTTGGAGGGGGCCTTCGGGTTGGTAACACTCTTACTCCGAGATGAAGTGTTATTCTTCTTAGTCATGGAAGAGGCAATCTTAGTATGCACCTCTTCATCCTGTCTCTAGGAAAGTAGCTCTGAGAGCGTCCTTGGGGTTCAACTCCTCCCCTGAGACTCCCTGTTACTATTTTCTTGCATCCCTGCTTCTTTGGCCTGAGCCTCGCTCATCACCTGAGCTGCAGCTTCAGCATTAGCTTGGGCTAATTGGGTAGTCGCCTCCAGGGTCACAGCAGCCTCCTGGTGCCTCCGATCAGCTTCCTGCTCCTTCTGGAACATCCTCTAGACCTGCTCATCTATCTCCCCTCATTGTCATTCTATAGTCGCTCTCTAGAGAGAAATTTCTACAGCAAAGGCCTCCTGCCTTGCCAGAAATTACGATATCTCCTCTTGGTGAGCATCTTGTGGATCTTCGGCATCAGGTTGATCTCCAACCTCCACCTGAGGTTCGTTAACGAGATCAATGGGATCCTGAGTGGTGAAATCCCTGGGAGTCATCTTCTTTGTCTGACTGGGTTTTGGAGGCATCGTAAAACTGATGAAAGTGTGTTTCTTTATTTCGTACTCTCAATGAAAGCACCAATATGTTGACTTGTGAAATTTGCCAACGGTCATATGTATAGTATATGACACCTTTTGAACGAAATGAATATAATGTACGACATAGTATAAATATCTTAAATAAACACATAGAAATTTTATAGTGGTTCTGTCTTGTTCTGATGAACAATAATAACCTAATCCACTTAGTATTTGGTATTGAATCACTCGATAGAAAATTACACGGATCAACTAAAGTATTCACTCTTCACCAATTTGCCTAGAGTTTCTCCCTAGAAAATATCTCTCTCAAAATCGTTCCAAAAAAAGATCCAAATGTCCCTTTTATGAAGCCCTAGGTTCTTTATTTATAGTATCCAAGGGCTGTTACATGATCAGTAATACTGAGATCGTGGTTTGGTACACGATTATTGGGTCCTCCTCCTCATGATTATGAGATCGTGGGTCTTCTCGTTGTTTCTCTAGATCGTGGTTGACGATGCTGATTGAAACCTCTGGGAAAATGCTAAGTCTCGGTTGGTCCATGAGACTTAGGTGTTAGCCCCAATGAGGGTGCTAGGCCTGATGACCCTATGGGTGCTAGACCTATTGATCCTCTGGGTGCTAGGCTTGGCTATCCTATGGGTGCTAGGCCTATTGATCTCAACTTGAACAAGCGTGAACTTTATCCAATGAAGTGTATTTGGGAGTTTAGGCCGACCACCCTATGATGAATGGGGTAATCCGACCATCCATGTGGCTATTGAGCATGTCAGGCCAACCACCCCAAGGGGTTAGGGTCAAGCCGACCACCTCTTGGGGTTTTAGACCAGGTTGACATCCCTATAGGCCCTGGACCTATCTTTTTGTGCTCATCGATCTTTTTTCAATACTTTGTTGTATTTTCCTGACTTGTGATGCCACGTGTCGCTTTCTCATTCGCCACATCATCTCTTGATTTTTAAGGGATAACAAAAGGGATTTACACTTCCCTTATACTCGGTATACAAGAAATCACACAACACTACCGCTAGAGCGTAGTAAGTGTAACATCATAATAAGTCCACAAGAATACTTGAAAGTCTCCTTCTAGACTAGGTGGGCAAGCAAGGGGTAACAAAAAAAAAAAAAAACTAATCTCACAAAGAATAACTACACTCCTAGCGCAAGTGTAACCCCCTCCATGCAAGACCTCACTCGGGAAAAAGCATCCCTCTATTGAGGACCATTTTTTGCAGCACCCTTCATGTTTCGCAATGCTTCTCTAGTCTGTCATGCGAGGATCTTATGCAAGACCCTATTTTGATTGGTCTCAACTAGAGATCACATGCTTTGAGACCCATGTCACGAGAGGTACCCAATGCAATGGGTACATTACAAGAGACATCTACGTGAGAGATACACTACGCAAAACCTCTATGTGAGGGGCTTATGCTAAGGATCTACATGAGAGCATACGAGGCCTCTTTTCTAGAATTTGTAGCTCGATGTTACCTTGATAAGCCTCTAAACGTCAAGCCGCAAGACCTCACCTCAAAATGTCATTGTGCGAGGCCACGCCTCGAGAGCACACCTCGTAAGACAGTAAGGCAAAACGAACGTCAAGAACCTACTTATGAAGAGCATGATAAGAGAATCCACATCGAGATGCTTCTTATACAGCTGTTGTCTCAAGGACCTCTCATCACCCCAGCATGTGAAACCCTTATGCGAGGAACCTATGCATAACTTTCGCACACATATACACATAGTTGCTCAACAGATAAGACCACAAAGTTTAGTATATACAAAGATCACTATCCATAAGAATGAAGTCCACCAATTCCCCACACTTCTACTCCCATGTTGGAAAGCATGTTATCAAATATGTCTAGTAGACAAAGGGAATCCTCCAAGTATGAGGTACACTGACATGCCTCTCACATAACTGGAAGGGTAGCAGCCCTATGTTGGTTCATCCTAAAGTCCAGAGATAAGTTCCTCCGTTTATTTAACATTCGAAAAGGAAAAAAAGGTTTGTTGGGAATGAAGAATGCAAAAGAGCCTTCATTGTGTGGAAGGAACACCTTGAACAAGCATTACTTCCAACCAAGACAAAGAAATGGGAAAAGTTGTAACTCCAGTTGACCATATCCAAACATGCCCTACATGCAGCACTGGTGAAAGGGTAAACGAAGCACCAATAACTAGGTTATTATGTCAACAACCTCCTTATAGATGCTGGGACCCGCTACAAAGAAATGAAGAAGTTATCCATTGCACCTATAGTAGCCTCTCAAAAATTGAGACCATTCTTTCATGCCACTCCATCGAAGAACTCACCAGTTACCCCTACGGCAAGTCCTCTGTGAGCTATAAACTATAGGAAGATTGTTAAAATAGTCCATGGATCTGAGATGATTCGACATCACTTATAGTTCAAGGGTATCAATCAACGAGCAAGTACTGGTAGACTTCACGGTTGAGTCGACCTACTGCTCTGAAAGTGAAGAAGAAGCCAACAAGACGAAAGGATAACAAAAAAGAATTGCTAAAGCAATGTTCACTATGAAATCTAACAAGCGTTGAACACATGCAAACCACCAAAGGAAACATCTTAGGAGCGCCATATGAGGGCTCACCTTGGCTAGATGCTACTTCTTGGGACCCTCCGGGTAGTGTGCCTTAAGCTCTTTCGTGCAACCCGATGTTGTGACACCAATGATACCCATGGGATATGTACCAAGGAATGATTGGATTTAATTAAAGTTCAAAGGAGTCTTGAGGATCACCCCTTATGGAGTATGCTTTTCCATATCTCAAAACCAAAGAAATGCACTTGTACCATACATGTCATAAATATGGCACAAAAAAAGTCAACAAGAACCCCTAAAGGCCTCCTTACGAACAGGGGGGCAAGTGTGGAAGCCAAAAATTCAACAAAATGGCCTCCTTGTCACTGATACCCCACAAGGTCAAAAAGTGAGACTCTCGCCTCCTTGAAATATGTCACCTCGCTAACGAGGCCTTGCCTTATTTTCTAGGGTAGGTACCACCAGCATGGCGTGCCTCCCATATGTATCCCTTCCAAGTCCACAAGTAGTCTGATACTGAAAAAAATTATAATGTGGCTTGAGGCACAAGCATATATTGGAAAGATGAAAGCATCCATTAGGTATGTGATGCATGTACAGGTACGAAATGTACGTACCAACCAAGAGGAGACAGAGCACTGGTATAGTGTCCACGCCAGACAAGTAGTGGTTGTACAATGATAGTACATGGTGATGCCTCCACTACCACACTCCTGGCATCCGTACCAGACAAATAGTGGTGGTAAAAAATAGTACAAAGCTTGGAGCATTACCTGTAGGTCTCTGATATGTACCAGCACCACTACTACCTGCAGCCTGCGGATGTGCCTTTTTGTCCCCATGTGACCACTATGTAGTAAGAGCCAGTAGTGCTCACCTGTTAAATGAGCCTTCTTTTTCCAAGGAAGATGGTTTGAAAATTCATTGTAAACTCATACTCTTAAGCAATACAAACATTTTCTCCATTTTTACTCTGCAATTTTACTTCAAATTTCCTTTCTAAGTTCATCATTTTCTTATCAACCTTTGAGTTTTCTGACCTTACTTCGTTGATGAATTCCCACCGTCAACAAGTATTTATACACATTCATATATTTACATTTTCAAAGATTTATACATAATCTTTTAAAAAAAAATTCAAATATGGAAACAAAATAAGAACATGTTCATTTGATCGTCAATATATCAATATGAGATCTTGAATTTACATTGCTCAATACCTAGATTTGCTAAGAAGTTATAGAGAAATAATGCCCTCTGTTGTCCCTATTGCTAGGGGTGCACATTAGGACCCAAAAAACCTGATATTCCCGCCCAACCCACACCCAAAAAAGTTGAGAAAATGATAAACTTCGTCTATTAGGGTCAGATCGGGCTCAACTCAACCACGGGTTCAGATCAGGTTCGGGTGGCTGAGTTCAAAAGCTTCGGGGTCGGGTGTAACCCGAATTGACAAAAAAATTATTTTTCAATTTTTTTACTTTTTAAGATTAAAAAAATAAATAAAAAAATCCTAAAAATTAGAATCCCTCCCTAACCTGACTCCTCTTCTTCCTACCCCTACCTCTCTCTCGACTGGACTCTCTTTCTCTCTCGACTCTCTCCCTCATTAGCACCAACTGACCAGAGCACGACACCCACCTATCCCCGAGTCCAGACCGACCAGACAACCAGCCCCTTATTCTATTCTCTGAGACCGAGACACACCCATCACCACCACAACCCTTCTCCTCTCTCGCTTTCTATAACACCCTAGATAACCAAGGTCGCTACACTGTGTGTTTATAAAAGTGCAAGACTTGCTAATCAATTCATATAGTTGAAAATGTGACCCTAAAGTTATAATTAGGTTAGGGTTAAAAGATTTTGGCCAAAAACAAGAAATTTCTCATTAAAATAAATGCTTAATACATGGGATCCCAAAACAAGTTTTAAGGGATAGTTTACAAAAGTTTCGAGTTTATGTTCTCATGTCCCTGTATCAATCCTCAGTCGTGGCGGCCGATCAGCTGACTATGTACATTCAGCCCCAGAGCTCTCCAACTCAAGACTCGTCCACCTTGCCCTTGCCTTTACTTGCACCACGTAGCACCCGTGAGCCTAGGCCCAACAAGAAAACCATAATGCATAGCATAAGCGATAATTAACAATCAGATAATTCACAGATCACCAAACAGATACTCAGCAAGTCATATTGCTCACATAATCAACAATATCAATCTGCAAAATAATAATCAATCATCCAAATAATAAACATGTCATAATCATTAGATTTATAACAATAAACATATAACACAATATCCAGGGTCGATGCCCTTAGGCCGCACCCTCTGATTGTCCCACTGACTCCGGCTCGCTTAGGCCGAGCTCAGTGATTATATACATAACCTCGGCTACCAGTGGCCGAGCTATGCCCTGTGCGCAAATAGTGACTCCAACACTCTTAGGCAATTTATCACATGTCCCCATGGCATAATACCATCTTATGACATCACATACAAGTTTAGGGAGCTCTTAGTCCCAACATAACCACATAACCGGGTGTAGTTTCTTACCTTTGATTCCGAGTGCTTTGGTTAATAGAAATGATCCTCGAGCACGATCCCGTCCGAGCCCTAGCATACACCTAGTCACAACCATAAAATAGAACTATCATTAAATCTCAATTCCATAACCCAACCTTGGGACCAATCCCAAGCTCCTAGGAAGCCCAATTCCACCAAGCGGGATAGTGGAATCGACACCCGAGCCTCCAAGCAAAAACCCTAAGAAAAATACCCAAAACCCATTTCTGGAGGCAGGGTAGTGCTACAACGCCACAAGATGGGCGCTACAACACTACAAGTAGAGACAAACGCCCCCCAGGAAAACAGACATAGCGCTGTAGAGCTGTAATGCTAGCGCTACAGCACTACAAGCAGCACCAGCAACCCTCTGAGTTTTTCCTTCGAATTTTCCCTGAGCCAAAGCCCCATAAATACCCTCCAAACCTCAACCACACTTCAAATTAAGCCTACCATCCACTGCATCTCATCCAACATGGCCCAACAACATAAAATTTGGCCACATGCACCATCAAACACAAAAAACCAAGATTGAGCTTGAAGCTCAAGAACTTAACCAGAAAACCCAGAAATTCAAAACTTCAAAGCCAAAAATTGTTACCTTTAATGGGAGAATTCAACCCTAAGTTGTCTTCTATGCCCTTCCAGCCTTTAGTTCCTCAAATACCCAAGCTCAAGTCCTTAGTTTCCATCCATAATCCAAAAAATCAGAATTCAATCTCAACAAACCCAGAAAAATTCAGTTAAAACCTTTAAACCTTACCTTAATTAGCTGTTATTTCCAGTTAAGCTTCTCAGCCACTTCCAAGGATCAAAGTCCCCAAGACCTAGCCTAACCTCCCTGAGTTCCCAGTTTCAAATTCACAAGAGAGGGAGAGAGAAGCAACAATTCGAGAGAGAGAGAGAGAGAGAGATAGGTTTGATGCTCTGCTTTCTTCCTTTCCATTTCTTGCCTTCTGTTTCTATTACTTTCTACAACTTCCACTAAAAACATCAGATATAACAAGTATATCTCCGAATAGGAAAAAGACTCTTTTACCCTCCCATTTAAATCCAAGTCTTTTAGTCATTCTAGGGGCATTTTGGTCATTTGTTCCCAATTCCCGCTAACTCCTTAAGTGTTCCTAATATTTACCAGTTAAATCTCGTCATCTAATTAATCACTAATTATTTTCCCCGATGCCTAATTATCTCCAATATATTTTTCTAAGTTCCCAGAAATACCCCAGGCTCCCCCGGGTCGAGTATAAACCCCCGCCGTGACTATTTCGCTAAACCGCTCACTGGGATCGCTTCGAGCCACAAGCTGCAAATATATCCACATAATAATGTGGTCTCAACAATTTATCGCAAATTATTACATTTATGCCCTCAATGGGCCAAAATTACAAATATGCCCTTATAATCTAAACAGGGCCTACGTGCATACTAATACGCATAATCATGCATCTCATATATCCATATAATCATGTAAGCATGCTTATCACATAATCATGCATTTAATCATTTAAATCACACATAAACCAATTATGCCCTCCCGACACTCTAATTAAGACCCTTAAACCATATTAGTAATTTTTTTGGGTCGTTACATTTTCTATCTCTCGATGTGCTCGCAACTCGCTCGCAATGTTGGCATTAATTTAATAAAATCAGCACGCAGAGGAAGGGGTGGTGGTTTTTAAAATCATTAATACCGAGCCATTATCAATACATATATTTATACATTAAATCTACACACAAAAATGAATAGAAGAATACTTCTTGTAGCCTATCAAGAGTCCTCGAGCCTTTTTGTATAATCAAATGATCTTCCTATCCACGCGAAGACTCACACCAAAGTATTTCAAGTCATTCCTCAAACACACAAGGACGTGTGTGGGAATGTGAGATTCACTGGTTTGATTATTTAGGCTCTCTAGATGCTCTCAACACATGAAATCTAGAGAGTTTGGAGAAAAAAAGGCTTTAGAGAGTTCTAGAGAATTTTTTAGGCTTAAAAAATTATATCATCTGAATCTGACTTAAGCTTCAAATTAAAAATGGATTATTTTTCAACTTATAAAGATAATAAAATAATTTTATATATTTTAAAATTTAATTAATTTAAAACTGATTTGTTAGAATTTTATTTTAATAAAACTAAAACAATAATTAAATAAACAAATAATATTTGAATTTTAAACAATTCAAAATTTAAATCCCATGAACACATGGCACAGAAGTGTGGTGACACTCACTATGTCATGTGTCCCTGGGATTTGAATTTTAAATTGTTTAAAATTCAAATATCATTTGTTTATTTAATTATTTAAAATTCAGATAATTATTGAATTTTGAATTGCATGCACAGTGAGTGGCGTGTAGCACACTTATGTGTCCTTAATTTTTATCATTTGTTTGTTCAATTAACATTAAGACAATATATTCATTTAAAATTAATATAAATATTATTTCAAAATGAAATATCAGTTAATTCAAAATTAACCTTATCTTAATTTATCAGTTTTGAATAATTATCTTATATTAAGATAATATTAAACTCACTATAATATTAATCCAAACATTGATTAATATTAATTTCAACTAATATAAAATTTTTCAAACAAAACTAATTAGTGAAATAATTAATTAATTAATTGCACATGATTATCACAGAGCCCTGGAAAATTAATTCCTTTGTAATTTAGTCGTCTTATCCAGTAATCTTGCCTATGACATCTTTACCCTTGACAGTGTAGTACAGAGGCAACTCGGGGACCATGGACCTTTAATACTAAGCTTCAATAAACCACGCTATTAATTCAACTCTTTAATTGAATAATCTTATTTATTAATTACATTATTACTCCACTATAAATATGAAATTGCACTCTTAGAAATTATAGAATTATATTTACATAATAATCTCTAGTAGTCCATTGATATAATCAATATATGTAGTTATGTCCTTCATTTATTGGTTCATTAATTGTAGCCGGTCAAGAATTACCATTTTGCCCACCTAATTACCTCTTGTTCCTTAAGTATCATTAATTCACCAGTGAATAATTAATCTATAATCATATTATAGATTTGAGCTCAATAACTATTCAATCCCAGAATTAACCCGTAAGGGAACCAATATTCAATCCGTTAAGAAGGCATGGATTTCATTATTGTAAAATCATGTTCCTAACCATTCAAGTTATTGAATCTCCAAAACAAAAGTCACTAGCCTCGTTATATTAAGAGACCTTAACAAATTAATCAAAAGATCCAATAAACATGAACATTAGTTCATGACTACTCAGGATTTAGAGTGATATTCCAATGATCATCCTTTTAGATATGAATTAAGTCTTTATGAAAAACGGTAAGTTTATAAAGAAATTAATTCACATCAGTCATGTCATATATAATCATAATTATATAAAGTACATTTACCAAGATGTCTATTCACATAAGTAATCTGAATCTAGATTACTTACATCCAACTATATGCTTAGTAAATCGTACTAGCAACCATTAATTAAAGGTTCCATACGTTAATATGTTGCTAATTTTTTTATTCATCATATATGATCTTAGTTCTCTCATACGCATACAAGATTATATTCTCATAAATGAATATGAAATTTTCTGATATTTATATATAAATTATTCAAAAAAATAATTTTGATAATCTAATATAATAAAATTGTACTTTTATTTAAATCAATAAAAAAAATGTATTTTCACATGCTTTTAGGGCACCAACCCTAACACCTAAGTCCTCTTCCTCGTCGTTGACGTTGCAGGCAACAACAACTCCAACAAGCATGACGGCAAGGTGGCAAAGGGCTTCCGCACAGAGGTAATTTTTTTATTTTTAGTTATATTTTAAATTCTAAATGTATATATATATTTATATTATATATTATAAATTTTTGATATGATTATATATCATGATTATGATGAATATAATGTTTGGTTTGCATTTTGTTGAATTTTTATTTTTAATTTTAATTTTAATATAGGATTTTGAGTTTTGAGTTTTTGTAATTAATGTAAACTTTTGATTTTGTTATGGAATTATATAATAATATATCTATTTAATTGAAAATATTGTAGAGATCACATGTGATACTACAACTACAACTGCTAGTGAAAATACTTCTGCTACTATTTCTATTAATGCTTCACCTCCATCCTCATTTGTTGCACAAGACAAAGTACTAAATGAATGAAGAACGAGAACCTCATATGACTTAGCTTAACATGTAAGAATTAATGAATTTCATAATTGAAAATTTATACATAGCATTTATTTTTAATTTATTTATTAACTTAATTATTTTTCTATGCAAGGTTTAGATTTTTGAATTAGAAATTGGGAAGGAGAAATGAAGTAATGATGATGGACTTTTTATTTTTAATAGTTTTGTAACATTTGTTAAGGACTTTGGATTTGGACTATGAAGTGGACTTTTAAATTTTAATTAACGACTTCAAAAATTATGGATTTTTTTTGTTAGAGTTGGACTAGTTTTATATTTGTGCATTGTAATTTGTGAGTGAACTTGCAACATGATAAATTAATTTTTTTTAAGTAGTAAGTTTTATGTTAAGTTATTAAGGGTGAGAACTAAGGCGTATATTTTTAAGGGCGGGTAACCATTTGGTACCCTATACTTTTTTAAAGTATCGTTTTGGTACCTTGTGTTTACAATAATGCTCATTTGGTACCCTGTATTTTGAAATCATACATATTTGATACCTTTTATTTTAAAACCGTACATATTTAGTACCCTAAACTCAAATTAAATTAATAAAATTTTACCAA
Source organism: Humulus lupulus (assembly GCF_963169125.1). Lineage (NCBI taxonomy): Eukaryota > Viridiplantae > Streptophyta > Magnoliopsida > Rosales > Cannabaceae > Humulus > Humulus lupulus. The sequence continues at coordinate 205,675,039 of NC_084794.1, read as the reverse complement.
TTTAATCAAAGTGTTATCAATTATATGAGTTCCAAATTCAAATTTAATTACTTAATTACATATAACTAATGACAGTTTGGTCGTATAGACAAAATTTTATTAATCAAATCAAAGTTTATGGTACCAAATAGCAAATATGTATGATTTTAAAGTAAAAGGTACCATATGAGCATCATTGAAAAAAGATGGTACCAAAATGATACTTTGCAAAAACAAAGGATACCAAATGAATAAATTCCCTATTTGTAATCAATGGTAAATTATTGATCACTTAAAAGTTGACAAAAATGAATAAAGCAAATTGAAAAAAAAAAAAAGAAGTTAAAAGTCTAGTTTTTATAAGAAAAAAAATGGTATTTTAAAAAAAGAAAAAAAAAAAGGAACAAGGCCCATACAACCCAACCCGACCCAAACAAAATTTAGTCCATTTCGGACGGGTTCGGTAGGTGTTTTCCTGTAATGCCTTACTAATCCAAGACCATTACACGGTTTGTTTTAAACAGGGCTTGAGTTGCTAAGCGAGTCATTTGGACTTAAAATGTGTAATAAAAACTAACTCAAGGGTCATGTATTAAAAAATTTGGTCAAACAGTAATAATTTCATTAAAAAGTTTTAAGTTTGTACACAAGATCCCAAAAAGAGTTTATAAATTGATACATATATGAAATAATTACAAAGGGTCGGCCTAGGTGGCAAAATCAGGGTTCCACTTTTGTTCCAGCAAGTACTCTCGGCCGTGGTGGTCGAGTAGGCCGTATATGTACACTTTGCCCATAAAATCTCTCCAACTCATGGCAGGTCCAACTTCTCTTTGCCCTTACTTGCACCACATAGCACTTGTGAGCCAAGGCTGAGCAAGAAAACATAATTAAATAGATGCAGATAATCAACAAAATAAAAACAACATGCTTAGAAGTTATAATCATATTGATGCAGGCATCAAACTCAATTATTGTAACACATAACCAAGACCATTACACTGTGTATTTTAAAATAGTGCCAAACTTGCTAATCAAGTCGTTTGACAATAAATGTGATTCTAAAGTCAACTAACAGGTTAGGGTTAAAATATTTTGATCATAAATGGTATATTTTCATTAAAACAAAATTTTGGTACATGAGATCCCAAAAACAAGGTATAAGTGGTAAATACAACTTCCAAAATCTTGTACAACAAAAGCCAGTCTAATGGCAAAATACAATTTAGAGCTCTATCCCTGTAACTTTCCCTAAGCTGTGGCGGTTGAGCAGCCGACGATGTGTACTTCGCCCCAGAGCTCTCCAACTAATGGTTGTTCCGGTTTCCCTTTGCCTTTACCTGCACCACGTAGCACCCTTGAGCCAAGGCCCAGTAAGAAAACCATAAATAGCAAACACATATAGCAGTAGTATTAATTAATCAACTTTAATCCATTTACTTCAATTATTCATCAGAGTACAAGCATTAAGCTAAACAACGGTAAACATGTATTTTCAAGCATACATTTCAATCGGCAATACAAATGTTCAAGGTCGGCGCCCTTAGGCAGAACCCTCTGTTTAACTAGCTGACCCCGGCACCCTTAGGTCGTACGTTCATATAATGCATAGCAATCATACAGTCACACAATATATATATATATATTCAATTACTGGGAGCCTCAGTCCCATTCACAACCACATGGATGCAGTTTTCTTACCTCGAATCCCAAGCAATAAATAAAGAGCGGTCCCTGGCACGATCCTTAGTCCTGAGCCTTAGCGATAATCTTAGTCACAATAACAATTTGTAACTATCAATATCTAATCCAAATAAATGTTTAGGGAACAAATATTAGCCTTCGGGACCTCGAATTCTACTAAATTGGGTAGTAGAATTCGTGCCGAGTGCCTAAGTTTGAATCCCCGAGCCTAAAACCTTGTTTTCCCTTAATTTCTCATTTAGGGTCGCGGCCCGCCCCTTAGAAAGAGGCCCAGCCCTCCCTGCTGGAGGGAATGAGCCACGACTTGCACCCCTCCAGGTCGCGGTGCGCCTGAAGAACCAGAGGCATCCAACCTCTTTAAGCACGTAGGCCACGACGCCTGAAGAACAAGGCCGCGACCCGAGCCCCCAAACCCAGAAAAACCACCCATTTTCCAACATTTGCTCAATTCTAAACCCCAATCTTTGTCCAATCTCATAATTGAACCCAAGAAACTTATCCCTATAGCCTAAATATCATATTCATTCCACAAACAATTCTTACTCTCCTTAACACCTAGAACTCAACCTTAGAAATCATTCTCATCCAAGCTCGAAGTTCATCATCATTTCAACATAATCCAATAAGCATAGGTTAGATTTTTACCTGAATTGATAGCTTGAATCCCCTAGCTGAACTTTGTCCACTACTAGTATTAATTCCTCAAGTTTTTCCCATCCCAACCTCAGATCAATTCCCAGCTTGGTTTCCTTCAATTCTTCAAATTCACTTAGGTTCTAGAGAGAGTGAGAGTGAGAACGTGTGGGAGAAGAGAGAGAGGATTCTGTGTGTTTCTGATACATTCCTAAGACTTTTCTGTGTATATCCTCTAATGGTTTTGAAGGGTAAAACAGTCATTTTCCCGGTTCCTGCTAATTCCTCAAGTGTTCTTAACATTTACCGATTAATCCCGTTGTGTTCAATTAATTACCAAATACTTATTCATTACTCAATAAATCCCAAAACATTCTCTAAATTCCCAAAATATCCCTAGGCTTCCCTGTGCCGGGTATTTAAACCCCGCTGTGACTATTTCGCTAATCCGCTCACGAGGATCGTCACAAGACATATAATTCAAATATATCAACATAATAATGTGGTCTCAACCATTTATCACATTTATGCCCTTAACTGGCCAAAATTACAAATATGCCCTTATAAATAGGAAAGGGCCTACATGCATATCTAATACTCATAAACATGCATATAATATATTCACGTAATCACATTAATCGTGCATGCCACATAGTCACGCATTTAACCAATTAAACACACACACATATATCAAATTATGCCCTCCCGGCAAGCTAATCCAGGTACTGAACCCTATTATCATTTTGGGTCGTTATAATTATACTATCATAGAGTCACACGAGTGCGTATCACGCTCCATTTATTCAAGCGACTTTAGAGTCGGGAAAGTGCATATCGCACTTCCAGAATGGCCCCACCATAACGGCATGTGTTCAGCATACAATGTGCCGACTACGGCTTATAAGCTGAGCTTTTCAATCAGGCACAATCAAATATGCAATTTAGAAATAACACAATCATTCATGCTTAAATAGACATTCAAAGGCATGAATATAATCATGTTCAATAACCAGGGCTCAAGCCCTAATCACAACCCAGGTGCAGTTGTCTTACCTCAAGTCCTGCAATTTAGTGTAGTGACCCCGAGTGAGATCCTTTCCTCTTGAGCCTAGCGATACACCCTATTCACAACCATAACTAGGAATATACATCAAGAATCAACGTGATAAAGGCTTCCAGACCAAGTCTTATCCTCCGGGACTTTAAATTCTAATAAACCAGGTAGTAGAATCATTCCCGAGCCATTAGATTTGGGTTCCCATAACCCAAAACCTCATTTTCAGATTTTTCCCAATTAGCATTGCGGCGGCCACCACGAAGGGTCACAGGGCCTGACTAGGTAGGGAGCCCACTAAATTTCCCTTCCAATTTGCATCGCAGCACCAAGGCGGTCTGAGGCATTCCCAACCTCAAGAGCAGTCAAGCAGGCAGAGGCACTCTAGCAAAGCGTCGCGTCGCGGCGCCACCCCGAAACCCAGAAAATTAAGCGATTTTCAGAAATCGTGAATCTCCCAAACTCAACCTAAACTCGATTTTCGACCAGAAAAACTATCCAACAACACAGATAAGCAATAAACAGCAACCCAAAGCCTCTAAAACACTCCCAAACACATGAACTCCCAAAATCACCATTTGAATTTTAAAACCCAATTCTTTTCAAATTTGAAAATATAAAGCTTAAAACTAGAAATCTCATCAGTAATAAGCATTTAGAACAGCTCAAAACATGAATCCTATCCTCTAAAAGCTCATCACATAACCATACACCCAAAATTTTGAAAATCAACTCAATATACAAACACCCCTCAAGAACACTAAGAACAACAAGAAGAGACAAGGTAGCCCATAACTTAGCTGCCCAAAATCCAAGAATTAAATCTGTAATTGACACTCAGTGCTCCTATCTCCAATCAATTCCCTTTCTCCTCAAGAAATATCAAGAAGCGTCAATAATGGAGCACTTGTATGATTTTAGTGTACTTAGCTAAATAAGGGAAACCAAAGGAAATAGAGGGAGGGAGTAAGTTACACAAATGCTCCAAGGACCTCAGTTCTTGGAAAACATGGCTTAGCCCAAGGGTCAAAATGACCATCCTACCCCTAGCCACTCAAATGGCATTTGTCCAAACCAAGGGTATTTTAGTCTTTTTCCCAAAATTCCCGCTAATCCTCAAATTTCACTACAACTTCCGAATTAAATCCCCTAAACCCAAATACTCCCCAATTTAATTTCTATTAACCAATAAATTCTAGTAATTTACCAAAATACCCCTAAGCTAACCCTAAGCGAGATACTTATCCTTGTTTTGACTTTACCGCTACGTTGCTCAAAAAGACTGACTCCTGTCAAAGATCTCAAATATATCCACACAATAATGTGGTCTCAATCATATAATACACATATAATCACAATTTTACCCTCACCGTGTCAAATTTTTTAAATTGACATTTTCTAACGGAAATGGGCCCACAAGCATATTTAATACACATAAACATGCATAAGCAATCATATCATAATATAACTCATATAATTCACATAATCACACATATAATCACAAATACACATAAAATCCTATTATGCCATCCCGTCATACTAATCAATGCACTAAGTCTTATTAGCAAATTTTGGGATGTCACAACTATCCCATCCTAATAGATTCGTGCTCGATGTTTACTTGAACAACTCGGGATACTGTTCCCACATATCTAACTCTAACTCCCAGGTCTCTTCATCGACCTTACTGTTCCTCCATAGTACTTTAACTAGAGGAATAGTCTTGTTTCTCAAGACTTTGTCTTGTCTATCCAAGATCTGTACTAGTTGCTCCTCATAGGACAAGTCTATCTGTAGCTCCAGATCCTCCTAACTCAACACGTGAGTTGCATCTGACATATACTTTTAAAGCATGGAGATATGAAACACATTATGAACCCTTAACAATAGCGAGGGTAAATCCAACCTATAGGCTACCTGTCCAATCCTCTCTAGGATCTCAAAAGGTCCCACAAACCTAGGGCTCAACTTACCCTTCTTCTCAAACCGCTTCACCCCTCCCAAAGGTGAAACTTCGAAGGAAGACATAGTCCTAAACCTGGAACTCTATATCTATACGCTTAGGATTCGCATAGCTCTTCTGTCTACTCTATGAAGTGAGCATTCGAGCTCTAATCTTCTCAATAGCTCATTGGTCCTCTGAATTGCTTCAAGACCCAGGTATTTCTTCTCACCCATTTCATCCCAATGAATGGGTGATCTACACTTTTTACCATACAACATCTCATATGGAGCCACTCTAATCATTGATTGATACTTGTTGTTGTAGGAAAACTCAACCAAAGGTAAATACTTACTACATGACCCTTCAAAGTCCAGTATACACGCCTGAAGCATGTTTTCCAATATCTAAATTGTCCTCTCAGATTTTCCATCTTTCTGAGGATGATAGGCAGTACTAAACTTCAACTGTGCCCGTAGCCTTTTGTAGACTTCCCCAAAACTTGGAAGTGAAGGTGGGGTCCCGATTTGACATAATATACATTGGAGCCCCATAGAGATGTACAATCTCCCTGACATATAACTCAGCGTATTGATCTACTATAAAAAAAATTCCTCACAGGCAGAAAATGGGCTGACTTGGTATATCTGTCTACAATCACCCATACCGAGTCATGCTGCCCCACCATTCTAGGCAAGCCATCCACAAAATCCATAGTGATGTATTCCCACTTCCAACAGGAATAACTAAATGTTGTAACAACCCAGCTGGCCTCTGGTGTTCATCCTTTTCTTGCTGACAGGTTAGGCACTTAGCCACATATTCAGTCACATTTTTCTTCATCCCATGCCACCAATATACAGATTTCAAATCCTGATATATAACATCCTCCTAATCTAGGACCGTTACACTGTGTAGTTTAAATCATGTAATTTAAACTAACTGCAGGTTTAGGTACTAAAAATTTCGGTCAAATGTCAATCATTTCATTAAAAGAGTTAAACATCCATACATGGGATCCCATCGTAGTTTAAAACAATTACAAACGCAAAAATGAAAACAAAAGATGACCTAGGCGGCAAAATCAGGGTCCAACTCTAGTTCCAACTGATAGCCTCGGTTATGGCGGACGAGCAGGCCGCATATGTACACTCTTCCTTTGAAGCTCTCCAACTCATGACTACTCCAACTTTTCTTTTCCTTTACCTGCACCATTTAGCACCCATGTGCCAAGGCTCACCAAGAAAACATAAACATGCTTATAAGCAGTACATTATCAGATCGCAAATTCATAACTAGCATGCCAGCAGTAATAACCCTACTCATGCATGAAATTAACTCAAATAAGTGACTATAGAGTCACACTAGGGCTTAGTGCCCATCTCTCACATAACCAGCCTTAGAGCTGGCCAAGCAGATCTGATGCTTAACATTCTAGACGACCTTAGTGGCGTTCAAGCATATATCTCACTTTCGGGTTGGCTTAACCCTATCAGCCAGCGTTCAGCACGCTATTACCGCCCTCGACTTCTAAGCCAAGCCTTTAAACTCTCGACTCATAAGTCGAGTCCTTAAACCTTCAACTAATATGTTGAGTCTTTCAACCTTCGACTGATAAGTCGAGTCTTTAACCTTTGACTGATAATTCGAGTCTTAACCTTCGAATGATAATTCGAGTCCCTTAGAACCGGTTATACCCTTGACTATTAAGCCAAGCCCTTCATCAGATAACCTAGATAAATCTTCAGCTTATAACCTGAGCTTCCCTAATCAGATATAGAGACCAACAGTTATTACATAACATAGGTAAATACAGCACATTTATTATGTTTAATAAAACATTATCAATATAATGTTATTTCTGTACTATAATCGGGCCAAGCCCTAAGTGCAGACCGGGTGCAGTTTTCTTACCTTAGGTCCGAGTGTAGTGTATATTAAGAACGAACCTTGAGCACGATCCCAGTTCCGAGCCCCTAGTGATAACCTAGTCACAACCATGATATAAAATCTTGTAAATAATGAGCAAATAAAGGCTTCCAGACTGAGTCCTGGCCTCCAGGACATCGAAGTCTACTAAACTGAGTAGTAGGATCGATCTGGAGCCCTTAGGTTTTAGTTCCTGCACTTAAAACCTTCTCGTGGCTCAAAAACCCTTTAAGCGTCACGGCTCAAAACAAAAAAGTCGCAGCCCACCCCAAGTCAGAGAGCCAAGGTTCTCCTCAGTTTCCACACGCGTCGCGGGGCGCCTCTACAGGCGTCGCGACTCAAATGGGCTGACAGCATCTGCTTCTCTCTACGCTCATGAGAGCCACGGTTCCCTAAGAATAGGGTCGTGGCTTGACATGAAAACTCATAATTCTCCTCGTTTTCCTAAAGCCAAATCCCTCCAAAGACCTATCCAAACATAGCTAAATCCCAAGAGTAAGGTTCCCAATCGATTCAACAGCTCAATATCATCAAAACCCAAGCTAAAGCTTGGCCAAAACCCCATCAAATGCCCAACTCAGAAATGTGTTTATAAAACTCTAAAAACTCGGCTAAAAACAAGAGAAATACAGAGATTTAGGACTAGAAATTATTACCTTTGTTGCCCCAATCGATGCTAAGCTTTTCCCCAAGCAATCCCGGGCTAAGCTAGCCTTGATTGTCCTTAAATCGCAAAGAATTCCCAAGGAATTAGGAGAGATAGAGTACATCGAGAGAGAGAGAGAGCGTTGAACGTTCCAAGTGTTTTCTGTTTGTAAGTTTACGTAGAGTTCAAGTAACTCTAAGTGAATCCCGAGGGCTCGGGGGTACCCAAAAACATCCCTGTGGGTAAAATTGTCAAAATTCTCATAACTCTCTCCTAATCTCACTCACTCCAAATATATCCTCAAATATTTACTCCCAGTACCCGATATCCCGGTAATGTGCTAAATACCCAAAAATTCCTTGATTTACCTTGAGTCTGTCATTGGATCCCGTTGTGACTTTCTCGTTAACTTGCTCCCTAGGATCGCCTTATGTCAAGTAACCCAAATATATCCACATAATAATGTGGTCTCACACATATATCGCATATATGCACCTATATTCCAAATATACCCATAATGGGCCAAATTATGAAAATTTCCCTTCTACTAAGAATCATGCCCACATGCATATTTAATACACCTAAACATGCAAATATAGTAATATTATAATATAACTCACTTTATCATATAACGATACACACACACATATATCACATAAACACATATTTATCACATAATTTCCATAATTTTTCATCCTTGCCCCCTAACCAAGATATTAGGTAATTTGGGACGTTACACGATACATCTTCGTGGTGCCTGGGTGTAGCGAAGAAGGTGTAGTATGAGATTCATCTAGAATCTCCTATATGATAGAAAAGTCCATCGAAACACAAATCCGCTTTTTATACCTCAACAAACCCATCTCTGAAATAGTATAGTCCTTAGCCACTCCCACTAGGACGTCCCCTTTGTGCCTCATCAACTTAGGATCATACAACTGACCTTCCTTAATTATCTCCAAAAAAGTAGATTATAAGGCGATGTTAGCTAACTGGCCCACCACCACCTCTATCCCTACTCTAGTCATATCCTCTGCCAACTCTTTTGATATTTGCTTCAAATTGAATAACCGTCTCGGACCTCTTCGACTCAAGGAATTTGCTACCACATTGGCCTTCCTTGGATGATAGAGGATTTCATAGTCATAATCCTTTACTATTCAGATCCTTCTGAGTAAAGAAGTACTTTAAACTCTTGTGGTCAGTGTAGATCTCGCACTTCTCTCCATATAGATAGTGTTGCCACACCTTAAATGAAAATACCACTGTTGCTAGTTCCAAAACATGTGTAGGGTATCAATGTTCATATTCCTTTAACTGTCGTGATGCATAAGAAATCACCTTTCCATCCTGCATAAGGACACAACCTATCCCTTGTCTCGACACATCACAATATACCATAAATTTCTCTTGATCTGATGGGAGACTGAACACTGGAGCAGTAATCAATCTCCGCTTCAACACATGGAATATGTTCTCACATTTGTTTTACCATACAAGCTTTAGATTCTTGCGTGTCAACTCTGTCAATGGTGTAGCGATTCTTGAGAACCCTTCTACGAAGCATCGGTAATACCCTGCCAATCCAAGGAAACTGCTAATCTGTGCAAGACTCCTTGGCCTGGGGCAATCCCTAACTGCATCAATGTTGGTCGGGTCCATCTTAATTCCATCTTTACTAACAATGTGACCAAGGAACGTCATATGAGGTAACCATAACTCGTAATTTTTGAACTTGTCATTCAATCTATGCTCCCTCAACCTCTGTAGTACAAACCGGAGATGTTGCTCATGCTCTGCCTCTAACTGAGAGTAAACCAAGATTCCGTCGATGAAGACTATCACAAATCTGTCTAGGTAGTCCTTGAAAAATCTGTTCATCAAATCCATAAAATTTTCTTGGGCATTAGTCGATCCAAATGACATGACTAAGAACTCATAATGCCGATACCTGGTACAAAAAGCCATCTTCAGTATATCTTCCTCCTTGATCCTCAGCTGGTGATAACCAAATTGAAGATCAATCTTCGAAAACACTATCCTACCGTATAGCTGATCAAATAAATCATCGATTCTTGGCAGTGGATACTTGTTCTTAATGGTAAACTTATTCAGTTCTCTGTAATCGATGCACATCCTCAGCGACCCATCATTTTTCTTCAAAAACAAAACTGGTGCACCACGCGATGAGAAGGTAGGTCTGATAAACCCCAGATCAAGTAACTTTTGTAATTGTACCTTAATTTCTTTCAATTTTATTGGAGCCATTATGTACGGTGCTCTAGACATTGGTTCCATCCCCGGTGCAAATTCAATAACAAATTCTATCTCCCAGTGCGGTGGAAACACAGGTAAATCTTCTAGGAATACATCCAGAAACTCACAGACCAATCTGGTCTCTTTGTGTCCAATTGGTACGACCTTAGTGGTATCTACCACACTATCCATAAATCTTATGCAACCACCTCACAATAGTTCTATAGCCCTCAATGCTGATATCATAAGAATACGGGGTCCATTCACAGTGCCCACGAATAAAAATGGGTCCTCCCCTTCAGGCTCAAAAGTCACAATCTTTTTCTTACAGTCTATGGTTACCCCATACTTGGCTAGCTACTCCATACCCAAAATCATGTCAAAGTCATCCATAACCAGTTCAATCAAGTCCACTGATAACTCTTTACTATCAACCTCTATTGGCAGTGATTTGACCCATCTCCTAGAGACTACCAACTCCCCAGTAGGCTATAAGGTCTCAAACCCCATATAGCATAATAATCACATGGTCTACACAATCAATAAAATACTCTGCTAGATACAAAAGAACATGCAGCACCAGAACTAATTAACATAGTGTAAGAAGTGCCAGCACTAGAAAGTTGACTTATCACTATTGAGGAACTAGCCTCAACCTCTGACTGTGTCAGTGCGAACACTCAGGCTGGAGTCAAGTTATCCGCCTTCTTTGGTTTCCCTTTCTTCGCTCTTGGGAAATCCTTCTTGAGATGCCCAACTATGCCACACAGAAAACATGCCTATGCCCAGCACTCTCCCAAATGATGTCTCATACATCTGGCACATTCTAGATAGGTTCTTCAGACCTTATTGCCGCCCTGGCGGCCAATCTGAAGACTCTGTGGCCTTTTCTTGAGGCTTGAAGGTGTAGACGTGTTTGGGGTCTTCATCATGTAAAGGGAGGTCTCACCCTCCTTGTATCCCTTCTAGTCATGTTCTTAGACCAGATCTTGCTCTCTGCACCCTCAACAGTAAGGGCCTTCTCCACTACCTAAGCATAGGTAGTGACTCCAGGTAAGAAGGTGATTCTGACATCCCAGGCTATCATAGCATTTAGCCCTCGAAGGAACCTTTCCTTCCTTGTTACATCCGTAGGCACCAAGTCTGAAGCAAACTTAGCCAATCTGTCAAACTTCAAAGCGTACTTTGTCACTGTCATGGTGCCCTGCACCAAGGTACTGAACTCATCAGTCTTTGCAGCTCTACTGCATTGTTACAGTACTTTTCATTAAACAGATCTCTAAAATCTTCCCAACTCAGGGTATTCACAACCCTATTCTAGGACACCACTTCCCACCAGATGTGGGCATCCTCCCGAAACATATACGTAGCATAAGGCACTCTCTCATTACCTACCACCCTCATGAAATCCAGGATGCAGGTAGTCATGCTCATCCATTGCTCAGTCTTGAGTGGATCTGGCCCTCCCTCAAAAGTAAGAGGGTTTTTTTTTTGAAGCATTCTCAGCCTCTAGAGGCTGTACTACTACTGGTACCAAGGCAGATGGTACAACTGGCATGACATTCCCAGCTAAAACCTGCTACTCTCTCAACAAGCGAATCTCATACTTATGTGTCTGTAGTCTAGCTTGCATTTTAGCAAGCATCTGTTGCCAGTTCTCAGGGGTTTGCATAGGGACTCGACCCTGGTTATCATCTCTAGCCTGTATTTCTCCAACGATAAGTCTGTCTGATCGCCTTAGAGGCATAACTTTCCAAGTATATCTACAATCAATGACTCACCTCATCAGGCAATGATAACAGTACCCAGCACCACCCCATGGTCCCAAAACCAAAAAAATATGCACACACATCGATAACAATGCTAATAAGCATTTTAATAGCATTCACATACAACAATCATGCTAATAAGCATGTGTTGATGCTTAAAATCTCACCAAGGGAAAATATGAGATCGATGCCATGAAGCCCCCATTTACACGACATAGAAGCCATGGCCTCGCTCGGCCACGCTCGGCCACCCGGACGCGAGACGCCAACGGCCTCGCTAGGCCTCGCTCGGCCAGTCAGGCACGGACACCATTGGCCTCGCTCGGCCACGCCCGCACGCCTGGTGACCTCGCAAATATGGGCACGCGTCATCTAGGTCCGAATGGCCTCGCCCATGCCCACGGAGTGGCCTCGCCATCTAGGCCCCGTGGTGGCCTCGCCCATGCCCACGGAGTGGCCTCGCCATCTCGGCCCCGTGGTGGCCTCACCCATGCCCATGGAGTGGTCTCACCATCTAGGCCCCGTGGTGGCCTCGCCCATGCCCACGGAGTGGCCTCGCCATCTAGGCCCCGTGGTGGCCTCGCCATCTAGGCCCCGTGGTGGCCTCGCCCATGCCCACGGAGTGGCCTCGCCATCTAGGCCCCGTGGTGGCCTCGCCCATGCCCACGGGGTGGCCTCGCCATCTAGGCCCCGTGGTGGCCTCGCCCATGCCCACAGAGTGGCCTCGCCATCTAGGCCCCGTGGTGGCCTCGCCCATGCCCACGGAGTGGCCTCGCCATCTAGGCCCCGTGATGGCCTCGCCCATGGCCTCATGGGGGTCACATCCGCAGCACACTCGGCCTCGTGAACAGCCAAGAGAGTCGCGCCATCAATAAGCCTTCCAAGGGGGCCTCGCGAAGGAATGAGAGCTACGTCACCTAGTGGCCACGTGAGTAGAGCCATGCACCAAGGGTCCCATTCCTTACACCTTGAGACCCCTATGCTTAGAGGCTCCAGTACGAGTCAAATGTGACATACTTGTACGACCTAGTACTAAGTACGGACACCGGTATCAGTGGGACTGCTGGGATAAGAGTTATGGCCCGTACGTCTACGGCCAAGGGTCAGAGTCGACACCACTACCACCTGCGCCACTATGCCTGCCACCACTCATCAGACATAGGTACAGACAAGTAGTGGAGACATCCTTCTGACACCTGCTCCTGTACTAGATGTACGACCACAACCTCTGAAGCCACTCCCCTAACATAGTACTTATGTACCACTTGGTCTCCTGGACCACCATGTACCTAAGGCCATTAGAGCCTACTATAAAATAAACTCTAACACCACCTAAGAGGGGGTTGGAAATTTTACTGTAGCAAAGGCCTGAGTGTGAATGAAAGACTGAATTCTCCATTATTGTTCTATCATTGCTCTTGAGTGATTGTTTAAGTTTCTACAGCTTTTCCATTAGAGATCTTGATTTGATAATTTTTCCAACTCAACTTAGTTGACGAGTTCTCACCATCAACAACATGTCTTTTCACATTCATGCTCAACCATAGTGCTAATAAGCACTTTCTTATCATTTACAAGCAAATAATAGTTCTAATAAGTATTTCCCTATCATTCAGAAGCAACAGCAGTGCTAATAAGCACATTCTTAGTATCCACAAGCAACAATGGTGCTAATAAGCACATTCTTAGTATCCATAAGCAACAATAGTGCTAATAAGCACATCTTTCATATTCACATAGCAGTCAAGTGCCAAGCCCCATCAGTATAACTCATGCTCCCAAATCAAGCATGCAGATAATGCATATATATGTCAATTAAATAATTAAGCACATAGTCACATCATTAGTTTCCAAACCCTGAGTCGAGCTTATCTTTAGCGGTGAATGTACATGCTCTGCCAATCTTAGGAACCAATAAATCTTGGCAACTCTAATACCAAGATGTAACGCCATACAAATCTAGGACTGTTACACTGTGTGTGTTTAAATAGTGCTTAAGCTGCTAAACGAGTCATTTGGACTTAAAATGTGTAATTAAAACTAACTCAAAGGTCAGGTATTAAAAATTATGGTCAAACAGTAATCATTTCATCAAAAAGGTATATGTTTGCACACGAGATCCCAAAAAGAGTTTATAAAGTGATACATATACAAAATAAATACAAGCGGCTTGCCTAGGCAGCAAAATAAGGGTTCAACCCTAGTTTCAGCCAGTACTTTTGGTCGTGGTGATCGAGCAGGCCGCATATGTACACTCTGCCTCTAAAAATCTTCAACTCATTGATGGTCCAACTTATCTTTGCCCTTACATGCACCACGTAGCACTCGTGAGCCAAGGCTTAGCAAGAAAACATAATTAAATAGATACAGATGATCAACACAATATAACCATACTCAGGCAGGCATCAAACTCAATTATGCGACCATAGAGTCACACGAGTGTGTGCCATGCTTCATTAATTCAAGTGGATTCAGAGCCGGGCAAGTGCAAATCGCACTTCTAGAATGGCCCTGTGATAATGGCTTGCGTTCTACACGCAATGTGCCGATCACAGAATATAAGCCAAGCTTTTCAATCAGACACAATCAAATATGCAACTTAGACATAACACAATCATTCAGGCTTAAACAAACATTCAAAGGCATGATCAAAATCATGTTCAATAACTAAGGTTCAAGCTCTAATCACAACCCAGGTGCAATTTTCTTACCTCAAGTCCTGAGTAATTTAGTGTAGCGACCCTGAGTGTGATCTTTTCCTCCCGAGCCTAGCGGTACACCCCAGTCACAACCATAACAAGGAATATACATCAAGAATTGAACCGATAAAGGCTTCTAGACAAAGTCCTTGCCTCTGGGACCTGAAATTCTACTAAACCTTGTAGTAGAATCATTCCCAAGCCTTTAGATTTGGGTTCCCATAACGCAAAACCTAATTTTTGGATTTTTCCCAATTAGCACCATGTCGGCCACCACTAAGAGACGCGGTGCCTGACTAGGTAGAAAGCCCACTAAATTTTATTTCTAATTTGCATCGCAGTGCAGCCCATTAAGGGTCACGATGCCAAGGCGATCTGAGGCATCCTCAACCTCAAGAACATTCTAGTGGGTGGCAATGCTCTTGCCAAGCGCTGCAGTGCCACTCAAAAACCCAAAAAATCAAGCAATTTTAAAATATTTGAAAATGTCTCAATCTCAACCTAAACTCTATTTCCACCCTAATTTCGACCACCAAATCTATCCAGCAACACATATATGCAATAAACAACAACTCAAAGCCTCTAAAACACTCCCAAACACATGAATTCCCAAAATCACCATTTGAGCTTTAAAACCCAATTATTTTCAAATCCAAAAATCTAAAGCTTAAAACCAAAAATTCTAGCAGCAATAAGCATTTAGAACAACTCAAAACTTGAATCTTATCATCTAAAAGCTCATCACAGAACCATACACCTACAATTTCAAAAATGAACTCAATATACAAACACCCCTCAAGAACACTAAGAACAACAAGAAGAGACAAGGTAACCCATACCTTATCTGCCCAAAATTTGAGAATCAAGTCTGTAATTGGCCACCGAGTGCTCCTATCTCCAATCGATTCCTTTTTTCCTCAAGAAATCTCAAGAAGCTTCAAGAATGGAACACTTGAAAGCTTTGAGTGTACTTAGCTAAATAAGAGAAACCAAAGGAAAGAGAGGGTGGGAGTAAGCTACGTGAATGCTCCAAAATTGTCAACTCTTGGCTAACTTGGCTTAGCCCAAGGGTCAAAATGACCATTCTACTCCTTGCCACTCAAATGCCCTTTGTCCAAACCAAGGGTATTTTAGTCTTTTTCCCAAAATTCCCGCAAATCCTCAAATTTCACCACTACTTCCCAATTAAATCCCCTAAACCCAAATACTCATCAATTTAATTTCTATTAACCAATAAATCCTGGTAATTTACCAAATTACCAAAATACCCCTAAGCTCACCCCGAGAGGGGTACTTATCCCCGTTGTGACTTTACCGCTACGTTGCTCAAAAAGGTCGACTCCTGTCGAAGATCTCAAATATATCCACACAATAATGTGGTCTCAATCATATAATACACATATAATCACAATTATACCCTCATCGTGTCAAACTTTTTTAAAATGACCGTTTCTAACGGAAATGGGCCGACAAGCATATTTAATACACATAAACATGTATAAGCAGTCATATCATAATATAACTCATATAATTCACATAATCACGCATATAATCACAAATACACATAAAATACTATTATGCCCTCCCGAAATACTAATCAAGGGACTAAGCCTTATTAGCAAATTTTGGGATGTTACATTTCCCCCACCCAAAACCCAAACAACCTCAAGTCGACCTGACCCCTAACCCAACCAAACTAAAGCTCATTTCGGACGGGTTCTGTGAGTTTTTTCCCCACCTGAAACCTGAACTTGACCCACCAAAACTCGAAAAACCCACCCAATGTGCAGCCCTACTTATCGCCTCTGCCGTCTTCGGCAAACGTCTTTCTCAGCTCACGTGTACCTCTACCATATTTCTCAACTCATTGCAGTTGATATAAAGGTGAAGCCACACCATCGACCTAAAGAAGATGAAGAGGAAAAAGAAAAGATGCTTTTTCGCAAATCTGATCCCATGAACTGAGCTCTTTCAACAACGAAGCTCAACAAACTGACTTGATAAGCTCCTCCGTTTAGGGCAGGCTAGGTAGGTTACCAAAGTTTTTCCATCTAGGGTTGACTGAGGGGAGACCAAAGAGCTTCAAGAATAAAATAGAGAGGAAGGAGAAAGAAGGTAGAGGAAGCTCCACCGCCTTTGTTGTGCAACCATGGATTCTTTAGGGTCGGCTAGGTTAAGGGAGAAGAAAGGAAAGAGAACAGAAAGAGAGAGAGAGAGAGAGAGAGAGAGAGAAGAAAATAACTTTGTATCTTTTTAATATTATATATAAGGGAAAATATCAATTTAGTCCCTGTATTTTTCCCAAACACTCGATCGTCCCCTATGTTTTGTTAAATAACATTTTGGACCCTGTGTTCTACAAAACGGATCAAAATAGTACCCTTACTCCAATTTTTGTCAAATATTTTTAAATTAGACCAAAATGCCCTTAAATTTAAATAATTAACAATTAAAAATATATTTTAAAATAGGAAATAAATTGAAAACAATAATTTAATTGATTTTAAATTAAATTTAATATTAAAAAATATAAAATTATTTTCTCCTCACCAGAGATGAGAAGTGTTGTCAACAACTGGTGAATATTACAAATCTCAGGTTGGTCATCCTGTTTCAACCTCACCAAACCACTAAGGACACTACCATGGAGAATGTCATTGGTGGAAAAGCCAACAAGCAGAAAGTTGGTGAAGAAACGGGGCAGAACAAGCAGCCCTAGTCAACCCTTAGTCCTACAAGGAGAAGAACAGGGGGAATAAGTATTAGGGAGAAAGGTGATGCTACTTGTTCCAAGGCCCCAATAGCCTTTGAAAATAGAGGGAAGGCAAAACAAGTTCTGGTCAAGGATCCTCTATACCTTTCCCTCTCTTCCACTCATGACGACGATGACAACCTTCCTAGAAATAACTTAAAATATAGTATTACTTCACCAGTAGTTAAGCGTAGGCATAGACTTTGTAACTTACTCTCTTCCTTTTCTGATCTACTCGGAAAGGAAGTAGAGGTAGAGGTTTTTAATGCTTTGTAGGAAGATCTTTCCTGGTTGAATAACACTTCTTTTTTAAGATGATTCTCAAGCAATATTATAGATATGGGTACCAAACTTACTTTCTAATTATTTTGCTCGCTCTTTTAGTACCATTTTGTATTTTTCTAACATGCTTGTTCATTGTTGTTAGCTAGTCAGACTCTGAAGCATTTGATATTTATACCTCGGCCTCCCTTCGCACCTCGACCAAGAAAGTTCCAAAAAGGAAAGCTACTGCTGCTGGGTCGAGCAAAGACCAGCCTGCAGCAAAGCAGCCTAGGCAAGACCCTCATGCTCTAGCAATTCCTCCTTCGACAAGCTAGACTCCTCCTCCAACAAGCCAAAATCATCCTCCCACGAGCAGCTCCCCAATAGCTTTGACAGTTGATCCCAACACTTCTCCAGCAATAATTCAATGCCCCAAGGCATCCATCGAGGTGATATGCACCTAAACAAGTTATCTCAACATCGCCTAAGTGTTAAGGAATTTGCGACCCTCAAGGAAGCCTCCGTGGATCAGGCCTATGGTCAGGATATCTTGGAGGTGCTCTCAATAAGTTTTTTTTCCTCATTTGTATGTCTGGTCAATAGTTTATGCTCATATCTAACTATAAATTTTGCAGGGTGTGATGACTCTTACTCATACTCGTCCTCCAGCAAAGGCAGTTCCTGAGGAGTTGAAGAAGACAAATGCCTCATTAGAGAAATTCTGACGCATCTCCAAGAAGAACAAGGAGGAAGCTGAGGAGATTGAGAAGGAGTTGGTTGATAAAATCAATGAGATCAAGCAGAAAAGCAAAGACATCCAAGTCCTGTGCAAAAAATGAGACTAAGCAGGCCTGCCTCCTTGTTGAACGTAATCAACAGTTGAAGCATAAAGATGAGCAAGTACGAGGTTTTGAAAGAATTTTTCTTTGGCTAAGACCAAGTTTAAAAAATGTTGCATTCAACTTCTTCTTCATGTTTTGGAAGAAGAACAAGGAGGCGAATTTCGATTACCTTCCTGCTGAACTTCGGAGGAAGGAGATCACCAAATGTATTACTTGTAAGGCTGTTGAAACTGTTGAGGCTGCTACCCCAAAAACTTCCGAGCCAGAGATCTCGTTAAGCCCAGATGGCGACTAGGGTCATGGAGAGGCTGATGAGGATGTTGTTGAGCTTCAGTGATGCTGCTCTTGTTTACTTTTCTATTTTTTGATTTCAAAACACCCAAGCAATAATGCTTGTGGTGTAAAGACATTGGTTGTCCGAGCAGCTTTTAACCTTAGGTACTTGTAATATTTTTCCTGCATATACATACACTATGTTGCTCATTTAATTTTAATTAAATATAACTTTTGACTGCTATACATTATTTTTAGCTTACTAGCTCGAGAAAGCAAGGTTTCATTTCCCTATTCAATTTAACGAAAGCACAATTCTTTATAAATTTGAAAATTTTCTAAGTACTACTCAGTTGTGATTTTTACCCTTTTGATTGTGCGTGACTATGTATACCCTATATGCCCCCCAAGTGATCGAGGAAGTAAAGTCCTTGGTCACTTGCCAAATAACCAGACTTGTTCGAACTATTCATGTTGTTCGCAACAATTACATAGAGCAGTATACTTAGAAAAAATCATACATGTTAAGCAATACTTGTTAAAATAACAAAATTTGAATGTGTCAAGCACACTCCCTTGTAAATAACTCGTAATATGGACAAAATCATGTCAATTAAATTTAAAAATTTATACGAGCAAAATTTTTTTTTGAAAATGATTCTTATAAATGGCTGGTCATTTAAAGAAGGCATAAACGTGCCTTACGACCAGATAATGACAAATAGTTTGGAAAATAATTGGTTACTAAAAAAATGAGCAAAAACGTGTCTTTACAACCAAAAATAAAATATACTAGCAATGATTGGACAAATCCGTGCCTTACAACCAGTGCTATACGGAAGTTTTGAACAGCAAATTATTGATAATATTTGCGAAGGTGTTCGCCATTCCAGTATCTGGCAATTAATTCACTGTTTAATTGAGTAAGTTTATACGTGCCTAGTTGTAAAACATCTACGATTTGATACGGACCTTCCCAATTAGGCCCCAATACTTCTGATATAGGAACTTGAGTGTTTTGGAACACTTTCCTCAAAACCAAATCTCTCATTGCAAACTTTCTATTCTTGACCAGATAGTTCAAATATCGAGCAACTTTTTGCTAGTAAGCAGCTACTCGTAGTAGTGATTCTTCTCGTCACACGTCAATTAGGTTAAGAGTATATGAAAGTAATTGTTGGTTATGATATTGGTTATATGTACTCCGCATATGTGATGGAGGAGTTAACTTGACTTGTACCATTGCTTCATATCCGTATGTCAAAGAGAATAGTGTACGATCAGCTGACGTTCGAGCAGTTGTGTGGTATGACCATAGCACTTCTGGCAAGATATCAAGCTAGTTTCCTTTTTCTTGCTTGAGTCTTTTCTTCATGGTATCTTTTATAGTCTTATTAACAGCTTCAACTTGCCTATTCGACTAAGGATGAGAACTCGCGGATAAATGTTTTGTGATGTCATGTCTTACACAGAAGTCTGTGAACAAAGCGCTATCGAACTGTGTACCATTATCTGAGACAATTTTCTTTTGTAGTTCATATCTGCATATAATATTCTTCAATACAAACTCGATTACTTTCTTTGAAGTTATAATTTCCAGTGGCTCTACTTCGATCACTTGGTAAAGTAATCCACTACAACAACTGAGAACTTAACTCCACATTTTTTTGTAGGTAGCTGCCCGGTCAGATCTGTCTCCCATACAACACTTGGTAAAGTAATCCACTACAACAACTGTGAACTTAACTCCACCTTTCCTATAGGTAGCTACCCGATCAAATCTATCCCCCAGCAAAAGGCCATTGCCTTTGCATTTGTTTAAGCTCATTAAGAGTTGCTTGAGGTATTTTGGAGAATCTCAGACACTTATCACATTTATTCAAGTATCCCAGTGCATCTTCATTCATTGTAGGCCAAAAATACCCTTGCCTAAATAGCTTCTTGCTAGGCTATGCCCCTACATGATTTCCACAAAAATCTTCATGTACTTCTTCCATCAGCAACTCAGCTTCTATTTTAGTAACACATTGGAGTAGAGGCATTAAGCACCCTCGTTTGTACATTACTCCGTCAATAATTACATATGTGTCAGCTTGTCGAACTACTTTTTCGGCTCATTTCTGTCTTGTTGTAAAGTGCTTTGCTCCAAATAAGTTGCAAGATGAGTCATCCAAGATGGTGTGTTGTCTAGAAGCAATATTGTTTCTTTTTCATGGATGCTAGGTTAGGTAAGGTGCTCAACTGGCATTACATTTAAAGTGTCTGCATCCTTAGCACTTGCTAGTTTGGCCAACACATTAGGATTCAAATTCTAATCGCGTGGTACCTGCTGTTGTAGGATCTTGGAATTTAAATCTAGATGCATGCTCCCTATTATTTTTCCAAAAACATAATAGAAACATAAAATAGCATGACATACATATGAACATCATATTTGTAAATTATAACAAACACAAAGATGTAGAAACTTACGAATATGAAATGAAACAATGACTCGTTACTTTAGATTCTCAATCCTTTTGTCCATTCTGAATGCTAGTGTAACGCCCTGGATAGCCAAGACCGTCACACTGTGTGTTTATAAAGTTCTAGACTTGCTAATCAAGTCGTTTAAATAAAATCGTGTTATTAAAACTATAAAGGAACTAGGGTTAAAAGCGTTTTGGTCTCAAAAGTCACATTTCCATTAAAAAGTATCATTCGTTACATGGGACCCAAAAATATTAAGTTCAAAGATCGTTTACAAAAGACTCAAGGTTTATTTACAACAACCGACCATACTAAGGCAAAACAAGCAGTTAGGTGATCCCTGTCCTGGTCCACTCCTCAATCGTGGCGGTCGAACCGCTGGCTATGTACATTCCACCTCGGAGCTCTCCACCTCAGGCTTGGTCTAGCTTGCCCTTGCCTTTACCTGCACCACGTAGCACCCTTGAGCCAAGGCCCAGCAAGAAAACACAACAACAACAAAGCATGAACAATTAGCAGATAAGTCAATATCTCACATTGCATCACATAAACTCAGATATATCATCAGTCAGTTTAATCAAGTATTCCACATACTAGGCATTTCAGTTCATAATGTTCACAATTCACAAACGATAACCAGGGCTAGCGCCCTCAGGCTGCTCCCTCCGTTATCCCGTTGTTCTTGGCTCCCAGTGGCCAATTCGCGCCCTGTGCGCTAAAATCATGTATAGCACTCTTAGACCGCTTTTACATGTCCCATGGCGTAATACCAACGTTGACACAGTATAACTTTTGGGAGCACTTAGTCCCATCACAATCATACAACCGAGTGCAGTTTTCTTACCTTTCAATTTACTAGTTTCCGATGCCACGAAGCCGCGAGCACGGTCCTCTACCCCGAGCCTCTCCAAAGACCTAGTCACAAAGCAAATGAAACATCCTTTGTCACTAATCAATCCAAAACTACTTCCCGGAACCAATCCCACACTCTCGGAACCCCCAAATCCCTAAAACAATGCACCGAAGGCATCCCCCGAACCCCCGGAGCAAAGGCTCAAAATTGCAAAATCTCATGTCCTGAATTTGGCCTAGCGTCGCGGCGCCGCCCTGTAGGGCCGCGCCGCCCTACAAGTTTGAGCTGTGGTGCCCAGCAAGTTATAGAACTTGCTCTGCCCATAATCAGCCTTGTGCCGCGGTGCGAAAGAACACCGCCGCGGCGCTCCTTCGCGAGCCCAGAAATCTGGGTTTTTCCCTGCGTTTTTCCCGAACCCAAATCATTCCAAATCACCCCAAACTCCTACCTAAGCCCCAAAACCAATTCAAAACCCCAAATATACCATACCTCAACCTATAAACATCATAATCTAGCTCAGTTATACAACCATTCACAAAATTCACACTTAAATTTCAAATTCTAACACTTAAACCAAAACTTGAGAAAAGTCTCAACCAGACCTCTAGATTCTTAAATCATAACAGCTACGAGATTGCAAACATATTTAATACCCTTACCTCAATCAAATACTCAACTTGAGCTTCCTCTAATCCAAGGTTTAAACTGAATTTCTCCTTGACAAACCAGCTGAATTTTCATGCAAAACAAGCCACTAACTTGCTTCAATTCATGCTTTTCCTCCAAAAACTAGACTTGAAACTTAAACAAATCATAGATAGACCCTTACCTCTGAGTAATCTTGGCCTAGGCTTAGCTTAATTGCCTTGAATCATCAAAACTCTCTTCTTAGGTCTCCCAACTTCAGCTTCCCTCTTCTTCTCCTTTCTTCTAGATTTTCCTCTAATTTTCAACATAAATCAACTTCCTAAGTGTTATACGTGACTAACCTTTCCTCTCAACTGAAGCTCATCTATTCACTGCCAAAAGACCACTTTAGCCCTCCTCAAATATCCCTTTTCTAACTAAACCTCAAGGGCACACTTGTCATTTTACTAACATTACAATTCTACCACTTTCCAGCAAAACCTGTTACTCTCTATGGTTACTAACAGTTACGCAGGTTATCAAATCACCAGTTACCATTATCTAGCTTCCTAGGACCGTCTCGGCACGTGCATCACATTGATATCACCACACTCACGTGGTACAAATTACATAGCATAATTATCACATAGTCATGCATCTCAAATACTCAAATAGTCATATAACATGCTTTAAATCATAATCATGCATCTAAATCATAAAAATCACACATAATTCCCATTATGCCCTCCAGCCACATTAATTAAGGCCCTTAAGCCTAATTAGTGAAGGTCGTCTTAGGTATGTCCTCATCCTTGATCCTCAGCTGGTGATAACCAGATCGAAGATCAATCTTTGAGAACACCGTCTTACCCTGCAGCTGATCGAACAAGTCATCAATCCTTGGTAGGGGATACTTATTCTTAATAGTTAACTTGTTCAATTCTCGATAGTCAATACACATCCTCAGAGTTCCGTCATTCTTCTTAACAAACAGAACTGGAGCACCCCACGGCGAATAACTAGGTCTAATGAACCCCAAATCCAGAAGCTCCTGCAGCTGTATCTTTAACTCTTTCAATTCCGCCGGTGCCATTCTATATGGTGCCCTCGACACTGGCTCTGTCCCTGGTGCCAACTCAATAACAAAATCAATCTCTCTATGCAGCGGCAATCCAGGCAAATCCTCAGGGAACACATCCAAGAATTCGCACACCAATCTGGTCTCCTTCGGTCCAACTGGTAAAACTCTGGTGGTATCCACCACACTAGCCAAGAAGCCTATACAACCACCCTGTAACAAATCTCTGGCTCTCAATGCAGATATCCTGGGTACGCAGGGTCCATGCACCGCTCCCACAAAGACGAAGGGATCCTCGCCCTCTGGCTCAAAAGTTACCATCTTCTTTTCGGTAGCCCGTCACTTGAGAACACCATGGTTAAGCGTGCTTGGCCTGGAGTAATATAGGGATGGGTGACCTCCTGGGAAGTTTTCCCAGGAAGTGTGCGAGTGAGGACAAAGCACGCTGGAAAGACTCGTCTTGTTTTGTAGGGCCAGTCGTCATTCCAGAAAGCAGCCATAGTGATGTGGGGCGTCACATAATGGTATCAGAGCCTTGACCCAGCCGGAAGTGTGGCCGATGGGGACGTCGGGCCCGTAAGGGGGGGTGATTGTGACAATCAGAATCCCGTGATCCGTAAGGGGAAAGACCGGGTAAGCTGTGCAATCCTACACCGCCTGGGAAGGTCAAGTGTAATGATTCTAAGACTGTGTAAGTATGGAACTGCACAGTTGAAGATGGCTTAAATGGATTGATGGGTACTACCTATATCAGGAAGGTGCATCTTCTTTTCGGTAGCCCATCACTTAAGAACTCCATGGTTAAGCGTGCTTGGCCTGGAGTAATCTAGGGATGGGTGACCTCCTGGGAAGTTTTCCCAGGAAGTGTGCGAGTGAGGACAAAGCACGCTGGAAAGACTCGTCTTGGTTTGTAGGGCTAGTTGTCATTCCAGAAAGCAGCCATAGTGATGTGGGGCGTCACAGCTAGGAATTGTCAAGAATCTAAACTACTTATACCATGCCAAAGCCTTCCAAGCCTATATCTAAATCAAGTCTAACAAAGAGTGGGCAAGTTCTCAACACATGAGATAGAATTAGAGGGGGAAGAACAAGAGAATGAGCGTCCAAGAAAGGATTAAATTGTCTAGGTTTTCACATATCCAAATGAATCAATTGACTTACTTATGAAAACCCTAGACACAACAATCCTTATATAGGAAACTTAATGGGCTTTATTTTAATTTAAATTAATAAAAATAAAAACAAAAAAATCAAAGCCTTGGGCTCCCACAAATGTGTTGGGAATTGTGCCCTTAAAGCAATTGTAGTAGACAATGGTTTTAATGAAATAAATGAATGAACTGAATTATTGTATATATGTAGCTTATGTACTATATTATTGCTAATAATATTAAGTAAATATCAGAAAATTCCCAAGTTCATCTATGTGGTCCCAATCTCATATTGGTATGAGAGGATCAAGATTGAGATAATGAACTTACATAGTTCGTAGTAAAATAAAGTTATGAAATCTCTAGATTAATTACTGCTAGTACGGTCCACTAGTATTATGAATACATGTGACATAGATCCGAGTTACTAGTGTAGTAGGACACTTTAGTAGAGGTACTTTCCATGCTGAGAGTATGTAGAACTGGACCATATATATTTAATAATACTTTTTTAAATACCGTTTCGTAGTATTATAAAACACATCAACTGATGATCATCTACAAATCGATCTTAATCCTGAAGTACTATGAACTCCTATATATGTCACTTGATCCTTTGATTCATGCGTTACAGTTTGTCAAAATGATCAGGCTAAGAACTATTGTTTTGGAGACTTAATGATGTATATGGCTGGGGACATAGCTTAACAGATATAGAATCTATACCTTCTTATAGATTGAATGATGATTCCCTATTGGGTTGACTTTTGGAACTGAAAATGTTATTGACGTCAAATTCATAATAAGATTATGAATTAACCTTCACTAGTAAAGTCAATAGTACATTAGGAATCAAGATATAATTAAAAGGGTAAAACATTAATTTTATTCCCACTTAATTATGAATCATCAATAGAGGAATTATTTTGTATGTAATGATTATATCAATGGACACTTTATGGTTACAATAAAGTACTCAGTAAATACACGTCTTTAATTTTTAAGAGTTCAGTTTCATATTTATAGTGGAATAATCATGAGATTAATAAATATGATTATTGAATCAAAGAGTTTTGATTAGTAATCTTTTATTTATTGGAGCTTGGAATTATTGTTCCATAGGTCCCTGGGACGGCTCTATCAACACTAATCAAGGCAAGAATTGATACAAGGGTTAAACTGTGAATGTGCTATTTGAGAGAATATTTATTCTTCGGGATAAATGTACAATAATGTGATAATTGAAGTTACACAATTTATTATTGCATTTGTGCAATTTTTGAAATTGTGTAGAAATAGAATAAATTAATTTTAATCAATTATTTTATTTAAGTGTGAATAAATAAATATGGATAGTCAAAATTGGTTTTGATTATTATATTTATTTAATTAATAATAAGATGATAATGGAAATTCAAATTTTGAATTTTGAAATTTTAGTTGTTATCTTTTTCTTAAAAAGATGATGTCCTATTTGGATATCTAATTATTAATTAATTAAAATAAAAACACATGAAAAAAATCAAAATCTCATTTTTCAGGGATAGACCACACGAATAGGGCTTGGACTGCTCTATGCGTATGGCACATATGATGTTGTCAGATATTGATTTTTTAATTTTATTTTAATTAATTAATAATACAATTTAAAATGGGTTTTAAAATGAAATGTTAGACTTTGTCTTTTATCATTATTATTAATATAACATGATGATTGATTTTTCTTTATTATTATTATGGTAATAATGTCTATATATTCTATATGATAGAAAATTGAAACAACAAGTCCAATACAGGTTTTTACAGAGAAGAAAAACTATCATTTTTTGTCACAAAGCAAAAAAAAATATTTTCTCTCTAGCCTATAATCAAAAGTCTCATGAGTTAAGAATACTTTTGATTCACAAAATTGATCAGTGTTCTCTATGTGCTCACCCACATCTTGAGGTGTAACGAACGTCTTGGAAGATCTAGGTGTGAGTACTCAAGAAAGGATAGGAAGATCAAAACATATACGAAAAGATTCAAGGAATCTTGATATGCTACAAGAGGTAAATCGTTTTGTATTATTTTTTATATTCACATATATATATTGATTAACATATTTCATATTAAAAGATCCTCATATAAAGTTGTTTATGTGAAATATTTTGTTGTATACCATTACCGCAACTTCCGCTGCGCACTAGGAACCGTTCCTAACAAAATGTATTTGGCCCTAATCTCTTTGTTTTGAATTTCAATCTCAATTGTGCCTAAATTCAAATTATTTTTATATATTTGTCTTTTAATTATTTAATTAAATCCTTATTCAAATTAACTAATTATAATTTGAAACTTGATTTAATATTATTTATTTATATTGACACTAATTTATCAATATTAATAAATTTGCCCAAAGATTCTCTTTTATTCACAAATTCTTATTACATGTAAATATCACTAATTTGACCTAGCCAATTTGATATTACTAATTGATAATTAAATAAATTATTTGAGACTATTAAACTTGATTCAATAAGAGACGGCATGGGGACCATGGATCCATGAATACAAGCTTCAATGAATTCACGTGAGTTTATTTATTAAATAAATTATCTCACAATTTTTTAATTTCGGATCCCACTATAAATTCATAATCGAACTTTTGAATTCATAGAACGTATTTTCTAAACAACAAATATGTTATCCATTTTGATAACCATTACATCAGTCAATCCTCTATTGATGATTTACTAACGAGCCATGTGAAAATTACCATTTTACCCCTCATTAGTATTTTATCCTTAACTACCACTAAGTTCATTATAATGATATTTCTGTGAACTTAATCACATAAATGATATCTCAATCATTTAACCTTTTGAACAAAGAAATTAAGGAAATCATCTTTTCACTTTCATACAGAAGTTATAGATTTCATATCCATGAATAATACTCTCAATCAATTACACTACTAAATCTCCAAGACGTAAGTATGAGCTGGACCGTGGGTAAGCTGGGAACGAATGAGTCAAAAGATTTAACTAATATAATTAGTAGAATATTATCAGTCAGAATTAAGATTGACTTGACCTATGGCCAATGTTGTGACATTGATTAGATTCGATAATAACGATACTTACTTATCTATCTATAATCAATACAAGTCCTAGTTTGATGTAACAAAATACATTCGTCTTATCTACTTGGTCAATACCTTGGACAAGACATCACACCCTGAATGTGTAAGTAGATCATATCGTAGATTACCTAATAAGTGAAAATCAAATGGACTGATTTAATTTTAGGACTCTATAATATCTGGACACACACAACTTTAATTTAATTAATTATTGTTTTATTTACATATTTGTATTTAATTATTTTATTTGGTTATTCTTTTATTCTTTTTATCTTGTTTACTTGTTTTAAATTAATTACTATCTTATTCACTATAATTGTTATTCTTTTTCTTTATTTATTTACCTATTTATGCTTTGAATTAATTATATGTGATAAATGGGTGCACATGTGTGTGTGACTAACCCTACCTTGGACGTGTGGTGTGAATGGATCAACAAGTGATCACATTGATTTGTTTGATAATCAATGAGAAGCAAGGATTGAAATCTTGGTGATTATGATTGGAATTAAGGTGATTATGGTTTGATTTGGAATTATTATAGTTGACTTAGAGCTTAATTTGGTAACTCAAGGTATCTTACTAGGCTAATTTTGAAATTTTCTAAGGGATGACTACTCATTAAGTATGATTGATACAAGACAATGAATGATGATCAAAGAGTGATTGCTCTTTCCACTTATAAGTGATTTTTGAAAACTAAGGGGATAAGGAAGAGGATTTTTTGGAATCATGGTGATTTGATATGGACTCATGAACTAGGTACAAGGAATAGGCAAGGTTCGTAAATTTTTATGATGGAATCAAGTGTATGAAGGGTAATTAGAAATTAAGATCAATTAGCATTTAAAGGGTAATGGAGAGAGATTTAAGTGATTAACAATTGATTGGGATTAGGAATTGTTGATGCAGTTTTTCGTCAATAGTGAATTAAGAGAATAACTGGGATGAATTAGTGCTTAATGATAAACCGTAATAAGAAAAGGACCCTCAAGAATTCTCGAAAGGAAATTCCCAAGAACACTCGTCTTTTTTACGTGGTTCAATGGTTAAATCCACTTAGTCCACGAGTTTGTGTTATCATTGTTTTTCTATCTGAATTTTTACAGAGTTTTAGTATTACAGAATAATTCCCCCTTTCTCTATCCAATATCTTAGTATTTGTAGAGAAAATCAATGGATAGGCCTTGGGGTCATCACGTGACTTAACATCTATTTGTATCTATCTTACACTTATTATAAAATCCTAAGGCATGGTCTGATCAGGAAATAAAACTGATCTTGGATCCTCAGGGATATGCGGACATGCCCTGCCTGACCAAGCACGATTATATTACGTGTCCAGGTTTTCAGGGATCCGCAGACATGCCATGTCTGGCCATGCACAATTATATAACGTGTCCGGGTTTTCAGGGATCCAAGGACACGCCAGGTCTTTAGCGTGCCCCAAGCTGAATACATCATGAGTTCGTGCCATTGATGTTATGCCTTATACATATTATAAGTTTATGCTTATCGCTTTACACACCCCAGCTCGTGCCATCACCTTGGGGAATGTGCTGTCTTCGTGGAGAATACACGGATTCATTGGCCATTTTTTTTTTCTGTGCCTTTACTTGCAAGTTATACATAAGCTGAATAAAAGACTCGTGCTGAAATTAGGATGCACATTTGCCCCCCGAGTCCCTGCTCGTGTTTTATGATGTCATCTTCTGACCTACACAGTAGGGACTTTTAGACTTCCATTGCAATTACCCATGTTTGCCCACTACTTGAGTACTGGACACGTGGAACACTATAATTGGTGTCTGTTCGAGTTCTGAGGACTGCAATAATTGTCTTGTCAACTTTTCGCCGTCATTTCATCTTTCAAACTGCAACACTCGGATTTTGCATTGGCCAAATCAGGTGGCTCACGTTGATTTAGGCCATTTATGTATAAAAGGGATAGAACATTCCTACAATTCATCACCTTTTATTAAAAAAAAATCTATGTCTTCCATCTTCTGCATCTTCAAACCTCCTTCTTTCTCAGAGAAAAGAGAACCCCCAAAACTCTTTGTTGCGAGATCTTCTCAACACCAAGTCATACAACTACTCAGGAGTGAGCACTCCCATCCTTGCGAAATACACTTCTCTCACCGACGTCCACATTTTAAGTTTTACTGTTTCACCTAAACTCTCTCTCTTTTTTTTTATCGACTTCAAAGTTCTATTTACCATGTCCACTTTATGCTTCTCTGTTGTCACTATTAGGGTGTTTCCTTGATCTTTTTGGCATATAGGCTCCAACCTTAGGCTTATAGAGAAGGTTTAAAACCCCTTCCAAAATAATGATATCACAAAACTGGGCATTTTCTGGGTAGATTTGGGTAGTTCATGGTAAGTTTTTTAGGAAATACCCATTTGAGATGTAGAAGATGAAGGGTTGGGGTTAAAAAATTAGATTACTTAGGGAATGCACTCCTTGGGTGGTCTTTTCTCTAAACTGCCTCCCAAGGTCAGCAGCAGCCGAATTCTTTGACACATAGATCCCGAAATATTAGGGCTTTGTTAGGAAACCGAGGCGCGTAGCATAGGGTAGCACGTGTGATCACGCAACGGGGTAAGACCAACTCAGCTCGTACATCACGGATACCCTTCTTCCCCACTCATTCATGTCATAATCTTTATAAAATATTAGGTCTCCTGCTAAGTGATTCATCCTTCTTGTTCGTTAGGCGATCTAATGGCGCCCAAGAAAAACGCACCAAAGGAGAACGTACCAAAGAAAGACGCTCCTGGCCCGTCTGCCCAGCAAATCAGCAAGGGGAATGAGATCGCCTCTGAGTCTCCCCTTCCCCACTTTGACCCCGTGGTGGAGAGCGAGATCGCGGTGGATCCCAGTGCTTTCTACAAGGTGGAGATGATCGCCTCCAAGATCACGACCCAAGTAAGGGTCAATAAGATAATGTTGTCCCACAAAATTGAGGTCGGGTCCGGGGGCCTCATCGCCTGACTTCCGTATGAAGGGGAAAGGAGTTGCGCGCCTCTCCAGGATGACTTTGCAGCCTGGAGCAACGAGCACTTAAAGGCGGGGGCCTTCCTTCCTCTGGACCAGTACTTCGCCAACTTCCTCAACTACTTGAAGTTGGTGCCGTTCCAGCTCACCCCAAACACATACCGACAATTGGCGGGGTTGGAGTATCTTTTTCTAAGGCATGAGTGGGCCCTACTCCAGCAGACATCCTTTATTTTTTCTGCCTCAAGGCCAGCCCGGAGCAACGAGGGTGAGGTGACGGGTTCTATTACTTGACCTGATTCCCGAACTGGCCCTCGGTCATCGAGCTCCCCAGCCATCCCAACGACTGTAAAGATCAATTCTTTATGTCGAATGGGTTCCGCAACTGCGAACATCGATACTTCAACCATCCTCGTAAGTCTCATTTCCTTTCTTAGCTAGTGAAATCATTCTCTTTGTGTCTGGACCTACTCCTCGTGTATATACTAATTGAGTATTATTTTTGTGCAACCATATTTGTGAGGACAGACAAATCTGTGACCCTTGGGGGTCAATAAGATATGTTGTCTAGGCTTCTGCCTCGTGAGAAGGACTATCGCCAGCTCGTGGCTGATGACACGATGCTGGTGTGTAAGTTAATCACTGAAGGCCAGACTTTAGCCTTGAGAAGAACACGGGCTATTCTCTCAGTGGCCCGCGAGCTCCCGCCAACCCATGAAGGGGACGCCGAGGCCGTTGAAGGCGAGGAGAAAGAAGAAGACGAAGTGCCTCTCGTGCAGAAGAGGCAGGCTCCCAAGGTTGCTCGGGACCCTGAGTTAGAGCGAGCTTCATCAGGGGCAGCAGGCGACCCCTCCGACCAAAGTAACCCATACCCCTATAGAGAATTAGATAAGGTTGTCGCTGACCTTAGGTTAGTTAGGTTTAATCCCAACCAGCTCGTCAATTGCCATCCTAACGATCCAAACTATAATATAACCCTGCTCCAGTGCATGGACCACTTAGTGTTACGCCATGATATAGGTTATCCTAAGGACACCATTGTCGTAGATAATACCCTATCCTTTAGGTCGATCTTTTTTGAAGAGTATGGGACCAATCTTAGGTCGTGGCCCTCTCTGCTCCAGGGCACCCTTGCCCCTGGACTTAGGCAGTACGTAGAGGAGTCCAGCCCCGAAATAGAACCTGAGCCTGAACCTCACCTGATTCAGGAAATTGTAGAATTAGGTTCCCCATCTCCCCAAGTAGTCCTGAGGCCGGAGGTTGTGATAATAGGCTCCTCCCCTAGCCCAGAGGGTAGGACTTTTTATAATACTGTATATATATATTTGTAAATTTCTGACTTTATCCATGTTCTAACTCCCTTCTTATTCTTTTTAGACGAAGAAATGGAGCGATCCAGAGCTCCCGATCTCCGCACTGCTTTCTAGGGCGGGATGTACAGCTCGAGTCCTGTCGTAAAGAGGCCCCGACATACGAAGAAAATGCCTCATGTGGCAGGAACCACATCCAAGTCCCCTGCTAAGGGGAAAGGTACAATCTCAGAAGCTCCGGCCTCCACCATGACGGAAAAAAGGATTCCCCCTCCTCCTCCTCCTCTAACTCGGTTTGTACCTGCTCGGGATCAAGTCATACAAGCTGATCCCCCAGCTCCTGCTGCCACCGTTCGTATTCCTAAGGATCCCCATGACCTGGAAAAAATCCCCGACACCTTCAGGGGGACCCTTTATGAGACTGCGAACCACATGGTGGAGCATGTCTATAAGGCTAACCCAAGGGACCTCAGGACGATTGAGGAGCACAGCTCGAAGAACGTCCTGGAGTTACCTCTAGGGATTACCCTCACTGTAAGATCTTCTCCTTTAAGTTAGCGAAATTTTTCCTTTTCAATTTTGCCCCCCAGTATGTGCCTAATTATCCCCTTTGTACTTTGTAGGCGTCCCTAGCTCAGCACCGCAGCATAGCCTGAGCTCGAGATAGGAACGATGAGTTCCAGACCGAGCTCCAGGCCATAAAGACCATCTTAACTGCAGCTCGAGAGGGCGAGCAGGCTGCGAAAGCTGCCCTTGCAGTCGCGCAAAATGGCGAGCACGATGCCAAGGCTGCCCTTGCATCATCCCAAGAAAGTGAGCAGGCCGTAAATTCCACCCTAGCCACTCTTCAGGTCGAGGTCGTTGAGGCCAAGGCAAAGCTGCAAGGAGGAGAAGTTGGCCTCCCTATCCTCCATGGAAGATATGTTGTACCATTGCTGGGCATTCAACCAGGATGGCAACTTTTCTTTCATGGCTTCCAAGCTGTGGGATCCCTATCTTGAGAAATTCAAGGCTCCGATCATACAAGAGCCATCAGAGACGGGGGAAGCCTCTGTTGTGGGTGAGCAGGAGGTTGAGGAGGTCACCTCCTTGGAGCATCCTGGGGGAGTCTAATGCGAAGCTCCAATTTGTTGTTTTTTTTTATGTGGTTGTAAACGATTTCCTTCGGGCCAGTTCGAGGTTTTTTTTCTCCTCGAGAAAATTTCGTTTTTAATTCATACATCTAATTTTAATATTTTCCTTAATTCTCTCATGTTTATGCTTTCTTATATTTTCACATTCTAGATTTTAGGACTTGACTATTAGATCAGGGTAGATATTTTGAATTTGGTTACATTCGAACCTGATGTGTTGACTGATATCATACATGTTAAGTGTCAAGCCTCGAACCCGATTATATCGAGGATTTTAAATATTTCAAACTTAGTTCACGTTAGGTTTACTGATATCTCGAGCTTCTAAGAAAGCCATCGAATTTTCAATTTTTCTAACTTCTAAGTTTTGGACCTGGTTGTAACTAGGGTTTTAAATGATTTAAACTTAGTTCGTGCTAGGTTTATTGACACCTCATGTTTTCTTAAAAGAAAAACATTTGTTAATCAATTTTACTAACTTCTAAGTTTAGGACCTAGTTGTATCCAGGGTAGTTTTGTACCTGGTTATATCCAGGATTTTAAGTGTTTCAAACGCATCCTTAATTCATAAATCTAATTGTAATCTATCTCGGGTTATATGCTCTTCAAGTAACCAGAATTGTGAACTTTCTCGGTTACTTAGACAAACGTTATCACACGAACTGATATATAAATAATCTTGCAAAGGGAAAAGCTTAAAACTATATGAAAAACAAGAAATACATGATGATCCCTTCATTTCTCAGTCAAATGGCTTTTATGACTAAGCCTTACATAGATGGATGGTATCACTATTGATAATACTTCTTTAGGTGAAAGGCATTCCAGGTCTGTGGGACTATTTCTCCACTAAGTCGAGCTATTTTGAAATTTCCTTCACACATGACTTCCACAATCTGATAGGGCCCTTCCCAGTTCGGACCTAAAGCATTGTCTTTAGGGTACTTGTTCACCAAAAAGACCCTTCAAAGAACCAGGTCGCCCAAACCAAATCTACGTCTTCTGACCTTGGAATTAAAATAACGAGTGATTTTTTGTTGGTAATGTGCAAGCTGTAGTTGTGAATCCTCTCATTTCTCATCAATCAGGTCAAGAGATGCATTAAGCAACTCCCCATTCCGCTCCTGGCCAAATGTATGTAGCCTGTGCGTGGGTACTTTTGTTTCGATGGGAAGGACGACCTCAATTCTGAAAGTCAAGGAGAAAGGGGTGTGTCCCGTGGAGGTCCAGTGGGAAGTCTGGTACGCCCATAGTACCTACGAGAGCTGCTCAGGCCAGACTCCCTTGGCATCGTCTAACCTTTTCTTAAGACTCACTTTGAAGGTCTTCTTCACAGGCTCGACCTGCCCGTTGGCCAATGGGTACGCAACCGAACAGAAACTTTTAATTATGTCGTGCTTTTCACATAACTCAGTGAAGATATCACTGTCGAACTGAGTTCCATTATCTGACATGATCTTATTGGGAAGCCCAAACCAGCACACAATACTCTTAACCACAAAGTCGAGGACTCTCTTTGAGGTGATGGTTGCCAGAGGCTTGGCCTCTACCCACTTTGTAAAATAACCAATGGCCACCACCGCATAACGAACTCCTCCCTTTCCCGTAGGCAAAGCTCCTATTAAATCAATTCCCCATACTGCAAATGGCCATGGGGATGAGATCATCGTTAACTTGACTGGCAAAGCTCGTGCGACTGTGGCGAAGCATTGGCATTTGTTGCATTTCTAAACATGGGAGATTGAATCTTTTGCTAAAGTGGGCCAAAAATAACCTTGCCTTAATATTTTTATGGCTAGGTTCCCCCCCCCCCCCCCCCCAGCATGATCCCCACAGAAGCCTTCATGAACCTCTTGCAGAATGGTTTTAGCCTCCTCTGGCAGAACACACCGTAGAAGACACAAGGAATGACCACGTCAGTACAATATTCCATCCACTATTACATATCTTGGAGCTTGATAGAGTATCCTTCTCGCGTCTTTTCTCTCTTCAGGTAGCTTCCCTATTGTAAGATACTCCATCATGGGGGTCATCCAGGTCGGCCTAGTGTCAATCATCTCAGCCTCCATCGCGTTTCCTACCACTCTTGGACTTTCCAAGAATTCAACCGGTACTACGTTCAAAGTCTCAGCTTCCTTGGAGGTGGCAAGCCTCGCCAAAGCATCTGTGTTAGTGTTCTGCTCGCGAGGGATCTGTTCGACGGTGCCACACTCAAATTCTGATAGCTCTCTCTTCACCTTGGCTAGGTAAGCTACCATCTTGGTACCCCGCGCTTGGTATTCCCCTAACACTTGATTGACCACGAGCTGGGAATCACTATAACACTAGACGACCCTCACCTTCAATTCCTTTGCCACTCTAAGCCCAGCTAACAAAGCCTCATATTCAGCTTCATTGTTTGATGCTTCGAATCTGAATCGTAACGCGGTATCAAATTGATGCCCCTCCAGAGAGATCAATATGATCCCAGCTCCAGACCCATTCTCATTAGAGGATCCGTCCATGAATATTCTCCACAACTCCTGCACCTGTTCTTTCAAAATCTCCTCTTGAAATCTGGTGCATTCGGCCATGAAATCAGCAAGGGTTTGGCTTTTGATCGAGATCCATGGTACGTACAGTATCTCGAACTCGCTGAGTTTAACTGCTCATTTTAAGAGACGTCCCGATGCTTTAGTTTTTTCCAATACCTGCCTTAGAGGTTGGTCGGTCATGATGTGGATTGAATGGGACTGAAAGTACGGTCGAAGCTTCGTGGAGGCTAATATCAGGCAGAACGCCATCTTTTCCATTAGGGGATACCATGATTCAGCTCCGAGAAGTCTTTTGCTTATATAATACACTAGTTTTTTAACCCGGTCTTCTTCCCGAACCAACACAGTGTTGGCTGCATTTTTTGTCACAGCCAAATAAAGGAATAAGGGCTCCCCTACCACTGGCTTAGACAATGCTGGGGGCTCAGCCAAATGTGTTTTAGATTGAGAAATGCATGTTCCCACTCCTCAATCCATTCAACTTTCTGATTTCCTCAGAGCAAGTTATAGAATGGAAAGCACTTGTTAGTGGATTTTGAAATGAATTGATTTAGGGTTGCCACCCTTCCAGTCAGGCTCTGGACTTCCATACGCGATATGGGCAAAGGCATTTCCTATAGCGACCTGATTTTATCTGGATTTGCCTCTATCCCCCTTGTATTGATTATGAATCCCATAAAGTTTCCTGACGCCACTCTGAAAGTACACTTCTGGGGATTCAACCTCATATTGTATTTCCTCAGGATCTCGAAACATTCATTTAGGTTGGACACATGGTCATCGGCAGTCTTGGATTTGACTAGCATGTCGTCGACATACACTTCCATATTTTTTTCGATCAGGCCAACGAACATTCTATTAACTAACCGTTGGTAGGTTGCCCCATTGTTCTTTAGTCTGAAGGGCATAACTTTATAATAGTATACATTTGTTGGAGTCATAAAGCTAGTATGCTCCTTGTCCGCAAGATTCATTGTGATCTGGTTATATCCAGATTACGCATCCATGAAGGACATAAGCTCGTGCCCTGCGGTGGCATCTACCAACTGATCAATTATCGGCAATGGAAAGCAATCCTTAGGACAAGCTTTGTTCAGGTCAAAGAAATCGATGCAGGTCTGCCACTTTCCGCTTGGCTTCGGGACCAGGACAGGATTCGCGACTCAGATCAGATATTTTGCTTCACGAATGAACCCGCACTTTAATAATCGAGCTACTTCTTCCTCTAACGCCTTAGCTCGAACTATTCCCAGACGCCTCTATTTTTGGGACCTGGTGGGCACTCTTTTATCCATATTCATGGTGTGCATGATCACGCTCGGGCTGATCCCCACCATGTCCTCATGAGACTAGGCGAATACATCTAGATTCTTCCTACAAGAATTTTACAAGCTCCTTTTTTCTACCATCATCGAGATTTTTTCCAATCTTAACGATTCTCGAGGCATCCTTGGGATCTATATTTAGCTCTTCGAGCTCCTCAATAGCCTGGAGCTCTGACTTGTCTCGCCTATTCGGGGGTCGATATCATCACTTGGGGTGATGTCTCTATCCTTGGCTTTTTGAGGTTCTTCCATCTCAGGAGCAGCTTCTGTTACCTGGGACTCCTCGCCTCCATCGCTTACTGTCATTTTCTGCTGCCCGGGTTGTGATTTCCCTTAGTGGAAATGCTATAGCATTCCCTGGCAGCGAATTGATCGCCCATAACCATGCATGTTCCCACAGAGGAGGGGAATTTAATTGCTAGGTGACAGATAGAGGTTACGGCTTCAAATGCCATCAACGCAAGTCGACCCAAGATCGCATTATAGGCCGCTGGACAATCGATGACCACAAATTCCAGGAGCTTGGAGACAGTTCGTGGACCTTCACCCAGCATTACCACTAACTCAATTGTCCCAATGGGCGTTGACTCTTCACCAGAGAATCCATACAGAATCATGGAGGTTGCCTTTAGGTCTACTACAGACAGCCCCATTTTTTCTATGGTGGACCTAAAGAGTAGATTCACAGAACTCCTGTTATCTACTAGTGTCCTCCTAACTCTCCGGTTGGTGAGCTAAACCGTTACGACCAGAGGGTCGTTATGTGGGAACTGGACATGACTGACATCTTCCTCCGTAAAAGTGATTGGTTTCTTCTCCAATCGTTGATGTTTTGATGATCGCAGCCCCGTAACAAATTCCACTCCATTGTGGGATTTTAGTTCGTTGATATACCTCTTTTGGGCACCTCTGCTCGTGCTTGCCAGATGAGGACCTCCAGAAATGGTTTCTATATCTCCTCCTGTTATCGGAGGAGGATTTTCTTGATTCACCTTAGCTCCATTTTGATTCATTGGAGCCTCCAGAGCTGATGGAATGTTTTGTCCAGCAGGCTGTCTGGAAGTCACTCGATTCCGGGCATACTGAGCGAAGGGTCCTGCCCTGATGAGAGTCTCGATCTCATCCTTTAGCTATGTGCAGTAATCAGTATTATGACCGATATCATTGTGGTATCGACAGAATTTCGAGGGATCTCTCTTCGCTCTTTGATTCTTTAACGGCTCTGATTTCTTCCACGGAAGGCGACTAAAATTCGCCAAGAAGATGCGCTCTCTAGTATCCATGAACCAAATTAGCTCGCAGTCGTTCTGCTCTACCATTTCTAACTCTCTGTATCTGGCAATCTGATTGTGACGCTAAAAGGTTGGCTGGAATGTGCTGTCTTTGCGAGCTTGCCCCTGACCTTCCCCATGGGTTGCTATGGGTGTTTCCAGGCGCATACGGCGATGGTATTGAACTTGGGGTCGAGGTCCTAACCGACCGACTGACTTGTCGATGACCCCTGGGCGAGCCATTAGGCTGAGCATTTTGGTGATCTTGTTCCATGGGCGCAGAACTTGTGGTGGCATTTCTGCCTGACCGACTTGGTTTGGATCGGTCATTCCTGTGGGACTTATGAGACCCACTTTTCCTCTTTCCGACATTAACGTTGGTTGCAAGAAGGGGTAGCCGAGCCAAAACCTCCTCGATTTTCTTGTTTGCTTTGGCCAAATGGCTTCTTAACAGCATGTTTTCCAGTTCTACTGCAGTCAAGTAATCTGGGTTCAGATTCGACGGTAATGACGCCGAACTCCCAGTGTGGTCATGGCCCATCGGTTGCTTTTCTCGATCGTTGTTGGATTTCAGAGCTATGCTCACTGGAAACAATGACATGGTGAGCCTCCTACCTACCATGTTGTTTCATCTCATTGTTGTGCCTCGATCAAGTGACCACCATAATGAACTTTGATTGAGATTTTGATGAAAGCACTAATCTGCAGCTCTCAATGAAAGCACCAAACTGTTGACGCGGTTTTTCGCCAACAGTGAATTAAGAGAATAACTGGGATGAATTAGTGCTTAATGATAAACCGTAATAAGAAAAGGACTCTCAAGAATTCTCGAAAGGAAATTCCCAAGAACACTCGTCTTTTTTACGTGGTTCAATGGTTAAATCCACCTAGTCCACGAGTCTGTGTTATTATTGTTTTTCTATCTAAATTTTTACAGAGTATTAGTATTACAGAATAATTCCCCCTTTCTCTATCCAAGATCTCAGTATTTGTAGAGAAAATCAATGGATAGGTCTTGGGGTCATCACGTGACTTAACATCTATTTTTATCTGTCTTACACTTATTATAAAATCCTAAGGCATGGTCTGATCAGGAAATAAAACTGATCCTGGATCCTCAGGGATATGCGGACATGCCCTGCCTGACCATGCACGATTATATTATGTGTCCGGGTTTTCAGGGATCCACGGACATGCCATTTCTGGCCATGCACGATTATATAACGTGTCCGGGTTTTCAGGGATCCAAGGACACGACAGGTATTTAGCGTGCCCCGAGCTAAATACATCATGAGCTCGTGTCATTGATGTTATGCCTTATACATATTATAAGTTTGTGCTTATCGCTTTACACACCCTAGCTCATGCCATCACCTTGGGGACTGTGTTGTCTTTGTGGAGAAGACGCGGATTCATTGGCCATTATTTTCGTGCCTTTGCTTGCCAGTTGTACACGAGCTGAATAAAAGACTCGTGCTGAAATTAGGATGCACAGGAATCAAATAGTTTATTTGATGAAAGATTTGAATTAATCAACATTTATTAAGAGGATTCGATGAGAGTGTAGATGGGTGGCCTTGGAGCTTATATAAAGAGAGGTGAAGATCCCATTTTTGCACAACAGAAGAGAGCAAAAAAAAAGAGGTGGGCAAGAGGAGAAGAGAGAAAGAAAGAGAGGTGAGCGTGAGAGAAATAAAGAGAAGAGAGAGTGGGAACCAAAAGTTGGAGCTCAAAGATCTAGGGCTCGAGTTTGGATGCAAGGTTTAAGGTAAAATGTTGCTTTTATAGTTTAGTATTCAATTTCATTCTCTTATTTTTCTTTTTATGGTTATTGGAGAGACATGGTGTAACGCCCCAAAATTTCTATTATGTGGTAACGTGGGGTAATTATGTGGTAATTAATTGAATAAATATGTGAGTATGTGAATTATATGAGTTATATCATGTTATGTTTGCTTGTGCACGTTTAGGTGTATTAAATGTGCTTATAGGTCCGATTATGTTAAAAAATGCATTTTCATAATTTTTGACCAGTTGACGGTATATTTGTATTATATATGCTTTATGAGTGAGACCATATTATTATGTTGATATATTTGAGATGTTTGGCAGGAAACGACCCTTTAGAGCAATTTAGCGAAAAGTCACAACGGGGTTTAATACCCAGCTTGGGGTGAGCCTAGGGGTATTTTGGTAATTTATTACATTGTCAGGGTTAATTGGGAATTTATGATGTTATTTGAGTAATGATGGCAAAGGATGATTTTGCCTTTGAGGGCATTAGACAACCAAGGTAAAGGCTAAGGGTATTTTGGACTTTTCCCTAGCCTTGGATTTCCTTAGTCACTAGAGTTCTATAGTAATCTTAGAAAAAATCATAAACAACACTCAGTTCTCTCTCCCTTCCTCTCTCATGTTAGCTCTTTCTCTCATTCTCTCTTAGTTGGTTTAGGGGTTCTTTGAATTTAAGGGAAATTTTCTAGAATTTGTAGATTGAAGAAGTTTGGAGCTAGGATTGGATCAGGAGCAGCCTAAGGATCAGATTGCTCAATAGAGGTAAGGTTTTATGCTTTGTTTTTGGTGACATTTCTAATTGGTTCCTTTGTCTTTTTTAGCTTAGAAGGTCAAGGTGGATTTTTGGTATTAAGGGAATTTTGGTTAAGTTTTTAGAATTTCTGTGTTGTTTGAACTAGGTTATAATGACTTTGAGGCTTAGTTTTGGCCTTGAGACTCCATTGGCATGAGTTTTGGTGGATTTGGTTTGGAGGAAATAGCTGGGAGCTATTGGAAACCTGAGTTCGTGGGGTT
Organism: Humulus lupulus; assembly: GCF_963169125.1. Classification (NCBI taxonomy): domain Eukaryota; kingdom Viridiplantae; phylum Streptophyta; class Magnoliopsida; order Rosales; family Cannabaceae; genus Humulus; species Humulus lupulus. Next base: position 205,633,613 of record NC_084794.1, on the reverse strand, counting down.
GCGATACGACGATGTTCTTGGAGTGTCGCAGCCCACGCGATCTCAGGGGCTAGGGTGATTCTCTTAATTGCCTTATCACCATGGTGCTTGGTGGGCTGCACCACGATGCATGTCCAGGAAAATCAGCTTCAGGGCTCTCTGCTTTGGGGTGCATCACAGCGTTAATTGGGAAAAATAGCTAAGTTGAGTATTAGGTTGTGGGGACTCAAACCTAAGGGTTTGAGAAGGATTCTACTACCCTATTTAGTAGAATTCGAGGTCCCCAGGGGCTAGGACTCAGTTCGGAAACCTTTATTCACTCAATATTGATGGGTATCATTTATTGTGATTGTGACTGGGGTCTCGCTAGGGCTCGAAAAGGGATCGTGCTCGAGGGTTGTTTGTAGTTATCCAGTGCTTGGACCTGAGGTAAGAAAGTCGATATATGCACATAGAGCTATTGGTTAGTATGCTTATTAGCCTTGAATTGGTATGCTTATTAGCCTTGAATTACCTATGAATGTATGGTATGACTGATGCTTGGCCATTGCATTGAACGTGAGGCCAATCGGCAAAGCGTGCGAAACGCTAGTCGTGAAGGCAAGTTCATTTGGGGTTGCGGTCCCTACTTGCCCAGCTTGAACCGTGAGTTGAGTACCTGCGTACGCACCTTGCTCAGTTGAGCTGCTCAGCCGGGCTGTGTTTTCCCAAGCCACTTATTTGATTATATGACTAAGATGAGTATTCTTTGGTTAACTATAGAATGTGTTTAGAAGTTATATGATTTGAATGGTTGCATTTGATATTTGTGAGACATGTGATTACTGCTTGAATATTTGTATTATTAGTATACTCTGTGCAATTTTTTTGTTGAGTCTTGGCTCACGGGTGCTCTATGGTATAGGTAAGGGCAAGAGTAAGCTGGACCACCTAAGGGCATGAGTTGGAGAACTTTAGGGGTGGTGTGTACATATGTCGCCTGCTCAACTGCCACAGTTGGGATTGCTTGGGAGGAACTAGGGTTGAACCTTGTTTTGCCGCTTAGGACGACTAGTTTGTATTTTATTTGTCTTTTATCAGTATGTAAAGACTTTTTGGGATCCCAAGTTTAAACTAAACACTTTTAATGAAAAATGATTACTTCGTTGACCAAAATTTGTAATACCTAACCTTGGTTTAGTTTTTTAATTACACATTTAAGTCCAAATGACTCGCCTAGCGAGTTAAGCACCATTTTAAACACACAGTGTAACGGTCTTGGCTAACCGGGGCATTACACATGGTTCTTATGGCTAGGGTACAAAATTTCTAAGGTAGTGGTGCTTCATAGTGGATTGGCCTATACATCAACTTAAGGTAATTCTGGTTATTTTGAAGGTTGTTTAGTGTTGGTATTAGGTTAATTTTGATTTATGGGAATGGTATACTATTGATTTATGGAATAAAGTTACGTGTTGCATGGCCCATGCAAAGAGGTTTTTGGGCATGTAACTTAGTTATTTAAGCACGATATTGTCTAAATAAGGTTATTGTTCTTTTATGGATAGGCTTTGATCGTTAAATGAGACCACGTTCTTCTTTTTTAAAGACTCAACACACGTGCCAAGGTAAGGACGTTAAACATGTTTTGCTTGATTGCTAATGTTTATGGAATGCATGGTATATGATAAATGTTTCAGGGCATATACTTGGTAAGGTAAAAAGGTGGGCAAATGTAGCCACAATTTTTACCATAGTGGTCGCAAAGAGGACCACAGTGCTTCCTCATAGTATATCTCCCATTTACATGCGCAGTGCACGTGTAGGTTTCCTGTAATGCCCTACTAATCCAGGACCGTTACACTATGTGTTTTAAAATAGTGCTTAACTTGATAAATGAGTCGTTTTGACTTAAAATGTGTAATTAAAACTAACTCGAGGTTTATGTATTAAAATTTTGGTCAGACACTAATCATTTCATTAAAAAGGTTTAACTTGTACACGGGATCCCAAAAGGAGTTTTTAAACTAATACATAAACAAAAATAAGTACAAAGAGTCGGCCTAGGCGTCAAAATCAGGGTTCAACCCTAGTTCCAACAAGTGGTCTCGACCATGGTGGTCGAACAGGACGCATATGTACACAACGCCCCCGAAGCCCTCCAACTCATGGCTGGTCCAACTATTCTTTGCCATTATCAACACCATAGAGCACCTGTGAGCCGAGGCCCAGCAAGAAAACCTCACAAGTATATTAATAATTCATATAATCAAAAGCAATAACACATGCTTCACAAACATTCAGATATATTTATCTCAATCGTATAACTTGTAAACACATTCCACAGTTTACAAGGATATTCATTTAGTCTTGTGATCAATTACACAGCCTAGGGAAAAAAGTCTTGCCGAATGGCCCAACCGAGTGAGATGCATACTTAGGCACTCATCTCTCAGTTCATGCTGAGCAAGTGGGGACCGCACCCTTAACTGTACTTTCGTTAAATTACACGACCCAAGAAACAGTCTGCCGAGCGACCCAACGAAGCGAGATGCGTACTCAAGCACTCAGCTTGCGTTTCATGACGGGCGAGTAGGGACTCTAACCTCACACTAAACTCGCCTTCACAACCTGTGTTCGGCATGCTTTGCCGCCCTTAGCTTATAAGTCGAGCTGCTATATTGGCCCTGCCATTGCGGCCTGCATTCCGAACACTATTTTCGCCCTCAACTTATAAGTCGAGCTGCTATATTGGCCCTACCATTACGGCATGTGTTCCACATGCTATTTTCGCCCTCTACTTATAAGTCGAGCTTCTATATTCAGATATAATCGGTAAGCATACATCACTTAACACAGATATGCTCATCACAGTCAAACGTGTTTAAAAGAACATTTGAAGCACGATTACGATCATGTTCGATATCTGGGCTCAAGCCCTAATCACAGTCCAGGTGTAGTTTTCTTACCTTAGGTCCATAACAAGACACGTATAACAACCCTAAGCCTGATCCCTTTCCTCCTGAGCCAATCGGTGAACCCTAGTCACAACCATAATAACGAATAACCATTAATAACGAAAGAATAAAAGCTTTTAGACCGAGTCCTAGCCTCCAGGACCTCGAATTCTACTAAACCAGGTAGTAGAATCCTTCCCAAGCCCTTAGGTTTGAATCCCCGCTACTCAAAACCACATTTTTCCATTTTCCCCAATTAGAGTCGTGGCACATCCCAGAAGGGTCGTGGCGCGCATCTAGACAGAGAGCCCTAAACCACAAAGGTACATGACATGCATCGCAGTGCCAAGGTGGTTCAAAAGAAACCCAACGCCTCTGAATTCATGCGGGTCGCAGTGCTCCAAGAACAGCGTTGGGGCACAACACCGCGAACCCAGAATTCTAGGTTTTTCGAGAGATTTTCTCCGAACCAAAACCCCTAAAATCAGCCCCCAAACTTCAACCAAACCCATAACTAAGTTCTAAACTTATAACAACACATCATAAGCAGCATATAAACCCCAAAAACTAAGCCAAAACCTCATCATAACTCAAAATCTCAACCTTGAGTTTAAAACTCAAGAACACTAAAAACTAAGCCAGAAATTTACCAAAGACTGAGTAAAACCCTTACCTCAACTGAGTAATTACGACCCAAAGTTGTTCCTTAATCCAGTTTCTAGCTCTAAGCCTCCAAATTCAAGCAGTTCTCCTCAACTAAGAGAGAGATAGAGGTAACGAGAGAGAGAGAGAGAGAGAAAGGGAGTTGTTTAGTGTGGTATCTCATTTCCTTTTGAAGACTTCCAATTAACTAAGTCATACCATGGGCATGGAATAACCAAAACACCCCTTGTCTAAACATTAGCTCTTTAATGCCCTCAAGGGAAAAATGGTCCTTGCCACCATTTCCCACTTATCCTTAATTAACACCATATTCCCCAATTAATTCCAATATCCCCAAATAATCACCAAATAACTTCCCATTACCCGATATATTCCAGTTATATAATAAACTACCAAAATAGCCCTAGGCTCACCATGAGTCAGGTATTTAAACCCGTTGTGACTTTTCGGCTAATTTTCTCACTAGGATCATCTCATGTCGAATAACTAAAATATATCCACATAATAATGTGATCTCAATCACATAATACAATATAATCGCAATTATACCCTCAGCGGGTTAAAATTACGAAAATGCCATTTCTAAGAGAAACAGGCCTATAAACACATTTAATACCGTTAAACATGCATACTTAGTCCTATTATAATATAAATCATATAATTTACATAATCTCATAATATTCAATTAAATCATGTATAATTCTAATTATGCTCTCCCGACACCCTAATCAAAACATTATTAGGAAATTTTGGGACGTTACAACTATCCCATCCTTATAGAAATTTCTTCCTCAAAATTTATCTAAACGATTCGGGATAATTATCTCGAATATCTACCTATAATTCCCAGGTCACTTACTCAACCTTACTGTTCCTCCATAATATCTTAATGAGAAGACTAGTCGTTCCCCTCAAGATTTTATCTATTCTATTCAGGACCTAAATCGGTCGTTCCTCATAGACTAATTCTGCCTATAGTTTTAGATCCTTTCCAAGATCTCAAAAGGTCTCACTAACCTAGGGCTCAACTTGCTCTCCTTCCAAATCACTTCACTTTCTTCAAAGGAGAAATTCGAAGGAAGTCATAGTCCCCAACTTGGAAGCCTATATCCCTACTCTTAAGACTAGCGTGGCTCTTTCATTTACTCTAGACAACGAGCATTCAAGCTCTAGTCTCCTCCATAACCCATTGGTCCTTTAAACCGTTTCAGGATACATATATTTTCTCTTGCCTATTTCATCATAGTAAATGGGTGATTTACACTTCCTACCATACAACATCCATATGGAGCTACTCCAGCCATCAAGTGATACTGTTTTTGTAGGAAGACTCAATCAATGGTCGATACTTACTACATGAACCTTCAAAATCCAATATGCATGCCCGAAGCATGCCTTCCAATATCTGAATTGTCCTCTCAAACTCTCCATCAGCCTAAGGATGGCAGGCGGTTCTAAACTCCAACTGCGTACCCATAACCTCCTATAAACTTTCCCCAAAGCTTGGAAGCACGGGGGAAGTCTCGATCTGACACAATAGGCTTTAGAGCCCCACAAAATTGCACAATCTCTTTCACATACAACTCTGCATACTGATCCACAATCATTAAAATTGAATCATGCTGACCCACTGTCCTAGGCAGTCCAACCATGAAGTCCATAATAATTTTCTCTCATTTCTACTCAGGAATATCCAAAAGCTATAATTGTTGTGCTGATTTATATTACTCAACTCTCACCTGATGACATGCTAGGCACTTAGCCACATAGCCAATCACATATTTCTTCATCTCAGGCCACCAATACAAAGTCTTGAAATTCTGTACGCCCTCACGGTGCTTGGATGCAATGAAATGGTATGGTATGGGATTCATCCAAAATTTCCCGTCCAATAATCACGTCTATCGAAACACAGATCTGACCCTTGTACCCCCAATAAACCCATTTCTAAAACTGTATAGTCCTTAGCCACACCATCTAGGATGTCCACTCTCTATTTCATCCACTGAGGATCACTTAAATAACCTTCCCTTATTCCCTCTAAACGAGCAAGATAAAGAACAACATTGGCTAACTGGGCCACCACCAACTCAGTTCCTACTAATATCATATCCTCTACTAATTGTCTGGATATTTGTTTTAACCGATTAACTATCCTGAACCTCTCCGGCTTAGACCATTTTCTCTAGATGACAGAGAATTCACAGTCCTAATCTTTCACCAATTATAATTTAAATCTCTTTCAATGGTGTAACAGTTCTGAAGAATCATTCCAAAAATCACTGGTAATACCCTGACATGTCAAGGAAACTTCTAACCTCAGAAGCAATTCTTTGCCTTGGCCCATCTCTGATTGTCTCAATCTTGGCTAGATCCACCTCAACCCCAATCTTACTAACAATGTGAGTAAAGAATGTTACCTAAAGATACCGAAACTTGCACTTCTTGAACTTTATACACAATCTATGCTCCCTCAATCTTTGTAATATCAACTAGAGATGTTGTTCATGCTCGGTCTCTGACTGAGGGTTAATCAGGATACCATCGAGGGAGATCTTCACAAATCATTCTGGATAACCCTTGCATACTCTATTCATCAAATCCATGAAATCTTGTATGAAAAGTTGTCATCGATATGTCGTCCTCTTTGATCTTAAGTAGGTTATAACAAGATCGAAAATCAATCTTCGAGAACCCTGTCTTACCTTGCAACTGATCAAATAAGTCATCAGTTCTTGGTAGAGGGTACTTACTCTGGATAGTCAACATGGTCAGCTATCTGTATTCGATGCACATCCTTAATATCTCATCTCTCTTTTTCTTCACAACTCCAAACTGATCCATCTTATGGTGAGAAATTAGATCCTATAGACTCCAAATCTAATAGTTCTTATAACTATACTTCCATTTCTATCTGTTCTACTGGAGCTATTCTGCACGATGCCTCAGATACTGGTTCTATCCCAGCGTCAGTCCCGTAGCTGATTCAATCTCCCGATGTGATAGAAATCCCAGTAGATTCTTGGGAAACCCATCTGAAGCCTCACTGGCCAATCCAGTACTCTCTAATCTACCTGATACAATCCTGGCTGTATCCACCACAATAGCTAGGAATCACATGAATGCTAATGGATCGTTTCTTTCAAACTCAAAGGTCACCAACTTTTCTTACAATCTATGGTTGCCCCATACTAGGCTACCCAGTCCATGCCTAGCATCATATCAGGATCTTCTATAACCAACCCAATCAAATCCACTGATAACCCTCTACTAGTAATAATCTGATCCATCTTCTAGAAACTACAAATTTCTAGTAGGCAATAGGGTCCCAAACCCAATAACATGATAATCACATAATTTGCACAATCTATCTAGGCCTCTACTAGATACAAGATACATAATACCCAAAACCAACCAGCATAGTATAAGCAGAACCAGAACTAGAAAGTTGACCTGTCACTACTGAGGGGGCTAGCCTCACCCTCTAACTACATTAGAGCGAACACTCAAGCTGGAGTCAGTTTGTCTGCCTTCTTTGGTTCTGCCTTACTCAGTCTTTGGCAATCCTTCATGAGGTTCCCAACCATCCCACATAAGAAGCATGCCCTTGCTTGACATACTCCCAGATGGTGCCTTCTGCACAGAATGCATTCTGGGTAAGTCTTCCAGTCCTCACCCTCGCCCTAATGGCCTATCTGAGCGCCTTAAAACCCCTTCTCTAGTCTAGGGGGTGCTAAATATGTCTGTAACTTTTCTTTTCTGATCACTGGGACCTCCGCCCTTGTCCGAAGCAGTAAACAAGAGTCTCAGTGTTTGAGTTGTGCGCCCCATGATGCTCTCCCTCCATATCTCATTTCTTGTGTCATCAACAGCAAGGGCCCTCCTTACTACCTAAGCATAGGTAAAGATCTCATGCACTAGAGTGATCCTGATACCCTGAGCTATCCCAAATTCAATACTCGGATAAATCTCTCCTTCTGAGCCACATCCTTCGGCACCAATTCAAAAGTGAGTTTGGCCAACCCATCAAATTTATTAACATACTCTGTCACTGTCATGTTCCCTTGAACCAAGTTCATAAATTCATTCATCTTCGCAGTCCTAACTGTGTCATTGTAATATATCTCATTGAACAACTGTCTGAATTCTTCCCAGCCAATCGTAATAACATTCCAAGTCTAGGGTGCCACTCCCCACCAAGTCCAAGCATCATCCTGTAACATATATATGGCATAGATCACTTTGTCGTTGCCTACCACCCCCATATAATCGATGATGGAGCTAATCATGCACATCCAATGCTCTGCCATGAATGGATCTAGGCCTCCCTCAAAAGTTGGAGTGTAATTTTTCTGGAATTTCTAGTACAGCGGTTCCCATCTGTTCTCAACCCCTAGTTGAGCAAAAACTAGTGCCACCCTTGGCAGTACAAATGAATCAGCATTCTCTGGCAAAACCTATTGTCTTAACCACATGATCTCTTCCTCTTGCCTCTACAATCTTGCTTTCATATCTGCAAACACTTGGTGCGAATTCCAAGGGTTAGGTTAAGGGTTTTGGCCTTGATTATCATTTCCGGCCTTGATATAAATGCCGCCTGGTCCCACTGACTGCTTTGGGTACATAACTTCTGAGTTCATCTGTAGTCAATGACTTGACCTATTAGGCATGATAATCATATCCAAAAGTCATCCCATGAACCAATCCAAACAACACACAACATCCACATACAGCAATAATGCTAGAACACATGTGCATACTACTCATGCATCAATTTATAGGCCTTGCTCTTAACAATGTAATTACCATGCTATATATTCTAGCATGCAGATAAGGTATCTATATGTCCATTAAGCAGTTAAACACATAACCACATCAATGATTACCAAACCCTGAGTTGATCTTATCTTTAGTTGCGAATGTACATACCAACCAATCTTCAGGAACCCTTAAACCTAAACCACTCGGATACCAAGTTGTAACGCCCTACTAATCTAGGATTATTACACTATGTATTTTTAAATAGTGCTTAGCTCGCTAAACTAGTCGTTTGGACTTAAGATGTGTAATTAAACTAACTCGAGGATTATGCATTAAAAAATTTGGTCAGACTGTAATAATTTCATTATAAAGGTTTAACTCTGTACATAGGATCCCAAATGGAGTAGCAGGTCGCATATGTACACAATGCCCCAGAATCCCTCCAACTCATGGCTGGTCCAGCTATTCTTTGCCATTACCTACACCATAAAGAACTCGTGAGCCGAGACCTAGGAAGAAAACCTCACAATTATAACAATAATTCATAACAGATGCTTTGCAAACATTCAGATATATTTATCTCAATCATATAACTAGTAAACACATTCCACAGTTTACAAGGATATTCATTTTAGTCCTATAATCATTTATACGTCCTTGGAAAAATAGTCATGTCGAATGGCCTAACCGAGCGATATGCATACTCAGGCACTCAGCTCATGGTTCATGTCGGGCAAGTAGAGACCGCACCCTTAACTGTACTTGCCTTCAATTACACAGCTCAAGAAACAGTCCTATCGAGCGGCCAAACCGATCGAGATGCATACTCAGGCACTCAGCTTGCGTTTCATACCAGGAAAGTAGAGATTTCACCCTCACACTAGACTCACCTTCACGACCTGTGTTTGAAATGCTTTGCCGCCCTCAGCTTATAAGTTGAGCTGCTATATTGGCCCTGCCATTACGGCCTATGTTCCGCACGCTATTTCCGCCCTCAGCTTATAAGTCGAGCTGCTATATTGGCAATGCCACTACGGCCTGCGTTCCACATACTATTGTCGCCTTGGCTTATAAGTTGGTCTTCTATATTCAGATATAACTGGTAAGCATACATCACTTGACACAAATATTCACAGTGAATTCAAATGTGTCTAATAAAACATTCTAAGCACGGTTATCATCATGTTTGATAACTGGGCTCAAGCCCTAACCACAGTCCAAGTGTAGTTTTCTTACCTTAGGTCCTTAACGAGACACGTATCATGACCCTGAGCATGACCCCTTTCTTCCTGAGCCAATCAGTGAACCCTAGTCACAACCATTATAACGAATAATCATTAATAACAAACGAATAAAGGCTCTCGGGTCAAGTCCTAGCCTTTTAGACCTCGAATTCTACTAAACTGAGTAGTAGAATCCATCCTGAGCCCTTAGGTTTGAGTCCATGCAACTCAAAACCTCATTTGGCCATTTTCCCCAATTAGAGTCGCAGTCCCCCCCAAAAGGGTCGCAGCACGCCCTAGGCAGAGAGCTCCAAACCACAAAGGCACAGGACACGCATCACGGCGCATCCTACCAGACGCCGCGAAACCAAGGCGATTCAAAAGAACCTCAGCGCCTCTAAGTTCATGCGAGCCGTGACGCTCCAAGAATAGCGTCGCATCGCAACCCAGCAAACCCATAATTCCAGTGATTTTCTTCGAACCAAAACCCCTAAAATTAGCCCCCAAAATTCAACCAAACACATAATTGACTTCTAAACTTATAACAACACATTATAAGCAGCATATAAACCCCAAAAACTATGCCAAAACCTCATCATAACTCAAAATCCCAACCTTGAGTTTAAAACTCAAGAACACTAAAAACTATGCTAGAAATATACCAATGATTGAGTAAAACTCTTACCTCAACTGAGTAATTACAACCCAAAGTTGTTCCTTAATCCAGTTTCCAGCTCTAAGCCTCCAAATTCAAGTACTTCTCCTAAAAATTCACAACACTCCCAAACCAAACTTAGAGAGAGATAGAGGTAACAAGAGAGAGAGAGAGAAAGGGAGATGTTTAGTGTGTTATCTCATTTTCTTCTTAAGACTTCCAATTAACTAAGTCATACCATGGGCATGGAATGACCAAAACGCCCCTTGCCTAAACATTAGCTCTATAATGCCCTCAAGGGGAAAATGTTCTTTTGCCACCATTTCCCACTTATCCTTAATGAACACCATATTCCCCAATTAATTCCAATATCCCCAAATAATCACCAAATAACTTCCCATTACCCGATAAATCCTGATAATGTATTAAACTACCAAATAGCCCTAGGCTCACCCCGAGCCAGGTATTTAAACTAGTTGTGACTTTTCCACTATTGTGCTCACTAGGATCATCTCATGCCGAATAACTCAAATATATCCACATAATAATGTGGTCTCAATCACATAATACAATATAATCGCAATTATACCCTCAGCGGGTTAAAATTATAAAAATGCATTTTCTAAGAGAAACAGGCCTATAAACATATTTAATACCCTTAAACATGCATAATTAGTCATATTATAATATAAATCATATAATTCACATAATCTCATAGTATTCAACTAAATCACGTATAATTCCAATTATGCTATCCCAACACCATAATCAAGACACTAAGCCTTATTATGAAATTTTGGGATGTTACATTTTTTGTATGATGATTCTATGTCTTGCTATGATATGTGATTATGGTTTGCTTGTAAGGTTTTCTTATATGTTGATTGTTTGGTTTGAGTCTCCTTACTAGGCTTTAGCTCACCCCTTTTTTCCTTTCCACGGGCAAGAATTGATTATGTGATGGCATGGCAGGTTAGGGACCGTTCCAAGAAGTTGTATGTACTCTATGAGAGGACCACATGGATGACGACGATCCTAGAACACCGTAGCAAATTTATGTTTTATGAAAAAAATTCTTATGATATTTATGCTGGAACATATTTTATTAAATTGCATGTTTTAGCATTATTTTTGGAAACTCAGATCCAAATTATTTATAAAGTTTAATTTTCTTTAGCATTCAAAGTTTTATTCAAAGAGTATGTCCTAGTTAAAATTAGGGTGTTATAGACTTGTTCTTTTGAACATATAATTACAACTATAATTAACTGTGACTTAGTCACTATAATTGTAACTATCCATATGTTCAGAATTTTGTGAATGTTTGTATTAATTGAATAAACATGTAACAAAACAGGCGAACTGTAATCCCTGGAAATCCCTAAAGCGGTTTAATGGCTAGATTAGTAGGCCGGGAGGGCCATAACTGTTTTAATTATGCCATTAAATGATCATATGCATGTTTATGTGAATTATATTATAATATGATGTTAAATGCATGCATGTAGGTCCACATTTCATTTCAGGGGTGTTTAGGTAATTTGGCCCGTTGAGGGCATATTTATATATTTTGGTGCATGTTGCAATTAATTGTTGAGGCCACATTATAATGTGGATTTGTTCGAGCTATTCGGCATGAGACGATCTTTGAATATAAATTAGCGGTTTAGTCATAACGGGTTTAAGTTCGGGGCTTGGGGTGAGTCTCGAGGTGATTTTAATGATTAGAGTGTTGTCAGGAATTAAAGGGTAACGGGATAAGAATTATTGGTGTTTGAGCATTTTGAGAATAACGGGAATTGGAGAGCGTTAATTAAGATTAACGAAATAGGTGGAAAAGGTTAATTTTGCCCTTGGGAGCCTTTAGAAATCTTTATTTGACCTGCGGGTATTTTGGTCTTTTCACTCCTATGATACATTTAAGCCATTGAAGGCTATAGAAGGAAGGGAAAAATATAGCATCTTTATTACTTCACCCATACCTACTTTCTCTCTTTTTCTTCTTGGATTTTTTAGCTTAAGTTAAGGAATCAAGCTTGGGAAATAAGTCTTGAGGGCTTGGGAGTGTGTTCCACCATTGAAGAGCATCATAATCTGAACTTGAGGTAAGTTTCTAGCCATTAAATTCCTAGTTTCCTCTGTTTTAGTTATAGAATTTAGTTAAGATTTCTAGGTTGGTTGATTGGTTTTGTTGGGAGATTTTGGCTAGGGTTCTTGGGGTTGTGATGCCTAGGACATGTGGGGATGGTTTTTGGGTTCATTTGGCACTTAATTTGAGGTTTGGAAACATTGGAATCAAGTTGGAATGGAGGAGTCGAAGGAAGAAGATTCAGGGGCTGATCAGACGGGGTGTAGCGCTACAGTGCCCACAAGGGGGCGCTACAGCGCTACCCAGGGGAGGCTTGGGCAGTTTTTGGTTCTGAAATTAGCACTGAGGTGCTAGTGAGTAGCGCTGTATCGCTACCCTATTGCTTCAGAATCCCATTTTGAGTGTTTTTAAGGGTTTTTGGCTCGGGGTTTCAATCCTTAAGGCCCGAGATCGAATCTACTCACCGTGTGGGTACGTTTCGGGGTTCCAAGAGTGGGGTTAGGTCAAGACCCTTTCATTGTTGATTTTCATTAATGGAGGTTATAATTGGTTATGATTAGGTAACCGCTAAGGAATCAGAAGGTCGATCGTTCTCAGGGGTCGTTCTTATTCTATTTCTCACTCGAACAAGAGGTAAGAAAATTGCATCCTATATATATGACATGCATGGCTATTGTTGAGGCATGTTGCGTGTTTAAATGTGGAAAAGGATTGCACATTAAATGCTAGAAGATGTTGTTTACTTGTGTATAGCACTGACTAGTGAGGGTCGACACTGGTCGCGTATTACTGACCTGAGAGTCAAAAACGGCATAAGCGTCATGAACGCAGGGCCAATAAAAGATTAGATCTAATCAATATCAGCGTTGAATGACTCTAGGAGCATTAATGCTGGACCGACCCTAAGGTCGATGAAAATTATAAGCGCTTGACTAGTCTAGGATTGTTACTCAGCGCCAGGGCCTAAAGCCTAGGTGACTGCTTGTCACGTGGCTAGGGAGCGAAATCCCATGGTTATGACTCTATGGTCATGCGGTAGGTTAAATTGGTGACTAGTTCATCGAGCACCTATCTTGATAAGCTAGTGAAAGGATCACTTATTTGTAATGCCCAGGTGACCCTATCGTCACATGGCTAATGGGAACGGAACCCACTTTAGTGACTTTTCTAATTGTCACTCCTCTATTTTGGACTAAAAGTCCTGAATGATTATTATGATCATTGCTGATATGCAGCCTTGGCTCATGGATACTATGTGGTGCAGGTAAAGGGAAAGAAAAGCTCACCCAGCCTTAAGTGGAGAACTTACGTGGTGTTGTGTACATATGCAGCCGCTTGACCACCACGGCCAATGAGTTCTCAGAGGAACTAGGGGGTTTACCCTATTTTTGCTGCTTAGGTCGGCGGGTTGTAAATTTAAACAGTAATGAACATTTTGAGTTGTAAATCACTTGTAAATGTTTTGATGGGCCCATGAACAGTTTTATGTTTTAAATAAAATACAACCTTTCCTTTTGATTGGTTTTCCACCTTATCCTGTTAATAACACCTAGAAACATGTTTTTAACCAAAGAACTCGGGTAGCGAGTTAAATTCACAGTTCATCATTCCCCGTACCAGTCTTGGGGTAACTAGGGCGTTACGACTTGGTATCAGAGCGTGCCAAGGTTATGGTTCCTGTAGACTGGCTGGGCATGTACTCTCACCACTGAAGACAAGCTCGACTCATGGTTTGGTAACTATTTATGTAGTTATATGTATAACTACTTAAATATAGTATAAATGCTTTACCTGTATACATGAGACACCATGTTAAACCTGTGCCTGGAAGATTACATCTTCAGCAACCGTGTGCTAAATAGTACTGAAATTGCTGGAACATACTTATTAGTATTATTGATTGTGAACTATTATGTGATACATGCTGGGTGCTAAATTCTATAATCATGTATCTATTTGAATATTTGTATGATTGTGGAATATGATAATTATCTGCTTGTTCTTGAACCGTAAGGTGACAAGAGGTTTAGTTATTACTACCTGACTGGCCGTATTGACTATTGTTTTAGCAAGGTATAAGTTGATAAGAATGAATCCAGGACAGACAGGTATATCAGCTGGCCAGAGTGATCAAGACCAGAATAATAATAATCAAGGTCAAGAGACTGACCAGGGATAGATTCCACAGCCAGCTCCTACGAACTGGCAGCAGTTGTTTAACGATCTGCAGGCTACAGTGTTGAGACAGGGAGAAGAACTCTGCCTCCTGACACAACAGCAAGCTCCTGCAGTGGCTAGTGTATCAGAGGCTCCTCCTGTGTCGGTGCCAGCAGCTGAGCAGCTACCTGAGGTTGGTAATAAATGGGAGCCTCTCTCAAAAGGTTCAGGAAGTAGCAACCTCCAATTTTTGAAGGCAGTGTAGATCCGGCCAAGGCAGAGCAATGGATGAGTATGATTCCCAACATCCTAGAATTCATGAGGGTGACCGGTAATGAGAGGGTGGCTTGTGCCACTTATATGTTTCGAGAGGATGCCCGAATTTGGTGGGAGGTTATTACCCAGACCAGAAACGTTAATGCCCTGAGTTGGGAAGAGTTTCAGACTCTGTTCAACGAGAAATATTATAATGATGCCATCAGGGCGGCAAAGGCTGAGGAGTTCATCAAGCTACTTCAGGGAGTTTTGTCAGTCATTGAGTATGCCTTAAAGTTTGATCATTTGGCAAAATTTTCCTTGGAGCTGGTGCCCACTGATGGGACCAGGAGGGAGAGATTTCTCTAGGGGCTACAGCCCAGATTAGCCTGTGATGTTCGCATTACCACTGTGGCTGGGGTTACTACCTATGTACAGGAGGTTGAGAAGGCACTCACAGCTGGGAGTGCAGAGAATAAGATATGGCGAGATAGTGCAGCCAGAAAGGAGTTCAGGAGGACAAGTCCTCCATTTGTGGGTTCTGGTAGGGGTGACAGGAGATCAAAAGAGGAAGGTTCCTGACACCTTCCCAGTTCCAGGTCCTGATAGGCGGCCCCGTTGTGTTTCAATGGGTTGTCCAGGTGGTAGTGAGGCCTAGAAGTCTTATCCGTAATGCCCTAGATGCAAGAGGCATCATTTGGGATAGTGTAGGGCAAGGGCCTGCTTCTCATGTGGAGCAGTGGGTCATCTTAAGAAGGATTGCCCTAAAGCAAGAAAAGAAGAACCCAAGAAAGCGGATAGCTCGGCCCCAGCTCGAGTGTTCGCATTGACACAAGCAGAAGCTGAGGCTTCTCCCTCATTAGTTACAGGTCAGCTTCTTAGTTCTGGAATCCCTTATAATGTTTTTATTGATTCTGGTGCTACACACTGTTTTGTTGCTAGTAGAATTAATGATAGACTGTGTAGACCCTGTGATTTTTATGCTGTGGATTTGGGTTTCATCAGACCTAGCTTCTCACCTTGGGGAGCTCCAGTTCTGTTTGTGAAAAAGAAAGATGGTTCTCTAAGGATGTGTATTGATTGCAGAGAACTGAATAAGTTGACAATCAAGAACAAGTAACTTTTTCCAAGGATAGATGATCTGTTTGATCAGTTGCAAGGTAAGAAGGTATTCTCAAAGCTCAACCTTCATTCTGGTTATCATCAGTTGAGGGTCAAGGAGGGAGATATACTGAAGATTTCTTTTCATACCAGGTATGGGCATTATGAGTTCTTAGTCATGTCTTTTGGATTGACTAATGCCCCTACTGCTTTTATGGGTCTGATGAACAGATTGTTCAAGGATTATCTGGACTAGTTTGTGATCGTCTTCATCGATGATATCCTGGTATATTCTTAGTCTGAGTTAGAGCATGAGCATCATCTAAGATTGGTTCTACAGAGACTGAGGGAACACAGACTGTTTGCAAAGTTCAAGAAATGTTAGTTCTGGTTATCTCAGGTATCCTTTCTTGGGCACATTGTCAGTAAGGAGGGGATTAAGGTAGATCCAGCAAAGATTGAGGCAGTCAAAGATTGGCCAAGGCCAAAGAATGCTTCTGAGGTTAAAAGTTTCCTTGGATTGGCATGTTATTATAGGCGTTTCGTGGAAGGGTTCTCAAAGATTGCTACTGCATTGACTGACCTGACACGCAAGAGTCAAAAATTTGTATGGTCAGATAAATGTGAGAACAGTTTCCAGGAACTGAAGCAGAGATTAATTACAGCCCCAAAATCCCTAAAGCAGTTTAATGGCTGGATTAGTAGGCCAGGAATGCCATAATTGTTTTAACTATGCCATTAAACGATTTTATGCATGTTTATGTGAATTATATTATAATATGATGTTAAATGCATGCATGTAGGTCCACATTTCATTTCAAGGGTGTTTTGGTAATTTGGCCCGTTGAGGGCATATTTGTATATTTTGGTGCATGTTGCGATTAATTGTTGAGGCCACATTATAATGTGGATTTGTTCGAGCTATTCGGCATGAGACGATCTTTGAATATAAATTAGCAGTTTAGTCATAACGAGTTTAAGTTCGGGGCTTGGGGTGAGTCTCAGAGTGATTTTAATGATTAGAGCATTTCCGTGAATTAAATGGTAACAGGATATGAATTATTGGTGTTTGAGCCTTTTGAGAATAACGGGAATTGGAGAGCATTAATTATGATTAACGAAATAGGGGGAAAAGGTCAATTTTTCCCTGGGGAGCCTTTAGAAATCTTTATTTGACCTGCGGGTATTTTGGTCTTTTCACCCCTAGGATAGATTTAAGCCATTAAAGGCTATAGAAGGAAGGGAAAAACAGAGCATCTTTAGCACTTCTCCCTTACCTATTTTCTCTCTTTTTGTTCTTGGATTTTTGAGCTTAAGTTGAGGAATCAAGCTTGGGAAATAAGTCTTGAGGGCTTGGGAGTGTGTTCCACCATTGAAGAGCATCATAATCTGAACTTGAGGTAAGTTTCTAGCCATTAAATTCCTAGTTTCCTCTGTTTTAGTTATAGAATTCAGTTGAGATTTCTAGGTTGGTTGATTGGTTTTGTTGGGAGTTTTTGGCTAGGGTTCTTGGGGTTGTGATTCCTAGGACATGTGGGGATGGTTTATGGGTTCATTTGGCACTTAATTTGAGGTTTGGAAGCATTGGAATCAAGTTGGAAATGGAGGAGTCGAAGGAAGAAGATTCAGGGGTTGATCAGGCGGGGTGTAGCGCTACTGCGCCCACAAGGGAGAGCAACAACGCTACCCAGGGGAGGCTTGCACAGTTTTTGGTTCTGAGATTAGCATTGGGGCGCTAGTGAGAAGCGCGGTGGCGCTACTCTGTTCCTTCATAATCCCGTTTTGAGTGTTTTTAAGGGTTTTTGGCTCGGGGTTTCAATCCTTAAGGCCCGGGATCGAATCTAGTCACCGTGTGGGAATGTTTCGGGGTCCTTAGAGTAGGGTTAGGTCAAGACCCTTTCATTGTTGATTTTAATCAATGGAGATTATAATTGGTTATGATTACGTAACCTCTAAGGAATCAGAAGGTCGATCGTTCTCAAGGGTCATTCTTGTTCTATTTCTCACTCGAACCAAAGGTAAGAAAATTGCACCCTATATATATGACATGCATGGCTATTGTTGAGGCATGTTGTGGGTTTAAATATGGACATGGATTGCATATTAAATGCTAGCATATGTTGTTTACTTGTGTATGGCACTGACTAGTCAGGGTCGGCACTGGTCGCGTATTGCTGACCTGAGAGTCAGAAACATCATAAGTGTCATGAACGCAGGGCCGATAAAAGATTAGATCTAATCGATATCAGGGTTGAATTACTCTAAGAGCATTAATTCCGGACCAACCCTAAGGTCGATGAAAATTATAAGCGCTTGACTAGTCTAGGACTAGTTACTCATAGTCAGGGCCAAAGGCCTAAATGACTGCTTGTTACGTGGCTAGGGAGCAGAATCCCATGGTTGTGACTCTATGGTCATGCGGTAGGCTATATTGGTGACTAGTTCATTGTTCACCTATCTTAATAAGCTAGTGAAAGGATCAGTTATTTGTTAAGCCCAAGTGATCCTATCGTTACATGGCTAATGGGAACGGAACCCACCTTAGTGACTTTTACAATTGTCACTCCTCCATTTTGGACTGAAAGTCCTGAATGATTATTATGATCATTGTCGATATTATATTCATGTGTTATTGTGTTTTCTTGCTAGGCTTTGGCTCATTGGTGCTATGTGGTGCAGGTAAAGGGAAAGAAAAGCTCACCCAGCCTTGAGTGGAGAGCTTAGGTGGTGCTGTGTACATATGCGGCCGCTTGACCACCATGGCCAAGGAGTTCTCAGAGGAACTATGGGGTTTACCCTATTTTTTCTGCTTAGGTCGACAGGTTGTAAATTTAAACAGTAATGAACATTTTGAGTTGTAAATGGCTTGTAAATTTTTTTATGGGCTCATGAACAATTTTATGTTTTAAATAAAATATATCCTTTCCTTTTAATTGGTTTTCACCTTAGCCTATTAGTAATACCTAGCAGCACATTTTTAACCAAAGAACTTAGATAGCGAGTTAAATTCACGGTTCATTGTTCACCGTAATGGTCTTGGGGTATCCACGGCGTTACAACTTGGTATCAGAGCATGCCAAGGTTAGGGTTCCTGTAGACTGGCTGGGCATGTACACTCATCACTGAAGACAAGCTAGACTCATGGTTTGGTGACTATTTATGTAGTTATATATATAACTGCTTAAATATAGTATAAATGCTTTACCTGTATACATGAGACACCATGTTAAAACTGTGCTCTGAATATTACATTTTCTACAACCGTGTGCTAAATAGTACTGAAATTGCTGGAACATACTTATTTGTATTGTTGATTGTGAACTATTATGTGATACATGATGAGTGCTAAATGTTATAATCATGTATCTATTTGCGTATAATAGTATGACTATGGAATATGATAATTGTTTGCTTGTTCTTGGACTGTAAGGCAGCAAGAGGTTTATTTATTACTACCTGACTGGCCGTATTGACTATTGTTTCAGCAAGGTATAAGCTGATAAGAATGAATCCAGGGCAGACAGACACATCAGCTGGCCAGAGTGACCAAGGCCAGAATAATAATAATAATAATCAGGGTCAAGAGAATGACCAGAGATAAATTCCACAGCCAGCTCCTGCAAATTAGCAGTAGTTAATTAGCGATCTGCAGGCTACAGTGTTGAGACAGAGAGAAGAACTCTGCCTCTTGAGACAACACCTAGATCCTGCAATGGCCAATGTATCAGAGGCACCTCCTGTTTCGGTGCCAGTAACTGCTTGAGGTTGGTAATAAATGGGAGCCTCTCTATGAAAGGTTCAGGAAGCAGCAACCTCTAGTTTTTGAAGGCAGTGTTGATCGTGCCATGGCAGAGCAGTGGATGAGTATGATTACCATCATCCTGGACTTCATGAGGGTGACTGGTAATGAGAGGGTGGCTTGTGCCTCTTATATGTTTCAGGAGGATAACCGAATTTGGTGGGAGGTTATTACCCATACCAGAAACGTTAACGCCCTGAGTTGGGAAGAGTTTCAGACTCTGTTCAACGAGAATTATTATAATGATGTCATCAGGGCGACAAAAGCTGAGGAATTTATTAGGCTACTTCAGGGAGGTTTGTCAGTCATTGAGTATGCCTTGAAGTTTGATCGATTGGAAACGTTTTCCATGGAGCTGGTGCCCACTGATGGGACCAGGTGGGAGAGATTTCTCCAGGGGCTACAGCCCATATTAGCCCATGATGTTTGTATTACCACTGTGGCTAGAGCTACTACCTATGCACAGGTGGTTGAGAAGGCACTCACAGCTGAGAATGCAGAGAACAAGATCTGGCGAGATAGTGTAGCCAGAAAGGAGTTTAGGAGGACAGGTCCTCCATTTGTGGGTTCTGGTAGGGGTGGAGGCCCCAGTGATAGGAAGAGGAAGGTTCCTGACACCTTCCCAGTTCCAGGTCCTAATAGGCGGCCCCGTGGTATTTCAATGGGTCATCCAGGTGGTAATGAGGCCTAGAAGTCTTATTCTGAATGCCCTAGGTGCAAGAGGCATCATTTGGGAGAGTGTAGGGAAAAGGCATGCTTCTCATGTGGAGCAGTGGGTCATCTTAAGAAGGATTGCCCTAAAGCCAAAAAAGAAGAACCAAGGAAAATGGACAGCTCGACCCCAGCTCGAGTGTTCGCATTGACTCAAGCAGAAGTTGAGGCTTCTCCCTCAATAGTTACATGTCAGCTTCTTAGTACTGTAACCCCTTATAATGTTTTGATTAATTTTGGTGCTACACATTCTTTTGTTGCTAGTAGAATTATTTGATAGACTGTGTAGACCCTATGATTTTTATGCTGTAGGATTTGGAACCTTATTACCCACTAGAGAGTTAGTGGTATCCCGGAGATAGGTCAGGTCTTTGCCAGTGATAGTGGAGGGCAGAGAGTTGTCAGTGGATTTGATTACGTTGGTTATGACTGACTTCAACATGATATTGGGTATGGACAGGCTGGTGAAGTATGGGGCAACCACTGATTGTAGAAGGAAGATGGTCACCTTTGAGCCTAAAGGTGAGGATCCTTTTGTGTTTGGTTGTACTGTGCATGGACCTCGCATACCATTGATTTCTGTATTGAAGGCTAGGGATCTATTGCAAGGAGGTTATATTGGATTCTTAGCCAGTGTGGTTGACACCACTCAGGTCGTGCCAGCGAGACCAGAAGAAACCAGGCTTGTTTGTGAATTCCTAGATGTGTTTCCAGAAAATTTTCCAGGGTTGCCACCACATAGAGAAATAGATTTCGTGATAGAACTGGGACCAGTGACAGAGCCAGTGTCTAGAGCACCTTACAGAATGGCCCCAGCTGAGTTGAAAGAATTAAAGGTATAATTGCAAGAGCTGTTGGATTTGGGTTTTATCAGACCTAGTTTCTCACATTGGGGTGCACCAATTCTGTTTGTGAAAAAGGATGGTTCTCTGAGGATGTGTATTGATTACAAAGAACTGAATAAGCTAACAATCAAGAATAAGTATCATTTTCCAAGGATAGATGATCTGTTTGATCAGTTGCAGGGTAAGACGGTATTCTCAAAGATCGACCTTCGTTCTGGTTATCATCAGTTGAGGGTCAAGGAGGGAGATATACCAAAGATTGCTTTTCATACCTGGTATGGGCATTATGAGTTCTTAGTCATGTCTTTTGGATTGACTAATGCCCCTGCTGTTTTTATGGATCTGATGAATAGAGTGTTCAAGGATTATCTGGACCAGTTTGTGATCATCTTCATCGATGATATTCTGGTCTATTCTCAGTCTGAGTCAGAGCATGAGCAGCGTCTGAGATTGGTTCTACAAAGACTGAGGGAACACAGACTGTTTGCAAAGTTCAAGAAATGTGAATTCTAGTTATCTCAGGTATCCTTTCTTGGGCACATTGTCAGTAAGGAGGGGATTAAGGTAGATCCAGCAAAGATTGAGGCAGTCAGAGATTGGCCAAGGCCAAAGAATGCTTCTGAGGTTAGAATTTTCCTTGGATTGGCAAGCTATTATAGGCGTTTCATGGAAGGGTTCTCAAAGATTGCTACTGCATTGACTGAGCTGACACGCAAGAATCAGAAATTTGTGTAGTCAGACAAATGTGAGAACAGCTTCCAGGAACTGAAGCAGAGATTGATTACCGCTCCAATTCTGAGTCTTCCAACAGATCAGGAGAAGTTTGTAATTTATTGCAATGCTTCTCATCAAGGATTGGGCTATGTTTTGATGCAATCAAAAAAGGTAATTGCTTATGCCTCTCGTCAGTTGAAGGAGTATGAAAAGAGATATCCCGCTCATGATTTGGAATTGGTGGCTGTGGTCTTTGCTTTAAAAATATGGAGGCATTATCTTTATGGAGAGAAGTCTGAGATCTATACAGACCACAAGAGCCTGAAATACTTCTTCACGCAGAAAGATCTGAATATGAGACAACGCTGTTGGCTGGAGTTAGTAAGAGATTATGATTGTGAGATTTTATATCATCCAAGAAAAGCCAACGTGGTAGCTGATGCTTTAAGCCAGAAGGGTTCGGGATAGATTTATGGTGCGAGGCTGATATCCAGAAAGTTAGTTGATGATATGACCAGAGCTGGTATAGAGTTTCTGGTGGGCCAGTTGGCTAATATTTCGCTACAGTCTACACTATTGGAAAGAATAAAGGAGGGTCAGTTGAGTGATCCCCAGCTGATCAAGAACAGAGAGGATGTTTTGGCTGGAGCATCCAGAGATTATACAGTGTCTGATTTAGGCTTGCTATGGTATAAGGGGAGGATATGTGTTCCGTTAGACACTACTATGAGGTGAGAGATTCTAGATGAATCTCATACTACACCTTACTCTTTGCATCCAGGCACCACGAAGATGTATCAGGATGTGAGATCGTTGTATTGGTGGTCGGGTATGAAGAGGGATGTAGTGGAATATGTGGCTAAGTGCTTGACATGTCAACAGGTCAAGGCTGAGCATCAGAGGCCTGCAGGGTTATTGCAGCCTCTGGATATCCTAGAGTGGAAATAAGAGGACATCACGATGGATTTCATGGTGTGATTACCCAAGATTGTTGGCCAGCATGATTCTATTTGGGTGATAGTGGATCGCTACACCAAGTTAGCTTACTTCTTTCTAGTGAGGACTACATATACAGTTGATCAGTATGCAAATCTCTATGTGAGAGAGATCGTGCTCCTTCATGGAGCGCC
Source organism: Humulus lupulus (assembly GCF_963169125.1). Classification (NCBI taxonomy): domain Eukaryota; kingdom Viridiplantae; phylum Streptophyta; class Magnoliopsida; order Rosales; family Cannabaceae; genus Humulus; species Humulus lupulus. The sequence goes on along the minus strand of NC_084794.1, from coordinate 205,610,595 downwards.
GAGGTCGATCGTGTCAGATCGTGACCCCACTTTTACTTCCAAGTTCTGGGGGAGTTTATAGAAAGCCATGGGAACATAATTGAAGTTCAATACTACTTATCATCCTCAGACAGATGAGCAATCTGAGAGGATGATCCAGATATTGGAAGACATGCTGCAGGCATGTGTGCTGGACTTTGGTGGATCTTGGAATAAGTATCTACCTTTGATAGAGTTTTCCTCCAACAACTGTTATCAGTCTACCATTGGAGTTGCACCTTATGAGATGTTGTGTGGTAGGAATTGTAGATCTCCCATTCATTAGGATGAGACTGGTGAAAGGAGATACTTGGGTCCTGAGGCAGTTCAGAGGACCAGTGAGACCATTGAGAAGATTAGAACTCGGATGCTCGCTTCTCAGAGTAGGCAAAAAATTTATGCAGATCCCAAGCGTAGGAACATAGAGTTCCAAGTGGGAGACTATGTCACCCTTAGAGTCTCGCCATGGAAAATGATGATGAGATTTGGGAAGAAGGGCAAGTTGAGCCCTAGATTTGTAGGTCCATTTGAGATCTTGGAGAGGATTGGTCAAGTGGCTAACAGATTGGCCTTGCCTCCGGCATTGTCAGCCGTGCATAACGTGTTTCATGTTTCAGCTCGTCGGAGGTATGTATCTGATGTGAATCATATTTTGAGCTACGAAGATCTGGAGCTTGAGGCAGATTTCTCCTTTGAGGAGCAGCCAGTCCAGATACTTGACAGAAAGGATAAGGTCCTCAGAAATAAGACGATACCTTTGGTTAAGGTATTGTGGAGGAACAGCAAGGTCGAGGAAGCGACCTGGGAGCTAGAGTCAGATATGCAGAGTCAGTATCCCGAGTTGTTCAGGTAAATTTTGAGGACGAAATTTCTGTAAGGAGGGGATAGTTATAATGCCCCAAAATCCCTAATGCGGTTTAATAGCTGGATTAGTAGGCCGGGAGGGTCATAATTGTTTAATTATGCCATTAAATGATTATATGCATGTTTATGTGAATTATATTATAATATGATGTTAAATGCATGCATGTGGGTCCACATTTGATTATTAGGGCATTTTGGTAATTTAGCCCGTTGGGGGCATATTTGTATATTTTGGTGCATGTTGCGATTAATTGTTGAGACCACATTATAATGTGGATTTGTTCGAGCTATCGGCATGAGACGATCTTTGAGTAAAAATTAGCGGTTTATTCATAACGGGTTTAAGTTCGGAGCTCGGGGCGAGTCTCGGGATGATTTTAATGATTAGAGCGTTGCCGGGAATTAAAGGGTAACGGGATATGAATTATTGGTGTTTGAGAATATCGAGAATAGCGGGAATTGGAGGGTGTTAATTATGATTAACGAAATATATGGAAAAGGTCAATTTTTCCCTTGGGAGCCTTTAGAAATCTTTATTTGACCTAGGGATATATTGGTCTTTTCACCCCTAGGATAGATTTAAGCCATTGAAGGTTGTAGAAGGAAGGGAAAATAGAGCATCTTTAACACTTCTCCCGTACTTATTTTCTCTCTTTTTATTCTTGGATTTTTTTAGCCTAATTTGAGGAATCAAGCTTGGGAAATAAGTCTTGAGGGCTTGGGAGTGTGTTCCACCATTGAAGAGCATCATAACCTGCGCTTGAGGTAAGTTCCTAGCCACTAAATCTCTGGTTTGCTCTGTTTTTGTCTTGGTTTTCAATTGAGATTTCTAAGTAGGTTGAATGGATTTGATTGGAGTTTGGGCTAGGATTCTTGGGATTGTGATGCTTAGGACTTGTGGGGATGAATTTTGGGTTCATTTGGCACTTAATTTGAGGTTTGGGAGCATTTGAATTAATTTTGAAATGTAGGAGTCGAAGGGAGAAGATTCAAGGGCAGATCTGGCTGGGTGTAGCACTACAGCGCCCACAAGGGGGCGCTACAGCGCTACCCAGGGTTAGGCTTGGGCGGTTTTTGGTTCTGAGATTAGCACTAGGGCGCTACTCTGTTCCTTCAGAATCCCGTTTTGAGTGTTTTTAAGGGTTTTTGGCTCGGGGTTTCAATCCTTAAGGCCCGGGATCGAATCTACTCACCGTGTGGGTACGTTTCGAGGTCCCGAGAGTGGGGTTTAGGTCAATACCCTTTCATTTTTTATTTTCATTAATGGAGGTTATAATTGGTTATTATTAGGTAACCGCTAAGGAATCAAAAGGTCGATCGTTCTCAGGGGTCGTTCTTGTTCTATTTCTCGCTCGAACTAGAGGTAAGAAAACTGCACCCTATATATATGGCATGCATGGCTATTGTTGAGGCATGTTGAGGGTTTAAATGTGGAAAAGGATTGCATATTAAATGCTAGCAGATGTTTACTTGTGTATGGCACTGACTAGTCAGGTTCGGCACTGGTCGCGTATTACTGAACTGAGAGTTAGAAACAACATAAGCGTCATGAACGCAGGGCCGATAAAAGATTAGATCTAATTGATATCAGCATTGAATGACTCTAGGAGCATTAATGCCGGACCGACCCTAAGGTCGATGAAAATTATAAGCACTTGACTAGTCTAGGACTAGTTACTCAGAGCTAGGGCCAAAGGCCTAGGTGACTGCTTGTCACGTGGCTAGGGAGCGGAATCCCATGGCTGTGACTCTATGGTCATGCGGTAGGTTATATTGGTGACTAGTTCATCGAGCACCTATCTTGATAAGCTAGTGAAAGGATCACTTATTTGTTAAGCCTAGGTGACCCTATCGTCACATGGCTAATGGGAACGGAACCCACTATCACTCCTCTATTTTGGACAGAAAGTCCTGAATGATTATTATGATCATTGTCGATATTATATTCATGCGTTATTGTGTTTTCTAGCTAGGATTTGGCTCATGGGGGCTATGTGGTGCAGGTAAAGGGAAAGAAAAGCTCACCCAGCCTTGAGTGGAGAGCTTAGGTGGTGTTGTGTACATATGCGACTACTTGACCACCACGGCCAAGGAGTTCTCAGAGGAACTAGGGGGTTTGCCCTATTTTTGCCGCTTAGGTCGGCTGGTTTTAAATTTAAACAGTAATGACCATTTTGAGTTGTAAATAGCTTGTAAATGTTTTTATGGGCCCATGAACAGTTTTATGTTTTATATAAAATATATCCTTTCCTTTTGATTGGTTTTCCACCTTAGCCTGTTAATAATACCTAGAAGCCTGTTTTTAACCAAAGAACTCAGGTAGCGAGTTAAATTCATGGTTCATCATTCACCGTAATGGTCTTGGGGTATCCAGGGCATTATAGGCCTAAAGTCCATCAACGCTTCTACAAGATCCTAGTCAGAGTTGGAGTACATGGACTCCATTTCCTGGTTCATGTCTTTGAGCCATAAATCCTTTTCAGAACTAACCATTTCCTATTTCAAGGACAATGGATCATCCTCACGTGTGTCGGTTACTACCATATTGGTTTCACCATCCATCCCGTAGTGTTCCGGGTTCTGAGAAACTCTCCTGATACGATGAGGCACCGTAACTATCTAACTTAGACCAGCTGTATGTTCTTATTCCATGGTCTCATCTACTTGCATCTGTATGTGTTGAGTCTAGTTTTATGTTATGTTTAGGTTGTGTTTTAGGTAGTTTTTATTTATCCTTTTAGTTTTGTTAGTGCAATATTATGCTTTGCTTTTGCTTGTTTTCAGGTTTTAGCTTATAAATAAAGGAAAAGAACAATTGGAGAAAATTGGTAGAAAAATGATGAAAAATTGGCTTTTTGGTGTTGATTCCATGAAATGATGAATCATCAAGCAATTTTATGGCTTCGGTGAATTTTCGGGACCAAAAGCACAAAAATTGAAGAAATTGTTAAGGGTCGTGGCGCTATGATGCTTAGTCGCGGCCCAATCCAAGGCAGAAATCTTGTTTTTCATAAAATTTACACGAGCCGCGGTGCTGAAGAGGTTGGGCTATGACATGCCTAATATCCACGTGAAGCCAAAATTGACATGGGTCGCGGCGCTTGAAATGTTGAGATGCGGCCCGCATTTCTTCTGAAGAAATTATTTTGGTTTTAAACCTAATTTCGAGAGGAGACTAAGGGAAGCGCTTTTGGGGAGCAAGGAATACATCGTGGAGCATCTCCATTCACTCTCTAGAGTTCTTTTTCTTTTACCTTAGAATTCTAAGTTATTTTTCATTGTTGTTTATGTTTAGAATGATGATTATGAACTAATTTTATTTTCTAGGGTTTTTAATGTAATCACTTGGATCTTTGTTGTTTTCTATAAGGATTTCATGATTCTTTCTTCACTTATATTCTAAATTATTCTATATGTTCTTAATGCTTCTGAACTCTTGATCACCATTTGCATGATTTATGATTTTGATTTGAAATCTGAAAAGTGAGAATTGATTATGCTATGATTGAATAATCACAATTTTCATATTGGATGAAAATACCTATATGAATTGTGTAGTTTTAGGATTATTGTGTTCAATGCCTTTTATGCGTTAGAATTTATCATAGGAATGTAGAAAATTCACATGTAAATTGAGTTCTTTGTTTCTTGAAAAAGAATAAGAATCGTTTTTGTTAATTCGCTATTAGTTTAGGAAGAAGAATTGTGAAGTATGATTAGCGAAATAATAAAATTAATAGTTGATGAAATTAAAATCCCTAGTTCTTTATTTTTGAAATTTTTACAATTATTTGATTTCTTTCATAGCGTTATTTTATGTTTATTGCTTTTGTTATTTTAATATTTTTTAAACCAATTTATTGTTGACTAAATAGAAATAGGAAATTAACTTATTGGTAATTAGTAAATCAATCTCCGTGGGAACGATCTTTATTTATCATTTTATTATTTGTGTCGATTACGTATACTTGCGTATCAATTTTAGCGAACAGTATGGGTTAAACATTTCCTCCATATTGTATTTCTTCTAACACTATTTTACTCCATGTTTGAAGTTTTTCCTGTAGTCGTTTTCCAAAAAAAGTAGCGTTTGTGGAAGCAAACAATTTCTTGTCAACTAGACTGTAAAACTGACCACCCCGAGCACCTTTAGGATAGACAACAAACAAGAAAACCTCAGTTCACGATTCTAGCTTTCCTTCCTTTTTCCTCAGGACATGAGTAGGACACACCCAAATTCTATATTGGCGTAAACTAGGTTCACGTCCATTCCATAGTTGTAGAGGCATTTTAGAGATTGCCTTAGAATATACAACATTTAAAATGTGATTAGCGGTCTAAATGGCATACCCCTAGAAAGACAGTGGTAGAGTTGAATAATTAATCATTAACCTACCCATTTCTAACAACGTTCGGTTTCAACGCTCAACAACACCATTTTGTTGTAGAGTCCCTAGGGTACTAAGTTGAAACAGAATCCCACACTTAGTAAGATGATCTTGGAACTGATTATCCAAATATTCTCCACCCCTATCAGATCTCAAGATCTTTAAAATTTTACCTAACTAGTTTTGGGCCATTGCTTAGAATTATTTAAACTTGTCAAAAAATTTAGATTTCCTTTGCATTGGGTAAAAACATGAATATTGAGAATAATCTTCAATGAAAGTGACGAAATATTCATTATCAGCTCTTGCCTAAACATCAATCGGTCCACAGACCCCAGTATGAACGAGCCCTGGGGGTACTTTGGCCCTTTCTCCTTTTGTAGAGAATGGACGCTTATTCATTTTACCTTCTATACAAGATTCGCAGACAGGTAAGTCACCCATTGTGAATTCCCTTAAAGGCCTAGCCTTTGTAACTCTTTTAATCCTATCATAGTTAATATGACCAAGGTGAAGATGCCAAATATGTGTCATGCGTTCATTATCGATCTTTTTTCATTTAGCGGTCCTAGGATTAGCTCTCTTAAACAACTCATTATTAAGCGCATAGGGTTTGTTTGGTCACAAAATAGAAAGCATGTTCTCCATACATCCAACACACAATTCGCATCTATTGAAAGAAATAGATATATTAAAACTTTTGAAAGTAACAACGAAATATTGTTGATGTAATGAAGAAACCAAAATTAAATTTCTATTGAAATTCAGAATAAAATAAACATCTTCTAAAAACAATGAATTTATTCCCAAAATTCAATGAACTCGTCCTTCTTGCCTTGACTAAAATGAATGCTCCATTGCCAACTCTAAGCTTGAGCTTCCCATCTTTCATAGCCTCCCTGTTGCTAAGTATCTATAAAGAGGTTCACACATGACTAGTAGATCATGAATCAACAATCCAAACCAAAGAACCATTTTCTAAAATACATCCATCCAAGACAAATACTTCATTGCCTTGGTTTCCATTTCCTTTGAGAGTTGGGCAATAGCGTTTCCAATTCCCAATCTCCTTGCAGTGGAAGCATTCCCCTTCAGCCTTCTTTACACCAGGCTTTACTCTAGCAAGCTTTTCAACAGCTGGTGCCTTGTCGATGGATTTCTTAAGTCATCACGAATTTTTATTTTCTCATCAACACAATGTTGATGTTGGAATTCCATTTCCTGGAGGTTTCATTGGTCAGCATGTCTTTCGACATAAGAGAGTGGGATTGGAGGCATAGGTTATAGAGAGTGGGGTTGGAGATCCTAGAGATCTAGGATTATCAATTAAAGTAGAAATCAAAGCATTATTCGACAAAGATTCATTCATCCAAGTTTCAGAAATAGCACAACATATAAACAATGTTGAAAGATAAGTAAATACTAAAAACAATTATCTTTCTATTTCTTAGGTATATCAACTAGCCATGAAACTATGTGTCCCGATAGGCGAGAGTCACAAATCTTCACTTAGTCAAATAGAGAAACATCTCAATTAATAAAATATCCTAGACTTTTATTAATTACCTATCAATTGATCAAAGTAACGAAAACAAATTATTTCTTACTTTATGTGTTTGACCCACAGTTTTGATTATCATAGACTTAATTCCTATAGTTACTGTAGGGATGAGTCTATAAAAGGTACATCGATAACCATCTATCCTAAGAAATTCAACTATGTTAAGAGTCTAGTGAACACCTTCCGTAGGGAGACGAAATCTAAGCGCCATTAGGCCCCACTAAACTCTATCCTTGTTAAATCAACTGTGGATATCAAATTTAGATTTTAAAAACTCATTATTAAATTATTTAGTATTTTATTCTTTTGAAAATTACCAACTTAGGTTTGCCAAATAATCAATAAACATAGTTTATAATTTCCCTATTAATACTAAAATTACCATTGAAAATGAATCTAAAAATTTAGAATTTATTTGTTTCTAATCAATTATTAGGTCCAACTAAAAAGATTAACTTAATACAATTAAGTCCAATTTAGGTAAATTGGCCTTAACAATTCGAACTTGCATGGAGGAGAGTTGGGTTCAGTATGTCGTACCCCTTACTAAGGCTCCCTAACTTCCCACAAAGTCCAAAAAGATAGGAATTTGAACCTTCATTTTATTAATTGTTATTCAATTGATTAGGCTCACTCTAGTAATACAAAGTAAATGAGTCTTCACAAGTGGAACCACTCACAAGAGAAGAATTTAAACTTTGTACTTTCAATTTGGCTCAAATAAAACCTAACATTTTATGTATAGTCTTATTTGAATTTTCCCACATTTTTTAAACAAAATTGTGCCATCATTATACTTATATTTAAAACTCAAATGCAAAAAAATAACTTAATAATGATGCATGACATGTTAATAATTTGATGGGCCTAACATATCAATCTATATGACATGTTACTCATTTAAGACATTTATTTCCAAAATAAATATTTTCTGCCAAAAAAATAAATAAATCCTGACTAACCAACAATAATTAAGCATTTATCAATTTAAAAATAATTAATTAAATACAAGAATTTATCAGAAAAAATTCAATTAATTAATTAAATTTAAACTTGATTGTTAAGTTTAGAAAATATCCCACAAAATAAGGAATGCTAAAAAATAATTAATTTATTAACCATAAATATTTGAAACTAAAATTTTTTTAAAAAAATAATATATCAGTTTCCCAAAAAAAAAATCATTTTTGAAATTTATGGTTACCCAAAAACAATTAATATATATATTTCACTTGACTGCACACATGCGTGCTAAAAGGCCCAAAAACCCTAAAAGTTCAACTTTTGTGCCAAAAATCATTCCAAACTTGTTTCTAATAATTTTTAGGAGTTTTATACAATTAATAAAACACGCAAAAAATGAAAAATACCAAAACAATCAATTTTTAGGAAAAACCACATAAAACATTAACATGCTTCTATAATATGCAACCATCCAATGTTCTAAACATGTCAAAGTTCATAAACATAATCATGCATTTAAAAACATCTGGATCTAGGCAACCTGTCTCTGATACTAGTTGTAGGATCTTGGAATTTAAATCTAGATACATGCTCCCTAATTTTTTTCTTAAAACATATAGAAACATAGAATAGCATGGCATACATATGAACACCAGATTCGTAAATAAAAACAAACACAAAGATGTAGAAACTTACAAATACACAACGGAACAATGACTCCTTCCTTTAGATTCTCTATCCTTTTATCATAGTTGAATGCTAGGAATTGTCAAGAATTTAAACCGCTTATACCTTTCCAAAGCCTTCCAAGCCTATCTCTAAATCAAGTCAAACAAAACATGGGCAAGTTTTCAACACAAGAGATAGAATTAAAGAGGGAAGAACAAGAAAATTAGTGGCCGAGAAAGGATTAGACTGTTTAGGTTTTCACTTACCCAAATGAATCAATTGATTTACTTATGAAAACCCGAGACATCACAATCCTTATATAGGAAACTTAATGGGCTTTATTTAAATTTAAATTTATTAAAATAATAAGCAAAAAAATTAATGTCTTGGGCTCCCTTAAATGGACATCAGTCCAATCTCTTTGTTTTGAATTTAAATCCCAATTGAGCTTAAATTCAAAGCCTTTTTATTTATTTATATTTTAATTAATTAATTAATTAAATCCTTATTCAAATTAAATAATTATAATTTGAAACTTGATTTAATATTATTTATTTATATTGACACCAATTTATCAATATTAATACATTTGCCCAAAGATTCTCTTTTATTTCCAAATTCTTATTACATGTAAATATCACTACATTGACCTAGTCAATTTAATATTTCTAATTGATAATTAAATCAATTGTTTGAGACTACTAAACTTGATTTGATAAGAGATGACATGGGGACCATAGATCCATGAATACAAGCTTCAACAAATTCGTGTGAGTTTATTTATTAAATAAATTATCTCACAATTTATTAATTCATCATGACTCCACTATAGATTCGGAATTGAACTTTTGAATTCATAGAATGTATTTTCCAAACCACAAATATGTTATCCATTGTTATAACCATTACAGTCAGTCAATCCTCTATCGATGATTTACTAATGAGTCGGGTGTAAATTACTATTTTATCCCTCAATATTTTATCCTTAACTCCCACTAAGTTCCTTATAAATGATATTTCTGTGAACTTAATCACAGAAATGAGATCTTGATCATTTAACCTTTTGAATAAAGCAATTAATGAAATCATCTTTTCATTTCTCATACAGAAGTTATAGATTTCGTATCTATGAATAATACTCCCACTCAATTACACTACTAATTCTCCAAGATGGAAGTATAGGCTAGAGCGTAGGGTAACTTGGTAACGAACAAGTCAAAATATTTAAATAAAATAATTAGCAGAATATTATCACTCAAAATTAAGACCGACTTGACCTATGCTCAACATTGTGACATTAATTAGATTCAATAATATCAACACTTATTTATCTATAAATAATCAATACCAGTCCTAGTCTGTTGTAACCAAATACATCAAAACTTATCTACTTGGTCAATGTCTTGGACAAGACATCACACCTCGAATGTGTAAGTAGATCATAATGTAGATTACCTAATTAGTAAAAATTCAATGCACTGATTTAATCTTAGGACTCGCTCTTTTGAACATATAATTACAACTATAATCCACTTTGACCTAGTCACTATAATTGTAACTATCCATATGTTCAAGATTTATGAATGTTTGTATTAATTGAATAAACATGTAATAAAACAGGCGAACAATGCGATTGACAAAATGATTTATACTTCTTTTATTGATAATAAAAATGTGTTACACGAGAAATATAGTTTTATTACGGGCATAAATCCCAACATTTGTATGGTGTATTTGTTAAATTGTGGAAGCAGGTTTTTAGCTTTGCTTAAGTAAGTAGTCATCTTTATACCCCGGGCCTAATACTCTCCTAGAATTTGATTCACAACTAACTGTGAATCACTATAGATATCTATGGACAAGGCTTTAACATCTCTAGCAAGTCTTAAACCAACAAGTAGGACTTCATACTCTGCTTCATTGTTGGAGGCACTAAAACCAAACCTTAGTGCATAATGAATATGATGTCCTTTAGGTGTAGTCAAAATTATATCAGCTCCAAATTTGTGCTCATTTGATGAACCATCCACAAATAACTTCCATGTTGGCCAATTTTCCTCGTTTACGTTTGGTGTTTTACCTTGCTTGTTACTGTCTAATACAAATGTGCATTCAACAATGAAATTTTCTAGTGTTTTCCCTTTTATCGTTGTTTGTGGGTGGTAAGTAATCTCGTACTGCCTGAGCTTTATTTCCCACTTAAGCAGTTGGCCTGATGACTAATGTTTTTGAAGTGCCTGCCTTAGGGGTTGGTCGGTTAGGACTTTGATCGAATGTGCTTGGAAATACAGTCTAAGTTTCCTTGCTATAAGAAGTAAGCAATATTCCAACTTTTTGATCAAAGGATATCTTGTCTCTGCTCCTACCAACCTCTAGCTAATGTAGTATATCGGATGTTGGGTTTTATCCTCTTCTCTTGTGAGTGTTGCACTAACAGCATGTTTAGTGACTTCTAGATAAATAAGAAGAGTTTTGCCATCAATTGGTTTTGACAATATAGGTGGTCGAACAAGATTTTCCTTGAGAGCTTGAAATAATTTCTCACACTCCTTCGTCCACTCAAACTAGTTGCTCCCCTTTAGCAAGCTGAAGAATGGAACACACTTGTTCGTCGACTTCGATACAAATCTGCTAAGGGCTGCGATTCATCCAGTGAGGCTTTGTACATATTTAATCTTAGTTGGTGACGTCAATTCAATTTAGGCCATTATTTTCTCTAGGTTTTCCTTTATGCCTCGTGAATTGAAGATGAACCCCAAAAGCTTCCCTGAGCTTACTCCAAATGAGCACTTTAAAGGGTTAAGTTTCATGTTGTAATGCTTTAAAATTCTGAAGCACTCTGCTAAATCTTTGACATGCCCCCCAACCTTTTTAGATTTAACCAGCATATAGACTTCCATGTTCTTGCCTGTCTAATTCTTGAACATCATATTGACTAATCGCTAGTATGTCACGCCACATTTTTTAGTCCAAAAGGCATTACCTTGTAACAATATAAGCCTATGTTAGTTCTAAATCGAGTTTGCTTCTCATCTGGAGGGTGCATCCTACTTTGGTTATACCCGGAGTAGGTATCCATAAATGTAAGTATTTCATGTCCGGCAGTAGCATCGACAAGTTGGTCAATCCTAGGCAAAGGAAAACATTCCTTTGGGCATGCTTTATTCAGATCCATAAAGTTTACACAAGTCCTCCATTTTCCATTGGGTTTAGGTACAAGAACTAGGTTAACAACCCATTCAGAATATAAAGCTTCTTGTATATACTCGTTTTCTTTTAGTCTCTCAACTTCTTCTTTTAGGGCCTTGGATATTTCTTTGTCGAGTAACCTCTTTTTTTGTTGGACAAGTTTGAAGTTGTCCTTGTCAATATCGAGAGCATGACTAATTACGGTAGGGCTAATACTTACCATGTCTTTGTGCGACTAAGCAAACACATCTTGGTTGTGTTTTAAAAAACTTACGAGTTCGATCTTGACTTCCTTAACTAAGTTTTTCCCTATTTTTACACTCCTGGATGGCTCTTCTTGGTCAAGTGGGACTTCCTTTAACATATCCTACTCCAACGTTGGTTGGGAACTTCATTGTTAGATGAAAAATTGACATGATTGCTCTTAAATCAATAGGTATATGCCTTCCAAGTAAGGCATTAAATGCCAAGGGGAGATCGACCACAACAAAAGTAGCCATTACTGTGCTATTTGTTGGTGCATCTCCAACAGTGATAGCCAGTCTAATTATTTCTACTGAAGTCATTCATTCTCCAATGAAACCATACAAGGTTTGTGTATAGGTTTCGAGATCTCGAACAAAAAGTTTCATTATTTCAAGAGTGGTCTTAAAAATAATGTTAACTAAGGAGCCATTATCAACCATTGTGCGAGCAACAATCATATTAGCAATATGGGATTCTATTACTCATGGATCGGTGTGCGGGAACTTGATATGATTGGCATCTTCCTCGGTGAATGTAATAGGTTTGCATACATATCGAGGTATTTTGGGAGTGCGCTCCTTGATAGTCAACACGTATTTAGCAGGTTCATGGCGTAATGTTCAGGCGTATCACTCTAGGGTCTTTCTACTATCACCAGCTAGGTGTGGTCCCCCACAGATCATGTTCAGTCACGCTACAGTAGCTGGTTTCTGGTCGACTGGGCGACAAATATATCTTCTCATTGCCTGATGATTTTGACGAATCAGGAACTCAATTTCGTCTTTGAGTTGATTATGCTCATTAGTGTCATATCTATAATCGTTATGGAATCTGTAGAACTTGTTAGTGTCCCTTTTACTTATATCCTTCTTAATAGGACCTAGTTTCCTATAGGGAACCTCAGCCTATGTGGCTTGAAAGACTTCTACTTGTGACTCTAAAATCTTAGAGTAAGTAATGAAACAAGGCACATATTATCGTGGATTTTCATTAGTCTTGGCTCACTTGTTATCATTATTGTTACTACTGTTCTGGTTATTTTTATTACCATTACCATTGGTTGTCTAGTTTTTGTTAGAATTTGCTCCTGGGTTTTTAGCTGGTGCAGCGCTAGTTCCAACTTGATCAGCCTCATCGACTTTTTGAATAACTTCTTCGAGTTTAATAAACTTTTTTGCTCGGTCGAGAAATTCTCTGGTCGAATAGACATTTTTTCTTCTAAGATTGGTCTAAACCAATCCTTTTACTTTTATCTCAGCCATGATGGCCATCACCTTTCCATCATCGTTGGATGTTTTGGAGCAAGCAACTTCTTGCATAAATCGCTACACATAGTCTTTAAAAGGCTCATTGGGTCTTTGCTTAATATTAATAAGGTCATTGAGCTCGGCTGGTAGAGTTCGAGCAACGAAGAATTGTGAGTAGAAGAGTCTCACAAATGCATCCCAAGAATTAATTGTCCTAGGCACTAGTTTGAAGAACCATTACTGAGCAGAGTCAGCAAGGGTAGCAGGAAAAATCCTACATCGAACATCATTCTGAACACCTTGGAGATCTGTTTGTATCTTAAAGTTGTTCACGTGGGAATCTGGATCTTCCTTGCCAATATACATCTTCCAAGTTGGTTTCTTGAACTTAGGAGGAATTGTAAGAGCATTAATTCCATAAGAGAAATGAGAGCTTTTCATTCTCTCTAAATCAATGTCAGTGGGCTTTGGGGGTGTTAACTCCTAAACCATTTGAGTTAAGGCATCCAACTGTGCTTGATTGGCAAGAGTGACTAGAGGAGCAATAGTTGGAATTGTTGGTGGGATTACTGGTACAATTGGTCCTACAACATTCGACTTGTTGTCTTCCCTGAGCTGGTCGAGGACATTTCGTAAGTCATGTCCTCGGTTACGAAGTCTATTAAAAATGTGGTTTCCTCTAGGTCGCCCTCTAGTATTTTGGCATTCTGCTCGAGAGGCATTAGTAGGTGATCTAGCAGGACAGTTGGGCTGCTCGGACTTCATTGGTGGGACAAACGGTCCTTCAGGCTACACATTTTTGCGAGCATGAATGTTCTGAGGCCTAGGTGGCCTCGGAGGAACAAACTATCCTCTAGGTTGCCCCTCATTTCCATGATCATTATAGTGCTGACCACGTTGAGGTTGGTAATATCTACTGTCTCCTTCATCATCATCATTTCCATCTAGGTAGGATGGTCGATAACTACTACTCACTTCTTGGTCATTTCTTCTCTGATATCTTCTTGGAGGATGATCATGGTTATGGCCCCCCGAGGAGTTTCATCGAGGTTGTTGTCCCCGGTTCTGACTTTCTGGTCACTCATTCCTTGGTTGTCAAAATGGTTGAACAACGCATGGATTTTGCTGGTAAGGAGGATTTCCTCTTTGGAACGATTTTCCAGCAAATTGGTTTTGCTGGTTACGAGGATTCCCTCCTCGTGATGCTGAGTGTGTGGCTTGTTCATTCATAGGTCTCCTTTCACAAGAGACTTGCATCTTATAGCATTGCTCTCAACCACAATCAGGTAAAACATGTTCATCTTGAGGCATCTGGTTTGGTTGTACTGGTCGATACTCTCTATTGGAGTGATTGCTTTGAGTTGGTCCACAAGTGATTGTTCCCTAGATCTTGTTGGTTGAGTGGGTTCTGGGACCCAACCAGCTAGCCTTTGAGTCTCAGTATTCACTTGACCAGTGTCCTCAGGTTGGGGATTTACTAGTCAATTTCCCGTATCTGAGGTTTGTTGTAAGACAACTTCTAGTAACCTCGCTACTTCACTATTACAGTGATCAACTTCTACTTGTCGAGCTTCAAGGGCTCGCTGCTGCTGATCCATCAAAAACTGAAAGTCTTGTCTTTGCTTGTTCAGGGCTTCAGCTACATCCTCTTGGGCTGCTGCCTGATTCTCATGCATGGCAACAAACTGCTCTTGCATTTGTCCCATGACTTTCTTAAGTTGTTCAATGTTAGGCTTAAGAGACCTTCCCCTAAATCCATGTGGGGCTCATCGTGACCCATTGCTCCATGTGGAGGCAGATTTCCAGGCGGAGGGACTTGTTGGCCAGGATACGAAGGGGGGAATTGACTACTCGAGGGGCGATCATGCGGTCCAAAAGTTGGGTTTCCCCCTTGTGGTTACTGACTTTGGCTTCTAGTGGTTATAACCATTGATTCAGATTGGTGAATTTGAAATTTCTTTGAGTTCAGCTCTTAATGAAAGTACCAAAATGTTGACCAGTGTTTTGGTCAACAACACCAAGTCAAATCGAACAATATTAAGTAATAAATGAGTTGAATTCAAGTAAAACGACACAAATAATTTATAGTGATTCGACCCCAAGAATTGGTAATGATCTTTGTCCACTTGCACTTTTATTGATCAAAAAGGTCTCAGACTCAAGATCAAAAGAACAAGATTCAACTGAGTTTCCTAAGCCTGAAATATAATACAATTCGATAGGGATTTTGTATGTAAAATGCGCATGAAAACTAATGATTGTGAGAGATCTCTATTTATAGAGTCTCTTAGTGGGCCATCAGCCTGGCCCTGGGCCTTACAATCATGAAATAGGTCCTACATGCATAATGTGGGCTTGTTACAACTGAATATACACTAAGAGAATACAAAAAAATACATTCTAATATTGGTTACATAAATATCCCATAATATTTAGATCACTATGGTTGAGGACAACATCCTTCGAGTTGGAAGTCCCTTCAAGCAAGTTGTATCACTAATACGCCATCGACCAAATCCTTGTTGTCGATGAGACACCTTTCGAGTAGTGACATGCACATGATAGTCTTCATCCTGTTACTTGTCAACAACAACTCCTTCTACTGCTCTTGAATGGGAATGACCAGGGCATGAAAACCGACCAACATGGATGAGTTTAATACCTAATGCTAACACGTGCCATTTTCATATACCACATCATCATGTCCAACTTTGGGTTAAACATTTTCCTCCAACATGTATAAATAGCATTGCCTTTCCTTCTTCCCCCACTTCCTCCATCTTCTCCAACTTTTCTCTTTCCTCCAAGAAACCTCTCAACTCGAAGCTCATCCTCTTGATTCCTAGAATCCGTGAGTTGTTCTTCAACAGTTTCTCCTTCAAAATCATCATTCAAGTAAGTTTCTCGATCACTCACTTGTAATTTTTTTACTTTTATCTTTTCCAAATATGTGATAATTTTGAAATTCCTCAATCGGGTCCTAGTGTTCTTAAGTAAATCGTAAGAACATAAAGTTTTTCTTAAAAAAATGTTGATTTTCTCGGGAAAATTAGTGTTTGGGAAGTAGAAAATGCACCCTAGGCTCTAGGCATACCGTAATTTATACTTGACACTAGGAAAATTCTTAGAATCGAAAGAAAACTCAATTTTTATAATTTGGAAAAAAATGGTGGGAAATTTCCACCCAAAAGGTAAGTGAAAAGGTTTGTGAAAAAAATAATTCAATTTCCTTATGGATCCAACTTTAATCTTGGTCGAATATTCCATTGTGTTTATTCAAGCAGCACATTTATTTTAGGCACACATATTTTGGTCAAATAATCCACTTCCCCTTTTATTTTTACCAGTTGTATGCACGCGATCACTGGGAAGTGATTATTCAATAGATCCTGATTTACTCCAAATGATGGTCGATGATTTAGATCAAAACCAGCTAGACAATGATCTCAATCAAGATACTCTTGAACCTTCATTTCAACCTGGGTAGAAAAATCATCAATATTATTTTCAATTTAACTCCAACCAGGAGTATCATCACAAGGTTGATGAATTACACCAAGGAATAAGGAAATTCGTTCCACAGAACTGGACCTATGTTGTCCATCCTAATTTTGTTGATACTCTCCCCGTTAGAATCCTGACCAGTGGGAGAGCAACGAACAGGGCATTGATAGTTGAAGAGGTTGTAATTGTTGCTTTTTGTGCTCCAGATATGGAGATAGTTAAACAAACGACCAGGCAGAGAACACTTGCAGACCCACAGGATGTGAAATAGGCAACCAGTACGGGGAACAACCATCAGTCCCAAAGAAATGACCAGCCCATAACATGCGAGCCATCTGTGGAGGTCACTAACACCATTAGGCTCCGAGCGAAGTTGAAGCCAAGGAAGAATAAGAACGTTACTTGGCACACAATCCCAATGAGCACTTTATCAAGCAGTGCTCTGGAAAGTTACCAAGAAAAGTATGGGATTTGGGGGATCAACATGGTTACCCCAAGATCTGACCAATGCGCCATAAGATTCGAATCACTATGGTTGAGTACAGCATCATTTGAGTAGGAACTCCCTTCAAGCAAGTTGTATCACTAATACGCCATCGACCAAATCCTTGTTGTTGATCATACACCTTTCGAGCAGTGACCTGGAAATGATACTCTTCGTCATGTTAATTGACAACAACAAAAACTATTTCTACTACTCTTGAACGAGAATGACCAACGCATGAAAATTGACCAGCATGGATGAGTTTAATGCCTAATGCTACCACGTGCCATTTTCATATGCCACATTATTATGTCCAACTTCGAGTTAAATACTTACCTATTTTAATTAATTAATTAATATTACTAAATCTGTAAAATTCTTTATTGGCTAACTTTAATTTAGACAAAATATTTTAAAGTTATTAAGGAAAATCAGTAGCATATCCTTGTTGATTCATGATTTAATTATCAAATTGATTCAGCTGATTTTCTAGTGTGAAAATATCTTTTAAGTGTGAATATATTTTTTACCTTATTTATCACAAATAATCAATATTTGGTAAAAATATGCATTTCAATTATCTTGAGATTATTTTCAGGGATTATGTTTATTATGGAACAAAGAAGGTGTCGAAAATGAACATGGTCAAAAGAAATAACCATGTTCGTTCTGCGAGATAAAACTTATTACATTGCTGACTCATCAGTTTCCTTTTCTGTCGACACAGAATTCATATGGCTGGCTGATTTCCTAAACCAAAGGAATTTGCAATTTGATTTCAAATATATTAGAAAATGATGGCCTTGGACGATTTCCTTGCCTATAAATATCTTTCCAAGGCCTTTGGAATTTTCATCTCTTCCATTTTGAATATTTGTAAACATTATGTTATTTTGAAGAGTGTTTTTATTTGTAGAGATTAAGTTTGTTCACCTTAATCTTTGTGAGAGTGCTGAGTGTACTTGTGGATATCTATCTAGTCCATTGTAAACAGATAATGTCTATTGTGAACGTGTTCATAAGGATCTTCGGGAGAGGATTCTATCTAAGTCTCACTTCGGGAGGAAGTGTGCACTCGCTATTCTTTGAAGGGAGTTCAAGAGAATCAGCATTTCATCAAAACTAGATTCGTAGAGAAAAGTACAACAAGATTGCGGCAATAGTTTAAGAGGGAGTCTTACATTGTTTAAGTCAATGCTTTTGTTCACATTATTTCTTTACTAATTGGTTTATTCTCTGGGCGTGGCCCCGTGGATGTAGATTATCTGAAAAGATTTCTGAACCACGTAAAAATTCTCGTGTGTTCAATTTTTACCTGTTTTCTATTTCTGTTTAAACAGTTTCATAAGTAGTGTGAACAAAACTAAAATCTGTCTAAAAAATTTAATCAATATTTTGCATTTAATTAAGTTGTTTATTTTAAATCACTTGGTAATATTAAAATATGGAATTTCAATTGGTATTAGAGCATGTCACTAAACTCTTAGTGAGATCTTGTATTTTTTTCGTTTGTTTTGTGCCTTGTGAAATGTCTTTCTTTGTAGAAAGTGGATCTATAACTCGCCCTCCCTTACTGAATGATTCTAACTATCCTTATTGGAAGGTTAGGATGAGAGCTTTTATTAAATCTCAAGAAGAAAAGGCATGGAGATCAATCTTAACCATTTGGACATCTCCATCTGAATCAAATGATGTAACAAAGGTAAAATCTGAACTTAACTGGACCGATGCTGAAGATAAATTGTCTAGTTATAACAACAAAGCCTTGCATGCTATCTTTAATGGAGTTGGTGAAGGATACATAAAATTAATCTCCTCTTGTAAATCTACCAAAGAAGCTTGGGAAATCCTTCAAACTCAATTTGAAGGTACTGCTGATGTAAAGCGTTCTAGGCTTGTTATGCTAACTACAAGATTTGAAAATCTTAGAATGACAGAAATTGAATCTCTCACAGATTTCTATGAAAGACTGTCTGATATAGCTAATGAATATTTTGCTTTGGGTGAAAAATTGGAAAATAATGTGTTAGCTCGAAAAATTGTTAGAGTGCTTCCTGACAGGTTTCAAACAAAGCTCACAGCAATTGAGGAGGCAAAAGATCTCGACACAATGAAAGTAGAGGAGTTGATGGGTTCATTGTGAACGTTTGAACTCAATCAACAAATTCGTCAAAAGGAAAAACCAAGTGATCCCAAAGAAAAATCAGTTGCTCTCAATCATCAAAGATGAAAGATTCAGATGAAAATGATTATGAAGACGAAATGGCCTTGTTGACTAGAAATTTTCAAAAATACATGAAAAAGATTGGTAACAAAAAATCCACGTTCAAATCTTCCAAAGGTAATCATTTCTCTAAACCTTTTGACAATAGCAATAAAAGAGGTGTGCAATGCAGGGAATGTGAAGGATTTGGTCATATCAATCTGAATGTGCCAATACACTGAAGAAAAATAAAAAGGTAATGGCAGCTACTTGGAGTGATCAAGACTCTGAAAGTAGCGATGAAGAAGATAACTCAAACCTTGCATTAACCTCTGTTGTTTCTGGATTAACTATAAATTCGAAGGTTAATAAAAGGGTTGTTTGTCTAAACAACATTGTTCAAGAAGAAAACTCTGAATGTGAATCCAGTGAGTCTGATCTAGATGAGGAGTCTCTAAAAGAATCATACAAAGATATGTATGATCAATGGTTTAAGGTTTGTTCTGATAATCGCTTAATGGCAAGCAATAACAAATCCTTACAGAAAAAAGAATGATGAACTTGAAAACACTGTGAAGAATCTTGAGGATAAAGTTATTGCCAAAGATTGTGAAATTAAGAGATTATCAAATGAAATTAATCACATGGTAAAAGGTGTTAAAATGCTTAATCCAAATTCTAGGATCTTGGATGATGTTATTGGTGCTGGACAAAAAGCTGGTATTTGTTCTGGATTAGGATTTGATGGTTTTAAACCGAAAGGCAAAACAATTTTTGTGAAATCTGGCATTCATTCTGGGTCAACGACTAACGTCTCTGCAGGTATATCTCAGACAGGTGATGCTACAAAAGTTCAATTTTTTTCCACATCTGTTAAGCAAACCAAGTTTCTCAAAAGAAATAAAACAGATCAGTTCATTCCAATTTTTCATTTTTGTGGAGTGAAAGGGCACATCAGGCCCAGATGTTTTACTATGATGAATTTTTTCAAAAACAATTACTTCAATCATTACAGTAAAACAAAACAGGTTGTGAAAAAACCATCAAAAAGTGTTTGGATTGTAAAAACAAGAACAAATTGTCTTGCTGGTTTTACTTGTCATAAATCTCGTGCCTCTAACTCTTGGTATTTTGATAGTGGATGTTCAAGACATATGATAGGTGATGCAAATATACTCACAAATTTCAAATCTTTGAAATGTGGTGCTGTAACTTTTGGTGATGGTCTGTCAGGTAATATTGTTGGAAAAGGTACCCTAAGTCTTGATGGATTAACAACATTGAGAAATGTTTTGCTTGTTGAAGGCCTTAAGGCTAATTTAATTAGCGTGAGTCAAATTTGTGATCAAGGCTTCAAAGTAAATTTTTCTCGTGATGATTGCAATGCTATTGATCAAAATGGTATGAGTGTATTGAAAGGATATAGATCTATTGATAATTGTTATACTCTTTCGCCAACTCTCACATGTCATTCGGCTATAGGTAATACCACTGACTTATTGCATGAAAAACTGGGTCATATAAATTTCAAAAGTTTGAAAAAGATTGCAAGTGCAGCGTTAGTTCGTGGGTTACCCAAATTGGGTAAAGAATCTGCAGGTAAATGTGAACCATGTCAGTTGGGGAAACAATTAAAAATCTCCCACACAAGTGTTACAGGAATTAATACTTCAAAATTTCTTGAACTCTTGCATATGGATCTCATTGATCCTATTCAAGTTGAAAGTATTAATGGAAAAAGGTACATCTTTATGTGTGCTGATGATTTTTCTCGTTTTACTTGGGTTGACTTTCTAAGGGGAAAAATCAGACACCTTTGATGCCTTTAAAAATCTTTGCATAAAATTAAGAGTTGAAAAGGATTGCAATATAGGTAAGATTGTGAGAATACTGTTTATGATGATTTTTGTATATCTCTAGGTATTTCTCACGAGTTCTCAGCTCCCAAGACTCCTGGACAAAATGGGGTTGTTGAGAGAAAAAATAGAACCTTGCAGGAAATGGCCAGAGTAATGCTAAACAGTAAGAAACTCTCAAAATGACTGTGGGCAGAGGCAATATTCACTGCTTGTTACACAATCAATCGAGTGTTTCTTCGCCCAGGTACCTCCAAAACTCCCTATGAAATCTAGAAAGGTATAAAGCCCAATGTAAGTTATTTTCATGTTTTTGGGTGTATATGCTATATTCTTAGAGATCGTGAGAATATTGGAAAATTTGATTCAAAAAGTGATATAGGAGTATTTCTTGGATATTCTATGAATAGTAAAGCTTATTGTGTTTATAACATGAGAACTCAAGCTGTTATGGAATCATCCAATGTTGTTGTTGATGATTTAAAAGATTTTTCTGAATATTCCAATGAAGAAGAAATTGATAGGTTCATTGCCAAAACCTCTCAGACGAAATCTCCTGCAGTGACAATAGGTGATGTTGTGCCTTCTTATACAGAAAAAGTTGCAACAGAAGCTGAATCTATTCCAACATCGTCTGAACGACCAACAAAGGAAGGGCCAAAAATCATCACAGATTCAATACAGAGAGAACCTTCTGGCAGAATTAAAAAGAATCATCCTTCAGATCTCATTCTTGGTGATATTGAAGAAAGTATGTTGACAAAAAAAAGGTATGTGAATTTGGTTCAATTCGTTTGCTTTACATCTAGTTTTGAACCAAAAAATGTGAAAGAAGCTTTGAATGATGAGTCGTGTATAAAAGCAATGCAAGAGGAATTAGAACAATTCACAAGAAATGAGGTATGGACTCTTGTTCCTAGACCAAATCATACCAATGTTATTGGTACCAAGTGGATCTTCAAAAATAAAACTGATGAATTTGGTACAATAATAAGAAATAAAACTAGGCTAGTTGCCCAGGGGTATACTCAAATTGAAGGAGTTGATTTTGATGAAACTTTTGCCCCTGTCACAAGACTTGAGTCAATAAGAATGCTATTGGTTGTTTCTTGTATTGTTGGTTTCAAATTATTCCAAATGGATGTTAAATCTGCCTTTTTAAATGGAATTTTGAATGAAGAAGCATTTGTTGAACAACCAAAAGGCTTTGAAGATCCACATAATCCTAATCATGTTTTTCAACTTAAAAAGGCTCTCTACGGTTTAAAACAGGCTCCTAGAGCTTGGTATGAAAGATTGACTCAATTTCTTGTGTTTGAATGGTTATAAAAGAGGAGGAGTCGATAAAACTCTTTTCATCAAAAATGTTGATTCTGGTATTGTTATTGCTCAAATCTATGTTGATGATATTGTTTTTGGCTCTTCTTCTAACACCTTATTGCAAGAATTTGTCAAACAAATGACAGATGAGTTCAAAATGAGCATGGTAGGAGAGTTAAACTATTTTCTAGGACTGCAAGTCAAATAGTCAGAAGATAGAACCTTCATCTCTGAAAGTAAGTATGCAAAAACATCTGATAAAGAAATTTGGAATGGAATCGGCTAAACATGCCAAAACACCAATGGGAACCACGTTCAAACTGACCAAGGATGAAAATGGTGTAAAAGTAGATCCAACATTGTACAGAAGCATGATTGGAAGTCTTCTGTATCTCACAGCTAGTCGTCCTGACATTAGCTACAGTGTTGGGGTATGTGCTCGGTATCAAGGGGATCCTATGGAATCCCATGTGACAGCGGTAAAGTGAATCATTTGCTATGTGAATGGTACTCAGGAGTATGGAATTGGTACTCAAAGGAAACAAACTCTAACCTTGTTTGTTTTAGTGATGCTGATTGGGCAGGCAATTCAAATCACAGAAAAAGTACAAGTGGTGAATGTTTCTATCTGGGAAACAAGCTGGTTTCTTGGCATAGCAAGAAACAAAATTCAATCTCCCTGTCAAATGTTGAGGCTGAGTACATAACTGCAGGAAGATGTTGTACTCAATTATTATGGATGAAACAAATGATGACAAATTATGGGTTTGATCTTAAAACCTTGACTATTTTTTGTGATAGCACTAGTGCAATTAATATCTCAAAAAATCTTGTTCAACACTCTCGCACTAAACACATTGACATTCGTCATCATTTTATCAGGGAACTTGTTGAAAATAAAACTTTGATCTTAGAATATATTGAGACAGACAAACAAATTACAAATATTTTTACAAAAGCCCTTGATATAGTCAGGTTTGATTCCCTCAGGAAATCCTTGGGGGTATGTCCTAATTAATTTTTGTTTGTGTTGTACCATATCCCTGTGCTAGTAAAAGTTGTGTGATTTCTTCTTGTCCTTGTTCACCGAAAAAGTCTCAATCATTATGTCAAAATGTATTTTTACTTCAGGTTAGAATTTATAGTTAATATATATCATGCACATTTTTTTAAAAAATAGAAAAAAAATCAAAATAAATAGTCCCTCCAATTAATATTCTTCCAAATCAAACTGTGTTTATAGTGTATGAGCATTTGATCCTTGAAAAGTATTTTCAGGCTCCATTTTAGAATAGAGCTACCTACACTGATTGTGTAAATTGCTATCTTTGAGTAAATTGGAACTATGTAACTAAAAATTATGTAGAAGATACTCTACCATTGATAAATGTTGCCTTCAGTGTAGTATGAAAGCGTCTAATTTGGGTACTCTTTGTGAAAAAGGCTAAAAATTTCCACATAGGGCAATGTCCCTGAAGAATGCTAAAATTGCCATATAGGGCAATGATCTCTGCTTTCACAATCACACACAAATGCTTAAGATATACTGTTGGAAAAATTTGTAAGTCTCATACACACTCATTGATTTTAATAAAATATTCTTTGAGACAGGAGTAAATATTTTGTGATTTTTTATTTTGAAAATAAAAGCATGATTTATATTAAATATGTTTTCTAACCTTATAGTAAAAATTTGTTTTGAATTAATGATTGTTTTTCTCTCCACAAACAAGGGCACGAAGACTTTGGGCACAGATCAAAATGGGATAATTTTTGGTACATGTGGTTATATATATATATATATTTATATCTAATAATTTAAAAAATATATATTCTTTCAAAGGAAAATTGAATCTGAGTGTGTCAAAAAGGGCATGTTGTATCAATTTTTTTTTTTGTCTTTATCACTTTTTTTTTAAGATCAAAAGTTTCCTATTATGGCTTGTTTTCCAATTTTGTGTTGTGCACTAATGTTGGCAGTTACTTTGTTTTTGGGATATTATCGTGTACTTTCCAAAAGTGTATATTCCATTTAATTCTAAAAAATGGAATAAAAGATCAAATCCCTATCTATCCCTTTCTTTATATTTGGACATCCTTGGCCCCATTATCTCAACCGTCTCCATCTTTCTTCCTCTTCTTTTCTTTTTCGGTTTCTCCTTTTCCTTGTGACAGTTTTCTCTCTTTCTTGTGCAAACATGGTAAAAACTAGAGGAAGTGGCTCTCGGTCTGTCAAGGATTTGAAGGCTGGCTTGTTGACTGCATCTCCATCTCTCACCAAGAAAAGGCTCGAAAGAGTACCTTGTCTCAACCTAGCCTCATTGACGCAACCACCACCACTAGCAAAGCTGTAGTCATACCTGACCTCGAAGCCCCCAAAGCACCATCTGGACCTCCTTCAACTGTGGTTCTGCTTGCCTCTGTTCCTAGGTCTTCCAAAAAGGTCCGAGCATCCCTCTCTGATGATGTCTCTGATCATGATGGTGCCTCGACCAAAACCCTTTCTGACTCCACTGAATCCCCTGATGTTCTTGCACCCAAGAAAAAAAGCAAAGGGTGGTTCTAGGTTTCCTCTTCTCGAAAATCCCCTCGGTCCAAAGGTACTAATCCTTCAGATTCCACTCCAAAGGCCTCTTCTCCCATGGGTTCCACTCCACTTTCCAAGTTTCGAACAAAGGTGAAGAAGATTCCTCCACCCTATTCCTCTTCTGAAACTGACCCATCTGAAGCTTTTGTTCCCTCTGATGATGATCCCCTTGAAGATGATGCTTCTATTGATGATGATGTTGCATTTGAAGCCAAATCTAAACCATCAGAGGACCCTCCTATTTCTCCAAAGGGCAAGAAAACTGTGAAAATTCCTGAGATTCGCACAAAGTCACCAGTGGTTCCTAAAGTCACTCCAAGTTCATCTTTTAAAGCTCACTCTTTGAATTTCTGTTTCAATGAAAATGAGAAAAATATGAAGCATTATGTGCATCGTGATTTTATCTGTGAGAAAAATATTTCTTTTTCTGCCCATAGAGTGTTTGGGGTCATTAAGAATATTGAGGATCGAGGGTGGTTAGGTTCTTTAACTGGGTTTGATGGTTTTGTTCCTCGGGTTGTTCAGGAATTCTATGCTAATATTAATGATGATTTGTTTGATAGCAAGTCTTTTATATTTGGTCAAGTTTATGTTTGGGGCCATTGGTATTTGTTCAGTGCTGCTGAAATTGCCAAGGTTCTCAATATACCTTATGTTGTTGTCAATGATGCTGAGGAGTTAAACAAAGATAAGGTTTTATCTGAGTTGGTGGGACAAAATATGGTTTAGGAACAACACTCGGTTCTCAAGATGACCGATCTTACTCATTACTATGTCGTGCTTCACAAATTTTCCACCAACAACTGGATTCCCACCACTCATACCTCTACCATTACCTTTGACACAGCCTTCTTTCTGTTCAAAGTCGGGACTAGTCTTCAAGTTGATCTTGCTACTCTTATTTTTTATCAGATCACTGCCTCAGGAAAAGCCAAAAAGAAAGGCCAATATTTGGTGTTTCCTCATTTGTTCTACAAGTTGCTTGATTCTCAAAAGTCTCTCCGGTTGGAATATGAAATCGTGACACCTCCCACTGCCGGTGTAGATTACAAACTCAAGAAGGAATCCTCATCAATCAAGACAACTAAAGGGATTGCTCTCAAGTCTGGCGATGCTGATTCTGTCATTACTGAACTCGCTGGTGTCAAGGCCACTCTGGAATCTGTTCAGACAGAAGTTCACAGCCTCAAGAATTGTCTCTCGACCATGATGTCTCAATTTTCTGCGGGACCTTCCAAATGAAGCCTTTTGTTTCTGCCTTTGTTTTGATTACCTCTTTTTTGGTTTAAATAAATTGTAAAAGAAAGCTTTCAGTGTCTTTTCATTTGGTTTCTTTTGTTTGTATTTTTTTTACTCCTTTGGCTTATTGCTAGACAACAAGGGGGAGTAAGAACAACACAAACAAAAGAAACCAAATGAAAAGACACTGAAAGCGTTCTTTTACAATTTATTTAAACCGAAAAAGAGGTAATCAAAACAAAGGCAGAAATAAAATGCTTCATTTGGAAGGTCCCGCAACAAATTGAGACATCATGGTCGAGAGACAATTCTTGAGACTGTGAACTTCTGTCTGAACAGATTCCAGAGTGGCCTTGACACCAATGAGTTCAATAATGACAGAATCAGCACCGCCAGCCTTGAGAGCAATCCCTTTAGTTGTCTTGACTGATGAAAATTCCTTCTTGAGTTTTTAATCTACACCGACAGTGGGAGGTGTCACGATTTCAGTGTCTTTTTCGATTTAAATAAATTGTAAAACAACGCTTTCAGTGTCTTTTCATTTGGTTTCTTTTGTTTGTGTTGTTTTTACTCCTTTAGCTTATTGCTAGACAACAAGGGGGGTGTAAGAAGGTTTATTTATGTTGCTTTATTTTGTCTTGGTTTTTTCATGATTGTGATATTTGTTACAATTGAGATGTCTTTCACAAGGGGAGTAATTTACTCTTTTGCTCTAACCTATTTTGTCTTTGTAGGGTCTTTCAAAATAAACTCTTAAAATATTTTTGTCTATCAAGTTGCCAAAGGGGGAGATTGTAAAATCCTTTATTGGCTAACTTTAATTTAGACAAAATATTTTAAAGTTATTAAGGAAAATCAATAGCATATCCTTATTGATTCATGATTTAATTATCAAATTGATTCATCTGATTTTCTTGTGTGAAAATATCTTTTTAAGTGTGAATATATTTTTTACCTTATTTATCACAAATAATCAATATTTGGTGAAAATGTGTATTTCAATTATCTTGAGATTATTTTCAGGGATTATGTTTATTCTGGAATAAAGAAGGTGTCAAAAATGAACATGGTCAAAAGAAATGACCATGTTCGTTCTGCCAGATAAAACTGATTACATTGCTGACTCATCAATTTCCATTTTTGTCGACACAGAATTCATCTAGCTGGCTGGTTTCCTAAACCAAAGGAATTTGCAATTTGATTTCAAAGATATCAGAAAATGATGGCCTTGGACGATTTCCTTGCCTATAAATATCTTGCCAAGGCCTTTGGAATTTTCAACTCTTCCATTTTGAATATTTGTAAACATTCTGTTATTTTGAAGAGTGTTTTTATTTGTAGAGATTAAGTTTGTTCACCTTAATCTTTGTGAGAGTGTTAAGTGTACTTGTGGATATCTATCTAGTCCATTGTAAACAGATAGTGTCTATTGTGAACGTGTTCATAAGGATCTTCGGGAGAGGATTCAATCTAAGTCTCACTTTGGGAGGAAGTGTCCACTCGCTATTCTTTGAAGGGAGTTCAAGAGAATCAGCGTTTCATCAAAACCAGATTCGTAGAGAAGAGTACAACAAGATTGCGGCAATAGTTTAAGAGGGAGTATTACATTGTTTAAGTCAATGTTTTTGTACATATTGTTTCTTTACTAATTGGTTTATTCTCTGGGCGTGACCCCGTGGATGTAGGTTATCTAAAAAGTTTTCTGAACCACGTAAAAATTCTCGTGTGTTCAATTTTTACCTATTTTTCTGTTTCTGTTTAAACAGTTTCATAAGTAGTGTGAACAAAACTAAAATCTGTCTAAACAACTTAATCAGTATTCCACATTTAATTAAGTTGTTTATTTTAAATCACTTGGTAATATTAAAATACGGAATTTCAACTAAATATATTATTATTGTAAAATAATCTAAATAACCTCATCAAATATTATGAAATAAAAAAAAATAGCACACCTCGAAAATATTTAACATATTTTTCTTACATACTTTAATTATTATGAATATTTTTATTTTATTAATGATTGTGATTCTAATTTTATAACTTTTAATTATTTGTGATTAAGTTTTTTATTCTTAAAAGGATTATTATTTTTTACAATAAATAAGAGTGTCAAATATAATTTTTTTTTTAAAAATATTAAATTATAAATGTGGAGAAAATAAAAAATAAAAACTATTTCTATTGGACAATTTATTTATAAGAGGTGTGAAACGAATTTTTAAAAATTTATGTATGGTTTAAATATAAATGACTATAATTAGAAAAAAATGGGATGTAAATGATCAAAATTGTTCTTGAAGTATATTTTTATAGTGAATTATAAAATAAATGGTTCTATTTTCTGACCATAACTTGGTTGGCAAGTTCTAACCATCAACACACTTATATATTAATTACTTTATCATTTTTAATTAAAAAACATAACATATATTTTGATTTAATTTTTGAAAGCATGAAAATTAAATATTTTGATTTAATTATGAATTTTTTAATTTTAAATTATTTATGTTTATATTTTTTTATTATAAAAAAATATATTAAAAATCATAATTTATATTATTATTTTAATTAAAAGTGTCAAAGATATTTGAATTTTTTAAAATAACAAATTATGAAGGTCTAAAAATAAAAATAAAAAAAGGGAAATCACCCATTATACTAGGTTTTACACTTTTTTTCCATTTTTACGATTATATTTTTGGTTTTTCATTTTTATTTTTGTTTTTTTTGATCAAGAAGGAAGAGCTTCATTGAACAAACAAGCTGTACAAGCACTGTGCTAAGCACTACAAGACCGATACTAAAATAGACTAACAGCCCCAAATCTAATTACATTGTAAATGCCTTAAAAATGACTGCTCTGGGACTGGAAAATTTCTAAAATTAACCAAGTAAATTCTATATTTAACTACACATTTAATCTCATTTACAAGACAGTTAGCTAACAAAGAATAGTCATCAAATAAGCTTCTGTTCCTATTCCTCCAAATGTTGTAAACAGTTGCAGCAATAGCAAGATTTAGGATTGCTGCCATCAGACCACGCCGAGGTCTACCAAGCCAAGCACTCCAACTGGTGTAGTCACTCGGCCAAGCAGAGAAGCCAAACCAGTTAAACAGAAACTGAAGTACCTGTTTAGATAAACAGCAAGTGAAGAACAGATGATGGTGACTTTCAGGAAAGCAACCACAAACTGGACACAGATGAACAGGCACCACTATATGCAGCTTCAACAGATTATCCCTAGTAAGAAGCTGCTCATTAATCACTTGCCAAAGCAGGAATCTATGCTTAGGTAAAGTGAGCTTATACCAAACCACCGAATAGTAACTAACAAGCTGCTGGTTTAGAGCTGAATTATACAACTTGGATGGCTGAAACCTCCCAAAACTACCCGCTGCCTGAATCTCAGAGAGACCAAACTTCTCCCTTATGTGACATAACTTCCGCCAATACCAGCTACAATCAGATTTCAAAGTATAACTCCAAAAATTGAGGCCTTTCAAATATATAGAGTTAACACATTTAACCCATAAAATCTCAGGCTGCTCAGATAACGCCCAAATATACTTGGCAAGAATTGCTCTATTCCAAAGAGCACCATCTCTGAAACTAAGACCACCATAAGCTTTTGGAAGGCAAACCTTCTTCCAAGAAGCTAAATGAGGTTCACTTCTCAGACCAGCACTACCCCACAGGAAGCTGTGACACAATTTCTCAATTTCCTTGACCACACTCTGAGGTAAAACAAAGATACTCATCCAATAGTTATGGAGGCCAAATAAAACCGAATGGATAAGCTGCATACGGCCTGCATAGGAGAGGTGTCTACTAGACCAAGAGTTAAGCCTTAATCTGATTTTTGCAAAATTATATCACAGTCCTCATGACGCCACTTAGTAGGCCTCATAGGAACCCCAAGGTACTTGAGCGGAAAGGATCCTACCATAAGATTCATCTCCTGAGAAATGAAGGTTCTCACAGTAGAAGAAACTCTGCCAAAAAAGATTTGAGACTTAGCTGAATTTATGGTCAAACCAGTGGCTGAACTGAAATCATCAAGAGCAACTTTGAGAGAAAAAACAGCCGAGTGAGTACCCTTACAAAAGAGGATCAAATCATCAGCAAAACAGAGATTGATAAGCTTTAAACTCTTGCACATAGGGTGAAATCTGAAAGAAGGATCAAGAGCAGCAAGTTGAAGTCTCTGAGTCAAATATTCCATGATAAGAACAAATAATAGAGGAGACATTGGATCTCCCTGACGCAGCCCCTTCTTACCCTTGAATTTACCTTGAACTCGACCATTCATGAGTAACGAATAAGAAGTATTTCTTAAACACATCATAATCCAACCTATAAACTTCATAGGAAAACATAGAGCATTTAAGAGGTCCTCAAGGAATTGCCAATCTACCGTGTCATAAGCCTTGCTCAAATCAATCTTTATGGCACATCTTGGGGAAGTAACAGCCTGACCATAATTTTTAATAAGATCTTGAAAGATCACGATATTATGAGCTATTGAACGACCCCTAATAAATGCCCCCTGGTTCGACTGAACAATAGCAGGGAGGACCAACGCCAAACGAGAGCATAAGAGCTTAGCAATACATTTATATAATGTAGTGCAACACGCAATTGGCCTATAATCAATAGCTCGAGAAGGATTAGCCACCTTAGGGATTAAGGACAGAGAAGTTTCATGCATGTCTGATGGAAAACTCCCTGTTTCAAAGCAGTTACTGATAGCAGAACAGACCTCCTTGCCAACAATCTGCCAGGCAGCCTTGAAAAATCCTGAGCCATAACCATCCGGACCTGGTGATTTGTTAGAAGGAATACCATATAAAGCCATCCGAATTTCCTTGGGAGAAAAGGGTTTTAATAGTAAAGTTTGATGATCTATTGAAAGCTTAGGTCCCAAGTTTATACAGTCCGTATTAATGTTGCCTGTAGCTGAACTCCGACTCCCTAAATAACTTCTGAAATGCCCAACAAAATGAGAGCCAACCTCAGGAAAATTATCCACCAGCTGACCTTGATCATTAACAAAAGAAGCTATACCATTATCAGCTCTCCTTTGCTTCAGAAAAGCAAAGAAAAAAGCATTATTCAAGTCTCCCTTCTATAACCAGTCAACTTTACTTCTTTGGGACAAAAAACTATAGAATATTTTTTCCTGAACAAGATAAGCTTCAGTAGCTTCCTTAACATTTTGCTGGTAACCAAACTCAGATGGGAATGCTTGGGCTTTTAACTGAGCAGCCTGGTGATTTTCTTTAGCCAAATCAAATCTCAAACCAATATCTCCAAAGGTATTATGATTAAACTTCTTTAAAGCATGTTTCAGCCTCAGGGATTTTAAGAAAAGAGCCTGTAAACCAGTAGCTTTAACAGGTAAATTCCAGCTGAGCCGCACCACTTCCAGGAACTGAGGATGATCAGCCCAAAAATTATAAAACCTGAACAACTTTGTACCCAAACTCACCTTAGACTGAATATTGATAATACAAAAGCAGTGATCGGAAACAACTTCCCACTTAAAGACAGCAGTAGCATGAGGAAAATGATCAAACCAAGTCTCATTTATGAAAACATGATCAATTTTGGAATAAATGCGAGCTGAACCACTTTGATTATTAGTCCAGGTGAAAAACGAACCTAAAATTTTTAAGGGAACCAAATGATCCACCTCGAGCCAACGAACTGAATCCACCAATTCAACACCAGAAATAGGATTACCTCCAATTCTATCCATACCAGAAAAAGGAGCATTAAAATCCCCTAAAATAATCCAAGCTTCATGCACAAGAGAAAGTCTAAGTAACCCTTCCCACAAACTCCTTCTACCTTCTATAGCATTGAAGCCATAGACAATAGTGACATAGAACCTGTGCTTCTGACCAACCATCGAAACCAAGCAGTGTACAAATTGAGGAGAATCCTCAATAATTGTAACCTTGACAAAAACCTTCCTCCACACAATCAAAATTCTACCCTCTGTAACCAAACTAGTATAAAAATCTCAGTTAGGTAATTTTTTCTCCATAAAATCCAAAATTTTAGGACCCTTCATCTTAGTCTCCAAAAAACCTCCAATACCAATTTTGAACCTGCTACAAATATCCACAACTACTTTATGCTTATTAGAACTACTCAAACCCTTAAATTCCAACTGAGAATGTTACTATTATCCATTAGTAGAAATAGGTAAGGGAATACCATCTTTATTACCATATAACTGCTCTTGAAGAACCTGAAACTAATTAAGTTTGTCTTGTCCTTGACCTGAATTCTTTGTAAAAGGAACAGACTGTTGCCCAGATTTCGGATGAAAGGCTACTCGTTTAGGAGTAAGCCATTTAGTGCTTTGCTGCTTATCTTTATCAATAATTGGGATAGCTTGAGAGTTATTCTGGTTACCCTCTGATGTAGTGACTGGTGCGCTTTCCTTTTCAGAAATGATACTCGGATCCCCTTCCTTTTCCACAGAAACTAAATCTACATTCTCCAAACCAGTAGATTTTTCCCCCTCAGTATTCGGCCTAGCCTTCACCTCCTCCTTAGATGTAGTTTCTTTTTTGACCCATTTTGTTTTCAGCTCTTTTTGACATTCCATCTCAGCATGACCAAAACCAGTACATGCTTTACATTTAATGGGAAGCCACTCATATTCCACTTCCTGCTCCATTATCTGACCAAATTCATTCAAAAATTGGATAGATCTAGGGGGATTATCTGTTACTTCCATCTCCACAAGTACTCTAGCAAACTAAATTCTTGAGCGCTCCCTAGTGAATTTATCGACCATTATCGGTTTACCAAGCGTGCTCACAAGAGCACTAAGACATTTACTTCCCCAATACTACAAACCTAAGTCAGGCAAGTGAATCCAGAGCGGAACTGAACGAACAAGACGAATGGCACTAAGATTCGCAGACCAAGGCCTTATAATAACTGGTTTCCGATCAAAATGAAGGATCCCATCTTCAAGAACTTGATCCCTTGTCGCTTCATCATTGAACTTGACCATGGTTAATCCCATTGTCATTCTAGAGATCTGAGATATACCCAAATGACCCCAGACTCTTTTAATGAAACCTTCGAAAACAGCCATGGGAGGATTTTCCCCTAGCACCATGCATATAACAGCAGAGCTCCAATTCGCAGATTGGACCTTAACCTCTTCTTCATCTATCTTGGCGTATTTCCTTCCATCTTTGAACAAAGGCTCAGAGAATTCAAGTTTCTGATCTGAAAATGAGAGTTTTCTAGCTGAAAATTGCTACCATTGTTTTTGAGCTGAGGCTTGAAAGTCCCCTTCCTCAACCTTATCTGCCCACTTTGCCCCATGTGAAATCGAGTTTGCTAGCCTATCTCCAACAAGATCGTCCTCCGGAGAACAAAACGTCTCAGGCATTCGTGGTTCTTCATGATCGAAACCTCTCTCGTCTTCGCGAGCCCCCTTC
Organism: Humulus lupulus; assembly: GCF_963169125.1. Taxonomy (NCBI): domain Eukaryota; kingdom Viridiplantae; phylum Streptophyta; class Magnoliopsida; order Rosales; family Cannabaceae; genus Humulus; species Humulus lupulus. The sequence continues at coordinate 205,576,782 of NC_084794.1, read as the reverse complement.
TTCTTTGTTCAACCCATCCGATTTGAAGTCAGTAAGAACCTGATCATTAGGACCAGAGTTATTTGGATCCCTCTGATCTTGATCCTGATGAATCTCTTGGTCTTCCACCCGAATTGCAAGCTTACAAACCAGTTTTTTCCTCTTCGCCATGGGAGAGAGCAAAAACCGAACCCAAGCTCCCTGTTGTTTTTTTTCATTTTTATGTAAAATTAATTCTTTTAATTCATTTTTACTATTTCTTCTCCCCTTCTCCTTTTCTTCTCCTTTCCTCACCAAACTTTCAAATCAGCCCATTTCTCATCACAACATAACCACGTAATCTACATACTAAGTCTATGCCTCTACTTGAAGCAACAAAACAAAGAAAAACATGGCACCAAAACCAATCAGTATAATATAAGAATCAGAACTAGGAGGCTGAATTATCACTACTAAGGGACTAGCCTCAGTCTCTGACTGCGTTAGAGCGAACACTCGAGCTAGAGTCAAGTTTTCTGCCCCCTTTGGTTCTTTCTTCCTCAGCCCTGGGCAATCCTTCCTGAGGTGCCCAACCATCCCACATAAGAAACATGCCCTTGCTCGGCATTCTCTCAGATGGTGCCTCCTGCACTGAGTGCATTCCAGGTAGATTTTGCAACTCGCATCCTTGCTTTGATGGACTATCTGAGCATTTCGGAACCCCTTTTCTAGTCCAGGGGTACTGAACATGTTGATAACTTTTCTTTTCTAATCACTGGGGCCCCGCCCTTGCCTGATCAAATAAATGGAGGTATCACTGCCTTAGCTCTGCGCTCTTCAGCATTCTCCCTCCATATCTCATTCCATGTGCCCTCAACAACAAGAGCCCTCCCTACCACCTGAGCATAGGTAAAAATCTCATGTACGGGGGTGATTCTAACACCCTGAGCTATCCCGGAATTCAATCCAAGGATAGATCGCTCCTTCCGAGCCATGTCTGTGGGTACCATATCAAAAGCAAACTTGGCCAACCCATTGAATTTGTTAACATACTCTGTTACTGTCGTGTTTCCCTGAACCAGGTTCAGAAATTCATTTGTCTTTGCAGTCTTAATTGCGCCACAATAATATCTCTCATTAAACAACTACCTAAATTCCTCCCAGTTCATCGTTGCTGTATCTCGCGTTTGGGATACCACTTCCCACCAAGTCCGAGCATCCTCCCGTAACACACACATAGCACAGATCACCCTATCGTGACCTACCACCCCTATAAAGTCGAGGATGGAACTGATCATGCCCATCCATTGTTCATCTATGAATGGATCTAGGGGTCCCTCAAAAGCTGAAGGGTAATATTTCTGAAATCTCTCATATAGTAATTCCCACCTGTTCTCAACTCTAGGCTGGGCCAAAACTAGTGCCACTCCTGGCATAGAAAGGGAATAGGTGTTCTTTAACAGAACCTGTTGTTTTAAACACATGAACTCTTCCTCTTGCCTCTGCAATCTTGCTTGCATGTTTGTAAACACCTGCTGCCAATTCTCAGAGGCAGGCAGAGGGCTCTGGCCCTGGCTATAATTTCTGGCCTCAACATAAACACTGTTGGGTCACATTAACTTCCTTGGGTACATAACCTCCGAGTTTATCTACAGTCAATGACTTGACCCATTAGGAATAATGATCACATCCAGAAGCCTTCCCACAGAAAAACCAAACAATGCCACATTCACATATAACTGTAGTACTAAAATACATGCCCATAAAATTCATGCATCAATCAATAGGCCCTGCTCTTCCCAATATAAACATCATGCTCTCTACTCTAGCATGCAGGTAAAACATTCATATATCAACTAAGCAGGCAAGAACATAATCATATCAACAGTCAAGGATCATGCCCTATCAGAATATCCCATGCTTCCTAATAAGGCATGTAGGTAAGGCATTTATATCCTATTGAAGTAGTTAAACACATAACCACATGAATAGTTATCAAACCCTGAGTTGAACTTGTCTTTAGTGGCGAGTGTACATGCCCAACGTGTCTTCAGGAACCCTTAACCTTGGCACACTCTAATACCAAGTTGTAATGTCCTCCTAATCAAGGATCGTTACCTTGTGTATTTTAAATAGTGCTAGACTCGCTAAACAAGTCATTTGGCTATAACCGAGTAACTAACCATTATTAATGGTTTAGGGTTAAAAATTTTGGTCAAAAGGTATATCGTTTTCACTAAAACATTTACTTCCATACATGGGATCCCAAACTAACATTTAAAAAGGCTAATTATAATTAAAAAGTTACAACCAGCCCACCTAAGCGGAAAAATAGGGTTTGACCCTAGTTCCTCTGAGAAACCCCGACCGTGGTGATTGAGCAGCCACATATGTACACATCGTTACTGAAGCTCTCCAACTCAGGGATGGTCCAACTTCCTTTTGTTGGGAATAATACCCTTTAAGCAATTGTAGTTGACAAATGTTTTAAATGAAATAAATAATTGAATTGAATTATTATATATATATAGATTATGTCTGATATTATATTGATAATATCAAGTGAATATCAGAAAATTCCAAAGTTTATCTATGTGGTCTTAATCTCATATTGGTATGAGAGGATCGAGATTAAGATAATAAACTTAAAACAGTTCGCAGTAAAATAAAGTTATGGAATCTTTAGATTAATTACTGCTAGTACGGTTCGCTAGTACTAAGAATACAAGTGACCTAAATCCAGATCGCTAGTGTAGTGGGACATTTTAGTGAAGGTACTTTATATATAGTGATATATAGAACTGGATTAGATGTGATTTGTTAATACTTGTTTAAACATTGTTTCATAGTATTAATCAAACACATCAAAGATGATCATATACACGATGATCTTAATCCTGAGGTTCCTATGAACTCTTATATATGTCATATGATCCTTTGATTCATACATTAAGGTTTGTCATAATGATTAGGCTAAGAACAATTGTTTTGGGGACTCAATGATATATATGGAATTTAACAGATATGGAATTTATACATTCTTATATATTGAATAACGGTTCCCCTATTGGGTTGACTTTTGGAACTGAAAAGGTTATGAGCGCTCACGTCGCAAACTTGTTGTGACACAACCTTCACTAGTAAAGTCAATGGTACTCTAGGAACAAGATATAGCTAAAAGGGTAAAACGGTAATTTGATTCCCTTTTAATTGTGAACCATTAATAGAGGATTAATATTGTATGTAATGATTATATCAATGGCCACTTTATTCTTAAATAAAGTACTCAGTAAATATATGTCTATAATTATCAAGAGTTCAATCTCATATTTATAGTGGAGTAATCATGAGATTAATTACTGATTAATAATCTAATACTTATTGGAGTTTTATATTATAGGTCCATAGATCCTCAGGGTGGCTCTATCAACACCATATCAAGGTAAGAGTTGATACAAGAGTAAAACTGTAATTTGAGAATTTGAGAAGAATTTTATTCTTTGGGTCAAGTATACAATTATATGATAATTGAGGTTGAATAATTAATTCAAAATTAATTATTAATTCTAAAAAAATATATTTATTAATTTAAATATATAATTTTTGAAATTCATATATATAAATAAATAAATTTATTTTTTGAAATTAATTATTTTATTTGAGTGGGAGAAAATAAAATTGGTAAGCCAAAAATAATTTTTGATTTATTGTATTTTAAAAGATGATGATAATAATGATCATCAATTTGAATTTTGAATTTTGAATTTAAAATTTAAATTTTGAAATATGGTTGTCATATTTTCCTTAAAAAGATAAATACATTATTTTGTGGGAGAATGATTTTAGTTAAATAAATAAATAAAAGAAAAATGCAGCATCCCTAAAAAGGGATATAGCAATACATGCATGACACAGTCCAAGGACTGTGCCATGCGTGTACCAACTGCACTGATATTGTATCAATGTTGTTTTTATTTTATTTCACTTATTTAATTAATAATTTGAAAATATTTTTTTTCAAATTTGGTAAGTTAGATATTTACCTAAATCAAATCCCATCATCATTATGATATTTTTATTATATTACTATTATTATTAGAAATAATAAGGTAATCGAATAATCTCTATATATATGATATCGGATAATAAGAAGAAAAACACAACAACACAATACACAATTCATAATAATTCTCAGAATTTTTGTCAGACAAAAACTCTTTCTTTTTCTTCTTTATTCTAGCCATTCTCAGACCATAATCCAATGTGTTGAGAAATACTTGTGATTCCTAAAATTGTAAACCCATATTCTCTATGTGCTCACACACATCTTGAGGTGTATAGAACACTATGGAAAATAGTGGTTTGAGTACTAAAAGCATTGGATAGGAAGATATTATTATTAGGAATAATAAGGTAAGGGAAATTTGAGTTTTAATGCAATAAGTGACACTACATTTAAAAAATACCCTATCACTATATAACTCTCGTTTTGGTGCTACTAATGACGTTACTACCCAAAATACCCTTGGCATAATTTTCCCTCTCTTTTTCTCATAGTCTTCACTCTCTATCTCTTATGTTTTCCCTCTCTATCTCTCAAACTCTCGTACACACAAAAAAAGCCAGCCACCATTAATTTGCATTTCGGATCTAGGGGCAAGTTGTGAGTCCTTTCAAGTCAAGAAACTTCATTTTGGATTTCGGATCTAGGGAAAAAAATCGTATGGGTAAGTATATATTTGTTATATGTAGTGAGGAAACTTGTCTGGTTACATTACTTGTCTTATTTCAAACAGATATGTGTATGCCTTCATGTTTTATTGCAATTTTTCACTGTCGGAATGAATTTTGGATACTTAGTGCGTTTTTTTCTGGATTTTTTCCTGCCTCGATGAGTTTCGATGAAACTCGATAGGTCTCGATGTGTTGCATGCATGCTGGCTCAATGGTCCTCGATGGACCTCGACGTGCCTCGATAGTGTTAGGATGTTAATACCTCGATGGTCCTCGATTGTACTCGATAAAACTCGATAGGTGTATAAGAGTTTAATTGGATTTAATAACTCGATTGTACTCGATAAAATTCGATAGGTGTATAAGAGTTTAAATGGATTGTTTGCCTCAATAGTCCTTGATTGTACTCGATAAAACTCGATAGGTGTATAAGAATTTTATTGGATTTTTTGTCTCGATAGTCCTCGAGTGTACTCGATAAAACTCGATGTGTGTGACCTCGATAGGACTCGACATATATCGATAGAAATCGATATTTTCTGTTTTATGTTGTAGTTTAACTTTTTGACCTTTTTTTTTGTTTTTTTGTTGCAGATTCGACTGTTTCCGTATTTGTTGCATTCAATGGTGTTTGGGAAATCGAAAATAGGGATTGGATTTTCAGAGATGCTGAAAATCAAGTTCTACCCGTGGAGAAGGGTGTGACATATGAGCAACTGCTTGACATTCTGTACGATGAGCTTGAAGTGGATAAATGTGTGCATGACTTGAAAATTGAGGTCCCGTACACATGCCTATCACATTCCGTCAAACCTAGCGTTATAAAAAATGATAGGCATGTGCGTGCATTCATTGGGTTAGCATCAAATATGTAGAGAAGCTCATTCCTCTATGTGTGACATTGATTAAGAAAGGAGGTGTAAGAAATGCATCGGCTTCTGCCAGCGTTAATAAAGAAGTTTGATTTGAAGAGAGTCATGGTTTCAAAGGAACTCAAGGTGACGTTGGAACATGTGTTCCTGAGACAAATCCAGATGTCATAGTCCATAATGATATCCCGGTTAGAGATCCGTCATATGTGCATGACACGCCAGAGTACGATCCCTATGGCTACGAACCTTATGTCAACGACGATCCTATTGTTGATGCAACAGATCTTGGTGGGCCAGCTGTTAGGGCAGATTTTCCAACACAGAGTTCAAATGTTATGGTAGATGAGGAGCGCAGAATAGAAGACCGGCAAACACCTGGGACCAGCAGTAGTCGTCCAGGTCTAAGTAGAACCGATGATAGTTTTAGATGGAGTTCTCCATTGGACTTAGGTGAAGATCGTAGAACATGGAGTGCTCCCATGTTCACCAAAGAGGATATAGAGGCCTCACATCAACATCATTCCTTAACCAGCAAAGCTTCAGGAGAATTGCACCTTGGGAAGTTCTTTCAGAACAAGCTTGAATTGAAAACCAAAGCATCCATATTTGCGATGAAGAATAATTTTGAGTTTATGGTGAAGTAATCTGGGACTGATGTGTGGTACATTACCTGCAAGGATCTTGATTGTGGTTGGAGATTGAGGGGTAAGAAAAAAATGCGATCTGAAATGTTTGAGATTACTGTATACAACAAAGTACACACTTGCTCACAAGAAATTCGAGATAAGGACCACCGTCAAGCATCACCGTGGGTTGTTGGGCACCTAATCAAGAGGAAATTTGCTACCGATGGTACTCGATACATGGCAAACAACATAAGGGAGGACATGAAGCACCATTTTGGGTCAAAATGAGCTATGAGAAGGCGTGGAGATGCAGAGAAAAGGCTCTTATGTATGTCAGAGGGACATCTGAGGAATCATACTCCAAGTTACCTGGATACCTGTGTTAGTTGGAGCATAAGAACCCAGGTACAATTACTGATTTTGTAGCAGAAGATGGTCGTTTCTTGTATTGCTTCTTTTCTCTCTGTGTTTCTAGGCGTGGTTTCCAGTACTATCGTCCTGTAATTTGTGTGGATGGCACATTCTTGAAGAATAAGTATGGTGGCCACATGCTCTGTAGTTGTTTCCAATTGCATTTGCATTGGTGGACAATGAGAACCATAACTCTTGGACTTATTTCATGAGAAAATTGAAGGAAGCCATAGGGGACGTTGAGAACCTTGCTTTTGTATCGGACAGGCATAAAAGCATTAATCATGCTTTGGAGCTTGTGTTCCCAGATGCGTATCACGGTGCATGTTACCATTATATCTATATGAATGTTGTGGCAAAATTCAAAACTGACCACGTGCAAGACATCATGGGGTGTGCAGCGTACGCATTTCGAAGAACAGAATTTCACAAGTTCTTTGACAAGATTAAGGTAATTGATCCGCCCATTGCTCAATATCTAGAGGGAATTGGCTTTGAAAGGTGGAGTAGCACTTATTTTCCTGGTAACCGATACAATATCATGATGAGTAACTACGCAGAAAGCTTTAACAATAAGACCAAGGAGGCAAGGAGCTTTCCAGTCGCCATTTTTCTTTAATTCATAAGATTCACTCTTCAGTCTTGGTTTGCAGATAGACGTGAAAGAGCTGCAAAAGCAACAACTGTGTTATCACCTGAGATGGAAAAGGATTTGAAGCAAATAGGTGATAAAGCAATTTTTTTAGATGTCCAAGTCCTTGGTCATCACGAATTTCTTGTGGTCGATGGTAATGGTGATGGTGAGGTGAACTTGGCCACAAAATCATGCTCTTGTGGCATGTTCTAAACCATTGGGATACCCTGTGTACATGCTTTTGTTGCAGCCAGAAAAAGAAGCATAAACATTTACTCATTGTGTTCCCCTTACTATAGAATCAAGGCATTGAAGGACACTTATAAAGATATTATTTACGCTGTTGGGAACGAGGATGAATGGGTAATCCCTGATCACATTAGAGATACGGTTGTCGGCATCCCCGTTGAGAAAACCCCTGTAGGAAGGCCCAGGAAACAGAAAGTGGGTAGGCGAAAGACAAATCGCTATGCTTCACGCGGGGAAAAGATTGTCAAGCCACGTGTGTAGCAGATGTGGTGGTAGTGGGCACAATAGGAAGTCATGTAAGGCTAGGATTTAAAATATTGTGTTATGTAATTATTTAATTGATTTTGCTGCATTTATTATATGGAATACTTCTTCTAATACTTTGTTGGTTTGGATGTCGGGGCAGACACATTATGTGAATTTAGTACTTGTTTATTTAATAACTTTTTCAAAAAATATTGTTTGATAAAAAATAATATACAAAACTAACTATATGTTATACTATACAAGATGTGTAAGACAAAAATGTAAAGAGCATCACGGGGCCAAATTTTGATAGAACAGGTCCACACACCACTTGGTCCTGAAATGCTGGATATTCTCATCGATAACAGTATCGAGTGGTAACCTGGCAACCAGATGCTCGATATGTTTGATGGCAAACATACCACAATCCCCACTGCATATAATCGATTTTGTGTCAATAGAAGATAAAAAATTTAATTTTCAAATTTCAAAATACACTAATTAAATAGGGGAATACCTTGTCTTAGTCTGAGGACACTCCTCTGGAGGAATATGACAATATGAAAATGGCTTTGCATTCTGCTCAGGATATACCTTGAGGTCCTCATGGTCGTCAAACATGCCAGAACACCATAACAACGAAGGCAACAATAAGCACCAAGGCTTGATCGCTTCCTCCATCAGAGTGGGAATGAGCAAGCTATGGTTGGAATCATAAATGTTGATGCACCACGTTGGAATGGAGACTTCAATGGCGATCCAATGTGCGGCTTTCTCGAAGTGCAAGGCAAAATATACTTCACTCACATTTTTCCATGATACAAGGAATTGATTATCATCGCCCTTCAACATTCTCAACACATCGTCGTCCCATGTATACTTAGTGCCGGTCTCTCTGAAATGATTCCAATGACCTAGGCACACCTGGGGGAAGGTGGTGTTCATGATCGCAGCATCCTGCCAAAATGCAGCATGGTAAAAGTGGCGTCGGCGGCGTAGCATGTGCAAAGCGACATCAATATGCTAAAAAAAACATAAAAATTCATTAGTACCATCAATATATTTTAAGATTGAATTGAAAATATGAATGTAATTTACATACTGAATCCCAAAGCCAAGTCTGGACTGTGTGCAACTGTAAGAACCATGCCACACCGTGCGTCCCAGTATACACGTTCCGGTCTCTCTTATTGTCGATCTTCCCGATGATCCACTTATGGAAGCTCTTCTCCTGCTGTGGGTCACACTTCCTCAGTGGTTCAGCAACTAGCCCCTGTTTATCTAGTCTGATCTTCTTTGTTGGGTCGGTGAAGTCATCAAAACGCTTGGGCCTGTGTTTCTTCCTGATAACTTTAAGGCCAGCTGCCTCCTCGGGCTGCAATACTCATACACTGGGACTGTCAGCATCACTGGCAGCTACATATGTCTGGGGCTGTGGAGTGGAGGGTTGATCACCGCGCTCGTAGTCTGCAGGCAAGATATCAGACTCTGTATCTGATTTTACGTCAGTGGATCGACCTGAGACCAGTGAAAGCAGCTGCGCCAATTGAGCCATGATCGTGGTCTGATTCTGTAGTAAGGTTGTCTGGCCCTCCTCAACCCTCTTCAGCCTCTGCATCAATTGCTCATAATCAGGCTGGGCAACCTGACTAGATGAAGTTGCATAGGCCTGTGAAGTGCCCTCCTCAACCCTCAGGACATCCTCATAAAAAATGGAGGCTTCCTTTGCAACTTTTGCTAGCTTCTCTACCTCCTTCTCAAGTACCACTACTCCATCCACTGTAGTCCCAGCCTCCCCCACAATTGATTCCAACTCAGGGAATAACCTGGAATCAACTTCTGGGAGGCTATTGTAGTAGACTACCTCACCGGGACGTGGCTTCAGCATGGAAAATACCACTAACTGCATTGTTGAATAACATGTGTCAGAAAAACTTTAATAAAATAAATCGTTAATCAATTAATTTGTGACATTTAACAAGATAAAATGGAACTTACTCGACGATTGGCGAATATAGGAACCAACAGAGCTGTCAAAATAGTGATATCAGTCTTCGTAGCCCAGCTAAGCATCCTCGGAATCTGATTCCCACTGTTCTCACCAAACTTACTCCCGAGAGAAGGCATGGCCTCAAAAGCCCAGTAAAGAAGCACGGATGCATAGCAATTAAACTATACTTCGCCTCCTTCTGTTTTTTGCTTGACCCCTCTTTCTTCTTCTCCTTGTAGTGTTTCAATTGCTTCTTCATGTCCTTTTGAACTCCTTTGCTAACCTTCTTAAATGACAACTTCCCCCAAGGATACTTGAAAAAGTAATCAATATCCTTAACCATCCTCAGGGAATCTCCCCATATCTTTGTTGTCTTCTCTGGGGCATTCAGTACCCCCTCTATCAAATAGAACAAACCCAGCGTAAATGCATCTTCTAAGTTTGTGGAGGCCTTCAATGCATCTTCCAACTAACCAAAACTAACCTTCGAATCACCATTAAAATATTCCGGGATGATCCGATCACTTGAAAGATGCTCTTTCAATTCATCTGGGGACATTGATTTCCCAAAATTTAGCCCGGTAACTAGGGCAAACTCTGCAATACCAAATCTACACATAATGTTGCCCAGGTAGAACTGACCCTCTTCAGGCTTCTTACTTTCTACCTTATGCAACATTAGCTGATGCAGCAGAACCCCAGAAAAACTAAACGGCTTTGCCTTAAAGAGCTGTCCCAACGGGCATGCCTGTGCCCTTTCAATAAGACCATGCCTCTTAAACTGCTCTATAAGGGTATCCAAGTAGGAACTACCCCTATAAGTGACACAGCCAGGAAAGTGTTTCTCCAACGGCACAATAAGGTCAGGCATCTGGAAAAAAAACAAAAAAAATGTTAAAAATGTAAAACAATCTGGTAAGGCAATTACTATCGAGGCCTAACGAGTCCCATCGAGGCAGAAACTCTCGAGTTCTATTGAGTCTTATCGATGCCTGTCGAGGTGGGTTCCAAAATCACAAAGAATAATATCATCGTGTTACTATCGAATCTTATCGAGGCCTATCGAGGTAAGGCCAAAAAAAAACCAAAGTCTAGTAATATCGAGGCCTATCGATTCCTATCGAGGTAAGTCCTAAAAAATCCCAGAGCCTTATATCATCGAGTCCTATCGAGGCCTATCGATTCCTATCGAGGTGGGTCCTAAAAATCCCAAAGTTGTGTATCATCAAGTCTTATCGATTCCTATCGAGGTAGGTTCTAAAAATTCCCAAAGCCTTGTATCATCAAGTCCTATCGATTCCTATCGAGGCACAGTCTAATCCAGTCCCTATCCTATACTAGCGATTCCTATTGATTTCTATCGAGTTTCATGAAAAATATCTAAAAAAACCCAGATTTCTTCATTCCCAGCCCCGATCTATCCTATGAACATAAATCAACAAAAAAAACCAGGCACATATACATATTGCAGATTAAAAACAAAATCCCTCACCTTCACTTTCTTTGAGGTTGTTTCCTAAAAGTTTGGTCGGCTTGCTTGACGTTTTCTCCTTCCCCTTCTCCGATCGTCAAGTCCGACCCTTTGGGAGCCCTTGTTCGTGGTCGTGGAAGACAATGAAGGTTGGGTTCTACGGATTCAATCGAGGCCTATCGATTTCAAAGTTTGCTTGGTTCGGGTATTTTGGGAGAGAATACAGAGAGTTTGAGAAAATTATGCTAGGGGTATTTTGGGTAGTAACGTCACTAGTAGCACCAAATCGAGAGTCTTATAGGGATATGGTATTTTTCAAATGTAGTGTCACTTATTGCATTAAAACTCAAATTTCCCTAAGGTAATAGAATTATCTCTATACATATGATATAGAATAATAAGAAGAAAAACACAACAACACAATACATAATTCAGAATAGTTCTCAGAATTTTTTTTAGACAAAAACTCTTTCTTCTTCTTCTTTGTTCTAGTCATTCTTAGACCATAATCCAAGTTCTCACATGTTGAGAAATACTTGTGATTCCTAAAATTGCAAACTCATGTTCCCTATGTGCCCACACACATCTTAAGGTGTATAGAACACTACGAAAGATCGTGGTTTGAGTACTCAAAGCATTGGATAGAAAGATCGATAAATATACGAAAAGATTCAAGGACACTTGATAGGCTTCAGGTGGTAATTGCTCATGTTCTTGAATATTCATATGTTTATGTGTTTATATGTTATATATAAATATATTGTATATTTATATATATGTTCTGTGATTAATAATATTGTATGTTAATATTTCATATAAATTGTTTATATGAATGATGAGAAATTTGTATTGTTGTACCCAATGGGCCCACCATGCCCTGCGTGCTCTAAATGTTTTTCCAACACCTTTTCCCCTTACCTGCACCACATAGCACCCGTGAGCCAAGGCTCGGCAAGAAAACTTAAACATGCTAATAAGCAGTTAATAACACGTTACGAAATCATAATAACCATGCCTAGCATAAATAATCCTACCCATGCATGCATACCATCCATATAAATGACTACAGTGCCATATGGGGGCCAGTTGCCCTAGATAAATGATTAATGAAACATATCAGGGCCCGTTGCCCAAAATACATGATTAATAAATCATACTGGGATCAGCGCCCTAGGATATGGGACTAATGAGTCACCCTGGGGCCATTTGCCCTGTCCTCTATATAACGAGCCTTGGAGCTGGCCCAACGTACCTAGCGCTGAATTTTCCACGACTATTGGGTCGGATAAGTGTATGATACGCTCCTGATTAGACCTATCATACTAGGGCCCAGCCCTAGCATATGGGACTAATAAGTCACCCCAGGGCCCATTTCCCTATCCTCTGTATAATCAGCCTTGAAGCTGGCCTAGTGTACCTGGCATTGAATTTTCCACGGCCATTGGGTCGGACAAGCGAATGATGCACTCCTGATTAGGCCTAACCATTTCGACCAGCACTCAGCGTGATATTGCCGCCTTTGACTTATGAGTCAATGTTTTTTGACCAGCGCTCATCGTATTATTGTCGTTCTTGACTTATGAGTCAGGTATTTTCAATCAGATAATGCAGACAATCATATATCATTTAATCAATTATCCATCTATAGAGCATTCAGCATGCTTAACCAAATAATCACATGCATAATCATAATCATGATCATTCTCAGGGGCTTGAGCCCTATTCATATCTTTGTTTAACAATCCGGTTCAAGCCCTAATCACATATATCACATACTGGGTGCAGTTTTCTTACCTCAGGTCTGAGTGTAATGTATATCAAGAACGACCCTCGAGCACAATCCCGACTCTAAGCCCTAGCGATAACCTAGTCACAACCATAATATAGAATCTCATCAATAATGAGCAAATAAAGGCTTCCAGACTGAGCCCTAGCCTCCGGGACGTTGAACTCTACTAAACCGGGTAGTAGGATCGATTCCGAGCCCTTAGGTTTGAGTCCACGTCACTCAAAACCCAACTTGGCAAAAACTTCCTATGCGAGCTGTGACTTGACCCTGAGAGTCGCGACGTGCCTCCAATCTGAGGCCTCCCCCTGCCTCTGCCCAGGGACATGCACCGCGACTCGACCCTGAGGGTTGCAGCGCACCTACACCAAACGGAGCCCCTGTGCCCCAAGAACAAGGTCGCAGTGCAACCCTACGAACCCAGAATTTCCCATGTTTCCTCAGCCAAAAACTTACCCAAAAATCACCCCAAACAATTCCCAAAATCAAAATTCAATCCCAAAACAACATTAACATATTAGCAGCAACAAAACCCAACCTTAAACTTGATTATAAACCTCCACAAAAGTCCAATTCAATACCTTGAACCTCAAGCTCAAGAACACTATAAAAATTAGAGCAGAATCCAATAAAAATAGACTTTATAGCTTACCTCAACTGTGAAATTCCACCTCTTAGTTGCAGCTAATCAATCTCTAGACCTCAAGCCTTCAATTCCTAAGCCTTAGCTTCTAAAATTCTCTTGTTTCCTCCAAAATCAGACCAAGATAGAAAGAGAGGGAAAGAAACGTAAGGGGAGAGAGAGCTAATTGTGTTGTTCTTTTTTTGGGGTTTCTTGCTGCTGAAGGAGTTAGTGACTTAAGTCACTACTTTTGGCAAAAATTACCCGAGTGCCCCTTTGCCTAAGCCTTGCCCTCTTATGCCTTGAATGGTACTTTGGTCTTTTGTCAGATATCCTGCTAGTCATAATTAACACCTTATAATTCCCGTTACTTTCAATATCCTCAAATAATTACCAAATAATTTCCCATTACCCGATCAATCCCAGTAATGTACTAAGTTACCAAATTACCCCTAGGCTCACCCCAAGCCCGATATTTGACCCCGTTGTGAATTTCCCGCTAGCTTCCTCCCTAAGATCGCCTCATGCCGAATAACCCAAATATATCCCCATAAAGACATGGTCTCACATATATATCTCATATATGCACATATACTCCAGATATACTCGTAACGGACCAAATTACGAAAAAATTACTTCTAATGAGAAACGAGCCTACATGCATATTTAATACAAATAAACATGCATGTGTTAGTCATATTATAATATAACTCATGTAATCATATAATGATACACACACATATATATATATATTACATAATTTCCATAATTTGTCATCCTGGACCCCTAATCAAGGCACTAAGCTTTATTAGAGAAATTGGGACGTTATAGCTTAATTGATTGTTGTGTAGGTTGCTTTCTATGTTGCTATAGAGGGTTGTTTTATTGTTTCAATGATTGCTTAAGATTTTTTTGTGTGGTTTCTTACTATGTTGTTTATGGGTTGCTTCAAAGTTTATAAGGTTGTTTTATTTGCTGTTAGAAATGGTTGCTATAGAAGGTTGTTGTGCTGTTTCAAGAGTTGCTTAACTAGTTGATGTGTGGGTTTCTTTCTATGATGCTATAGAGGATTGCTATATTATTTTAAGGGTTTCTTAAGAGGTTGTTGTGTGAGTTTCTTTCCATGTTGTTTATGGGTTGCTTAGGAGTTTATAAGGTTACTTTATATGTTGCTACATACGATTGCTATATTGTTTCAAGGGTTGCTTAATTGGTTTCTGTGTGGGTTTCTTACCATGTTGTTTTATGGGTTGCTTAATAGATTGTTTTATATGTTGTTAATGCATATTATGGGTTGATTAGAAGTTTCAATGATTGCTTAACTAGTTATTGTATGAGTTGCTTAATAGGTTGTTGTTTGGGTTGCTTTTGTAATTTATTTATTTATTTATTTAACATGTTTCTTTATGGGTTGCTGATTGTGGCTTAATTTATTAATATTTGTATTTTTCTATTTAATTTGGTGTGTTCTTTTGCTATATTTTGTAGTGTATGAATTTCCTAATTCGTCCAGATAATCGTTGTTCTTCAAAAATTACTTCTGCAATCAAACATTCACATATGAAAGCTATCCTCCAAAAGCTTTCACCAAAGTAAATTTGTTAATTTGCTAATTCATGTTTTGGCCATTTCCTAACTCTGTCAAAGTTCACAATACAACATCAACTTATCCATAGTTGTATATTTGAGACAAAGTGATCTCTTGGTGATGGTTGCTGGTGAAGACTAAATCTTCACCAATGTTGTAACGCCCCAAATTACTTAATAAGGCTTAGAGCCTTGATTAGGGGGCTAGGATGGCAATTTAGGGAAATTATATGTTTATGTGATATATATATATATATGCGTGTAAGTATGTGATTATGTGAGTTATATGATAATATGACTAAATGTGCATGTTTATGTGCATTAAATATGCATGTGGGCCTGTTTCTTATTAGAAGGGTAATTTTCATAATTTGGCCTATTATGGGTATATTTGGAATATATGTGCATATATGTGTGAGACAACATTATTATGTGGATATATTTGGGTTACTCAGCACGAGACGATCCTAGGGAGCAAGTTAGTGGGAAAGTCACAACGGGACCTAATACCCGACTCGGGGCAAGTCAATGGGTATTTGGGTATATAGTACATAACCAGATTATCAGGTAACGAGAATAAACATTCGAGGATATATTTGGAGTTAGTGAGATTAGGAGGGAATATCGGGGATTTTTACTGTTTTGCGCTAGAGGAAGTTTTTGGTACACCAAGCCTCGAGATTTGCTTAAGGTTACTTAGCGACTAAGTAAACCTCACAAACACTCAAATAGAAAAGAAAAACACGTTCTCCTTTTCTCTCTCTCGGTTACACACACTCTCTCTCAAATTCCTTGGGAATTCTTGTGGTTTAAGGAGAATCGAGGCTAGCTAGCTTAGGCTCGGGATTGCTTGGGGAAAGACTCACCATCGATTGGGGCAACAGAGGTAATGATTTATAACCCTAAATCTCTATGTTTCTCTGGTTTTTAGTTAAGTTTTTGGAGTTTTAGAAACTCAGTTCTAAGTTGGGAATTTGATGGGGTTTTGGCCAAGTTTTTGCTTGGGTTTTGATGGTTTTGGGCTATTGAATTGATTGGGGACTTTACTTTTGAGTTTTAACTATGTTGGGATAGGTTTTTGGAGGGATTTGGCTTGAGGAAAATGGAGAAAAAACAGGGTTTTCATGTCGAGCTACGGCCCTGTTCTTGGGGCACCGCAGCTCTCTTGAACACTGGGAGAAGCAGGTGCCTTTGGGCCATTTGAGTCGTGGCGCCTGTTAGGGCGCACCGCGGTGCGTGTCGAAGTAAAGGAGAGCTTGGGCTCTCTAACTTGGGGCGGGATGCAGCTCCTTTGTTTTGATTCGCAGCGCTTGAAGGGTTTTGAGCCCTGGGAGGGTTTTTGAGTGCGGGAGCTCAAACCTAAGGGCTCAGGGTCGATCCTACTACCCGATTTAGTAGAATTTGATGTCCCTGAGGCTAGGACTCAGTTTGGAAGCCTTTATTCGCTCATTGTGATGAGATTCTCTATTGGTTGTGACTAGGTTATTTCTAGGGGCTCGGGGCCAGGATCGTTGTAACGCCCTACTTCCTTAGAGCCGTTACTAGGTGTGTTTAAAATCGTGCTTTCAACTCGCTAATCGAGATTTTAACACAAAACGTGTAACTAAGCCATAATTAAAAAGAAAACATTAGAGAAAGTAGTTTTTTTCACAACTAATCATAAAGGTTTACACTTGGGATCCCAAAACATAGTTTAGAAAATATTTACAACACAAAACTAATCAGAGTCAACTAAACGACAAAACCTAAGTTCATTTACAAACATCTCCCAAAATCCCCTAGCTGTGGCAGCCAGGCTGGCCGGACATGTACACGCTGCCTCACGCCAGCTGTGCTCATGGTTGGTTGATCATTTCTTTACCCTTACCTGCACCACAGAGCATCTGTGAGCCGAAGCCCAGCAAGAAAACCCATAACAGATAACATATGCAATACACAAAACAAACATATAAACAGGCCACCAATGGCTAAACACATACGGCCTAGCCGTCCCAGGAGTTTACCAAGCCCTGGGTTCGCGGACCATGCCGTTAGGATATCCCAGGTATCTTGTTAGGGACTCACCCCGGCAACTCGCACCTCACGTGCTCGACGCTGCTCCCGGCCTCTTGCCATTCTCGGCCTTGCACTCATCGTGCTTGATGCCGTTCCCGGCCCCACGCCGTTCCCGGTCTACACCGTTCCCGGCTCTTGCTGATCACACATATAATATCAAACACAATATAGCAACAAGCATAGAATTCAAGTATGAACAGATAAAGAGCCATGCTCTACACCTCTAATATATATAGGGCTCAGCCCTGCATGTCATTTCCATTCAACATATTGGGCTCAGCCCTGCACACAAGCTCTATGGAAACAGGGGTTTTCTTACCTGATTTTCGAGCTTCCTGAGCACCGATGCCCCGAGCACAGTCCACTAACGTGAGCCTCGCCGAAATCCTAGTCACAACACATAAAAATATCCGACCATCAAATTCCAACCCAACAAATAACCACAAACCGTAATCCTAACCTCCGGGATCTTGAATTCTATCAATCCGAATGATAAAATCCATCCCGAGCCTTACCCTTTAAGTTCCCAAGTCAAAAATATCATTAAAATCCTCACTGACACTAAGGGCCGCGACCCCTCCCACTAGAGCCGCGGCTAGCCTCAAAACAGAGACTAGCTCTCCACTGACCACCACCCGGGCCGCGGCGCGCCCTGCAAGGGCCGTGGCGCACTCGAATTTTCTCAGCCTCCCATGGCTGCGCGCGCATGCGGGCCGCGGCACACCCCTCCTAGGGCCGCGGCGCTAACAGCGAACCCATAATTTCCCATCAATTTTTCATCCTTTCTTCAAGCCAATTCCCACCAAAGCTAGGCCAAGACTCCTAGATATTCAACATAATTACTCCAGCACAGAAACAACATCAAAACCTCATCAAAGTATGCTCCAAAACTTAGCTAAAACACCCAAAGATTAAGCAAGCTTAGCCACATGCAACCCTCTAAAACCAGCAGAAAATTAAAGACTAGACCTTAGTGTTTAGACCTTACCTTGCTGAGCTTAATCCCAGAATTTTGATCCTTAATCCCAAAGCTTCAAGCTCCTAAAGCATCCCAGTTGAAATCCCCTTAGTTCTAGCCAATTCTTTTGAGTTCCTTCTTGAGTTTTGTCTTAGAGAGTCTAAGAGAAAGGAGAGCAAAAGCTAACTTCAGTTCTTAGGAGAGTATGGGTCAGTTTCTCAAGGTTTCTAAACAGTTCCACTCACTTATTTGTTTTATATAACTTAAGTCTAAAGGTTACCTCAAGGCTCGAGGTACCAAAACGTCCCTGAGGAAAAAATGGTAAATTCCCCAAATATTCCCGCCTAGACATTCTATCCTCAAATATATCTCCAAATATTTATTTCTATGTCCCGATAATCCCATAATCCAACTAATACCCGAATTACCCCTCGACTCGCCCCGAGTCCGAATCTCAACCCCGTTGCGACTCTTTGGCTAACTGCTCCCCAGGACTGTCTCGGATCGCGCTGTACAGACATATCACACATATACAACATATATTCCATTTATCACATTTATGCCCCCAATATCCAGACAGGGCCCACATGCACATTTAACTCAATTAAACATGCATCATAATCATATATACACATAAATCCACATATAAGCAAATTAAACCACTTATTGCCCTCCAGGCACACTAATCAAGGCCCTAAGCCTGATTAGCAAATTCGGGTCGTTACAACCGTGCTCGAGGGTAGTTCTTAATACACATTGCACTCAGGCCTAAGGTAAGAAAACTACACCCAATACGTGATATATGTGATTAGGGCTTGGCCCGATTTTTTATTATAATCATGAATAGGGCTCGAACCCTGAAAATCAATGGCATTTAGGTTATGCTTGAATGCTCTGTATCTGGATAATTGTTTAATGAATGATTGCCTTGTTTGCATAGATAGATCTCGACCCCATTAAGGAACATGGTTATTACTGTGTTTGTGTTTGATTGGTTCAGATACCATGATTTATATGTATGCATACTTGTATTGTCTAAAGTATGCTTATATGTGTCTGTATATGTTTTTCTGGTTATCTAAATGTCTGATTAAAGCCTTAACTTATTAGTCAAGGGCGATAATAATGCGCTACACGCTGGTCGAGAGGCTTAGGCCCAATCAGGGATGTACTATTACGTTGGCCAACCCTATGGCCATTGGAAAACAAAGCGCTTGGCTATCTCTATGGCTAGTTACTCAGAGCTAAGGGCAAGGGCCCCAAGTGACTCTATGGTCACATAGCTAGGGCATAGGGCCCCGAGTTGACTCTATAGTCATCTATTTAGGGCAGCGGGCCCCAGAATGATCCAATGATCATTTATTTGTAATTGTATGCATGTATGAGTAGGTTATTACTTTTGGGCATGCTAGTTATGTATTTGGAATTTGTATTTACTGTTCATGCACATGTTTAAGTTTTCTTGACGAGCCTTAGCTCACGGGTGCTATGTGGTGCATGTAAGGGAAAAGGAAAGCTAAACCAGCCATGAGTTGGAGAGCTTCAGTGGCGGTGTTACATATGCGGCTGCTTGTCCACCACGGTCGAGGATATCTCAGAGGAACTAGGGTTGTATCCCTTATTTTTTCACTTACGTCGGCTGGTTGTAACTTTTGATTTGTATATACACTTTTAAACATCTGTTTGTAAAATTTTGGGATCCCATGTATGTATGAAACTTTTAAATGAAAAGTCAATGTTCCTTGACCAAAATTTTTAACCATAACCCTTGACATTAACCTTAGTTACACATTTATAACCCAACGACTTGATTTACAAGTTTGACACTACTTAAAATACATAGTGTAACGGTCCTAGATTAGGAGGACGTTACAAATGTCAATCACTTCTTATTCACTATTTCTGTGTCTTTCATCTATCATTTCTATAATCCAATTTGAGGTTAGTTTTGCATAATCAATAAAGTATGCAACCTCTTCAACAATACAATCAACAACCGGTTCATCATCCTGAATTCAATGTTGCTTCTTCTATTTGTGTAACTTCATTATATAGCTAATTATGTGTTGATGTACTCCTAGTTGAGAAAAAGGATTGTTGCATTGAGTTGATCTCAGTTGTGAAACACAGTGTATATTTTGTCATATTTGTTTCCTTTTTTTCAACTCCATGTAGAACATTAGTTAAGAATCATCAACTATTTTTAAAGGAAGGTATCCATCTCTAACTTGATATTGTATTGTCAACGGTGTTGATTCAACTTGCAGCTTCAATTCATTGCATATTATACGAATCAAGTTGTTGTAGTTGTAGTTAGTTGGAATTAGTAGTCCACAGATATCAAAGTTGATATAGTTTTTGTTTTGGTCCCATTACCCATTGTGTTGGAGTAAAACTGTAATGTTATCCATTTCCTGCAACCAAGATAAACCTTATAAGCAACATATAAGCAACTTATTAAGCAACTCTTGAAGTTACACTTTCAACTATAAAATGACATTATACAGCAATATGTTAAGAAAACCTTCATGATCATGATCATTAAGCAACCATTAAGTAAAGCAACCTATTCAACAATTCACAATCATTATAATCAACTTAAACAACAAATTAAGCAACTCTTAAGCAACCTATGCAACAGCCCACCATCATTATTATAACCTAATTATTAGCAACCCTTAAAGAAACTCATAATCCTCATAAACAACATATAAATAGACCTTTAAGCAACCTATTCAGCAACAACCACTCACTATAATCAACATATACAACAAACTTTAATATTACTTTAGCAACCCATAAGGAACATTTACATCAAATAAAGAAACTATTAAGCAACCTCTTCAACAACCTTTATAACCCTTGCAACATATGCAACAACCCACAACCTTTATTATGAGCATATACAACTTTTACAACTACCTAAGCAATTATAAAGCAACCTATGCAGCAACCCACAATCATTATTATAACCCAATTATTAGCAACCCTTAAAGAAACTCATAATCCTCATAAACAACATATAAAGAGACCTTTAAGCAACCTATTCAGTAACATCCAATCATTATAATCAACAAATGCAACAAACTTTAATATTACTTTAGGAACCCATAAGGAACATTTACATCAAATAAAAAAACCATTAAGCAATATCTTCAACAACCTTTATAACCCCTTAAACAACTACGAAGCAACATAGGCAACAACCCACAATCTTTATTATGAGCATATACAACAACCTTTACAACTACCTAAGCAACTTTAAAGCAACCTATGCAGCAACCCATCATCACTATTATAACCCAACTATTGGCAACCCTTAAAGAAACTCATAATCCTCATAAACAACATATAAATAGACATTTAAGCAACTTATTCAGCAACTACCAATCATTTTAATCAACATATGCAACAAGCTTTAATACTACTTTAGGAACTCATAAGCAAACTTAAGCAACATTTATAACTCACAATCAAATTACAATATCTTATGCAATTCTTAAGCAACCTACACAGCAACCCAAGATAAGAAAACAAAGCAAGAAAAATAAGAAGACACCAAATTAAGCAACTAATTGAACAAAAAAAATAACAAAATCATATTTAACCTTTAACCTTAGCATATACCCAATAGTTACAGAGAATTCTAATGGTTGGGTTCAATTTTGCATTCCAAATTCAAAAGATTTTTTGAACTTTTCGGGAAAACTTGCTTAATATAATGATTTGGATTTGGCGGGAGCATTTGTTGTTGAAGAACATGTTGGGAAAACTTATCCAAGATCTTGTTTATTTTCATGTAAATCTTATATTAAATAAATTAATATGAGACATCCTAGAACATGTTTCTAAACACATGTAGCGGAATGAATGAGTCATTCCTTCAGTTTCTCTAACCCTTGTATCCTTTCTGTCGCAGGGTTTCACCAAGAAACTAAACCGATCTTCAATTTTCTTCACAGCCTTCCAAAGTATCCTTAGAATCACCTAGACAAGAGTGGACAATTCTCAACACATGAGATAGATACAGAGAGAAGAAGAGAAAATAATATTGAGGCTTAGAAAATGACTTATGTTGTAGAGAGAATCTAACACCTAGAGCATCAAGACTAGATCTTACAATCTTCTCAAAAACAAGTAATTTTAATCTCTCACTTAGCATTCTTTTTATAGACTCGATTAGGTAATTTATTTTAATTAAAAATCAATAAAAATAATAGCCAATAATCAGCTCTAGATCGAAATTATCATGGCTTTAAGCTCGTGAAATTTCCCTTTTAAATCATTTACGAAATTAATTATTTATAATTTGAACCTTGATTTAAACTTATTTATTAATTTAGACACCAATTTATGTTAATTGATAAATCTACCATAATTTCTCTTTTCTTCTCTAAATTACATAACTCTATGAAACTATCAAAAATTGACCTGGTCAACTTTGATAATTAAATCAATTAATTAAGACTATCTAGATGATTTTATCCAAGGTACAGTATGGACCATGGGCCTATGAAATCAAGCTCCAATAAGTTATCATAAATTTACTAACTTATTAATTCCTCGTGACTCCACTAAGGACTCAGAATTGCACTCTTAAATTCATAAAACGCTCTATAAGCAATATAGATACGTTATTAATTATACATCGTTACAACCATAATTGTCACTCAATCCTCTATAGAAGGTCTACAATGAGATGAGACTAAAATACTGCTTTACCCCTCATTGTATTTTATCATTAAAACACTAATTTCCTTGTAAATGATATTTCAGTAAACTAATATTAATTATTGAAATGAGATCTCTATCATTTAGCACCTTCAACCAAACTAAAAGGAGACCATCGTTTCACTTATTCATCAGAAGCTATAGATGTTCATATCTATAATTAACACTCCCACTCAATTATACTACCGAGTTCCCAAGATGTAAGTATGGGCTAGTCCGTAGGGTAAGCTTGTAATGAACAAGTCAAAGAACTCAAATAATACAATCAGTTAGAATACTAACCACTCAGAATTGAGATTGAATCAACTTATGGTCAACTATATGATATGACTAGAATAGATAATAACGGTATGTTTACTTATCCTATCTACTGTCAATATCAGTCCAATCTGATGTAACAAATACATCTGATCTTATCTACTTTGCTGATGTTTTGGAAAGAACATAACACTACGATGTGTAAATAGATCATATTGTAGATTAGCAAGTTAGTGTAAATCTTGTGCACTGACTAATCTTAGGACTAACTTATTTTGAACATATAATCATATTTGTATTCCATTGTGATTACGTCACTATAACTATGATTAGCTATATGCTTGGGATTTAACAGAAGTTTATATTACAAAAATAATCATGAAAATAAAACATGTGAGCAAAGTGATTAACCAAGTCAAAAATTGATTTCTATTCTTTTATTGATAATAAAATGAGATTACAAAGAAATTGGATTTTAATTAGGGCATAAAACCCTAGCAGAACAAACCTCACATTTTCCCTAACAATACCTTAAAGTAAAGGTATATTGGATTTTTCTTTCATTCTAGTTCAATTAAATTGACGTTTCTTCTCTAAAATTTGTAGAGATTAGAATCGAACCTAGTTTGATGATTTCTTCATTGGATGATTTCTTCATTGGATGATTTGAGAGCTCCTTTTATTTGCTTTAAATCTATGTCACTGCCCTTGGAAGATTGGGAAGAAGATATGTAGATGAGATTAGGAAGAAGAGAATTTCTGGAATCCTAGAAGAGAAGTCGTAATATGCTTGGCTAGAGTGCAAAGTATATATTTGATCAAAACACCAAAACTAATCTATTAATGAATGAAATTTTAAAAAAAAATCATATAAATGCACTGCGAGTTTTTTATATATGTATTTATAAAAAAAATCCAAATAATTTAATATGACAATTTTGTATTTAAAAATATTTTAGAAATTTAAATATATAGTGTGTAGACCGAAATAAATGGAAGTGCCAAACCTTGTAAAAAAAAATCTCTAATTTTCTCCCCAGTTTGGGAGAGAGATATTGATAGGACATTTTTTATAATCTATTTTTCTCTTCCTTCCTCTTTTCTTCCCAACCAAACAAACAATTTTTTTTAACCTTTTATTTTTCTCTCCAAACTTTTCTTTCCTCACACTTTTTTATTCTACCAAACATGGGGTAAAAAAAATTTACGTATGCATGGTGATGTGTAGGATGAGTACATCACTAATGGTATACTACATTGAAAATATCTAATACCATATTTTATTGGACCCTTGGGTCAAAGAAAGTAATTTTGGAAAAATGCCACTTGGGCCACAATCAAAACTGATCTGAATATACAAAAGAGAAAAGAAGTGGTGTCTTATTCTGAACCCAAAATGAGCAATATATAGGCTAAAACAGAAGCCCAAGAACAAAGCAGCCCAACCACTAACAAACCCAACCAAAAGATTAATAAATACAGCTGGAAAAATAAAATAAACTCAGCCAATAAAAAAGTGTATTTCTGTTACTCCCCTTCAAGATGGGGCAAAGATATTGTGAATATTCATCTTGGAGACAAGAGTGTGAAACTGAGTTGTTGATAGAGTTTTGGTGAGAATGTCAGCAAGCTGGTTGTTGGTGGAGACATGTAAAGTTTTGATGATGCCTTGATTGATTTTGTCGCGAACTAAATGACAATCTATCTCAATGTGTTTTGTTCGCTCATGAAAGACAGGATTGGGAGAGATATGAAGAGG
Organism: Humulus lupulus; assembly: GCF_963169125.1. Taxonomy (NCBI): domain Eukaryota; kingdom Viridiplantae; phylum Streptophyta; class Magnoliopsida; order Rosales; family Cannabaceae; genus Humulus; species Humulus lupulus. Next base: position 205,551,835 of record NC_084794.1, on the reverse strand, counting down.
TGCTTGGCTGTCATAGTAGAGAAGAACTGGTTTTGTTTGAGGAAAACCAAGTTCTTTGAGCAAGGAGAGTAGCCAAATAACTTCAGTGGTGGCATTAGCCATGGATCTATACTCAGCTTCAGCGGAAGAGAGAGAGATGGTGTGTTGTTTCTTTAACTTCCAAGATATCAAAGAGTTGTTAAAACACACACAAAAAATCTGAAATGGAATGCCGAGTGTCTGGGCAAGCGGCCTAATCAACATCACAGAAAACTTTGATAGAATGGTCTAAGGGCCAATGAGTGGTAGTGACAGAGTCCTTGCTGGGGATAAAAGAGACCACATCCGGGAGTGGTTTTGATGTAGTGTAGCACTTTGAGGGCAGCTTGATAATGGGGTTGCCATGGCGAACAAAAAAATTGGCTCAATCTATTGATGACATATGATAGATTGGGCGGTGTGATGGTCAAGTAGATGAGGCGGCCAATGAGTCTTCTATAGGCTTTTGGGTCCTCAAGTAGCTCGCCATCTTTAGTGGATAACTTGAGGTTGACATCCATTGGTGAAGATGTTGTTTTGCATCCAAGTGTGCCACTGTCTTCAAGGATTTGGAGAGCATCTCCTCGCTGAGATAGGAAAAGGCCTTTGTTATTCCTAACAATTTCAAGACCAAGGAAGAATATTAGTTCGCCAAGATCTTTTAATTGAAACCAAGATGATAAGTATAGAATAAGAGTGTTTATGGCATGTGTAGAATTTCTTACAATCATAACATTATCAATATAAATTAATAGAGCCAAAAAAATTGTATTGACATGCTTAATGAACAAAGAATAATTGGTATATGAGTGCTGAAAACCATAGGCTAGAAGGTTTAGTATTCCATTGTCTAGAAGGTTGCTTAAGGCCATATAGACTTTTGTTAAGTTTACAAACTGGTTTTGGAAATTAGTTTGCTCCCCTTAAGTGTGTATCCTTGAGGTAGAGACATGTAAATCTCTTCATCAAGATCACCATTCAAAAAAGCATTATTTACATCTAATTGGTGTAAATATCAACCATAATGGGCAGCAACGAACAACAAAAGTTTAACAGTGACCATTTTTGCAACAGGGGCAAAGGTGACAAAATAATTCACTCCTTGTTGAGTATACCCTTTATCAACTAACCTAGCTTTATATATTTCAACAATACCCTTGGAATTCCTTTTAAGTTTATAAATCCATTTGCACCCTATCAGTTTATGTATAATGGGAAGGTCAACTATGGTCCAAGTGTTGTTATTGTCTAAAGCATTTAGTTCTTCATTCATTGCATTGGTCTATTCTAAGGAAAAGCTAGCTATCTTGTAAGATGTAGGTTCACTTATAGAGCTAGCATTGCAAATAATTGTATGAAAAGAAGGATGAAATTTATAATAATCAAGGTAGTCAAATAAAGGATATTTAGTAGAATATTTGGTAGATGCTAAGCTATTATAACAATGATATTGCTGTAAAAAAGAGGGAGGTTTAGAAGATCTTCTTGTTCTAGTGATGACTTCATTTGTGTTGGGTTTTTGCCTTTGTGAAGTGTCCATTTCTAGTGAGGAAGGATCATGGGCAGCAGCTCCATTTGGTACATGCATGGACAACTGAGAAGTAATGTTAGAAAATAAAGTATTGATGTTATCAATAGATCTATTATTGAGAAAAGGGAAAACTTTCTCATAAAATACAACAACTCTAGATATGAATATTTTTTAGTGGTTAGGTCCATGACTTTGTAGGCTTTCATACCTTGGGAATACCCTAGGAAGAGGCAATGAATAGCTCTTGGGGAGAACTTGTTTCTTGAGCTTGGAAAAGTGTAAGCAAAACACAAGCAGCCAAAACATTTTAAATGATCATAAGTAGGAGGTTGAGAATGTAATACCTCATATGGAATAATGTTTTTGAGAGGCTTGGAGGGAAGCCGACTGATCAAGTGGGTGGTTGTAAGAGCAACGTCGCCCCAATATACCAAAGAAATGCCTGATTGAAACATTAATGCTCTTGCAACATTGAGTAAATATTGGTGTAACGCCCTACTACCTTAGAGTCGTCACTAAGTGAGTTTAAAAACGTGCAATCACTCGCTAATCGAGGCTTTTAAAGCAAAAGTATAATTAAATCATAAACAGAGTAGAAACTTTAGAAATAACTCTATTTCATTGAAAATTATAAAAGTTTAACAGTTGGGATCCCAAAATACAATTTTAGAAACATTTACAACTCAAAAATAGGAACAAAGTCGACCTAACGACAAAATCCAGTTTTATACATTCATCTCCCAAAATACTTCTAACCGTGACAGTCAGGCAGGCCAAACATGTACACGTCGCTTCATGCTTGCCATACTCATGATTGGTTGGCTTTCTCCTTGCCCTTACCTGCACCACAGAGCACCCGTGAGCCGAAGCCCAGCAAGAAAACTCACAAACAGATAACATACGCATAACAAACACATAGCATATATAACAGGCCATCAATAGGCTAAACACATACGGCCAAGCCGTCCCAGGCGCTTTACCAGGCCCTGGGTTCGCGGTCCACACCGTGAGGATATCCCAGGTATCCTTTAGGGTCTCGCCCTGGCAACTCGTACTCCATGTGCTCAACGCTGCTCCCGGCCCCTTGCCGTACTCGACCTTGCACTCAACGTGCCCAACGCCGTTCCCAGCCCTTTGCTGTTCCCAGCCCCTGCCAACCTCGGCCTGCGCCGTTCCCAGCCATTGCCGAACATTTACACAATAACATTCATAGCATAATAAACATATAAAGAACACCAAAAAATTCAATCAAAGGGTTACGCCCTGCAATTCAGACATATTGGGGCTCAGCCCTGCATACAAGCTCTATGGGAACAGTGGTTTTCTTACTTCCGTCCCGAGCTCTCCGAGCACCGATATCCCGAGCACAGTCCCCTAACTTGAGCCTCGCCGAACCCTAGTCACAACACATTAACAATACTCATCCATCAAGTTCTAATCCATTAAATAACTTTGAGCCATAACTCTAATCTTCGGGACCTTGAATTCTATCAATCCGGGTGATAAAATCCATCCCGAGCCTTACCCTTTGAGTTCTCAAGCCTAAACACACTTAAAAACACAAAATGGCACTAAGAGTCGCGGCCCTACCCCACAAGTGTCGCGGCTAGCCTCGAAACAGAGGCTAGCTCCTCCCTGAAGCACGCATGGGCCGCGACACACTTGGCCAAGCGCCGCGGCGCGCCTCGAACACCATGGCCTCCCAAGGCCTCGCATGCCCTTCCTAGGGTCGCGGACCTCGCCTCCAAACCCAGAAATCTCCATCTTTTCTTGCGTTTTCTTCAAACCATCTCATCCAAAATCAACTCAACCCGGCAATTTAACCCAGAAATTAAGCTTAAGTCTCTCAACCACACCATCTAAACTTTGCTATAAGTTCACACAGCCATAAAACTCAACTCACAACCAAACTTAACATCATAATCCCAATTCACATGCAGCTCATGGTTTAAACTACAATTCTACTGAAACTCAAGAAATTTTAAGGTTAAACTCCTTACCTCAGCTGATAATTCCTAGCCTTCTTTGCTCCTCCACCTTCAAAGCTCTCTCACAACAAGCCTCAAGCCTTGCATTTTTGCTGGAAGTCTCCCAAGCTCATACACCACAAGCCAAGATAATAAATCGACCTAGAGAGAAATGAGCTGATAACTGACTCTTTCCTTTGGTTCCAGCAGTTTCCTTTTACTTAACTGTGTCTAATTTTACCCTTACAAAATGGCCAAGCTGCCCCTTAAGCTTAGCCTCTATCCTTAATTGACCCAAGGGCAATTTAGTCATTTACCAAATCCCGCTAATTCCTCGAGGTCCAAAATATTAATTTTCCCCAATATTCTTTCCTACACACTCTAACCTCAAATATATCTCTGAATATTTATTTTCATACCCCGATAACCCAATATAATAACTAATACCCAAATTACCCCTCGACTCGCCCCGAGTCGGATTCTTAACCCCGTTGTGACTTTCTGGCTAACTGCTCTCTAGAATTGTCTCGGTTCATGCTACACAGATATATCACATACATATCATATTAATCACATATTCATTAAATTAACAAATTAACGTATTAAATCATTTATTGCCCTCCAGGCACGCTAATTAAGGCCCTAAGCCTTATTAGCAAATTTGGGTCGTTACAGTTGGTGTTTTCATTCAATTTGAGGGAAAAGACAATTTTCTTTGTTTTGCTAAATGACAAATATTACAAGGAATGTCTTGTTTATTTAAAGCTGAAAAAGAAAGTAAAAAAATGTGCATTCGTAGAAACATGTGAAGAAGGGTGTCCAAGTCTTGAGTGCCATATGTCAGTAAAGATAGATGCAATCTTAGGCACACCCATGGCATATAAATTCCCAATAGATTTAGCCCTCCCAATCAGAGTATGGCAATCCTTGTCCTGGATAATTCAATCATGTAATGTAAATATTACATTATAAGCAGATTTTTGACATAATGCACTAATAGAGATAAGATTTATGGTGAATGTAGGGACAAATAACACATTATGCAAAATAAGTGTTGCTGATAGTTTCATAGTGCCAATTTTAAGGATAGGGGCAGCCATGGAATTAGGCATGGAAACAAAGTTAGGAAAAACTGAATCATTAAAATCAGTAAACAAAAATTTATCTTTGCAAATGTGATGACTAGCACCTGTATCAAGCAGCCAAGAAGAAGAGTTAAAGTGTATACCAAAAACTTGTGAAACAGAGGCAGTGGTCTCGGGATGTTGAGATTGCATCTGATTAGCAAAATATGTGAGGCGTTGCTGGCATTGTTCAAAAGTGAAAATTGAATTTGGCGGACCATTAGAAACGGCAGCAGCTACTCTATGTTTTGGTTGAGACTTGGGTGGAAAATTTGGTTTGTTGGCAGTCCAAGAAGCATTTAAGTCACGAGGTTTTGGCTTCCAACCAGGGGGAAAATCGTGGAGCTTGTAGCATTGATCGCGTGTTTAATTTTGGAGGCCATAGTGAGTGCACAGTAAAGGTCTCTTCCCAAAAGGTTTGTTCGTGTGAACAAGGGCAACAATAGGCAACTAAAGGTTAGACAATGGTCTTTATTTTTCCTATTGGATGATGAGAGAAAAAACTGTGTTAATGGGAGGAAGGGGCTCCATCATCATAATATTGGAGCGTATTTGGGCATATGATTCATTTAAACCCATTAGAAAATACAAGACATAATCTTGTTCTTGGTTGTCTACCGAGTTTTTTGGAAACTATAATTATCAAAGATAAGAGAGCAAAACGAAAGGATTTAAAGAGAAACACACCCGGGTTTTTACGTGGTTGAGGCATTAAAGAGCCTTAGCCCATGAGTATATTGTATTAGCTTATAGAACTTTAGCAATGGAGTTTAATTGTAGGTTTGAGCATAGTATGTGATTACAAAAGAAAACTCGGATCATTTCCACAGTGCACAACTGGTCCTACTTATAGGCAGTTGGGTGCACTGGGCTTGGGTCGGACTAATCCGGGCCCAATATGGATATAATCATGATTTGCTCACTAACAGAGGCTTAATACAAAGGATTCTATCAAATAAAATACACTAATCAGGGCCCATAAGGCCGTATTAAGCCTATTCCAGCTTCTCGGCTGACAACAGTACGTTGCCGTGGGCTACTAAGAGGATCATGGGGACAAGATCTGTCAGAATAGTGGTGCTACTGTTATGAATGTCGGCGTACATTTTGTATGTAACCTCTTCTGCAGGTTAGTTGAGGAGACAAAACTCTGTGTTTCTCGGGGAGATGTCAGTGTTGGGGACAGTCTATTCTACCCAACTTGAATGCCTGGCCCAGGTTCATTTACCAACGTCCTGGTCTATTTACCAGGACTCTGGTTCGTTTACCAGAACTCGGGTTCATCCGCCGTCGTCCCGGTCCATTCTTAGATTTGAGTTCGCCACTCTTAATCGCATCCCGGATGATGCCATTAGGCTCGGTTCGGGAAGACAACTCGGGCCCACATCATGGTCTCGGCTCCCTCGTGTGGAGGCGCCCAGTGGACAATGTTGGGCTTGCTGGTAATTGGGCCACCAGGACTTATTCCTTCCCCATCCATTAGGCTCATTCTAGGCCTTGGATCTCTTTAAAATAGCCCATGTACCTAGTGGGCCGTGCCACGTGTCTGGGGGGAAAACAGGGATAACATTTACCCCCCAAGCCTTCGCCTGTGCTTGCACGGTGGAGGCTTGCTTCATTCTCCCAGATCAAATTCCAATATCCCGGTTTGTGCCCTGGGAGACAGGTCCGTTTCCATGGGGGGCCACTTGGCTAACCTCGCATGAAAAGAGTTTGTGCCAATGTCCTTTATCAAATCCCAACAACCCGGTTTGTTTCCCAGAAGGCGAGTTCATTTACTTAGGGGCCACTTGGGTGACCCCTGTCCTTTCAAATTCCCCACGCTTTGCATACATGTTCCATAGCAATTGGTGCGTTTGTGTCACTCACGCCCCACAAATCTAAAGAGAATCCCTTGATTTTCGTGTTGTTAGACAGCTGTCAGCGTGACTTCCAAGGCATCCCATCTGTACGAGTGACGTTGATAGGGTAATTGAGTGGGTTATTTAATATCTCTGCACCAACTATGACCGTCGGATGAGGAAATTTCTGAAATTTCCTATTGTGGACCGTTGGATCAGGTGGACACAGATCGCGAATTGATAAATCCATGATCTGATACTTGATTGGGCTAATTAAAGCCTCTACGTAATCCAGGACCGTTAGATGAGGGAAGTCATCCTGAACCGTTGGATCAAGAAGTGTGCTTTTGGCCCTATAAATACCCCCAGATTTTCATTTGTCACTTTACACATTCTAAACAATCAGAGCTGAGAGAGAGAGAGAGAGAGAGCATTTTATGTTCGAGTTTTCCGACGAGATTCTCCGACGACTGTTTCACCTCCATCGCTGCTTCTTCTCGGACCACATCTTTTCCGCACCACCATCAGACAATCTGATCCCGGTTCAACCAGCGGATGAGCTCCTACATCGCCTCCATCAATTCAAAGCCGAGATCCTGTCGACGTTATTGTTGGAGACCCCAAGACTTCCAGATCCAATCCCCCTAGTAAGTTTCCTGGTCCTTTACTCTTTTTTTTTTTTTTTCTTTGAGACCATAGGATTGTTAGGGTCAGGACCACCGCATTGAGTGGTTCTGAGCAAAATAGAGACTTTTAGAATAGACGATCTAGGTAGTATTTCTGGTAGAGTCGTCCCAGATCCTTTTGGGATCTCCTTCATAGTTCCCGATCAAGATTCTCGGGATCTCCTTTGATCCCAGATCTGGGTCTGGAGGGGACTTCTCCAAGCAGTTCTAGGTGAAAACCCCCGTACCTTAACCAATCTTTTTGGGTTCTGGTGCTAACTGCTTGGTTTTCTTGTTTCTTTAATTGTTCCCAAATCATCAATCATGAGTAGTGGCATCACCCTTCACTCGGAGGACTATGTACAGTCGGGCCCCATCGTCCTGGAAGGGCGCAAACCTCTCAATGGTAACACATGGGAGATGGACGGGGTGAAAAATGAATTTCATAACTACTGGATGCTGGACGCTTTGGAGAAGCACTTGGGAGTAGAATCGACTCCCGGACTGTTCTATAACTGGCTAGCCAGAAGGGAGGAGAAGGCCCACACCAGCATGGGCGAATTTGGGGTTGGAGCATAGGCCACATTAGTGTGGGAGCCACTCTCTTGCTTCATGACTACTTCGCACGATTCCTCAAGTTCGTGGGGATCGCGACATTCCAACTCCTGCCCCAGGCTTACAAGTTACTTGTGGGGTGGCGCATTTTCTGTGTGTCAAAGGATATCCTGGCGCCTACTCCCGCAGAGGTGCTATACTTCTACAAGCTGGAGCCGCAACTTAACGTTAAAGATAAGACCCGGGACAATCGCAACCCCTAGCTTCCAGGGGCTGCAGTGCGAGAGAGATCCCGCCCTGAGGGAGGAATTTGCCCTCGTGCATATCAAGGCCATTGAGGCTGCAGCCTGTGTTGATGCGGCCAAGAAGAAAAAAGAGCGCACCCGCCAAGCAGAGGGGGCCACATCTGAGGACCTGGACGCCCTCTTTAGGGAGGCTCAGCCAAACACTAGGGCTCCCGAAGCCAGCATCTCGGGGCAAGGTAATTCACCTTTTCTTTTAACTTATGCTCCTCACCTCGAGGACTTAGTTAGGGATAGGAAAATTTACCGAGATTATCTGATTGGGGCCGTCCGAGAAGTGGGGCTTCCCTGCTCCATTGTCCTGGATACATCAGCCCTCATGTATTCGTCTGGGTTTCTGCAATATGGTAACTTTCTGGACCTAGAAGACATGGGGGACCACATTCATTCCTTCGCCTTAGGGGAGTTGAGTCGTGCCCGTGGTTTAGATAAGGGTTCATCCTAGAGGACCTTAGACTAACTTGCTTTTATTTAGCTTTTGTACTCATTTATATATTTTGTTGACTTTTTTCTGTTTGTCCATTTCAAATGATTCAGACATGCCTAACCCCGTGACTAAGATGAAAGAAATGATGGAGGCTCGGGCGGCTGCGGCCAGAGCCTTGGCAAAGAAGGCCGCCAAGGGCCTACCCAAGAGTAAGGTGCTAGAGTTGGTCCTTGGGGATTCGAGGCTGGACCCGGAGGTAGTCGAGAAGACTCCAACCACAATTTTTCACCCGACAGTATGCATTGAAGTCGTTCTATCTCCGCCCGCTCATCTCCCATTCATTGATTTGGAGTAGGAGCCCTTGGCGAATCCGGTGCCAGAGAAAAAAGTCGCGGACTCAGCCGCTAGTGAGTCTGGGAGTCGGGCCAAAAGGGCTAGGACCAAAGATCTCACCTTGGCTGAGGAGCATTCTTCTGGGGAGAGCCTTACCATCACTCGGGAGATCCCGGAGGCTCCCATGCTCCCTTTCAATCTGGCCCTCCCCGAGGAGGGGGACATGGTCCTCTAGAAGGAGAGGGCGACATTAGTGTCCCAAGCTTAGGAAGATGGCCGGGACAAACGGGAGGAGGTCTACCAAGCCTTAACTATTCAGCGAAAGGTGGAGTTCGTTGAGCGCCCAATTAGTTTTAATGTTCCACAACCTATCATGGACCAGCTCGTTGCTGAGACTGGGTTTCATCCCAAGCTGGGACAGGATATGACTCCACTGGCCACGGATCTGTTGGCCCAGGTTGGAACTACCATGTCCAACCTGCATTGAAGCGATATGCCACTCTGGCCAATCAAGATGCCTTGTTCATTTCCCAGGCCATTCGTCACCAAGCCACTCTGTAAGTTACATGTTTGCATGATCTTTTACTTTACCACATTTTTTACTCGTACGTTTTCTAACTTTGGTTTGTTCCAGGATGCGTTGCTGGCCCACATGAACGCTAACTTGGTGGCGGAGATGGCGATGAGGCTGGAGACGGCTCGAATGGAGATGGAGGGGACCGTGAACCAGCGGGAAGTCACTAGGGAGGCCCTAGCCAAGGAGGCTGACCGCGGGGAGGCCGCCTGGGTTAAGTTCCAACTCGAGGAAACCCTATCCAGAAAGGAAACCGACCACAAAATATTGGTGGACAGTCTGGAGGCAGAACTCCTTCGTGTTCGAGGCTCGGAGGCATCAACCAAGGCCCTCCTAGAGGCAGCTGAGGCCCAATCTCACCAGGATCGAGAGAAGGTTGCAACTCTTGACTCCCAGATCCAAGCCCTGAACGACTTGCTTCAGCTGGAGGTGAAGTGAAATGAAAAGGTTTGCCAAGAAAAGGAGAAAGCAGATGCTTTGCTGGAGGGCACCTTTGATGAGGCCATCTACATGGTCTGGCTCCAGGACAAAAACATGAACCTCCTTATTTACCCCAATCCTGCTATGAAGAAAGCTGAATTCGAGGCCAAGGAGAAGGTCGATGCGGAGCTCCTAGTCAGGGACGACCAAGATGAAGTCGTTCTGGAGGCCCAGGAAAAGGTCGAAGCCTGGGCCTGGGCCTTTAAGTTGTAACTAGGGCTTCTTTTTTGTTTATATTTGTATTATCTTTATGGACGTGGATGCGTCCGAGACAATTTTTCTTGCTTCCTTTTTTATATATTGATTTTATTTCTTGCACACAGTTTTCCCTTTTTCATTCGTTCGTTTTTCCTCCAAAATTCACTAAGTGTTTTACCACTTTGCATGACACATGAGTCGAATGTTTGGTCCCAGTTCCAACAGTCGGGACCACTAGAGAAAAGTTGCAAAAGGCATTTAGCCTGTCCGAGGACCCGTGTTTGGGTCTTAACGGCCTGGATCGTTTTGAACTTGTCAATATAACTTAGCTTTTTTACCCCGTTTTTATAGTTCGAGCTCCAACGGCCTGGACCGTTAGAGATTTCTTTTAGATATGACTTAACTAATTAACTCACTTTAATCCTGATGTTCAGGTTCCAACGGCCTGGACCGTTAGGGAGTTAATAATTGTCATCAAATTTATTTGTCCTGACTCTGGTGTTCAGGTTCCAACGCCCTGGGCCATTAGAGATTAGTTGATTAACTTATTTTGAACCTTTGGGTTAGCTTCCAACGGACTGGGCCTTTTATAAGACTAATTTTAAACAACTTAGACCTAAGACTCATGTTCTAATGGTTCCAGGCTATTACAGAGGAAACGTGGACAGGTAATTGGTCATTTGAGACCACATTCGGTCAACCAACTCTTAGGTATTTCATATTCTTGGACCATGCATGTCCGAATTAGGATTGAGCCTGAGTCGTGTTTCCTACTGGGTATTATACCTCCGGACCATGTACGTCCTAGTTGGGACTAGGCCTGGGCCTTACATCCTATTGGGTTTCGTACCCCCCGGACCATGTGCGTCCGGGTTAGGACTGGGCTTGAGCCTTGCGCCCTATTGGGTTTTGTACCCCCCAGACCATGTGCGTCTAGGTTAGGACTGGGCCTGAGCCTTGCGTCCTATTGGGTTTTGTACCCCCCGAACCATGTGCGTCCAGGTTAGGGCAGGGCCTGAGCCTTGTGTCCTATTGGGTTAGGAGTTGGGTTTTGGACCCCCAGTCTATACGGTCTGGACCAAGACTAAACTTTGTGTTTTGCATGTTGTTTTGTTTTGTTTTTATTCCTAGACTTGTTCGTATAGATGGTCATACCCCCCCAAGTGAACGAAGACTGTAGTCTTGGGTCACTTGTTCATAAAAAAGATAAAGACGGAGCGACCTTTATTTCTTTACAATATTTCTCTATGATGTTTTGTACACATCATTTTTATTAAATAAGAAATAGCCCTGGGGCATACATTGTTTACAAGAAAAACTAAAAACAGAACCATGCCCTCCCGACTACTGATAGTACCGGCGGAGGTGTTCTGCGTTCCAAGCCCTTGGGACCTCTGTTCCATCTAGTTGCCTTAAGCGATATGTTCCCAGACATACTTCATTTTGATTTCATAAGGTCCTTCTTAGTTTGGTCCTAGAACCCACACTCCCGAATCTTGGGTTGCAGGGAAGACTCTTCTCAGGATAAGATCGCTGGTTTCAAAATTTCAGCTTTTAACTTTAGAGTTAAAGTGTCTGGCGATCTTTCCCTAATACATCTTCAGCTGAACTTGGGATTCTTCCTGGATCTCTTCAATGAGGTCCAAAGATTCCTGGAGTAAGGCATGGTTCTGGGTGGGATCATACGTGTCTCGTCTATGAGACGGGATGGCTGTTTCCACTGGGATAACCACTTCACATCCATACACCATTGAGTAGGGAGTGTGTCCGGTAGATGTTCTTTCTATGGTCTGGTATGCCCATAGGACGCAGGGTAGTTCTTCCGGGCACTTGTTTTTGCAAGCTTGAAGCTCTTTCTTTAATGTCCCCTTCAAAATATTGTTCACAGCCTCTGTTTGCCCATTTTCTTGAGGCCTGGCGACTGCGCAAAAGCTTTTAACGATGCCATGTCTTTCACAGAAAGCAGTGAAGTGGACACTGTTAAATTGCCACCCGTTGTCGGACACGATTTTGTGAGGGAGGCCATATCGGCACACAATGTTGTTGGTGACAAAGTCCGAGGCCTTTTTGGAGGTGATGGTGCTCATTGGCTCAACCTCAACCCACTTGGTGTAATAGTCGGCGACCACAATGGCATACTTTACACCACCTTTCCTGGTCGGGAGAGATCCTACCAAGTTGATTCCCCATACTGCAAAAGGTCAGGGACTGGTCATCATGGTTATCTCCATCGGAGGGGCTCGCGGGATCTTCGTGTACCTTTGGCACTGTTCACACTTGCAGACATAATCAGCACAGTCCTTCTTCATTGTTGGCCAGAAATAGCATTGCCTTAGGATTTTCTTCGACAAATTGGATCCGACTGTGTGATCTCCGCAGAAACCTTCATGCACTTCATGCATGATTGCACTCATTTCTGTCTTGGACATGCACCGGAGGTATGGCATGGACAACCCTCTGCGATCCATCCATCATGACGTATTTGGGAGCCTAGTACTGAAGCTTCTTGGCAACCCCCATGTGGTTAGGTAGTGGATGAGAGGACCCATCCAGGACGTGGAATAGTCTATGGTGTTGATTGTGGGGGCTTGAATACTTGGTGTGGGAATGTGGTTGATCGGGACAAGCCCAAAGAGCTGGCTTCAACATCCGTGGCCAGCTTGGCTAATGTGTCTGCAAACACATTCTGTTCCGTGGGGATTTGGCGGATGGAATATTTCTTGAAGGATTGGAGTAGCTCTCAGGCTCGCATCACATAAGCGGCCATCCTTTCCCCCTTCATTTGTTATTCCCCCGAGATTTGTCTGACCACCAATTGGGAGTCTCTATAGACTTCTAATCTTGCTGCCCCTACCTTCCGGGCCAGACGTAGGCCGGCTAGCATGGCCTCGTGCTCGGCCTCGTTGTTCGATGCTTCGAATTGAAAGCGTAGGGTACTTTGCAACTGGTGTCCTTGAGGGGGATATTAAGATGATCTCGGCCCCGACCCCATTTTCATTTGAGGCTCCATCCACGAAGACCTTCCATAGAGGCGCGACGGGGTCGACGGGCTCCTCATCTTCAGTGATCCCGGAACACTCCACGATGAAGTCGACTAGGGCCTGTCGCTTGACCCAGTGGGCCGTGCCATGTGTCCGGGGGGAAAACAGGGATAACATTGGTAATTCGAAGAGGCACCATCAACGAATGGCCTAAACATAGTTAGTTTATCACAGAGAGTTTGCAACTTGGTAAAATATGTGTTATTGTCAAGATCCCTTGTTTAATGTTGGAAATGGACTGCTTCAGTTGATAAATCCAAGGGCCATTGCTCTGATAGTACCGATCATGAAGATCTTGCCACATTGCAGAAGCACGATCACGGTACAAAATGCTTGCAGCTATGGGAGGTGAAACCGAGTTAATAATCCAACCCATGACCATTGAGTTGTAGCGGGTCCAAGAATTTTAGTGTGGATCATGAACCAAGACTGTGGGTATCGTACCAAGAACAAAACCCATCTTGTTCTTGGCAACAAGAGAAATGGTGATAGATCGAACCCAAGAGTTATAATTGTTGCTGCCTTGGAGGATGCTAGAGACCAAAACAGCTCTTGGTTGGTCAGCCTGAGAAAGAGAATAGGGATTCTCATATATGGGCGGAATTGGTGGAGTTATGACAAGAGGAATCGTAGGTGGCGGAGTTGCAGTTGGCAGAGCTGTGGTTGACGGAGGTGGAACGGCCTGAGAGGTGCGACCATCAACGAAATGGGTAGCATCTGAGTGAATGGCTGGGATGCCATGGGCGATTGATGTGGCTTTGGTTTCAGAGGTTGGCCTCTGAGACCATGTTCTTGCCATGGTAAAGAAAATAGTCCGCTGGTAGTGAAGATGGATGACTGTTAGTTTGAGAGGATGTCGACTTGTGGTAGAAGAAGGCAACAATGGAGGCTAGGGAGGTGAGATGGATGAACTGGGTCGAATGTTCATGGAGGTCGACTGAATGGAAGATGGAGGCGTGGAAGAAGACAAGGGTTTCAATGGTATATGTGGCTAGGGTTTGAAGTGATGTATATGTGAAAGAAAGAAAGGAAAATAAAAATAAGTTTCATGAAATCTCTGATACCATATTGGATCCTTGGGTCAAAGAAAGTAATTTTGGAAAATTGTCACTTGGGCCACAATCAAAACTGATCTGAAAATACAAAAGAGAAAAGAAGTAGTGTCTTACTCTAAACCGAAAATGGGCAATATATAGGCTAAAACAGAAGCTCAAGAACAAAGCGGCCCAACCCCTAACAAACCCAACCAAAAGATTAATAAATACAGCTGGAAAAATAAAATAAACTCACCCAATAAAAAAGTGTATTTCTGTTATATTTAATTAAGGTGGCCCATTGTGGTGGGTGGTATTTACTCAAAGCATTATTGAACTTTGTTTTTATTCCATTAAAAAGAAACACTTTGTATTTATTGTTTGGTAGGGGATTTGCTACGCAATAATACAAAGTACAAACTACTCGTCATCATAAAATGGATAAAATTCATATCCTTATCATTCACAACCAATTGTTATATTTCTTTCAAAAAAAAAAAAAAACTTCATTATTATATAGAAGTGAATAGTTTGCGTGCACTTCAAAATCTTAATATTCATGTCAAAATGTATGAAGAAATAATCTATACAAGAGGTAGTGATGATATATAATACACATTATAGAACAATTTATATGTATATTTTATACCATATACAAATCTTATTGTTAATTCCTATTTTAGTTAAAATAAAAATAGGAAGATGCTTTCAACGACAATGCGTTTCAATCAAGGCATTGGACTTGTTAGTCTACTTCATTTCCCGCTGCTACTCTCTTCCTTTTCATCTTCCTCCACATTCCGTCCTCTTCTTGTCGGAGCCAGCTCCTCCCGATCATCCATGGCAGCACCGGCGATGCCAACTCCTCCCGCGGCCAAGAAGATGGAGCACAAAATGGAGTTGTTCGGCGATGTTCGAATTGACAACTATTACTGGCTTCGAGACGATTCTCGCTCCAATCCTGAAGTTCTCTCTTACCTCCGGCAAGAAAATTCTTACACCGAATCCGTAATGTCTGGTAAAATGCGAACTCGTAAACCATGAAATCGATTTTTTTTTTTTAAAAAAAAGTGGTTGATTCATGGATTAATTGACTGATTTGATTAGGTGCGAAAGGTTTGGAATCGGAGCTGTTTGCGGAAATCAGGGCACGGATCAAGGAAGACGATGTGACGGCTCCGTTGCGAAAAGGACAGTACTACTATTACGAGAGGACCTCAGAAGGGAAGGAGTATGTTCAGCATTGTCGTCGGCCTCTGCCACATTCTCAAGCTCAGGTTCCACCTTCGGTCAACGATGTGATGCCTACTGGGGACGATAGTCCTGAACATGTAATCTTGGATGAGAATGTTAACGCTCAAGAACATGATTATTACTCCATTGGTGCTTTTGTGGTTAGTCCCAATCACAAATTGGTTGCTTATGCGGAGGATACGAAAGGAAATGAGATATATACAGTGCATGTTATTGATGCTGAGACTGGAGCTTTGGTGGGTGAGACTCTAACTGGTACGACGTCGTATATTGAATGGGCTGGTGGTTCGGCTCTGGTGTATATCACCATGGATGCGATTCTTCGCCCAGATAAGGTTTGTTTATGAAATTTTGCTGTTACAGTTCTTTAATTAAATAAAACAATGGTTATGATGAAATATTAAGATTTCCAGAACGATAAGATTTTTGTTCTGAACATCTTTCCATGAAAGTATCTGTCTGCTTATAGTTCAGGCACTGCTCTTTTTAAAAAAAAAATTTTAACACAAACGCTATATAATTTGTAAAGTAATGATTATTAAGATAATATTTGAATTGACCAGAAAATTAACGCATTGGATTTTCGTCCTGAACATTTTTTTCCCGGAGGTAGTGAGGAAAATGTTTTATTTATTTCTCCAAAATGTTTCCTGAAAGTAACATTTTTTCCTCTTTGTTTCTATTTTTGTTAGGTGTGGTTGCATAAGTTGGGCACAGAACAATCAAATGACACGTTACTTTATCATGAGAAGGATGAAACTTTCTCGGTCGATCTTCAAGCTTCTGAGAGCAAGAAATTTTTGTTTGTTGCATCTGAGAGTAAAACAACAAGGTTCAACTTTTACCTTGATGTTTCAAAGCCTGAAGATGGGTTGGTGGTTCTTACACCTCGTGTAGATGGCATTGATACATCTGTCAGCCATCGAGGGAATCATTTTTTCATTACCAGGCGAAGTGAAGAATTATTCAATTCTGAATTAGTTGCTTGTCCACGGGATAATGTATCTGAGACAGCACTTCTTATTCCCCATAGAGAAAGGTAAAGATTCTTTTCCTATGTCAAAATACATTTAATGGCCTAAGTGACGACCTTATATTAATCCAGTCAGAGGTTCTAGTTTCATATTTTAGGACGCGCAAACTTGTTGTTTGTTCTATATTACATAAAATAATTTTTTTTTACTTTTTTATTTACCTTCTGTAAATTATGGCTTACTGAGTTGTATTATTAGCTTTCTGTAAATGCAGCAATGAACAGATTACCCTTATTGATTATTTAATCTATATTCTTTATTTTCTGCAATTTCTGCTTGTATTCAGATGTTCACATATGCAATGAGTTTGGTGATCGCTATCTCTTCATATTCTTAGAGTGTATGTTCTTTTATTGTTTAAATGAATATTTTCTCAAATTTTCTCTTTTCAGTGTAAAAATTCAGGATGTTCAACTGTTTATTGATCACCTCGTTGTATGTGAGCGTGAGGATGGTCTACCAAAGATAACTATTTATGGCCTTCCAAATGTTGGAGAACCACTTAGCGGACTTCAGGGTGGTCGCACCGTTGATTTTTTGGATCCTACATACTCAGCGTATCCTACAGAATCAGAATTTTCTTCCTCCATTTTAAGATTCTCCTATAGCTCAATGAAGACACCTAGATCAGTATATGATTATGACATGAAGACAGGCATTTCAGTTTTGAAAAAGATTGAACCTGTAAGTCATATTAACATGTTCCCAATAATTTAATTTTGTGTTTTTTGAGCATGACTTGGATACTGATTCTTTTATAGTTTTTGGTATATTTGCAAGAAAAGTGGAACAATTTTAAAAAGTCAGAAAGAACTTAATTTAGTTCTTTTAATACGTATGCGAGAACACATAGTTGGGAAAAAGTATATATACTTCTAATTACTCTTAGAACGTATGCGAGCACACATAGTTGGGAAAAAGTATATATAAGAAAAAATGTACTCTTATTCTTTAAAATTTAGTTATGGCTTTTGTACAATTTTAAAACCCTTGTTAAAATGGAAATGAGTTTAATTTTACCTGTTTTGTTTCCTTCTTGTTGAGCAATACTTCTCTAGATAGGGCATACCTGGTATGGTAAGAGTGAAGCGTTCTTTTCTTTATACTTTCCAAAGTGGGGGGATTCTCATAGAACACCAGTTAAAAAAAAAAAAACTCACATCTCGCTGAAATTCAGCACTAAATGAGATAAGAAAACTTACTGAAAATTTCTCGGAAACAGTTACATATTATTTATTGCGGAGAAGAAAACTGGAAATATTTCTCAAAATCGTAGGCACTAGAACGAACTGGAATGTTTTACTTCAAAACTATAACAGAGATTTTTCAAGAGTAAAAAATGTGTTAATCTCTTGAACATTTTCAAAATTTAATGTCAGAACACTGTTGAACATTATTTTTTAAGAACCATCTAAATATCTGGATAGTATTAGCACTACCTAAAAGATTCATTTTCTTTTGAGAGCTTCTATGAGATTGACTTATTGAGAGACATCGAAGGGTTAGGCATTTAATTCAAGCTGTTTTGGGTGTTTGGACAACTGGAGTCTTGTCTTAGATCAGGAACCCTTTAATACAGAAAGGCTGAATTGAAACCAAGGATAATTGATGATCGAAACCCAAGTACACATTTGTAAGATTCCAGTTCATGGGACTTTGTTCTTCTGAAAATCATAGAGATTTATGAATTCATGCTGACATTATCCTCCTTTGTCAGTTTACTGTGTTTACCTGTAAAGTTTTTTATGGCATTCTTACATTGCCATTATGCCATTTTGATTCTTCAAGTCTTGATTCTCACCAAATGAATTTGAGATTAAGGCTGATCTAGAAAAATCATTATAAAACTTGAGTGTGGTTTTTTTTTATATATTTTTTTATTAAAATTCTTCTATATGGATGGAAAGCACATTGAGGATGTCAAATTCACATTTGTTAGAGGTCTGAAAGGACTTTATGAGCTCTTGTGCTTTACATAGGTTTTATTTTTGCAAATAAGTCAAATTTACATTTGTGAGGTAGTCTGATAGGATCATCGGAGCTCATTTAATACCTTGCATAGATTTTGTGACAAATAAGTCATCGTCTTCTATGGAATTTTTTTGATATCAATATTTCATTTCTTTTTCTTTTATTGACATTTTCAAGCAATAATCATTTGTGGTCCTCATTTTGATTTTCATAGTGGTAGCCATTAACCACTGCATATTGGTGATATTACATTTGTTAATTTTATCTACTTTTTATAAAGGTTTTGGGTGGTTTTGATGTGTCTCATTATGTGACTGAGAGGAAATGGGCCAGTGCTCCAGATGGCACTCAGATTCCAATGTCAATTGTCTATCGGAAGGATTTGGTGAAACTTGATGGTTCTGATCCATTACTACTCTATGGCTACGGCTCTTATGAGGTAATATCACAAGTTACATATTGAATTGTGTATTAGCATTACAGAGAATCTGTTTCATCATATTTATTTTTTCATTGAACCTTTTTTGTTATGTTTGAGTGGATTTTGTTTCTTGAAAAAATTTCTCTACATGAAACTTTCTTGACACATTTGTAGAACATGTGATTCCCTGGTAGAATATTATGCTCTTGAATTTGATACTGTAGTTTTATGTAAATGTGCTGTAGTTAGGTTTTCGGTTCAGTGCTATTGAGGTGTACAAGGCTAGTCAAAATTGAAGCTTGGCCATCTGATTTCTTGTGTATGGTTTTAATTATTTTAATCCTTGTTTTATTTTGAAATGTTTCTTGTAATTTCTTAGTTACAATTAGCTAACACTGTCAATTTACCGTTTGTTGGTATGTATATTTATCGGCTCTGTAATCTTTTTGGTCGAGTGCTCACAAAAATTGATCGGAAGGCAGTGTTTTTCATATCTTACACTTGCTAATTAGTCATTTTTTTTATTTGAACTACTCAAAATTCATAATCTTATCATAAGCAGGCATGTATAGATCCCGGTTTCCAGTCTGCAAGATTGTCTTTGCTAGATCGAGGATTTGTTTTTGCTATAGCTCACATTCGTGGAGGTGGTGAAATGGGTAGGCAGTGGTATGAGAATGGGAAGTTGTTGAAGAAGAAAAATACTTTCACAGATTTCATTGCTTGTGCTGAGCATTTAATAGCAGAAAAATACTGCTCAAAAGAAAGATTGTGTATTGAAGGAAGAAGTGCAGGAGGGTTACTTATGGGTGCTGTTCTTAACATGAGGCCTGATTTGTTTAAGGCAGCTGTTGCTGGAGTACCTTTTGTAGATGTTGTGACTACAATGCTTGATCCAACTATCCCGCTCACAACCGCCGAGTGGGAGGTACTTTCCTTTGTCTTGTGATTATTAAGATCAATTGTCAAGTTATGCATTAATTTTTTTTTCCTAAAACATATAATTAGGAACTTTATCTTTGAATGAAATGCTTGTATGTGACAAATCTGCATTGATGGTCGCAGTTTTTTTTTTTTTTTTTTTGGGAAGTAAAATTTAAGTTGTTTCCTCCATCTCCTTGGGTTCTCAAAAGGTCTGCCACTTTAATAATCACATTTTCTTTGCTAAGCACCAATTATTAAAACAGAGTTCACTGTTAGGCCTCCATTGACTTATGTCTACAGTAGGAAGGGTATAAAGGGTAAACGTGTTGCTGATGTAGGGGAATGAGACTTTAGACAGTTAGTTATAAGAGAAAGGACTGACTAGGAGAGGGTGCACAGTAAGAAACTGTTAGGGGTATATTCTAATCCAGCAGGGATGGGGAGAGGTAGGAAGTAAGTAGAAAATTGTAACCTGTTTGGGAGAGAACTAGGCTCTCGAAGTTCCTAGCTATCGATACAATCAAGGCTCATCCATTTTTTCCACTCTGTTATTGCATTTTCTATTCTGTTTCTGGGTTATTTGTCACTTGAATTGCAGGTTCATCCTATCATTCACTTGAACTAGTCTATAAAGTTGAGATTACAAATCTTAAGATGCTGCTTTCTTTTTCTTGTACCTGAGGTACTGGATTTTTTATTTTATTTTATTTGAATTTACAGCGTACAGGTTCTTTAGATGTAATGTGGTTTTACAGTCTCTCTTAAAAGTCCACATCTTTTGGGCTCTTGTTTTCTTAAGGACTGATGTGTGTGGGTTTAGACAATTCGATGCTGTTTCATTCTGAACATAGTTGCCAACAGGTATTGCTACTAATTAGTTTATGTTTCTGCAGGAATGGGGTGACCCTCGAAAGGAGGAATTCTATTTTTACATGAAGTCATATTCTCCCGTCGATAATGTAAGTTTAATTAAAGTCTGCACAGTTCTTCCATTCACCAGTAAAATAGGGTTTTGACAGTCGTAACAATTGGCATTGCACTAGTATGCTTATCTGGTCAAACCTACAAACTCAATGTTGGTGCTTGAATTTCATTTTGTTTACAGGTTAAAGCTCAAAATTATCCACACATTCTTGTTACAGCTGGTCTAAATGGTAATGCATTGACATGAAGAAATTTCAATTCTTTCTTTATCCGTTCATGTAATTTTATTTCTATCAAGAAGCTCTATCTTTAGTCACAAAACTGTAGCCAATCACTCCCGTGGCACAATATCATGTACGCTTACAAATATTGCCACAGTAAAATATAAAATAAATAAAGAAAGAAAAAGTCCCCTTAACTAGGCATATGAAAATAATTTAACAATCCTTAGGAGGTATTTCTAGGTTGGCATACCAGATCTTTGTTGTTGATTCCATCCATGTAAGTGACATATGCATAGATAGGGATCTCCTACCATTCGACCTGAGCTCTAATTAGGTTTGCTCTATTTCAACAGATCCACGGGTTATGTATTCAGAACCTGCCAAGTTTGTAGCAAAACTAAGGGAACTGAAGACTGATGATAACACCCTGCTGTTTAAATGTGAACTTGGTGCTGGGCATTTTTCGAAGTCAGGGAGGTAAACACCTCTCTGTCTTATTACCTAAAAGCCTTTCACTTGTGATTTTGATTCTTTAGATTCTCTTTTTTATTTTTTTATTTTTACTGCTCTTGAAAATGTGTGGAATGGATTTATAAATTGTAGTCTAGTCTGTAAATATATTATATGACTTGAGGGACAATTATCATAACTGGATCTTCATAGCTGCTGAGAGCTCATTAACTGCCCATCTTTAGTTTTAATTTATCTAATGATAAACGCATTAGTGACACCTCAACTACTAGTTCATCACTTACCGTGTGATTCACATATATTTTTCATGGATCAACACACACGAGATAAAGCTTCTCTTGTTTCTCATTTCTAAAATTGAGGAATAACTTCTTTTCTGATGCACTTTCTTTCTGGCATTTTTTGTTGGATTACAGATTTGAGAAGCTCCAAGAAGATGCTTTCACATTTACTTTCCTAATGAAGGCTCTCAATATGATTCCTGTCTAGAAAGAGGTTTGAAGTGTAACCCATGAAATTTATGCATTTTTTAAGGTGGTGCAAATAATTATTAGGGATTTCAGTTTAAATTCCACTCGAGGTTTTCGTTGTATGGCAATATGGTCTGTATAATTTTATTTTTCTTTGCATTCTATACCCTACCTTCCCCTAAGAAATGGAATTGCAAAAACTAAAAGATTATCAAATATAGAAAAATGTCATTTTATTGGAGTTGGTCAATGTATTGTAAATAACAATGATTTAAATCATAATATATATAGGACAATTTTTATAGGGTTTCACTTTAAACCCTACCGGTAGAGCTCTCAGTGTGAACAGTTTTCGGCGCGATATTTTTTTTTATGACTGTGTATATTGTAACTATTTAGAGCATTCTGTAAATTTTCAGAAAATTTTGAATAGTTTACAGTACTGAAAACTAGATTCAAACATATTGCTTTCCACGCGCATAAAAAAAATTAGTCACGCATGCAATATGTTTGAACTTAGTTTTCGGTACTGTAAACTATTCGAAATTTTATGAAAATTTGCAGGATGCTCTAAATAACTACAATATACACGGTCATAAAAAAAAATCACGCCGAAAACTATTCAAGGGTCGAGAACACTAAAAGCCCTAGCGATAGGATTTAAAGTGTAGTTCCTATACGAGAATTCTCATATATATATATATATATATATAATTTCTTGCTTGTGACAATATTTCAATGCACTTTAGTAAAATGTATCATGAAAATGACATAAATTTATATGAGAATTTTTTTAAAAGCATACCTAAAACAAATTTTATTTACAATCACTTGTCTAAAAATAATTTCAAAACAATTGCAAGATCACCTACCTTATTTAAAAATAATACCTTTTACATATCTTTAATTTAAAAATAATTCATCCCATAAAGATGGAGAGTTTTACCTACGCAGTACAAAAAAGAAGGAAGTTGCTCACGATACTAGAAAGATAGTTATTTTTTCATAAAAAAATTTATTGTTAGATCATATTATTTTGGTACCTATTTTAGAAAATTGATTCTAAGATATCAATTAGTTACTGTTAAAAACATTGCTTCATTTTTAGGTTATATTATAGTATCTTATTATTTTCTTACATTACCTTCAAGCTTATTTTAGAAAATAATTAGTTATCATATAGTATAACAAGTTAGCATATAGCTTATTAGCAAATGATATTATTTAGTATATTACATAATAACGTTTAAATGAAAAATGATAATACACGTTTTAGTCACCCATGCTACTTACATATGAATTATAGGAGTTTTCTTATTAACCAAGCAAAAAAGAACTTAAAGTTACTTTAGAATCATATCAAACAATAAATACTCTTGGACTCTTAAATTTAACTTTTGTTTAACTGAATGAAAAAGCAACTACAAAGTTATTTTTCATACACAATACCAAAACGAACCATTGCAATTATCTTCTCTGGTAACGGCAGAAAATCTATGCTTGTCATATACCAAAATGACCCATTTGAAGAGTATGTCGCAATGGTACGACTCTTGAGCCAAAATGATCGACAGTGTTGCTGGAAAAAACATTTAAGGCTATGGATATACCAACTAACTTGTCGAAAAATGTCGATGATATAGGTGGAGTGAGTGGCTGAATTTTGTTCCTTACGAAAAGCTCATTCCAATGGTTTCCCTGAGGTCCGTGGTGGTCGGAGCTTGCCAAAAAAGCTGGTCAAAATGTTGTATGTACGGAATAGAGCAACATTGTCGGTGTAGCAAGCTTCATCGTGAAGTGTGAGAGAGAGAGAAAAAGGACTTTGGGTATTATTATTTTTCTTTCCAATATGCCCAATCCATTATTTTCGTAAATAAAAAATCTTAGGTGATTTTTGGAAGTAAAATGGAAAAAACAATGTGAGATGTAAATATTCCAATTGATGTTATATTTGATTTATTATAGGAAATTTGAGTATTTATGCTTAAAAGTATCACTTCACTAAAAATATATGCTCTAAGTTTAAAAAAAACAAAATATTTGAAAACTATATAAGCATGTTTGGTTGATTGGAATTGGCTTTAAATTGGAAAACTCATTAGAGTGATTTTTAATATTTGGTTTGGTTTTTATGGGTTTTTTCTTAAATATATATATATATTTTAAAAATTTCCGTTTCAACTTTTTTTCATTAAAAAGTACGTACTTTAAGTTTTTAAAAATGCGATTTTCAAAGTTTCATAATTATAAAAAAATACGGTTTTAGAAAAAATAATTAAAAAACAACTCCTTGCACCAACTAAAATAATAATATATATCAAAACAACTAAACAATAACTAAAAAAAATCTTAAAAATAACTTGAAAAAGAAAACTGTAAAAATTTCTTTAAATTTGTAAAATTGAAAAAAAAAAAATGTTTGACCGTAAAAATTTAAGTTTTTTTTTTAGCAAAATTAAGTATTTTCTGTAAAAATAAAAAAGAAAAACTCTTGGATTTAAACAATGGAATGAAGATTCAAATTGAATCTTAATTCCAGTGAATGGTGGAATAAGGTTTCTTCTCTCTTCTCAAAGGAATTAACTCTCCATTCCAATTTATCTTTTAATTTACCCATCTGGAGCTGAACGTGCATAACCATTTTGAACATTAAACTATATATATATATATATATATATATATATAGGGTGATTATCTGGTGCGGGTGTAACGTACGGACCAGTGCACTTGTTTTATATACCATTGATATTTGAGTCACTTTAACTAGGGGTGGGCATGGGTTGGCCGGGTTTAGAGCGTTTTAATGAGCCAACCCAACTATATCGGCCAAGAGAAATAATGACCCATTCAAAATATATTTATTGTGCAACCCAACCCAACTCAACCAAACAATATTGGGTTGGGTTGGTTTGGTTTGGGTAGAATCCAATTTTTAAATTTATGTTAAATTTAATTTTAAAAATCTATAAATTATATTCTGTCATCCTTCACCCTAATTAAGAAATTAAAACTTTTAAACATATATTCAATCAAACCTATCAAACATAAGTCATAACAAACATATTAAACACAAGTACTAAAGATATTACAATCATCCATAATATTGGACATAAAAAAAAGTTTAAGTGAAATAAAAAAAAAAAGCTTAGAATTTATCAATCAACAATTGTCTTGGTCTTCTCCTTTGTCTCTTTGTTCAGCCTCTACAATTAAAGAAACAAACATTATTAAATTTATTGAAGAAAAAAATATCTGTGCATATAAAATACAAAAATTATCAACAAATATCAACTAATAGAGTATATAGCATATCATATAGAGTATAAATAAGATACAAAACTATTTGTTAATCACATTAAAAATGGCTTATAACAACCAAAATAAAGAAACAAAAGGATGCATCATCTTTGATGGAACCAACCCAAAATTTTAAAGAAGCACAGTCTGCAAAAGCAAAACCATATACGATTGACCCATCTGCAAATCAAAATTGCCAAAACAGAGTAAGACTTAGTGATCTTGGAAAACATAGAAAGAAAATAAAATTTTCCATAACATGTATCATGCAATGAACATAACCAATATTACAGTATAAGGACAGAGCAACATTCTGTCCACTATTCGACAATATGACTAACTCATCCAGATGAAAAGATTAAAGAAAGAGAAGACAGTGCACCCTTCAAGAATTAAAAACAAACCAGCAAAAGTTTATAATCTTATTTTATATTACTGCATTTCAATCTTATTTTGTATAAAGATTAGAATCGGTGACTACTACAGACAAAACTTGATCAATGATAACCATTCATAAAAGGAAACTACATATTACCTCATTTAGCTTCTCCCAACCAAGTCAGGTTGATTAATGCACCCTTTGTCTGTAGCCAAAAGATAAAGCTCTCCCTTGAACTAGAAAAAAGTATGAAAACAATAAATACTTTTCTTAAGACATTTAGAGGCAATATAGCACAAAAGCTGTGGACCAAAGGAAGTTTTTCTCATCTAATTCATAAATAGATACAATCAGTTTTCAATATATGAGAACACATATACAAAAAGAAAAGTGCAACTACTGACCTTAAACATGGTATTGAAGTGATTATTACGGAAAAAGACACACAACTCATGTTCTTTAAGACCATCTTGTAAGCAAAAAAATCAGCATAAACATTTTTTTTTATAAAAAAAAGGTAAATTAAAAAAGGAAAAGGTTGGGAACTTCTTGGACCCCAACACAGAAAAACAGTGGAACTCTTGCCCTTTCCATCTCCGTCGATCGCTTGGTGCCGCAGCCTAAAGCCTTGAACGCTTGGTTCCCGACCCTCTCCACCTCCGTCGCCTAGAGCCTCGACTGCCTGGAGCTTTGCCTACAGATGGAGCTGCCTCCACCTGGTAGTGGTCAAGACTCAATCAAGAGTGCAGAGAAGAGAGATGGTAGAGAAAGACAGAGGTAGGCAGCGGCACATATTTAGGGTTAGGTTAGAGAGTGTTGACGGTGAGAACTCGTCAACAAAGTTAAGTTGGAAAAATTATCAAATTGAAATCGCTAATTGGAAAGCTATGAAAACTTGAACAATGACTCAAGAACAATGGAATAACAACAATGGAGAATTCAGTATCTCATTCACACTAATGTCTCAGCTACAGTAAAATTTCCAACCCCCCTTCAGGTGGCCTTGGAATTCAATTTATAGTAGGCTCTAACGGCCTTAGGTACATAGTGGTCCAGGGGACCAAGAGGTACAAACGTACTGTACTAGGGAAGTGGCTTCAGAGGTTGTGGCTGTACATCCCGTACAGGAGCAGGTGTCAGGAGGATGTCTCCACTACTTGTCTGTACCCCTTCCTGAGGCGTGGTAGCAGCCGTGTTGGCGCAGGAGGTAGTGGTGTCGGCTCTGACCTATGGCCGTAGACGTACGGACCATTGTGGATGCCAAAAATCCACCAAGTAAGAAAAACAAAAGAAGTTTCTAGTCCCTTAAAGAAGTAAACAGCTAAGGGGCACCAAAGGCGCCAAGTACGCGATGAAGGCAGAAGGTTATTATAGGCCATCAAAGTGTTAAACACTCGCAGGGCTCTAGGCCTCACGAGGTCATTCCAGGCCCCCAAGCCGCATCACCTTGTTAGACGCCTTTGTCATGTACACATGGCCCTTATCCATGCCCCTCGAAGTTAAGGCCCCAGCCTCGCGAACACTACTCCAGCAGCACCCCGCGCATGCCAACACCTCATGCGCCTAGCCTTGCCTCGAGGTGTCCCACATCAAGGACCTCACGCCAAGAAGACATTTCACACCTAGGATGCATCCCATGTCTCACCAAGGCATGCGCCCCGCGCGCAACAGGGGCCTCGCGCCCGCGCGCACATGCGCCTCGCGCCCCGCGCGCACCAGGGGCCTCGCGCCCCGCGCCCACCAGGGGCCTCGCGCCCCGCGCGCACATGGGCCTCGCGCCCCGCGTGCACCAGGGGCCTCGCGCCCGCACGCACATGCGCCTCACGCCCGCGCGCACAAGGGGCCTCGCGCCCCGCGCGCACAGGGGCCTCGCGCCCCGCGCGCACCAGGGGCCTCGCGCCCCGCGCGCACATGGGCCTCGCGCCCGCGCGCACTAAGGGATCGCAGTGAGGTCACCTCACCTCGCCCCCAAAGGCTTCGCCCAAGGGTCACGCATGCCTAGCGGCCACGCCCTCAAGGGTCTCGCCCATGAATCACGCGTGTATATAGCGGCCTTGTCCCCAAAGGCTTCGTCCAAGGGCCACGTGTGCCTCGCTTCGCTCACCGGCCACGTCAAAGGCCTCAAGAGACATAGCCTCCACTAAACACCCTTCGGCCATATATCAGGAGCCTCGTAGTATGGGGGATGCAAAGTGATGGTTTCACAAGATAAGCCCCTCATCTCATTTGTAGGCGTCATGACTCATCACACACGCAGCAGGCCCCGTTGAAGAAGCCTTATCTCTCTTCCTGAGCTTCCCTACACTTAGTAGGACGTGGAATAACCATTGGGTACATAGTACCCGTACGTGTACGGGTGCATGACGTACAACCATGGGGAGGACAGAAGCATGACCCTGACACCTGTACCACACAGGTAGTGGAGGTACGGATCAGTCCAGAGAGTGGAGGCACTATATGCACGCCTCTGACTATGTACCAGGCTGACACTATGATCCTCTGCTCCACCACTCTTCCCACACCACTGCCACCTGTGCTATTACCCTGACAGTGTACTTTTGTACTATTTTGTCTCACGGGACCACCATGTATAAGGGGCCATTAGAGCCCAGCTATAAAAGGGGCTTGACCCCTTAGAATGAGGGGTTGGAAAATTCATTGTAAGGAGAGGCTATTGAGAAATATACCAGGACTTGCTCCATCATTTATCTCTGTTTACTTTTCCTTAAAGTTTATTCTTAGTTCTTATATAAACATCACCTGACTTACCTTTGAGTTTTCCGATCTAATTTCGTTGACGAGATTTCACCGTCAACAGTTTGGCGCCGTCTGTGGGAAGAACAAGCATCAAGCCAGTGTTCTTCCATCACTTCCAAAAAAGAAAGATGCTAAGACGTTCAAAACGCCTACGGCAAATACTAGAGGTTGAGGCTCACCGAGACGAAGTAGAGCGAAGGGCCTCCAAGAAAGACTCCCCTCCGCCCGAGCATGGAGGTGGGCTGGAAGAACCTCTTCCCCCAGGGGAGGAGAGGGAAGCATCGTCCCCAGCTATCCAGCCTGACAGAGGTCATTCAGAGTCACTAGTGTATTCACTTCACCAACCCCCGGTAGCACCACGCTCAGGCCACCAAGACCCAGGTCCATCAACGCACGGGCCAAGCAAGAGTCCCGGGGTACGCTCGATAAGTTTAAGCTCAAGGACTCGCCTCTACAAGGATGAGATTCAAGAGTTACATAAAAAGACTCGAAGGCTGGAAACCCAGATAGAGAACATGCAAGAGGTTTTAAACGACCTACTGCGAGGAAAGTCAAGCACACCCCCTCCTGTGCGTAAAGGGAAGGAGCATGAAAAAGGGGAAAGCACTGTCCCCGTAGATGATGGGGGAACCCAAATTTCCACCAGTAAAACCCCCCAGACAAAGTATCAGGGGGGATCTAGGCCAACAAAAGGTCCCCAGGAGCAAAGGCGGAGGGAAGGTGATGGTCGTAAGAACGAGGCCGAAGTCCCCTCAAAAAAGGCACCCCCTGGCCTAAGAAATGAGCTCCATGGGGAGAGGTCAGAAGTAAGAGACGTACCCCCCGCGGTTCCACCGAGGGACACAACCAAGGCAGGGGATCAGCTCAAGACCCCGCAAGACTCCTTATTCAATAAGAGGAAGGGGCTAGGCACCAAAATGCGAAGCCCTCGGGGCAAGATCACCATAGCACTTGGGGGGCGCATGGATGACGGAGAATTCGACCGTGATTCACCCTTCACAAGGGAGATTCAGGCTGAACAAATGCCCATTGGCTTCAGAGAGCCTCGCATGACTCCGTACGAGGGTACTACAGACCCAAAGTATCACTTAGACTCCTTCAATAACTTGATGAGGTTAAGAGGGGTCAATAGCAGAGCAAAGTGTCATTGCTTCGTTGTTACGCTTAAAGGAGTGGCGTACAAGTGGTTCAGGAGGTTAAGACTAGGAACAATCAAATCATGGCAATAATTCTCTAATGAATTTCTTCAGCAACACCATACAGCATGTGACTACATCATGCCGATTACCAGCCTCGCTAACATCAAACAAGGCGAGAATGAAAGTTTGAAGGACTACATCCATAGGTTCGGTATAGAAGCAACAAAGGTGGGAGATTTAACCAAAGCGGAGCTCAAGATGGCTATTACAGCCGGAGTTCGTCCAGGAAGCAAGTTATGGAGTAACATGCTCAAAAGAGAAGTTTTGAATTTGGACGACTTCTTCGAGAGAGCACAGAAGTACATACGTGTGGAAGAGGGCCATAAGAACTTCCATGTCGAAGAAAGCGAACCTTCCTCCAGTGGCCATACTACCACTATGTCTGAGGATTCCATATAGAAGGGGGGCATCGCGCTAGAGGGGTCGCTGACCATGTTCGAGATCGAACGAAGACCCTCTAGCCATGAAAGTCCCCATCCAAGGGGAAATAACCTCCAAAGTAAACGCCTCCAAAAAGGGCCTCCAAAGTAGATGCTTCCAAAAAGGGTCTCCGAAGTAGACACCTCCAAAAAGGGTCTCCAAAGTAGACGCCTCCAAAATAGACGCCTCCGAAAAGGGTCTCCAAAGTAGACGCCTCCGAAAAGGGTCTCCAAAGTAGACGCTATCAAAATGGGTCTCAAAGTAGACGCTTCCGAAAAGGGTCTCAAAGAAGATGCTTGCAAAAAGGGTCTCAAAGAAGACGCTTGCAAAAATAGTACTATGCCTAATGACGAGAAGGACGCTTCTCGCAAGATATAATAAGCACGCGCGAAGATATATAAAAGGATAACTAGAACCCAAGGGGTCAATATATCCTTACAGGTGCAACTAAGGCGCACCACAGAGAGGCCTACCGAACCCCCTTTTCACGTGGGTTCCAAAGGACCTCGAACGTGATAAAAAAAAAAACGAAGAAAAAGAAGAATAAGAGAATAATAAAAAGGAACGGAAGAGTCTACAAGAACGCCTAAAGGCCTCCCTATAGACTGGGGGGCAAGTGTGGATGCCAAAAATCCACCAAGTAAGAAAAACAAAAGAAGTTTCTAGTCCCTTAAAGAAGTAAACAGCTAAGGGGCACCAAAGGCGCCAAGTACGCGATGAAGGCAGAAGGTTATTATAGGCCATCAAAGTGTTAAACACTCGCAGGGCTCTAGGCCTCACGAGGTCATTCCAGGCCCCCAAGCCGCATCACCTTGTTAGACGCCTTTGTCATGTACACATGGCCCTTATCCATGCCCCTCGAAGTTAAGGCCCCAGCCTCGCAAACACTACTCCAGCAGCACCCCGTTGCACCCCGCGCATGCCAACACCTCATGCGCCTAGCCTTGCCCCGAGGTGTCCCACATCAAGGACCTCACGCCAAGAAGACATTTCGCACCTAGGATGTATCCCATGTCTCACCAAGGCATGCGCCTCGTGCCCCGCGCGCAACAGGGGCCTCGCGCCCGCGTGCACCAGGGACCTCGCGCCCGCGCGCACATGCGCCTCGCGCCCCGCGCGCACCAGGGGCCTCGCGCCCCGCGCGCACATGGGCCTCGCGCACCGCGTGCACCAGGGGCCTCGCGCCCGCGCGCACATGCGCCTCGCGCCCGCGCGCACATGCGCCTCGCGCCCCGCGCGCACCAGGGGCCTCGCGCCCCGCGCGCACCAGGGGCCTCGCGCCCCGCGCGCACCAGGGGCCTCGCGCCCGCGCGCACATGCGCCTCGCGCCCCGCGCGCACATGGGCCTCGCGCCAGCGCGCACCAGGGGCCTCGCGCACCGCGCGCACAGGGGCCTCGCGCCCCGCGCGCACCAGGGGCCTCGCGCCCCGCGCGCCCCAGAGGCCTCGTGCCCGCGCGCACGTGCGCCTCGCGCCCGCGTGCACCAGGGGCCTCGCGCCCCGCGCGCACAGGGGCCTCGCGCCCCGCGCGCACCAGGGGCCTCGCGCCCCGCGCGCACCAGGGGCCTCGCGCCCCGCGCGCACCAGGGGCCTCGCGCCCCGCGCGCACCAGGGGCCTCGCGCCCCGCGCGCACCAGGGGCCTCGCGCCCCGCGCGCACATGGGCCTCGCGCCCCGCGCGCACATGGGCCTCGCGCCCGCGCGCACCAAGGGCTCGCAGTGAGGTCACCTCACCTCGCCCCCAAAGGCTTCGCCCAAGGGTCACGCATGCCTAGCGGCCACGCCCTCAAGGGTCTCACCCAAGAATCACGCGTGTATATAGCGGCCTCGTCCCCAAAGGCTTCGTCCAAGGGCCACGTGTGCCTCGCTTCGCTCACCGGCCACGTCAAAGGCCTCAAGAGACATAGCCTCCACTAAACACCCTTCGGCCATATATCAGGAGCCTCGTAGTATGGGGGATGCAAAGTGATGGTTTCACAAGATAAGCCCCTCATCTCATTTGTAGGCGTCATGACTCATCACACACGCAGCAGGCCCCGTTGAAGAAGCCTTATCTCTCTTCCTGAGCTTCCCTACACTTAGTAGGACGTGGAATAACCATTGGGTACATAGTACCCGTACGTGTACGGGTGCATGACGTACAACCATGGGGAGGACAGAAGCATGACCCTGACACCTGTACCACACAGGTAGTGGAGGTACGGATCAGTCCAGAGAGTGGAGGCACTATATGCACGCCTCTGACTATGTACCAGGCTGACACTATGATCCTCTGCTCCACCACTCTTCCCACACCACTGCCACCTGTGCTATTACCCTGACAGTGTACTTTTGTACTATTTTGTCTCACGGGGCCACCATGTATAAGGGGCCATTAGAGCCCAGCTATAAAAGGGGCTTGACCCCTCAGAATGAGGGGTTGGAAAATTCATTGTAAGGAGAGGCTATTGAGAAATATACCAGGACTTGCTCCATCATTTATCTGTGTTTACTTTTCCTTAAAGTTTATTCTTAGTTCTTATATAAACATCACCTGACTTACCTTTTGAGTTTATAGTAGGCTCTAACGGCCTTAGGTACATAGTGGTCCAGGGGACCAAGAGGTACAAACGTACTGTACTAGGGAAGTGGCTTCAGAGGTTGTGGCTGTACATCCCGTACAGGAGCAGGTGTCAGGAGGATGTCTCCACTACTTGTCTGTACCCCTTCCTGAGGCGTGGTAGCAGGCGTGTTGGCGTAGGAGGTAGTGGTGTCGGCTCTGACCTATGGCCGTAGACGTACGGACCATGATCCTCACTGGCACTGGCATCCGTACCTGGTACCTGGTCGTACAAATATGTCTCACTCGACTCGTACCGGATCTCCTAAACATGGGGATCCCGAGATGTAGAGAACGGGACCCTTGGTACAGGATGCCTGGGGCATTCTAAGGTTACCCACGGGCGTGGGCGATAAGTGCTTGGCCTCGCTCTACGTCTTAGCATATGAGGCAAGACGCCTCTGGGCCATGCGTGTCAAGTTACGGGGCGTCGGCACCCCGAGAAGATGGTGGGTTGATAGACCTTCAGGGATGCGCGCGCGGGGCCTTGCGCGGCCTCGCATACGGGGCGCTGTTGATGGCCTCGCGCGGTTGGAGTGGCCTAAGGGCCCCGTGAGATAGGGGGATCTTGCCCATGCGACGGCCTCGCGAAACGGCCTCGCGGGATGGGCCTCGCGAGACGACGGGGCTTCGTGGGACGGCCTCGCGAGATGGCCTCGCGGGATGGCCTGACTTCGCCCACGCAACGGCCTCACGAAATGGCCTTGCGGGATGGGCCTCGCGAGATGACCTCGCGAGACGACGGGGCTCCGCGGGACGGCTTCGCGAGATGTGGCTTCATGGGACGTGGCCTGACTTCGCCCACGCAACGGCCTCGCGAATTGGCCTCGCGGGATGGGCCTCGCGAGATGACCTCGCGAGACGACGGGGCTCCGCGGGACGGCTTCGCGAGATGGCCTCGCGGGATGGCTTGACTTCGCCCACGCAACGGCCTCGCGAAATGGCTTCGCGGGATGGGCCTCGCGAGATGACCTCGCGAGACGACGGGGCTCCGCGGGACGGCTTCGCGAGATGGCTTCACGGAACGTGGCCTGACTTCGCCCACGCAACGGCCTCGCGAAATGGCTTCGCGGGATGGGCCTCGCGAGATGACCTCGCGAGACGACGGGACTCCGCGGGACGTCTTCGCGAGGTGGCTTCACGGAACGTGGCCCGACTTCGCCCACGCAACGGCCTCGCGAAATGGCTTCGCGGGATGGGCCTCGCGAGATGACCTCGCGAGACGACGGGGCTCCGCGGGACGGCCTCGCGGGATGGCCTCGTGGAACGGAGGTGTGGTCCACGTGAGGGCCTCGCGGGACGTTGGCCTTGCATTTCCTCTTTATGGGATTATGAGCATTAACACTTGCCCCCTAGTCTGAAAGAGAGTCTTTAGGTGCTCTTGTAGACTATTCATCTGGGTTCCTATAAATAGGCCTTCATGCATGTCTTAATATTCACACCTTACTGCCTTGGCTTAGTGGGTGTTAGACCCTTGCTCCTTTCAAGAGGTAAAGGGTTCAATCCCCCACAACCACACTTTCTCTATAATTTCATCACTTTTCCATTTTTCCATCATCATCATTTTTTTATTTTTTTTAGCTAGTTTCTTGGTGTGTATATTTTTGGACTAACACACATTTCTGATTGATTCTTGCAGACGCGCATTTTCAACGCTTTGGTGCTTTTCGCCTCCCAACCTTCCTTGGACTCCGACCTCGTTCTTTCAATCGCTTGAGGTACATTTTCTTTTCTTCTTCCGTTTATTTACTTATTCTATCGGATTCAGACCAGCAACACTTGGGATGGGGTACATTAGTCCGAGCTTGTTTTGACCATATGCGCGCCCCTCCTCTTTTTTTTTTATACATATACCTTGTAGTAGTCCATTTAGGGCATTTGCACCTAGGGGTATTAAGCCTGTTCCTTTGTGTTTTGTAGTCTTCCCCTTGTTTAAACGTGACCCCCTTTTTGCTGTTGGGACGTGGTTTCATGGCCAGTGAGGGCCCGTCCGACATACCCTCGAGGGCTGAGTTTATCGACCTGTCTTCAGACCCCGAGTCCCCTGAGGGCAGCCCTTATCAGGACTATGATTCTTTGAGGCAGGCCCGTATTCGCCACCTCGAGTGCATGGCTGATCTTAGGCATAAAATTTGGGTGGTAGAGAGCGAAATCGACTCGGTGTCGAGGGGAGACGGAGGACCTTCACCCCCGGGCCTTAGTGACCATATAGCGCGTCTTAGGACGGCTCTTTTTGAATTGCGGTGGGAGTTAGAGTTTATGGAGGGACACATTCCGCCAGAACCTTCCACTCCCCCTTCGCCTGATGACGGTCACGGGGCTATCAACTCCTCTCCTCAGCCCCTAGTCTCCGTTGATCCTGGCTTAGCGCTTCCGCCATCGCTCCCCCGATGGAAAACCCTTGCTAGGAGGAGAAAATGGAGGGTTAAGTGCTCTGCCTCTTCCTCACATGCTTCTTTTGACTTTGCAGATATGTCGAAGGCACACAGACAGGTGTCCGTCCAGGAAGAAGACGACACCCCTCTATTGGCGTCCAGCCTAGTGTCTCACGTGTCTCCGAATAAATTGAAGGCAATCGTGAAACATTACCGAGCTCCTCCGGAATATGCCCTGCACGCTCCTCAAGAGACTTGCCGGGCTGACCGCCCTAAATGGGGCTTTGTGGCTTTGAGCGAACAAATTCTGAAGGCGGGTGGCACCATTCCTCTACATCCATTCTTCGTGGCGGTTCTCAATTATTTTGATTTGGCCCCTCTCCAACTGTCGCCCAACAGTTGGCTGACCTTAAGTTGCCTCTTCGTCTGGTTTAAGGACAATGAGAAACGTGCCCCGACGCCGCAGGAGGTGCATACTTTGTATAACCTTATAGCATTGCCCAGGTCTAAAGGCTTCTACTACTTGCAAAAGGCCAACAGTGAGCTCCCCTTAATAGAGGGCTCGGTGTCCAATACCGGGCCATGGAAGCAAGATTTTTTTTTGGGTAGAGGGGCCTCTCTCAGTTCGTGAAAGCTTCCGTGCTAATCCTAGTAAGTATCCTGATCCTTCCTTCTCTCTTACTAGAACTTACTGTTTTGCACTCTCGCTTGTATTGACATTGACGTGGTTCTTGTAGGGTACTTTGCGGATCCTTCGGTCATCGGGTCTGAGGCGGAGGCCATAGGCAAACTCATTGCTGCAGATTCCGCTCAGAAGAAGGCGACGGTCCTTTTTACGGTGGAAAATCTCACCCGCCACCAATTGTCCCCGGTCACTAACTCTAAGTTCCTATGGTCGATCACCGGGTCTAAGAAGGTTGCGGCTACGTCGGCTGGGCCATCACTGCACGAGGATGCGGTTGAGGTGGAGATGGAGGATGCCCCCTGTCCCCAGGGGGATGTCCTCCTCATGACCCCCATGTCCAGGACACGACCTTTCACCCTCTGGACCTGCAGGCCACGGCAGGATGCTACGCCCCTCCTGGCCATGATGGCGGCGATGCCTTCCCTCCGACCCCTCATGACCTCGGCGTACAGGATGCTAATTTCGTCGGGCTCGCGGAGCTCCCTGCTGATGCACCAGAATCTCAATTTTTCTCTTCTGCTGTGCCTCCTCCTGCCTCGGCGAGTGGGTCGTCTGTTCCGGTCCAACCAGATATTCCTAGCATGGAGGCAGAGGCTTGGGTGACCAGGATGGCCTCAGTTTATGGGCAGCGTATCGTTCCAATAGCTGCGAGTCTCCCTGTCTCCGACTGGAGGGGCCTGGGGAACGTGACTCAATCAGACCTCGGGGAGATGCTAAGGCGTGCCGCGGCCTGGGTGAGGCTTTGTACCTTGCGTTGATTAGCATTATGCACAGATGCACCTGCGTTCTTCTTTTTGTTACTTATTGTTGATGCCATTTGTTTTCTTGTGCAGGTCTATATCGTGTCTCTTCGACATGCTGACTCGACTGGCATCCTTTCCGCATCTACCACTGAAAGGGACGGCCTCATAGTCCAGGTCCAGGAGCTCGAAAATGAGCTTAGCGCAACTAAGGTCCAATTGTCAAAAGCCCAGACTAAGTATGCCAAGTCGGACTCGAGGAATGGTAAGCTGAAGACTAAGATCAAGGAGCTGAGGGGCAAGGCCAAATGCTTGGAGCGCGAGCTCAAGGGGGCCAAGGCCGCTGCATCCGTGTCGCATGAGATGGTTATCCAAATGGGGACTGAAGTTGAGGCCCTTAGGGCTGAACTACAGTCGGCTCAGGAGAAGGTCGCTTCCTTGGAGGCGGAGAGGGTCATAACCGAGTGCAAGTCTATAGACCGGGCTCTTTACAATGTGTGGAGGCAGGATCCCAACTTTGACTTCTCCTCTTTCGGCGAGCATGCTGTTGCTCGAGCGGCCTGGTGGAGTGCCCACTACAGGAGGCCTTGAAATAGTCTCGCTCCTTTCTTGTTTTTTATTATGTAGCGTCATTACTAGTGCTACTTTTCTGTTAGTAACCCTTGTATTATCTTGAGAACTCCTTTTTTTTTTTTTTTAATGTATGAGTACATGTGATGTTGCTGTTTATTTCTTATTCTATTGCATTTGAGGCCCTTTTATGCCTGTATGACGCGGTTTGGTTGGTTCCCTTCTTTTATTTGTCAGGCTGGAGGTCCTTTGGATCCCATGTGAAAGGGTTCACTGGGACCTCTTTTGGTGCCTCTTGGTGGTTTCTGTAAGGATATTTTGACCCCTTGGGTCTTAGTTATCCTTTTAGGTTTTTCTTGCGCGCGCTTATTATTTCTTTGCGAGAGGCGTCCCTCTCGTCCTTTTGCATAGTACTATTTCGGCAAGGGTCTCTGTTGGGACCCTTTTTGGCTAGGCGGCTTGGTGGCCGCTCTAGACTTATTAGTGTTGTCACTATATATATATATATATTTTTCTTTCGTAAGGCCTTTTGGCCTCCTTGATGTTCACGAGGGTAGCTAATCCTCGTAAACTCAGGGGAGGCCTTGCAAGGTCTTTTTACTACTTTCTATGTTTAGGGGCTTCGTCTAGGGCCCCGATAAAAGGGGTCCTTCTCGGGTCCTCCTAATGCATAGGGGGTCGTTTTTAGGCTCCTCCTAATTGAGGGTCCTTTTCAAGATCCCTTATCAGGGGGTCTTTTTTAGGAGCCTCTTTTTTAGGAGGGCGAGGGGTCCTCTCCAAGACCCTCCGTTAGAGGGTCCTTTTCAGGCTTCCCTTGCTAGCTGTGTTACCGCCCCCTGTCCTGCCCCCGAAGTGTTTGGTGAAATTTATTTCGGCGAACACTTTGGCTGATGCCCGGGTACTGAAGAAAAAATAACACACGAAGAGGCTAACAGTTTTACTTATAATACGTGGTTTCATTCATTATATTCGTAACATAATGGTCTCATACACGCAGTTGCAACGGTACATAGGTGATTTTCACATAAAACAAAATAAAAAGGCTCACGCCTACTTAGGAGGTTATCTAGGTAACCTCTTTGATTTCTTCCTACCATATCAAGGCAGCGCGCTACACTTGTGCTTTTATCCGTGGACATGGGCGCCTTACTGGTAGTACTTCCTCAGGTTTTCCGCGTTCCATGCCCGGGGTACGATGGTGTCGTCCATGCGCGCCAGCTTGTAAGTGTTTGGGGGGATGCACTGAGCAACTTGGTAGGGTCCCTCCCAATTTGCCCCCAGCACTCCTGCACCTGGGTCTCGTGTGTTTGGGAGCACCTTCCTCAGCACCAGGTCGCCGACTCTGAAAGTTCTCTCTCGCACCCTCGAATTGTAGTACCTTGCGGCGCGTTGCTGGTATACCGCCACCCTCATCTGGGCTTTTTCTCTCTTTTCCTCCAGGAGGTCTAAGCTTTCGGTCAGGGCTATGTGGTTGGCTTCGTCTTCATACGCCTGCACCCTGCGGGACACGACTCGCATTTCGACTGGGAGCACAGCCTCGCATCCATAGGCCAAGGAGAATGGGGACTCCCCAGTTGTCGTGCATGGGGTGGTTCTGTAAGCCCACAGCACATTTGGTAGCTCATCTGCCCAGGCTCCTTTCATCTTCTCCAGCTTTGTCTTTAGGTTCTTCTTTAGGACCCTGTTGATGGCCTCCACCTGCCCATTGGCCTGGGGGTGTACCACCGCAGAGAAGCTCCTCCTTATACCTCTTTCCTTACAGTATTCATCGAAGGCTCCTCCTTCAAATTGGGTGCCATTGTCGGAAATAATTTTGTAGGGTACCCCATACCGGCACACAATGAATTTGTTGACAAAAGAGGTTATGTGCTTAGCGGTTATCTTCACAAGGGGTTCCGCTTCTACCCACTTGGTGAAATAATCTACTGCCACCACCGCGTACTTCGCTCCACCTCTGCCTGTAGGAAGAGCGCCGATTAAGTCTATCCCCCAGATAGCGAAGGGCCAGGGGCTGGGCATGCTGGTCAGTTCGCTTGGGGATCTTCGAGGGTAATTGGAATGCCTCTGGCACTTGTCGCATTTCGTGGCAAAGTCCTGTGCGTCTTTCTCCATGGAAGGCCAGTAGTATCCTTGTCTTATGGCCTTCCTAGCCGTGGAGGGTCCACTTTCGTGGTTGCCGCACTCTCCCTCATGGATCTCTTGTAACACCTTCAACGCCTCCTCTTCTTCTACATACCACAGGAGAGGCATGGAGAATCCTCTTTTGTAAAGGACCCCATCTATCAAGGCGTACCTTGCGGCCTTGTACACCAACCTCCGAGATTCGTTTTTATCCGCAGGCAAGACTCCTTCCTCCAGGTACCTCTTGATTGGCTCGGTCCATAATTTCTTTGGGACGCCGATCATGTGCACATCTGCGCCTTCGATGATGGGCTTTGGCAAGTACTCCACGGGTATTGATTCCAAGACATCACCATCCTTGGTAGATGCCAGCTTTGCAAGTGCATCGACGTGGGTGTTCTTTTCTCTGGGGATTTGCTCTATAGTATATGCCACCATTCGTCCCAGGTAGCCCTTCACCTTCTCTAAATATGCTGCCATCTTGGGCCCCCTTGCCTGGTACTCCCCCTTTATTTGGCATACCACCAATTGCGAGTCACTGAAAATATGAAGGCGCGTTACTTTCAATTCCTGGGCTAGGCGCAGGCCAGCTAAGAGCGCCTCGTACTCCGCCTCATTATTGGAGGCCTCGAACCCAAACCGGATTGTGCAGTACATTCTGTGTCCCTCGGGCCCAGTCATCATGATGCCCGCTCCTGATCCTCCTTCATTTTACGCCCCGTCAACATGCAAACTCCACTCCTCTACATCTCCCAGTTCATCCTCCACAACAGGCTGCGCCCCTCCTTCACTCTGTCCTTCATTCGGCTGATGGGTGAATTCTACTATAAAATCTGCCAGCACCTGTCCATTGATGGAGGCCCTTGGGGTGTAGACAATATCAAACTGACTTAGCTCAATCGACCATTTCATTAGCCTCCCTGAGGTCTCTGGCTTATGTAGGACTTGTCTCAAAGGACTATCTGTTAAGACATCAATCGTATGCGCATGGAAGTAAGGCTTCAACTTCCTCGACGCTACTACTAGCGCATAGGCCAGTTTTTCGATCTCTGGATACCGGCTCTCCGCGTCCACCAGACGCTTGCTGATATAGTATACGGGCTGTTGTTGCTTCTTCTCTCCCTTAACTAAGGCTGCGCTGATGGCATGCTCCGACACCGCCAAGTATAGGTACAGCTTCTCGCCCTTCTCTGGCTTTGCTAACAGGGGCGGCTTCCCCAGGTGCTCTTTCAACCTGACAAAGGCTTCCTCACATTTTTCATCCCAAGCGAACTTTTTGCTCCCTTTGAGGATGTCAAAGAATGGGAGGCACTTGTCGGTGGATCTTGAGATGAACCTATTAAGGGCTGCCACCCTTCCTGTTAGGCATTGTACCTCCTTCTTATTCTTCGGCGGGCTCATTTCTATGAGTGCCTTTATCTTGTCGGGGTTGGCCTCGATTCCTCTGGAATTGACCATGAAGCCCAAGAATTTTCCTGAGGATACCCCGAAGGTGCATTTGGCTGGGTTCAATTTCATCCGATATTTCCTGAGCGTGTCAAACATCTCACCAAGGTCTTTGTTGAGCTCTGCTGCGACTTTGGTCTTCACTAGCATGTCATCCACGTACACTTCCATATTCCTTCCTATCTGATTTGCGAACATTTTATTCACCAGCCTTTGATAGGTGGCTCCCGCGTTTTTGAGCCCGAAGGGCATCACCTTATAACAGTAGAGCCCTTTGTCTGTAATGAATGACGTGTGTTCCTCATCTGCAGGGTTCATTGGGATTTGGTTGTATCCCGAGTAGGCGTCCATAAAACTTAGTAACTCATGCCCCGCTGTTGCGTCTACTAACTGGTCTATCCTGGGGAGTGGGAAGCTGTCCTTGGGACAAGCTTTATTCAAATTCGTGAAATCAACGCAAGTCCTCCACTTCCCGTTTGGCTTCGGCACGAGTACTGGGTTTGATACCCACACAGGATAGAAGGATTCACGGATGAACCCGTTGGCCTTCAACTTGTCAACCTCCTCCTTTAACGCTGCGTACCTTGTTGGATCGAGTGCCCGCCTCTTCTGCCTGACGGGCCTTGCTCCTGGGGAGGTGTTCAGGTGGTGGCACATTACGCTGGGGTCTATGCCCACCATGTCCTCGTGACTCCATGCAAACACGTCTAGATTATCCTTCAAAAATCTTATCAATTCTTCCTTCACGTCACCTTGTAGGCTTCTCCCTATCTTCAATTTCCTTAAGGGCTCTTCCGTCACCGTAGCCTCCTCTACTTCTTCTACCGGTTCTGCTCTTGCCTCATCCACGACCCGAGGGTCCAGCTCCTGCGGACCCCCTGTGGGCATGCTTATCGCCTCATGCACCACCATGGCCATCGGCTCACGTGGCTTTGCAGGCGCGCGAAGTGAGGTATTATAACACTCCCTTGCTTCCTTCTGTTCTCCTTTCATACTCGCGATCCCCCCTGGAGTCGGGAACTTGACAACTAAGTGATATATTGAAGTTATGGCTTTCAATTCTCTCAGGGAGGGCCTCCCTAATACCGCGTTGAAAGCTGATGCGCAATCTACAACAACAAAGTTAGACATGACTGTGGTTTGGCGGGGTTGCTCCCCCATGGTAAGTGTCAACTCAATCATCCCAAGGGGTTGCACTGAATCCCCTGTGAACCCGTAT
Organism: Humulus lupulus; assembly: GCF_963169125.1. Taxonomy (NCBI): domain Eukaryota; kingdom Viridiplantae; phylum Streptophyta; class Magnoliopsida; order Rosales; family Cannabaceae; genus Humulus; species Humulus lupulus. The sequence continues at coordinate 205,510,247 of NC_084794.1, read as the reverse complement.
AGTGACGACTGACAAGGCTTTAGGTGACGAATGCCCAGTCCCATTTTTTCCAAAGCCGGGCGATATAGGATGTCCACTGAGCTCCCGTTGTCCACCAGGACTTGATGTACACGCATATTTGCCAACTGGACTGTCAGCACCAGCGGATCATTGTGGGGGAAGTGTACCCCTCGTGCATTTTCCTCAGTGAACGTTATCGAGTCGTTTTCCCCCTTGAAACTCTTCGGGGGTCGCTGTTCTAAACTCAGGACGCAGGGGGGCGGACTTCGTCGAGCCTCTCTTGCATATTTATCTCGTCCCTTCCTAGAATCTCCTCCAAATCCTGGGCCTCCAAAAATGGTGCGGACCTCCCCTTGTATCTCTGGGGCTCGCTCCTGTGCCTGGGGCGCTGTGGGCTCGTTTTCTGGCCTTTGCCTTTCTCTCTTGACATAGCGGCCTAAGTGCCCCCGGTGGATGAGCTCCTCAATTTCCTCCTTCAAGTGGATACACTCTGCCGTGGTGTGTCCAATGTCCTTGTGGTATTGGCAGTATTTACTGGGGTCCCTCTTGGACCGATCCTTTCTCATTGGTGGGGGCTTCTTGAAGGGCACTCGATCTTCGTTGGTGACGTAAATATGCTCTCTGGTGTCAGTGAGGTTCGTATAGTAAGTATAGGACGTTGGCCTATGATCACCCCCTCGTTTGGTCTTCCTCTGCGGGTCGTCTCTCGACCCCTCATACGTCCTCTTCTTCTTAGCTATATTCGGCCCGTCGTTAATTGGGGGCTTTGCGTGGGGCTCCTCCTTTCCGACCTTCAGGTTTGCATGGCCATCTTCCACACGGATGTACTTCTGTGCTCTTTCATAGAAGTCATCCAAGTCGGTGACTTCCCTCTTTAGCATGTTGTCCCACAACTTGCTCCCTGGGAGCACCCCAGCAGTAATGGCCATTTTTAACTCCCGGCGCGTTAGGCTCCCCACTTTTGCGGCCTCCATATTGAACCGCTGAATGTAGCTTTTTAGGCTCTCCTTCTCCCCTTGCTTCACGTTGGCCAAGCTGGTACCTGGCATCGTGTAGTCCCGCACGGCATGGTGCTGCTGGAGGAACTCGTCAGAGAACTGCTGCCAGGACCTGATGGACCCTGACCTTAGCCTTTTGAACCATTTGTAGGCGGGTCCTTTCAGAGTGACAGCGAAGCAATGGCACTTGGCACCACTTCCAATCCCCCTCAATTTCATGAGATCGTTAAACGCATCCAGGTGGTACTTTGGACCCGTGTTCCCTTCGTAAGGGGTCATATTGGGCTCCTTAAAATTGGTAGGGAGCCGGATTGCCTAAATTTCTCGCACGAAGGGTGACTCATGGTCGAAGTCTTCCTCAAAGGCCTGGCCACCCGACGCGGTGACAATCTTGCTCCGCAAGCTCCGCATCTCCGTGTCTAAGTCCTGCCTCCTTTTGCTGAGGGAGTCTCTTAGAGTGGATGGGCTAGGATCTTCCTTTCCCTTGCCTTCTCGAGGCGCCTCAGGGGGTGTGGTCCCTTTGCCTGCCCTCTTCTTGTTGATCTCCTCCCGCAAGTCTGGGGGCGTTCTTTTGGAGGTGACCTCATCCTCACGTCGAGGGGCAGCGGTGGTTCTCGGCGCTGGCCTTTGGGCCTGCTTAGGCGGTTCGGGGTGATCATGTTGCTTCGCGCGGGGGGTGTTGCTAGTTGAGTGTCGGGTTCTTCCATCATCTACTGGCACAGTGGTCTCCACCCCACCTTTACCTTTCTCTTTTCTCTTAGGCAAGGTTATGCTGGACTTACCCTGCAGTAGGCCGTTAAGGACCTCTTGCATGTTTTCCAAGGTAGTTTCTAACCTTTGGTTTTTACGGTGGAGCTCACGTATCTCCTCTTCGTAAAATCGGGACTTTGAACTCGAGCTCACGGAGTGGACCCGGGGGTGTTTGTCAGGCCTATGGGCAGAAGGGCCCGGGTCTTGCCGGCCGGAGTTCGGTGCCCGCGGCGGTTTTGGAGGAGGGAACTCATCAGCGTGCACCGGTGGTGCTCTGGGAGGACTCCCCCCAGGTGGAGCAGCCGGTGATGAGGCCACCTTGTCTCCTCCGTGAACCTCAGGGTCTTTCGGGGGCTCCACGTCCCTGGGTGGAGGAGCGTCCTTCATGGAGGCCTTCAGCTGGACTCCGTTTAAGTGAACTTCGACCTCCTGCGTCTCCCTCAGTCGCTTCGAGCGTCTCGGCATCTTCTTCTTGTCGGAAATAATGGTGGAACAGTAGCTTAAAACTAACGTTCCCACAGACGGCGCCAAACTGTTGACGGTAAGAACTCCTCAACGAAGTTAAGTTGGAAAAATTATCAAATTAAAATCGCTAATTGGAAAGCTATGAAAACTTGAACAATAACTCAAGAACAATGGTATAACAACAATGAAGAATTCAGTATCTCATTCACACTAATGCCTCTGCTACAGTAAAATTTCCAACCCCTTTTCAGGTGGCCTTGGAATCCATTTTATAGTAGGCTCTAATGGCCTTGGGTACATAGTGGTCCAGGGGACCAAGTGGTACAAACGTACTGTATTAGGGGTGTGGTTTCAGTGGTAGTGGTTGTACATCCCGTACAGAAGCAGGTGTCAGGGGGATGTTTCCACTACTTGTCTGTACCCCTTCCTGAGGTGTGGTAGTAGGTGTATTGGTGCAGGAGGTAGTGGTGTCGGTTCTGACCCATGGCCGTAGACGTACGGACCATGATCCTTACCCCAGCAACCTCACTGGCACTGGTATCCGTACCTAGTACTTGGTCGTACAAATATGTCTTATTCGACTCGTACCGGATCTCCTAAACATGGGGATCCCAAGATGTAGAGAACGGGACCCTTGGTACAGGATGCCTGGGGCATTCTAAGGTTACCCACGGGCGTGGGCGATAAGTGCTTGGCCTCGCTCTACGTCTTAGCGTATGAGGCAAGACGCCTCTGGGCCATACGTGTCAAGTTACGGGGCGTCGGCACCCCGAGAAGATGGCGGGTTGATAGACCTTCAGGGATGCGCGCGCGGGGCCTTGCGCGGCCTCGCATACGGGGCACTATTGATGGCCTCGCGCGGTTGGAGTGGCCTAAGGGCCCCGTGAGATAGGGGGATCTCGCCCACGCGGCGGCCTCGTGAGACGGCCTCGCGAGGTGGAGAGATTTTGCCCATGCGACGGCCTCGCGAAATGGCCTCGCGAGATGACCTCGCGAGACGACGGGGCTCTGCGGGACGGCTTCGCGAGATGTGGCTTCACGGGACGTGGCCTGACTTCGCCCACGCAACGGCCTCGCGAAATGGCCTCGCGGGATGGGCCTCGCGAGATGACCTCGCGAGACGACGGGGCTCCGCTGGATGGCTTCGCGAGATGTGGTTTCACGGGACGTGGCCTGACTTCGCCCACGCAACGGCCTCGCGAAATGGCCTTGCGGGATGGGCCTCGCGAGACGACGGGGCTCTGCGGGACGGCCTCGCGAGATGGCCTCGCGGGATGGCCTCGCGGAACAGGAGGCGTGGCCCACGTGAGGGCCTCGCGGGACGTTGGCCTCGCGGGTCAGTGGGGCATCGCCCACACGATGGCCTCGCGGAATGTTGGCCTTGCATTTCCTCTTCATGAGATTATGAGCATTAACACTAGCTATGGCTTAGAACCAATTAGGTAAAATGTTAAAGATCTTGCGATCTGATAGGGGTGGAGAATATTTGGATACGCAGTTCCAAGATCATTTAATTGAACTTGAGATTTTATCACAACTTTTTGCCCAGGGTACTTTGCAACAAAATGGTGTAGCGGAATGCCAGAACAGAACTTTATTGGAAATGGTTAGATGCATGCTTAGTTACTCCAGTCTGTAAACTTCATTATAGGGACATGCAATTGAAACTGCAAACGATATTCTAAATGTCGTACCGTCAAAATCAATCCCCAAAACATCTTTAGAACGCTGGAATGGTCGTCAACCTAGTTTACGTCATTATAGAATCTGGGGGTGCCTCGCCGACGTCCTGAGGAAAAAGGAAGGAAAGCTAGAGCCGCGAACTGAAGTTTGCATGTTTGTTGTCTATCCTAAAGGCACCTGGGGTGGAATTTTCTATAGTCATTCAGAAAAGAAAGTGTTTACTTCTACGAATGATGCTTTTATGGAAAATGACTATGTCCAAAACTTCAAACCGCATAGCAAAGTAGTTTTAGAAGAGATGGTTGAAGAATTGACTCCAACCAATGTTCCATCATTATCAATGCAAGTTGATGATGAAATTCCCACTCTTCATAGCCAACCGATGTAAGTTGATTTAAATGAAGAAAGTACCACTGTTCCTGAGCAAACAGTCACAGAGCCTCGTCGTAGTGGGAGGGCTTCTAGGAACCCAGTTTGCTATGGTTTGGATGGTGAAACCAATATGATTGTTGGTGACACTGGTGATGATGATCTACTGTCTTTCAAACAGGCAATGACTAGCCCTGAAAAGGAACTATGGCTCGAAGCCATAAAACAGGAAATGGAGTCCATGTACTCAAATTCCGTCTGGGATCTTGTGGAAGCACCTAGTGACTTTAGGGCCATTGGGTGCAAGTGGATCTACAAGAAGAAACAAGGTTTTGATGGAAAGATCGAAACTTATAAAGCTCGATTAGTGGAAAAGGGTTATACCCAAAGAGAAGGCATGGACTACGAGGAAACTTTTAGTCCGGAATCCATGCTCCAGTCCATTCGCATCCTCATATCCATAGCAGCCTCTCTTGACTATGAGATCTAGCAAATGGACGTCAAACAGGAAGCTTGATGAAGTCATTTATATAGATCAGCCAGAAGGATTTAAAGTTGCTGGACAAGAAGGAAAAGTTTGCAAGTTGAATATATCCATTTATGGACTTAAGAAAGCTTCTCATTCCTGGAACCTTAGGTTTAATGAGATATTAAAAACCTATTGCTTAGAAAAAAATATTGATGAGCCTTGTATTTACCAACTGAAGGCAAATCAAATAGTGGTATTCCTGGTTCTTTATGTAGATGATATCTTACTCATTGGAAACAATGTTAAGAAATTATCGGATGTGAAGAAATGGCTGAGCACTCCAGATGAAGGATTTGGGTGAAGCGAGTTATGTTCTAGGTATCCAGATCATTAGGGATAGAAAGAACAAACTCTTACCTGTATCTCAAGCATCTTAATTTGATAAAGTGCTTGAACGTTTCTCAATGACAAATTCCAAGAAAGGACTTCTACCGTCTCGCCATGGAATTCATCTTTCAAAGAAGCAGTCTCCCAAGACTCCTGAAGAGGAAGATTCAATGAGAAAAGCTCCTTATGCATCTGTAGTTGGAAGTTTGATGTATCCTATGTTGTGTACTAGACCAGATATTTGATATGCAGTGGGAGTAGTGAGCAGGTTTCAGTAAAACCCAGGACCGAAACATTGGATAGCAGTTAAGCATATCCTGAAATATTTAAGCAGACTAGGGATTATATGTTAGTCTACAAGGGTGGTATTCTCAACCCTATAGGCTACACCAATTCAGACTTTCAGACTAATGTCGGTGATAGGAAGTCTACTTCTAGAATGGTGTTTACTCTTGGGCGTGGAGTTGTGATATGGAGAAGCGTAAAACAGTCTATGATATCAGATTCCACCAAGGAGGTTGAGTACATAGCTGCATCTTAAGCAGCTAAGGAAATAGTCTGGCTAACGAAGTTCTATTTAGACCTTGGTGTTATTCTAGATGTAGGAAACTGCTTGTGTTGTTTTATGACAACACAGGAGCGATAGCCAACTCAAAAGAACCTCAAAGTCACAAGAGGAATAAGAATATAGAAAGGAAGTATCACATAATTTGAGAATATATGGCCAAGGGAGATGTGAAGGTTATGAAGATTGCATCTGAAGAAAATCTTGCAGATCCGTTTTCAACGACACTACCAGAAGCTACATTTGATAAGCATATCAAGGAAATGTGTTTAGAAGAATTAAGGCATTAGTTTCAATTAGTGAAAGTGGGAGTTTGTTGGGGTTTTATGCCCTAATTAAAACCCAATTTCTTTGTAATCTCATTTTATTATCAACAAAATAATAGAAATCATTTTTGACTTGGTCAATCACTTTGCTCACATGTTTTATTTTCATAATTATTTGTTTAATAAAAACTTCTATTAAATCCCGAGCATATTGCTAATCATATTTATAGTGATGTAATCACAGTGGAATATAAATATGATTATATGTTAAAAAATAAGTTAGTCCTAACATTAGTCAATGCACAGGATTTACACTGACTTGCCAATCTACTTACACATTGTCGTGTTATGTTCTTTCCAGAACATTAGCTAAGTAGATAAGATCTATTTGTTACATCGGACAGGACTGATATTGACAGATGATAAGATAAGTAAACATACCGTTATTATCTATTCTAGTCATATCATATAGTTGGCCATAGGTCAATTCAATCTCAATTCTGAGTGGTTAGTATTCTAATTGCTTGTATTATTTGAGTTCTTTGACTTGTTCGTTACCATCTTACCCTACGGACTAGCCCATACTTACATCTTGGGAACTCGGTAGTATAATTGAGTGGGAGTGTTAACCATAGATATGAACATCTATAGCTTCTGATGAAGAAGTAGAACGATGGTTTCCTTTTAGTTTTGTTCGAGGTGCTAAATGATAGAGATCTCATTTCAGTAATTAATATTAGTTTACTAAAATACATTTTACAAGGAACTAAGTGTTTTAAGGATAAAATACAATGAGGGGTAAAACAATATTTTAGTCCCATCTCATTGTAGCCAGTCTATAGATAATTGAGTGATAATTATGGTTGTAACAATGGATAACTAATAACGTATCTATATTGCTTATAGAGCATTCTATGAATTCAAGTGTGCAATTCCGAGTCTTTAGCGGAGTCACGAGGAATTAATAAGTTAGTAAATTTATTTGTTACATTTATGATAACTTATTTGAGCTTGATTTCATAGGCCCATGGTCCCCACAGTACCTTGGATAAAATCATATAGATAGTCTCAATTATTTTATCTAATCATTAATTAGAATTATCAAAGTTGACCAGGTCAATTTTGGATAATTTCATAGAGTTATGCAATTTAGAGAAGAAAATAGATTTTAGGGCAGATTTATTAATTAAAACAAATTTGTGTCTAAATTAATAAATAAGTTTAAATCAAGGTTCAAATTATAAATAATTAATTTGATAAATGATTTATATAATTATTTAATTAACTAATCAATAGAAAACAATACGGGCCTTAAATTTAAGTCCAACGAGCTTATAATTAAATAGGAAATTTCACAGGCCTTAAGCCTATGATATTTTCGACCTAAGGGCTGATATTTCCTATTATTTTATTGATTTTTAATTAAATAAGTGACTTAATTGAGCCTTTAAAAGGAATACTAAGTGAGAGTTGAAAAGAGATGATCAAAAGATCTAGTTTTGATGTTTTAGGGTTTTAGACTCTTTCTACAACAAAAGTCATTTTCTAAGCCTCTATATTCTCTTTTATTTTTCTTCTGTCTTTGTATCTATCTCCTGTTTTGAGAATTTCCCATTCTAGTCTAGGTGATTCTAAGGATACTGTGAAAGGGTGTGTAGAAATTAGAAGATCTGCTCAGTTTCTTGGTGATACCCTACGATAGAAAGGATACAAGGGTTAGAGAAACTGAAGGAATGACTTATTCATTCCGCTGCATATAATGTAAGTGTTATTTTTATTATCTCTGTATAAATTCAATTATAGAAACATGTTCTTTGTTTTCTTATATTAATTTGTTTAACATATGATTTACATGAAAATAAATAAGATTCTGTATAAGTATTCCCAATAGTATCTACTTGATTATCATCAATCGTGGTGTTCTTTGGCGCTCTGAATGAGCTTTCTGGTGTTGATCCAGAGTGACACTAGATTTGAGTGGGTGTCTTTTGTTCCTTTGTTACTAGTGCCTCTCAAGATCGCAACGATCTTTTGTTATCTATGTTAGTGAGGTTTATGGCTAGTCAAGCGGTGAAATCTCCGGGGTTATCAGAGCAGTTTGAGGAGGCTCTCCAAATATCTATGGAAGAAATGGAGTTGGAATTGGTCCCTTCGAATAATACCTATGTCCACGGGAGTCTACTTCTGAAGAACTATGAAGGCCATTGTTTCCCAATGTATGGGGATTGTATGAGGACTGAAAGTTGGGACTGGTCACCATTTCATTCTCCAAGAACTAAATGGTTTTTACACTGGGTAGCATGTAAATAGAAATCTCCCGCCGAGGAAGGCGCAAATGCTACTACCTCATATCCTAATCCGACCCCATGCAATATGAAGTCCCCTCCCTTGAAGCATAGAATCATCTCGTTGATTCCGGCACCTGCACCCGATCAGAAGGTGGTTTAGCCCTCTCTCTGATGGTTGAGGTTGACCTAGCCGAGGAGTCTCAATATCCCTCTATTGATAATATGAAAAAGCAAGGGCCAGCTAAGAGCAGTGAACAAGTTTCAGAATTCGTACCAGACCATACAAGGGCTCAATATGAAATTTCAATTCCTATTACCCATTCTAGCATGGCAGGGAGTTCAAGGAAAAAAGGCAAAGAAAAGGTTACTGTTTCGAGCGAGACACATACTCAGAAGAGCCATGCGGGGAGAGGCGACATGCACGGTTCATGCAAACTCCACCACCTTCTCAGAAAAGAAAAACTTGGGTACTATCAATTTGGAGGATTTAAGGACTGCCCCCTCCTCGACCCGAAGCCTTGTTCAGTTTTTTGGGCCTGAGTCAGTCACTATACCTTGGCCTATTCGAGAATGCTGGGCCCAAGCTTTTAAGCTCTACCTAGGTCAGGAAACTCTGGAAAAATATTGGCCCACCCCCTCTCTTTTCAAGCCCTCACTTGTGTTTGATGATCTCCATGACCACTCTCATGAGCCCATCAGGAAGAGGGTGTTAGCTAGGACCATTATACAAATCCCTCCGCCCCAAGTGAGTAAATATTTTGGAGTGAATGAATTAGAAGGCCCAATTTTTAGCGAAGGTGACTTAGAAGTTTTTCCTGGTTCAAGCAATTTGTAGAATCTCAAAGAGGATATTGCAAGCTTCTCAATAGGCCCTAGGGAGATTAATCCTAAAAAATCCAGTCTTAAATCTCTTGTGGGAGGAAACACAAGCACCAACCCTTCGGTATTCAAAGTGTGAAGTCGTCACCTAGTTTTCATGGGGATAAATCCGATAGTCGTCGTACTTGAAGTAGAAAATCCCAGGGGAGACCAAGGAGATAAAAAAGGAATCCTCTGAACAACCAATCTCCTTCTCTCTTGATATAGTCGATTCATTGAAATCAAAAGTGTAACACCCTACTTCCTTAGAGCCATTACTAAGTGATTTATAAATGTGCCATTATCTCGCTAATCGAGGTTTAAGACTAGAAAGTGTGTTCGGATAAAAATAAAGACTCATTTAATAAACGTTAAGTATAAAAGTTGGTCATTTATTAAAATTCGTAAAAATATTACATTGGGATCCCAAAACAATGTTTTGAAAAGCAGTCACAACCCAAGATACAGTACAGTCGACCTAAGCGACAAAACTGAACATTTATCACGTGTTCCTTAAAATACCCCAGCCGTGGTGGCTTGGCAGGCCAAACATGTACACAACGCTCCATGCCCTCCAACTCATGGTTGTAAAATCCAGCTTCTTTGTTCTTACCTGCACCACAGAGCACCCGTGAGCCAAGGCCCAACAAGAGAACTTCAAACATATCATGCAATAAAAATATATCTCAACGATCCATACTCAATCAGAGCAACAAACAGATACCACACCCTACTAGCATGTTCAAAGACACAGCATCTAGACCAGCTCAAATGCACAATAGAATAACATCCTATTAACACAGTAGTGCATTAACCCATTAGCACTATAACCAGACGATGTAGTAATACAACAGAGTATACACAACATATAATAAAGCAGCCAACAGGCTAAACACATAGCAGCCATGCCGTCCCAAGCGCTTTACCAAGCCCTAGGTTCGCGGTCCACATCGTGAGGATATTCTAGGTATCCTTTAGGGTCTCTCCCTGGAAACTCGCACCCATGTGCTAACGCTGCTCTTGGCCCCTTGCCGTACTCGGCTCTTGCTTCTCCCGGCTCTTGCTTCTCCCGGCTTTTGCCGCTCCCGACTCTTCCCGCTTCTGGCTCTTGCCAATCCCGACTCTTACCTCTCTTGGCTTCTGCCGCTTCTGGCTCTTGCCGATCAGTCACGTTCACATATATGACATAGCAAACCACAACCAATACACCATATAGCTCTACGGGTACAAACAGTTCTCTTACCTGGTGTCCCGAGCCGACAATCCAAAGTGATCCCGAGCATGATCCTAATCCCGAGCCTGAGCGGTAAGACCTAGCCACAACGCATCAACAATAGCTATCCATCAAGTTCTATTCTAATAAATAACTTCGAGTTACCATTCTAATCCCCAAAATCTTGAATTCTATTAATCCGGGTGATAAAATCCATCCCGAGACTTAACAATTGGGTTCCCAAGCCAAAAACCCACAAAACACCCAACATTTGAACTAGGGCCACGACCCAACCCCTTAAGGGTCGCGACATGCCTCTCAGCAAGGAGACACGGGCTGCGGCATGCTTAGCCAAGCACTGCGGCGCGCCTAAAAAACAGAGGCCTCCCTAGGCCTCACGCGCACATGAGCCGCGGCTCAACCTGCAAACCCAAAAAAACAACCTATTTCTCCAGTTTCCTTCGAGCCTAAACCCCAATTTTCATACTTCAAACATCATTTAAACCCATAAAAAGGTCTAGAATTCATATTTCCATAGTCTAATCATCACAACTAAACCTCTGCACAACTCATACTCTCATATAACACCCAAATTTAGTTCAAATATAACTAACAAGGTCAAACTCCATGCAAGGTTCAGTTCTTAGTAAAACCAGCAGGATTTAAGCTTAATAATCCAGTTAAAGTCCTACTTCTGCCATATCCACACCCTTGAGCTACCTTCCCAAGTTCTGCTAGCCTCAAAACTTCAATTCCCAGCTTAGATCCTTTAGAATTCCCTTAGCCTTCAAGTATTCAAAGAGAGGGGAGGAAACTGAGAGAGAGAGAGAGAGTCTTCTGCCTTATTCTTCACTTAGTTCTAGTGGTTTCTCGGGCCACGTAGATGTATACCCAACCTTCTCTAAACCAAGCATATCCTTACCAAAAGACCAGATTGCCCCTTAAGTCATCTAACTCCTCAAGTACCACCAAGGGCAATTCAACCATTCACCAAATCTTGTTAAGTCCCCGAGTATTCCCACAAATCTCTCTTTAATCCCAACATACCCAAATCATTACTAAATTACTACTCATTACTCAATAAATGCTGAACTCATTTTACGTTCCCAAAATACCCCTAGGCTCCTCCCGAGCCGGGTATTTGACCCTGTTGTGACTTTCTAGCTAAACCGCTCCCTAGGATCGTCTCAGATCACACATCTCTAATATATCCCCATAACACTGGGGTCGCACTCACAACACATGCATATTTACATTTATGCCCCCCAACGGGCCAAAATTACAAACACGCCCCCACTCACGAAAATGGGGCCCACATGCATATTAATACACACAATCATGCATGTCCAATCACATAGTTACCAAATCTACATAATATCATAATTAAATCAATTATTGCCCTTCTGACACACTAATCAAGGTCCTAAACCTTATTAGCAAATTTTGGGACGCTACAAAAAGAGTTCCAACGTTTTATACAGGAGGTAACGTCTCAAATTCGCTAATAAGGCATAGTGCCTCGATTAGTGTGCCGTGGGGGCATAAATGGATTAATATGTGAATTTAATTGAGTATATGTGTGATTATGTGACATATATGAGTTATTTTGTGATATGCATATTTATGCATGTTTGTGTGTATTAAATATGCATGTGGGCCCGTTTTCGTTAATAATGGCATTTTTGTAATTTTGACCCATTGAGGGTATAATTGTAATTATATGTGTTATGTGATTGAGACCACATTATTATGTGGATATATTTGTGATACTCAGGACGAGGCGATCCTAGTGAGCGAGTTAGTAGAAAAGTCACAACAGGGTCAAATACTCAATTTGGGGTGAGCCTAGGGGTATTTTAGTAATCTAGTACGTTATCAGGGTTTATCGGGTAATGGGAAGTTATTTGGTGATTATTTGGGTATGTCGGGGTTAATTGGGAATTTATGGTGTTATTTGAGGTTTAGTGGGAAATGTGGCAAATGACGATTTTGCCCTTGGGGCATTAGAGAACCAAGGTAAAGGCTAGGGGTATCTTGGTATTTTCCCTAGCCTTGGATTACCTTAGTACTAGAATTTTGTAAAAGCTAAGGAAACAAACAAAAAATCAGAACATGACACTCTCAGCTCAGTCCACTCCATCTCTCTCTCTCTTTCTCTCTCGTTTCTCTCTCTCTCTCTCTGTTGAAGTGTTGGGGAGCTCTTGAATTTTTTTTGAGGAGAATTGGCTTGGAAATCTAAGGAGCTTGGGGCTAGGATTGGTTTAAAGACAACTTAGGGTCAAAATTCATAGCTGAGGTAAGAATCCGTACTCTTTTATCTGGTGAAATTCTGTATTGGTTCAAGTTTTGGTTGAATTTTAAGTGTTAGCATGGGTTTGAGTTTTAGGACTTTATGTTAAAATTGATGTGTTTTAGAGATTATGGTTTGTTTTCTATTGTGTATCTAAATTGCTGGAATAGTTTAGGTGGTCAGTTTGGGTGGAAACTGAGTTTGGAGGGGTTTTGGAAGAGAATGCGATTTTTGAAATCGCTAACTTTTCTAGGTTCACGGGGTTGCGCCGTAGTGCTGTTCCAGGAGCGTCGCGGCCCACATGAACTCAGGGGCTAGGGTGGTTCTCTTAATTGCCTTACCGCTGTGAAACTAGGTGGGCTATGCCACAATGCATGTCTAGGGAAATAAGGGCCATGGCTCTCTGACTTGTAGAGAGCCATGACGTTTGTGAGGGACGCTGCGTCTCAAATTGGGGATTTTGGTCAAATAGGGATTTTGAGCACGGGAACTCAAACCTAAAGGCTCAGAAATGATTCTTCTATCTAGTTTAGTAGAATTCGAGGCCCCGGAGGATAAGAATTAATCTCGAAGCTTTTAATTAGTTTAGTTCTTGATGATTATTCGTTATTATGTTGTGACTAGGTTATATCATTAGGCTCGGGAGTAAGGAAGGCACTCGGGGTCGCCATATGCTATCTGCTCAGGACTAAAGGTAAGAAAACTATACCCCTGTTATAAGTAGGGTTCAGGCCCCTGTTAATGAATATGACTATAATTATACATGTGATTAGGCATTCTTGTATACACTGTATCAGATTGTGTGTTAGGTAAACTGTGTGTCTGATTATACCTGATCTGAAAGCTTGGTCTAAGAGTCGGGGTTGACAATAAGTGTGCGGAACGCATGCCATTTTGGCTAGGGAAACCTGGGAGTGCAACATGCACTTGTCTGGCTCGAATTTCACCTAAATAATCAGAAGTGCAATCTGCACTTGTGTAACTCATTGGCTGTTTAAATTGGACTATGCGTTTGATTGAGTAGGGTTATTACTGCTAAGCATGTTGTTTATATTTTGTTATTGAATTTGTTGGATTAAGTTTTCTTGTTGAGCCTTGGCTCACGAGTGATATGTGGTGCAGGTAAGGGAAAGGGGAAGCTGGACCAGCCATTAGTTGGAGAGCTTTTGGGGCGGCGTGTGCATGTCCAGCTGCTCGACTGCCACAGCCGAGGATTCAAGAGGGACTAGAGTCAAACCCTAATTTTTTTGCTTAGGCTAGCATGTGTTGTAACAATCATTTGGAGTTGTAAATGACTTGTAAGCATTTATTTTGGGATCCCATGTATAGACTTAAACTTTAAATGAAGGTAATCGTTCCTATGATCAAAACTTTGAACTCCTATTTTGTTAATTACTCTTAGTTACATGTTTATATACAAATGGCTCCAACACGATTTAAAATACACAGTGTAATGGTCTTGGCTATCCAGGGCATTACAATCGGGGTCGTCAAATGTCAAACCAGGAGATTGGCCCGAAAAAGTCTCCAAAGTCACCATGAGGTTCATATCATGGAACTGTTGAGGTCTTAACTGCGGACCGATAACTCGTGAGCTAGCATAGTTGTGCAAGTCTATATGTCCTAGCATTTGTCTAAGTCCTTAGAAAACTCAATTTTTTTTACTTCACATATGTTCCTTCTGTAGGGCTTTCTGGCGGTTTCATAATTGGTTGGAAGAAATGGGTCAATTTTGAGATGCAATCGACATATAAAAATTGTATTATTGGACACATACGTTTTGATACTCCTAACCATCACTGGGCTTTATTCGCTACATATGGTCCTCCATCCCTTTCTGGCAGAGAAACGTTTTGGAACCATATGGGTGATGAGGTAAACTGCTCCAACCTTCCAGTTTTATTCATGGGTGATCTGAATGGTACTCTGAAGGATTGTGAAAGCTGGAACTATTCTCGGCCCGGGAATACTACATCTTACTATTCCTTCAATTTGATAAGGATGGTAAATTCTACTGGTTTGGCAATTTGGGGGCTTCAGGTACTCCATTTACTTAGAGGAAGAATAAGGCTAACTTGAGGGGTCTTAGCTTATTGAAGAAGGTTCGCTTAGACAGATGTTTAACCTCGCCTGACTAGAGAATTCAATTTTGTGAATATGAGATAATTTCCCTTGGTGCATCCATCGATGACGGCGCAAGGGCATGGAAGAAATGGGTCTCTCATGGCAAGGCTCACATGTCCAAACCCCAAAAATAACCAAGTGTGCAAGGCGCATATGGGCGTGAGCCTCGAAGGTGAGGCCTAAATTGCCTTAGGCTTGTGCACATACTGCCCACGCATCCACTTGAGCGCCCCTCAATAGGCAAGGGCCTCACTTAGCGAGGCCTAACTTGCTTCAGCATCACACATCAAACCACTAGGCATGAAACTTCCCAAACCTCGAGACAAGGAAATGCACCCAGGAGAGCCTCGCTATGCGAGGTCTCTCCAAGGACATGCACCAACTTGATGCACCAAACTGGCCTGCAATACACAACCTTGTGATGTGAGGCGACACATAGCCTAGCGATACGCAGTAAGTGTGCCTAGGAGATCCTCACTATGCAAGGCCTCTCCAAGGATAGGCGCCAACTTGATGCTCTAGGCTGGCCTATGATATGTAGCCTCGCGATGTGATACAATACCAAATGCTAAGAGGTGGTATTAATTCGAGGGTATCGTAATGCTATGCAAGCACGAAGTCTAGTGCATGAGGGGTAGATGTGAGGTCGAGCGCATTTAGTCACCATGGCGCAAGGGTAGTACATTGGCCCAGCGAGGCCTATTTCACAAAAGCACCTCAACATGGGGGATGCATTAAGGAAATACATTCTACCTTACTGAAGAACCCATAAGTTCTTCAACACTTAGCAAAATGTAATGAAGCTTGGAGAAAATGTGTATCCTTGAAATGTGAGAACGACCATCAGGTAAGAGACACACATATGAGTACGGGATGTACGACCATAAAGGTGGAAAATTTGTGATTATGATATCCATATCCAATAAGTATTGTTGATACAAATTAGTACGAGAAGTGGTAGCATGATCTGCATAACTCTGACCATGTACCAGAGCCAACACTACGACCTTTTGCACCACTACGTCTTGCATCACTACCCTGACAATGTACCTACGTACGATCTTGTCCCCTGGGACCACCCTGTATCAGGGGCCATTAGAGCCCATCTATAAATAGGCTTCCACCTCTTAAACTAAGGGGTGGGAAAATTCATTGTATACAGAGGCAGTTTAGTAATATACATTTTTCTTCCATAGTTGCAGTGCGATATTCTTCTTTTTCATGCTCATCATAAGTTCTATTGGCTTAGTTTTAGTAATACTATTTGAGTTTTCCAACCCTCTATCGTTGACAAGTTCTCACCATCAATGGTTTGATGCCGTCCATGGGAAGAACAAGTATCAAGCCATAGTTCTTCTATCAATTCAAACAAAGAAAAATGCCAAGGCATTCCAAACGCCTATGTGAATCACAAGATATTGAGATCCACCTGGACAGAGAAGGGAGGTATACCACAGGAACACCCAGCCCTTGGAGAGGAGAAGTAGGTATCATCCCCGACTGTCCATCCTAATGGAGGTCATCTAGAACCATCAGTCCCCCCCGTAGATGTCATGGATACGCACCTTCCTCCCCGACCTTTGACGACACCACGCTCCAACCACCAGGATCCAGGTCCCTCTATGCACAGGCCGGGCAAGAGTCCTCAGGTACACTCTATGAGTTTTAGCTCAAGAACTTGCTTATATGAGGACGAGATACGCGAGTTGCACAAAAATAACCAAAGGTTGGAAACCACACTAGAGAACATGCAGGAGGTGTTGAACGACCTACTGCAAGGAAAGTCGAGCATGCCTCTTCCAAAGCAAAGGTAGAAGGAGCATGGGAGAGGAGAAACCACCATCCTCATAGACGACAGGAGGACCCGACTTTCCACTAGTACCATCCTATGACAAAGCACCATGAAGGCCCAAGGCCAGTGAAGTGCCTTCGAGGGCAAAGGTGGAGGGGTGATGCTGATCATCGAAACAAAGTCGAGGTCACCTCTAAGGAGACACCCCCTAACCTAAGAGAGAAGCTCAATAAAAGGTCAAATGTAAGAACAATTCCCCCTATGGCCCCTCCGGAAGACAATTGGAAAAGAAAGGCCAAACCTTCAGATTTGAGGGACTCCTTGAATAAAAGGAGGCAAGAAGCTAAACACTGAGATGAGGAGCCTTGGAAGCAAAATAGTCACTGCATTCGATGGCATATTATCGATGATGAGTTCGACTACGAGTCAACTTTCACAAGGGAGATTCAAGTTGAAAAACTCCCAGCCAACTTCAAAGAGCCTCCCATGACCCCTTATGAAGGCATTACGGACCCCAAGTACCATCTTGATGCCTTAAACGACTTGATGAAGTTGAGGGGAATCAATAGCAGAGCAAGGTGCCATTGCTTTGTTGTCACGCTGAAGGGGCTGCATGTTGGGCATAGTGTCCTTAAAGCAATGAAAGTAGTTCATTATTTATGAAATTTATAAAATAAATATTTTTATATATAATTAATGTTTATTATTATTGAATAATATTTAGATAAATATCAGAAAATTCATAATTCATTAATGTAGCTATAATCTTGTATTCATGCCAGAGGATTAAGATTATAGATAATGAATTAAATAGTCCACAATTTATATTAAAGTTTTGGAATCTTTAATTAAACACTGCTAGTACGGTCCACTAGTATTATGAATACATGTGATCTAGATTTGGATCACTGGTGTAGTAGGACATCTTAATGGAGGTGCTTTATGCAATAAGATTGTATAGGACTGGACCAGATATGTATTCAACTATTTATTAAAGTATTGTTTACTATAAAGAGTTATAATCATATCACTCGATGATCACATGCAAATCGATCTAAATCCTGAAGTTATCATGAACTCATGTTTATGTTATTTGGGTCCTTTGATTCACTCGTTAGGATCTGTCATAATGATCAGGCTAAAAACTTTTGTTTTGGGGGTCATTAAAATAGATGGCTGGGGACATGATTTACAGATATGGAATCCAAGACTTCTTCATATGAAGATTGAATAATGGTTTCCTTAAGTGTTAGTAGTGGAACTGAACAGTTTGAGGCCTCTAATTTATAAAAAGTTTATAAATTAACTATTCGCTAGTGAATTAATGGTACTTAAGGATAAAGAAGTAATTAGATGAGTAAAACAGTAATTTCACCTAGCTCTAATTATGAACCAACTATTGGAGGATTGAATTGCATGAAGTGATTAAATAATTGGGCACTTAATAAAGTACTCAGTAAATAGAAGTCTATAATTAAAAGAGTGCAATCTCATATTTTTAGTGGAATAATATTGAGATTAATAAAAAAGATTATTATATTAAAGAGATTTAATTAATAATATAAATTTATTGGAGCTTGGAATTATAGGTCCATAAGTCCCCGGATCGGCTATATAAACACTGTACGAGGTAAGAGCATCAATAGAACAAGTATGGGTATATTTTTCAAGAAAATAAGTTTTTGGGCAAATACGTAATTATGAAATAATTATGGAAAATATATTTATTATTTAATTAATTGTAATTTTCGTAATTATTAATTAATTAAATAAAATAATTAGTTTTGAATTAATTTTGTCATCTTATTTTGAATTGATTTGAGAAATTAATTTAATATTTAAATTTAGATAACTTATTTGAAATAAATCAGATATCTTACCTGGATTGTTAGATTGGTTTTGAATCAATTTAAATTCAAATTAAATATATTTTGAATATAATAATAGATAAGATCTATTTTAATTGAATTAATTAAAAAAATATTATTAATAAAATGACTAATATAAATATATATTATTATATTTCTCTCTAAAAAAAAAGGATACATATCATAATATTCAGTCTGACAGAAAGAGAGAGTTTTCTCAGGGAGAAAAATAAAGAGAGAAAAGAAATTGTTTCAACCCTTCTCTTTACCCAAACTTCATTGATCTCATATGTTGAGAATATCAATGGAGTCCTAAATTGTCCTATTGAATTTCTACGTGCCCACACACGTCCTGTTGTGTTGAGATTGCGGTCTGGAAGACTTTGGTGTGAGTCTTGCGTGATTGGATAGGATGATCGTTTATTTTACAAGAAGATAGCAATGACACCTGATAGACTTCAAGAGATAAATCTTCTTTTATTAGATTAATATATAAATCATAGGATCGCATATATAAATTGGTTTTATATATAGAATTTTTGTAATCTACTGGGGCCATAAATCGCATTCCGCTGCGCACTCATAAAATTTGTTTCCAACACTGCATACAAATTGTTCAAGAGGCTAAGGCAAGGAACCATCAGGTCATGGCGGTAGTTTTTCGACGAATTTCTCCAACAGCTCCATGCAGTACGTGATTGCACCATGCTGGGAACCAACCTCGCTAATGTAAATTAGGGTGAAGGTGAAAGCTTAAAAAGTTACATTCATAGATTCAACATGGAGGCGGCAAAGGTGGGAAGCCTGACTCGAGGAGAACTAAAAATGCCTATCACCACCAGAGTGCGCCCAGGCAGAAATCTATGGGACAATATGCTCAAAAGAGAGGTCACTAACTTAGACAACTTCTATGAAAGAGCAAAAAAATAAATCCGCGTCGAGAATGGCCATGAGAACCTTAAGGCAGGAAAAAGTGAACCTGTAACACCCTGGATAGCCAAGACCATTACACTGTGTATTTCAAATAGTGTCGGACTTGCTAATCACGTCATTTGGATTTAAACGTGAAACTAAGGTTAATCAATGGATTAGGGTTTAAAGATTTTGATCATAGGAATAGTTGTTTTCATTAAAAAGTTCGAGTCTATACATGGGATCCCAAAAATAAGTTTTTACAAGACATTTACTACTCTAAAAAATAATTACAACGTAAGCTGACTTAAGCGACAAAATCAAAGTTTTGGATCTAGTCCCTGTTGATCCCTTGGCCTTGGCGGCTGAGCAGCTGCAAATGTACATGTTGCCCCTAAAGCTCTCCAACTCATGGCTTGTCCAGCTTTCCCTTTTCCTTACCTACACCATATAGCACTCGAGAGCCAAGGCTCGGCAAGAAACTTAAATCAATAGATTCAAATGAGCAACATTATATAAACAATAAATTTAGCAGTAAAAACTTGCTCAAACAATCATATAATCCAATTTGAGCAATCAATACAGTTAGACAAGTGAAATCGACACTTCTGTTTATTTAGGTGACGTTCAGGCCTAACGCTCTTAGGCCAAGCTCTCATATCTTATGGCCGACCCCGACTCTCTTAGGCTGAGCTGCATTCCGCATGCTTGATGTCGGCCCCAGCTCCCTTAGGTCGGACTTTCAGATTAAATATAATCAAACATATAGATTGCATAATACACAATCAAATAGAGCATATATAAGCATGCCTAATCGAATAATCACATTTATAACCACAATCATATCCATTTACAGAGGTCCAAGCCCCGATTACAACCAGGGTGAAGTTTTCTTACCTCGAGTCCTGAGAAAATAGGCATGGCGATCTCGAGCACGATTCCTACTCCTGAGCCCTAGCGATATAACCTAGTCACAATGCAATAATGGATAGCCATTAATCACTTAGAATATTTAAGAGTTTCAAGGTACAAAATTATATATTTTAGCCACGACGCTCCCCTCACGCACTGTAGCCCTCAACAAGTCAGAGAGAAAAATCCCTATTTTTCCTAGACGCGTTGCGGTGCAACCCACCTAGCGTCGCGGCACTAAGGCGGCTCAGGGAATCCCCTATGCCTCTGTTCATGCGGGCTGCAACGCTCCAAGAATGGTGTCGCGGTGCGACCCCGCAAACTCAGATTTTCCATCATTTTTCCCCCGAGCCAAATCACCTAAATTCACCCCAAACGTGATATAAAGCCATAATTAAGCCCCTACACCTTAATGCTACACTCAGAACAGTACAACCATCTAAAATTTTTACCAAAAAGCTCCTAGAAACTAAGAATTCAAAAAGAACTTTCAAAACTTAAAAACTCATAACGTAAACTTCAAATTACCTCTGGTTGAATTGACCCTAGCTGCTCCCTTTAAGCTTAGAAGCTCCTTGCTTCACTGAGCTTCAATTTCCCCAGCAATCCTTGCCCCAAAATTCAGAGATTCAATGCTTCCCTTTTCAATTTTCCAAAGTCTTCCCAAAGAGAGTGAGAGAGAGAAAATGAGGGAGAGAGAGAGACTGAGTGTGTTTGTGTTATCTAATTGTTTCTAGACTTCCTAAGGCCTCTAGGTAGCTAAGGCAGTCCAAGGGCTAAGTCTATCACTCAGTCGAAAATCTCCCTTGATCAAAACCTTATTCTTTAATGTCTCCAAGGGAAAAATTGTCTTTGTACCCCAATTCCTGCTAATCCTCAAGTAGTTCTATAAATTCTCAATTAATCTCAAAATACCGAAATAATCACCAAATAACTACCCATCAACCAATAAATCCCAACTACGCACTAAGTTTTCCAAAATACCCCTAGGCTCACCCCGAGCCAAGCATTTGATCCCGTTGTGACTTTTCCGCTAACCCGCTCACTAGGATCGCCTCGAGCCAAATATTGTGAATATATCCACATAATAATGTGGTCTCAATCACATAACACCTATAATCACATCTATACCATCAACGAGTCAAAATTACAATTATGCCTTTATTAACAAGAACGAACCCACATGCATATATATATTCATATTACCATATAATTCACATATGCCATATAATCACACATATGTTCAATTAATTACACATATAAATCCAATTATGCCCTCCTTGCACACTAATCAAGGCATTGAGCCTTATTAGAAAATTTGGGGCGTTACAACTATCCCCTCCTACTTAAAATTCCATCCTCGAAATTTACCTATGTTGATGCTGCATAATTGACTCTAGCTCCCAGGTCGCTTCCTCGACCTTGCTGTTTCTCCATAAAACCTTAACTAAAAGAATTGTCTTATTCATCAGATGCTTGTCCTTTCTATCTAGGATCTGAATTAGTTGCTCCTCATAAGACAAACCTGTATCTAGCTCCAGATCCTCATATCCCAATACATGGGTCGTATCTAGCACATACTTCTGAAGCATTGAGATGTTAAACACATCATGAACTCTTTATAATGAAAGGGGAAGAGCCAATCTATAGTCTACTATGTGAGGCGAGCATTCGAGCTCGGATCTTCTCAATAGCTTTATTAGTCCCCTGAACCGTCTCTGGACCCAAATACTTCCTTTCTCCCATCTCATCCCAATGAATGGGCGACCTACACTTCCATTCCATTCAAAATATGGTATGGAGCTACTCCAATCGTTGATTGATAACTGTTATTGTATGAAAACTCAATCAACTGAAGATATTTACTCCAAGACCCCTCAAAATCTAGCATGCATGTTCTAAGCATGTCCTCCAATATCTGAATCATCCTCTCAGACTGCCCGTCTGTCTGAGGATGATAGGCTGTATTGAACTTCAACTGAGTCCCCATAGCCTTCTACAAGCTACCCCAAAACTTGGAGGTAAAAATGGGATCATGGTCCGACACTATAAATTTTGGAACCCCACGGAGATATACAATCTCTCTCACATACAGCTTTGCATACTGGTCCACGGTATAGTTTGTCCTCACTGGTAGAAAATGAGCTGACTTGGTATATATGTCCACTATCACCCATACCGAGTCATGTTGCCCCACTATCCTGGGCAAGCCTCCTATAAAGTCCATAGTAATATCTTCCCATTTCCACTAGGGAATACCTGAAGGTTGTAACAACCCTGCTGGCCGCTAGTGTTCAGCATTCACTTGCTGACAGGTTAAACACCTTGCCACATAGTCGACCATGTCCTTCTTCATCCCAGACCACCAATACAATGACCTTAGATCCTGACACATCTTTGTGGTGCCTGCATGTAATGAATGCGGTGTGGTATGAGATTCATCAAGGATCTCTCGTCTGATACCCATGTCAATCAGAACATAAATCAGATTCTTGTGTCTCAACAAATCCGTCTTCGTAATGGAATAGTCCTTAGCTACTCCAGCTAGGACATCCTCTCTAAGCTTCATCAACTGTGAATCCCTCATCTGGCCTTCCCATATTCTCTCCAAGAGAGTGGACTGCAAAGTAATATTGGCCAACCAACCCACTACAAACTTTATCTTTGCTCTGGTCATGTCTTTTGCCAATTCCTTAGATTTCTACTTCGAACTAAACAACTGTACTGGGCCCCTCCGACTCAAAGTGTCTGCCACTACATTGGCTTTCCATGGATGATAGAGAATCTCACAATCATAATCCTTTGCCAACTGTAGCCAACGTCTCTGTCTCATGTTTAGGTCCTTTTGGGTGAAGAAATACTTCAAGCTCTTGTGATTGGTGTATATCTCGCACTTCTGTCCATACAAATAGTGTCGCCACACTTTCAGTGCAAATACCACCGCTGCTAACTCCAAATCATGAGTAGAGTATCGCTGGTCATATTCCTTCAACTATCGCGATGCGTAGGCAATGTCCCTCCCACTCTGCATCAACACACCTCCTAACCCCAGTCTCGATGTGTCACAATGCACCACGAACTTATCCCTATCCGAAGGGAGACTCAGCACCGAAGCAATAATCAACTATTGCTTCAATTCCTAGAAACTATTCTCACATCTGTCTGACCACACGAACTTCAGGCTCTTTCGTGTCAACTCTATCAATGGTGTAACAATCTTTGAGAATCTTTCTATGAATTGTCGATAATACCTCACCAATACAAGGAAACTCCTAACCTCTGAGGCGTTCCTTGGCCTCGACAAATCCCTAACTGCTTCAACCTTGGCTGGATCCACCTTGATCCCGTCTCCACTGACAATGTGAACGAGGAATGTCACCTGCGATAACCAAAACTCGTACTTCTTAAACTTAGCATACAACCGGTGTTCCCTTAATCTTTGTAATACCAATCGGAGATGCTGGTCATGCTTTGCCTTTGAACGAGACTAAACTAGAATTTCATTGATGAAGACAATCACGAGTTGATCCAAATAATCCTTGAACACCCTATTCATCAGATCCATAAATGTTGCTGGGGCATTGGTCAACCCAAATGACATGACTAGAAACTCGTAATGCCTGTACCTCGTGCGAAACGTCGTCTTCGAAATATCTTCATCCTTGATCCTCAGCTGGTGATAACCATATGGAAGATCAATCTTTGAGAATACTGTCTTACCCTGCAGCCGATCAAACAATTCATCTATCATTGGTAGAGGGTACTTGTTCTTGATAGTCAGCTTGTTCAACTCCCTGTAATCTATACACATCCTCAGGGTCCCATCCTTCTTTTTTCACAAACAAAACCGGAGCACCCCATTGTGAGAAGTTAGGTTTGATAAATCCCATGTCTAATAATTCTTGTAACTATACCTTCAACTCCTTCAGCTCTGTGAGAGCCATTTTATATGGTGCCCTTGACAGTGGTTATGTACCTGGTGCCAACTCAATGACGAACTCAATCTTCCGGTGCGGTGGTAGTCCCGGTAAGTCCTCAGGGAACACATCTAAAAACTCACACACCAATCTTGTCTCCTTTGGTCCCACTGGCATGACCCTAGTGGCATCCACTACACTAGCTAGGAATCCTATACAACCTCCTTGTAATAGCTCTCTAGCCCTCAATGCTGATATCATGGGGATGCAGGGTCCATGCACAGTACCAACAAAAATGAAGGGGTCCTCACCCTCAAGCTCAAAAGTCACCATCTTCTTCTTGCAGTCTATAGTTGCCCCATACCTGACTAACCAATCCATTCCAAAAATCATGTCAAAGTCATCCATACCCAACTCAATCTAGTCCATTGATAGTTCCATGTTGTCCACCATCACTGACAATGACCTAACCCATCTCCTAGGCAATAAAGTCTCAAACCCCACAGTATAACAATAATAGGGCCTACACAATTTATCATTCACTCTACTAGAAACAAATGTGTGAAACCATAATCAATCAATACAGTATATGGAGTGCCAACACTAGAAAGCTGATCTGTCATCACCGAGGGACTAGCCTCAGCCTTTGCCTGAGTCAAGGTGAACATTCGAGCTAGAGTCAGGGTGTCCACCATCCTTGGTTCCTCTTTCTTCAAAGTCGAGCAATCATTCTTGAGATGTCCAACCACCCTGCACAGGTAACTATTGGGAATCTTTTACAGGATCTTTATTTTTTTCATGTAGATCTAATATTAACCAAATTAATATGAGATAACCTAGAACATGTTTCTAAAATTGAATTCAAAGAGAAACAATGATAAGAATGCTTACAGTATACGCAACGGAATGAATGAGTCCTTCCTTCAGTTTCTCTAACCCTTGTATCCTTTCTATCACAGAGTATTATCAAGAAACTGAACCGATCTTCTATTATCTTCATAGTCTTCCGAAGTATCCTTAGAATAACCTAGACTAGAGTGGGCAATTCTCAACACATGAGATAGATACAGAGAGAAGAAGAGAAAAGAATAATAAGAGGCTTAGAAAAGGACTCGTGATTAGAGAGAATCTAAAACTATCATAAAACTAGTGATTAAACTTCTGAACTTATGAACTCAACTCTCTCTTAACATTCATTTTATAGACTCAATTATGTCATTTATTTAATTAAAAAAATCAATAAAATAATAGCCAATTAACAGCCCTAGGTTGAAATTATCATGGGCTTTAGGCTCGTGAAATTTCTCATTTGATTATAAGCCCATTGGACTTAAAATCAAGGCCTCTATTATTTTCTATTGATTTAATTAATTAAGTCCTTTATCAAATTAATTATTTATAATTTGAACCTTGATTTAAATTTATTTATTTATTTAGATACCAATTTATCTTAATTAATAAATCTGCCCTAATTTCTCTTTTCTTCTATAAATTACATAACTCTGTGAAACTATCCAAAATTGACCTGATCAACTTTGATAATTCTAATTTATAATTAAATCAATTAATTGAGACTATCTAGATGATTTTATCCAAGGAACAGTGGGGACCATGGGCCTAAGAAATCAAGCTCCAATAAGTTATCATAAATCTAACAAATAAATTTACTAACTCATTACCTCCTCATGACTCCACTAAAGACTTGGAATTGCACTCATGAATTCAAAGAAAACTCTATAACAAATATATACACACTATTAATTATCCATTGTTACAACCATAATTGTCACTCAATCCTCTATAGACGGTCTACAATGAGATGGGACTAAAATACTATTTTACCCCTCATTGTATTTTATCCTTAAAACACTTAGTTCCTTGTAAATGATATTTCAATAAACTAATATTAATTACTGAAATGAGATCTCTATCATTTAACACCTTGAACCTAGCTAAAAGGAAACCACCATTTCACTTCTTCATCAGAAGCTATAGATGTTCATATCTATGATCAACAGCCCCACTCAATTATACTATCGAGTTCCCAAGATGTAAGTATGGGCTAGTCCGTAGGGTAAGATGGTAACGAACAAGTCAAAGAACTCAAATAATACAATCAATTAGAATACTAACCACTCAGAATTGAGATTGAATTGACCTATGGCCAACTATATGATATGACTAGAATAGATAATAACGGTATGTTTACTTATCTTATCATCTGTCAATATCAGTCTTGTCCGATGTAACAAATAGATCGTATCTACTTAGCTAATGTTCTGGAAAGAACATAACACGACAATGTGTAAGTAGATTGGCAAGTCAGTGTAAATCCTGTGCACTGACTAATCTTAGGACTAACTTATTTTTGAACATATAATCATATTTATATTTCACTGTGATTATGTCACTATAAATACGATTAGCTATATGCTCGGGATTTAATAGAAGTTTATATTAAACAAATAATCATGAAAATAAAACAAGTGAGCAAAGTTATTAACCAAGTCAAAAAATGATTTCCATTCTTTTATTGATAATAAATGAGATTACAAAGAAATTGGGTTTTAATTAGGGCATAAAACCCCAACAAACTCCCACTTGCACTAATTGAAACTAATGTCTTAATTCTACCAATCCCATTTCCTTGATATTCTTATCAAATGTAGCTTCTGGTAGTGTCTTTGTAAACAGATCCGCAAGATTGTCTTCAGATGCAATCTTCAAAACCTTCACATCTCCCCTGGCCACATATTCTCGAATAATGTGATACTTCCTTTCTATATGCTTACTCCTCTTGTGACTTCGAGGTTCTTTCGAGTTGGCTATCGCTCCTGTATTGTCACAAAACAACACAAGGGGTTTATCCATTTCTGGAATAACACTAAGATCCGAATAAAACTTTGTTAGCCAGACTATTTCCTTAGCTACTTCTGACGCGACAATGTACTCAGCCTCCATGGTGGAATCTGAGATTGCAGAATGCTTTACGCTTCTCCATATCACATCGCCACCCCCACGAGTAAACACCATTGCAGAAGTAGTTTTCCTGTCATCGACATCAGTCTGAAAATATGAATCGGTGTAGCCTACAGGGTTCAGAACACCAACCTTGTAGACTAACATATATTCCTTAGTCCGCCTTAAATACTTCATGTTTTGCTTAACTGTTATCCAGTGTTCTGGTCCTGGGTTTGACTGATACCTGCTCACTACTTCCACTGCATAGCAGATATCTAGTCTAGTACACAACATAGCATACATCAAACTTCCAACTGCAGATGCATAAGGAACTTTTATCATTGCATCTTCCTCTTTAGGAGTCTGGGGAGACTGCTTCTTTGAAAGATGAATTCCATGGCGGGACGATAGACGCCCTTTCTTGGAATTTGTCATTGAGAAACTTTCAAGCACTTTATCTATGTAAGGTGCTTGAGATAAAGCTAAGAGTTTGTTCTTTCTATCCCTGATGATCTGGATACCTAGAACATAACTTGCTTCACCCAAATCCTTCATCTGGCATTGAGTGCTCAGCAAATTCTTCACATCAGATAATTTCTCAACATTGTTTCTAATGCGTAAGATATCATCTACATAAAGAACCAGGAATACCACTATTTGATTTGCCTTCAGTTGGTAAACACAAGGCTCATCAATATTTTGTTCGAAGCCATAGGTTGTGATTATTTCATCAAACCTAAGGTTCTAGGAACGAGAAGCTTGCTTAAGTCCAAAAATGGACCTCTTCAACTTGCAAACTTTTCCTTCTTGTCCAGCTACTTTAAATACTTCTGACTGGTTCATATAAATGACTTTGTCAAGCTTTCCAATAAGAAAAGCTGTTTTGAAGTCCATTTTCCAGATCTCATAGTCGAGAGCGGCTGCAATGGATAGGAGGATACGAATGGACTTGAGCATGGCTACCGGACTAAAAGTTTCCTCATAGTCCACGCCTTCTCTTTGGATATAACCCATTTCCACTAATCGAGCTTTATAAGTCTCGATATTTCCATCAACACCTCACTTCTTCTTGTAGATCCACTTGCACCCAATGGCCCTAAAGTCACTAGGTGCTTCCACAAGATCCCATACGGAATTTGAGTACATGGACTCCATTTCCTATCTCATGGCTTCGAGCCATAGTTCCTTTTCATGGCTAGCCATTGCCTGTTTGAAAGATAATGGATCATCATCATTAGTGTCACCAACAACCATATTGGTTTCACCATCCAAACCATAGCGAACTGAGTTCCTAGAAACCCTCCCACTATGACGAGGCTCTGTGACTATTTGCTCAGGAACAGTGGTACTTTCTTCATTTAAATCGACTTGCGTTGGTTGGACATGAAGAGTGGGAATTTCATCATAGACTTGCATTGATGACGATGGAACATTGGTTGGAGTCAAATCTTTAACCATCTCCTCTAAAATTACTTTGATGCGAGGTTTGAAGTTTTAGACATAGTCATTTTCTAGAAAAGTGATGTAAAAACTTTCTTTTCTGAATGACTATAGAAAATTCCACCCCGAGTACCTTTAGGATAGGCAACAAACATGAAAACTTCAGTTCGCGGTTCTAGCTTTCCCTCCTTTTTCCTCAGGACGTGAGCGGGACACCCCCAGATTCTATAATGGCGTAAACTAGGTTCACGACCATTCCAGCGTTCAAAAGGTGTTTTGGGGATTGAATTAGATGGCACGACATTGAGAATTTCATTCGCGGTTTCAATTGCATGTCCTCAGAACGAAGTTGGTATAGTTGAGTAACTAAGCATGCATCTAACCATTTCCAATAAAGTTCTGTTTCGGCGTTCCGCTACACCATTTTGTTGCGGAGTACCTGGGGCAGTAAGTTGTGATAAAATCCCAAGTTCAGTTAAATGATCTTGGAACTGCATATCCAAATATTCTCCACCCTTATCAGATCGCAAGATCTTTAACGTTTTAGTTAATTGGTTCTAAGCCATTGCTAGGAATTCCTGAAACTTTGAAAATGTTTCTGATTTCCTATGCATTAGGTAAAGGAATGAGTATCTAGAGTAATTGTCAATGAAAGTAATGAAATACTCAAAACCACCCCTAGATTGTACATTCAAAGGTCCACAAACATCTGAATGAACAAGTCCAAGTGGTTCTTTGGCCCTATCACCCTTTGCAGAGAATGGACGCTTGGTCAGTTTGCCTTCTCGACAAGATTCACAGACAGGTAATTCACCTAAGGTGAGTTCCCTCAAAGGCCCATCCATTGTAAGTCTTTGAATCCTATCATAGCAAATGTGGCCTATTGTCAAGTGCCATAAATACGTCATATTATCGTTATCGGTCTTTTGACGTTTATTGGTCCTAGGTTTAGCTACTTTGAATAAATCATTGTTAAGAGTGAGGTGTTCATTAGGTCGCAGAAGATAAAGCCCGTTTTCTAAACATGCAATACCCAATTGTGATTCATTGAAATTAATAGATATATTAGAACTTGTGAAAGTCATAACATATTGTTCTACATGGAAACTGAAATTAAATTTCTACTAAAATCCAGAATAACAAATACATCATTTAAAATTAAAAATTTATTTCCAAACTTCAAACGAGCTCTTCCCCTAGCTTTGACCGCAACAAACGCTATGCTCCCATCCCTAAATTTTAAGTCGCCTTCGTCCACTTCCTCCCACGATTCAAGAAGATGTAAAGAGCTGCAAACATGGTTGGTAGATCCAGAATCAATAATCCAAATAGATTTATCATTCTCTAAAACACATGTTTCTAAGATAAATAAAGTATAATAATTACCTTTGTTTTTTCGCTGCTAGAAACTTTGGGCAATCTCACTTCCACTGGCCCTTCTCTTTGCAGTGAAAGCACTTATCTTTACCTTTCCTGATTTTCTTGTTCTTCCCCTTAGGCGCCTGTGCATTTGGTTGTGCACTCGTCTTTGCAGCCTTTGCAGGCTTGAGGTTGTTGTTTTGTCCATGTTTTCTATGGTTTCCAGCTTTCGAAGATGAAGCTTGGTTAGCTTCAGCCTTAGCTGGATCAGCAGCAACAATAGTAGTCTTATTTTCTCCTCCTTTACTAGGTCCACCCATGATAGGCTCAATAATTTCAAACTCGTTCATGAGCTGCGTCAGACCATAGTTGAGTTGATCACGAACGTGTGGACACGATGCCATTCGTGCATTCACGATGTCATCACCTGTGCGGAGATGGTGCTATCCAAGCATTTATGGTTCCATCACGAGCATTGACGGTGCCATCACGAACGTGCGAACACAGTCATTCTGGGGATTCCTCAATCATGAAGAACTCGGAGTTGTCACCAATCAACACAATGCTGATGTTTTGCTTCCAATTAAGGAAGTTTTCTCCAGTGATTTTCTCCATCGAAAGTTGAGAACGGATGGGAGCAGACACAGACACTACATAACTTAAAACTACAAATTATCAATAAATTAGAAATCAATCACATTTGCTCAATAAAACTCCTATTCACAGAAATTTCAAGAAATAGCACAACATATACCAAAAATATGTAAGATATGAGAAAAAATACAAAAATAATCATATCTCTATTTCTTAGGTTTTTAACTAATCTTATGATATCCTTGTCCTGGTTGGCGAGAGTCTAAAATACCACTAGTTAAATAGAGTTGTAAACTCATTTAATAATGGACACCATTATTAACAACCTACTATTCGATCAAAATAAGAAAACAAAATCTCTTATTTTATGTGCTAGACCCATGGTTTTGATAATTATAGATTTAGTCCTAGTAGTCACCGTAGGGGTGAGTCTAGTAAAATTTTACCTATAATTATCTATCTTTCGAAATATAACCTTGTCAAAATAACTAATGAACACCTTCCGTAGGGGGACGAATCAAAGCGTCTCGAGGCCCCATTAAGTTATTGACTTTGTTAAACCAACGGTGGAGATCGAATATAATTTTTAAAATAAACTCATTATAAAATTAAAAATAGTATTTTTATTATTTTTCGAAAATTAATGACTGGTTCTGCAAAAAATTTGTAAGATTAGAATTTTTAAAACCAAAGTCCTATAATTTCCTATTAATTCTAAAGTATCACATTGAAACAAATTCAATTAATTTAGAATTAATTTGTTGTTAATCAATATTTATGTTTAACTAATATAATGAACCTATACAATTAAATCCAACTATGGTAAATGGGCCTTAACAATTGGGCTTGTATGGAGGAGGGTTGGGTCCAGTATGTCGTTTTCGCTACTAAGGCCCCCAAACTTCCATACATGGTCCAAAAGACAGGAATTTAAACCTTCATTTTATTAATTGTTATTAATTGATTAGGCCCCCTATGGCCATGCAAAGCAAATGAGCCTTCACAAGTGGAATCACCCATAAGAGATGAATTTAAACTTTACATTTTCTAATGGGCCCAAATAAAACATATCATTTTATGAATATTTTATTTGGCAAACTCCATATATCTAACAAACATATGGGTCACTATATGCATCTAAGCTCAATTTAAAAAATACCACATATAGTGCAAACAAACATGTTATAATTGGATGGGCCTAATCATGTTACTATATGAGCAAGTCTATGAATTTATGCAAAAATACCACAATTTATTTCATTTGCAAACATATCACAATTAATTTCTAGAATTTATCAAAAAATTCAAATTAATTAAATTTTTACAAAAAATAAGTCAGTTTAAATGAAATTTATCAACAATTAACAATAGTTAATTTAAATTTCATTTATCAATAATCAACTTGGTTTTAGGTTAATTTGAAAAAAAAATATTAATTTAATTTAAATAGGATTTATCAACAATTAACCAAAGTTAATTTAAATCACATTTATTAAAAACTATTTTTTATTAAATGGTTGAAAAAATGATATTTTCAAAATTTAACCAATTTTAAATTTTAAAATCAATATCTTAACCGTTTTTCAAAAATATCTTGTGTTGTTACAATTATTAGCTAAAATTTTAACCATTTAAAAAAATATATATTAATAGTTATAACAACCTTAAAATATCTCAAAACAGTTAAAAAAATTCAAATATCCATGAAAATATATAACTAACAAATTTTAAATAATTTAAATATTAAAAACTATAGAATAAATAGATATTTATATTTTCAAATAAAGATTTAATAAAAATATCTAGTATTTAAAAGAAAATATATTAAATATCTGATATCTTAATTCTACTATCTTAATATATCAAAAGATTTAAAATTAAGTTATTAGTCTATTTTAAATTTGAATTTGAATCTTTGTTGAAAATATATAATTATTTAAATCTCAACCAACAAAATATCTTATTTTTAAAAAATTAATCTGATATTTTTGCTTTGATTATAAATAATCAATTTTCACAATATTTTTATTTTCTTTAAAAAAAACATTGGATGAACAGTGCCCAGTACTGTTCATCGTGCGCGCGGGCGTGCAGGCGCGGGCGTGCATGCAGGTGCACGCACGCAATGGCAGCCAGGCCAAAAAAATTTCAAAAATTTTTTTGTGCAATTTTTCAAACAAAAACCATTTTCTAATTAATTTTTAACATGTTTTGCACAAAATGAAGCATATATATATAAAAATTAATAGTATAGAAAATATAACAAAATAACCTAAAAATTACTAATAATCACATAAAATCAATATGTTTCATAAAAACATTAAAATCCATCCAATTAGTCAAACACATCATATAATTCAATTTTTAACATGTTCATGCATGAAAATAAAGATTACCAAAGGCTCTAAGGCTAGTTGTTGGGAAAACTTATACATGTTCTTTATTTATTTTCATGTAGATCTAATATTAAACAAACTAATATGAAATAACGTAGAACATGTTTCTAAAATTGAATTCAAAGAGAAACAATGATATGAATACTCACAGTATACACAGCGGAATGAATAAGTCATTCCTTCAGTATCTCTAACCCTTGTATCCTTTGTGTCGCAAAGTATTATCAAGAAACTGAACTGATCTTCAATTTTCTTCACAGCCTTCCAATGTATCCTTAGAATCACCTAGACTAGAGTGGGAAATTCTCAACACATGAGGTAGATACAGAGAGAAGAAGAGAAAATAACAAAGAGGCTTAGAAAATGACTTGTGTTTAGAGAGAATCTAAAAACTATCAGAAAATCTTACTTGTGACTTGTGAACTTATCTGTCGTCTTGACTTCTCTCTAAGCACTCATTTTATAGACTCAATTAGGTCATTTAATTTAATTAAAAAATCAATAAAATAATAGCCAATTAACAGCCCTAGTTCGAAATTATCATGGGCTTTAGGCCCATGAAATTTCCCATTTGATTATAAGCTCATTGGACATAAAATCAAGGCCAGTATTATTTTTTATTGATTTAATAATTAAATAATTATTTAAATCCTTTGTCAAATTAATTATTTATAATGTGAACCTTGATTTAAACTTATTTATTAATTTAGATACCAGTTTATCTTAATTAATAAATCTGCCATAATTTCTATTTTCTTCTCAAAATTACATAACTCTGTGAAACTATCCAAAATTGACTTGGTCAACTTTGATAATTCTAATTGATAATTAAATCAATTAATTGAGACTATCTAGATGATTTTATCCAACGTACAATGAGGACCATGGGCCTATGAAATCAAGCTCCAATAAGTTATCATAAATCTAACAAATAAATTTACTAACTTATTAATTCCTCGTGACTCCACTAAAGACTCGTAATTGCACTCTTGAATTCATAGAACGCTCTATAACAAATATAGATATGCTATTAATTATCCATTGTTACAATCATAATTGTCACACAATCTTCTATAGATGGTCTACAATGAGATGGGACTAAAATACCGTTTTACCCCTCATTGTATTTTATCCTAAAATACGTAGTTCCTTGTAAATGATATTTCAGTAAACTAATATTAATTACTGAAATGAGATCTCTATCATTTAACACCTTGAACCTAGCTAAAAGGAAACCACCATTTCACTTCTTCATCAGAAGCTATAGATGTTCATATCTATGATCAACAGCCCCACTCAATTATACTATCGAGTTCCCAAGATGTAAGCATGGGCTAGTCCGTATGGTAAAATGGTAACGAACAAGTCAAAGAACTCAAATAATACAATCAGTTAGAATACTAACCACTCATAATTGAGATTGAATTGACATATGGTCAATTATATGATATGACTAGAATAGATAGTAACGGTATGTTTACTTATCCTATCAACTGTCAATATCGTTCCAGTCTGGTGTAACAAATACATTTGATCTTATCTACTTTGGTAATGTTCTTGAAAGAACATAACACTGTAATGTGTAAGTAGATCATATCGTAGATTGGCAAGTCAGTGTAAATCCTGTGCACTGACTAATCTTAGGACTAACTTATTTTGAACATATAATCATATTTATATTCCACTGTGATTACGTATATATAGACGCGATTATCTATATGCTCGGGATTTAATGTAAGTTTATATTAAACAAATAATCATGAAAATAAAACATGTGAGCAAAGTGATTGACCAAGTCAAAAAAAATAATAATTTATATTCTTTTATTGATAATAAATGAGATTACAATGAAATTGGGTTTCAATTAGGGCATAAAACCCCAACAAAGATAACCCAGATGGTGGGGATACTTGCCAATCAGCTCCAACAGTCTGAAGCTGAGAAAGAGAAGTTGATTGCTGACATGGACCAATTGCGGAAGGATTCTCTTGTCAAGAAGGAGCAAGAGGTCAAGGATGCTCGGGACAAGGCTCGAGAGGAGTATTCAGAGATAGCTTTCTCTTGCTTCTACTCGATCTGGAAGTCCAACAGAGATCTGAACTTGGATTTCCTTCCTGAGAAGACGCGAGCGAAGAAGCTTAGGAAGTGTCTGGCTCATGAGGCTACCGAGTCTCAGGGTGGTCTTTCAGATGGTACTCCTTGCCCTAGTTAGTCTTCTTTTGGTCTTTTACTCTGTCTTTCCTTCCATACCATTGGTGGGGAACCTTGTACTTTACAATTTTTTATATACATTTTATGCGTTTATGCTTTTTTGTTATGAGTACCCAGTGTGTTGATTGAAATTTTTTATTTCCAATGCTTACTAAGTATATCCACTCACAACCCTCATTGGTTCATGTATCAGTATACTTTGAACACATATTTCACGTGCCATACTAACCTTACTCATTTACATTTTTCATGCTAACAACCATGGTATTGTGAGTAGTACAATACTTCACCAAGTACCATGAACAAAATGGTCAGGTCGACCACCCCATGGGTGATAGACTGACCACCCTATAAGGTTGATGGACTGGCCGACCACCCCATAAGGGACATGGCTAGGAATCTCCCTACCAATGCCTTTTTTGTTTATGTTTTTTGCATTTTCGCAACATATGTTGAAAAATGTCCTAGAAAAACTTGAGCTTGCTTAGTACTTAAGGTCACACCCTCATTGCTTGTGTATACCCCGATCGGTATGCACTATATGCCCCCCAAGTGATCATGGGTTTAAAAGCTTTCGTCACTTGCTACTTCACCATGCCTTACTTCCAGCGTTTAGACACATAGTACTATCCTTTTCACCCAATGATGCAAGCAGCAAATGCTTATCCCTCATTGGTAGTCGGGTGATGGTTTCATACTCAGTAGTAATGATACCTATACATAGATGTAGATTGTGTAGCAAGTGTCGATCACGATCTACGTAATCTCTCATGTACTCGTTATAATGATTGTAGATAGAAATGTCTAAGTTGGACCAACCGAGTCTAGATGGGCTAGTGGAGCCTGTAACAAGTCTTAGATCAAATTATCGATCGGTCCCTCAAGGACTAGATTCGATTATACTGGTCTTCAGACCAGTCTCTTTTATGATCGAATGGGTTGATAGGTTCCTCAAGAACCAAGATCGAACGTGATCAAATAATGGCGACTGGTTCTCGGACCAGTCTCTTTTGTTGATCATATAGGTTGATAGGTTCCTTAAGAACCAAGATCGAGCATGATCAAATAAGTTGGTGACAAGGTCCTCAGACTAGTATCTTGTTTGGATTGTATGGGTCGATAGGCTCCTCAAGAACCAAGATCGAACATGATCAATAAATTTGACGACAAGGTCCTCGGACCTATCTCTCGTTTGGATGGTATGGATTGGTAGGCTCCTCAAGAACCTATAGCAAACATGATCCATATTTGGCGACAAGGTCCTTAGACCAGTCTCTTGTTTGGATCGTATGGGTTGAATGGCTCCTCAAGAACCAAGATCAAACATGTAACGCCCTGGATAGCCAAGACCGCTACACTGTGTGTTTATAAAGGTGTGAGACTTGCTAATCGAGTCGTTTAATCAAAACGTGTCATTAGCTAAAGTGTTCTAGGGCTAAAAGACATTTTGGCCACAAAAGAAACATTTTATAAATTATAAACAATTTACAGAAGGGATCCCCAAAAGTACAACGTTTAAAAGTTGGTTTACAAAATTCAACAGTTAAGAGTAACCATTAGCCATACTAAGGAAAAATACAAGGTTCTGGTCCTCTTATCCCTATAATCTCCTCAACCGTGGCGGTTGAGCGGCCTGACATGTACAGTCACCCTGTAGAGCTCTCCAATTAGGGTTGATCAATCTTGCCCTTGCCTTTGCCTGCACCACGCAGCACCCGTGAGCCAAGGCCCAACAAGAAAACACCATACACAACATGTACAATATTTTCAAACAAATATTCTAATAAGCATGTTCAAATATTCAATCCATAGCATATGAGCATACTTCAAGGTGCAAATAACTTCATCTATACTTAGATTATTCAACACTCTCATTAATCTCATTCATAGCCAAATATAATAATCAATTAACACAAATACTAGGGCCGACACCTTAGGTCGCACCCTCTGTTTAACCCACTGACTCCGGCCCGCTTAAACCGAGCTCAGTGCATAATAAGCTGTCCTCGGATACCAGTGTCCGAGCCGTGCCAATTGCACAAGTTAACCGTGGCACACTTAGGCCGTTGGTTTACAATTTACATGGCATAATACCATTCTTTCAATCATATACATCAGGGAGCTCTTAGTCCCATCCAAATATTCAACCGGGTGTAGTTTTCTTACCTTTGGCTTCTAGATGAATTAGTTACTGGCGATACTCCTTGAGCGCGATCCGATCCCCGAGACCTAGCTTAGCACCTAGTCACAACCATGATGAAGGATACCATTAACAATCTTAAATGAGTTTCTAAACCAAGTTCTAGTCCTCAGAACATTGAACTTCACCAAATATGGTAAAAGATTCAATCCCGAGCACCCTAGGTCAAATTCCCAAGCCTAAAATCTCAAAATCCCAAAATCCCTTAAGGGCCCCGGCTGTAACGCCCTGGCTACCCCAGAACAGTTACGGAGAACGGTGAACCGGAAATTTGACTCGCTACCCGAGTCCTTTGGCTAAAAACGTGATCTAAGTGTTATTATCAGGTTAAGGTAGAAAACCAGTAAAAAGGTAAGGGTACATTTCATTAAATAAATAAACTGCTCATGAGCCTTTTAAAATGTTTACAAGTAGTTCGTAATACAAAAGAGTCGCTACAGTTCCAAATTTACAAACTCCGCCGGCCTAAGCGGCAAAAATAGGGTAAACCCCTAATTCCTCTGAGAACTCCTTGACCGTGGCGGTCAAGCGGCCCTGTATGTACATCACATCGCCCAAGCTCTCCACTCAAGGCTGGCCAAGCTTTTCCTTTCCTTTACCTGCACCACATAGCACCCATGAGCCAAGGCCCAGCAAGAAAACATAATAAAACATGGTATAATATCAACAACGATCATGGTAACCATTCAGGACTATCAGTCCAACAAATAGGTGACAATAGCCAACAGTCACAATAACGAGCATCACTCCCTCTAGCCATGTGACGATAGGGTCACCAGGGCTTAACGGTTAAGTGATTCTTTCATATGTTCGATCAGGACAGGTGCATGGTGATTAGTCACCAACATAACCTTCCTCACGACTCTAGAGTCGAACCTATGGACAACGTCCCTTAGCCACGTGAAAAACGGTCACCGGGGTCATATACCTTGGCTATGGTCATCTGGTCGTAGACCAGGCAAGCGCTTATAAGTTCTTCGACCTTAGGGTCGGTCCCGCATTAATGCCATAGAGCCATTCAATGCGTGATCGTCGACTTTAGAATCGGTCCCTGACTAGTCAGTGTCTTGAACAGGTAATCAGCATTCATTAGCATTTAATATGCATTCCACGTTCACATGTATCAACCAACAAGCCTCAATATCAAACCATGCATGTCATATACTTGTACAGGGTGCAACTGTATCCATACACTGTTTTCTTAGCTCAAGTTCGAGCGAGAAGTATGATAAAGACGACCCCTGAGAACGATCGGTCTTTTAGTTCCTTAGCGGTTACCTAATCACAACCAATTATAACCTCCATTAATGAGAATCCACAATAATAGGGTCTTAACCTAAGCACCACCCTCAGGACCTCGAAACATGCCCACACGGTGAGTAGAATCGATCCCGGGCCTTAAGGATTGAAACCCCAAGTCAAAAACCCTTAAAAACACTCAAAATGGGGTTTGGAAGGAACAGGGTAGCGCTACAGCGCTCAACCCCTAGCGCTACAGCGCTAAACTCAGAACTGCCCAAGTGCCAGAAACCCTCCTGAGGAGCGCTATAGCGCCCTAGGGTGGGCGCTGTAGCGCTACCTCCAGCCCAAAACTTCCCTGAACTGACCTTCTTCATCTCCTTCGTTTCTAACTCGATCTCCAAGCTTCCAAAGCCTATTCTTGATGCCAAATGAACCCAAAAACCATCCCAACACACCCCAAACATCACAAGCATGGGAACCCTAGCCAAAACTCCCAACAAAACCCATGAATTCACCCTAAACATTTCAGCTGCAAAACAAAACTAAAACAGAGCAAACCAGAGAAACTATGGTTAGAAACTTACCCAAAGCTTGGCTTATGATGGCCTTCAATGATGGAACACACTCCCAAACTCCCAAGGCTTGCTTCCTAAGCTTGAATCCTCAAAATTGGCTCAAAAACCACAAAGAACAGTGAGAAAAAGGAGGTACGGGAGAACTCTCAGAGATACTCTGTTTTTCCATCACCTTTTTCAGCTAAATAAGGTTATATCTATCCTAGGGGTGAAATGTCCATTTTACCCCTAGGTCAATTAATGGTTTCTAAAGACTCCCAAGGGCATTTTGGTACTTTCCTCCTAACTCGTTAATCATAATTAACGCTCTCCAATTCCCGCTATTCTCAAAAATCATAAACACCAATAATTCACATCCCGTTACCCTTTATCTCCCGGTAACGCTCTAATCATCAAAATCACCCCGAGACTCAAACCAAGTCCCGACACTTAAACCTGTTGTGACTAAACCGCTAATCAATAATCTACGATCGTCTCATGTCGAACAGCTCGAACAAACCCACATCATAATGTGGTCTCAACATATATCATCGGTGTTTACCGAGTTTTTCGGAAACGAATCACTAACAGAATAATAAAAAGATAAGAACTGTAGAAATACTGAAATGTAACTAAACAAACATTGTTTTTACGTGGTTCAGGCGTTAACAAGCCCTAGTCCACGAGTCGATGTTATTATACTTGGAAAAGATTACAGTAAGATGGCTGGTGCATAAGAACTTCACACGCTCACAATGTTTCTCTCGGGTTCTCTTGAAGAAGATGAAGCTAGAGAGATTTTAGTAGAGTGTTTGCTATATCATTTCTTCGTCCCTCCTCTTGCCAAATGAAGGGGTCTTTATAGCTAGGGTTTTGGATTAGGGTTTTTCTCTACGTACATGAGTTTTAATTACACCAGCCATAAATAGGGATACAATTACTATAGTAGCATGGCTACAAGACTCTATGTGGGTATATTTACGTGAAAGAATGGGGAACACACAAAGTCAGCCGTCTTTTCCAAGTTGTCAGCGGAACAGTAGGCGAAAAGGTACCCTTAGGCGTGCTGGGATGTGTGCGGCTTTGACCTGACGGGCGTGTCAGGCGGGATCCTGTGTCAGGCGGATATCATTCCAAATATGCCTCCTCCAGGACTCGACCGTTTGGCTTTGTTCCGTGCGAGGCACGGAACTGCTTCCGCGGAGACCACTCGAAGAGCTTCTCCCGGAAGGAGCTTCCCCGATGGATACTCCTTCGGGAGCTCCGGGAGAGTTGACGAGTTTCCGTATGGTGTTTGCTTGGAAGAGTAATCCGGACACCAAGCGGGAGAGGTGAAGCCTTTCTGTATATCCGCGAGCTCTGGTCACCTATCGTGAAGGACATCGATAATTCTGTTTCCCCGAGGCCATCAATCTAAACGCTATCCGGAAATCTGGATAACATTTACCCCCCAAGGTCACGGAGCTTTGAGGGATCCGGGAGCTTGTACAATCGGTTTCTTAGATTAGGCGAGGGGGCACCTTCTGTGTTCCCGGAAGGGTTCCTTTTTCCCGCCTGAGTGTTAGTATGGAAAAGAAAGAGAATTTCTTCTGTTTGAGATCAAGTACTCAAGTGCGGCAAGGACCACGTGTCATTCTGGGAATGGTTCTGCGACCAAGACGTGTGCGTGAGGCGACTGGTTGAGTATGCGTGCGTCAGTCATCTAACTAATGATTTGACGGTTTTTAATGGTACTCCGGGCCCGAGGTGGTGTAATGATGGGAAATAAATACTTTATTCCCATCCGAGGAGTCATAAATAGGATCGTCGCTTCCTCTCCAGCCGTTGGATCTGATGCACACGGAATGGGAAGATCGGGACCGTCCACTTGAGGAATTCGAAACGGCCTCTTCCCTGCTATAAAAACGAGGGAAAGGACCTTTCTTCCTCTTTACGCTTTTAGATTCTCCATCTTTAGGATTTTCAGATTTCCAAACCTTCGAACTCTCAGGCTTCCCAGCTTACGTTCCCCCGAACTTGCCATTTCTTTTGGTAAGTATCTGGAAACTTTTCTTTTTGATTTGGCAGTGGGTTTACTCCGAAGTTCCTGGTTTGAATCGCCGTTCGTCTTTGCAGCTTTTACTTCTCGCGATCGTGCTGTGCAGTGATCCAGTTACTCCCTCAACCTCCAACTACCCGAACATCAGTAAGTATTTCTACTTTGCTCTTTCCTCCCAAACCTTAGGTTGTTGGTAGTTGTTAGAGTAGAGGTTTCTGCCATTATTGCTTATGTGCATTTGTGAATAGGGCTTTGGGAGGCATGTGATTGATTGTGAGTCGATAAGTAGCCTTTTCTGCATGTTTTGGCGATTTGCGTTTGGAAAGTCGTCCCGTGTTTTGCTGTTTTAGGGCATAAGCATGAACGCCTTTAGGGTGTCTTCCTCTGGAAAAACACTTCTTTTGGTGGGCTTAGGCTCGGGGTCTGAGTCTGGTTCCTTGCTGTCCTTCGGGTGGCATGGTGCCAATCCCTCGGTAAGCTCGGTGGGAGCCTCTCCAAGCAGTTTTCGAGGAGGGTCTCCCCGACGCCTTTGATACCGCTAGGGTATGACAAGGGTGCTGACTGCTTAGAGTGTTTTCTTCTTTCTTTTCTTTTGTCCAGTGATGAACATCTCGAAGGAACAACTCCTTGCTGCGGGGGAGGCTGATTCTGCCCAAGAGAAGGGCTCTCCTGTCGCTGGTGGAAAGGGGAAAGGAAAAGCGAAAGCGGTCGCGGCTAGCCCACCAACCTCCAATAGTTCCATCTGGGAGATGGACCAAAAACCGAACCTTTTCAGGAATTATGGCATGCTAGAGCTGTATTCCTCTGAGGCAGGCCTGAAGAACATCCCAGGTCTGATGTGGCACCGTCTGTCGGTGCTGGGCGAGTCAGCTAGCCAGAGCCACGAGGGCTTTGGTGCCTGGAGTTGGGCACACATAGTGTGCGGAGCGCACTTGCCCTTAAGGAGTTACTTCGCCAATTTCTGCGTGAAGGCGGGGATTGCCCCCTTCCAGTTAATTCCTCCCAGTTACAAGCTCTTAGCGGGGTGGTTCATCTTTTGCAAGTCCCGGAGACTGGAAGCTCCTACCCCGGAGGAGGTGCTGTACTTTTATGGGTTGAAGTCTCAGCCTATGAGGGGTCACTCAGACAAGGTGGGGTTTTACAGGCTAGAAAGGCACCCGGATGTGATGTGCCCCACTTGTCATACCGCGAGGGTTCCAGACCTCCGGGAATACTGGTTCCTGACGACTGGCTTCCCGCTGAAGAGGGTGCCAGCTCTATCTTTGGATTTCAAAATCCCTGGTAAGTGTTTCCTCTTTTCCTTTTCAACTTTGTTTCTTTGTGTTTGATTTGCCTTTTGGGAGGATCTCTAACGCTTGTATTTGATTTTTGCAGAAGTCGTTCCGCGGACACCTCGCTGCGCGGAGATGATAAGGAGGTCCAAGTTCTACGAAGGGCTTTCCGAGGAAGAGTTGAGAGTGGAGGGACTTGTGACCTCCGAATCGTTGAGGGAGTATGGGTTACTCGCCTCCTTCCAAAATATCGAGCCAGTAAGTGGTAGGGGGCAGACTCAGGTGTCGGCTGACATCCGGGAGCAGATTGCCCTGGAGCTGTCTAAGGTGATCACCCAAGCCGCTCGGGACGAAAATACTCTATCTCCTAGTTGGGAGGAGAGGTTCCCCGACCCCCAGCCGGAGGGAGAGGAGATCGAGGCTCGCCACGCCGCGGCTTACCCTAACGAAGGGGCTCCGGGGGCTAGTTCCTCCGGGAGAGGTAAGACTAGTTTTCGATTGATCCACACCCCCAGCCTGTCTGAAGTTTCCCAAACCTCTCAGATGGGGTTTGATCCTCGTTTCCTTAGGCTAGATCCGCGTAGGATACCTTTCGACAGGTACTGTGATAGGGTAGATGAGCTCCTCTGGTGTCTGAGTGATGGTAGTCTGCCAGAAGGTGTCATCATGGTTGACCCTTCTTCTCTCAGCATGTTCTTCCCGGACTTCAAGGAGTACGGGAGCTTCCTGGAGCAGGAAGCGATGTTTTGTTTTGCTCGGGGAAGGCCATCCACGTTTCTCGTGCATGGTCGTCCCTTTCAAACTTTTCTTTTTCTTGTTT
This sequence comes from Humulus lupulus, assembly GCF_963169125.1. NCBI lineage: Eukaryota > Viridiplantae > Streptophyta > Magnoliopsida > Rosales > Cannabaceae > Humulus > Humulus lupulus. The sequence continues at coordinate 205,467,035 of NC_084794.1, read as the reverse complement.
CTTGTTCCCTGCTGGCGGGCTTGCTTGTACTTTTATGTTGCTGATTGTCTTGTCTTCCGCTTATCTTCTTTCTCATTTCTTGTTGGTTCGTTAACCTTGCTTTGTACGTTTCTTGCAGAGTATCCCGAAGCCAAGATGTTGGGAAGGGTTACTTTGCTTATTAAGAAGGCTGCCACCAGCCAGGACCCGCCCACGGGGAAAGGACGGAAGCCCAAGGCTGGTAGGGGAGGTAAGGCTGCCTCCCCCAAGAAGACAAGTGGCGAGGCGCAAGCGTCCCCGAGGGTAGAGAAGTCCCCTGCTGAAGGGCCTTCCGAGACTATGATGGTCTCGAGTAGCAGTAGCGACGGGGAAGGGCTTGTGTTCCCCGTGAGGACAACTGGGGTGAGCAAGCGTCCCGGAGGAGATGCTGAGGGTGCTAAGAACAAACGCCTTAGACACTCTTCTCCCGGTCGAAGGCAACAACAACAGCAACGACAGCAATCACAACTACAACAACAGCAGCAACAGGAACAAGAGAGACAATCACCAACGCCGCAGCAGCAGCAACAGCAACATCCAAACCAGCCGCAGCAACAAGGGCAATTACTTCTGCTACCGCAGCAGCAAAAGCAACAGACCGGGGCCTTAATATCCCGGCTGCCTCCCCCTCCAGTCCAAAGGGGGTCCCCTCTTCCGGGGTCTCCGTCTTCTCAGACAACCAATCTTCCCCTGCCTGGCCTGAAGTTCCACTTTCCACGGAAGCCGACCAGTTTTCCCGCTGCCCTCCTGGAGGGTGTAAGACGGGCCGATAGTTTTTTGAAGAGGCGGCTAGAGGCGGAGAAGGCCGTTACTCAGGGAAGGGCAGATAACTTGTCTGCCGTGAAGAGGGCTGAGCTGGCCGAGGGGGTGAGATCTCCTCACCCGGCCGGAGCGGTTCTGGATGGTCCAGCCTTGGAGAAGAGGCTGGTGCCTAGGCTTGGACGTGCATTGGCGCCGTTCGGAGCTGAGATGATGGAGGACATGGCCCTGAGCTTATGCGAGCTCAATTCTGAGAAATGGGCCATCAGTAGCAGCAAGGATCCGCTGTTGCTGACACACGCTGTGAAGCAGCAACTGTCCGGGGTAAGCCGTCAGTTGTTATTTTTTTGGGATCACCTCTCTTTTGGTCCGGCTTTAGCTCATTCGGTTGTCTTTCCTTGCAGGCCTCTATGATCGCGGAACGCTCGTTCCGGGAGGTTGGTGCAGCTCTCGTTCAGCTGGAGGAGAGCCAGCTGGCTCGCCAGGCCTTGGAGGCGGAGAAACAGAAGCTGACCCAACAGGCCTTGGGGGCTTCGGAGAAGATTGATCAGGCCCGGCGCACGGCTGAAGAAGAGGCGGAGAAGAAATATCTTGCCAAATATCAAGAGTACCGGGCCAAGGCAGAGAATGAGTTTAGACAGCGGTCGGATGGGATTAAGACCGAAAACTCCAAGCTCCGGGAAGAGCTGTCCCAAGCCAAGGTGGAGAAAGATACCCTGGAAGCCCGCTTGCAATCAAAGAACGATCTCCTCCTTAAGCGGCAAGAGGAATATTCCACTCTTCAGAGTAAGCTGCACGACGAGGAGCAACTCCATAAGAGGAGCAGGGATCTCGTGTCTATGCTTCAGTTGGGGCTCGCCGAGAAGGATAAAGAGATCGGGGCTTTGCAATTCACTGCCAGGGGGCATGTGACCGAGAAGCAATCCGTGCTGAACCAAAATAGGGAGCAGCGCAAGGTGATAGATTCTCTTAAGGGGGAGCGGGATGCCTCCAAGGCCGAAATGGAAAAATTGAGGGCCCAACTAACTGCCGCGGAAGCACAGCTGGCAACTTCCGAGGCGGAGCGGTTGAAGGAGAAGGAGGATGCTGAGGTGATACTGAACAGGACTATTAATATATCGCATGTGGTCCTCATGCATCAACTCTGGAAAGTGAACCCGGAGGTGTTAGGCTATCTGGGAGATGATGCCGAAGCCATGAGGGAGAAGCTACTCGTGTGGGATCAGGGCCCAGAGGCGTATGTCCAAACTTATAACATTGACGATCGTGCTGAAGCTCCTGAGGCGGGATATCCCGGAGAGGCGGGGACTTCTGAACCTTCTCATGACCAAATTCCTCCTTCCAATGAGCCGACTCCGCCAGCCTCAGCTGAAACAGTGGACCCCGAAGCTGCGGTCGTGGACGCTGTAGTTACCCCCAATGCTTGAAGGGGTTTTATCTTTAATTATTTTTCATTTTGAGTTTTTCATTGCGGACATTTTTACCATAATCATAGCATTCTCCTTTCTTTTCTGCCGAGTTCTTTATTTATCCTTGCGCTTAGGGTAGACATTTATACGGTAGAAACTGTTGTAGGGGCGTATGGGGTTTTGGTTCCAACGGCCAAAACCTATGCACTTCCCACTTGAAGCTTTAACGGATGATGTCTTTTTCCCATGTAGTTTCTAGGTTACGAAGGTTTCCTGGTTCCAACGGCCAGGCTCCTTTCACCGCACTTTATCTTTCCTGAGGCAAATAGCCAATCCAAGGACTTGTAGTTATACTGTTCGCTGGGATTGCTAAGGTGAGTCGTTCCATTGTTTGGAACGGGAGTTCTTTTGGTGAGCGTCGCTAGACTTAAGGTTAGATCTTTGCGAAGCAAAACTAACTGTTGTTGCGAACCTCATTGTGGCTGACTTCAGGGACCTGGCATGGAGCCCTGCGAGGCAAGGCTTATTGCTGTTGGGGAAATCGCCACGCCCACCAGGTGTGATCCTGGAGCAGGGGCTTTGCGAAGCAAAGCCGGCTGTGAGTGGGGGGATCAAGTATGTCTGCTTCTGGAGCTGAGACTTGCAATGGCCATGGAGCTTGCCATGCATTATTTTGTGAGATCCGGAGTTGGAGCCTGCGAAGCAAGGCTTACAACCGTCGCGGATATTGCCATCTTTCGCCTCGCTGGACCCGGAGCTGGAGCTTGCGAAGCAACGCTCTACAGCGCTCGCGGATCTTGCCATCTTTCGCCTTGCGGGATCCGGAGCTGGAGCTTGCGAAGCAAAGCTCTACAGCGATCGCGGAGAATTCTGCAAAGGACTTGTCAGGGAGTTGGGGGTGTTTTGGCGTAGCTCTATGAACGTGCCTCGACCCCCAGTCCCGTCCATCGCTGGGCTACACAGGAGATAATACTTATGATACATAATGGCAGGCATTTCCATGGCAATTTTCACATAAGCACATATGACACGTAATGCAAGCATGTTCATGGCAACAAATAAACCTAAGCTCAACAATTTAAATATTTCGAACAATTTAAAAATTTCAAACACAATGCTAGCACATAAGTGGTGTTCTGTGTACGTTTTGTTCAAGGGGCGTATGGTTATGCCTTAGCCATGTATACCCCCCAAGTGAGCGTGGGGTCCGGACGTCTCCGGACCGCGTGGTCACTTGTTAAAACGCAGCTTTGAACGCAGGGATAAAAAGTGCAGTAAAAGCGGAGTGAATCTCTCCGTGTTTCATTGAATTAGCCTGCTAGGCGTGAGTTTTACAACAGGGAGGATTATTTCCACATTTTTCACTTTTGTTATTTTCACCAAGGACTTCCGACTGGATGGTCCGGGGCCTACTGGTAGTAACGGCGGAGGTGCTCCGCGTTCCAGGCGCGCGGGACTTTAGATCCGTCGAGTCTCTTTAAGTGATACGTCCCATGGCCCACTTTTTGTTGGACTTCGTAGGGGCCTTCCCAGTTGGGTCCGAGGACTCCTACTCCCGGGTCCTGCGTAGCAGGAAATACTCTCCGTAGGACAAGATTTCCAACTTCGAATGTACGGCTCTGGACTCTCGTGTTAAAGTGTCGGGCTATCTTGCCTTGGTACATTTTTAGTTGGACCTGCGACTGCTCCCGGAGCTCCTCGATCATGTCCAAGGACTCCTGGAGGAGGGCATGGTTCCGGGTAGGATCGTAGGTGTCTTGCCTGTGAGAGGGGATCATAGCTTCTACTGGGATGACGGCCTCGCAACCGAAGGTCATGGAATAAGGCGTGTGCCCCGTCGAAGTTCTCTCTGTTGTGCGATAAGCCCAAAGTACTCGCGGAAGTTCTTCCGGCCAGTGAGCCTTGCAGGCTTGGAGTTTTTTCTTCAACGTGGTCTTTAATATTTTGTTTACAGCTTCCACTTGTCCATTAGCCTGTGGTCTGGCGACTGCGGAAAAGCTTTTGATAATTCCATGCGAAGCACAGAAGTTCGTGAAGTGTTCACTGTCAAACTGCTTTCCGTTGTCGGACACAATTTTCCGTGGAAGCCCAAAACGACACACTATATTCCTGATGACAAAATCCAGTGCTTTTTTAGATGTGACCGTGTTCATAGGTTCAGCTTCAGCCCATTTGGTGAAGTAGTCTACCGCGACTATGGCGTACTTCACTCCACCCTTTCCAGTGGGGAGGGAACCTACTAGGTCAATGCCCCAAACGGCGAACGGCCAGGGGCTGGTCATTAGGGTAATTTCCGTAGGCGGCGCTCGCGGAACCTTGGCGTACCTCTGGCACTGCTCACACTTCCTGACATAATCCACACAATCCTTCTTCATGGTGGGCCAGAAGTATCCTTGTCGAAGGATTTTTTTGGAGAGGCTCAGCCCGGAGGTATGATCGCCACAGAAGCCTCCGTGAATCTCATGGATGATGGTGCTGACTTCGGTTCCGGCAACACACCTAAGGAAGGGTATGGACAACCCCCTGCGGTAAAGCTTTCCATCCATAACCACGTATCGGGGAGCTTGATACTGGAGCTTCCTTGCGTCAGCTTTATCGGTGGGGAGTTCTCCGGTGGTGAGAAATCTGAGGATGGGTCCTATCCAGGAGTGGGAATGGTCGATGATGGCGTTTATCCTTCGCGTCTCAGTACTGGGGGCTTCTAAGTGCCCGATGGGGACTAAGCCATACTGTTCAACCTCCGGGTCCGTTGCAAGCTTGGCCAGCGTGTCCGCAAGTGAGTTCTGGTCCCGGGGGACCTGGCGGATTTTGTAGCCTTTGAAATGCTGCAGTAGGCCGCGGGAGAGAGACACGTAGGCAGCCATCCTTTCGCCTTTCGTCTGGTATTCCCCGGATATTTGGTTTACCACAAGCAGGGAGTCGCTGTACACTTCGATTTTTTGGGCTCCGACTTCTCTGGCCAGTCGTAACCCAGCTAACATGGCTTCGTGTTCTGCCTCGTTGTTGGATGCTGGGAATGCGAAACGGAGGGCGCTCTGGAGCTGATGCCCTTGGGGAGATATTAGGATAACCCCCGCTCCAGCTCCTTTTTCATTTGAGGCTCCGTCTACGTAGACCTTCCAGGTGGGAAGTTCCGGGACAGGATCTTCTGGGAGGTCATTCATTCCCGAGCACTCCACAATAAAGTCCGCGAGAGCTTGACCTTTTATGGAAACACGCGGTTGGTAGTGGACGTCGAACTGGCTTAGTTCCATGGCCCACTTAAGCAATCTGCCAGAAGACTCGGGCTTCTGCAGGACTTGTCGGAGAGGGTGGTTGGTGAGTACTTTGATGGTGTGCGCCTGGAAATATGGCCTCAGCTTCCGTGAAGCGATCAGCAAGCAGAGGGAGAGTTTCTCGATCATCGAATATCTGGACTCAGCGTCCAATAACCTCTTGCTTACGTAATACACAGGGAGCTGGATGCGGCCATCTTCCCGGACGAGAGCGGCACTTACTGCGTGCTCAGTCACAGCTAGGTACAAGAACAACGCCTCTCCTTCGACCGGTTTGGACAAAATGGGGGCTCGGGTTAAATGTTCTTTGAGGTGTTGGAAGGCCGCTTCGCATTCGGGGGTCCACTCGAACTTCTTGTTCCCTCGCAGAACATTGAAGAAGGGGATACACTTGTCGGTGGCCTTGGATACGAAGCGACTGAGAGCAGCTATCCTTCCGGTAACGCTCTGGACATCCTTATGCTTCCGGGGGGAAGGCATATCTATGAACGCCTTTATTTTTTCAGGGTTGGCTTCCACGCCGCGGGAGCTGACAATAAAACCGAGGAACTTTCCAGACGAGACCCCGAAAGTACATTTCTTTGGATTTAGCTTCATCCCGTACTTTCGGATCACGGCGAAAGCTTCCTCAAGGTCGTTACTGTGGTCCCCGGAGGTCTTGGACTTTACCAACATGTCGTCCACGTACACCTCCATGTTCCTCCCCAGTTGGTCCTTGAACATTCTGTTTACCAGACGCTAGTAAGTCGCCCCAGCATTCTTCAAACCGAAAGGCATGACCACGTAACAGTAGACACCCTTATCCGTGAGGAAGCTGGTGTGTTCCTGGTCCGCGACATGCATCTTGATCTGATTGTATCCGGAATACGCATCCATGAAGGATAAGAGTTCGTACCCGGAAGTAGCGTCCACCATCTGATCGATTCGCGGGAGAGGGAAACAATCTTTCGGGCAGGCCCTGTTTAGGTCCGTGAAGTCAATGCACATTCTCCAGGACCCATCGGGTTTCGGGACCAGAACTGGGTTGGCCAACCACACGGGATAGTGCGACTCCTGGAGAAAGCCTATGGACATCAATTTGTCCACTTCAGCTTTGACGGCTTCGGCTCTCACTGGGTCCAGTGGCCTCCTCTTTTGGCGAATTGGAGTTGCAGCTGGGTCTATGTTGAGTGCGTGGCACGCAACATTGGGATTAATCCCTGTCATATCAGCGTGGCACCATGCTAGGATATCCTGATTATCCTTCACAGTGGCCACGATCTTATCTCGAACGGCCGACGGCAGGTTTTTCCCCACCTGAATGACCTTGGTGGGTTCCTCCGGATTGAGGATCACCTCTTCGACTTCCTCCATCGGCTCTATTGCTTTCTCGATTCCCACTCTTGGGTCTAGTTCGTCAAAGTATGCCTCCTGAGCATCCCTAGTTCCTGGCAATACTTCCGCCAAAGGAATGGCAGCAAACGTCTCTCGGACCGTGTAGACGGCTCGGACGGAGACGTTATAACAGCTCCGTGCACTTCTCTGGTCTCCTCGGAGGGTGCCAATACGCCCATCGTCGCAGGGAAACTTCAAGCATAAGTGACGTATCGAGGTTATGGCCCCACAATCGATCAGGACCGGTCGGCCTAAGATGGCATTATACGCCGTGGGGCAGTCGACTACCACGAATGTGCTATGCTTGAAGGCACAAGCGTCGCTTTCTCCTCTGAGGGTGACCGGAAGTTGAATTTTGCCTAATGGCATGAGTGCGTCCCCATTGAAACCTTGAAGCTGGATGGGGCATGGGGCCAGGTCCGTCTCGGTCAATCCGATCGCGTGGAAGGCCGCTTTGAAGAGGATGTTCACGGAGCTTCCGTTATCGATCAAGATCCGTGAGACCTTCTTATTGGCAATCTGGGCTTCCACTACGAGGGGATCGTTGTGGGGGAAGTGCACATGTCGAGCATCGTCCTCCGTGAAGGTGATGGGAAGATCCATCATTCGGGGACGTTGAGCAGGTGATTGGACCAAAGCGCACATCTCCTCGGCGTGCTCTAACTCCTTCAAGTACCTCTTCTGGGAGTTGCGGGTACTTCCGGCAAGGTGTGGTCCTCCGGAAATGGTGGCGACGTGTCCGTCAACGGGTGGCGGAGCAAGGCCGGGTGGATATGGGTTGCCTGGTCCTGGAGCCAACAAGGCAATGGGCGCCGGAGCGGGTGGAGCAGGAAGTGCTGGGAACTGAGACCCGGGAGCTTGGGGGTGACCGGCTCCAGGTGCGCTAGCGGCCCCCCTCTGTCCCGGGGAATATGCAGCTCCGTGAACCACCCCCTGTCCGGGATAGATTATGGGTATTCTCACCCACTGACCGAGGTGTCCCGCTCTTGCCAGGGACTCGATCTCATCCTTCAGCTGAAGGCACTCATTCGTGGTGTGCCCCACGTCTCCGTGGAACTCACACCTCTTATTGGAGTCTCGCGGACGCCTTCCTCCGTGAGACACTTTCGGGGGCTTCCTGTAGTTGACCATATTACAGGTCGCCCGATAGACATTCTCTCGCGAGTCTATCAAACTGGTATATTCCGTGAACTTGGGCTCATAATCCTTTCGGGGTTTTTTTGAATGGTCTCCCCGGTTGGAGTTTTTTCCGCTTCGTTTGCTCCGCGATTGGCTCAAACTTCGTTCCGGGGCTTCCGCTTGCGGCTGCGGCATGCTAGGAGCGATACTACATCCGGTTTGTACCGCTCCATACCCAGAGAAATGTGTTTGACCCGGCGTCTGAACAGACGCGGAAGGCCCATACACACTCGGAGTGAATCGGGCTCCTGGAAGCGTGAGGACTGGTGCGGGAGCTTGCGAAGCAAAGCTCGGCGCAGTCACGGAAGGGGTTGGAGCCGGGGGAACTCCAAAGGCTTGCTGGTAGGCATCCTCAAGGTTGATGATTCCCTGAGCTTTTGACATGAATTCGGACAGGGTTTCTGCCCGTCTCCTTTGCATTTCTCCCCATAGCAGGGAGCCGACAGTAAGGCCCGATTGAAGGGCGATCAGCTTCATGTCATCGCTGACCTTGGTTTTTGCAGCAGCTTCCATCATTCTCTGAATGAAAGCTTTGAGGTTCTCAGTGGGTTGCTGTTTGATGTTGGTTAAGGAACCAACCTCCATGTCGTGGTCGCGGGCAGCAATAAACTGCCTCCTAAACGCGGACTGTAGCTCCTTCCAACTGTGGATTGATCCGGGAGCTAATCTTTTCCACCAGTCCTCCGCAGACTTGGTAAGGGTGAGTGAAAAGCACATGCATTTGGCGTCCTCACTGACGCGCGCCACTTGCATCATTTTATTGTATTTAGCTAGGTGGGTACGCGGGTCTGTCCTCCCATCATATAATTCTATGTGAGGCATTTTGAAGTTATCTGGGAGGGACGTTTCCGCGATCCTCCTAATACATGGTTCCGGGTCTTCCTCCTCAGAATCTGACAGGGCCCCACTTTGCTTCCGGACCAGCTTGGTCAAGGCAGCAATCTGCTCCTCGAGCCTCTTCGTATCACTTTCCGGGAGGTCACGTCCCCGGAGCTTGTCATTAATATGATTTCGGAGGTCATCTCCGCGAGGCCGGGCTTTTTCCCCTTTGGCCTTCTCATACTTGGCCTCCAACCTTCTTCTTAGGTCCACCGTGGACCAGCTATCTTCGGAGTGCGAGTTCGCAGCCCGACCGTCCTGATTGACGGAATCACTGGGGCGGTTGTTCCTTCCCCTAGGCCTGGGTGCCTTAGCACCGGGCCCTTTAGGCACAGAGTGCCCCCTTGGGGCTGAAGGGCGTCTGGGCTTAGGAGCGCCAGAGACCTTCTGCGCGCGGGGGGGGCAGTCGGCCTGGTGATTCACGCCTTTAGGAGGTGCAGGGGCGTCAGCGCGCACAGGCTCTCCCACTTTTTCTTTGCCCTTGTTAGGGGCGGCTTTGGATGGTCCAGCAGCGGCTGGATCCGGCATGGGGGCATCAGCACCACCTCGAACAGAGGTATCCTCGTCCGAGTCGCCTAGATCTCCGAACCTACTTTGGAGGCGTTCCATCATGCGTTGCATTCTTTCGGAGACGCGCTCCTGCTCAGCAAGCTTGGCCTTAGTGGCCACCAGTTCTTCGGCTACTTGGACCAGTTCTGGGTCCTTCTCATAGTAGCAGCCGTCCTTGTAATAACCGTCTTGGACATACTCTTCTTCGTCTTCTAAGTATGTTGTATCTTCGGTACTGACCTGATCCTGGCGGGATGTCGGGTCTTCACCTTGGTAGTCTAAGGGTTCACTTTGCACCACATCTTCCATCACGGTATCGGGGTTGACCGTAGCATTTTTGTCAACAGCGGATTTTCTCGTAGTCACCATCTCTTTAGCACGAAGTGAATACAAAAACGTACACAGAAAAAGAGCTGACTAACAACTTCCTACAGCTCTCAATGAAAGCACCAAAATGTTTACCGAGTTTTTCGGAAACGAATCACTAACAGAATAATAAAAAGATAAGAACTGTAGAAATACTGAAATGTAACTAAACAAACAGTGTTTTTACGTGGTTCAGGCGTTAACAAGCCCTAGTCCACGAGTCGATGTTATTATACTTGGAAAAGATTACAGTAAGATGGCTGGTGCATAAGAACTTCACACGCTCACAATGTTTCTCTCGGGTTCTCTTGAAGAAGATGAAGCTAGAGAGATTTTAGTAGAGTGTTTGCTATATCATTTCTTCGTCCCTCCTCTTGCCAAATGAAGGGGTCTTTATAGCTAGGGTTTTGGATTAGGGTTTTTCTCTACGTACATGAGTTTTAATTACACCAGCCATAAATAGGGATACAATTACTATAGTAGCATGGCTACAAGACTCTATGTGGGTATATTTACGTGAAAGAATGGGGAACACACAAAGTCAGCCGTCTTTTCCAAGTTGTCAGCGGAACAGTAGGCGAAAAGGTACCCTTAGGCGTGCTGGGATGTGTGCGGCTTTGACCTGACGGGCGTGTCAGGCGGGATCCTGTGTCAGGCGGATATCATTCCAAATATGCCTCCTCCAGGACTCGACCGTTTGGCTTTGTTCCGTGCGAGGCACGGAACTGCTTCCGCGGAGACCACTCGAAGAGCTTCTCCCGGAAGGAGCTTCCCCGATGGATACTCCTTCGGGAGCTCCGGGAGAGTTGACGAGTTTCCGTATGGTGTTTGCTTGGAAGAGTAATCCGGACACCAAGCGGGAGAGGTGAAGCCTTTCTGTATATCCGCGAGCTCTGGTCACCTATCGTGAAGGACATCGATAATTCTGTTTCCCCGAGGCCATCAATCTAAACGCTATCCGGAAATCTGGATAACAATCGGCATACATACAATTAACATTATATTATAATATAATTCTCATAAACGTACATAAACACGTTTAACAGCATAATTAAACAATTATGGCCCTCCCGGCCTACTAATCCAGCCGTTAACCATAATAGGGAATCCGGGGCATTACACCGGCATAGGCCATCCATGCCGCGGCATGGCCCCAAACAGAGACCACTTAAAGCACAAAAACAGGTAAGGGCCATGGCCCTACATGGACCATGCCGCGGCCCGCCCTCCTTCCTCACCACAACTCAACTTCCAAGGGCTGCGGCTCACCAAGAACTATGCCACGGCCCGACCCTTCGAACCTAGAAAAAACCCACCATTTTCAACCTCTAAACCTCACTTTAGGCCATCCCAAAGCTCCCAACTCAAAACCAATTAATAACAACATCATTAGAATTTAAACAACACAATTCCACCAAAAATCCAGCCTAGCACTCACCAAAATCCCAATTTCTGAGATTTCAAACCTAGAAACTCAAAACCAGCCATGGAAATACTAAAATTCAAGCATCAAACTTTGAATTGAAACTTACCTCAGCTATAGAATCGTTCCTCCAAGAATCCCCTGACCTATCTTCAAAGTTTCAAGCCTCAAACTCCACCTTGAATATCAAAATCACAACTATTAAAAACTCAGCCATTTTTTTTAAAGTTCCTAACCACAGAACGAAAATCAATGCTTACCTTGGCTCTAATTCAGTCCTTGATTAGTTCTTGAGCTCAACCTCTAATTCATCCCTTTAATTCCTCAAAGATTCAGCTTGATTCCAGTAATTCCTCCTCAAATTTCAGTGTTGTTCTTCCTTAAGAGAGAGAAGAGAGAGAAAGAGCTGAGAAAGGATCGATCTAATTTTGGGTCTACTATTTTCTAAAGTCTTCCAAGTATATCCTTAGGTTATTAGACTAATCTCAAAGCTCGGGGTACCGAAAACATCCCCGAGGGCAAAATAGTAAATTTCCCCAATATTCCCGCCTAAACTCTCTAACCTAAAATATATCTCCATATATTTCTTTCCATCACCCGATAGTCTATATCACTACCCGATACCTAAAATACCCCTGACTTGTCCAAAGTCAATTATAATGCCTCGTTTTTACTTTTCCCGCTATCTAGCCCGAGGATCGCCTCGAGTCGCCGGCTACAGAGTTATCCACATAATAATGTGGTTCTCACATATACAACATATTTATTACATATTATCACATAATATCATCAATTATCATAAAATATAATTTAAGCACTATTAATCACATAATATCACATTCAAATAAATACTATTCACTCTAATCCCATTTATGCCCTCCCGGCACACTAACCAAGGCCCTTAAGGTCCTCGGAAAACGGGGTCGTTACAAAACATGATCCATAAATTTGACGACAAGGTCCTCGGACCTGTCTCTCTTTTGGATCGTATGGGTTGATATGCTCCTCAAGAACCAAGATCGAACACGATCCATAATTTGGCGACAAGGTCCTAGGACCTGTCTCTCTTTTGACGACAAGGACAAGGTCCAATAGTTTGGCGACAAGGTCCACACGAACCAAGATCAAACATGATCCAATAGTTTGGCGAAAAGGTCCTCGGACCAATCTCTTGTTTGGATCTTATGGGTCGATAGGTCCCTCAAGGACCTGAATCGAACATGATCCGATAACTTGACAACAAGGTCTTAGGATCTGTCTCTCTTTTTGACCGTATGGGTCGATAGGCCCCTCAAGGAACATAATCGAACATGATCCGATGGATCGATAGGTCCCTCAAGGACCAGAACTGAATATGATCCGATGGAGTTGACAGATCTAAAGGACAAGTCCCTCATTGAAAGAAATTTAAAGAATTAAGTGAAACTTAAGAAATTAAATTCATTCATTCATTGAAGCATAATGGCATTTACATAGATAATTCGAAAATAATACATTTGCCTCCTACTCGGCTATGCTTCTTTCCGCCAAGGATTCGATGGGAATGAAATTTAGGGTGTCCGCATCTTTGGCACTGGCAGGCATGGCTAAGGCATTCTGCTCTCTCGGGACTTGTATAATTGAGTATTTCTTACTGTGCCAACAAGTCCTTCACCTTGTTTAGGTACTGTACCATCCTAAGTCCCTTGCTTGATACTCCCCCAGTACCTGGTACACCACTAGCTAGGAATCGTTGAATATCTCCAGGGACTGTGCATGTACATCCCAAGACAAGCGTAATCCTGCTAATATTGCCTTGTATTCAATCTCGTTATTTGAAGCATTGAATCCAAATCTGAGAGCGCAATGGATTCGATGATTCTTCAGAGTGATTAGTATGATTCCTGCACCTGAGTTGTGCTCATTGGATGCTCCATCAACATATAGCTTCCATACAGGATTATCTCATTCCTTCTCGGTATCTCCATTTTTCGATTGGTGGGAAGGGTCTTCAAGGTTGGTGCCTTCGACTATGAAGTCTACCAATGCTTGTCCTTTGATCATCGTCCTCAAATGATAGTGATGTCAAATTGTCCAAGTTCCACTGACCACTTGAGTAATCATCTCGAGGCCTCGGGTTTTTGGAGAACCTGCCTCAACAGTTGATTGGTTATGACTCGGATCGAGTGAGCTTGGAAATATGGACCCAGCTTTCAAGAGGCGATTACTAATTACTAAACAGTAGGCTAGCTTTTCAAGAGGGGGATACCTAGACTCCGCAGCTACTAACCTTTTACTGATATAGCATACAGGGTGTTGTACCCTGTTTTCTTCTTTTACCAAAGCAGTACTAATTGCATGATCGGTGATTACCAAATAAATGAATGGTACTTCACCATATATTGGCTTTGCTAGGATGGAGGGTTGGGGCGAGGTGCTCCTTCAAAGCTTGGAAAACTTCGTCACATTCCTTGGTCCATTGGATCTTCTTGCAGCCCCTCAGTAAGTTAAAGAAAGGGACACATTTGTCTTTAGACTTTGATATAAATCTACTGAGGGCAGCTACTCTACTGGTTAAGATCTGCACTTCTTTGATTGTGGTAGGTGACTTCATGTCGATCAATGCTTTGATCTTCTTGGGGTTAGCCTTGATTCCACGTGAATTGAATATGTATCTGAGAAACTTACTAGAGCCAACTCCAAACGAGCACTTGAGAGGGTTTAACTTCATGCTATACTTTCTAAGTATTGCAAATCATTCCTTCAAGTAATGAACATGCCCTCCAGCTTCTTTGGACTTGACTAACATGTCATCAACGTATACCTCCATATTTTTGTCGATCAAGTCTCGGAACATGCCATTCACTAAACGCTGGTAGGTGGCTCCTGCGTTCTTCAAGCCAAATGGCATCACCTTATAACAGTACAATCCCTTGTCTGTCCGGAATCTGGTATGTTCCTTGTCGGGAGGGTGCATACTTATTTGATTATACCCAGAATACGCATATATGAATGAGAGTATTTCATGTCCTGCTATTGCATCGACCAGTTGGTCTATTCTGGGTAGTGGGAAGCAGTCTTTGGGGCAGACCTTGTTCAGATCTGTGAGGTCCATGCATGTCCTCCACTTCCCATTTGGCTTTGGGACCAGCACGAGGTTCGATACCCAATCTGGGTAGTAGGCCTCCTTATAAAACTATTTTCCTTGAGCTGCTCGACCTCCTCCTTCAGGGCTTGAGATCGGTCTTTGTCAAGCAGTCTCCTTTTTTGTTGCACTGGTGGGTAGTTCTTGTCTACATTAAGGACATGACTTATCATGGATGGAGAAATTCCAACCATGTCCTTATGTGACCAGGCAAAGACGTCTTGTTTTTCTTCAAAAATTCCACCAACCGTTCCTTAATTTCCACCTTTAATTCTTTCCCGACTTTGATTACTCTAGTTGGGTCCTACTCATCTAGTAGGACTTCCTCAAGATCTTCGATTGGTCCTAACCCCATGACGTCATCCCTAAAGCGAGGATCAATGTCGTTTCCCTCGCTTTGGGAAACTTGCTATAATAACAAATCTTCGTTAAAAGGAGCCCCCAGCTCCAGTAGAGTGTTTCTTTCAATGTCAACTTCCATGTTGACAACCTCATCGGTTCCTTTATTCTCTTCGTAGTAGGTTACTATCATGTTGTTTGCCTTGGTTACCCTGTACGCAACCTTGCCCTGTGCTGGTGGGGAACTTCAAAGATAGATGCCAGATAGATATTTTTGCGTGTAACGCCATTAGGAGGGTTCTCCCGAGCACTACATTGTAAGTCGATGAGCAATCTACCACCAGGAACTTTGTCATCATAGTCTCCTGCCTGGGAGCATCCCCCACTGTGACCGATAGTCCGATAGTTCCTGTTGGTGCTAGGCATTCTCCCATGAACCCATATATCACTTGGGAAAACGGTGTCAGGTCCTTGATCATGAGTTTCATCTTCTCGAGGGATGATTTGTAGATGATATCTACTGAGCTTCTCGTATCCACCAAGCATTTCTTCACTCAGACATTGGCGATTTGAATGGTAAGGACTAGAGGGTCAATGTGTTGGGAATTGTGCCCTGAAAGCATATGTAGTAGACATTGATTTAAGAAATAAATAAATAAATTGAATTTGTTATGCATATATTTTATGGACTATATTATTCTGTGATAATATTATGTAAATATCATAAAAATTCCTAAGTTCATATATGTGATCTCAAACACCTATTGGTACGGGAGGATTGTGTTTGAGATAAATGAACTTGAATAGTTCGCAGTAAAATAAAGTTAAGGAATCTTTAGATTAATTACTGCAAGTACGGTTCACTAGTATTATGAATACATGTAATCTAGATCCGGATCACTAGTGTAGTAGGATACTTTAGTGGAGGTACTTTATATATTAAAGAATATATAGAATTGGACCAGATATGTTTATTAATACTTAGTTAAATACAGTTTCGAAGTATTAATTAAATATATCAACTGATGATCATATAAAAATAGATCTTATTCCTGAAGTTAATATGAACTCCTGTTCATGTTATATGAGTTCTTTGATTCACTCGTTAGGGTCTATCAGAATGATCTGGCTAGAAACTTTTGTTTAGGGAACTCATTAATGTAAACAGTTGGGGACATAGTATACAGATATGGAATCTATACCTTCTTGTAAGAGAATAAATAATGGTTCTCTTAAGGGTTGACTTTTGGGACTGAAAATGTTATTGAGCTCGAATTCATAATTTAGTTATGAATTAACCTTCACTAGTAAATTCAATGGTACTTAAGGAAACAAGATATAATTAAAAGGGTAAAACGATAATTTTATTCATGATTAATTATGAACCATTATTAGAGAGTTAATTTGTATGTAATGATTATACCAATGGACGCTTTATTTTATACATCACTCAGTAAATGAAATGTCTATAATTACAAGAGTGGATTCTCATATTTATAGTAGAGTAATCATGAGATTAATAAATTAAGATTATCTAATTAAAGAGTTTAATTAATAATCTCAAATTTATTAGAGATTGGAATTATAGGTCCATAGATCTCCACAGCAACTCTATCAACACTATCAAAGGCAAGAGTTGATATAAAGGGAAAAATGGTTGAAAGACATATTTAAGAATAAATTTGTTCTTCAGGCCAAATATGTAATTATGTGATAATAGTGATTAATTAATTAATTACAAATTAGTTGTAACTAACAAAATTAATTAATATTTAATTATTGTGTAATTTTTGAAATTATATTAATAATTAAATTAATTTTCAAAATTATATTAAATAAATAATTAATTATAATTTTTGAAATTATAATAAATTAAATATTTAATTTCAAATTTTATTGGTTTTAATTAATTTGTAGAATTAATTAAATATCTTTATTTGAGTGGGAGATAATAATCTCATAAGTTCAAATTGGATTTGAATTTAAAAGATTGATATTTATACAAATAATTAATTATATTTGATAATTAGTTAAAAATATATTTAATTCAAATTTGAATTAATTATCAGGTTGTTGGATTTTATCGGATAAAGTAGTTTGAAGAAATAATTAAATAAAAATAGAAAAATCAAATATCCCTAAAATATAGGGTGGTACACGACCACACACACCCCATGGACGATACTTTTCAAAAGTTATTTTTTGGATATTTTCATTAATAAGATAATTAATTAATTAAAAGATAAATTGTAAATTGGTTACAAATTTATATTTTAAATTTGAATATTTTCTTTTTAAGTTAGACTTATCAGAAAATAATAAGAGATACTCAATAATTCGCTCTGTGAAAAAAAAATGATACTTTTCCATCTCTCCCTAAAAAAGATACAGAACAAATTTCAGACCTTATTCTCTTGATCTCATGTGTTGTGTGCATCAAGTAGAATCACAAATTAACCATCTTTTATTCTCTAAGTGCCCACACACTTCTTGAGGTGTGAGTACTTGGTAGCAGCTTGGATAGGAAGTTCATTCAAATTACGAAAAGATAGCAATGACACATGATAGGCATCAAGAGGTATGTTTTCTATTCTTTTCTTGCTTATGATTAATGTATGTATATTAATGGATCCGCATATTTAAAGGTAGTTTAAATATGTTACAAACATTTTGTTGTACACTGGGCCAACCCACCACCATTCCGCTGCGTATTAGGAAACTCGTTCCTAACATTTGGTACCAGAGCGGTCATTAATCTCTGCATACATTAATTATTGTATGGGCATAATATGCATTCTTATGTTATCATAATATATGTGAATGGGTGGTTGTGTGTATGTTTAAAGTTTATTCTTAAGGGTCGTTAATTATATGGTGTATTGGGTTTAAGAATTGTTCATAAATTTCTAGATGAAAATTGTAAGCCATTTTGGGGAATAGGAATTTTTTGTAATTTAAGTTTTTGCATTAAATTATTTGAAAATTTTTTGTAAGGCCCGAACCGCCCCTGTGCACCTCGCCCAGCAGCGTGCCCCGCACCTGTCGTGCACACCTATCGCGCCCCTGCTGCTGTCGTGCGCACAATGTGCCCCTGCGCACCTCACCCAGCCGCGCGCTCCGTGCCTGTCACGCGCACCTCGCGTACCCCTTCACCTGTTGCATGCACACCGTGCGCCCTAGCCGCACCCTCCAGCAGCTGTCGTGCCCCACCGAGCCTATTTGTGCCACCAGCCCTAGGGTTTTTAATCCTAGGGTTTGCACATTGATATCCATTTAAATTATGGGCCTAATTAATTTTAGCCCATAATTAAATTGTTTTATTTTGAATTAATTGTATGAGCCCAAATTCAAAACTGGGCCTAATAACTTATAGGGCATTAAAGCCCAAGTTAATTATTCTTAAAATTTGTTTAAGATAATTAAAAGTTATTTTAATTCAAAATTAAATGGATAAATGACTTAATGGATCAAGACTACTTGTGAAGGCCCAAAGTTGAAGAAAGAGATCTCTTTAGTTTTTATTTAGTCTCTTACATTTTTGTGTATATTTTTGCAAGTGTTGTAATTTTTCTAGAAATACCCAAGACACCCGGCCCGCATTTATTTATTTATTTAAATATTTGAATGTGATTAAATTGTTTAATACTTTATCATGCATTTTTGACATGCCATATATATTACCCACACAATATTTGAAATTATGCATGCATCTCATATGAGTAGAAACATGCCTTAGGATTGTCCTATGTGAATATATGCATTATGTGATGGACCATATAATAATAAATCTAGTTTTAACTATTCTAGAGCGGAAATAGATTTTAAAAGTTGTTTAATTTCTAGAATTTATTAAAATTATTTTATTAAATAATAAATGATATTCTTAGTAATTATAGAAAATTAAAATTGAATTAATTAGGCATAGTTCTATAATTTTAATTTTGCTTAATTTGATTAGTAATTATTAGAATATCATTTGGTAAAAATAGATCACTTTATTTTTACAAACCAATTAAAAAGCATAGGATGTTTTGAGAAAACACATATTTTAAAATATTGAGTGGGAGAGGAAGTTATGACAATAAGTCTCATGGTCTTCATTATTAGTTAGCACTGAGGTAGCATGGAGAGGGCCTCGTGGCACCATTGCATGTGTCCCCCTAAGGAAGGCTTCCAACTGTGTTATTCTCAAGGCAAACTTCTTTTTCAAGAATAGGATTTAATGATGCATTTCAAGTTTGACTGACCCTAAGGCACACTCTTTAGTTAAGTCATTGATCTAAAATAATGGGTTACACTCGAAAGGTACATTAGGCTTTCGAGCGGACTAGTGTATTCTTGACCAAATAAGCGGTTGTTTATAAGTCAAAAGAGAAATATTGATTTAAGTTTTCACTTATAAATTTGAGAATTTGTCTCAAAATTAATTTGGAATTAGTCTGACCTACCCTAAGGCTGGTCCATTAATGTTCAAATTAATTAATCGTGGAATTAGTAATTATTTTTTTATGTGTTCTTTAATTGCTGCATTCATGCATCACGTTTACTATTCCGAAAATAACTGATATTTATTATATGCATAAATTCATCTTTGTTTATTTATTTATTCCTAGCAAAGATGTTTATTGGTGAATTACACCCCGATGCTTTTCTCAAATCTTTGGTTTTTGAACCTGAAAACATGCAACACTGGTTTCGAGGTATTTTGACCAGTTTTTCTTATAAGAAGTTGATGTCAATTGTCTGTAACAAACCTCCAACATAACCATCTTTGGCTACTAGCTATGAAGCAGGAGAAAAATATACGAATTTGATGAAATCCGATTGATTGGCATGTTATTGCATGCTTTCAACCATGCCTGACGAAACAAAGGAAAAATATATACACTATGACTCAGCCCATGAGATGTGGCAAGCAATGAAAAATGAAGTCTTTGCTGAGTGTCATCGTTTGTATCAAACGAAAAAGGTAAATAAGATTTACATATATTTTTTCAACTTTGAATGGTAGATTCAAATACTATGAATAGAAAATTCAAATTTTTGGATAGTAGATTCAAAAATATGTGCCACTAATCTATTTTTCTTAATTTTTTCTTTCTTAGAATCGAAACCCTGAAAAGGAGGAAGAGACTGATGAGGATTTTGATAGCAAGTAAAGCCGGAGGAGTTGGAGTGTAGTTTTATTTAGAAATTTTATTGTTAGTTGAACAATTTAAAATTTTATTTTGTTTTATAAATTATACATTTCTTTGAACAAAGAAAACTACAGTCTAGAAATTTAGTTTATTATTAGTCATTTTTATTATTAATGTTTGGAAAATTATTTCTATTTTTGCATGACATTTATTTCTTTTATTAATAAAGTAGTATTATTTAAAGAAATTATCTATTTACTTGTTATGCATATCCTTTGGGATAAACAAAATTTACATACTTATAATGAATGAATTTTTTTTTTACTTAATTCTGAATTATTTAAAATATCTAATCCTAGATCTATTAAACGACAAAAGACTGATTCTGATAGTAAAACATATCTGTGCCAATTGAGATTGGGCCATGTTGGTCTAGACAGAATTAATAGGCCTGTAAAGGATGGTCCTTTAAGAGAACTATCTATTGGATCTCTCCCTGTTTGCGAATCTTGTCTGAAGGGCAAGATGACCAAGAGACATTTCTCTGCTAAAGGTTCAAGAGCTACATAACCACTTCAGCTGGTACATACGGATGTTTGCGGTCCACTTAATGTACAAGCAAGAGGAGGTTATGAATACTTCGTCACTTTCATTGACGATTATTCAAGATATGGTTACCTATACTTAATGGAAAGAAAATATGAAACTTTTGGAAAGTTCAAAGAATTTCGAGCAGAGGCTGAAAAGCAATTAGGTAAATCACTGAAAGTTCTTCGATCTGATCGAGGAGGAGAGTACTTGGATTTTGAATTCAAGGAACATCTGTGTGAGCATGGTATTCAATCCCAACTCACAACACCTGGAATGCCACAACAAAATGGTGTTTCAGAAAGACGGAACAAAACGTTAGTAGATATGGTTAGATCAATGACGAGTTTCTCATCATTACCACTGTCATTATGGGGCCATGAAATTCAATGTGCTCTATACATATTGAATGTTGTTCCATCTAAGTCTATCTGAAAGACACCCATGGAATTATAGAATGGTTGCAATCCTAGTTTACACCATTTTTTTAATTTAGGGGTGTCTTGCACATGTGCTTAAAGGAAATACCAGGAAGTTGGAATCACGCTCTGAAGTGTGCATGTTTATGGGATATTCCAAAGAGACTAGAGGTGAAATTTTCTATAGTCCAAAAGAAAATAAAACATTTGTATCGACAAATGCAACTTTTCTTGAACATGGCTATGTTAAAAACCACAAACCTCGCAGTAAGGTTGTACTAGAGGAGATGGTCTCGAATGAAGTTGCAAAGTCACCAGCAACAACCAATGAAAAACGCAAGAGGAAACCACTAGTTCTACTCAGAATAATAGAGAGCCTCGTCGTAGTGGGAGGGTTAGTAAGCAACCCACATGCTATGAAAACGAAGTTCAAATGCTTGTGTCTGACACAAACAAAGATGAACCATTGACATTTCAAGATGCAATGAGTGATTCTGACAAGGACGAATGGCAAGAAGCCATGAACCAAGAAATGGAATCAATGTATTCCAATTCTGTCTGGGTTCTTGAAGATCCACCTGAGAATATCAAACCCATTGGTTACAAGTGGATATTCAAGAAGAAAAGAGGAGCGGATGGGAAAGTAGAGACTTTCAAAGCAAGGATTGTAGCCAAAGGTTACACACAGAAAGAAGGGGTTGATTATGAAGAAATATTTTCTCCTGTAGCCATGCTAAAATCCATTCGTATACTCTTGTCCATTGCTGCGTGCATGGATTATGAGATTTGGAAAATGGATGTCGAAACAGATTTTCTGAATGGCTACGCACTACAACAATTTTGAGTATATATTACAGTAAAAAATAACACTTATTAAAAAATGTTATTAATACACGTTTAATTTTTTTTCACAGCCAATTTAGGCGCCAAATAAAAAAGAAAGAAGCGCCTAATGAAAATTTTGTGTAACCCATTTGCCTCCTCTGCCCCTCTCTTTCAGACTCGAATATCTTTCCTTCTCTCACTCTCTCTCACACTATGTCTCTAATCCATTCAGCCGCTGGATCACCACGATCTGTACGATTCTTGATGCTCCTTCTCCCTCACGCGATTTTTGCTGCTCAGTCTCCCCCTTCTCCCTCATGCAAGTCTTGCTGCTCCTTCTCTAACTCCTCCTTCTCCCTCACGACATTTCTCCTGCTGGAAGCAAAAACCCAGGCAAGAGCACTCTAACCTCGTTTGTCTATGTGAGGTATTTTTTTAATTTAAGATTGCAATTTAATATCAGATAATCACTGATTCGAAAGCTCGCTTGTAATAACGCTATCGAAATCGGACCTCCCAGCGATATACTCATTCTTGACCAATTCATTGAGTGGCGACGAAATCGTCCGCAAGCCAGCAGAGGAGGCTCTCTCTCAGTGCGAGGTTAGGCCCATCTTTTGCTCTTGTCTCATGGTGAGTACTCTCTCTCTCTTTTCTTTTTAATCCAAGAAGGGACTAAAACAGTTTGCTTGGCCATCACTGAACAACCTCTTTCGTCCAGTGTGGTATTGCTGCCAATGGTGAAAAACCAAAAACCCTAACTCGGTGTTGGTGATTGCGTTTTGAGCCACGAATGAGGGGAGGTACTGTACAGTGGATTGCGGAAACCCTATTATTTGGGGGAACCGAAGCTTTTCGAATTGAAGTTTTACGCAATGTAAGTTTCAAGCTTGATTCTTTCTATCGTTCATATTTTGGTTAAATTTTCTTCTGTAATTCAGTTACATTTATAAAGAGAGAATGCAGTTTTTTTTATTGGAATTCATAGTTTGATTATCATCTAGGAATAGAGATACAAATTTGACACTTTTCTTTTTGACTGAAAATTATGATTTTTAAATCATATAAGCAAATGGTTGTTGATATCATGGGTTGTTTCTGATATGTGGGATCAATTTGGATTTGTTTAGGGGAGTTGTTAAGTTGGAACTTCGTTGTCCCCAAACTGTTGAGGGAATTGCTGCCGACCCTGAACCTGATTGGAGCTTCGATGCTCTTTTAACAGAGCTTAATGCATTGGAAACAAAACTTAGTAGCTCTTCCAAAGTCCCAATGCCATTCACTAAAGTGCAATCGCGGTAAGTATGTATGTGTGTGATTTAGATAACTGCTTGGTGCATGTGTGTTTTTTTGTTTAACTAAGCGTTCAGTTGTAAATTTTGTATAGTCAATTTTCAAATGTGAAGAGTGTAGAAAGAAGTTCTAGGCCATTTGTAATGCGTGTCCTCGATGATGAGGTGGATGAAATTGACAATGCATATGAGGAAGCTCAAGATAGAAGCTCCCTTTCTGCTAATCGGTTTAATTTTAAAGACCTTTATGTTAGATATGCATTTAACTGGCCTTGATTGTTTTTTCTTTACTTATATTCCATGTTTTTATCAATTCAAGTTTTGCATCCCTATTCTGTCATCGAAAGCTTTATTCAGCTGTTGTGTATTCATGACAGACTTCTATGATATATCTATGCTATGTTATATCACATTGACTGTTAGAGATCTCACTAGTTTCTATTAATACTTTGTATTTTCTTGATTTATCTCTTAGTGATGATGACGACTCTGAGAATGAGTCAGCTCTTGAAATTCAGCCATACTTGATGGAGGAAACAGGATTGGTGGAAGGAGGTTTGATGGAGCTAACCAGTGAACATCAGCTTGGGGTCAAGGTCTGTAGCTATCTAGTGGATGATGTTTCGTCTGATGTAGAATTTGTGCATAATTTTTGTTGCAAAATGTTTAATTATTCAATTAGTATTATGAATAACTAGGGCACATATCTCATGAAGAGCTTATCTCATACCTTGGCTACATGCTGGAGCTCCAGGGTTTCCCTGCAAATTTTTCTTCTTATTGTGGTCATAGAATTCCCTTCTTGGTGCATGACAATATTAATTGGCTCAATAACAGGAGGAGATTAGGAACAAAATTTGTACAATAGAGTCAGATCTGATGAGTGAAAATGAAAAGGTTTCTTCTGCATTTCTTCGAGTTAATAAGTATGGAGAAGCAAGGCGTGAAAATGAGAGAAAGCTTGATACCCAATATCAACAAAAAATGTAAGACTGCAATTCCTTTGTTAATAATGTTGTATTGTTTTTTTGCCTCCCCTCATTGAAGTGCTCATGCTTTTGATATTTTTTTTCCCTGGAATTTTAATGATTTCTCATCTCCTTCTTCTTTTTTATTGTTTAAGTCAGATTTGGACTTTCTGTTTTCTAATTTTTGGGTCATCATTTGTAGTGCTGAAGCACTTGATAATCACTTGACTGCTATCCAAAGGGACCATGAACTCAGGTCCCAGATAGAAGAAAGGAAAATAAGAAGTGATGCGGCTTATGAAGGGGCCAAAAGAAAAGAGAAAGCTCTCATGGAAGAAAAACTCCGCCAAGAAAAAGCCAAAGCAGAAGCTGAGGTTTGTTGACTGCCCAGATTATTCATTTCTTTTGGTAGATGTCTAAAGATGGTTGTCACAGTCCTCTATTATTCTTACATATTCTTTTGATATAATCTTAATGCGCTTTGGTATATTATCTTGGTTTTATGCTGTTGTTAGTAATAAAAGTATTTTTTGATGCAGGCAAAACTCAGAGCTGAAGAAGCAAATAGGGCTGCAATGGAAGCTAAGAGAAGAGAAGCAAAAGAGGCTGCTGAAAGGGAGGCCAATGAAGCGTCAAGCCAGGCTGCTGTTCAGAAGGAAGCTTTAGGATTGCAAACTAAAGCCAAAACCAAGGAATCCGAATTTGAAAAACCAATAAATTCAGCATCAGCAGGTAATTTGGCTACCAAGCAAATATAGCAACCTTGTACTGATCTATAGATATAATCATTTGCCCTTTTATCTAAAAATCTAGTTTAGCCCTAGTTTTCACAAAGATCAGCTAGGTTTTGGCAATAGTTCATTTTTGACACTCCACTGTATTCCCCTCTGTTTTAAATATATAGTACTGAAAGAATGTATTTATACACTAAATTCAAATGAGATTTAACTGGATTTCGTAAACATGGATGTTACTGTATATTAAATTTCTTACTTATCATTCCACAATTATTGCTATGTATGATTGTCATTTTTAAGCATATCTCATGTTTTTTTCTTCTTAAAGTTCTTTTTGATATGTTAAATATTTATTTTCTCACATAATGTTATTTCTTTTCAGGATTATGTTCGCCATGAAAGAAATATCTCTAAATTGATATGGCAAATTACAAGAACTAATGATGCTGTCAAGTAATATTGGATTTCTGTCCATCAATCTACATATTTTTATTCAACAACTAGTTATCTAATTAGCTTATTATCATGTTACTTACCTAGTTGGTTTTCACATAATGTGTTTTCTTTCTCATGTAAATGACTAAATTGTTTTACATAATATGGTGGAAAGATTTTTCACTTAACGTAATTTTCCTTTTGCAGACAAAAAGCAGCAGAACTTGTCAAGATCCTCAAAAATCATGCTTACCCTCAATCTATCAGTGCTGGAGCATTTGCTAGAAAGGTACGTTTAGTTTATTGTATCTTTGGATCAGATTCTTATCTCTTTGCTTTATTTGGTGATTGAGAGAGTGGAAACAAAATTTGAGAATATGTCTCTTTTTTCACATACACTATACATGTATAGATATGATATGAGATATGGTTCTTCATATCAAGGGACTAGAAATGTTGTGCATGCATTGTTACTAAAATACACTTTTTGACGGCAATGTGTAGAATTTTATTCTGTTGAGTATATAGAAATCATGTGGGGAGTTCTTATATTGTTCACTAGTCATTTCATTAAATGGTTTATGTATAAAACTGCATCCTAAGAAGCAACTAGAATGAGGGGTAAAGTGGTCAAATAATAGAATATAGGTAATAGAGGGGTATGTGGGTAACTGTAGTATGTAGGGCAAAATAGAAATATTGTATTACACTTGTTTCAAAAAGTTCTCACCCCTTTTCTGGAGAAAGAAAAATTGCAGGTCTCACTTTTCTTGTGTCTTTCACTCTTTTCTCTCCAACCAAACTGCCCATTTTACTCTTTATGTCTGCTTTTCCCTTTACTTCCTCTTTACCAACTGTTGGATAAAAAAATATATCCCATAAACTAGTACATACGTTTTTTTAGCAATTTACATATGCAGTGTAATCCTTGGCACTTAATTTCCTATTCTTTCTGAAATGAGAAAACTTGCTTTGTTTTTACTGTGATGTTTCTACCTTGGCTAACCCCTATCTGAGACTAAGGGCAAACTATTCCTTATATATATATATATGCCACTTGAGGCTAACTCAAGTTGTAAGTGACTGCTTGTGTGAGTGGTGTGAGGTTCAAATTCTTGTTAATGCCTCTTATATACATGTATATATACATATATATACATCTTGAATTATATTGTGAGGCTTGATATTGTGCATCCAATTGACTGCTTGAGAGCATCCAAGTTTACTTTTTGTGACTTTGTCTTGTAAGTTCTTTATAAGTTCATTTCGTGGTTAGAGCCTATAGCATCACAAAATTTGTTCTACAAATAATTCAGTCTTCCTAACTTCCCATCTCAGCCATAAAGGTTGATTAACAGATCTGTAGAAGGAAGCTGGTTTGGGGCTTGGGGACTGGAAAAAATGCTGTGGGATTTAATCATCTTTAAGAAAATACGCTCTGTACTTGGAGGAGATATTAGATTTATGCTCTGTGGTGGAGCTCCTTTATCTGCGGATTCACAACGCTTCATCAATATCTGCATGGGGTAATTATTTCATATTCTTGAGATTTACAATAATTGAATTTGAGGTTTAACCTTATTATTTAATATGATTAAAAGGTTAAATTATTGGATTGAAAACTCTACTAGATTAGTGTGTCCACATGTGAAGTTATATGTCATACTTATATGCACGCAATCACTCGTCCAAATTCATTTAGATGCTAATACTTCCATATTTAGTTCCATGTTAGACTAACTATGCACTGTGAAATTCTTGCAATGGGTCGTGTTATTTTTCATTTCATGTGTATCTATTGCATACTTTTCTTTTTGGTTGATTATGCTTAAATAGGGCTCCTATTGGCCAAGGATATGGCTTGACAGAAACTTTTGCTGGAGCTGCTTTTTCTGAGGCAGATGACACAGCAGTGGGCCGTGTAGGGCCACCCCTTCCTTGTTGCTACATTAAGGTATATTAAGAGTTGATCATTTATGCGTTAATTTCATCTAATATAAATATTCAACTGATTGCTTTTTGACATAGTGGTTATATAATATTTTGTATTGATTGCTTTTAGCCAAGTTCTTAATGAGAAATTAAAATGCATGAAGCAACATGCTTTTAGATCAGTTCACTTAATATTATTGACTTCGATTTAAAAGGAATGATTTCTTTTTTCTTATTATTTTTAAAATAGATTCTTATCAAAACATCCTTGTTGGAAACTCTGGCCTCAATTTCAGGCAGTGGCTGCATAACCTTGTCATTATCAGACAAGGAATTTTCGACAGTACATAGCAGAGATTTCTTCATCAAAATGCCTGGTTTATGGTTTTCGGTTTTCATTTCTTGTTGTTCCTCTAGTGTCTTTACTCGTTCTTCCAGATGTTTTACATAATTGATGGCATCTCCCAGAACAGAAGTCCTGCCCATCTGTTAAGAGTTTACCATCATTTACAAATTTGAGAAATATTAATGGCTTTACATATATACAATGTAGTATTGAGATCCCATAAAAAGAAACTTATAGGATTATATAGTCATATCATGCTGAATTAATTGGCATAAAACTAGCAGTAAGTACCTTCTTTAGACCTGGAACCACAGCAGAAAGAGCCACTATAAGAATTTTACCATTTAATTACATTAAATAATAACATGTTTTAAAAAAACGTAACTAACTCATATTAATATACATTTATTATTTAGTAATAACCTTGATATATTTGTCAAAAAAATATAACACTAACATTCCATTTTGTCTCTCTCTCCATCTCTGTGTCTCTCGTCCATTTCTCCTGTCACTCTCTTCGATTTCTGGCGATCACTATCTCAATCTCAAGCTCTCATCGGCATGGGTATGTACTTTGAATCTTCACTTTTGCGATCTCCACTCATATTTTTTCCCAATTATAACCCTAATTCTCACTCTACTTATCATCTTTCCTTCAATTTCTCTTTCTGTTTTGTTTATCACTGAATCATTGATTTCGTTTCATTAGTTTTATCATTGCAAATATAATAATAATAATATGTGATATGGTGTGTTTTAGAATAAAAATGAGTAGGCTATTGATATTGTGGTTTGAGTATTTATTTTTTTATTTGAGCAGTAATCTAATTTGATTTGAATCAATAATTTTTATGCTCTGTCTTGTTACATTGTCTTGTTTAAGCTCTGTTTTCTTATAATCATAATTCAGTTTCATCAGCTTTTTTATGTGATATGGTGTGCTTAACCTATGCATAATAACTGTTTTGATTTCTTATTATTTTTCTTGACCCTGTTTTTATTTTTGTTACCTTTTGGGGAACTGAGGCATTTATAAAGGGATCTCATATTTTCATCTCAGCTAGGTTTGGTTCATTTGGCTATTTTTTCACTTTCAAGGTATTCATTATTGTAGAGAAAATTCTCAAGATAGAACAAACTTTCATGGATTTATCATTTCTCTTATTTGTATTGATAATAAATCTGATTTTTTTTCATCCTTTTAAATTGGAATACAAACTGTTTTTGGTTTTTTGTTCTTTCTATGTGTGTTGTGTATGCTTTTCTTTATTAATTGGTATGTAATTTTTCTTTCATTTTAGTGGCTTCATTGGATTTCAAATTGGAGGGAACTTTATTTGCAGCAGTTTGCAAGAGGTATGTTATCTTTTATTTTTGTTAAAATACTTTGCAAATGTTAGAGGAGTTTGAATATCTTAGATATTCATCCATAGTGAAGTATTATTGTGTGTTGCGGTGATAACGGAAGGTTGAGAACTTGTGTGTATTAGTGAAGTAGGTTCTGAGAAATTTGTGTGCTGCGGCGAGATAAGGAAGAAAACTTGTGTGTTGTTTGAATATTTTGAATTGATAATGATTGATGGTTGATTAATAAATATCGTTGGAATGTTTTCTGATTTTCTGTTAGTTATTTGATGTATATCTAATAAACTTCAAAAGATTAGTATCCCTTTTGTATACACCTATAAAAGATTAGAGGATCAATATTATTACCCTATATTAATTATCCATTTTCTTAAACCTCTGTAAACATGAAAGATTTAATGTAATATGCTTCATAAGATGTAATGTAATAACCAATATTCACGAGTTCATGAGTAGGTGACAAGCCAAAAACATCAAACAGTGCAAATAAATCTTCTAAAGTACCTGTATACGTAGTTTATCAACTTCAATCATTAACAGAGATCCTAAATTCCCAGTGAGAATTTCTAAAGCATCCACATACTTTGCTTGTTGCTCCAATATAGAAATGTATACCATCGTAAAAGCAATGTATGATCTCCCTCACTCTACAACTATTTCGTTGATCAATAAATGCTGTGTTTGTGTCCTAGGTAGGCATGTTCATTCCTCAAATACATATTGCTGGATACATGCATATATGGACTTTGTGTTGAAAACATATACCCACAAATACAAATACTTTACATTTATAGCACATTCCTAAAGGTGTTTGATATACAAATGTATGCCTTTTTGGGCAAAAGATAGTCCTCCTCAGTGGCCGCTTGAACCTCTGGTCCTTCATATTGCTCATCAAAGTCTTCATAATCAACAGCATCTTCAGCCTTCTCATCATAATCTATGTGTGAGAGAAACACAATGAACATAATCAGAAAGTTTGACAAAATGAAATGAGCTAAACCATAGACTTTAGAAAACATATTATTTACACATTATTTTATTTTGTTTAATAAGAACTAGACCCTACTATTGTCAAAGACAAAATATTAAGGAGATGAAAAGTCCACTGAAATCCAAATAACAAAAAATGCTCAATCTCTTGAAAAACCAAAAATACAATTCCTGAATTCTTTTTAAACAAATCACTGAGATGCCTACTTTAGCCCAAATAATATCAATCTCTTTTTCAATATTAAAAAATTTATCTTGTCCCTTTCTAAGCACAATGACCAACAAATAGCCATCACAGAAGAATCCACAGCTACTTTCTATTTTCGTTACCCACTCCTAAAAATTGAAACTTAACAAATTTACAGAGTACTGTAAAGTAATCCAAAAAGCCTCCAACTATAAATAGTTTTACATTTATCCACAATCTTTCAGAAAAAGGTAATGAATAAATAAATGATTGACTGTCTCATTGCTGGTTTTGTGCAAAACACCAGCTCTGAGACAGAGCAGAATGATCCTTTCCAATAGACATAGTGAGTTCCATTCATGTAGAAAGTAAACAGCTAAAATCTTATAATTTAAAGTTGTCCTTTAAAAGTACTTCCTCAATTTCACAATTGTCCCAAAATCCAAGTCTTTCTTCTATTTCTACCTTAACCCTCACCTGAATATGCAAATATTGTACAGTGAAGAATCATGTTGCTTCTAGGTTCTCCAAGCAAGAGTTTTCTATGACAGCTATTGTGATGTAATACTAGTGATCTACTTATGGGTTCAAATCAAACCATTACACTAAAGAAACTGAGAAATGCCAGGGTCCTCCAAAAGTATAAAGAAACTCTTCAAGAGGAGTATAGCAATTTGGCATGCTATACTTGCCAGATATACACTTATAGGAACCAAAAATTCTACAAAGAAGTACATAGGATATGTAAAGCTACCTCACATATATATATTCTCTTAGTCACTAAGTAGACTAAGTGCTGGCTCTAAGAATATTCTCTTAGTCAACATATGTCTTTTATTTATTTATTTTTTGCTGGCAGTGGCTACTAAAACAGTCGTATGTAATGTAAAAATTCTACATTTTTATGGAGTGGAAAAAGTAAATATAAAATAATATGAGGATAAAAGTGGCAAAAATGGACCATGAGATGCTTATCCGCTCTTTTACTATTAGTATGACACTTTGAATTTTTATTTCTTTGATGCCAAGAATGACTGTTTATTTCTTTATTTCTAACTTTTATTATAAGTTTTTTTTTATGATAATTGATAATATGTTGTTATATATGATTTTTGTAACTCATCAAAATTCGTACTAATTATAGAAACGGTTGATCAGAAACTAGTCAAAGAGTTTGCCAAGTACAAGATATGTCACCTCCATCTACAAAAGGAAAGAGGCCAAAACACATACCTACAGGAAAATTAGTTAAACTCCTCAATGAAAAGAGGAAGAGCTTTAGACTAAATTTGGAAATGGATAAGGTTGTTGAAGAGAGATATGGAGCAAGTGCACAAAGGATGATGAATTGAAGGATGGAGCAAGTTTCACGCATGGTTTACTTTTGTGTATCTTGTAATGTTTCTATTTTTCATTTTTGAAGTAAAAATTGTTCAAGATTATAAAACTTTATTATGTTATGCATTCAAACTTAAGTTAGAACTAAGATCTCATGAAGTAGACACATTCATGGTTTGAATTAGTTATTGTTTAATGTAATACTTATGGTTTATCAATCTATTGAGAATTACATTTTATGATTAATTTTGAATTTTTTTTTATCAAAATACAATAATGAAAATCTTTTAATTAAAAAAAAAACCATATAAGTATACTTATCAAAATAAAATTTTAATTTTTATTACTATATGTTATGATTTAAAAACATATTATAAGCATAAAAAATCGTTATGGTTTATATAATATAACAAACTAAAAATGTTATCAAAACAATCAAATGTAACAGTTGAAAAGTGTTATGAAAAAAGTACAAGATTAAACTTCAAATTTATAACCAAAAACTCTATCTAAATGTTATTATTTGAATATTATAGGACCTAAAAATGTGTTATTGAATAGTTTAAGATAACACCGAACATAACATTCAAAAACTGTTATAGAAAAGACTGGACTTTTAATAACAGGGGCTATGTTAGCATTTTCAAAAGTGCTATCAATAGTCCCGGTTAGCAATTTTTAAGTGTTATGAATACTGTTTTTTCTTGTAGTACTTTGACGAAACCATTTACATGTTTCAACCAGAAGGGTTCGAAGTAAAGTGTCAAGAGCAAAAATTTTGCAAGCGTCTTAGGTCCATCTATGGACTCAAACAAGCTTCTAGATCTTGGAATCTTAGATTTGATGACACAATTAAAACGCTTGGTTTTGAACAAAATGTTGACGAACCTTGTGTCTATAAACAAATCAAAGATGGTGTAGTAGTATTCCTCGTTCTTTACATTGATGATATATTAAAGATTGGAAATGACGTAATATCATTATCAAAGGTAAAGAATTGGTTAGCTGAACAATTCCAAATGAAAGATTTGGGAGAGGCCAAGTATGTTCTGGGCATTAAAATTCTCAGAGATAGACAGAACAGAACAGAACTATGGCACTATCTCAAGCAACTTATATTGATAAGGTGCTAGAACGCTTTAATATGCAACGCTCCAAAAAGGGTGATATGCTAACCCGTTTTGGAGTATTCCTTTCCAAGGAGCAGTGTCCCAAAACACCTCAGGAAGAGGAAGATATGATACAATATCCCTATGCCTCAGCGGTAGGCAGTCTAATGTATGTCATGTTGTGTACAAGACCTGACATTTGTTATGCAGTAGGGATAGTCAGTCGTTATCAATCCAATCCTGGATTGAGTCATTGGACTGCAGTATAGAATATTGATGGACCCAAAATGGGTATGTTTTAAATATTTATAACTCGCAAGTGCACGAATCGTATATGAACTATAGTGTTCATGTAAGCACGAGGTCGAACCCAAAGGAGTTGTCTAAAATAAAAAAAGAAAACTATTTTAAATAAAAATTAATAAATTCTAACCTAGCTCCAAAGATTGATGATATTTTTGTATAATGAAAATAAAATAAAAGACAATAATAAAGAAACTAAAGACAATATATAAACATAAATTAATAGTAGAAATCAAGATGGTAAAAGAAGATTATTAAGGTATTAGAATCCAAAAAATATAAGTTCAATAATATTTATAAGTACATTGATTCTCAAGTTTTAGTAATAGTAGAAATTAATCAAACCATCACTTATTCAAATTAGATATTCTATTTAGGCACAAGTTTTTATAAAAATATAGGATTTATCTTCACTTTTTAAGATATAATTTCAAAGAATTTAATGTAAATCAATCTAATGAAATAACAAATAAATCAATGAGCATTATTTATAAGGCAAAACATAATATTTTTGTTCTAAGCATTGGAAGTGTACAATTTAATGACACATCTTACACAAAAAATATTATGTTTTTGCACTAATGAAGAACAAAGTGTAAACATGTTCTAACAATAAAAAATACAAGATATTTAAGATGAAAGAAAATATTTGAAAAAGAAAACCCATAAACTGTGTTGCACAAAATGGGAAATCAACATACAAAATAAATAAAATCTAGTTACATATTGTTTCATCATCACCTTAATAATCTTAAAAAGATTAGAAACTCATAACTAGAATAGAAAATACAAACATAATTTAGGAAAATTTGGAGGAAAACCCCCAAATTGTTCCTCTAAAAATACATAGAAAATTAACCAAAAAGAAGAAGAAGATGAAGAGAATAGAGAGGTTTGAAAGTGTGGAACTTTGTGGTATGACCTCTCCAAAAATCAAGCACTCCTCAATGGTCTTGAAATTTCCCCATTTATAGCCAAAATGAGAGTATTAAAATAATCAATTTAAATTAATTAAATTGATTAAATTAATAATAATATAGCAAATAGGGGTAAATTTTAGGTGTAATAATGATTTTGGGGTAAAATGTGTGGAAAAGTTTGGGTAGAAAGTTGGTATTTTTAAACAAAATGGAAAAGGAGACAATGTGCAATTTATAGGCTCAAGAAAAACAAGGGAAAAATGGCTTGGTGGCTGTTCGTGATAGGCTTGGTCTGGCATGGGCCAGAGGCTGCTAGGCTCAGTGGCAGGTGTGTCTTCGGTTGGCTGGCCTAGTGTGCAGCAGGAGGTGCAGTTGTGTACAGCTGCTGGAAGTGGGCAGGATTGGGCCTGGGCCCGTGTGGCTGGAAGGAGCAGCTGGGAGAGGCAGGCGTTGGGCCTGGGAGCAGCTGGAGAGGGAGGCTTCGGGCCTGAAGGCTGGGCAAGCCCACAGCTGGGAAAATGCCCATTTCCTTTGCTTTTTTCACAAAAATGCCACATTTTTTCATCATTTTTCTTGCTTTTCAAGAGCAAAAAAAAAAATACAACATACTCCCTAAAAAATAAACAATAATTAAATATAATCAACTATTTTCAATTATAAAATAAATCATATTAATTCATTGAAAATATTAATTAAAGCTTGATTTAATTTAACATTTAGTTTCAATAAAACACACATTTTTTACTTCTAACTAAACACAATAATTTAAATAATTAAACTACAATAAAACAACTATAAAAACACACAAAAACATATAAAATCATGATAAGACTAATAAATTCCAAATTACTTAAAAACTTAATAAATCAATTAAAAACTCAAGAATTAAGCAATAATTAGCACATAAAAAGTGGTCAAATAACTCTATTTTGTAGAGTTATCAAATATTCTCAAGTATCTTAGAAATACTAGAGATTATATGCTTGTATAATCAGATGGAGACCTGAACCCCAATGGTTACACTGATTCTGATTTTCAATCAGACAAAGATAGTCGGAAATCGACTTCTGGATCAGTGTTTACTCTTGGAGGAGGAGCAGTAGTCTGCCGAAGTATTAAACAAACCAGCATTGCAGACTCCACCATGGAAGCTGAGTATGTAGCAGCTTGTGAAGCAGCTAAGGAGGTTGTGTGGCTCAAAAAGTTCTATTCCGATCTGGAAGTAGTGCCAGATGTGGATAAGCCACTAGTCTTATAGTGTGATAACAGTGGGGGAGTAGCTAACTCAAATGAGCCACGGAGTCACAAGAGGGGAAAGCACATCGAGAGGAAGTATCACTTGGTTAGAGAGATAGTTCATCGAGGAGATGGTGCAGTTATGAAGATAGCTTCAGAGCATAATCTTGCAGATCCTTTCACAAAGACTTTATCCATACAATTTTTTAAGGAGAATGTAAGAAACATGAGAATTAGAGAGATGCCTCATTTGCTTTAGGGAAAGTGGGATATTGTTGGGAATTGTGCCATAAAAGCATATGTAGTAGACATTGTTTTAAGAAATAAATAAATAAATTGAATTTGTTATGCATATATTTTATGGACTATATTATTCTGTGATAATATTATGTAAATATCAAAAAATATCCTAAGTTCATATATGTGATCTCAAACACGTATTGGTGCGGGAGGATTGAGTTTGAGATAAATGAACTTGAATAGTTCGCAATAAAATAAAGTTAAGGAATCTTTAGATTAATTACTGCAAGTACAGTCCACTAGTATTATGCATAGATGTGATCTAGATCCAGATCACTAGTGTAGTAGGACACTTTAGTGGATGTACTTTATATATTAGAGAATATATCGAACTGGACCAGATATGTTTATTAATACTTACTTAAATACCGTTTCAAAGTATTAATTAAATATATCAACTGATGATCATATACAAATAGATCTTAATCCTGAAGTTACTATGAACTCATGTTTATGTTATATGAGTTCTTGATTCACTCGTTAGGGTCTGTCAGAATGATCTAGCTAGAAACTTTTGTTTTGGGAACTCATTAATGTAAACGGCTGGGGACATAGTATACAGATAGAGAATCTATATCTTCTCGTAAGAGCTCGAATAATGGTTCTCTTAAGGGTTGACTTTTGGGACTGAAAAGGTTATTGAGCCCAAATTCATAATTTAGTTATGAATTAACCTTCACTAGTAAAGTAAATTGTACTTAAGGAAACAAGATATAATTAAAATGGTAAAATGGTAAATTTATTCCCGATTAATTATGAACAATTATTAGAGGGTTAATTTTTATGTAATGATTATATCAATAGACGCTTTATTTTATAAAGTACTCAGTAAATGAAATGTCTATAATTACAAGAGTGCAGTCTCATATTTATAGTGGAGTAATCATGAGATTAATAAATTAAGATTATTTAATTAATAATCTCAAATTTATTGGAGCTTGGAATTATAGATCCATAGGTCCCCACAACAGCTCTATCAACACTATTCAAGGCAAGAGTTGATATAAAGGGAAAAATGGTTGAAAGACATATTTAAGAAGAAATTTGTTCTTTGGGCCAAATATGCAATTATGTGATAATAAAGATTAATTAATTAATTACAAAGTAGTTGCAATTAACAAAATTAATTAATATTTAATTATTGTGTAATTTTCTAATTAAATTAATTTTTGAAATTATATTAAATAAATAATTAATTTCAAATTTTATTGGTTTTAATTAATTCGTAGAATTAATTAAATATCTTTATTTGAGTGGGAGATAATAATCTGATAAGTTCAAATTGGATTTGAATTTAAAAGATTGATATTTATTCAAATAATTAATTATATTTGATAAATAGTTAAAAAGATATTTAATTTAAATTTGAATTCAAATTTGAATTAATTATCGGGTTGTTGGATTTTATGTGATAAGGTAGTTTGAATAAATAATTAAATAAAAATAGAAAAATCAAATATCCCTAAAATATAGGGTGGTACACGACCACACACAGACTGTTTGTGGCGTGTACTGCATAATTTCTAGGGATAGATTTTTCAATTTTAATTAATTAATTAATTAATAGAAAATTCAAAAGTTAGTTTTTGGATATTTTCATTAATAAGATAATTAATTAATTAAAAGATAAATTATAAATTAGTTACAGATTTATTTTTTAAATTTGAATATTTTCTTTTTAAGTTAGACTTATCAGAAAATAATAAGAGATACTCAATGATTCGCTCTGTGAAAAAAAAAAGAACGATACTTTTCTTTCCCTCCCTGAAAAAGATATAGAACCAATTTCAGGTCTTATTCTCTTGATCTCATGTGTTGAGTACATCAAGTAGAATCACAAATTAACCATCCTTTATTCTCTAAGTGCCCACACACTTCTTGAGTTGTAGAGAACGTTGTGGAAGATCTTGGTGTGAGTACCTTGGAGCAGCATGGATAGGAAATTCGTTCAAATTATGAAAAGATAGCAAGGACACTTGATAGGCATTAAGATGTATGTTTTCTATTATTTTCTTGCTTACAATTAATGTATGTATATTAATGGATTCGTATATCTAAAGGTAGTTTAAATATGTTACAAAATTTTTGTTGTACACTGGGCCGACCCACCACCATTCCGCTGCGTATTAGGAAACTCATTCCTAACACATTGTGTGGGTAGCTCATGTGCCTGGCAACATCCTCTGTAAAAGTGGGAGTTTCACTTTTATACTTTGGATTTTTTGGAGACCGCTCCTCGACTACCATACACTGGGAAGACTCCCTTACCTCATGTCTGAGGGTCCTTGTATATCGCTCATGAGCATTGTTACTGTTTCCTGCTATGTGGGCCCCTTCACATATGGTATCCAGTGTGAAGTCTACCGCTGCCAGCTCTAGTGGTGGACTCCTCTGCCTTTGTAATTCTGGATTCCTGCTTGGGGTTTTGGTCTTGCCTCGGTACCTCGAGAATTGTCTTGATCGGAGAAGAAACTCTATCTCATCCTTCAATTTTTTGCACTCGTTTGTGTCGTGCCCATAATCATTATGGAAACAACAAAACTTATTCTTGTCCTTCTTTCCTTCTGAACGCAAGGGTGGTGGCTTTCGGTATGGTACCTCCTGGTATGTTTCCAAGTAAATCTCAGCCCTTGATGTAGTCACATTGGTATAATTGATGAACTTGGGCTGGTAGGGTTGCTGCTTAGTTTGTTTGTCTGCGGGTGCTGAATTAGCTTTCTTTTCTCCACCCTACTCGACCCCTGATGTATTCCTCTTCTTACCGTTGCCCCCACAGCTGCCCTGAGGGTTTGTGCCATTTTTATTTGCCTTGATAGTGGTCAGATGGTTTATGTCTTTTTCTTCCTTCATTAAAGCATCATCTAGCTTCATGTATTTGTCGGCTCGGTCCAGGAACTCCTACATGGTGTTGATAGGGTTCCTGTGTATACTATCCCACAAGGGACTATGATAAATTATTCTTGTCGAGATGGCAACAAACTTCCCTTCATCTCCTATTGTGGATGCTCGATTTTCCTCTCTCATGAATCTTTGAATGTAGTCTTTCAGGGATTCATCTTTCCCTTGCTTAATGTCAGCTAACTGATTCATCTTTCCCTTGCTTAATGTCAGGAAGTGATGGATCCAGGTTTGAATTTCAAATACCATTCCTGAGCTAAGTCAGAGAGAATGGTAGGGAATATCGTGCACCTATAATCATGCTCCACACCGAGTAACTCAATCTGATCCTCGAACTTCCCAATGTGTCGTACTGGGTCCTCCTTCCCAGTGTATGTAGGAAGTTTCAGGGTCTTGTATTTCGGTGGTGGTTAGGTAGCTTGGAACTTGGTACTGAAAGGACTCCCACTTCTATGAGCCAACTCAATATCTTAAGGTTTATTTGTTAGACCCTGAACAACCATAACGAGTGCATCTATTTGAGCCTGCACTGCTGGTGGGATCGCTGCTCCAGATGGGGCAGATGTCCCTAGTACCCCCTTTTGAGTGTTGGTCCTCCTGTTGATGACCTCCCTCAAATCCTGAGGTTGCGCATCTTTCCCCAGCCTATCGAACACAATATTGGTGTTATTCATTAGTTCTTTTTCCCTTGCGAGGATGAGGGTGTAGGGGTGGTAGGTCCACTTTGCCCTTGTCGGTGCGGCCCTGCCTCCGAGCCTCTCCTCCTACATGACTTTGAGATTTTGAGCAGCCATTTCCATTCCTATCACGCCTCCCAGATGTTTGACCCTCATCTCCTGCGTTGTTTTGTCGGTCCCCTTGGGAGGGGGCCTCCGGGTTGGTAATACTCCTACTCCGAGATGAAATGTTATTCTTCTTAGTCATGGAGTAGGCAGTCTTTGACTGTGACTCTTCATCCGGTCTTTGGGAAAGTGGTTCTGAGAGTGTCCTTGGGGTTCTACTCCTCTCCTGGGACTCTCTGTTATCGTTGTCTCGCATTCCTGCTGCTTTGGTCTGAGCCTCCCTCACCGCCTGAGCAGCAACTTCAGCGTTAGCTCAGGCTAACTGAGTAGCTGCCTCCAAGGCCACAACAGCCTCCTGGTGTCTCCGGCCAGCTTCCTGCTCCCTCTGGATCATTCTCTGGACCTTCTCATCTATCTCCCATCGTTGTTGTTCCATAGTCGCCCTCTGAAGGGAAATTTCTGCAGCAAAGGCCTCCTGCCTCGCCAGAAATTGCGCCATCTCCTCCTGGTGAGCGTCTAGTGGATCTTCCGCATCAGGGTGATCTCCAACCTCCACATGAGGTTTGTTAACGGGATCTATGGGATCCTGAGTGGTGGAATCCCTGGGAGAAGTCTTCTTCGTCTGACTCGATTTTGGAGGCATCGTAAAAAATGATGAAAATGTGTTTCTTGATTTCGTACTCTCAATGAAAGCACCAAAATGTTGACCTGTGAAATTGGCCAACGGTCGTATGTACAGTATACGACACCTTTTGAACGAAATAAATATAATAAATGACAAAGTACGACTATCTTAAATAAACGCACAGGAATTTTATAGTGGTTCAGCCCTGTTCTGATGAACAGTAATAACCTAGTCCACTTAGTCTTTAGTATTTAATTACTCGAAAATTACAAGTATGAACTAATGAGTTCACTCCTTAGTAAGATTTTTCTCCCAAAATTTTAGAAAAAGAGATCCCTTGAGGCACGCTAATTAAGGCCCTAAGTCTTATTAGCAAATTTGGAATGCTACAACTATCCCCTCCTTACAGAAATTTCATCCTCGAAATCACCTGAATACCTCGGGATACCGCTCCCGCATATCTTACTCAAGTTCCCACGTCGCCTCCTCAACATTGTTGTTCCTCCACAGCACTTTCACCAAGGCGATGGTCTTGCTCTGCAAGACTTTATCCTTTCGGTCAAGAATGTGAACCGGGTTCTCCTCATATGAAAAATCCTGGTCCAGCTCCAAGTTCTCATAACTCAGTACATGCGTAGAATCTTATATGTACTTCTGGAGCATGGACATGTGAAATACATCATGAACCCCTAATAGAGCTGGAGGCATCGCCAATCTATAAGCTACCTCTCCAACCCATTCTAGAATCTCAAAGGGGCCAACAAACCTAGGGCTCAGCTTGCCCCGAACACCAAACCATTTCACTCCTCTCAAGGGAGAAACCCTGAGAAACACATGATCACCGACTTGAAACTCTACGCTTTTGCGTTTCAAATCCGAGTAACTCTTCTAGCGACTCTGGGAGGCAAGCATTCGAGCTCTAATCTTTTCAATTGCCTCATTTGTCCTCTGAACCATCTCAGGACCCAAGTATTTCCTCTGACCCATCTCATCTCAATGGATAGGTGATCTACACTTCCTCCCATATAACATCTCATACACAGCCACTCCGATAGTCGCATGATAACTATTGTTGTACAAAAATTCAATCAAAGGGAGATACATACTCCAAGATCCCCCAAAATCTAGTACACATGCTCGTAACATATCCTCCAGTACCTGAATCATCCTCTCAGACTGTCCATCCGTCTAAGAATGATAAACGGTACTAAACCGCAACTGCGTGCCCATAGGCTTCTGCAGGCTCTCCCAAAACTTGGAGGTGAAGGTGGGGTCCCTGTTGGATACTATTTGTAATTGCCTAAACTCCAAGGACCGTTACAGTGTGCCTTATAAACAGTGCTAAACTCGCTAATCGAGTCATTTGGCCATAATCGTGTAACTAAGTATGATTAGTGGTTTAGGGATTACAAATTTTGGTTAGGATATAACGTTTCACTAAAACGTTTACTGTATACATTGTGATCCCAAAAATATAATTTAGAGGTCTATTACAAGAAAATATTTACAACCAGCTATTCTAAGCGGCAAAATAGGGTTTACCCCTAGTTCCTCTTTCAACCCTCGGCCGTGGCAGTCGAGCAACCGCATATGTACACATTGTCACCTAAACTCTCCAACTCAAGGATGGTCCAACTTTCTTTTGCCTTTACCTACACCACATAGCACCCGTGAGCCGAAGCCCAGCACGAAAACTTAATATGCTCATGATCAGTAATAACATGTCATCAAATCATAAGGCTCATGCCTAGAAAATATAGCCCTATTCAAGCAAGCAAATAAGTTCACGTAATGATGGGTATCTAGCATAAGGAATCCTGCCCTCCTGAGCGGATGACTATCAAGTCAATCCTAATCAGATAAGTGATTTAACACTGGTGGTTCCGGTAACCATACTGGGCTTATAGCCCTAAATAGAAGAGTGACAGTTGTAAAAGTCACTAAGGTGGATTCTGTTCCCTTTATAAATAAGTGATCCTTTCACTAGCTTAAACAAAATAGGTATCTGGTGAAATAGTCACCAGCATAAACCTACCGAGTAGATAAGTGATCCTTTCACTAGCTTAAGCAGGAAAGGTATTTGATGAAATAGTCACCAACATAAACCTATCGAGTGACCACAGGGTAACTAACATGGGATTCCGCTCCTTTAGCCATGTGACAAAACAGTCACCTAGGCCTTTGGCCCTGGCTCTGAGTAACTATTTTTAGACTAGACAAGCGCTTATAATTTTCATCGACCTTCGAGTCGGTCCAGCATTAATGCTCCTAGAGTCATTCAACGCTGATATCGATTAGATCTAATCTTTTATCGACTCTGCATTCATGACGCTTATGCCATTTCTAACTCTTAGGTCAGTAAAACATGACCAGTGTTCAACCCATTGTGAACTTGACTAGTAAGTCATAGCTTCACAGACGGATCTGACACCATTGCCGATTCTGACTAGTAAGCCAGTGCCACACACAAGTAAGTAATGCTATCAGGCATATACCATATGTCAAATATCCAAGTACAGGGCATTCAGCATGCTTACTTAACAATTTCTAGCACAATCAAGATCATGCATAAACACAGAGTCTCAAGCTCTGATCAATCTCATATTTAACATTCATGGCATGCCCTATCCACATGTTTCTCATGCATCACATGCATCACATTTAAACACTCGACATGCCTCAATAATAACCATGCATGTCATATACAGGATGCAGTTTTCTTACCTCGGGTTCGAGCAAGAAATAACAATTGAACGACCCTTAAGAACGACCAATCCTTTAATCCCTTAGCGGTCACCTAGCCATAACCAAATATGGGACTCCATCAATAAAATCAATAATAAAGGTTCCTAGACCAAGACCAAGACCTAGCCTCTGAGACATCAAATCCCACCAAACAGGGTAGTAAGAATGATCCTAAGGCCTAAGGTTTGAGTCCCCAAGCCAAAAACTCAATTTTTGGCCAAAAAGCTCTTAAGGGTCGCGGCCCTACTTCCACCATGCTGCGGCCCGCCTCCCAAACAGAGGCACCAGCCTCAAGCTCCTGCACCCAATGTCGCAGCATTGCCTCCCAGCAGCAAAAACCCTTGTTTTCTCCCATCAAAACCTCATTTTTTTTCCCTCTTTTAATCCTTCCAAAACTTACCCAAACATCTCCAAATCCAAACCAAGCATCCCCACAACACAATCAACATTCCCACAACAAAACCCAAGCTTTGAACCACCAAAAACCACACCAATTACTCAATTCTATAATAAAAAATTCTAACTCAAAACTAATTTCAAAACAGAGTAAAAACCAGAAATTTCATGGCTGAATCTTACCTCAAGCTCAAGATTAAACCCCCTTCAATGGCTGAACACAAGCCTAGAACCTCAAGCCTTGATTCCCACACTTGAATCCTCAAACTTAGCTTCAAAACTCAAGAAGAAAATGATGAACGGATGAAGAGGAAGAAGGTGAAGGAGAAGCTCTGTTTTTGCTTAACTTTCCACAGCCTTCTCAAGTTATATCTATCCTTAGGGTGAAAAGACCTAAATGACTTTAGGCTTATCCTCCTTCCTTAACAGCCCCAAGGGAAAAATTATCATTTCCCATCTAATCCTGCTAATCATAATTAACGTCCTCCAATTCCCATTTTTCCTAATATTCTCAAATGTTAATAAATCACATCCCATTACCTTTTAATTCTCGGCAATGTTCTAATCACCAAATTACCTCGAGACTCACCCCGAGCCTCGAAACTAACCCCGTTATGACCAAACCGATAACTTGCATTCAAAGCTCGTCACATGCCTAATGACTCGAAAAAATCCACATATAATGTGGTATTATTCATAATTCACCCACATGCATGAAAATGCACAATTACGCCCTCAACGGGCCAAATTACCAAAATGCCCTTATAATTAAAAATGGACCCATACGCATGCATTTATCATCATATCATAATATAATTCACATAAACATGCATATAATCACTTAATAATATAATAAATCAATTATGGCCCTCTCGGCTTCCTAGTCAAGGTCCTAAACCTTATTAGGAAATTTGGGGCATTACATTATCGACCTCGGAGCCCCATGAAGTCGAACAATTTCCTTCACATACAATTCAACATACTGCTCCACAATATAAGTCTTCCTAATATGAAAAAAGTGGGTGGACTTGGTATACCTATCCACAATCACCCACACTGAATCAAGTTGTCCCACGGTCTTCGGCAAACCTACCATGAAATCCATGGTGATATCCTCCCACTTCCACTCTAGAATCCCTAGAGGTTGCAATAACCCTGCTGGCCTCTGATGTTCAGCCTTTACCTGCTGACAAGTTAAGCACTTGGCCACATAGTCCACCACGTCCCTCTTCATTCCCGACCACCAATACAAGGTTCTCAAATCTTGGTACATCTTCATTGTACCCGGATGTAAAAAATAGGGAGTGGTATGAGATTCATCCAAGATCTCTCGCCGGATATCAGAATCCATCGAAACACAGATCCGACCCTTGTACTTTAATAGTCACATCTCCAAAATAGAGAAGTCCCTAGCCGCTCCGACTAAGACACTCTCTCTGTGCCCTCTCAACTGGGGATCCTCCCCCTGCACTTCCTTGATCCTCTCAAGGAGTGTAGACTAAAGAGTGATATTGGCTAACCGACCAACCACCAACTCTATACCAACTCTAGTCATCTCCTCAGCTAACTTACCAGATATCTACCTCGAACTGAACAATTATCTTGGGCCCTTCCGACTCAACGCATCGACCACTACATTAGCCTTCCCAGGATGGTATAGGATATCACAATTGTAATCCTTTACCAGCTCCAGCCAACGTCTCTGGCGTATATTCAGATCC
Source organism: Humulus lupulus (assembly GCF_963169125.1). Classification (NCBI taxonomy): domain Eukaryota; kingdom Viridiplantae; phylum Streptophyta; class Magnoliopsida; order Rosales; family Cannabaceae; genus Humulus; species Humulus lupulus. Next base: position 205,422,743 of record NC_084794.1, on the reverse strand, counting down.
TTCTGGGTAAAGAAGTACTTCAAACTCTTATGGTCGGTGTATATTTTGCACTTCTCTCCATATAAATAATGTCTCCAAATCTTAAGTGCAAATACCACCGCTACCAACTCTAGATCATGCGTGGGATATCTCTACTCATACTCCTTTAGCTGTCTCGATGCGTAGGCTATCACTTTTCCAGCTTGCATCAGTACACACCCCAAACCTGGTCTAGAAGCATCACAATAAACCACAAACTTCTCATTATTGGATGGCAGACTCAATACTGGAGCGGTGATCAATCGGCGCTTCAATTCCTTGAAATTGTTCTCACACCTGTCTGTCCACACATACTTAGTCTTCTTTCGCGTCAATTCAGTCAATGGTGTGGCTATCCTGGAGAACCCCTCAACGAACAGCCGATAATACCCTACCAATCCTAGAAAGCTCCTAACTTCTGCTACACTGCTCGGTCTAGGCCAATTTCTCACTGCCTCAATCTTGCTTGGGTCAACCAGAATCCCCTTCTTACTGACAATATGGCCCAGAAACGTAACTTATTGTAGCCAAAACTCGCACTTGCTGAACTTAGCATATAACCTATGCTCTCTCAACCGCTGTAATACCAGGCGGAAAAGCTGCTCATGCTCTATCTCTGACTGTGAATACACCAGTATGTCATCAATAAACATAATCACAAACTTATCCAAATAGTCCTTGAAGACCCTATTCATCAAATCCATAAAGGCTGCTGGGGCATTGGTTAATCCAAAGGACATAACCAGGAATTTATAGTGTCCATATCTCGTGCTAAAAGCGATCTTTGGTATGCCATTCTATTTAATCCTTAACTGGTGGTAACCTAACCGAAGGTCAATCTTAGAGAACAATGTCTTCCCCTGTAACTGTTCAAACAAGTCGTCGATCATGTGGGTACTTGTTCTTAATGGTCAACTTGTTCAGCTCCCTGTAATCAATACACATCCTTAAAGATCCATCCTTCTTCTTGACAAACAACACTGAAGCACCCCATGGCGAGAAACTCGGTCTGATGAACCCCAAATCCAGTAACTCCTGCAACTGAATCTTCAATTCCTTCAACTCTGCTGGAGCCATTCTATAAGGTGTCCTAGATACTGGCTCCGCCCCTGGCGCCAACTCTATAGCAAAGACGATCTCCCATTATGGCGGCAACCCTGGAAAGTCTGCTGGAAACAAATCTGGAAACTCACATACCAATCTGGTCTCACTTGGTCCCATCAGCACAACTCTAGAGGTATCCACAATGTTCGCTAGGAATCCTATGCAACCTTCTTGCATCAGGTTTCTAGCATTCAGTGCTGAAATCATAGGTACTTACAGTCCACTAACTGTCCCTACATATACAAAGGGTACCTCCCCTTCTAGTTCAATGGTCACCATCCTGCGCTTGCATTCAATTGTCGCCTCATACTTCGATAACCAATCCATCCCTAGAATCATATTGAAGTCATCCATTGCTAACTTAATCAGATCAACAGACAACTCTCTACTGGCAATGCTCTAACCCATCTCCTAGAGACTACCAGTTCTCCAGTCGGTAACAAAGTCTGAAATCCCCTAGCATACAAAGCACTAGGTCTACACAGTTGATCTATCACTCTAGCATACACAAATGAATGAGTAGCCCCCGAATCAATCAATGCAGTAAAAGAAGCACCAGCACTAAAAATCTGACTTGTCACGACCGAGGGGCTGTCTGGGTCAAGGTGAATACTCTGGCAGGAGCGAGATTGTCGCTTTGCTTCGGCTCCTCTTTCCTGGCTTATGGGCAGTCCTTCTTCAAATGGTTGACACTCCCACAAATAAAGCAAGCCTTGATCCTGCACTCTCCCTGATGTCGTCGTCTGCACCGAGGACACACTGGGAAACTCCTCCAGTTGTCACTCCTTCCCTAACAGCCACTAAAAGCACCCCGTGTCCTCCTATCCGAGCTAGGAGGAACAAACGAATCTGGGGCTCTTCTCTTTTGCTCGCTGGGGCCACTACCCCGACTAGATTCGGTGCAAGGAGGCACCATCCTCTGAGCATCGCGCCTAACGGCGCTCTCTCTCCATATCTGATCCTCGGCCCCCTCAGCTGTAAGGGCCTTGCCCACTACCTTAGCATACGTAGTAGTCCCTGGATCAAAGGTTATATTAACATCACAGGCGATCATAACATTCAATTCTCGCACAAACCGATCTCTTCTTGCCGCATCAGTCGGCACCAAATCTGGCGCTAACTTCGCCAACCGGTCAAATCTCAAAGCATACTTAGTAACTGTCATCCAGTTCTGAGTCAGGTTGGTAAACTCATCAACCTTCGTAGCTCAGATTGAAACACTGTAATACTTCTCGTTGAAAATGTTTCTGAGCTCTTCCCAGGTCATAGCTGCAATGTTCCTTCTCTGAGTTATCACATCCCACCAGATGCAGGCATCCTCTCTGAACATGTAGCTGGCACAAGCTACCCTCTCGTTCCCTTCCACCCTCATGAAGTCCAGAATGGAAGAAATCATGTTCATCCACTGCTGGGCCCGCAGTGGGTCTAATCCACCCTTGAAGGTGGGAGGATGTTGCTTCCTAAATCTCTCATACAAAGGTTCCCGCCTATTCTCCCTAATAGGCTGAACTGGCACTGGCACCATGGCCTATTGAACCCGACACCTAATGCTCTGAGGATGGGCATGTTGCCTCAACTGTTGAAGTTCTTCTTCTGTTTGGTGAAGTCAAGCTTCCATTTCGGTAAACAATTGTTGCCAATTTTGTGGGGCAGGTGGAGGGTCCTGACCTGGTTGTCATCCTCAGCCCTATTGTCGCGGAGTCTGATTGATCGTCGAGGCATCTCAACAATATGCCTGCTATCAATGATGCCGCTCATCAGGCATGATAACAACATCCAAAACCACCTTCCAATTCACATCAAGCAACCATAAACAGCAACACTTAAGAGGGCCATGCCCTAGCATCATGCATATGGTAACACGTCCATCATGCTCTATATAAAATAATCAGGCAAACAGGGAACTTAAGCACATAATCAAGCATATAATTCAATCATTACCAACCAACCCTGAGTCGAGCTTGTCACTCGTAGTGAGCGTACATTTCGGTCAATCTCTAGGAACCATAAACCTTGGCTCGCTCTGATACTAAGTTGTAACGCCCTACTTCCTTAGAGTCGTTACTAAGTGAGTTTAAAATGTGCTAATCACTCGCTACTCGAGGTTTTAGGTTGAAAGTTTAGCTAAGCCGAGATAAAACCCATTCCAATCATTAAATACAAAATATTTGGATACTCATTGAAGTCTCAGAAGGTTTTACAATTGGGATCCCAAAATACTGTTTAAAAAATATTTGCAACTAAAAATACATTTAAGGTCGACTAAGCGACAAAATTCAAGTTAATACATACCATTTCCCAAAAATACCCCTGGCCGTGGCAACCAAGCAGGCCGAACATGTACACATCGCTTCACGCTCTCCGTACTCATGGTTGGTCAGCCTTTCCCTTGCCCTTACCTGCACTTTAGAGCACCCATGAGTCGAAGCCCAGCAAGAAAACTCAACACAAATAATTAACATACGCATATCTATCAATCAGCATATAACAAAGCAGCCAACAGGCTAAACATATAGAGGCCATGGCGTCCCAGGCGCTTTACCAGGCCCTGGGTTTGCGGTCTACACTGTGAGGATGACTCAAGCATCCGAGAAAGGACTCACCCTAACAGCTTGCACTCCACGTGCTCAACGCCGCTCCCGGCCCTTTGCCGTACTCGGTCTTGTACTCCACGTGCTTAACGTCGTTCCCAGCCCCTTGCCATACTCGGCTTCCCGTCGTTCCTGGCCTTCGCCGTTCATTCAAAAATATGCAATACATAGAATATAATCAATAAATACTTAAACAAAGACATAATATAAACAATAGGGCTACACCCTGCAAATCAATCACATAGGGTCGTGCCCTACAATACATACTATAGGGCCACGCCCTGCTCTATGTCACGATCTGACATTTTGATAGCGGAAATGCCCATGCGAAACCTTGACTCCTCTGAGCCAAGGTCAGCCTTCCAACCATTCGAATACCAATGGGCCCATTTTTCGCACGACCGTGTGCCTCTGCACACTTCCGTCTCTCGAACAACTCTCGCTGAGTCAAGCTCTCAAGCATCTATGAGTGCAAACATGCATCAAGGCTATCTAGCCAAGACACTCACACTATCCATAGTTTCTCACTACGGCAAGGCAAATCCCAACACTGATGCTCACCCAGACATTTGCAAGTCAACGGTGCATGTGTGGCCAAGAGCCAACACCAAGTTGACGTGCCAACACCTCTCATCATGCCCCATTCGATACTATCCGATTAGCTCACGTCATAGACAAAGGACTCCCATACATCCATGGTCCAATCTTCAAGGCACCACATCATGCATGTTGACAGGCCGTTGAGACTGGCTGCCAGACTAGTAGCACACACTGGACCTCTGTCCTGCTCAAGCATAGTGCACCCTCCAATGATTGCATGCTAACAAGTCCCGCGAATGACTTCCCGTGCCATCACGTGTAGAGATTCATGGCCATGGCGCGCCACGACATCTCTCGAAGGTTTGGGCCACGTTCCATGCAAGCGACATCCCGACAAGCCAAGGGAACCGTACCCTTAAACCTCTGGCAGCACACTTCGACGCACTACCGGGGCGGCCTGGTAATGTCCATGTTGTATATTTGATTATTGAAAATATTTAGTTTTAATTTAATTTACATTTTTTTTACATAGGAGATATGTTGTATTTTTGGGCTCTTGAAAAATAAGAAAAAGAATGAAGAATTGTGGCATTTTTTAAAAAAATTCCATAAGACAAGCCATTTGGGCTAGCTGGCCCAGTTTGCAGCTCCAGCCCGCTTGTTCCTTCCTCAGTAGCAACACCACACGGGCCAATCCACCACGGGCCGCCTGCCCCAGTTCGGCCCAAAAGGACCCCAGCGCCCAACCTCCAGCTGCTCCCATTTACTTTAGTCAAATGCCACCCGAAGCTTCCATGGTCCACCTGATGCACTCCTTCACCCATTCTGCCCAGCCGCACCATGCCACCCAGCAGCTCCACGTGCCAACGAGATCTTCAGCCAACAGCTCTCCCCAAGATAGTTCGGCCCAACGCCAGCACCCAATGGCCAACCAGCTGCTGCCAAGCCCATAAAGCATTGAGAGAAAATTTTCTTGAGCCCACAAATTGTCCCCTTGTCCCATAATGTCCCAAACATACCAATTTTTACTCAAACCTTTCTACACATTTTACCCAAAAACATCATTATTACACCCTATAATTTACCCATATTTTCCATATTATAATTAATTAAATTAATTTAATCAATTTACTTAATTTAAATTGATTATTTTAATACCTCATTTTGGCTATAAATATGGAGTTTTGAAGACCATTTAGGGTGTCAATTTTAGAGGGAGGTTACCATACAAAAGTTTTTACACTTTCAAACCTCTCTATTCTCTTCATCTTCTTCTTCTTTTTGGTTATTTCTATGTATTTTTAGAGGAAAAATTTGGGGGTTTCTCCTCCAAATTTTCCTATTTATGTTTGTAATTTTTAGTGTGTATTTGCTATTCTAGTTATGAGTTTCTAATCTTTTTAAGATTATTAAGGTGATGATGAAACAATTTGTAACGAGATAGTATTTATTTTGTATGTTGATTTCCCATTTTGTGCAACAAAGTTTATGGAATTTTCTTCTTCAAATATCTTCTTTCATCTTAAATATCATGTATTTTGGATTGTTAGCATATATTTACACTTTGTTATTCATTAGTGCAAAAACATAATATTCTTTGTGTAAGATGTGTCATTAAATTGTACACATCCATGCTTAGAACAAAAATATTATGTTTTGCCTTATAAATAATGTTCATTGATTTATTTGTTATTTTATTAGATGGATTTACACTAAATGCTTTGAAATTATAATTTTGAAAAGTGAAGAAAAATCCTATCTTTTTAAAAGTAATTTGTACTTAAAATTATAAATCTATTTGGAAAATGATAGTTTGAATTATTTTAACTATCACTAAAACTTGGGAGTCAATGTACTTATAAATATTATTGAACTTATATTTTGTGGATTCTAATCCTTAATAATCTTATTTTACTATCTTAATTTCTATTATTAATTTATGTTTATATATTGTCTTTAATATCTTTATTACTATCTTTTAGTTTATTTTCTTGCACAAATTCTCATCAATCTTTGGGGCTAGGTTAGAATTTATTAATTTTGATTTAAAAATAGTTTCCTTTTCGATTTTAGACAACTCCTTTGGGTTCGACATCCTTGCTTACACGATCACTATTCTATATGAACGATTCGTGCGCTTGCGATATAAATATTTAAAACATACCCGTTTTGGGTACATCAAGTTTTTGGCGCCGTTGCCGGGGAGTTGCAAGAAAAAAGAAACGAAATTTATCTCAAGGTCAGTAAATTCTTCTACTAGTTATTTTAATTTTTGCACTTAAAAAAACTATATATACAAAAATATAAAAAATATATATCTATACAAACTAAAAAAAAAGATAAAAAGAAAATTTGGGATGGTTTTACCACCCATAAAAAAAACTTATTTATTTAATTTTTATAGTTGACGGCACTTGTGCATCCTATCTATCCTTTTAATTTTTAAAGTCGATGGCACTTGTGCCTCCTAATTTTGTTATAATTTTGTGTAATTTATCTTGTTATTTTTATTTTATTTTTGCAAGTTACTAGTTGATGGAAATTTTGCCTCCTAGTCTTTTATCTTATGTTTTAGTTGATGGCACTTGTGCCTCCTAATTTTTACCTTATTTTTGTTATGGTTGATGACATGCTATGTGTCACGGCTGACATTTTGACAGCGGAAATGCCCGTGCGGCACCTTGACTCCTCTGAGCCAAGGTCAGCCTTCCAACCATTCAAATAACAATGGGCACATTTTTCGCGCGACCGTGTGCCTCTGCACACTTCCGTCTCTTGAACAACTCTCGCTGAGTCATGCTCTCAAGCATCTATGAGTGCAATCATGCATTAAGGCTATCTAGCCAAGACACTCACACTGTCCATAAGTTCTCACTATGGCAAGGCAAATCCCAACATTGATGCTCACCCTGACATTCGCAAGTCAAGGTAGCATGTGTGGCTAAGAGCCAACACCAAGCTGACGTGCCAACACCTCCTATCATGTCCCATTCGATACTATCCGATTAGCTCACGTCACAGACCAAGGACTCCCATACGTCCATGGTCCAATCCTCAAGGCACCATACCATCATGCATGTTGGCAGGCCCTCGAGACTAGCTGCCAGACTAGTAGCACACACTGGACCTCTGTCCTACTCAAGCATAGAGCACCCTCCAATGCTTGCATGCTAACAAGTCCCACGAATGACTTCCCATGCCATCTCGTGTCGAGATTCATGGCCATGGCACACCACGACATCTCTCGAAGGCTTGGGCCACATTCCATGCAAACGGAATCCCAGCAAGCCAAGGGAACCGTACCCTTAAACCTCTGGCAGCACACTTCGACGCACTATCGGGGTGGCCCGGTAATGTCCATGAGTACTCCTACTCATGGAGACATATGAGTCCCCTCGTGGTCCTTATATGCCCGCCCTACTAGTCCTCCTAACTAGCAGTAGCTCACTTGATGCACCTGCTCCAGGGGGTGGTGGAGAGCTGACACCAGGTGCTCCATCTACAAAGAGTCTTTTGAGCTTTTAGCCTTCTACCAGGAACATATATAATCTTTGCTTAGGAGACATATTTGGCATCCAGCTCGCCAATTCTCTAAATCTCCCAAATCCGATCATACCATTCCGTTCATTGACCCTTCAATATGGAACCTACCAAGTCCCGTCCATTTCCGGGCAATATTGAAGATATTTACGAAAATGCCACTACCGTACAAACTAGGCATCAGCATGCTCACCAGCCTTCATCCTCGCACGCGCATCTGACCGAGCACCATCCTAGCTTGTAACATGTCCTCAAGGCCGACATGTTACACTCTCCCCCACTTCAATTGTCGATGCCCTCATCGACAGACCGCTGGCCAAATCTTCCTTCTTCGACTCCTAAGCTCACTCCATGCTTCTTCCAAATCTTGAGTCTGCACTAGCCCCTCTACCACTGTAGAACCACTAACTTGGTGATGATCTCCCACGTCTACCCTTGGACTCGATCAAGGACCCCATGCCACCATCGCTATTCAGAATCCTCCCATGAAGTAGTGTCGCTGCACTCGAATACTCCTTGCACACATGAACTCCTCTAAGTCCCTCATTACGTCCCTCCAGCCAACCAAGTAGCCCTTGCAACACTGACCCAAAAGCCAACACATCATTTGATTGTTGCTTTCCCGCCGATTTTCCAACGCCTACTCTCTTATTGACAAGGAGGAAATTAAGGTGTACCCCACGATGTGAGGTTCGCAAACCAACCGTTCCCAACAACACCTACCAAACATCCTTCCGGTGAAGGCGTGTCTCTCCGCAACGTGGCACTCATGCCAATTGTAGCCTTTATGCAATATCTAGTGTGCCCTTGCACACAAACTTCGTGAAGTAGTCTCTCAGACTTTTGGCCCTCCGGCCTTACTGCATACCCATGGCTTGATGCGAAATGGCCACTCTTGACCATTAGCATAATTGCTCTTCTAAGCTTCTACAATGTGGTCAATGATCTGACATCATTTGAAACCACTACACCACCTTCTGGCTCGTGCTCATGCTGACACTCAGCATCGTGCCTCAAGTTCTGCCCCCAAATCAACCTTGCCTAACTCTAGACGGCCTGTTGAATCTTGATCAACTTGACTGCACTTTACCTCACCCTTGAAGTCTGAAGTTGTCCCAATCCGCTATCTCCCTTCCGCATATGTTCTCTGAATCATTCGGTTTGTGTTCCCATAAACATGTGTCCCCATAAAACACTAAGCATGTCCCATAATATGCTGCAAAACCTGCCCAATCTTGGTCTCAGCCTACCCCCATGCATACTGTCTATCTGCAGTTTCAATTGGTCACCTGACCTACTCGCATCAGTCATGCATGTCTTCGAACTGTACAACCCATCTGTTGTTGTGTTTCTCTCTAGATTCACACACCAAAACTGAACAAGTACCCTGACCCTTCGAACATATGAATTAGTGGGTTCCCCCACTTCAACTTGGGAATAACTTCTGTTCTCGAGGTGTACCTCTCAAGGTATAGCTCGCAAGCTAACCGCTTTTCTCGTGCGGTCCCTCGTTCCATTTATCACTTTTGAAGATGATGTTGAACTAATGTCTCGGCCATTCTGACTCTTCGCTTCTCGACATCTCTACGTTGCCTTACTACCTGAGTCCTGCTGACTTTCACCTTAGGCAAATGTTGCAGTGATGTTACCTTAGTACTTGACAACTGACGAATTTCACCCTAGGTAACTGGCTCTGTCTTTGTCTCTGAGTCTCCTTGACTTTACATTCTGAACAACTATCAATCTCCATGATAACTCATCTCGATGCTTTCATAATGGAACATTGGTCTGCTATTTGGATGTTTGAACCGTGAAGGTCTCTCCCCCACTTCAACTGTTGGCGTCCTCGAAAACTTGCCCACACGCAAGAACGTCTGACCGCCTCAAGTTTTCATGCACACTACAAATCTAGAAGTGCACCCCGTAGGATGTGACTCACGAATCAACTACTTCGTGTAGAACCACTATCGATACCCCTATGCGTGCACTGTCCACATAGCTATCCATCTACTCTATACTAGCATCTCGCCCCTCCGGGCAGCTTCTCTAGGCTCCCATGGTCACTAAGTCCCAATAGCAAGGCCCTCTGGCCCACATTTAAGCTCCAGCACCATCTCTGCCTCCTTAAGCCTTCTTGTAGTACTAAGTTTCCTTGACGCAGCTCTCCAGCACTCAAGAAACTCTAGTACTATTCTGATCACTGTGCGTGGTTTACTCGGCCCTGCTGGCCTTTGATGCATTTATTCCACAACTCAGCATCTCCCACGATTCCACAGTGTTGCCCACACCAGCTAATCACTGTGAGGCAATACGTTCCACTAAATTTTCTCGGCGCCTCCCTTCTTGGGCGAAACAAGATAACATGTAAACACCTCCAAGTACGACTGCCCTCTGACAATCGTACCCACAGCCACCTTGGTCTCCATGTGATGCCATTTGGCACACAAGTAGCAACTGAAGCATTTCATGTTCATCTTTATCTAGTTCCCCGAAGCTATCCACTCTCGACCTCTGTCGTGACTGACAAGCGTCTGACAACCACCGTTATGCTCCCACACTCTTGCGTACAAGTTCCCTTTTCAACAACAACGTTCCGTGTGAGTTACACTGTCACTTAGGCAACTGAACTAGTGAACCCAGCATAAAACCTTTACCTCTCGATCAAACCTTGTCTCGTGTCCACGAGTTCTAACTCTTTTGTAGCACCTCTCCACAATTGCACGTGGTTGTTATCTTTCTAGCATCACTGAGCTTTGATTCGAAGTAACCGTAACTTGTCTCATCTCTAGGATGTCCAGTATTCCCACGAAGAAGAGCAACCAAGTCTCATCCCGTCTCAGCCTACTGATCCTTTCTAGGTGACTAAAAGGCTCTACGACATCTGTCCAAGCATCCAGACCTTTATGGTCCTTCAGCACGCCTACATCCTTTCTAGGATGGGCCAACCAGGTTCACCCCAACTTGAGATGAGCCTGGCTCTGATACTAACTGTCACGGGCTGACATTTTGACAACGGAAATGCCCGTGCAGCACCTTGACTCCTCTGAGCCAAGGTCAGCCTTCCAACCATTAGAATAACAATGGGCACATTTTTCGCGCGACCGTGTGCCTCTGCACACTTCCGTCTCTTGAACAACTCTCGCTGAGTCATGCTCTCAAGCATCTATGAGTGCAATCATGCATTAAGGCTATCTAGCCAAGACACTCACACTGTCCATAGGTTCTCACTATGGCAAGGAAAATCCCAACACTGATGCTCACCCAGACATTCGCAAGTCAAGGTAGCATGTGTGGCTAAGAGCCAACACCAAGCTGACGTGCCAACACCTCCTATCATGTCCCATTCGATACTATCCGATTAGCTCACGTCACAGACCAAGGACTCCCATACGTCCATGGTCCAATCCTCAAGGCACCATACCATCATGCATGTTGGCAGGCCCTCGAGACTAGCTGCCAGACTAGTAGCACACACTAGACCTCTGTCCTACTCAAGCATAGAGCACCCTCCAATGCTTGCATGCTAACAAGTCCCACGAATGACTTCCCGTGCCATCTCGTGTCGAGATTCATGGCCATGGCGCATCACGACATCTCTCGAAGGTTTGGGCCACGTTCCATGCAAGCGGCATCCCAGCAAGCCAAGGGAACCGTACCCTTAAACCTCTAGCAGCACACTTTGACGCACTACCGGGGTGGCCCGGTAATGTCCATGAGTACTCCTACTCATGGAGACATATGAGTCCCCTCGTGGTCCTCATATGCCCACCCTACTAGTCCTCCCAACTAGTAGTAGCTCACTTGACGCACCTGCGCCAGGGGGTGGTGGAGAGCTGACACCAGGTGCTCCCTCTACAAAGAGCCTTCTGAGCTTTTAACCTTCTACCAGGAATATATATGATTTTTGCTTGGCAGACATATTTGGCTTCCAGCTCTCCAATTCTCTGAATCTCCCAAATCCAATCGTACCATTCCATTCATTGACCCTTCAATATGGAACCTACCAAGTCCTGTCCATTTCTGGGCAATATTGAAGATATTTACGAAAATGCCACTACCATACAAACTAGGCATCAACATGCTCACCAGCCTGCACCCTCGCTTGCGCATCTGACCGAGCACCATCCTCGCTTGTAACATGCCCTCAAGGCTGGCATGTTACACTATGCCTCCCTGCTCTTGCCTAATTTTTGATAATATTACTTAATTTTACCTTATTTTTCTTTGTCTTTTATCATATTATCGTGTAATTGTTTAATATCTTAACATTGTTTTTGTTCTCTTAATTTTATTTTCTTGTTTTTTTTCCTTAATTGTCATCTTAAAACAAAAAAAAATAGTTTGTCATTTAGTTTTTACCATATGGATCGTTTTAATTATAGTTGGAATTCTGAGTGCAGCTATTATGAGCATTCAAATTTAAATTATGGAGAAACTAATAATATGTATGATATGCATGAATCATTTGATATCTCATTTTCCCCCACCTATAATCCAAATTTTTCATGGAGTCATACCCAGTCTCCAATCGGGCATGAATTCAACATGCCTAATCCAAGTCATGCCCAATCCAACCTATCATATCCCATTGAACAAGAAACGAGCTCTTCTTTAGAGGATACCCTACAACAGTTTATCCAATCAACCTACCAAATCTTACTAGCCCAATCTCAGTCAATCTCAAAAATTGAGACAATAGTAGGACAACTTGCAACTGTTATAGAGTCGAAAAAACAAGTTTATCCCAACCAACCCATTCCCAATCCAAATAGTCAAATTGAAAATGAAAAGGAGAATGAAGTTGTTGAAGAACTTGTAATATGCATCCAACCCCCTAATGAAACAAAAGAGTTGGATGAAATAATTTTCGAGGCTCATGAGGAAAATGAAAAGGATATTATTGTATCTCACGAGCCCATAATTGAACAAATTTGTATATTTACTCAAAATGAAAAGGAGTCTAATATAGATATGCAATTTTCGTATTTTATTGATATTCTAATAAAATTGCATATTTCTAATTTTCTTGTAGGTATGATGTTATCAATTATTATTTATGGCATTTGCATCAAAGTCATAACTCACTCTACAAATGAAATTTTACACCATTGATTGGGTGTAGGTTGAAAGGAAAAAAATTATAGTCGAGCTAAAGACTATAAACTAAAGCGCTTTGTGGGAGGCAACCCATACTTTTTATGTTTCATTTTATGTTTTTCAAAAAGCTTGAAGGAAACTTCTTGCCCAAAAAGAAAAGAAGAGAAGAAAACAAAAGAGTCAAATCAAGGAAGCATTCATCAAAGGGAGTAGATCTTAATTTTTTCCATTTTATTAAACATTGAGGACAATGTTTCATTTAAGTTTTGGGGTAATGTGTATGTATTTTTCTTTGTATTTATGTGTTATTCTTTGTGTTTATGCATGTTTTTCACTTGTTGTAAAATTAAAAAAAAAATTATTTATTTGTTTTTTTTCTTTTTTTGTTTTTTATGTAATTTTCATTTGTTGTTATATATATATATATATTCCTTGTTTTGTTTGGAAAAAAAATATTGGTGATTTTCATTTTCTAATTATAAGAATTATGATTGAAATTGTTCTTAGTTCTTAGAAAAATATAAATAATTATTAAACTTTACTTTTAATTTCTAAGTTAGTTTTGCTTAAATATATAGTTTTCATAATATGTCACTTTTCTATTCTATTCGAATTTGTGATATTTGAATATAATTTATTTAAACATTAAATTCTTTAAATCTCTAAAAAAAAAAAAATTTAATCCTACAATTTGCTTGATTATCTCTTGAGATTTAATTTATTTTTATTTTCACAAGCTTGTCTAAATGTTTACATGATGATTTTTGTGTTTGCATGTTAAACATTTATTTTGAAAACAATTTTAACTTTTTAATTAATTACATAAACTTTACTTTTATTTGTGATTTTCTTTGAACTATTTCCATTATATAATTTTTGACAAAAACATTTGACATCACCAATTAAAAAAAAAAGTGTGTTTTTAATTTTTCTTTTGCTCGAGGACTAGCAAAATATTAAGTTTGGGAGTGTGATAACTCTACAAAATAGAGTTATTTTACCACTTTTTATGTGCTAATTGTTGCTTAATTCTTGAGTTTTTAATTGATTTATTAAGTTTTTAAGTAATTTCGAATTTATTAGGTTTATTTTGATTTTCTATATTTTTGTGTGTTTTTATAGTTATTTTGTTGTAAAATATTGTAGTTAATTATTTGAATTATTTTTGTTTAATTTGTGGTAAAATATGTTGTATTATTGAACTTAAATGTTAAATATAAATTAAGTTTTAATTAATATTTTCATAGAACTTATGTTGTATATTTGATTATTGAAAATATTTAGTTTTAATTTAATTTACGTTTTTTTTATATAGGAGAAATGTTGTATTTTTTGGCTCTTGAAAAATAAGAAAAAGAATGAAGAATTGTGGCATTTTTAAAAAAAATGCCATAAGACAAGCCATTTGGGCCAGCTGGCCCAGTCTGCAGCTCCAGCCCGCTTGTTCCTTCCTCAGCAGCAACACCACACGGGCCAAGCTTCCTGCTCCACCACGGGCCGCCTGCCTCAGTTCGGCCCAAAAGGACCCCAGTGCCCAACCTCCAGCTGCTCCCATTTGCTTTAGTCAAATGCCACCCGAAGCTTCCACGAACCACCTGATGCACTCCTTCACCCATTCTGCCCAACCGCACCATGCCACCCAGCAGCTCCACGTGCCAACGAGATCTCCAGCCAGCAGCTCTCCCCAAGATAGTTCGTCCCAACGCCAGCACCCAATGGCCAGCCAGCTGCTGCCAAGCCCATAAAGCATTGAGAGAAAATTTTCTTGAGCCCACAAATTGTCCCCTTGTCCCATAATGTCCCAAAATACCAATTTTTACTCAAACCTTTCTACACATTTTACCCAAAAACATCATTATTACACCCTATAATTTACCCCTATTTGCCATATTATAATTAATTAAATTAATTTAATCAATTTAATTAATATAAATTGATTATTTTAATACCTCATTTTGGCTATAAATATGAAGTTTTGAAGACCATTTAGGGTGTCAATTTTAAAGGGAGGTTACCATACCAAAGTTTCTACACTTTTAAACCTCTCTATTCTCTTCATCTTCTTATTCTCTTTGGTTATTTTCTATGTATTTTTAGAGGAAAAATTTGGGGGTTTCTCCTCCAAATTTTCTAATTTATGTTTGTAATTTTTACAGTGTATTTTCTATTATAGTTATGAGTTTCTAATCTTTTTAAGATTATTAAGGTGATGATGAAACAATTTGTAACTAGATATTATTTATTTTGTATGTTGATTTCCCATTTTGTGCAACAAAGTTTATGGAATTTTCTTCTTCAAATATCTTCTTTCATCTTAAATATCATGTATTTTGGATTGTGTTGACGGTGAGAACTCGTCAACTAAGTTAAGTTAGAAAAATTGCAAAGTAAAGATTATCAAAAGATAAGCTTTAAAAATCTAAGTATAAACTCCAAGAACAATTGCAGAAGAATAATGGTGAAATCAGTTTGTATTCTCTATGGTGCACTGCTACAGTAATTTTTCCAACCCCCTTCCATGTTGAAGAGGGGTTACCTTTAAAGGGGGCTCTAATGGCCCCTGATACATTGTGGTCCATGGGACCAATTTGTACACAAGTACGCTATCAGGAGAGTGGTATCAGATGTAGTGGTGTCGACTCTGGTACATGGTCAGAGTTTGTGGGAGCACCACAGCTTTTGTACTCGGTTATGCCTCCACTACTTGCTTTGTACGGGTGTCAGAGATGGGCTGGTGAGGACCACAACAGGTACCTCACTTGTATGACCACTTCCTGTCTGGTATGAATACCATGTCCGTACTCTAATTCCTTTCGACTTTGCATGAATCGCTATAAGGCTTCCCCACTTCATTCCTAAGGGTGTGTGAAATAGGTTCTTGACCTTACCTCCTGTTAGACCCACAGCAAGAGTGGTGTCCCGTCACCAGCTCCTATCAAGGGGAGCAACTAAGCCCCTATAACGAGGCCCACTATGTAGGCAACTCTTAGAGGCACGGACATGACGTGCTGAGGTGGGGGAGTCTCTCGCGAGCCCCTGGCGTGGTTGATGCGTGGGCGAGGTGAGGGCATGGTGTCGGCCTTATGACCCTCTGGAGCGGCTGATGCGTGGGTGAGGCACTGGCCTCACGAGCCCTTGGCGCGGCAGGTGCGTGAGTGAGGCGAGGGCGTGGTGTCAGCCTCGCGAGACGGGGCCTCGCTGGGGTGCATGTGGCTGTGACGCACTAGCCGCCTCGCTGGGTGCACCGAGAGGTGGTGCGAGGCTGGGGCCTCGCGAGACACACATGCGCCGAGAGGTGGCGCGAGGTAGGTGCGAGGCAAGGGCTTTGCGAGAGGTGGCGCGAGCCGCCTCGCTGGGTGCGCCGAGAGGTGATGTGAGGCGGGGGCCTCGCGAGACGCACATGCGCCATGAGGTGATGCGAGGCCGTTGCAAGAGGACGGTGGCCCGAGCGTCCCGCGGCTCAGACATGTATTTAGGCCTTTATGGGACCTTAGCACGCGCCTTGAATCTTTTACAGGCATGGAATATTGAGCATCCACACTTGCCCCCCAGTCTAGGAGAGGACCTTTAGGTGCTCTTGTAGACTATTCTCCTTGATTCTTATAAATAGGCCTTCATGCAAGGCTTATTATTTTCACCATACTTCCTTGGCTTAGTGGTTTTGAGAATCCTTCCTCTTTCAAGAGGTGAGGGGTTCAATTCCCCACATCCTCATTTTTGCCATAGTTTCCTTCATTTTATTTTTTCATTTCATTTTTTTTTTACATATGAGATAATTTTTGGTATGTCTATTTGGAGGCTAACACATCCTTTTTGTCTATTTTTGTAGACGCGTATTTTCGACCATCTGGTGCTTTCGGCCCTCGACCTCTTTTTTGGCCTCGACAGCCTCTAATTTCTACATCTTGAGGTATATTCTCTTTTTCCCTTGTTTTCATTGGGTCCAAATTAGCGTTACTCAGGATGGGGTACCATGGCCTGAGCTTGCAGTGAGTTTGCCCAATTGCATGCCCCTTTTTTTTATACCCTGTAGTGGGTCATTTAGGGTGTTTGCATCTAGAGGTTTTAAGCCCATTCCTTTGTGTTTTGTAGCCATCCCCTCATTTATACGTGAACCTCTTTTTTCTTTTGGGACGAGGTCTCATGGCCAGTGACGGTCCGTTCGACATACCTCCAGGAGTTGAGTTTGTTGACCTGTCCTCAGACTCAGAGTCCCTTGAGGAAAACCTTTACCAAGACTATGACTCCTTAAGGCAGGCCCGTATCCGTCACCTTGAGCACATGGCTGAACTTAGGCATAAAATTTGGGTGGTGGAGAGTGAAATTGACTTGACGTTAAGAGGAGACGGATCACCCTTCCCCCTGACCTTAGTGACCATGTAGCAGGCCTTAGGGTGACCCTTTTAGAGTTACAGAGGGAGTTGGAGTTTATGGAGGGGCACCTTCCGCCTGAGCCCCCCAGCCCATCCTCACCTGATGATGCTTCCCCTCAGCCCTTAATTTCGATCTTTCCTAGCCTAGTGCTTCCGCAGCCGGTCCCCCGGTGGAAGACTCTATCTAGGAAGAGAAAATGGAGGGTCAAGTGTCTTGTCTCTTCCTCACCTTTTTCTTTTGGTTTTGCAGATATGCCGAGGGCACGACGACAGGTAGCTCCCAATGAACAGGACGATGCTCCTTTACTGGCATCCGAACTGGTGTCGCATGTTTCCGAAAACAAACTGAGGGAAATTGTGAATCACTATCGCGTTCCTCCGGAGTACGCTTTATACACTCCTTTGGAGACATGTCGGGCTGACTGCCCTAGGACCGGCTTTGTGGCCCTTAGTGAGCACATCCTGAAAGCGGATGGCACCATCCCGTTACACTCGTTCTTTGTTGCGGTCCTCAACTACTTTGACCTGGCACCGCTTCAGCTGGCACCCAATGGCTGGCTGACTTTGAGCTGCCTTTTCGTTGCGTTTATGAAACTGGTGAAGCGCGCTCCTATGACGCTAGAGGTGCATTTCCTCTACAACCTTATGCCCACTCCCAAGTAAAAGGGCTTCTATTATTTACAGAAAGCCAACAGTGAGGCCTCTTTGATAGAGAACTCGGGATCCTGGAAGCAGGACTTTTTCTTCGTGCAAGGCCCCCTCTCTGTCCGCGAGCACTTCCGAGCCACTCCCAGTAAGTACCCTAAGCATCACTTTCTCTCTTTTACTTTTTTGCAACTTATTGTTTCATGACTTACGTTCATATCGACCATGGCGTGTATTATGCAGAGCAATTTGCCGAACCCACAGTCGTCGGGCCGGAAGTGAGAGATATGAGGAAGTTCCTCAACGCTGACCCTGCTATGAAAAAGGCGGTGTACTTATTCACCGTGAAAAATCTAAACCTCCATAAATTGTCCCCTGTCTTAGACCCCAAGTTGCTGTGGACCATCTCTGGGTCCAAGAAGATGAAGGGAGTATCGATCGAGCCTTGCCCAAACGACGATGAGGCTGAGGAAGAGCCAGAGGAAGCCCCCCTTGAACGCGAGGGACCTCACCAGCTGTCTTCATCTCCTGGGGGTTGCCCTTCATGTGCCTCTTATGATCCAGACATAGCCCCTCATTCTCAAGACCAGTAGGCCATCTGGGGTGTTTTGTTTGCCCCGACCCTGAGGGCTATGACGCTTTCACTCAAGCTCCCCTCGACCCTGGTCCATCGGGGGCTTACTACGCCGATCTTCCGGAGCCCCCCTCTGATCTACCGGGGCCTCACTTTTCCACTTTTTATGCGCCCCCTCCCGTTTCAGCGAGCGGGTCGTCTGTCCTTACCCAGCCAGGCGCCTTTGGCCTGGATAGGGCGCCCTGGGTGAATCGTATGTCGACCACCTACGGGCGGCGGTTCACCCAACTCGCCTCGGACCTCCCTGAACCTGACTGGAACATTCTTGGGAGTTGTGCTCTGTCAGATCTTGGGGAAACCTTAGGGCGCACCACTGCTTGGGTTAGTTCATGCATCTTGTGTCGGTCCTATTATATATAGATGTACATACATTTTTTTTTGTTACTTATTATTTCTGTTGTTAACTTTCTTGTGCAGGCCCACATTGTGGCTCAGCGGTTTGCCGACTCGGCTAACATTCTCTCCGCAATAAGTGCTGAGAGGGACAGTCTCACGGCCCAGGTCCAGGAGCTCGAGAAAGAGCTTGAGGAAACCCAGACTGAGCTAAAGAGGGTTCGGACCAAACTTGTCGCCTCGTCAAAAAGGAAGCTGAAGCTGGTTGCCAAAGCCACGAAGCTGCAGGGCCAAGTTATCAGCCTGGAGAGTGAACTCCAGGGGACCAAGGCTATCGCGATAGCATCGCAAGAGAGAGTTACTTATTTAGTGGCCAAAGTCGAGGCTACCAAGGCCGAACTCCAGGCTACTAGGGCCGATGTCGCCACGTCGCAGGAGAGAATTGCTTCCTTGGAGGCGGAGAAGACTGCCATTGAGTAAAGGTCCATAGACTGCGCCCTTTACGACGTGTGGAGGCAGGATCCCAATTTTGATTTTTCTTCTTTCAGTGAGCACACCGTTGCTCGAGCGGCCATGTGGAGCGCCCGTGGCAGGAATCCCTGAAGTTGTTATTTCATAACTTTTGTCAGCTAGCCCGCTATGGGTGTATTCTCTTTTTTGAGCCTTTGTAATATCATTATCATTACTATTTTTCTTTTGTAAATCTTGTCATGTCCTCAAGGCTCCCTTTTTTAATGTATATATACATGTGTGGTTATTTATCTCTTATTCCACTGCATTTGAGGCCCTTTTGAGCCTGTATGATGGGGTTTGGCGGGTTCCCCTCTTTTATTTACCAGGCTGGAGGTCCTTCGGAGCCCATGTGAAAGGGTTCAATGGGACCTCTTTTGGTGCCTCTTGGTTACTTTTATAAGGATATTTTGACCCCTTGGGTCCTAGCTATCCTTTTATATATTCTTGCGCGCGCTTATTATTTTTTGCGAGAAGCGTCCTTCTCGTCGTCATTCATAGTACTATTTTTGCAAGGGTCTCTTTTGGGACCCTTGTTGGCTAGACGGCTTGGTGGCCACTCTAGACTTATTATTGTTGTTACTATACTCTTTTTTTTTTGTAAGACCCTTTGGCCTCCTTGATGTGCACAAGGGTAGCTAATCCTTGTGAACCCAAGGGATGCCTTGTAAGGTCCTCTCCCTGTTTTATAAATATAAGGACTTCGCTTAAGGCCCTGATACAAGGGGTCCTTTTGAGATCATGGTCCCTTTTAAGGTCCTCCTGATAGAGGGTCCTTTTTAGGGTCCTCTTGATAGAGGGTCCTTTTTAGGATCCTGGTGCAAGGGGTCCTTTTTTGGATCCTCCTGTTTGTTGGGGGGTCCTTTTTTTTTTAGTATCCTCCTGTTAGAGGGTCCTTTTTTTTTCTTGCTGTATGTCTTTACCTCCTGTCCTGCCCTCCAAGTGTTTGGTGAAATTTATTTCGGCAGGCACTTTGGCTGATGCTCGCATAAAGAAGAAAAATAACACGTGAAGTTGCAAACAGTTTCATTCATAGCATATGGTTTACAATGACATATTTAAAGAAGGGTTACATCTAATTGGGAGGTTACCTAGGTAGCCTCTTTGATTCTTACACACTATGATAACATAACAAGGAACAAACTAAACATAGGTCCTCTGTGCACCGGGGGCCGAAGCCCCACTGGTAGCATTTCTCGAGGTGTTCCGCAACTCGTGGGTCCAACTCGTGTGGATCGCGCCTTCATACATAACCATTTCCATCGGCACCAATGGTTTTGTGGCTGTGCGGAGGGACATGTTATAGCATTCCCTCGCTTCCTTCTGCTCCCCTTTCATGCATGCTACTCCCCCAGGGGTTGGGAAATTCATAGCCAGGTGATACACAGAAGTTATTGCCTTCAATTCTCTCAGAGAGGGTCTCCCTAATACCGCGTTGAAGGCTGAGGCGCAATCCACCACGACAAAGCTTGCCATTATGGTGGTTTGCTTGGGTTGTTCCCCCATGGTGAGGGCTAATTCAATCGCTCCTAGGGGCTGTATCGAGTCCCATGTGGACCCGTAAAGGGAGGCACTGCAGGGTTTCAAGTGTCAGACGCTCAGTCCCATCTTCTCCAAAGTGGGGCGATGCAGGATGTCCACAGAGCTTCCATTATCCACTAGGACTCGATGTACTCTCATGTTCGCAAGCTGGACAGTTAGCACCAGGGGGTCATTATGAGGGAAATGCACCCCCTGCGCGTCTTCTTCAGTGAAAGTTATTGAGTCATTCGCGCCCTTGAAACTCTTCGGGGGGCGTTGCTCCAGACTTAAAACGCACGGTGGTGGACTTCTTCTGGCCTCCTTGGCGTATTTGTCTTGTCCCTTCCTTGAATCACCTCTGAATCCTGGTCCTCCAAATATGGTCCTGACCTCTCCCTGTACTTCTGGGGCCACCCCTCGCGCCCGCGGCGGGGACGCTCCTTCTTTTGGCCTTTGGTTCTCCTTGCGCACGTATCTGCCCAAATGTCCCCTGCAAATGAGCTCCTCGATTTCCACCTTCAAATGGTTGCATTCTGCGGTGGTGTGGCCGACATCCTTGTGATACTGGCAATACCTGCTGGGGTCTCTTTTAGACCAGTCTTTTTTTCATTGGCGGGGGTCTTTTGAAAGGGACCTGGTTTTCGTTCGCAACAAAAATATGCTCCCTCACATGGGTGAGGTCAGTGTAAAAGGTGTAGGGGCCTTATAGGCGCTCCTCAGAGCGTTGATGCTTCCGGGGTCGATCATCTCTTGTTCCCTCATAAACCCCCTTCTTCTTTGCACCGCTTGGGTTTTCTCGGGCTGAAGGTTTCGGGGGCGACGACCCTTTTCCGGCTTTGAGGTTCTCGTGACCATCCTCCACGAAAATGTATTTTTGTGCCCACTCATAGAAATCATCCAAGTCTGTGACCTCCCTCTTGAGCATGTTATCCCATAACTTGCTTCCTGGGCGTACTCCAGCTATGATGGCCATTTTCAGCTCTCGACGGGTCAGGCTCCCTACTTTAGCTGCCTCCATATTGAACCTGTGAATATAGCTCTTCAGAGTCTCATTTTCTCCTTGCTTCACATTTGCGAGGCTGGTGCCTGACATCGTGTAGTCTCGCACGGCGTGGTGCTGCTGGAGGAATTCATCAGAGAGCTGTTGCCAAGATCTGATGGACCCCGGTCTAAGTATTTTGAACCATTTGTATGCAGGTCCTTTTAAGGTGACAGTGAAGCAATGACATCTCGCCCCGCTGCCAATTCCCCTCAGTTTCATCAAGTCGTTAAATGCGTCCAGGTGGTACTTTGGATCTGTGCTTCCTTCGTAGGGGGTCATATTGGGTTCCTTAAATTTGGAAGGGAGCCGGATGGCTTGGATCTCCCTCACGAAGGGTGACTCATGGTCGAACTCTTCCTCAAAAGCTTGACCTCCAGAGGCGGTGACGATCTTACTTCGCAGGCTCCTCATTTCTGTATCCAGGTCCTGCCTTCTCTTGCTTAGGGAGTCCCTTAAAGCGGACGGGTTAAGATCCCCCTTTCCTTTTCCCTCTCGAGGTGCCATAGGGGGCGTGGTCCCTTTACCTGCCCTCTTTTTGTTGAGCTCCTCCCGTAAATCTGAGGGTGCTCTTTTAGAGGTGACCTTGTCATCGTTGCGAGGGGCAGCGTTGGTCTTCGACCCTGGTTTCTGGGCCTGCTTCGGTGGTTCAAGATGTTCGTGTTGCTTCGTTCGGCGGGTGTTACTGGTGGAGTGTCGAGTCCTTCCATCGTCTACCGGGACGGTGGTCTCTGCCCCCTCCTGACCTTTCTCTTTTCTCTTGGGCAGGGTCACGCTTGACTTACCTTGCAATAGGCCATTCAGCACCTCTTGCATATTCTCCAGGGTGGTCTCCAACCTTTGGTTCTTACGGTGCAGCTCACATATTTCCTCTTCGTAGAACCGAGATTTTGAACTCGAGCTCACGGAATGGACCCGAGGATGTTTATCATGTCTATGCGTCGAGGGGCCTAGGTCCTGCCGGCCGGAGTTTGGTACTTGTGGTGGTTTAGGAGGCGAGAACTCATTGGCATTTCCCGGTGGTGCCCTTAGAGGACTCTCTCCTGGCGAGACGGCCGGCGACGAGACCTCTCTATCACCCTCGTGAACCTCAGGGTCCCTAGGGGGCTCCACATCTCTGGGTGGAGGAGGATCTTTCATGGAGGCCTTCAGCTGGACTCCGGTAAGGTGGACCTCCACCTCTCATGGCTCCCTGAGTTGCTTTGAACGTCTCGGCATTTCTTCTTGCCAGAAGTAATGGTAGAACAGTAGCTTGGTACTTAGGTTCCCACAGACGGCGCCAAATTGTTGACGGTGAGAACTCGTTAACTAAGTTAAGTTAGAAAAATTGCAAAGTAAAGATTATCAAAAGATAAGCTTTAGAAATCTAAGTATAAACTCCAAGAACAATTGTAGAAGAATAATGGTGAAATCAGTTTGTATTCTCTATGGTGCACTGCTACAGTAATTTTTCCAATCCCCTTCCATGTTGAAGAGGGGTTCCCTTTATAGGGGGCTCTAATGGCCCCTGATACATTGTGGTCCATGGGACCAATTTGTACACAAGTACGCTATCAGGAGAGTGGTATCAGACGTAGTGGTATTGGCTCTGGTACATGGTCAGAGTTTGTGGGAGCACCTCAGCTTTTGTACTCGGTTATGCCTCCACTACTTGCTTTGTACGGGTGTCAGAGATGGGCTGGTAAGGACCACAACAGGTACCTCACTTGTACGACCACTTCCTGTCTGGTAGGAATACCATGTCCGTACTCTAATTCCTTTCGACTTTGCATGAATCGCTATGAGGCTTCCCCACTTCATTCCTAAGGGTGTGGGAAATAGGTTCTTGACCTTACCTCATGTTATACCCACAGCAAGAGTGGTGTCCCGTCACCAGCTCTTATCAAGGGGAGCGACTAAGCCCCTCCAACGAGGCCCACTATGTAGGCAACTCTTAGAGGAACGGACATGACGTGCTGAGGTGGGGGAGTCTCTCGCGAGCCCCTGGCGTGGTTGATGCGTGGGCGAGGTGAGGGCATGGTGTCGGCCTTGCGACCCTCTGGCACAACTGATGCGTGGGTGAGGCGCTGGCCTCGCGAGCCCTTGGTGCGGCAGGTGTGCAAGCGAGGCGAGGGCGTGGTGTCGGCCTCGCGAAACGTTCCTACGCCTGGTCCTCCTGCGCGAGAAGGGGCCTCGCTAGGGTGCATGTGGCTGTGACATGCTAGCCACCTCACTGGGTGCGCTGAGAGGTGGTGCGAGGCTGGGGCCTCGCGAGACGCACATGCGCCAAGAGGTGGCGCGAGGCAGGGGCCTCGCGAGAGGTGCATGCGGCTGTGATGCGCGAGCCGCCTTGCTGGGTGCACCGAGAGGTGGTGCGAGGCTGGGGCCTCGCGAGATGTACATGCGCTGAGAGGTGGTGCGAGGCTGGGGCTTCGCGAGAGGTGGTGCGAGCCGCCTCGCTGGGTGCGCCGAGAGGTGATGTGAGGCAGGGGCCTCGCGAGACGCACTTGTGCCATGAGGTGATGCGAGGCCGTTGCAAGAGGACGGTGGGCCGGGAGTCCCGCGGCTGAGACATGTATTTAGGCCTTTATGGGACCTTAGCACGCGCCTTGGATCTTTTACAGGCATGGAATATTGAGCATCCATAGATTGCTAGCATATATTTACACTTTGTTCTTCATTAGTGCAAAAACATAATATTCTTTGTGTAAGATGTGTCAATAATTATACACATCCATGCTTAGAACAAAAATATTATGTTTTGCCTTATAAATAATGTTCATTTATTTATTTGTTATTTCATTATATTGATTTACAGTAAATGCTTTGAAATTATAATTTTGAAAAGTGAAGAAAAATCCTATCTTTTTAGAAGTAATTTGTACTTAAAATTATAAATCTATTTGGAAAATGATAGTTTGAATTATTTTAACTATCACTAAAACTTGGGAGTCAATGTACTTATAAATATTATTGAACTTATATTTTGTGGATTCTAATCCTTAATAATCTTTTTTTACTATCTTGATTTCTATTATTAATTTATGTTTATATGTTGTCTTTAATATCTTTATTATTATCTTTTAGTTTATTTTCTTGTCACAAATTCTCATCAATCTTTGGGGCTAGGTTAGAATTTATTAATTTTGATTTAAAATAGTTTCCTTTTTTATTTTAGACAACTCCTTTGGGTTCGACATCCTTGCTTACACGATCACTATTCTATATGAACGATTCGTGCGCTTGCGATATAAATATTTAAAACATACCAGTTTTGGGTCCATCAGTAATGATCTTGGTTATCCAGGGTGTTACAACTTGGTATCAAAGCGTCCTAGGTTTAAGGGTTCCTGAAGATAGGCTGGACATGTACACTCGTCGCTAAAGACAAGCTCAACTCAGGGTTCTGTAATTGAATATATGAGATTATATGTTTAAGTTTTTGGTTCAAATGTGAATGTATCATGTTGTATGATTATTAAGTGCATGAGAAACTAATAAGGCCTGGCCCTTGGCTATTGTGTGATGAGATTGAGGCGTGCTGATTAGCATTACTATTGCATGCGAATGAATATTTGGATAATTGTTTGCATACTGATTGTATGTGGTTAACTACCTTAATTGAATTTATATGTTGTATATGTTTATTGGTATGTAGGAAGCATGGTAAAGTGTGAATATACGTGGTAGAAATAAAATTTTCTAGCTAAATGCGTAGAATTGTATATTAGTGTTTACTATGCTTTATGAATGCATGATTATTGTGGTTATTTGGACCTAGTTATGGATTGGTTCAGAGTGTGAACCTCAGGGCTGAGGAGTTTAGTCAGCAGTGGCAGATGAATTCAAATTGTTTGCGCCCAGAATGGTTAAGTGGGCTTGGACAAGGGGTTGCAGATGATAGTCGCTGTTAGAAACCTCCATCTGCCCTTGAAAGTCGTAGCAGATGTTCGCTAGTATGTGAGTAAGCTATGGGGTTTAATAGCTGAGACTAGATGGTAGGTTAGCAGACTTTTCTGGAGAAGGAGCTGCTTTGTATACTTTGACAGTGAGGTTACCAGTGTTGGTTTAATATAAGGCTACAGACGGATAAGAGCACTAAATGGAAGGCTTAAAAGGTGTGATCCTCTGGTTTTGAGGAAATTTTGGGGTTGCCTAAGAATTGGTCAGTGGGTGGGTAAAGCTAATTCCATCCCTTGTTATATGAAGATGAGAGGTAACGACTAAGGAGTTGCGCTAAGTATTTGTGGCAGAAGGATGCCTGGAAATGGTACTCAGACCGAAATATTGGCATGATGGGTTGGAAAGAACTCAGATGGTGATTTGATAAAAGGGGTTATAAAGACATAGTTTGAGCTGCAGAGACTAATAGGCTTATAAGCTTGATTTGGAATGATAAGGTAATGACAATGTATGTCAATGAGTTTTGTGAGTTGGGTAATTAAGTTTGGAAATTGATACAGGCAGGTGTAGCTGGAGATGATGATCCATTTAAGGATCAAACTCTGGGATGGTCCAAAGCATCAGGGCCGCTCCAATATATGAGATCTTTGTCTGTATTTTGACATCAGGGAGGGCCATGTTATTTGAGATCTGTGGAATAAGGTAGGGAAAGAGATGCAAATGACAACATTTCCATTGGTGGGATTCAGTAAGGACAGATTCTCAGTAATCGAAGCAGAAGAACCCCATACAGTGCTATGGCACCTGGTTTTGACTGGAAGGGGTCTGATGTACAGGATAGCCGTCAGGACAGTGATGGGAACCAGTGAGGTTATTTAGTATGCACCCGAGGCAGGAGACGCCACCAGGAAGGATGTCAGGTGAGGGCACGACTTCTTCATGAAATGATTTGATATGTTAGGAAGTGGATTTCCCATGATTAGGGGATGGCGACTGGAATGCCTTGTTACATTCGAAGCCCGAGGCTAGTTCGTCGAAGATGATCAGTTGACTGGATAGTTTGCGTTTTGGGTTATATAACGAGTTGGAAGGGTTCGGTGTTGAGAATGTCCCAAGAAAGATTCAGACATAGAGAATATGCCTCAAGGGTACTGCGCGAGGGACTGGAGATATTAGTAATTGTTGAGGAGGAATTAGAAACTTTTGGAAGAGGAATTGGCATACAAGCAATAGAGGGGTTCGTAGTGAGAGTTAAATTGTTAAGAAACAACCATGGATTGTAGGGGATAACATTTGGAGTACTTTAATTAGACTAAATGGAAACTAAGTTGACCAGTATGGATTCAGATGGGTATACAGGGAAGGATTGGGTACGCTTCAGGACTGGGCTATGGATAGGTTTGGTATCAGGGACATTATGGAAGATGGTAATGGTTTGACAGAAAGAACTATTGAAGCATTCGAAGAAGTTTGACCTCAGGGTGGATCAGACAGAGCATCAGACTGTGGGAATTGTTTGCATCGTTTGTTAAGAACAAAGAGTGTAAATGCTCGGTTACAAGACAGGACAATGTCTTCAGGAATTGATCTACAATCTGGTTATTACCAGTTGAGGATCAAGGAAAGAGACATTTCAGGAATTACTACTTGTACCAAGTAGGGTGTGATGAATTGGTAACAAAGGTTTGTAACTGATTCAAGCTTTAGCAACATAGGTAAGTTCTGCAAGCAAAAAATATAGGAACGGTGTGGACAAGTCACCTTCAGGGTTATTGGCAGTATGTTGGACTACTCTCCAGTTAGAAGTGGAATAAAAATGACTACTACGCTAATGATGTTGATACTAAGGAAGCAAGGTCGCAGGTAAGGCTCTAGGAAGTGTCAGTTTGATCCCGCCAAGGGTATTCAGAATAATGCTACAAGAAGAAGAGGGGACAGGTATGAAGAGATTTGACCTGAAGCCACAGAGAAGCTACTGAAGAACGTCTGAAGGATAGGGATCATAACGAGATTGGTAAACGCATCATCTACTACGTAAGTATCTTTGCAGGCAGCTACACCAGAGATCAGAAGGACAGTAAAACTTGAAGTTAGATGGATCGAGCCTCGCAGGAGGTAAAATAATGGGAACATGGTCGATATACATGGAACGTTGAGTTGGCGATGTGTGCATAGCGTAAGGTGTATGAGTGTTTGGTCATTTGTAAGAAAGATAACCTTGAGACCAAGATTTAGTGAAATGTAATAGATGGGTGGTTGATATTAGAAGTCCTCGACTGTATGAGGTGGAGATTTAATTGGAGGCAAACCTCTTACTTGGGAGGTGTGCGTTACTTAAACAGAACGCCACGGGCTACAGTAGACCAAACAAGGTAACGATTGAGATTGGTATAGCATCGGTGTGTGGTGATGAACAGATACGCATCCCTGTGGACAATGGAATCCAAAGTGATAGTTTTGTGGAGACAGGGAAGAACCCTGTCAAGGTAATACGAGTTAGGGTACAAGGATCGGGTGAATGGTCCGATGGGAATTTGGCGTGGAGATGAGAATTCTAAATGGATATCGTTCCACCTCCTAGGGTATGTTGTACCGGGAGGTTTAAGTGGGTGACAGAATTTAATATGCTCGGATATTGAAAGGTAAAGTGATATGGTGGTGGATCATAGGAATGGACCACATTAGTCTATAAGTAAGGTGATTGGACAGGGAAGGTTATAACTCAACTGAATGAGTTAATGCAATTTGGTTCGTATGAACTGGTAATGGGGGGAAGCATTGGTAATGCTGAGTTGAACCCTATAGTCTTCTAAGCTGTGGAAAGAAACTAGAAAACAAAGAGAATAGAGTGGGAACCTGGAATTATTGATTGATTGTAGATGGAATGGCAATCTGAAAACTTATCAATTATTTTAAGGGATTGTGCATTGAATGTGCATATATTTGGGATATTAAGGAAAGTGTAATCCTTGATGAGATGGTCACAGTGATGAATGTTGGAGTACAGCTAAGGTGACACAGCATAGGACATGGTAAGATAAAAAGCAAGGAGTACTATGCGAAGTAAAGAAGTGAAAGATAGTGGTTACTACGGTTCAGTATTGGTTCAGGGGAAAACCAAAGAGGTTGTTGGAATTCTTAAGGCAAGAGTGTCTGCCCATCTGAAAGGACATAAGAACTTGTAAATTGTTAACTTTGGAATACAAATTTCCAGGATGAGAGATTGGTATACCTCCAAGTAGTGCAGACAAGGAAAAGTATGATATTCATGGAATGAAAGGGGAGTTCTGACTCCTGATTCGACAGGAATTTTGAGGTTGTACCAAGAGTTAGGCCGGGGACCTATAAGCTGGTCTCACCCTGGTAGGGGTGTTGACTCATATGTATTTCTAGTATCAATGATAAGACAGTGAAGCGATCATTGTGAACTAAACAAACCCTGGAGTTTCAGCAGGTTTGTGGTGCAAGCAGAGGTTAACGAAAGTATAGCTATTAGACAAGATCTTGTGGAACAAGATTGTTACTCTCGTAAGAGTGTTATCGAGGAGTAAAAGTAAAGGCGTTGGACCTTGGGAATTATAGTCAGAGATACGAGGTTTACTATCTGATGTGTTCGAGTAAATTTCGAGGACGAAATTATTATAAGGAGGGGATAGTTGTAACGACCCAAAATTACTAATAAGGCTTAAGGGCCTTAATTAGTGTGTCAGAAGGGCATAATTGGAAGTTATGTGAATTAATGGTGAGAATGCATGATTATGTGATATGCATGATCCTATGACTATATGGATATGTAGAATGCATGTTTATGAATATTAGATAAGCATGTGGGCCTCGTTTAGCCTGTAAAGGCGTAATTGTAATTTTGGCCCGTTAGGGCATAAATGTGATAAACTGTTGAGACCACATTATTATGTGGATAAATATTTGCAGCCTTCCGCACAAGGCGATCCTAGGGAGCAAGTAGTGGGAAAGTCACAACGGGACCCGGTACCCAACTCGGGGCGAGTCAAGGGGTATTTTGGGTAATGGACATTTATTTGGGTTATTGAGTTATGAAAATAAATAATTGGAGATATATTTGAGGTTAGGAAGGTGAGAATACGGGGGAATTTTACTATTTTGCCCTCGGGGACGTTTTCAGTACCCTGAGCCTCGGGATTGACTTAATCAGTTAAGGATAGATTAAACAAAACTCAGAAAGTGGTAGAACAAGGCCAAATCGACCTTCTTTCTCTCTCTCTCTCTCTCTCTCTCTCTCTCTCTCTCTTTCTCTCTCAAGGGAACCACAGAAACAACGAAGAACTTGGCTGGAAACTCAAGAAAATTGAGTTGAAGCTTTGGAATTAGCTCAGGGTTAGCTAGAGAATCTAACCAGGAACTGAGGTAAGCATTGAATTACACTTTTGGTCATTTGATTATGTAGCTTTGGGGTTGGATTCTAAGAGTTTTGGGTTCTGAATTTAAAGGTTGAATTAAGGCAGAAGATTTGGGAGTTAACTCAGCAATTGTTTGGAGGATTGGTTCTTTAGTAAAGGTAAGCTTCAAGTTATAGTTTAGTGTTTGAATTTTGGGTTTTTCTAATTGGTTTTGGTGTTCTTGAGCTTGTGGGTTTCAGAGATTAAAATGTTATTTTGATGAGTTTCTAGACTGGGTTTCTATTGGGTTATGTTGCTGAAAGTATGTTAGAAAGTTTGTGATAATTGGATTGTATCATTAGGATGGTTTTGGGTGGATTTGAGTGAGGTTTGAGAGTTAAAAATGGTGGATTTTCTGGGTTCGAAGGGGTCGAGCCGCGGCTCAGTTCTTGGTGTGTCGCAGCCCTTCAAAGCTGATTTGTGCTGAGGAAGAAGGGCGGGCCGCGACATGGGGAGTTCTGAGCCGCGGCCCGTGTCTGTTTTTGGGTGAGGTTGGGCCTCTGGTTGGGGCAAGTCGCGGCATAAGGAGCTTGGGCCGTGGCCCTTAAGGGCATTCTTGGCATTTTGGAGTTTTTAAGCGCGGGAACCTAACCTAGGGTGCTCGAGATCGATCCCACTACTGTGTTTGGTGGAATTCGATGTCCCGGAGGTTAGAACTCTATTCGGAAACCTTTATACAAATATTGATGGAATCCTTTATCATGGTTGTGACTAGGTGTACGCTTGGGCTCGGGGCAGGATCGTGCTTGGGGGTCGTCTTTCCTAATCAAAGCACTTGGAATTAAAGGTAATAAAACTGCACCAGTCTATGTGGATAGGATGGGACTAAGTGTTCCCTATATTTGAATGCACTGTTATATGATTGTGATAAACCATGTGAATATGTTGGGACTAAGAGCTCCCTATAACTGTATGAATGTCATAAGGTGGTATTATGCCACGGGGACATGTGATAAACAACCTAAGAGTGCCGAAATTAATACTTGTGCATAGGGCGCGGCTCAGCCACTGGTAGCTGAGGACAACTTAATAATCACTGAGCTCGGTTTAAGCGGGTCGGAGTCAGTAAGGTGAACACTGGGCTTGGCCTAAGCGATCCAAAGACAGTGGACTAAATAAGGGGTGCGGCCTACGGGCATCAACCCTAGTTGTTGTTTGACATGTATACTAATGTTGGTTGATGTATATGATATGCTTAATATCTGGAACTAGATCATTGGCTATTGACTGGTGTCCTGGATTGAACAAATGCTATGGCTTGTTGGGTAATTTATTATGCCTTGTAAATCATTTGGTTATGCTCTGTGAACTACTTGGTTGTTGATATTTGATCGTGCTATGATATTATGTTTTCTTGCTGGGCCTCGGCTCACGGGTGCTACGTGGTGCAGGTAAAGGCAAGGGTAAGATGGTTCGACCATTGGTTAGAGAGCTCTCGGGGCGAGGTGTACATTGTCAGCTGCTCGGCCGCCACGGACGAGAGTTTGTACAGGGATGGAGACCTAAAATATGTATTTTGCCATTATAGTGGCATTGATTGTTTATAACATTTGGAAACTCTATAAATATGTCATTTAAACCCTGATTTGGGATCCCATGCATCAAACATTTATTTTAATGAAAATTATTCGCTTATAACCAAAATATTTAAAAGCTAACATGTTTATGTCTTTAGACTCACATTTTTATTTAAATGACTTGATTAGCAAGTCTCGCACTATTTCAAACACACAGTGTAACGGTCTTGGTTATCCAGGGCGTTACACGAGCCTTAACTTTTGGGTTCCCGCCTCAACTAGAGGCTCAGCCTCCCCAAGCCTCAGACACGCGCCGCGGCCCACCCATGCAGCAGAGCCCACCTTGGCTCCCAGTTGTTTAAGAGGGTCACGACACACCAAGAACAGAGCCGCGGCCCGCCCCCTTCGGACCCAGAAAACCTCCATTTTCAGCAGCCAAATCCTATCTCATTTAACCCAAAATCATCCCAATAACATAATTCAATCAGCACAACAACTCTATTATGTCCCCAACAACAAAACCCAACAGAAAACTAATCCCAAAACTCACCCAAATAACCAAGAGTAATTCTCAATTTAGCTCACATGCATAAACTTATAATTCTAACCAAAACTCAGCAGAAACTCAGATAATTTAATGCTAGGCTCCTTACCTCAAGGATGAATTCAAGCTACACTTGCTCTTCAACTTCCCAAGCTTCTCCGCCCAAGTTCCAAGCCTTAGATTTCAGATCTAAAATCTTTCAAAACCAAGCACCAAGGGGAGAAGTGTTGAACCGACTGAGAAGAGAAGATGGGAGTTTTGTTCCCTTTACTTAATTCCAGTAGTTTCTCAAATCATCTAAGTTAAGTAATACCCCTGCCAGATGATCAAACTACCCCTTAAGCTTAACCTCAAACCTTAAGTGATCCAAGGGCAATTTCGCCATTTTTCGTGTCCCGTTTAACCCTGACATGTCCAAGTGATTACTAAATTACTACCCATTACTCCATAAATTCCAAACACATATTATATACCTAAAATACCCCCAGGCTCCTCCCGAGCCGGGCATTTGACCCCGTTGTGACTTTCTAGCTAAACCACTCCCTAGGACTGTCTTAAATTGTGCATCACAAATATATCACCACTCACATGTGGTAAAGTTCACAATATATACAAATATTTCAATTATGGCCCTCAGCGGGTTAAAATTACAAACATGCCTCCAACAACCAAATGGGGCCCACATGCATATTTAATTCACCTAAACATGCATTTCTAATCACATACTCATCAAATCCACAAATTAATATAATAAATCAATTATTGCCCTCCAGGCACGCTAATCAACGCCATAAGCCTTATTAGCAAATTTGGGACACTACAAACCTAGTAGTCTTCCCGTCTTCTTTACCTGATAGTCCTCCAGGTTTAGTAGTTTTGTCCTCGGGCCTGGAGAGTGCGCCATGTGTCATCTACTATAGCCTTGGGCCACCACAAGATCGTCTAACAAATTTATGGGCACCTCGAATAGTGGTGTCGAGTTCATACACTCAACAATCGGTATTTCCCACAATGTCGCCTGACACGTAAAAACATGCAGCCGCATTCTGACAGTGTTAGAGGCGTGTCTGCCGTAAAGTTGGTGGGTTGCAACCTACGAATTAGGTCCCATGCGATACGCACGTGCCCACAGTCATTATTAGAACATTCAAAGGGGTTAAATATCAATTAACTCCCCTAATAATTGAAGAATATTTGTAATAAATGATATTAATGACCCCCAACCTCTATAAATAGGGTTAAGGTACCATTGTAAAAGGGTTCACAACTTTTGT
Organism: Humulus lupulus; assembly: GCF_963169125.1. Classification (NCBI taxonomy): domain Eukaryota; kingdom Viridiplantae; phylum Streptophyta; class Magnoliopsida; order Rosales; family Cannabaceae; genus Humulus; species Humulus lupulus. The sequence continues at coordinate 205,389,163 of NC_084794.1, read as the reverse complement.
ACTCAGAGCAATATATGCGCTGCCTGAGAAAACCTATATTGAAGCTTGCTATCTCAAGCTTCAAGAACACTAATACTAAAGACTCGTGGATTAGGGTTGTTTTATAACCTGAACTACGTAAAACCTTGGTGTTTATGTTTTTTTTTCTATTTTTTTTTTAAATTTTGTTATTAATGTTGATAGCGAAAAAATCATTCAACAACTTTAAACCTAATAAAAATAAATCTTTATTAATTATCTTAATATAAATTCAAATATTATAAAATATTATTATTATAATAATATTTAATACAAAACTAAATATTTGATAATTATATTAATATAAATTCAAATGCTATAAAATATCATTATTTTATAATACATAATCTTACTTTTTAATAAAAAAATTATCATTTATCTTTTAAAAAACATATTATTTTATTAATTACGTATTCTAACCTCTATATATATGTATTCATATTAAATAACAACAAATATTATAAATACATTATATATATGTGTCATGCGTGTACAAATACTATGACTATGTAACTACATAAGAAATTATAATAACATTTCTCTTCTATCAACGTTTATGCCATTTTTTATAATATAATATAGTTTATTTATTTAAAATTTATATGACAATTATAAAAATATAATAAAAATAATTAATAAATTTTCTAAATAAAACTAAAACAATGTGCATTGCACGTTGCTTGCACTTAATATATATAACTCGGTTATGTTTACATATTATATATTAGTAAATTTGAAGAATTTATAGATTGCTATTGTTTTTCAATAGCTTTTGATACTTTTTTTAAATGACTTTTAATAGTTTTACAATAGTATTTCAATTAAATTTTGATTGTATTTTAATGAAATTTTGATAGTTTTTTTTTTCAAGCTCATTTTTTTTATATTGATATTAGGAGAGAGGGATTCAAAATTAAGATCTCCTAATTGTGAATGTTAGTATGGTACTATTAGCCTATGCCTATTTTAAAATTTTACTTTTAATTATTTTTAATCATTTTCCATAGTATTTTGATACATATAATAATCATATGAACAAAAATATCAAATCATTATAAAAAGAAATCATCAATTTAATCAAATGTGGTGAACATAAGCATTAAACAAAGTGAAACTCAACAAAATTTATTTAATTTTAAGACAAAAATAGATAAATAAAACATTAAAATTGACTTAGAACCAGCTATTTGTAATTTTCCACAAGTATTTCGGATATGTAGAAAACGTAGCTTACAATATTTGAAAAGTGAAACAATGTAGTTTTTTTTTTCTGAAGGATGAAACAATGCATTAACTTGAAACGTATTCCTCAATTTTTCTATACAAAATTACCCACCTTCTTTACTTTCCGTTATTTTACTAGGAAATAATTGAACTGTAGTCTTATTTTATTTATTTATTTATTGGTTCTTTTTTATTCAACAAAAATAAAATGATTAATTTTTAATAAATAGATACACACAAATAAGAAAAAAAAAGTTATTTTCCCATTATACTGTCTCATCCTTGTCCCATCAATTAATTTAAGACACTTCATCTAATTTAATTAACTATTAATAAAATTATTTGACAATGTTAAAATGAATTAACAGAATTTTCAATTATCTCTCATCAATTAATGCTAAATTCTCAATCCAATAAAAATAATAACAATATCAATTTATTTTTAAAAGAAAAATAATTTCAATTTAAATTTAGCAATAATATCCATCGGTTAAATATAAAATTAATTGAAAATCCTTATTAAAATTTAATCTCAATTAATTAAAAGTCTTATTTTTTTGTGACATTTGTCAAAAATCCTTATTAAAATTTAATCTCAATTAATTAAAAGTCTAATTTTTTTGGTAATCAGTCACGTTAAACGACTAAAAAATTTAAAATAATTTTGGATATAAAAATAAAATAGATACCACATTAACATTATTTCTCTCAACGTTAAAGGAAATAAAATGCATAGCATTTCTTTATAAAGGAAATAAAATACATAAGTCATTACCAACATAATATAACTATATGTGATTTTTTTTTTTAAATGACACTTATATATATTCTTCTACAATAAAATAGGAGCGAAGAAAGAGCGTTTTCTTATGCAAAATAATAGGAGAAGGAAAAAAAATGAAAATTTGATTGTGTTGACCCTGAATTTGCTCAACTGACACGGAGTCAAAATTGCTTGATGTGGACAGATATGTTGAAATGAGAATAATGACAAAAACAGTAAAGCACACAGGAATTTATAGTGGTTCGGCCCCAGAATCTGGTAATAACCTACGTCCACTTGAGCTGTTATTGATATAAGATTCAAATGAGTGATCAACGAACTAGGGTTCAATGAGTTTCACAAACCTCTCAAGAACAAAACAATATCTCGAATGTGACAGCTCTAATACACTTGTAAAACTCTAATCTCAAATAATGAGAAAGCAAAAAATCCCCTTCCTTGAGCTATCTTTCTCTATTTATAAGCTCAAGGGAGATTACATTAATTTGTTACAGATATTCTTTCCTAAATAATCGGATACTCAGGAAATCATGGGAGATAATTTCGGATATGATCATAACTGCATAAGATTTTCTCCAAATATAATGAGTATTCGACCAAGCTAGTCGTATATAACCATTGAGCGTTGCGCCATAGACATCTTTCTGGTCGATAGTCGAGCAAGACTTCTGCCAGATGTCAGCCACGTGTACTAAATGTCTGTCATGTCATCCATGCCTATTTTTTGGATAACATATTGTATAATCTTAATTTGAATAAAAATTGTTATTCCCCTAATTTAAATGGAACTAATATTGTATTTTTTAAAATTAAATTTAATAATAATATCTAACGAGTTTAATCTTTTTTTTGTTTTGAAAAAAAACACATATTGTTGACGCGGTTCTTCGCCAACAGGTAATTAAGAAAATAAGAGAAAGAGATTAGTGCTGAATAATGAACCGAAATAGATGAATGATATGAAAATAGACTGATGACACAAATACGTTTTTAGGTGGTTCAAAGGTTAAAATCCTTCTACTCCACCAGTCAATATTATTGCTATATTTCTGGTATTCTTTACAGGGTATTTCGTTACACAATAGAATCCAACCCCTTGCAACTCCCCAGGTCTCCATATTTATAGGAGAGGGCACTTGGGAGTTGGTAAGGGGGGTCATCTCGTGACCTTCTGACCCATAATGTCACTTCTGTGACATTCATGATTACTTCCTAAGACCTGACAAATGAGGTGTGGTCTAATCAATAGGTAAGGGGGATAATGGGCCGCACGGCCTAACCCAGTCGTGGGTGCCTGAACACGCACGTTCATGCGGCGTGTCCGAGAATTCAGGGATATATCAGGCACGTGATGTCTGATATATGCACGTTTACATTGCGTGGTTGACTTTATAAAGGGTCACAGTTTCCAACTCCAGCTCGTGCCTCGAGTTGGACGCCTTCTTGGCCTGCGGTCTTAATTTTCCTGACTCGGCCCTTAAATAATCTTTATGAACCTTTGGATACCTCGAGCTAAAGAGGTAGGACCTGACAGCAGTAGCTCCGGCCACGTGGGGTCCACGTGGCTGATATAATTATGCCATATCTCAACTCGCTAATAGCCCGTGGAAAATTAGGGCATACATTTGCCCCCCAAGCCTCTTCTCGTGGCACACGACACCATCTGGGGCCACAGTGGGGGCTTTTAGGCTTATCCATGGACTCTCCATATTCCACCTATTACGCAGGCACCGAATATGTGGAGCATTGTGGTTGGTGACGGTACGTCTTCTGAGAACTGCATTAAATGGCCTAGCCTATACTCAGCCGTCGTTTCGCCTTTCGAGTGGAGAGCCTCGGATCCCACATCAGGGCAATCCAACGGCCCTCCTCACATGGCCTTTCACGTATATAAAAGGGGTGGCCACCTTACGCATGGGCCACCCGTTTATTTGAAAATTTTCCAAATTTCCCATCTTCTTCTCTCCCTCAAAAAACCCTCTTTTTCTCTCGGTTACCGTTCCCAGCATTCCAAGAGAACAGGTGCAAGGGCTCCTTTGAGGTTTTGGTATCAGTTATCCCGCCGGGGCCCCAACCCAGACGACCCCTTCATCTCCCCCACAGCAAAACATTTCGTAAGTTTTCTGACTGTGCATGCTTTAAATTTTCTTTTCACTGTAGCCTAGGTAAATAGTTATTGTAGCTGCATGCAATATTCTGCTGGTTTTTGTGAGTATGGAGAGTGTAGGTTTTTATTTTAGGGCATCGATTGTAGAAGAAAACCTTTTAGGAGCATGGTTCATAGGGTGTGTTTTCTAGGGAAATTTTCTGGGTAGGATTTTTTTTGGTATGCTTGTTTAAAATATCCAGCATTTTGGGTGCAAAACCGGGTAGCTTAGGGGACACACTTCACAGACGGTTTTGCACTTCTTGCTTACTGAAACTTTCCTTCCAAGGAAAACTTTTATCCAGACCCTCCTGACACACGAATTCCGAGTAATCGGGGATCTGTTGAGAGCACAGGCGTGTGATCATAGAACTGCATGGTCTCACTCTCCACGGGCTGAGCTTACCTCAACCTGTACGAGCTGAGCTTACCTGAGCCTGTGCAAAGGAAACACCTCTTCAAATTCTTTCTTATGTTTAGGTCGCCCTTTCTAAAATTTCTTATTTTGTTCGCTAGGCAACCAGATGGGACCCAAGAAGAACGCTCCTAAGAAGACCGCAGGCAGCTCGTCCTCCCAACAATCCAAAGGAAAGGAGGTGATGACAGACTCCCCAATCCCCGTCTTTGGGCCGGCCGTGGAGCAGGAGCTCGAGGTGGCGCCCGATGCTTTTTTTGAGGCCGAGAGGATCGTCTCGAAGATCAGCGACCAGGGGAGAGTGAATAAAATATTCCTATCCCACAACATCGAGCTGGGGAGGGGTGCCCTAATCGCCCGACCTCCCCTAGAAGGTGAGCGGAGCTGCGCGCTGCTCGACGAGGAATACGCGGCTTGGAGTGACGAGCACTTCAAGGTTGGGGCCTTCCTCCCGCTGGACCAATACTTCGCCGACTTCCTGAACTACGTGAAGTTGGCTCCTTTCCAGCTCCCCCCCAACTCTTACCGTTTGTTGGTGGGGTTGAGATATCTGTTCTTGAAACAGGAATGGGAGGACCCCACTCCGGCGGACATCTTATATTTTTTCTGCCTCAAGGCCAGCCCGGAGCAGCGGGGGCGAGGCGACAGGTTCTACTACCTGACCCGCTTCCCAAATACGGCTGCGGTCATCGAGCTGCCCAGCCACCCCAAAGACTTCAAAGACCAGTTCTTTATGTCCAAGGGGTTTCACAACTACGAACTTCATTACTTCAACCATCCTCGTAAGTACCTCTTACTCTTTAGCTCGTAAGTTAAGTATTGATTAGCTCCCCTTTATCAGTTTCTGACTTAGAACAATTCTGCAGCCATTTTCGTGAGGACAGACAAGTCTGTGATCCTCGGGAGTCAGTACGAGACACTGGCGGGTTTGCCCCCCAGTGAAAAGGACTATCGCCAGCTCGTGACAGACGAGACGATGTTGGCATGCAAACTGATCTCTCTAGGCCAGACATTGGCCCTGAGGAGACCCTGGGGGCTTCCCCCAGCTCGCGAGATGAGGCCTATCCCCGAGGAGGAGGTCGCGGGGGAAGGAGAGGACGAGGACGAGGAGGAAGCGGGCGCTAGAGGTTGCCCAAAGAACGGACGAGGAGAGGATCCGGTCTGGAGCAGCCGCAGGTCCCTCTGGGCAAGGTAATCCTTACATGTTCAGGGGCTTAGATAGGGCCACCGCCGATCCTCGGTTAGCTAGGTTTAATCCCAACCAGCCCGTCCAACACCATCGAAACGACCTCGACCTCGACGTAACCCTACTCCAGTGTGTCGACCAGCTCGTGCTGGATTACGAGAGTAGCCACCCTAGGGGTACTATAGTCGTAGACAACACCTTAGCCTTTAGGTTGGCCCTCTTTGAGGAGTATGGGACTAATCTCCGGTCATGGCCCTCTCTTCGGGAGGGTACTGTAGCTCCGAGTCTTAGGCAGTATGTAGAAGTGTCTAGTCCCGAACCAGATTCGGACCCAGAACCTGTTCCATCTCGTGAAGTCATTGTCTTAGATTCCCCCACAGGAGCTTCGGGGCCGATGGTCGTGACCATAGATTCCTCTTCTAGCTCAGGGGGTAGGATCCCTTTCAATATATATACTTGAGTTCCGCTTTTTCCCCCTTATTTTTGTTCTTGCACAAATGCTTACTTATATACTAATGTTGTCTTTGTTTTGCCAGAGGAAATGTCTCAGCCCAGGAACAAAGACCTGCGAGCTATGTTCACCGGAGGGAACTCTTCTGCTGGGGCCTCCGGGCCCAAAATGAAGGAGCTCCAGGTCGCAAAGAAAGCCACTGGGACACCATCCAAGTCCCCTGCAAAGGGGAAAGATCTGACCCCGGCTGCCCAGACCCCAGCTACCCAGGCCAAGGTACCTCCACCTCCTGCCGCAGTGGAGAAGATGCCCACGCCCCCTCCACGAGCTCCCGCCTTTGTTCGGGATATGGGGGCGGAGCCCGGGATTTTGGCAACCGCAGCCCCCGAGGTGAGCATTCTGGTGGACCCCCAGGCCTTGGAGAAAATTCCTGACGTCTTTCGGGGGACGGTGTACGAGACAGCGACCTACACCGTCGACCACTACTATGGCGCCACCAAAAGGGACCTGCGGGCGATCGAAACAAGGAGCCCGGAGAGCGTGATGGAGTCTTCACTGGGAATGGCTCTAACGGTAAGTTGGCTTTACATTTTGTACTCTTTCATTATCATGCATCACACGTTCTTTCTATTTTTTCCTAAGGCAGTTGCCTCTTTGCTTTGTAAGGTGCCTTGGCTCTTCACCGGAGCATATCCAGGTCCAAGGCTCGGCTCAAGGACATGAGGGGCGAGCATCAGGCTATTTTGGCCGCCCAGCAGACTACCTTGGCCGCCTTGAAGACTGCCCAAAATTAGGAACAAGAGGCTAAGGATGCCTTGGCGGCCGCGCGGGCTGAGCTGGACGCGTCCCATCCCAAGCTGCAAGAGGCTGAGGCTAACAAGGTCGCCCTAGCCGCTGTAACGACTGAACTCAAGGAGGCCAAGGCTGCCCGGACCGCGCTAGACTCTACGAAAACCGAGGCTGCGGAGGCCAAGGCCGCCTTGGCAACGGAGAAGGAAGCTTCCAGCTCCGCCATGGAGGACATGCTATACCACTGCTGGGTTTTCAACCCGGATGGCGACTTCTAATTTCTAGGAGCGGATGTCTGGGATCCCCTCCTGGAGGGGTTTAGAGCTCGTCTTCAGCAAGAGGCGCCCTCTGAGACCGGGGAGACCTTCACAGCGGGCGAGCAGGAGGGTGAGACAGCGACCTCAACGAAGCAGCCCGGTGGGGCCTAGGGAATTTCTTTTTCAAACACTTTTATTATTATTATTATTATTTTGTAACTTTTGTATGAGGTTTTTCCACCTCGAGACAATTGACTTTATCCATTTTTTATTTTATACACTTTTCTTTTTTCCACCTCGAGGTTTTTCTTTTTGTTGGTGCTATGATTGATACTTTTATACTTTTCTTAGAAAAAACATGTTAACCAATCTTGACCTAACTTCTAAGATAAGTCCCGGTTGCATTCCGGACATTGCATTAAAAACTTAGTTCGCGTTAACCTCTTATTGATATCTCGTGCTTTTTAAGAAAAACAACGATCAATCAATTTGAATTAACTTCTAAGTTTTAGGACCTGGTTATGTCCAGAACGTTTGTTTGAAAACTTAGTTCGCGTTAATTTTTATCAATATCTGGTGTTTTTTAAGAAAAACAACGATCAATCAATTTGAATCAACTTCTAAGTTTTATGACCTGGTTATGTCCAGGACGTTAGTTTGAAAACTTAGTTCGTGTTAATTCTTGACTAATATCTTGTGCTTTTTAAGAAAAACACCAATTAATCAACTTGAATCAACTTCTAAGTTTTATGACCTGGTTATGTCCAGGACGTTAGTTTGAAAACTTAGTTCGTGTTAATTCTTGACTAATATCTTGTGCTTTTTAAGAAAAACATCGATTAATCAATTTGAATCAACTTCTAAGTTTTTAGCCGACCTGGTTATATCCAGGATAGGACTTAGTTCGCCTTAATCCTTTATCAATATCTCATGTTTTTTTAAGAAAACAACGATCAATCAATTTGAATCAACTTCTAAGCCTTTAAGGCGACCTGGTTATATCCAGGCACCATATGCCCCCCAAGTAACTAGGAAAGGGTCTTTCATGGTTACTTGAGATTACACCCACAAATATACACAATAATAAACAAAGATTTAATTCTCATTGCTTAAAAAAAAAAGTGGCCTTTAAGCCTTACAAGGGTGCTACTGATAATATTTCTTCAAATGAATAGCGTTCCAGGTTCGTGGGACTGCTTCTCCATTGAGCCGAGTTAATTTGTAAGTTCCTTCCTTAATGACCTCGGTGATTTGATATGGCCCTTCCCAGTTCAATCCCAATACTCCATCTTTGGGATCCTTACCGGCTAAGAAGACTCTCCTGAGGACCAGGTCGCCAATGCTAAAGGCGCGTTTTTTGACCTTTGAGTTGAAATAACAAGTGATTTTTTGCTGGTAATGTGCGAGTTGAAGCTGCGAATCTTCTTGTCTTTCATCAATCAGGTCGAGGGAGGCGCAAAGTAGTTCGTGGTTGCGGTCCTGGTCATATGCCTGGACTCTATGCAAAGATACCTTAATCTCGACAGGGAGGACTGCCTCACTCCCAAAAGTCAGGGAGAAAGGAGTATGACCCGTAGGAGTCTGATGCGAGGTCCGGTATGCCCACAGAACCTGGGGGAGCTGTTCTGGCCAGACCCCCTTGGCTTCGTCTAGTCTCTTCTTAAGGCTCGCCTTAAGCGTCTTATTGACAGCCTCAACCTGGCCATTTGCCTGGGGATAGGCCACGGATGAGAAGCTTTTCACAATTCCGTACCTTTCACAAAATTCGGTGAAGAGGTCGCTGTCGAACTGAGTCCCATTGTCGGATACGATTTTCTTGGGCAGCCCAAATCGGCAGATAATGCTCTTGACCACGAAGTCGAGGACTTTCTTGGAAGTTATTGTTGCCAAAGGTTCTGCCTCAGCCCACTTCGTGAAGTAGTCGATAGCCACCACGGCATAGCGGACCCCGCCCTTTCCCGTGGGGAGGGCGCCAACCAAGTTGATTCCCCAGACCACAAATGGCCACGGGGACGAGATCATCTTCAGCTCGACTGGGGGAGCTCGGGCAACTGTGGCAAATCGCTGGCACTTGTCACATTTCTTGACGTATGAGATCGAGTCCTTTGATAGAGTGGGCCAGTAATACCCTTGTCTTAAGACTTTTAGGGCCAAGCTTTGCCCCCCAGTGTGATCCCCGCAAAAACCCTCGTGCACTTCCTGCAAAATGGCCTTGGCCTCGCCTGGCAGAACACATCGTAGGAGAGGTAGGGAGTGCCCACATCGGTACAACACCCCATCTACTATCGTATACCTTGGAGCCTGATACAGTACCCATCGTGCGTCATTACGCCCCTCGGGTAACTTTCCTTTGGTGAGATACTCGAGGAGGGGGGTCGTCCAGGTCGGTCTGGCGTCAATCATCTCGACCTCCACCCCGAACTCTTCTATGCTTGGTTTCTCCAGGAACTCTACCGGTAATAACCCCAAAGCCTCCGTCTCCCCGGAGGTAGCAAGCTTGGCGAGGGCGTCTGCGTTAGCGTTCTGCTCTCGAGGTATCTGCTCGATTGAGCCTCGCTCAAACGCAGACAGTTCGACTTTTACCTTGGCCAGGTAAGCAGCCATCTTGGCTCCCCATGCTTGATACTCACCTAGCACCTGGTTTACCACGAGCTGGGAATCGCTGAAGCACTGAACGGATCTGGCCTTCAGCTCCTGGGCTATCCTTAGTCCGGCCAGCAAAGCTTCGTATTCGGCCTCGTTGTTGGAGGCCTTGAATTCGAATCTCAGCGCCGAGTGGAATCTATGGCCTTCTAGGGATATCAAAATGATTCCAACCCCGGAGTCGTTCTCATTAGATGAGCCATCCACGAAGATCTTCCATGATGCCTGGGTCGAGGTGACCTGGGGTGACCCTTCCACAGGATCCTCCCTGAATCCTGTGCACTCTGCCACAAAATCGGCCAGGGCCTGACTCTTTATAGCAGTTCGGGGGGTGTACAAAATCTCGAACTGACTGAGCTCGATAGCCCATTTTAACAGGCATCCCGATGCTTCAGGTTTTTGCAAAACCTACTTTAAAGGTTGATCGGTCATGACGTGTATTGAGTGGGACTGGAAATACGGCCTGAGCTTTCGGGAGGCCGTGATAAGGAAGAAGGCCAATTTTTCCATCAACAGGTATTGGGATTCGGCCCCGAGAAGTCTCTTGCTGATGTAGTAGACCGATTTCTGAACCCGGTCTTCTTCTCGGACCAATACGGCACTAGCTGCATCTTCCGTGACAGCTAGGTAAAGAAAAAGAGGCTCTCCTGCCTTTGGTTTAGACAATATGGGCAGCTCGGCCAGATGTGCCTTCAGGTCGAGGAAAGCACTCTCGCACTCCTCTGTCCATTCGAACTTCTTATTTCCTCGGAGCAGGTTGTAGAATGGCAGGCACTTGTCGGTGGATTTTGAAATAAACCGATTAAGGGCTGCCACCCTTCCCGTCAGGCCTTGAACGTCCTTACGCGACCTGGGTGAGGGAAGCTCAAGCAATGACCTGATCTTATCGGGGTTCGCCTCGATTCCTCTAGTGTTGACAATGAAACCCAGGAATTTTCCAGACGCAACCCCGAAAGTGCACTTCTGAGGATTAAGCCCCATGTCGTATTCTCTTAGTATCTTGAAGCATTCTTCCAGGTCGGAAACATGATTATCGGCAGTCTTTGACTTGACCAGCATGTCATCAACGTACACTTCCATGTTCTTCCCGATCTGGTTGGCAAACATCCTGTTTACCAATCTCTGGTATGTAGCACCGGCGTTCTTCAGTCCGAACGGCATGACCTTGTAACAATAGACGTTAGTTGGGGTCATGAAGCTAGTGTGCTCCTGGTCCGCCGGGTTCATGGAGATCTGATTATAGCCTGAGTACGCGTCCATAAAGGACATGAGCTCGTGCCCCGCCGTGGCATTCACCAATTGGTCGATTCTTGGCAAGGGAAAACAATCTTTGGGGCAGGCTTTATTTAGATCGGAGAGGTCGATGCAAATCCGCCATTTCCCGTTGGGCTTTGGGACCAGCATGAGATTGGCGACCCAAACCAGAAACTTGGCTTCATGGATAAAGCCGCATTTCTTGAGCCGGGCTACTTCTTCTTTTAAGGCCTTAGCCCGAGTTGTTCCCAGGCGCCTCTGTTTCTGGGACTTTGCAGGAACGCTCTTATCCAAATGAAGGGTGTGCATGATGACATTTGGACTGATTCCCACCATGTCCTTGTGTGACCATGCAAACACATCCAGGTTATCCTGCAGAAATTTGATCAGCTCCGCCTTCCTCTTGCCACAGAGGTTTTTCCCGAGCTTAACCATTCGTGAAGGATTTTGTGGATCGATATTTACTTCCTCGAGCTCTTCAATAGCTTGGAGCTCGGACCTGTCCTCGCCTATTCGGGGGTCAATATCCTCACTTAGGACGATACTTTCCCCCTCGGCGCTCTGAGGTTTTTCAATCTCAGGATTAGGCAAAGGTTCCTGAGATTCCTCTTCTCCACCTTGGACGACCATTGTTAGCTGCCCGGGTTTCGATTTTCCCTTCATGGAAATGCTGTAGCATTCCCTGCCAGCAAGCCGATCGCCACGGACCGTGCATATCCCTGTGGAAGAAGGGAATTTCAATGCGAGGTGGCGAACAGAGGTGATGGCTTCAAAAGCTATAAGTGTAGGTCGACCCAAAATGGCATTGTATGCAGCAGGGCAGTCGATGACCACGAACTCAAGGAGTTTTGAGACTGTCCGAGGTCTCTCTCCTAAGGTGATCACCAGCTCGATCATCCCTATATCCGCTGATCCTTCTCCCAAGAAACAATACAACATCATGGAGGTTGCCTTCAGCTCGGCGACAGTCAAACCCATCTTCTCCAGCGTGGACCGGAATAGAAGGTTTACCGAGCTCCCATTATCGATCAGCACTCTCCTAACCCTCTGATTAGCGAGTTGCACTGTTACGACCAGAGGGTCATTATGAGGGAACTGAACGTGGCTAGCATCTTCTTCTGTAAAAATGATTGGTTGCCTTTCCAATCGCTGCTGCTTTGGCAGATGCTGCTCGGGGACGAACTCTACTCCATTATGAGCCTTGAGTTCGTTGACGTACCTCTTTTGGGCACCCCTGCTCTTGCCAGCCAAATGAGGACCTCCGGAGATTGTGGATATATCTCCTCCTATCACTGGAGGAGGGACGTCTTGATCTACTCGAGACCCTGGCTGACTGGCCGGGACTTTCGGAGCAGGTCGGCTTGCTGGAACCCTGTTTCGCGCATACTGAGCCAAGGGGCCGGCTCTGATGAGAGTCTCGATCTCATCTTTCATGTGTCTACAATCATCGGTATTGTGGCCAACGTCGTTGTGGAAACGGCAAAACTTGGAGGTGTCTCACTTCCCCTTCTGGTGCTTTAACGGCTCCGGCTTCTTCCAGGGGAGGCGAGCAGAGTTTGCTAGGAAGATGTTCTCCCTAGAGTGGGTGAGCTCCGTATAAATCGCGTAGACTGGCTTAAATTTTTCTACAGACTTATTCTTCTTTGGGCCATGCTGGTTGCCCTCGTCGTTCCCCTTTCTCTTGCCTCCACCGAACTGGTTATTCTGTGTAACGTTCTGGGTCGCTGTCACGACCTCCGTTCCCACTCCAGCGGGCTGCTCAGGGACCTGGCTGGTTCCTGCAGCTGAGGCTTGGGCCTCCTCCAAGTTGATCCAACCCTGGGCCCTATTTAGGAATTCGTTTACTGAGCTGACTCCCTTCCTTTGTATTTCATTCCAGAGTCCCCCTTCGATGAGGATCCCAGTCCTCAAAGCCATGAGCTTGGAGCTATCATCTGCGTCTCTGGCCCGAGCAGCAACGTTCGCGAACCTGCTCAGGTAAGCCTTTAAAGGCTCGTCGGTTTGTTGCCTCACGTTAGCCAGGGAGTCGGCCTTGACGCGAGCAGCCTGGGAGGCTCGGAATGCTCTTTTGAAGTCAGCAGAGAAAGTTTTCCAGGAGCTGATTGACTGCTTCTTGTTTTGTTTGAACCACTGTCTGCCTGGCCCAGTCAGTGTGGAGGGAAATATCAGACACCTCAGCTCGGGGCCAATGTTGTGGGCCATCATCAGTGTATTGAACATACCCAGATGATTTGACGGATCTCCGTCAACGTTGAATTTGGCCAGGTGCGGCATACGGAAACCGGGTGGGTATGTCGTTGCTGCTATGCTGGGGGCGAAGAGCTCAAGCTCGTCCCCCGAATCATATTCATCTTTTTCTTTCTCCGACAGGAGCTTCCTCATTAGCTCCTCCATCTGAGCCAGGCGCTCAAGAGTTTTGTCCTGATCTCCTTGGTTATTCCGGGGCTATTCAACAACTCCGGATCCATTGTATATTGCCCCTCCTATCTTGAGATAGGTTGTTTGGGACATTCCCGCCATTACGTACCTCGGACAGGTCTCCCCTTGAGCGAGCATGGCTGGCACCTCCTACTGGGTCTCCCCTATAAGAGTTAAGGCGATCTCGTAGGTCGCCCCTCGGGGTGGCTTGAGGACTTTGCGCCGAGCTTAGGCATTGACGCAGGTCTCCGCCCGAAAGGTCACTTCGGCGACTTCCGGTCCAGTAGCTCCCGTTAGAGAAGCTCGGAGCCTGCCTCTGGGGGTGAGGATCCGGGCTTCCTCTGGGCACCCTGCTACGATGGGAAGGTCCTGCGGATGGCGGGTTTCTCCTGCTGCTTCCATAAGCTGGAATATCTCGGATAGGCCAAGGAGAAGACGGATATCTTATTGGTGAAGGAGGATGTCTGACCGGGGATGCAATCTTGGTTCCGTCAGGGTGAATCAGGTTAGGTAGGGGCCTTTCGGCCCTGCCAACTTGCGGGCCTTACGCCTGGCGATCTGGACGAGGCGTAGGACGACTGGCCGGGACAGGCTGTCGCTGTGAGCCCTCCCCGGATCTCCTTCTAGAATTCCCTCGAGCCCTCCTGGGCGCGCTCGAGGCTGACAGTGAGCTGGGAGTTGAAGTTCGGACCGAGCGGCTATACTGTTGTTCGGCTCTGGGTATTTCTTCGAAGTTTGCCTCTCGGCGGTGCGATGAGGGAGTAGAGTTGGACGTCGGAGGTCTGAACGAGCGGCTAGGCCTGGACCGATTACCCCGGCGGGACTTACGAATCTCGCCTTGCCTCTTTCCGACGTTAGCGTCGGTTGTAAGAAGGGGTAGTCGGGCCAACACCTCCTTAATCTGTTGATTAGCTTTTGCCAGCTGCCTCCTCAATTGAGCATTCTCCATCTCTACTGCCATGTAAAAGTCCGGGTTTGGATTAGGTGGCTGGGGTGCCGAACTTCCAGTGTCATCCTGGCCTATTGGCTGCTTGCCCGGCCGCTGCTGAACTTCAAGGTTTTGCTCACCGGAGATGGCGGCATGATGAGCCTCCTGCCCATCATGTTGTTCCGCCTCGTTACTGTGTCTTGATTGAGTGGTCACCATAATTGGATGTTTGCGATAGCACCAATCTAACTAACTCTCAGTGAAAGCACCAAACTGTTGACGCGGTTCTTCGCCAACAGGTAATTAAGAAAATAAGAGAAAGAGATTAGTGCTGAATAATGAACCGAAACAGATGAATGATCTGAAAATGGACTGATGACACAAATACGTTTTTAGGTGGTTCAAAGGTTAAAATCATTCTACTCCACCAGCCAATATTATTTCTATATTTCTGGTATTCTTTACAGGGTATTTCGTTACACAATAGAATCCAACCCCTTGCAACTCCCCGGGTCTCCATATTTATAGGAGAGGGCACTTGGGAGTTGGTAAGGGGGGTCATCCCGTGACCTTCTGACCCATAATGTCACTTCTGTGACATTCATGATTAATTCCTAAGACTTGACAAATGAGGTGTGGTCTAATCAATAGGTAAGGGGGATAATGGGCCGCACGGCCCAACCCAGTCGTGGGTGCCTGAACACGCACGTTCATGCGGCGTGTCCGAGAATTCAGGGATATATCAGACACGTGATGTCTGATATATGCACGTTTACATTGCGTGGTTGACTTTATAAAGGGTCACAGTTTCCAACTCCAGCTCGTGCCTCGAGCTGGACGCCTTCTTGGCCTGCAGTCTTAATTTTCCTGACTCGGCCCTTAAATAATCTTGATGAACCTTTGGATACCTCGAGCTAAAGAGGTAGGACCTGGCAGCAGCAGCAGCTCTGGGCACGTGGGGTTCACGTGGCTGATATAATTATGTCATATCTCAGCTAGCTAATAGCTCGTGGAAAATTAGGGCGTACATATATAATTACTTTATGTTGGTAATGACTTATGATTTTAACTTTTATAAAGAAATGTTATGTATTTTATTTCCTTTAACGATGTGAACAATAATATTAATGTGGTTTTCTATTTTATTTTTATTTCCAAAATATTTTTTTTAAAAATTGTCTTTTAACATGATTGATTACCAAAAAAATTAGACTTTTAATTAATTGAGATTAAATTTTAATAAGGATTTTTGACAAATGTCACCAAAAAAATAGAACTTTTAATTAATTGAGATTAAATTTTAATAAGGATTTTCAACTAATTTTATATTTAACTGATGTATATTATTGTTAAATTTAAATTGAGATTATTTTTTTTTGTAAAAATAAATTGATATTATTATTATTATTGAAGAGATAATTTAGTATTAATCAAAGAGAGATAATTGAATTTTTTTTAATTTATTTTAACATTATCAAATAATTGTATTAATAATTAATTAAATTAAATGAGCGGTCTAAATTAGCAGCGATCAGAAAGAATAACGGGAGCAGATTTTTTTTCCACAAATAACTCCAAAGGTCTTTTCTCATCCCAACTAATCCAACTCATCGTCGCGAAACAAAAATTAATTACGGCTCTGTTTTATCATCATCTTCCTTTTCTTTCCTCTTATCTCTTTACAACTGCACTCTTCCCGCCACAATAGCAACCCCAAAACGAAGAAAATACGATACCAAACCAATCATGCCTTCGTCTTCATCATCCGTTCCCCTGCATCTGCATCCACCTTCAGCCCCGTACTTCCAAACCCTCCTAGACTCCGCTCGTCCCTTCCTCCGTGGCGAGCTGGAGTCCGTCGACGAGAGACTCCCTTCCCTCGTCAGTGTCCTCCGCTCAGTCGGCGCCGGCGAGTGCTGGCACAAACATGGTAGCTTCCTCGATCACCTGGTCGAGATGTACCGAATCCTCAAGCTCTGGCGAGCCCAGGACTCCGTTTGTCTCCTCGGCCTCTTTCACTCTGCCTACTCGAACTCCTACGTCAACCTCGCTATCTTTGACCCCTCAACTGGACGCGAAGTGGTTTCGAAACATGTTGGAGAAGCTGCAGAGAGATTGATCTACTTGTTCTGCGTCGTCCCAAGGCAGCCTCTGATCCACGACGATCTTCTGTTCCATTATACTGACTCAGAACTTATCGAACACCTCAAGTGTTCCGAAATTTCAGTTCAAAATGCTAAGCAAAAATGTTTGTTTGATGAAGATGAAGCGTGGAGAAAGAAGATAAGGAGTATTGTTCCTGCAAATGGGGTTGTTGTGAAGCATATCAAGACGGGTGAAGATGTCCTCGTTTCGAGGAGACTGGTGGCCATATTCTTGTTGACGACTATGGCCGACTTTAGTGATCAGCTTTTTAGTTTCCAGGATTGTTTGTTTGAGAATTTTGATGGGAAGCTGGAGTTCAAGGGGAATGATGTTCCGGCCGGTCTATGGCCCGGTGACGGCAGGCCAGGGCTTTGGTTGAGCTCGATATCGAGAATGGGTGCTCTGTACAATTTGTTAGTGAGAGAGGAAGAGATTTTTGGTGAAGAGAGGAAAAGGGTTGGTAGTGAGAAGGTTGATGAGGACAGAGATGGTGATTTGGAGCTTATGATCCCTCCTGTTTTTAAGAATTGCACAAGGGTTTTAGATGCCGGGGAACAAATCAAGGCCAGGGATTTGTACTGGGAAGCTGTTTGTGATATGTCTAAGAAAGGGTTGGAAAGAGTGGAGGAGTTGTTGTTGGGTTGTATTGAGAAGAACCCTTTTGTTGGAGAGCCACATGTGGTTTTGGCTCAGCATTATATGTCTCAAGGGAGGTTTGAAGAGGCTGAAAGGGAAGCTGAGAAAGGGGTGACCCTTATCTTGGAGTGGGGGAGTCCTTGGGACAAGAGGATGTCTTGGGAAGGTTGGATTGCTTGGGCTAGAGTCTTGCTTATGAAGGCGAAAGAAAGATCTTGGCCACAAACTGCTTGGGGCATTCTCAATTTAGGCCTTGTCAGGTAGAATCTTAAACTATGACTATGGTGGCATCTTCAGAAACTCAACTATGAATGATATTCAAGGGTACAGGGTAATTAATGTTCTTCTCTTTGATATTAAGTATTTTCCTAAGTACCATTGTCAAATTTAAAAAATTGGATTACAAATCCACCCAACTACTTCAGCTAAATAAAATACGTTTTGTTGATCACTATGATTTTTCGTCTATTTCCTATCAAGAAGGGCCGTTGAAAGAGTATACAGTCTATTTTTTTTATTGTTTAATTATTTCTAATAAATGGGATCATTCAATTTCGACTAGAGTGTTCCACCAAACATGTCAGTATTTCCAAACTTTTTTTTTATTATTTAAAAAAAAACGTGTCATGATTTCTGCAGAAAAAAAGCCAAAATGTGCTAGTGTGCAACGTATTGTAGGGTGTTATCGACTAAATACCAACTCCCCAGGTCTCTGTGTCTTTCTAAGTCATTGTTTAGCTTTTTTATATATCAATATGGCCCTTAGTCTTTAATAATCGAAAATTGGGCCCCGCCAATTCAATTTCTCATGCCAACTCCACTAATTGTAATATTTAAATGCTGTTCCATATTCTAGTGTCAATTCTCATAGATGCAAGCTAGGTCCCAAATCACATAAACTGATAAACTACTAACGTTTAAAGCAAATCAATATTGTAAAATGTGAGCAATAATGACAATAAAGACTAAGACAATTGGCATTCACATTAAAGTAATGGTCCTTTAACAAATATCATACCATTTAAGATAGTAGTTAATGAAAAACAACTAGAATACTTTCTACCAAATTCCACACAGCAACCACCAAAGGAGACCAAGCACTATCAAGACCTCCATCACATTGTCTTAAAAATTGCTGCTATAAAGTAGGCTTTGATACCATTAGGGTTCCTCTCATAAATTAGTTAAACAAACTAACAAATTAATAAACCTAGCAATTTCTCACATAGATCGGCTTACAATCCACACTAAATGTCTTATGATCATAATAGATAGATTGGGAGATCAATTAATTCGAAGGTTAATCTAGTAACTTATAACAGTAGTTGCCTTAAGATACAATCCATAATGCATATTATCTCCACTTTAGAAATCTCTGAAGGAATGATTTAGAATAATTTTTTTGATAAAAAACACTCTGGTATTTTATTACTTCGTAATTCTCTGCCTTGTACAAAGAGAGGGGATGATCTTATATAGCCACACACCCAAGCATAAAGGATTCAAACTTATTCAACTAAAGTTGAGATATGTAATCTTATATCTAAGTAAGGGATAAGAGTCTGTGAACAAAGTATAAATGAGATAAGGTAAAGACACCCAACCTTAAATCTAAGTAAGGGATAAAATTCTCTTAACAGAGCATAAATAAAGTGAAGTACATATTTACTTTTACAGACTAGATGACATAGTAAAACACTTACTTATATATTGTTTCATAGCTGGCACCGTAGTCAGAGTTATATGCGGATCCTCGTGGAGTGGGTCCCATCCCGTCGACTCTTCGTCTTGATCACTGCAAGCTGGGGGCAGGCCTTGTAGTGTGTGTATGTGGTATCCCATTCTTTTCCTGTATACTGGAAGTGATAATGATCTTGCGTATCTGGAGTGTTGGCATGTGGGTCTTGAGTATCATCAAAGTAATTAATTTTTTGCAAAATTACCCCTTCAGTGTCGGTCATTTTGTATAGTGATTTTGTATAGTGACATATATTTTTGCTCTAAAGTTTCTTTGATTTGGGTGGCCTGGATTGTCTTATGCTCTACAATATGAAAGGCTTCAAGGGCCCTTGATATTTTACAAATGTAGCAAGAAGGGAACGTCTCCCAAGGAGTATCTTCTTTTGGCTTGGGCCATAACTAAGGAGGTATAGTATGATTTTTCTCAAATAAACTCTTTCGGATGTCCATGTATTCTTGGCCCCCAAGACCACATAGTGGTTCTTCTTTTGATTCGTAGACTTCAAATGTTGGATTTGTTAGAATTAATGCCCTAAAAGCATGTAAAGAGATTTTATTGATTTAAATAAAAGTACAATTTTATTATGTTTGAATGTTATAATTAATGCTTGAGTTAATTATATAATAATATCAAGAAATTTTCTTATTCATTCATGAGAATATGATCTTGTACTAGTACAAGAGATATAAGATCATATATAATAAGGAAAATAGGTTGTAACATATTAAACTAAGGAATTTTTAATGAATAGTTGCTAGTGCGGTTTACTTATGTAACGTCCCAAATTACCTAATAAGGCTTAGGGCCTTGATTAGGGGGTCATGATGACAAATTATGGAAATGTATGTGTTTATGTGATGTATATGTGTATAATTGTATGATTATGTGAGTTATATTATAATCTTACTAGATATGCATGTGTTAGGTGTATTAAATATGCATGTAGGCCCGTGTCTTATCAGAAGGACAATTTTTGTAGTTTGGCCTGTTATGGGCATATTTGGAGTATATGTGATATATGTGTGAGACCACATTATTATGTTGATATATTTGGCTTATTCGGCACGAGGTGATCCTAGGGAGAAAGTGGGAAAGTCACAACGAGACCAATACTCGACTCGGGGTGAGTAAATGGGTATTTTAGGTACTTAGTACATTACTGAGATATTGGGTAATGGGAATAAATATTCGAGAATATATTCGGAGTTAGAGAGATTAGGAGGGAGTTCTGGGGATTTTGACCATTTTATCATCGGGGACGTTTTTGGTACCTGAGTCTTAGGATTTGCTTAAGGTTACTTGAACCCTAAGTAACCTGTCATATATAGAAAACACGTACAACTCTCTTGTTCTCTCTCCCGCTCTCTCACTTGACGCTTATTATCATTTTCGAAGGAAACTCAAGTTTTAGAACTAGGATTCACGCGAGGTTAGAGTCATAATGATTCTAGAGAAGGTTAAAAGCTTGATAGCCTGATGATTTAGCTGGAAAATGACTTAATCAGAGGTAATTTAAGCTTTAAGTTTATGAGTTTTGTTTTACGTAAGTTTCTTAAGCTTTGATTGTATTTTATGGTGTGACAAGCTTTTAATTCGTTTGGAAGTTGAAATTTTTTGCTTGAGATATACTGATGATGTTTTGCGATTGAATTGTGAGTTTGGTATGGTTTTGGGGTGAGTTTTGGGAGGAATTCGTTAGGAGAAACCTAGGTTCATGTGGTCGAGTTGCGGCTCTGTTCTTGGGTGTTGCAACCTTCATGAACCCAGGGGCCTGGGTGGTTCTCTGAACCGCCATCTCGCCGCGACGCTTATGGAGCTGTGTCGCGGCCCGTATCCAGAGTATTAAGGGCTGAGCTCTCTGTTTGTGGAGAGTCACGACTCTAATTGTGGGGCGCCGCGACCCTAATTGAGGGGCACCACCATGCAAATAGAGGATTTTGGCTAAAGAGGGTTTTGAATGCGAGAACTCAAACGTAAGGGCTCGGGATCGATCTTACTACCCGATTTAGTAGAATTCGACCTCATGGAAAACTAAAGCATCAGGTACGCTGGGCCATCTCCAAGGCTTGTTATACAAAGGATAGGGAAATGGGCCTGGGGTGACTTATGAATCCCATATCCTAGGGCACTGGGCCCCAATTTGACTTATTAGTCAGTTAATTAGGGTAACTTACCCCATATTACGTTGTAGTCATTTATATGGATGGTATGCATGCATGAGTAGGGTTATTATTGCTAGGCATGCTTATTATGATTTGGTAACATGTATTAACTGCTTATGAGCATGTTTAAGTTTTCTTGTTGAGCCTTGGATCAAAGGTGCTATGTGGTGCATGTAAGGGGAAAGGGAAGCTGGACCAGCCATGAGTTGGAGAGCTTTGGTGGCGATGTGTACATATGCGATTTCTCGACCACCATGATCGGGGTTTCTCAAAGGAACTAGGGTTAAACCATATTTTTTTCGTTTAGGATGACTGGTTGTAACGTTTTAACGAAATAACTATTCCTTTTGACCAAAATATTTAATCATTTACCATTAATCACGTGTAGTTGCACGTTTATGGCCAAATAACTCGATTGGCAAGCCTAGCACTATTTAAAATAATATAGTGTAATGACCTTGGCTATCCAGGGTGTTACACCTTGGTATTAGAGCGTGCCAAGGTTAAGGGTTCCTGAAGACTGGCTGGGCATGTAGACTCGTCACTAATGACAAGCTCGACTCAAGGTTTGGTAACTATTTATGTGGTTATGTGTTTAACTGCTTAAATAGGATATACATGCTTTATTTACCTGCCTTATTAGGTAGGATGAGATATTCTGATAGGGATTGACCCTTGATTTTTGCATGAATGATAAGGACGTGCTTATTAGCACTGACATTGCTTGTGAATGCAAAGGAAACACTTATTAGCATTGTTATATGGACATGTAGGTGAAGACATGCTCATTAGTGTTGTCATAGATACATGTATGCCAGAAAATGTTTATTAACATTGTTATTTGGTTATGAATGTTAGAAAGTGCTTATTAGCACCATACTTGGATATGAACATGAATCGACATGCTTATTAGCATGATTATTGAATGTGAATGATTATTTGTTTGGTCCTGGACTATGAGGTGGCAGAGGCTTTGTTATTACTACCTAAATGGTCGAATTGATTATTGCAGCAAGGTATAAGATTGAAAGTATGCTTCCAAGGCAGATAGAATCATTAGCTGGCCAAGAAGATCAGGGTTAGAATGATAGACAGGGTCAGAATGATAATCAGGGTCAGACCCTTCCACCAACTCCTGATAACTGGCAGCAAGTGCTTGCTGATATGCAAGCCAGGCTATTGAGGCAGGAAGAAGAAATCTGCCTCTTGAGACAACAACAGGTTCTTGCAGGGAACATTTTTTTAGAGGTACCACCTATGATGATGCCAACAGTAGAACAGCTACCAGAGGCTGGAAACAGATGGGAACCTCTTTACGAAAGGTGTTTACCCAAAAAAGGACTACCTGATGATGTGGCAGAATTACTCTACACGTGGGATACGCGTGCCCGTTTAAGTGAGTATGATCTGTTCGACCATCGACCAGAAGAGGATCCACTTAGTAGACATTATATTTTATGGCAGACCAATTTGATCGTAGCATTTCGTTTATTTCTTTTAGATATGTAATTTTGCATTTATGTATTAATTGCGATTTCCATCAAAATTTAGACACGCCTGTATTAAATGTAATTAAGGCCCATCGGCCCATGTAGAACTCTTTGAGCCTATAAATAAGAATCAAAGGGCTCAAGAGAGGGGATTTCTTTTTCTTTGGGACTTTTTCTTTTTGGACTTTTTGAATTTGGGAATTCTAAGAGAGAAATATAGTGTTTTTATCCCCGATAATTATATTCATCGTGAAGCTTGTGAAACTCGTGAACTCTGGTTCATTGATCCCAGTTCTTGGGATTCTACATAAAAAAGAACACTAAGTGGACGTACGTTATTACTATTTGCTGGGGACGAACCACTATAAATTTTTTGTGTCATTTATCATTTTGTCTTGATTTCATCTCATTTCTATCGTTTTACTTGACTCCGTGTCGTTGACCAAATCAAGGGTCAACATTTTGGTGCTTTCATTGAGAGCGAAACTCAAGACCTCCAAAAAGATCAAATGGCGAAAATAAATAGGAAGACTGGACAAACCTCCGGTACTGCACCAACCCAGCCTCCTCCGCAAAATGTGGCTGAGGATGATCCACAAGTTGAGTTCGAAGAGGAGGAAATGGATTATGAGACCTCGAGGAAGACATTGATTGTGTTGCAGGAGGAGTTAGCCAATCTAAGGGCTAATCAAGAAAATGTGGCTGAAACGATGGCGTTGCAGCAGAGAGAGATTGACAGGAAACGTTAAGAGTTGAATGAGTGGTAGGCCGACATGGATCGTCGTCAGAGGGATACCACTGCTGCTCTGGAGGCAACCATTCAGTTGGGCCGAGGACAGCCTGCATCAGCCTCCCAACCAGATCAGCCACCCAGTGTGCCACCACAACAAGGTCCACATTCAGATCATCCACAACATCATCACACTCCACCTCAACCGACAAGCCCTCAGAGGCCTGAGCATCCCCCTGCTACTCAACAGGATATTCCATTTCACGATCCTAAGCAGCAACCACCTTCTCCCGCTGGTCGAGACAATCCCTAGCAGCAAAGGCAGAATAGGGCTGGGCAGCCTCCCCGAAGTCCTAGATGCCAGATTATTGAGGAGCCAAATGCACCGAGCAGGGGACAACGTCCTTCTGCTGGCAGAAGACAGGTTGAATCAGGCTCTGCGGTCAGGGGCCCCCCCACGACATAATAATGTCTGGGGACCTACCAACCAACGCAGGCCTCCACCTGACGGTCGAGACATGCTAGCGAGGGGAGGGGGAAATAGTGCGATTAGCAGGTTGCACCATAGTCGCTCACACTTTAGGGATTAGCATGACTATAATGAGGCAGATTTCGGTAGATGAAATGTTGGTCGAAGGCAAGGAGATAGGGGTGGAGAACGGAATCCTCCACCAAGAGAGAATCGGCCAACAAGCCAAAATGCTGGTGGGCATCCTAGGCAGCCTAACGTCTTTGATCATCTAGGCACGAGCGAACAAAGGTGAAGGGATGAGGATTTGAGGGATGTCCTCAATTATAGACGAGAAAGACACGACAAGTATGCTCCTCTAGCGCCGGTCGCCCCAATAGTGCCAGACGCTGTACATGCCTAACTCAACACATTGAATCAGGCCGTCCAACAGCTAGTGGGGAGCCAGACATCCCACATTGAATATGACCGGAGAAGAGGCACTCCGTTTGTACAAAGAATAGCAATGGACGAGACCCCAAGAAAATTTAAGATGCTGGTCTTGCCCAACTTCACTGGATTAGAAGACCCAGTATCTCACGTAAATAAATTCGAGATACAAATGGATATTCAAAAGGTGTCAGATGACGCTCGATGCAGAATCTTTCTAGCCACCTTGTCCGATACTGCTCAGGAGTGGTTTTTCAAATTCCCTCCTGCCAGCATAGTGTCTTGGGAAATGTTCGTGAAGGAGTTTTGCAGGCAGTTTTACGCTGGTCGTGTACATCCTACCGAGGCTAACCAACTGGTTGAGATACGCTAGAAGGAGGGAGAAACCTTGAAGGGGTATGTCCAACATTTTATGCAAGCTGCTACTAGGGCTAAGACAGTTGGTGATGAAGGGAAGATGATGGCACTTACTGTTGGAGTACGGCGCCATTCATCCCTCTAGAACAGTTTGCGGAAGAATGGGGTAAAGAGCACCCAAGAATTTCTGGACCAAACGGACCAGTACATCAAACTCGAAGAGGCCATTGCCAACGAAGGGAAGGCGCCCGCATACGACTAGGGTCCGAAAGAAGATCCCACCAAAGCTGCCAATGGGTCTGGGAAACCCAATGGCAATGAC